>NC_062288.1:12670377-15340754 GCF_902655055.1 Lutra lutra
TATTAACATTCCCAAAGTATCAAAATGATCTATAAATACAATGTAGTCCCAATCAAAATCACAGCAGGCTTTTGTACAAATTGACATACCAATTTGAAGTTCATATGAAAATGCAAAGGACCAAAATGAGGCAAAACAAATTTTGCAAAGAAGAACAAAGTTAGAGGAGTTTACACTTACCTGATTTAAACTCTTGCTTATATAAGCTATAGTTATCAAGACATCATGGTATAGGCATAAAGATAGACAAATGGATTAATAAAATACAGAGTTCAGAAGTAGACTCAATCATATATTCTCTGTTACTTTTCCATAAAAGTGCAAGGCAATTTAACCATGAAAGAATAAATGATACTGGAACAATTGGCTGATATATGAAAAAGAAAGGAAAGAAGGAAGGAAGGAAGGACTTGTATCTATCTGTGCCTTAACCCTATATAAAAATTAACTCAAAATATATTGTATGCCTAAATGTAAGACCTAAAACCATGACACTACTAGAAGAGAGATAGCAAAAGGTGTAGTGACCTTAGGTTTGGCCAAGATTTGTTGAATATAACATAAGAAGTACAAATTACTAAAAAATTAATAAAATTTTATTAGAATTAAAAACTTCACTCTTCAAAGACATGAAAAATGAAAAGGTAAGCCACAGAGTAAGAGAAATATTTTCAAAATGTACGACAAAAATTTGTATGAGAATATATAAAGAACACTTACAACTTGATAAAAAAAGACAGATAACCCAATAATATGTGGACAAAAGATTTAAACAGACACTTCGGTAGAAAGTATATAGAGAGATGGCAAATACATGAAAAGATGTTTAACATCATTAGTCATTATAGAAATGTAAATTGAAACCACAGTGATTGGAATGCCTAAAATTAAAAAGCCTGGTCTTATCATGTTTTTCTAAGGATGTGGAGCAATTAGAACAACAATATACAGTGATGGGAGTATAAAATGGTACAAACACTTTGAAAAAAAAGTTTGGTAGTTTCTTAAAATGTTAAACCTATACCTACCTCTTGGTAATAATGAGTATGAAAGGATTGGACTAATGCTGGGAAGTTAATTCCTTGAGGTTATTTTACCCGGCATAAACCTTCATCTGGGTATTAAGTACTGCAACAATTCCTTCAAAATCCTTGCTTCTGTGGGTTATTGAATACCATTTCAGTTATTTAATCAATAATCAACTCATAGGGGTGTCTGGGTGGCTCAGGCAGTTGAGCATCTGACTCTTGATTTTGGCTCAGGTCCTAATCTCTGGGTCATGAGATCAAGCCCTGCTTCAGGCTCTGCCCTGTGGGTGGAGGCTCCTTAAGATTTTCTGTCTCTGTCTGCCCTTCCCCCCCATTCACGCACTTTCTCAAAAAATAAAAATAAAAAATAATAATCAACTAATAATAATTTGTTAGGCATTAATTTTTGGCACTCTGCTAGATACTGGAGCTAGTAAACTAAATAAAAGTCTTGGCCTCAAGAAGTTCCATGTTGAAGAATGAGGATGTACACATAAACACATTACATCAAGGTTGTGGGGTTTTTTTATCTTTAATTTTTTTAATTTTTAATTTTGTTATTACATATAGTGTATTATTAGCCCCAGGGGTACAGGTCAGTGAATTGCCAGGTTTACACACTTCACAGCACTCACCATAGATCAATGTTGTGTTTTATTTAAGTCTTAAAAAGATATGTCAAATGTACACAAAATAAGGAATGATTAATTTTACTTTAAGAGTACCTAGAGAAAGAAACATTTGCATGAGATCTTAAAAAATGAATTGAGAGATTTTTCAGAAGATACAAGAAATAGGGAGCATTAGGAAAAAACACCACAGAAAAAGGAAAATTATAAACAAAAGGATAAAAAAATGCAGTGAATATGGATAGAGGATGGAAGGTGAAGTGTGTTGATGCTGTACTTGTAGTATAGTATTATTCAGAAATTTTGTCCATATCCTACATTTTAGATTTGTTGTTAGTAGGTCATGACAATCATTAAAAAATGAAATAGGATACAAAATTATACAATAAAAATATTAGAATGCAGTGCCTATAGTAGAATTAGTATTATTTCTTTTTTTTAAGATGTTATTTATTTGTTTGTTTGTTTGTTTATAGCAGCCAAACATGGGGAGGGGCAGAGGGAAAGGGAGAGGAATAATCCCAAGCAGACTCTGCGCTGAGCAAGGAGCATGATGCCAGGCTCAATCTCACTACCCTGAGATCATGACCTGAGCTGAAACCAAGAGTCGGACGTTTAACTGAGTTGCCCAGGCACCCCAGGGTTAGTATTATTTCATTAAATTTTCTTTCAGTGTTTATGTGTATGTTTATGCATACACCCATAAGTGGACTTTAAGATCACTAATGTATCATAACCAGCATTTGGAAAAAAATACTGCTATAGGATATGGAGACTATTAAGTATTTAAATAGGGTCACATAATCTAGGAGAAGAATAGAGTGAGGTCTCAAAATAGCTATTATAATATCAAATGAAATGATGTTGAGAGCTTGGACTCAGGCTGTGGCAATAAGAATAGATGTTGATATCAGGAATTGAGAGACACTAAGAGACAAAATTAACGGGACTTGTTTACTAACTAGGTATGTGGTGTTAGAGGGCTAGAGGAGTGAAATATAACATTTCCCTACTTATATGACAAGGTAGTAAATCTAATTAACTGAAGATAACACAGGAGAAGATGTTTTGGAGAAGCAAGAGTGATATCGCTTATGATACAACTTGTGATATTGTGGCGTGAGATACTTGGACAAACCAAAGCAGAGCTATTTAATACAAGTTCAAGCTCTAGAGAGCAGGTATATCAGAGCTACAGATTATTGATTATAGGAGGAATGTGTTATATTATTAAATCTATACACAATGCGTATAAATATATACATTGTTAAGTCATTATAGTGTATACTTGAAACTTACATAACATTTAACTATACTGGAACTTAAAAACTTAATAAAATTTTAAAAAGTTTAATTAAAACAACAAAAGACAGAAAAACGAGACAAAATTAGGAACAAAGAACAAGGGCAACAAATAGAGAACAGTAATAGATATGGTAGATCTTAATCCAGCAGTATCTATAATTACTTTAAACTTCAATTGTATAAACATACTAATTAAAAGATAGAGATTGTCAGAGTGTAGATAAAAAAACAAGATCCAACTGTATGTTGTCTACAAGAAACCTACTTTAAATATAAAGATACATAGAGATGAAAAGTAAGTAGAGAAAAATATACCATGCTAAACTAATCAAAAGACAAGAAAGCAGGAGTAGTTATATTAATTTCAGACAGAGCAGTCTTCAGAGAAAGGAAAGTTATCAGAGATAAGCATTTGTTTCACATAATGATATAAGTTAATTCTCCAAGAAGATAAAGCAATCCTTAATGGGTATGCACCTAACAACAGAAGATCAAAATACATATGCAAAAACCGATAGAATGTCAAGGAGAAGTAGATCAATCCACTGTAATAATTGGAGGCCTCAACACCTCTCTATCATAAATAGACAGATACAGGAGGTGGAAAATCAGTAATGGCATAGTTTAAGTCAGTAGTCAACCAGCTGACTATAATTGACATCTGCTAACTGCTTCCTTTTTGCTTCCTTTAACAGCAGGATACATATTCTTTTTCAGCTTGCGTGGAACATTCACTAAGATAAGCAGCATTCAGGCCATAAAATACACTTTAATAAATTTAAAAAATAGAAATTATTTAATATCTGCTTTCATACCATAGTCGAATTAAACTAGAAGTCAATATAAGAAAGATAGCTGGAAAACCCCCAAATACTTGGAGATTAAACAGTGCACTTCTAAATAACACATAGGTCAAAGAAAAAAATCTCAAGAGAAATTTTAAAGTACTTTGAAATAAATGAAAATACAACCTATCAAATATTGTTGAAAGCAACAAAAGTAGTGTTTAGAGATAAACTTAAAAAGCTGAATACATATATTAGAAAAGAAGGAAAATCTAAAATCAATCATCTAAGCATCTACTTTAGGGAAATAGACAAAGAAGAGCAAATTAAATCCAAAGTAGACAGAAGAAAAGAAATAAAAATAGACTAGAAATCAATGAAATTGGAAATAGGAAGTCAATAGAGAAAATCAACAAAACCAAAACCTGATTCTTTGACAAGATCAATATAATTGATAAGCATCTAGTCAGGCTAACTGAGGGGAGGAAAAAAAAATGGAGGGAAGACTCAAATGTCTAATACCAGAAATAAAAGAGGAGACATCACTACAGATACCTTAGAGATTAAAATGACAATAAATGAATATTATGATCAACTCAATGCCCACAAATATGATAATATAGATGAAATGGGCAAATACCTTGAAAGACACAAACTGCCAAAAGTCACAGAAGAAGATATAGAAAATTTGTACAGGACTAATCTATTAAAGAAATTGAAATAGTAATTGAATTTACTTTCAAAAACAGAAAGTACCAGGCCCAGACTGGTTCACAGGTGAATTCTACCAAACATTTAAGGAAGAAATAATGCCAATTTCCTATAATCCCTTTCAAAAGATAGAAGCAGAAGGAATGATTCCTAACTCATACAGTGAGGACAGCATTACCCTAATAGCAAAACCAAAAAAAAAAAAAAAAAAAAAAAAAAAGACATTACAAGAAAAGAAGCCTACAGACCAATACCTCTCATGAACATAGATGCAAAAATCCTCAACAGAGTATTAACAAATCAAAACGAACAAGGTATAAAAATAATTATACAACACAACCAAGTGATATTTATCCCAGGTGTACAAGCCTCGTTCAACATTCAAAAATCAGTTAATGTAACACATTGTATCAAAACAGGCTAAATAAGGAAAACTACATGCTAATGTCAAAAGATGCTGAAAAACCATTTGACAAAACCCTAGTAAAAACTCTCAGCAAACTAGGAATAGAAGGGAATGTCCTCAGCTTCCTTTAACTTGATTAAAAAAAAAAATCTACAGAAAACCTTATGACTCAACCATCAAAAGAATGAAATCTTGCCATTTGCAACAATGTGGATGGAACTAGAGGGTATTATGCTAAGTGAAATAAAGTAATTCAGAGAAAGACAAATACCATATGATTTCACTCATGTGGAATTTAAGAAACAAAACTGGTGAACATAGGGGAAGGGGAAGAAAAATAAGATAAAAACAGAGAGGGAGACAAGCCATAAGAGACTCTTAACTATAAGAAACAAAGAGAGCTGCTGGAGGAGAGGTGGAGGTGGTAATTAGGCAATAGACATTAAGAAGGGCACTTGATGTAATGAGCACTGAGCACTATATACAACTGATGAATCACTAAATTCTACCCCCAAAACTAATACACTATATATTAACTAACTTGAGTTTAAATTAAAAATTAAAAAGAAAACCCTTATGACTAATATTATACTTTGGTGAGAAACTAGAAACTTTCTCATTAAGTTAAGGAACAAAGCAAGGATTTCTTTTTTCATGCTCCTTTTCAATATTGCATTGGAATTCCTAGCTAATGCAATAAGAAAAGGAAATAAAAGATGTAGAAATTGAGAAAGAAGAAATAAAACTCTTCATAGATAACATAATCATCTACGTAGAAAAGCTGAAACAATTGAAGAAAACTTCTAGAACTAGTAGACCTTATACCAAGGTTATAGGATGCAAGGTTATATATAAGTCAATTGCTTTCCAGTATACCAGTAATGAACAAGTGGAATTTGGAATTAAAATACAATGCTATTTATGTTAGTATCTCCTAAAATGAAATACTTAGATATAACAAATCTAACAAAATATGTCTAATATCTATATGTAGACAGCCATAAAACTTGGTTGAAAGAAATCAAATAATAAATAAATTGAGAGATATTTCATGTTCATGGATAGAAAAACTCAACATGTTCAAGATGTCATTATGTCAATTCTTCATTTGTAGGTTAAGAATCTTAAATCTATAGATTATGATTAAATCCCAGTCAAAATCCCAGCAAGTTATTTTGTAGACATTGACAAAATGATCATAAGGTTTTTAAGAAGTAGAAAACCCAAAATAGCCAATACAATATGAAAGAAAAAGAATGAAATTGAAGGACTTACACGTCCTGACTTTAATACTTACTATAAAACTACAATCATTAAGATAGTGTGATAGTCACAAAAGAATAGACAAATTTAGATCAATGAAACAGAGTAAATAGTTGATAAATAGACCCAAATAAATATAGTTAGCTGATTTTTGATGGAGAATCAAAGGCAATACGGTAAAGAATCTTTTCAGCAAATCATGCTGGAAAAACTGGACATCCACATATGAATAAAAAACAATAACAGAAGACACATGTACACAAAATTAATATAGACATAGATATTATACACCTCACAAAAATTTACTCAAAATGAATCCTAGACCTAACTATAAAACACAAAATTATAAAACCCCTAGAAGGTAACAAAGGAGAAAATCTAGATGACCATGAGTACGGTGATAATTTTTTAGGTACAACACTAAAGGCACAATCCATAAAAGAAATAACTGATGAGTTAGACTTTATTTAAATTAAAAACCTGCTTTGTGAAGTATACTGTCAAAAAAAAATGAGAAAACCATCCACGGAGTGGGGAAAATATTTGCAAAAGACACATCTGATAAAGGGCTCTTAATCCAAAAATATAAAAAACCTCTTATAATTCAACAATAAGAAATTGAACAACCAAATTAAAATGGGCAAAATATATGAACAGACATCTCACAGAAGAACATATACAGATGGAAAATAAGCATATGATAAGATACAAGAATTCATCCCATTAGAGCATTACAAATGAAAATGGGATTTCACTGTATACTTCTTAGAATGGCCAAAATTTGAAACTGCAGAAATGCCAAATGCTGCCCAGGATGTAGAGGAACAAGAAATTTCATTCACTGCTATTGGGACTTCAAAATGGCACAGCCGCTTTTGAAGACAGTTTGGCAGTTTCTTACAAAACTAAACATATTCTTACCATATGATTTAGCAATTATGTTTGGTATTTATATAAACAAGTTGAAAACTTATATCCCCCAACCCTGCGCATGAATGTTTATAACAGCTTTATTCATAATTTCTGAAATTGGAAGCTATCAAGATGTCTTTTAGCAGGTAAATGATTAAAGTATAGCATATTCAGATAATGGAATATTATTTAGCCCTAAGAAAATTAGCTATCAAGGTATAAAAAGACATGGAAGAACTTTAAATGTATGTTGGTAAGTGAAAGAAGCCAATGTGAAAAGATTACATACTGCATGATTCCTATATGTCATTTCTATATGACAACTATATAACGTTCTGTAAAAGGCAAAACTATGGGAACAGTAAAAGGATCAGTGGTTTGCAGGGGTTAGGGAGGAGGGGGGAATAAGTAGGCAGAGCATAAAGGGCACTTAGTTTAGTAAACCTATTCTGTAAGACACTATAATGATGTATAGATGTCATTATCTATTTGTTAAAATTCATAGAATGTACGCCACCATGAGGGAACCCTAATGTAAATTATGGACTCAAGGTAATAAAGAACTGTGAATGTAGGTTCATCAATTATACAGATAAACCACTCTGGTCTGCATGTTCCCATACCCCTCACAGTGTATCACTCTGGTGGGGGTTGTTGTTAGTGGGGAAGGCTGTGCATATGTTGGGGCAGGAAGTATATGGGAATCTGTGAAACTAAAATTGTTCTAAAAATTAAAGTCTATTTAAAAAATTGTACATGATTTACACTCTCAGGAGAAATAGGATCCAGCCTCTGTAAGTGCTCCCCACCCCCATCCGTCCTCGAAGTCTCAGAAGTGTGTATTTTCTGTTGTGAAGTTTGGGATCAAGCTTACTGGAGAAAGAAGGGGGAAAAGCAGTAACCAACAACAGTTAACAAATTGTGATTGGGCCATGTACAACTAAATATAAATGATAAAGTAAATCTACTTGTGAAGATTGGGATTAATAATCTGACTCATGAACACATCACTAAAATGAAAGTTATGGTCAAACATTTTAGAATACAATTTATAATTAGTGTTTTCCTGTTTAGAAGTAGTATGATACAAACTATAGTTGGTAGAGTAATAATAGTAGCCCTGACATATCTCCAGAAATGATAACTTGGATCTCAGTAGCTTGATCACTCATTTTTAAAATCCTTCCTATATGTCACATTATTATATAGTTTCAGTGTATAATTTACTTTGGGGACTTTGTTTTAATGAAAAATGAAATATAAATATAAAAGTCAAGCAACATTTTTAAACTTTCTTTGAGGAAAGGAAAAAGTTGAATTAATTTAAATAACAATTTCCTTTTAAAACAACTGTATAGTATGATCTGTCAATTAACTGAGTCCAATTATTAATTAGGTCAAAGAGTAGAAAAAGACCATGAAGAGACATTTAAGTCTGCCATTTCTTCCAGATTACAAATTTAAAATACTAATTCAACAATAAGTTTTTTTAAAAGGAAATTGAAATGCTTGACAATTTTTTGACTTACTGTAGGCCCAGTTTGAAGTCTTGTGTGGTCTGAATTTGTGTGGCCATTCATCAATATGATGATTCATCAGTGGTTTTAGCTTCCAACACACCAGAAGATTTTAACTTGGGCATTACTAGGAGTTATTCATAAAATTGGCTTCTCTACTCTATAGAGGAAAGGAAACTGAGAACAAAATCATTATTTTCTTATGCAACTATAAATTTTTACATAAACTAAAGGCTTTAAGCTTTTCATTTGCAAGAATAATTACCTATATCAGCATATCTCAGTCATGGTTCAGTTTATGTGGGGAGTTTGTGAAGGAAAGAGATGATTTTCGGAAATCCAGCAAGTAGCTTAAAGATAATAGGAAGGAGCTGTGACCTGCACTAATGAAATAAACTTCTCATCCTGAACTTTCCTGAGGTTGTTTCCCCTGCATATTTTAATAATACAAATCCATTAAGGGCCTTATTTTTTTTTTAATTTTCTTCCTTCCAAAGTTGTTGTAAAAGTTGAGAAAAGTTGAGAACCACTGGTCAAATTGATAAATCTGTAAATAATTGCTTTTATTTTTTATCCGTGTACCCAGGATGTATTTGTATGTCTAATTTTGAACATAATTGAAGAAAATGCATCCATTCATAGTTTTAAATTTATAGGGCATAGACACAAATTAGAACATTTAAGACTTTTATTAATGGTTCAGGTTTAATTACATAATTTAATGCCTTTTTTAAAGGATCAGTAAGTAATCCTTTTATAGTTCAATTTATTTGACAAAGGAGAAATGATGTAATAGACTAACCTTAGTTTCTTTTGGCTTGCAAGTCTTCCTTTTAAAACATAAGTAGCCATATTGATAGATAACATATGAATGTACATACCCTCTTTGTGGAAACTACCTTGGCAATTTCCAGGAAACAGACCCATTTTCTCTGTTGTATCTGGAAGGTACTAACAATATGTGTTGGTCTGACCTCTTCCTTTCATCTCTTACGTAGTTGGGCTTGGAAAATATATCCATCTGTGTTGTGTCTGTAGTACGTCTGATAGTTTGGTTTACAAGAAATGTTTTTAAAGTGAGCTTCAGTCCTCTTTTCCAGACAATATTAGAGTGTCAGGAGACTCTCAGAGCATCCCACACTTCATGCTCTCTTACCAAGGCTCACATCATTGAAAAGATGTATAGTTCGAGGCTCTCATGAACATCCAGAAGGGGTTCCTTTGAGCCTGGGGCAGACAGGGACCTCAGGGATTGGTCACACTATGACACCATGGATCAAATGGTAAGAGGGTAAAGCAATGAATGAGGAAAAGCTCAGAAAACAGCAATTTGCCCCAGCAACAGAGGTTTTTTAAAAATAATTGATAGACTAGATCACACAGACTGCTTTGGAGGATGGGATGGGAAAATGTGTTCATTAACATCCTGGTGTGCATGTGTGTGTTGCACATGTGTGCATGCATGTGTATACATGCATGTGTGTATACACGTGCATGCATGTATGTGAATTTAGAAATTGCTGGCAAATTATTGGAAATTTATTGTCCTCCAGGATAAATTGGTCACCCACAAGGAGATATTTAACAGGTACTTGATAGACTTCTAGGAATTAAAGTTAGATATAAGACAATAGATTGGAATGCTATTCAGATTAAAAGTAGTAAATGAAATTATGAGATTGGATTAGATCACCAAATGAGAAAATATGGAGACCATCTAAAGAAGAATACCTAAGAGGATTACAAAATATTTCATGTAGGAAGTGACAGTGAACTGAGGCTTGAAATACTGATAATATGTCAGTAGCCAGAGATGTCAGAAACGAAATTTCTAGCAAAATATTCAAATATGTGACTAGGTACTGAGTGTTCAAGGAAGAGAAACCTGTACAATTTGGGAAGTACACAGGCTATTATAGAGGGCTTATATTCAAACATACTGGTGTAAAGGTAGATTGAGAGAGAATGCTAGATTTGCCATATTATGATAGAAATATTTTTAAATATTTGTTCATGTCACGATCAAGTAATACAAAAAATAAAGAAGATAAAGGGAAGGGAGGAGAACAAAGGAAAAATAGAAAAAGATGATAATATGGAAAAATATCTGAATAGATATAGGAAAAGAAAAACGAGAGGAAAATAAATAACTAGTCAGCAAGGAAGACAAGGCTAAACTAAAGAAAACTAAACTAAACTGAAGACAAGGCTAAACTAAGCAGGAACTCCTGCTTAGTGTCAAAGGTCCCCACCCTGGTGCTGTTCTGAACATGGCCATCACAGTATTTTTATGGGACATCCTCAGCCATGGGAAGTGTCTGTTAATAACTGGTTAGGCCGGTGTGGCTATTGTTCCCCTCTCCTCCTTAATGTGAGGTTCTACTCTCATATAACAATCCAAACACAGGGTAATCCTCCCTGTCTGCACAAAAGCAGAAGTGACCATGGCAGAAAAAACAAGTCTCAAGGGCAATTCTGACTTCTCATCCGCAGGACCCCATCCAATTCCAAACAGACTCAAAAATTTTACCCAAATGGTAGTCTGTCCTTCCTTGTGGATGAGAAATCTCAAACTCAGCAAAAAGAAAAACAAATAGTAACTCCTTTGCCTTACACATCCCTTCCATAGTTAGTCAAAGGTAATAAATATTGTCTATACTTTAATCTATGGCACAAAAAGAGAAAAATCACCAACAAAATATACATGTGTGTCTTTCCTTTGTCACCAGCAGGGTCTGAACTTTAGCCTTCCAGTTAAGGGGCCACTGTATCACCTTTCTGCTTGTTCTCAAGCCCTGTGCTGAGGCAGGGGAAGCACTGTTTGCAGACTCCATACTGCCTGGTCTATACCCTCAGACAGGGTCTACTCAGTCCTGTAATTCCATCCTACTGTGTTAGTGCAACTGGAGTTGAGCTCTATTCTATGGACTTGTGTAATCCCAAGACTTTATTCACCCAATTCATTTGTGTGTTTGTGTTTTCCAAGCTTGCTTCTCTTTGCACGTTATTAAGATCCAGAAAAGCAGATTTTTGCTTAACTGAATACAAGATAAGAAATGTAGTCTGAGGGGCACCTGGGTGGCTCAGTGGGTTAAGCCTCTGCCTTCCACTCAGGTCGTTGTCCCAGGGTCCTGGGATCAGCCCCTTATCGGGCTCTCTGCTCAGCAGGGAATCTGCTTCCCTTCCTCTCTCTCTGCCTGCCTCTCTGCCTACCTGTGATCTCTGTCAAATAAATAAAGTCTTAAAAAAAAAAAAAGAAATGTAGTCTGATTTGCTTTTACTCAGGGAACCTGAGTATTTTCACATCAGTTACAAATGGTTACATACAATTGCAGCATTCTTCCCATCCCTAAACTACATGACGGCTTTGCAGTTCTGACAAATTATTATTTTTTTAGCAGGCTGAAATACCTAGTTCTAAGGTCCTTAAAATTGTGGATTACCCTTTTGAACTACATGGGGGTGAGTGGCGGTAGAGTGAATTTTCTGAGTATTTTCTAACTACCAGGCAATGAGCTAGGCTCTGTTCCTATTTTATCTCACTGAATTCTTACAATGCTGCAAATAGTATATTATATCTATGTTATGATAAAATGGATCTGTTCTACTTTAAGTAGCTTGCTAAACCACACCTGGTTGAAAGTATGCTCATCAGCAAAGATCAGAAATCTCTATGATGTTATCTTGGGATTCTAAAGCTAGAAGCAAGGGAGGTTGTACAAACCCACAAACAGGGACACCTAAACCTAGGATCCTTTCATGTGTATCTGTATTTATGTGTGTGTGTGCATTCTTCTTTGGAATCCTGTGTTGCAAACCTGTAGTTCTCCTCATGTGTAGTAATCTCTCCAGTTACGAGGGAAAGAAATTTCTTTTGCTAATAATCCTATATTTCAGAAAGCTTTTTTGGGTCTCTTTGCCATAAACCAATTTGTGTTTTTCAGAATTCATGACCTTGTGAGTAATTATTATTGAATTTGGATGTATTAAACTTCTTACTGTATATTCCCATTTTTAACTATCTGTGTGGTACATATATTCCCTAAAGGTCAGATTTCTGTGCAGTCCATATATTCTCCAAAGGCCATATTTTGGACATTAACATCACAGCTATCCCGTATAGACCTTTCCAAAACTCAAACAAACAGAAATAAACAAATTTTGTATTTTATTGCTCTAACTTCTCAGTAAGTTTTTTCATCTATTTCCACATTCTCTCCCCACAAATCTGTGACAGATAAATAGGAGCTTCCAACCAAAAGACGAAGACCTTCTCTGTCCATTTTAACCTGTGATTGAATTATAGTTGTGTTGCCATTTATGCAAAATGACCTCTGCACAGAACTTCAAATATAATACTTTAAGGAAAAAAAAATGCCACTGGGTTTCATTTTTCCTTTTTAAAAATTTTTTTATTTAAATTCCAGTTAACTAACATATAGTGTATTATTAGTTTCAGGGGTAGAATTTAGTGATTCATCAGTTGTATATACCACCCAGTGCTCATTATACCAAGTGCCCTCCTTAATGCCCATCACCCAGTTACCCCATACCCCCAACTTCTCTCTAACCACTGAATTCTAATCTTTAAAAGTTTCTAAATTTTCAGTTATTGAAATCATCAAAAGGGTCAAATTGCACAGTCATGAAACCATGGCCTTGGTATGAGGGTAGCTGGATTGTTATTGTTTTTTAACTGGATATGTGTTTCTCTTACATGCTTTTCTCATATTGCTGCTTCATTTGGCTTGATTTTCAAAATCATAATTGGTCTCCTTCAAACCCAGACCACTCATCTTCCAGTGCAAAGCTTTTTAGAGGTGGAAATAATAGTGCTAGCAATACAGTCCTACTACCCCAGTGAGTTCCCCATACATCACCTTGATTACTTAAATCACACTAGCGGTTCTCTGAGTGTGACCTAGAGATATCGTGGGTTTGGTGCATCTCTTTTGAAGGCCTTTGCCGTCAAAACTGTTTTTCTAATCACAATAAGGTATTATTTGTCTTTTTAAATTCTCATGTTCTTAAGAGTAAACAGTGTAGTTTTCTAAAGGACATGGTAATACCAGGGGCATGACAGATTGAATTCAGAAGCAGGTAGGAGAATCCAGCTATGTCTATTAAGGCAGACAGTAAAGACATTTGGAAAATTGGAAAACAGTGTCACTCCTCAATAATTTTATTTCTGTTTTAGAAGATATGAGTTACTTTCATAAATATATATTATGTATGGTAACATGTGGTGTGTTTATTATTATTTTAATAAATTATAAATATGTTTTTAAATTCTCAGTTTTAATTTTTAACATGATAGATATGGATAGGTAAAATTCATAGAAACAAAAGCTCTTTGAGGTCCTTAATAATTTTAAAGTGGTACTGAATCTAAAGAGTTTGAGAACCACTGGTCCAGAACAATGTAAATAATTTCTTGTAAAGGAAGCCAGAAAATGAATCTAATTAACTTTGCTCTTTAAGGAAATCTTGTTCTTGAAGCAGCCAGAACAATGACATCTGAAAAAACTACTCCTATGCTCCCACAGCATGACCTCTCTCCCCACCCCTCCACCAGTACTTTGTGAGTCCTTGTGAACATTCTTTGCACTTTATTTCCTAAACCCCATACCTGTGAGTAACTTACCTTCACTTTAGTTCCTTGCTCTTAGAAAAAATGTGGTAATTCCTTTGTATTCATACACAATCACAATCACACACACACACACACACACTTATAAACATTTTGTATTCTCTACTTGTAACTTTCCTGATCACTTAGCTTTGTACTTATTCCTTGTATCACTGGAGAAAATAAGGCACGATTCAGGGAAACCTACGAAACAGCACACAGAGAAAGAGAGATTTGGAAAGTCCTTTTACTTTTGCCATTTGCACCGCTCTATGGATTCACACTAACTGTGGACTTGCAGAAGGGCTGATTTTATTTCTCTGTGGCCCAACAATAATAGCCTGGTCGCCTTTTCTACCCTCCCTCTCAGAACCTGGAAAGAACAATACAGCATTCTGGAGGTTTCAGGTAGCAGCCAGGACCTTGCCAGCATACTTGACACCTGAGTCCTCTAGTGATGGATACAGTAACTCTTCTTTTGGAGATGGCCAACTAGCTGGTGCCTGGAGACATATGGTGACTTCTTCCCTGCCAAAGAACCCAAGCCTGTGTGCCAGAGACTTAGCCAACCCGTGCTGGCTCTCAGGCCTTCCTTCCCATGGGATGATAAATGAGCACCCCCCGGCATTGTTGCTTGTTTGGGGTCTAGCAGCACTTTCTGAGCTCCCAGGTATCAAAGTGTCAGGCACACCAAAAGGAGAGAATTCGATCAATTGATAGGAGAGACATGATAGAGAGAGCAGCATCCTTCTCTGATCTCTTTGCTGATAGGGAATGCAACACAGTGGCGCCCACATTCTGCTCCAGCAAGTCAGTCCCATACACCAGCTCAGGAACGGCCCTGCAAAAGCAGAGCCTGCTGCTCTCAAGTTCAGGGACTTCAAGTTTCATTCTCTGTGCCAGCTGGGGTCGTTTTTCTCTGAGTTCCAGAAGATGCTTGGCGTCCCTTCCTCCCCGCCCCCCCCCACCTTCTTTAAGTTTTCTTTGTTGTTTAATCAAGAAAAATTAAAATCTATATATATATTTTTTTAATTCAAACAGGTACAGAAAAAAGTTATAAAATGACTGTTGGTTTCTCATATTCTAGTACCCAACTTTTATTTCTTTATCCCTGGTAAACCACAAGTATTACTTTTTCTGTACCACTTACTAATCATGTGTGTATGTCTCCACAGCACAGTGATTACCAGTTAACAGTGCAAGATTTGCAGTCACACTGCCTGGTTTGGACTCCTGGCTCCACCATTTACTAGGACCATGGGCAATTTACCTTCACTTTCTGACTCACAGAGGGCCTATTAATAGTACCTATTTTTTAGAGTTGTTTAAGTATGTAAATTACTTAAAATAGTACCTGGCACATAGTCATAATTACATAAGTGTTGGGGTTTATTATTAGTAGTAGTATGATTATCATTTATGTAGACCTCCTTTTAAACATTTACACAAATGTACTAAAGATGATGTTTTTTAACTTTGCTTTTTTTTATCAAATGAAATAAGATTTTTCCATGTAAACACAGATCTATCTCATTTTTTTAATAACTACATATTATTAGCATATTACCATGTGAATATACCTTTTAAAACCTAACTAGACTACTGTTGACTAGCATTTGGGTGTTTCCAGTTTTTTTTCTATTACAATGTTTGGAAAATTTTTGTTAATGTTTCTCATCTCAATGGTAAATTCCTAGCAGTGGGGTCATAAAATAATAAGCAGTGGGATCAAAAAAATAAATACATTTTTAAATCACTTTTGCTTTTAGCTTTGAAATTTTGATCTATTTGGAATTTATTTTTGATAAGCTGTGAGGTAGGGATCCAGTCTTGTTTTTTTCCAGATTGATGACGAGTGTTCAAATACTGTTTATTAAATAGAAAAATAGAAGTCTCACTGAATTGAAAGCTTATTTGTTATACATTAAATTCTGGATGTTTTTAATATTTATTCTGTTTCAGTGGTCTGTATTGCTATTGTTATATACCATTTTCATCAAATGATAAACACATTGAAGATTTTTATGGATTTTGCCAAAATATCTTATGGAAATGATGGATCAATGTGTAATTCTCATTTCCCCACACATACTTTACTGGTTATTATGAATCATTTTAAATTATTTTTGTCAACCTGCTAGTTGGAAAATATCTTGGCTTTCTTATTTTAAGATTTTAATTCAAAATTTAATTCAAAAGTAGAGTTGAACAAATTTTCTTTTTTGGGGGGATTTTATTTAAATTCAAGTTTGTTAACATATAGTGTATTACTAGTTTCATGGGTAGAATTTAGTGATTCATCAGTTGCATATAATACCCAGTGCTCATTACATCATATGCCCTCCTCAATGCCCATCGCCCAGTTACCCCCTCCCCATCCCACCTCCCCTCCAGCAGCTTTGTTTTTTTCCTATAGTTAAGAGTCCCTTATGGTTTGCCTCCTCTCTGTTTTTATCTTAATTTATTTTTCCTTCCCTTCACCTGTATTCATCAATTTTGTTTCTTAGATTCCACATATAAGTGAAATCAATGGTATTTGTCTTTCTCTGACTAATTTCACTTAGCTCAATACTTTCTAGCTCCATCCACATTGTTGCAAATGGCAAGATTTCATTCCTTTTGATAGCTGAGTAGTATTCCATTGTATATATAGATTATATACATACATACACATACACACCCCCCACATCCTCTTTGTCCATTCATCAGTTGATGCACATTTGGGCTCTTTCCATAGTTGGGCTGTTGTTGATAATGCTGCTATAAACATCAGGGTATTTGTGCCCTTTCCAATCTATATATTTAGTATTCTTTGGGTGAATTCCCAGTGTAGTGTCTGGGTCTAGGGTTCGTAGTTCTATTTTTAACTTTTTTTTTTTTTTAAAGATTTCATTTATTTATTTGACAGGCAGAGATCACAAGTAGGTGGAGAGGCAGGCAGAGATAGAGGAGGAAGCAGGCTCCCTGCTGAACAGAGAGCCCAATGTGAGGCTCGATCCCAGGACCCTGGGATCATGACCTGAGCCAAAGGCAGAGGCTTTAACTCACTGAGCCACCCAGGTGCCCCTATTTTTAACTTTTTGAGAAACCTCCATACTGTTTTCCAGAGTGGCTGCGCAAGTTTGCTTTCCCACCAATAGTGTAAGAGGGTTCCCCTTTCTCCACAGCCTCATCATCTGTTGCTTTTTGTGTTGTCAATTTTAGCCACTCTTACAGGTGTGAGATGTTATCTCATTGTGGTTTTGATTTGTATTTCCCTGATCATGAGTGATGTTGAGCATCTTTTAATGTGTCTGGTGAATAAATTTTCACAGAATCATTTGCCATTTGTGTCTCGGTTTCTATAGATTGTTAGTATTTTCCATATGTTCTTTCTACTTCAAGTAAATTTCTGGTCAATAATGTGTATTTTAGGGGCGCCTGGGTGGCTCAGTGGGTTAAAGCCTCTGCCTTTGGCTCAGGTCATGATCCCAGGGTACTGGGATCGAGCCCCGCATTGGGCTATCTGCTCAGCGGGGAGTCTGCTTCCTCTTCTCTCTCTGCCTGCCTCTCTGCCTACTTGTGATCTCTGTCAAATAAATAAATAAAATCTTAAAAAAATAATGTGTGTTTTAGAATTTTTTAAAATTTTATCTTATAAATTCATTTTTTATATTTTTATTATATATTGTTTATTCCATTGATAGGGTCAGATTTGGATCCCTGCTTATAAAGATTATTTGCATCTATGGGGTGCCTGGGTGGCTCAGTTACTTGAGCATCTGACTCTTGGTTTTGGCTCGGATCATGATCTCAGGATTCTGAGATTGAGCCCTGCATCGGGCTCTGATCTCAGTGGGTAGTCTGGTTGAGATTCCCTCCCTCTTCCTCTTCCCTTCCCCCTACTCTTTCTCACAAATAAATAAATCTTTAAAAAATTTAAGATGCTTGCACTCTAATATACACACAAGTAGACACATCTCTTGCATATTGTCTTCTAGAACTTCTGTGAATTTATTTTTATGTGTACAAATTTTTAAAGAACTGAAATTTATTTTTGTATATGATCTCACAAGACTCCACAAGTATTTTATTAATATTTCAAATTTCTGTCCTTTTTTCAATGTTATTTATTGACAGTTTTATCTTTTCAACACTGTGAATTCCAGAATCATCCAATCTTCAAATCCACATGTTTATATGATCTACTCTAGCATCAAAATATATTAATTATGATAGCTTCATGATATGGTTAACACATGGTTTGGTTGATAATCCTTTTTTCTCTAATTCTACAAATTTTGGTGACTACCCTTGCACATTGGATTTTTCCAGATGAAATTCAATATCATTTTTTAAATTTTCCTTAGCAGAAAAAACATACATCAAACCGTGCATAATTTAAATAAATCAAATTGGATAGGTTGGGTATTAAGATTATTAAAATAAATGATCCCTATAAATTATAAGCAGAAAAAATATTTCCAGTGATTGAATAACATCAGAGACTTGCTATGTTCCTGATCTATGAATGATTTATAACCTGTTCTGTGATTTTATATTTTTTTCCTTTGTATAAGACTCCCCCTTGATTGCAATGTTTCCCATTTCTGATGCAGTTTTGGGTATAGGCTTTCAGTAATGTCCATATTTGTAGACTTATGAATGAACTTACTGATAAAATATCTAGTCAGAACATGTCTATTTCTCACAACCTACAAGAGCTCCCAGCTCGCAGTGCAGTCCAGATCCCTACAATGGCCAATAGACCCGATGCATTCAGTGCTGGCTTTCTCTCTATACCCATCTTCTATTACATTCTCTCTTACTCCACACCAACCACATGGTCTGCCTGCTATTTTTAAATACATGAATCCTCTCCCACTTGGAGACTTTGCACATGGCTTGCATCCCCACTTCCACAGGCCACACAGCTCATGTCCCCTGTCAATGAGACTTCCCTGACCACCCCTCCAGTTCTGCTCTTTGACAGAGCACCCTTTTATCCCAACTATTAAGGTCCTCATAATACATGATAAATTGTCTGTCTCCTCCACTATAATCAGGGGCTTTTTGCTATATTTTCACTGCTATCTCCCCAAGGCCTAGAATAGCACTCATTATTTAATAGACCTTCAATAAATGTTTTCTGATTGAGTGAATGAATAAATGAATCTTTTCAAAATTCAGTATCTCTATCCAAGGCATGATATAGTTTAACATATGAGTTTTCTCTCATGTCCTTTATATATACACAGTTTACATTAAAAATATATAATTCCTATTTTTACAGGATAAAGAAACATGTTCTTCTAATCTATTTTTTCATTGGATATTGTTTGCTTATAGGAAGGCTATTGACCTTTTTAAAGATATTTTATTTATTTATTTGTCTGAGAGAGAGAGAGAGCACATGCATGTCAGGTAGAGGGAAAAGCAGGCTCCCTGCTGAGCAAGGAGCCCAGTGCGGGACTAGATCCCAGGACCATGGGATCATGATCTGAGCCGAAGGCAGACACTCAACTGACTGAGTCACCCAGGCATCCCAGCTATTGATTTTTTATTTTAATTTTGTAACTAGCTTCTTATTAAATGATATCATTCTAATAATTTTTAATTGATTCTCTTCAGTTTTCTAGGTATTCAATAATATAGTATGCAAATAATGATAATTTTTGCATCTGCATTACAATTATATCTGCTTTATATGTGTTCCTGAATTGCACTGTCTAGTTTTTACAAGCAAGAATAAATATAGTAGTCATAGAGGGCATCCCTCTCCATCTTTAATGAAGAATGCTTCTAGTGTTTCATCATTAATATGGTGATGGCTTTTTATTGCACGTATTTATACATGCATATGAACAGACACAGATGTCACAGAAGTATCCACTGAATTCTATGTCAGTGCTTCTTTTTTTCAAGTTAGCAGTGGATGTTGAATTAAATTATGTTTTAAATTATGAATTAAGTTATGAATTTAAATTATGAATTAAATTATGTTTTGATATATTTGAAATAAATATGCCTTTCCCTTTAATCTATTTATGATTAATTATATGCTTTAATAATGGACCATCTTTGCATTCTGAGAAAAACCTATTAGGTTACATTGTAGTTTTCTTTGAAGGTGCTGCTGAATTTTATTTGTTAATGTTTTTAAAATCCTTGATTTCATATTTATAAATGAGATTTATCCATAGAGTAAATTTTTTCCACCATTTATTGAATTTTCTATTTCAAATGTATCAATCATCTTTATATATATAGTCATTGATTTCTAAAATTGTTTTAATATTTTTTCTGTATTCTTTCATTGATACAAAACATTTTTTCCTTAGTTACTAATTTTCAATGGTGTCAACTTAATTCTTGATTTTTTTTTAAAGATTTTATTCATTTATTTGACAGAGAGAGAGAGAGCACAAGCAGGGGGAGAGGCAGGTAGAGGGAGAGGGAGAAGCAGACTCCTTGGTGAGTGGGGAGCCTGATGTGGGGCTCGATCCCAGGACCCCAGAATCATGACCTGAGCCAAAGACAGCTGCTTAATTGACTGAGTCACCCAGGAGCCCCTAATTCTTGATATTTCTATAATTTTATTTATTCGGTCATTGTTTTATTTTGATCCTGAATTTGTTTCCTTACCTTTGAAATTGTGTTCTGTTGTTTCGGTGTGTTCCTCTTGATGTTTTTCCTTTAAAACTTTTGTCCTAAGTTTTAAACACACGTGTGCGCACGCGCACACACACTGCAAGGAATTTCCTTCCATTTCCTGGTTTATATCATCTTACAGAATGTAAGCATTATCTGTCTTATGCATGTTCTTCCTTCACTGCATGCTTACTGTAGTGGAGTTTTTGCATAGTTACCATCGGTGGTGTGCTGGAGTGGATTCATGAGTGTCAAATGTTCTTACCAACTTCACATTCACTGATGTCACTTTGGTAGGTTGAAATTGGCTATGGTGGGAGTATTTACTGTCTGGCAATTAGCAAATGATACAAATTGTTGCATGCCTTCTGCCACCCCCAGTCTGGTATACATTTACCAGCATAAGCCTGGTTACCATAATACTGATACCATGTAACCAGTTACCATAATATTTCTTTTCCATGCATTTATGTTATGAGCAAGTCCATAAGGTATATTAGATAGTTGTTCGGATAGTGTTCAGATGAATTCTCCTGGACATTTGTCAGCTTGACTTGGCCTTCCTCCTTAGAGCTTCAGTTTAGAGTCAGGACAGTGTGTAAATGTTTCTTCTTTTCCCATAGTGCTTGGAGGGAGTAAGGGAAGGCTGTACATTTCTATCTTAATAAGCTAGTGTGCTTGGAGGGCCTGATTTCTGCCTTCAACAGTTTGGTTAAGGGGTGTGTTCTAGAGTTCACTTCACCTGGCCCAGGCTATTTCTCTGTCCTGTTTGGGGTACCTTCAGGTATAGAAATCCTCCTCCCATGCCTATTCAGAACACATCCCCAGAGTGTTATATAACCTGGTCCCAGTATTCCCTTCCCTTGCCTCACCCACAGCTCTTAGGCAACTGTCCCCTTCCCCTCCCAGCAAATCAGGGGCAAAATGAATAACACCCGTAGCTGTGGACCCCAATTTCTAGTTTAGAAATAGAAGAAACCATTCTTTAATTGGCTTCTCTGTTTGCCTTTTCTACTTAGGGCATCTCACTCCCTTAGGACTCACTCTCTGAGTTTTTGTTACTTTGCTCTTTTGTCTTCCATTCAGCTAAGTGCCTATTTACCCTTGGAGATTACTGCTCAAAGTGACTCTAATTCTCTAGGGAGAAGTCTTGCCTAGCTCTTTCTTTACTGAGGTGTTAAAGAGGGGCTTCTGATTTCAAAGTCTTCCTTGTTCTTGCTCACTTCCTGCCAAAGACCTATGTACTTCCCCTTGTCTAACTCTCCCTCAGTTGGGGGATATTCATTAAAGTTTATTCTGGAGTCTCCATTTATTTTTCCCTAGACTGATTCTGAAGATCGTAGTCAAGAGGCACAGCAGTTTCCCAGATTGGTTATCTTTCTCTTTACTAATTCAAAACTTTTCAAAGATTATGATCAAAAAGTATGAAAAGTATATATATATATATATACATATATATATATATATTTTTTTTTTTTTCCTGCAGGGTTGTGCCTGTTTGGTGCTGTATACTTGTTTTGAATTCATTTTGTGAGATTTTAGCAAGTAAATGCTGTATGATCTTTTTATATACTGTATTTCCTGAAATCTTCTACTCCTGGCCCATTTTTTGATACCACTGGTCAAAGAAAAATGAAGATATGAGATCAATAATGTCACTGGTTGTGTAATATAGAGTTTGACGAGTGTTTTTGTGACCTTTCTCCATTTACTCAAATAGGGCTGATTCAAGTGGAAGAAGAAACATGTCTTCAGGTTCAATGCATTCTGACTGGTTTAAGTTCACAAAAACCTTTCAATTTGGATTGGGGTGGTTTTATGGGGAAACAATAGACTAGTTCACTGACTGTGTATAGTGTATTGGGAATCGCATTTCCTTATTTCAGACAGTATGAAAAGCTACCAATCTGGATATGCACACTTCTAGGTACGGTAGTAGTAATTCTTGTCTACTACTAGTAGTAGTAATTACTAGAATTATTATCTAGTAGTAATTAGAATTACTATCTAGTAGTAATTCTACTACTACCATTCCTGGAAGTGTGCGTATTTAGATCAGGTGATTTTTATCTGTGGAAAATACAATTGTGTATTTACAAGAGGTAACTGAACATTTGAGACAGTTCTACCTATTCCAATCTCTTGAGCAAGTTTTCTAATTCTTTGAGGAAACAAAAATCTAAAGATGCTAGTTCTGTCCCTATCAAGGCAGACCAGACCTATAAAAATTGCCCTAAACCATTTTTGGTACGTGGTGATATTAGGTAGGACAGACAAATTCTACAACGAGAGAAACTTTGTACTTCCCCCAAGCTTTCTGCATCATACCACAGGAGAATAAATGCTAAGCCAAGGAATCTGGAAATAGTCCATCAATGCTGAGAAGTTTGATCAACATGTATTGGAGCCTACTTTTGGTCAAGCTCTTTATACATTTTGTCTCATTTCATCATCATCACAATTTCAAGATGCAGACACTGTGGTTGGTATTTGTCAAGGGTGAAATGGAGTCTCAGAGAAGTGGCTAGTACTTATTGCAGATCACGGGGTTCGTAGGGGTGGATACAGACTTTTAATCCATGGCTCTCTGAATACTTCTGGTTATTCCTTAATACATCCCCAAGGACTCAAGCATCCTCTGTCCTGGGAAACTGCAGTTACTGTCAAGAATAGATTACTTAGTACTTGTCTGTGTGGCCACCCTGAGTCAGACTTAAGGCCACTGTACTTGTTTGGACTTGTTCATTAAGTGCTGCCTGGAGGCTATAAGAGGAATAAAAAGCAGTCAACGATAGTTAATTTTAACGACAAGGCACAAGGACCATTGACTTTATCACCCTGTTTTATAAACTCATTGAATCTCTGCAAAGGCTGACAAACTTACCAAGACAGAAATTAAGTACCTTTTATCAATGTCTGAAGCACATAATGTCATTGAAGTCCACACTAGAATCACATATGACTATTTGGATCAAGTACCAATCTTAAGAAATAGGTGTGAAAAGGAAAGAAACAAAACAAAACAAACCCTTCAGTCTGTTGTTTTATCTATTACAGCTCTCCATCTGATGTAGCCAATTTTGTTCATGACATTTACTGCTCTAAATAAAATGAATTATTCATATGTTGACCAAATTAAAGTAATTTGGGTCTATTGGTAACAAAGAAGAAAGTAAGTTATGTCCATAATGAAGATATAGACACACACCATGTGCTTGGAACAAAGGGCATGAGGTGAAAAGAAGGCTTCACTGCTCTTCAGGCTCACATCTAGATGTAAAAATAGAGTATTTTGTTGTTTTAAGAGAAATGATTTTTATCTTACCTCCTCTTTCTCAAAGGATAACACTCTGTGTGTGACAAAAAGAAATAGAAAAATATCAGTACTCTCTCTGAGAGTGGTTTGCCACTAAAAGTTGTCTTTCAATTACTTGATTAAAGAAACATGGAGGAAAAGCCAGATGTTGAATCTTGAATACATAATGGAGAATCCCATTGCTCCCTCCAGTCAGAGAGCAAAATTGAGCCAGATTTAAAGCCTGTGGGAAAGAGCCAGGGGGGTCAAGGCACAGGGAGGTCTGGCCCGGAGAGCCTGGATGATGATGACAGGATGGAGGAAATATCTGCACAGAACAGATACACCCTAAACAGTCATCATACATTTAGCATCTCTATTTGGGATGACCTCTTCTTATTAAAACACTCAGGCTCTCTGGGGAAGTTCACAGACTCGGGAGAGATACTGCTTTGTTCTAGACCAAAGTCTGAACTTTTACTTGAGGGTCATTGGGAATACATTACAAGGACATCATCTGTTCCACCTTTTTCATAATTTCCCCTGTACTCAATGTTGACCAGGATAAAGGAGGGTAATGACTACATAGAGAAGGGAGCAGCTAGCTATTACCTTGCTTATTTGATGGATACAAACAAAAGTATCAGATATTTCTGGCCACAAAACATGTCTTCCAACCAAAATTTCCAAATTTGTTGCCCTGCAATGTCAATTTATTAAAATTCACTTCTCCAAGTTCATATGTAGATCCATAAGGACTTAGACTAATAAGATTAGATGTAAAAAAAAAAAAGTCACTGAAGTGCAATATTTTTTCTTCTTTCCTTTGGGTGAGAGGGAAAAAAATATTTTCCTTCAAGTATTTAAGATTATAGTCAGTTGCCATGAGCCAGTTGCAATGGCTTGGGCCAAGCACTGACCAGAATGAGATTTTTGGTGCCCAAAATACTTGATTCTTTTTGAGTCCAAAGACATTACTACAATCTTGGATTCTGATAAACATTCACCTGGCGATATTTTGAGAACATCGATTTCTGGTGATCCGCTGGCCTCGATGAAGACAGCATTAGTCTGTGGAAAGTAAGACTCTTTGCAGTGAAAACATAATCACTCTCTTCATTTGGTCATAGATAGAACAGATTGCCAGATATCAGTTTCCAAATTTCTCCTCATTTGTAGACAGGCCTGAATTTCATTGGACTATTCTGTTGAGGCCAACGACCAGAGAGAAAATTATTTCAATCTCCTAATAAAAACAAACAAACAGTCCCTGTGATGATAAGAAAATATATAAGAAGCATTGTCTCTCAAGCCTAGCCTAACATTTGTAGAAAAGGTTTGGCAATTTTAAAAGTAACCTTATTCAGATTCATAATGGTTTGAAACCCTTGAATGATCCTTAGTATGTACAAAGGAAAAAAAGGGGTAAGATGATAAAAACTTCAGAAGGCAATCCAAGTATCTTGAGTTGATAATAGAGTTATTACTATTAGAATTACTATTAGAATTTGAGGTATCAAATGTGAAGCAAATGCACCATCAAGGGATAAATATCCAGCTATCATGCAGTTGTCCCCAAAATTAAGAGATTGGCTTATCTGTAAACAAAGAAACCATGATGACTGAATAGCTTTTCTTGTTTTGTTTTTCTTTTAAGAAATTACTGAGCTACACTTACTATAACTTTGACTTATGGAAAGGAGAACCACCTTGATTGTGCCTCAAAATGCTTTTTGGATGCCTTCCTCACTCTCTTTTTATTCCTATACATTTGGCATTAATCATGCTTAAGGGTTTGGATGAGGCAGAAGCCCGGAAGAGATGCTAAGCTGTATCACTCAATAAAGCATTCCCTATTCAGCTTGGTGCATGGCCCTCTGAATCTTGGTGGAGTCATTCTTAGAATAGCAAGGTCCATCTGCCCTGGGATAGCAGTAGCCACGGAAGAGACAAGATGGAGACCTTCGAATACTGGACCACTTGGGCAAACTCCCTTGATTGGGAAAAAACAGCTCAACCTTTAAAATTGGCCTGAGGAACAGCAGATCCCCAGTGCATTCTTCGAAGTGCTTTCCACCTTTAATTTAGATATTTCAAGGGAAATTTAATCCATATGTTTTGGATTCATTTGGACTTAACTCATAAATATGCTTCATCAAGGACTGCCAAGCTCTGCATTCACTAGAATCAAGTAGTTTCATGGGACAATAGTGCAGACGGAGGAAATTTGATATCCAAGAGTCCATCACCCAAACAAGGCAAAGAAACCTTCAGGTTCAAACCACTGTCTATAAATTATCTTAGAGCAGTAATTTACCCTGCACCACTGTCATGGTAAAATAAGCCACTTATGACTGTGTGGGGTGCATACAAATGCACACACAATAGATATATGTCCTTTCCCAGAGAAATATCACAATACACAGTCTTTCTTGTCAGCAGTTCCGGAAAAGTTAACAACTCTAAGAAGGAAATAGAGGTTTCTACTTATTCTAGCAGCTTTTAAAAACCATATAGACTCTTCTCCGTCTCTCACTTTCTGTCTCTTGTTCTCTGTCTCTTTGTCTCTGTCACATACACAAGACCACTGCTGGGACTCTGTCAGGTCACAGCCTATGAATCCCTTTTCCTTCTGTGTATCTCCAGTTGGCTAGACAATTTTGACCAACTTGACTTTCTTCAGTTTGTAGTATAGAACATCACTTGCTCAATATAAAATGATGTTATATTACTGAATGGGCTGTTTCCCAAACTCCTCTGAGATTATTTTATGCCTGCCTAGGGGCCTGTGGCCTACAGGTTAAGGATCCCCATGTGTTCACTGCTTAGAATAATGCAGAGGACAGTGGCTCAATGAGAATAGTGTTATAGTCCCTCCCCATCATTTATTAATTTATTTTTACTTAAATGTTGTAAATTCAAAATTAACAGTTTCTATATATTTTAAACAAATGCTGTCTTTCAGGGCAGTGTGCGCTTTTAATATTCTCTGTCCTAACATCTGTGTTGAGGAGTTTTCAGAGGAAAGGTAATTCATGGCCCATTTCCAAATCAGATCAAATTTCTTGTGCCAACGGCACCTAATACCTCAAGGGATCTGTGGGCCTCTAATAACCAAATACATTGAGGGTATTAGAGACACCTCTGGCATGGCTGCTATCTGCACATTCTCCTATGAGAGAAAGTGAGAGGGGAGGGAGTCGTGCAGGGTGATGTGTCAGTTGGGATTCTGGAATTCATGCATGCTGAATTCTCAACTTTCAGTGAGGATGGACGATACTGTTGCCTTGGACAAAGCCCAACTGGCAGGGTTAAGATGGCTTGAGCTAATGTTATCAGTAGGCCATATTCCCTTAGCATTTCTCACCTGAGAGAGTGCAGTAATAATTATGATGTCTGTTGGTTTGAAAGTGTGATGAAAAAGATGAATAATGGTCAGATTGGGCAACTAGATAATAATATAAGACATTATGTAACTACCTTGTAAACGACACAGCATTTTAGAACAAATACCCAGAGATTTTTTACTTCTGCAAAACAACATTATGTTTCATCCCTTCATAGGAGAGGACTATACATCTTCTATTTCAAGATAGAGTAAGACAAGTCCAAAAAGGCATAGAAGTAATTCCGATTGTTCCTCTTTTTTGCAGGAAGAGCATGGTATCAAGGGATACTCCTTTTCCTCCATTTTGCACTTTTACAGTAAGAAATGCCACAGTGAATTTTTGTGGAGCCAACATGGTAACTGCACTTTGCCCATAAACCTAAATTCATCCTGGTGGAAGTGGCGATTGGTTAAGGAATAACAAGCCTTCAGGGAAAGAAAAGCAGAGACAATAGATGAAAAGGAGAAAAGAAAGCAAGTAAGTAAAGAATATTTACCGGTTTCCAAGCAGCTGACAACCACCAAATCCCTCTTTTGGTTTCAGTGCAAGACAAATAGATTCACAAGGAAGGAATTATACTTCTTAGCACTGAACTGAGGTAGGCTTAGCCTAAGCAGCCAAACCCTGCTCAGAAGTTTGGCAAACCTACTTGGGTTACTCCACCAGCCCTCTCTACCTCCTTCTCCACCCAGAGCCTCCAGGCATCAAACTACTTCTGAGCAGCTGACCTCAGCCCTACCCTCAGCCACACAAAGTAGCATTCTCCCCATTGCCATGTCACTTCACCAGTGTGGATGTCATCATCTCTGGTGATTACACTCCTATTTCTTTGAAAGGGTAGTTTTAACTTTGATATACTCCTCTTTGTGCCAGATTGATTTATTGGTTGATGGTGAGAGTGAGTGATTGGTCTACTAAGAAAGCCTGTTTGGCTTCTAAATCTTAATTTCTAATTTTTGCAGCATCTCTGTAAGGTGGATAACATATTTTTCTCTGACTTTTCTATGTTTTAAATGTGACTGGAAGTTATTTCCATTCAACCTTGAGTAAGATTTCCTTTTTAATCCTCAGAAATGCCCCAAATGGTTAACTGGAGTGGGAGCCCCTTAAATTGTCTGTCCCCAGAGAGAAGCTCTTATTACTTGCTATAAAGTACAGTCTAGGCTGTGAAGCACTCCCGTTAGTGTCTGTTCTTTTTCCCTTTTGAGACTTACCAAAAAAGTGGGGCTTTCATAGAGAATGGTGGAGGCAGGCAAAGTAGTGGCAGAAGGAAAAAGGTCTGGGGATTACTTAGCTCAGAGAAGAACAGGAAATCTGCAACCTACTGCCTCAGCAAGGACATCAGTACCATGAATCAGGAACCATGATGGGAAGGATTTCATGAGAACCAGTGTAACCCTCTTCTGGTTTTATGCCCCTTGTGACTATATTGGGATCAGCAATTGAATCCTTGTCCTGAAGAAGACAACAGCACTTGTCTATGGGAGCAGCAGAGTGGAGAAGCCAAGGAGACCGTACTCACCTCCAGAGCCTGTGTGGTGAGCAGCAGCACCCAAGGACCCACTCACTGTGGGCACCTTCTTAGGGGAAATGCCAAGCAAGCCCTGAGCCAGAGGAACACCACCAGCTAAAATCAGACTGAGCTCTGGGGGTTTAGGACCCATAGTTTCATAACATGACTGGTGGAGAGTAGCTACCACACTAAAAGGAGGTGAAAGCCCAGTAGCTTGAGGAGAATAGAGAAATAGCATGGTCAGAAGATAGCCAGCTAGTTACTTCTTATCTTCAATCCTGGAAGGTTTCAAGCCATGAAGGGTAGATAGCAGACAGTAAATGTGTATATCCATCTGGAATCCATCCTTGTTCTTTTGGTAATAGCACTTTAATATTCCCCGTGGAAGCCATCTCCTACTCTTGGTCTGCCTCATCCCAGCCTCAGTGTAGACAAGTTTCCTGAGCCTTAGTCAATCAGCTCTGCTTGGCCACTGTGATTGGTACAAGGCTTGAGCATGTGAGCACTTTGGGACCAAAGAGAAAATTGCTTAGGACTCTGTTGGAGCTGTTGGCAAAGAGATGCTCCATTACCCCTGTACTTGGATGATGGAAGTCTGAAGTTTCAGAGATGAGTAAAGGCAAAGCTGCTTTCATGACACCCGTTGGGTTCCTGCCTCAACACTGCTCCTGGACTTTTCAATTAAGTGATCAGATATATTTCCTTTTCTGTTCCATCGCTTGCATCTAGAGATCTTGACTAATATAGAATAACATCAAGTTTTTTAAAAGGTGGGGGAGGGACTTAACCCACAGAGTGTAAAACTTAAAAAATGAGCAAGCAAGTTAATTTAAGTAGAATAAGAGTCCATATAGGAGAGTAATGAGAAAACCATATGATCCTCTCAATAGATGTTGAAATGCACTGGACAGACTCCAACACCATATGTGATGTTTTTAAATAAAAGATATAAGTAGGAATGGATGGTTATTTCCTTATCATAATCAGGAACATCTATTTTAAACATCATACTTAGTGATGAAATAGTAAAGGCATTCTAATTAAAATTAGCCACAAAACTGGGTAGGCAAGCAGAGAGGTAGGTAGACCAAAAATTTATAGATTTGATACTTGCACGAATTCCAGAAACAATTTTATTTCTTCATTTGTTCTTGGAACTTGACCAAATGGTTCTAAAGTTCAAAATCAGATGAGAACCACTGAAAGACATTAAGATAGATTTTAGTACAGCAACAATGCAAGTGGTCTATTACTGGTGTAAAACTTGATGAATCAGTGGAATTGCTCAATAAATGTAGTTTATAAAATTGATGATTTTCCTGAGTCTCAGTCAATCAGCTCTGCAAGAAATGAAGTGAATTTTTATTTACTAAATATTTGACATTTTAAAATTTATTAAAAATTTAACATTTAATATGTAACTGAGTTTGGCTACAAAGTTTTTAAATTTAAAAGCAATAGAAAAAAGAAAAAAGAAGAAGAAAAAGTAGAAGGATATTACACAGGAAATGAGCAATAGGTTACCTAGTCTATACAGAATACATCTCAGGAAAACATAAAGATAGACATCAAACTGGGGGAGAAAGGTACAACAAATATCTTAAGCTTAATATTCTTCATGTGTTAACCTTTGATCCAATTCAATAATGAAAATACTTATTTACTAAAAGAATCCTAACTAAGGGAGATAGTTTGATCATTCTCAGGACAAGAAAGAAGTTGCAAATTGTCCCCACAGGACACAGGCACTCCTGCAATCTGCTAATGGGAAAGCAAACTGTTTAAACCTTTCCAGAAAGCAATTAGATCATAAGTGTTAAGAACCTTAAAGAGTTCAGACTTTCTGACCCAGTGATTCTGCTCTAGGATGCTCCTGAGGATATAATCAGAGGTATAAATACACCAGTAAGAACAGGATTGTTCAGATCAGCTTTATGTAAAACACCAAAAATTGACCCAACCGAATAAGTAAATTTGAATACAACAATTTTAATTTAAAGAAAAACACAAAGATATTTTCCAACAACTTTTGAAAATTTTAAGTTTTTGAACATTATAAAGAATGTTATTTGTTCAATATTGGTAGTGGTAGAATTATGGATTATTTGGGGCGCCTGGGTGGCTCAGTGGGTTAAGCCGCTGCCTTCGGCTCAGGTCATGATCTCAGGGTCCTGGGATCGAGTCCCACATCGGGCTCTCTGCTCAGCAGGGAGCCTGCTTCCTCCTCTCTCTCTGCCTGCCTCTCTGCCTACCTGTGATTTCTCTCTGTCAAATAAATAAATAAAATCTTTAAAAAAAAAAAGAATTATGGATTATTTGTTTTACTGACAAAAGTTTTTTTTAGTTTGTCTGACTTTTTTATTAAAGGAAGGTCAGCAAGGAAAATGAAAGGCAAAATTATAGTTAGTCATTTTATATTGCCTCCTCCTAACATAATAACCTAAAAGTGTCAGGATTTTTTATCTCTTTAATGAAATGATATATTGAATATACATAAACATGTGAATTTTATTGCATTCATTTTTACTTTTAATAAATGGAATTTATTAAACATACAGAGAGTTGTACTTTTTCATATTTTATTTAAAATTCGCCTCAAACTGGAAAAATTTTTTTCAGGGACATAGTTTGAAATAGGACCATCAAAATTAGTTGGACATGAATTGTTTATGTGGATTACTCTTGTCACCTTAGTCAACCTCTAAGGGGGGTTGACGGGAATCACTTGTCTTCCACTGGTCCCTTAGGCTTAGACAACATCTATGGGGAAACAAATCAAAGATTTGTAACTTTGAGATCAGGTGCTATTCTTATGCATTTAAATCTCTCTCTTATGCTCTTTAAATCTCTTAACACCTGGCACCCTAATGGACATTCATTCCATTAATATGTAGAGGAGTATAGCTATATAGGAGTATAGCTAGGCAAATCATTTTGCCTTTCTAAGCCTGTTTCATCATCTGTAAGATGAGGATTATGTGACACTATCCAGATAAAGCCCCTAAGAGAGTGCTCACACACAGTAACCAATATGGACATTAGCTTTGTTGACTCTCATTGGCATCCCTGGCTGATGGCAGACCCATATTGCAGGTCACACAGGTAGAGGGGCATGGCGCCAACTCTGTGGCTGGGCCCACTTCCCAGATGGTCTCCTCCCTCTACCTGGGCTGTGTTTTACTTCAGAAGAGCATTACTTGGACATGCCCAGGGCAGAGGCATCCATCCAAGTGGTTCTAATGGTGTGCCACATGGTAGAAATGTATTTCTTTGTAGGCCTTGTGAATCATTTACTGATAGCAATAGTAGGTAAGGGATTCCCACGCTTAATGCAGAGGTATTGTCTATCACTCAAACATAAGGCCTGTGTATGTGAATACAGTTCACAACCTAGCTTCATGATGGCCTCAAGTTTGGAATAGTCTAAGTTTAGAAGGTCCTGTATTAAATTGATAGTATGCTGACTATCCAAGCCTAGGCCTCCTGCTTAGGGCCCTTTCCTACATGTGGCCTGGGGTTGGGCTTTGATGGGGAGGTGGCTGGTAGACAAAAGGAAGGGCTTTATTGTCTTCTGGTTGACAATTTTAAAGAAAGATTTTCCTAACAAGGCTACCTCATATTCCTGGAATAAAGTACCTATATGAAGCTAATCTTTAGGCAAGTACCATTGTCGATGTTGTGTTTATTTTCCTAGCAGTCTCTTTTTAATACCTCAAACTGAGGCACTGTTTTCAGTTAGAGATAAAACCATTTCCTCTTTAAATACAAATACCCAAGGGGTGGTCAAATGATATACTGTACCCTACCCATTGTTTCTACCCTCCTGAGGATTTCTGAGAGCAGGCTTTCTAGGGTGAGCAGTGCTGGTCTCTGGACAAAAAGAGTGGTGAGGATGCAGCCCACTACTGAGGAGGGAGACAGGAAGGTGACTTAAATTTTTTTTAATGTATTTTTTTAAAAGATATTATTTATTTATTTGATAGAAGGTGACTTAAGACCTTGCTTTCATCCCTGCTTTGGGCAGCACAGGATCCTCAGTGTAGGTCTTTCTGCTCGCAACCCCACTCTGGGGCCTCTACCCCTCTCTTCTCTGTCCCTTTGTGAATCATAGAAGGCCCTAGGGACATTTATACATGCTCAATACTCCCTTAAATGTTATTCTTCCTGGTTAAAGACGAATTTTCTTGTTTCCTTCATAACATAACACACTTGCGTGCTTTGGTACCTGCCTCGGCTAGAGTTAAGGAAGCAAAAATAGAGTTGCCCTGATGCTTTAATCGTGTCTGTTTCAGAGGCAAACTGGGAAGTGTTCTGAGGGTTCCAAATTTTGCCAAGCCCCAGTGATACGTGAAATATTGTAGTAACCTCATACTTTCTATTTTCTCTAAAATTTGTTTAGTCTTTTCCAAATTTACCTGTGTAGGCAATCACCTCATAGCCTGCCCTTCTCCTACCACACCTGAAGCTGGGAAAGAGGAGTGACGTCCCAGTGAGGAGGCTGCCTGTCAACCAAGGACAGATAGTGCTAAGTTGGCTCAGAAAAGGTCATTGCAATAGGTATTTTTTGTAGGTACCTGGTTCGAACTTTCTCATGTCCCATCAGTACCTTGATACCAATACAATCGGGGGCTTTTAAATATACCCAGTGGACAGGTAACTTATTCTCCTTTTCAAACTAGGAAACTCTTGGCTACCCACTGTAAACTAAATACTCCTCTCCTTGGAAATCTCAGAATAGGTCTGTGTGATATCAAACACCTATGCTGGGAAAAACAGGGGCAAACAAAGCCATAAGGGACTGCCTTTGAAATGGAGCCTGGGAACCCTTCAACCACATCAGAGTGTTTGTTTGCTTTCCTTGTTTCCCTAGAACTCTGCTCACCTGGAGGCAACAGCCTGTACTTTGTCATTTGTTGGGATGAGGAGGGGCAAGGGAAAGGAGGCGCTTTGGCTGGTTTGTCAAAGCATCCCCAATGGGAAACTATTTAAAGAGCTCCTATCTTAAGTAACCCTCAGGCCGCCATTCCTTTCACTTGGGGATATGCCAAGGGCTGTGGCTGACTCAGCTTGGACCCAATTCTGCTGTCATTACTTAAACCCAAAGTTCCTGGTTCCCTGGCCTTGGTGGAGAGTTAGACTACATAGAGAGAATAGGGATGGTACCTGGGCTGGGACTAGCTTTGGACGTGTGTTTGAGGCTTTTATTTTCCTCTATGAGTTTTAATTTATAGTATCAAAAGGGTTAAGGAAATAAGGAGTTCTCTTTTCCCGGAGCAGCCCAGTTGAGGACATATTAAGCCTGTGTCCTGCAAGCAGGAGGGTGGAGGGAGGGAACACTGACTTTCCTTCATTGATAATGGAAGAAGAGTCAGGTCTTCAGAATCTTTCAGATGAGAGCAGTTATACTCCATTTACTTTAGTTGGGAGCTGCTTCTTATAAGGATTCTAAGGGAAGGGGCCATTCTTTACCAGAACTGAAATACTGTAATAAGACAAAACACAGACCTTGCTGCCTAATGTGTTTGGTGTTCCCTGAGCAGCAGGCCCATGGTTTTCTCTACTCCAGAACTCTGCCATTGTGGTGCTGTGTTGTCTCCCTGGCTCTACAGTCAAGTCATCATGTAGCTTGGGTTTAAACTCCCGAAGGAATGATGTAATTAGTCATTGTCTAGTACTAAGTGCCCTGTAGCCTAGAACTTTTCCCCAGTCTGCCAGTTGGCTGACTTCTGTCTGGATGCCTGCCTTTGGCCCTGATGCTCATCCCTGGCCCACAGGTGTGACCAGCCAGGGAAATCACATGAATTCCGATTTGTGCGTGGAGAACTACCATGGCTGACAACCTCAGGTGAAGTTCTGGATGTGGCAGGTACTTGGCATCACGTTTTGCCCACTTCTGGAGAAGGGCCTGTGGTTGCTAAATACTCTAAATAATTAGAGGCAGCAAAAGTTTGGCTTTGGTTCTCCTCTAAGGGTAACTCAAAAGTAAGATGAGGAGCAGTTTTCTAATTCCCTGAAGGGACCCTGAGCAGCTTCGGCATATGGAAGACTCACCCCAGAGCTAAGCTTTAGCACTCCCAAGGGTGTCAGCACCTCAAGGGTGAGTGTGGCTCCTGTGAAGGATCAGAGGGAATGAAAGAGGTGACACTGAAGAGGGAGGATCCTGGGTGAGAACTGAAGAGAATTGACTATAAAAATGCCTGGAAACTCTCTGGTGACTCTACGACTTGGTTATGGGGCCTTTTGGAAAAGACTGGGGACCTGAACTGGCAGGTGCAAGAGGATCCACTAAAATGTGTGCTATGATAAGGAAAATTACAAGAAAAAAACCCTAAGGAAAGGAGTAAGGAAAGAAAGGCATAAAAATCTCAGCTTTGTAATGTGTGGAAATCAGCAGGCAATTCTGAGATTTCGTTCACTCAGGAGTTTAGAAAGATATCGAAAATAATACTCAACCCAAGAGCAATTACTGCCATTCTTAGGGTAAAGAGATTGAAGTGGCCATATATACATCATGCCAGGTGGGGAGCCAGCAAGAGTGGGGTCTCAAGGAAAGGGCCATCAAGTGATGATTTGAGGTAAAAATGGTGAGAGTTTGAGAGCTAGAATTGGCAGAGAACTCAAGCTGGAAGCTTGTGTCTTGTGTAGCAAATCCAGTTCCAGCCCAGCTGAAGCAATACCTATTACTTGAGTTGCTGGCTAGCAGTTGTACACTCTAGGCATTAACATCTTGATTATGATGGTCAGTCCAACCCACCAGGTCTCGTGTCTATCTGTAAAAATTCCTGCAAGTGTTCCTTGACTCGAGACCTTATGAAGCGAAACAATTTATTGAAATGGAAGTAGACTATTTTAATATACTAATCAATGCTAATTAATATATAATATAATCATCACTATATATAATATGCTCATCACTGACCAAAAAGAAGTGGCTCTGCTGTAAACCTGCAGTTCTTTCTCACTTGGGAGCTGTTGGGAACTCATAGGCTGGGCATGATCTAGTGTTGGGTTGTGTTGCATCCGGTTCTGCTGCTTTCTCTCCATCTGGGTGGTGCTCTTCTTAACTAGTAGATCTTCCCTCATGACCTCATTTTATTGAATCAGGGCTTTTCCTCATTGTCTTTACTGATAAAGTTTGTTCAAAGTTAATTTCAAGGACAGATTACTTACCAGAAATTGCTAATAATTTGTTCTTTCTGCCAGTGCCATCTGGAAATACTGACTGTCTTACCCTGCTTGGATTCTGGGAATTGGCATTTTCTCCTATTTCTCCTCTAGCTCTTCCTCTTTTTGTGCGGTTCTATATTGTCCCCCAGATTCCCTGCCCTCGATGGCCATGGAAGGAGTTGAAAGCTGGATTTAACTTGGATTAGGATTAGGTCAGAGCAGCCCCTGATATTAAACAGATATATGAACTTTACGCCCCTCCGTAACTGCAACTCAGGAGTTGTTTCTGTTTAGCCATTTTATGCCTCCTTTAGTGAAGGCTTTGGTTACTTGAGCCATAAAGAGACTTCAGACTCTTCTACCTGCACCCCCTGGACACCAGATACTTTGCAGAGTTGTTGAAAAGCACCGTGCCTCCCATTGTAAGAACTCCTGCTACCCACACTATCACTCCAACCATCCTCATCACACCATTATTCCCTTATCCTTGCATATTCTAGGTTTTCAAGATGCCTTCCCAATCTCTGCTTTGTTTGATCTGCTCAAGTCTTATGACCTATTCATACTACCTGTTATTTCTTTGATGTTTTTTCAAATGAGGATCCTGAAGCTTGCCCAGGTTACATGTCCCAGGGTCAACTCTTGGCCCAAAAGCACATGGCTAATAAGTGGCAGAGCCAGGGAAAACCAGATGCTGAGGGCATTCAAAATACTCAGGGTCCCTCCTCAGTTCCTCAGTTCAACCTCTCCCCCATCATTTGTCCAACCCCACAGGGAACTGCTCTCTGAGAGCTGGGAATGAGGAAGTCTGGAAAGGATCTGACTATCCAATTTGCATATGGTAATGTTAAAAACTGATAAATTTCAAAATGTCACCCCTCTCAAGGACACTGCATTTCAATGAGCCTCATTCAGTTATGTGATTTGAAGGAATGCTTTCCTAAATATAAAACTGCAGGCATTAATGAGAAGTTAGGGATGGATTATTGGGAAATGGGAATGTTCCGACACCTCTCAAATCACTTCATGTCTGGGATTCCATTTGATGAATTCCCTATTTGTTGTGGGGCCACTCCATCTCTGAGATGTTGATTTATATACCTGCCAGGAGCTCGAAAGCAGGCCTAGGGGCTTCATTTCCATTCATTCATAGCAGGGTGTGTGTGTGTTGTGTTTTGACCTCCTCACATTTGTTCACCTCTTCTCTTGCACTTTCCCAGTCCAGTTTTGCCGCTTCCAGTGGGACCAGGTCCCTGACCACAAAAAGCAGCAGCCTAGCAGTCCAAACCCTGGACCAGTGGCAAGCAGCAAGGGTTAACGGGTTTTGCACGAAGCAAGCCTGGCTCAGCCCTGTGAATCTCGTTTTCACATTTGCTGCTTATTCATGACCCAAGCCCATCTGCTGCACGAGTAACCATCAGCCACTCCTGTTTCAGATGTCAGCCACCCCAGCTGTTTCTCTTTCTCTGTAAACACAAAAGGAGGACGCAATTACCACAGTATTAATATTCTGGCTTGATTATTTCTGTGCAGTGAAATAAAGACTGATGAAGTCCCCTCTGGCCTACCATCACCTCAGCCCCATACAAGGCACACATACAAAGCACAATCCAGATTATAACCTTCCAGGAAGACCCAGGTGAACTTTGGAGGTTCTGCTATGACATGAGCCACCCTGGAAATGCCAAGGTGAACGAGGTGTGTGCAGGAAAATGGACAACTCACTTGGGTCCTGCAGGGCTTTGAGAGTGGAGGTTACATTGAAATTAAGGAATGAGGCTTGCATGTAACTCAAACTGACCCTTAGATATGTTTTCATAGAGACTCCAAAAATCACAATAATTTCTTCTATCAGTAAATGTGAGACACAAGCTTCTGTGAGAACAGAATTTCCCTCTTTGGTTTTTCTCTCCCATCCTAAGGCAGCAGGAACTGGAATGATCTCGCTCATCAAGAAGTCTTTCTTCAGTTATTTCATAAATTTGCATTAAGCATCAGTGCATCTTCCTGAAGTCATAAGCATGCCCCAAAGCACCTTGAATAAGGGGTACAAGGTATAAGACTCCCTACAGAACATCTCCTGCCCTCCCCAGACTCCATGCTGGCTGATACCAGAGTAAGCACTTAAAAAAAGAGGATGAGGTGGCACCAGTCTTCCTGGCTTAAGTTCTTGGCTCTACCTCCTACCAGGCATGTGATCTTGAGTGAGGTCCATTACCTGTTTGTGCCTTTGCTTCCTCTTTTGTAAAATGAAGACAGAGTTGTTGAGAAGAGCACAAGAGTTAATAGGTGTAAAGTGTTTAGAAGAGGCCCTGGCACACACTCAGTGAACCGTAACTGTTACTATTGTGTCTTATCTGTATTAAAGGACTTTCAGGTGATAATGTCGGGGTTGGAGTACTGGGGAAGATGTCATGGAAGAAGCACGTGTAAGTCACACCTCAGACAAAAGAACTCAAGAGCTGTAGGGAAACAAGAGACAAAAGAAGCAGCAAGTACAAAGTGATGAAGAAATAAATAAAAGTTCTTGGCATGTTTAAGGTTAATTAAGTCATGCAAGAAAAGAGCAGGGCGTGTAATGGCAGAAAAGGGCAATAGACTGAACAGGGGAGTTAAGTTTGGAATATACTAAAAAAGACCCTAAGTGCTAAACCAAGGTGGTAGGACATGTTCTCATATAGAAAAGGAAGTCTATCCTAAACCATATTAAAAAAAAAAAAAAAGTCTAAGAACAGACCGTTTGGAGGATTGAGGTGGCTGAAGCGTGGGGACACTGCTGACAGGCAAGGGTCTGACCATGATGCCAGAGTGCCAACAAGTGGACAGAGGGAGCGACCTGAGGGCTGTGTGGATAAGTGAGAAGTTCAAAGTGAAGACCACACTGGGGCTCGGGTTCTAGATGTTCAAGAGGAAGGAGACCCCCTTTCCTGGCACAGAGAACGCAGAAGTATGTGAGGAGCATCCCTGAGGGATAGGGGTTGATTTTATTTCTGGTCTCCCTCTGATGTTCCTGAGATGCTTAAAGGCAGGGAACCGGAGCCATGCCCTCCAGGTAGCATTACCTTCATCTGTACAAGCTACTCCCCGCTCCAGCAACAGGTACTATGAAATTCCACCCACCTTGTGCCCCAGCCAGTCAAGCACTGCCTCATGAAGGGAGGGGATCCTCGTGGGCTCTTCGTGGGCATGGAGTTTTGTTCAGCTTATTTTAACTTGCTGTAAGAGTTCTGCATTTTATAATGGAGAATCTTATTTTATGAAGCAGCTTTGGGGGTGGTATGCATTGGTGTGGAATGTATGCATGCCTCTGTGTGTGTGTGTGTGTGTATGTGAGCACACCAGTATGCCTGTACATGATGTACATGTCCATGTGTCTGAAGGTGTTGGTGTGTACACGTGTGTGTGTGTGTGTGTGTGTCTGAAGAGGAGGTGAATCCGGTAAGAAGAGTCAGATTTGCAAGATAAAATTTCATGTACTTCTAAATCCTATCCTCAAAACCTGCTTACCCATCCTGCTACTCTGAAATTCTTCTAATGGAGGCCTGACCCTTTTCCTTCCTCATTTTTTTTTTTTTGTAGATGGCATTTTTTTTTAAATTTTTATTTATTCTGTTCAGCTTAACTATACACACCACAATGGGTAAAGTTAATGAGTAAATGCCCTCTCCTCCAACTTGATAGTCTGTGCCCTTGAACATAACCCAGCTTTCTCATTTATAAACGGTGATAATTGCAAGGATGTTGAAGAATATTATAAGCATTAAATAAAATAAGACAGCAAATCCCTGTATCTGCTAAGTGCAAAGTAAACATGAGTTATTAATGTGGAAGGACACGGACACGCTGACACTGGTCACGGTCAGGGTGGGGTTAGACATGGCCACGTGACATGCTCATTCAGCCTTGGAGTCCCAGCTCTGCCACGGTGTGACCTACACCTCTCTGTGCCTGAGCTCCCTTCTGTGCAAGACGGAGAGGCTGACCGTGCACCTCCTATATCGAGTTACTGTGCAGATAAGTTGGTGTATGTAAATTGGGTAGCATGGTGCCTAAGTGCAGTCGACACTATTTAAATGTAGCTGCTAATGTTTCTAAAGGAGAATAAAAATAGAGACAAAGGGACTGGTGGGAGGGAGGGTACCACTGAGGAGGTAAGGGCCCAGGGATAGGGACAGGTGGCTGAGAGTCTTGAAGACCAACTTTTCTCATGATCAGGCCCCGAGCACTCAGCAGAACCATAGCTGTCCCTGGAGCCGGCATGCTGGGATGCTAGACTCAGTAGACTGCCCATCTAGTGCCACTTCCAAAATGGAACTAAAAACAGTTGCGATATACAGTGCCAGAAAATTCTAGGTTGTCTCATCATGATGACTTGGTGGGGATGGCAGTTGTTTAAGTGTATGAACCCTAATATCTTTATCACAGTCACCATTTTCTGAGGAGGAAGAGCAAGCTGGGAAAAGAAGGAGAAACATATGGAGCTAGGCCCTGGCCTAAGAGTCATACTTGCCTGGGAACAAGTGGGTGTCCCATTCTGAGAAGTCCCAATGCACATCCATCAAATCTGCCATGCTTGTAAAAATAGAGTGTAGTTTTCTGGAAAAAGAGTGAAGAGAATCAATCACTTGCATTATCAAAGGATTCTTTGCTTCAGGGGGGAAAAAGGACAAAGAAAGAAAGAAAAGAAAAACACTAAAAAAACTTTTTTTCTAAAGGGCTCCCCACATGGTCTCTTTAAATGGCATCCTTTCGGTGAATTTCAACCCTGATTCAATTTGCAAGTATTGGATTTATACTGCAGTGCATAAACCATATGTTCCCGAGGAGAGGTACAAATGTGTAAAGTGAGGTACTCCTATAGGAATGATATGTAGGAGAAATTAAAACAAACCAGAGAAAAGGAGTTCTTCCCTTTATGAAGAAATTGAGTAATTTAAGTTAGAGAGTGTGTGCTTAAACATCAGCTGAAAAACAGCTGCTCCTCAGAGGAGAATGAGCCAAGAGTGAGGTTGGGAGGAAGTTGAGATGAGAGCTGTTTAGTTCTTTAATGCTCCTGTGTGTGGATAAAAGCGTGAGAAGGAGGGGATCTTCTCTGGCATGAGCAGCAGTTCCAAGCAGTTCTGGAAGTTTCTACCTCACTGAATATGATCTTCCCGCATGGCGGCTGGAGTGGAGGGCCAGCGCCAAACACATGGTGCAGTGATGTCGCAGGGCCAGCGGGTCAGGCACCTGTGAAGCCGCAGCCACAGTACGTTCTTCAGAAGCTGCTTTTTGACTTAACTGAGCACAATTTTCCATCCCATATGTGCAAAGCATTTCATCCATTAGCGTCTCCCTGGCTCCTTTGGGCATCTTTTTTTCCATTCAAAAAAAAAAAAAAAGACAGAAAAAAAAAAAACCAACAAAAACAAAACCACAGAAAAAATAAAAACTCCCCAACTCCAACTCATCATACACAGATATTTCGCTTTCGAAATCCACTTCCATCTTCTCTCAAAGACTGACATGTTTTAACCTGTAGAGGTTCATTTACCCCCATCTGCTTTTGATTAATGCAAGTTCTCTCTTTCCTGGGTCTGAACCCAATCACATTAAACAAGGTACTTTGCTAAGTGTTGTGAGGCATAACAAGGGTCCATGAGCAGCTGTCTTTAAGGAGCTTACATTTTAATTTAATGTAATTTAATTTCCATGTAACTGCCTGTCTGATTTCCTCAATTTCTACTGTAGGATACCTCCTCTGAAAAAAAAAAAAAAATATGTTTTTAGAAACTTGCAAACTGACACTTTAAATCCTGAGTCATTGAGGTGGGGAATACACGTGTCTGTGTGGGCATGAGTGTGCACTGTGTGCACACACACGTGCACACACACACAGACATCAAAAACACTACCTCAGATTCTATGTTGTGAGCATGCTTTACATTAAACAACATGACATTTTTTTGGAATCTAGAATGACAGGTCCTTTGACCTAAAGGCCACATGTAGCCCAGATGTGACTGACCGTGGTGAGAATAGTTTCGAAAGGAGAGATGTGGAGGAAAGCAGAGCAGCAAAGGACACTGTTGCAATTGTTCAAGAAGGAAAAGACAATGGACTGAACAAGACAATGGTTGTGGAAAGGGAGTAAAGTCCAGATACATTCAAAGGTAGAGGTCAGACTTGGTAGTTCCCAGGATTGGGGGAGGAATAAGAAAAGTTTGGAGTCTTAGTTCATTCTCTCGCATCTGACCAGGTTATTAGGAAGATGGCATTGATGTTTACTAAGGTACAGAATTCACAGAGAGGAGCGAGGATGGGCTGGAAACAGAATTAAGCTAAGGGCAAATTAAGTTGAGATTACTGGGGAAGCGCATCCACCCAGCTACCAGTAGTCTATGGAGAGCACTCTGAAGCTGAGAAGTCATTGCTGGAAGGCGTGAGGGAGACCAGAAGAATGTTAAGTCAAGAGGAGGGTAAAATCATATAATGAAAGAAGATTATGTGTCACATAGTGTGAATGTACAGGAAGAAAATGATTGGTACTTGCACACCGGACTTCACAGAATGTTGGTTCTTCCCAGAGAGCAGCAGTGCTGTGTTGGGTGGGGGCGGGGGGGTGGAGACAGTGGTGGGGGAGTGTGCGTGAACCACACAGATCATCACATTAATCCTGGTGTTTGTTCTGCAACCGCATGACCTTTGGTTACAAAAGGATGAGAAGAGCTTGTGAGGTTGTGCAAGGCAAATCCATGGGCACTCCTAGGAAGTGCACAGAGTACATAGTAGCATTCTAGTCTCATCTCTTTATCCTCTAAAACACAATGCACATGGCCTGGTATCTGCGCAAGAACATGAAAGGATTCAGATTCTTCTCAACATATAAAGGGAAGAATTTTAAGGATCAATATACACAGATGGGTGTATAAGCATGATAATCAAAGAACATTGATGCCTTTATAAAGCTCCCTCACCAACCTTTCCTGTCTAGTAGGTAACAGGTTGATAAATGACTAATACCAGCATTTTCAGTTAACAGATGATGTAACCAAATGATCGAGAGTCTCTTTAATTACAGTGTAGTAGGTTTTGGAAGTTTAATTAGAAGTGACATTCCAAGATGGCCATAATTCCAGGGCCTCACCTGTGTGCAGGGTTTTTTCCATTTCTCTAACTCAGTCCCTACAGCATGTCTAATCCTCGAATCCTTTAAAATGTAAGTTAAACAACTCTAACATGTAACAGAATTACAGACAAATTCTGTATTCGACAACATCTCTCTGAACAGGCTAACTTGTATTTGGGGATTATGTGGTGAGTCCCTCCTCACGATGGTAGCCATCGCAGTACCACTCCACGGATGCACCCGTGTGCACTGACCACTTCCCCACCGCATGGAACCTGCACGTTGAGTGGTTCATGGAAGGTGTGCATTTGCGACTACCTCACTAGGGTTGGACGAAGCTCACGGCTAAAGGTCAACACTTCAGACCCTATCCAACCCCAGATGGCCTCCCCATATCCTGCTCAGGGTGACATCTTCTGGTTGGGTCTCCTTACCTCTGTCTGATACCACGTGCAGCTAGGGCTCTTTCATCCACGATGTGTACCCCCTCAGCAGTTTCTGCCCTTTCTGCAAAATATAAAAGCGCTCTTAAAGAATACAGGCAACTTAGATGTTTCAGGCATTAATGTTGCCTCTTGACCTCCTTGATTTGCTGAGCTGTGGAACCTTTGCCCACCTTGACTAGATGCCATCTGACACCTGCTAAGTAGAGGCAGCTCCGCCTAGTGGCTGAGAACGTGACCGCTGACACTGTGTGGCCCAGGTTAACTTCTTAGCTCTGCCATCTTCTGTCTGTGTACTGGGGGCAAACTACTTAGCCTCTCTGTGCCTTGGTTTCCCCATATCTAGAATGGTGATAAAACTAGAACATTTCCTATTGGGTTATTATGAAATTAAATCAGTTAATACAGGTTATGTGGCTAGAACAGTTTCAAGCATGTGGCAGACGTTCACGAAATGTAGTATAGTTGTGGAATTGTAAGTATCTTGGTCTATAGCGGTCTGTACTCTGACACAATGGAGTGGCTGGCGGAGTAACCCAGAGGAATCTGGAAATGGCTATCTGCTGGCCTCACTGATGGCGGCCTACAGAACAAGGAGGACTTCAGCCACAGGTTCTCAGGCAGCTCTCAGCAAATGACAGATATGCACTTGGGGCTCGAAATTGCTCTCCCAGAGGACTAGAAGGAGTTATAAACAAAAGTCAAGTTGTCTCTCCCCCACCCAGGTTACCTTTTGTAGTAAGTACAGCATTTGCTGATCCTTCCAGTCATTCCTTTTCTTTCCAATCTCCTGACCCACCCAACTTCCCAACTCCCAGAGAAGAAGAGAGTTTTAAAGATATTCTAGAAATAAACAGGGGCTAGATATGTAACAGGAAAAAATACACATCCTTTATTTACGAGTCTTCATTTGTGAAACCAGTTTCCTAGTCCCTGATAATTGGCATTACCCACTCTTATGAACCTGCTAGTTCGCCCTCCCTGGGGAGAATCAAGCCCAGGGAATTTTCACAGAAAGCACAGATAAGAGCCACCTCTCCAGCAAAGCTTCAGGCTGCGGATCCCAGGTAAAGCCAGGCACACATCTCCCTGAAGAGCTGGCCACAGAAGGCATTTCGTTGGTGAAGCAACACCAGCAAGCACTAAGAAGTGAAAGAAAATAAATCTTTTTCTTTTACTATACCTCATGGGCCCTTCAGGCAAAGGGACGTGACACAAAGGTCCAGGTACCCTTCAAGACATTGCTAAGAACAGAAAAGAGGTTGGGAATGAAAAGCAAGTAGTAGTAGCAGCAGCAGAAAGGGCAGTTTGAATTTACTGAACACTTACTACATGCCGGGTATTGTGCTCAGTGCTCTCCATGCATTACCCCGTTCTGTCTTCCCCATACCCCTCCTAGTAAGTATGATCTAGAGTTAGTGTGATGCCTGGGACGACAGACTCTAGGGCGCAGCTTCTCCGCCAGAGCACTATTGACCTTCGGGGCTGGGTAATCCCTGGTTGTGGGGCTGTCCTAGACCCTGTAGGATATGAAGCATCCCTGTCTTCTTCAATCCTGTAAATACCAGTAGTATCCTTCCTCTGCCCTAGCCATGACAATCAAAAATGTTTCCAGACATTGCCAAATATCTCCCAGGAAGCAAAATGAGCCCTGGCTGAGACTCACTGCTGTAGGGCCCTAGGAAAGAGGGTTCCCGGTGGCAAGACTTACTATCACTGCAGCTGTACCCTAGTCTCTTCACTGGCCAACGTGCCAACCACATCATATCTTAGAAATTTTTAACCAAAATAATACCTCTGCCATGCATAGGACAGTGCCTGACGCATGGGAAGTTCCAGTAAATGTTAGCTATTTTCATAAAATCTAAATTTTCTTGCTTAAGAGATGAAAAAAACGGAGATTCAGAGAAGTTAAAAAATCGGCCACATTCTCAGCTGAGGCATGGCATAGCCAGGGTTCAAGTCCAGGCCATCTGCCATCAGAGCCGCCTGCCCTCCACCAGTGTCTTCTGAGAGGAGGGCTCCGGAGCCTGCCAGGCTGTAAGCTGTCCAGCCAGGGGTGGGAGGGGTCACCTGGGTTCCTAGAAGAGCCAGAAGCCTGGGGGTCCCATGGCTCCTTCCGGACAGAAGCAGGCACAGCAGCAGTGGCCTGAGTGGCTCAGCCGAGGTGGCCACGCCAGTTCCCTGGCGTTTGATGTTATTTGTCGGCAGTCACAAGTGGACGCTATCAAGGATTACTATTTGTGTATCTGTGAGTCACAATATGCCAGATTCATAAGAGCCAGATGTCGCAGCTGACCCAGACGGGGCCCTCAGACGGATCCCACGCATTTTGTGTGTCAGGCCTATATCCATTCATAAAACAGCTCCTTCCCAAAATATAAGTCTTGAGGAGAAAAAAAAAAATCTGAATTTGGTTGTGTAATTCTACAACTAGCTGCAATTGTTTTCCAAGACCCTCTCCCCGCTTCCCCCGCTGAATGCTTCTCATTCTCTTAATTCTGGATTAGTTCTAACACGGTTCAGAGCAGACAAGGGGGCATGGTATCTATCCCTCAGCCGCAGAAAAAGAAACAGGAATGGAAAGACACAACTAGGTGAGCCTAGGCTAATAATGTTATTTTTGCTGTTGTAAACATTAAAGCTACAGAAATAGCTCATGGTCAGAATCAGGCGATTATGTCACTAACCAACTCCCCACCTTTTTTTTTTTTTTAAATTTTGGATGTAGCCAGTTTTTCAGGGACACAGCTGAAAAACCCTTAAAAATATGCATGCACGCATACACACCAGTCTCAGGAGTTCAAGGTGTCTGGAGTAAGGATTAGAGAGGGTCAAGTCGGCTCCCCCTGTGAAAATTACAGCTGCACCAAAGATGGTACAGAGTATCAGCCCAGGGCTCAGGAAACTCGTCCGGTTCTCAGGAATGAGAAAATGCAGCTGTGCTGGATCAGACAGAATGTGGAGGGTCAGGCTTCCCTCTCCTCGTCACCACTCTGTCCAGAAAGAAAAGTCGGGGAGATGCCCCACTACCCCAGGCGGCATCCAGGCAGCCATGATTGAAACATGTCTCTGCCATTCTGGAAGGGTTCAAAAGATAGGTATGCATTTTTAAGGAAACAAAATTAGCACCAAAAATAAACCCGGGCTTTTGCATTTTCCAGTTTTCGTTTTCACTTTTTGTTTTCCTTCAGGGGTTGAAATTTAATATCTCTTTTAGCAAACTAGAGCTGGCTCCCTCTCTTCCTCTGGCTCTTTTTCCACAGCGCGCTCAGTGCCTAGCCCACAGATACGCTCAGCTGATTAGGAAGCCTGTGCATTGTCACCAAAGCCTGTTGTCACCAAGAAGATGTGTTTGGGGGCAGGTGCATTAATCCACCCCCGCACCCCCCCCAACATGCACCCAGCCACGCTGACCCTGCTAATCTTCAGGTTCAGCACTTGTCAGGTGCTGACAGCGTAAGAATCCCTTTACAAAATGCACCCACCCTGGGGTGTCTGTGCATGTAAGTGTGTGTGTGTGTGTGTGTGTGTGTGTGTGTGTGTGTGTGTCCAGCTCTCCTGCAAGGTTCCACATTTCCCGTGGGTCCCACTAGTATAGTCATCAGAATGATGCAGCCTCATTCAGTAGCTGTTCTAAGAAACTTTGGCTGAGGGCTAAGCTTGCCCCTCTTAGTAGGATGTCATCCCTGACATTTCTCCCCTCCCCAAGAGGCAATTTTGGTGAGACAACACAAACATCATTCACCAGCTGCACCCCTACCCCTTAGCTTGATGACCTATGTTACTGGCTAGCACAGAGTCATTTTTTAGTTTAACTCACGTCCGGTTGGGCACAAAGATATTTTTTAAGTCTACTTTGTGGGGGGTAAGAACACATCAGGGGTCACTCCAAATCCATTCCAAATCAGAGTCTTGCAGGCCAGCCCCACAGAGAGCCAGAAGGAGGAAATGACTCACTCTCTGGGCCCATCGCTCTCTTGTAAGTCATTAAACTCTCTCCCACCACAGAGAGCCAGGGGCCATCACTGAGGTTCAGCTGCTACTTGAAATCAAATCCTGCTTCCAACGGCACCGTTTCCCGCCACCTTCCAGAAGGCCATGTCTTCATGATATGTGTCTATGCACTGGGCCACTCTAGGGTTGGTTAAAAATTTGGCTGAAACAGCTTTCCTTTCTTCTTACCTTCCTGTGATAATCCCTGGAATGTCAGTTGTTGAAATCAGGTAGGATTAGTAAGTCTTTGGTAAATAAGAATCCCACATCGTCCCCAACTCATAATTCTTTAGCTCTGTTGTTTTCAGGCAAAATGGTGGATTAAGTCAGAAATGTAGAAACATACAGAAAAGTATAAACGTGGTACATATCCCTCAAATTTATTAAGTTCATTTAGTTATTTCTCCCAACAGTCCATTCATAGTCATTCAAAAATACTTAAGTGCCCAATCTGCTAGACAGAGGGAGACCCAAGGGACAGACATGCATAAGACATGCTTCTCACTGATGGGCTGATGGAGTGCTAGCAGAGAGACTGGTGAGGAAACATACGTAAGTGTGTGGCACCATGATCTGGGTCTTAGGAAGCATAGTACAGTGACATAGTGTGGGTGGTCAGTGCCACCTGCAGGCTTCAGACAGCCTTCTGAGACTGGATGAGCAGGTATTTGCAGGCACCTAAGTGAGCAATGGGAGCTCTTTGAAGGTTCCATGCCCCTGCCTTTCTTCACGGGGCTTGTTCTGCCTACAATTCCTTACCGGCAGGAAGGAAACTTCTGGCACATGGTTTAGACACCCACTCTTTTCTCCTTGGGGAAATTATGAATAAATTATTGATGATGAGTAGTTAAAGAGAGGGAAGAGGTAAAGAAGCAGTAAATCAAAGAAAGCTGAGGCAACTGCAGACAAGGATGAGCATACCCACAGTACGTGGGTGACAGCTCCTAGAGGCCACATCTAGGGTAGACATCATACAGGACCCCAGAAGTGAAGAGGAGTTTGGATGCTGGATGGGCACACAAGATGGAACCCATTCATCATCTGTATTTGCAGACTATTTTGAAGAGAAACTTGACAATGAAGAGTAAAATAAACACATACCCGTAATGTATTAGAGAGGGGGATTTCGTCTCCATTAAAAAAAAAAAAAAATCTCTGAATGTACCTGGAGAAAGAATATGAGGTAGTCAAAACATCTCATTGGTGACAGTAATAAGAGAAACTGGTATTTCTCGAATGCCTATGATTTTGTTCAAGGTGGTGTTTGTTTTTACATTTAACAAGGGATTTTGGTGTCTGTGATGTGCTGGACTCTCTGAGGGCATCATGGGTTTTGTAAAATTGTGAAGATAAAAGACTGTGGGAATATAGAGGGAAGGATGAGAACCTTCCAAAGAGAGCATTTAAGAAAGCTCTAGAAGAGCTGAACTTGAAAACATGGGTAATATTTATAATGAAGGAAGTGATACAGAAATGACAGTTTAGTGAGACAGAAGTAGCCTGGAGAAAAAAGACCTAGGAATCAAAATTGGGGAAGGGGGAGTAAGAACTACAGGGAAAAGCTTAGTATGCTCAGAACATGAACAATGCTAAGTGTATCCTGGGTATTAATTAACCAGCTCCTCTCTTAATCACATGTGGTATCCATTAGTGCAAGGTCTGTGTAGACAATATGCTCCTATTTTCATACCTTGGGGCCTTGAGAAAAACAAGTGACATTTTTAGGGCACAGAGGTTGTGAGAATAATTCATTCTTTCCTTCTATTTGGTCCTGGGAGAAAATTTCAACCCACTGGCTCAGCACGGGGCGCTCCCTCCATCTCTGGGCAGGAAGGGGTTACTGCCAGGCTTTTCAACCTCAAAGGATTGCTGTAATTAGTAGATAAAATTATATAAGCAGCTAAAACAAAGCCAGGAGCACAGTGTGTACTTGGCACACAGAAACTGAGGATTTGTGACCAGTAAAGGAGTGTTTCTAAACTTACGGGGACATCGGAATCACCTGGAAGCTTCTTAAAACAAAGTGCGGGGTGCAGCCCCAGGTTTCTCATTGAGAAGGTCTGGGGAGCATCCAAGCATTTGCATCCTTGGATGATGCTCCTGCTGTAAAAATACTGTATCTGGGGGGACCCCAGCACTGGGCCATTCTGCCTTTCTCTGCTATGTCACTTCACACACACGCACTCTGAGCCTTTACTTCTTCCTGCCCGGGCCTCTCAAGCAACTCTGGTCTCAGAGACAGGAAGTTGATAAACTCATCTCCAAGGAAAAGTTATAGATAACCTGTTAATTTACTACTTATTGCCTAATATAAATGAGAAAAAAATCCAAAGGTAGAAATTATTTCAGGCACATTAGGTCATGAAGGGTAAAAAGATTTAGAGGAAGGAAGGGTCTGTAATACTTTTGAACTCATACCTCTGTTATTGGTGAGATGACTTTGGAAATCTCAGAACTTTTTGGCTAATAAAGGAAACACAGTATTTTTACACAGCTTAAAGGTCACTGCCTTCACTCGGCCCATGAATACCCGATAATTCAGTTCCTTTTTCATCTGTTCTTCCACTCCCCTCCCCACAACCTTCCCTACCTCATTACATTGGAAGAGTGCTACCCTGAGCACTCCAAGACAGCTCTGACTGACCCTTCCGCAATGGACGAAGCATCATTTAATCTGATATCCAACCAATATAGACAAGATGGTGCTGGTGTCAGTTCAGATACATTCCTCAAAATTAATATCAAGGAAAGAAAACCCGAGCTCATCTCTGTCACTCAAAGATCATGAGATTGCCAAGTAGAGGTTTAGAAAAGAAGCTGGGCTTTTCTGGGAAACCACCAGTATTCCAGCAAAAACCATAGCATAATGAGAGCTTCTGTGGGGAACTGGGAAACATCAGCTATGGAAAGAAAAGGCAGTATGTGGGCCGTACATATAAATAATTCTGTGCCCCTTACCCACCTTGCACTTCCAGTGTAAATAAGCAAACCTCTGTGGGAGGATTTCTGTCTTCCTGTCAGCAGAGATAAGGAGGCACATCAGCTGTAAGAGCCCCCCGGAAGCACCGAAAACACAGCTTCCAAACATCACTGGCCTGTCCAATCTGCAGTGAACAGCACATCAACCCCTTCTGTCTGGCAGAAAAACAGACAAGAGTCCACAAGGTGTACATAGCCACGTCTTGACAAGAGACCTTCTGTGTAGACCTCATTTCATTTGCAATCCAGTGAGCCCTCACTTGCTTTCTCTGTAATAGACTCCGTGCTAAGTGCTTTACAAATAATATCTAATTTGATCCTCAAAGCAACCCTGTGGGGCAATGTATACCCTACATTTAACAAAGGAGGGAATTGAGGCTTAATCAAGGTTTAGCCACTTACTTAACATTAGTGATGTGACAGGATTCAATGTGACTGGGCTGTTTGAGGCCAGACTATCGCTTTCACCGAAAGACCTGGGTTTTTGTTTGTTTGTTTGTTTATGGTAAAATACATATAACATAGATTTTGCCATCTTGACTATTTTTAAACATACAGTTGAATATTAAGTACATTGACATTGTTGGGCACCTCACCTCCAGAACTTGTTCATCTTGCAAAACTAAAACTCTATACCCACTAAATAACAGTAGCCCACTCTCCCTCCCCACAGCCCCCGGTAATCACCCTTCTACTCTCTATTTCTATCATTGACTAATCTAGATACCTCATACAGTTGGAATCACACACTATTTTATCTTTTGGTGACTGGCTTATTTCACTTCATATAATGTCCTCAAGGTTCATCCATGCTGTAGCATTTGTCACGATGTCCCTCCTTTGTAAGGCTCAACAATATTCTGTTGTATGTATACACCGCATTTCATTTACCCATTCACCTATCAGTGGACACTTGGATTGCTTCCATCTTTTGGCTGTGATGAATAATGCTGCTGTGAACATGAGTGTTCAGCTATCTCTTTGAGACCCTACTCTAAATCCTCCTGGATATAGATCCAGAAGTGGAATAGTTGAATCACACGATAATTCTATTTTTAATTTTTTGAGGAATCCGCATCACTGTTTTCCATAGAGGCTGCACCATTTCACATTCTCACCAACAGTGCACGAAGCTTCCAGTTTCTTTACATCCTTGCCAACATATATTTTATGTTTCTTTGGCCAATACTTTTTTTTGTTTTGTTTTTGTGGTAGTGGCCATTCTAATGGGTATGAAATAGTATCTCATTGTGGTTTTGATTTGCATTTCCCTGATGATTAGTAATGTTGAGCATCTTTTTCATGTGCTTTTTGTGTATCTTTTTTGGAGAAATGCCCATTCAAATCCTTTACCTGTTTTTAAATCACTTTATTTTAGTTGTTGTTTAGTTGTAGGAGTTCTTCATATATTCTAGGTATTAACCCCTTATCAGATAGATGATATGCAAATATTTTCTCCCATTCCATAGATTGCCTTTTCACTCTGTTGATTGTGTCCTTTGAAGCACAGAAGTTTTTTATTTTGATGTAGTCCAATTTGATTTTTTACTTTACGGCTTGTGCTTTTCATGTCATATCCAAGAAATCATTGTCAAATCCAATATCATGAAGCTTTTCCTCTAAGTTTTCTCCTTAGAGTTTTATGGGTTTAGGTCTTATGTTTAGGTCTTTAATCCATTTTTCAGTTAATTTTTATATGTGATGCTAGGTAAGGTCCAACTTCCTTTCTTTTTCTTTTTCTCTCTTTCTCTCTCTTTTTTTTTTTTTTTTGTTTGTTTGTTTTCATTTGGCTTTTCCTTGTGCCTATCCAGTTTTCCAGCACCTGTTGTTGAAAAGATTGTCCTTTTCTATGGGATGATCATAGCACCCTTGTCAAAAATCATTTGACCATTATATGCAAGGGTTTACTTCTTAGGCTTTAGTCCATCAGTCTGTATGCCTGTCTTTTTTTTTTTTTTTTTTTTAAGATTTTATTTATTTATTTGACAGAGAGAGAGATCACAAGTAGGCAAAGAGGCAGGCAGAGAGAGAGAGGAGGAAGCACACTCCCTCCTGAGCAGAGAGCCCAATGCAGGGCTCAATCCCAGGACCCCGGGATCATGACCTGAGCCGAAGGCAGAGGCTTAACCCACTGAGCCACCCAGGCGCCCCATGTATGTCTGTCTTTATGCCAGTGCCACACTATTTTGATTACTATAGCTTTGTAATAAATTTTGAAGTCAGGAAGTCTGAGACCTCTAATTCTGTTGTTCTTTAAGACTGCTGCAGCTATCAAAAGACATGTTTTGAAGGGAAGATGCAAAATATAATCATAGAGAAGACTGTTGAAGTCCAGAAATGGAGTGAAGTTCTTTTTTTTCCTAAGATTTTATTTTATTTATTTGACAAAAAGGGAGAAAGCACAAGCTGGGGGTGAGGTGGGGAGAGGGAGAAGCAGGCTCCTCGCTGAGCAGGGAGCTTGACGTGTGGCGCAATCCCAGAACCCAGGAGTCATGAGGTGAGCTGAAGGCACCCTGGAATGGAGTTCTTAACCACACAAAACTGGCTTTCCTAAGAACAATCAGTATGGATGCCAGAAAAGTCTTCCAGTTTGAGAACATTACTTTTAATAAGAATTTGAAAATATCTGCCCCATCCTTCGTAAGTTTGGTCATCTGATTTAGAATTAGCCATGCATCGTCTCCCGTTGTCTCCCTAGTCCCTTAGCCACTCAGCTCAGGTTCCTGGCTGAATCTCTTGGTTAGATGAGCTGCTCTGGATGAGAAATTGTGCCATCTTCACACCCTAGAGCAGCAGGATAGTAAACAGAGTGAGATTTAAAGAAGCCCCATAGAGGTTGAGACCATTCAGAAAGGGGAGTTTCCTCTCCAGTTTTTACTTTAGTGGCAGAAGGTTAGAGCCTGGCAGAAAAAAAACACCAAACTCTGCAGGAAATACCTCGTTTAATCCAAGGCAATGTGGTTGGATCAGTGCAATGGATACAGAAAACTTTTTTCCCTTTCTTGAAAAAAAAATGCAATCAACAAGAAATATGAGAAAAGACAATATTGTTAGCACACTGGAAAAGAGCAGCAAGAAGTCCATGGGAGTCTGAAGACCAGTCATTATGCCACAGCCAAGAAAACGGGAGCAAAAAGACTAGAACACAAGTGATGAGAGTACAAGAAACCCAGGTGGTGAGTGACTGCAGAGATTTTCTCAGCATCGCATTGCTAGCCCTGGATTGTCCTAAAGCCCCAGCAGCCTTCCTCAGGTAGTCTGAGCAAAGAGCGGGACGCACAGAAAGGGGTCCTCTTTGTCTTACTCCTTTCCATCACTCTGCCCATTCCCTGGAGCTCTCTCCTTCTTGGATATCCCCTGAGCGTCACCACAGTGGCCTCTCCTTCCAAGAAATCCTTGGTTTTTAAGTTAACCCTCCCCATCCAAACCCCCAACTCCTCTCACCTTAACTCTTGACAAATCCTAGATGTGCATGTGTGCACACATCCACGCACACATATGCACACGCGTGCGCATGCACGTGCACACGTACACACACACACACACACACACACACACACACACACACACTGGACTCTTCTTTTCCCGCCTTGAGGCTGTTTCACAAGTACCAATTCCCAAGGGCTTGGTGTCCCTACAGAGGAGATTCTGAGAGATTTTCTTTAGGTGGCAAATACTTGTTAGAGAGATAGCCTCATGACACCTTCTCTTAGCTAGAACAGGGATTTCTGGGGGATCGTCAAATGAGGAAAAGGGTTTCTAGTGGAGGAAGAGTTGCCAACAGAAGAGTTAGTAAAATGAGAGGGGTAAAACAAGATTATATATATATATATATATATACACATATATATATGAAATAAATGAATATATAATATATATATATATATATGAAATAAAACAATCATTATTGATTTATAGAGCACTTATTCTATTCACCAGGCTCTACTTGATGAATGACACATAGACTGTCTTGGTTAATTCTGATAACCAAACCATGAGGCCAATGTCCTTTCTGTCCTCAGTTTGCTCATGCTGCAACTCAGGAGAAGGGAGATGAGGGCCCATATGCTCACATGCTCTCCTTTACAGAAACTCTGAGGTTGGGTCTGAGAGGAGGACATCTGCCCCACTTTGATTAATCTCTTCCCCTTCTGTGAGTAGACCCAGCATTTGGAAATGTCAGTCTGGGTTTATAAAGCAGTTGCCCAGCACAGTACTCTCCCACTGTCAAGAGACAATTCATCGCTTCCCCTTTCTGAAACCCGCACTGGTTACACAAGCATCAGGTACATTACTAGTGAGTAAAATATGGCTACTTGGTCTGTTTAGAGCAGCATCTATCCCACATAGGAATAGGAATAGGAATAGACCTGTGGAGTGTACCCTGAACAGTCAGAAGACAAGAGGTCCATTGGAGCTCTCAGCCAGGGTGCCATTTTTGAGGGTTAGCTTCTCAGGGCCTCAGTTTGCTGCCTGCAGGATAGTGGTGGTTGAGGGGAGACTAAGGGAAATGCTCCCATGATGAGGGCATCAGTGGGAAGTCTCAAGAAAGTCCCCCACACAGCCCTGCAGCAACCCTCTACTTGTACCCCATACCAGCAGAAGTAGGAGGAAGGGAGGAAGGGCACCTCCCCTTCTGCCTGTCCCAGCAACAAGTGGGCAGACAATCTGGCGACCTGAGCTGTCTAGTCACAAGGCCTTTGCACACCCTTTCCCCACCCCCTAGCTCAAGGCTTTCTCAGGAAGAAAAATATAAGAAAGATAAGAAGAACCACCCATCCCTCCCGTCTACTTGCAGGGTGTGTATGTATTATAAGATCATTCTTTGCCTTTCCTGTGTTCTGAGTGACCCAACAACATTCTCTCATAGCAACTGCACTTTTATATGGATTAAGAACCAAATGTTGAAAACACAACAGAAAAAGAAATCTTACTGCAGTTTCTAATATCTGACCTGCCAAGAACCAGGAGCTTCAGGAAAGCTAAATCAATTACTTAAGAAGTTTCCATTTTTTTTCAGCTTTTTCTCAAGAAAAGTTGGAGGGAAACTCTAACCTACCTTTCCAAAAAAAAAAAAAAAAAAAGTACATACCCAGCAGTGAACTGATAACTAAGGCATTTCCACAGTTTGCGTGTTGGATGGGAAAGCCTGCCCGGAGATTTGCCAAGAACACCAAAGCTGCCTCCAGAAGGCTTCCTGGGATTGCTGTTGGAATAGGCCCTTTAATTAGTGAACTTACCCAGGTTACCTAAAAAATTTGCATTGTTCTCTTGTGAGTAAATTCCATTTTTTGGAACTCAGCACTTTAAAGCAAAAAGAGTCTAAGGACATGGAATTTACTGTCTTCTTTCTAGAATCTTATTGAAAGTTGCATATTATATAATTTTTAAAAAGCTCCGTTCAACTTAATGCAATTCCCCTAATATGTGTTGAATGCCTAAGTGCCCGGTTCATTGAATGCCAGATGTGAGAATTCAGAGACTCAGTACAAGCTCAGGAGATCACAAAGCAGAGGGAAAGACAGTATGCAAATGGAGATCTATGGAAGTTCAGAATCCATGCTTCAAGGAAGGGCCTGTCAATGTGGGGGACAAATGCTCTATCTCAGAGAATCAGGACAGACTAGAGAAGAATGACCAAGATAAATGTTCTTGGTTGACAAGGCTAATAAGGCAACCTGGAGAGAGGGGGCTTTTTTTGGTGTTTTGGATTTTATAAACATTATCTTAGTTCATCAGCTCACATACAAGTGGGTCTCCAGTCTTCCAGAATTAGTCTTTCCATTTTATGAGTAAGAAAACTGAGGCAACAGGAGACAAAGTTTCTTATCCACGGTTACAACTCAGTTAAACAGGGTTTGCTCAGGCCTCTAACTCATGGTCTGTGAGTTAGAATCAAGGTGTGCTCTAGCTTGAGGCAGATAGTCTTTGGACAGGAGGGAAGGTAATGCGTTCTGCTCTTCGAATGTCATGGTTGTGGTACACGTGAGAGCAGCTGAGCTGGAAATAAGGGCTTAGGATTCGAAGAGAGTTGGAGGGAGATTTAGGAGCACGGACAGATTGGTGAGAGTGAGGTTGGCCTGGGCAAGTGCGTGGTGAGAAAAACAGCTATAGATAGTATCCTGGGGTAATGGGAAGAGACTGAAGATGGACAGATCAAATTGGGATTCTGGCCGAAGCAGCAGAAACAGAGGTAACATCATGGAAACCACGAGAGAGGAGAGTTCTAGGGAATGAACAGGGTCTATAAATGCCATAAATGCTGTCAAGAGCTTGCACAGAGGAATAGCCATTCAATTTGGGAGACTGGAAGTTTTTCAGAGATACGACTTTCAGCCCTAAGGTAAGAAGACAGAGGAGAACACGGCAAGGAGGACGGTGAGGATAAGAAAGCAAAGATGTCGAGAAAGCTGACGATGAATGCAGGGAGAGAGTTGAGTCTTGAGCTTTTATGGGACAAAATAAGGATTGCCTTGCTCTATTGGTTGGTCCATTTCCATATCGAGGATTTTTAAAAATGTTTGTATGCAGAAGGCAGAATGTAGTGGAAAAGAGAAGGTTCTGGGATAAGGTAGAGGCAGAAAGTTTGAAAAGGAGCAGAACTCCAGAGGGAGCCACATAGAAGTCAGCCTTGCAGAGATAAGAGATGATGCAGATAAATTTGAAGGTCTCTTCAAGGGAAGGAGGAACAGGAAACAATCCTGACCCTTGTCCTCATGTTCTCTGTGAAAGCCGTGTCAGGAGTCTGTGTTGCGCATGAAGCCTATTATAGGGTGAGTGAGATACGGAGCTACAGAGGAAAATAGAAACCCACAAAAAGGATTTGCAGCAATGAAGAAATATGGTGGGAAGTTATCAGCGGCAGGTAGGATTGGAGGAAAACTGACATCTGGTGGCCTGCTATCAGTGGAGGAGACAGAAGTAGGTTAGATATGTGATGTTCTCATGTAATTAAGTGCACATTACATTCTGTCTGATATCTTCTGTAGATAAACACAGGTATGTCCATGCTATGAAGAAACAACTTATGTGGATAAGTTTGCCAAGCATTCTCTACTCCCTATGTGCCCAGTACTATGCTTAGTATATATGTGGGCTGTTTTAATTTTCCAAGGATGAATTGTTGGCCTTTGCTCCCTCCAGTTCACAGTAAGGAACCTCAGGATTAGTTAAGCCACTTGTCTAAGGCCATCAAGCTAGTTTGTCAGAATCAGATTTAGAACCCAGGTCTGTCTTATAATTGCATGCTCTTAAATATTATGTTTTCTGATGCAGAAAATTTTCTGACATAAATTGCCACAAAACGTTTGATGGATACAAACATTTTTTAGAAAGGAACCTTAACTTGATTTTCCTCCTGAGGAGGTGATATATGTACTTCTTGATTCATCCACACATTCGTTCATCCATTTGTGTGTTTTGGTTATTTTTTTTTTTTGAGCACCCCTAACGAACTTGGCAACAGGCAAGTCAGCAAGGATCCTTGTGTAAAGGAGACCCGATTACACACTGAAGGAACTTTCTGCCTCCGAGGAAACAGACAGTCAACAAAAGCATTCCCCTGCTGTAGGCAATATGAGAGAAAACTGTGTGACCACCAAGGGGCCCAGGGATTAGGGGCTGGTCTTCCTGAAGGAAGGTCAGAAAAAATTCAGAGAGGAAGTGGCCCAGTCTGAGTCTAGGAGGTGAGCTGGTGTTAGGCAGGTTCCCTGTGGGGCTCGGAACTCAGGAGGCAGGGGCAGTCCAGTGAGGTAAATCTCTGGGCCTTGTATAGTGTGCTTCCTGGAACCACAAAGAAACCCGAGTGGCTAGAGTGAGTTCCCAAATAGCAAGAAGCTGCCTTCTTCCTGATTTTTGATATATCAGCATGCCATCTGCATAATTATTTTGGTGATTATATTTATTTAAATCAACTATTTAAAAATAATCTTGCTTCAAATTGAAGAATTCGCAAAATTGCTGTTTTGTTCCATGGATAATTATTTTTTCTTAGACATTAAAATTCAAAATATTCATCCGTGTATCTTATAAATACTCTGCCATGTGCACAGCAGAGTGCAAACACCCTGAGCCAGAACATAAAAGGGAGACTCCAGCCCGTGGGTCTTAAGTTTCTGAGACTTGGGACCACTTGAGAGTATAAAGGAAACAGGGATCCTCTCCAGGCACCCGCATGTGCCGGAGCACGCACGCTCACACGTGGTATTCTGCGTGTCATTTCGGCAAGGGAGGGCCTGCAGGTTCCTGGGTGAGAAGTTAAGTCACCTGTGTAGGCCTAGGCCGGCTGCATCGTGAGCGGTGGTGTGAAACTTAAAAAGACCAAGCATGAATCCACCTGCTCTTCGTCGTATTCGGATTCCGCGAGCCCACCTGGTTGTACTAAATAGCCAGAGATATAATTTTAGGAACCTTGTCATCTTAGCAATAGGAAGACGGCAGCCTTAAGAGGTCAAGGCTAAGTGCAAATCAGCATTGGCCTGTGCGGACTGGGGACTTCAGCCCTCCACTGAGTGGCTGAAGGAACAGATTGAGCGAGCCCAGCAGGCAGCTAGTGGCACAAAAAAAAAAAAAAAAAAGCAAGCCACCGAGGTGCAGAGACAGGGTCACGCCCCCGTTGCGCAAGCGCTCCCTTCACAGCCCGTCAGCTCGCCTGTGGGGCGGGGAGCTGGGGAGTCTGGCCAGACCCCGCCGAGAGGGTTTGGAGGGGCAGCTGGAGCCACCGACCAGGAGCAACTTCGTGCTACTCAGGTTCTCAGCTCCGTTGCTGAGGCGAGGGCCGCATTAAGTGATGCCCGTCCTCACCCCTAGAGAGAGGGCCAGACAGCAAGTCATGTGGGTCTTCTGTTGGCAGAACGGTGCCACTCAGAGGCCCCTCCGCCTTCCTCCAAAGGCCACAAGAAGGGCAGACGGAAGGAGGGAAGAAAGAAATGAAGGTGGGATGGATGAACGTGCGGAAGAATGTGGCTGCTGCTTTAAATGTACCGCTGTTGAAGCTCCAAACACGGTAGCCCAGAGCTCGTGTTAAATGGTGAGTAAATGAAAAGGTCAGCGTGGCCAGGGACCCAATTACCCTCAGCCTGGTGCACAGGAAGGCCCAATTAATCCTCATTAGCTCGGCTTCGATGGGGTTCTGTGCGAGCGGCTCTGGCCCCTCCGGCTCTGGCTCGGGCTGTGTTCCTGGGTCCAAAAGCCCTATGGGGAATCTTGTTTTCTCAAGGCTCAGACTCAGCTTTAAATGCTCACTCATTTGACCCAAGAAAAAAAGGGATTGTGGCCCAAAGGTAATGAAGTGTTTTTTTGAAATCTGTCTCATTTTTCTCTAAAATGAGAATTCTCTCGAGCGCACAGGTATTACATGAATCAAGACACACCAACCTCCATCTCCCTTGCACACACGCTTCCACATAGACTCTTCTGAATTCAGAGGATCTGATTCTGAGTAAGAAGTTGGACCATGTCAACATAGCCTAATTTAAGTGCTTTAAACAGAATGAGTAGCGTAATTAAATTGCTTATGCCTCTTGTGCTTTATTGGTTTAACAACCTATTATAATAAGTATGCGGTCGTTAAGCTAAACAGATGATTTGATGCTAACATTCTGTCACTGTAAAGTATGAGGACAGCACTGACGGGACCAGACCTCTATGAAGATGGGCACTTTGTCTTTTGACAGTTTCATCCTTCTGTTCTGGTGTCATTTCCTCTCCTCCAGGTCCATTTTCTTTTCCGTGTCCTTTTTCCACTTGGCACCACCAGGGCCCCTCCTAGTTTTCTCTTCCTCAAACCTTGTGCTCCAGTAGGGATCAGCTCATTCAGGCAGAGCCACCTCTGGCCCATTTTAGTTCCGTGTTTTTTTGTTGTTGTTGTTGTTTTTTGGTTTTTTGTTTTTTTTAAAGATTTTATTTATTTGACAGAGAGATCACAAGTAGGCAGAGAGGCAGGCAGAGAGAGAGAGGAGGAAGCGGGCTCCGTGCTCAGCAGAGAGCCCGTTGCGGGGCTCGATCCCAGGACCCTGAGATCATGACCCGAGCCAAAGGCAGGGGCTCAATCCACCGAGCCACCCAGGCGCCCCCCATGTTTTTTTTTTTTTTTTCAAGTCTGTTCCAGGACCCCCTACAGCTGGGACAGGTGGGTGCTTGTAAGCAATTTGAATTTCTGGACTCCACCAACCGAATCACTATTTCTTAAGAGTGGGGAATAAAAGCAAGAATTTTCATTAAGTTTCCCAGGTAACTTCTATGCATGTGCACATTTTTGTTTTTGTGCATGTACTCACACACGCACATAGTCGCACACACATATGCACACACACGTGCATGTGCACATCACCTAAGCTAAAGTAGTTGGCCTCCCAAAGGCTCTAAGAGAAGTTTGTAAACCCTAGAGACTTAGAGATTATAGGACAACACTCTAAGAGTGGATCTAGGCTGAGACACATGTAAGATGTTTGGACAATAGACTTCCGTGTATGTGAGCTTCTCCCGTCCAGGAATCAATGGCTCCTTCTGCAGAAAGTCAGCAGAGAAGCAGCCAAGCCACAGCCCATCATACAAAGGCCAGAAATGAAAGCTGGTATGTTAAGAGTATAAAGAGAAAGGGATACTAGAAAGGGAGATAACCTTGGGAAGGAGGAGTGGGGAACATGTTTGCCCTTGTTGATCTGATTGCCTGCGACTTGTGAACATGAGTGTTATTCTGATGTCCCCATGGGGGCGGGACGAATGTTCCTGAGCTGCCTCTAATTTGAGTGTTCAGTGACCAAATGTGTGGGCCCTACTAGTTTCCTTTGCCCTGTACACACTGATCCTACAAAATAGGAGCCTGGATCCAGGGCTTCTCCCCTCCCACTGCCCTGCTTTCAGAGGCACTCACTACAGGAACTGAGAGACGAAGCCTGGCATCATTATTTCAAAAGTGATTTCGACATGGAGCACAGATCAGTCTACTGTGGCTTACCCAGTTTTTTTCTCACTCAGTGATACATCTGAAGGTAGGCTCCACCACATTTTAAAAGCCCAGGGCTCCTTCTGTCTTTCTGATCTGCCTTCCTTAGAATGTAGCCTCCTCCCTATGGTGGTTGTCCGCTCACCTTCCCTCTGCATTCCAGGCAAAAGGAGGAAAAGGGAAGCAAGGAGAAAAGGTGAAACTTCTTTTAGGAAAACCAAAGGTTTCCGGAAAGCCCCAGAAGTCTTCTGCTTCTCACCAGCAAGAATATCTGAGAGAGCTACTTCCAGTTCCAAGAGAATATGACAAATGTAGCTTTTTTAAAAAGAAATGTGGAACATTGTCTCCTTGAACAAAATTGGTCTGCTATTAGTAAAGAAGAGACATGCAGATACTGGATAGATAATGAGCAGTGAGTGACCAGGCATTAAAGATGTGCCCTTGGGGGGCGCCTGGGTGGCTCAGTGGGTTAAGCCGCTGCCTTCGGCTCAGGTCATGATCTCGGAGTCCTGGGATCGAGCCCCGCATTGGGCTCTCTGCTCAGCGGGGAGCCTGCTTCCTCCTCTCTCTCTGCCTGCCTCTCTGCCTGCTTGTGATCTCTCTCTGTCAAATAAATAAATAAAATCTTTAATAAAAAAAAAAAAAAAAGATGTGCCCTTGGCTCATCTGGGAAAGATGAGTCCTTTGTTCTATGTATTTGCTTATCCTTACAGTGTGGTGTGAGTAGCATTGATGCTAAACTCCTTCTCTCTTCCCATAGCTCCCCAGCTTTTAACATATACCTCGAGCTTGTCGTGTCTAGTTTTAAGCCCCCACCCTGTGGACATGATGGAGGGAGGCAGACTCTCACTGTCATGGAGCTTGCGTGCCAGTAGAGGGAGGGAGACAGAAGAGCAGGTAAATACAAGGCAGAGAGGAGTGCTGTGATAGGAAAGGAGGTGATGCAATAGGGCACACAATCGGCAGGTGCCAAATCTGCTGCGGGGCAAGGGAGACTGCTCAGAAGGTAATGCAGAAGGAAGGCAGTGGCGACGAGTGGGCAGGCTAGTCAAGAAAAAATGACCAGGACATTCCAAAGGATCTGCGGGGAGAATATCGGCCTCCTGGAAACGTTTAAGGAGCAACATGTTTAAAATCCAGAGTGCAAAGCAAGGAAAAGCCATCAGGAGAAAGATGGGCAAGGGTCAGATCACCATGCCCTTGTTGGGGACAGCACGGGAAGCTAGTGAAGAGCCGGAAGCAGCTGTCAGGATGGTCCCAGAATGTCATGTTGCAATGTCTCTCAGTTCTTTAACTCAGATAACTCCATTTTAATGGTTTTCCTCTAATCTGGTGAAGCAACTGGGAAACAGACAACTTTACTTTTTAGTCTTTTAGAGCAGTATCGTGTAGACACAGCTTCCAAAATCTATGAATCAGAGAGGCCAGACCACACTGCTAGTGTGTTCACTGACCTGTGACATCTAACACCATGTCCCAAGCCATCCAGACTTGGCGTAAACTGAGCATAGAACCCAGTACCTGACTTGTGATGCTCTAATGAACCGTCAACTGTGAGCAAGCACCCTAGCGCCTCCTCGGCTGTACTCCTGCTCCCTCTTGGGCCACCAGGCCCTCCCGCCACTCAGCAGGCAACCGCTACTTTGAGCCAGTGAAGACTCACCTTGGAATTAGCCCAATTTCTCTTTTTATCGTAAGTGCAGATCCCAAAGAGAAATGTCAGCATATATTCAGGATTTATGATGTGTGATTACTCAAGGATGGGAGTCAGGGTGGTATTGAAAATCCTCAGATACTGAATTAAAATGTGTGAAAATTCAAGCAGAAGATCATCTGGAAATCTACTTTTCTGAATTTCTTAACTGGAAATGATGAAGGGAGAATGAGGAAGGGGAGTAAAGAGATATTTCTTGGTCACTTCTTACTATGTAACCATCATCCTCACACTTATTTCCCAGCCTTTATTTTAGCCCTCCTCCAGTAGATGAGGAAGCCGGAGTTCAGAGAGGGTCAGTGAACTCCTGAAGGATGAAATCCCACACTACCCACTTCACTAGCCCACCTGGTAAGAAAGACCTTAAAATGAAAGTCCCAGCTTGCAGACTTTCTAAGAACAACAAAGTAGAAGCAGAATACCTGGGTCAATCTGAAAATATTTCTGTCCATGCAGAACTTATGTCCACACACATACCTGCATATGAGTGTTCATAGTAGCTTTAGTCATAATTGCCAAAAATCGGTGTCAACCAAGACATCCTCGAAAAGGCGAATGACCAAACTGGTGAGTGGTACGTCCTTTCAGTGGAATACTGTTCAGCAATGAAAGAAACGAGCTATCAAGCCACAAAAAGACATGCAAGAACCTTTGCTGTGAATTACCGACCAAAAGAAACCAATCAGTAAAGGCTACATTCGATAGGATTTTAACACATATAGCATACTGGAAAAGGTGACACTATAAAGATGGTGAAAAGATCGGTGGTTGTTAGGGGTTGGGGAGAGGGATGAAGGGTGGGTGGGAGATTTTTAAGGTGTCTAAACTATTACGGATGGCGCTGTGACATACATGGCAGTAGGCCTTTGTCAAGAACCATGGAATGCACAGCCTCGGGAGTGAACCCTGATGTAATCTGTGGACTTCAGTTAATCATAGTGTATTGCTCCTGGTTCATCGGTTGTAATAAATGTGCCACACTAATGCAACATGCAATGATAGGAGAAACCCGGAGGAGAGTGGAAAGGAACTCCCTGTACTTTCCACACAATTTTTCTGAAAACCTAAATCTTCTCCGAAAAATGAAGTCTATGAACAGGAGTCTCTGGCATGAGTTTTTCCTGGAAGGAAGACATGGAAGTTTGAGATGCTCGTGGTGGGCCTAGCAGAGATGGGGGCTTCACAGGGCAGAGGGGACTGTTTCATGGAGACCCATGCATTCAGGTGTGCACCTGACACCTGTCCCCTAGCTGGAGGGGGTGGCTACCACCGCTGACTCGGGAGAGTCCATAAGTTATAGGCAAAATCTGGAGGTGGGCTCTCCCCTCTCATTTGAGGGTGGTCTGACTAATGTGTGATTAAGAGTTGTCAAGGAAAGGTGATCCTTACAGCTTAGGCCCATTGCACAAACAAGTAGCACTGTCCTCATAGAGTGTAACATTTAGAGTGAGATGACTCATGGTCACGTCAGACTCTTCAGATGACCAAGTTTTCAGGTCATTGCACGGCATGTGGGCTGACTGGCTGAGAAGTCCTCACGAGGGCTCCCACGTCCCTGGGGACACGAGGGGAGGAGGGCAACAGGACAGACCAACTGAACTGGGCTGTGAACATTTAGAAATGTTACACTTTTGATCTGAGAGACATGCCCAAACTGTGATTTGTCCTCTAAAGGTAGCTCATCTCTGGAGACATGTTTCAAGACTCCTGGCTGACATTCCTGAGAACTTAATATGTAACACTCCAGCAAGTCTGCAAGGGAGGCATGACACCTGGGCTCCAGGTGGAGGGAGAAGCCCGAAGTACACCACCAGAGCATGCAGGACTGCCCCCACTGTAGAGCTGGACAGCTGATTGACTCTGGCCTACTTCATTCTACGTTAATAACTCAGCATGGCCACCGATGCCCTGGGTCCTCTTAGAGACTACCTAGTTTCAACACAAGCAGGAGATCCTAGTGCTTTTCTTTCCCAAGGCCTTCCTGAGATCTACTCAGTCCCCTTTTATTCCACACTGGTTTTCCCCATGTGCCAGGACCTCAGCCTTAGAAGAACAGGAGCTTGTCTCCTTTTTCTCCTGACTTCCAGTTCTATTGCCATCACACAGCTACCCTCTGCCCTAGATTTAGGGACAGGAGATCAGGTCCAGACACCCAAGGCCCTGTCCACCACCTGGCAGCCCACACTAATAATCATCCTTATCATCCACCAAGGGCTTTCCAAATGCTGGATATCATACCAAGATTTTTCGTGCAGGAACTCATCTAAACTCCAAAACCTTATGAAGACCTCACTGTCACCTACATTTTACAGAAGAGGAATGTGAGCCTTGGAGATGTCAGCGGACTTGCACAGAAGCAGAAGGCATGGCAGCATTGAGATGACAACGGCATTGTTTTGGTCTCTTGGAGCCCCAGCATGCCGTGATTGTGTGGTGACGACCCAGCTTAAGTAGACCAGACAGGAATTTGAGTCTTTCATATCACAGACTCTTTGTGATCTTCACATCACATTAAAAAATCAAATATGTCCCTGTTGTGTCTCTTTTCTCCCAATATTTTCCCAGTGGGAGCCTGAGATTTTTCCACTGGAGACAACTGGTTTATATTCCCCAAGAGCCAAGTGGAATGCCATGAGTGAGCATGTCATTGCCCTGAATACCTTTGGTTCTCTTGTAACCACAGATCGTGGTATGTATAAAACGGACATACAAACTTCCTGCATATTTGTCCCTTCCGTTCCAGGTTTCTTACACCACAGGATGTTATGTATACCTAGGAATTAATAGGGTTTTCTTAAAAGGGGAATTCCCCCCTCACCCCAATATAATATAAGCCTCAAACCTAATCGATAACATGGTGGGATTACCATTTTTCTGCTCATAGATACCACAGAACCATGGGGGGCAGGAGCAACCAAAGCCTGTGGCTCATCCTTAGCCCTTGCCCTGGACAAAGCCTTCTTCCCAAGGGCTGGTCCCACCACTCACAGTGCCCAGAGCAGTCCTTTCTTTGGGACTCTTACCTTGAAATTCCCTGAGAAGTCTGTAGAAGACAATGACACAGGATGCGACCTAGAAATTTTAAAGCACCAGCCCTTAAGGTCCTAAGCAGAAGGACTGAACCTCTTTTTCCAGAATTGCTTCAGATTCTAAAACCAAATATATTAACCATTCTCAGTTCTAGAAGTAATACTGATCTTTAAAAAAAAAAATTATTATAAATGCTAAGAACAAGATAATCAGCATCTATGAGAGCCTGCATTGGGCAAGTGCCTTTGACATGGATGCAGACTGTGTTAGACTTGCCTCCTAGGAGTGTTTGTTAATGCTGTGTAAATACAATCATCTTATGCTTACCTAAATACAGCCTAAATAGTCACTTATGAGATACCACAACTGCATTTCTTAATGTACGTTTCCTTTAAGTTGTGGCTTTTAGTTTCGATGAATATAAATAGAATTAGTACCAACATGTCAATATCAAGACGACCTTGGCCTTCTGCCCTGGATACCTCAAGTTTCCCAGAGTTCTGTGGCTGATGGAGCTCTTTTCTCCAGGTAATGCATAGATGGATCCGCAAGATCAGAGCTGTCCTATAGAGGCAGCTGATGCAGAGGCCTGCAGGGGTCTGGCAGTTAATGTAAATGAGAGGTTCCATTGAAAGTGTGGAGAGCAGTGGTGACCATGTGAGGACAGATGAACAGACCCTTTCAACAGAAGTTTCTCCTCTGTTGGTGCCTCTGGCAGGTCTAGCTATGCGATATGAGGGGCCCAGTGCAAAATGCAAATGCAGGGTCCTCTGTCAAGACAGGGCCAGCAGAGCAACACACCTAGCCTGGGGCCTTTCTGGGTGTCGGGCAGCATGTGACAGCACAGGTCAGAGGCCCATGAAGGTGGCCTCAGCCAGGAGAGGGCGGTGGACCAAGCTGACAGCAGCTGCACACAGAGACTGGAGCTTGCTCTCTTCTTCAGGCCTCTAAACCCAGAGCAGGACCCCAAACGGATGTTGTAGGTAGTGGCCTGGGCTTCTGCGGGCTCAGCTTTCAGGACCCCATGCTATGCTACTGCTCCTGGAGTCCATGCTTCCACCACTTCCACCAGCTCCCAGATTTCAAAATTCAAACCCGTTCAGAGGTTCGGAGCTCAGCTGCATCTGATAACCATCCTTGATAACCTGGCAAGCTTTTCTGAAAGCTGTGGGACTCAAGGTAGAGACTTAACACACCTTCTTTTCTCTTCTTCCCAGTCTAAAACAGAATACATGTCTTCTTCCAACCATGATATTTAAACTTTTTCCACTTTTATTCATAACTAAATCATTTTATTTGTCTATTTTGTAATTTGTCACTCATGTTTTATTTACAATATTTATGTTTCAAACATGCAAAATAACTACATTTCAAATGTAATAAACAGATATCCCAGCATATCTAAACTTAGATTTAATAAATTTTTGCACTTGATATATTTCTTTCCATTTGATATATTTCTTTCCGCTCTGTTTCTTTAAGAAAGAAATGACTCAGTTGGTAAAGCATGTGGCTTTTGATCTTAGGGTTATGAGTTCGAGCTGCAACATTGGATGTAGAGATTGCTTAAATAAATTAACAGGGGGGTGGGGCACCTGAGAGGCTCAGTTAGTTAATGATCTAATCTAATGATCTGACTCTTGATTTCAGTTCAGGTCTTAACTCAGGGTCATGAGTTCAAGCTTCATGTTGGGCCCAAGCCTCATGTTGGGCTCCACACTGGGCATGGAGCCTACTTGAAGGAAAGAGAGAAAGAAAGAAAGAAAGAAAGAAAGAAAGAAAGAAAGAAAGAAAGAAAGAAAACATATATTTAAATACTCCATATACTCCTTCCCCTTTTACTCCAGAATTAACCACAATCTTGAAGTTCTTATAACTTCCCCATCAATAGTTTTATCTTTTGATACTTTAAGTATCAAAGCATGATACTTTGGTACAAAGTATCAAATATATATTACTTAAATAAATAATAGTGTTTTCTTTTTTTAATTTCTAAGTATAGTTGACATATAATATTGTTAGTTTCAGATAGGCAACATAGTTATTCAATAATTGTATGCAAGATGGAATGCTTACACGTTACTTATATTATTGACTATATCCCTCATGCTGTGATTTTCAGTCCTGTGATTGATTTATTTTACAACTGAAAGTTTCACCTATTTTGCTCTTCCCCTTCCCCCATTTCAGCTATTCCCCCATCCCCTCCCCTTTGGCAACCACCAGTTTGTCTCTGTTTTTTTATGAGTCTTTCCCTCCTTGTAGTTGTTGTTGTTTGTTTGTTCATCCATTTTTTTTTGTTTTTGTTTTTTTTAGATTCTACATATAAGTGAAATCATATGGTATTTGTCTTTCTCTGTCTGGCTTATTTCACTTAGCATAGTACCCAAATTATATAATACATTTTCAACTTGTTTTTTTTTTATTCCCTCAACACTTTCAGAATAGATCTATGTTGATACAGTACATCTAGGATATTCATTTTAACTGCTGTTTAGTAAGTCCCTATATGCATATAGGATAATTTATTCATGCCTCATGCATGAGTCTTTCTGTTTCTTTCTGGTTCCTTGTTATTGTAAACATGGTGCAGTGAAGATCCTGCTATTCGCGTCCATGTGCACGTGGACACATTTCTCAAAGCTATGGGTGTAGAGTTTGAACATCAGCAAGTTGGGAGCAGCGTGACAATATCCATTCAGGGCTGTACTGACTTATGCCCCACAATCAGTATGTGAGAGTCCCCAAATCCCACATCCCCTCCTACACTTATTACCAGTCATAATTTTTTTTTTTGCCATACTGATGGGTGTGAAGAGACATTTCATAGCTGATCTAATCTTCATTTCTGTCACTGATGGAATCAAGTGTCTTTCCTTATGTTTATTGGATATAAGGGTTTTCTCTTCGCCAGGCACTTATTTATATCCTTTGCCACTTACAAAAATTAGACTTTTTGTCTTTCTCGTATTGCTATGAGGTAGTTCTTTATAATGTTCTGGTGTGGATTATTTGCCAGTTAAATTATAGCAAATATCTTCTGGCCTGTGGCCTACTCTCTTACTTTGGATAGTCTTTTGTTATACAGAAGATTTTAATTTTAATGTGATGAAATTCATCATTCTTTGTTTTTACAGGCTGTTGTTTCTGTATCTTGTTTAGGGAATTCTTCTCTAATCCAAGCTTATAAAAATATTCTCAAACATATTTTTTTAATCTAACTTCATAATTTTGTATTGATAATTAGGTATTTGTCCATAGCATGTATTTCAAAATTGTGATATAATTCACATAACATAAAATTTAACATTTCTCCAGTATAGTCCTCTAAATATTCTAAAGTACCAGGCTCTGTATTTATGTCTTTAATCCTCCTGGAATGTAATGTTCTATGTTGCAGAAATAGGTAACATTTATATTAGGTGAGGTGTTAATATTTCTGAAGTAGGATGCTAACTTACTTTGTTTCCAATGGAGTTTTCTCAAGACCATTTTGTAATAGCACATTCTGTCTCTACTACTTGTAAGGCCGCTTCTGTCATATATCAAGTTCATCTTCCATCAGTCAGTTTGTTCCCTCCCTAACACCATGCTGTTTTCATTGATGTAACTTGATCATGATTATTGATGCCTAATTCTTCGTGAAGATGCTTTGGGTTGCAGTTAATACTGGCATAAAAAGTAGGGGCTTATAAAGTACCATGGAATAAGACGTCTGACAGGAAATGGCTATTGCTCCTTCCACCATCACTGTCTCACGAAATCCCATTCAAAGACAGAGAGAAGGGTGGAGACTTGAAAGTCATTCATTGCTTTTTATAAGAGAAAAAAATAAAAGTGGGGGGATCCTTTCCCAGAAGCCCTTCTAGGGATTTCTGTTTACATGTCATCACCCAGTCCTGGGTACGATAGGCAGCCATCCGCTGCCCAGCAAGGGGGAATGGGGTAGCAGGAACTGACTTATTATTGTGATTTGTCCATCGCTCCTTGTAATTCTGTCATCCATTTTGACTTCATATGTTTTGGGACTCTGATGTTAGATGTTTAAAGATTTGGGATTGGGACCTCCCTGGCAGATTGTTCCTTTTATTCTTATGTGAGAATATATTTTGTATTTTTTCTTTATTTCTGTTTCCTTAATGATTATTTTTTTTTAAAGATTTTATTTATTTATTTGACAGAGAGAGATCACAAGTAGATGGAGAGGCAGGCAGAGAGAGAGAGAGGGAAGCAGGATCTCCACCGAGCAGAGAATCCAATGCGGGACTCGATCCCAGGACCCTGAGATCGTGACCTGAGCCGAAGGCAGCGGCTTAACCCACTGAGCCACCCAGGCGCCCTTCCTTAATGATTCTTTATTGTCTTACGGACTACTTCGCCTAACATTGATGTTAATATGCTGGTTTTCCTTTGGCCAATATGTTCTTGTATCTCTTTTCCCATCCCTTTACATTCAAAGTCTATTTCTTTATGTTGTACATGTTTCTTTTGTGTGTATCAGTGAGGATGGGCCATGCTATGTGGTGATAATAAACAATTCTAACATTTCAGCAACTTATAATAGCAAATACTTATTTCTCTTTTGAGCCACATGTCCCCCAAGATTCCACAGGGGCCTCTGCTCCATCTGTCCTTACCGTGGATCCAGAGCAGCCACTCCCTGTAGTATTGCTAGAGGACATAGCAGAAGAGAGGAAAAACTTGATATGTCCTGCACTGGATGCTAATGTTTCCACCCCACTGTGACACACATCACTTCAGTTTATGCAAAATTGGTCATAACAACTTCCAGAGCCAAATATCACCAAGGAACAGGTGAGTGAAATACAAACCACGAGTCCAGAATGAGAATAAGAAATATTTAGTGAGCTACATTAATAACTGCCATGGCTGATATTTAAATTGTTAAAATAAAACTCTGTGTGAAAGGCTGTATTAAGAGTATTATATTATTATATTTATTATATATTTACTGTGAATAATGGTATATGAAGTAATTTTTGTTTTATACTTACCTTGCTTTTATTTCTCTTATCCATTTCCTTTCCTTTCATTTGTTTGGGGTAAAGAATATATATACAATTTCCTTTTTTACTTGCTTATCCCTAGATTCTATAAGTACATTTAATGCAGCAAACCAATATTTCTATATCATAACTCAAAATATAGTGATTCTACGGAATGTCCTCCATTGTCTGTGGTGTTATTGTCTAGTTTTTAAAAACTATTTTTAACAGTCAATACTCTAGACTTATCACCCATTTTAACCATCATTTGATCACTACTGCTTTTTATATCCTACCACTCATTTCAGGGTTTATTTTCTTCTAATTTGATTATAGCAAGTTGTTCTTTTATCAAACATATTTGAAGAAATAACTTCCACTCATTGTCTGAAAATGTCTTTATTTTGCCTTCTTTTCTAAAAAGAAGTTTGGCTACTTCTAGAATTTTACACTGACCATTGTTTTCAATATAAAGTTATTTAGCACTTTGAAGATACCATCCCAATGTCTTCAGGTCTCCATTTTTTTATGATAAATTCATTATAAGCCTAATTATTCTTAACTTTCAATATCTTTCTCCACCAGTAGCTGTGAAGACCCTCTCCTTGTCTTTGGTGTTCTGTAGCTCCACTGTAATGTGTTCACATGAGCATTTTGCTTTTAATCTATCCTGCTTAGGATTCGCCAAGCTTCCTACATCTGAGACTTGATGGCTTTAAGCAATCCTAGAAAATTCTCTGCCATCATCTCTTTGAATGTTGCCTCTCTTGTCACTCTTTTCTTTCTGAAAATTTAATTTGCCATGTTTTAGACTGTCTAAATCTCTCCTGCATAGTGCTTACCTTCTCTTTCACATTTCAATTTATATATTGCTCTATGCTACATTCCAGGTAATTTCCCAGATTTTATATTTTTGTTTGTGGATTTTTTTCTTCCACTATGTTTAATGTGACTTATAGTCCATCCTTTGACTTTTTAATTACAGGTTTTTTTCTTTGTGGAAAGAGGCTTCATTTAGTTCTTTTGATTAATTAGATTATTCTTCATACACAGTGTCATGCCTTTCAGCAAGTTTTCTATTCCTTTTAAATAAAATAATAATTTCAGATAATCTCATTTCCTGGTTTCGGATGGTTCTATTCTAGCACTTAGGAGGGGATCTCATCTTCCTACTGTGTGTATTCACTCACTCTTACGGTGAATCATTAATTGCTTAATATCGTTTGTAGTGCTTTTCCTGCAAGTTCTTCTTGATGTTATTCAGACTGGCATTTTTTTTTCCTAGATGGTGATTTCTCATAAAAAGTAACTCACAGTCTGATCTAGCAAACCATTAGGGACTCACCTCTACTACAAGCTGTAAACATACACAAGTGTTGTATGAACTGTAACAACAGACCAGTATTTAAAACATATCTAAGAGAAAAAAGAGAGGGAGGGAGGAAACTCTTTTTTTGTCTTTAAGTCACCAGCTCTGAATCCCTAATGTTTTTTTTTTTTTTTCAAGGAACCCAAGGATTTCACCTGTCTAAGACCAGATTTCATGTTTAATTACCGAGTTGAGATTCTGCACTAGCTGGCACTATAAATCTGATTGTCACTCTGTGCGTGTGACAGGCTGGAGACTTGCTTCTTTTTCTACTCTTTACTGAGCCCTGGCTAGAGCAAGCTTCTTGCTGCTTGCCAGGTTGGTCCCGGTGGTTTTCCTAGGAAAGTGTTTTCACAGAGGGAGTAAGCAGCCTCAATTCAAGCACCAGGCCTTGTGGAGTCAAAGTCCAGGCTTTCTGTCCACATGTGAGTGTTAGTACTTCAGCCCATCAACCGTAAGACACTTATCTAAGTCTGAATCACCCCGCTATCCTATCAGGCTGCTGCTAAGTTAGCCGTGCGCTGACCAGGAGTTCACTCTTCATTCCTGACAACTGGAGATTCCTTCTATTTACTTTTCCCCTCAGATATGTTTTATAGACTGCTGCATTGGTATAACTCATCCAGAATTTCTATGTTGTGGCAAGAGGTCCAATAGTTCAGGGCTCCACATTGCTGGAACCACTCAGAGCTTTACTTTCTGTGCAAGAAATCACCACTCAGGGAAAAATATCACCAATCTATAATTACTTTTATGGAAGTTTATTAAAATACTGAATTTCCTCAATGAATAAAACTCGGAAATATGTATATAAATGTATTAGAATGGTATCTACTCCTCCAAGTAAGAAAACTGCTTTCCATCACATCAGTCAGTGTTTACCTTCTGTGTCTCGGTCATGGCCGCATTGTTCTAAATCTGTGTTTTAATAATGAAACTTTTCAAAATTAACATATGGAACTGCATTTTTGTTAAACTATTTACTTCTCATTTCTTGTTTGCAGGTTTCATTTAATATTATCCTTCATTGCAGCTACCATACTTTGTAGAAAATGCGTTCTCTTCCAGAGCCAAGGAAATGTAAAACAAAAATGACACACACACATGTCCCAAAAGTATCCATCTGTTCACTCACCCTTCTGGAATTTAGGAATTTTTTCATATACTAGTATGGAGACTTTTCCCCTTTAAGGCTTTATATCTGATATTTTGTGGGACCTGGTAAATCCATAACATAGCATGAGATAAGTTCCAGGGAGTAAGATAACATTTGTTATTTACAATTCATTCAATCCCCTTGACAATTGAGTGTTATTTTCACTTTAAGAGAAATGGTAAAATGAATGGGAATGAAAATTAAGTGCTGGGAGTTGGCAAAATAGGACCTTTATGTTGGTGAATATTGAACACAGGGAAAATGACAAGTGACAGCCAGCTAGGAATTATATTTCATGGGAAGGTACTTCATAGCCAAATATAGACAGAGGGGATTACTGCTCTTGAAATACTGTTTTGGGATATTTCTTAAGATTTTTTTTTTTTCAAATTGTTTGTTTTCCCTATAGCCAAAGCCCCAGAAAACCCATAGTAGTCCTGCTCCTTGCACCGTTCAAGACTGGAGCTCTTGTGGAGAACACCCCTCATACCCACCCAGGAGGAAGTTGTATTTACTGAATCAACTAATTACAGCTTTTGCTGAGGTTGGGAGGTCAGGAGAAGCATGAATGCAACATTCTCAGAACAAAAGCATGAGGTTGGAAAATTTGATCTGCTGAATATGTTTTCCCAACCCAAATATAAGTAGGCAGTCTATCTAAGGCTAATATAAATAATTGTGCCTTTGGTGTATCTTCTATCTCCTAATCATAAAAACTATGAAAACAATACAAAAGCAGGTACTAATACATGAACAGGACCGGAATAGGAATGAAGTGAAGCACCATCTTGAGAACTGGAAAATAATTTTGTCCTTTGAGAGTTACATTAGAAATCGACCCACAGGGGATCAGGATCAGGAGAACAAAGCCACTTTAATATAGTAGAACTGATGGTTCTGATATATCTATGGCAAGGGCATGCATGGTTGACATGTAAGTTGATGTAAATTTGGCAATTCATTGCTAAAGCTTGAAGCATGGATCTAAACCTTGATCCAGCCAAAAGACATATCTAAGGATATATGAAGTAATCTTATCAGTATTGTCTATATGGAAAAATTTTTTAAAATAACCCAAGTTCAATGAGGTTGGTTAAATAATTGTCAGTAATTGTTAATAATTATTTATAACTGTTAATAATTGCAAAGCAATTTACAGAATAGTTCACACAACACAGGAAATGCATCAGTTAGCCTTTACTTTCGTCTACCACTGCTTCTCCAGACTTTATCAGGTAGATGGAATTCCTCTAGAAACAGGGATCCATATATTTTGTTTCATTTTTTAAAATCATTCTTAGCATGTAATTCTCCAAACTTAGAACTTGTTTTTAGGAGAAAACATCTCTATTTATCTAACTTGGGCCTTCTGGAGGTAGATGGTCTAGAAGGGCTGGTGGTTCCTTATGCCTCCCTCCTGCCATGCTCAATTTCCTCACCTTTCCCCCATTTTCCTATTTTATGAACTGTGGCTCTAACTTTTTCAGGGTTTCAGTGGGGGAGGAGAGAGGTAAGAGAGGTAAAAGTTTTTTGAATGGTTCTTTAATGGAAGGGACCATGCTCTTGGGGTCTGGCTGGAGGTTGAAGCTTTCTTTCTTTGCTGGGCCCTTCACTGAACTTCTGGGAGCTCTCCACTGGATTCATTTGACTGCATTTTCCATGACTTTGCACGTGTTCCTTAAAATTAGTCACCATCCTCATAGCAGCCCACCAGACAAAGAGTCTGTAAGTCCCAGGATGTTCAGGAAATCCTCTTGGGCTGCACTGAAGATGGCGCCACCAGTTCTTGCTGTCTGTGAGGCCACATCTGGCCCATGGGAAGCACCCACCTACCTTTCCCCCTGAAGGCAGGCAGACCCAGCCTAGTTCAAGTAGCTCATCTCAGCTTTTAAGTTTTCTAAGCAGAAGTTGGTCATCGATCTACTAGGTCTCCGCAACTAAGGAGAACACATATCAAATCAATTATGAGTGGTCCTTGAAGCTTCTCTCTCCTTTTTTTTTTTTTTTTGTTTAAGATTTTATTTATTTATTTGTGAGAAAAAGAAAGCACAAGCAGGGGGAGTGGAGACAGAAGAAGAAGTAGGACTCAGTCCCAGGACTCTGGGATCACGACCTGAGCCAAAGGCAGACACCTAACCAACTGAGCCACCCCGGTGTCCCAAAGCTTCTCTATTTTAAACAACAACTGGAGGTGAAGTGGAAAGCATCCTACTCCCCATCTCCTAGTTGGAATGGGGGTTCTTACATCCCACTAACTGCTCTATTCAGTGAAATCTTTCTAAAACCTTTCCTAATCTCTATTTCTGCTTTTATATCCTTGATGTGAGGGAGAGTCCTAAGAACCAGGAAACGAATCTTTTAACATCTCCTTTGAAATTCCTACCACGTGGGATATATTGTTTTCAACTTCCTTTGTCTTTGCCACGTATTGCATCTCTATATCTTCATGGAAACTACATGCCACGTAGGGGGACATGAATGGCCTTTATCCAGTAACTCCCTAATTTTTGATCAAGACAGTGTCAAAGCTTTGGAGGAGACTTTGTGTATAGAAAGGGAATTCCTGAAGTTAAATTTGTGGGCAAGGTCTTATACATCTGAATTCCTGTGCCAGAAAAAAATAAAAAAGTGAAGGATACGATTCCTCCTTGCAAGAGGGAAAAAGCAAAAACACAAGGATAAGGGGGGAGAAAGTGCATGGCTAAGTAACATGGCTTCAAAAAAATTCATAGAAAAAGGATGTCTACTATTTAAATGTAATAGTCTTTATATCCTGAAGTGAAGAGGGCTACACATCAAAAAATCCTCATATGGATGATTTGTTGTTACTGTCGAGTCAAAGAAAGAACCTGATTTCCACATTTGGGTCTATGGCCAGAACAAAATAAAGCAACAGCTGTAGGCTGAACAGTAGAGAATGGAATTTAGAAGAAACAGGAAGTCGGAGTCACAGGTGATCATTAGAATGTGAGATTCTGGGAAGTTGCCAGAATCCTGAGAAGAGCAATGAAATGAAGGACCAAGGCATCTTATCTAGATAATAAGGAGAAGAGAGACCCATTTGACATCTGGCTTATACATATGAGTATACATATTAAAATGTCTGGAAGATGTTAACTGTGGTTATTGCTAGATGGTGGGATTACAAGAAATCATTATTTTCTTTCTTTCTTTTTTTTTTTTTTGCTAATATGTGTTTCTTAGGTTTTATACCATGTTTTTGTAATTAGAAAAAAAGCAAATACAAGTTTAACGGAAAAGCAAAAGAAAAAAATATGAATCCAAATCAGGTGAGTTAAAGAGACAGAAATCTACAGGCTGTACCTTGGCAAGTTCATCCTAGCTATAATGTGCTATCCTGCTAGGTATTATATTCTAAAATGTAAAACAATAGATTTCTATTTTGTTTTATATGTGTTTCAGTCTCCAAAATTAATTAATATGTGTTTACTCTGAATGTGCTTACCAAAAAATAAAAATAAACAATAAATTTCCACCCCTCCACGTTGATCAGAAATACAGGCCTTGGAGGGGATGTGCTAGTGCCCTATCTCCTCCTGGAAAAGGACTTGGGTCAGGAAAGTGTATTTCCCCAGAAGGGGTAGGGGGAGAACAATAAAAAGCTTTCACCTCTTCACTCTGGTTTTTAAAAAATCAAAGATGATACCCAGGTAATATAGTAGTAAGAGGTTGGGCTCTGGAATCTGCCTGCCTGGATTAGAATCGTGGCATTGCCACTTACTAACCAGGAACATGTTTCCTAACCAGTCTCATTTATAAAATGAGGGTCATTAGAGGACCTTCCTCATGGGTTACTATGAACATTAGGTATGCTAATATGTGCAAAGCACTTGCCACAGTGCTCAGAACATACTGATGATCACTCAATGTCAGCTCTAAGGACTGGTACTAAGTCGTGTAGCTCTGCTGTCATATAAATCCCCATCTGGCATCCCACTCCCTCCTAACTTGTTTCCTTTGTGGGACCTCACTTGTTGACCACTGGGAACCAGTTTTACTCCTTCTTGTCCAAGATGGGGGTTCTTGATTTATTGAAAGTCTTTAGGGTCAGCCTTTGGAGTCAAGACTGAGCTGCCAGGTCACCCAGATATCTTGCACTATTTTGCAGTATTTCTGCAGAGGTAACCCCCTGTTGTGGACTATAAAATTCCTGATATGGGACCTTTGATGGACTGTTTGGCTTGGAAGAGATCAGGGATGAAGGAGAGGATCTTAGGCATTCTTAAAATCCAAGAAAGCTAGGTTCTTTGAGAGCTGCTTCTGAGATGCCTGCATGTATTTCAATCTCTTCTGTCACCAAAAGTGTGCCTCTGAATGCATATGTAGATATTGTTTACTGTTGATAACCTGTTTTTTTTCTACATACTCTGCATTTTGTTTAAATAATAAAGTCCATGGAGGACAAGGGGAGATGGAGAGGAGAAGGGAGTTGAGGGAAATTGGAAGGGGAGGTGAACCATGAGAGACTATGGACTCTGAAAAACGATCTGAGAATTTTGAAGGGGTGGGGGGTGGGAGGTTGGGGGCACCAGGTGGTGGGTATTGTAGAGGGCACGGATTGCATGGCGCACTGGGTGTGGTGCAAAAATAATGAATACTGTTATGCTGAAAAAAATAAAAAAAAAATTAAAAAAAAAAATAATAATAAAGTCCAAAGTCAAATAAATTAAAAAAAATTTTTTTTTCCTAGCCTGGCCACAGAGAGGACTACATAGATAGGCTAAATTTGTCATTAACTCTGCTGGACAAATTCCCCAAGTGGGAATTTTTATTGGCCCATTTTAATGTGGAAGTTCAAGTTCAGATAAAATAACTTACCTGAAAGAACTAGGAAAAAGGGCTACTTTTTCCCTCTAACTTCAAGATATTTTTTTAAATATCTTTTTATAATTTTTTAAAATAAGGCTGGAAAAATACACTTTCTTCCTCACCTCTTCTCTGTGAATGGGGGGAAGAAACCAAAAAATATTTAATTTAGCACCTTTGAGTGTTACATTATCTAGAATATGTCTGAAGACTCATTAGCTCCACATGAGGTTAATGGCTGGGAGGCAAGAAAGGAAAAAAGAAAAATGAAAACAAAAGAAAATAAGGATTCAGGTCAAGGAAGTTTGGGAAATGTTGGATTAAACCAAATGAGATAAATTTATTTACTGTAGGAGTTCTCAGACTCTTCTACATTCCTATGTAGGTCTCCAGAATTGTCTTATGGAGTACTATATTTCTCAGAGTAATCTGGAAGAGTTCTACTCTATTCCCATTTGGTGGAAACTTTCAAGTATATTTGATAGACTGTACAAAACATTTTGGAATGACACGGGAAGGGAGCAAAAATATAATGGCAGTGAGTTTTCAAAGAAGCTGTTGATGTTAATAATAGAGTTAGTGTTATGAAAAGTCTGAAAGTGGTGATCCAGTGAAAACCGGGTGAGAAGCTTCCTGGATCTTGTGTGTGTGTGTGTGTGTGTGTGTGTGTGTGTGTGTGTGTGTGTGTGCATGTATATCTAAGGATGTACATGTCTATTTTTAACACAAGAACATAATAGCTTTTCGTTTTTTCATTGTTTATCATCATGTTTTGACTCATGTTCTTAGAAGAGCTTGCAGCATGTTATTAAAAAGGTGACAGAAGCTGGTTCTTGAGGAAAGATCCCTGTGAGATGAGGCAAGATAGAAGCAGCAGATACAAGGGGGAAAAAAGAGTGTAAGCGAAAGTAGTGACTTCTCAGTAGACAAAGTTTTTTTGTCTTGTTTTGTTTTGTTTTTCCTCATGGCTGTTGTGGGAAAACAGGAGTAGTAGAGGTTTTTTGGCACACGCTTAAAAAAAACTTAAAAGTTTTTATTTTAAAAAATATTTTAGATTTATAGAGAAGTTTTGAAGAAAATACAGAACATTTCCATGTGCCCCAGACCCAGTTTCCACTATTATTAGCATCTTATACTAATATGGTACATTTGTCACAATTAATCAACAAATATCCATATCTGTGCATTATTATTAATGGGAGTCCATACTATAGTCATATTTCCTTGGTTTTCATTTACTGTCCTTTTTCTGTTCTGGGATCCCAGCCAGGATAGCACATTACATTTACTTATCCTATCTCCTTGGGTTCCTTCCTCTTGGCTATGGTAGTTCCTCAGACTTTTCTTGTTTTTTGATGATTTTGACAGTTTTGAGGAGTACTTATTAGGCATTCTGTAGAATATTCTTCAACTGGGGTTTGTGTGGTGTTTTCTCATGATTAGATGGGGCTTATGGGTTTGAGGAGGTAAACCGCAGAGATAAAAGTGCCATTCTCCTCACATCTTTAAAGCTGCCAAGTAGATAATGGCAAACTGTGGAAATCACTATATGTTCACCAAAACCTATTTCTGTCTTTGCCTAAGCACATAGTTACATAGTTATATTTCTTAGCCTCCCTTAAAGTTAGTGAGGCCATGAAGCTGGTTTCTGGATAACAGAATTCTTAAGCTTTGCTCACAACAAACCCCATGGATTTTCCACATTATTTTTTCATTCTTCACCCTCTGGTCAAAGGCAAAGACTCCAGTGGAGAAACTGAGACCCTAGGAAATGGTAGAGGTGCCAAGGACAGGTCCTGGCTCCCTGAATGACCCTGTGGAGCACAGCCCTAAGTGGCCTACAGTGCACTGTGATATGAATGATAAATTAACTTTGTTATGTGAAACCACTGAGGTTTAGAGATTCAAAGTGAATCCTTCCCTGAGTAACACAGAGGTGATCAGGATGAAACTCTCAGCCAGTCACAAATGGTGAAGAATCGGTCTACAAGGGAGACTGCCTATCCCTTTGACAATCTGGCCAGTTAGGGTGTTTTCAAAGAGAGCCAATCTTATGAGTATCTCTTCCTTTCAGCAATTCCTTCCAGGCCAGAGACCTCCCAGAAACACTAGACCTTCAACACCATTTGTGAGGTGATGTTCCAACTGAAAGCAGAAACCATGCTGATAAGGGGTCGTTCCTGAGCTTGTCCCTCTTGGCAGACCCCCACCCCTACTTCCACACACATGCAGTGCCTGGCCTAGGGACATTTTGTGTCGTGAATGTTGGCATTCAAAAGAGAAAGCAGGAAAAGTGTTTGGGGGACAATATGACACCGGATTTTGGGGTTAAAGCAGACAAATCTAGAAATAAATTCACTCCAAATGTGCTTTTTCCATATTGTGTTCACTCTTGAGTCTGCCATGTCTCAGCGAGTTCATTGTCTGAAAGGCTCCGCCTGCCCCCGCCCCCACCCCGACAGTCTTGTTACCTCAGTGCAGTTGAACAGAAATGACCTGGTGCCAGTGTCACCTGAAGGATGGGACACTGAAACACCCATTTATTTCTACATAGCCCAAATCTGGGTGATAGTAAGAGTCATCTGGGGAGCATTGAAAAATATGGAAATGGCAGGGAGGGTGCCTGGATGGCAGATTCGGTTAAGTGCCTGCCTCTTGATTTTGGTTCAGGTTGTGACCACAGGATCACAGTCCTACATTGGGGTCTGCACTCAGCAGACTCTGCCTCATATTCTCTTCCCTCTCCCTCTGCCCCTCCCGCTCATGCTCTCTCTTTCAAAGATTCTGACTCACAGGTCTAAAATGAAGCCTGAGAATCTCTATTTTTTTCAATGTTTCAGGAGGTAATGATCAGCCAAGTTTGAAAACCTCTGTTCACAACCACTTTCAGTAATAGTCTGACACACTAATTAGTAATACACTAATTTATTTCACTGAATCAATTGCTTAAAATTAAGCAATTTAATGTGTGTGTACATATACACACACCATCAAATCAATGCGAGGTAAAAAGTCTGTTCACTCCACTATTAATCCATCTTTCTCTCTCTCTTTTTTTTTAACTTATGAGAGCCTCTTGTCTGAGCAACACCTCTGTTCCACTGTCCCTTCTCTCACCCCTGACTCCTTCAATGACCATCAGACTACCGGGAAGAAAAAGTCTTCTCAAGGATAATGGTTCACATCAATATCTCCTGCCTACAATTTTATTTAATTTCTCTTTTAATTTAAAAAAAGCTCAGGCTACAGCAATGCTTCTCTTTTTGTTTTTGAAACATCACAATTCTAAATACTTCATTGAGAAACAAATGGATTACCAGCATCCATTATACATGGAATAATTGTCCGCGATAAACTTTCATTTGATCGTCTTCAGTTTCTCCAACCTGCTCCTACAGATGCTGTAGACGCATTTCTCTAATGTATTCTATCTGGAATTCAGAAAGTTTAGTTTTCTTAGGGGTTCTGTGTTGCTATACAACTCTCCCTAGTTTCATTTTTCCTTGTTTAAATAACCACCTCTTTAGTAATGAGTTCAAACTGATTGCTAGGATTAATGTCAAGTTTGGTACTTTCCCCTTCAGTGATTATCAGCTCCAGCCTGGCAAACCCCTACGTCCTCTCAGTTCCCCAAAAGAAACTGGAATTTGCTAGGAGAGGTTGGGGTTCTTTTACAGTTTTCAGATCCCTCTTATCATTATTTATTAGGGTTTTTCGATATGGAAATTATTGCTAAGTGACTGAAAAGGTGAAAATAAAAGATCCCTTCTCACTTATTAAATATGATGTGAGACTAGGGGAAGGATGTATGAGTGTATTAATAAAAATACCTAAATTTGATGTTTATTTAAAAAAGAGAGAGAGAGAGAGTAATATATGTAATGATCAAACTTTTATTAAGGAGTCCCTGGAAGTTTTATCAGAATATTTGTCATACCAAATAACTCCATTTCCCAGTCACATACACATACATACACACATGTACTCAAATAGGCCACTTTAAAGAAATTTTTGCAATAATTAGATTCACACAAAATTGCAAAGACCATATAGGTAGGGTCGCACATACCCTTCATCCAGTTCGCTCCAATGGTTTTGTCTTCTGTAACTATAGTACAGTATTAAGACTGGGATATAGACCTAGTACATATAATATGTTACACACATTTTGAAAAATATGAATGAATGAATGAAAATAAAAAATCTTATCTGCTTATCCACAGAAAGCTTCCTTCTCAGAAGCCAAACTGACTCACTGACTTTCACTGAATCAGCATCAAGTCACAACTGCTTTGTTGTGTCAACCCAAGTTGATAGATTCAGTCAAGTGTTTTGGTTTGTCTTTGAATTGAATTGGGTTATAGTTACCCAAAGAAAAAAAAAAACCCTGAATGGAAAAAATGATTCAGAAAACAAGAAAAAAGAGGGGTGCCTGGGTCACTCAGTTGGTTAAGTGTCCAACTCTTGATTTTGGCTCAGGTCATGATCACAGGGTCGTGAGAAAGAGTTCCACCCTGGGCGTGGAGCCTGCTTAAGATTCTCTCTTTTTCCCCCTCACTCTTTGCCCCTCCCCTCCAAGAAAAAAGGAAAAATTATCAAGCTAATTTCAGATAAAGTATGTTTCAGTTATCTGTGCTATGAAATAAACTCAGAATGTAGTAACTTTAAAAAAAAATCCTTTTTATTTTGCTCACCAATCTACAATTTGGGCAGGGTTTAGTTAGTAGAGACAGTTTCTCTCTGCTCCACTGTATCACTCCATATCAGCTGGGAAGGCTCAAAGGCCAGCAGTTTCCTGTGGCCTCTACTTGGCTGGAAGGCTTAGGGCAGAGTGGGGGGGGTGGTCTTGGATATCTGAACGCCCCTTCAGCCACAACTGTATTTCCCTACTCTGCAGGAAAAACTCGTAGAGCTGGGAGTTGGGACACTTGGCTTCTCAGGCCTCTGTGTCACTCGGAGATGTGCTCTCTCCCCAGGATGCCTCCAACAGACAGCTTTAGGGAAGCTGGACTTCTTATATGTCAGCTCAGGGCTCCCAGAGAGAGAAACTGAGGGAGACAGAGAGAGCGCACAGCTATATATGCTTTATGGCCTAGCCTTGGAAGTCGTGCAGCCTCACATCCGCAATATTTTATTCATTGCAGCCAGTCACAAAGGCCTACGCAATTTCATGGAGAGGGTATTTAGACCTACCTTTTGGTGGAAAAAGAGTGTTTTAGAAGAGCATGGAAAACCAGAAATATTGTTATGAGAGATCAGGAATATAAATTAGTGAAAACAATCTAAAATTAATGTTTTCCCTTTTTAAGCAGCTAAATATGCCATGATCAAAATGTTATCAAGTTAGCTACTTGAAATTCTGTTAGAATATTTGCCCTCCTAAATTGGCTCAACACTGCACACACACATACACACACACACGCATACACATCATATACACATATAATACCTATACATACACACGCACATACAAATATATACACATACATGATTTTTTATTATCCTTTTATCTATGTCCTCAGCCAAAGCTTCTTTCTCAGAAGTCTGAACTGACTCACTGGCTATCAATGAATCCAACATCAAGACACAACAGTCCCCAATGTGGATGCAGGCTGGTGGGTTCAGCCAAATTGTTTTTCATTCGTCTATGAACTGGGTTATGGGTCCCAAGAGAAGGAACTGAAATCATCAAACTAATTTCACTTGATGTACTAAGAAGAACACAGTACCACATGAAAGAGCTTAGTGATTAGTTTACCAAGCCATCTCGCTCTATGTAAATGACCTGTGATAAATGACTGGTCAGCCAAAGGAGCAGAAATCGTGTATTATTTCCGCAGTTTGAAGTGAAATGCCATTTGCATTTATCATTGTTCTGAAACAGCACAGTAGATTGTGTGGGACAAAACTTTCTGCACACATAAGTAACTCTTCGAAAAAAAAAAAGTAATGTAAGCTTTTATCAGAGGTTCTTCACTTGGATTATCAGTGGTAACTTACAGGTGGTGCCATTGTGCAGGCAACTGTGTACCGAACACAGAAATTTACAAGAATTCTCAATGTGGAAATACTTAAATAAGGTCAAGCTCTCTTGCCTTTCATTTAGAATTTTTATTATAGATCCTGAGAGTCAAAAACTACACCCTCAGCTCTAGTTTGATATGTCTCCTTTGATATGATATGTTTTGCATTCTTTTGGTTTATTTTTCATTTTTCTTTTAGTTTCTCTGGATATAAGATTAGTGTAATTGAATGAATAGGTGGCAGTCTCCTCACCTAAAACTTACATGAATCTTAGGGCAACCCTGTCCAGAGAGAATGGAAGTAACTACAACATAAATGAGGCCATTCAATATGATATTTCTTACAAATCAATATTACCTAGTGAATTCACCATTGAGGGCCTCAGATAACTGTTATTTATCATTTTTTGAGCACTTGCTATGTGCAGGTGGCGTGCTGACAACTTTGGTAATATCGTCTTTCTGATAATGACAAATTTCTGTGCAGCTGCTGTTGTTATTCCTGTATTACAGGTAAAGAGACCAACACTCCTGGAAACTGAGTAACTTGACCAGGATCACAGAGTAGTGGAGTTAAGTTGAACCTAGATCCATCAGACATGAATGCTCCCCTAAGCCATTATAGTGCACCGCCCTTTACAGAGACTAAAAAACTCCAACAAGAAAGAAAGAAAGAGAGAGAGAGAGGAAGGAAGGAAAGAAAAACGCAGTAAGGAGTTTGAAAGGTGAAAAGTGACTAGAAGAAGCAGAGTAGAATGTGAGCTAATTAAGTCTGGAACCTCATGAGGGGTATAAGTAAATACTTCAGAGTGAGAGAAAGTTCATTGGGGGCTAATGAGGGAGGGTCCCTGGTCCCTGGAAAGAGTCTGGTTCCTGGAAATTTCCACACTTGAGAAACTGCCAACCGAATGGTGAATGATTATGATTCACACACACTCGATTGGGCTTCCTCAGTTATTGGTTGACCTGGGGCTGCACTCAAGAAAGATACGAGAGTGGAACTGAAGTGAAACAGGGAAAAGAACATAAAATATAATTTATGAAAGGAACTGGGTGTAATTCGGAGGAAAGACAGTGGTTTCAGAGTTACACTGTAAAGGAAAAAAATGAGCTGGTTTGGGGTTGGAACAGCAGAAGTGCTCCCACTAATGTCTTCCCGGCGCCTCCTGTGTGTACACAAATGTGCATCTGTGAGTTTGTCTTCCGGGTGGGCTATATGTGGGTGGGTCTACCCTGTCCAGGTTCAGCTGGCAAGGTGGGGGACTACTTACATTGTTTCTGTCCCGTGGGATTAGGATTCTCTCACTTTATTATTTATTATTTTTTATTTATTTATTATTTATTTATTATTTTATTATTTATTATTTATTATTTATTATTTATTCACCTCATTTTATCTTATCTGGTTTGCTTTAAACCCTCTGACACCATGCTTTGCAAACTTTAATGTGCTTATGAATCACTTGGGAAATAGTGTTAAAGTGCAGATTCTTCTCTAGTAAGTCTGGGTTGAGGCCTGAGTTTCTGTACTTCTAACAAGCCCCTAGCAGCTGTGGGTGCCCTAGTTGGGGAACAACACTTTGAGTCAAGGGGTTCTAAAAAATAATATCCTCCCAGCATGAGAGAATGAGGATGATTTCTTTCTCCCAAGAAAACACTTCTGCTTTGTCACTACACTTCATTTTCTGTATGTTCTAACTTGTGGCTAAGGCTGAGGACAGGATGGACAGCAGGTGCCACACCAAATCCCAGGCCTGTTCCCAGGCCTGTTTCTCCCCATCCCCTCCTCCCTTTGCCTGACTCCATCTGGATGGCTGGCTTTCCTTCCTCTCCAGAGGGAATTCTACTGAAACAGCTGCTTCCTCCTCATGTGTATCCACCAGTGTTCTTATAGAACGCTTAGAATCTAGAGCTTGGAATGGAGCATGAGAAATCAGCTGCTCTAGGCTTCCACCCTCAGTAAGTAGATCTCTAAACCATTCAGAAGGAGAGAGGGGCCCATTTTCCTCACCTGACCCACCATCCTTTCTTTTGTATTTTTTTCACTGTTCAAATTTTCAAGCATCAGCATGGGCCTGGTTCAGTTCGAGACTCAGTCACCAAGACCATTTTTGGATTAATTTGGTTCCAGGTCAAACATTCCAATTTCACACATTTATCCCATGATTTCCTAATGCTATCAAATGACACATCGTTTTATTTTTTTTTCCTTTTGTTTTTCTCTTTCAACTAATTTATTTAATGGGTCCAAAATGGGTGATTAGACCATAAAAACATGTGGTATCCTAATTGGATTTTGAAAATGTGTAAACATGGCCCTCCAGTGGCTTCCTATTACCATCTGGACGAAATAGAAACTTCTGACCATTGATTCCAACTCTCCTCTGCCTACCCCACCCTGGTGCCCCTCTCATTTGTTACTTCTCTTCTCTCTGGTCTCTCTGCTCCAATGTGTCTGGGCTTGGTCTTTTTCAGAACCCTTTCCTTAAGGTCTGCATTAAGGCTTCTGCCTGAACTGGTCTACAGACGAGAAACAAGATCTCGCTGTTCATTTTCTACACATTTCAGAAGGGTTTACAGATGGGAGTTCAAGATCTATTCCTTTAGGAATATTTTCAAAATTAACCCCATCCATTCTTTGGTACACTGTGGTCCTTCGTTTACTTCAGTGCCTTCCAGTTATTTTGGAAAAGCATTGTGTTTTCCTTATGTATTCTTATGTGGCTCACTGAGTCATTAAGGGACAGTGACGGCGTGTTTCTTTTGGGTTGGGTACTAATCTGGGTACTGCAGAGCACAGTGAATAAGCAGGCAAGGTTCTTAATAGCAAAAGAGTTTACGTACAGGTTTGGGAAGGTGGATAGTGAGCAGTAAACAAATAAAGGAACCATAATTTCAGATGGTGAGGAAGTACTTACTACTGGATGTTCTGAGACTACAGAGCAGGGAGTCTGCTTCCTTTTGGTCTGAACTCTCTCTCTGAATCCATAGATGTGCACATCAAAGTTTGCATGTGGACGAAACATGTTGAGCACATCTCAAGGGAAAGATCTTCTTGAGATGGGTTATGTCTGAGAAAATATCACTGAGGAGACTGGTGATCAATTTCATTGGTGAGAAGGTGTCTCTCTTTAGTCTTTAGCGTAGCCAAGTTTTAGAAACTTCAATGTCTCATTAGTTTCTCAAACTTAATTGGACTCATCTGGGGCACTTGTTTCAGATGTAGACCCAGATGTTCCAGTGCAATTGACCCTTGGACTGTATAATAAAACACTGCAACACTTGAAGTGATAATCAGAACACTGAGATGGATGGATGAATGAATGGATGGGAGATAGGGAGGAAGAGTGGCCAGAAGGAAGGATGGATACATGAATGGACCCAAAGATTTTTAGGCTATAAATTAGTAGCCAGATTCACAAGAGGATTTTAAGCAAGTGGGCATATAATACAACATAGGTCTATGACTCTAACTGTGTGCTGTGGCCCTGAGACTATGCTTTGAGAAGATAAGCTCGGTTCCATCTCCTTCCTCTAATTTTCATGAAGCAAATGCTTATTCTTTGAGCTCTAGGTATAAAAATCATTTTGAGAATGAATAATTAAAATAGACTGTGTTAAATGTAATCTTTCATTCAATTGTCCACCAAAATAGTTACATTTTTAGAATCACGTATTTCCTGAATAAGTCACTTTTACCAATTTTGCTGTCAGAACAAGATATTTAATACCACTGGAGATAAAGATAGCCCTCAGGAAGCCTCAAGATCCTCAAGAAACCATACTGCACTGGGACCAGACACTACTACCCCTCAGGGTGGCTGAGAGGCAATAGGACAGTCCCACTTTTGCTAGGAACCATCATACCAGGCTCTCCATAGCCTGGAAAAGATGTCAGGAGAGGTGAGGTGCTTAGCACGGGCCTTGTGGGAATTGCAATGCATGTTCTAACCCCCTAACTGAGAAGCAGGGGAAAGTGTGTTTCCCCTTTTGAAATGAATTGAGGAGGTTCTTAGAGAGTCATTCATAATGACTGAGGCATCCACCATAAGGAGAAACTGACCTCATATTCTCTACCTGGAGGCTTCCAGAGCTTCCAAAGTTGGCAGACCCTCCTGCAACATGTCTCCATGGAGGAATAGGTGCCAGAATTCTGGGGGGAGCCCAATGTGTGCCCCTGAGATATGGCACAGGCATACAGAATTATGCAATCTGTGACCCTCTTGTAGCCTAGAAATTTCTGAAGACATTAGAACTTGGAAGGACTGCTGCAAAAATGCCTGAGAAGGTCAGGGTGATCTCCAAACCACCTAGCTGTTTGTTTTTTTGTTTGTTTGTTTTTTCCCCATCCATGGGTGATGTGAAAAGGGGCCCCAGCCTTTCATTGGCTCCAACTAAAGAAGTTCAAACATTAGTGGAGGAGCTGGAGCCATGATTTTCCTCTAGTAGCCACCAAGTAAAGAGCTGGAATGGCCACACAGGACTGATGGCGGACAAGGCTGCTTTGGGGAGAGTGGGACCAGCTCAAAAACACACATATGCCACCTATGTGACACCAGTAGTAGTAGACAGAACCAGGAAGAATGACAACAATGTCCGAAGGTTCCTCCCTCCCGAGGGCAAGTGGACATTTGAGGAGGGATTTCTCTGGGCCCCTAGCCCTCCTTCAGGCTGCCTGAGGAGCTGGGTCTAGAGGAGGGAGGGGACAGTATTGATCCAGAGCCAGATCTTGCCCCCCACCCTCTTTGTAAGCAGCCAGAGTCACAGATCTAGCTGTAAATTGGATATGCAATTAAGGGTTTAAATTAAGCCACACTAAGTTTTAATTACCAAATGTGACCAGGAAGTTATGGAATACGCCCAAGATTTTGTTAAAGGAAAAGAAAATAGTGGATTCTACAGAGCACAATTGAACACAGAAACTTTAAAAAACACATACAACTATTTCATTTTTCTTTGGATTTCAGTTGCAATTCCTTCAAGATCCCATTGTCATAAAAGTCTTTACTTCAAGTAATTTTTGTTCTCTCATGGTCAAATAATCCAAGAATGTTAATTTCCCATTTTATTTTCTTACTTTTTGCATATTTCCAGGGTTACATAATGTAGTTTCACCCATTGATCACCCCACATTAAATCTTTCATCAAAAGTTCAAAGTCAAGTATTTGGTTATTTGCAAGAGAATCTATCTGGCATTGAAGACTAGGTCTCCAGAGTGAGGGGATTAGATGATGTGCCAAAGCATTGCATCCGGTTCCCTGGGTGATCTCCTAAGGCATGCACACAGCAGGAACAATACTCCAGCCAGACTCAGAGAGGAGCACATGAGTTCCCATTCGGAACACATGCTTGAGACTACCCTTGTTTGTATTTAGCCTCTCTTGTATATACATAGCTTTACTCTGGATTAAGGGGGCCTTGACTTAATGTAAAAATGCCTTTGGAAAAGCCTGTTCCACAGAGGCAATCTCAACAGATCAAACAGGATTGTGCAGCCTGATCAGTGCAGTAACAGTAAGTCAAGTTAGTGTACAAGTCAAGGAAGGAGACCCATTATTTTGATATCATGACTCTTGAGCCCAAACCTTTGTTTTCTTGTTACCAAAGCTAAAACAAAGAAAATGCATTTTAAAATAAAATAGCATTTATGTTTCTGCTCTTTAATTTTAAAAATAAATTATGAATCTCTAAGCCTAGTATTTTTCCTTATCAAAATGAAAAATTCTTTCTGGAGCCTCCCTCAGGCCCCTCTCCTTCAAATTTATATCAGTACATAACTAATAAAGATGTATGTTATAATAGATCACTTCAGTGGATATTTATGTAGCTTTCAGAAATCACTTCACAATCTTAAAATAGTTATTCTTCAATCAGCCAAGGTATTCATTCAATCAATAAATGCCATTCCATGTGATCATTGCTGTGACTGCCAAACTATGCAATCTTAAAATGTGGGGCGGGGGGGGGGGGAGGGTTAAAGAACAAGAGGGGTGAATATCCAGGACAGGACTAAGTATTTTATGGCAGGAAGCCTTTCAGGTAGACTGGCCAGATTCCACATAAGTCCATTCATATCTGGAAGTCTTTATCATTGTCTCAAGCCTGGAAATCAATGGCCATCATCCCTGGAGAGTCTGAAACCTGAAACAACCATATTTCTTTAAGCACCTTTGCAAAAGTGCTTAATTTTCCATGAGAACTCACCGTTTTGACCTGGCTCCTTGAATTCAAGGAAAGGGTGGAAAGTCGAGTCCAATAAACGGATAACATTCAGGAACTTCAAACTTCATTATTTCTGATGGCAACCCAAAGCTTTTTCCATTGTAAAAAAAGGGGAAAAAAAGGTGAGGTATTTTGCGTTCAAGTAGCTCTTTCAAAGAGGGGAATGAGAGCACGCAGCCTTCTTTACCCTGGTGAGAGCCTCATATTCTATATCTTGTGTCTTTGTTTTGAGTCCAGCCTCTGGTTGAGGGTCAGCTAAGGAAAGACAGAATGAGGTTCAAATTCTTTAATTAGTTTTGTCAGTGATTCTCTATGGTTGGCAATAAAAGAAATACTTTCTGGGAGATCAGGTTCTCCTCCTGGAACTTTGGATAGGATAAAGCCCTTGAAAGGCCAAGATCATTTTCAGCCCATTGTTCTAGCCTGTCTCTGAACTGAGCTTTTTGCTAAAGAGCTTTAGAGCCAAAATTTTTATGTCATCTCCACAATCATGGCCCAGGGCACTGACAAGAATGTCTCTTCCAGATACTAACGCAGAGATCTGCCTGCCATTTTAGAAGGGCTTCATAAAACAGTGTACTCTGTGAGCCAGCCAATTAGGAGAAAAAGATTTTTTGTTTGAGAATATTGTGAATGAACACTGCAGTCTGGGATACACATTTCCTGGAATGCTCAGAAGCCGAGTCCTCCAAAGATAAAGTACTTATGAAAGGATGAAGGCAGCTCATGAAGGATGCTGAAACTTGTTTAGAAATCAATATTGGAGGGGAGGGGAGAAAAAAAAAAAACAACTTTCATAGATTCATCTTTGAGATGGCCATACCCTTTCACACGAGCAAGTTCTATTCTCTAGTCTCTACACAGGATTATTTTGGGCTGAGCACGTCGCAGTAACCTTAAAAATAAGTTACTGCGGGGCACCTGGGTGGCTCAGTTGTGAAGTGTCTGCCTTTGGCTCAGGTCATGATCCCAGAGTCCTGCGATCTAGCCCCCCATCCGGTTCCCTGCTGGGCAGGAAGCCTGCTTTTCCCTCTCCTGCTCCCCCTGCTTGTGTCCCTCTCTCACTGTGTCTCTTTCTGTCAAATAAATAAATAAAAATAAAATCTTTAAAAAAAAATGTTACTGCATTGATATGGTCATGTGCCAAAACAGAAATTCTTCATATGAAATAGGATAAAAATATGATTTCAGCTCCATCTCAGAAACAGGACAGTGCAAACTCAGGCAGAATCCACAAAGGAGAAGTGACCATGTCTTTCCAGCTTATGGAGCAGCTGGAGCATGTCTAAAAGGGACCACACCCGCTGCCTCCTCAGTGAGTCATCACCCTCCTCCTTCCTTGGGGAATACCAGCCTTAACTTCCTGACAGAGGACAGGGTTTTCTATGGAGGCACCTTTTTTCTCCCCTCTGTGTAAGGTCATAAAGGAGGGAGAAGATATCAAATCTTAAACACTGATATATAAATTCACAAATGTTTCTCATGGGTAATCTCATTTTCCTCTATAGGTCTATATATCTAACCCAGATCACATATCAGTTCAGAAAGAAACATTTGCTTTGTGAAGTTACCAAATTTCCTCCTTCGAACTTGACTGTCAGGGAAAAAAATAATAATAATAATAATTCCTTGTGAGTATCACTTATTTCAGATGCCAGATAACTCTCAAAACCATCTTGCATCCTTATCATGTTCATCAAATAAGAAACTCAAACATCATGACAGAAAAAAGACCAAAGAGAGAACATAGAAAGTAGCTATTTGTTTGCCACTTTTTGAGCAAATGCTCATCTATATCTGTTTCCTCCAGTGAAGATACACATTTTGTACTAAAATTCAGGGCCATGTCCACTGATGTCATCCAATAGCACCACCATATTTCGGAAGCTTTCTTCCCAGTACAAGGAAGCAGCCACTTGCCTTAATGGGAAGAATATTAAGATATAAATGATTTATTTTCACGTTACACACATAGTCTGTAGAATACTCGACTATATGGTGACTTTTCCATACTATCATCTGGCTCTCAATTCAACAACAGGGCAAATGTTCCCAGAGAGCAGTGAGGATGGGAGTTGCCCCTCATCGATGGCGCCTGATGGCTGTCCTCCTCCACACCCTGCCTGTGGGCAACTTGTTATATCTGACCCAGTGGCATTTGTGACTTTGCCCACAATGTCACCAGTGGCTGATGTTTGCACCTCAGACTGACCAGTTGGCTCCCAACACCCCAGTTCTTCAGCAGAGTTTGAAGTTTCTGTGCTGGGTCTTTAAATTATTTCTCCTGCCCGTCCTGCTTAGGATTGCTTGAAAAATAGCAAATAAAAACAATAAGCCTGTCTTAACTTTGCCAAAAAAAAAAAAAAAATTGCCTGGGACTTTTCAGAAGCCACATTCAATTTGTGAATAAATGAAACGGATCTTCTGGACCAACCATGACAATAAGCACTGGCCTGCATGTTCAGGGCCTTCAAGAAGTTGAGGCAATGGGCCTAATGAGAAGCAGTTGGCGAATCTAATGAGAATCAGACAGAAGGCCTAATGAGACATTTAACATGCTCTGCCTCTCCCTTCTTTTTTGTTCCGTTTTCATGGGAATCTGTGTTTGGGGAGCTCAGTTGCACTGGCTACAAGCACATACATATGGCCTTAGTGGGGCAATCCAGGAAACAATACCAAGACTTGAACATGGCCGGGGTTAGGAAGGGTGGAACTCAGAAAATGTACCCAAGGGCCATGATAATGTGGTGAGGTGGGTTTTTAGTTTACTTACATTTTCATTGCATCTGTGCCCTTTTCAGAATATTATGTAGTCATAGAGCTATTGCTGATGATACAATAGACAGACAGAGATTTCCATCGCATTACATCACTGCTCTGAGGGAAACAAAGATAAGGAAAGTATGCTGTGCTGTTCTGTGGCTGACTGCTGCCATTCAAAAAGAAACGACTGGAATGCAGGTGCTGCCCCAACGAGGATACCTGGCATAGTCTCCTTCTGAGGCAACATTCCTTGAACACTAGGTGTTTTCATTTGTTGTCCTTGGATGGAGCCGCCCACGAGAGAGATAGCTATCAAATTATAGGCTGGGCTGGGTGGAAGCTGGGGGCAGGAACACAGACCTTACTTAGTTACAGCACTGCATCTCAATTACCTGTGCAGGAGGTACTAAAAGGAAAGATGTGTATGTCCGTGCCCACTCTATGAGATTCCGTCTGACCTATGGATTTAACAGTCTTGGAGCATAGCCTGATTTAGAGAAAGTAGGCAAGATTCCTGTCTTATTTAGCATGCAAGCATAAGAAATTTGCATTGGCTTTTGTTGCTGGCCTATCAATAACAGTTTCTTTGGATATACATACTCTTTGTTTTATTTGCTTGCCCAGATGGATGCTTTAAATGCAGCTCTCCCTGTCTCTGTCCATTTATTTATTTATTTATGACAACTCTTCGTTTTGGTTGTCAAGGTCCAGCTTCTGCTTGCGCACCTGTATCAGAATTAAAGACCCAAAGGTGAATGAAACAGGCTTGCTCTTTAGTGGCGCCACCTAGTGGTTTCCCTTGGCAACACAGCTCTTGGCCATCAAATCTGATCCGATTACCTGTAGGTTGGTGGGGGAAGGATAGGGCAGGAGTGCACCAACATTTTAAGTTCCGGGTGCTAGTCTCAGAATTCACACATGTCAGCTTTTTTACACCTTACAAAATTTCTCTGGAGTAAATTTCTAAATGCTGTTATTCATATTAGCTAAAATTTACTGAATGATTCCGTTAGGCAGAACACTGCTAGATGCTTTGTACACCGTTGGCTTGTTTTTCCTAGTAATAATGCTACGAGGTGCAAAGTATGTGGTCCTTTGAGCCTAACTGCTAGGATCTGTAATGTGCTCTAGCCACTGCTTACTGTGTGACCTTGAACAAACTACTTAATCTGTCTGTGCTTCAGTTTCCTTACTTATGATAGCACATACATCATAAAGTAGGCACTTGTGAAGTGCTTTAAAAAGTATCTGACACATCTGTATCTTTGGGGTAAATACCCAGTAGTGCAATTGCAGGGTCATAGGGAAGCTCTATTTTTAATTTCTTGAGGAATCTCCACATTGTTCTCCAAAGTGGCTGCACCAACTTGCATTCCCACCAACAGTGTAAGAGGGTTCCCCTTTCTCCACATCCTCTCCAACACATGTTGTTTCCTGTCTTGCTAATTTTGGCCATTCTAACTGGTGTAAGATGGTATCTCAATGTGGTTTTGATTTGAATCTCCCTGATGGCTAGTGATGATGAACATTTTTTCATGTGTCTGATAGCCATTTGTATGTCTTCATTGGAGAAGTGTCTGTTCATATCTTCTGCCCATTTTTTGATATGATTATCTGTTTTGTGTGTGTTGAGTTTGAGGAGTTCTTTTTTTTTTTTTAGATTTTTATTTATTTATTTGATAGAGAGAGATCACAAGTAGGCAGAGAGCAGGCAGAGAAAGAGGGGGAAGCAGGCTCCCTCCTGAGCGGAGAACTTGATGTTGAGCTCAATCCCAGGACCCTGAGATCATGACCTGAGCCAAAGGCAGAAGTTTAACCCACTGAACCACCCAAGTGCCCCTGAGGAGTTCTTTATAGATCCTGGATATCAACCTTTTGTCTGTACTGTCATTTGCAAATATCTTCTCCCATTCCGTGGGTTGCCTCTTTGTTTTGTTGACTGTTTCCTTTGCTGTGCAGAAGCTTTTGATCTTGATGAAGTCCCAAAAGTTCATTTTCGCTTTTGTTTCCTTTGCCTTTGGAGATATATCTTGAAAGAAGTTGCTGTGGCTGATATCGAAGAGGTTACTGCCTATGTTCTCCTCTAGGATTCTGATGGACTCCTGTCTCACATTAAGGTCTTTTATCCATTTCGAGTTTATCTTTGTGTACAGTATAAGAGAATGGTCGAGTTTCATTCTTCTACATATAGCTGTCCAGTTTTCCCAGCATCATTTATTGAAGAGACTGTCTTTTTTCCACTGTATATTTTTTCTTGTTCTGTCGAAGATTATTTGACCATAGAGTTGAGGATCCATATGTTTATAGCAGCAATGGCCACGGTCGCCAAATTGTGGAAAGAACCAAGATGCCCTTCAACGGACAAATGGATAAGGAAGATGTGGTCCATATACACTATGGAGTATTATGCCTCTATCAGAAAGGATGAATACCCAACCTTTGTAGCAACATGGACGCGACTGGAAGAGATTATGCTAAGTGAAATAAGTCAAGCAGAGAGAGTCAATTATCATATGGTTTCACTTATTTGTGGAGCATAACAAATAACCTGGAGGACATAGGGAGATGGAGAGGAGAAGGGAGTGGAGGGACATTGGAAGGGGAGGTGAACCATGAGAGACTATGGACTCTGAAAAACAACCTGAGGGTCTTGAAGGGGCGGGGGGTGGGAGGTCGGGGGAACAAGGTGGTGGGTATTAGGGAGGGCATGTATTGCATGGAGCACTGGGTGTGGTACAAAAACAATGAATACTGTTACGCTGAAAAGAAATTTAAAAAATGACTATTAAAAGTTATTTTAAAAAAGAAAGGAGGAGTTATAATAATTTTATTGGAAATAAGTAAATATCTTCACTTTGAACTGCTAATCTTGATCATTTGATAATAAAGAATGAAGTAATGTTTAAAAAAAGTATCTGACACAAAGTAAGCATTCAATATATGCTAGCTAGTATTATTAATAATAATAGAAGCCTTGGGTCCTGTCCCATTGCAGCTAAACACTGGTGGACCAAAAACCCCATTATACAGACTGGTCTCAAATTTCATGTCCGAAATCTGAAATAGACACCCAATAGTACCAGGCAGCTCTATAAATATCTCCCTTTCATGTTCACTTTTAAACTCCCCAAACAACTATTTTCTACCTGTTTATCTTCATATTTTCTACACCAAGGCTACTCTTACCCTCAGCTGTTACCTCATTATTGAGGTAACAATTATTGAGAAAACACGCAAGTAGGTAGGAGATTTTCATCTCTCCTCCACCATATTTGCTGACCACCAGTTCTCTGCCCTCTGCCTTTTGCTAAGGGATGAAGTTCCCATTCTCATCAAATGGTAAGTGTTCCAATTACACACCTGGATCTCAAGCCCTCTTGTCTTTTCAAAGACTTGGCTCCAGTCTTTGCTAACTCATCACATTCTCCCTTTCTTCTGGATCACTACCATCAGCATCCAAATAGGCAACCTTAAAATAATCCCACTTTGAGGCTACACTCCCTCCAATTAATATCCCTTTCTCTGTTTCCCATTGTTCTAAGTAGAATGAAGAAAATCATATCCCAATAAGTCCTCTATTTCTACCACTGTGTCTGTCTTTGTGAAAGTCACCCATGACCTCTATGCCACCACCAAATCTATTGGCAGCCTCTCTCTGCTCTCTTTACTTCTCAGCAAGGTTTAATTCATCTTTTCTGAGTTGCTGTGACACCACACTCTCGTGCTTTCCCTCTTCCCTCACTTGTCTCCTCTTGTTGACCTTTAAAGTGCCCACTCAAATGTGCCATCCTACCCCTCTTTTGTTCTGTGTGTCTTTAATTCAGAAAATTCATCTACCCCCCACCACTTTAAGTTTACCTATATAAAAATTAAAAAGAGATATCCCTTAGCCCTGGCCTTTTCCTGAAACTCCAGACTCCGATACCTACTCCTGACTTAGCATTTCCATGTGGATATATAATAGGCACCTCAAACTGCCACAACAATAATTTTGATGACATACTCAAACATATTTCTATTTCATTTTTTTTCTTCTTAGTATGTAACATGACTCTTCACCTCGTTGGTCCTGTCAGAAGTCCTAGAGCCTCTGATGAGGAGCCTTTGATACTTCTTTCCATTCCCTAAACTTAAAAATATATTTAACCTCTATCCATTACTCTCCATGTGGATATTTCCCACCAGCAAGAGCCCCATCATTTCTCCCCTGGCTGAAATGTGTCTCCTAACTGACTATCCTGATCCTATCTCCCACATCTACAATCCATTAGCCACACAGCAGCTAGAGCCATTACCTGAAAATATAAATCACATCACACTACGTCTGTTCCTTAAATCCACTGATGGTTTCCTTTTTCGTTGTAATTAAATCCAAATTTCTCACCTTAACAAAACACAATATAGTGTAGTGTCTTGAAGAAAAATAATCATGAAGCTTTTCCTTAATTCTGAGTGTTCTCCACTATCTTTCCAACGAATTCATTTTTTTAACCTAAGCTAGCAGAGTCTAACTTAGTTATTTACAGTAGAAGATCTGTCATTATATAACCTAAGAAAATTATTCTGTTTAATGTCAGGCTTTTTGCAAGAAAATGTTTGGGAAATGGATAGATTATGGACATATCAACCTGACTGCAAACTCCTTCCATCCCAAACCAATAGGTTGTGTGTGTGTGTGTGTGTGTGTGTGTGTGTGAAGTATAATTAGAAATACATATGTACCCACAAACATAGTGACTTAATAAGAACTTGTTGAGTTGCTTTAAATTGACTTATAATTTTTCTGTGAACTCTGCCTGCTCCCAAATCTCAGAGACAAAACAAAGCACTCCTAAATTATTCTGGAAAGGAAAAGAACTGGCAAAGTAAAACCCTTTGTTATAAGACTATTAGGAAGGAATCAATGAAGATAAAAGTTCTAGAAATGCATACCTGAATGTCCTACTATTGCCCTGATCCTGGAAGATTTGCTCCCTAGAGTAAATTTGGGGAAGGAACTTCAGGAAGCAAAAATAGCAGCTTTCTACTATTTGTATTTGTTTTCGTTTAACAAGCACTTATAAATGACTAACTGGGTGCAAGGCACCACTCTAATTGCTTTATAATCACTGTCATATAACCTACAGTCTCCTCAATGAATATGAAGTATCAAATACTTTTGCTAACCTCTGCTACCCTACCTTCTCAAGGTGGATGCTCTTCAAAGACCAAAAGAAATGTGAGCACAGAATTTTTGAATTTGTAACTCCAATGTAGCAGGTATGAAATACCTGAAAAATGAAAAAAAAAATAAAACTTAAGTTATATTGCCAAGGGTTGATATACTATTTAATCTTCTCAATGGTGGTTGGTCTTCCTTCAGGAAAACATGAGGAATACTTTAAAAAGAAAAATAAATGAAAACTGAGCAACAGGAGAGCTTGTCTTTCAGGCAGCCCCTTCACCCTGAAAGATATTGCTGGGGAGGAAAAAAACTTTTCTCCACTATTTAATAATCTTCTGGCTGATCTGAGACTTAAATTGACATGAGACAGATTAACAGAAGAGAACCAGATGTAATTACATATGTAAAGGGAATCCATGTATATATGAGAGATTCCAAAGATAGTCAGGCAAAATGAGGTATATCTGTCATTCTGCACCAATGAGAAGGGGGTAGGGGTCCTGGGCTTCACAGAGAGGGGAGACAATTCATGGGAGGAATGGAAAGAATAAATGTTCAGTAAACAAATATTTGCTGAGCCACTCAGAAACATAGGACTTTTTATCAAACTGGCTTTGCTAGTTTCTTCCCTGTCTCCCATACCTCATTCATATTAATACTCTAGTTATCTGTGGTGATAACTCCCTTCCTGGAATAGGTCTTCTATCTAAATTCTTTTTTTTTTAAGATTTTATTTATTTATTTGACAGACAGAGATCACAAGTAGGCAGAGAGGCAGGCAGAGAGAGAGGGGGAAGCAGGCTCACCGCTGAGCAGAGAGCCTGACTTGTTCTCAATCCCAGGACCCTGGGATCATGACCTGAGCTGAAGGTAGAGGCTTTAACCCACTGAGCCACCCAGGTGCCCCTAAATTCTTTTTTTGTTTGTTTGTTTTTGTTTTTGTTTTAATTTAATTTAATTTTTTTCCGGTGTTCCAAAATTCATTGTTTATGCACCACATCCAGTGCTCCCTTCTTTTAGTCAGTTACCAGGGCAGGTAAAAACAAAAGCTTCTTAAGTCTTCTGGGTTTTGTTTGTTTGTTTGTTGTTTTTGTTTTTCAGAATAATCAGCCTGAAATAATCCACATGTCAAAGAGACACATTTTGGGATGGCAAATTCTGCTTCCCTGTAATGTTTTCCCACCTAGGTTTATGAAGGCCAATCTACAGACTTTTTCCAAATAAAGTTAAAAGTATGTTATTTCAGCAGGTCACAGCACAGGAATGCCTGTCCTCCCACATTCTGTTTATACACAAGATATGTTACATTTGCATTGGGTATATATTTATATATGCAAGTGCCTAGCAAAGCTTAAATTAGCTGTTAGAAAAACATAAATGTGATCCTTTTGTAGTTCTTATTTTTCTCACAAATGGCTCTTATAGTGAAATTCCAGGTTGAAGTATCATTTGAAGCTGTGCTAAAGAGAGATCACCTAAGCTTTTGCGAAATCCACTATCATTAGGAACACAATGGACAAGACTCACTCTGACCTGGAAGAAGCTAATGGAGAGAAAATTGTTGGAAGACTTTCTAGAAGATGCCAATACTCAAGCTGTACCTGGATCGAATAAATAATCAGAATCTCTGGGATTGTACCTGGCTATCAGCTTTTCTGAAAGTTTCTAGGTGATGCTAATATGCAGCCAGAATTCATAAAAGAAACATTACTAAGGATACTAGGTCTACCTACATCTCCAAATAAGATGACCAGGCCTTTGTGTCTGTAGGATGCTATACAGTTGTTATCTCTTCCAGATAATCTTATTCCTCTCTGACTTTATTCTGAGACAATTTTTTTAATTTCACAGTAATCATGTACTCAACTCACCAAACCTAATTTCAAAGTCATTGAGGAATCAAATCTTCATTGAAAAAGCTTCTTAGAACTGTAAAAAGGCCACTGAGAGTTCCCAAGACTGGATCCTGAGCTCCTCTGAGAGATGCTCTCACAGTACTGGTCCTATCTAGAAGTAGTGGTCCTACTTCACCAAGACAACAGAGCAGCATCACTAGAGGAAGGACAGTCTAAACCATTGCCAAGACAAGAAATAAAACCAGGTCAAGGGGATCAATGGCAAGAGCTGATTTGAGGAGAAAGTGAAGCTAAATTGTGAAGCTAAGTGAAGCTAATCTCAAACTGATTTGAGGAGAAAGTGAAGTTAATAATTTCCATTGAACAAAGACATCTTGAGTACCTATTGTGTTCCAAGTATTGGACCAGGCATTGTAGGTACAATCCTACCTTGTGGGATCTGAGAATTTAAAGAAGATATGTCATCAAATAATTTAAAAATTACATGGAAAGTTATGAGCAGAGTGAGAAAGGACATTTGTCCCAAACTGGTGTATTTGAGAAGATTTCTAAAACATAACCTTACAAGTCTTGAGAAGTAAATGTTAGTGAAGCAAGTTAGGAATGACTGGGAAGTGGGTAAGCAAGGGCGAAGGCACAAGCACCTTTGACACAGCAGAGGTGTGTGTGGAAGGTGGTGTTGGGTGGTTTATAAACAGTCTGGTATGACCAAAGATGAGAATGTGAGGCAGGAAAGAGCAAGGTCAGATTCATATGGTAGGTTCATGGTGTTGCCTGCAGTGTGGAGAATGGGTTTGAGAGTGGGTTTGAGGTAGAGAATATGGCTGAGGAGGGTGAGCCAAAGATGACTGCAGTGGTCTAGGTGAGTGATGGTAGGGCCAGCGCCAGGGCAGTAGCAGTAGAGGTGGATTTGAATGGGCAGGAAGTAAAATCAGCAGGACTCAAGACTGATTGGATGTGTGGGATGAGGGAGAGAGAGAGCTGACTATAAACAAAGAAAGTCGGACATTGTGAGAATGTTACCCTCAGGACATAGAGTTTGAAATAGGTGGGGACAGACAGTTTAAGATAGAGTTCATGAACCTCATGAGGATTTGGAGTGCCAGCTTTTAATAGAATATAAGCTGTGTGGTTCAGGTACGGCACAGCCTTGAGTTATTAAATTGGATTGCACATCTGTAGAAAGTGCTACAGAAATACCTTGTCTGTCTTCTCCACCTTCATTCTGTATTTTACTTATCACATTGACAGTTGGGATTAGTACTTTCCTAATTCAATTGTTTTTGTAAATCCCCATTCATTTGATGATTGATTACAGGTGTCTATAAACTGAGAAATGACAGAGTAAGCTTGGCCTCCCTTTGCTCCTTCCCTCAGTAACCAGAGGCCTGGAAAGTCTTGGGGCTGCCTCGGGAACAGTGACACACGCTAAATGAGGAGCTGAAGGAAGGTGGAACATTTAAATTAACCTTCAGTGGAAACCCCAACCCACTTGTTATGGTCATTCTTGGCATAAAAGGCCTCTCATGTTGGCTAAAATCCAGAAACACAAAAATGGTAAAATAGCAGGACAGAAAGTTGGCATAGACCCTGTAGTGATTTCCCTGTCCCACTGACTCCCCTGCCTTGGAATTCTGTCTAGACTTGGCTTCAAGGCACATTCTTTCAGACTTTGGTAGGCAGAGGTGTCCGAGTTTTGCAATGTATACATGATTTAAAAAGAACTAAGAACAGGCTCTCAACAAACCACTGCTTTCTAAAGGTCAAATCTCACTGCTCCAAGTGTGACCGGGAAACACAAATATATTCCAGATCACTCAACCCACAGGTGCAGAGGCTTGCTGCAAATTTCATGTGCAGACTTGCGGGGCCCTTTCTCTGAGTCTCCAGATGCACATGGAATGTTTTATGTACAGGAAGACAGAGGCTACACAGGGACAGCTGGGTTTTGGAGAAAAAAGTATGGACATGTAGTTAATTCTACCACAAATCCCCATATTCAAGCCACCAACATAGGAAGGAGAAAGGAAGCATCCAGGGGGATTTCATCCACATACTCATTCCAAAAATTTTGAGTGCTTACTATATGTCAAACATTTTCCAATGATATTTTCCTGCCTGTGACAAAATTTCTCACACTAGAGAAATATGTTTCTTGCCACTCAGAAATCACAGTGCCATTCAGGGAGTTAGAATATTTGCATACCATTTGCCCTGATTTATGGTATCACTAGGAAAGTGATCTGATGACTTTTCTTTTATCTTACTATCCTAGTCGCTTTTCATAAATGCCCTGGGGAGAAAGATACCTTGAGAAGTGCTTTTCACAAAGGAAGCCATCTGCCTGAAGGAGACTGAGAAATGTTTGACTTGAAATGAAATTGTTGGTCCCTCTTGTGCTCAATGGTTATATTGCCAGGAGGGTGTTGCCTTGGAGAGCCATAGGTTTTCAAATTCTCCACAAATAGAAATACAGAAAAATTTATCCGATGAGCATAGTGATGATGATTAAAGTAGGCTAATAAAAATATTGAAGGAGATAAGAAGAATGGGGGGGAAGCATAAGAATAATCTAAAACTGTAAGGGAAGGGTTCAGAGACATTGATATCACAATGTCATTCTTTCAGAGATATTTATTGAGCACCTATTATTTTCAGACTGTGCTACATGCTGAGTATACAATAGTAAACAAAGAAAATAGTAAACAAAGAAATAGCAAACAAAGAAACTATATGGTAGTTTCATGAAACTACCATATAGTGTCGAAGAGAGATAACTGAAAAAAAATATAGGTATATAGGATGCCAAGTGCTGAGATAAACAAGGAAGGAAGAGAGATGCAATGTGTATATATGCATTGGGTGGGTATTAATTTTCTTAATAGGTGTCAGAGGAAGACACACCTAGAAGAAAACATTTGAGCAGAATCTAATGGCAAAATGGAAGAGTGATTCTTTGGACAGAGTTGATTCTTTGACTTGCTCATCTTTTCTATTCCAGCCCCGTATCCTCAGTTTCATTACCTATCAGAATCATATTGTTCATGAAGTCTAAAACAACATCTTCTGATTATTAGACCATGCAAACTAAGACACAAGAGTTTATAACCAGTCTATTTTCTGTGCTTTCCTCTGGCCAGGTCCCAGATCCTCTGCTATGTATGCCAGGTAGTTTCTGAGTTATTCATGCTTCTTCCAAAAACATCAAGAAACCAATCCAGAGCATGTGCTCCAATCTCTTCAGCATAAGAGTATAGGATTTGTTAATTCAGATCAAGGAGTTAGAAAAGAATATTCGGGAGTTGGAAGCCTTCCAGAATGTATATAACTGTTTGGTGGAGGAGAAGTATGGATACTTTCTCTGTTCTTTTCCCTCCTTACATTGGATTCTTGGGGTATTCTCATTCTACTATCAACAACATGGAAGAAACTAACTCCATCCTCTTATTCAAATGTGCTTTATTAAAGCAGTAAGAGCTCTTTAGCTTCAAGCTAAATGCACACTACACACCTTCAAGGGGCCACCTAGTCCATCATTTGGAGTCTTGCTTTGGCTGGCTCTGTCCTGACCTTGGAGGCAAGGATGACCAGCCATGTACCAGCATGGTACATGATAGATTTCCTGAGCAGCTTGTGCACCTTTCTCTATGTTTTGCCCCTTCCTTGGGTATATTTAGGTCCCACCTAATGGGTTTTTAAAGTCTTAGCCATAATTTTACAGTTGGACAATTGGGTAGCTAAGTTGCCTTAGAACTCATGTCCCTATAATTATTCACAACTATATAAAGTTCTATTTGTTTTTCAAAGTTCTTCCATCTATTTTCTTACTTGTTCCTCATGATAAGGTTGTTAGAAAGCTTGTGCTATTTGATACCTCCATTTTACGGGTGAAAAATATGAGTCTCAGGGAGATTGAGTAGCTTGTCCAAGAATCTAAGCAGGTAACTTCAGAGCTCTGAAGGCAGTTAGTTCTTCTGAGTCTGAATCTATTGCTCTTCAATTACATCTCAAGTGTGCAGAACCCTGATACTGGATTCTGGCCACATGTAAAATTCTTGCCGATGGGATGCAAGTCCCCTTCTTACCTACCTTCTACCCAAAGTGTAATTTGATCTCCCTGTACTCATGAAGGAAACTGCAGATGAAGCTGTTTCCTGTGCTGTGAGATGTGAACATCCAACAATGGTGAGAATTGATGACACTGAGAACCTTTCATTTCCTACCTTCCCTCCCTAGAAGCCCTCCACCCAGGCTTTGGCCGTGATTCTATGAGTGCTTTCTGACTTATGAGCTCAGCTCCATTTGTAAAGGAGTTTCCAATTAAGCTACACAGGATAAACAGAGGTTATGGGACATCCCCTTTGCCTGCCATAATAAAGCCTTTTCCTCTATGTAGTAACAAACAGAGCACACAGAACATTGAACACATCCAGAACTGACATTGAATGGATAGGAGAGAGGGCTTCTAGGGAATGTAAGTAAGGATAATGAGGTCCATCCTAATTTGTGTTCTAGAACTTTGCTTCCCAAGTTGTCTGCAAACCAACTGATCAGTATCACCAAGAGGAGGGGGCTAGTTAGAAACACAGAAACTCAGGCCTCATCTTAGTCCTTTCAATGGATAGTCTTCATTTGAACAAGATCCCCAGGGCCAGACTTCTAGTCACATCCCCTCTGTCTCCCTGTCTCGCTTTCTCCCCACTCCTCTGTATTGTTGTGTCTGGTGTTTCACAACACCCCAATCTCACGATACTCATGTTCTTCAATATATTCCTTAAATTCTCACCAGTTGTAGTTATGGTTTTCCCTCCACCATACTGGCACTGAAACTGAGGTTCAGAGAGTAAGACTGCCACTAAGTATCGCTGCATCTTATTATGACCAGAACTATTCTATACAAGTCCTCTGTGGCCCACTCTTTTGGGGGAAGGCTTTCCAGAACAGGGGAAAGGCAATTCTAACCCATCCTGGAGGCTCACAGAAGGGAGACTTCCTTGGGCAGTTCTGGGCTTCCCTCTATGGTCACAAAATGGCTATGGGGACTTCAAGCTTCACAATCCAAACACCATCCAGAAGAGAAGAAGGCTCTTCCGATCGGTCTATTTGTCCTGGCATCTGTTATTGGTCCAAGTTGTTTCATTCCCATTCTTCTACTGATCACAGGGGCTGAAGGTAGAAACTCTGGCAAAGTTAAACCAATTTGGGTATACTTCTAGAGCTGTGAGTGGGGTATTTCCACCCAATCACATGGCTAAACAGGAGGAAGTAAATTATCTTCCCCCGCCCTCTGTACCCCACCCCACAATATCCAGGATACAAGAGGTGAAATGAGAAAGTATAGCTCAGAGGAAACAAACCTTTACACCACTACAAAAGTTAAGACTGTGCTTAACTTAAATGTAAGAAATACAGCTATGGACAAGATCCTACATCAACTGGGAAAAAAATCAAGTCACAAAACAAAATTAGCATTTTCTATGTCTTTTTAAAAAATTATTTCTCTGTAATAGGGTACATAAAAGAATGCTAAAAAATAATAGGCTATGAGAGAATTTTATTCTTTTTTTTTTTAAGATTTTATTTATTTATTTATTTATCTATCTATTTGACAGAGAGAGACATAGCGAGAGAGGAAACACAAGTAGGGGGAATGGGAAAGGGAGAACAGGCTTTCCAAGGACAGGGAGCCCAATGCAGGGCTCAATCCCAGGACCCTGGGATCAAGACCTGACCTGAAGGCACATGCTTAATGACTGAGCCATCCAGGTGGCCGGAGAGTTTTACTCTTGATGCTTTTCTCAATATTTTGGTTTATCTCTTCAACAAACATATATTACATAGACTACATATTTAAAACATAGTTTTAAACATACACTTTTTTCTTTTAGCATCATTATTATCCTAAATGTCAATATTCAGATTTTAAGATCTATTCAGTTCTACAGCATTAAGATGAATTTTGTTGAAACACCTCTTAATGGTATTATTATTTCAGTAGCTCATGCCATTCTATAAGAGATCCCCTCTAGAAAAGTAGGTCTTCCCTAAGAAAAGCAAAACCCAGGGGGTGTGGGGGGGGCTCAGTTGGTTGCGTGTGAGAATCTCGATTTCATCTCAGGTCGTGATCTTAGGGTCTAGGGATCAGGCTCCATGCTGCGAGGGTAACACCTCAAGTTTCTCTCTCTGCCCCTCCCCCCTACTCATATATGAACACCCTGTCTCTCAAAGAATGAATGAACGAATGAACAAATGAATGAATAAGAAAAGTGAAACACAGAACTTAGTAGCACTAAAAGGAGAATCTTCTCATGGGAAGGGGTCATGAGGCAATAAGCCCACTATCCTTTTCCTGGGGGTTGCCTTACCCACCATTCTGTGGCCTTTAATACTTCTGCACACATTCAAAATAAATATTTTCACCTTTGCATACCTGCAAAACATGTTGGACTTTTTACAAATAAAATTTAAAAAATTACTAATGAATGAGGAATTACACAAAATGAATAAACTTAAAGTACAATGATTCTATTGCAAATGCCATGGTCTTTGAGGAATATAGATGGGAGCTCACACAAATGAAACCATCTAGAAACAAGAGGACTGCATCCTACCTCCTAGATCCATCTCCACTTTCTCCAAGATTCCTTTTCTCCTTTTTTAATTGAAATATTATTGACATACATTTGTTTCATGTGTATAGCATAGTGATTCAACAGTTGTGTACATTGCAGACTAATCACCACAATAAATCTAGTAACCGTCATCATACAAAGTTAATGCAATGCTGCTGATTGTAATTCCCATGATGTCTGTTACATCCCCAAGACTTAATTATTTTATAAATGGAAGTTTGTACTCCTTGATCCCCTTCACCCATTTCACACACCCCAACCCCCCTCCTTTTTGGAAAGCCTGGTTTTTATTTGTTTTGTTTCTTATATTCCATTTATAAGTGAAATTATGTGATATTTATTTTTCTCTGTCTGATTTATTTCACTTAGCATAATACCAGTGGATATAGCTTGACTTTTATAGAAAGAGATCTATCTATGTTTTTCAAATTAGTGTTTTTGTTTTCTGTGGATAGGTCTCCAGAAATAAAATTGCTGGATCATGAGGTAATTCTATTTTTAATTTTTTTTTGAGAAGCCTCCATAATGTTTTCCATACAGGTTGCACCAATTTACATTCCTATAAAAGTGCACAGGTTTCCCTTTTTTCTACATCCACACCAACAATTTTCTTATCTTTTTTATATTAGCCATTCTGACAGGTGTTAGGTGATCTCTCATTGTGGTTTTGATTTGTGTTTCCTTGATACTAATGACGTTGAGCATCTTTTCATATGCCTGTTGGCCATCTGTGTGTCTTCTTGGGGAAACTCCCTGACTGTGTCCATTTTTAAATCAGATTTTTTTTTCATTGAGTCATATGAGTTCTTTATATATTTTGGATATTGACCCTTTATCTGATATATGATATGCAAATATCTTCTTCCATTCAGTATCTTGCCTTTTTATTTTGTTGGTGGTTTCCTTCACTATGGAGAACTTTTTAGTTTGATGTAGTCCCATGTGTTTATTTTGCCCTTTTGTTTGCTTTGTGGATCTTAGCTTTGGAGTCAGAGAAAAGAAAACAATTATAATGCTGATGTCAAGGAATTTACTACCTATGTCTTTTAGGAGTTTTATGATTTCATGTCTTACATTCAAGTCTTTAATTCTTTTTGAGTTAATTTTTGTATATGTAGTTTTTATTACATACATGACATATGGACCAGTTTCATTCTTCTTTTGCATGTGGCTGTCAAGTTCTTCAAACACCATTTATTTAAGAAACTGTCTTTTCCCCATTGTATATTCTTGCCTGCTTTGTCAAATATTAATTGATCAAATAAGCACGGGTTTATTTCTGGGCTCTCTGTTGTGTTCCATTAATCTATGTGTTTATTTTTGTACCAGTACCATACTGTTTTGATCACTATAGCTTTGTAATATATCTTGAAATCTGTGATTGTGATACCTCCAACTTTGTTCTCTCTCAAGATTGCTTTCGGTATTTGGGGTCTTTGTGGTTCTAAACAAATTTTTGGATTATTTGTTCTAGTTCTGTGATAAATATTATTGGTATTTTCATAGGGATTGTGTTAAATCTTTAGAATGATTTAAGCAGTATGGACATTTCAACTTCATTAATTCTTCCAACCGATGAGCCTGGTACATCTGTTCATTTGTTTGTGTCCTCTTCAGTTTCTTTCATCAGTGTTTTATAGTTTTCAGGATACAGGTCTTTCACCTCCCTAGTTAAGTTTATTCCTAAGTATTTTATTCTTTTTGGCGCAATTGTAAATGGCATTGTTTTCTTAATTTTTCCGTCTGCTGCTGCATTATTAATGTATAGAAATGCAACAGATTTCTGTATATTAACTTTGTATGCTGCAACTTTACTGGATTCATTTATTACTTCTAATAGTTTTTTGGTGGACTCTTTAGGGTTTTCTATGCATAGTATCATGTCCTCGGAAAATTCTGAGAGTTTTACTTCTTCCTTACTACTTTGGATGTCTTTTATTTCTTTTTCTTGTCTGATTGTTGTGGCTAAGACTTCTAGTACTATGCTGAGTGACAGTGTCAAGAATGGACATCTTTGTCTTGTTTCTGATCTTAGAGGAAGTGTGGTCAGTTTTTCACCATTGAGTATGATTACCTACAAATTTATCATATATATCCTTTATTATGTTGAAGTATGTTGCCTCTAAAGCCACTTTGTTGAGAGTTTTCATCATTAATGGATGACAAATTCTGTCAAATGTTTTTTCTCCATCTTACTGAGATGATCATATAATTTCTATCCCATCACATTGATTTGTGGTGTTGAACCATACTTGCATCCCTGGAATAAATTCCACTTGATCTTGGTGAATGACCCTTTTAATGTACTGTTGAATGCTGTTTGCTAATATTTTGATGAGGATTTTTGCATCAGGGATATCGGCCTGTAGTTCATCAGGGATATTGGCCTGTAGTTTTCTTTTTTGTCATATCTTTGTCTTGTTTAGGTATCAGGGTATTGCTGGCCTTGTAGAATGTGTTTGGCAGCTTTCTTTTCTCTCATATTTTTTGGAATAGTTTGAGAAAAATTAGTATTAACTCTTTTCTAAATGTTTCGTAGAATTCACCTATGAATCTCTCTGATTCTGAACTTTTATTTCTTGGAGGTTTTTTTGTTTACTAATTCAATTTCATCACTAGTAATTAGTCAGTTCAGTTTTTAAATTTTATCTTGATTTGGTTTTAGAAGATGGTATGTTTCTAGGAATTTATCCACTTTTTTCCTTTTTTCTTTTTCTTTTTCTTTTTTTTTTATTTTTCCCGCGTTCCAAGATTCACTGTTTATGCACCACACCCAGTGCTCCATGCAGTACGTGCCCTCCTTAATACCCACCACCAGGCTCACCTAACACCCACTCCCCTCCCCTCCAAAACCCTCAGTTTGTTTCTCAGAGTGCATAGCCTCTCATGGTTCGTCTCCTCCTCCAATTTTCCTATTCCATTTTTTTTCTAAATTGTCCATAAGCATATCGTAGTTTGTAGTAGTGTCTTATGATCCTTGGTTCTGTGGTGTTATTACTTCTCCTCTCTCATTTCTAATTTTATTTATTAGGTTTCTCTCTTTTTCTTAATGAGTCTGGCAAAAGTTTTATCAGTTTTGTTTATCTTTTCAAAAAAAAAACAGCTCTTGGGACGCCTGGGTGATGGTTGATAGTCCAACTCTCTTTTTTTTTTTTTTAAGATTTTATTTATTTGACCAAGAGAGAGAGCACAAGCAGGTGAAGTAGCAGGCAGACGGAGAGAAGAAGCAGGCTCTCTGCTGAGCAAGAAACCCAGTGTGGTACTCAATCCCAGGGACCCTGGGACCATGACCTGAGCCAAAGGCAGGCACTTAACTGACCAAACCATCCAGGCGCCCCAACTGTCCAACTCATAATTTTAGCTCAGGTCATGATCTCAGGGTTGTAAGATTGAGCCCCATGCTGGGCTCCACACACAGTGGGGAGTGTACTTGGAATTCTCTCTCTCCCTCTCCCCCTCCCCACTGTGCTCTCTCTCTCTCTCTCTCTCTCTCACACTCTCTCAAATAAATAAATCTTTAAAAAAAAAAAAAGCCAGCTCTTGGTTTTATTGATCTTTTCTACTATTTTATCAGTCTCTATTTTTTGCTCTGATCTTTATTTTCTTCCTTCTACTAACTTTAGGCTTTGTTTTTTTGTTTTTTACTTCTTTTTCTAGATTCTTCAGGGATAGGGTTAGATTGTTTGAGATTTTTCTTACTTCTTGAGTCCTATACTGCTATAAATTTCCTTTTTAGAACTGCTTTGTCTGTATCTCAAAAATTTTGGACTGTGGTGTTTCTATTTTCATTTGCCTTAATGTATTTTTTTTTAATTTACTCTTTGATTTCTTCATTGATCCATTGGTTGTTTAATAGCATGTTGTTTAGCCTTCATGTCTTTGTGGTTTTTTTTTTTTTTTTTTCAGGTTTTCTTGTAATTGACTTCTAGTTTCATACCCTTATGGTTGGAAAAGATATTTGATATTATTTCAATCTTCTTAAATTTATTGAGACTCATTTTGTGGCATGATATGTGACTTATCCTGGAGAATGTTCCATGCATACTTGGAAAGAATGTGTATTCTGTTGTTTTCAGATGGAATGTTCTGTGTGTGTCTAAGTTCATCCAGTCTAATGTGTTGTTCAAAGACACTGTTTCCATGTTGATTTTCTGCCTGGATGCCTCTATATATTGAGACAAGTAGGGAGTTATATTCTCCTACTATTATTGTATTAGTGTCAACTCCTTTGTAACAGATATTAAACATCTGTTAATATTTCTTTTATGGATTTAGGTGCTGCAATCTTAGGTGCATAGGTATTTATAATTTTTATATCCTTTTGTTGGATTGATATCTTTATCATTATGTAATGCCCTTCTGTGTCTCTATAACTATCTTTGTTTTAAAGTCTGTTTTGTCTGAAATAAGTATTGCTACCCCAACTTTATTTTCATTTCCTTTTGCATGGAATATTTTTTTTCCATTCTTTTACTTTAAGTCTGCATGTATATTTAGGTTTAAGATGAGGGTCTTCAGACAATATATAGATGGGTCTATTTTTTGTTTCCACTCTATCACCCCATTTTTTTTTCTCCCAAAGATTTTTATTTATTTATTTATTTATTTGACAGACAGAGATTTCAAGTACGTGAAGAGGCAGGCAGAGAGAGAGAGAGAGGAGGAAGCAGGCTTCCCGCTGAGCAGAGAGCCTGATGTGGGGCTCGATTCCAGGACCCTGGGACCATGACCTGAGCCAAAGGCAGAGGCTTTAACCCACTGAGCCACCCAGGTGCACCATCACCCCATTTTTTTGGATTAAAACATTTAGACTGTTTACATTTAAGATAATTATTGATAGGTATGTACTTATTGCCACTTTGTTAATTGTTTTCTGGTTGTTTTTTGTTTCTTCTCTGTTCCTTTCTTCTCCTTTCTCTTTGCTTATGATTGATAACTTTCTTTATTATAGGTTTCTGGTTTGTGGTTACCATGACATTTATATATAACATCCTAAATATACAGCAGTGTATATTAAGTTAATGACACTTAAATTTGAACATATTTTAAAAGAACTTCATTTGAACTCCCCCCTTCATGTTTTATATATATGTATGTTTTCATATTTTATATCTCTTTATTTTGGAGTCCCTTTAATTTTTTATATATGATTGATTTTACTATTTTTGTCTTTTAACCTTTATACTAGTTGTATAAGTATTTGCTCTACTGCATTTATCATATGCTTGCTTTACTCATAAAATTGTTTCCTTTCAAAATTTCTTGCTGCTAATTTCGTCCTTGTCCATTAAAAGAAATTCCTTTGAATTTTTTTGTAAGACTAGTTTAGTAGTGATGAATTCCTTTAACCTTTGTTTGTCTGGGAAACTCTTTATCTCTCCTTTAATTCTGAATGACACCTTACTGGGCAGAGTATTCTTAGTTGGAAATTTTTTTCTTTTAGTACATTGGGTATGTTATGCCACTTTCTTCTGGCCTGCAGTTTCTGGTTGAAAAATCCACAGACCGCACTATGGTGCTGCCCTTGTATATAATAATTTTGTTTCCCTCTCTCTCTCTTTCTTCCTCCTTTTAAGAATCTCTCTTTATCATTAACTTATGACATTTTAATAATAATGTGCCTTGGTGTGGGTCTCTGGATTTCCTGGACCTGGATTTCTGTTTCCTTCCCCTGATTAATGAAGTTTTCAGTCAATATTTTTTCAGATAAGTTTCCTGCACATTTCTCACTCTTCTGGGATCCCTATCATGGGAATGTTATCCTACTTGATGTTGTCCTATAGGTATTTTAAGGTATTTTCTTTAAATTTTATCTTCGTTTTCTTCTTTGTCTGGATGAGTTCCATTGCTTCATCTTCCAGCTCACTGAGTTGTTCTTCTGTTTCTTCCAATTTGCTGGTGAACCCTTCTAGTAAATTTTTCAGTTCAGATATTATATTCTTCAGCTCTGTCAGTTCTGTTTTTTACTTTCTTATATTTTCTATCTCTTTGTTAAAATTCTCACTATGTTCATGCATTCTCCTCCCTAGTTTGATGAGCATCTTTTTGACCATTACTTTGAAGTCTTTTGGTAGATTACTTATCTCCATATCATTAGAGTCTTTTTCTGAGGCTTTGTTGGTCTTTTGTTTGGAACATATTCCTCTGTGTTCTCTATTTGCGTGATTCTGTGTTTGTTTCTATGTATTATGTGAAAAAGCTGTCTCTCCCAATATTGAAGGAATGGCCTTATATAAGAGATGACCCATGGGGCCCAGGATCACAATCCTTATAGTCACCAGAGCCAGATGCTCCAGGGATGTCCCCTGTGTGGACTGCATGTGCTAGCCAGCTTTGGCAGGGCTGTGGCTTTAGGTGTGGGGGTGGGCCGGGGCACTTGCCCAGCTGTGGCACAGCCATAGCACCAAGGAGGAAGGGTGGGGTCCTTGCCCAGCCAGTTGTGGTGCAGCTGAGCTGTAGAGGGCTGAGGCTAACCCACCCATGCTAACAGGTTAGAGGAAGATTGCTAAAATGTCATCTTTTAATACTGGGATTGGCAAGATGTAGTGGAATTGCAAAAAACAGTGCTCACCAGTTCTTCCATCCCTGGAGAGAATCCCAACAGGTCCGTGACTCTCTAGCCATCATTTTAAGATTAGTAAGTAGGTCTATTTCACATGTACTCTAGATCATTTTCAAATAGCTTGTTTGGCACTGTTCTCCGGGTGAGTCTCTGTAACCCTTTATGGGTAGGTTCTACATTCCCTACAGTTCTATGTTTCTCTTGAACATAATTCCTGTTTGTTTTATGTTTAGGGGGATTTTTTTCTCCGTTGCAGGACTTAAGAGTTGGAGAGCTATCTTTAAAAAAAGGTGGGGGGCGGGGCACCTGGGTGGCTCAGTGGGTTAAAGTCTCTGCCTTTGGCTCTGGTCATGATCCCAGGGTCCTGGGATTGAGCCCCACCTCGGTCTCTCTACTCAGCAGGGAACCTGCTTCCTCCTCTCTCTCTCTCTCTCTGCCTGCCTCTCTGCCTGCCTCTCTGCCTACTTGTGATCTCTGTCTGTCAAATAAATAAATAAAATCTTTAAAAAAAAAAGAAAAAAAGAGTTGGAGTCAGGCCTGCAGTGCCTGGATGGCTCAATAAGTTAAGTAGCCAACTCTTGGTTTCTGCTCAGGTAATGATTTTGGGGTCTTGAGATCAAGCCCCATGTTGGGCTCTGCACTCAGAGTCTGCTTGTCCCTTTCCCTCCCCCTCTGCTCCTCTCCCCATGCATGCTTTCTCTCTCTCTCTCAAATCAATAAATAAAATCTTTAAAAAAAAAAACGATTTGGGGGTCCTGATGTGGGAAATAATCCCTCACTCCTCATGGAACAGTTCCATATTTTTGACATTTCTCCCAATAGTTGTTGCCACACCTGGGGTAGGGTTTTTGGTGAGAGTGCTTCTTTGACTCTCCTATCTCAATCTGGTCCTTTTATTCTTTATTATGGATATGCTGGTCATTTAGTTTTCAGGACTTTTTAGAGGTAAGTATTCCCTATGTATCTGTAGATTTGTTTTGTCTGTGGGAGAAGGTGAGTTCAGGAACTCCCCACAGGGCCTTCTTCAATCACCCTCTTCCTATTATGATTTTGAGATATAGATAAATAGAGAGAGAGAGAGAGCTTTTACAATGTATTAATCAATCTCTTGATTATAAGAATGGCCTCTACGTAGACCCCGGATTGTCAACCAAAGTATTTATTTTATTTATACTGGCTTCTCTTTGGGAATAATAAATAAAAAGTAAAATCATGATTCCAGTTCTAAGAAGCTTACCTTTTCTAGTGGGAATACCCAACAAATGCCTGGAATTCATGTTAGAAAACCAAGAAAGAAATGTGCAAAAGCTCTCCATTTATCATTTGGCTCATGGTTGGATGGTCTACCTTCTTTACCACTGCTTCCTCAAATCATAGGTGACCCTTATAAGCCAGCTGTAATGGGTGTCTCTTCCAAGAATCCTTCTCTGATCCCCTCTCCAATATCCTAAAATTCCTTTTCTTCTCATCTCCCCAGCATATACTCTGTTTCCCCTGGGGAACATTTCACAATTTAATACAATGATTCTTCACTGGGTTAAATAATTCTTAACTGGGCTATGCTTCCCTCCAAGAAGCATAAAATAATACCAACAAAATAATACATATCCTTCATTGAGAATTTATAAGCTGGACATTATAATACATCCTTTCATAGTAATTCATTTAGTGATAGTAATTATGAGTTTCAAAATGATTATGTAATTAATCAAAATCACACAAGTAGTAGAAGTCCTCACATTTTAACCCATGTGTTTTATTTCATAGGCCCTGCTTTGAATTACTGATGACTTTTAATAATTTTCAAACTATTTCCCATAACCTCCCCTCCTCCCATTCCAAAGAAGTTACATACTTCCCAGATGCCAAGGTGAAATAATATTGAGAACCACTTTTTGATCCTATTTATCTGCCTCATCTCTCCTACTGGATTTGTTACTCCCATAAGAAAGAAACTATATTTTCTTTATCTATCTGCTGTCTCCCCCATATAACATCAGTATGGGTCTTAGAACAGTGTCTTGCTTCTATCATTTCTTTTTTTTTTTAATTTTTTAAATTTATTTTCAGCGTAACAGTATTCATTGTTTTTGCACCACACCCAGTGCTCCATGCAATCCGAGCCCTCTCTAATACCCACCACCTGGTTCCCCCAACCTCCCACCCCCTGCCCCTTCAAACCCCTCAGACTGTTTTTCAGAGTCCATAGTCTCTCATGGTTCACCTCCCCTTCCAATTTCCCTCAACTCCCTTCTCCTCTCCATCTCCCCTTGTCCTCCATGCTATTTGTTATGTTCCACAAATAAGTGAAACCATATGATAATTGACTCTCTCTGCTTGACTTATTTCACTCAGCATAATCTCTTCCAGTCCCATCCATGTTGCTACAAAAGTTGGGTATTCATCCTTTCTGATGGAGGCATAATACTCCATAGTGTATATGGACCACATCTTCCTTATCCATTCGTCCGTTGAAGGGCGGTATTTTTCAAAGATCTGGAGCAAATAATCCAAAAATTTGTATGGAATCAGAAGAGACCCCGAATCGCTAAGGAAATGTTGAAAAACAAAAATAAAACTGGGGGTATCATGTTACCTGATTTTAAGCTTTACTACAAAGCTGTGATCACCAAGACAGCATGGTACTGGCATAAAAACAGACACATAGACCAGTGGAACAGAGTAGAGAGCCCAGATATGGACCCTCAACTCTATGGTCAATTAATCTTCAACAAAACAGGAAAAAATATACAGTGGAAAAAAGACAGTCTCTTCAATAAATGGTGCCTGGAAAACTGGACAGCTATATGTAGAAGAATGAAACTTGACCATTCTCTTACACCATACACAAAGATAAACTCGAAATGGATAAAAGACCTCAACGTGAGACAGGAATCCATCAGAATCCTAGAGGAGAACATAGGCAGTAACCTCTTCGATATCAGCCACAGCAACTTCTTTCAAGATATGTCTCCAAAGGCAAAGGAAACAAAAGCAAAAATGAACTTTTGGGACTTCATCAAAATCAAAAGCTTCTGCACAGCAAAGTAAACAGTCAACAAAACAAAGAGGAAACCCACGGAATGGGAGAAGATATTTGCTTCTATCATTTCTTTATGAATATTTAAATAACATTTTTTTAAAGATTTTATTTATTTATTTGACAGACAGAGATCACAAGTAGGCAGAGAGGCAGGCAGAGAGAGAAGAGGAAGCAGGCTCCCTACTGAGCAGAGAGCCCAATGCGGGGCTCGATCCGAAGACCCTGGGATCATGACCTGAGCCGAAGGCAGAGGCTTTAACCCACTGGGCCACCCAGGTGCCCCTAAATAACATTTTTGAATAAAAAATACAAAATAAACAGATTATGTAAGTGAAAATAATATAAGATACAAGTGATGACATTTTTAGGTGAAGGGGTTTCCTGGAGGAGGTGACATTTTTCATTTCTTTTGTCTGTGAGGACCTTGTGTTAGCAGAGGTGAAGGTGAAAGACAGTCTAGTTTAGGAGAATTGTATAATGGTCTGAAGTAAAACATTCCTTGATGCTGATGAGAAATGACAATGTTGATAGATTATCTACAACCATGGAACAGATGAGCAAGAAAGTTTAATTCTGGGAATTTCTGTTTTCCATCCCAGGGATGGTTCCTTGGGCCATTATCACTTCAGTGGATGAAGGTACTTGCTACTTGCTAAAAATAAGCTACTAATGTTTTCCTTAGAATTACAGCACACGTCAGAAGAGACTAATAGCCCAATGCTGTACTGTTTTCTTTTCATTTCAGTTGGCCTCAAACAAATAAACCTGATAAATATTATCAGAGTCACATATGCTCATTAAGGGTTATAGTCAGTGGCTATGTTTGTTTTACTGTGTAATAGATGATGAAACCATGGTGATGAGTGGACTAAGCTGGGATGGTTTTCGTATTTTCCCATCTTAGCACTGGAGACTTGCTCATTGTTTTGTTTTGTTTTTTTTTCACTGCCTGGTCTTAGAAATAGAACAGCTTACTAAAACACTTACTCATTTTGACATGTCTTAAAGCAGTGCACATTCACATCTTCTGATTTAGTTCAATGGTACATGGTAGATGTTCAAAAGTCGTTCTTAAGTACAACATGGAATGTTAAGCAAGCACTTTTAGTGGCTAAACAACTAGTGGGAAAGCTTTCAAATAAGAAAGAGTATTGTTTAATAACTTATTAACTCACTGTAATTGAAGATTTTGTTGGTAATTATCTTATGAATTAGTGAACAAAATTTGATGCTCTATAAAACTTACAAAAGTCAAGGTACACTGTGCTGGCCTACTGCCTTTTTTTTTTTTTTTTTTTCTTTTAAGGCTTTAGGCCAGTAAAAGAAAATAAGCACTGTAATTATTTCCTAATGAAAATACTACACATTTTCATATCAGATCTTCATGGCTTTCATATTTTCAAAAGACTATGAAAAAATAATGAATCTACCCACATTTCTGTAAATTCCTATCAAAACAGTAAAATTTTACCTGTTATTTGACTATCTGTAAGGGCTCATTTGCCTTTCTTGCTCTAATCCATCCCTCTGTCAACAGAGAGAATACAATCTGGTCACATCACCTTCCATGTAAAAACCTTCGGTGGTACCCTATTAACATGATCCAAACACCTTCACCTGATATATATGACTGTTCACATCATGGCCTATTTCAGCTCCTTTTTAAATTCTTCTTTCACTCAGCTATTACTCCCCTCTTATGCAACTCTCAATCACCCAAACTTCCTATGACCTGACACTTGCAGGCTTTTCTTTCAAGTCTTCAAATACCCTCCCCCTTATCTTCTGGGTAAAATTGTTTTCATTATGACTCCACTCAAATATAACTTCTTCTGAGATTTTTCTTCCAACTTACCCCCTAACATCTAGTAATTCCCTTTTCCGTGCTCCGACAGTACATTCTCCAGGCATTCATAACGTGACATTTCCATCACCCTGCATGTTCATTATTTGATTTAATGTCTACCTCCTCTTGTGCTGAGAATGTTGTTTTTTGGGGGTTTTTTGGGTTTTTTTGCAGGTAAAATCTCAACACTGATACAATATTTACCCCAAGCAGGTGCTTCATAAATGTCCATTTATAACACAACTGAAAAAATGAATTGCAAGCCGCTCCTCCAGAAGAAGGAACACACCCAGAGCTCATGATTTTTAATACCCTCTTGCTAGCTGCAGTTTCAGACAGGAGTTGCAGACTGAAGCCAGTGATATGGCTCTGCAAAAGTGTCCAAGTAGCTTTTAGTTTCTCGTTAAAACCACATATACCCAAGGGAATATCAGGAGTGATTACTTGAACCACCCCTCACTTTGTCCGCATAAAAATGGTGAACATAAATGCTTTCTCCTTTGAAAGTTTCTTTGAGTCTGCTGAGATGTGTTCATTTAGAAGAACAAAGGGTGATTAGCCTGTCACCAGCCAGACAGCAGGAATTGTATGTTTGACAGCCACTTCCACAGGGATACAGGCCTGCGTTTAGTTTCCAAACAGATTTCAGGGAACTGACTTGGCAGGGGAAGTACAGTCTTTCAGGGAAAGCTGCACAAGACCAAAGAAAACAGCCTTACACCTGATAGCAATAATGGTTCCACCAACATCTTCTAAATCTGCTCTGTAGTTATATACTTAATGTCATTTTAAAATGGTAGCCATGAGTATAGTTATTGAAATACAGAGTGATACAGATGCAAGGAGCCTTAGAGGTTGTTTTGTTAATACCCTTTCTTATGCAGATGTGGATGTAAGGGCTAAAAAACAAGTCCTATTGGTGTAACCTATTTGGGATACAGGGAACATTTTTAAGATAATGCATAGAGGTGGTGTTGTGATAGAGTGGACAGGACATCAGTTCTAGATCAGATAAGTCCTGGGTTATAGCTTATTACCTCTATGGCCACAGGGAAGTTACTTAACCTCTTCAACTGTTTCTTCAACTGCAAAAAAAAAAAAAAAAAAAAATAGACTTCTATCTTTGTTAGAGGTTGTGATAAGGATTAGAGATTCTACATATGGAACATCTAGCCCAGTGCCTGAAAAAATAGAAGTCCTCAAAAACTGTTGGGTATTATTATTGTAGTGGGAAGCATGTTTGAGGTAGACTTGTCATTTGAGGATACAATTTCCAAATGTTCTTAATATTTGGAAAGAAGCCTGGGAGGAGTAAGGCTCACCTTCCACTACAGCAGGAGAGTACACACCTGGTTAAGCTCAGCCAATCAGAACTTCTTGCCTGGGGCTCTGAATCTGAAACTGACTGCTACACTGATACCACACCCTTCCCAGTCTCTTGCTCTGCCTGCATTCTGCCAGAGGATTAGAGTGATAGTCTCCCTTAGTTCATATATGTGCTCTGAGCCTTGCATTTCAGGGAGCTCTCTGATATCCTCCAGCAAATTTCTTATTTGTTTAGGTTTAATAAACTTGATTTCTACTATTTCTGAGTAGTTAAGATGCTCATTATGTAATTCTAATAGAGACAGAGAAATCCTTTCCGATGTACTCACAGTCCATTGTTAACACACTTTGCACTATATCACTTCCTCAGTAAGAACCACAGCTTAATTTCCTATGCTCATGGTGAAAGAGTAGTCTATAGAGATCATGAATTGTGGATGAACCACAAAGTTTAATTCACAAGATTAAGCAAATATATACACAAACCTGGGCTTGAGAGGCATTTCTATCTACTGTGAGTTTAGGGACCTGAACTAAATGGCAGCAAAGTACTGCCAGAGAGTAGAAGCCCAGAAAATTCAGGCTCACCAAGTTAACATCAGTTACAAAAGAAATGGTCATCAAGGGCAACATGATTTTGTATTCAGTAACCAGTGACTTTTTGATGTTTTTATGTTAGAGGGAAATATATGACAAATGTGTTGGCTCTAGAATGAATAAAGGTGCTTGGGGGCCTCAGTCGTTAAGTGTCTGCCGTCAGCTCAGGTCATGATCCAGGGTCCTGGGATCGAGTCCCACATCAGACTCCCCGCTTGGTGGGAAACCTACTTCTCCCTCTCCCACTCCCCCTGCTGTGTTCCCTCTCTGTTTCTCTCTTTGTCAAATAAATAAATAATATCTTAAAAAAAATAAAAATAAAAACAGCTCCTTAAGTCATCAAGAGGGTGAGGGAAGAGAAGGTACTACAGTACAGAATTAAGTCAGAAGCAAGTAGGCAGTACTGTTATGTTTGAGGGTAGCAAGGGGATCATGAGCTTAGCAACAATCAACAAGGTGGGGGTGAGGACGTGTTGGACAACAAGCATCAATCAAAGCAGAAAACTGCCCTTAACCTCCTTCTAAAGGAATACAATATACAACTAGTGGAATATAAGAGGGATAAAATGCTAACAGAAGCTCAAATCGTGCAATAACATTAAAGCACATTCACATAAATTTAATAAAACAAGAAAAAAGGAAATAGTGAATCAGTTGCTTGTGCAGAGTTCTGTCATGGTGGTAGTTCTTAACATTTTGTGTACATTATCTGTGGCTCTTGTTAAAAAATACAGATCCTTGGACCTCTTGCCCAATAGGTGCTACTATAATGCTTGAAATACAAAATGCTTGAAATGCCAGAGATGTGTATATTTAACTGGTTTGAAGGTGTTTCTAACATAGGTAACTTTACTCAGTATATTAAAAGAGTCCACTAAGGTTTTTTAGTTTTAATAGGTGTAATGCCAGGTTATGTTGTCCTAGAACAATAGACTTGAGACTAAGACATTTGACATTACAGTATTATGAATAATCAGGAGTGAACTGAACTCATTTATGAAAATTCTAACTTCCTAGGTAGACTTGTCACCTGATGATGTAGACAACCGAGTGATAAGAATAGCCATCATGCACTGAGCCCTCACTGTAGGCCAGATGCTGCTAAGTGCTCTAGATACATTAAATAGTCTACTCTTTAAAGTGATTCTATGAGGTTGATTTTATTACCATCCCCATTTTATGGATAAGAAACTGATCAACAGAAAGAATGAGAATCTTGGGTATGACTTGGCCATGAGGCATCCAGACATTTGGTTAATGGTTATTCTGGGTGTGTCTGGATGAAATGAACCTTGGGGCGCCTGGGTGGCTCAGTGGGTTAAAGCCTCTGCCTTCTGCTCAGGTCATGATCTCAGGGTCCTGGGATGGAGCCCTGCATTGGGCTCTCTGCTCAGCAGGGAGCCTGCTTCCTCCTCTCTCTCTGCCTGCCTCTCTGCCTACTTGTGATCTCTATCTGACAAATAAATAAAATCTTTAAAAAAAAAAAGAAATGAACCTTTAAATTAGTAGACAGGGTGATGCAGATTACCTTTTTGAATGTGGGTGGACCTCATCCAATCAATTGATGTGAATACAACAAAAAAAGTTAGTAAGAGAGAATTTTGCCTACCTGACTGCTTGAGCTAAGATATTGACTTTTCCTGGCCTTGGACTGGAACTTGCAACCTTGGCTTGCTTGGTTCTCAGGTCATTGGAGTCAGATTTGACCTTCCACCATCAAGCCTCATTTCCTGGGTTGCCAGCTTGCTGAGTGCTGATCTTGGGACCCCAGACTCCAGAACTGTGAGAAAATTAAATTTCTGTTGTTTAAGCTACTATGGCATTTTGTTATGGCAACCTCATAGACTAAGCAAGATAGATTTTGGTACTGAGAAGTAGATGCTGCTGTAATAAATCCCTAATATGTGGAAGTGGTTTTGGAACTGAATGATGGGTAGAGGCTGAAAGAGTTTTGAGGTACATGCTAGACATGTGGACATTAAGGGCATTTCTGGTGAGGTCACAGACAGAAATGAAGAACATGTTATTGGAAACTGAAAGAAAAATGATCCTTATTGTAAAGTGGCAAAGCGCTTGACCAAACTGTGTTTGTTTTCACGTTTTGTGGAAGGTAGAACTTGCAAGTGATGAAATTATTTACTGAGGAGATTTCTAAGCAAAGTGTTGGAGTGGTTTATTTCCTTCTGACCTCTCAAAGTAAAAAGAGAGAGTAAATTGAAGAAACAATTCTAAGCACCAAGGAACCAGAACTTGAAAGTTTGGAGAATTCTCAGTCTTACTGGAAAAAAAAAAATGAGAAAGCTTCTTTTGAAGAGAACACTAAGAGTGTGGCTGAACAACCATTTGATAGGAGATTCTGAATTCTACTTAAACTTATCTACTACCTCAATGGAAAGAATAAAGATGAGATTATATCAGCTGCCAGTTTGAGTTAAGCGGGGGCAGAAAAGATGGGACAGAAAGAAGGAACACTGTTGGATTTGGAGTTTTACAAAATGGGACACTGCCCTGTCTTTCAAGCAATGGGAAGAGGTACTCCAAAGGTAATTCAGAGATTGTTATAACTGCCTCTCCCACTCCCACCATAGGCCTGGGAGATAAGGCTGAGCCCGGAGGTATGATATTGCCACCTCAGTGGGCCTGGAGGGCAAAGCATCAAATCAAAGAGGCTTATTCTCAAGATTTACAATTTAATGGAACTGGCCTTGTTAGATTTTAACTTGCTTGGGACCCATCACCCCTCCCTTTTTTTCTGATTCCTCCCTTTTGGAATAGGAATTATCTATTTTCTGCTTGTCCCAAAATTGTATTTTGGTAGCACATAACTTGTCTGGTTTCACCCATTCACACTGAGAAGAATTTTGCCTCAAGATGAATCATACCTAGAGTCTCATCCATATCTGATATAGATGATATTTAGATGAGACTTTGGACTTTAGAGTTGGAACAAGTTGACTTTGGGGGATTTGGGGGTGGAGTGAATGTAGTTTGCACATGAGAAAAATATTATCTTGAGAGTCCAGGGGCAGAATCCTATGGACTAAATGTGTCCCTCCAAAATTCCTGTGTTAAACATAAACCCCAGTGTTATGGTAATCAGAGACAAGGACTTTGGGAGAGAATTAGGGTTAGATAAATTCATGAGGGAGGGGACTTCATTTTGAGATTAGTACACTTATCAGAAGAGATATCTGACTATACTTTGGGTGATCACACTTCCGGCTCTCTCTCGCCCTCTCTCTTCCATGTGAGGACACACAGAGAATGCAGTCAGCTATTTCAGAAGGAAAAACCTCTCCAGAACCCAGTCATGCTGGCACCCTGATTGCACACTTCCAGCCTCCACAACTATAAGAAGTAAGTTTCTGTTGTTTACCGTATATTGTTGGCCAGTCTATGGTATTTTAATATGACAGCCCAAGCAGACGGACACATAACTAGGAAATAGTAATGTTGGGATTTGAACCCATAAGTCTAATTTGAGGACTTTCCCCACGACTCTATTACACTTTCAATAAAATGTTTGTCCCTAAAAGATCTCTAGACAGTTAGCTTTATCCTTAAAATATGTTTCAGTCTTTCACAATCCCCTGACACCAATGGGATAGATAAAAATAGGACTTGACTGAAGTTTCCAGGTGCTTGGATTTATTCTTCATTCTTAAAATGTCTTTGAGCGGAGGGACAGAAATTTCTCCATTCCTCCCTTCATGAAGATGTTTAGACAGGCCACCAAGGGAAGGAGCAACTGAATCTCTCATTTCTACATGACTTGACCATATCATCAATACCAATGTTGAAGTTTCACCAGATGCAGCCTGGCCCCTGAAGGGCTTCACAGCCACAGCATCTCCTGAGGGCCCATTAATGACCCACACTCCAAGCAGCTCATTAGACCACTGTGTGCTGACCTTCTGTGGTCTGGTAAAAATGGAGCACTTGATAAAAACACAAACATATTTTTAGTACCGACATAGGTACTAAAGGTAAATGCAACAGCATTTCTGGTCTTTAGCTTGACACATACAATGTATCAAGTTCACAGGTAGTTGAGATCAGGTTTGATTCTTGGTAAAGAGTTACTGATTGGTTATAGAGTAGAGTGACACGAATCACGCTTTTTTCACATGAGTGGGAGGAAGGGTCCCAAGGATGTTTGCTTATGGATATCTTAGAGCTTGATTATGGGAAATGCTAATGGTGGATAGTTGGAAGAAAGGCTGGCAGGGACAAGGGACCCCACCCTAAGAGGAAACCACCCTTAAGAGGATTTTACACCACCCTGGAAGGAGCTCTCCACCCTTTCCCACATGTGATAGATGACAAAACTTGATTGGATGACAGGAGCATAGAAGGTTAATCATATTAAAACAGTCCACCCACAAGCCCATAAAAACCCCTAGACTTAGAACTCCAGTTTGGCAAACCTCTCAGGTCCCCAACCTCTTTGGGAGCTTTGTACTCTAATCTTACTATAGCTCAATAAACTTTGCTGACTACTGCTCTATCTCTTCATTCTTTGAAGAAGCATGACCAAGGACATGCAGAGACTCGAGGAACAATTCCTATAACACTAAGAGGGAAACCCAAGCTAAGAAGCTCCCCTTGTAGATGTGGGGTTTAGTATTTTGTGGAAACATAGGCAGAGGGCCATGATGAATAAAGCATGGGGACAAGAGACCCTTAATGTGTGGAGTCCACTACACGTACACTTATCCCCAGTCAAGGAGGTTCATCATAGAGCTACACAAGACAGATAACACAACATACTACAACTAGAGCTATCAACCGTGCAATCTTCATGAATCCCAAACCAAAGCATGACATCATTGTCCTGCTTAAAGCCTTTCAATACCTCCCACTACATGAAGAAAACATTGAAAAACCCTGACCTGACCTGCAGTGATTGTCTTGTGCACATTCCATTACCCTAATCTAATGCCTTCTCTTCTTTTCTAGCTTCTTTCCCTCATACCAGTCTCCCCTTGGTTCCTGGATTATGTCTGTCATTTTTTGCCCTGTAGCCTTGACATGGGAAGGGCTTCTTTCAGACAATACTGCTCATCCTCTTGACCTTGGCTTAGTCTTACCCTTCTTGGTATTATTACTTCTCCAACCCAAGTCTCACTCCCTGGTTTGATGTTGTTTTTGCTCTCATAACTTCCTTAGAACTCATACTTATGAAATTGCTTTGTCTGTCATCCACCTAGACGAGGCCCATGAGAACTGGGACCATGTCTGTGTTCCACCACCTTATATGTGCCTAGAATTTGGGAGGTATTTATTAAGTATTTGTTGAATGAATGAATGAGTTTCAAGTCTTTGTGACAAGTGCTGAGCTGTCCCTGTCCATGCCAAGATGTTGCAGTTGCCTAATGCAGAAGTCAAAGGATCCTGGAGAACTAGCACTGCCTGACTTGCCCTGTGGCCAACCTCTTTGTGACACTTTGGCAAAGATAAAGATGAAGGGTATTGCCACCAAGGCCATAGCATGTATCTCTGTGAGGGTAGAGGGGGTGCACCTAGAGGCTGATTACAAGCCTGCACTTCACATGTACCCCCCCTCAGCTGCTTCAGTCCACAGAAGGATGCTTTCTGGTTGGTCTGCCAAGAGCAGGGAGCCTTGGATAATTCACACAAAGATGCAGTAGGGGCTATCCAGGACCCTGTAAATAATTCAATAGAGTACAGACCTCCAAGCCGGTGATGACCAGAAAGAATTTGAGTCTCAGGCCTTACACATCATGTAAACCTGAGCCAACCCATTGGACCTCTGAGGCAGCCTTTGGATCATAGAAGGGAATTAGCCATAGCCAACGCTACAGCCTCCCTCAAGAACAGGAATCAGTGGCACTTAGACAATATCTGCCTAAGAAGGGATGTACTGGTCACTTTAATGCAGTTTGACTTTAATTTGGAGGGAAAAGCAAACACCAGGGGAACCAGAAAAATAAGGCAAAGCAGAATAACCTTGTCCCTTTTCTTTATCAAAACCAGCATTCCCATGGGAAAGAGTGGCTTCCATTTCTGGTCAGAGCAGCAGCTTTATAAGTTTATGTCCACTTCCTTCCCTGTTAGTCCCATGCAGACTGTCACCAAAGAATCCCTTGAGAAATGCTGAAGCCCTAATTCTTTCATTCTCCTTTTCCCACGAAATGCAGATAGACCTGAGTAAAATGAGATAGCACATGCAAGTTGTTTTATGAATTTGTAGACTCATGACAGACTTTAAGTAATCTGCCCTAAGGGAAAACTAAGTGGATGGAGAAATTGAAGACGATATTGCCATTCTCTTTAGTAGAAGGATCCCTGTCCTGTCCCTTTAATTTTATAGCTAGCATACTGTGGAAGTCAGATCAGTAGCTCCCTATTACAGATGGTCTATTGCATTTGCTATTGACATTACAACCTGTTCCCTTTTCTCTCCCTTCCAGCAGCAGCCAGAACATTGACCAAACGCTCTTGGAAGAAGAAACACATTCAATGCCATTAGTCTGTGGTCGCATGTGTGTTCAGGCCTCCAACTCGCACACACTCTATCCTGACAAGTACAGAAGGTGAAAACATTGCTAGACAGTCTGTTTCTAAGAGGTATCAACCTGTTGCTGAAAGATTTATCATCAGGGAACTGTGAGGTAGGAGAAAGCCTTTACTTGAACCAAAATTGGTCATTCAGAGTTCATACTGTAACTTGATCATTTATTTATATTTTATGCACCTTCCATCAAGGAGAAGAGAGGATGCATGTGGGACCATTACCTCACTGAATGTGATGTGGTCAAGTGACTATCTCATTGGACAGTGTTATAGAGACTCCATTGTGCAACTCATGTGAATATTTCTTTTAACCCTTTGGGTTCTGTGTGATCTCCAGTGAGCAGGGCAAAGTGAGGTTTTGTCTTCTCTATTCACCATCCACTCCAGATGGGATCATGGAATATGGCTACTGCTCCCAGCAGACACGTATCCCATACACATACTTATCTCCCACTACCCACTCATGAAAAAGAATATGGCTGGGGATAGGTGACAAGAGGCCTGGAAAAATCTAAGAGTGGACTATAGCAAAGAAGACTCTTGTAAATATTAATTGCCTGTGTTCATGAGATGTTCAGTGATATGACACATATCAATGACCAGAAAAAGAAGTGATATCTTGGCACTGTTCTAAAAATCAAAGTAACACCTATGTACACAAGGCTTTACCCCTGCCAGAAAGTGCTTATTCAATTTACTCACTTAATCTATAATTTATCTATTCTTCACAGATAAAGTAATGGAAGTCTAAGGGATGATTTGCCCAAAATCTTAGCCCAGGACTGGGATTCAAAACCACCTCCTTAGACCAGAGGTCTATTCTCCAAGGTCTCCAAAACCACTTCTAAAGATCAGATATATGAACCAACATTTGAACTACCCGACCCTTACCCTCAGCCAGCAGACCCATAGTCATGATTGGTTCACATATGAAGGGGCACCTGATGATCTTGGGTTGGCCATTCAGACTGGAACAAGGTAACACAGACATGAGCCTCTATGGAGCTAAGTTAAGTAGAGACATAAGAGGAAAGCCCATAACCTCTTGTTGCTGAACTCATAGAATTTACTTTTCTTTCTACCTCTCTAAGACTTATTTGGGGTTCTCAAAATCTTCCCTTTCTTACTTAAGATAATATGGAAGATATGTGATGTTGGTTCATTCAACACACATTCTCAGTCAAGTTCTTCCTTGCCTTTCTCTTGTCTTTGCATGTAAGGGTGGCTATACAATACATTTCTGGCCAAGGAGACAAAGGCACAATTCTTGGGCTTGATTATGGGCTCAAAAATAAAAAAGGAGAGATGTGCCTTTCCCATTTCTTGCTGACTGGAAAGCAGATGTTATGCCTGAAAGGGCAGAAGCCATCTGGAAAACACTTTTTTAAAAAAGGCCAAAAAACTACAGAGCTAAAAGATCACTGAATTGGGCTATCAGCCCTGAACAGTCTACCTCTAGACTTTGTAACATATATAAAAAGAAAGTACAGCTATTGGTTTAAGCCTCTGTGAGTTGAGTATTCTGATATTTCCAAACAGAAGATGCAGCTTCTTAAGCTTAGAACTAGTAGAATATTGCACTTCTTTGAGGGATATGAAATTGATTTAAATGATAATATCTCATCTGTGATGGGGGAACCTAAGAAAGCCATCTATACAGAGAGATCCAGAGGACTACACTGTACATGTAAGAAGGACAGTCCTTGATATGCCCACTTCTAAAGCTTACATCCTTTACAGATTGGAACTGGATGAAGGTATCCTGGTCAGGCTTTTTTAGGTTATTTGAAGGAAAATGTATAGGAAACCTTGGGTAAAGATGGTTATTGCAAAGATAGAAGAAATGTGGAATAATCTGGAATATTGACCGGACACCATAGTAGTTCAGGTTCCATTTATTACTAATCATCCACTTACTAATTATGCAACAGATGTTTATGGACCCCAATAATAATGCCAAGTACACATATTCCATGGTAAATATGATTTATCTGCTTTCAGAAAACTGTAATATGGATCTCAAGGCACATGATTCAGTAAGCATTTCTATAAAGTTGATGAACGTCTGGATAATTGTGCATTGCATAAGTTTCACAGAAAAATGAAAAGTAGCTCAGCATAACTAAGAACAAATAATAATAATATTCTGCCCTGTTGTTGTTCACCTAGCATTTATGCTTTCCCAAGAAAAGATCTGAGAGGACTGGGCTGAGATACTGCTCTTGGACACATTTGACAGGTCATCTCAAAAGGTGATTGGATTTCCTCCTGCCCAGTCATAGTGGCTGTTGCTGGAGTGTTTTTATGACTGTGTTACTCTGCTTAGGCTGCAATGACAAAATACCACAGACCATGTGGCTTCCACAACAGAAATGTATTTTCTCACAGTTTTGAAGTCTAGAAGTCCCAGGTCAGGGTCTGGCATGGTTGGTTGCTGGTGAGAACTCCCTTTCTGGATTGCAGACAGCTGCCTCCTTGCTATATTTTCACACAGTGGAAAGAGAAAGCTTGGATGACTTTCTTCTTTTAAAGGTACCAGTCCTATCAGATTCAGGCCCCAAATTTAGGACCTCATTTAACATTCATCACCTCCTCTCAGGCCCCATCTCCAAATGCAGTCACACTGGGGGTGAAGGGTTGCAATATATGAATTTTGGAGAGGGGAGGGACACAAACTTCTATCCATAAGAATGCCTGATTCTGCCTGCCTGGAGAATACTCTTTATGAGCCCTACCACATGATCAAGAAGAAAATCAGGGACATTTTCTTTCTAACTTAGCTCTTTAAACACTGTGGATTTTCCATTAAACATTCTAGTAGAATGGGATGTGCTTCCCTGGCATGGGGACAAAAATAGTACACCTGGGAGGTATAGTAGTCAGGATCTCCCTCTGCAGAAGCCCAGCTCATTCACTTCAAGGAGACACTGTATCTGGCCAACAGGTAATCCATTTCAACTGATCAGTTTCCAGTGCCAGGAAACCCATGGGGGAACCAAGGAGAGCCACTACTGGGGGATAAAAGATGGGGTTAGGTGGGATATAAAATAGGTGGGATATAAAATGCTGCTTGGGATCTTTACTTGGGTCTCAACACACATAAGTAAAAACAGGGATTTTTTGGGTGACTCTCATATTGAGGTCAGGGTCAGATATTTGCATTCTCATTTAACAGAAAAAGAGAATACACCAAAGTCATAGGAAGAGCTTATGATAAAACAGAGTTTTCCCTGCCTAAAACCACTGGACCCAGCCACTGTCAAGATCCATGCATGGCAGTCCTGTCCTATGGGAGACCTTGATCTAAGGACAAATCTTTCCTATTTTTTTTAACCCTCTGATGGTTCAGTCTTACTTCTAACAGTGTTAGCTACTGCTCAAGGGTCCTCTCCCAAAGTTTTCCTATGTCTTAAAGACAACATACCTGAAAAAAAGAGGCTGAAACTTTCAACATCAAAATTCAGATTGGCATAAGCCAAGAGCCCCCAGGGAAGGATATTAAAAAAGTCAGAATTGCATGTTTCCACATCTGTTTTCAATGAAACTTATGTCAAATAATTGTATCCTTTGACAAAAGAAATCCAAAGAATTACTTAGTTTTTTCAGAATGTGTTAAAATGTCATTAAAATTCACCTACTAACACACAGATACAACATTCCACCTGTCCGTAGTGTTAGATCAAATAAGAAGATGGGGCCTGGGCCTCCTGAATAGGAAGAGACTTGACTTGCAGCAGAAGGGGAGAGACGATGCTATGCTTACTAGCATTTCTGTTTCCCACCAACCTGGGTCATGTGATCTGTTTTTAGCTGGACACCAAACAGAAAATGGCTCTGCTACAATACCCTAGATGTTAATGCAAAAGAGACATATCCCTGGAAAAGAACACCAACATGGGTCTGAGTCCTCAAATGAGAGAAGTCATTCCTGCTAGCAAGTCAACAATAGTCATTTTACAGAACACAATTGAGAAAGCAAACGTACAAGAGTAAGTTTCTAAAAGATGATTTGTTAACATGTATGGAAAGTCTGTAACAGTGCAAACACTTTGGTTAAGTGATTTCAGTCCTTGGAATTTACCCAAAGGTTATTTAAACATGTATAGGCAAAATATGTATTCTTAGGAGAGAGCCCTTCCGGGTTCTCTTGTGTTCCTACACATCTTGCTGTGTATGCCAAGAAGGCAACATCTATACCATTCTACCCAGGGCATTTCTCAGGCTTATGCTTAAGTCAGGTGACCTTAAAGAATAAGGTCACATCTCCTGGGGCAAAAGGCAGGCTTTCTTACTGCTTACAGAGAAGCAAATTCCCTAAACTTGATGTGTGTAGAGTTTCCATCTGGGCCCATGGAATCGCTGCTGCGACTTTTGGGGGCCAGGAGAACCAGTGCACAAGCTGATGCCCAGAAATTTTGTGTTTGTGCCAGCATCTATAACATAGTACTTGGCTTGTTTCTGAGCTGGCAAGTAGGACAAAGTCAATCCCAAACCTGAAACTTAAAGCAGCACTGTTTAGTAAAAATAATGACACTAAATGGCCTCTAAAGAGAATTGATTAATTATAGTATAAACATGCAAAAAATATGGTCCAGACATTTAAAACTACTTCAGTTTGTATCTTTGTTGACATGGAGATAATATAACAGTATATTTTTGAGTAAAGAAAAGTGGGTAACTAAGAAATATGCATAGAAGATCCACCTTTATATAAAGCATAGAAGATCCACCTTTATATAAACATATATTTCAGGGGCGCCTGGGTGGCTCAGTGGGTTAAGCCACTGCCTTCGGCTCAGGTCATGATCCCAGGTCCTGGGTTCAAGCCCCACATCGGGCTTTCTGCTCAGCAGGGAGCCTGATTCCTCCTCTCTCTCTGCCTGCCTCTCTGCCTACTTGTGATTTCTCTCTGTCAAATAAATAAATAAAATCTTTAAAAAAAAAATAAACATATATTTCAGTCATGCATAAAATTTCTGGATGATTCCATACAAAAATTTCTCTAGATGATAGACTTAATGAGTTTTATTTTCTCATCTGTATGGTGTATTTCCTGTTGTGAACATGAGTTATTTGTGTAACAAAATAATATTAATTGAAAGAAAAGAATTGCTAGACAAAAAATGTGATAAAATATTTGTTCTTTTTTTTTTTTAATATGTGGGGTTTTTTTATATTTTTATTTATTTATTTGACAGAGAGAGAGAGATCACAAGTAGGCAGAGAGGCAGGCAGGGAGAGAAAGGAGGAAGCAGGCTCCCTGCTGAGCAGAGAGCCCGATGCGGGACTCGATCCCAGGACCCTGAGATCATGACCTGAGCCGAAGGCAGAGGATTAACCCACTGAGCCACCCAGGCGCCCAAAATATTTGTTCTTGAAACAGACTATGAACAAGTAATATGCAAATACAGAGGAAAAATGCATATAGAAATAAAGCTCAACTTCTCAAACTCAGCACGCAAAGAAACAAATAATCCAGTGAAGAAATGGGCAGAAGACATGAACAGGCACTGCAACAAAAAAGACCTACAAATGGCCATGACAAACACATGAAAAAGTGTTCCACATCACTTGCCATCAGGGAAATACAAATCAAAACCATAATGAGACACTACTTTACACCAGTCAGAATGGCTAAAATTAACAAGAGAGGGAACAACAAATGTTAGTGAGGATGTGGAAAAAGGGGAACCATCTTACACTGTTGGTGGAAACGCAAGCTGGTACAGCCACTCTGGAAAATAGCATGGAGGTTCCTCAGGATGTTAAAAACAGAGCTACCCTACTAGGGCAATTCCCAACTAGTGCACTACCCTACTAGTGCAAAAATAGTGCAACCCAGCAATTGCACTACATGTATTTACCCCAAAGATACAGATGTAGTGAAAAGGAGTATATGCATCCCAATGTTCATAGCAGCAATGTCCACAGTAACCAAACTGTGGAAGGAGCCAGGATATCCTTCAAAGGATGAATGGGTAAAGATGTGGTTCATATATACAACAGAATATTATGTAGCTGTCAGAAAGGATGAATATCTACCATTTACACTGACATGGTTGGAACTGGAGGGTATTATGATAAATGAAATAAGTCAATCATGAGAAACACAGTTATCATATGCTTTCACTCATATGTGGAGTATAAGGAATAGTGCAGGGGACCCAAGGGTAGGGAGGGAAAACTGAATAGGAAGAAATCAGAGAGGAATACAAACCATAGGAGAGACTTAACTCTAGTAAACAAACTGAGGTTTGTGGAAAGGGAGGTGGGTGGGGTGATGGGGTAAGTGGGTGATGGTTATTAAAGAGGGCACGTGATATACTCAACTAATAAATCATTGACCATTATATCAAAAACTAATGATGATACCTTAGCTAATTAAATTTAAATTAAAAAAAGAAGACTGTGTGAACCAAAAAAAAAAAAAAAAAAAAGGAAATAAGGCATAAGGCTCCTGATAGGACATAGCTCTTCATGTGGTACAGATAATAAACCACAGAGCCTGAAAGAGGAGGAGAAATAATGGAAAAGTCCCTTATTAGACACTATCCACTTAGAACATCAGAGATGATGTTTTTTAAATATTTTTAAAAAATATTTTAAAAATCTACCTAAGTATGCTTAATGTTTTAATGGATATTGAGACAATCCATCTTAGCTATTGTGAGTAATATTGCAATCAACATGGGATTGGAGACATCTTGTCAATATCCTGTTTTCATTTCCTTTGGCTAAATCCCCAGAAGTAGGGTTGCTCAGTCATATGGTAGTTCTTATTTTAATTTTTGGAGGAAACTCCATACTGTTTTCCATGGTGGTTTTACCAATTTATGTTCCTTCCAGCAGTGCATGAGGGTTATCTTTTTTCCACATCCTCACCAACACCTGTTATCTCTTATATTTTTGATAACCATTCTAAAAAGTGTGAGGTGATATCTCATTATGGTTTTGATTTGCATTTCCCTGATGATTAGTGATTTGAGCACCTTTTCATGTACCTGTTGATTGTCAGTCTTCTTTGGAAAAATGTCTATTCAGTTCCTCTGCCCATTTTTAATTTGGATTATTTAGGGTTTTTCTCTCAAGTTGTATGTGTTCTTATAGCTTTTGATAATATTTTGGATATTAACCCCTTATCAGATAATGTGATTTGCAAATATTCTCTCCCATTCTGGCGGTTGCCTTTTCATTTTGTTGACAATTTCCTTTGTTGTACAGAGGCTTTGATGCTTATGGCCTCATTATTTACAATAACTAAGATATGGAAAGAAACTGAGTGTCTATCAGTGGATAAATGGATAAAGAAGATGTAGTATAGGTATACAATGGAGTATTATTCAACAGTGTGAAAGGAAATCCTGCTAGTTGAGACAACATGGATAGACTTTGAGGGCATCATACGAAGTAAAATAAACCAGACAGAGAAAGACAGATACTTCATGGTATCAATCACATATGGAATCTTGAAAAAAAAAAAAAAAAAGAGGGAAGAAAAGAAAAAAAGTTAAAAGAAACAGAGATTAGAGAGTAAAAAAGTTGTTGCCAGGGGCTTAGGGTGAGGGTGGGGGAAATATGGGGAGGTTGGTAAAAGAGCACAGATATTTAGCTGTAAGATGAATAAGGTCTAAGGATTAATGTAAAATGATGAATACAGTTGATAACTCTGTATTGTATAATTGAAAATATCTTACACTTTTATATATTGATTACACCTCAACAAAGCTAAAATTTCACAAAAAGACAATTTGTCATATCTATGAGTTATACCATAATTTATACCAGAAGTCTGAGGCTGGCCTTCAATCTCACTGTTTCATCTCTACATATATGCTTTTCGAATCTCTTAGGTCCCTCCCTTCCAGTTCATCTCACTGCTCTGGCCTGAATCTCGGTCTTCTCCATCATTTTCCTGGATATCTCCATAATCTTTGAACTGGTTTGTCTCTATTTCACATCTCTCTGGACTATCTGTAACTACTGACATGTGATTAAAACAACACATCCTTTGCCTCAAAGGCTTCCATGCCTCCCAAATACCAATAAAATGGTCTGGCAGGCCAGGCCCACAGTAATTAGCACCAGCTGTCTCACCACACTTCCTTCTTATCCTCTGTGCCCAGCTCTCCAGACTCATTTTTTGGGGTAAGAAGCCCCTTCCTTACAGAATGCCTCACTCCAACCCTGTCAGGCAAATGCTTGTTTCAGGATTCTGCTTTTGCAGGAATTGTGTCATAACCACATCCCCAAGTTGAATTCCCTCCTTGGAGTCTCAAATAGATCACATGCAAATTAATCAAAGTGTTTACCATCCTTTGCCTTTATTTTTTCATGCCATTCTTTCCCATTGACTTGTGAGCTCTTTGAGGGAAGGAGTAGATCTTAATTATTTAATTAAGATCTTAATTAATTTAATTAACTTAACTTAATTATCAACATCTAGGCCTATTCTTGACACAAAAGAGAGTATCTATGCATAAACTTAAAAATGCAGTTAAAACGTAAGAGTCTGAGTTCGGTCATACCCAGAAAACCTTTATTCTGAAAGATCCAAGTTAAGAACCCCTACTGACAGACTCTGAATGCGTTGCTATCAATACTTTGTTGCCCCAAAAGGAATAAAATGGATGATTCTCACTTGCAAAGAATGTTGCTTTGGAAACAGGTGTTTCTGTCTGCCACAGGGCGGCCCCTCTGCTGCCATTGGAGAGAGAACACCTTGGGAATGTCCACATCCCTGGAAGGAGAGCCAGTAGGAAGAACTTACACTGTAATAGCATATGCTGTGTGCTTTATAAGATAGTCATAGGGAACTGAATGTCCTAAATACTCTAAGCTTTTTCCCTATAATTTATTAAGAAAAACATTCAAGAACAGAAACAAATATGAACTTGGGAAAATCAAAGCAGTTGTAGAAAAAGCAAATAAAATCCTTAGACATGACTGATCTCATAGGATGCGGAACTGAATCTTGATATCAGGTTTCTATATTCCATTTATTTGCTTTTAAAGATTTTATTTATTCATTTGTAAGAAAGAGAGAGAGATCATGAACAGGGGTAGGGGCAGAAGGAGAAGCAGGCTCCCTGCTTAGTAGGGAGCCTGATGTGGGGCTGGATCCCAGGACTCCAGGATCATGACCTGAGCCGAAGGCAGATGCTTAACCAACTGAGGCACCCAGGCACTCTCTGTATCCCACTTAAAATGTCTCACTTGGAATAGGACTCTAAAAGATAGATCAAATGTAAACTCAGAATTTTCTGTACTTCTGTATGATCCTTATGTTAAGCAGGGCATAATTAAGTTTTTCCCACAAGGTCAAAATGTCGAGACAGACGCTGTAACATGATAGGATTTGATAAGCCATTTCTAATATGAAGATTTTTGCCAAGAAATGCTCTGGAACAATCAGTGACAGTGGAGTTTACAGCTATCTTTTAAATTGCAAGCAGGACAAGCCATCCTGTCATTAAAGCTTCTTTCTTCTCCCTCCCAATACTTGGCACCCTGAGTTGGCCTCACTCAGTTGGCTAGAGAAGGAGCTAGAATAAAAGCATAACTTAGGGTCTTCTGGAAGGTACTGGGTCTTGGGAGCTCACCCAGCATCCACATAGCTAGAAGCAGGACTTCTGGACACTTCATATCACAGGGGCTCAAGAGGAAGGCTCTGAACTGGGCTAAGCCTATAGGTAAGAGCAGCCAACACTCAGAACAAGAGTCACCATGTATCCTGCAGTAAGTCTACCCCAGACCTCCACAAATGTAGCAACAGTTTTCTTGTTGCTTGAGGCTTTGCTTCAGAGAATTCTTTTGCTCCTCTTGTTTTTTTTTTCTTTTTTTTTTTCAACAATTTATACATTACTCAGTGCTCATCAAGATAAGTATACTCTCTTTACCTATTTCACCAATCCCCCCACCCCACCTCCCCTCTAGCAACCACCAGTTTGTTCTCTGTATTTGAGAGTCTGGTTCCTTTGTTCGGCTCTTTTCCTTTATTTTATTGTTGTTGTTCTTTTGTTTCTTAAATTTCACATATGATTAAAATCATATGGTATTTGTCTTTCTCTGACTTAGTTCGCTTATCATTATACCCTCTAGCTTCTTCGATATTGCTGCAGATGGCAAGATCTCATTCTTTCTTATGGCTGGGTAATGTTTCTTTTTATTTTTTAAAATAATTTATTTATTTACTTATGAGAGAGAGAGAGAGAATGAGTGGTGGGGAACACCAAAGGGAGAGAGGGAGAAGCAGACTTCTTGCTGAACAGGGAGCCTGATGTGGGACTCTATCCCAGGACCCTGGGATCACAACCTGAGCCAAAGGCAGATCCTTAACCAACTGAGCCACCCAGGGGCACCTTATATATTATATATTATATATTTATATATTATATATTTCATTATATATATAATATATGTGTTATATATATTTTATATATAATGTTATATATATATTATATATAATATATATATATATATCTCACATCTTCTTTATCCATTTAACCATTTACTTTATCCATTTAACCAAAGATTAACCAAATTTAATCTTTATCCATTTAATTTAAATGGATAACTTCTTTATCCATTTAACTTTATCGTAACATCTTTATCCATTTAACTATCTGTGGACACTTGGGATTCTTCCATATCCTGTACACGGTAAACAATAGTGTAATAAACATAAAGGTATATATATCTTTTTGCAATTCATGGTTTCATTTTCTTTGGACAAATACCCAGTAGTGGGTTTACTGGATCATATGATATTTTCATTTTTAATTTTTTGAGGAAACTCCGTACTGTTTTCCACAGTGAGTGGCCAAACCAATTTTTATTCCCAACAAGAGTGCATGAGGGTTAATTTTTCTCTACATCCTTGCCAACACTTTTTATTTCTTGTATTTTTTTTATTTAGCCATTCTGAAAGATGTAAGATGGTATCTTATTGTAGTTTTGATTTGCATTTCCCTGATGATTAGTGATGTTGAGCATCTTTTCATGTATCTGTTGGCCATAAGTATGTCCTCTTTAGAAAAATGTCTATGCAGGTCCTCTGTCCATTTTTTAGTCAGATTATTTGGGGACTTTTGGTGTTGAGTTACAAAAGTTCTTTACATATTTTGGATATTAACCCCTTATTGAATATAAAATTTACAGGTATCTCTCCCATTCATAGGTTTCTTTTGATTATTCCTTCTTGGCTATTTAATCATTAAGCCCTATGTCATCTTCATACCCTTAGGCAACCCAGACTTTTTGTCTTGTGATCAGTATTACTTCTTTCCTGACAGTCCCAAGAGAAATTTGTTGTCTTATATGATGTCTCTTCTGGCACCAGAAGCTGACTTCCACCTCTGAACTGGTTGGATCAAGGTTGGAAACTAATGTGTGGACACCACACTACATAAGTTATTCTGTTCCCCAGAGCTAGAACCATCCACCAAATTATATATACATTGGAAGCATAATCAACTGATCATGATTTACTGTGCCCAACCCAGGTCTAAGTTTAACCCTGATAATAAGATGAGGCTATCTTAAAACAGTTCTCACAGCTGACTAAGCAAATACAGTTCTATTATTTGAAGTCTTGGATAATGGTTCAGTTTGTGACTTAGTCTATGGGTATTGTAAATGATTTGTTGGAAGAAAAAAGGGGGGTTATTTCATAAATATTTCAGAGATGTCTAGATGCCTCATTTCATTCTTTCTGGTTTTACAGAAGTATATAAATAAGATTTAAATATATGGACAAAGGAAGGAATTTATAGAATGGTAGAATGAGTATGCTTTTCATTTGGAAATTTCCTTAGGTTCATGAAAGAAGAAAAGAAAAATGGGTGGGTTACATAGAAGCTCATTAAATATCATCTGTTATTAAAATTATGCCCTACAGGGGTACCTGGGTGGCTCAGTCATTAAGCGTCTGCCTTTGGCTCAGGTCATGATCCCAGCGTCCTGGGATCAGGCCCCGCATCAGGCTCCCCGCTTGGTGCAAAACCTGCTTCTTCCTCTCCCATTCCCCCTGCCTGTGTTCTGTGTGTGTGTGTGTGTCTGTGTGTTGGTGTCTGTGTGTGTGTGTCTGCCAAATAAATAAAATCTTTAAAAATAAATAAATAAATAGGGGGAGGAGTCAAGATGGCGGAGAAGTAGCAGGCTGAGACTACTTCGGGTAGCGGGAGATCAGCTGAATAGCTTATCTAAAGATTGCAAACACCTACAAATCCAACGGGAGATTGAAGAGAAGAAGAACAGCAATTCTAGAAACAGAAAATCAACCACTATCTGAAAGGTAGGACTGGCAGAAAAGTGAATCCAAAGCGACGGGAAGATAGACTGTGGGGGGAGGGGCCGGCTCCCTGCGAGCGGCGGAGCAACGGAGCAAAATCAGGACTTTTAAAAGTCTGTTCCGCTGAGGGACATCGCTCCAGAGGCTTAACTGGGGTGAAGCCCAGGCGGGGTCAGCGCGGCCTAAGGTCCCGCAGGGTCGCAGAAGGATCGGGGGTGTCTGAGTGTCGCAGAGCTTACCGGTATTAGAACGGGGAAGCCGGCTACAGAGACAGAGCCGAGGAGTGACTCTCAGCTCGGGGTTGCCTTGAACCGGTCGCAGGCGCGGTCAGCTCGGAGCGCGGCCAGAGGCCAGGGTGACGGGAGTCATTGGGCGCTGTTCTCTGAGGGCGCACTGAGGAGTGGGGCCCCGGGCTCTCGGCTCCTCCGGGCCGGAGACTGGGAGGCCGCCATCTTCATTCCCGTCCTCCGGAACTCTACGGAAAGCGCTCAGGGAACAAAAGCTCCCGAAAGCAAACCCGAGCGGATGACTCAGCGCGGCCCGGGTAAGGGCGGTGCAACTCCGCCTGGGGCAAAGACGCTTGAGAATAACTACAACAGGTCCCTCCCCCAGAAGATCAACGGGAAACCCAGCAAGGACTAAGTTCACCTACCAAGGAGTGCAGTTTCAATACCAAGGAGAGCGGCAGAATTCCAGAGGAGAAGAAAGCAAAGCACGGAACTCATGGCTTTCTCCCCATGATTTTTTAGCCTTGCAGTTAATTTAATTTTTTTTTCTTTTTCAATTTTTTTTTCTTTTTCTCTTCTTCTGCTAAATTTTTTTAAATTTTACCGTTTTCTTTTTAAACGTTTTTTTAAATAGTTTTTCTAATATATATATATTTTTTTCCTCTTTTTATATTTTTTCTTTATCGGCTTTCTTTTTTTAAATAGTTTCTTTTTTTTTTTTCTTTTTGAACCCCTTTTTATCCCCTTTCTCCCCCCTCACGATTTGGAATCTCTTCTGATTTGGCTAAAGCATATTTTCCTGGGGTTGTTGCCACCCTTTTAGTATTTTACTTGCTCCTTCATAAACTCTTATCTGGACAAAATGACAAGGCGGAAAAATTCACAACAAAAAAAAGAACAAGAGGCAGTACCAAAGGCTAGGGACCTAATCAATACAGACATTGGTAATATGTCAGATATAGAGTTCAGAATGACGATTCTCAAGGTTCTAGCCGGGCTCGAAAAAGGCATGGAAGATATTAAAGCAACCCTCTCGGGAGATATAAAAGCCCTTTCTGGAGAAATAAAAGAACTAAAATCTAACCAAGTTGAAATCAAAAAAGCTATTAATGAGGTGCAATCAAAAATGGAGGCTCTCACTGCTAGGATAAATGAGGCAGAAGAAAGAATTAGCGATATAGAAGACCAAATGACAGAGAATAAAGAAGCTGAGCAAAAGAGGGACAAACAGCTACTGGACCACGAGGGGAGAATTCGAGAGATAAGTGACACCATAAGACGAAACAACATTAGAATAATTGGGATTCAGGAAGAAGAGGAAACAGAGAGGGGAGCAGAAGGTATATTGGAGAGAATTATTGGAGAGAATTTCCCCAATATGGCAAAGGGAACAAGCATCAAAATTCAAGAGGTTCAGAGAACCCCCCTCAAAATCAATAAGAATAGGTCCACACCCCGTCACTTAATAGTAAAATTTACAAGTCTTAGTGACAAAGAAAAGATCCTGAAAGCAGCCCGGGAAAAGAAGTCTGTAACGTACAATGGTAAAAATATTAGATTGGCAACAGACTTATCCACAGAGACCTGGCAGGCCAGAAAGAGCTGGCATGATATATTCAGAGTACTAAATGAGAAAAACATGCAGCCAAGAATACTATATCCAGCTAGGCTATCATTGAAAATAGGAGGAGAGATTAAAAGCTTCCAGGACAAACAAAAACTGAAAGAATTTGCAAATACCAAACCAGCTCTACAGGAAATATTGAAAGGGGTCCTCTAAGCAAAGAGAGACCGTAAAAGTAGTAGATCAGAAAGAAACAGAGACAATATACAATAACAGTCACCTTACAGGCAATACAATGGCACTAAATTCATATCTCTCAATACTTACCCTGAATGTTAATGGGCTAAATGCCCCAATCAAAAGACACAGGGTATCAGAATGGATAAAAAAACAAAATCCATCTATATGTTGCCTACAAGAAACTCATCTTAAACCCGAAGACATCTCCAGGTTTAAAGTGAGGGGGTGGAAAAGAATTTACCATGCTAATGGACATCAGAAGAAAGCAGGAGTGGCAATCCTTATATCAGATCAATTAGATTTTAAGCCAAAGACTATAATAAGAGATGAGGAAAGACACTATATCATACTCAAAGGAACTGTCCAACAAGAAGATCTAACAATTTTAAATATCTATGCCCCTAACGTGGGAGCAGCCAACTATATAAACCAATTAATAACAAAATCAAAGAAACACATCGACAAGAATACAATAATAGTAGGGGATTTTAACACTCCCCTCACTGAAATGGACAGATCATCCAAGCAAAAGATCAACAAGGAAATCAAGGCCTTAAATGACACACTGGACCAGATGGACATCACAGATATATTCAGAACATTTCATCCCAAAGCAACAGAATACACATTCTTCTCTAGTGCACATGGAACATTCTCCAGAATAGATCACATTCTTGGTCCTAAGTCAAGTCTCAACCGGTATCAAAAGATTGGGATCATTCCCTGCATATTTTCAGACCACAATGCTCTAAAGCTAGAACTCAATAACAAGAGGAAATTTGGAAAGAACCCAAATACATGGAGACTAAACAGCATCCTTCTAAAGAATGAATGGGTAAACCAGGAAATTAAAGAAGAATTGAAAAAATTCATGGAAACAAATGATAATGAAAACACAACGGTTCAGAATCTGTGGGACACAACAAAGGCAGTCCTGAGAGGAAAATATGTAGCAGTACAAGCCTTTCTCAAGAAACAAGAAAGGTCTCAGGTACACAACCTAACCCTACACCTAAAGGAGCTGGAGAAAGAACAAGAAAGAAACCCTAAACCCAGCAGGAGAAGAGAAATCATAAAGATTAGAGCAGAAATCAATGAAATAGAAACCAAAAAAACAATAGAACAAATCAACGAAACTAGGAGCTGGTTCTTTGAAAGAATTAATATGATTGATAAACCCCTGGCCAGACTTATCAAAAAGAAAAGAGAAAGGACCCAAATAAATAAAATCATGAATGAAAGAGGAGAGATCACAACGACCACCAAAGAAATACAGACAATTATAAGAACATACTATGAGCAACTCTACGCCAACAAATTTGACAATCTGGAAGAAATGGATGCATTCCTAGAGACATATAAACTACCACAACTGAACCAGGAAGAAATAGAAAGCCTGAACAGACCCATAACCAGTAAGGAGTATGAAACAGTCATCAAAAATCTCCAAACAAACAAAAGCCCAGGGCCAGATGGCTTCCCGGGGGAATTCTACCAAACATTTAAAGAAGAACTAATTCCTATTCTCCTGAAACTGTTCCAAAAAATAGAAATAGAAGGAAAACTTCCAAACTCATTTTATGAGGCCAGCATCACCTTGATCCCAAAACCAGACAAGGATCCCAACAAAAAAGAGAACTACAGACCAATATCCTTGATGAACACAGATGCAAAAATTCTCGCCAAAATACTAGCCAATAGGATTCAACAGTACATTAAAAGGATTATTCACCACGACCAAGTGGGATTTATTCCAGGGCTGCGAGGTTGGTTCAACATCCGCAAATCAATCAATGTGATACAACACATTAATAAAAGAAAGAACAAGAACCATATGATACTCTCCATAGATGCTGAAAAAGCATTTGACAAAGTACAGCATCCCTTCCTGATCAAAACTCTCCAAAGTGTAGGGATAGACGGCTCATACCTCAATATCATCAAAGCCATCTATGAAAAACCCACCGCAAATATCATTCTCAATGGAGAAAAACTGAAAGCTTTTCCGCTAAGGTCAGGAACACGGCAGGGATGTCCGTTATCACCACTGCTATTCAACATAGTACTAGAAGTCCTAGCCTCAGCAATCAGACAACAAAAGGAAATTAAAGGCATCCAAATCGGCAAAGAAGTAGTCAAACTATCACTCTTCGCAGATGATATGATACTATATGTGGAAAACCCAAAAGACTCCACTCCAAAACTGCTAGAACTTGTACAGGAATTCAGTAAAGGGTCAGGATATAAAATCAATGCACAGAAATCAGTTGCATTTCTCTACACCAACAACAAGACAGAAGAAAGAGAAATTAAGGAGTCCATCCCATTTACAATTGCACCCAAAACTATAAGATACCTAGGAATAAACCTAACCAAAGAGACTAAGAATCTATACACAGAAAAGTATAAAGTACTCATGAAAGAAATTGAGGAAGACACAAAGAAATGGAAAAATGTTCCATGCTCCTGGATTGGAAGAACAAATATTGTGAAAATGTCTATGCTACCTAACGCAATCTACACATTTAATGCAATTCCTATCAAAGTACCATCCATTTTTTTCAAAGAAATGGAACAAATAATCCTAAAATTTATATGGAACCAGAAAAGACCTCGAATAGCCAAAGGAATATTGAAAAAGAAAGCCAAAGTTGGTGGCATCACAATTCCGGACTTCAAGCTCTATTACAAAGCTGTCATCATTAAGACAGCATGGTACTGGCACAAAAACAGACACATAGATCAATGGAACAGAATAGAGAGCCCAGAAATGGACCATCAACTCTATGGTCAACTCATCTTCGACAAAGCAGGAAAGAATGTCCAATGGAAAAAAGACAGCCTCTTCAATAAATGGTGTTGGGAAAATTGGACAGCCACATGCAGAAAAATGAAATTGGATCATTTCCTTACACCACACACGAAAATAGACTCAAAATGGATGAAGGATCTCAATGTGAGAAAGGAATCCATCAAAATCCTCGAGGAGAACACAGGCAGCAACCTCTTCGACATCAGCAGCAGCAACATCTTCCTAGGAACATCACCAAAGGCAAGGGAAGCAAGGGCAAAAATGAACTTTTGGGATTTTATCAAGATCAAAAGCTTTTGCACAGCAAAGGAAACAGTGAACAAAACCAAAAGACAACTGACGGAATGGGAGAAGATATTTGCAAATGACATATCAGATAAAGGGCTAGTGTCCAAAATCTATAAAGAACTTAGCAAACTCAACACCCAAAGAACAAATAATCCAATCAAGAAATGGGCAGAGGACATGAACAGACATTTCTGCAAAGAAGACATCCAGATGGCCAACAGACACATGAAAAAGTGCTCCATATCACTCGGCATCAGGGAAATACAAATCAAAACCACCATGAGATATCACCTCACACCAGTCAGAATGGCTAAAATTAACAAGTCAGGAAATGACTGATGCTGTCGAGGATGTGGAGAAAGGGGAACCCTCCTACACTGTTGGTGGGAATGCAAGCTGGTGCAACCACTCTGGAAAACAGCATGGAGGTTCCTCAAAATGTTGAAAATAGAACTACCCTATGACCCTGCAATTGCACTGCTGGGTATTTACCCTAAAGATACAAACGTAGTGATCCGAAGGGGCACGTGCACCCGAATGTTTATAGCAGCAATGTCTACAATAGCCAAACTATGGAAAGAACCTAGATGTCCATCTACAGACGAATGGATAAAGAAGATGTGGTATATATACACAATGGAATACTATGCAGCCATCAAAAGAAATGAAATCTTGCCATTTGCGACAACGTGGATGGAACTAGAGGGCATCATGCTTAGCGAAATAAGTCAATCAGAGAAAGACAACTATCATATGATCTCCCTGATATGAGGGAGAGGAGATGCAACATGGGGGGTTGAGGGGGTAGGAGAAGAGTAAATGAAACAAGATGGGATTGGGAGGGAGACAAACCATAAGTGACTCTTAATCTCACAAAACAAACTGAGGGTCGATGGGGTAGGGGGTTGGGAGAGGGGTGTGGGGTTATGGATATTGGGGAGGGTATGTGCTATGGTGAGTGCTGTGAAGTGTGTAAACCTGGCAATTCGCAGACCTGTACCCCTGGGGATAAAAATATATGTTTATAAAGCTGTAAAAAAAAAAAAAAAAAGAAAGGATGAATACCCAAGTTTTTTAGCAACATGGACGGGACTGGAAGAGATTATGCTGAGTGAAATAAGTCAAGCAGAGAGAGTCAATTATCATATGGTTTTACTTATTTGTGGAGCATAACAAATAGCATGGAGGACAAGGGGAGATGGAGAGGAGAAGGGAGTTGAGGGAAATTGGAAGGGGAGGTGAACCATGAGAGACTATGGACTCTGAAAAACGATCTGAGAATTTTGAAGGGGTGGGGGGTGGGAGGTTGGGGGAACCAGGTGGTGGGTATTGTAGAGGGCACGGATTGCATGGAGCACTGGGTGTGGTGCAAAAATAATGAATACTGTTATGCTGAAAAAATAAAAAAACTAAAATAAATAAATAAATATATAAATAAAATTTGCCCTACAGATTGTAAATATTCATCATGTTTAGTTTTTCTTCATTGTTTTCAGTATTAGGCTCTATATTAGGGAAGAAATAGTGAAAGAGTGACTTTTTGTGGTTATTGTATGCATTTCTATATGAGAAATCACTGTTTTATTTCCAGAAATTCCCAAAATTTGAAAAAGGACATTCAAAGCTACATAGTCAGAATTTAAACAAGTACCTCATCAACATCATTTTGATTGAGGGTGGGAGTGTGTGAGATTGGGAAATGGGAAGGAGGTTATTTTATTTTAATTACTTGGGTGTGGGAGGATCTGGTTATCAGTTTCCTATGAAATGCACTCTGTGCTGAGGGGTTCTGTGCTCGTCTCAGTCATTAAATGACTGAGATTCTGTGATTCTCTCATAACTTACACATGAACTTAGTGACTTACAATAACACTTCATGATCCAATCTCAACTTGCTCTTTTCCAGCTGTAACAAGGATAACATCCCTGCCCCCAGGAGCCTAGCAGCACCTTTCCCACGCCAGTGAGATTGTAGACTGGCCCATTCAGAAGCAGCAGCTATTGGGCAGTACAGGATTCTGTAGTAATGGGAGAGAAAGCACAGGGCATGTTAGTTCTCACCCCATCTGGGCAACAAAAGGGATCTTCTGAGTAATTCCTAGGTTGTGCTTTGTAGATACTGAATCCAGAGAAGGATGTATTTGGTCATGGCCAGGGTCATGTGCTGATAATCATCAAATTTACAAAAGATGGAAGAAGTGTGGTGGATGCACATGTATATCTCTCCGAGTAGGGGACAGGGAGCTAACTTAAACATCTCTGGCCTGGTGAAACAAACTCTGGGACAGTCACATGCTTCCTCTCCAAGTTCTTTCAACCAAACTATGTGTCTTTTCCAACATGGCAAACTACTGCTCTATGTTAAGGCAAGATTTTAAACACCCCTCAATAGAGTGTTAACTTCTGAAGAGGCAAAAGACGACAATCCATAACCAGAAAGGAAATATTGCTATCATAGGATCACTAATATATGTTTAGAGGATGATGCAAAACAGGTTTGTTTATTAGTTTTCGATTCTCCCATTATTGTAGAATCTTTCCCTTGAGTCCTCTCTTTCCTGGCCTCTCTTCATAGTATTTATGTCCTGCTTCCCTCCACCCAGAACCCTGGTTCCCAACCAGTTGTCCCATTTAGCTTCACCACCTCTGGAAACTATGTCGAATCTATAGAGTCTTATTTATCCTTAGAAGTAGCTTTAGGTTCTCCATAATTAAAATACACATGGCAAAACTTTGATAATATTATTCACTTCTTATTGCATAGCCTTGATCTTCTGTGCAAAAACAACCTGATCTCCATTCTTTGATTAATCTAAAAAGGAAAGATACTGACTGAGAGATGGATGGAGAAAAAAAAGAAAAGAGTTGTGGGGGAAAGACAACAGGTCTTTGTCTTGTGGTATTTGGAATCAGACCATTACCATGACTAAATTCTCACAATGTTTTGGATTTTCAACCAACTGTCTTGTTTCAGTCAATAGTATCTACAAATTAGTGAAGTTCAGCTAATGTAAATAACTTTCGTTTTTATTTGCCATTACCCATTTTTTTTTTAAGATTTTATTTATTTGTCAGAAAGAGAGAGAGAGAAAGCACACAAGCAGGCAGAGAGGCAGGCAGAGGTGGAGAGAGAGGCAGGCTCCCTGCTGAGCAAGGAGCCCGACGCAGGATTCGATCCCAGGACCCTGGGATCATGACCCGAGCTGAAGGCAGCGGCTTAACCCACTGAGCCACCCAGGCGTCCCTCCATTACCCATTTTTAAATGAAGGATTCGATCTCTGGTAGTAGCTGTGTAGGTTGATTATCAGTTTTTTCCAAAGGGGGCTCAAATATCTTTCAGAAATAGAATTGACAAATTCTTGGAACTTCAGAAATAGAATTGACAAATTCTTGGAACTGAAACTAACAAAAACACAAAAGTATTTATTTTGTTCATTTGTTTTAGTGTGAATATATAATACTTTAAAAGAAACACCATATGCAACCCAATTAATATGATTCATAGAGTTGTCGTTAGAAATTAGCCAATAATCATGCTGAAGTGAAACAATTTTTATTTTAAAAATTACCAAATGTTGTTCTTTTTTCCTGTTATTATTTACTCTCTGCCTCTTTTCTCAGATTAATTGATGGTGGTAGAACTAAAACAAATGAATTAAAGAAGCAAGAAAAGAAAAAGAAAAGAAGGGAGGATGATAAAAGAGTGTAAATACACAGGCTATATAAGGTTACACAGTTGAAAACATCATTAAATTTGGTTCTAAGGCCTCTGGCAGCCAAAGCAAAACAAGGGAGATATGGACCATTACACTGTTCTTATTATTAGATAAGAAGAAACACACGAGTTCCTCAGAAAAGCAAATATATTTTTCTTGTATTAATTTCTCAAGGAAATCACACTGATGGGACCTCATACAGGAAACACTGAGTGATGTCACACACAATATTCAACTGGAGTTCTTCAGGCAAGTACCCCACACAGAGCACCCCTTAAAAATCAAGGGCACAAAATTAAAATGCAAATTTAGGCAAATTTTAAGTCCAAATATGAAACTTTCTGTGAGTCCAGCTCGACTGGCAGCATGAATGGAGTACTTAACTTTTAGACAACTCTTTGGTGGAGGCTGGTAAAAGACAGTTTCAATGTTGCCTTTAAGCCATGCAAGGCCAGTGGTGTGATGAAATGGTTGAATGCAGATCAATTATTCCCAGCCAGAGAGACTCAGCCACAACACAAGGATGTATCACAACCAAGCTACAGCTTAGCAGTGGTTACATTCTTTTTTTTTTATTTTTATTTTTTATAAACATATATTTTTATCCCCAGGGGTACAGGTCTGCGAATCGCCAGGTTTACACACTTCACAGCACTCACCATAACACATACCTCCCCAATATCCATAACCCCACCCCCCCTCTCCCAACCCCCCTCCCCCCATCAACCCTCAAGTTTGTTTTGTGAGATTAAGAGTCACTTATGGTTTGTCTCCCTCCCAATCCCATCTTGTTTCATTTATTCTTCTCCTACCCCCTTAACCCCCCATGTTGCATCTCCTCTCCCTCATATCAGGGAGATCATATGATAGTTGTCTTTCTCCGATTGACTTATTTCGCTAAGCATGATAAGCAGTGGTTACGTTCTTCATTGATGGCTCTCCCTCCTCCCCTCAGACCTGTTTGCTTCTTTTTTTTTTTTTAATTTTTAATTTTATTTTTTATTTTTACCTGGAGGTAAATACAGGCACAAATTCTAACAAAAAGTTATTTAGCATATAAAGAATTGAAAATACATCTTCTGCAAACAAAGAAGACTATACACTTGGGGGGGGCCTACGCAGCTGGGATCATTCCCATGGAGTTGCACAGACTGAGACTGGAGCAGCTCTAGGGGACAAAGCATCCTCACTCAGTGCTGCAAACAATTGACTGTTTCCATAATGTGAGTTTTGTGATGTGGTGTGACTAGGTCCCATCCAGAGGAAGCCAAGTGCCAATGGCATTTGAGGCCCTTTCTTAGACTGTGCTTTCCTGAACTCTTCTCCAGAATCTGGGTCTCAGAACCAGCCCTCTTCCTGATCAGCACAGTCAACATAGATGTCCCTACAAAGATTGAATGTACTTCTGTTTTCAGGATATAATGTAACATTTAAAATTAAGTTTAAATTGTAGCAAGTTCCTTTCTGTTTCCTCTCATATACTGTCCTTTTTACGTCAATGGGGTTCTCTTTCTACACAGAAAGACCCTCCTGACCAGGAACTAGATGGACAAGGTTCATGGTTATTCAAACACAGAGAGACAAATCTTTTTCAATTTATAAATGATTCATTGGAAGGAAATACAGATGTCCTTCTTGAGAGGAGGTTAATAAGACATTTTAATATCAGGACACCTGGGTGGCTCAGTTAGTTAAGTATCTGCCTTCAGCTTAGGTCATGATCCCAGGATCTTGGGATCGAGTCCCATGTTGGGCTCCTTGCTCAAGAGGGAGCCTGCTTGTCCCTCTGCCTACTGTTCCCCCTGCTTGTGCTCTCTCTCTCTCTCTCTCTCATAAATAAGTAAATAAACAAATAAAATCTTTAAAAAAAAACCATTTCGGTACCTTCAAAGCTACAAAGAATACTGTAAAGAAAACTTTTCCGAAAACTCCTAATACCATTTGTTCAATTCAGTATTCAGTGGGCTGAGAGACATCACTTCAAGAATTAAAGTGAAGGAAAAACAGTTGTTCTTGACAAGTCCAAGATAGCCTTCCTGATGATGGTCCTAATCAGGCTAGATGAATAAGTCAGCCTCATGCAAATGCATAATCTAAATTTGCATTTGACATCTTTTCAAAGGATCAAAATATGGAATAATATAAAATGTTGCTATGTTTGACCTATTTTTAACATATCTTGATGATTTGGAACTGTTTCTAGATCATCTAGATGTGTAAGCCCTGCCAGAATGAAAAGAATAAGTACACGCTGATAGTTGCATGTAACAAAGTGAATAGGATATAAATGTATGTAATTATAACTGAAGTACTGATTATGTAGGTAATATTTCTCCATATTTATCCCATAGAGGGCCACTTAACATTATTAAATTTTGAATGCAAATAAGTTTGGAAAGAAGTATTTCATTTCATTTAACATAGCTCTTCTTAAGAAGAACAATGTGAAAATATTCTTCCTAGTACAAATTGGCTCCAGGTAAGGCATGAAAACATATCCTGCTGTTCAGGTTTCTGGAGAAAATTATTTTCATTCCTAAAAGCAGAAACAAAATTGATGTTAAAAAGCTATCTAACTGGAGTCTAATATCCAAGCAGACAATGCATTAGTTGCATTGGGAAGAGTAAAAATCAGCGAACATCTTTATCTCTTTGGAAAGCGGATTTGGGGTAGGATATGTTCTTGTCCAGTGAGCTGAGGAGCTTGGTGACAGTCTCCACTTGGGCAGCCAACAATACTTTTACATCTGCCAAAAATACTCTCTTACTTCTGGGTACAAAAACCAAAATATTTGAAAATAAAATAAACATCATACATGCATGTGGGAATAATTCACATAATATTTAGGTAAATTTTGAAATGGTATAACTCAGAAGAGAAAACTTATTAAAGCACAGGCTGGAGCTGTACTGCTTCCTTATTAACTGAAATTCTCAGGAAAGGTACAGTCGATGCTTAAAATATAGTCTTTTTGGTTTGGTCAGCTTCTTTGCCCTTATCCTAAGGGCAAGGTACTAGAAAAACACTCATCTCCAGATGATACACCTGGAAACCAGCCTAAAAGAGAGATACATAGATTTGAAAATAAACAGACTGAGGCTGATTAGGATAGAAAAGTTTCCAGAAACTGATCCACCACACTCCTATCTAACAAGCATATTGAATTCTGCTGTATTCCTTATCAAAAGTCAACCTAGAGCCATTGTGTGATCAGTCCAGGAAAGGCCAAATAACCCACCTATTTCCCATTGAATTGCATACTATTTTCATGACATTGATGAGGACTTTTCAACTTAGAATTCTTTACTAGTACTGCCAGTGTGCTGCCTGTCTAGCCAAAACTGACTATTTTATTGAGTTCATTGTTGTTATTACTGTTGTGTATGACTTATCTTTAAAGGGATCCCTTTAGTAGGAGTTGGGAATCTTGGGGAGCAGTCTATTGAACTATTGATATCGCTCAATCTGAAACATATAGAGACACAGATTGTCCAGTTGAGGAAGAGGGGCAACAACCACCCTACCTCTGTTCTATCTTGGGTTTTTATTGCATTTGAAATAATTACAGAAAAACTGTGTTTTTCTGAGTTCTTCCCTCCCTCTTCAGCAATAAGAGGTGGAAGATAAAGTCCAACCTAGCAGAAGTCAAGGCCAGGGAGTGGAGTGACTGATAACAAAGAAGAAAAGAAACAGGTTGAGAGTTCTGGAAGCATCACAGAGTTTTCAAATATGGAGTCTTTGGTTATACTCCCTCATCCTTTTTGGAGGGCTGAGTCGGTTTTGTGTGTGAACCCATCTGCCTCAGAGCTTTCACTCAGAGAGTGCCAATATGCATATAGGAAGTTCAACCTTCAAAAGACAATTAACTTGGACTTGGTAAACTTTACTGCAGTTTGAAACCATTCAAGGTTATTCAAGTCTTTCTAAATGTATTGAATTCACTATATAATTTAAAGGGACCTGCTATGGGTGGGGAAGGGGAGAATTCACATCCAGTTACTGTCAACCATGATAGTGGCTCATAATCTCATCTGTGTTACACAACATTTTCCCCCTTCTTAAGAGAGTATCCTAATTTTTTAAGAATAAACATTTGACTTCAAAAGTCCTTATGGTAATACTTTTCAGATATGTCTGTTCAGATAAGTTGTCATATCACCAGTAATATGTGGAGTTGCTGTTGAACACTCACTGCAACACACACACACACACACACACACACACACACACATATATGTTTGTGGACTGATGCATTGAAGTTCTGGAAGAGAAGTAATATGCTGGTGTGCTAGGCTATATTACAAGAAATATAAAATGACATGTGATACCAAATATTTTATTTTGAAAAAAAAAAAAGAATATCTGAGGCATGAGAAAATTTGGAAGAAGAACAAGTGAAAAAAGACACTTCAAACTTTACCAAATTGATGTGTAATATATGTGTAATATTTCTCTTTAAAAGTATATTTTTAGTGCCACTAAGGTGCATGTGTCTAAATTTCCAACATCTTTTAGATTCATGGGACATTTGAAAGTTTTTACAGTATTTGGAATACTTATATATTGTGCAAAACCTACTCTGGTTTCAAATGTTCTTGTCTGGACTTGGAAGCAAAATGGAGGATCCTTCTAATGGCACTAATGGGACTCTCTTTACAAATACTGTTGTCATTTATGTTCAACGACTGCTGCAAGAATAAACCTGTGTGGGAATGAAAGACTTGACATGAACATAAGATCTATATTTGTCAAATCTCAGCTTCCAAAGTAATTGCAGAGACCACTATGAGAAACAACTTTGAAGCCCAGAGTTCAAACGATGTGCTATGCCCTTTTGTGGGTAGTTGTTTTTTTCCACTTCACAAGGGGCTCAGAATCTAACAGTCATCATTGGCAGTTGGACAATGCAGCATCAAAGGTTTCTGAGGAGCAGGGTTATTGCCAGATTTGACACTAAATCTGGTTGTGGGTTACATTCCAGTGCAAGTGACATGAATCATGGAATGATGGAGAAAGTCATCTATTAAATGTTGTTTTAGTGATCTGTCTTGCAGCCATTTTGGAATACAATCATGGGTGGCAAATTTTTTTTAAAAAAAGATAGCTGTGCTGGTATTTTCCATTTGGCATTCAGCTACTTGTGCAATAGCAATAACACAGTACATGAGAACCTCCAAGACATCCATGAAGTTTCTTTGTAGAAGCAAACCAGCCTAAGCGTATGTCTTGTGTTTTCCAAACACATAATGAAAGAGCATTAGTCATTTATTTGCTGTCTTCAAAATGGCAATGGGGGCTTTACTAGCTAAATGAGAGATGCAGTCATGTTGCATGGTGAATAGAATAAAGGCTCAAGCATTCTTGCTGATACTCTATGATTTCACCAAGAAACTGCTGACTTAGTTTGAGGCTCTGAACAAGCAATAAGTGAAGGCTAAGGCAGAGTTGTAAACTGCCTACTTGGGCATTGACAACATCCCTCAAGACATACAGAGAGGTCTTTGGCAAAAAGTGGTAAGCAGCCATTTAAGAAAGTCTTTCCGGTAATTAGTGGACCATTAAGCTAATTCAACAGAAAATTCAATGTCCACACATGACAAAGAATACAGGCTTTATATAATTAGTTTAGGAAAGTCATTAACAACATCAGAAACAATAACCAAAAAATAGCAACAATAACAAATTCTGTGGAGGGGGTAGAATTTGATTTCCAGGGTTGCTGCATTATATTATTTAAAAAGTCTAATTTTCAACAAAAAATATGAGACATGCAAAGAAATAAAGTATGGCTCATCCACAGGAATAGAAGTAGTCAATGGATCTTGTGAGGAAGCCCAGACATTGAACTTACTAGAAAAAGTCTTTATTATTTTTTTAATTTTATTTATTTTTTTTAATTTCTTTTCAGTGTTCCAGAATTCATTATTTAGGCACCACATCCAGTGCTCCATTGTGCCCTCCACAATACCCATCACCAGGCTCACCCAACCTCCCAACTCCCTCCCTTCCAAAACCCTCAGTTAGTTCCTCAGAGTCCACAGTTTCTCATGGTTCTTCTCCCCTTCCAATTTCCCCCAACTCCCTTCTCTTCTCCATCTCCCCATGTCCTCTGTGTTATTCCCTATGCTCCACAAATAAGCAAAACCATATGATAATTGACTCTCTCTGCTTGACTTATTTCACTCAGCATAATCTCTTCCAGTCCCGTCCATGTTGATACAAAAGTTGGGTATTCATCTTTTCTGATGGAAGCATAGTACTCCATAGTATATATGGACCAGATCTTCTTTATCCATTCATCTGTTGAAGGGCATCTTGGTTCTTTCCACAGTTTGGCAACTGTGGCCATTGCTGCTATGAATACTGGGGTACCGATCATCCTTCTTTTCACTACATCTGTATCTTTGGGGTAAATACCCAGTAGTGCAATTGCAGGATCATAGGGAAGCTCTATTTTTAATTTCTTAAGGAATCTCCACACTGTTTTCCAAAGTGGCTGCACCCACTTGCATTCCCACCAACAGTGTAAGAGGACTCCCCTTTCTCCAAATCCTCTCCAACACATGTTGTTTACTGTCTTGTTAATATTGGCCATTCTAACTGGGGTAAGGTGATAGATATCTCAATATGGTTTTGATTTAAATCTCCCTGATGGCTAGAAAAAGGCTTTAAATAAGATAATTTAAACATGCCCTTAAACTAAAGGAAACCATGACTAAAAAAATAAAAGTACGAGAATATAATATATATATATATATATATATATATATATATATATATATATAAAATCAATTGTAGAATATCAATGAAGATAGAAATTATAAAAATAACCAAATAGAAATTCTGGAATTGAAAAGTACAGTAATTGAGAGATACCTGGGTGACTCAGTGGGTTAAAGTCTCTGCCTTCAGCTCAGGTCATGATCCTAGGGTCCTGGGATCAAGCCCTGCATCAGGTTATCTGTTCAGTAGGGAGCCTGCTTACCCCTCTCTCTGTCTCTGTCTGCCTCTCTGTCTACTTGTGATCTCTGTCTGTCAAATAAATAAATAAAATCTTAAAAAAAAAGAGAAGTAATTGAAAGGAAAAAATTACTAGAAGGGAGCAGCAGCAATTTGAGCCAGTAACAGGAAGAATTAGCAAGCTTGAAGATAGTCTAGCTGAGATATCAAATCTGAAGGACAGAAAGAAGAAAAAATGAAGAGTCTATGGGATACCATCAAGAATACAAACATATGTATAAGGGGAGTCTCAGAAGGAGAGAAGTGTAAGAATGGGACAGAAAGAATGTTTGAAGATATAACGTATGAAAACTTTCCAAATTTGATGCAAAATATTAATCTACTTATCCAAGAAATTACAAGTAGGATAAATTCAGATATCCTCATCAAAACACACCATAATCAAACTGATGAAAGACAAAGACAAAAAGGGGATCTTGAAAGCAGCAAGAGAGAAGCAATTAAACTTATACTAGGAATAATCATCAATAATATTAATACTAATTTCTCTTAAAAAGCATGAAGACCAGAAGATATTCTGATAACATTCACAAAGTACAGAAAAAAATGAGAATTCTATATCTAGCAGATTGTTCTTAAAAATAAGATTAAAGAAGAAATGAAGACATTTCCAGATAAACTAAGCTGAGAGAATGTGTCACAAGCAAAGCTGTCCTACAAGAGCTATTAAATAGAACTCTTTAGGTTGAAATAAAAGGGCACTACAGAATAAGTCAAATCCCCATGAAGAAATAAAGAATGCTAATAAGGGTAAGCACATAGGTGAATATAAAAGATAACACAAATGTATTTTTTATTTATAACACTTTTTTTTGTTCTTTCTGATTTAGGAGAAAATTACATAAAAAATCATAAGTATTTATGGTCATATGATATGTATAGATTTAATTTTATGAAAATAATAAAATGATGGGGGAAGAAGGAAAGTTTCGTATATTACTTGAATTCACAGGTATTTATCCAAATGAGACTGTTAAAAATTAAAATGCTGGGGCGCCTGGGTGGCTCAGTGGGTTAAGCCGCTGCCTTCGGCTCAGGTCATGATCTCAGGGTCCTGGGATCGAGTCCCGCATCGGGCTCTCTGCTCAGCAGGGAGCCTGCTCCCTCCTCTCTCTCCACCTGCCTCTCTCTCTACTTGTGATCTCTCTGTCAAATAAATAAATAAAATCTTTAAAAAAAAAAAATTAAAATGCTAATTGTAATCCCCAGGGCAACTACTGAGACAATAACTAAAATAAATAGTAAAAGAAATGACAAGGGAATTAAAGTGATATATAAGATAATGTTTAATAAAAAAGAAGGAATTAATGAAGGAATAGAGAAACAAAAAAGATATTAGATGTATAAAAACAATAAGCAAAACAGCAGATGCAACTTATTGGCAATTATATTAAATGTAAAATGATTAATCCAGTCAAATAGCAAATATTTGGGGGAAAAAAGTCCAGCTAAATGCTATAACAAAAACTTTAGTTTTATGACACAAATTGAATGAAAGGAAAAGGGTAGAAAAAAGATATACTAACCAAACAATAATCACAGGAGAGCTATAATAGATATCCTAATAACAGAAAAAAATAAACTCTAAGAAAAAAATTGCTAGTAGAAACAAAGAATGAAATTTTATAATAATAAAAGGGTTAATTTATGAAGAAGGCATAACAATTATAAACATATGTTTACCTAATGTCAGAGATCTGACATATGAAGGAAAAAGTGACAGAAATGACAGGAAAAATATACAATTCAACACTAATGATTGGAGATTTTAACAGCTCTTTCAATGATGGATAGAACAACTACAAAGAATAATGAGAAAATAGAAGATTTTGCAACCCTATAAACTGACTAGATCAACAGACATCCATACACCCCACCTAATAACAGACTACTCCTAATATGCACCTAATAAGAATGCATATTATTCTCAAGTGTACATAAAGAATTCTCCAAGATAGATGATTTTAAGCCGTAAAAGTAGTATCAAAAATGTAAAATAATTGAAATTGTACAAAAGTTTAATGTTCCAAAAATGATATGAAATTAGAAATCAATAACAATTTGGAAAATGTATAAATACATGGAAATCAAACTTAAGTGATCAATAGGTCAAAAAAGAAATCACAAAGGGAATTAGAAAATACTTTGAGATGAATGGGGGCACGTGGGTAGCTCACTTAAGTGTCTCACTTTTGATTTCAGTTCAGGTCATGATCTCAGGGTCATGAAATAGAGTCCCACTTGGACTGGGTGTGGAGCCTGCTCAAGATTATCACTCTCTGACTCTCCCTGTCCCCTCCTGCTCCTGCACACACACGCTCTCTCTAAAAAATAACAAAAACAGAAACAAACAAACAAAAAAAGGAAAGAATTTGAGATGAATGAAACCAAAATATAGTCTTCCAGTTTTGGAATGAATAAATCACAAGAATAAAAGGCACAGCATACGGAATACAGTCAATGATATTGTAACAGTGTTGAATGGTGACAGATGGTAGCTACACTTGCGGTGAGCATAACATAACATATAGAGAAACTGAATCACTCTGTTATATACCTGAAACTAATGTAGAACTGTGTCAATTATACTCAAATCTTTTAAATACATGTCAAATTATATGAGGTGCAGCTAAAGCAGTATAGAAGGGAAATTTATGGCTCAAATACATATATTGAAAAGAAAGAAAGTCTCACATTAATAACCTGAGGTTTTATCTTAAGAAACTAGGAAAAGAAGAGCAAACTAAGCTAAAGCAGGAAGGAGAAAAAATAATGAAGTTTAGTAACTAAATAAATGAAATAGAGAACAGAAGAACATTACAGCAAACCAACAAAACCAAAAGTTGGTTCTTTGAAAAAGATCAGCAATTATGATAAACCTTTAGCTAGAGCTCAAATTATTTAAATCAGGAGTGAAGGAAGGCACATTAATACTGACCTTAGAGAAATAAAAAAGGATTTTAAGGGAACACTATAAACAATTGTATGCTAACATTTAAGATAGCCTACATGAAATGAACAAATTCCTAAAAAGATACAAACTATCAAAACTGAGTCAAGAAGAAGGAAAATCTGACTATACCTACAGAAAATTAGGAGATTGAAAAGTTAATAAAAATTTACCACAAAGAAAAGCTCAGACACAAATTACTTTGGTGGTGAATTCTATCAATCAATCAATCAATATTAGCAATACTTCACAAACTCTTTGAAAAAAATAGAAAACAAGAAAACATTTAACAACTTAGTCTATGAAGCCAGCATTCCTGTTTCCAAATTCACGCAGACATCACAAGAAAGGAAAGTGACACACAAGTAGTGTCCCTTATAAAAGTAGATATAAAAATCTCAAACATGTCTTGAAAGAAATCCTGTGGCCGATGTTGAAGAGGTTACTGCCTAGGTTCTCCTCTAGGATTTTGATAGGTTCCTGCCTCATGTTGAGGTCTTTTATCCATGTCGAGTTTATCTTTGGGTATGGTGTAAGAAAATGGTTGAGATTCACTCTTCTACACATAACTGTCCAATTTTCCCAGCACTGTTTATTGAAGAGACTGTCCTTTTTCCACTATATATTTTTTCCTGCTTTTGTCAAAGATTATTTGACCATAGATTTGTGGGTCCATATCAGGACTCTCTACTCTGTTCCACTGGTCTATGTGTCTGTTTTTGTGCCAGTACCATGCTGTCTTGATCATCACAGCTTTGTAGGAAAGCTTGAAATCAGGCAACATGATACCCCCAGTTCTGTTTTTCTTGTTCAACATTTCCTTAGCAATTCGGGGTCTCTTCTGGTGCCATACAAATTTTAGGATTGTTTCAGCACTTTGAAAAATGACAGTAGAATTTTGATCGGGATGGCACTGAAAGTATAGATGGCTCTAGGCAGTATAGACATTTTAACAATGTTTATTCTTCCGATCCATGAGCATGGCATTCTTTTCATCTTTTCGTGTCTTCTTCAATTTCTTTTATGAGTGTTCTGTAGTTCCTCAAGTACAGATCCTCTTTGGTTAGGTTTATTCCCAGGTATCTTATGGTTCTTTGTGCTATAGTAAATGGAATTGATTCTCTAATTTCCCTTTCTATGTTTTCATTGTTAGTGTATAAGAAAGCAACTGATTTCTGTGCATTGATTTTGTATCCTGCCACATTACTGAATTGCTGTACAAGTTCTAGTAGTTTGGGGGTGGAGTCTTTTGGATTTTCCATATAAATTATCAGGTCATCTGCAAAGAGAGAGAGTTTGACTTCTTCTTTGCCAATTTGAATACCTTTTGTGGAGCGTAAGGAATGATATGGAGGACATTAGGAGAAGGAAAGGAAAAGTGAATTGGGGGAAATTGGAAGGGGAGATGAACCATGAGAGACTGTGGACTCTGAGAAACAAACAGGGTTTTGGAGGGAAGGGTGTGGGGGGTTCAATGAGCCTGGTGGTGGGTATTATGGAGGGCATGTACTGCATGGAGCACTGGGTGTGGTGCATAAACAATGAATCTTGGAACACCAAAATAAAATTAAATTAAAAAAATCTCAAACAAAATATCAGTAACCCCATTGCAGCAACATGTAGAATTAATCATACATCGTGACCAAGTAGAATTTATCCCAAGAATATAAGGTTGGTTAAACATACAGAATTTAATCCATGTACTATATCATCTGAATAAAATAAAGGACAAAAAAATATGATCACTTCAATAGTAAAAGCATTTGACAAAATCCAGTATCTTCTATGATACTTCTATCTTTTCTATGAAAAAAATCACAAGACTGGAAGCTTTCCTGATAATTTTAGGATTAAGAAAGTGTGTCTGCTTTTACCCCTTCTATTCTACATTGTACTGGAGATTCTAGAGAAGGAAGTTAGGGATGCAAAATAAATAAAAGGCAGCTAGGTTGTAAAGGTAGAAGCAAAACTATTTCTATTTGCTATTTTTTGTCTATTTTTTGTCTATTTTGTCTATGTCTATTTTGCATAGACATCCTGTGGAATCCACACATACAAAAAATGGACTAGTGCTAATAAGCAAGTGCAGCAAGTTTGCAGGACACAAGATCATATGCAAAATTAATTGTATTTCTGTACATTATTTTCCCGTCACAAAACATGTTTCTCACATAGAGTCTGCACAAGATCTTTTCATCCACAAAGCCTAAACAATTACACTTTCAGGCACTGTAGTGTACACTCAAGTAGGCAAGAGTCCCAGAAGCTCTATTAAAATTAATCAGTCTTCACTACTTGACATTGAGCTCAAACCAATATTTGTTTTTGATGGAAAGAAAAACAAACAAAACCAAACCAGAGTGAATTAACCTGTTCGGGCTGCCGTAACAAAATATCATAGACCGTGCACCTTAAACTAAGCAATTTCCCACGCTTCTAAATGCTGCAAAATTCATGATCAAGGTGCCAGCTGATTCATTTCCCGGAGAGAGCTCTCTTCCTGGCTTATAGGTGGTCACCTTCTCACTGTGTCTTCACACAGTAGAGAAAACCATTATGCTTTCTTGGGTCTATTCTTTTAAGAGCACTAATCTCATCATGAGGGCTCTACCCTCTGACCTCATCTAACTCTATCTCCCACATGCCCCCTCTCCAAATGTCATCAGGGCCCCAATACATGAATCTGGGGGTGGGGTCACTAACATTCAGTCCTCAACACAGAAAAAAGGACTTCAATCTAGAAAATGTCTGATTACCTTTACCCAAAGTTTTCATTTTTTTTTTTTCTTTATCACCCTTCAGGTTTCCATCAGCATTTTCAGGAAATCACCTGATCTAGTATTCACGAAGAGCCCATTTCTCCTTGAGGGAAGGAATTTTGTGCATGTTTGGTTAAGTAACCCCAAACAAACAGTCCAAGACAAAGGCAATATTACTCAGTTCTGAAGAGCTCTTTTCTATGTTTCCCATTATAAACTAAGAAATAAAAGGCTCAGGATTCTGTCATTGAAGTATTGAGTAATATGCATCGCCCTGTTTGGAAAATATCAAACTGTATTTGATAGTATTTACTCAGCATCAGTAGTATTCAATTAACAGAATGAGCAGTGGAGTGAAAAATTTCAAGCAACATTTCGTCAAATGTTCATTTTATTAGGCTTGACTGTTAGGCTCCTTGAATTTTGTACATCAAGTAAAATACCAAAGTTGCCCTGTAAAGATGCTGTTTTAGAGGTGATAAGAAACAGTCCACTTTCCTTATCTTGACCTCTGGTTTGGCTACTTCCTCCTCTCTACTCTGAACTGGAGGTTCTCAAGTCTTTTGGAAAGTACAAGCCCAGAAGAACTGTCCTTTGCTAAGAAGTGAATCTGGGAACTCTGAGGGGCTTTGCAGAATAGAGACTGGTAATGGTTAGCATAAATGGTGCTAAGATCACAAAAAGTTGGAAACATGCTATGGTTTGTCACGATAATTATCCCTGGGAAGTAATATATGTGCAGATTAGTGAGGGAGACTAATGCACTCCGATTGCATTCTACTGTGCATACTAAAGACCAAGTCAGAGAAGACTCATTCCTTTCCCTGAAAGGACTCAAATTGAAGGTGTCATGCAGAAACCAGTCTTTACATGTAGGGAATGCCATGCAGGTTCATGCTATGGGAAGCCATTCTCAATGTGAATGTTGGCATTCAGTTATTATCAGAAAGCTTTAAAAAGTCCAAAAAGAGTAAAAAGTCAAGATTCACTCAAGAAAAAGTAGAATTATTCTTTTTTTTTTTTTAAGATTTTATTTATTTGTCAGAGAGAGAGGGAGAGAGAGCAAGCACAGGCAGACAGAATGGCAGGCAGAGGCAGAGGGAGAAGCAGGCTCCTGCTGAGCAAGGAGCCCGATGCGGGACTCAATCCCAGGACGCTGGAATCATGACCTGAGCCGAAGGCAGCTGCTTAACCAACTGAGCCACCCAGGCGTCCCAAAAGTAGAATTATTCTAAGAGAAAAATCAAGGGCTCTCGTTTATATCCCAGAGACATGCTAAGCTTTGGGAACTGTGGCCTGCTACAGTTCTCTTCCTTCTGAAACACAGACCACAAAGAATTCTGGGCATAGACATTAAACTTAGTGAAACTTACACCAGGAGCCATGTACACGAATCTTCATACCAGTGTGATATCCGTGTGACTGGACAATGGATAAATAAAGCATGACATTACAGTAGCACACTATATTTTGATAAAAATAATTGTATTATAGTTGTACACAAGAACTTGAAAGCATCTTAAAATGTGAGTGAAGAAAAAAGTTCACCTTTACTGGAGTATTGATGATACAAAATTAATAATTAACAGGCACCACCCTCTATGTTTCCTTCCTCGGTTCTCACCATCTAAATCGATTGTTCATTTCTTAGGCATGTGGACTGTTTTATGCAAGGCCTTATATTCGAGCTCTGTTGAAGTGTGCCCTGTAATGGGTACCTAGATAAAGCAGAGAGCTGAGGTCCTTCGACCCCTGGCTAATCCTGGTTAATCCTCCTGTTTACTGGGCAACCATCTTATACAGTTTAAACACAGAAAACTTAAAGAACTAAGCTACCTTAGTTAAAGGCCAAACAAGAAAGTTCATTCCCAACAGGGAAAAATCTCCATTCATGGTTCAGAGGAATCAAAGACTGTGGCCTCAAGAATGACTCACCTGACATTGAAGGCATGAAGTATGGTAGAGAGACAAGGACTCACTTAGAGGAAGTAACTCAGAATGGGGTCTGCAACACCATGGATGCAGGCAATGATGGGCTGGAGAAAACTGCAGATTTAGAGAACAGATGGGTCCTCCTGGAGAACTTGGACCAACCAATCCTTGTATCTTGGAGGAGGGCAGATTGAAGGACCTGTATATTTTTAACCAAACTAGAAATTATGGCAACTATTTTCTACCCCTTTAAAATAAAAATGCCAGCTTCATTTGTACTAATGATTATCATATAATTATTGCATGATAACTCTCTGGCTAAGGGTAAATGTGTAAATGTGCTCTGAATGAATGAATGGTACAAAAATGCAGTTAGTTATTATTAATGACCAAACTAATATCATAATTTGAGCTAGACTTCTTATGACCTTGATTTTCTGATCCTCAAAGGGCATTTTTTCCCACCAAATATCACATGTAATATCTTCAACATACAGAGCAGACAATTCTGTGATATCCTCTGGTAGTCACTTTTTGCCAAGCAAGTATGGTTTTTAAAACCAGGTAAGGGTCTGGGTTATGAGTTCCTAGATGAAAACCCCACAGGATGCACACTTTGAATGGAACATTATTTATCTCTTTCCTCTCCTTTTTCTCACTTAGAGGCTAAGGGATCTCCTGAAACTCCTATCATAGAGACTCCAACTGAATCTTGAATGTGTTTGCCATTACGTCTACCTCCTGACCCTAGCTCAGCTTTCTAACCTTCTCAGAAACACATATGCAATGTCCTTGCACCAGAGGGCCCACTCTGGTTCTGTCTGATCGACAAGAGCTGGGCACTTTCAAGACAGCTCAGGGGCCAAATATCCCACTGGTAATTATTCATGTTGTGCCTGCTTATGTAATGCAGCCAAAGAGCAGTAAATACCACTAGGCACAGAGGGGGAAAGTAGAGGCCCATAAAGAAACTTGTTTGGGGCAAGTCAATTACTTGTGACATTTACTGCAAGGTAAATTCCAATTACCATTATTATGAAGTTGCTAACTCCAATTTGAGGTAAGAGCCAAGGGCACCTATTTATTAACTCAAAGCTCACTAGGCATGTCCTTGAATACTGTTCATTTTTAGATGAAATGAAATATACTGGTGGTTTTTTTCCCAGAGAAAAGATAGCCATGGTGAACCTACATACTCAGTGAGGAGAGCCAGTGTTTTGTTGCTTCCTTTCAAGCATGCTTGTGATTTTAGTTTTGCCTGCTGTCTTGGACTCCTTGGCAGGGACCAAGAGCCCTGCCCCGTGACTCAGGTTCTGACTGCTGAGGCATGAACTCTAAGATGGGTTGAAAGAGCCACCTGATGGAGAACAAAGGTGGGTTTTTTTGTGGTGTGTTTTTGTTTTTGTTTTTGTTTTTGTTTTCCCCAGAGGTGCCCAAGTCTTAGCAGGCACAATCAAAGGGACAAAGGGTTTACCCACCACTCTTCCTAACAATGTCTTCTTTTGTGAATCAGGGCTGGGCTCTCGTGCTCCTCCCCCAGGGAAACCAGGTGGGATGTCTTCTCCCCTGGTCAGTTCTACAGAAACACTGGAGTATGTGGCAATCATTTCACTAAGTCCAAAAGGGGTCCCTGGGAGTTCAATTCACAGTCCAATTCAGAGAAACACTTAGACCTTTATCGTCCATGAGCCTTTCACCCCTTAAAATCCTGACCAAAACTTCAAGTGTCTCCCTTCACAGGTATGGGTAACCCTGAGGAAACAGTTCCAATGTTCCAAGAAAAAAGATTTTTTTCTTCTTAACTTATCTGAGCTAATATAGGAATACCTTGAATCTTCTTTGAATCTGCATATTAACTGACTCTAATATGATTTATATTAATATTTTGGATATATGTAACTTTTCCAAATGGGAATGAAAAAGATGATAATATCCTGTTGTGATGTTCTGAATAAGTGTCTGGGCCTGCCACCTCCTTATTGTGGCATCGTCCTTTTCTGCAGAGAGTCTTCCCTCGCATAATAATCGCCCACACAGGCGCGCACACACACACAATCCTTCAAAGCACAATGGACAACCTCACTTTGCAGCTGGAACCCCTGAGACACAGGAGAATACAACTACCACTCCCAGAAGATTGTCATTTTGGAAGCAGCAAATGCCTCCGCAGCTGTCTGGGAAGTGTGAAGGCATTTGCTGGTGCCACTCCTGACTGGGCCCTTCTCCACTGGGTATGGTGGCCATTGTTGGTGAAAGGTTGCTGCCCACACGAAACCTGGTCTCTCAAACCCCCCAGCCTCTCCTTGAGACCTTAAACCTGAGCCCTGTCAAGCCTCAGAACAACTGTTCACCCCAGCTAAAGGCTCCACCTACCTTTGCCTCTCTTTAGCTCCACCGATATTCTGTTTCAGAAACCTTGTAAATCCCCTTCACCAGGACTTTTCTACCCAGACAATTTTCAACAACTTGGAACTTCAAAAACCCAGATTCAGGGACCTGAGTCTCCGCGCTTTTAGGAGGTCCCTGTAGTCCATGTGCAAATTTACCCACCACTCTTCCTAACATCTTCTTTTGTGAAAAATAAATAAATATTTCACCTTGCCAACATTGTTAAAGGGAGTCTTACAACATTACTATTTTCTGTATATGTTAGCACATTTCCATCTATCTCTCTAGAGAACTGGCAAATGCGAAGGTGTCAGTAATGCCCAACCTGCATGGGATACATGGACACAGAGGCTGGATCCAAGGTCACTCAACCCAGGGCCATTACCCTGGGGGTCAACACCAACCTATCTACTTCTAGCCTGGGTTTTTTGCTCAAGGGGGGGCTCGGGATAAGGGTGCAACAGGACTACAATTCAGTAACCATGCAAATAAACGTGCTTTGCATTTCTTTTTTTTTTTTTTTTTTACATTTATTTACTTACTTACTTACTTATTTATGAGAGAGAATGAGAGAGCACAAGCAGGGGGGAATGGCAGACAGAGGGAGAGAGAAAAACAGACTCCCCACTGAGCAGGGAGCCCGACCTAGGGCTGGAGCCCAACCTGCGTCTTGATCCCAGGACTCTGGAATCATGACCTGAACCAAAGGCAGCCACTTAAGAGACTGAGCCACCCAGGGCCCCCCCTCTTTTTTTAATTGTCTTTCAAGGCTTTCAGATAACAAAGGTACTAAGTACTTAGGTCTTAAAGCCACTCAACTTTCATTTACCTTGGCCACATCCTCTCACATGACTTCTCCATTTGTCTCTGATAACATCTAAAAAGAAATTATCCTTTCTCTTTCATCTGGGAATCCAGGGACATCCTGAAACCAAATAAGATTTGCCAATTAATAATCTGAGGTGATATTTTCTTGCAATGCAAGAATGGTAGAGGAGAAAGAAAAAACCAAACCAACCAACCAACCAACCAGCTAATTAAGAACAAGAAAAGGAAAACACAGTTCATATTTAAGGATCTGACAGAAGCACCTGCAAACAGGAAGTTGCTGCCAGGTGGGCTGAGAGTGTGACCTTCCAGTCATTCCTAGAGGAAAAGTCCTATCCTCTCCTTCAGCCCTTTCTGTTTGGCAATATCAGCAGGTACAGGGCAGGAGTCAATAAATGTGGAACTTTCCAAGGCTTTTCATGACATTCTGGTTAACTTCATTCATAGTTACCATTTGTCCTGCACATGGAGTATTTTTCTCACAGATAATGCCAAATCAAAGAAAGAAATATTTGTCATGGCATGCTATATGCCAGATATGGGCACTTAGGAAATAAGAATGACCAACACACCATTACTTCTCCAGAGAAAATAACTGCTAGACATATAAATATTTTCAATACTAGGTCACAGTGGATGAATTCTAGAATGTATAGGAGACTGAGCATACACAGGGAACTTTAACCCAGCAGAAGAGGTGGAAGAAGGTAGTCAAGAAGACTTCCTAGAGAAGGTGCTCCTAGGATGAGTTATGAAGAACAAAGAGGGGATTCTGGAAGAAAAACTATGGATGAAGAGCAGGAGTGAAATAATTGAAATAAGTGTTCTGGGAATTAGAGGTGATGCTAGAACAATAGGTCCAAAGGAACAAATAATGGGAGATGAACTCAGAAAGTCAGGGGAAACCAGGTTATGGAGGGCCTGAATTCATGCATAGGTGTAGGACTTTGTGAGGTACACAACAGGGAGTCACTGAAAAGTTTTGCACAAGGGAGTGAGGAACCATCTAGCAATAATCTGAAAAATGAATTTGGGGGAATGGATGGCATAGAAGGAAAAAACTGGGACAAGAAGACATGCCAATCAGTTATTAAAATATTTATGGCTAAGAGATCATAAAAATTGAATTAAAACCCTCTCGGGATGAGGTTATTTGTGAGGTAAAATTTATAGGACTTTCTGAGCGATTAAATGGAAAATGGGAGACATAGGATTCAAAAGTAACTTCCAGGTATCTGACTGGAGTGATTCAGTTGGCAACTGCACTGATAAATAACATGGAGGATACAGGAGGAAGGTTACTTGGAGAAAAATAGGAGTGTTAGGTGGGTTGAGTTTGAAGTGGCTATGAGGCATCCAGGTGGGGATATCTAGTAGGCGTTGGGTGGGCATATGAGTATGGAGCTTGAAGAGAGGTCATGGTTACAGAAATAAACGTGTGAGTCATCTATACCTAAAAGGTGGCTAAACGTATGTGATTCAATGAGCTCATTCAGGAATGAGGAGAGAGGAAAGACAAAACTCTGGAAAATCCCAACAGTTAAAATGGGTGGCTCTTCATTCCTATGAAGTAAATCAGAATGTTTAGGATAACCTTTTTCCCATCACCGCTTTGGAGGGGATTTTTTTACTTGTTCAGAGTCCCCTGAGGCACCAGATCTTTTGGCCAATGACAAACACTGGAATCAAACAATAGCATAAGAACTTAAGCATTACCTATCCTTGTGAATTTTAGACTCTAAGGGATTCTGGCTGCTTCAGTGTTTCAATACCAAGAAAAGAACCACTAAGAATGAAATTTCAGGCATAAACAAAGATTTTTGAAGCCAGGTTGGACCTCATGGAGTTCATTCTTCTTTTGTCCATTCCCGTCCCATCTTTTTATTCCAATCATCTTCACCCAGGATTCTGGTCTCAGTGGGTACTACTCATTTCACCCTGCAGATTAGCTAGAATAAGATTAGCCCGAATAAGTGAAAATGAATAAGTAAAAATGTCTCTAAAACAAGTAAATCATCCCCATGCTAATTTGGGCCTTGTGGTTTTGGTAGGTTAATAGAGTTTCCATACTTTCCCCTTTCTCACTAAAGATTTCAGGGGACAGGGTATGTGGCAAAGACTTTTTCCCCACCAGTTTCATTCTCCTTTCTTCAGCTCATGGCTAGACATTTCCCACTTCCCCTTACAACCATTGCCTGACTAATTTCTCTCCAATGGAAAGAATTTCTGTTTCTCAGTAATAGGATAAGTGCTCTCTACATCCCTGAAATCCTTCCTTTAGTGGCTGTCATCTTTGTAGTACCCAGAGCAATATGAAATAATGGTTGTGGTTAAAAAAAAACATTTGCCACTCAGGCAGCAACCATGTGTGCCCCATGTGGGTAATCATTCTCTTTGTCATGTAGGAAACCTAACAAGAGGTGCTTGGCTGTGATATGAAAGTAAGTTTGCTCCATATTCTAGTATCTTCTGATATGATTCCTACCTTCTTGATTTGGTTTGCATTAAGTTTGATTGGTAGAGAATAAACTTTTCCAACCCTGAAAATATCAGATCACCTAATGCACAACATTTTTTTAAATTTAATTTAATTTTTTCAGTGTTTCAAGATTCATTGTTTATGCACCACACCCAGGACTCCATGCAGTACATGCCCTCCTTGCTTATTCTACAGTTTTCATGTAAAAGGGCAACTTTCAACAAAATTGTAGTTTTCTTCCTCTGATTTCAAATATGCCAACTTTAACATATGCTTATTTAATTCTGCTGGGACTTTTATTATCTCCTTTAAGAGTCCACAAAAAGTGGTTCACGTGTTCCAATATCGTGAATTTCTCCTACCAAATTCCCTGCTGTAGCAGCGTTTGCAGGCATGTGGTCTAAGGTCTAACATATAGCAGTTTGGGACATGACTACACTGATGAGTAAATTGACTCACTGAGTTCTAAGCTGTAAATAGGAGTTCTCAATGCCTTCCTCTCTATTCCCTCAGCTTAGCATTTTCATAATTTAGGGTTAATGACTGTACACACTCCTGGTAATGATTTGTGCATAAGTCAAGATCCTATCTGTGCTTGATTTCCTAAATATGAGGTATCAAGCACAGATGCTAATTGACTCACAAAACTTGAGAGCCCAGTAGAAGACCTGATTTTGCATGTGACTTTAAAAAACAAAATGAGAGTCCTTGTCCCAGTAGTTAGAAGCCTTGTCCAATGATGATGTTAATCACTGTGGCAAAGGGGAAGCAACTTGCTCTTTGGGTCAAGTACTACACTCTTGGGATGAGAATGGAACCCCACACAGACATCCATGACTGAAAGAGGAAGAGAGGAGAATCCTTAGAGAAAAATTAGATATGTAGGAAAAACAATGTTGCCTGAGCAAACTCAAGCAAAACCAACACCAACAACAAAACACTGAAAAAAGAAATCTCTCTTGAACAGATCTTTTAGTCTGTTTTTCAAATGCCATATTTTTGTACGAGTGTGGATTATTATTAAGCAAATATTTATTTCTTCCTCTTTCCTCCATGAGTGAAGTTTGTCTTCCTGACCTACTCACTGGTGCTGTTTAGCCATATGATTGTCTATGGCCGATGGAATGTTAGTGGACATGACATGAGGAGGCCTTACATGTGTTTGTGTGTTTTGACTTGGCTCTTGTGCCTTGAATCTGCCATAGGAAGCGCATGCTGCAGTTAGAGCTGCCCCATCAGCCTGCATCCCAGAACGGACACACATACAGCAGATCTGAATCCAGTCCACAACCTCGAGCTAGGCCATTCTAGATGATGATTCTAGATGAGTCCGTTCTAGATGAACTGCAGGCACACTGCATAACTATAAAAGAAGAAATGCTTGTGTCGTAAGCTCCTGAGCTTTGAGATTGTCATGCAGCATTATTTTGGCAAGTTATCAAGACATTTTTTTGCCATAGATGCTCCAGAATTTCCTTCTTAAAGCAGAATTTCTTTCTAAATGCAGGAATACAGAACAAAGGAAATTATCTTTAGGTTGCATTTCCAGAGCAAGGACATTGTTTTTATTCAGAAAGTAGGTTTACTTTGGGTGAGCTAATATAGATCTGGGGGATGGTGGGATGTCGTCAGTTCTAAGAAGTCCCCTTTTCCACTCTAACATTTCTGTCCCAGCATGTGTTATTAAATCAATCGTTGGTGGATGGTCGTTTCTCCATTTCCTCGTCCTGCTCCCCCCCAGGTCACGTGTCCTTTAAAGACCAACTAAGTGGGTCTCACAGTCCAGCCATTCAGAAGTCCAGAGGCACACGCAGGGTTTGGCCGGACTGGAGCTGATGATGGTTGTGCTCACTGACTGGTGTGTTAAGTGTCTAAACAGCATTAGTAAACATAGAGAGAGTATGAATTAACTGAGTGAAGCAAAGCAGTATTCGGTTGGGAAAACGAAACAGAATTCCATGCTGCGGTACCGGTGAAGTCAGCTTTTTTTTGGATATGCCTAATTGCCTGAATGCATAGTTTTTCAGAACCCAGATTACTGTATCATGCAGTAACGAAGCAATTATTTTTTATTTGGAAATTGTTCAAAACAGTTATCAAATGACCATCTTGACAGTTTAAAAAAAAAAAAAAACACAACTGCAAGCATGGTCCCATCCAGCATGGGAAACCACACAACATAAAACGATGATGAAAAAAAACAAAAACAAAAAAAAAAAAACAAAAAAACTTAGTTGTTGCCTTGTGAGTGCTGGCAATTGTCAACCAAAACAAAAGTTTAGCTTCAGTTTATCAGATATTAAGCTGCTCTGTCTGATTGCAGTTAGTCAACAGTTTCAGCTGCTGAGGTTTTCCCACGGAACGATATTATAATTGGTTGGATAATTGGGGGTTGTGTTCCTGACCAAGGACTCAGCAAGAAATAAATCATAGATATAACACAACAATGTGTCATGCAAGCAAGATACAACAACCATAAACCTCCCAAATCATTTGAATTAGTAAAATTATGATCCCAGTGCCATAAAATGGGCAAGAATTCACCAATAATACATAAAATACAAGCCTAATGCATCATAAATTTAGCCAATCTAAAACTAATAGAAAAATAGCTATTGTAAACATTGAGTTAAGACTTTTGTAGGATGATGTGTATGGCCCTAAGTCTTCAAGAAAAGAAAAGCAAGCTGTCACAGTAAATTTAACTGATGCATTCTTTATTTCTCAATAAATTTCAGTGCTGTAAATATGTCAAATAAAAGCCAATATTGTTTCTTGAAATGCAAGACCTTGGGGAAGGATGTTTAGGACAAAACACCACTAGCTCTTAAATTCAAATTGTCGACATTTCCATCTATCTCCATATATAATTAGCTGGCACCTGTGTGAACACGCACACATACACCCATACCCGCCCTCCTGGATGAGTCATAAAATAATTCCTCCAGTGTCCATCCCTGAACATAAGGATGTGAGAAGCAACACCAAGAGGACTCTTTTTCATGGTCCCTTCAGGCTGGTGGTTCTTAACTAAACCTAGTTTTTCTTGACATTTGGGACACCAAACACTGGATAGTAGAGACCAAGGATGCTGAGTCCTACCATGCACAGGAGAGCCCCCTACAAGAAGTTATCTAGCTGTAAATGTCAATAGTGCTGAAGTTGAAAGTACTTTACACAAAAATTTGTACTATAGAAGAAAAGATATGGATTCAGCCATTCAGCTTACCTGGATAATTCTTGATCGATCGTCTATTTTATTGCTCAACAAAAAGTGCTTCTTATCAGCAGCCCTACCGGAGTTAATCTGCAAGGAAAGCAAGAGATTTGATTGTTTTGTTCATCACTGTGATCTCAGTCTACTGCCTGGCACATTTGTGTGCTTTGGTGAATATTTGTTAAATAAATGAATAAGTGGACGGAAAGAGGAAGAAAGAAAGAAGGAGAGGAGGCAGGAAGGAAGTGGATGGTGCTAGAGCTAAAGTTTGCTTGATTTCAGTGAACTTGCTTTCCTTTCATTTACTGTCTTCCAGAAAAACAATAGACATGGGTTCAGCTAATATTTACTATTTACCAAATACTATTATTAATAACTTCTTATATTGAATGTATCATATTAATGGTAATTAGAGGACTCAGAGTATTAGTAACAATCACTATGCAATTGTTTTCGTAGTGGCTCACAAGTAGAAGATTGCAAAATAGTGTCGTTGACTTTCAGTGTTGATGGCACTCAGTTTGGAAGATGATTTTCAAAAAAGGAATGACAACATCTAAATAACCTAGGACTTCGTTAAAGGTTTCAGTGGGCTGTATTGTTTGTTTGGGCATTTGTATCATTTTACTTTGTCTATTGTTTATTTTCTTTGGTCTCCTGGCCTTTTCCCACCCCTAAGCAATATCCTGAGATGAAAGAGTCACCAGTGGCTACTTTGAGGGAAGTGTTCAGGAGGAATGGAAAGTCATGCCTGCTGACCGTGGTCCCAGGGAAGAGGTTGGGAGGAGGAGGGGCCACAAACATATATATGAATAAAGCCCAGACTTACTTTTAGCAGTCTGTTATCAGAGTCCATAAATCTCCTGTCTTTCCTTAAATCACAATCCAGTGTCAGCAAGGTCTGTTTCACAAACAAACAAACAAACAAAACCCTGATTTTTCCTAGAGCCTATTATAATTTCTACATGTCAAAGTTAATCATTAAATAAATGCAAATTAATAAATGTAGTTGACATCTATCATGCACTATGGACTCTACTGGGTGTTTGGACATAGATAAAGTATGCTTTTTGCTCTCCAAGAAAGGAAACATGGGATTAACATCAATATTAAGCCCCACTCAATAGGTGGCAGAGTAGATGAGGAAATAGGAAGCCAAATGCAGCAGAGGCTGACTGAATTTGCCAAATTCACCAAAACTGGCTTCAGTTGGATAGGGCAGTAAAACCCTTGGTTGGCATTAGGCACACAGACAGCCATCCTTGCTTCTCATCACTTCTAAATGTCATTATGTCACCTCTAGGTTTGCACTCCAACCACACTATAAACACAGATCAACTGTCAAGTTTACATCTCATTATAAAAATGGCCCACATTCTTCTAGGCATCTATAGACCGGCATCTCAATGTCTCATAAACCCTACATATGATAGGTTAATCATTTTCCACAGATAACAAACACCAACTTAAGTTTATAATTCTGGCTATTCTCCATTAAATGTTAATTTTCTCAGGCTGGGCATTTGGGCATATTTATTGTATTTTGACCTAACATTCATCATCCTTGGTCTTAATCACCTTCCTACAGCTTGATACACATTTCTTAAGCCTATGATCGCTTCATGTCTCAAAGCTTTGTCTACTCAATGGGCTCTTCACAGAATTTTCCCTTGAGGGCAATAGGACTTGGAGAAGCACTTTCCCTGTGGAGCATGAAAAACAAACAACAAAGCAAACAAAACAGAACTGAAAAAATCCCACCTCCATTCAACTTAATAATGCATTGGATTGGATTGCAATTTTCCAACTCTGGATGCGCTCCCTCTTGTCACCAGCTTCTAACAAGGAAAATGAAAAGTGAGTTCACCTGTCGGACCCTGACTCAAGGAGTCAGCTGGTAATGTGAGCACATCCCTGGAAGATCCTCTGGGAGGACCGCTGTCTAACCAAGTTGCTGTTTTTAGACTCAGACATGCTGGCTCTAAAAGCGACCACTCTGTAGGTATTTCATAAAAACAAACTTAGTCTTCAGAAAAACCATCCTGATAAAGCCACTAGATGAGTCAAAACTCCCTCATAACCTTGGAGCCAGCCTGTCTGGAAAGTGCCAGAATAACCAGAGAAGTGGTCTCATTGATCTCTCGTGATATATCTGGAAGCAGATCTGGAAGCAAGTAGGGATGAGAAAACAGAATTCCAGATGAAGTTCTACCGAAAGAAAAAGCCAAGCAAAGGCAACCATTAGCAAAGACCTTTTTAAGGATACCTTTCCCTCTTATGCTTTCCCCCCTGTGACATCACAAGGAAGACAGCAGCCCACACCTCGGTGACCAGCTCTAACTGTCATAAAATAAACCAACACTCAGCCAGAAAGCCCTGGCTGGTGACCCACAAGCAGGAGCTGAGTGACCCTGGATGACGTGTCCCCCCCGCCTCCCCGTGGTGCGGGATTGTAAGTCAATGTAGGCACATGCTGTACGAGCCACACTCAAAAACCCAACCAGTGCTGTGGGATTGTTCCCAAGTGATCTACTGCTTTCAAGCCCTCGGCCTGCCTTGGAGGAGCTCCGGCCCAGGTGACCTGAGCAGGAAATGTTGACTTTGGAAATGGCTGGGGCTGTATTTCTGCCACAACAGATGATTAGGTCGGCACTCTCTTGTACTTAATAAAATTTTATTGCAGTGCTTGCTGTATATGTTCATTTTAGCAAAAGAAATGGGACTAAAGGAGAGAAAACCAAGAATGACCACCCAGAGAGAGTTCTGTGGGCATTTTAAAGTATCCCATTCCAAAGATTTTCTTCTGGATATGAGGTATCCTTGCATATTCTTCAAAAATGGAACCATAGTATCAATATTTAATTTTAAAAACATAAATATAATATATATCCAGAAAAATGCACATATAAATGTCCAACTCATAAACATCCCTATTATGTTGTAAATTCTTCTTTCTTTAATAATTCACTGTGACCATCTAAAGCTACAAATAGTCCGCTTTGTTTTAATAGCTACTTGATATTTAATTGTAGGGATCTTCTAAAATTAACTTAGCTGATCCCTTTATTACACATCACAATGAAAATTTTGGTAGCTATACTGCTACTAAGTATTTTTTAATGTTTTTTTTAATTTTTATTTTTTAATTTCTTTTCAGTGTTCCAGCATTCATTGTTTAGGCACAGTGCTCCATGCAATACGTGCCCTCTACAATACCCATCACCAGGCTCACCCAACCTCCCACTCCCCCTCCCCTCCAAAACCCTCAGTTAGTTCCTCAGAGTCCACAGTCTCTCATGATTCATCTCCCCCTCCAATTTCCCCCAACGCACTTCTCTCCATCTCCCAGTGTCCTCTGTGTTATTCCTTATGCTCCACAAATAAGTGAAACCATATGATAATTGACTCTCTCTGCTTGACTTATTTCACTCAGCATAATCTTCTTGTCCTGTCCATGTTGATTCAAAAGTTGGGTATTCATCCTTTCTGATGGAGGCATCATACTTCATAGTATGTATGGACCACATCTTTATCCATTTGTCCGTTGAAGGGCGTCTTGGTTCTTTCCACAGTTTGGCAACTGTGGCCATTGCTGCTATGAACATTGTTCTTTAAATTAAGCTGTAGGAGTTTCTAGAGGAAGAGAAAAAAAGTGCTGTGTCAAAAGAAGTCAGGTTTTGATACCATTGGGCAAAATGGTCTCCAAGTTAGCTCTAATGTCTTTCTTTCCTCATACTATGTCCAACATTATGAAGTATTTCTGTAAGAATCGATGCTAATTTGATAGAACAAAGTGTTATTTTATTAATGTTTTAATTTGTAATTCTTTGAAACTTATGTGTTAAGTGAGTTTCGTGGTGATGCCTTTCCCATTTTCCTAGTTGGTTGAGTGTGAGTTTTTTTCTTACTGATTTGTACAAATATGTAATTTTAAAAATAGAGTAGTTACTTTTGAACATTTTGAAAATATAAAGTAATGGAACTAGCTCTCTATTTACTGGAGTTAGGAATGAAAATGTAAAGATCAACCCTCCCTCATAAGATAAATAATTAACAAACTTCTCTTGTTTTACTATTTCAATTTTGGTGAGGATGATGTCAGACTTTTATCTTAGATTATAGCTGTAAAAGGCAGTGTGTCTCATGCATTGTCAACACACTCTCCTTATCCCTACACACTTCAGAGTCAGAGATCCCATCCATAAATAACATGGTGGTGAAGTGACTGGGCTGTGATGAGAATCAAATCTGGATCCCAGTTCTCTCTGCGACCTACTGGCCATGTGCCATTGGGCAATATAATACAGACTTCATCTCAGTTTCAGTTTTTTCAGCTGTGAAATGGGAAAAGCAATAACGCCTACTTCATAGGGTCTTTTGTGAGCATTAGATGAAGCAACACATATAAAAATAATAAGAGCTACATGTTCACTACATTTAGGCACTGCTTTACGAGCATAATGCCTGACATAGAATGATCGCTTAATAAGTGTTGGCTCTATTAAACTATTATTATTACACCTGTTCTTCATGGACTCTAACAATTAGAATGAGGAATTCAGAGCCCAGGGAGGTACAAGCCAGATTAGGCACCACCCCTTATGGTGAGGTTGATTTCTGTCTGGGAATGCAACGTATAACACGATAGTAGGGTAGGCTAAGTTGGGATGCAGACACTGCACTTCTGAGCTGAGACAGTGTTTAATCATAATTGTGTTCACGAGAACTGCATGAAGCCAGGAAACTCATGATCATGAGTCAGAAAGCAAGCCCCCACCCTCACAAGTCTATACATACATGTGTACCCTCACGTACTCCAACCTCCACTCCTGCCCCACACTCATACTCAGGACAGATATTTCTCCTAAGGAATAGATCCTTACTTCTAGTTTTCTACCCAGATCTCAAGCTTGTCCTATAATAAGAACAAAGAAACAGCCAGATAAGCCCATAGCTCCTGGCACCAGCACCTCCATGATGGAAGAAAGAGAACCATCATGAGTCTATAAGAGACTACTGATGCTTGAAGGCATAGTTCTCTCTCTGGGAATATTTTGTTACTTGGTCTGTCAACTCTAAATTATATAGCAGCTTTTAAATTTGACTTCCACCTATTTCTTAGGTAGCAATCCATGTGCTTCTTTTATTCTCTCCCCTTTTCCTCCTTCCAGATTTTTAGATGTGTCATTATACTTTGTCAGAATAATAAAAATTATGCTATTTTTCTATCTTTGTCTCACATTAATTTTAGACTTAGATCTACAATTAATATATCCAAGGCTCACTGCTAGTCCTTCTGCCAAAGCTTCCCCAGACCCCTCTGATTTAAAGGAAGCTTCTCTCTTTGCGCAGCCCTCAGGAAGGGCTTGGAGTCCAGGAGGGCATGAGTTGTACATATTCAAAGCTGGTGAAGGATAGCTTGGCTGGTATAATGCTTCGATCACATTCTTGAATTTCTTGAAATTGTTCTCCACTAAGATTTTGTTTATTATTGAGGAGTTTGATGTAAAACCTAATTCCTTAATTTGCCTTAATGGCCAGAGGACTTTTAAATTTACCTTTACAGTATAACAGTTTCATTGGTATATGTCTCAGAGTTCACTGTTTCATAATTTCTCAGACATATGGTAGGCTCTTCCAACCTATGGATTCAGGCCTTTATTTTTTTTTTTTTTTCAAGAAAGTTTCCTTGAATTAGAATTTTCTTTTTAGGTCTTATTCACTGTTATTGTTTTTATTTTGTTTTTGTTTTTACCTCCCCTGGGACTTCAACTAGGTAATGCTAACTCTTCTTTACTGGTCTTCTTTATTTGTCACATGTTTCTGATTCTTTTTACTTGCTTTTTTAAATTGTGTTTTCATTCCCTTGGCTCTTTTCCCTTCCTCTGTTTAATGCCCCTTATTATATTTTTAGTCAAATCTATTTTCCTTGGGGTGCCTTGAAAAAAAAATTTTTTTTGGAGTTATTATTCTTTTCTTAAGTTTCTTTCCTGAGCTTGATTTCTTTGCATTTCACATTGTCCTGATTTTTATTCCTTTTTGTTCTGAGTTTTTAAATTTCAGTTTCAAGGAGTTCTTCATATCTACAAATGCTCATTTACAGATGTTTAATTCAGGTTGGGGTATTAACCATTCCCTTTGGCTTTGTGATTTTATTTTGGAGCAAAAAAGGCTTCCTCATGAGCTGAAATGTTTTATTTCTTTTTAGGTTTACTTCTTATAGTAACTGTGTTCAGGTGTTGCCTGTCATTTTCTATTAGTTTTAAAATGTCTTGGTTTCCTATCAGCAGTAATAGACTCTGTGCAGGCAGGAATGGCTTGTTAGGTTCCTTAATTTGAGAGGCCCCTCTTAGGGTGATGGTGTGAAGTGCAGTTTCTTCGATAGGTGACATTTTGGAGGTTGCAAGAGGGGTTCCTCTGACTGCTGACATGGTGGTTCACTTTTATTTCTGTAATGCCTTTACTTTTCACCTTTTACTACTCAACCTCTAAAGCCTCCTTCTGCTCCCAAATTGCCCATTTCTCCTGGAAGTGGGGCTTTCCTAAGGTGGCCATGTCTGCCCCCTACAGTTCTCACACCACCTTCCTTCCTTAATTTCTTCAAACACAAGTAGACTCACTTACCAGATCTCAGACCTGGTCTCAATATTTCCTCACTCAGGGTGCACCCCCCCCCTTTCTGAGTGTTGTTCTGTATCCATGTAAGACTGTATCTGGTTGAATAATGTCTCCTCCAAATTCATGTCCATTCAGATCCCATCAGTGGGGCCATATTTAGAAATAGGGTCTTTGCAGATGTAATCTAGTTAAGATGGAGTTATGCCTGATTAGAGTGGGACCTAACTACAATGGCCTGGTGTTCTTATAATGAGAGGGAGATTTGGAGGAGAGACACAGACACACACAGAAAGAAGCAGCTCATAAAAACACATGGAGAAAACGGCCAACCATGTGACCATAGAGCCAGGGATTGGAGTGGTGAGGTTACTAGCCATGGAATGCCAAGGACTGCTGGCAAACACCAGAACAGGAGAGAAAGACATTGAACAGATTCTCTCTTAGAATCTCCAGAAGGAATTAAATCAGTTTGATTTTAGACTTCTAGTCTCTAGAACTATGAGAGAACAAATTTATGTTGCTTTGAGCCACCTAGATTGTGGTAATTTGTTACAGACGCCCTAGGAAACTAACACAGCCACCAACACTAGCCATCACTGCCCTCCCCTTTTTGCCTGTGTAGCATTCACCTAAGGCTCGATGTCAGTATTGGCTCCAGAGCCAACTCCTCTAGTTTGGGTGCTTCTTTCCCTCTTACACACAAACTGAAATCTGTAGTGATCTCACTCTCTCAGTATACTATTAAGTGTGGGCTATGAATGATTTTATTTATATTCCTTTTTCTTTTTTCTTTTTTTTTTTTTTTTGACAGAGAGATCACAAGCAGGCAGAGAGGCAGGCAGAGAGAGAGGAGGAAGCAGGCTCCCCGAGAGATCAGAGAGCCCGATGCGGGGCTCGATCCCAGGACTCCGAGATCATGACCTGAGCCGAAGGCAGCGGCTTAACCCACTGAGCCACCCAGGCGCCCCTATATTCCTTTTTAACCTGCATGTTTTTGGAGGATGTGTGGAGAAATTCAGATCTAGGAATCTGCTATCCTACAGGCAATGTGACTTACCTTTAACCAAATCAGGTGAGAGATGGATGTCCTGGTATATAGTGAGGACCCTGGTTCTCAAACTGAACACAACATCAGAATTATCTTAGATTCTTGAACACTATTTCCCAAAATTTCTATTCTGTAATTCCAGGCCAGGAACCAGGATCTTCCCTGAAATAATCTTCCCTAATATTTCCAATGTAGTTGATACCTGTGGGTTATCATATATGAGCAATGTAAGACAGGATTTTTTCCATTTGTGGAATCTGAGTTTTGAAGAAAGCAAAGAAATAAATAAGAAATTTAGAGAAATGTACTCAGTGAATCATAAATGACACATGTGCTCAAATAAGCATTAATGACACATAGATTCAGATAGTTACATTAAGCTAATTTCTTTAATTTCTGTATTTCATACAAGATGTAATCCATACTCTCAAGATGTTAACTAATCAAAAAGTTCCCTGCCTTGGACTCATGTACTGATCAACCAGCTTTTTGTTCCCACAAGAGCCAAGAAACGTCATCCTCCTGGTGGAGTATATTTTTTTTCCATTCAAAGCCACTCCTTGCCAGGCTCCTTGCAACTCCAACTCTCTCATTCAGAGGGCATATCTTAAAGTTCATTCTCTCAGCAAACATATTCTCCCTTCAGGGTACTGGTAGTGAGAATTAGATCAATTTCCTGTCCTCTTTGGAGAATAACAGCAGCACTTCATAGAGTAATGCTTAGATGGGTTGGCTGAATGGGTTTGACATGGACATGATCTGAGACCTTTCTGAAAATGAAACTAAATGATAAAAAAGCTTGAAAATGAAAGAATTGAGTAGAAAGCATTCCATAGAAGCCTTTCAAAAATGTTCATTTTCATCAATCTGATCCACCATGTCTCATTAATTTTTAATCCTTTCCAGAAGTAATGCCCTATTTGTTGGTCACGTTAAGGACAAATTATGCAGAAACCTAAGTATAAGGGCTATATAAATATAGCCCTATGTAAATATAAAACTTTTAAAAGAGGGGCACCTGGGTGGCTCAGTGGGTTAAAGCCTCTGCCTTCAGCTCAGGTCATGATCTCAGGGTCCTGGGATCGAGCCCCACATCATGCTCTCTGCCTGGTGGGGAGCCTGCTTCCTCCTCTCTCTCTGCCTGCCTCTCTGCCTACTTGTGATCTCTGTCTGTCAAATAAATAGATAAAATCTTAAAATAATTTTTTTGAAAAAAAAACTGTTAAAAGAAAATATAGGAGAAAAGGTCCACAGCATGGAAGATGGCAATAATTTCTTGGGTATGACATCAAAATTATAGGCCACAAAAGAAAAAAAAATAGATAAATTGGATTTAATCAAAATTAAAAACTTGTGAACCATGAGAGACTATGGACTCTGAAAAACAATCTGAGGAGTTTGAAGGGGCGGGGGTGGGAGGTTGGGGGAACCAGGTGGTGGGTATTAGAGAGGGCACGGATTGCATGGAGCACTGGGTGTGGTGCAAAAACAATGAATACTGTTATGCTGACAATAAATTAAAAAAAAAAAACTTGTGCACCAAAGGACACCCCCAACAGAGTGAAAAAATAACCCATGTTATGGAAGAAAGTATTTGCAAATGACATTCTGATAAACGATTAGTATCCAGATTATAGAAAGAACCTCTACAACTCAACCATAAAAACACAAACAACCTGATTTTAAAAATGAGCAAAAGACTTAAATAGACATTTTCCCAAAGAAGACATACAGATGGCCAACAGGTACATGAAAAAAAAAAAAAGTTGTAATTACATAAGGTGATGAGTGTGTTAACTAAACTTATTGTGGTAATCATTTTGCAATATATGTCTGGATCAAATCAACATGTTGCACATCTTAAACTTACACAGTGTTATATGTCAATTATATCTCAATAAAGCCAGAAAAAAACTCTAACTGATACAGATCTAAACTTATCTCTGCCCTTTTTCATTCCCCTCAATCATGTGTGGAGAAATTCCGATCTAGGCACCTGCTAATATCCTACAAGCAATGTGATTCATTTTTAACCAAAACGAGTGAATGATAGAGCTTTGTTTTTGGTGCACAGTAGGAATTTTTATTATTTTCTTTAGAAATTGTATAGCTGTTCATAAATAGCAATTCATGGGCAGAAAGGACCCATTTAAGAAAATCAAAGTCCCATTTTTGCTTTCGGATGAGCAAACATAGACTGAAACATATCTCTTTCTTGCTGAAAGCCAGAAAAGTAGACAACAAACCACAATATTTAAATATCTAGCTGAGTCCTAAGATGAAATATATGGTAGTTTGTCTGACTCTGGACTGCTATATGCAAAAGAATAACAGTTCTTACCTGAGTATTGTGTAATTGTCACTTGCATTAATATCTCCAACTAGTCTATGACACCCAAGCACCCGTTTTGTTCTTGACTCTGTGTTTTTAGAGTTAAGAGAAGTCCATTTCAAACTTCCTATGCCAAATGAAAATGCATCAGGTTATATAACTAAGAAGTCTGGTCCAGATGTTCCACCACTCCCTTCTCCTTGTTTTTCTTCTTGTCTCTCTCTCTCTCTCTTTTTCTTCACCTTTCATTTAAACCTATTCATGTCTCCCTCTCTTCTGCATGTATTATTACTCTCTTCTGCTTCATATAGTCTTTTCTCACATGCTGGGGAAATATCTACAAGCTCCCTTCTGCCGTGTGCAGTGACATGTTCTCATATTCCAGGGGTAAGGATGTGGACTTCTTTGGGAGGCCCTTATGTGGCCTCCCACAAATGGGTGTAAGTGTCTCATTGAAAAGATTTGGAGACTGACAGACGAATAGGTTTGCGGGGTCGAAATAAAGAGTTCATTCTGGGCGATGCTACATTCAGAATGGCAATGAATCATTCAAATGGAGGTGTCAGGGAGGGAAATACCTCTCAGTCTGAAGTTTATTGGAGATTTATACAGTTATCAGTGTGAGAGTTACCATAAAGAAAGGCTCTCATCTTTTTAATGTCCTCAATTTTTTCGTATCTGTTCTTTCTGTTTAATTTTCAACATTTGGGGGAGGAGTACAGCATATATACTGCATATAATATATCATAATATATAATATGTACATGCTTAAAATTTTAATGTTAATATTTTGATATTTTTCAAATCCAGTTGTCCAAGATAATTCATATTACATGATCTTTTACATTTTAAATTGTCTATATTTATGGTTAAGATATTTAGTCCTTCTAAATATGTATATTTTTGTCTTTAACCTTTGCTTTTTGGATTAGGCTTGCTGAAAGAAAATGTTAAATAAAATCATACATGCTTCAATCCAATGATTCTACCTTTATCCCTTTTTTTAAAGTGATGATATCTTCATCAGTCATTTAATATTGCCTGGCTCTACTTTAATTACATTTGTTTAATTACAAATTTTAAAACATATAAATTTAAAAATTTTAAGTTCAAGTTTAGATACAGTTATTAATATCTTTGTTTAGTAATCAAGATGATGAAAGGCTGTAAAGAAAAATAAAAATAAATAAAATAAAAATACCATAATCTACTGGCTGAAGTGATAAAGCTAAAATGTTTTAATCATCTTATATTAACCCTAGACATTGTTATTACCAAAGAGGAGAAGATGAAGTTAAACATGTGCTTCAAGAAAGGGATTCATAAACCCCAATCCTCTACCTGAAGACAAGAGTGTATGTCTTCAACTTCCAAAAATTTTTGTATTGTGGCACAATATACATAACATAATACCTACCATAAATAATGAATCTTGGAACACTGAAAAAAAATAAAATAATATATTTTTTTTAAGATTTTATTTATTAATTTGACAGGCAGAGATCACAAGTAGGCAGAGAGGCAGGCAGAGAGAGAGGAGGAAGCAGGCTCCCCGCTGAGCAGAGAGCCCGATGCGGGGCTCAATCCCAGGACCCTGGGATCATGACCTGAGCTGAAGGCAGAGGCTTTAACCCACTGAGCCACCCAGGCGCCCCTAAAATAATTTTTTTTTAAATGAGGAATGAATATAAAACTTTAATATTTAAAAAAACTACCATTTTTAACCATTTTTAAGTGGATAGTTCAGTGCATTTTCATTATTGTGCAACCATCACCACCATCCATCTTCAGAATTTTTATCTTCCCAAACTAGAACTCTGTACCCCTTAAAGAGTAACTCCCCTTTTACCCTTTTCTCCAACCCTTGGCTACTACCATCCTACTTTCTGTCTCTGAATTGGACTATTCTATATATCTCATATAAGTAGAATATCATGCAATAGCAAATAATTTTTTTAATTGCAAGGTAATTATTCTAATTTTAGTATTGTTAACCAAGCAAATTATATCCCCCAAACTATAGGATTAATCCATTATAGGTATATACAAAGACCTCATGGTTTTGCAATGGAATCAAAGTCTTGGTCTGATGGAGAGTTGCCGCCATCAGACAAATACAAAGCCCCCTTATTTATCCTATTTAGCTGAACCCTAAAAGTCTCACTGGCATTATGGGTCCTGCCTATATATTTTGTGTGTTTCTGATGGTGCAAACTCAGTCATAAAAATATCTACAGTACTTGCTTTAAAAGTACTTGCTGCCACTTAACTGTAAACAGACTTGTAATTTGGCTGTAAAAATTCATGACTTGCTGAAAGGGGCTGTAATAAAGTCATAATGATCTCTGGCACAAACACCGTCGGGGAGGCCAAGGATGGTTGGCTGGCCACAAAAGATGGTATGTATGATGTAAGCTGGGCGAAGCTTGGGCCATGGCCATCCGGTGTTGCCTCCAGAGAGGTTCATCTTTCCTGTGATCTTCAGTGTCCAACTATGTTAAATGCTGATGGGTTTATGGTTTATTAACCAAGTGATCCAACATCAATCTCAGCTTTGTTGGGGGTATAGAGATACCCTTCAAGATACTCAAGTCCTGAACAATAGTAATCTTTGTTTTGGCAGAAAAATATGGGATAATATTTGTAAATGAAGGCTAGAGATAGAGACCATTTCATGCTTAAAACAATTCTCATTGAGAGTCTAGTGTCCCATCTTTTACACTGCATGTGACAAAAGTTCTCCTTTCGCCAGGAATTGCTGGAGGAAGGTTTAGCCAAGTGAGGAAGAGGTTGTTTTTATTCATTCTGAGGTGGGGGATGTATAATCAAAAGGGGGACCCCTCAGGACCAGAAGTGTCTGCTATCACTAGGCTTGTTTTCTGCGGAAGGGTTTTCCAAAGGTGACCCTATAAGCTCAGTATTGATCCTTTGACTCAACAGACCAGAGTCTGAGCAAAGCTATGATCTCACAGAGCCCACCACGCCCTCTGCATTGAGAACTATCACTCAGTGACACTAATTCTGGCTGAAGCTCACTTCAATTTGCCTCTCATTCCAGACCCTAAGCTGCCCTTCACAGGAGGAGAATTTGACTAAACAAAATGGCTACCCCACCTTGGCATTGCCACAGAACAGGCCCCAGGGTAATGGAAAGTACTTTGATTGGAGTCAGGAGACCTCTACTTGGGGAAAGAATTTTATCTTAGTGGCTTGCATCCTCCTTTATAATATGATTTAACTCATTTTCTGAGGTTTTTTTTCTAGCTTTAACAGTTCTGATTTTTGTGAGGGAGCATATCTCTTGGAGCCCTTAGTTCTCTACCCATTCACAAAGACAAGGCCAGAGAGGGACTGGATACAAGAGTACCTTTCTTTCAGTCAGGGCCTTTGCTTAGACTTGGAGAGGAAGAGAGAACCTAGAGGCCTACATGAAAATGTCATTTAATTTGAGATTTTATTAAAATTAAATCATTCTAAAAAATACAAGGAGCTGACTTAAAACATGCTCTTTTATTAATCTTCTGTGGTTTTGTCTTTTTTTTTTTTGAAAAAGAGAAAGTATATTAAATGTAAACATATCATTCTGACCACAAGTTTGTCTATAATGTCTAGATTCACAAGAAATCCTGGCCCAAACACTGATCTCATGAAAAGAAAACACATTCTTATTTCCTTGCAAAACCACCCCTGCACAGTAAATGCTGGCTGTTGGAGTTGAAGGTGACTCTGTGCCTTGGTATGTGCTACAGAGTCTGGGGCCCATGTGAGAACATGAATAAATCTTGATGGGGTAGGATGATGACACTTCACTGTATGCCAGGCCCTCCTCACTTCCCCACTCATCTGCCTGAATTAGGCTTGATGTATTTTACCTTAGCCCTTATACCACTCTACAAAATGACCAGTGAAGAGATGCCTGGGTGGCTTAGTCGGTTATGGCTGCCTTCAGCTCAGGTCATGATCCCAGGACCCTAGGATTGAGTCCCACATCTGGCTCCCTGTTCTGTAGGGATTCTGCTTCTCCATCTCCCTCTGCCTGCAACTCTGCCTACTTGTGCTCTCTCTTTGTCAAATAAATAAATAAAATCCTAAAAAATAATAATAATAACCAGTGAATCCCTACTACGTTATGAAACTGATTCTGTGACTCTATAATTTTAAAAATATCCAGAACTTTGCTCGTAAGTGCCAAGACTTGTAAGAAACCAAGGCATCTTCCTTCAGAAGGTAAATGCACGTATAAACTGTCATACAACCAGACAAGGGAATATTATTTGGTGCTAAAAAGAAATGAGGTATAGAGCCATGAAAGGACATGGAGGAAACTTAAATGAATATTACTAAGTGAAAAGAGCCAATCTGAAAAGCTACGTAGTGTGTGATTTATAACTATATAACATTCTGGGAAAGGCAAAATTATGGAGACAGGGAAAAAACATCGGAGGCTGCCAAGATTTGGGGTGTGGGGGAGAGATGAATAGGTGGAACGCAGAAGATTTTCAGGGTATTGAAAATCCTTGGTGTGATACCATAATGATGGAGCTATATCATTACACGGGTGTCCAAACCTATAGAATGGACACCACCAAGAGTGAACCATAATGTGAACTAGGACTTTGGGTGATAGATGTGTCACTGTAGGCTCATCAATGGTAAAAATGTACCCCTCTGGTGCAAGATATTGATATTGGCAGGGACTTTGCATGTGTGGGAGCAGGGGTATATGGAAACTTGCTGTGTCTTCTCCTCAATTTCACTGTGAACTTAAAACTGCTTTAAAAGGTGATCTTAATAAAATTTTTAAAAATCCAACAACCTTTCACCTTTAGCATTTCTGCACTATTTTAAGTGATTTTTAAGGCTGTAACCTAACTTATTCCCATCAGAATCAGATTTCTTTTGCTCCTCCCTGTACTTATTTTTCAATTCTGTTTCCTGATTCATGGCCCGGCATCCCTGCTTTGATACCTATGTGCCAAGAAAACCCTGTGGTTAATGTGGATGTGGAGAATATACTTTAATCTTCTGTTCGAAGATGACCATAAATCAAGGCAGAATGCAAACCCTGTCCAGCAGGACCTGAGCTACCAAAACACCTCGGGGTGACCCTGTAAATGGAGGCACACCAACTGCACGATCTAGAACTCTGAGGCAATGGTTGCTGAACAACCTGTCTTATGGAGATTTGTGGAATTAAGTTATCCTCATGAAAAGGAGACTGCGGGCCAGGCTCCTGGACAATTACTGGTAAGCTGAAACAAACAGCATAAAGAGCTTTGCCTGGCCAAAGACGTAGCCAAAGGATCTTGTTGAGGAAGCAGGAGACTTAGGACAAACTGGAGAGTGTTAACCTTCTTCCTCACTAGCCCTCTCCCTGAGTCACTTTTTCATTGTCCCCTCTGTGGTCATTAGTCTCTAAGGAACATGGGTGACTCTCCTAAACCTGAGTAACCAAGTTCTGCTTAGAGCTGGAAGTTGTCTGGAATATTTACTCTGCAATGGACTTAAAGCCAAGTAGGTAGGAATCACAAGATGAAGCACCAAAAGAGTCTGCTCAGACAAGACACCCTCCCGCATCCCCACTCCTCCCACACACACACACCCACACACCCATCCTAACTTTACTTCTTTATGCTTAATGGGCCTGGACTTACTATTATATTATATTATATTATATTATATTATATTATATTATATTCTTTTTTTCTATTTATCTGTCTTTGCTCTTATTTATCTTACATTTTGAATTACATGTGCTTTCCAAAAATCACCTAGAATCCTTTGAGAAAAAATAATGTACAGATCAATCACTTCATAAATGAAAAACTAATGAGGAGTTATTTTTCTCCCTCACTCCAGCCAGAGGTTCTCACTCCAGTCTGTCCCTAAAGTTCCCTGTGGAAACATGGCTTCTCTGCTGTCTTATGGTTTCTTTCTTTCTTTCTTTCTTTCTTTCTTTCTTTCTTTCTTTCTTTTTTTTTTAAGATTTTTACTTATTTATTAAACACAGAGAGAGAGAGAGAGAGCATACAAGCAGGGAGAACAATAGGTAGAGGGAGAGGGAGAGGCAGACCTTCCACCAAGCAGCGTGGCCTGACACGGGGCTCAATCCCAGGACCCCGGGATCACGACCTGAGCCAAAGGCAGAAGCTTAACTGACTGAGACACCCAGGCATCCCTGTCTTGTGGTTTCTTAAACACAGGTAGCTTCCTGAGAGTGTTTGTGCTTCTTGTGGACAAGGACCCTCCTGCTTTCAGCACACTTCTCAGTGTCCATTGGCACCCACCCAGCCAAGGCCTGGACCTGGAACATACCATCAATAACCAAACAAGCACTACTGTTTCAGCCAGCCAAATTTGTGGAATGACCTCTGGAGATCACTAGGGGTGAAAACTAGTGTTCTTTCTACATCTACTATGCCCACAGAGTGTAAGTAATAGTTGTTGAGTGACTGAGTGAAGGTCTTTGAGGAAAGTGGTAGTGAATGAGAGACACCAGCACAAGGTCACTTTCCCTGGAGAACGCTGGTGTTCCTGGGGGTTCTCTGGATCACTGCGGGGCTGGTTAAGTGTGGGATTCCTGAGCCCCATGAGGCCTGATGCAGAAACCCCTGGGCTGAGTTCAGAGTCTGCAGGTTTAACAAGCTGTCTAGCTAATTCTGAGCCAGGTTTTCCCAGCAACGCTAGTGAAGGATAAAGAGCAGCCTGGAGGGCATGGCCCTCCTTGGAAAAAGCCACATCCACCCCTAAGCTTGATGCCCTCAGGGCCTGGCAGGAGGCAGGGAGTGACAGCAACACCACAGCCAACGCCCAGTGTGAGCTTGGATCAGTCACTTCCTCTTCACAGTTGTAAGATGAGCAAAACAACTGTGCACATTAACCTAACACAGAACATATAAGGCAGGACATGTAGAAAAATTTAGTAAAGATTTTATTCATGAAAACCAAATTTTTCCTTTGCTATGAAAACATATTAGTGAACCCTAGGAACAAAGTAGAATTATAGACTCTAATTTCAGTTATGAGAGTACACTCATCAGTGGTCTTCACCACCTGATGTTTGCACAGATCCAAATTCTTAGTCTTGGAATCAATGAGAGGCTGAGTTCTTAAGACAGAGGGCCTGAGATGTCCCAGCTCCACCTGTCCCTTGCTTCAGGAGCCTCTGCAAGCTAGTACATCTCTCAGGGACTTCAGTTTTTGGGCCTACAAATGGAGGCGAGAAACTCAACCCTTCTGGAAAGAGAGGGAGAGGCAAATACAGTATAAGGAACAGAGGTGACTGTGGCATAGAAGAAAAGCAAGTAAGTGATCAGCCTCCTCAAGAGGCTGTGAGTCCCTCCAGATGGAGTCCTCGCCTGGCCCCCTAGGGCCTACAAAATGTGGGAACCAAGTAGGAGCTCAGGCAGATTTAACTGGCTGCAATTGATAGGCAATAGGCCAGTGTTTCCTAGGCACAATCTCACTTAATCCACATGGCTAGTTCACCTACAGACAAGGAAACGTGAAGAGCTTTGTAATCAGTCCAGTGTCGCAGAATGTCACCCTGAACTCAGACTTCCAGCCACAAGCTCATGGGGTGCATAGAGGGCCCAGAGGAAGAAAAGCTGGGGCTTGGAGATGCCTTCATGGAGCCCAGGGTCTTTGCTGGGCCTGGAAGGACAGCAATGTTCCAGACTAGCAGAGACGGGAGGGTACTGAAGAAGAAGCGGGAGCCAGCATTCCAGAGCTGCAAATCACAGGCTGTCCTGTGCAGGCTCCTTCCACTGCTTTGTGGTGGAGGCTTGGCGACAGCCCCACACCCAAGGTGGCCGTGGTGCCTGTGCAACAGAGATTTTCTGCCTGGGGGTAACCTCGGCTTGCCCACTGCTGTGGAAGTGCTCCACCCCTACCCTAGGGCTGGGCGCCCTGCATCTTCAGACCAGCTGAATCTCTCCCAGGGCCCCAGCGCTGTGTGATGATGCAGTGCGCGGTGCATCAGGACCCGGTGGCTACTTAGAGACTCAATTTCCTGACCTTTCAGCTTTACGTCACCCTCCTTAATGACATTTCAATGTTGAGGGGGTTTCTGGGATTTTTTTCCCCCTCTTTAAATTAAATATACAGTATGTGTTTTGTGTTTAATTTCCTTAAGAAAAAAAGTATATTATAAAAGTGAAATGGTAAAAGGAAAAAAAAAAAAAAAAAAAAAAAAAGGAGAGAGAGAGAGAGAGAAGGGAGTCATGGCAGTTTATAAAAACTATATTGTGTGCTCCAGGGACTGGGGTGCCTTACTGGAGCCTCTTCCTTCTCCTGGGAATACTCATAATGTGGGCTTATGAATTGTGCTTGTTGCTGTGTTTTTCCTTACAATCTTTTCTCTCCTTTTCAGCGTGCGCTGTGGTACCTCCTGAGTCGTTTGTCTTTTTATGTGTTTCTCAGAGGTGTGTTGCTGACACAATAGCCTCGAGCCAGCAGGCTCTGGAGCCACTGCTGTTCCCTGGCGTAATTACCTCCACAGGGTGTATTTATAGCAACAGTGGTGCCACGGGGTGGGGGAGGGTGGGGAATGAAGGGTCCAGCCTCCCACGGGTACACCTGGTGGCCTCCACAGAAAACCTCTGTTGCCAAGGTGGTGAAGGGTGGTGGGAGGCTGGTCTGTTAGCAGACAGCAGCCTGCACCATACGCCTGTCAGCATGATAAGGACACCAGGTGTTCTAACCCCCTCTCCTCCCACATCAGGAGTGCCCAGCCCCAGGGTGGGGGCTGCAAGCAGAGGCCACTGTGGAGTCCCATGGATCATGGGGCAGTACTTAGCTTTGGGCCACTTCCCCAGCCACTCCACTTTTAGGCAATTCCTTGTGGAAGTTCTGATGTGGTTTTATTTGAAGTTTGTCCCTGATTGGAGCAACTCCCCACTCCCATCAAAGGAACCATCTCACGGACCCATGAGAGCTCAGTTTATCCCCCTGCACATGCACACCCTCCCAATTCACTCTCCTCCTTCCACCTCTCAAAATCCTCAGGCCATGCTGGAAGCCCTCGCCTCACTGACAGCTCCTGGGGTCCAACTGCAATGGTCCCCCAGGGGGGATCTCTGCTTCTGGGAGACACAACCCACTCTTGCCAGCCATCAGAGTGGTCATTCTGCAGCACAACTTTGCTCCTATCCCTGGTTAGAGCACTTTTGTGGTTCTTCCACCTCCTAGGAGATTAAAAAAATATATATACGTTAACACACCACTCAAGGGCCTGCACACTCTGAACCTTATTTACATTCCAGCTGCTCCCCTGCTCCTCTATTATCTGCCATGTAGCAGCCACATGGACCTTTTATTCATTCAGAGACTGATTAAGTATTTATTGAGCAACTATTAGGTGCCAGGAACGCTGTCAATGCTGAATGAGAGATGAAAAATAACTACCCCATGAAACTTGCATTCTGCAGGAGAAAAGGGGCATAAGAGCAAACACAAAAATCCTATGGCCACTTGGGGTTCACAGGGCTGTTTTGTATGGGGTGTGGGGCCAGTACTCTGGGCTGGTGACCTTTGAGCAGAGGCCTGACAGGTAAGCACCTGGGACAGGATCCAAGGAAGTAGCATCCATGCAGGGCCGAGAAGTAGATGTGGGCAGGGAAGCTGGCATGGTCAGAGCTGGGGTGGGAGTGTTCAGATTTCTTCTCCTCATTGTGGAAAGCTATGGAAGGGTTGGAAGCAAGTGGATTATAATGTCCTCTTCATGAATTCCTTTTATTATTATTAAATGAACTTCTTTGTTCCTGGTAATACTCTTTCACAAATTCACTTTGATTTATATTAATATAGCCGCTGTGACTTCCTTCAGTTTGTGTTACACAGTTTATTTTTTCATCCTTTTACTTTTCACCTGTCTGTATCTTTATAATTAAAGTGGATTTCTTGGAGGTTGCCTACAGTTGGTCTTTTTTTTGTTTGGTCAGATAATCTGTCTTTTAAATGGGGTGTTTGGGCTATTTACATCTAATGTGGTTATTGGTATAATTTGATGTAAATTTACCATCTTGCTTATTGTTTGTTTTTTCTTTGTCTCCATCTGTTCTTTGCTTTTTCCCCCTTTCTCTGTGTCTTCTTTCCAATGAGTATTTTTTGTTGTTCCATTTTTGTCTCCTTGTTGGCTTATTAGTAATAAATCTTTGCTGTGTTTTTTTCCAGTTTTATTGAGGAATAATTGACATATATCACTGTATAAATTTAATACATACAACATGATGGTCTGATTTACAAATACTATGAAATGATTGCCGCAATAGTTTCAACTAATATCCATCTTCTCAGGTAGATACAATTTAAAAAAAAGGAAAAAAATGTGATGAGAACTATCAGGATGACTCACTTATAAGCTTTCCTGTTTATCACACCGCAGTGCTAGCTAGATTATGTCTCTGGTGCTCGTGTCCCTCGTGGTGGGCAGTTCGCACCTTCATTCACCTTCCTCCAGCCCTCCGCCCCCACCTGCAGCCTCAGGTAACAACCAGTCTGTTCCCTTGCTCCAAATTTGGGGGTTTCGTTTGTTTTGTTTTGTTTAGATCCTTTGTCTTTTTCTGTCTGATTTGTTGTACTTAGCATCATGACTTCAAGACCCATCCTTGTTGTGGCAAATGATAGGATTTCCTGGTTTTCCATGGCTGAATCCTATTCCGTTGTATGGATATACCAAAACTTTTCTCTCCATTGACCTCTCAATCAACAGTTAGGCTGTTTGAAGTTCACCTTTTTTGCTTAGCGACAACAGGGTGATGGCAGAATCGACTTCGTGTGCATGCGGATTTCACAAGGGGTGGTGAAGGGGGCTGGGGTGGGAGGGCCTGACCTTGTGTTGTGTTTCCCATTTTGAAGATAGGGAAGGTGTGTGGTTAGCCAGAACAAAGGCCTCCAGGAGCCTCTTTAGTCGGGATTCAGGAGGTGAGAGGTGAAGCATGAGCTTCCCAGGGTCCTTCTCCAAGTCCACCTCGAGGTTAGCACTGCTCCAAGGCCCCTCTCCTCCCATTGAAGAGGTGGCCCCACAAAGTGCATGGTGCTCAAGTTTTGAAAGTAGCTGTCCCCCAGGGAGCCCTGCAGGCCACATACTTCCAGACTGCTCAGCTTAGCTAGAAGCCCCAGATGGATGCCCCCCTACTTCCTAGATGTCTCCCTGGAGCCACGGTGGCCAGCCAACCCACCAGTCTTCCAGAGCCCCATTCCCACTGCCACCGCCGGGATCCATCCTGCCAGTCTGGCCCATGGAGCTGCCTCAGGGCACAGCTTAACTCCTGGATCCCCTGCTTCATCCATCAGCGTCATGCTCCAGCACGCTGGCATTTTCCTGCAGCCTTTGTGTCAAAATAAAATCAGTCAAATAAAACATAATCATGCAGCATCAGGCCACAGGCTGTTTGTCTCAGCCTAACTGATTCTGACAGCTCAGTGAGGAGATCTGCCGAGCCGCCCAGTAAGCCATGGCTGGGGCCAGGGTTCCTGAAATGGAAGTGGACACTGCCGCGCCCTAGCTGCATTCGAGCACTCCAACCCACACGGGGGCCGGGCACCTGGGCTCTGTCCAGCCTTCCTGCTTGGCACCTCTCCCCAGCCCTCTCCAGCTGCAGCTGAGGCAGGGAGCAGTGTCTGTCTGCCAGTTTCTAAGCTCTCCACACCAAGGTGAGAATGCCCAAGGGCACCCAACCCACCTAAGGGTTCCTGCTTAGCTGTCTGTGTTAGAGATCCTGTGACACAGCTTCCACAAAACCAACATCCCTGCTCTAAAGCACGAAGCTAAGAATGGAATTCCTTGTTGCTTCCTATGCAAAGCAAACTTGCTGGGATTCTCTACTCTGACACCCACAGGTTGAGTGTATCTCTACTCTCCTGGTTCCACCTCTGTGGAGAGCCATTTCCAAATATTCCCAGAGTCTCTCAACCCATGTTGTGGGCAGAGGAGGAGACAGAGGCTGCTGTGGGTGAAGAGAAGCCCTGGGTTGCAGCCCCACAGGAGTCCCTGCTGACCCGTGTGGCTGCCTCGTCCCGATGCTCAGTTCTTCAACTGCAGAATAGGGGTGCAGATGTGTAAGGAGCACCGTGAGGCAGAAGGGGCATCTACTTTGGAACCAGACAGGCCTGGTTTTCAACTCCCCACTCTGTCACTTGGGGATCAGATAAGGTGCTGTGTGGACACTGCTTAGCACCTGTCTGTCCATGCAGTCCTGGGGGGGACCAGGCCCTACTGAGCAGGGCCTCCTTGTTTCCAAGTGTCCCATGTCTCCATGTCTTCATGCCATAGTCCCAGCTCGAGCACTGCTTCTTTCCATGTCCTCTGCTGACTCCACCTCCTCCTGCCCAACACCAAAGCTTCAGGGAATCATGAGTGAGCCCCAGAACCCCATCCTTTTCCTCTCCCTCAGGCATCTCAACCCCCTCTTCTTGAGTCTCCAGCCTCACCCATCCTGGAAGGCCAGCAGGGCATTCCTGAGAAATAAACACCCCCTTGAGACTCTGTTCGCGTTTCTCTGAAACAGAACTCCTAATTCTCCCTGCCAAAGAGGTTCCTCATCCCCAAATATTTCATTTCCCCTGATAGTTCCACTCTTTCCCTGAGGACTCAAGCCAGAGACTGAAGACGTTCTCAATTCTACCCTTCCTGTCTTCATGACTCCGACTCTTCTAAGTGGTTCTTGAACTCCACGGTCCTATATCTAAACCAAACTCGAATGGAGACTTGTGTCTGTGACCCCAAACCCCTCTTAACAATCCAGATCACTACCACCTTCTGCTCCCAGAGCTTCCTCGCTGGCTGCCAGCTTCCAGTCCTGCTCCTCACCCCCCCACCAAATACACTCTTCAAGTAAGTGTGCTCTTTCTCACTCACAAATCGGATCAGGTCCCTCAGTGCCTTAATCCCCCCCCCCAATAAATGCCCATTATACATAGAATTAAATTCAAACCCTTCTCCAGGACTCGGGATGTTCTTTACCATCCGGCCAGCTTTGCCCAGCACTTCATCCCACGCCACTGTCCCTACCGCCACTGAGTATGTCCGAGTCACACAGGGACATTGGTCCTCTTTCCCTCCTCGAGGTCCTTGCAGGAACAATTCCTTTGGCCTAGAACTTTCTCCCATTTTCTGTTTATAGGGCTTTTATCCAACATAGGTCTCTGGCATGAGGAACGGAAGTAAGGGATCTCACGGGTATAGCTCAAAGCTGTCAGTTGGTCTGGATTCCTGAGGTGGAAACAGACCTGAAATATGCTGGGATGTCTATGGCATATCACAACGGGTATCTCTAAATTCCCTTGCCTCTTGGAGTTCATAATTTTGGGATTTGCCTACTTAGCAGGGTTGGAGAATGGACCACCAAGGAGTCATCCCACTATGGACAAGCTTCTTAGTATGTTGGTCAAGCCTGCCAACATGTCCACCCATCTCAGTTTTCCATTCATTACTTCACCCCCCACACCTCACATTTGGATCCATGATGCCCCCATTGCCTGAAGAATCTACCTTCCCCAGCTCTCTGTTCATTTTCTAGCCATACCACTTCTTCAGCCACTATGGGTGGCACCTTTTCCTTGGAGGCCCAGATGGAATGCTGGCTTGGGAGAATCTGAAACCCAGGTGGTCCTTCCAACTGGAACGTAGCATTGCTCCTTGGGGCTCCACGGTGCGGAATTTACCTCCCACTGATGGTGCCTCGCACATCCTGTCGTGGACTGAGTATCAGCCTGTCAGGCACAGTGCTAAGCAATTTATAAGCCTCATCTAACATTTCTAGCATGGGATCTATGAGGGAGGTACCACGAATTTCCCCATCTTACCCAAGGGGATGCTGAGGCTCAGAAAATGAATTGGCACCCTCTCTGTCACCATTCAAGCCCACTTCTGTCCAGCTGCATCAGGCATTGTCTCAGGTGTGGCACTATTTCACCTTATTTCCAAGCATGCTTGTCTCTCCATGGCCTTTGAGAGTCGTCTTCATATGCTGTTGATCTCCACAGCATATGAGACACTGATACATTCTGGAAAATGCACTGTTAATAGGGTGGTTTCTCATTCTGCTTCCGTAAGGTCTCCTAAAGGGGGGGAAAAAAAGGTGAGGGTCTTTCTACATTAGCCTTAGCATTCTGTTATAATGAGAAAAAGTCAGGAAATTGATATCTAAATGTTCCCAACACCAACATTAGCTTAAATTCTCATCCACACCCTTGGTCTAGGAGGGCCACACCAAGACAAGTCAGCCTGCCCTTTGGAGCTCACTCATTAGAAAAGGGAAGTGTTTATGTGGCCTCAGCTCTGGGATGATATAATGATTGCCTTTCCTCCCAGCAGGTCTCACCCTGTCTCAGGAAGACGTCAGGGGTCAGCACAAGGCCAGACTCTGAGTTGATGAGTCACTCTGGGAGAAGGCCAATCACAGGATGAAGGTTGGCTCCAGGGGACTGGCAAAAGGAAATGGTACCTTTCCCTTGGAGGAATGAGGTTGAATCTGACCTCAGTCTGATGCATGAAAAAACACCTGGCCTGTCTGGTTGGGAATCCAGGAGTCGAGGACGGAGTCCCCAGAGAGGAATACTCAAAGGTCAGTCTCTACCCAGAGTTTTTAGGAAATGCTCATTGCCAGATCTCTGAGGGGCTCAGGTAAGGCAGGTATCAGGAATATGGACCCTTTTATTTGTCAGTCTAGTTCCATTAAATGTAGGCAGAGTGGTGGGAACATGTACTTGAGAGAAAGAAATAGAGGGGTGAGGCCCTAAAAGGGGTGAGACCAATAAACCTTGGCTCCTCTCCAAGCTAGCATATCTGCTGTGGCACCCGTGGAGGACCACTGAATCCTGTGGTGAAAAGCTGGAGACTACATGTGTTACTGCCCCCTCTTTACCACATTTCACCACGAGTGTTACCACCATTGCCGCCTCTCTCCACAGCCTTCACCTCCTCTGTCCCCAATCACCTCCACTAGCTACCCTCTAATGTCATAGCATTACTTGGAAGGTACCATTCTAGGAGCTTGGTGTTTCCTTTTCATTTCAATTTTTTAAAGATTTTATTTACTTATTTGACAGAGGGAGGCACAGTGAGAGGGGGAACCCATGAAGGGGGAGTGGGAAGGGAAGAAGCAGGCTTCCTGCTGAGCAGGGAGCCCAATGCTGGGCTTGATCCCAGGATCTGATGCTTAACAACTGAGCTACCCAGGTGTCCCTACAGGAGCTGTTTTCTTTCTTTTTTTTTTTTTTTTAAGATTTTTATTTATTTATTTGACACAGAGAGAGAGAGAGATCACAAGTAGGCAGAGAGAGAGAGAGGAGGAAGCAGACTCCCCGCCAAGCAGAGAGCCCGATGCGGGGCTCGATCCCAGGACCCTGAGACCATGACCTGAGCCGAAGGCAGAGGCTTTAACCCACTGAGCCACCCAGGCGCCCCCAGGAGCTGTTTTCTCTAGTAATGAGGAAACCAAGGTTTAGAGAGATCAGGCAATCTGACCAAGATACATGTCTTATAAGTGGCAAAGTTGGAATGGTCACCCAGCAAGTTTAACACCAAGACTGTACTCTTGACCACTGTGCCAGATGGAAGATTCCTTTTGGGGAAGAACAGAAGAGTTCAGATGAACAAACAAATAATAAAGCAAAGACCAATCCTATTCCATTCCCTGACAGCCCCTTCTCTCTCTGTCTGCTCATGCAGGTGTTCAATGACACCATGGTACTCTCTAGAATCATGGGATGATTATATACTTTTTCTCCCTTGGGGCCATGGCTTTCTTTTTCATTTCTACCAAAAAATAGGTGGCTGCCATGTCTCTTCTATTCTAAATCATCATGGCCATTCTTGCCTTCCCAGCAGGTCACTGTGACCTCTGCTTGAAAATTTCTTTCTTTTCCAAAATCTCCCTAGCATCTATCACAGCAGGAGATGCAGGCCAAATCTTAACATGTGAGGACTGAACCAAACCCAGGACCAACTGCCAGCCTCACAGCACCCTGAGATCAGGACACGCAGTCCAGGGAAGGTCCATCCCTCGAAGAATCCCAGGCATGTGTTCCCTCACCAGAAGGTTGGAGGCAAGGGCAACACAGGTGAGTCGGGTAAGTCAAGGAGCCTAGAATGTCACCTTCAGTTATGAACTATAAAGAGTTAAGGCCCAAGCAGACCCATCAGGGAGCTAAACATCTGTTGAAGGTTCTGGAGTCTTTTCTCCATCTGTGCCAACAACTAAGGAGTGGATCATCCAGGTAGCCATCTCCTGTTGCTGGGTTGGAAAATTTTCCAGGGGATGCTTCAAACCTAAGCATCTTGGAATGAGCCAGTCGCAGTAAAAGAACCAAATGTCAGAAAAGCTGAACATAAATCTTGCCTAGAATAGGGATTTCTTGATGGTCAGGGGTTTTTTGTTGTTTTTGTTTTTGTTTTTGTTTTTGTTTTGTTTTGTGTTTTTTTGTTTTGTTTTGTTTTGTTTGTTTTTTGGGTTTTTTTTTTGTTTGTTTTGTTTTGTTTTGTTTTGTTTTGTTTTGTTTGCATTAGGCTTACAAAACAGGGAATGTGAAAGGAAAGCCCAGCCTGATTTTATGAGCCATGATCATAGCACTTCTCTTTCTGGAACAAATGTGCAGTTGCAGAGTTTTTCTGTTATTTAAGCTCCTGGAAACTGAATTGACTAGAGACCCTGTCTGTGGCTGCAGGTCCAGGGGTGTTAAACCACACTCCATGTTACAGGATCCATTCAAGGCATTTGCATTTTGCAATACAGGTAAGTACATCCTGGGAGGCCCCACGCTTAACTTCCCCGAAGGCTAATCTTATACTGGTTATAACAACTGTAACAGCTAACTTTTAGGGAGACCTTTCTCTTCCTTAAGCATTTTACATGCATAATCTCACTAATCCTCAGGATGATCCTAGGAGATAAATATTATCCTTATTTTATAGATAAAACTGACCCAGAATTGTTTTGAAGCTTTCCTGAATTCACACAGAATGTATGTCAGGACAAAGATGTGACCTTAAGGCTGCTGGGCTCTAGAGCCCTTACCACTAACTTCTGTGTAATGATACCTATGGGTCCAAGAAAATGCACTGAGTCCCAGTGGAATTGCTGCTTCCACAACCTCTAACCCTCAAGGTCTTCAAAGTCAACATGAACTTGACTACAGGAATGAATTGTAGCCAGGATACTGGGGCCAATTCACCAAATTATCAGAAGCAGGCTGCTTTTATGGGACTATATACCTGGGAAAATATACAGGGGAAAGGTCTCCACCTTGTGCAGCTCATGAGCTGGACTGATACATAATGAACAAGCCTGGATTATTAAAAAGAAAGCATAGTGAGGCCTGGTGAACTGACCACAACAGTGTAAGTCAGGAGCACCGAGTTCCGTTTGCCTCAGTGGAATCTCTTGCTTTCAAATAGGCAGGACGACTGAGCCATGAAGAGGAGAATCTGAGTGAACTGTGAAGATAATTCTTTACCAAACCCTGGGCATTCTGTTGCCAGAACCAAGGGCTAAGGCAGCAAAAGAGCTCTATGAGAAAAGAAGAAGTAAATCAAACTGATCCATGTATTCTAGAAGTGTAAACAAGGGAAAGGTAGACGTGGGTCCAATTTTTTGAGTCCCCACCTCACACCAAATCATTCTAAGAAATGCCAAGGACAAATGACTGATTCTAGAATACATGAAATAAGATGAACACCATTCTGATCACCCTTTTTTCTTGTTTTTAAAACTGGACTGAGGAATCAATGACCTACTCTATTGTTCTGTTTAAGCAACTAAATTTATACACTTTCTAAAAGACCTATGTTTACCCACAGCATCTTTATTATTTTAAGTCAATTTTAACCCAAATTCAATGGGAAGCAAACTTCACAAGCGCTTAATGCGAGCATCACTCTAAAGGCCTTTGTTGTTGTTCTAACACTGAGCACATCTATGCTTTTCTTCTGTTAGTGACATGGGGCATCCAGAGAACTTACATGCACACACATGCCCTTGATGTGTGCTACTAATAGTACAAATTCTACAGTGATCATTGGGTATTGCCTTCCACAGGGGAAAAGAGGATAAATTTGTACCAGCAGCTAAGTGGTGACGATGGTCCTCTCTGTAACCTGACTGTAAAGAAATCCAATCAGCTGATAATAGACACCATAATAGACACGGCCCCATGCATCACAGAACAACTGGGTCATTTTGACTGCTTCCAAATAGCAGTAAATAGAGCTTTATGTAAAATTGTTTATACCGGCCAGACTTCAAGAACTTAAACTGTAGTGTTTAATATGTCATAACCTTCATAAATTAAAGAATTTTCCCTCTATAATTTTCAGCCTGATGGGTCATCATCTGATGCCTAGAGGGTAACAGGAGACCTTCTTGCTTGTGGCAGGATTAGTGAGTTGCTTTCATGTCTACAAGAACATTTCAGAACTTCCAAGACCATCCAAAAGGAAACTTGGAAAAAAGCAAAGGTGTGAGAACAGGACACTTTCTCAGGGATTTAGACAATTAGAGCTGATGTTGATTTACTTAGCAAACCAAGTGACCCTCTTTGTCTGCTGGCTTTTAAAAATACATTTTTTTCTACACTGGTCTTAATGTTACCCTAGATTAGGCTGCTTCCCCCAGGCTTCCCATTCAGTTTTTCCTGCTGCTCCTTCTGCAGTTGGCTTTCCCTGAGGAGGGAGTGAGGACCTCAGAATAAACACAATTCTTCTATCAGCAAGGTTTCCTCTTGACTTTCTACAGGACCACCCTATGCGGTAGAAGCCAGTGTCAACATCCAGATGGGGAAGGATGTCACCGCACTTGAGGTCTGAGGTAATCTCCCATCCTGCTGCTTTACTTGGCATAACTAGTCACTTCATCCCTCATGTTAAGAAAAGGCCCAACAATGTCCTCATTTATATCAGGACATGGGGCCACCTGCATGTCCTAGCTGAAGCAAGAGAAGGAGCATTTGATATGTGATAACCAAGTGGCTGTCATTCAGATGATCCACACTCCTAAGTCCCATAAACTTGTGCCTGAGTCACAAGAGAAGAAGCAGTGGGTTCAACTTTAGAGGCTGTTTCAATAAAATCTCTGGAAATCATTGCGTGCCCAAGAGCATTGTTTTTCTGTTCATGTGATGAAATGAAACATAAATATGGAGAGGAATTCTCCCTACTTCAAAGAAATTCAGAGAATATAGCAAAGATGTGTACTTCAGTAGTGGCAGGTTATGGTTTCAAAGCAGCCAAGTCTTTGGGTGATGGGTCATGAGAAGAGGTTAGTGATGGATGTCTCCATGTTTCTGAGAACAGGGAGCACATGTTATCCCATAAAACATGGGGATAGTTCCAGGTACTTTAGAGGATACAAAAGGTCCTATAGTGAAGGATGGGGAGAAGATAAGGATCAAGGTTATGTTTTTTATGCCCTTTTTTTTGCAATTCTTTTTTTTTATGTTATGTTATTCACCATACAGTACCTCTTTAGTTTTTGATGTAGTGTTCCATGATTCATTGTTTGCATATAACACCCAGTGCTCTATGCAGTATGTGCCCTCCTTAATATCCATCACCAGGCTCACCCATCCCCCACCCTCCTCCCTTCTAAACCCCTCAGTTTGTTTCCCAGAGCCCATAGTCTCTCGTGGTTTTTCTCCCCCTCCAATTTCCCCCACCCCTTCATTTTTCCCTTCCTTCTAATGTCCTCCATGCTATTCCTTATGTTCCACAAATAATTGAAACCATATTATAATTGACTTTCTCTGCTTCACTTAGCATAATCCCCTCCAGTCCCAACCACATTGATGCAAAAGTTGGGTATTCATCCTTTGGTGCCTGAGTAATATTCAATTGTATATATGGACCACACCTTCTTTATCCATTCGTCTGTTGAAGATCTTGGCTCTTTCTATAGTTTGGCTATTGAGGCCATTGCTGCTATGAACATTACAGTGCACATGGCCCTTCTTTTCACTACATCTATATCTTTGGGGTAAATACCCATAGTGCAATTTCCAGTTCATAGGATAGCTGGATTTTTTTAAATTTTTTGAGGGACCTCCACACTATTTTCCAAAGTGGCTGTACCAACTTGCATTCCCCCCAACAGTGCAAGAGGGTTCCCCTTTCTCTGCAACCTCTCCAACATTTGTTGTTTCTTGCCTTGTCAATTTTTGCCATTCTAACTTGTATAAGGGGGTATCTCAATGTGGTTTAGATTTGAATTTCCCTGATGGCTAATGATGATGAACATTTTTTCATGTGTCTGTTAACCATTTGTATGTCTTCTTTTAAGAAGTGTCTGTTCATGTCTTCTGCCCATTTTTTTTACTTGATTATTTGTGTTTTGGGTGTTGAGTTTGAGAAGTTCTTTATAGATCTTGGATACTAGCCCTTTTCTGTAGTGTCATTTGAAAATATCTTCTTCCGGGACGCCTGGGTGGCTCAGTTGGTTAAGCAGCTGCCTTCGGCTCAGGTCATGATCCCAGCGTCCTGGGATCAAGTCCCACATTGGGCTTCTTGCTCGGCAGGGAGCCTGCTTCTCCCTCTGCCTCTGTCTGCCAGTGCTCACTCGCTCTTGCTCCCTCTCTCACTCTGACAAATAAATAAATAAAATCTTTAAAAAAAAAAAACCATAAAGAAAATATCTTCTTCCATTCCATGGGTTGCCTCTTTGTTTTATTATTTTATTGCTGTGAAGAGGTTTTATCTTGATGAAGCCCCAAAAGTTCATTTTCACTTTTGTTTCCCTTGCCTTTGGAGACATGTCTTGAAAGAAGTTGCTGTGGCTGATGTCAAAGAGGTTGCTGTCTATGTTCTCCTCTAGGATTTTGTTGGATTCTTGTTTCACATTGAGGTCTTTCATCCATTTTGAGTTTATCTTTGTGTATGGTATAAGAGAATGGTCAAGTGTCATTCTTCTGTATATAGCTGTCCAATTTTCCCAGCACTATTTATTGAAGATACTTTTTTCCATTGGATATTTTTTCTTGCTTTGTTGAAGATTATTTGACCATAGAGTTAAGAATCCATCTGGGCTCTCTATTCTGTTACACTGGTCTATGTGTCTGTTTTTGTGCCAGTACCATGATGTCTTGGTGATCACAGCTTTGTAATATAACTTGAAATCAGACAACATGATGCCCCTGGCTTTGTTTTTCTTTTTCAACATTTCCTTGGTGATTTGGGGTCTTTCTGATTCCATACAAATTTTAGGATTGTTTGTTCCAACACTTTGAAAAATGCCATTGGTATTTTGATTAGGATGGCATTGAAAGTATAGATTGCACTGGGCAGCATAGACATTTTGACAATGTTTATTTTTTTTATCACAACTTTATATCAAATATTGGTATGAGGAACATATACATGTACAACTTGGCATAATAATAATTTGGTATGGCTTCTAAGGACTGAAGGCTTGATGGTCATTCTCCCTCTACCTTACAAGAAGTTGTTTCTCAGAGGGCATGGCCTCATCGTAATCCACCTTCTTTGAGGCCAGAGGGAGAATTTAACTGGTTACCTTTGCACACTCCCAAAAGAACTTCCGCCAGCTGTCCTTCTTTGTCCTGTCTTGAAACATGGGTTCAGCACAGGTCACTGAATCATAAACTATTAAAGCTAAAAGGTACCCAAGAGATCCTCTGGCTCAGTGATTTCTGAACTGTCTTAAATAAAATTTTTTTCAAATAAAATTTTATTCAGGCCCCAAAATAGAAAATAAATTTGGTAGCTATGATTCAATATGACAGTTTCATCAGAACTTTTTATTATTCTTACCTAATAAATAAAGATGGATTGAATTAGGGAAAAATTCATCATTTTGCAGTCACTAATGAGACAATGGGTCCAGGCAATAATCATGAATGAAGGCTGGAACCCTAAGATGAAAGGTTGATAGGAGATTTTTAAAATCTTTAATGGAAGGATCCGGCTGATACCGACTGAGCTTATTTACCAAATAGCATTAGTGAAAATGGGTTAATCAACTGTTGTATGGCTTCAGAGGTGCAACAGGAAGTACCTATGAAAAGTACTTAAGAGACCTTGAGACCTTAAAAAATATCAAACTCGTATCCGTTCAATATTCTACGTTTCAATACCAGTGTCCAGGACATAAAAGAACAAATCAAACAATACCATGAGGAAGCAATCAGCCATATTCAGAACATGGAACTGTCTACAGAACAAATGGCCTAGTTTCTCTAATTGATCAAAGGCAGGGGCAGTGGATTTTATTGTTGCCCAATTATTCATTCCCCCTTCCTGCAAGAGGAAGGATTATTCATTTGTAATGGATCATACATTTGTGCCTACTGCCTTTTGGATGGCCATTCTCCCAGTGGAACTGTGTACACTCCTGTCCCATTGATACCAGTTGGGCTTCATGACTTTGCCTCATGGTGAGTAAGTGAGACTGGGCCACATCTAAGAAAGCTTTGCCGACCATCCTGTCACTGGCTTTGTTGCCCTTTTACGTCTGTGGCAAGAACATCCTGACACAAATTGCCGGGTCCCAGCAAAAAAGACACGTGGAAAGGAACTGAACCACTGCCAAACTTCAGACAATGTGCAACAGGAGCCAGAAATAAGAACTTTTATTAACATTTTTTAATACCACTGAGATTTGGGCGTCATCTGTTACCCCAGCAAAACTGGCAAATTTAATATAAACCTCCTCCCATCCCAAAACACACACACACACACACACACACACACACACACACACATAAGAACTGTTACAAAAGAAAAGAAACTTAAGCAATGTGATTTTTGAAGACATGCCGTGGACCATGATAATGAATCACAGTTCAAACAATTCAAACTTAAAATGTCACTTTTGAGATAATTGAAACAATTTGGATAATGTCTGTGTATTATGTTATATGAAGGAGGTATTGTCAGTTTTGTCAGGTGTAAGCATGCTCATATACACATACTTTCTCAGAGATGTAATGTGAGTTATGTATGGGTCAAATGAGAGGATGCCTGAATTTTTTTCTGAATATTCCAACAAAAGAGAATAAAAGGGTGGATAAGGGTCATAAAATATTGATAACTGTTGAAGCTGGACTTTAAGCATGGGGAGGTTGGCTATACTATTATCTCTAAATTTATGTATGTTTTTAAATCTTCCTTATAAATAATCTATAAATTATAGCAAATAAACTAAAAGGCATTAACAAACAATGACAAACAGGAAAAAATGGGAGTCACCAGCAGACAAGAAAATCCCAAAATTTCTGGAAGGTGCAGTGTTTGGATGAAGGGTAATTTAGAAAGTAAGATTGAGAAAGCTTCATTCTTGTGTGTTTGTGTGTGTGTGTGTGTGTGTGTGTGTGGTGTGTGTGTATGTATGTGTGTTGGGGGTCTGCAGGGAGGACAGTGTCCTTAAGAAGAGTGTTAACTGCCCTGTAGAACACAGCACAGAACTGACAACAATGGGTTTAAGTGAAAGTCTGTATAACCAGCCGTTGACGTTATGACATCCTCCATCCACCCATCTACACACAGAAGATGCCCAATAAAGTGTTTGCTATCCAGGAAAAAAATGGAAAACTTCTTTTCTTTTTTTAAAATAAAACAAAACAATATCTGTCTGGGAAAACTAGGACAGCTGATATGCACATTGACACTCAAAAGCAAAGCACTCCCCAAACTGGCATTTTAATGCAATGGTCAGCTCCCCACATGTTCACCTTGAAGGGACTCTTACCTGACAATCAGCCCCACCCACAGAGGAACACCACCCAGGTACCCATTGCTCCATTGCTGAATGTGCATGCACTTCTAAGGACATCTGCAGCATGACAGAGCAGAGTAGAGGAAAAATAACACTAGAGAAAACAGAAATAATTAGGAAACAGAGGATAATATTTTAGAGAAGGGGAAAACTTTTAATTAATATTCTCAGAGGGATTTGAAACAAGATGGCATCCAGAAAACCAGAATAGGATTCTACAAAAAAAGGAAAAGGAAAAATCAAAGCTAAAGTACTGATAGGAATTAAAATTAGGTCCCAGCCTCCACTATGTCCCACCCAAATAAAGAAGAAAAGATAAAAGACAATTCAGGCCCTACCAGAAGAGAAGAACCTGAGATAATTTCCATCCCTGGGAAGGTGAGGCAGGGATTAGGGGCACACAGAAGAGGAGTGAACGGATTAGGCAAGGGGAGGGGCAGTGCATACCAGAGCTTTGTTTCAACTGTCAGTTTTCCAACATGCCTGATTTGGCCATCATGCATTTCCAGAATATATGACCCTCACATGTGCAGAAACAATTTGATGTGATGAGAATGTTTTAGAAATGTAAAACCAAAGATGATTTAGCATCCTAAGAGGCAAATCCTCAAGTATCTAATAACTCACTCGGGCTTTTATTTCCAGAACCAAAAATCTCAAAGTTTAGCCTCTATACTGTCAGCACTTGGTGTGCAAAGGTTAAGGTTCCAAGAACAAACAAACAAACAAAACACCGAATTTCTCTCATAGTAAAGACAATTCCCTAGAAAAGTTCCTGTCATTTTAATTCCAAAAGTTTGTGAGTTTTGGATGAGTGTTATGTTTGAAGTTTTTGTAGAAAGAAAAGCTTTGCATATTAAGAACTTTAACTCACACACATGCTCTACTCACTGAGTATACATCAGTGCCTCCAAGTACATTATTGAAAATCCACAAAATATCTCAAAATCACCTTTGCACAGTCTATGTCTAAAAATGCTTATCAAAGCATGTAGAATCCATATGGTAATGATTTAGAGGAAGCTATCCACTGATGAACGTGATTTCTAGTAAACATACATAGACATAGACATATATTTGGTTAAAACATAAGAGATATTTTTAGGAGGCTCTTGTGAAATTGTTTATTACATTTTATCTAAAGACCATTTAAAGTTTTGATGGGGCCTGGGTGGCTCAGTTGGTTAAGTGTCCAGCTCTGGATTTTGGCTCAGGTCATGATCTCAAGGCCCTGGGATTGAGCCCCACATTGGGCTCCCCATTCAGGATGGAGTCTTCTTGTCATTCTCCCTCTGCCCACTCTGCCCCCTCTCCCCCACCTCACCTCCCCTGCTTGCTCATGTATACACACTCTTTCGCTGAAATAAATAAATAAATCTTTTTCTTAAAAAGATCACTTAAAGTTTTGATTACAAGCCATAATCCAAGAGAAACTTTGTCTGAAAACATCCTTTGGCAAAAGGAGGCTTCAAGTGGGTTAAAGTGATCAATACACAAAAGGAAGATATTTCTTCAAAAAGTCCTAAGTAAATTTCAACATTAAATGCTTTTGAACTTCATCCAGGTTCTCAGTAAAAAAGCAAGGACATCCATGTATATATTGAAGAAGAGAAAAGTTATTATGAATTCTGGGGAAGGGCATTGTCCCTTCTGGGGAAGGGAAGGAAGAAAAGAAAAGAAAAAAAGAAAAGAGAAAGAAAGAAAGAAAAAAAGAAAGAAAGAAAGAAAGAAAGAAAGAAAGAAAGAAAGAAAGAAAGAAAGAAAGAAAGAAAGAATGGATGGATGGGAGAAAGGGTGGGAGGGAGGAAGGGAGGAAGGAATAAATGGCTAATCCCAGGGAAAATTCAAACCCTGATAATGTGGAAGCCTGGAATGGCTCCAGGTGACACATGCTCCCCCAGGAGCAGCAGTGGCATAGTGTCTGTTCACAGTGAGAACTGTGATGCTGAGAAGCATTTGTTAAGTTGGACAGCTCTAGAAAGGACACACACACACACACATACTCATTCAGCACAATGACTCGCCAACCCACCCCAGAGGGCCTTACCATCCCAGAGTACCAACTCTACCTTCCACGAGCCTGAGACAATGCATGTGGAGTTAGGAGAGGAACCTCTGATTTATGGTAGTGAAGCTTCCCTTCCTTCTGAAATGCAGCTCTGACCCACTAGAGGGAAAGAAGCCAAATTAAACACTTTCTGAACATAGACTTCTAAATTAAGGGGGCCATTAGCTCTTTAGTCATGTCTTCAACTTGGTAAAGACACATAATCCCCTTTCCTCTAATATGTTAGAAAAGACTTTCTAGAAACTTCAACATGCCCTGTACGTTTCCTAGAATTATCCTGCTTGGTTTCTTCCCCATGGAGTAAGTTGACAGACAGCTTGACGCCAGCATACTGTTTAAGAGTGTGGGGTCCAAGAGCTCCTGCGTGGCTCAGTGGCTCGAGGCCTCTGCCTTCAGCTCAGGTCACGATCTCAGGGTCCTGGAATCGAGCCCCACATCAGGCTCTCTGCTCAGCAGGGAGGCTGCTTCCCTTCCTCTCTGCCTGCCTCTCTGCCTGCTTGTGATCTCTCTCTGTCAAATAAATAAATAAGGTATTAAAAAAAAAAAAAGAGTGTGGGCTCCTGAGTACAAATAACAGCTCCAATGCCTAAGTGTCCCATGCCCTTAGGAAAGTCACTTAACACAATCTAATCCTTACTGTCCTTCCCTAAGAAATAGAGATGAAAATGGTGTCAACCCTACAGAGCTACTATGAGGATTAATTGAAATAATCCCTGTAAAGTTGATATTCCCCTACCCAGAGGTATTGTGGCTGCAAACAACAAAATCACCAACTCAAACTGGCTAAAACAATAAGTAAATGTGTGTTACATATGAGCTGAAATCGAGAAGAGCACACTTCCTGTACAAAATGATTGACAACTTGATGTACTGTCCAAAACCTAGGTTCTTTCCCTCTCTCATAGTCTACTCCTGGCATGGGTTTATCTCAAAGCTGTGTCTTCTCTTGGTCACCTTGTGGCTTCCTGTGGCAACTAGGACTACATTATTTCTCATTTATGTTCAATAAGAAAGGGCAAGGCAAATTTTCCAGAAGCTTTCCAGTAGACTTCTCTCATCCCATTGACCAGAATTGGGTCACAAGCCCATTCTAAAATTATCACTGCAGGTAGAATAGGATCACCAGGACTGGCATAGACTCACTTGTGGAGGAGAAATGGACATAAGGGAAGATCGTTAAAATACCCAGTAAGGATGACCTCTTACTAACATTATTGTCCATACTATGTTACCCTTTATAGTCTTATAGGAAGTTTTCCCAAAGATGCAACCAGCTAGAGCTTCAACAACCTTGAAATTGCAAATGGATTTTTTTTTTTCTTGTGCCACTTCAGATTTCTTTCTAGTGTCTGTCCAGAGGAGTACTTAAGAAGAATTCCAGGGTTCCATTTATGGAAGGGAAAGGTAAAATCACCAGTTGTAGGAATTAACCATAGGTGCAAGGTGCAAGGTATGTCTTCTTCAATGCCATGGGTAGAACTGAACAATTAGATTCTCTTTCTCTCTGCCACTTTTTAAACCTTAGGCCACACAGAACTATCTTGAGCATCCCTTTAAGCCTTCCAGACTAAAACCAAGGGTGCATTTTCATCACTGAACAATGAGTTTGACAGAATAATTGGTCTTCCAGATTTCTGAGAACATGAGCTTTCTCAACAGACCAATTCAACAACCATTTACTGAGCACATTCTCATTTTCCTCTTTTGTGTCAGGTGCTTAGCAGAATATAAGGGGAATGTAAGACATCAACTCTATCCTTAAGAAACTTCCAATCTATCTCTGAAAATAAAGCATGTGGGTAGTAAAGGGTTAAATAGTAGACCAAGACAACCTAGAATTCATGGCCTGAGAAAATTGCTACAGCCATTTTAATTGGCCATGACTAAAGTGACCAACGAGAATCCCCTAATTAGCGGCAACACTGGCATGTGGGCTCAGCGCAAATCTGTAATAAGGACAGATACTTTCCATGGAGCAGGCAGACAGGTGGCCTCACTGGTTTTCATACCTAGCATCAGTTTCTCCTATGTGTTAGCTCTCACCATGAGCATGACCTTGTATAGACACATCTTCTTCCTGAGGGGGATCAGTCTTAAAGCCTGAAGAGATGGTAGGTTGCTAGGGCTCCCAAAGTGTGGAATGGCTTCCCAAGGCTCCATCTTCCAACTACCCTGAGGGCTCACATGCAAACATGATTGACTGGATCTAAGTGGTTCTGTACCCTTGGCCTTAAAGAAGATATTATGTAGAGAATATATTGTTTGTTACCAACATTTACATGATTGCCATACCAAAGCTGTGTGTTTATAACTCGTGTGGAGCTGCTAAGCCTGATAAAAATGTATAGAGTAATAATAATAATACCTTTGACTCGCCACCAGACACTTAATCCCTAGCACTGTGTAGGCAGGAAGGAACATGCTATGAAACTAGGAGGAAATGTTCTTGGTTTATACGGTATTTATAATCTGGGTAAACTAATACAAAATAGATACGTGGAACAAAATGTATAATGCAACATTCAAGACTCTGATCTCTGGTCCAGGTTCTCACTGACTCACAGTCAGATTGCCGCAGTCAGTCCCCTTGTCTCCAGTTCCTGGATTGCCTCGTGCTCTGTCATCGCTACCAGGGCTACCTTCCCAATGTTTAGCATTGGGCAAGTCCCTGCCTTGTTGGAAAATCTACAATGGCTTCCCAGCACCTATAGAAAAACCGGCCTCTTGACTTTCAAGGCCTCCAATATACTCTAAAATCTGCTCTTCTCCAGTCTTCCAATGCACTGCCAAAAGAAAAGGCTTCTTTACTGTTTTCTCTTTCCAAATGAGAGGTGACCTCCCTGCCTCCATGGCCTGCTCACCTGTGCATACAACACTCTTCCTGCCTCCAGTTATTTAAATATCACTTTTGTTTGAAGATTAAAATTTATTTCCTACATAATTACTTTCTTTTTTTTTTTAAGATTTTTTTTTTATTTATTTATTTGACAGAGAGAGATCACAAGTAGATGGAGAGGCAGGCAGAGAGAAAGAGAGGGAAGCAGGATATCCGCTGAGCAGAGAACCCGATGTGGGACTCGATCCCAGGACCCCGAGATCATGACCTGAGCCGAAGGCAGCGGCTTAACCCACTGAGCCACCCAGGCGCCCACATAATTACTTTCTTAAACACACCAGATTACAGAGATCATTCTCTCCTCAGAACTCCTATAGCACTGGCATTCATATGTAGGACCACGAGTTACTCTGCATCAAGTTTATATACATGTCCTGTCTTCCCAGTTCAATTTCCAGTTCCTTGATGTCAAACACCTTGTTCCCACCCTCTCTACTTGCCCAAAGCTTCACATACACAACCTTCAATGATGCTGCAGAGAGCAAAATAAAACTAGGCATAAGCATTGAGGAGACTAAAAGAGTAATCAGTTATCATCTAGAATGGACTAAAATGAATTTTAAAAGGCTTCATAGACAGGGGACCTTTTTTTAAAGATTTTATTTATTTATTTGACAGACAGAGATCACAAGCAGGCAGAGAGGCAGGCGGGGGTGAGGGGGTTGTGGGGAGCAGCCTCACCGCTGAGCAGAGAACCTGATGCGGGGCTCAATCCCAGGACCCTGGGATCATGACCTGAGCCGAAGGCAGAGGCTTTAACCCACTGAGCCACCCAGGTGCCCCAACAGGGGATTTTTTAAACTGGAATTGGAAGAAAGGACAAAAATGACAGAAATGTCAAGAAAGAGAGGAAGCAAGATGGATGAGGGTTAAAATGGTGACTGTGGATATGGAAAGGAATGGGTGGATCCGGGAGCCTGGCCATGTTCTGATAGTTGAGTAAAATCAACAAACTGGTACAAAAGTCTGGATGCCAGATGCCCTTCCCTTTGCATATCTTCTAGGTGCAACTTGCGTAGCTCTATAGAGTTGACAAGTAGGGCCAAGAAAAAGTCGTCATCTAGGCTTAAGTTCTATCTTATGACCTTTAAATGTTCTTCTTCCATTCAATTCTTTGAAATATCATTTCCTTTGGCGAAGTAACTTTTTCCAGTGGGAGCTTGTCAGTGAGTTTTTTGGTCCTTACTTTAACCTTGTCAGAACAATTGGACAGAATTGCAAGTGTAGGTTAATGCTTTATACACGTGCTTATTCGCCTCATGTCCTCAAAAGTTCAATGTTATAGGGAAGACCCTATCACATCCAGACCTGCAGGATTTCAGAGATGTGGGGGGAATTACTGGGCATGTACTAATCAGGGGCTCAGCTGGGTTCTGCTGAAGTTATGACTGAGATCTGATCCACTAGCCCTGCCCTGAGACCCTCAATGCTCCTCCAGAGAGATATCCATAGAGTGCATATGTCAAAGAGACAGGAGGATGTGCCAAAGATTGTGTGGATATTTCCCCTTCCTATTTGTTAACTTTGTAAACATTCTACTTCCCTATCATTCTGGATTACCAGCTACCCAATAGGGGCACTCCTAATTCCTCATTTAAATTGCCTTTCTCCTTTAAATAGTATTGTTCAAACCTGTCTATCACTTTGTCGATACTATGTACATCCCCAGAATGACCCTAAATGAAAGAAGCATAGAATGGAAGAATTTAAAACAGGGATCTCAGTAATTATCTCATCAAAGTCCCTAACTCTACAGAGTAAATTACAACCCAGAAGGGGAATGTGGCCTGGCCACTGTCACTTGGGCATGTTATAGTTCTTTGATTATATTAAGGACTAAAACTGTTCTGACAATTTGATTTATGTCTTTAATGTAACCATAGCTATGAAAAACAACTAACAAGTTCCCACCATTAACTAGAATATTTTGCTCTGCCCCCTTTAAAAACACACTTATGACAGGAAGTCAAAATAGATTTTGCATTTCCATAGAAAAATTGTAGGCTTCATCTGGGGATTATATGATGCTTCAATAAACCCACCTCCCTTCTCCCTTAAACTTATGTAATGTAGGAGGAAAGGACATAGAGGTGACAATCAGGCACCTGCTCTTCTGTCTCAGGGACCAGCTTCCTCTAGAATAGGATTTTTTGTACTAGCACTGTTGACATTTTAGGCTGAATAATTCTTTGTTGTGGGGGGTATCCTGTGTATACCTCATGTTTCTCGGCATCTCTGGCCTCTACTTACTAGATGCCAGTAGCAAACTTTTCTCCCTGCTGCTCCAGTTATGAAAACCAAAACATTTCTAGACACTGTCAGATGTCCCATGGGAGATAAATGGCTCCCTCTCCTTTAGAACCACTGGGTCTAAACACACTGTGGATATGGTTATTCTGAGGAGTCCTGTCAGAGATTTCTTACCAGTGGTTGTATTCCATTCCCCTACTCCACCAACTCTACCATTACTGCTGTAATTTCCACCTCGGAGGCCAACACTGTCCCTTATTGTTCATAATTGCCCTACCCCAACAAAACAGCACAGGTGTATCACACTTAGCAAAGAGTGGATATAACTGATTAAAAAAATACAACATTAAGGGTCAAAACTGAAAGTTGTATATAAAAATAACTTTTTGTCATAATCCAATGGAGAACTATATTATTTATCTAATGCTGTGTAACAAATTGCCCCAAATTGAAGCTAACTTCATCTATTAAAAATAAAGCTATGAACCATGAGAGACTGTGGACTCTGAGAAACAAACTGAGGGTTTTGGAGGGGACAGGGGTGGGAGATTGGGTGAGCCTGGTGGTGGGTATTATGGAGGGCACATATTGCATGGAGTACTGGGTGTGGTGCATAAACAATGAATTCTGGAACAATGAAAAGAAATTTTTAAAAAAAAAGTAAATTCTGCAGTTAAAAAAAAAAAGCTAAAACAACAGCTACCTATTATTTCACACAGTTTCTGAGGGGCAGGAATCTGGGAGTAGCTCTGCTGCATGGCTCTTAGATATCAATAAGCTGCTGACTGGGACTACAGACATTAGGCTATATTGAGGCTGGACAATCTGCTTCCATGTTACTCATGTGGCTCTGAGCAGACCCCAGCTTCTCAATGGCTTTTGGCCAGAGGCTTCAGTTCCTAGTTCTGTGAGCCTCTGCACAGAGCTGCTCATTCCATGGCAACTGGCTTCCCCCAGAGTGAGGGGTGAGATGGAAAGACAGAGGAAGAAGGAGAAAGGGAGAACAGAAGCTTCCTTTTCACCTCTTCTATATGCCATTGTTTCCACAGACCAGCCTTGGTACAATGTGAGAAGGGCCAGCACAAAGGTCTGAAGCAGGGTGAGGCCCATTGGGGGCCATCTTAGAAGCTGCCTACCATGGAAATCCCCCAATAACCTAAAACTGTCCTAAGTTTAACCTCTTCCCAGATCAGAAACATGACAATTTCTGACATATGTGTCCTCAGTTTCACCTGAAGATGGGAAGGGATTTGTATCTTGTCAGAACAATGACCCCAAGGCACTACATAATCAAAGTAATTCAAACTACTTCATTCCTCAAGTGACAATAGTAAGCCTATTCGGGTGAGAAGAACTTTCAACAAAAGCAGATTTTCGATTGCCCTCTTTCAATAGATAAAGTAATTAATAACGCATAACATATTACTTTCTATTTCAGTTAGCCAAAATTCCATGAAAACTATTCATCAGCCTCTCTTTATCAAATATGTATTAAGATCCTTCCCTGAGTTAGACATTTACTTATGTATTGCTATATAACAAACCACCTCAAAAGAGTGGATTAAAACAACATCAATTTATAGGATCAGAAATTGGGGTAAGGTTCAGCTGGGCAGTTCTGCTCCGTGTGGCACTGGATGGGGTTGCTTACCCAGTGTATTCATGTGGTTGCAGAGGTGGGTAGGAGGTCCACAGAAGTTTCACTCCTGTGCCTGGTGTCTTTGTGCTCCCTCAAGTTCCCACCACCACCACCCCCCTTTCGGAAGATAATGGCCATAAGCTTCCACAGGGGATAATGGTAAGACTTCATTCATGGTGGTTGATTTCTAAGAGCAAAAGATGAAGATGCTACACCTTTTCAAGGCTTCACCTAGAAATGGCATAGTGTCATTCCCACCTCATTTAATTGGTCAAAGTGAGTCACTTTTGGAAAATATAGCCTTTTGGGAAGTTCTCTCATGTCTTCAAATCTTTGGTCTAATGCCTTTGACCTCTAGACCTAGATTCAAAGGATTTATATGATTAGGTCAGGCCCACCTAGGTAATCTTTCTATCCTCAGGTCAACTGATTTGGGGCCTTAATTATAGCTGCAAAACCTTTCCATAGTGGCACTTAGATTAGTATTTGAATGAATAACTGGGAGAGAGTGTTTACAACAGGGACTACAAATCCTTGGGACCCTTTTAGAATTCTCCCTGCCAAAATGAGATAGCTGGAAAAATTTGAGCATTTGTAGATTAATTAATAGTACCATATCAGTGCTAATTTTCTGCCCTAGATATTGTACACTGGTTATATAAAATGTTAACATTAGCAGAAACTGGGTAAACAGTATGTGGGAACTCGATGTATTATTTTTGGAAGTTTTTGTAAATCTAAAATTATTTAAAATAAAAAAGTTTAACAACAACAACAACAAAAAAAGCAAGTCACCAGACTAGCCCAGATTCCAGGAAAAGGGAAATAAAGTGTATCTCTTCATAGGAACAGAGGCATGTGCATATAGGAAAGGAGTAATTGATGATGAACATCTTTGCAGATCACCTATTATAAGCACCATGAGTAATGAAAATAATGAATATGACCAGTTCCTTTCTCAGAGAACATGTAATCTGGTGGGTGAGAGAATGTCTATCCAACAGATATTTACTGTGGATCCCCTACAGAGTAATCATTGTGATAATCCCTGTAGATACAATAGTGATGAAGGTACCCACATGGATATCATAGTTTAATGGGAGAGAGCAATCAGTGACCAGTAATTATAACTCAGAGGTGATAACTGTTATGGTCAGGTAAATACAGAGGACTGAGATGGCAAACAAGATGCACAGATCACTTCCAGCTGCAGAGATCAGAAGAAGTTTCATTCACGGTTCGAGAGACAAACATCGAGCTGTATTTCCCTTTCCCCTCTACTCTTATGCACTGAAAATGCTCCAAAACAAAAGAAGTTATCTTCATGGTTCACTGCTGTATCTTCTCAGTTGGGGCAATGAATTTTTCATGGAATTTACTGACTGAGTAGTTTTTTACACAATTGAATATTTTCCTACTAATATAACTTTTAACTCCTGCTAGGGTCATCACTATCATCCTAGAATCTCTCCTACTTCCTTTTTTCTTTTTTTTTTTTTTTTTTTTTTTTTTTGTCCCAGAAGACTCTGAAATGGAACTGGAAATGGGTGTCACTCAGTTTCCAATCACCACTGATAAGCCAAGGCTTATTTACACTGGAATTTCTCTTTGGGTTTCAACAGTCTGCTGGCTAGCCTGAGCGATGCTCCTTTAAAATCCAAGAGCTCTACCTTCTCTCATTGTTCTCAGCAGTGGTCTTTGGGAAAGCTGCTTTGACCTACCTCATCAGCCAACTTTATGACTCCACTTCACCTTTCAAAAGAACAAAAAATAGAAGCTTGTATCTGTAAATTTACACCCAGAAAAAGTTGCTGGGGTGAGGAAAACATCTTAAGGTCCTATTTTGTAGAAGTATATCTTCTCAGGATTTGTAACACATGAGAAACTATAGTAATCTCCCTTAGGTGGCAACCTGAGAAGACTTTTGTCAGGGTTTTGTTGACAGTGTCTGAACTCAGCTGATTCTCTTAGGATCCTTGTTAGTTTTAGATCATTTGCAAAGGTTGAAAAGATTTGGACTAGGGTCATTTTGCTTCTGATGTGTTTGTCCTTCACCCCTTTGGAGATTATAAAAGTTCAGGGCCCATAGCTTTAGGGACCTGATTCCAGGGTAGTATCATGGTAATAACAGTAGGTATCACTCAGTCCCACTGAATATGGTAGATTAGAGGATATGTTCTTCAGGAGCACCTGTCAGGCCCTCCCAGGCATGTTTTTTAAGTGAGTTGGTACATATAAGTCTCCTACCTAGAACATGCTTACTAAATGTTACTAGCATCATATTTAACCCCAGTCACAGAGCTCATGAACAGATCTGCCAGCATTTCTAAACAATTGCTGGTACATATCCTAAGATATAAAAAAGAATGCAATAAGAGTTCTTATTTTACAGGGATGAATAGAATAACTGTTTCCATTTTGTACAGAAAATTAAAGATAAATCTGACTAGTGGCTGAGTCTTCTTCCTTCATCAACTGGGCCTATTCTAGATCTGAGTGCTCATGCTGTTGAGTTAATAAACCTTCCCCCAGAAGTGCACTATGCAGATACCCACCATACTCACCTCATGTTACTGGGGTCACAAGAGAGTAGCTGTACAAAGCATTGTGCTTCCATTCCTGTCATCTCTCCATGGGTTTGTCACTGAGTTCAGCTAATTGAGCACTGCCTTGGCTTGCACACTGAGCCCATATCCCTTCACTTAAGTTGTCCCAGAAAGTAAAGTTGGAGAACCAGACACCATGTTTGAGATTCAGAAGATGGGAAACATGGACCCAGAAGTGGAACCCCCAGTGATTGGGTATTTCCAACTCTGTCATGTTTTTAAGAATGGGACACTAGTTTGCTCTTATCTCAGAACTTTGCACTGTTTAGCAAATCAAACTGAGAAGATTCTAATCATTGGGCACTGTTTCCAGAGGTGACCTGTGGGGGTCATTGAATTTCTCTTCTGCCCTCTAGTCTATGTGGATGCTACTGCAAGCATGTTTGGCTGTATATATGAGCAATACTAGCTGGGGAAATATATCTCTTTCTTCTACCCCCAGAAATAGTGATTCTTTAACAGTCTCCCCAAAATGAATGCTACAAATTTCTTGACCCTCTCCAAAGGAAGAACACAATAATGTTCATTAATAGTATATTTCAAAGCTTCTGTCAAGAACAGCCAGGGAGTTCTCTGCAAAAATCTGAAAACATAAATCCAAGACCCTCAGGGTGAATGTGTGTTACACATGTTGCCATGTCTCATACCAAGAGAGGCTATGGAAATCTGAGTTTTTCCTTGGGAATCATAAAGGGGTAAAGGGGCAGAAAGACAGATATTTTCCAATGGCAGTTTCACGTTATTTTCTTTTACCATCTCAGTTGTGTATTCTGAAGCCCGGTGTCTTGATTCATGGTGAGCACGTGTGCAGCTCTGGGCAGGAGGAAAGGGTGCAGGTAATGGGATGAGGAGCAGGAAAACATTGTTGTTCTCATCTGTGTGGTCAGAAGCCAAAGAAACCAATTTGAGTTGAACAGACTGTCATGTGGTTAATTTGCAAAGAAAAAGAAAGGGCAAGGGAGGTGGGGGGAGGGGGGAGGAGAGGTATGTCAAAGTGTTCTTCATCCTATTGAAAGAAGAAAGCAAAGTTTGCTGTGAGGATCCACTCACTCTGTTTAACAGATGGCAAAACCAAGGTAAGGAAGAAGGCAGCATTCCCTTGGACTAAAATGCCAAGGTACAAACTACTCATCACCAACCGAGGACTGAGCAAGCCCATTGTTTCTAGAAAGAGCAAGAAACTAAGGCTAAAGCCTAGTTGCTAGAACAGAATCACTGACTGTCATGCCCTCCCTCCCCTTCCTCTGCTGAAGGCTCAATAACTACAACAGTAGGATTCTGACTAACACAAAGGCTGAACTCTGCTCTGTATTATATTTTATTTATTTTAGTTTTTTCTCAGGACTGAGGACATGGGACAGAGGGTTAGTAAGCCTGAGGGCTTGCTCACAGCCCAGAGTAGCATTTGGATTTCTCTTTCATTTCCTTCCTTAGTTTCAGGGAAAAAAAGGGAGCAGCCAGTTATTTGAGAGCCGCCCCCACCAGAGATTAATTCAGAATTGCTATTGGAGGTAAAGTCACAGTCAGAATTATCACAAGTTTACCTTCCAAATCACTGAGCTAGTCCTATTTTTCTGAAGGTCTGTTGCAGGTTTGAGGATATAGGCTTGTGTAACAGGGATCTAGAACTCAGCAGAAAGAGGGAGAAAGGATATTATTACTGGTGGGGAAAAAAGGAAGGACTGGAGCTTCAAATAATGAGAAAAAAGAAAGGTAGGAAAGGTGGGGGGGAGAAAGAAAAAAAATAGAGTTACAAGGTATCAATTGATCACTTTGAAAGTAGTAATTTTTCTGTCACTTTGGACACTCAAATAAAGACAGAACAGCCTCTGTACTAGTTTCCTACTGGTGCTATAACAAAATATCACACATTTAGTGGCTTCAAATGACACAAATGTATTGCCTTGTGGTTCTAGAGATCAGAAGTCCAACATGAGTCAAAAACCAGTCTCACTGGACTAAGGATCAAGTAGGGATGTGTTCCTCCTGGAAGCTCGAAGGGAAAGTCCCTTTTTCTTGCCCTTTTTCATCTTCTAGAATATCCCTACACTCCTTCATTAATTTCCATTTCAAATCCAGCAACAGTTTTTGAAGTCTTTCTTACATCACATCTCTCTGACATTACCTCTTTTCCACATTTGAAGGACCCCTGTGATTACACAGAGCCCGCCAGGATAATCTAAGATAAGCTCCCCATTTCAAGGTCAGTTGATTAACAACCTTTATTCTCTCTTGCCTGGGACAGTGATATACTCACGGGTTCTGGGAATTAGGAAGCAGGTATCTTTGGTGGGCCATTATACTACCTACCACAGCCTCTCATTAAGAATGTTGCAAAGAGACAGGAGACTGGGCAGGCCCTTTAATGTAAAGCTCTTAAGGAATAGGGGAAAAGAGCTATTTCTTGAGAAAAATTTTAAGGTGGATGAAATCTGTTTCCCAGGTAGTGTTTGAGCTCCTTCTAGAGCTCACCTTCCCTCTTGGCATCTACAGGTCAGGCTGGGTTCAGACTGCTATGGGTTCACCAGGGTCTCTAAAACAAATGCAACCTTGGGTTTGTCTGACCTGGGCATGCTTTCTCTTTTCATTTTCTGCTAATCCAATTTTCATATTCCAACTTTCATTTTTTTTCAAAACTCTCCCTTTTTTGTGCTTCCCTCCCCAATATATGGAATAAATATGAGTGTGATGTATTTGCGTTCATTTGTCTATAATGCTTCTAGAGTGATGCTGGAAGACTTGTTTTTGGGTGTTGGGGTATATGTGTCTTTTGGAGTTGCTTATAGCCCACTAACCCCACCACATAAATGTGTCCTGCACACAGACAGCCTGGTTTAAAAGTTCAGGGTCATTTGTGTTCAGAAGATAGCTTGGTATGTCTATATAGAGAAACTATTTAAGTATCTTATGAGAGTAACAATTTATAAAACATTCAACTCTGGTGTTGCTATACTAGAATTGCAAGAAGGAACACAACTTTGTCCTGATATCTGGGAAAACTTCTACACACCAATAGGAGAGCCTCTTGTGATGTGGTTTTTTTGTTTGTTTGTTTGTTTTGTTTTGTTTTTCTTAACTGCTGTTTGGAATGGAAGTATGTATTTTTTTTAACTTTTTCATCTTCCCTATCAAATGATGACTATACCTGTCCTAGTACCTCAAAATAAAGAAGGAAAAGATGTGAGCTTGGTATTTTGGCCTCATAAGGATCATTGATACTACAGTGTTCAAGGTGAACAACAATTTTTTTAAGACCCACTACATCTTAAGAACTCATCAATTATAAGGGCTGACTATAGCAGATAGTTTCCCATAAATAGAGGCAAATGTAAGAAGAATCTCATAATCTCAGGAACAAGCTTGAATATGAACAGCCCAGGGTCAGGGTATAGAGGGTGAGTCATGTGCCTTTTTTCCCACTCATCTCGTTTTCCAGTTGAGAATCTATGGTGAGCAGTCAGAGGAGAGGTAGATCTAGAGAGTCTGTCCATCTCCAGGCTGGCATTCTTTCTCAGAGTCCTGAGGATGAAGGCAGCACTAAGCCATATGGGAAAGTGATAGGCAAGACATACATTTACAAAACTTTTCAAGCAGACATGTTACTGTCATGGGATGAAAGAGATAGAGGTGAAATATCAAATTTAGGTGACCCAGAAGTAGAGTGAATTTCCCTGAAAAAGGCTGAAAACAGGGGTCACGAAGTCTTCATGCAAAACTCCCCAGTATGGGGCTACATGGGTAAGGTAGCCTAATGACCTCATATGAAATAGCCCATGAGACCTGCTGTTCTTTTAAAATCAAGATTGGGGCGCCTGGGTGGCTTAGTGGGTTAAGCCGCTGCCTTCGGCTCAGGTCATGATCTCAGGGTCCTGGGATCGAGTCCCGCATCAGGCTCTCTGCTCGGCAAGAAGCCTGCTTCCCTCTTTCTCTCTCTCTGCCTGCCTCTCCGTCTACTTGTGATCTCTCTCTGTCAAATAAATAATAATAAAAATAAAATCTTTAAAAAAAAATCAAGATTGTACTTCCAACTCCTAGTAGATGGATCAAAGACATAGGACTAGTTCACGTAGCTGGACTAGTCACACACTAGTCACACATACTTGGTCGATGTTCATTTCTCTTCTTCTAGAGAAGCGTTCAGAATATCAGAGTGCATGCTGGAAAATGCCATTTCCAGCATTTAACCAGATTAACCAGAAAATCATGGCAGCAAAAAGTTTAAGGACAAAATCAAGAGAAGGAAGACTAGTTGCTTATGGACACACCCTCAGTTGCATAATGATTAACCCACTAAGTTTCGAAGAATTTTCTAAGTCAACCTCAGACACAAACCTGCCAGAAGGCAGGCCCTGACACACACTGAACTTGAGCATATGGTCTCTTAGTGGTGTGCTCAGCTGTGGGAATGTGTAAGAAAAAAGGCCCTGATAATTAAAACAGCACATTTGTTTATAAGCATAACTTGATCTGGACATATTGCTAGCAATTTTAGCCAGCGCATTGTTTCTTTCAGGACTAATTATCGATCTGAACGTGAAATACATTCTAAATTATTTCTTTCACTAAGTCAGGAGAGTAAATGCTTTCTGTTGGGTGATGAATAGGTTCAAAGTTTTCTTGGGTCATTCTGAATTGTGTAGGTGGAAATCTGGATACAGGATGACACTGGAGACAGTCACCAGTGGTAACTCTTTTTCAGTCTTGAAGGATTTCAAGGTTTTAAAGGTATTTTGTGACCCTGAATGATCAGTATCATCCCACACAAGGCTACCCAGATATTTAGGGTGATTGCTCACTAATCAAGTAATCTGCATTTCAAGATATCTACTTGGACCCATAGGAGGAATGATGAATCTGGTTTTCAAGATCATGTGACTTTGCCAATTCTGTCATCTCGCCTTTTGCCATTTTCATCCCTGATTGTATAGACATGGAGGAATTTCATTTAGATGCCTGACCTGAAGCGAATGTCTCCAAATATGTATCTAGCCTTTGGGGGAAAAGCACTGCAGAAGGCTTTACCCTTGTGGGATGAAAGTCTAACTTGTGGAATCACAGCAGGAGTGCTTCAGAATTAAATGTCCCCAAAGAGCAAAGCAGGGGGAAAATAGCTCTTCCAAGAATTAGTAGGCATTCTTCTAAAAAGTCCCATGAGACCTTGTGAGAAGACACATTTCCTATTTATTGGCAATCCTTGATTCTAGAAATATATGGGGCTCACGGCATGGACAAATGGCTCAAATCATCCTCATCAAAAAAGAACACTAAAGGAAAACCAGCTCTAAATCACAGTTTGAAAGATAAACACCTCTAACTTAAGTTTCAATTGCCACGTGGTAGGACATGAGACAGCTGCAAACTGTGTGACTAATGGTTATGACTTCAGATCATGTTGGGATATTGATCAGGAGGTCACGTGATGCCTTGGTCTATACCTGGGCTTGGGGGACTGGCAGCCTGAGTGACAGTTTATCCTGGAACATAGAGTCAAAACAGTTGCCACCTTCTGGACAGAAAACGTTTTCTAGGCTTTAAGTTCTCTGATGAATACCTTAATATTTAAATGCAAATACTTAATACTAAGGCATGATATATTCTTCTCCAGTGAGTGCTCAGATTACAAGGGAATGGTTTCCCTTCATTCCCCTATTATTTAAACATTATTCAATACATTTGACACTCATTTAAAAACCTATTGCATTTGTACTTGGCTCAAATTAAGGTGCTGATTAAAGAGCCGCTCTTTACCCCCTAATGCAGATAGATCCATGCACCTCAACATACAACGATGGAAATTGATTTTCTGCCACATATCATAAAATAATCAGGGAAATACAACATAAAGCAAATATTTACCCCCATGGGGAAAACGAAGCCCAGTTTTCCTAATGGACATCAGCAAAATCCACGGTTTAAATTACAGATTAACAAAGGACTCATGAGCTCAAAATTAAGTTATTCTGTTTAAAATCAATCACTGAAACTGTCATTCTGCTTATTGCTTTGACTTCCTAACAAAGGTTTAAATGAAGACTTTATGTGCAAGTAGAGAACGTCAAGAGATCTGCTCTTTTTCAGACCTGCGTGGGCTGGAGGAGCAAACGTTTAGGCTATTAATGTAATTAGAATGAGGAATGTATTTTTCCAGGAAAAAAAAAATCTTTCCAAAAAAAAAAAAATCCACAAATCCACAATTAATCTATTATCTGCAGTGGGGGAGAGAACAGTAAGGAGTAGAAGGTGGGGTACAAAAGCCCTAGATGCACTGATACCAGAGCCATTCTGGGAGCGCCAGGCAGGAAATCTGGAATTACTCTAACTTTTCTTTGCAGAGGCAGTGACCAGAACTGGAGAAAAGGGTCCAGAAAGACGACTGGCTTCTCTAGTGAAGTATATTCTGATTGTGGTGTTAAGAGCATTTTCGGTCATTCGGCTTCATGTTGGGTCACCACTCCAGCACCGAGCAGCTCCCCAATGGCCCTGTCGTCGTATCCAAGGACCTCCTTCAGGATGTGTGTGGTGTGCTGCCCAAGCAGGGGGGGCGGCCTGGCCTCTGACATCTGGAACTTACTGTATCGCACAGCTGGGCCTGTCAAAAAGAGAGGAAATCAGGAAGCCTGTTAATGACTAACCCTAGGAAAATCATTACCCAAGCAGCCTGGGGTGTTTTCAATGAATGCCAAAAATATCACTGCCAGTTTCAAAATGGTGGCACATTTTGGAAAGAAATCTATTTCTACATGAAGTTCTCTTGACTCGGACTCATCCAGCTGTGCAGTGGTCACCTGACCTGCCCATGTGGGAATGGGGGATGGGGGACATGTATGTGCCTGGTGTATGCCAGTCCCACGCATAAGTGGCCAGTACTGTCACCAAGACTCTCAGAGGTTGCTCACTCAACTGGGTTGACTCTCTGCATCCAAAATAACAAGGACCACAGGTACACGTTGTCTCTCTCCGAATCTGGAAATCTGACCCCAGGTGAAGGTAATCCAGACATTTATTATTCAGTGTCTCCTATATAGACTGTAAGGTTTACTTCAGCAGGCTGCAGATCAACTAAACCACCACCAGGCCCTGTTGAAGCCTTTTGGTGGCAGAAGAGGTATTGGGTGCAAGTTTCCCTGTCAGAGATCTGGGTTTGCAGGTGCCGTGCAAGGAGGAGGGGATATTTATTGGCAGCTGTTGGCAGAGCACTGAGCCACTGTACATGGAGTAACTCAGACAGGACTCTCAACAACTACTGGAAATGGATTTTATGATCCTGATTTTTCACCGTATGGACGCGAAAGCCCCAAAAGCTCAAGTTCTGCTCAAGGTCACATGGCAAATAGCTACTGGCACCGGGACTCCAGTCCACATTCATTGGCACAGTCTGGCACTGAGGGCCATGAACTATGTGTAAGCTCAGGGGCCTGCTCTTCCTTTCCCACTCTTCCACAGAGAAGCTGGCCAGACACTGGGAAGGACAGTGTTTCAGTAGATTTTTACCTTTGCTGCCTCACTCAATAAATGGTATTTATGTTGGCTGTTCTTCACCTCTCATTTGATTAGGCTTCGGGAAAACAAATTATATAGTCACCAGAAGACTACAAAACAGTGCATTTTATGTCATAAAAATGCTTCCAGCCTGCTCTTGATTTGGGGTGCAAAGCGCATGTGGGTAACACAAGGTCAGTGAGGAGAGCAGCAAATGTGCTTCAAGCTCTTCAGAGAATCCCATTAATAAAAGGGTACTGTGGTTGAAGCCACTGTTGGTGATAGAGAGAGAGGACACAGACCTCCCCAGACCATCAAGCCACACTTTTGCGTGACACACACCATCCAGTACAGACAAATGGCAACTTTCAACAGATGGCCAAATGTTTGCTTCTTTCTTCTCCTTGCCCTTTTTATTACTGTCTTTTTAAATCATTTTTATTTATTTTTTTTCAGTGTTCCACAATTCATTGTTTAGGCACCACACCCAGTGCTCCATGCAATACATGCCCTCCATAATACCCACCACCAGGTTCACCCAACCTCCCATCCCCCAACCCTCCAAAACCCTCAGATTGTTTTTCAGAGTTCACAGTCTCTCATGGTTTGTCTCCCCCTCCAAATTCCCCCTACTCCCTTCTCCTCTCCATCTCCCCATGTCCTCCATGTTATTCGTTATGTTCCAGAAATAAGTGAAACCATATGATAATTGACTCTCTCTGCTTGACTTATTTCACTCAGCATAATCTCTTCCATTCCTGTCCATGTTGATACAAAAGTTGGGTATTCATCCTTTCTGATGGAGGCATATTACTCCATAGTATATATGGACCACATCTTCTTTATCCATTCATCCATTGAAGGGCATCTTGGTTCTTTCCAGTTTGGCAACTATGGCCATTGCTGCTATGAACATTGGGATACAGATGGTCCTTCTTTTCACTACATCTGTATCTTTGGGGTAAATACCCAGTAGTGCAATTGCAGGATCACAAGGAAGCTCTATTTTCAATTTCTTAAGGAATCTCCACACTGTCTTCCAAAGTGGCTGCACCAACTTGCATTCCCACCAACAGTGTAAGAGGGTTCCCCTTTCTCCAAATCCTCTCCAACACATGTTGTTTCCTGTCTTATTGATTTTGGCCATTCTAACTGGTGTAAGGTGTTATCTCAATGTGGTTTTGATTTCAATCTCCCTAATGGCTAGTGATTATGAACATTTTTTCATGTGTCTATTAGCCATTTGTATATCTTCATTGGAGAAGTGTCTGTTCCTGCCTTCTGCCCATTTCTTGACATGATTATCTGTTTTGTGTGTGTGGAGTTTGAGGAGTTCTTTATAGATCTTGGATATCAGCCCTTTGTCTGTATTGTCATTTGTGAATATCTTCTCCCATTCCATGGGTTGCCTATTTGTTTTGTTGGCTGTTTCCTTTGCTGTGCAGAAGCTTTCGATCTTGACGAAGTCCCCAAAATTCATTTTCACTTTTGTTTCCTTTGCCTTTGGAGACATATTTTGAAAGAAGTTGCAGTGGCCGATGTCGAAGAGGTTACTGCCTATGTTCTCCTCTAGGATTCTGATGGATTCCTGTCTCACGTTGAGGTCTTTTACCCATTTCGAGTTTATCTTTGTGTATGGTGTAAGAAAATGGTCAAGTTTCATTCTTCTACACATAGCTGTCCAATTTTCCCAGCACTCTTTATTGAAGAGACTGTCTTTTTTCCACTGTATATTTTTTCCTGCTTTGTCAAAGATTATTTTATCATAGTTGAGGGTCCATATCTGGCTCTCTACTCTGTTCCATTGATCTATGTGTTTGTTTTTATGCCAGTACCATGCTGTCTTGGTACTGCTTTTTAGTAAAGCTTTGAAATCAGGCAATGTGATGCCCCCAGTTTTGTTTTTCTTTTTCAACATTTCCTTAGCAATTCGGGGTCTCTTCTGATTCCATACAAATTTTAGGATTGTTTGCTCCAGCTCTTTGAAAAATGCCAGTGTCTTAAATTGTACTTTTTACTGAAGTAGAGTTGACACATGATATTACATTAGGTTCAGGCATACAACACAGTGATTTAACTAGTTTACCCATTATGCTGTGCTTGCCAAAAGTGTAGCCAACATCTGCCACCACACACACATGGTACCACTGACTACATTTCCAATACCCCCTGACTCGTTCACTCCATAACCAGAAGCCCATACAACCCACTGCCCTTCACCCATCTTGCCCATCCTCCCCCTTCCCTCTGGCAACCACCAGTCTGTTCTCGGTATTTATGAGTCTGTCTCTGCTTTTTGTTTGTTTATTCATTTGTTTCATTTTAGAATCTACATGGAAGCTCACACTTTCTTCTAAAGGCTCCAGTGTAAACTGTTTCCTCACAGGTCGGTCTCTTTTCAGTCAAGGGTCAAGGGGAGGCAGGATCCACTACGTTCATGAAGAGGCTGATAATGTTTGTTTTTTTTTTTTTGTTTTGTTTTGTTTTTTAATTTTTTTATTTTTTTCAGCATAACAGTATTCATTATTTTTGCACCACACCCAGTGCTCCATGCAATCCGTGCCCTCTACAATACCCACCACCTGGTGCCCCCAACCTCCCACCCCCCACCCCTTCAAAATTCTCAGATCGTTTTTCAGAGTCCATAGTCTCTCATGGTTCACCTCCCCTTCCAATTGCCCTCAACTCCCTTCTCCTCTCCATCTCCCCTTGTCCTCCATGCTATTTGTTATGCTCCACAAATAAGTGAAACCATATGATAATTGACTCTCTCTGCTTGACTTATTTCACTCAGCATAATCTCTTCCAGTCCCGTCCATGTTGCTACAAAACTTGGGGATTCATCCTTTCTTTCTTTTTTTTTTTTTTTTTTTACAGCTTTATAAACATATATTTTTATCCCCAGGGGTACAGGTCTGCGAATCGCCAGGTTTACACACTTCACAACACTCACCATAGCACATACCCTCCCTGATATCCATAACCCCATCCCCTCTCCCAACCCCCTCCCCCCATCAACCCTCAGTTTCTTTTGTGAGATTAAGAGTCACTTATGGTTTGTCTCCCTCCCAATCCCATCTTGTTTCATTTACTCTTCTCCTACCCCCTCGACCCCCCATGTTGCATCTCCTCTCCCTCATATCAGGGAGATCATATGATAGTTGTCTTTCTCCGATTGACTTATTTCACTAAGCATGATACCCTCTAGTTCCATTCACGTCGTCGCAAATGGCAAGATTTCATTTCTTTTGATGGCTGTATAGTATTCCATTGTGTATATATACCACATCTTCTTTATCCATTCGTCTGTAGATGGACATCTAGGTTCTTTCCATAGTTTGGCTATTGTAGACATTGCTGCTATAAACATTCGGGTGCACGTGCCCCTTCGGATCACTATGTTTGTATCTTTAGGGTAAATACCCAGCAGTGCAATTGCTGGGTCATAAGGTAGTTCTATTTTCAACATTTTGAGGAACCTCCATGCTGTTTTCCAGAGTGGTTGCACCAGCTTGCATTCCCACCAACAGTGTAGGAGGGTTCCCCTTTCTCCGCATCCTCGCCAGCATCTGTCATTTCCTGACTTGTTCATTTTAGCCATTCTGACTGGTGTGAGGTGATATCTCATGGTGGTTTTGATTTGTATTTCCCTGATGCCGAGTGATATGGAGCACTTTTTCATGTGTCTGTTGGCCATCTGGATGTCTTCTTTGCAGAAATGTCTGTTCATGTCCTCTGCCCATTTCTTGATTGGATTCTTTGTTCTTTGGGTGTTGAGTTTGCTAAGTTCTTTATAGATTTTGGACACTAGCCCTTTATCTGATATGTCATTTGCAAATATCTTCTCCCATTCTGTCAGTTGTCTTTTGGTTTTGTTCACTGTTTCCTTTGCTGTGCAAAAGCTTTTGATCTTGATAAAATCCCAATAGTTCATTTTTGCCCTTGCTTCCCTTGCCTTTGGTGATGTTCCTAGGAAGATGTTGCTGCGGCTGAGGTCGAAGAGGTTGCTGCCTGTGTTCTCCTCAGGGATTTTGATGGATTCCTTTCTCACATTGAGATCCTTCATCCATTTTGAGTCTATTTTCGTGTGTGGTGTAAGGAAATGATCCAATTTCATTTTTCTGCATGTGGCTGTCCAATTTTCCCAACACCATTTATTGAAGAGGCTGTCTTTGTTCCATTGGACATTCTTTCCTGCTTTGTCGAAGATGAGTTGACCATAGAGTTGAGGGTCCATTTCTGGGCTCTCTATTCTGTTCCATTGATCTATGTGTCTGTTTTTGTGCCAGTACCATGCTGTCTTGATGATGACAGCTTTGTAATAGAGCTTGAAGTCCGGAATTGTGATGCCACCAACTTTGGCTTTCTTTTTCGATATTCCTTTGGCTATTCGAGGTCTTTTCTGGTTCCATATGAATTTTAGGATTATTTGTTCCATTTCTTTGAAAAAAATGGATGGTACTTTGATAGGAATTGCATTAAATGTGTAGATTACTTTAGGTAGCATAGACATTTTCACAATATTTATTCTTCCAATCCAGGAGCATGGAACATTTTTCCATTTCTTTGTGTCTTCCTCAATTTCTTTCATGAGTACTTTATAGTTTTCTGAGTATAGATACTTAGTCTCTTTGGTTAGGTTTATTCCTAGGTATCTTATAGTTTTGGGTGCAATTGTAAATGGGATGGACTCCTTAATTTCTCTTTCTTCTGTCTTGTTGTTGGTGTAGAGAAATGCAACTGATTTCTGTGCATTGATTTTATATCCTGACACTTTACTGAATTCCTGTACAAGTTCTAGCAGTTTTGGAGTGGAGTCTTTTGGGTTTTCCACATAGAGTATCATATCATCTGCAAAGAGTGATAGTTTGACTTCTTCTTTGCCAATTTGGATGCCTTTAATTTCCTTTTGTTGTCTGATTGCTGAGGCTAGGACTTCTAGTACTATGTTGAATAGCAGTGGTGATAACGGACATCCCTGCCGTGTTCCTGACCTTAGCGGAAAAGCTTTCAGTTTTTCTCCATTGAGAATGATATTTGCGGTGGGTTTTTCATAGATGGCTTTGATGATATTGAGGTATGTGCCGTCTATCCCTACACTTTGGAGAGTTTTGATCAGGAAGGGATGCTGTACTTTGTCAAATGCTTTTTCAGCATCTATGGAGAGTATCATATGGTTCTTGTTCTTTCTTTTATTAATGTGTTGTATCACATTGATTGATTTGCGGATGTTGAACCAACCTTGCAGCCCTGGAATAAATCCCACTTGGTCGTGGTGAATAATCCTTTTAATGTACTGTTGAATCCTATTGGCTAGTATTTTGGCGAGAATTTTTGCATCTGTGTTCATCAAGGATATTGGTCTGTAGTTCTCTTTTTTGTTGGGATCCTTGTCTGGTTTTGGGATCAAGGTGATGCTGGCCTCATAAAATGAGTTTGGAAGTTTCCTTCTATTGCTATTTTTTGGAACAGTTTCAGGAGAATAGGAATTAGTTCTTCTTTAAATGTTTGGTAGAATTCCCTCGGGAAGCCGTCTGGCCCTGGGCTTTTGTTTGTTTGGAGATTTTTGATGACTGTTTCAATCTCCTTACTGGTTATGGGTCTGTTCAGGCTTTCTATTTCTTCCTGGTTCAGTTGTGGTAGTTTATATGTCTCTAGGAATGCATCCATTTCTTCCAGATTGTCAAATTTGTTGGCGTAGAGTTGCTCATAGTATGTTCTTATAATTGTCTGTATTTCTTTGGTGTTCGTTGTGATCTCTCCTCTTTCATTCATGATTTTATTTATTTGGGTCCTCTCTCTTTTCTTTTTGATAAGTCTGGCCAGGGGTTTATCAATCTTATTAATTCTTTCAAAGAACCAGCTCCTCGTTTCATTGATTTGTTCTATTGTTTTTTTGGTTTCTATTTCATTGATTTCTGCTCTGATCTTTATGATTTCTCTTCTTCTGCTGGGTTTAGGGTTTCTTTCTTGTTCTTTCTCCAGCTCCTTTAGGTGTAGGGTTAGGCTGTGTACCTGAGACCTTTCTTGTTTCTTGAGAAAGGCTTGTACCGCTATATATTTTCCTCTCAGGACTGCCTTTGTTGTGTCCCACATATTCTGAACTGTTGTGTTTTCATTATCATTTGTTTCCATAAATTTTTTCAATTCTTCTTTGATTTCCTGGTTGACCCATTCATTCTTTAGAAGGATGCTGTTTAGTCTCCATGTATTTGGGTTCTTTCCAAATTTCCTCTTGTTATTGAGTTCTAGCTTTAGAGCATTGTGGTCTGAAAATATGCAGGGAATGATCCCAATCTTTTGATACCGGTTGAGACTTGATTTAGGACCAAGAATGTGATCTATTCTGGAGAATGTTCCATGTGCACAAGAGAAGAATGTGTATTCTGTTGCTTTGGGATGAAATGTTCTGAATATATCTGTGATGTCCATCTGGTCCAGTGTGTCATTTAAGGCCTTGATTTCCTTGTTGATCTTTTGCTTGGATGATCTGTCCATTTCAGTGAGGGGAGTGTTAAAATCCCCTACTATTATTGTATTCTTGTCGATGTGTTTCTTTGATTTTGTTATTAATTGGTTTATATAGTTGGCTGCTCCCACGTTAGGGGCATAGATATTTAAAATTGTTAGATCTTCTTGTTGGACAGTTCCTTTGAGTATGATAGAGTGTCCTTCCTCATCTCTTATTATAGTCTTTGGCTTAAAATCTAATTGATCTGATATAAGGATTGCCACTCCTGCTTTCTTCTGATGTCCATTAGCATGGTAAATTCTTTTCCACCCCCTCACTTTAAACCTGGAGGTGTCTTTGGGTGTAAGATGAGTTTCTTGTAGGCAACATATAGATGGTTTTTGTTTTTTTATCCATTCTGATACCCTGTGTCTTTTGATTGGGGCATTTAGCCCATTAACATTCAGGGTAAGTATTGAGAGATATGAATTTAGTGCCATTGTATTGCCTGTAAGGTGACTGTTATTGTTTATTGTCTCTGTTTCTTTCTGATCTACTACTTTTAGGGTCTCTCTTTGCTTAGAGGACCCCTTTCAATATTTCCTGTAGAGCTGGTTTGGTATTTGCAAATTCTTTCAGTTTTTGTTTGTCCTGGAAGCTTTTAATCTCTCCGTCTATTTTCAATGATAGCCTAGCTGGATATAGTATTTTTGGCTGCATGTTTTTCTCATTTAGTACTCTGAATATATCATGCCAGCTCTTTCTGGCCTGCCAGGTCTCTGTGGATAAGTCTGCTGCCAATCTAATAATTTTACCATTTTACGTTACAGACTTCTTTTCCCGGGCTGCTTTCAGGATCTTTTCTTTGTCACTAAGACTTGTCAATTTTACTATTAGGTGACGGGGTGTAGACCTATTCTTATTGATTTTGAGGGGGGTTCTCTGAACCTCCTGGATTTTGATGCTTGTTCCCTTTGCCATATTGGGGAAATTCTCTCCAATAATTCTCTCCAATATACCTTCTGCTCCCCTCTCTGTTTCCTCTTCTTCTGGAATCCCAATTATTCTAATGTTGTTTCGTCTTATGGTGTCATTTATCTCTTGAATTCTCCCCTCGTGGTCCAGTAGCTGTTTGTCCCTCTTTTGCTCAGCTTCTTTATTCTCTGTCATTTGGTCTTCTATATCGCTAATTCTTTCTTCTGCCTCATTTATCCTAGCAGTGAGAGCCTCCATTTTTGATTGCACCTCATTAATAGCTTTTTTGATTTCAACTTGGTTAGATTTTAGTTCTTTTATTTCTCCAGAAAGGGCTTTTATATCTCCCGAGAGGGTTGCTTTAATATCTTCCATGCCTTTTTCGAGCCCGGCTAGAACCTTGAGAATCATCATTCTGAACTCTATATCTGACATATTACCAATGTCTGTATTGATTAGGTCCTTAGCCTTTGGTATTGCCTCTTGTTCTTTTTTTTGTTGTGAATTTTTCCGCCTTGTCATTTTGTCCAGATAAGAGTTTATGAAGGAGCAAGTAAAATACTAAAAGGGTGGCAACAACCCCAGGAAAATATGCTTTAGCCAAATCAGAAGAGATCCTGAATTGTGAGGGGGGAGAAAGGGGATAAAAAGGGGTTCAGAAAGAAAGAAAAAAAAAACTATTAAAAAAAAGAAAGCCGATAAAGAAAAAATATAAAAAGAGGAAAAAATATATATATATTAGATAAACTATTTAAAAAACGTTAAAAAAAGAAAACGGTAAAAGTTAAAAAAAATTTAGCAGAAGAAGAGAAAAAGAAAAAAAAAATTGAAAAAGAAAAAAAAATTAAATTAACTGCAAGGCTAAAAAATCATGGGGAGAAAGCCATGAGTTCCGTGCTTTGCTTTCTACTCCTCTGGAATTCCGCCGTTCTCCTTGGTAGGTGAACTAGGTCCTGGCTGGGTTTCCCGTAGATCTTCTGGGGGAGGGGCCCGTTGTAGTGATTCTCAAGCGTCTTTGCCCCAGGCGGAGTTGCACCGCCCTTACCCGGGGCCAGGCTGAGTAATCCGCTCGGGTTCGCTTTTGGGAGCTTTTGTTCCCTGAGTGCTTTCCGTAGAGTCCGGAGGACGGGAATAAAGATGGCGGCCTCCCGGTGTCCGGCCCGGAGGAGCCGAGAGCCCGGGGCCCCACTCCTCAGTGCGCCCTCAGAGAACAGCGCCAAATGACTCCCGTCACCCTGGCCTCCGGCCGCGCTCCGAGCTGACTGAGCCTGCGACCGGTTCAGGGCAACCCTGAGCTGAGAGTCACTCCTCGGCTCTGTCTCTGCAGCCGGCTTCCCCGTTCTAATACCGGTAAGCTCTGCGACACTCAGACACCCCCGATCCTTCTGCGACCCTGCGGGACCTGAGCCCGCGCTTACCCCGCCTGGGCTTCACCCCAGTTAAGCCTCTGGAGCGATGTCCCTCAGCGGAACAGACTTTTAAAAGTCCTGATTTTGCTCCGTTGCTCCGCCGCTCGCCGGGAGCCGGCCCCTCCCCCCGCGGTCTATCTTCCCGTCGCTTTGGATTCACTTCTCCGCCAGTCCTACCTTGCAGAAAGTGGTTGATTTTCTGTTTCTGGAATTGCTGTTCTTCTTCTCTTCAATCTCCCGTTGGATTTGTAGGTGTTTGCAATCTTTAGATAAGCTATTTAGCTGATCTCCCGCTACCCGAAGTAGTCTCAGCCTGCTACTTCTCCGCCATCTTGACTCCTCCACCGAGGCTGATAATGTTTTGGGGATGTGATCCTTATTCACTGTTCTCCAAGTCTGTTCCAATTTTGACATTAATTAAAACAGTTTTAACCTAAAACGTTTTTCAAAAGAAGGATGCTGCTGAATGAATCAATGTCATGTGACTTCTTCCTACCTGAATCACCTGGAGTGAGACTCCCAGGTGCAAAGAGTCACTTGACTACACCAAGAATCTGGGCTGGACAATGCAGCTGGGATAATGCGGGTGGTCCCAGCATGGCAGCTGCCATTTTGTCAGAACTTAGGATGTGCCAGCCAGTGAATCATCATGTCTGAGAAACCCTCACAACCGACCTGGACTGACACTGGAGGTCACGGAGGCTTCGGGTACAAGGGTTAGAGTGAAGGTTCAGGTTAGGGAATGAGAATAACCTGCCCAACATCACACAGTAGGAAGTAAGAATTAGTTCCCAAGTTTGTTGGGTGCAAGAACGTAGGTTTTTTAAACAAATAATAATTTTTGAGATGAAGTTCACATGACAGAAAATGAACCATTTAAAAGAGAACAGGGGCACCTGGGTGGTTCAGTGGGTTAAAGCCTCTGCCTTCGGCTCAGGTCAGGATCTCAGGGTCCTGGAATTGAGCCCCACATCGGGCTGTCTGCTCGGCAGTTATCCTGCTTCCCCGCGCGCCTCTCTGCCTGCCTCTCTGCCTACTTGGGATCTCTGTCTGTCAAATAAATAAATAAAATCTTTAAAAGTGAGCAATTCAGTGGCATTTCATAGTCTCTGTGCTGTGCAATGACCACCTCTTTGTAAGAGTTGGGAGACATTTCCATCACTCCAAAGTCAGACTCTCTATCCCTCTATCAGTCTCCCTCAACTCGGCCCTCCCGTGAACCATTGGCAACAACCACGAACTTCCTTTCTGTCTCTGGAGTCATCTATTCTGGATCATTTATATGACTGCATATAAATGGAATCATACTTATGTGACCTTCTGTGTCTGGCTTCTTTCACATAGCATAATGTTTGAGATCCATCCACCTAGCAGCATGGATCAGTACTAAGAACCTGGACTTTGAGCCTCCATGCAGTGAGGGTAAGAGGGAATCTTCGGGTATAACCACACTACTTGTGTTACTCCCACTAAACACTATATTTTCATAGTACCTTCTAGATCTACCCCAAAGACTCTGCTACCAGTCCAGATGAGAGGGATTTAACATTCTGTGCAAAAAATTCCCATTTTTTCATAAAGATTTCATTTATTCACTTGTCAGAGAAAGAGAAAGAGCATAAGCAGGGGGAATGATAGACAGAGGGACAAGCAATCTCCCTAAAGATCAGGGAGCCCGATGAAAGACTCAGTCCCAGGACTCCAGGATCATGACCTGAGCCAAAGGTAGACCCTTAACTGACTGAGTCACCTAGGTGTCTCACAAAAAAGTCTTAATTCAGAATGGTATTACTAACTACCATTGACGAGAATGGTATTATTAAAGAACTAGGATGGTATTGTTTGTTTTTTAGACTTGTTAGCATTAAGGCACTTGGGAAAATACTGTATATTTGGAAAGTTTATGTTTCTTTAAACAATTGTATGTTATTAAGGAAGCCATATCACAGTTTAATAAATTGTATATAATAAATTGTATATATTTATTATACATTAATATATATAATTTAATAAATTGTATATATGCTTTCCCATAAACCCCTTTAGAAACCAGGTATTTTGCATATGGTTGAGTTCAGAAAGATTCTGAAGTTGGGGTTCATTCATGTAATTTAAGATCAAAGTATGGAGTATATACATGTACTGTACTTGAAATTTTCAAATTGTAATTTTTATACATTTTTAAAATATTATTTTGCCATGTGGGTTATTAACCCCCAAAATAAAATAAATGTAAATTTATAGTTAAAATAAACAAAATTTATAGTCTCTTATATATATGCATGCAATGGGACAAATAAAGGTGATATCCAAATCCCAGAGAAAGCTAAGTTCTCATGAGTCCATAGAAATCTCCTGTTCTTGCAGTCCTGTGCAATAATCCTATGTACCAGGGACATCCCTCCCAGTGTAGGCTTTGCACACAAGGAATAAAGGCCTTTAAAATGCATTTGTCTCAAGAAGTACAAAACGTTTGTTCATGTTCAAAATGTTGTTCTATGTTCACATATGCTTTCAAACACTTGCAAGCTGTGTGATCTTGAGAATTCTTAAAGTCCCTGAGCCTCAGTCTATACATTTCTAAGACAAGGTTGACAATACATACCAAGGTTGGTTTGAGCATCTGAGTAATATAATATGGATGATATTCAATATCAGCAATAATCAAAGAAATACATGTGAAGATAATAATAAGGTAAAATTTTGTTTATAAAATTATCAAATCTTGTGGCTATTTTGGTTTGTTTTTAAGAGGTCAGTGACTGGTAGGAGTGCAAGTTGGTACTGTCCTCCTGGCAGGAATTTTGTCAACTAAATATGAAGAGTTTTAAAAGTGTTCCCACACTTGAATGGAGAAATTCTGTTTTAAAAATGTTCTTCAATGGCTTTAATCAGGATGTTCACAAATTCCATAGTCCAGGATCTATACAAATTTCAAAATATGCTCAATACTCTTAATACCTATCTGCTTCCCACACAGTTTTCTAACTTCTAGGTTGTAAGGGTTCTTTGTGTGTTATTCTGTACATTAAAAAAATAAAACAAACTTTAAGTTCCCGAAATTACTTTGTTAGGAATAGTGTTTACCAACACATTCCTTCATATACTGTGCCCATAGGTCTATCTCCTGCCCCTACCTTCCAGATGAAAAGGTCACATAGCTGTCATATTGAAAATATATTTGGAAAATATGTCCAACACTTAAGCACTGGTTATATAAATTACAGTGCATTTAAATGAAGGCAACCTGTATGTACAGTAATTTCAAGCTGTATTTTGGGTGGCTTTGAACACAAACCATTCTTTCCTGAAATGCCACAGACATAAAAACTTAGAAACTAACACATATAAAACTTTATGAGTGAAGAGAATGGGTGGTAACATCACTAATAAATGAGATATTTCAACAAATTTAAGAATGACATGGACAGGATAATGCCAATATGTTAAAAGAGGTAGAGGAAGATGAAGCCCAGTATATTCTACAAGGTGACTGAGAGGAAGGGGGTGTTAATAGTCCATTTCACTCCCAAGAGGTTCTAATCTTAAAATCAGTGATTATGAGAGGAACAGGTCTTAGAAGAGAAGTAGGACAGAAAGCAGAGAGATTGTGTCAGTTTAGAATAACTTACTAGTTTGTACTAGCAACTAGAAGAAAAATGAAGCTTGCTTTCAATTTTCTTTATGAAAATGGTATTAAGCCTACAATTGCATATCCACACAAATGATTAATCAAATATGAAGACATGTTCAAACTTTCAAAGATTAAGTAAGTTTACCAAGTAAGTTACTTGATGTTAAATCCAGTAAAACATGGGAGTAAATAATAGAAAAATAAAATTTTGGTACACGGTGGGAACCAACCAGGGAGTGCAGGGAAGGAAGACCTCAAGATCATAACTCAGAACTGGACAGTCAATAAGGTAGAAATGGAAAAGGAATGGAAACTCTAGAAAAAAAAAAAAAAGAAAATCTGTGTAAAAAAATGAAGATCCAAATATGAGGCAATTTATAGCATGGCAAGATCTTAAGTGGCTGATGGAATATAAACAAAAAAACTCCAGTTGATTTGATGCCCAGATCATTCGAGTAGGGCATATTACTTGTTCATCTTCTATAACAGAACTAAGCATGGTGTATTACATCATCTTTTTAGTTGTCTGTATCTCCTATGAGGGCAGGAAAATGGCAATTGTGTTTGCTCATGTGCCCTCTATGCTTTTCACTGTGTTACAAAATGAAGATAATGGTAACCATCCTTTCTTAAAGATCTATGATTAGTGTAGATTGTGTTTTTTATTTGCATTATCTCATTGGACTTTTCAACTTATAAGATAGAGACCATTGTAACTCTCCCCCCCCCTCTTTTTTTTAAAGAGAGAGAGAGAGCACACATGGGTGAGGTGGATTGGGGGAGGAGAGGTAGTGGGAGAGAAAATGTTTTTTTTTTTAATCATTTTTTTAATTTATTTTCAACATAACAGTATTCATTGTTTTTGTACCACACCCAGTGCTCCATGCAATCCATGCCCTCTCTAATACCCACCACCTGGTTCCCCCAACCTCCCACCCCCCAACCTCTTCAAACCCTTCAGATTGTTTTTCAGAGTCCATAGTCTCTCATTGTTCACCTCCCCTTCCAATTTCCCCCAACTCCCTTCTCCTAACTCCCCATGTCCTCCATGCTATTTGTTATATTCCACAAATAAGTGAACCATATGATAATTGACTCTCTCTGCTTGACTTATTTCACTCAGCATAATCTCTTCCAGTCCCGTCCATGTTGCTACAAAAGTTGGGTATTCATCCTTTCTGATGGAGGCATAATACTCCATAGTGTACATGGACCACATCTTCCTTATCCATTCGTCTGTTGAAGGGCATCTTGGTTCTTTCCACAGTTTGGCAACCGTGGCCATTACTGCTATAAACATTGGGGTACAGATGGCCCTTCTTTTCACTACATCTTTATCTTTGGGGTAAATACCCAGTAGTGCAATTGCAGGGTCATAGGGAAGTTCTATTTTTAATTTCTTGAGGAATCTCCACACTGTTCTCCAAAGAGGCTACACCAACTTGCATTCCCACCAACAGTGTAAGAGGGTTCCCCTTTCTCCACATCCCCTCCAACACATGTTGTTTCCTGTCTTGCTAATTTTGGCCATTCTAACTGGTGTAAGGTGTTATCTCAATGTGGTTTTAATTTGAATCTCCCTGATGGCTAGTGATGATGAACATTTTTTCATGTGTCTGATAGCCATTTGTATGTCTTCATTGGAGAAGTGTCTGTTCATATCTTTTGCCCATTTTTTGATATGATTATCTGTTTTGTGTGTGTTGAGTTTGAGGAGTTCTTTATAGATCCTGGATATTAATCTTTTGTCTGTACTGTCATTTGCAAATATCTTCTCCCATTCCGTGGGTTGCCTCTTTGTTTTGTTGACTGTTTCCTTTGGTCTTGGATCGGAAGAATAAACATTGTTAAAATGTCTATACTGCCTAGAGCAATCTATACTTTATATGCCATTCCAATCAAAATTCCACCAGTATTCTTCAAAGAGCTGGAGCAAATAATCCAAAATTTGTATGGAACCAGAAGAGACCCCGAATCACTAAGGAAATGTTGAAAAACAACAATGAAACTGGGGGCATCACGTTACCTGATTTCAAGCTTTACTACAAAGCTGTGATCACCAAGACAGCATGGTACTGGCATAAAAACAGACACATAGACCAGTGGAACAGAGTAGAGAGCCCAGATATGGACCCTCAACTATGATCAAATAATCTTTGACAAAGCAGGAAAAAATATACAGTGGAAAAAAGACAGTCTCTTCAATAAATGGTGCTGGGAAAATTGGGCAGCTCTATGTAGAAGAATGAAACTCGACCATTCTCTTACACCATACACAAAGATAAACTCAAAATGGATAAAAGACCTCAACGTGAGACAGGAATCCATCAGAATCCTAGAGGAGAACATAGGCAGTAATCTCTTCGATATCAGCCACAGCAACTTCTTTGAAGATATGTCTCCAAAGGCAAAGGAAACAAAAGCCAAAATAAACTTTTGGGACTTCATCAAAATCAAAAGCTTCTGCACAGCAAGGGAGAGAAAATCTTAATCTGGCTCCACACCCAGCATAGAGCCCAATGTGGGGCCTGATCTACAACTCTGAAATCATGACCTGAGCTAAAATCAAGAGTGGGAGGCTTAACTGACTGAGCCACCCAGCCTCCCCCACAAAGCATAATAACTCTCATTTTTATGGATCAGAAAACTGAGGTCCTCTAATTTTTTTATTCCCTCCCCCACAATTACTTTTTCATTCAAAGGTAAAAACAAAGAATAAAATAAGTTTTAAATTTAAAAAAAAATCTGTAGGTCACAGGTGAACTCTTTACTTGTAAGGGATGATTCACTAAGGTGTTTAAGAGATTCCAAATACTTGTGTTAGTTATCATAGCAGGTTCTGAAGGGGAGGCCTCCGTGGTTATCTAGTTCACTGCAATCCCCTAAGATAAGAAAGAGGCAGGAGAACTGAGGTGCTAGAATGTCTCTCCAGCTAACTGCCCCCTCAAAGGAGGGGGCCCATTCCACAAATGAGCTAGTTACTGACAAAAACACACTATCCTTAAAGTAGGTTAAAACAAGTCTGAGCATTGAGTATGAGAATAGAGCTGTTTAAAAATTTGATATATTTTAAAGATAATAGACTTTACTGCCCAGCAATTACAAGTATCCAAACAGGTATTTTTCTATGCAACTTATTGTGAGGTGATCAGTGTTAAATATCCATTTTCATCATGTCTCCATTCATGTCTTCTTGACCTTCTTCATTTTTCCTTCCAACTGCATGCTTTGAGGTAAGAAAAAAGTTTAACAATTATAGTTATGGACTTGAATATTCATCTGCATCTACCTATACTCTTTTTATCACAGCCACCCTCTGAGAAGTTTCTGGAAAACATCAGAACGACCTTCATTCATCTTCACCTCAAAGGCTCTGTTGCACCTGGAAGAGCCCAGCAACTGGCCCGCGGGTGCAGCCGCCGGGAGGGCTTGGCCGATGGTGCTTCATGCAGCCTCCTCCTTCGGCGGCCGCGTTGAAAAGAAAGCACAGCTTCTTCCACTAGGCATTTTAACTGAGGTCCTTTAAAGGGTTAGTTGGTTTGTTTAAGGTTATCCAGCTAAAAAAATACTTGCACTAGGACAAGATCTCCTGTACATCAGGTTCCAAGGTCCATGGTCCATGCTCTGTCATTTCACATAAATTTGTTGAACTAAAGATAGCTAACAGTTAAAGATTGTTGAATATATATCATTTATGTCATTTTAATTAATTAATTTAGCCTCTAATTAACTCAACATATAATTTTCTAACATCTATTCTTGCTCCAGGATCTTGGCTCTATGACCTAGATATGTATTAGCCAACATACCTGGTCCCTACTCTGGTAGAATTTATATTTTGATTTGGGAGACAGACCATAAACAAGTCAACGCATAAATAGTTAAAAATTTTATAGAAATTATAAAATTATTTAAAATCTAGCTGGAAAGAGGAGAACATCATAGGCAGAGTGGGGAGAAGCCAGGGTGCCAGGAAAGGACTGTTCTAGACAGCATGCGTTATAAGGCCAAACTGATTAGATGATTCCTAGGCTGAGTTCTAAACTGATCTATCCGTACCACTAGTGGAGGAAAGAAGATTGCAGGCAGCATGAACAGGTTTGTTGTTCAAGAAACTCAAAAAAGACCCAATGTGGCTAGAACAGAATTTAGTAGAAGTGAGGTTCTAAATGCAGTTGGAGGGAGAGACAGAGTAGAGCATGCACAGGAATTTAGAAGTTATGGTAGTGATGGGGCACCTGGGTGGCTGAGCTGTTTAAGGGTATTATTCCCGGTTTCAGCTCACGTCATCTCAGGGTGGTGAGGTCAGCTTCTCATCCAGGCCCTCCACACAGCATGGGGTCTACTTGAAATTTTCTCTATTTCTCTTGCTCTCCTTCTGTCACCCCCCAACTTGGGCTCGCTCGCTCTCTCTCTCTCTTTCTCAAATAAATAAGTAAAATCTTTTTTTTAAAGTTACAGTAGTGAAGTTGGATCTTATTCTGGGTTCCATGGAGTTTTGAGAGCAGTAACAGCACACTCCCGTTGCTAGGCAGAGAATGAAGCTGTTCAAGGCTGCTGTGGGTAGATCAAAAAAGGTGGTGGTGGCCCAGACTAGGATTGGTGCCTGGAGAGTTTGAGAAAAGTGGATATGTTTGAGAGCTATGCCGGTGATAGAATGACAGGATTTGTTGATGGATTACATGGACCAGGGTAGCTGTGAAAGGAAAGAAATGGATCAAAGGAGAAACCTGTGTTTCTGGGTTGAAAACTGGTGGGGCCATTTGCCACATAGGAAGACTGAATGAATTGTATATGGACAGGTTTTGGTGAAAGCAGAAGTCAAATTCTCTTTTGGACATGCTGTTTGAGGTTCCTATGAAACACCAAGGGCAGAGGACATGTGAGCCTTTAGCTACGCAAGTCTGGAATTCAGGGACAATTTTGGGCCAGGACATATAAATGTAGAAGTCACTTACCATCTGAACATCCATATTCCTAAACACTATATTTTCATGGCAACTGTATTTATTCCAACATCCTTGATGCAGAAGATTTTCTTTTAAATATTGTATTCATTTATTTGAGAGAGAACAAAAATGAAAAAGAGCATGAGATGGGGTGGGGGGCAAAGGGAGAGGGAGAAGCAGACTCCCTGCTAAGCAGGGAGCCCCATTTGGGGCTCAATCCCAGGACCCTGAGATCATGACCTGAGTGGATGGCAGACGCTTAACCAAATGAGCTACCCAGATGCCCTGATGCTGAGGATTTAAATCAGTTGTTTAGGCAGTCTTCTCTCTACTATCTAAGCTCTATATCAATATCTACTGTGTCAAAATGTTTTGTATCCACAAGAAGCAAAATAAATGAATAAGAAGTTGATCTCCATAGCTGGTAATTTTGGAGAGAAATGCATTCCTTTAAAAGAGAGTCCATATTCTTGGCCTTAAACAGACAAATTCCCATTGACTTGACAGCTGAAAATAGGGCATTTTTTATTTTATTTAAAAATTTTTTTAAAGATTTTATTTATTCATTTGTCAGAGAGAGAAAGCACAAGCAGGCAGCAGGGAGGAGAAGCAGGCTTCCCACTGAGCAGGGAGCCCGATGCGAGACTCCATCACAGGACTCTGGGATCATAACCTGAGCTGAAGGCAGAAGCAAATGACTGAGCCATCTAGGCACCCTGGACATTTTTATTTTGGAAAAAACCATGAACATTGTGCCCACAGAAAGGGGCACAGGGAGGGAAACTGAGTCATAGCCACTAAGGGATAAACTAAGGTGGGGAAGTCTTTCTTCTGCTTTAATAAAGTCAATCAAACTAGAAAACACTGAAACACGTGCCCACTGCAGCAATTCACTTGTTACCAAATCCAGAACTGCAGGCGCTGTCCTTTTGAAAAAAAACCACCTAGTCTAACAACTAGAGGTCAAGGCCCTATCCTCAAGTATCCTCATGCCCCTCACCACGAAGGGTGCGGGTGGCATAGCTTCTAGGCTTGCCCACCTCTAACTGAAGACCGTGCGTGAAATGCCCAGGGAATCCCCTGGTTCCCTCAGGGATGGATAGTCTATAGGATTCTAGAAAAATTCTAGGATTCTTGTACTTCAACTTCTGTGTATGCCCATTCCTGAGAGGCAGAATTGATAAACTGCATAAAAATCGAGAGTTCAAGAGCTGGTGGGCCATCACAATGCAAAGGCAGGTAAGAAGGAGTCCTATCACAGTCTGTAACTCATACATGGGAACATCTGAAATCAGGACTTAGTGAGTCCTTGCTGTAAACCAGGCCTGGGGCTGAGTGCTTTCTGGTTGTTCCCTAATTCAGTCCTCACAATGACCTTAGGCACTTTTAAAATATTCATTAATGCATTTTATTCCATTATCACAGAAGAGCAGCATGGAACTCCAAGAGGTTATGAAATGTGTGTAAGGACATACAACAGATGTCCACATAGATGTGTTGACTTTGTAGCTACTGGATTTGAGAAACAATACATCAAGGTAATTAAGAGTGTGGGTTCTGGAACCAGAGCATGTGGCTTCCCATCCCAGCTCTACCTCCTTGAGTCTTCGACAAATCTACCAGAGCCTCAGTCTCTTTCTCTGTAAAATAGGAATGATAATGGCATCTACCCTATCAGGTTGTGAGGACTTAGGAGAAAATTCTTAGAAAAGTACCAAGTACACAGTGAGCCCTTAATACATGCTAGCTGCCACCATTTTCTTTCCCTTCTGCTGTGGTGCTTGCCTTTGCAACCTAGATTCCTCAGCAGAGCCTGAGGCACCTGCCAATTTCAGACATGGGCCTCCCGGGACCCTAACAGCTTAGCTATGTTTCAGATTCATGACAGCAAGTGGGGGATCAAAGTTTTAACTTTTATTTTATTATATTTTATTTACTAATTTGAGAGAGAGAGCAACAGAGAGAGAGCACAAGCAAGGGGAGAGGCAGAGCGAGAGGTGGGGAAGCAGACTCCCCACTGAGTTGGGAACCCAACATGGGGCTTGATTCCAGGACCTGGGATCGTGACCTGAACTGAAGGCAGATCCTTAACCATCTGAGCCACCCAGGTGCCCCCAAAGTTTTAACTTATAAAAATCCCTCACAGTCAAGGATATAAGTATTTAAAAGAAAAGGAAGAAAGGAATCAACCATTTCTTAAGCACATATTACATAATGAGCACTTTCCAAATGTTTATTTAGTTCATTCCCTAATACAACCCTTGGAAATAGGTATTTTCCCCTCTTCCTACAAATAGCAAAAGGCAGGCTAAGGGAGGTTAGATTACCCACGTCACACATCTGATAAGTATACACTTACTGGTTGTTGTTTTTTTTTTTTTAAGATTTTATATATTTATTTGACAGACAGAGATCACAAGTAGGCAGAGAGGCAGGCAGAGAGAGAGGAGGAAGCAGGCTCCTCGCTGAGCAGAGAGCACAATGCAGGGCTCGATCATAGTCTGAGCCAAAGGCAGAGGCTTAACCCACTGAGTCACCCAGGCGCCCCTACAATTACTGTTTTCAAAAGCATCAGAACCTACACCAGAGATCAATTTTATACTCCCTTAGATTTTAACGAGTTTGAAAACATGGACCTTATTTTAGTTATTTAACAAATACTATGTGCTAGGCACTATTTTATGGGATTTAGACATTTGATTCTTTCAGCTCTTAAGATAATGCCAGAATCTACAATTATCATTACTGTTTTATAAATGGGGAAACTGAGAGGCATAGAAGGGAAGTCACTTGCTCAGGGTCACAGAGTTAGTAAGAAGAGCCAGGATTCATACACAGTCTCACTCCAAAGCCCCAGTCTTTGCCAATGGGCTAAACTGTTTCCCAGGGGAAAAGGAAAGAGCAAAAGAAGAGGGGATTTTTTTTTTCTTAAGATTTTATTTATTTATTTGAGAGAGAGAGGGAGCCCAAGAGCACAAGCAAGAGGGAGGGGGCAGAGGCAGAGGGAGAAACAGACTCCCCTCTGGGCAGGGAGCCTGATGCAGGGCTCGATTCCAGGACCCCAGGATCATGACCTGAGCAGAAGGCAGAAGCTTACCCAACTGAGCCACAGAAACGCCCAAGTAGAGGAGATTGTCTAAGTTTGAAACCAAACTCAGAGGTCTTGGAGTAGAACATGCCAAGAACAACTTTACAGAGGAGGAGTCAAGATGGTGGAGAAGTAGCAGCTGAGACTACTTCAGGTAGCGGGAGATCAGCTAAATAGCTTATCTAAAGATTGCAAACACCTACAAATCCAACGGGAGATTGAAGAGAAGAAGAACAGCAATTCTAGAAACAGAAAATCAACCACTATCTGAAAGGTAGGACTGGCGGAGAAGTGAATCCAAAGCGACGGGAAGATAGATCGCGGGGGGGAGGGGCCAGCTCCCGGTGAGCGGAGGAGCAACGGAGCACAAAATCAGGACTTTTATTTTTTTTTAAAGATTTTATTTATTTATTTGACAGACAGAGATCACAGGTAGACAGAGAGGCAGGCAGAGAGAGAGAGGGAAGCAGGCTCCCTGCTGAGCAGAGAGCCCGATGTGGGACTCGATCCCAGGACCCTGAGATCATGACCTGAGCCGAAGGCAGCGGCTTAACCCACTGAGCCACCCAGGCGCCCCAAAATCAGGACTTTTAAAAGTCTGTTCCACTGAGGGACATCCTCCAGAGGCTTAACTGGGGTGAAGCCCAGGCGGGGTCAGTGCAGCCTCAGGTCCCGCAGGGTCACAGAAGGATCGGGGGTGTCTGAGTGTCGCAGAGCTTACCGGTATTAGAATGGGGAAGCCGGCTACAGAGACAGAGCCGAGGAGTGACTCTCAGCTAGGGGTTGCCTTGAACCGGTCGCAGGCTCGGTCAGCTCGGAGCGCGGCCAGAGGCCAGGGTGACAGGAGTCATTGGGCGCTGTTCTCTGAGGGCACACTGAGGAGTGGGGCCCCAGGCTCTCGGCTCCTCCGGGCCAGAGACCGGGAGGCCGCCATCTTCATTCCCGCCCTCCGGAACTCTACGGAAAGCGCTCAGGGAACAAAAGCTCCCGAAAGCAAACCCGAGCGGATTACTCAGCCCGGCCCGGGTAAGGGCAGTGCAACTCCGCCTGGGGCAAAGACGCTTGAGAATCACTACAACAGGCTCCTCCCCCAGAAGATCAAAGAGAAACCCAGCCAGGACCAAGTTCACCTACCAAGGAATGCAGTTTTAATACCAAGGAGAGTGGCGGAATTCCAGAGGAGAAGAAAGCAAAGCATGGAACTCATGGCTTTCTCCCCATGATTTTTTAGCCTTGCAGTTAATTTAATTTTTTTTCTTTTTTAATTTTTTTTTCTTTTTCTCTTCTTCTGCTAATTTTTTTAACTTTTACCGTTTTATTTTTTAACGTTTTTTAAATAGTTTATCTAATATATATATATATTTTTTTTTCCTCTTTTTATATTTTTTCTTTATCAGCTTTCTTTTTTTAATAGTTTCTTTCTTTTTTTTTTTTTTTCTTTCTGAACCCCTTTTTATCCCCTTTCTCCCCGCTCACAATTTGGGATCTCTTCTGATTTGGCTAAAGCATATTTTCCTGGGGTTGTTGCCACCCTTTTAGTATTTTACTTGCTCCTTCATATACTCTTATCTGGACAAAATGACAAGGCGGAAAAATTCACAACAAAAAAAAGAACAAGAAGCAGTATCAAAGGCTAGGGACCTAATCAATACAGACATTGGTAATATGTCAGATATAGAGTTCAGAATGACGATTCTCAAGGTTCTAGCCGGGCTCGAAAAAGGCATGTAAGATATTAAAGCAACCCTCTCGGGAGATATAAAAGCCCTTTCTGGAGAAATAAAAGAACTAAAATCTAACCAAGTTGAAATCAAAAAAGCTATTAATGAGGTGCAATCAAAAATGGAGGCTCTCACTGCTTGGATAAATGAGGCAGAAGAAAGAATTAGCGATATAGAAGACCAAATGACAGAGAATAAAGAAGCTGAGCAAAAGAGGGACAAACAGCTACTGGACCACGAGGGGAGAATTCGAGAGATAAATGACACCATAAGACGAAACAACATTAGAATAATTGGGATTCCAGAAGAAGAGGAAACAGAGAGGGGAGCAGAAGGTATATTGGAGAGAATTATTGGAGAGAATTTCCCCAATATGGCAAAGGGAACAAGCATCAAAATTCAGGAGGTTCAGAGAACCCCCCTCAAAATCAATAAGAATAGGTCCACACCCTGTCACCTAATAGTAAAATTGACAAGTCTTAGTGACAAAGAAAAGATCCTGAAAGCAGCCCAGGAAAAGAAGTCTGTAATGTACAATGGTAAAAATATTAGATTGGCAGCAGACTTATCCACAGAGACCTGGCAGGCCAGAAAGAGCTGGCATGATATATTCAGAGTACTAAATGAGAAAAACATGCAGCCAAGAATACTATATCCAGCTAGGCTATCATTGAAAATAGAAGGAGAGATTAAAAGCTTCCAGGACAAACAAAAACTGAAAGAATTTGCAAACACCAAACCAGCTCTACAGGAAATATTGAAAGGGGTCCTCTAAGCAAAGAGAGACCCTAAAAGTAGTAGATCAGAAAGAAACAGAGACAATATACAATAACAGTCACCTTACAGGCAATACAATGGCACTAAATTCATATCTCTCAATACTTACCCTGAATGTTAATGGGCTAAATGCCCCAATCAAGAGACACAGGGTATCAGAATGGATAAAAAAACAAAACCCATCTATATGTTGCCTACAAGAAACTCATCTTAAACCCGAAGACACCTCCAGGTTTAAAGTGAGGGGGTGGAAAAGAATTTACCATGCTAATGGACATCAGAAGAAAGCAGGAGTGGCAATCCTTATATCAGATCAATTAGATTTTAAGCCAAAGACTATAATAAGAGATGAGGAAGGACACTATATCATACTCAAAGGAACTGTCCAACAAGAAGATCTAACAATTTTAAATATCTATGCCCCTAACGTGGGAGCAGCCAACTATATAAACCAATTAATAACAAAATCAAAGAAACACATCGACAAGAATACAATAATAGTAGGGGATTTTAACACTCCCCTCACTGAAATGGACAGATCATCCAAGCAAAAGATCAACAAGGAAATCAAGGCCTTAAATGACACACTGGACCAGATGGACATCACAGATATATTCAGAACATTTCATCCCAAAGCAACAGAATACACATTCTTCTCTTGTGCACATGGAACATTCTCCAGAATAGATCACATTCTTGGTCCTAAATCAAGTCTCAACCGGTATCAAAAGATTGGGATCATTCCCTGCATATTTTCAGACCACAATGCTCTAAAGCTAGAACTCAATAACAAGAGGAAATTTGGAAAGAACCCAAATACATGGAGACTAAACAGCATCCTTCTAAAGAATGAATGGGTCAACCAGGAAATTAAAGAAGAATTGAAAAAATTTATGGAAACAAATGATAATGAAAACACAACGGTTCAGAATCTGTGGGACACAACAAAGGCAGTCCTGAGAGGAAAATATATAGCGGTACAAGCCTTTCTCAAGAAACAAGAAAGGTCTCAGGTACACAACCTAACCCTACACCTAAAGAAGCTGGAGAAAGAACAAGAAAGAAACCCTAAACCCAGCAGGAGAAGAGAAATCATAAAGATCAGAGCAGAAATCAATGAAGTAGAAACCAAAAAAACAATAGAACAAATCAACGAAACGAGGAGCTGGTTCTTTGAAAGAATTAATAAGATTGATAAACCCCTGGCCAGACTTATCAAAAAGAAAAGAGAAAGGACCCAAATAAATAAAATCATGAATGAAAGAGGAGAGATCACAACGAACACCAAAGAAATACAGACAATTATAAGAACATACTATGAGCAACTCTACGCCAACAAATTTGACAATCTGGAAGAAATGGATGCATTCCTAGAGACATATAAACTACCACAACTGAACCAGGAAGAAATGGAAAGCCTGAACAGACCCATAACCAGTAAGGAGATTGAAACAGTCATCAAAATCTCCAAACAAACAAAAGCCCAGGGCCAGACGGCTTCCCGGGGGAATTCTACCAAACATTTAAAGAAGAACTAATTCCTATTCTCCTGAAACTGTTCCAAAAAATAGCAATAGAAGGAAAACTTCCAAACTCATTTTATGAGGCCAGCATCACCTTGATCCCAAAACCAGACAAGGATCCCAACAAAAAAGAGAACTACAGACCAATATCCTTGATGAACACAGATGCAAAAATTCTCGCCAAAATACTAGCCAATAGGATTCAACAGTACATTAAAAGGATTATTCACCACGACCAAGTGGGATTTATTCCAGGGCTGCAAGGTTGGTTCAACATCCGCAAATCAATCAATGTGATACAACACATTAATAAAAGAAAGAACAAGAACCATATGATACTCTCCATAGATGCTGAAAAAGCATTTGACAAAGTACAGCATTCCTTCCTGATCAAAACTCTCCAAAGTGTAGGGATAGATGGCACATACCTCAATATTATCAAAGCCATCTATGAAAAACCCACCACAAATATCATTCTCAATGGAGAAAAACTGAAAGCTTTTCCGCTAAGGTCAGGAACACGGCAGGGATGTCCGTTATCACCACTGCTATTCAACATAGTACTAGAAGTCCTAGCCTCAGCAATCAGACAACAAAAGGAAATTAAAGGCATCCAAATTGGCAAAGAAGAAGTCAAACTATCACTCTTTGCAGATGATATGATACTATATGTGGAAAACCCAAAAGACTCCACTCCAAAACTGCTAGAACTTGTACAGGAATTCAGTAAAGTGTCAGGATATAAAATCAATGCACAGAAATCAGTTGCATTTCTCTACATCAACAACAAGACAGAAGAAAGAGAAATTAAGGAGTCCATCCCATTTATAATTGCACCCAAAACTATAAGATACCTAGGAATAAACCTAACCAAAGAGACTAAGAATCTATACTCAGAAAACTATAAAGTACTCAGGAAAGAAATTGAGGAAGACACAAAGAAATGGAAAAATGTTCCATGCTCCTGGATTGGAAGAATAAATATTGTGAAAATGTCTATGCTACCTAAAGCAATCTACACATTTAATGCAATTCCTATCAAAGTACCATCCATTTTTTTCAAAGAAATGGAACAAATCATCCTAAAATTTATATGGAACCAGAAAAGACCTCGAATAGCCAAAGGAATATTGAAAAAGAAAGCCAAAGTTGGTGGCATCACAATTCCGGACTTGAAGCTCTATTACAAAGCTGTCATCATCAAGACTGCATGGTACTGGCACAAAAACAGACACATAGATCAATGGAACAGAATAGAGAGCCCAGAAATAGACCCTCAACTCTATGGTCAACTCATCTTCGACAAAGCAGGAAAGAATGTCCACTGGAAAAAAGACAGCCTCTTCAATAAATGGTGTTGGGAAAATTGGACAGCCACATGCAGAAAAATGAAATTGGATCATTTCCTTACACCACACACGAAAATAGACTCAAAATGGATGAAGGATCTCAATGTGAGAAAGGAATCCATCAAAATCCCTGAGGAGAACACAGGCAGCAACCTCTTCGACCTCAGCCGCAGCAACATCTTCCTAGGAACATCACCAAAGGCAAGGGAAGCAAGGGCAAAAATGAACTATTGGGATTTATCAAGATCAAAAGCTTTTGCACAGCAAAGGAAACAGTGAACAAAACCAAAAGACAACTGACAGAATGGGAGAAGATATTTGCAAATGACATATCAGATAAAGGGCTAGTGTCCAAAATCTATAAAGAACTTAGCAAACTCAACACCCAAAGAACAAAGAATCCAATCAAGAAATGGGCAGAGGACATGAACAGACATTTCTGCAAAGAAGACATCCAGATGGCCAACAGACACATGAAAAAGTGCTCCATATCACTCGGCATCAGGGAAATACAAATCAAAACCACCATGAGATATCACCTCACACCAGTCAGAATGGCTAAAATGAACAAGTCAGGAAATGACAGATGCTGGCGAGGATGCGGAGAAAGGGGAACCCTCCTACACTGTTGGTGGGAATGCAAGCTGGTGCAACCACTCTGGAAAACAGCATGGAGGTTCCTCAAAATGTTGAAAATAGAACTACCCTATGACCCAGCAATTGCACTGTTGGGTATTTACCCTAAAGATACAAACGTAGTGATCCGAAGGGGCACGTGCACCCGAATGTTTATAGCAGCAATGTCTACAATAGCCAAACTATGGAAAGAACCTAGATGTCCATCTACAGATGAATGGATAAAGAAGATGTGATATATATACACAATCGAATACTATGCAGCCATCAAAAGAAATGAAATCTTGCCATTTGCGACGACGTGGATGGAACTAGAGGGTATCATGCTTAGTGAAATAAGTCAATCGGAGAAAGACAACTATCATATGATCTCCCTGATATGAGGGAGAGGAGATGCAACATGGGGGGTTGAGGGGGTAGGAGAAGAGTAAATGAAACAAGATGGGATTGGGAGGGAGACAAACCATAAGTGACTCTTAATCTCACAAAACAAACTGAGGGTTGATGGGGGGAGGGGGATTGGGGGGGGTGGGGTTATGGATATTGGGGAGGGTATGTGCTATGGTGAGTGCTGTGAAGTGTGTAAACCTGGCAATTCACAGACCTGTACCCCTGGGGATAAAAATATATGTTTATAGATTAAAAAAAAAAATTCTAAATAAAACACTAACCCCCCCCCCAAAAAATAAAAAAAAAATAATAAAATATAAATAAATAAATAAGTAGATAGATGATAGATAGATAGATAGATAGATAGATAAAATCTTTAGGAAAAAAAAAAAGAACAACTTTACATTTCATCTTCTGACCAGTCTGTTGTCTCCGTCTTTCTAGATTATAGTCCTACCAGATAACTTATGCAATATGTATTCATTACTGCTTCATCTTTTTAAATCCATTTGTTATATGGCACTTATTTCCTTGTAGGAATCCCTGGGATCACAGCAGCATCAGTACATTCCCAATTTCCCAGGTTCCTGAGTCAGGCAATGTACTCCAAAGCTTTTCCCTCTACCCACCCCAAAAGGAACGAAGCCTTCCCTGTGCTCCCTGTGGAAAGTTATCTGGTTCAAGGCACTGGGAGGGCCAGTTCCTGGTGTGCCAGAGAATTCCTCAGACAAGCCCTGTAGTGTTTTCCATCTGTGGTTTGAGGCCCTTCAGTAACAAGACCCTGACTATTTTGTCTCATCTCCTTTTAGAAAACTTCCATGATTCTCTCAGGCTAAAAAGGGAATCTACCCAATCTATGCAAACATCCCAAGCTCTTCTAACTATATACAGCATTCAAGCTACATTTCTATAATCCAGACCAACTTAATAATGTAAACAGTTGCAGGAAACAGAGGTAGCCAAAAACATGTGGGAAACCATAATGAATATTCAAGTAATGGGAACATAATATCACATCATCATGAGGGAAGGGACCTAAACAGTCCTTTTTTCCAGAACTCCATGCACCTCCCGTCTTGATGATGCATTTCTAAAGCCATGAGACAATCCATTGCTCAACCTCACAGCAAACTGGCCAATGATCAACACTAAGGGTTAAATTAATTAACACAGCTGGCCCATCTGATCAGAATGGGAGCAAGAATGAAGAAAATTAAAACTAAGTGTGTGGATCTTTTCTTTTCTTGTCTCAATGCCTGATACGGGTGTCAACTTTTAAAAATACCAAGAATACTTAAAAGCAAACATCTGTTTTATAATATATGAAATGCTATATCAAACATTTTTATTTTGACTTCTTTGGCCCATTACTAAGATACATGCTGTAGATACCATTTAATCTTCAAGGCTTAGTAGTGTAATAAGAAGCCAAACTTCATTTTGCTGAAAATAATGATAGCTCCAGTACCAAGTTATTTCACAATTTCCCCTCCAGTGCTTGAACTCATCATCATAACAATAACAATATTTTTTATATGGCGCCTCTCAGCCATAGCATCCAAGCGCCAAATGGAGCCACACAGTTAGAACACATTAAGCCCATTAGATGTGAGATAAAAACAGATAAAGCCATTTAAACTTGCATGGGCAGTGGGAAAAAGCCACAGAGAGTCAAAAATGGCTTTGGACCTCTTTAATAGAAGAACTCAATCTGGCTCTCTGCTTTTGTGGTCAGGCATCCCAGAAACTCAAGGCAAACATGTGGTATATACCACCAGCGTGGAAGGATCACCCTGGTCTCTTCCAGAATTTACAGGCACCATTTGTCATTACTGCTGCAACACATTTTAATTCATTATTCTGTGACTCAATAAAGAAGTCCTTAAGAGCCATTACCTGGAAGGTGAAAGTATATTTTCAATAATGTCTATGGCCCTGTGGTAGTCATCAGTGCGGTCCCTTCGATCTCCAGGTCTCACCGTCCCAGAGCACACTGATGTTAGATGAGGTCACCTAACTGTGAACAGAAGGACTGGTTTGCCACCTCCAGGCCAGAACACTCAATCGCTGATTTAAGACCCTCTATGTCTCTCTGATGGAGTGACCTGGCAGTGTGAGATGGTGACCGCTCCATGAGGCCGGGGCCCCTCAACCCATGATGCAGACTTCCGTGAGCAAAAGATACATTTGTGTGGTCACGTGCTGATGTTATTTGGGGATTGTTTGTTACTACGGCATAACCTAGCCTATGAAGGCCAATTACATGCCTCAACGTTAATACAGAGATCTGCTTGCTGGGGCCAAAGGAGGGACTCTTTCACCCAGCCCCTCAGCACCCCTTTAAAAAGCATTCAGTTTGGAGAGTCCAAACACTTTGAAGCTCTCATCTTGGTGCAGAGCCAATTATGACCACTGGAATGATGATAACAGCTATTATATATTGAGTACTTACATGTGTAGGGCATTTGGTGGAATGCTTTCTATATATTACCTTGTTTGATAGACTAAATGACTTTAAAAAGTCAGATTATTATTACACCCTTTTATCAACAAGGGAAGTGGGGTTAAGTAATGTTATCAAAATTACACAGCCAGTCAACTAAGGAATTTCGTTACTACTTAGGCTGGTTAAATACAAAGTGCATGCTCGTTAACACTAGGATGTATTTCCTCCCTGCATAATGTGGAAGAAAATCTGTTCTCATATCAGTGGATGAATAAATACCATTCTTTGGCAGATGGTGTTATAAAGCAGTACTGTATTATAAATACTTATATATTTCATGATTGCTAATCCATTAAGGCATTTGTCTTTCATTTGAAAAAGAAACAGGGCAACTTGTTTTTGATTTATCTATCGTGTTCCAACCCACTGAAATGTCATAGTAGATTATCCATTTCCTGCTGGAAAAATATATGGCCCATAAGGAAATGCTATTCATATTCATTAGCAAACATGCCATCTCTCCTCAGAGCGCACTACCCAAACTTGAGGCTGAGGTCTCTGAAAAATGCTGGACTGGAGGAAGGGCTCCCCTGAACGCTTCTTTCTAACATTTGGGTTTGCTTCTAATTATTTTCAACACTTCTGAAAATGCTGAAAAGGGTGAAGAAACACCTTGCTGACAATGTACTCTTTGCCAGAATAATCAATTCTCCCACTTCTTTGCCTTCTAAAATTCAAGTATCCAATACAAGCTCCTTGGGTGCATTCCCAGGATTTTGTTTGGTTAGACTTCACCATGGAAAACAAAATTGGTTCAGCTGAAATCTGTAGCCAGAACATTTTCAGCTTCATAGACCTTCAAAGTAGTGACCTTCTCCTCACCTCCTCTGCCTCTGTGCTCCATTAAGGAAAATACCGGAAGAAGTTTCCAGTCAGAGAAGCCAGATTGCATTTCGATTCAGTTTTGAGGGGAGGAACTGAGCAGAGCTGGAGCAGGTGGTTATTTGTGGCTCTTGCTACAGATGAGCTTTGAAAAGCTCTTCTGGAAGCCTCTGAAGGTCTTTTAAAATTTAATAAAATTTTTCTGTGCTTCTTAACCTCTGTCTTAAAGGAATCAGCCTTCTATTTGCCATCTTCTTCCTGGCTTTCCCAAGAGTGCCTGAGATCACATAAACCACAGTCATAGCCCAAGAAAATAGACGATCAAGAAAAACAGGTCCCCAAACTTGCCACTGGGAAAATGTGTTAACTAACTTAGTTTTTCCCTTTCACTTCACGTCTGAGGTCCAGAGGGAAATATTTTAGAAAACATTTCCCCTCTATGCCCCTATTTCTGTTTCAGCGGGATCATCCTCTCAATGACAGAGCCTTCATCCCCAGCCTTGCCTTTGAACTTGCTATTCCAGTGGCGTTACCTCTGAAATGTCTCTCGCACATTCCCACACTTCTCATCTTTCGGGCCACCTCCTTGGGCCAAAGCATTCTGAAATAGGAGGACATCTTGCTTAATCTTTATTCCCAGCTGCTCTATCCAGCTAAACTGCATTCATTCTCGCCTGGACCGGACACTGTGCCGGTCCCTTTGCTGACCCGGAATGCATCCCAGCATGGCAGTCCTCAAGCCCATGTTATTCTGCAAGCTCTGCTCAAGCTAACATGAGTCAAGTCATCCTTTCTACTCGGGGTTCAAAGAAACCTCTCTTGTCTGATATCCTATAACATTTGATCTGCTTTACCTCAATGGTATATCTTGGTCTCTAATTGTATTGCCTCTTGAGATCATTCTTGAGACCAGAATTAATGTTCTGCTCATCTTGTATCCCTCATAGCACCTACCACATGGTAAGTGTTCAGTAAATAACTGAAGGATTAGACAAAAAAAAAGCCACCTAACTAGAATCTTAGATTAGGAAACAAGACCGCTAGAAATCTATGATATATAGAAGTAAAGAAACATTAGGGCTTGTTCATATGGTGTATAAATGGAGTCATCCTGATTCTTCTTTCTCTTACACTCCATATCCAACTCATCAGCAAATCCTATTGGCTCTACTTCCGGACATATACAGAATCCAACTTCTTTTTTACAAATATCCTGGTCTTAGCCACCATCACCTCTTGCCTGGATTTCTGTGGGAGCTTCCTATCACGACTCCCTGCCTGCCTGCTTCCCCCACAATATAGTCTCACTAAGGCAGCTGGAGTTACCTTTTAAAAACCTAAGTCACATCTCATCACTCCTCTGCTCAAAATTCTGCAAAGCTTCCCTAGTTTCACTCTTGACAATGGGCTTTGGGGTTCTACATAATCCACCTGCCTCCCCACTAAGCTACCCTTGACTTCCCTTCCTGCCCTCTGCACCCCTACTCACCTCGCAAGTGGCTTCCTGCTCTTCACCAAGACTGCTCACCCTTAGGGGGTTTGTTCCAGCTGACCTCCCTTTTGGAACATTTTTCTTTCTAATATTTACACTAATTGTTCCCTTAAATCCTTTACTTCTTTGCTCCATGAGTTCTGCCCTAACTACTACATTTAACATTTCCACCTGTCATTCTGACCCTACCACTTCCAATCTCCTTTCCTCTTTTACTTTCTCTTTTTTCCATTGTACTTTTCACGTATGTCTACAACATGTTTTTCATGTTGTTTGTCTCCCTCTGCTAGAACGTAAACTTCTCAATGGCAGGGAGCACTGTATGTTTTCCTCAAAAGGTATTTGCTGAAAGTGAGTGAATGATTTCATTCAACTAAGCTTTGAATTCAGTTCTCAGACTTCTTAAACAATGAAACTCAAAATGTTCGTTGCCTCAGACCTCAAGATTCTGGCAAAATAAATCTTGCCGAACAGACTCTAAAGCAAGGTAAAAAACCCTGTTGTTGGCTATGAGCTAAAATAGCTACACACGAACAGAAAATTGTTAAATGCAATGAGTTTGTCCTTACCACATCTGGCTTATCCAACTGTATAACTTAAACTTACACTACCCATGAGGACAGACACCTGTAACATTCCAAAGACGCAACATTCCAACAGCTGTGCAGAATCGTGGGGTATCAAGATTCATTTCATAGATTGGATAAAAACAAGTGTTCAGGAGGATTTTTAAGCTCCACGAGGGCAGGAATCATATCTGTTTTGTTTGCACTGTATGTCCAGAAGCCAATAAATTGGGATGCTCAACACGTATTTGTTGAATGAATGTATGCGTGAAGAAAAAGGACCCCTATATTTTCAGAAATAAACAAGGCAGTGAAAGGTAATTTTGCTGTTCATGCAATGAAAGGTTTTACCATCTGGATGTTGGTACAATGATATCAAATTTTACCTTAATTTAATTTACTTAGAAGTTAATTTTTTATTTTGACAATAATATGTAGAACTCTATGAACAATGTAAAATAGCTCACGAAAACATTGTCAGACTTAAAAAATGTTTATTCCTTCTTGGAAGAACATAAGGTCTTTGGATTTTTAATGACTATTTGTTTCTCTATTTGGAAAACATAAGTCTCAGTTTTATTTATATGAGACTATAATTTTTACAATTGCACATTAATTTAATTTTGTTTCCCATGTTTCTTTGCTAGTGGGTGTTGTAAATCTCACATAATAATAATGCACGCCTGTTGTGATATACAAACATTTTCCTACTTATTGATTCTTCCCTTTTCCCACATTCTCCTTGTTAGGTATATAGATTTGTGCTTACAAAATGCCCTGCTGACTCTCTTGCACATTAATTCTGTGGTTATGCTTTCCTAGTACCTTTTGAATTATTTAAATGTATTTAACACATAAGATTAAAAAGGCTATTAAATATCTGAAGTGTTGTTTTCATTTTCACAGTTACATTGTAAATTGGAAGATGGTCATTTACTTTTTTCATATGTTAGTTAAATGCATGGGTAATATTCTCTTCCCATATAAAGCTCTTTGCACAGCTTATAAGAACACAAACTTGGTTCTCATCTTCCGCTAAGGGTAGAGTTGGCTGTTGTCTCTGAAATGCGTGAGGATATCCTCAATCCATGCTGAGTGGACATTCTTTCCACATTGGAATTTCATTAATTTTGCCTGAGTAATAATCCAGCTTAAGCAAATGAAAAATACGAAACATCATTTCTTACAAATAAATAAAACTAGACCAGAGATGTCTTGTAAATCCATAAGAAAACTTAACAATATACAGAAGTGGATTTTAAATAGTAAATCAGTTCTTTGCCTACAAAGGGTACTCTTTCTGTCTTTCAGCATGCTTATTTTTAGGAACATTTGAAACATTTCCTGTGTAATCATAATTAAGACAATAATTTGTTCAAGGATTTGTCTTTAACAAGATAGCACAAAGATAAACCTCAAAATGACCATATAAACATTTAAATGATCATACAGCCAAAGTTAATGAAAACCAAATTTAAAATGTTACTATTCTTAAATCTCTAAATTCACAAGGTCCATAAAACAAAAGACCTGGTCCCCAATTATAGATTATCCCAAGTTAGAAAGTTTTTGATGAACAGTGATTCAGGGATAATTTGTCAAATGTAAATTTCTTAACAAAAATAAGTAAATAAGAAGAACTTTAAGTAGAAGTTTCTACATGACATTTTGAATCATGTAAAAGAAAAAGGGTATGTATTATAACAATAATGTGTTGTAAATTAAGAGTCCTCTCTGGATAAAACTTTCTCTGAAAGTTTTTGTACCTTAAAATTACATGACAATGTATAAAACAGTTTATGTGAGGAAAGTGACTATTTTTGTACACTATAAAAGGATCTGGTAGTTGGCACACTATAAAAAGAGTGTTATAAAGTCAAAAACATCCAAACACATGATATATATTTTAAGGATAACCACAATTTTGTTTCCTATGAAACAGAACATTTAAGAAACATCCAAGTGACCACTCTGGAGTGAGTCCGGTTGCCCCGCCCAGTGGTATGATAGTGAATGTGCAGTAAACCCCATAGAGCATATTAGAAAATCTTGGACATCTTCTTGGGCAAAACCCAGAGAGGAGCATTCCCAAATTCTTGTATTCTTTAAAAAAGACAATTTGCTTTTTTTTTCTTCACCCTTTATTGGTGAGAGCCATCTTACTAAAGATGAAGCAAATGCCTTAGATGTTTGTCAAAGTGTGACTAAAGGGCTTTCTACCTCAGTTTTCTAGCCTGACAAGTCAATGTTATGTCTTGCTAGGCCTGGCCTTACACTCACCAAATCAGGACCTTTGGTAGTAGGGCTAGTCATCTGCATTTGAGTATGAACATCAGAAGTTTTTTGAATCACTAAGTTGGAAAAGTCCTGCCACTCCCAAGCTATGTGGATTTGTTGTCAAATATTTTAGACTCTTTTAGCCTCAGAGGCTTCATTTAGAACATAAGGGTGATAACCATATCCAGTTCATACACTACTTTGGAAAATTAAATTTAAAAATGCCTGCCAAGTACTTAACCAAGAACCCAGCATGTATTAAGCACTTGAGAATTGTTAATTCTTCTCGTTCTTCTTATTATAATTAACTGTAGGATTTTAGGGGTAAGAGCTAATAGAATTGAATTCCAGCTTCATGATAATCAACAGTGATTCAAACTCATGCGTAGGATCTAGTCTGAACTTTGTGCACAGAGACTCTGAAATGAGGCTATTTATTTTACCATTAGAAAATATGAAAGCTTAATAAAGCATTACATAAAAAAAATACCTTGGACTTCCAGTTCTGGCCAAGATGAAGTAACCCTATTTCTCTCAAGTTATCCCTGTTCCAACTAAAAAACTTTGGACATGAGGCAGCAAAAATCATAGGAAAATTCTGAGAAGTTGAAACAAAAAGATGACTGCCAAGGGATCTTGGAACTTGAGGAATTCCACTGAGGAGAGTTTTCTGGGTTTCCTTGTTACCTCCTATACATCCTAGATAGGGCACAACAGAAGCCTCTCCAACCTGAGACAAAATAAATGGCAAGAAAAGCTTGTTCCTCCAAGCCAAAGAACCAGGAAAGGGTGGCCTAACTGAACCATAAACCTTTCTGTCAATTTCTGCCATACTCTGGGCAAACACCAATGCAAGACCTCTCTACCACTATTGCCTGGTGGTTTCCGTGTAGCCAAGCCAAGAGCTGGTCTTCTAGCCTATCACTCCAACCCCACCCTCACGGAAGCAGGCAGTGGCACTCTGATTTTCCAGCCCTGGGGAGTCAGCAGGACCAAAACAGAGAGCAAATACTTCATTCCCCATTCAACAGAAAAGTTGTATTCCAATTACCCTGTCAAGATAGTGTCATTGAGGTCGGGGTGCCTGGGTGGCTCAGTGGGTTAAGCTGCTGCCTTTGGCTCAGGTCATGATCTCAGGGTCCTGGGATCAAGTCCCGCATCGGGCTCTCTGCTCAGCAGGGAGCCTGCTTCCCTCTCTCTCTCTCTCTCTCTCTCTCTCTGTCTGCCTCTCTGTCTACTTGTGATTTCTCTCTGTCAAATAAATAAATACAATATTAAAAAAAAAAAAAGATAGTGTCATGGTCACCTAACAGTGAGCTGAGTGTGTTTGGGGAGCCCAGTAGGAAGCGGAACATAAAGACCACCTAGCCTTCATGCTCCACTCTAAGAGGAGGGTTGTTTGCTTTAAAAAAAAAAAGGGGGGGAGAGAGAGAGTGATAGAGATGGAAAAGGATGCAGAGACTCATAACATAATATCCAAAATGCCCTGCATACAATGGAAATTCATCCATCATAGCAATAACCAGGAAAATAACAACCTGAATGAGAAAAGACAATCAACAGATGCCAATCTCAAGATAAATCAGTTGTTGAAATTATCTGACAGGATTATAAAGCAGACACACAAATGCTTCATAAATAAAACAAATGAAAAATATAAAATCTTAGCATAAAATAGAAGAAATAGAAATTATTAAAAAGAAACAAATGGGAATTATACAACTGAAAAGCATAATAACTAAAATTTTAATTAACTGATGTGTTCAACAGCACAGTAGAGATGACAAAGTCGATGAACATGAGGACCAATCAATAGAATTTAGCAGTCTAACAACAGAGAGAAAGTAGACTGAAAAAAATAGTTGTGCAGAGAATTAGGACAATAACAAAAGAGGTAACATTTCTATCACTGGAGTCTCAGATGAAGAAAGGGAAAAAGTGGGACTTTCTGAAAAAATATTCGAAAAAGTAATGGCCCAAAACTTCAGAAAATTTTGTGGAAGACATAAATATACTGGTGTAAGAATTTTAACAAACTCCAAATAGAATGAGCCCATGGAAATTTATGCCAAGACACATCATAATTAAACTTCTGAAAACAAAACACAAAGAAAAAATCTTGAAAGCAGTCAGAGAAAAACATCAGCTTACTTATGAGGGACAACAGTACAAATGATAAGAGATTTCCTGTCAGAAACCATGTAGGGCAGAAGGAAGTGGAACTTTTTAAAAATTACTGAACTGACTGCACCTCCCAGGCGCCCCTTCAAAGATTTTATTTATTTGTCAGAGAAAGAGAGAGAGAGAATGGCAGACAGAGGGAGAAGCAGGAATCACCAAACTGTGGAAAGAGCCAAAATGCCCTTCAAGAGATTAGTGGATAAAGATGTGGTCCATATATACCATGGAATATTACTCAGTCATCAAAAGGGATGAGTACCCAACTTCTGTATCAACATGGATGGGACCAGAGGAGATTATGCTGAGTGAAATAAGTCAAGCAGAGAAAGTCAATTATCATATGCTTTCACTTACTTGTGGAACATGAAGAATAACACGGAGGACATTAGGAGAAGGAAAGGAAAGGTGAATTGGAGGAGGTAGGAGGGAGAGACAAACTATGAGAGACCACAGACTGTAAGAAACAAACAGGGTTGTGGAGGGGAGGGGGTGGGGGGATGCGTGAGCCTGATGGTGGGTTTTAAAGAGGGCACCTATTACATAGAACACGGGTGCAGTACCTAAACAATGAATCATGGAACATCGAAAAAATAAAATAAAATTTAAAAATAAATAAAATAAATAAATAAATAAATGAAATTACTGAAAGGAAAGAATGGTCAGTTCTGAATTCTATATCTGGCAAAAATATCCTTCAGGAATGAAGAAGAAATCAAGATATTTCAGACAAAGGAAGACTAAAAGAATTTCTTGATACCAAACCTACCCTCATAAACAGAAAATTCTCTAAACAGAAAAGAAATTGTAAAACAAGAAAATTCTGAGCTTCAGAAAGAAAAGAACATAATAAAGGGTGAAAATAAAGTTAAATATAATAGGCTATCCTTCTTGTGAGTTTTAAAATCATATTTGATGATTGAAGGAAAAATTATAATACCATCTGATGATGTGCTCAATGTATGTTAGAGGAAGGCAGTTCAAGATGGTTGCACAGGAAGATCCTGAATTCTCCTCTTACTATGGACAAAACAAACTTACCACATATGGAATAATTTCCTAGGAAAAAGTCCTGAAAACTAAATGAACAGCACATCCACAACAAATGCTAGAAAAGCCTCTCTCACCCTTGGTAGAGACATTCCACCAAAAATCCTATTCCAGGCATGTCAACACACAATCAGCAGGGATTTCAAAAATATGGAAGTTTTCCTTGAGGAACAAGGGGCTTGTCCTCCATATAAGGCACCCCGATTCCTGGGTCCTCCACTGAAGAGATGAGCCCCCAAAATGTTTGGCTTTTTAAAACACTGGGAAGTGCATCCATGAGAACCATATAATTGTAGGGAGTGGAGAATCTGCTCCTCTAGAATTCACAAAAGACCCCCTCACTTTGGGACCCAGCGCAAAGGAAGTAATTTCAAAAATGTCTATGTATATGTAAAGACCTACTTAATGATTTTAAACTGATTGCTGAAGAGACAGGAACCTGTTAGGACTCTCACTGGGGACTCTCACCATTTCTGCTACCTTATTCTATCTTGCTAATTTGGGCACAGGCAAATGTATTGGCAAGATCCCTCTAACCTGTTAGCAGTGCTTGACATGCCTCACCCCCCACTCTGTAGCCACACACCAACAGCCAGGCAAGCACCTCAGCCTTCCAACCCATGCCACAGCCACACCAGAGCCAGCCAGGTGAGCACCCTGCCCACCACCCTTGCTGTAGCTGCAGACCTGTCATGGCCAGTGGACAATGTGCAGCCTATACAAGGATGTACACCTTGAGTGTTTGGCTCTAGTGCCAAGGGACGATTGCATTTGTGGCTCCCACAGGTCATCTCCTACACAAGGCCACTCCCCCAAAAAGTAAAAAAAAAAAAAAAAAAAAAGCACTGGAAGAAGTACCTCTTTAATCTCATACATAGAAATAAACACGGAAAATCAGGAAAAATGAGGAGACAGAGAAATATTTTCCTAATGAAAAAAAAATAAGACAAACCTTTAGAAAAAGCCATTAGGGAAATAGAGAGAGTTAACCAACCTGATAAAAACTTTCACATAACAGTTATAAAAATGATCCCCGGGGATTGCCTGGGTGACTCAGTCGGTTGGGTCTCCAGCTTTTGGTTTTGGTTTATGTCATGATCTCATGGGTCTTGAGATCGAGCTCTGTGTTGGGCTCCACACTCTGCAGGGAATCTGCCTGGGGATTATCTCTGTCCCTCTGTCTCTGCCCCTCCCACTCCACTCTCTCTCAAATAAGTAAGTCTTTTTTAAAAAATGCTCACTGAACTTAGGAGAAAAATGGTTAAACATAGTGATAATTACAACAAAGAGATAGAATCACACAGAGCTGAAAAACAACAACTGAACTGAAAAATACACTTGAGGGGTTACACAGCAGACTGGATGAAGCAGAAGAATGAAATAGTGAGCTGGAGGACAAAGTAATGGAACTCACCCAGACAGAGTAGCAAAAAGAAAAAAAGAACTTTTAAAAGTGAAGATAACTTGAGGACTTATAAGACAACAGTGAGCAGAATAATATCCACATTATAGGAGTCCTAGAAGAAGAGAGAGAAAGAAAGGGGCAGAAAACTTTTTAAAATAAATAATGGCTGACAACTTCCCTAACCTGGGAAAGGAAACAGACATCCAGATCCAAGAAGCCCAGAGGGTTTCAAACAAGAAGAATCCAGAGTTCCACACCAGGATGCATTATAATTAAAATGTCAAAAGTTAAAGATAAAGAAAGAGTCATAAAAGCAGCAAGAGAAGAACAACTTTTTATGTACAGGGGAAAACCAATAGGCTACAGCAAAATTTTTGGCAGAAAATTTTCAGGCCAGAAGAGAGTGGCATGACATATTCAAAGTGCTGAAAGGAAAAAACGCCAAAAAAACTCCAAACCTAGGTTATCATTCAGAATAGAAGAAATGATACAGTTTTTAAGATGAGCAAAAGCTAAAGGAGTTCATCACCAACAAACTGACCTTTGAGAATGTTAAAGGGACTTTTTTAAGTTAAAAAGAATGGCACTAACTAATAGCAAGAAACATATGAAAGTAAAAATCTCACTAGAAAAAAATATATAATAAAAGTAGGGATTAATCACTTATACACCAAGTACAAGAATCAAAAAACAAAAGTAGTAAAATTAACTAAAAATTCAATAATTAGTTAAAGGATACATAAAATAAAAAGATGTAAGATGTGACATCAAAAACATAAAATGGGGGGAGTAGTAAAAATGTATAGTTTTTGAATGTGTTGAAATTTAAGTTCCTACCAATTTAAAAGAGACTTTTATATGTAATTTATCTGAATCTCACAGTAACCACAAAGTAAAAACTTAACTTACAGTAAATACACACAAAAAGAGAAAGAAATCTAAGCATAACAGTAAAGAAAATTATCAAATCAGAAGGAAAGAGAGAAAGAAAAGAAGGAACAAAGAGAAACTACAAAAACAATAAAAAACAATTAATAAAATAGTAATAAATACATAAATATCAATAATTACTTTAAATATAAATGGACTAAATTCTCCAAATGACTGAATGGAGTAAAAAAAGACTATATGTTCATATATACGCTCTCTATAAGATTCATTTGAGAAGTAAGTAGACACAGAATTAAAATGAAATGATAAAAAAAGATATTCCATGAAATGGAAATGAAAAGAAAGCTGGTGAAGCTGTCCTCATCTGATACAAAGTAGATTTCATAACAAAATCTGTAATACAGGACAATATGTAAAGAAATGGAGTCAATCCAGCAAGAAGATATAACATTTATCAATATATATTATATATACAAACAGACTTAAAGGAAAAAGTTGGTGACAATACACTAATAATAGGGGACTATAATACCCCCCACCTTGCATCAATGGATAGATTATCCAGACAGAATATCAATAAGGGAACATCAGGGGGGGCCTAGATGGCTCAGTCAGTTAAGCATTCGACTCTTGATTTAGGCATAGGATCATGAGATTGAGCCCCACCTCAGACTCCACAGTGGGGGGTGGAGCCTGCTTAAGATTCTCTCCCTCTCTCACTGATCTTCCTTTTTCCCTCTCTAAAAATGTTAAAAATAAAAAAAGTATGGAGACATCAAGCCTTCAACAATATATTAGACCAGATGAACTTATGAATATATACAGAACACTGCACTTCAAAGCAGCAGAATATACCCTTCTCAAGTACGCATAGAACATTCTCCAGAGGAGATCACACTTAGGCCACTAAACAAGTCTCAATAAATTCGAGAAGATTAAAATCACATCAAGCATCTTTTCTAAATATAATGGTATGAAACTAGGAATTAATTTTGTAAGAAAACTGAAAAAAAATGTGGAGATTAAACAATATGCTACTGAACAACCAATGGGTCATTGAAGAAATCAAAGTGGAAATTAAAAATGTGGAAATAAATGGAAATGGAAATATGACATATCAAAATCTATGGGATGCAGCAAAAGTGATTACTACAGGCCTACCTCAAGAAACAAGAAAATCTCAAACAATCTGAGTTTACAGTTATAGGAACTAGAAAAAGGAGAAGAAATGAAACTCAAAGTTAATAAAGGGAAGGAAATAATAAAGATCAGAACAGAATTAAGTGAAATAGTAAAATGACAATAGAAAAGATCAATGAAATTCAGAGCTATTTCTTTGAAAAGATAAACAAAATTGATATAACTTAAGCTAGGTTCACCAAGAGTGAAAAAGAGAAGACTCAAATAAATAAAATAAGAAATGAAAGAGAAGTTAACAACTAATACCACAAAAATACAAAGGACATAAGAGACTATTATGAACAATTCTATGTCAACAAATTGGACAACCTAGAAGTGGATAAATTCCCAGAAATATACAATCTTCCAAGACTGAATCCTGAAGAAATAGAAAATTGATTGATTACTAGTAAGGAGACTGAATCACTAATCAAAAAGCTCCAAACAAATAAAAGTCCAGGACCAGATGGCTTCACAGGTGAATTTCATGAAACATTTAAAGAGTTAAGGCCTATTCTTCTCAAACTCTTCCAAAATATTAAAGAGGAGTGAATGCTTCCAAACTCACTTATAAGGCTAACATTACCCTGATGTCAAAAGCAGATGGAGGAAAGTACAAGAAAAGAAAAGTACAGGTCAATATTCCTGATGAACACTGATGCAAAAATCCTCAACAAAATACTAGCAAAATTTAACAATACCTTAAAAGGATCGGAGATAAATCCCACCTGGTCATGAAGGATAATCATTTTAATATACTGTTGGATCCTATTAGCTACGATCTTGTTGAGAATTTTGGCATCATCAGGGATTTGGTCGGTGATTCTCCTTCTTGATGGGGTCTTCACTTGGTTTTGGGATCAAGGTAATGCTGGCCTCATAGAAGGAGTTTGGAAGTTTTCCTTATGTTTCTGTTTCTTGAAACAGCTTCAGGAGAATAGGTATTATTTCTTCTTTGGATGTTTGGTAGAATTCCCCAGGGAATCCATCAGGCCCTGGACTCTTGTTTTTTTGGATAAAACTCATCCATTCTCTTACACCATACACAAAGATAAACTCAAAATGGATGAAAGACCTCAATATGAGACAGGAATCCATCAAAATCCTAGAGGAGAACATAGGCAGCAACCTTTTCAACATCAGCCACAGCAATTTCTTTCAAAAGCCATCTCCAAAGACAAGGGAAACAAAAGTGAAAATGAACTTTTGGGACTTCAGCAAGATAAAAATCTTCTGCACAGCAAAGGAAATAGTCAACAAAACAAAAAAATAACCCATGGAATGGGAGAAGATATTTGCAAATGACACTACAGATAAAAGGGCTGGTATCCAAGATCTTTAAAGAACTTCCCAAAGTCAACACCCAAAAAACAAATGATCAAGTCAAAAAATGGACAGAAGACACAAACAGACACGTCTCAAAAGAATGCCTACACATGAAAAAATGTTCATCAGCATCAGCCATTAGGGAAATTAAAATCAAAACCACATTGAGATACCACCCTACACCAGTTAGAATGGCAAAAATTGACAAGACAAGAAGCAACAAGTGTTGGAGAGGTTGTGGAGAAAGGAGAACCCTCTTACATTGTTGGTGGGAATGCAAGTCATTATAGCCACTTTGGAAAACAAAGTGTGGAGTTTCCTCAAAAAGTTAAAAATAGAGCTATACTATGACCCAGCAATTGCACTATGGGTATTTACCCCAAAGATACAGATGGAGTGAAAAGAAGGGCCACATGCACCCCAATGTCCATAGCAACAATGTCCACAATAGCCAAATTGTGGAAAGAGCTTAGATGTCCTTCAATAGATAAAGGGATAAAGAAGACGTGGTCCATATATAACAATGGAATATCACTCAGCCATCAGAAAGGATGAATACCCAAATTTTGCATCAACTTTGATGAGACCGGAGGAGATTATGCCAAGTGAAATAAGAGAATCAAACAGAGAAAGTTAATTATCAAATGGTTTCACTTATTTGTGGAACATAAGGAATAGCATGGAGGACATTAGAAGAAAGGCAAAAATGAAGGGGGGAGAATCGGAGGGGGAGATGAACCATGAGCGACTATGGACTCTGGGAAATAAATTGAGGGTTTAAGTGGGTAGGGGGCTGGAGGGTTGGATGAGCCTAGTGATGAGTATTGAGGAGGGCACATATTGCATGGAGCACTGGGTATTATGTGCAAACAATGAATCATGGAACACTACCTCAAAAGGTAATGATGTACTATATGATGACTAACATAACATAATAAAAAATTATTTAAAAAATTAAAAAAATTGAAAGGATCATACACCATGATCAAGTGGGATTTACTCCACAGATGCAAGAACGGATCTATGCCTGCAAGTTAATCACTGTGATACACTACATAAACAAAATGAGGGACAAAAAATCATATGATCATTTCAATAGATATAGAAAAATCCATATGGTTTCACTGGAGAATTTTACCATTTAAAGAATTAACTCAAAGTTTACACAATCATTTCCAGAATATAGAAAATTAAGGTATATATCTAAACTCACTTTATGAGATTAGTATTATTCTGAGTTCAAAACTAGACAAAGACAGTACATAGAAGGAAAACTAGAGATTAATGTCTCATGAATTTTAATCAAAAAGATTCCCAACATATTAGCAAACTAAATGTGTAAAAAAAAAAAGTATACTCCATGACCAAGTAGGATCTAGTTCATTTATGCAAGAACTGGTTTGACATTTGAAAATTAATTAATTCAATCTGCCATATCAGTAGGCTGAAAAAGAAAAATCGTGATCATATCAATTGATGTAGAAAAATAACTAGTCAAAATCCAACATCTATTGTGAAAAATATTCTCAGCAAATCAGGAATAAAAGGTACTTCCTTAACTTAATAAAAAGCATTTACAAAACCAATAGTTGCCATCATACCTAATGGCAAAAGATTGACCACTTTTCTTTAAGATTAGGAACAAGGCAAGGATGTCTACTCTTACCATTCTTACTCAGCAATAAGTACAGTAAGCTCTAGCCCCTATAATAAGACAAGAAAAAGAAATGAAAGGCATATGAGTTAGAAAGAAATTAACATTTCCCTCTGCAGATGACATAAATATGTGAAAAAAATCCCAAATAATCTACAAACAAAATAACAAACACCTTTTGGTAAGGTTGACTTGCTAGAAGTGACTTCAGCATGGTTGTGGAGTACAAGTTAAAAATACAAAAAGTAATCATATTTCTAGATACTAACAAGGAAAATGTGGAAACTGATTACAAACAACACTATTTCTAATTCCTGTAAAGAAAATGAACAAATGTTATACAAAATAAGTATTCTGAAAATGACAAAATGCTAATGAAAGAACTCATCGAAGAACTAAGTAAACAGAGATATACTGTGTTAATGATTGGAAGAGTCAGTGTGTTTGGCAAAGGTGAAAATCAGTTAAACAGAGTAAAGAGCTTTTCAACAAGGGGTGCGGCACAAATTGACTACCCCTAGGTAATCTAACCTCATGCTATGTTGCACACCCTATAAAAAACTTATTCAAAAGGGATCATATAAATAAGTGTAAAATGTAAAACTATACAACTCAGAATAAAAACTTGGAGAAAAATTTTGGGGGCTGAGGATCCATAAAAGGAAAAATGGATAAATTGGGTTTTATTAAAATTAAAGACATTTTTTTAAAGATTTTATTTATTTATTTGACAGAGAGAGATCACAAGTAGGCAGAGAGGCAGGCAGAGAGAGAGAGGGAAGCAGACTCCCTGCTGAGCAGAGAGCCCGATGCGGGGCTCGATCCCAGGACTCTGAGATCATGACCTGAGCCGAAGGCAGCGGCTTAACCCACTGAGCCACCCAGGCGCCCCATAAAGACATTTTTTCAGTGAAAGACCGTGTTAAAATAATTTTTTAAAGATTTTATTTATTTATTTGTCAGAGAGAGACAGACAGAGAGCACAAGCAGGGGGAGCGGCAGGTAGAGGGAGAAGCAGCTTCCCCACTGACCAAAGAGCCTAATGCAGGACCGTATTATAATTATACAAGGTATTATCATCGGGGAACTGGGTGAAGGAATTATTTCTTATGATTGCATATAAATCTGTAGCTATCTCAAAATAAAAAGTTTTGAAAAACCCGTAAAAAGACCAAAAGAAACAAAAGCAATACCTTCCATTTGATTAAATTTTTTTCACTACAAATCATTCCATAATGAACAACTCATCTCAAGAAAATGGACGACATTAATAATTTCTTTTTTTTTTTAAGATTTTATTTATTTATTTGACAGAGAGAGATCACAAGTAGACAAGAGAGGCAGGCAGAGAGAGAGAGAGGGAAGCAGGCTCCCTGCTGAGCAGAGAGCCCGATGCGGGACTCGATCCCAGGACCCTGAGATCATGACCTGAGCCGAAGGCAGCGGCTTAACCCACTGAGCCACCCAGGCGCCCAATAATTTCCTCCAAATAGAAGTACTGAGTATTTTCCTAAATTAACTGGATGGATCCTTGAAATTGGGGTATTGTTTTAGGGAAGGGATTTTCCTGGAGGGCTTAATAATGGGTTAAGAAGATTTGCATCAAACCAAAAATAAACTTTGCCTCAACTCCAAAATGATGTTTGTATTTTTTAAAGTTTTGAAACCAAATGAGAAAATACAATACAACCATCAAATATGTTCTGCCAAATTGTTGGCAAACCTTGGGGGACTGCCTACCATGTCACTCAAATCAGTTTACAGTGAGCTGAGTGTAGCAAATCCTAGTCCTTTTGAAGAACACCGTTTCTGGAGAACTTGGAAGAGATCATGAGTGCTGCCAAAACGAAGGCTCTGGAAGAACTTAATTTCTGCAATCAGTATTTCAACATGAAAGGAATGGGTGGAAGGTGCTCTGAAGCAGATATCACTTGATAAGAAAAACTTAAAGAATCTGGATATGGAACGTAGGAAATAGCTGGAAAGGATTTTAAAAAGAAAGAGTTCACATTTAGTAATCTGGATATTAGATTTTAATCCTTTTACTCATTTTCTTTTAAGTGTTTAGGTGAATCTGGAAGGGGCAAAAAACCAAATACCAAAGCTGTTAGCAAGGTGAAATGGAAAAGAAAGGCAATACGTTGACCTACACTGCCCAGGACCATAACCACCAGTCCCATGTGGGCATTTAAATTAAAATTAAAGTTGACTAAAATTAAAATCCAGCTCCTCAGCTGGAGTAGCAAATTTCCAGTTCTCATTAACTCTATGCAGCCAGCGACTATCATTCTGGACCGTACAGAAAACATTTCCATTATCTCAATAAAGTATTGAGTAGCTGCAATCCAGACGATTAAGGAAAATTCTACAAAGTTTCAGAACTTTTTTTTTTTAATTTAAAAAAGACACACTTTTATAATTTGGCAGCTCCATAGAAGTGTTCCCATGGCAGCCTTAAAGGGTGGGGTTGGAAAGGGTCCTAACATCATCACGTCAAAACAGTGGTCACCTGCTTGAATCTTTCTGGTGGTCCAAGTCTGTGTTTGAACACATCCTTTCCTGTGGCAAGTAATGATTATTTCCTTAATTCTTTTTTAGGGCAAAATAAATATTCCTATACTTTGAAACTGTTTTATGACTTTAGGTCTTTCATTATTCTCACAGTTCACTCCTGGATACAATTCTGTATTCCAATGTACCCAGCTCTCTAATCAAATAGCTGTGCATGTTAAGATGCTCAAGACATAAAAGTGCCAAACTTAAAAGTGCATGTTTCAGGTGCTCAGAGTATAAAAGATTTATCTTTTCCTTTGTTCTAGACATTATGTCTCTATTTCTACCAACTGAAATTACAAGGTGTCTTTTTAGTAACCCCACCAATCAATTTATTTGTAATGAGTCCTCAGTCAAATAAAACCTTGATTAACGTGTCCCACAGCTGCAACTAATGGACATATTTTGTGTCTTATTTCTACTAACTTGTCCATGAAGTGGATCACCAATATCCTTTTCAGTATTTCAGGTGGCAAATTCATTAACACTGTTTGTTTTGTGTTGGATGCAAATGCATGACCTTCTACATCTTTCCCAGTATAAGTATTAAAATATTGACAAGAGAAATCAAGGATGTTTTCCAAGTCCTTGGAAAATTCTCATGACCATTTACCTCCAGCCCAATAATCGTGAAAGTGTGGATAACACCATTCTCAAGTCAGTCCAGCCATAATAATATTCAGCACATGCTTCTCCGTTTTACCTACAAAGACATACCTGGTCATCTAGATTTTATTGAATTTCCTACAACATATTTCATATTCCCTAGAAGACTAAAAGCAGATACTGAAATCTTCAAGTTTAAGATGATGGAGGAAGGCTTTTACAATACAAAGAAGAAGAAGGAGGAGGAGGAGGAGGAGGAGAAGGAAAAGAAAGAAAGGAAGGAAGGAAGGAAGGAAGGAAGGAAGGAAGGAAGGAAGAAAGGAAGAAAGAAAGAAAAAGAAAAAAAAGAAAAAGAAAAAGAAAAACTAATTCATCAGCCCCGGAGAACTAAAGATGCACTTAGTCTCTTGTCATGGCCAAATGGGCAACTCGAGAATTTTATATTAAAGCAGTGCTGAGGTCCTTTCTAATGATTCTGATTTTCGTACAATAATAAAGGTGCTGAATTCTAATGAGTTTGATATTTCCCACAGACCTATACCTCTGGTACAGAACTATTGGAACTAGCTTTGGGAGAGAAGCACTCAGCATTCTAAATGCTGCCTATACCACTGTCCAGCTGGGATGTTTTAGAACCAAATCTTACACTGAGTCATCAGTCCAGAGACAAATAGAGGAAAACTTGCAGTGTCTGTTCTCAAAGCAGGTGGCTATACAGTAATGATGTAGCAGGTGCCAGGATCCTGAAAGGCAAGGTTCTAGAGAAACACTGTAGGACATAATTGTTTTTAATGTCTCTCCAACTTGAAAATGGTTTGTGTCCATGGCTTCTGTTTTCAAATGTGCAATATGGTCTGGGACCTTAAAACAGAGAATCTGACATATTAACTAGTAAGTTTATGAACACGTGTTGAAATGGCAAAGCACTAAACAGGTTGACTTCCCCTGCAGAAAACAGACATTTAAAAGGAGTCAGTCAAGTCAATGCTTCCTCTCCACATAGGAACGTAATGTCCCAGACTGGGGAGAAATAATTCAGCAAGTAAGGGAAAAAAATGTTTTCCAAATAGAGACCTCTCCTTGGGTTGTTAATGTCCCCTCGTCACACGCAGGGTGCTGGAATATAGCCCATCTCATCTCAAAGTCCTACATGTGGGGTTTGGATAAAGATTTTGTTTTTCCCTCCAGAAATCTACATCTAAAAGGTGATCAATTTTGATTAGGCTTTAAAAAAGAATTATTGATTAGATTCTCTCCCAGAAGGACAACAAGAGAAAGAAAGGGGCTCCTTTAAATTCTTCTGAAGGGAGAACACGAAGCCACACAGAGTGCTAAGTTGCATGGTTTGAGGGGATAGAGGTGAACAGACATGGAGTACGAGGGGGAGGCAGTTCTCAGCCTGGAACAAAATGGGTGTCTGGGTTGAAATCTCCATCTTTAGATAATTCTCAGTTGCCAGAGGTGTTTAAAAAAATAAACAAACAACAGTGGATAGATGCAAGTTTTTTAATATGTCCCTCTCTCAGTGGTTTTGTACCAAACAATATTAATTTTTGGAGAGCACTTGGCCTATTATGTAATGCTAAGCTTAATACTAATATAGCATGGAATGGGCTATAGAAGCGTTTTCCTAATTATATCCTCATAGATGGTCATTGTGATCCTGAGATGGGATTTTTCCCACTTAGCATGAAAGGAAAATAAGGCTCTGAGATATCACATGTTGCCTAGAGTTCTCAGTTAAGGAAGCAAGTACTGGGGCCTCCTGGTTCCTGTTCTGGGTAATTTCACGACTGGGCGTGGCCACCGGCTCATCCATATTCTCCAAAGACGTCAGGATGCACAGGGGGAGCAGCCACACATCTGCACTTGCTGCCCCTTCTGAATGGTGACTGCCTCGCTGTTGCTAATGTCTTGTTGTTACTCTGCTTCCTCTGATCCCTGTACTACATCACAGAAGACTCTCCCACATGCACGGGGCCTGGAAACTGGTGCCACTCCTACCTCCAGGTTCTAAGCACAGGTTCCTGCCAAAGGATCTCCTGCTCTAGGAGCCCTCTTTCGCTCTTTCCTCCTTCAGATGCCCAGCACCTTCTACTACCTGAGGCCAACAACCATCCCTGTAGACTTTCAGCTGCAGTGGGGCACACGGCAAGGAGACTCTCACACAGAGACAGGAGCATGAGATGAATAATGGGAGCAGAAGTGTTCTTGGTGTCCCCAGTTGGAACTCAAATCCCATTTTTCCACAGAATCCATGTGACTGATGTTGACTGGCTAGTGAGCTTCAATAATTTTTGGAATACCTAGTAATGACTTGATTAGACACTGACATTATTCAGGGCTTCATGGAGGACCCCGAGACCCTATTCATCATCGATAATATTGTTTCCACGGGAAAATGTGTTTCAGGTTGCCTACGACAGTCCTCCAAAGAAATTCGAGCAAACAAACCCATTTGCGAGTTGGGCACCATCTGCCTTCTAGCACTGGATGTTCTCCCACTCGCTCTCTTCGACCTAACCTGTTTTCTCATGGCCAACTTCTGGGTGGCCAGTGAGAACGATTGCTCCTCTGAGACCACAGCCGGCGTAAGCAATGAGAAGGGGGTGAAAGTTCTAGGGAAATAGGGAGGGAGTGAGAAGAAGGAAGGAGACAGAGTTGGAATCATTCATGAGAAGGCAGGGATCAGGAAGCCTGTGCCGTGGACAGGCTCCAGGGAAGGAAGCCTTTTAAGGGAATTAAAATGGAACTTGGAGGCAAACAGGATGGCTCTCTTTAAGAGAGCACAAGCTGGAGAAAAGGCAGAGCTGGGCACATTCTGTCACCGAGGCAAAGTGGCAATTTTAAGCTAAGTATTTAAACTCTCAGAAAGTTCAGTTTCCTGATCTCTAGAATGGAGATATTGTTGACTTTGGAGGGTGTTTGTGAAGGTGAAACTTATTCTTCTCATGTGATCCACACCATCCCCGGCAGCACAGACCACACTGTTGAATGTCGTTCCTCCTGGCTCTTCTCCTTTGAGAGCCTCAGTTTGGTATGGGGGAAAGACCGGAGCAAAGAGGTAGGGGTTTGAGTTCCAGCCTAGAATCGGCACGAGTGAGAGCCTGTGCACATTCTCCAAGGGTCGATTGCCTGGGCTGTTCAGATGGGACCTCCTCAGAGAGCTTTGGTGGGTACTAAATGAGTTAATGTGTGTGTGAATGCTGGGACCAGCTGATGCTCGAGAGGTATTATTAATTTAGGATTTCAGCAGGTGTGTGTTGAGTGCCCACTATGGGTCAGGCTGTGTTCTAGAAGAATGAATCCAGGCAAGGAGAAGGAAAGCGATAGGGCTGTTATGTTCACTAGGGTGACGAGATCTGACCAGAGACCTGAGTGACAAGAAGAAGGCAGAGAGCCATGAAACTAGCTAGGTAAAGAGGGCTCCAGGCACAGGTAAGAGCAGGATTAAAAGCCAGGCTATTGGAGCTTGTCTGAGCCTCACTGAGAACCTGGAAGAAGGCCCTTGATGGTCTTTGTGACTGTGGTGGAGGGAGCAGAGACAGGATGGCACGGGAGGGACAGGTGGCGCACAATGTGTACTCCACAGACCACAGAGAGGCCTTTCTATGGAGTCCTAGTGCCCTGGAAAGGTTTTATAGAATCCATACGGAAAAGGGACTGTGGTGCATGGATCACGGAAGGTGAAGGGGGCAAGCGAGGGTGGCTCCTTGATCAGTGGTACAGGACCCATGGCGCTGGGGCCAGGGTGGGAGTGGTGAGGCTGAGATGCATCCTGAGGGAAGGTGCATTTTGAAATTAGAGCCAGTAAGACTTGCTTATGTGTGGGCTGTGGAGAGCAACAGAAAGAAGGGAGCTGAGAACAAATCAGTGTGGCTGTTTTTACTCCAAAGGAGACTGAAATTCACTGTGGGAGAAATAGTCTTGGGGAGTCGGGTTCACCTTGGAGCAGGTTGGGTTGGATGTGCCCTTGGGAGTCTGTGTGACATAAGGTAGGTCCTGGGGTGCAGAAGGACATGGGCCTGGGATACATGCTATGGAGGCCTCAGCAGGCATGCTTCTTACAGGACGGACTAAGGAGTTACTTGCAAGACGCATCTGTGACTGAGAGGTGGGACCAGATGCAGCATCTGGGGAGTGAGAGTAGAGAAGCACGAAACCTCCACCCAACCGGGGCAGCACTGTGAAGGTCGGCGGGGACATGCTCTGAGAGTGGAGGCTGAGAGGGCATGTCCTTAGGCAGAAGAGGTGCTTTCTAACCCAAAGTCTGCATGTTTCCCTTCATTATGGCTTCTGCGTCCTTCTAAGTAATTAGGAAATGTTTCAAACGCACTGAATACTGAAACGAAAATAACGTGCACTCCACCCAACTTTGTGATTTGTGACATTTTGCCACTTTGCTATATTCATTTTAAATACAACTGAAGTCTCACCCCACCCCCCTTCCTTCCCTCCCAGCAGCTTTAGTGAGCTAATGAGAACAGCACCCAGCAAATGCAACGCTCTCAATGAAGCCAGGCACTGTGGTCGTGGTGGATGTGGCTGTTATTGTTATCATGCTGACACATATCCTCATGCATTTTCTAGCTTGTATTACATAAGTGGATCTTCATGACGGTGAACAGTACAGTTTTCTACCTTTTTAAAAAAATTAACATAGATGGCTAATTGTCATACTGTATTTTCCTGGACCTGGCTTTTTTCACTCAACATTTGTGTTTTCAAAATGTCGTATTTTTTCTCTTTCGAGTCTGACACAGCATGGAAAGTAAGAGTAATGGGGGAGCAAAGAGACTCTCTTTTCTCTGCAAAAAGAGAAAGGTGGGGGTGCTTGGAAGTCCCGGCATACACACCTGCTCTCCAGCCCCCTCTCTATCCCATCCCCCTTTAGCCTGGCTGCTTGCCTGTGCCGCTAGGGCAAAGGAAGGCCGGGATCACTCAGTGTTGTAGCAATATTAAACGCTAGCTTCGCAGACCATCTGGTCTGATAGCCCCCAGCTCGTTCCACTGCATGGGCTCCAACAAGGAGCTGAAAGTGGGTGACAAGTCCTCACCCTCAAGGAGTTTAGAACTCCGGGCAGCCTCATTTTATTAATGAACTGACAGACACATTCACTTCTATGACCAAAGTCAAAAGTCAACATAGACGCGATACTTGCTGGTAACTGTTATTTTCCTGCTCTCTTGTAGCCCAACTACCTATTTTATTTTTATTTCAGAGCCTTAACAGAAGAGGCAATGTTTGGATTTAAGCTCCAAAGAGATGAAAGAGGGTAGACAGAGGGCACATTCCACATAAGGATCCAGGCGTGAATTTCAAAGTGGCAATTTGACCAATGTCCTCATGGAGCTTAACTGGGAGGACAGGACTGGTTTTCAAAACCCGGCTGCCAGGGGATGGCAGAATGGCAATCTCTGGGCTTGAGGTATCGAAGAAGGCCACCATGAGACCAGCTGGCCTATGTGGTGGGTGGCTTTCCATGGGCTGTGGGGTGGGAAGTGTTGTTACAGCTCTTGTGAAGCTTAAGTTCTGTGGCTTTTTCCCTTCTGCCAGCCTTGCTCAGGACCCAAAGAGAGATGGTTGGTGCCCAGCATGGGCAAAACCTTGCATCTCAAGTCCCTTGGCCACGGCCATGGCGAGGAAGGGACATCAGGCCCGAAGCTTCGGACCTGAACCCGCTCTGGAGGGGGAATGGCCCTTGAGGTGAGTAAAAGAGCCAAGGTCTCTGCCTAATCTTTCCCTGGAATGAAGCACTTTTCACATTTCAGGTGGTTTTAGAAGAGCCCGGGCTGGGGGGTAGGGGGCGGTCCCACGTGAGAATCAGCTTGAAGCTAGGAAGCAGATAAGTGACACTTTGGCCTCGAAGTCGAGGCAACCTCTTTGCTCCCGCACCACCCCCTCCCCCAACGCACCACTTCAGGCTTCTCTCCCCAGAGCTGATGCTCTGAACTTGAAGCAGCAGGTGCCTGAGTCCTGAGGAATTTCTCCACCTAGGAATGTCTCTCCGAGCAGGACAGCACCTTCCACCCACACACCCTGTCACCTCTGATCCTTTGCCATTTGCATTTGTGGGTTTCCACTGGACCCTGTGCTCAGGTTCACTCCAGAATCTGCTTTTGTGTCTTTCTTTCCTGTGCTTCCCTTTCCCCACCCAACTGTCCTTTCTTCTAAGGCCCCAGCTCCCAGAGCATCTTCCTTCATGTGTATGGAGGAGGGAAGATTCCTTTTCATTCATCTGGATTTTTTTTTAACCATGCATGACACAAAGATTTGAGGTAAAAGGAGCCCAAGAAAAATAAGATAGGAAAATCTAGTGGGTTTGGAGGCGAAGGAGAGCAAACTTGCATCCCGCTTTCCCTAACCTCAGACATGCTTCGTTTCTTGGCCAGGTTCTCCGTTGCTTGCCACAATGCTCTTATTTTGTGCTCTAAGGGACAGGCGAAGGCTCTTTCCTGCTCAGCAGATGGTTAATACTTAAAAGAAATACCCTTCCTTTGTCTAGCAATGCACTTGTGGAAAGACAGGGCTTCCGGAGGGCCAAGCACTGGAAACCCAGGGCCAGTTTTTCCAAAGACTAATGCCTCAAGAGCGGTTCCAAAACAACCTAAGTCAGAAACAAACAAACAAACACACAAACACACAAACACACACAGGGTGGCTCTTTGGCTTGAGTTGTGTACTTTCTGAAAACTGTTTCTCTAGCCTACAGCAAGCCTGGGCTTTGCGGGTGAGGCCCAGAGGTGTAGCTTCTTCACCCAATGCTTGCAAAATGTTTATAGTGAACTCAAATACCTTCCACAGATCATGCTGATTCTCCATCTGATTTCTCCACCAGCTGTTCTCTGCCTGATGCATTGTGCAGATTTCTTTCTGGTGTAGTGGATATTCCCTAGTTACCCACCATAATGCTCGGTCTTACAGGTGTATGGCATGTTTGTAATGCTTGTTCATACACTCCCACGGAAAAAAATCATAAAATACAATCTGATGTGTAATTTTCCTGAATACTAAATACTTTGCCCTAAACTTTTAAGATAGTGTATCAGTTGAAGGATGCCAGGAATTACTTCACCTCTTATATATGTACCTGTTATAGATTATGTTCACTTTCAAATTAATTTCAAAGCCAGCTGTGATTTTTGCTAAAAGTAAACCTTGATGGTATTGGTTTAGCAACTACCCTTTAAAAGTTAAAGAGACAATTAGTTGTATCATCTGAGGAATTTAAAATACAGTGTTTGGATTGTTTATTATGGTTTTACATTTTGAGCTTAAATCTCCTTAATCACATTGTCTATAATGTTTAATAAAGTCTTAGGGGGAAAGGAATATACTGCTGGAACTTTTGAGTGTTTATTTTTTCCTTACTTTCCTACTGTAATCATTTAGTTATCTCTACAACGATGTTGAACTAGAAAGGTAGGTTCCCATGCCACAGGGACTTACAGGAAGTTCAAGCTGGGAATGACAGGACCTATGTAATCCAAATCCCAGAAGACAGCCCCGTTAGCTGCCACAGTTGTCTATTTTGACCCATCAGACCGTGGGATGGATGGGGCACCTGCTAGCTACCTAATGAGGTGAGTCAACTCTGACCGAGCTGGGAAGAAGTCTCTCCTTCAGAGTGAACACTTCTGAGGCCACACTCCATTTTCCCTTCCTCATGTGGAGAGTTAGTACTTTAAAAGAGGGATTTTTCTTTTTCTCTTTTCCCTTTCTTGCATGTAATTGACACAGTAATTCATATAAAAGAGAGATGGAGAGGAAGGAAGGATGGAAGGAAGGAAGGAAGGAAGGAGAAGAAAGAAAGAAAGAAAGAAAGAAAGAAAGAAAGAAAGAAAGAAAGAAAGGAAGGAAGGAAGGAGAGAGAAAGAAAGAAAAAAGAGAGAAAGAAAGAAAGAGAGAAATAATGGAAAGGAAGGAAGGAGAGAAAAGAACAGAAAAGAGAAGAAGGAAGGCAGGGAGGGAGGGAGGCAGGCATCTTCTTTAGCCTATGACATACACTTCAAGTTAGGTTTCCTCAGAAAATCTGAAACCTCAGAAATGAGAGAGATGTAAATAATAAGTACACAGATTCAAAGTCTTCTAAGTAATGCTGAAAACAAGGCAGCCAGTGTTCCAACAAGGGCAAGACCTCACTTGTTGTATGCTTTTTAGGATTCTTATCACTGTCAATTTTAATTTGATGAAAGTACTACCACATGTCAGAGACAATGCCATATGTTCACCAAAAAACAATTTATTTTCCTTCTGGGCATACAGGAAGACTACATTTCCCAGTTTCTTTTGCAATTAGTTTTGGGCCGTGAGTCCTGGATTCCATCCAGTGAGATGCAAGCAACGTTTCGTATGCCACCTCCAGGCCTGGCTGCAGCCTCTCTCCTCCTACCCAATCTGCAACACCTCTCTGCCCCTTATTCCATATCCCTGGGACCACAGAATGGTGGCATCACAGCAGAAAGCTTGTGCGTGCCTGAAGACTGTGTGAGATGATGTCCCCTTCCCTGCGACCCTATTGTACTGTGACAGGGGCAAACAAGAATTAATTATTTGAGATTCAGGGGCTGCTTGTTATAGTGGCTAGCATTACTGACTCCCACTAATCTGCACCATATTAAATCACAGCTGCTCTCTCTTGATTACTTCCTGCCTCACCCAGAGGTTGTAAGGTTCCTAATATTATAAGGTAAACATTAAGAAAATATTTCATCTACACAAGTGCTCCTTCTGTCTCCTGACGTGCTGTTTCACCCCTTCATCCCTGCTTCCCCAACACACACACACACACACACACACACACACACACACACACACCTTTCCCTTTACCAGCCCCTTTTTTGGTTTTGAAATGGCAAGCAGGCCTGTCAGTGAAGACCCCTTGGGCTTTAAGGACATCAATCAGCTTCATAGCTACACGTAAAGTTCTTTCCTTCGGGAACATTTTTTGAGCATGGAATATATTTTGTTCTCTCCAGTCACAGAGTGAAGTCAAGGATATAGCTAGCTGCTTGTCATAAGCCTAAATGAATAAAAAGGAGAAATTTTATACCCACTGCTGTCTGTCACTTTCTCTTTTGAGCATCCACTCCACCTCAATTGGGGCATTAATCTAGCAACTACCTGGTGGTCACCACTAACGCATGAAATTTTAGGAAAGGGACTCACGCTTATTTCCTTTCTATCCTGAGTATTTGGCACCTACTAGGTGCTCAAAAAACGTTGGCTATTGCTTAGTGATAAGATTATAAACCAGGAAACGAATCGGCTTTGACTCTATCAAGAGGAATTAGGGCAATTTCATGGGACAGGGACAGCAGTCTGGCCTCTCTCTTCATCCATGGTTATTTGAATCCCAGATATGATACTTAAAGGAAATGAAATGTTAAATAGAAATACCACCTTTGAATCCACCGTCACATAACTTATTTTTTCCCTTGTCTCAAACGAAGAAGGAGGAAGAGAAGAGAGAGGTAAAAGAAAAGGAAAGCTTGTTGGGAGAGCCATTTTCCTTTCAAAGCAGAAAAAAGAGGTCTCAAATGCTTACAAAATCTGCCCCTTACAACTCTTATTTATAGTAAGCAGTGTAGCAGAGTTTGGTGGAGGAAATGGAAAAAGTACCAGAGCAAAACTTGCATTTGCTAAGTACAAATGTAAAACTACAGTTTCCACCTTCATTTTCCAGTGTTAATTTTTGAAATCCCCATAGTAGGAAATCCACTTGAAATATGTTTGCCTTTGGATCTATTTTTAAATGAACACATCTTAGTGCTTCTGGTATATGTATGTACTAGAGACAGTCTTAACCTAAGACATTAAGAGAGGAGCCTGGGGGCAATTTATCAATGACAGAGCCCAACACCAGAAGAGAAATTGTAATGGCTTTTTAACAAAGGTTCTATTTTTAAGACCTAATTGGCTTATCCACTGGGATTATTTCTGGTATTAAAATTTTTTTAAAGGGATTGTTCCAAGAAATTCAGACAGGATGTATGGTAAAAATCACCACTAAGGTGATACAATAGCAGTAAATATTTATTAATGCAAAATAAAAAGCCCTAGATATCTGGGGACTTGCCTGCTATGGTAGTGACTTAGAGAGACATCACAAACAAGGCCTGCTTTTGTCTTTCTAATTGCAGCCAGAGAAATAAATGCAACCTCTAGACTTATCAGAACATCTAATAGGACCCATAACGTGTCCCTTAGGGATTTGGTCAAACTCTTGTCTACTGATTCTTTACTTTCTTTGACCTTCCCACTCTTCTTTTCTTATTCTGTTGGTCTTTCTCGCTGCTCACGCATGGTATTCCTTCATTTTCTTCATGTTCTCACTGTCATTTTAGTCCTTCTCCATCTCTCTCTCAGAATTTCTCCACACCCACAATATCAGAAACCCAATGACAAGTGTAGATATGGATAAACTGAATGATGGTGCTCTGCCAGATTCCTTCCAGCTCTTTAGAGACTCCAACCTATCAGACTTCCTCTCCTGTGCATATATACCCTATGTTTTTCTCTCTTTCTTCTATTACTATGTATATGTAGGTAGAAGTATCTTCTATCTTATAAGACAATCATGTCTTGGAAGCAAAGGTCCTATTAGCTCTGGTACTATACCTCTTAATCTACCTTCCCTCAAAGACTCATCTGAATTCACTGTCTGTACTAGCTTGCCTTCCATTTATCCTCAAACTACTAAAATTCAAATCCTGGCTTCCATCTCCACCACTCCATTGAAACTGCTCTTCCTGGGATGCCAAGATTTCCACATTATCCATGTCCATGGTCATAAAGAATAAGCTTTAAAGCAGGAAGCATCTTTCAGGACTACTTGTGGGGGAAAGAAGTCCTTGGTGGTTCCTTATGAAGACGTAATCATGGTTTGGGTGCCATATTGCCTTGCCTCCCTGACTACAGCTGATTGCATCCAGAGGTTAGGAACATATAAGTAACCCAAGACTTTCACACTCTATAGACTATGAGGTCTTTCTCCATTTATAAAAATGGGGATGAATTAGACCAGTTGGATTTTCTCCTTGAAAGGCCAGTAGAGATAGTACATGGTTGTGGAGCCAAAGCATGCAGACCTCCATAGACAAACAGAGAGTTAGGGCTGATGGCAGGAAGACTGAAGAAGGATCATGGTGCCTCCTCTGTGTTCTTGTAGTACCTTCAGGAGGCAACAAGTTATCCTGATTTGCAAGAGTTGTGTTATATCCTGAACAAACTTCTGCTTTCTAAACTGTATTGGAAAACTCTACAGGAATACAGTTCCTCTTCTCCACAAACCTGGATGCATGAATAGGGTTCTTATGTCCTTCATTTTCTGTGTGTACTTGCCATAAAGCCACTGTTGCTTAAGAAACCTTGAATGAACATATGCTTTGCTAGCAAAAAGCCTACATGAGCACTAGAGACACCTAACAATCATCTTATTTTTGTGCTTAGGTGATAGAAGTCTTCTTGGTATTCCTCCTATTTATGTGGCTATCTCTTTTCTTTCTTTCTCACCATCTCTGTGTGCTTCTGCACACAATGGGGTTGCTGAAGAATGCCCTTAACAACCTCCTCAGCTTTAAAACTGCTGTTTGTATGAGCCATTGACTCAAACGGAAGGATCTGTATAAGAACTTGAGGAACCAAATGTTGGTATTTGATTGAGCTTATCCTTTAATTGAGCATATCATAGGTTCTGCTGATGAGATGAAACCCAGTTATTTTTTTTTTGTTTCATGTGTGTGTGTGTGTGTGTGTGTGTGTAAGAGAGAGAGGGAGAGAGAAAGAGAATACATGTGCACATACAAATGTGTGTGTTTATATATATATAAAATATAGTGTCACCATTGCTCATTTTAATTTGCTCAAACTAAGGGAAAAAAATATTAGCATATATGGTAGAAAATAATAGATTTATGTAAATTTTACACTCAGAAGGAAAATTAGAGATGGAAAAAATAATATGAGCTAAAATTTATTTAGCACTCAAAATACTCAGGCACTAGTAAGCACTTTATCAACACTATCTTTTAAAGATCTTTATAACAACCTTGTTGGTAGGTAAGAAAACTGAGGCTCTGAGGTAGTTTAGTCACCATGGCAGGTGACAGAACCAGGATTTAAAATCAGGTATATTCATTTTCAAAATCATTTAATAGTAATAATATTGCCTATCAAATTTACTTCACAAAGTTCAACATGCTCAGTTTCCAAATAAGAATACTGAGTCCCAGAGGTGTGAAACAGCTTTTCCAAGGACACATAGTTGGTCAGGAATAGAGTTAGGACTAGGCAGGAATTACCATGGAGCATCGTCACTTGTCATTGAAATATATGACTCCTAAAGACAGATATCAGTGAATAAGAAAGACAGGTCTAGGAGGTGAGCAAAGTCAAGTCATATGCTTTCCTCTTTGCTTGGCTTTGGGATGGCCTGCATTCTGTTTCTTATAAAAGCTCCAAGAGACAACAATTACATTATGGGAAGGAAAACAGTCTGTTTGAATGACACATAGAAGAGATATTTTTGCATAAAAGCAAGGAATTGGGCCACTTATAGCCTCTTAAAGATCAAAAGGCCCTTGCAGGAATGTTATTCCTCACCACCAGTTTCTTATCCCAACCCACAGCTGACTGACTTCCTTATTAGGTTGGACAATGGAAGGGCAAAGAATTTGAATCAAAGAGGCTTTGTGAAACTGCAGAAGAGTAAGGTTTAGGGAATGGAGTCAATGTCCTCAGGGAGCATGGCTGGAAGTAGACCACGGTCTGGAAGTAGACCTTGGGCAGTGAGGGAGGAGATGTGTCCAAGCACAGAGATGCCTCTGTGCAGATAATCCAGACTTGGCTGAACACAGTTTTTACAAATCGAAGTCTTCTTAGTTTTCCAGATGGCCATTCCCACTTGTTCAGACTGTCTGGGCCCCTGGGGCTGGATATCTGATGTCCTCTATCAGCTGGTGATGTCCGAGGCCAGTCTTCAGATGCACCTGGGAATCAACCAGCTCTCTCAGGCCTGGAATTCCTCTGTGATTTGAGCCCCAGTGCTGCCTTCACCTACTCCAGTGCATCTCTTGCTGACAAACACGGTTTGCTGAGACAAATTAGTTTGCAGTTGCTAGGGACATGTAGTCAGACAGCTCTTCCATCACAATTCAAACTACCCCCAAGTAAGACTCATCAGACTACTGAGTTTCTGTCTGGCTGTCCAACTTCTTCCTATAGACTCTTCCTCAAGGGCCCATAGTCCTTTCCTAATTTTCACCTTATTGACTGTTTTAGTTACATGGCCTGGTCCTTGAGCAATTTGCTTGTTTCTGCTAAGTGGAGTAATGTCCTCCAGACTCTACCTGCCTTGGCAACCTGACCTCCCCTTCCTCAATAATCATGGTTTATTGAAGATCTATCACGTAAGGCCTAACATCAAGATCTCTGATTCTATAGCATTATGCATCAAATCATATCCTTATTCTTTGGAGATGAATATAGGATTGGCCTATGGCTTGTCAATGATCTTCTCCAACTCATGAGCTTATACAGAAGTGAAGTTACCATAATAGCAGATAAGCTACTGCTGTTTCTATTGTCAACATTACTGATGAGCATCTTCTGGGTGATGGGCATTGCGCTAAATGCTTCACATATATGAACACACTTAATCTTTACAACTGTAAGAGATGGGTAGTAGATATCTTTCTTACTTCCTTTCTCTAGATGAAGAAATTGACATATACAGAATCAAAGCCAGAGATTGCTGACTGCTGGGCCATGGCACCACATGGTGAATAGGTTATGAGTAATCTAATAATCTCACTCCTTAAGGCACCTGCACCAGTCTGTCCCCTGCCTCAAGTGGCCCCATTTATTTACTCCAGGGTTCTTAACTCAGCATTTGTACAAATATTATCACTTTTCACTGATTCCGTGACATTAAAAATGGTTTGGTTAAGTGGTGGAGCCACTCTGAGTTCAAATCTGTGGAAATCAGAACCTGATCTCAAGGTAAATGTTCATAATGATGTTTTCCCTAACAAAACCAATAAAAGGGGAGGGAGCAACAAAACCAAGCTACAATTCTCCAAGGGTGGGCATTAAAAAGCAACATTAATGAGAGCCACCAGAGTTTCTCTAATTTTATAAAGTTTAGAAAACAGAGTAACAGCGATGAGCAAAGAGGAAAATCAGGTTGAAGAGTGAAGTTACAGTGATGATGGTTTAGAAGAGAAGGCTGTGGCTGTCTTGAATGGAATCTCAAGTCTTCAAAGAAGTCCCCAGGAGGAAATTACTCTGAACGTTCATACAAGTATGGACAGGATAAAGTAGATTTAAAGCAGGATGGATTTGGGGTTGAACATCTGCAACTTTTGACCATAAGTTTGATGAAATGTACTGGCTACTCAGGACCACCTGGAACCCTTTGAGAACAAAACTTCAGCAGTGTGGAAGGGTTCAGACACCCCCCTTCTTAAAAGCTGGAATTTGGTTTAAAATATCTAGTTGTAGGTACTTGTAAACTTGAAAAATTTTTAACCTTTTAGTTTTCTTTTACAGACAAAAGATCTTATTAAACTTAATGATTTTCACTTGGATGCTTGATATTTGAGGGTCTGGAAGTATATCTATCCATTGCTTCTAGGAGTTTCCCCAAGTGCTTTCCAAGATGCATGCACTACTTAAGGAGCCTTTTCTTCTCACTGCTGTATTTGTGGTGTTTGTCTCTGAGGCTTCTTAGATGACGTGTCACACACGCATAATGATCTTAGACTGAGGCAAAATAACACCCTCATTTCAAGCTCCTCCAATAGCTTGATAACACACGTGGAATCATTTAATATGTCCAAAAGCAAAGCACTAACATTTTTATATTAAGAAGTAGCCCAAAGGAGTATGTACTCTTTTCACAAGGACATAAAACAAACGACAACTGCCATTAAATCAACTATTCAGAAGAAATATTGATTTCTGACCCTGGAGGCATTAACAATTTCCTAGGATGGGTTCACATTTGGATGGTACCAAAGTGATGGCACCCCAAATGGTTTGCAAGAACTTGAACTTTGGAGGAAAGCTTTGAGAAGGCTCAAGGCCATCTTTGAGTCTTTTCTATACCCTCATGGCCATACAGCTTGCACACACACCCCTCTCCACATGAAAGCAAGTCATCCTGCTTTGAGGTGTTGTCAGCTCATGGGTTGTCAGCTTGGCTTGAAGTGGAGAACCCCAAACACATTTGGGCTTCCAGGCAGTGAATCAGCAAATGATTTTGTTTCTAACGAAACTGAAGGAAGAAAACTGTTCATGTCTGGTTTGGTGAATGAGTTATTCAGAAGCAGTGAGTTCACCACTTTTGGCATCCAGGAATTGATGAAGGCCCATATAAATAGTAAACAATGCTTTTTTGGCTTTACACCCCAACTCAAACAGTATGTTACATGCAGCCAGCCAGACTCTGTCCTTGGACACACCCAGATGACTCCCACTGTAGTCAATGAAAACTATGAGAGAATTTCAGGGGAGTAAAGCAGGATGTGGGGGGGGGGGGGTCTCTGCATGAAGGTCTGATGACAGCATTTGAGCCCAGAGTCTGGCTCAATGAGTTGGATTCATATGCCTTTAAATACCATGCCTTCTTTCTCTGCACTATGTGAACTAGCAGGCATGGGAAAACTGATCCAGGAGCCAGTGAGTCCGAAAACTGTTCAACTGTCTGAAGTCATACTATAAAAAGACACAGTCATTTTACTTCTGATGTGTGCTTTCGTGTAGACATATCAAGCTGACCACAAATAAAAGTGAAAACAGATCCAGAATAAGTACAGCAAACAATGGAAAACAAATGGATCCTGGAGTTCAGATGAAAAAGACTGGTTTTGCATGCGCCCATGTTCTGCTGCTTTTTCCCCCTAAAAATGTTTTCTGAACATTTCTAGCATTATTAGTGGAATTAAATTATTCCACATGGGTGCAAAATCCATCCCATGGTGCCAACATTTGTTTTCTGTGCTCAAAAGCTGGGAGAGACACAGTGAACTTCTACAGCAATGGCACTGATCTTTTATTATGGCAATTTGGACTCACTGTTCACCCATGGGAAGGTGGGCAGCATTCAGAACATATAAATAACAAGGACTCTGTCCTTGAGAGCCTTCTCATGTTTTCTAACAGATGCCTATACTTAAGATATCCAGTCCCTGAATCACCTGCTATATTGCTTACACTGAATAAATGTTTCTTGTCGAGAAGAGCGAATGGCCTAGACAGTGATAATCCTAAAAGGAAAGTGGACATCAGGGATGTAGAAATGGATGCAGGGAGAGGTGCAGCATCTCCTCGATTCCTTCTGTTAAAGCTCACATTATCTAAGATGTCCTTATTAAGCATCTAGTATGTGCCAAGTACTTTTCTAGGTGCTACAGAGATAGCAGTTGATAAGAATGCCAACTCTCTGCTCTCATGCTGCTGGTGTTCTATCTGGAGTGAAGAAAATCAGTACACCAATATTTCCCTGTTCATTTATGCACTTGCTTAAATTGTTGTTAAGCACCTGCTCTCTAGTTTTATGTCCAATGTTATATTTACGCACAAGGTGTATGATGCTGCCAATATTCGTAAGCGTTGGGAAGACAGGAAGAAGTCTCCTCGCTTTTCTCTCTGGGGCAGTGATCAGTTCCTAGGTGATTATGATCAGCATATTGGAAACAATGAAAAAAACACCACTGACTCACAATCCCATGCTCCATTCTGTCACCCTACTCTGATGGACTGCTTTTCATGTGGAAAGTGAATGAACTTTGTATTGCGTAGCTGATCTTTCTGGATGATGGATTTAAAAAGTAATATAAATCACTCTTTTCCTCTTCTTCCAAAAGCAAACGTAATTCAGTGTACCACCCTTCCCACTATGGATTGTAACAATATGTTTTCTACTCTTGAATAAAAATAGCATTTGAATATATACTAAATACAATAGCTCAAATGTGCTAGAAATGGTTTTTAATTTTCTATATGATTTTCTTCAGAACCACTATTTGATTTCTTTAGCTTATCCAAATAATCCATCCCTAGTTGCATGATCATTTGTGTAACTCTCTTTATAGTTGTCAAAATCAGTAACAAGAGTGTATACTATTTTTAATGGTTCAAAAATATTTTATTTTGGAAGATGGACTCTTGTTTCCTTCTGGAGGATGGAATAAGAAGCCACAGTGTGGGGGAAGGGAGGACCACAGCAAATACAATGATTTTCTTAAGATTTAAATGGTACTACATCAAAAACTAATGATGTACCATACAGTGACTAACATAAAATAATAAAATTTTAAAAGTTTTTTAAAAAGATTGAAATGACAATGTTTTTTTGAGGTTTAAAGGCAGATAGTTAAGGACACGGTCTTTGGGGTCAGAAAAAAAACAAAACTGGCTTGACTCCTGCTACACACTAATTGTATGATTTTAAACATAGGTGAGACTCTCTAAGATCAATCTTTCCATCAGTAAAATGGGAACATTTTACTTATAAAGCTGTTGTGACAATAAAATGGAACAATAGCTATAAATGCTTTAATGCAAGATCTGGCATAGCTGTGAGTACTCTATAAATGGTCATTTTTTTTATTATTACTATCATTGTAATTGTATTTTACTGTGACATGTCATGAAGCCACATGGAGAATCTTGCTTGATCTTGACCATGAGCAGCAAGGAGAAGAAGAAAAGGAATGAATTATAATTTTAAAAAGTTTTGTTTTCCAAAACAAATTATGATGAAAATAAAAGTCCGTATTTTATTCTATTTCATTATTGTTAGCTAGTTGGAATAGGTAAATATAGATTTTTTTTGAAGAAACATGTAAACAATTCCCAATTTCTCATAATCAGGGAATAAAAGCATAATGGAATCATAAGTACTCTTTAAATTTCAATCAAATTTCTTATTGTATTTAACACAAAGTAGAACAAAAAGGTAAATAAAATCCAGTCATTTATATATATCTTCTGGTGCAAGACAGGCTAAATTCTAAAGAATAGGAAGGGGGGTGGTTATGCTTAATATCCCCACTTTCAGTTCCAAATGTGCAAGAGGTTGGCTCTCCCATGTTGTGATTTCTACCAGCTATCCATGAAAAGTGTTGTTACTCAAGGGACAGAAGAAATGGGCGGTGGTTTTCTGGTTGGGTACATTACATGAGCCTGGTTAAGTGCATGGCTTCTGTACATCCCCATTTGATGGGAATTGAGTGATCCTTTCTGCTCCCCATCAAGCTCACTGCTCACGACTTGCAATCACCAGGACTCACCAGGAAAGGTGTTTACAAGGCTTTAAAGATGACAAAGGGAAACTTGTAAGGATTTTATAGTCTGAACGGAAAACCTCATCCATAATGAAGGAAAAGAGGGATCAGAATAGATAGTAAATACAGCCCCAGCAATAGAAGGAGACTTTTGACGTTTTAAAATGTTGTTTTGGTGATGATCAAATTGAAAAGGCAGAAAGGAAACCATATGAAAGTAAGCAACTGTGTGTGTGTGTGTGTGTATGTGTGTGTGTGTGTGTGTGTGTGTGTGTGAGAGAGAGAGAGAGAGAGAGAACGCCAGCTGACACCACTGAGGAAATTTCCATAGGGGATAGAAAAAAATCCCTTCATCCATTCTCTATAACCCTGCCTCTCACAGCATATCTTCAAGTCATTTGTCTGGTCTAGTTTGAAATGACTAAGTGATGCGGCTTCCAAAATGTTCCCAGCGAGACCATTCCACAGTCTACAAAATTTCACTGTTTCCTCTTATTTAGCTTAATTTTATTCCACTTCAATTCACTGTTTCTATCCAATGGGGGTGGGGGAGTTTGTCTGTTCTTTAAATTCATGTCATAGGAAACAGTTTCTGTTTTCTTTTCACTTTAATGATTGGGTTGAATCATCTGTAGCTGTGCCTAACATTGGCTTGAAGGGATACAAGACGATATGCAGATTGTTTTCTTCTTCAAGAGAGCTAGATGGGCTGGTTAGTGGGGACAAACACTCATCCAGTAAAATTGCAAGTGTATTTTTAGTTGTATCAACCCTGGCCCACGGGGGCCTTAAGCACATCTGATGAGCCACAGATGACCTTTAGGGTTGTTTTTTTTTTTTTTTCTCCCATTCTTATGTCCAATGCCTATAGGCAGGAGTTCAAAGTTCAGCCCTATTTGAAATGTCCCATAAGCTTTTATTTCTAAATTGACTTCCTCAGAGGAGTACACTGCCATCTGCTGTACCTTCCAGAAGAAGGGGCATCATCTTAAAAAAAATCAAGTCTTCATGTTCATGGTTAAGAGCTTTAAGATCATGGTCTATCTCACTATTGCCAGCGTCTCCAAAGCCCTCCTTCATTCCCCGGGCGAAACCTGGCCATGAAGGTGAACTTGAGTCCTGCAGAGCTCCTTACATGGCACACATCCATAAGATAGGAGAGATGTTCAGGCTAAAATTTTAGTATCTTTCTATCCTCTTTGAAATAATCCCAAGACTGTGGGAACAGGGCACAAATCTCTCACAAATCTGAAATATTTCTCAGACACCCTCAAGATGCTTTGAATTATTTGGGAGTGCTTACATTCATGTAGCTCCAAGGCTTGATGGATCAGAAATTTCTGTAGGTGAGGGCAAAATTAATAAATGCCTCAGGTGATTTGCATGCATGATAAAGAGTATGAAAGGTTTTGATCATTGGGGCTCTATCCAAGAGAGGGTTCACAGATTTTTACTATGCTTCCCCTTCCTCTTATACATTGTCTTCCCCTTTCAGCTATCTGTACTTAGAATGGAAAGTCACTCCATATAAACGAGCTGATCTGGCTCACATGAACCAGACTGTCTACCACCACCGTGTTGACTGCTCTTGATCAGGTTAACAAGGTGTTCCAACCTGAAGCCAGCCACCACTTACTGGGGTTTGTGACCCCACCCAAGCCCCCTGTCTCGGTTTCTTCAAACCTCAAACAGTAGTAATCCTAGCACCTCCCCCACCCCCGGGCTCCATAATTGTGGACAGTGGACATTTAGGACCCTGTAGCTCCAACTTCAGGGCACAATCTAGAAGCTTCTGTATATCCTGTCCACCTTCCTGGGTAGAAAAAAAAAAATGAAGGAAGTAGAGAAACTTGGATCTATGGTTAGCACCAGAGAAAAAAAATAGAAAAATAGAAAAATTGGTCTCTGTGGTATTCATCATGATCAGCAAAGACCTCAAAAGGCCACAGTACAACTCCTCTGCCTATCTGTGCCCCAGGTTATACGCACTCTCATCGCCCAGGGCAGGGACGGTCAGCGAGAGGACCCCAGAGCCCCGTGGCACCCATCCTTCTTTGAAGAGAATGGAGTAAGTCCTGTCTTTTGGCTGGCTGGGCAAGTATGAATCTGGACATTCATGACAATGAATCTTGAATGTCAGAAATGAAAACAAACGTCTGCCCAGAGCACAATGTCATTTTCCAGGCCCGTGGTTCCTGGAGCCACCACAGTACTTGTACTACAAAAGGATTTTCCTTTGCACAAAAAGATTCTGCATAAAACCTTGCTGATTCTCAGGAAGGTAGCCCTTCCAAAATTTGTTACCTGGCTCTGTCAGTGACAGGTTTGTTACGGTAATGACTTTCTCGCGGCAGGTACTCAGCATTGTGCTTGTTTCACTAATTCCCCTCACCGCATTTTCCAGCCTAGTGCCAACCGGAAGACTTCTCCATGCCAGGTTTTCTGAAGATTAATAAGTTGACCGCCATAATCCTTACTGCTTCAACTGACAAATTTACTAAGTGACAGGCTGCGAAGCCCGGGTTCCCTAATGGAATTGCTTTTTGTTTTGTTCTGCTTTTATTTGTTTGTTCATTAGTTTTTTGTCTTCAACAAGTTGTACAGAGTAGCACTTCTGAGACATGGTCAAGTGCTATAAACCTAATCCTTAACAATTTCCCCCTCTGCCCAAATAACTTCAATATTTTTTGAATGGTAAAGTGTTTCACATGTCAAGCATCAACCAACCAACACTTGTCTACCCCTTGCTCTGTCTTTTCTTCTGGTTGTTTGGGTAATTTTCTTAAAAACAAACAAACAAACAAAAACTTCTGTCAATTTTTCCAAGAAAATATACAGGATGCTTTTAGTATGCTTTCTTTAGAAGATTTCAAATGTAGTATGTTATTCCTAACCAAAACTATCAATATTTTTCAATAACCTTGATGTTAGTGCTTTTTTTTTAAAGGTTTGATTTGAACATTTAGATAAATAAGAGGACCAGTTCTAGGGGATCTAAAAGGCCTCATGGTACACAAGAGGGTTGGCTCAAGATGCCCTTCATGGGAAAGGCAGCTCTGGTAGACTTTTAAATGTGTTTAAAGATGTGTGTGCATTATATGATAATAAAAAAAAATTAAAAATTTATATTAAAAAAAAGATAAAAAAAGATGTGTGGGGGACACCTGGGTGGCTCTGTGGGTTAAGCTTCTGCCTTCGGCTCAGGTCAGGATCCTAGGGTCCTGGGAGCGAGCCCCATATTGGGCTCTCTGCTCAGCAGAGTGCATGCTTGCCCCACCCCCCCACCTATCTCTCTGCCTATTTGTGATCTCTCTCTCTGTCAAATAAATAAATAAAAATCTTTTCAAAAATAAAAAAAAAAAAAAGAAAAGAAAGATGTGTGAGGGCCCAGGACCTACTCTGCCTTGAAGGAATCCCTATGCCCAGAGGGGCTGTGGGTTTCCTCAGCCCAGAGTATTTGGCCTCTACCAAAGCAAAGAAATCCATCCATGGAGTCTACTGCTATCTTCCTATGATCCTATGATCTATAAGGATTTATAATGGTACAACGTACTGTAACTCATAATTAGGAACGACGAGTTATTATGTATTTGTGAACCTAACATTCTGGGGTAGAGCCCATCTAACAAAAATGACTTTAAAAAAACAAAAAATAAAGAAATCAACATTTATTTGTTAAATGGTAATTATGTCGGCCAGTATTTGGGGATCTTAGGTATTTTACTTCCTTGGATCATTGTGATAATTATGCAAGCTAGGTATCATTTCCTGTGCTTTAAGGTAAGGATTATGTTGTTCAGAAAATTTAAGTAGCATGCACAAGGCATAAAGAACACAGAGAAAATAAGTGGTGGCATTTGAAACTTAAAACATTAAAGAAAACATGATATTTTTATTTAAAATCCAAGATACCAACATACTTTGAAATACTAGCCACTAGCAAGAGGCTATATTATATGCTAAAACTGGTTAAAACTTCACCTCTTATTTTGATTAAAGCTATGTCAGCAAGCAATGACTCCTGACTTTATCTCTTATTACTGTTAACAACCATTTCCTATGTCTTTTCTATATCTTGATGTTCTAACTCAGCAATCCTAAACAGATCTTTTTATTTTACTTATATTGAATCAGGTATACAGTTCTCGAAGTATCTTACAAAAAGGAGTACACCACTTTTTTTAAAAATACAACAGAATTTATCAAAGGGGCCAGGATAATTTCTTTGTCATAATTAATTGATTTTACACAATCATTCATTGAACATATACATTTATGGACCCAGGTCTCAAGAAAGGGGCTGGGGATAAAAGATAAGTAAAATATGGGTCTACACTCAAGAAGGTCCCTGGGTAAAGGGGGAGACATAGTAGAAATTATTATAACACATTTTGATAGATCCTAGAAAATGTACCTGCATAGAGGTGTAAATTGGTTTGGAGAACGTGCGTGGCTGGAGATTCCATCAGAGTTGCTGATGCCTGAATTCTGAAGGAGGAATTAGGGATGTCTTGGTGAACATGATGGGGGTGCACACATCGAGCTCAGGAGCGTAATGTAGCAATATGTCTAAGTGGCTTACACATATGGTGTGAGTTTGGGAGTGGACCAAGGCAACGAAGATGGATGGGGTCCCAGTTGTGAGGTCTTCATAGTCCAGGAATTTAAGTTCTGACCTCAATACAAATCCCACGCATGGTACAGATTTAATACTGAGAAGCTCAGAACCCTAAAAATACCCACCCCTCACATTATCCCTTCTAAGCAAAGCAGTCCCTGGTCATTCTTTCTGGATTCCATGCCTTTTATCATGTGACCCCACAAGCTTGACAATGATAAGCCAGGCTGAGAATCAGTGTCTTACCCAAATATTGGACATGAGAAGGTCTACTGGCCCATAAGGTAGATAGGATAGGGAATTTAGGAATGGAGAAGAAGCAATACATATAAAAGTGGGTAAGAGCATATATGACTTAGAATGGAGGGCTCTGTTGACTGAACAGATGTGAATGAGGGAGAAGAATCACCTTAGAGAGGACTGCTAAGTTTCCAGCTATAATGACTGATAGGGCTGACAATTCAGGGAGTAAACACAAGAGAGGAAGAGATTTCAGAAGATAGACAGAGAGACCTTGAGTTAGGAAATTGAAATAAAAGAGCTATGTATTGTGAAGAGAGTAGTCATGTTTTCTAAATGAAAATTTGATTTCTAATTGCTCAATAGGCAGTATTTTTGTGGGAAAATGAGGCAGGTATCCCAACTTGTGTTATCACTACAACTATGAAGCGCTGTGTTCTTAAGTTAAATACTGAGGTCAAAGGTCAGTTTTATGGTGAAAAGATCAATTCCTGGTATGCTACTTCATAAATATTAACCTAAAATGCATGGTATTAAACCTTATATCACCTACTCTTCTCTCCATCCTATTAGACATGTAAAAAGTCATCATAAGACTTAAAAGAGCTCCTCTGGATACCCTAGAGAACACAAATTGAGGAAAGTTGGCCATGCCCAATAGAAAACGCTTTTTCAGAAATGTCCTAATCCTCTTACTATTTTGTGCATATCCCAATTAACCCTGACTCTACCCTGCCTTGTTCCTTGGACATTCAGCTTCCAGGCTGCCCTTGGCTTGTCTCCAGGGACCAGCCTCTGGCTCATCTATTGCTGACATCCTCTCACTGCCACCCTTGGGTTGTGCCCAAACTACTGGGGTGACCAGTTGGCTCCAGACTTCAAGTGATTTAGATTCACTGCATAAAGTCAAACCCTTTCTCTAAAATGGTGAAGATATAAAAAAGAATATAATCTTAGTGATATGGTGACAGATAGTGACCATACTTAAAGGTGTGAGCATTGAATAATGTGTAGAATTGACAAATCATGATGTTGTACACCAGAAACTAATATAACATTGTGTGTTAACTATGCTTCAATAATAACAATTTTTTTTTTAAAGATATGACCTATAGCTATACCTGCTGTAGGAGGCGCTATAGCTTAGCAATTAAGGCCAGGGGTATGGTGTCAGAAACAAAACAAAACAAAACAAAACAAAACAAAACAACTGGGTTCAAATTCCTGATCTGCCATTTCTAATGTAAGATCTTGAACAGATTACGTTAGTTTGTTCCTTCCCTAAGCCTCACTTGTAACAAGGATGATAACAGACTCTCCCTCCTAGCTTTGAGGGACAAATAAAATACAGTATGTGCACAGTAATGAACTTGGTATCTGACAGAGGGTAAAAGCTCCATGTTACTTCTTCTCTTTCTCTTCCACTTTCTTTATTATGAATTCTCCATAATATTATTTTTGCTAGTGCAAATGCTGTCAATTTGCCATCTTATAAAGCATCATCTCAGAAATGCTTAGCTCACAGCTTAGCCTTCAATTAGAAGTTCTTGCCTTAAAGTATCTATATAAAGTTCTTGCCTATAAAATATCTATAATGTTCTCATCCTCTTTGAATACCTTTGTATATCCACTTGTTTTCAGGGATTTATGACTAAATGGGACACCAACACTTGGATTCCAAACCCAGTATTCACCCTTGCTGTCCTATTTCAATGTTAGTAGATGTCATGAACTGACTCTTTAGAGGACTCAAGGCACTGGTTGTTTTTTTTTTTTTTTTTTTCCCTCTGAAAGGTATTTGTTGTACACAGAAAGAGAAAAGGAAATTCTAAAGGAAAAGAACTTTGAGGTCTAGGATCCAAAGGGGTTTGTTATAAACAACTGAGAGTGTTAAAAAAAAAAAAAGAAAAGAAAAGAAGAAGAAGAAACATCTAGAAGAGGTCAAAAAAGTACCTCGACAGAACCCTTTTCATTTATATTGTTTCAAGTAAAATATCACATATTCAAAATGTTCCTATTAATTTTCATATGCTGCCCTCACTCAGTGTGTTTGACTATTTCCCTTCATAATGTTTTGGCACAAAAATGTAAATAACATTGTGCTTCACCTTCCCAAGTCCTCACAGTCCATTTTCTGGGCAATAGTGGGAAGAATACACTAACAGTCAGAAACTGTGCACATTCTGCTGGTTGAAATCCAAAAGTAGTTTTTTAAAAAGTTTTCTGTCACAACTTGTTCTTGGGAGTTTGTTCCCTGCCAACTAAAAACTATGATTTTTTTCGGGAGAGTACAAACCCTCTTAAATATCAGACAAGATGACTATGTCACTGCATTGATTTGGATGGAAGCCCCATGAAAACGCTGATTTTCTATGTCAGGTCAAGATCTGGAACCTTTGCTTTTCTACTTCAGATTTTATTTTCCTTGAAGAACTTCTGGAGCTTTCCTATTTAACTGCTTTTGGGAGAGAAGCCAACTTTCCTTTCATTTAGTGAAAGAAGACCGGCTCCAAATGCATTTCAATTTGAGGATGGGGTACTACTGGAAATAGTGTCACAAGGAGCTATTTACAAAATGTTTCATTGTGATGATAAAGAGGAAGGGAGAGTTAGAAGAACCATGTTCTAGTCTTGGCTCTCCTGTTAACTACTTCTATGTTCTTAGGGAAGCCATTTTTAGCTCTATGCCAGCTTTCCTCAAGTGCGCCTCAGGGAAGTGCTGTGTTATCCCACCCTCAGAGATGCACAACATAATATACACACCGCACAAGTTTTTCAGTCAGGAAATCTGTCACTTTGTTTAAACCAATGTTTCTCAAGCTTATTTGACCACGTAAATACAAAATTCATGTTCTATGGAAATCACTTTGGGAAACACTACACCAGGTATACATTTACTCATCAGGAAAAAAAGATGAGGGTATTAGAAAAACATATATGAAGATTCCTGTAAAATTTTGTACTGCTTGATTGCTAAAAAATGTCTGTGGTATGAAAGGAGAATTGGAGAATGAAAAAAATTTCTTAATTTCATTTTAGAGAGAACATGAAACTTCTGTTTATGGAAATATGGTGGAGTAACTATCATGGAAAAACCCTCTTGACCTGAGACATTTTAAAAAGTTAGGATATATTTTGTAAATGTTTTAAATGTATGGCTGTGTTAACGAGAAAGTAAAAGAAATCCTTGCATGGTGGTGAGGGGTTGGGGTTGGGGTTAGAGAGGGAGGACCCAACAGAGACAGAAATCATAAAAAGTTAATTAAGTAAGTTCTGAAGTAAGCAGGTGCCCCAAGAGCATCTACCAGTGCTTATTAACCTAAAGCTGTGGGAAAACAGAAGACATAGCCTATGGGTTATACCAGGTAAAAAGTCATATTTGAGACCCCCAAAGTAAAGTTGAGATGTTACCTCCCCGCTAAAAAAAAAAAAATGTGAGACCTCAGTGAAATGGCAAACTGGAAATAAAATCCACCTTGCATGGCAGAATGGCAAGAAAAATTCTGCCTCACTCTGATTCTGATGAAGACTGACAAAATAATTTCCTTGAGAATGTACAACCACATATATAGTCTTCATACAGGTTTGGAGCTTGGATTCACCCCATTTTGAAAATCACAAAAACTATAAGGAGAACTGTATTCTAAAAAGCCATCAGTGTGAAAGTGTCATAGATGTCTACCAGAAACCAACACAAAGGAATATGCTGTCAATCTAGGCGTGAAAATTTCTGACAAAGTTCCAACAAACATAACACATAAAACATAACGTACCTGGCAATAAGTCACCATAAACTAGACAGAGCAAAACAAAGGAAGAAAGAATCAGATATTCAAATATTTCAGATATTAGATTATCAGATCCAGCATATTAATAGATTTAAAGAAATCAAAGGAAAGGGTGCCTGGGTGGCTCAGTCATTAAGCGTCTGTCTTTGGCTCAGGTCATGATCCCAGGGTCCTGGGATCGAGTCCCGCATCAGGCTCCCTGCTCAGCAGGAAGTCTGCTTTCCCTCTCCCACTCCCCCTGCTTGTGTTCCTGCTCTCACTGTCTCTCTCTGACAAATAAATAAAATTAAAAAAAAAAAAAGAAATAAAAGGAATAATCAAAGTTGTAAGGAAAAAATAAAAGCCTATTAGGATAATCAGAAATATCTGGAAACATAGCTTCTAGAAGTAAAAAATAAAATCATTAAAATAAAAACTCAATGGAAAGACTAAACATTATCAGACACAGCTAAAGAGGCATTTAGTCAATTGCAAAATAGAACCGAAGATACTACTCAGCATGCAATAAAAGGAACAAGGAGTTGAAAAATGTGAAAGAGAAGTGAAAAGATGTGAAAAAATCAAGTGGCAAGGTTTAACACATACCCAACTGGAATTCCAGATGGAGAAAATAGAGCATTCACATTTGAGGAATTTTCTGGGGTCAATGAAAGACATGACTTCTCAGATTCAGGAAGCCTACCAAATTCCAAGTAAGAGAATAAAAACATCAATAAATCTATAACCAGACACATTTCAGGAAATTAGGGAAAAGAGATAAAAGTTCAGGAGAAAATTTTCAACTAAGCAACAGAGAGAGAAAGGAAAAATATCTCTCACAAGGAACATACAGCTGACATCCCAACAGCAAACATGAAGCCAGAGGTGTGGATGTGACCAGTGCTTGCGAATGGCCTCGTTAATATTCTGTAATTATGGGAACAAGGTAAAAGGAATCAGAATCTGACCAATTAAAATGAATAGCTAGAGAAAGGGTACCATATGGTAAGGGCAGAGCCATCACTAATCATTCCTGAACTGAAGTCTGCAGGGGAGGGAGCAGGGAGCCGTGCTGCCTATCTACCACATCTCAGATGCCACTGCCCTTTCTCATGTTTGTTGTCTCATGTCCCCTCCCTCCACCTCTCCTACAAATTCAGAAATGTGCGCTATGGTTGCTCAACCAGGAATTCCATCTAGGGCCAAATTTATGAGTAGAGTGCAGGCAAATCTAGCAACTCCCTAAATCTAATTATGGCTTTTAAAAAATCAGTTAAAAGAAAGCACATCTGAATGTCGTATGGAAATAGAGTCTAAAGCAGTGGTTCCCAAACACGGCTCTGCATTAGAACCATCTGGGAGTTTCTTAAAATGTGAATAGCTGTACTATATCTGATCCACTGAATCAGCATCTCAAACACAGGAATTTATACTTGAACAAAAAGCTCTCTAGGTGATTTTGATACAGTGACAAGTTTGGGAACTTTCAGTCTAAGAGAATCCCAGCTAGTTTCTAGTCTTGTGCTTCAAAGACCCAGAACCTGGTTCTTATCAGCTCTCAGTCCTGTGAAAGTTGATCCACTCAAAACTCAAAATCAAACTACCTTGGAGACTGAAACAGATACCAGAATGCCACTCCTTACTGTATGTAACTGCCATGTGAAGCACAGATATTCATGTTTCATGATTGGCCCATCTCCACCTATAGTCAACTGTACGTAGATATAATTACAAGAAGAGACTTCAACAATTTACATGGGCTATCATTATCACATGTACCAGAGAGCTACATTCAGGCTAGTATATCCCATCAGCACATTTTCTTCATGGGAATTAGAAGGTTGCTGATGAATATGGAATCAGAACAAGGGGCACTAGATAAATGAAAATCCCTTGAAACAGCCTTCCCACCAAAGCGATGGCTTTCAACAAGGCTGGAACATGCAAGTGTGTTGACAACAACCAGCCCCATGGGTGAGGTCGTCTGCCTCAGTAGCCGTCCGATGATGGGGCTGATGGTACTTGGTTGGGACCGGGATGAGCACAGATGACACTTAGCTAACCACCCGAGCCCTGCTTCAGATTAAAACATTTTTTAATATACACTGTTCCTTTCTATTCTGAGACACGAGCACATGTTCACATTTCTAAAGTCAAGATGTGTCTTAAGACAGATGTATAGATTTAATATGACTTTTTAAAAAAAATTAATTCAGAGCAGCTCCAGCCGTCGGATACAAACTCTTCTTTCCATTATAATTGCAAAATTTCTGTGGTGGTGCCTTGTATTTACCCAGTTTATCTTAGGTCAGCCCTCAAGTAATCAGGTATGGCCAGAGGGGCAGGATCAACATGGTCCTGATCTCCATGTGTCGGGGAGGAGGTTCCCTAGGAGGAAAAAAAAAAAAAAAAGAAGAAGAAGAAAGACTAGGAAAACAAAAGAGGGAAAGAAGATAGAAGTTTGTGAGGCCAAACAGTTGCTGTATTCATAGTATTCTTGATTAATTTCAAAGGGAGCGTCTTTTAGAAACAAACCAATTCATTAAAATAGCATGTTTATAAGAGCAGGGTGGCAGCCCAGGTGAGATCTTAAATATATTTTTGGATTGTTTTAACAGTAAGAATTTGGACGGGAGATAAGGCAAAATGTAAATCCAGGAATAATATTTCCATTTTTTATTCATTCCTGCCTTTATTAAACATTGGCCTTGATTGCAAAAACTGCCAACCTTTTACTGTTTGTTTACATGGGACCTATGGAAACAGCATTAAGCAATTTATTCCTTCAAACTACCATCTTGCTCTTAAAATTCTAACGTGCAACACTATGGTCGTTTTTTCAAGTCTACCAAGTTGACCTCGTTAGCAAGCCTTACAGAACTCTGATCCCTAAAGTAAATCCTGAAAACTCAGATCAGTTAGAAGCCTGGTTAGGCAAAACAGGGAATTCAAGCAGTCTCTGATTTTTAATTATTTTGTTTTCGTCTTCAAGCAAAATTATTCGTCTGTATCCCATAGACAGTAAAGAGTTACAGAGATACAGATTACAGTAAATGGTTATTTGATGAAGACTAACTTATGTTTTGCTCATTTTAATCCAGTGGTCTTACCTTGATCATAACAACTTTTATTTTCTTAATTGAAAAGGAAAAAGATATGGTCTAAGTAAACAACAAATGCATTTTATGTCAAATATTATTAATGTCTGATAAATGAAGTTTATGAATTTTGTAAAAGAAAAGGTCTTTGTTTGGCTTTTGAACAATCTTTAGTAAAATAGCTTTCTCTGCTCTCTTGACATCTGTTAGCTCCTCCATATCCTGGAAACATTAAGTGTATTATGCCTTCAGCTGGAAGCAAATAAGAACAAATCTCAGCCACCTCATTTTATAAATCCTTTCAATCATTTGTAATATTCTTTGACTAGCAAATAAAAGGACTGCATCAAAAAAGCAATTTAACTCATTGCTTACAGATGGAAATAATGAACATCGGTCATTGTCTAAGGACAGAGTAAAATCCTATATCTAAAACAGATCTCACTCAAATATTTATTCATCCCTCTATAATTTAAAGGGTGTTTCTAAAAAACACACCAATAATACCTCGAATTTCTATTTTCCCCAGGTAAAGTGATCAGAGTTTCAAGATTACGTGTATGTAAGGAAGCATGTTGGTGACATAGTATTCTTGGATTATTTCGCTATTGCATTGAAATTAATTTTATTTGCCTGTGAATAATTTCAACAGACCAACATTTTATTCTCTATTCCATTTATTCATTGGAATTGTTCTCTAAATCTGAATTAGACCTTCAAAGAAAAGATATTTTGATAAAAGTCTCCTCTTTGTACATTGGTGCACTACCAAGTGTTTGGTTTCTCATATAAGCATATATCTAAATGTTGTACCACAGCAGTGACAATCCAGTGATGGAGAAATTATTATTTTTTATCACATTCTATCTGCCTCATATATGTACAGATAAATCTTAATTCAAAGGCAGTCTTTGAGGTGAGCCACTTCAGACCTTGAAAGTTCACCTCTGGCATTTACTAGTCAAGGGAACTCAGACACTTTTCCTAATTGTCTTTACTTATTTGTTAAATGTGGGCCTCACACTCTTCGCATTGGGTTTCATGAGAATTGGATGAGTTGATGATTACAAAACCCAGTACAGAGGTTTGAAAACAAAGTAAGTACACAATAAAAATTAGCTTCTTTCTCAGACAATTACCACATGATCTCTCTGATATGAGGAATTTGAGAGGCAGGGTGGGGGGTTGTGGAGGAAGGGAGGGAAAAATGAAACAAGATGGGACCAGGGAGGGAGACAAACCATAAGAGACTCTTAATCTCAGGAAACAAACTGAGGGCTGCTGGAGGAGAGGGGAAGGATATGGTGGCTGGGTGAGGGATACTGGGGAGGGTATGTGCCATGGTGAGTGCTGTGAAGTGTGTTAAGACTGAGAATTCACAGATGGGTATCCCCGAAATAAATAACAGATTATATGCTAATTTAAAAAATTAAAAAATTAGTTCCTTTCTCTACTTTAATCCATAGAACTATAATATAAAATAGACTTTTTCTCAGGGAGCCTAGGTCATATAGTCTGTTAAAGATCCCAACTCCTAGTTTCAGCTTAGATCACAATCTCGGGCTCTTGAGATCAAACCCTGAGCCCGGCTCTGTGCTTAGAGGGGAGTCTGTTTAAAGAGTCTCTCCCTCTGCCCCTCCTCCTACTCATTCTCTCTCTCCCTCTTTTTCTCTTTCTCTCTCTCAAAGAAAGAAATAAATAAATATTAAAACAAAAACAAAAACTTTCCTGGTTCTTGGTATGAAGAGTGTTTGACAGTTATACCCTAGACATCTTGGGTATATTATGAATCTCTAGATCATATTTCTATCTGTTTTATAGGACTCCTCTGACTCTGTGCTGGCAGGGGGAAGCGGGGGCTAATTCATTTCTCCAAGGTGATGGTGGAAACCCAGTGTCTCCATTCCATCCCCACCGATACCCTATGCTGGTGGGATGTGTGTGTGGGGGGGTGCTCCTCCTCAATACTGCTGGGCAAGACAGGAGTTTGGGTTCCCCACTAATCCTCTGCTGATACTAACCGGGCTCACAAGGAGAGGAGTGCTTGGTTATACGTACTCACATGGCTTCGACTGACCCAGCAGGTGGAGTGGGTGGCTTGCCATCACTGAAAAGTGCTGCAAGTCTTGGGCTTTCCACTCAGCTGCCCCTGGTACCACTCAGCATGGATGGGGACACGTGCCTTGTTACCCCTGGGTGGGAGGCAGAGCAGAAGTCCATTCTCCCCAAGGGTCTCTACTTCCATCATGGCGGTGATTCTCATTCCTGCCAGGGAGAAATGAAAGTCCAGGCTACCCACCTGGCTTTCTCTGATGGCCCCCAAGTGTGAGTGTGGGTTGAGTGGGGCTCTCATCTCAGTGAAGCAAGGGCAAAAGTCTAGACTCCCTACTTCGTCTTTGCCTACAGAGGCAGAGTGGGGAGGCAGGGTTTGCCTGTGGTGTTTGAGGGAAGTAGGGAGGTTATTCTCTAAAAGACTTCTGTCATTCTAGCTTACATATTTCCTGGCCCTTTGGCAAGAGAAAACAGGAATTTCTTGGAGCTTCTTTTTGTTTGTTTTTTTGGTTTTTGGTCTTGGGATTCTTGGTTAGGCTTCTCTAATTCCCAACTGTGATAATGTGAGGGGAAAAGAAAACAAACCCAAGGAACTCAGGGCCATGTCAGTCCCTGAGTGCCACGATCCCTAGCTGGTTTGACTTATTGTCTCCATCTTTAAGAGTCTGTTTATGTTTATCTTTAATATCTATTTTTTTTCTCTCAGATCTTGACTCATCAAGTCCTTGCTGCCTTAGGTATCCCAGAACCTAAACCCAAACCCAGCAAAACAGTGCAGGTTCCAAGTCACTACGGATCCTGTGTGTCAAAAAATGGTACTGTCCTCAGTGAGGGAAAGCTAAGGAGTGCATTGGTCCCACTTCCCTACTTCTCTTTGGGACTTGGTCTCTAAAGTCCTAGCTCTCTTGATAATTCCTCAGGACTTTCAAACAGATCTTTAAATATTGTCCTGTTTTTCTTATTGTTCTTGCTGGGAGGGTTGGTGTGCTAAACGCTAGTCTCCGCATTACCAACAATGGAACTCTCAGATCTTTCCTACTGGTGTTTAGACAGCATTGTCCCTGGCATTCTCATCTTTTGTACCTGCCCCAGGCTTACAAATGAATTCCAACAATGGAGGCCATACAGTCAGGACAGATTCCATTTGTAAAGTTTAATGGGAACTGAATCAAAAGTTTACCAATAGATGATTAAGTATTTCCATGGCTGATATTCAGGTTGTGTTCACTGGTATAGCCATATTGGCTACTAAAATATTGATTTATTAACTACTAAATAATTGTTGTCCTCCTTTCCCTGTGCCCCACCCTGGGATCCCACTGAAATTTCTAATGATCCAAAATATAAAGGGCTGGGGTGCCTGGGGGGCTCATTCAGTTAGGCCTTCGGCTCAGGTCATGATTGCAGGGTCCTAGGATCAAGCCCCGTGCTGGGCTCTCTCCTCAGTTGGGAGGCTGCTTCTCCCTCTCTCTCTGCCTGCCTCTCCCCCTGCTTGTGCTCTCTCTCTCTCAAATAATAAATAAAGTGCTTAAAAATATGTATATAAAGGGCTAACAACTGGTCAGGACGACGTCCATGGCTGGCATCCTATCATTTTTGGTAAGGGCCTGAGCTTAGCTATCATTAAATACTTTGAACACCACTCCTGTGTACACCTGAGCAATGTATATCCAAGTTTGTTTTTTCTTTTATTATAGGAATTAATCTTAGTTTCCTCTTTCTTATTTCCATAGAGAATTGTTTGGCCATGGTTCTTTCATTCATTTGGGTGATAGGCAACAATATAATAAGCAAAAATATTCAGAATTGTTTCTGCTAATGAGCCCTATTTTGATTTCCAGTCTATGAATATCTTTATCTTTTATTAACATAATTAAAATCAGACATAATTACCAGGTTAAGCCAGATAACTTCTGATAAGGCTAACCTCACTGCTGGGATAATTTTCTTTTACTATTCAAAAATGTTACGCTGAATAGATGAAACTAAGAACACTCTCCAATGCATCTTACAGAAAATAATCATTGCAGAGTCATTAATAGTGGCCATCTTTATTTTTCTATTATTCACGTAAACATTTACTCCTTATTAACTGTGGTCTCAGTATTATTGCCATTATGCTTGTCTGAGATAATGTGCTCAAATTTCACAAGAACACATGAGAATATTATGTTTTATGTTTACCACCAGCCTTAATCACTTATTCACTTATAATTCACTTATTTACTTCTACAGGGAGATTCAGGGCATTAATTAAGCTAGCTTATTCTTCTTTTAACTAAATTGCAAACCGAAGCCTAATTAATGATTTTGCTAAATTGCCATGCAGTGGCAAAATCTCCACTTCCTCATATTTTTTCACTCAGAAACCGACCAATTGAGAGGATACTGCATGCAATTTTTTTAATGCCTTAACTCTTTTTGCCCTCATATGTTACTTTGGAAATGGTGCTGCATGCTACAAGGGGAAGGAAAAGCATTATAGGTACATTACTGTTTCCAGCCATTGTGACCAAGGCTTTGGAGGCTGGGATCTACCTCGAGGGCCTGGTGAATGACTGAGGCCCAAGAAATCTCAATATCTAACTTACGCTGTTTAACTAGGACTAAGCTCCTTTTAAAGGGATAGGCGTGGCTCACATATCTGTAGTTACTTGAATGGGTGGATTACTAGAGTCGGGAAGCCTGCCAGATGGTCAGAATTTATTTCGTATTGAGCTAATGTAATCATGGTTCCTACCCATAAAGAACTACTGAAAAACAGGTAGTCAGAACAGCTCAGTGTGAGAATAGCTTTCTTCAAGAACAGACAATCCAGCAGTTTATGTTTCCTTATATAAAAACAATTTTATATACATTCTGTATACATTCTGGTTCACTTTCTCAATTTTGTATACATTCTGGTTCACTTTATGTATGTGTGTGTATTATTTTCTTTCTTTCTTTCTTTCTTTCTTTCTTTCTTTCTTTCTTTCTTTCTTTCTTACTTTTTTTCTTTAAGTAGGCTCCATGCCCAACATGGGGCTTGAACTCAAAACCCTGAGATTGAGAAACACCTTTTCTACTGACTAAGCCAGCCAGGCACCCCTGGTTCAGTTTACAAGGCAATTTTCATGTTAAAATTTACAGAAAAAATGCAGAATTTTTAAATGTTAGGGTGTCCAAAGGAGAATAGTGGTGGTAGGGATCAGGAGACTACAACCATCCATGGTTGTACAACCAGCTATGGGCCGTGATCAGAAATGTGAATGTCCCCTTATAAGTGGTCTCTCCACGGATATTTGTTATCAAGATGTTATATGCAATAGTACCTTGCATTTGTGGATCCTATAGATAGATATACCTAGGGATAGATGTAGATGTGGCGATAAGTAAAGTTTTATTTGTTTTGAAGGGAGGAAGTATAATTAAGTGACTTGCTCAAGGTAACAAAACAGGGAAGTAGAAAAGTTGGATTCTAACTCTTAGCTCAATGTCCTTCGCATCTGGCCACCATCTAAGTCGTAGTTGCATATACTCTGTGTCTAATACAGGCACATCCTAAAGATATTGTGGGTTCAGCTTCAGACCATCACAATAAAGAGAGTCAGATGAATTTTCTGGTTTCCCAGTGCATGTAAAAGTTATTGTTTATGCTACACTGTAGTCCATTAAGAGCGCAGAAACATTATGTCTAAAAAGAAGTATATACCTTCATTAAAAATACTTGCTGGGGCGCCTAGGTGCTTCAGTCAGTTAAGCATCTGCCTTCAGCTCAAGTCATGGTCTCAGGGTCCTGGGATCCAGCCCTGCATTGGGCTCTCTGCTCAGCAAGGAGCCTGCCCCTACCCCCCACCGCCTGCCTCTCTGCCTACCTGTGATCTCTCTGTCAAATAAATAAATAAAATCTTTTAAAAAATACTTTATTGCCAACAAATGCTAACCAACATCTGAACTTTCAGTGAGTTGTAATCATGGGTCACAGATCACCATAATAAATGTATTAATAATTGTGAAAAACTTCAAAATATTGAGAGAATCATCCAAATGTGACAGAGACACAAAGTGAGAAATGCTGTTAGAAAAACGGTACTGACTGACTTGCTTGAAGCAGGGTTGCTACAAACCTTTAATTTGCAAGAAACACAGAAGCAGAGTAACGCACGGCCCAGTAAAAGGAGGTATGCCTGTAATGCTGCATAAAACAATTATCAAGGCATTTTGAAGTCATTTTAGCATTGGGCTTATAATTGCTTTAAATTTACTTGCTTCCCCAGTCCCTACAGAAAAGATAGAATAGACAGAGGTCAAAGAAGGGGCATTCTCTGGCCCAAGAGACCCAGGAATTAACAGGGTATTAATAAGGGATTAGTCTATGAGAGCTCCTCCCAGAAGCAAGGGAATCTGGTCTTCTGCATGTAATCCTGCTAATGTGGGATTTTCATGCTATAAAAGTGTTAGAAATTGTTATAAGAAGACAATGGTCGGCGCAGTTCTGAATGGCTCACTTGAAACACTGAAAATAAGAATGAAAAGAATGCTGTCCACCCTGCCCAAGGGAGACACCATCAGAGGAGCTCAGGTCTCCAATAACAACAAAGATCCGCTGCTGAGTGGAACAGAAATAATCTTTCACAGAGTTTTGAGATCACTCTCCTCCTATGACCACTCTAACCCACGTGCTTCTACTTGCACGTGGCCATCTTGCAAAATCCAACTTGCCATCCGATGCTTTCAAACCCAGAAGGTACTATTGGCAAGGACAGAAATATTGAAACACGGTGAAAGGCTTTTCCCCCACACTGACTTAGTACAGATTCATTCGACAAGCATTGGTTGAGTTACACGTCCATGCTCAGTACTCAGGAATCAAAAATGATAAAGATAACCACTGTCCTTTACAAGCTCAGAATCTAATTGGCTTTCTGGTACGAATTAGTTTTACATGAATTTAAAGTGCATGAATCAACTATTTGAAGAAGCAATAATAATTTTGATATAAAAATCAAAAAATCTCCTGGGTGAGTAAATCATAGGGATCCAGTTGGAGTAATGGCGAAATCTCTGATAAGTTCCAAGGTGAGAGCAAATCTAGTATCCCAGCCTATATCAGCAAACCCACATCAACACCAGTGCATTTTCTCAGTATTTCACCATTCATTTCCTTTCATAAGTCATAGTTAGGGACTTTCAGAGTTGAGCACCAGACCAAGAATCTACTGGGAAGAGACATCTGGAAAAACACCCCTCTTCAAATTCAAATTCCTCTTGAATTTAGCTCCCTTTTCAAGTTTCCGCCCCTGATTCTTATTCCCCTCTAGGTGACCCCCACTGCCTCTCCTGTTAGCATCTTGAAACAGACACAAACAAATCGGTTTTGTTCATTAGTTTCAACTGAAACCTTCAGAAGTTTCCTCTAGTAAATATTCAAAAACAAAAGGGAAATAACGAGTATATTACATCTACAGGCAAGCTAATTAGGACAAGTTTTCTGACCTGTCATAGCTGGTTAGCTTATAGGATTCCCTGAAAAGGGGGTGGCTACCCTCTAGATCTACCTGGTAACTCTATGAGCATGGCAGGCTGATGTCCCCTTCCTAGCACCAGCTGGACCCCACATGGCAAGTTTCAGAATGTTGTCTCCACCCAGCATTATTAGCAAAAGACACAAGTTCCATTTCGATTCTGGCTGAAAGGGAGAAAGCCATGCTCAGGATGAATCTTCCTCGGCACAGGGTCAGCTGAAGCCCAGTATCTTACACATTATATCCGTATAACACTCATCTAGGTGGAGTTAGCCTCTCATTCATTCCTGTTGACTCTGATCCCTGCAAATGAATAGCAGGGAAGGCAAAGGCAACCGAAAGCCAGAAAAGTTACCACAGGAGCAGAGGAATCTCCCGAGTGTGTTGGGAATCCTTGTGATAGAGCAAATCTTCCTGATCAGTAACTGTGCTCATCTGTTCTCCAGTTACTTTTGCTAAACAAAAACACTGACAACTTCATGAATTGGATTTAATCTGGAAAAGGGCAAGGAATGAGGCCCATGACATTACTTTCAACTTTGACAGCAATGACCTTTTTTCTGGATTCTCTTGTTATTTTCAGACTCAGTGAATCTGTGCCATCCAGATACAGGCTGCCCTCAAACTTTTCTAGACCATCCTTCATCTTGGAATCGAAGGCAATGATCTAAATTTGGTGGCTACAGGAGTAATTCTGCAGGAAGTTTTGTTTGAAATCTTTGGTTAGGAAGAAAAGGAAACTGACAAAGCCCATGTATTTACCACTTAATTTCCAGATATGATAGGCCACTGGTGCCCATATCTGAAACGTTTGCACACACTTGCTTATTAGACAGTCTAAAAGTAATAGCAAAGGAAACATGGGTGATGCAAGGATGAGAAAACTGGAGAATCAGAAGCTTACCCATGTGTTGTCAGGATCATTTAAAACGTGTGGATATAAAAACAATAAGGACATATAGAACACAATGTGACTTGCATAATGGGAAAAAAATAACGAACATACTTAAAACTTTCTAGGAAAAACAATATTCTATTTATTTATACTGTACTCCTAAAAAATAAGGTACCTGTCTTCTCTCCTTGTTTTTCTGGAAATATTTTTTTCTAAATATTAAAGTCACACAGTAAAAAATTTAGAAAAATATTAAATAAGATAAAGAAGATAAAAAGCACCCGTAATTGGGGCGCCTGGGTGGCTCAGTGGGTTAAAGCCTCTGCCTTCAGCTCAGGTCATGACCCAGGGTCCTGGATTGAGCCTGCCTCCCCCTCTCTCTCTGCCTGCCTCTCTGCCTACTTGTGATCTCTGTCTGTCAAATAAATAAATAAAATCTTTAAAAAAAAAAATCACCCATAATCTTACCACCCAGAAAGATATTCTTAACATCACAAAACCAACATTAATATTTTGATGGATTTCCTTCCAGACATTTTTTTTTAGGAGGCACAAACTTCATTATATCAATTATGCTAAAGCTTGAATATTACAAAACAATGTAAAAGTTGGGTTTTAAACAAACAGCCAGCTCTAATATCTTGATAGGAGAGAGGATGGAAACAAAGAGCTAACTACCTTTTGGCGTTAAAAAGTCAGCCAAGGATGTCCTCTTACCCAAGAGGCTGGTAGCATTGCTAATTCAGTGGTATATAAACCATTGCTAACCCTTTCCTGTAAGTCCCATTCGGCCCATGTTACCCTTTTCGGTGACCCAATCAGCAAAGGACCTCTGAACTTTCAAAGAAGTCCGCTTATTCTCAAAAACAACAAATTCTTCTTTCTGTTTTGATCTGAAGTCACATAACTTACTGGCATGCCTCTCAAAACATGCTGTAACTTCCACACACCATTATTTAAAAATATACATACACACGTGTGTATATACATATGTGTGCATATATCCAAGTATATTATATGTCTGTGTATGTGAATTTCTAGGTAACACATATGTATACGTGCATACGTATATGGAAGGATACAGGTATATAACTCCTGTAGTGGGGCATTTTTCCAGAATTTGGCTCTCAGCCCTTACTTATCCCCAGGGCTGGTAGGGGAGCTGAAGCATTGTTGTTGTTTTTGTTGTTGTTTTCCCTGAGCCTAAAGTTTCAATTGTTATTTACATTTTATTATGATTTACATGGTTATCCTTCTATTTAGGAGAAAAGGTTACTATCCCTGCTGATGTCCTTTTAAATTCCAAGGGAATGCAAGATGGAAAGTACTGTCAGAGGCCCAAGGCTAAGAACACGCAGATAATCAGAAAGCCCCAGGCTAACTATCTTGGGTGTATATAAACAACACTGCTACAACACGTAACTGAAGAGAAACAGCCAGCTGATGCGGGCTTCAAGGAGAAGACTCTAACTGTACGCAGAGGAGAAAAACCAAAATGAGCTCTCTTCAAAAGCCCGTGTGATACCAAAAACAAGGAACAAAGTCATCGACAAGAGGAACCCAATGCTTGAAGAATGCAGAAAGATAAAATCAGTGACATTGTCCTTATTCTTTCCTTTGCTGAACTCCGTCATTGGAAATATTTCCTTTCTTCCATTTTGAAGATTTATGATGCAATTCCTTATGTTTTCAGGGGTTTCAAGCTGGCCCCTAAAAACTGCATCCTCAAAATATTTAGAATTTTTCAATGTTGGTGTTTTAAAATTTTTTAAAGACAAGAAAATTAAAAAAAAAAAAAAAGAAAGAAAGAAAAGAAAAAAGAAAAAGAAAAAGAAAAAACCCACACTAGGAACTCCAAGTCCTGCCAATTTTTCCTTCCTGCCAAGTCCTATTAGTATAAATGAACGGTTTATTTTAAGAAATGCCTGATAAATTACTCTACACAATCAGTAATGAGGGTACTGTCAGCAAAGGAGAATCATTTCCAAAATTTACTTGGCATTAAGGAACTAACGCCTTCTAAGCTCAAACTGGGTTATGTGGCCCTCGCCTCCATGGATTCCATAAATCTCTCCCTTCTCAGAGGACACAGGGATCGGCCAGTATGTGTAGCTGCTGAGGTTTCTCTGTCGGCTCACCGTTTTCAAAAACGGCAACAGAACATGGTCATTTGCAAACTTTCCTGGTCAACAGTTTGTACCACTCTGCCCAGAGTTCCTTTGCATCTTGGGCTCACACAAAAATATTAAAGACTATAAAGACCTCAGGTTGTTATAGTACAATCGAAAAACCAGGGCCAGGACCAAACAGAAAACAGCGGGATATAAAAAACGAAAAGGTCAAGGTATTTCCCATTTGTCTTGTGACATAAACATTCACTGGGTACCCGACCCATATCCAATGTGACTTTGGAGAAACACAACCTTAGCAACGTGGAGGCCTGCAAGTCACTCCGCAAACATAAAAGCAAAGGAGGGCAACACATTACCACTTCTTCCAGAAAAAAAGGAAGAAGGAGAAAAAAATGCATAATTTAAAGGATCTGTGGGTTACAAAAACCATGACAGCTGCAGTCCAGTAACGGAAGACGAGACTTCTCCTCAGTGGCTTCTCCACGGTGACACCGGGGCTGCGTCCGCCCACGGACATACTCGGTGTGTCAAATCCCTTATACTTTTATTAATGAAAATCTGGAGCCAGGATCCGACACGAGGTGGATCTCCTGAAACGCTAATGGAAAATGCCCTTGTCTTCGAGTTTTATTTTCCTAAAGGGAGAAATGGGTGGATGTTCTGTTTGATTAATTGTGGCAGCAAACCCCTGCAAAGCTGTGGGGAGGTGGGGAGGAAGAGTTTAAAACTTGGAGTCTGTTATTTGTAAAGCTTTTCTGTGCTCTTCAGAGCAATAGCATTATAAAAGTTAATGTGCAAATAAAATAAACAAATACCTCTCGTCCTTGCCCACCCATGCACCCTGGAGACTGGCTCCCCTCAATTTTCCTGCGCCCACTTATAAATCCCCAGTGATGGGCTTCTCTGACTTGGGGGGTTAAGACTATAATCGAGCCACCTGGTCTGAAAGACTACCACTTACCCTTGTTAGCAGTGTCTGTATAATGTTTGTGGTGACCCTGCACTGAAATCTTGTTAGGCCTCCAAGTGGGAGACCAAAGTGTTTCACACAATTTATACTACTCATATTTTGTATTTAATATGTTTAAACACTAGGATCGGAGTTCAGCGTTTAATGCAATGCGGTCTGTACACAAGCTGACTAAGTTACAGATGAGCAGAAGAGATGTTGCATACTTCCTGCAATCTTATAGCAAGGGGACAGATACCAGCGCTTCTTAGGAAATATTTATAAGTTCCAAGCATTCTTAGCATCATTAACAAGCAAACTTCATAATGGTCATCAGCGGTCCTCAAGGGTAATGGATTCCCATTTTGCAGATGAGGAAAAAAGACCTGGAAAGGGATCCGGTGAAATTTTCCAGGTCGAGGACGAAGAGAGAGACAAAGCAGGGAAAGACCCCACAGGATCTCAGACCCTCGAGCTATCCTGCCTGATCTTCTTCTCCAAGGCACTGCCAGAATGTACTTGGCCTCCTCTACAAGGCTGGGAGAGGGAGTGTCGGTCAAGGTCCGTGCTAATATTTCTTGGGTGGCTGGAAGCAAAGGGCGGGATACAAGGCCTCTCATCATGGATTTGTACTTGGTAAAAGCCATCCACAAAGTGAGAGTAAAGTAAAGAGAGTAAAGAAAATCTCCTTATACAAAAGCTCTCACCCTCATCACACCTACCAAGAGGAAGTACAGTTCTAAAGAATGTTTTATTTCAAGGTTTTCAGGTCTGATCCCAAGTTGGTGCTAACATCATATTTCATTAATTGGAAATGTCAGGGCCAGAACAGTATAAGCTTTATATCAAGTGGGTGCACATTAGTGGCCCAGCTTCCTCGACCTCCCAGCCCGCGATGCAGTCTGATGAATTTCTGATCACTTGCAGAGTACAGAGCACAAAAATAAGAACACTTTCTTTGCAGCCTCACCTCACCTCTGGGTGACAGAGCTCTCCTAGGTCATGAAATTATGAAGTAACCCAATGACAATAATTACAGGAAAAAAGAATGCTTCTGGAATGAACCAATCTCAGCCAGAAAAAGAAGATGTGAAGATGGATACAAATTCCACAGGCGGCAAATGCCGTAGTTAAATTTCTAAATGTAATACTCAACCTATTGTCAGCTTTGGAAGGGGCTCCTGCCTTGTTCCACTAATGCCCACGTACATCCCGCTGATTCCTGTGATTCTAATGCCAGGCTTGGTCATTAACTTCTCAGCCCTCCAACAGGGCTGGAAGCACGTACACCGAAGGGGAGAAGGGCAGCTGCGATGCCGACAATCTCGCTCTGCAACCTCTGGCCATAGCCGCGGAAGCTCAAGGACAGCTAACCCTGAGGGGACATGATCGATGGGCTGGTTTGGGAAGAGAAGCTGTGCCCAGAGCCAGGACGTGAAGTCACCGAGCTAGTTCGCTGGAACCTCGAGAGCTAACCGAGAAGCAGGCATCGCCGGAATGGCCACTGCGGGCCAGCCGGGTGTGGAATTCATGAGACTGGAGTGACTCCGAGTGCTCAGAGGAACCCGGGTGGAAAATCAGGAGCGAGAGGCAGGAGCATGACGACTCTGAGACACCGAGCTAGAAAGGCAGTGTGGTTTAGCGTCTAGAAGCCCTTCTGAAGCTGGTCATTCAGTTTCTCCATGCACAAACTTGCAATAAATCCTCTTTCATGTGAGGCAACTTAAGTGCGTGTCTGTTTCTTGTAACCAAAAGAGCCTTGAGAAGAACAAAGGCCCCCGAGGAAATGATTAAAGACCTTGTTGGGTAGTCCAACCATCACAATGTGCCACCCCAGGCACACGCAACTCTCTCCAAACCCACAGCAATGTCAGGGCTCCTGGAAGAGAGCACCCCGAGGGCAGCTCCTGGCAGATTAGAGCACTTGGGAGTGATTTGGTCATTCTTCCTCCAAAATTAAAATCAAGTATAGCCAGAATTTTCTATTACTTGCACTTAGATTAAAACGTGACCCAAAAAAGGGAGCTGATTAAGAAAGAAAGAAAGAAAGAAAGAAAGAAAGAAAGAAAGAAAGAAACCCCACCAAGGAAATAGAAATAGAACTATGGCTATTCAGTTTGTCTGTGATGTCTTTTTGCTCTAACATTCAACGTTAAAGGAATGTGTTAGCTTACTACTCCTTGCAAGGAGTTCATCCCAGTGTTCATGGAAAAGACGAGAGTTCGTCTCATGCATGCCTCCGGATCGTATCTTGGTGTTCAAGCTAAGGAGAAAAAAGTAAATGGGAACCATCCCTAGAGACTCAGATCTGGGTCAAGGCACAAGAAATTTCATCAGTGTTTGGTGACCATGACTCCGAATAATCTCTACAGGTTAAGTATAGTATTTTTACTGTCTATGGAAGGGGAGCAAATTCTCTCTCCCCCTTGCCTCTGATCATGGGATTTTTAATTCAGAACTTTACTTCTTCACAAAGTATTTTTCATAGAGGGGGTCCATTACACTCTCCTAGAGCATGTAAGAATTTCAGGGCTTTCTCTGTGGTTCGGCATTTCACTACAAAATATCTTTTCAGAGGCGCCTGGGTAGCTCACTCCTTAAGCTTCTGCCTTTGGCTCATGTCATGATCCCAGAGTCCTGGGATCTAGCCCCACATCGGGCTCTCTCCTAGGCAGGAAGCCTGCTTCCCTCTCTCTCTCTGCTTGTGTTCCCTCTCTTGCTGTGTCTCTCTCTGTCAAATAAATAAATAAAATCTTTTTTAAAAAATATATCTTGGGGCACCTGGGTGGCTCAGTGGGTTAAGCCGCTGCCTTCAGCTCAGGTCATGATCTCAGGGTCCTGGAATCGAGCCCTGCATCGGGCCCTCTACTCAGCAGAGAGCCTGCTTCCCTCTCACTTTCTCTGCCTGCCTCTCTGCCTACTTGTGATCTCTCTCTGTCAAATAAATAAATAAAATCTTAAAAAAAAAAAAAAAATATATATATATATATATATATATATATATATATATATATATATTCTCCCTGAAGAGAAAAGTCTTTGTTTGCCTTGGTGTTTATTACATGGGGCACTGTTCCATGGATGGCAAATTGATTTTATCCTGCAGGCCAGCTCCAAATGATTGTTGGAGCCCTGTGCCAAGAAGAGTTCTTGAAAGCCAAGTGGCCCCTACGCTTGGTGGTAAAGGGCCCAGAATTGATTAGCAATGTCTGCCACAGGCATGGGAAGGGAGAGAGCCAGGACGCTAAGCACTGGCCCGCTTCACTTCATAGCTGTAATATATAAGCCAGGGTTTCATCTAGCACACTGCTGTTTTGAGACTAGCACAAAACTATTCAGCTTCAAATATCCCTTTTAGATAGAGATGTTGACACTGAAAATGAAAATAATATATAGAAAATAACACTGATACAAAATTTGTTGCCTCCAGGTTTTTAGAGAATAACAGTAACTAATTAATAACTGAAACTTCCCAAAGAAGTTTTCTCAGTATGGGAAGTAAAATCTTTCTCAGGATGGGAAAGAACCATGTGCCAGTCAAAAAGAAAACTATAAAAGTAAAAAAAAACAAACAAACAAAAAAAAAAACAGTGATGATATAATAAACTGGAGGTCTGATTCTTTTTTTTTTTTTAAGATTCTTTTTATTTATTCATTCGACAGAGAGAGATCACAGGTAGACAGAGCGGCAGGCAGAGAGAGAGGAAGGGAAGCAGGTTCCCCGCTGAGCGGAGAGCCCAATGCGGGGCTCGATCCCCAGACCCTGAGATCATGACCTGAGCCGAAGGCCGAGGCTTTAACCCATTGAGCCACCCAGGCTCCTCTGGGGGTCTGATTCTTAAAAAAAAAAACTCAAAAATCCTTCTGAGGATCTAATCTAGATAAGGCTGGATTCTCCATTCAGAACATGGCTTCTCTGTGTTTCTTTAGGTTGTTAGGAAACTGAGTCGGAGTGAAAAAGGAAAACTGGTTCCAAGGCCCTGAAGAGAATCAATAGCCAACTCTGGGCAAAGAGAATAAAGGAGCAGCTTCAGAGCTGACTCTCTGTGGCCATCAGACACCGGGACTCCCCAGCTAGCTTTCCCAGTAACGGCAGGGAGGGCCCCTTGGAGCACCTTCCTGCAGAGGGCAATATGGCCCACAGGGAGTTTGGCCAAGGCTCCTCCTAGTCAGGGCTCAGGGGAGTGGTCAGGAGATTAGCTGACACAGAAGGACAAGACATCTCAACTGGACAGACTTTAGAAACTTTGGAAACAGGAAAGGCCAGGCTCTAATTGAAGAAACTGAACCACTTCTGAAAGCCTCATCTGTGCTCCAAACACGTAGGGAGCGCCTGCCTCGGATCCCACATGCAGACGGGATTTTATGTCGCTGCTTCTTTAAAGGAATTTGGAGGACTGCATCTATATTATTTATACTTCCACGAGTGAGATAAAAAGCAGAAATAATCCACTCACTTTACGCTTAAGCTGGAGACAGTTTGACATCTTAAGTTTGCACTCTGAAAGGCATGAAGTGGGGCACTGGGTGGCTCAGTCGGTTAAGTGTTTGCCTTCGGTTCCTGTCATGATCCCAGGGTCCTGGGATCGAGTCCCACATCAGGCTCCCTGCTCAGCGGGGAGTCTGCTTCTCCCTCTCCCTCTGCCTCTCCTCCAACCACTCGCGCCTGCCAGCTCAAATAAGTATTTCTTTTAAAAAATTAAAAATAATAAAAGGCATAAAATGCATCCATCTAAAATCAGATGAGATTCTCCTCTCTGGCGAAGTAAAGGAAAAGAAAGTGCATGATTTTAGAATCCAGCTCACATCAGTTGGAACGTGGGTCCTGTCTCTTAGCAGCTGTGTGACCTTACATCAATCCGAACTCTGGTTTTCCAAAGCAGGCAAAATAGTATTCACCTTGCAAGATGGCCCTGAATCCAGTATCTGACAGTCAGCCCTCAGCGCATAGCAACTACTAGTTTAAAGATACACCTCCTAGCATTGTTCACTGTCGATGCCAGTGGAAGCTTACTTTTCCAAAAGAGAGAAGTGGGACACCACGCCGTGCCAGAGACCTCAGATGTAAGTTGGTGGCTGGGTCCAGAAATAAAATACATCTACTTGTAAGTCAGGGTATGTCAGGGCACCAAACCCACCCCACTCATTAGGAGCAGAGCTTGCTGAGATGTGCTGGGATCCTTAAGACCACCTCCTTTGAGTACAAGCTACGTTGATGCAGATGGGAAAGTAGGTTTATCTTTTAAAACCTTCAGAAACATTCAGGTAACTCTTCTAGAAGTTTGTTTTTGTTATTTGGCTTGTTTCTTTGCTTTTTTGTTTTTGTTTTGTTATCCCTTCTGTGCAGAAACAACCCCCAGTGATACAATTGTATGTATAGTAATATAGTATGCAATCGTATTGTATAGTAATAGGCAGTTACCAAAAAATAAGTATTAAATACTACTGCAAAATATATATTTTCCAATAATAAGCATTTGGCCCACTTCAAGGTTTTTCTGTTGTTGTTTTAAATTTTTTTTTAAATGTGAATCATTTTAATAACTTTTCCCCTAAATGTTCCTAATGGAAGAGCATTAATGGCCACAACAACTCATTATATCTTGACGTTCAGAATAAATTTGTGAGATTTGCCAAAATGCCTTAGTTATTTTATTTCACAATTGCAGTATTTGAGGGGTAGATTGAAAATATGTAACTTGTGGAGAAAGCCAACCTAAAATCAAAACCCAGAAGTCTTTCCAAGTCTTTATAATAATCTGTATACAAATATCATCAGCACCAGAAATAACTCTGTTGGGAAATATAATTGCATGCAGGCAAGATACAGTGTCTTTGGCCTCCAGGTTCTACTTGAGCTTCTAAAAACCAAAATGTAGCAAAGAATCCATAGGATCAACTCTCTTCCCACGTCCACAATGGATAACAAGAAAATGACAGATTAATTTCTTGGGACACTGGTGTCTGAGAATTTTTCAGGGTCAATTTTTAGCATCGATTCCTAAAAGGAGAGTAACAGACACATAAATATTATTGTACTCATTGAGCTCCCTTCACGTAAATTAGAGCAAATCGTGGTTTTAGTTTCTGAAGGCGCTCTTTTGGAAATAATAACCTTGGCCTTCCACTAGTTAAGTTAAATCTACTTCATAAAATTGTTTTCTAACCTTTGATAAAAGGGAAGGAGGACTGATTTCTAAAACTCTGAAATAATCAGCAGCTTTCCACAATTTTGTTGAGTCTCAAATTAGGGGGGGGGGAAGCAGAACAAAAGAAAGATTTAGTTTCCCAGATAAATTTAGCAGCATTGTGGAATCCTAAAATCTGATGTAGTACACTTGCCCTCCCTAAAAGTTGTTCAACACATTTCTGTACAAAACAGATTTATAGCATCCATTTTCACTCTGATTTCCTGTTTCTCTGTCCATTCACCAAGCGAGTATTTGGAAGCCTAAAATGGCTATGTGGTGTGTTTTAAGGGTTGACCTAGGAAGTGAGCACCCCTCTGGGAGCAATTTGATTGGTTAATACTAGTTCTGAGCCCAGTATGTGAATCTTTATGACTGCACAGCTTCAGGAATGAATTACTTGACCTCAACTTTCTCCATAGGGGTGCACACCTTAATTTTCCACACTAATTTTCAAATAGAATTACAAAAACACTTTCCTTATCTAGAGGTCAACTATTCGACAAACCCCACTCCTTGGAACACAGACAAAAAGCAAGCAAGAAAGTATCTGTGCAGCCAAAAGTGATGTCACAAAAACCCATACATTTTCCCCATCGGAGAGTGGCTGATCAGTGAGAGCAAAGTTACCTTGATTTCATTAACAATTCTGATCACTACACTGATGTTGGTTTTTTCGAGCCTACATAGCAGATGAGAAGAAACAAATCACGAGGGAGACAGAGGGACTAACAGAGGCAATAAACCTAGAACAATATGACATAGAAGATACTTATTCAAAAATTATAGGAAATGGGGCGCCTGGGTGGCTCAGTGGGTTAAGCCGCTGCCTTCGGCTCAGGTCGTGATCTCAGAGTCCTGGGATCGAGCCCCGCATCGGGCTCTCTGCTCAGCAGGGAGCCTGCTTCCTCCTCTCTCTGCCTGCCTCTCTGCCTGCTTGTGATCTCTCTGTCAAATGAATAAATAAAATCTTTAAAAAAAAATAAAAAATAAAATAAAAAAAACAAAAATTATAGGAAAAGCACAAGCAATCCCATATGCCTCCACAGTCCATGAGGACATCACTTATTATATAAAAGAAAGAATAATGAACATTTCTAATGATTATGAAAACAGACAATGTTTCATTTTCTTCCATCCACATAAATTAAGATAGCCAGATAGGTATTTAAGTCATTTTATAAGGTTCCATCAAATAAGGAAAACATTTCTAAAGGATTAGCACTTGAAGGGTAAGCTCTGTGACCCACCTACCACCGATCCACTGACCAACCAATCAATCCATAGACCACAGTCACCTTCACAGAACAACACATTCCCTCAGAAGAAAACATCTGTAAATACCAAACACCAAATTAGCGCCAGGAGATCCAATCATTCAGTTTGAAAAAGAGTGTATACTCAGCACTGGATGATCTTACTAAATCTAAAGAAATGATTTGGACCTCAAACATGGAAATGTCCCCCCCACCTTTTTTTTTTTCCTTCTTTAAACCAGAAGCACATTCTCCTCCAGAGAAAGGCTTTAGTCCATAACCCACGGGAGCTTGACCCAAGTTGCAAGGGTTGAAGGAAGGCTAATATTCAGCAGGTGGTAACAGGAATATGGGAGCCAGAGCAAGAAACTGAGCTTTCCAGGAGAATGAGTTGCTCTCCTTTCCTGCTCTTCCATGCTTAGGTGTGGAAAGCAAAGGAGAATAAAGAAGTGTGGGAGAGCACATGCTGCTGGGGTTGGAGGGGCAGGCTCTAAGTTGGCTGACTCGGGATGTGAGACAGGAAGGCTGGGTAACCACACAGGCAACAGGCACAGAAGAAGACAGTTCCAAGCACATTGGAAGCTATGTTCACCCTCATTTTAAGGAGCAGGGTGAAAAACAGCATGTTCATTAACTGTCCTCTAACCCATTCTTGAGGTAGACGGTAGTGGGAAAATCTGAGCTGGTATCCCTTAGAATACTCTGAAGAAATGTTCTCCCCAGTCCCCAGGGTCACTCCTTCATTCTCTCTGTTCCCTTCAGTTGTAGCTATGGCAACACATTACTACCTTTGGTATGGTCTCTCTTCCTTATTGGATTACCTACTTCTAAGAGCAGGGTCATCTCCCTAACTTGAGACCTTGAACTAAATCACATATGCTGAGTCCCTCCTGCCATAGAAGGTAACATTCATGTGTCCCAGGGACTATTTTTGGCCTATCACAGCAAGGAATCAGGGAAAAATTCCAGATTACAAAATGGGAAATTAGAATTTTGATTCTCACCCAGTCACTCGCTTTAAAACCGCATCAGCCAATTCCCTACTCTACCCGTAAACACAACATTCCTGCAAAGCGCCCACCCACTGTCTACTTCCACAGAATTCTCAGGAGGCTTGCCATCTTGCCAGGGAGATCAACTACCCCCACCCCTGTCACATGGAAGAAAATCTGTCCTTATTTTGAGCCCAGTAGCTTTCCCTATAGCATCCATTGTTCTTAGCTTGGTCCTACGAAGGCATATGCCTCTGTAAGTAGCCACGGGATCCGAGACTTCTTGTGTGCATGCCCCGTGCAGGACATGATTTCAAGATCCCCACCCTGATGATTGCTCTCTCCTCGAAGGACAATTCGTCACACCCACCTTCCCCATCAAGATACATCGCACAGCAGTCTGACGGTGCAGGGTGCTGATGTGTGTTGGGATGCCTGATTAGGTGTTTCCATTTAAAAAGGCATACACATATTAGATGCATCATGAAAGGGTCAGCAGCAGCATCGACCACAACATGAAGGCATCTGGATTGCAATATGGTAAATACATTATTTTGAAAGTAAATCCAGCATGGGCTTCACAGCCAATATTCTTTTGAAGAGCACCATTTGTGGTGTTGTTCATGTTGATCATACCTGCTTCCTAGAAATGGTGATAGAAAAGACAGGTGGGTGGCTCTGTGAGGTCTTTAAAACATGTCGGCTGTTGTCATCTAGCTGTCCCAATAAACGGAACAGATTCCTGCTGGCCAAAAGGTAACTCCCACAAAGTGGCCTAGAGAAGGTGAAAAATCCTGATGGTGTTCACAGAGACCGAGAGTCTGTGGGGCCAACAGGGACCCTAGAAAATTCCTAAAGAGTTGTCTGGGAAGGGGAGCAGCCTAGATTCCTACAAACCGACTGCCATGATCCTTCCAGGAGCAGCTGTGCAGAATTCTGAGAAACAGGCTGTTAAGCAGCTTGAAGCCATTGCCTCAGGACTCTCATCTGCTGAACAGAGAGGAAAAAGCCCAAACTTGAGTTGGGAAACACTCCCTGGGCAATATTCAGCTTGGCTCTCCGCCCCCTTGATACTCTTTCCTTATTTCTGTGGAGCCTGCGAGCCTGGGATCCTTCCTCACAGGACTGGACTCAGAAGACAGAGCGCTGGTCCAGGGCTCACTGCACGCCTCACACCCAGTCGTGTGCTTTACCTTGCCCCGAAACCAACGCCTGCCTTTCAGTTAAGTTTTGAGAAGTAGGTTCTGCCTTTGTCCTGAGACTCAGTTCTAGCCTTAAAACTACCCTGGCTGCCTTGTCCTTCCAGGATTTGGAAAAATCAATGATGCGGTCTTGCTCTTGCCTTTTTCTCTCTTACATCAGGAGTTAAGTTCTTCTCCTAAATACCAGTCCTTGCTAAGCAGAAGGATTTACCTGAGGGCCACTGCTCAGGTTTCTGTGGTGTTCCTTGAGCCTACAATCTCAGTGTGTGTTTTATCCACTGCCTTTCAGGGCACCTTGTCATCTCTTGGTAACTATGACATCATGCTTACCAGTTATCATGCCCCACTTGATGGGTTGCCATTCTCTCCATGGCCAGTAGGCAGGTTGTCCCCCGCCATCCCTCTGACCCATACCAGCATATCTTTCCTGTTGTGAGTTTTCACCTAACTAGGCTACTCCTTCCTGCTAGGGGAATAACGCTGCCACTCCCAGTATTGTAACACCCAGGGAATCCCATGAGTCATGCTTTGGACTAATGCTATTTTGAAAAATACCCCATTAAGATAGTTTTTGAAGTGCTAAAGCTTCGAAATACCATCCAGTTTTCTTTTATATCACATGACTTCTGTTCTATAGCATACCCTTTGTGTATGAAGTATAAGAGGAGGGTTTTTTCCAAGCACAGGAATTAATAATAGAAAGGTCTATGAAGAGACCACCTATGTTATTAAGAAGAAAAAAAAATTAGGAGATTAATTCCTATTAGTCTATTGGGTTTTAGTCTTGTGGTTTAGGTAAGCTTTAATGTTTGTTTGTTTGTTTAAATACAGATTTAGAGGTCTTAAGTCACTGGAACATTTTCAAAAGCACCTAATAAGTAAATAGGCCAGACAATATGTGTCTAAACAATTTTTACGTTAGATGTAGAAATATTGCTGTTGCGTAATCATCATCATAAGAACGAGGTCTCCTTATGTATGGACCCCGGTTTCTATGCCAACACTACGACCTATAATCCATCACCTCCATTTTATGTTGTAAAATTTCCCATGGCACATACACAGTAATAGCAATTACTGACATTTACCTAATGTAATAGTTGGCAGGACATTTGAAAATATGTCACACAAACACATAAACACATCAAGGTGCATATAAGGCCAGAAGGATAGTACTGGGATGATTATATCAAACGTACGTGTTTCTGGTCAAGTCTAAAACTGGTTCCTTTTCAACTCACCCAGAAATTCTCTATATTTACCTTACTAGAGTGTTGCAGGGAAAAATTAATTCAAAGGCTTAATTATCACTAACATGCAAAGATTTACATTTTTTATTAGAAAACAAAAATAAATTGCCATTGGGATTTGCAGGAATTTGAATTTGGGGGAGAAAGAAATAAGCATAATACCCACACGTAAAAATGTAAAGTTGAATTTTCTCGTAACACCAGAACGGACACTGGGATCTGTGTACGTACGATATATAGTGCTTCTTTCTATACTTTTCTGGGGGTCATGGTTTCAACCTAATCACACAGGAATTCAAGAATAAAAAGTTATAACAGAATTCTGCTCCATTTAAATGGAAGAGAGCTGAAATAAACATTTTTCCTTTCCCACCTCACATGAAGGGTTAAATGTTGACATTTCTTTTTCTATAGTGAAGAACTTAATAAGAGTAAAGAAGAGCAGTCCAAAGAGAATAATATCCATGCCTGAAAACGTAGGGGGCTGATGTGATATTCAAGGAACACACAGGAAGCCGCCATCTTGGTGGCGTCTCAGAGAAGTTGTGCTGGTTGACTAGAGGGGAAGGTTTAAGCCATTTAAGCCATTTCAAAACTGTTCCAATATGAGTATTTCCTCCATTTTTTTTTCCACTCATAAAGCCAACCCTGTCCCCCACCCTGGCTTGCCTTCCTTTGGTTTTCTTGGTCATGACCTCCTACTCCCTCTTAAATAAAAGCAAAGGATACAAATGATAAAGACTGGTCCAATTTGATTTTTGTATTGGTTTGGAAACCTATCCAATTCTCTGATTTTTCTTTTGGCTCAAATACCCAAAGAGAGGACGTGAAGGTCTGAAAGTAAGTTCGGTTACTTTCTATTTCAAGGGAAGCACACAATTTTTGTTTTCTTTTTTAAAACAACATGCTGCTAACAACATTTGTACCGGACTCTGGATCCCAGGCCGGGCATCCGGGGATGACTGAATGCAGGAGCCCAGGAAGGTGCTTCCAGCAAAGTTTGTTTCTGTTTTGTTTTGTTTTTTTAAGGAAAAAAAAAAATCTATTTCCACAGAAAATATCATGGTATTTCAACTGGAATGGCAACCTCTGGTTTGGAATTCCTATAGTTTTAATTTGATTTAAGACCAAATGTGTTTAAGTGACAGCTCTTTTTTTTTTTTCCCCTTCCTTGTCTTACCAAAAATTTTCACAATTTAAGATACAGAAAAACAAACCAGCAAGAAAAGTATCTGTAATTCACTACAAATGAACTGCTGACTCTAAAATGCCAAGCATGGAGGAAGCGTGACTTTTGCTTTCTGAGGCCTGAGGGACCCCATGGCTACACAGGGACAAAGGAGCTGAGAACACCATGCTGATGATATCTTGAGCTGCCCTGCACACAAAGGACCCTTAAGTGGTAGTTAAGAGAGAATGGAGAGTTCTCTCCTTGGAAGGAGCATGCTTTGGCCTGTTGTGGCGAGCCGGGTGTGTCCCAGCTGCACTCCTGTTACTGTCCAGGAAATACGTGGTTCTCCTTAGACACTAGGTGGCAGAGGCAGGAAACGGGACTGGGGTTACCTTGATCGGGAGTGTTGACAGGGAAGATGCCTTGGCCAAGTTTAATAGGGTAAAACAGCTCCAGTGAAGCTTAGTTTAAAAAAAAAAAAATGTAATCTTTAAGATTATATTGTTTTGTTTCTAGAGTCTACCCCATCCCACTGCCTTGAATTATTCCAGAAGAATTGTTTAAGACCCTCCTATCAGATCTGGTTTTCCCATCAGTACTAATATACCATTTATGTGGGGTTTTTTTAAGGAAAGAAGAAAGCATTATAAAGAAAGCCAAACAAGATGATATATAACTTTTCTGCTAAGGTCTTGCCATGGAACCGAATTCCTGAGATTTGAAATGTGCTTCATGGATGTAAAAGACATAAGTAGTCGGTCCTGATGGTGAAAAGAGGTGAATGAGAGAATGGTCACCCTGAGGGGCTGTTGGTCTCAGATGTCCTATAAATAGGAATGTGAAATTACGTTTGTTTTTTTTTTTTTTCAATGTATATCCCTCTATTCAGGAAGAATACTCCTTCCTCAGTGGTAAGCTGAGATAAGGTATTTGAGAGAACGGTTAGAATTTGAGTTGCCGCTTGCATGCTTACAATTTGGGAACTTCCTACTGAAATAGAAAGTGTATCTAAGTGCAGACTTCCTATATTTCCTGTAAAACTCAGGAATGCAGGGTGATACTTAGGGGGGAGCCTTTTCTCCGTCTTCTCCTGGAGTCGGCTGGGATGATCTCCCCCTGCTGTGTGTATACCATTGGGCAGTGGAAAGGAAGGCTTTACCGAGGCCTGCTATTGTAACAGCTGGTGGCTTTGGCATTTTCATATAAACATAAAAGTCGGAGAGGAATTTCTCCTTTATAATTGGCCCCATTTCCCCCTTCCTGGGACATTCCACAATGCCACCAGCAATGAAGTGCTCAGAAAGGAGGAATCATTTCTGTTTATGTGAAAATAGATCCGGACTCCGTGAGGCCAGGGAAGAAATAACAGAAGTCTTCAAAGACCACAGAGAGAAGTCATAATCCAATCTGGATGCTGTTTTGGAGATCTGATGGAGCTCCACGCACCAACTCTGATTGCTGGGGGAGCTGGAGCCAACCGTCCTCTCCTCCAGCCCCGTCCAGTTCTGCACTGAGTGTGGGCAACACTCTTGGTGACCACGTGCTCTCAAACACAAGCAGCCCATTTCGCTCTCACGAGTGCTTCACAGACACTAAGTCATTGGTCTAAAGCGTATAAAAGCGATGATCAAAAATGCATTCAGGAGGCAGCAGAACATCGCAATAAAAGGACAGCGATTTTTTTTTTTTTTTCTTTTTTAGGAACTCACGCTGGAAGGCAAATTCTGGGTCGGTAATGGACTGCTCATGTGACTTTGGTCAGGTTCTTTAATTGGACTGAGGCTCAGTTTGCTCATCTGTCAAATGGGGATACTAAAGACTCCCTGAGGTGTCGATGTGATAGAGACGATCTGTATAAGGCACCTTGTGCATAATCATATTCCTTGCGGGCTAGTTTTACCAGGTGTCCCCAAAAGTAACTATTCGTATTCTGTTTTACATTACAAGCTGTATCTCCCCACACAGTGTAACTAGGGTTCTTACCACCAAGAATATTACTGTATAATTCAGCTTAAAGGAAAACATGTCTAGAGGCCGGAAGAGACCCTACGTGTTGCTACCAGCCCATAAGACCCAGGGGCCAATCAAATATTTTTCTCTGTTCTTCAATGTCTGCTCCTCAGGAACATGAAAACGTACACATTCGTTCTAAAGGAAGAAACTCTGCTGGCACCAGGATATTCTAAAAGAGAAAAGTGTCAGCCCGAACCTCTTTCCAGATAACTCCACCGAATTCCCGTGTGATGGCAGTCAGATCACCCTTCCTGGTAAATACTGTTTCTCTAACAGACTTCAGTTCAAGCTTCCCTTTTGTGCTTCAAGCCTGTTTCTTCTCATTTACCACATTAGGCAATTAATTGGGTTTTTATAGGCAGCTATAGTGTACCCCACTGTCATCGCTACTCACTCATACATCTTCAATTCTCCACATCTTGCCACTTCAATTCTACCCCTTAATCACCTCATCATCTTTGTCACATTTAAAAATTTTCCTTCCACCTAATCAACTCCATTTTCCCTGCTAGTGTACGAACAATTTTGCAGAATCCTCCTCATGCAGCTTTACCGAGGAGCAGGGAAGAGAATGTGTTTCTCCTTAAGTGATTTCTTTCGATCCCAGGATAGTTTCTGCTCCTAGTGCAAGAGCATCACCGTGTGAGCTGTTCCTGAGCTGCACTCCGGCTTCACCCTCAATCCATGCCCAGGGCCTTTCGCTGCTGAATGTGGCTCTCGTTGGTGGGGGCTGAGCCAGCATCGAGGGAAGGTGCCCTCCCACACACTACATGCTCCTGGCTGCCCTCAGACCCCCATGGCTCTGCTCCTGGCTCACCCTCTCCTGCCCAATGTTTCCGGATGTTCAACCTTCACAAAAGGAAAAACAAAAAACAAAAACAAAAGCAGAAAAAAACCTTCTAATGCCTCAGGACACTTGGTCCCTTGAGCTAAGAAACAAGAGAAGATTCTAGCCCTCGGTGGATGGTCAGTTTTCTTATCTGGCTTCCCCTCCCTTTGCTAGTGTAAACCAGCCAACTTCTCCAGTAAAGGAACATTCCAACCTGTCCCATTGCAGCTGCAGGGGACACATGTTTCTAGTGGGATGGCCCACAAAATGCTTTTCCATGGGATCCTAGCAGGAGCTTTGAGGGCGAAAAACAAGGTCCCTTGTTTTCCTAACGTAAGGAAACACAGCATTTAATATCTCCCTCTCAGAGGCTCCAAACATATCTTAGAATGTTAACAGTTCTGAGAAACGTGGAGGTAAAGGACATTCATTGACCTTTGTTTAACCCAGGTTGTCCAAAGTTGTTTGACAAGAGTCGTTTCTTGGTGGGACGATTATTAGGACCTCAAGAAACACGGTGTCCGCAGAGTATATTCTGGAAACGCTGCATGGCGTCTCTAATCTCCCCCTCAACAAACTGTTACTTTCTCATCTGGGATCCCTGAGTTATTATTTTCACCCGCACCTTCTGTCGGAGAACAATGCTATTCGGGGCGGATGCTTTCACGATGCAGGGTCTCCACTGACTCTACGCACAACACACGTATCTGAGAGCTCCTAGTTGGAAGATGAATAGAGAGGCTGCTTTTGGCCTAAGTCACACATCTGGCAGCAGCGACAGACCGGGGGGCTTCCTGGTCCCCACTGCATGTCTTTAATTGGTCACCATCGAATGCCCCATTAGACTGAGTTCCTTGTCAGCCTGTGCTTGGCACCGAGTAGATATTGGCTAAATGTTCGTCAAGCAGAAAAATGACCCGTGTTACCGGATATACTAGAGAAATATTCATGATTATTTCTACTGTTAATGTTTGACAGGTAAGTAGTAATATGGAGAGTTTTAGTTCCCCCTCAAGAGTCACTGCTCCTGCATATACTGTTAAGAGTTTATTAATGATCTATAATGCTCTTCCACTCACGCCTGTGTGCAGAGCCTTGGCCCATATTAATAGTTAATGACCGTAAGTCACAGGTTTGATTTTGGATTACAGATGAGATAGGTCGGTGAGACAGACAAGGAAGAGGGTCTATACCTCCGGCTGTGACCTGCAGAGCCAGGTTTTGAACTCAGGTCTCACTGGCTAAGCCGATATGCGCTCCACACAGATATACCACCTGGACACAGGAAAACACCTTAGAAGTTAGCTGCATTTTTTTAGTAATCATGTTTTTGTCGTGACAAAATATTGAGAACATAAAACCTACCAAACAGTTCTGTGGCATTAAGGACAGTCACACGGTTGCCCAACCATTACCACTATCCATTTCCAGAACCTTCTCATCTTCCACAACTGAGACTTTGTACGGATTAAACAGGGATTCCCCAACTCTCCCTCGGCTGGCTACTAGAAACCACCCTTGCACTCTCTGTTTCTATGAACTTAACTACGCTAGGTACTTCATGTAAGTGGCATCTTACAAAATTTGTCAGTGTTAACATTTAAATTCTTGCTCTAGAAAGAGTATCAACCACTCACTGGAACAACAATGAAAAATCATCTTAACTTTCTTATACCAACACCACATTTTTGCAGTTAATTAGTGTTACTCAAAAGGAATCGGGCTCTAACTTTAAAACAAAATCAGTCCTCTGTGAGAAAGAGGAAATTTGCCCACACAGGGCATGGTCAGATCCCAGGAAAGATGGCAAATCTGGGTAAGTCTGGGTGGCAGTTTAAGATATGGGTCTTTTGATGATTGAAATCTTCATATATGTCCCAAACATGTCTCTTTTTTCCCTTTTCAAACTGCTTTTCTGTTAATGTGTGAAAACAGTACAACTTGAGGAAAATGTAATCCACATGTTTTGGTGCATTTACACTTGCATGCTCTTGAGAATATCAAAATGGCCTAACAATATATTTTCCAATAGCTTTTTTTGTCTTTCATAGAAACACAGTTATAGCCTTGGTTAAAAACAAACAAACAAAAATAGAACAAACACACACACACACACACAAACACAAAACCTTAATCCCCAAAGGAAAGAGACTCAATCAAAGTTCAAATTCTTAAAATTTAAGCATTCTTTAAATAAATTGCCAAGCTGCTCTTTAAATAAAACATTAAAGATACACATTAAGTGGCCTTCAGATTAAGGACTAGAGTTGTAAAGTAAAAACTCTGTGGTTGGCCAAACTTAGGAGTTGGTAGTAACCAGAGAAAAGAGGACAGAGTTCAGGGATACCCAGACGTGGGTTCCCATTGGCCCCGTGACACTCAGCAAGTATTGGAAACAGCAAGTGTTTCCAATAATAATAACGAATGGCTTACTGAATTGTCCTGGAGATTAAACAACTGTGTCTATAAAGTGCTCATATCTCCACCATATATAGAGAAGGACTTGACAGATGTTCACTTGTACTCCCTCGTTTCAAATTTGAATGTTCCACCACAATGAGGCCATTAAAATCTCTTCACAAACATATATTTGCACATAGTACAGTGACCTCCATTTTATCCTTTACATTGAAAGGATGGAAAGTTCATTGGGAAAGAAGACAAGGCAAGGTGAGTTACTTGAGATCTGATGCAGACTTGGAGGGCCAGTCACAAAGAGAATGTAGGTTCGGTCTTTGAGGGGTTCGTGGGGATATACTGAGGACGTTCTTTAAATCTATGGACAGTTGTGTTTCCCTAGCTTGTTGGTACTTTACCATGCAAACAGCTAAAATCACTAAAATATCTTGTGTTAACTTTTTTCTTGCATTTTTAAGTTAATTAAAATTTGATTTTGCTTAATTGTTTGAAAGCACATGGCTTCTTATGATAAACTGGAGAGCAGGGTTCCTGAGAGCACTTTCAACAGACACAGGGTTCTGAGTAGCCCCCACAACAGTCCCATGGCCGCTCTGCCTTCTCTGATGTTCTCATGGAGGACAAGCTGGGGAAGTTTTTCAAGGTCCCTTACCTCTTCCCCCTCCATGCAGGGTCCTCATCTTACTCAGAGGAGGAACGCAGATACACACTCACTGCTAATTCCATGGCAGATAACAATGCAACAACACAGAAATATGGTTCCAGAGAAGCTGACATATAATGACACACACGAGATAGCATTCACTCTTGCCGAGAAAGACAAAAGCAATGAACTCACAGACCCAGGTGAAAGCCAAACAAATCCTTATCACTTGGAGGCAATGTGATAAATGAGATATTGCAACATGACCTATGGGTGGCGTTAAGATGGCTGGAGGTTCTTGTTTAGCCCTTTACTACCATTGCTTCACCTCCAACCCTTCCCGTTAATATCAACAGAGCACTACATGCCCGGTCCAAATGAAACGATAATCCTCTTAACAAAAAGATGGCTAACTCCATTGATATTTTCTCTGGCTAAGTCTTCTCTCTCTCTCTTTTTTTTTTTTTTTAAGATTTGTAAAAATTTACTTGTTTATTTGTCAGAGAGAGAGAGCTCAGCAGGCAGAGCAGGGAGGGGGAGAAGCAGAGCCCCCACTGAGCAGGGAGCCCTTTTGTGGGACTCGATCCCAGGACCCTGGGATCACAACCTGAGATGAAGGCAAATGCTTAACCGATTGAGCCACTCAGGTGTCCCTCTGGCTAAGTCTACTTAACAGGAGTATATCTTGACATCTTAAGGAACCATATTTATTTATTTACTTATTTATTTATTTGAGAGAGACAGAGATAGTGCGAGTCCAGGGTGAGGATGAAGGGAGAGAGAGAGAATCTTATGCAGGCTTCTTGCCCAGTGCGGAGCTGCACGCAGGGCTCGATCTCGGGACCCTGAGATCATGACCTGAGCCGAAAGCAAAAGTCACTTAATGGACTAAACCACCCATGCTCCCTAAGGCAGCATAGTTAAAGAAAACAATTCTCACATGGGATTCAGCACAACTGATATCTCTTCATGGACCAAAGACTTTCTACCTGCTAATGCTAGAGGAGAGCAAAGCCATCCCTCTTCCAGAGAGGACCAATCATGAATAAACCCAGAAATGAAGGCAAGCAAGTCACTCTCAGCTGAAGCCCACTTGGAGGCAAAATGCTGTCACCTCTTGATTACCCAAGGTAAGTCCATAACATGGAAGTCCAAACTGAAAGATCATTCTAACCCTTTTGTGCTCTGATTTTACTTCTCCAGCCAGTGTGCGTGCCTAATTATGTTTAAATAATGTAGTCTCTAAAACCTTATCTTAAAGTCAGTATTTACATTTGACCCAGAAAAAGACTTCTCTGGGTGCCCAGTGACCATTGGTTACAGCTGCAACAGCAAGGACTCAAGCGTGAATCCCAGAAAGTGTCCACCCACCTTTCAGAACAAGCTAAGAAAAAAATGCTTGACCATCATTGAGGCTTCCCCTCTTCTGTGGCTTTCTGTTTTTGTTTTTATTTTGTTTTGTTCTGCTTTCTAGATTTTGGTTCAACATGCAGTGGTCTTCTCAGACGATTTCAAACACCTCTCCCCTCAAAAGGATCATTCCGCATAGGGTTACATCAGAGAAAGCACCTCAAGCAATGTGTACATCCAATTAGAGATTCACCTGGAAAAATTCGTCAGCTACATATCGCTTTCTAAGAGTGAAAACAACGCTGCATCCCAGAACTTTATTGATAACTTAGGACTGCCTTGCAACAAGAGTTTCTCGTCTGTTAGACAGATTCACTTATCTTAGCGTCGAGATTGATGAGGACATGCTGAAGAGGAACAACTGAGATCTTGGCCACTTTCCCAGTCCCAACTAACAGGAACATGAATTCCCTGAGCATGAAAGCCCAGCTCTCACGAAATATTTCTTCCTCGTGGCACAGATAAGCATAGTTGATGGAGATCCCTAAGTCATATCAGCGACAGTAACTTGGCTCCTAGGGCTTCTCCAGTTCCTGATGGAACGACATTCCTGGAGATGCGATTCACCCCCCGCCCCTGCTTCCTCCCTGCTCTCCTAGGAAGGGAAGTCACTGTGCTATTCATTTCTCACTAAAGGATAACAATGTCTACGACCCTGCCTCATTGTAATGGGACTGCCAGAGAAGGCTGCAGGCACTCAATGTCAAATCATCCGGGAATACACTGATTTATTTAACTCTCAGTACATTGCTGTGGGTTAAGGGTTTAATAAAGTTGAACATAATGGAGGACTTTGGGAAGTACCATGGCTAGTCTATTTGAAAATTCATTTCCCTGGCAGCTTTCTCTCATTCTGTTGACAGACTGTAGAACCTTGCTTTCATCTCTTTCCTCTCTTTACAGCTTAACCTGGTCCCTGAAGGAGTATGCTCTTTCTAGAAGATAGATTGAGCACTACACACAACATGAAAACTTTACACACTCTTCCTGTTGTCATCTGAAAGATTTTTCTACCTGGAAGGAATAACTTATCTCACCTTTCATTCTCAGACTGGCTTTACATAGAATTCCTTAGGAGGACCAACATTTTTTAAGCTTTATGGAGGGATATAAGCTGAAGCTTGGGTTCCTCTTAATTTTTCTTTCTCCCTGGTGACATCTGTGACAGCTTTCCCCATTGCTGTTAACCGTAATAGAAATTTAACTGCACTTTGAGGATATGTGATTTCAGAGACACAACCTGATTTTCTGTCTGAAGGAGAAAAGAGCTAAAAGCATCAAGGCAGCATGAAGGCTTAGCAAACAGAGAATGGGGACCACGTGAGGGACGAAGTGGTCACTCCATATAATGTATGTACTCCAAACTGGAAACAAACTAAAGAAGTAAAATAAATATCTTTCAGATAACTTCCACAGGTAACCAGTCTGTTGATAAAAGAATGCATACTGCTAAAAATGGTCACAAATCATGTTTTTAATTATTTTCCCCAATAGTTTTTCATTCTTTTTTTTTTTTTTTTTTTTTTTTTAGTTTTTCATTCTAATCAACATCTAGAAAATGTCTATCAAGTGCTTAGTGGTGCTTGTTTGACTTAAACGGATATAGTATCTTTGTCCTCCAGAAGCTTTACAAAAGATGTTCACCATTTATAAAGCCTTGCAAAACATTCAGAAATAAAAAATATATATATGTCAGGTAATAAAATAAAGCACCACATTCAACTTTGGAAAAATTCACTGTCAAAGCCAGACCTCCATCATCCAGGAAGTCGGCGACTCCTTCCGGCACCAAACACCAGCTAGCTAAACGTTGTTTGCAGGTTCCAAATAGGAATATTAAAATACTACGGGGAAAAGATTGAACAAAAGTTTTATTGGAAAGAGCTTAGAGCTGCTTGCTGAAAAACACAGACCAGGGTACCAGCAGGCAAGGGTTATTCAATTTCAAGTCATTTCGCATGCACAGAAGACGGCTTCCCTTTCACACTCACCACGAAAATACTTCCCAGGAATGCTGCAGGAATGGGCAACGGCGATGCACGGTCACAGGGAAGTCGCTGGGAAAAGGTTACAGTGAGAAACTTAAGAGTTACCCATCAAACTCTATTTCAGTGACATCCTTTGAAGTTTGGAACTCAAAACCAAGGCGGTTTGGCACCTACAGAGTACATGGAAGGACAGCGTGTTCCTCCCTGGCTAAAAGGCCAATGGGCAGCAGAATTACAAGAAGAAGATGCAAATGGCGAAGGGCTCAGTGGAAACTGGCAGTCCTCTGGAATATAATAACTAATGGGAGGTCTTTCCGCTCGAGTCACAAATAAGGCGAATGTTTCTATAACGGCCAGTCTCTGGTTGACGAAACTCTGTGTTATGAACTGGAATGTACCTTTTAACTTGGTAATTAATGAACTCCAATTGCCATCGCTTTCACAGTTTAAACGTCAGGATGCTAGGAGCTTTGCAAAAACTTTTCAACTGAGTGAGAAGGCTTTTTGGAATTGCTAAAAGCCATCCGTGAGGACATCTGCCAAACCAGATCGCGGCTCTTACCCGAGCTCCTCTTCCAAGACCCTTCTCCTCTGGGGAGTAGGGACCTCAGACAGCTCAGCACACATCCCCTTTCCATGTTAATTTGGTTTTAGTTTGGGCATCAGCTCCGTGTTAGGTCATACTCTTCTGGCCTCCACCTGCCTCTCCAGGGTGACTGAGGGTGAGCCTGACCCCTCCTGGTTTCTCCCTGGGAGCCCGTCCTCAGCTCCTCTGTGCACCAACACAGCCTCCTCACCACCCCTGCAGCCCACACCACACTGGCCTAAAGCACAGCTGCCCATTGCGGGTGTGTCTGTTTACACTTCATTTCTCAGGGAAGCCTTCTGTGAGGCCACACCCCGGGGGAGGTCTCCCTGGTCCATACTCTCCCCCGCTACGGCATATAGTTCTCCATGGAAACTGTCATCCCCTTGCCCCTATCTATTGTTCACACTGCCCTCCCTCGTGAAGAGTAGCCCCGCGAGCCCCACAAGCGGCATCACCAGAGCTCCATCTAGCATAGGGAAGACAACGCTGAGGTTGTGTGTTTGAGGTTTGACTACTCAACTCAGTACTCAAATTACATAAGTTAATCAGGAGCAAATTAGTAGTACATTGTGCCCACTATGTGGATACTTCTGTCCCTAAACTAACTAATAGTGGCCCGCCGCCCTCCGGGGCACTCTAGAACACCAGAATACTTAAGCCTGGCAAAGAGAGACATCACACCTTTTCTCATTTACGCCCTCACCACTAGTGATTACTTCCTCTTAGTCTCTCTCCACCTTGAACTGTCAAATAGGCTTTAAAGTTCAAAGGAGAGAGTAGTTTAATGAACAGCATATGAAATAAAGAACAATAGTATTAGCCTGACAACAGCTCACAGAGACAATGTATGAGCATTAACTAGTTTGCATGCTTTATCAAGGAAATGCATATGCAGAAATGAAATTTCTTCTTAAATTATTTCCTATTCATTGGAAGTAGTGAGAAACAATATGAAAAGGGAGGATGTAGCAATAGAGATAAATTAATAAAGCACATAGTTTAGGTCATACTACTCGCTTTATTTTAATATTGGTAATGATAACAAATATCAGAACAATGTAGTAATGTAAGTAATTCCAAAAGGAATTTTGAAGAGGTTAATAATTTCCCATCCCTGTTCATAGTATATTAAACATTGATTGATCAGTAGTAGCTTGAAGGTAGTAGCTTAAAGGTATGAATCAATTAGCAGTCTCCTAGGTGAACGAGCTCTAAACTGAGAATCCAAGGGAATGGTGTGCATTTACACAACTTGGAAAAACAGTGCCATAAATATTTTATAAGAATTACTGCTGTTCTTCAAGAGACAAGTTTCCAGAAATGACCAAGGTAGAAAACATTTCAGGCAGATCAGTGCAACGTATGGAAAATTCAGTAAAGTTCGCAGGAAGTTCATTAATAACATAGGGAATATAAGTAAATAAATATAAATAAACATAGGAAACAGAAATAAAACTACTTATTTTTAATAAGTAGTTTAAAGTAACATTAAAGTAGTTTTAAGTAACATTTTACAGTATTATAAAGTAATATTTTACAGTAAAAATCCTGTAAAATAAAGATGTATATATATATATAGATGTGTGTGTGTGTGTGTGTGTGTGTATATATATAGAACTACATTTAATGAATTCAAAAATATGTCTCCACTAGCTAACTAGAACACAATGTAGCATAATATCACTTTTAACTCCACTCTGGGCTTCCCGTTTTGGCAGATTCGCCTCATTGAGGCACTGCAGGAGAACCAGTTATTTCTACAGCATTCATGAGGTCTCCAATGGGGACATCCCTTACAAAGAAAGGCAGAATAATCATAGGTAAATACCTATGTAAATACCTAGGTAAATACCAGTGAGGGGGGAAATCCACAGGAAAAAAAAATAATTATTTACTGATAAATCCGCTTTGCATTTAGTATCTCTTACCCTATATGCATGGCCTCTTGATAGGATACAGGGAATTAGGAGACAGAATAGCAACTGATTCATGTCCATAAGCAGAATTGTCTCTCCCTTTGCTGGGGAGCCCAATGTGCCAGCAGCTCTCAAAAGACGCTCAGATGCTAATTCCAAAAATAACCTAAACATATCCATGTCACCTGAAATCTGAGACTTGGTATAGTGACAGTTCTATAAAACTTCTATAAAAGGAATATAAGTCAGTAAAGCAGATACATCAAAAATATGCTTAAGCTCAATAGATATTAAAGAGGTGGAATTTTCCAAAGGGAAATAAAGGTAACGATAACACATAAAAAAGAGATAGCTGTAGATCTGAGAATTTTATTGCGATAAATTGAATTTTGGGCCCCAGTTTTTGCCCTTTCTTGTGCCCATGTTTTCTTTCAGGTAGCTTTGTTTTTTCTCTTAAAAAGAGAGAAAGATTTCCCCACTCCTTGGAACACAACCTACAACTTGGTTTGGCCAACAGAATGTGGACGGAAGGGTCTGTTGGCTACACACGGTGGTTTCTGTTTGCCTCCTTGCTCTTTGGCCATTGCCACAAGAACGTGAGCAACACGTGGGGCAGAGCTGAGTCCATCTCACAGAGACACCTGGCCAGACCTGCACCTAGAAGCAAAGCCGCCCAACCAAGTGTGGCCTTGGCTGACTGTGCTCCCCCTCGTGTACGTGCATGGAATGAAGAAATGCTTCTGTCCGGATGGTACTCAGATTTGGTGGTTTTCTGTTACACAGCACTATTCTGACAATAGCTAAGTGATACACTTACACATTAAAATGAGAAAAAGGGTACGCCTTTCCCTTAGGAATCTGGAAAAATATTTCTCTCTTCCCGAGATTGTTCGCTCTTTTACCAGGAAATCAGCAAATTCACATCTGATTGATCTAGAGAGTTACATCCAATGAGTTCCTTCAAGGTTGGCCACTGACTCACTTTCCTCCTTCCTATACTAACAATCATATTAACGTTCAAATGTTTACCCTTTCCTCTCATGTGCTGGGGATATTAATGACTGTGACCTCATCTGTAAACTTGTAGAATTAAATTACACCAGTGGTTCTTGAATGTCCTTTGGGTCCCAGGGTTCCAAGCAGGTGTCTGGAGGAGACAGCATGACGGAAGCAGAGGAGGAAAAAGCTAAATGGTTGAAGTGCTAACGTCTCCATCAGCAAAACTCTGTTTTAATCTATCTTGGATATTGAGAACATTGAGATTTTACTTGGAAAATTAGTTCCTCTGCTTAAAAAGTAAAATTAAGAACCACTCGACAAAATGTTTTTTAATGTCTCCTCACACTGAAAACACTGTGCTGAGGAGTTTTGTTTTGGCCACTTCCATCTCTTCATCACAACCGCCATGAACCCTAACTTAAGGTATGATCACCTCAACTCCCATCACAACTTCCTGACGTACTCCCTGCGATAAGTTATAAATTATGCCATTTCATTCCCCTGCATCAAATGAAAGTAAAACCACAACTGGTGGGGCCTCGGGCTCGGCCTTTCTGCAGTCTGACTTCCTGGCTCTTACCTCACCTGCCCATGTTGGCTTAAACACACCCAGCTCTTTCCCCCTCAGAGTCTTCTCCCATGCTGGTGCCTCTGTTTGGAACACTCTTCCCCTACTCTTCCCATGTCGACTTTTTATTACCCTACAGTTTTCCATTGCTAAGCCACCGGGCTTTCACGGATCACTCAAACAAATGCAGGTCCCGTCTGCCTCCATTATTCTCCATGACAACATGGAAGTTGCGCCCTCTTCTTTGCACTCACCATGACTTGCACTTATAGGAGCATTTGCTGGCTACTTTTATTATTTGACTTTCCATTGAGTATGAGCTCCATTATTTTTGCATTCCCACGACCCAAAGCCTTGCCTGGCATATGTATATGCTCAATCACATGACTGAATAAGTGACTTCCTTAGCTTTTATCAACAGGCCTTTTTTTTCATTACCACCTGCCTACGCTGTATAGTATTTCCCTGTTAACACGTGGTCCCAGTCTCTGATGTGCTCACACCTGATCGCTCTCTTAGTTACCTTCCTTAATTCATGTATGGTGTTCCTTCTACCCCTGCATGTCAGAATTTTCCCTTTCAACTTGCTTTATTCACCATACCTCCCTCTTCTTATCCTTTTGGCACTGATGGCCACGATCGGATCTGCTCTAGAACATTATTACCAAGCTAATCCTGTATCTTAAAATTAGATTATACTTGGAATGAACTTAACCATAACAGTTATTCAATAAATGTGATCCGATAGAAGTAAATGCTCTATGCTATTTGTCTGAGGTGAGTGAGGGCTTTGGGGAATGCCCAAATTTCAAGCATCGTAACCAGCATATAGTTTCAAGTAAACAATGACTGAAGTCCTAACTAATTTCATTATCCTTTGTCAGAAGAAGAGACAGAAATAAGTGTCTGGTTTGTGTATATTCTAGGAAATAGGGACCCGATGGACAAGAATATGGTGTGTCTTCCCAGTGGTGCCCCGAGCAGAGATAGCAGATCTGAAGAATGGTAACATTATGATCATTAGAGGAGTGAAGTCTGTGGGGGGCGGTAGGTTGGTCATGAGCTCTCACGACACTCTGGATGCTCTGAGAGTAGGCAAGAGGCTTCTGGCTTCCGGAAAGAGAATTCTCCCAGAAGTGAAAAAGTTGGCATCTTGGCTTAGACCAAAATGTCTTAGTGAGTTTGTTTGGTATGAGTCAAGTTAGAAAAATTCAGTGTATCCTGAGTGAAGTGAAAACATTTAGTTTCCTTATCTACAAAGCTGAGAACCACACTGTAAACCACAGTTCAAAAGGAAAGGTCCCTGGCCTCAGACATCGGTAGACAACAACTCCATGGTGCCCAGCTTCCGCCCTCATTTGTGAGAGGTGCCGTCTCTATGGTTGTCTATCTTTGGCAATTAGATGATGTACTTTTGTGAGCAAATGATTACACAAAATGGAGTCAGATAATATGAGCATTTCGGGTCACCAAGGCAATCGGACGTTCGCTCGAGCGGAGACACAATTCTGTAGCTTCAGCATATGCTCGTGGGTGTGACGTAACTAGGGTTTCCCTTTTATCCAAACGAAGAAGTTGGATAACATCTCGACAAGCTGGGGGGGTCACCAACTCTCTGCAGTAATCAGCACAGGGAAAATTTCAGGAAGGAAGGGATTAAGGAAAATGACAAAAATTTTCAAACCTGGCACTGATATCTTCCCCACGGTTGGATGCTTCAACTCCATGATGAGGCCATTGTGTAACACCTTTAAATGTAAAAACAGACAGGAGAATAAATTATAAAATAAAACTATTTAGTCTCAAGGAGTTCGAAAAGCCTCCTATTTGGCCCATTGAAGAAAAGATATTGCAAAACATAGAGATGTTTGGAATTTTAATTTGGAAGTAAATGTTTTATTTTATTTTTTTAAGATTTTTTATTTATTTATTTGACAGATGGAGATCACACGTAGGCAGAGAAGTAGGCAAAGAGAGACGGAAGCAGACTCCCCGCTGAGCAGAGAGCCTGCTGTGGGGCTCGATCCCAGGACCCTGGGATCATGACCTGAGCCGAAGGCAGAGGCTTTAACTCACTGAGCCACCCAGGCGTCCCTGGAAGTAAATATTTTAAATAACAATATTTCTGTCCTCTATTAAACCAAGTGAAGCCAAAAAGAATTAGAAGATTCCAGGACTAACAAACTGCATTTTTTAATAAAGTCTTCCCATTCTTCAAAATGTTATTCGCTCCTAAGTATAGGGTATGATTCCCCCCCCCACTTTCATCTATGTTTGATCCTCTAAATAATAAAGTTTGGCCTCTTCCTGCATTACCTCACTGCAGGACATGGCCAAAGTCAACTGCAGAAGGACAGAATGCAAGGAGAACCAGGACCTGGAAAAGAGCAGCCCATGGGGATGGTATATGTGTTCCCACCAATGTATTCAGTGGAAGGTGTGGGGAGACAGACCAGTTTGAAAGGCGAACCAGAACTAGAAGGCCCAGTGGCTGCTGGGAGTGGACAGATTCAGGGCTGCTCTTATCAGAGCCAGGAGCCCCGAGTGGACTCAGGTCAGACACTTGAGCAGGAGACAGAAACCAGACATGTTTTCAGTGGTAACAAGACCATAACGATCAGACTAGATCTCAGAACGATGAGTCAGTAGGAGCTGGCAAGGAGAAAACTGAGGAAAACAACAACAGCAACAACAGAGACCCCATCCTAGAGGGCTGGTTAGACTCCCATGCACGGTGACCAGGATCAAGAACACGAGGCAGACTTGACCTCAGGGTTAAGACACAAGGCCAGTTACTAGGCCAGGGACATTCTATCAGGACCAGAGAAACAGAAATGTGACTTGATGTTGAATTGCTTGATCACTGGAACAGAGCTACCTAAATTCTTGGCTTTCATTTTTCCTACGGGGTAGGTAGGAATCCAGAATGTGGCAGGGATCAAGCGTCCTCCAACTGTGGGTGGAGGATGAGATGGGGACATGGAACTTGATTCTAGAACCTGAAATCTGAATTATGGGAGGCAAAAATGTTTGGTCAAACACAAACGAAAATGCTACAAAAGTTGTTTTCCTTTGTTTATTTTATTTTTTTTTTAACAACTGGAGGCTACCTGGGTATACTGTCTCAAAGAACCCCCAAATTCAATTTACTATTCCTATTACTGAATGTTCACTGAGACTGAATTGATTTCACCTGTACTGCCTACCAAATGGAGAGCTTCTCTCTTCCCATTCTGTGCAGGGATCTAAGGGGCAGAAGGGATTGAGTGGCACAGTAAACTTACGGACCAGGCTTTCATGCTAATATCCCAAACAGCCGCATGTTGTGATGGTTCTACAGGATTTTGAGCTTCAGGTAAAAACAACATGTGCATATCCATACCCTCATCATAGTCTTTTCACACAGAGTTAAAAGAGCATGGAATTAAAAACAAATAAACAAACAAACAAAAACTAACTAACAAAAATGATTTCTCATTTGGACAACCCAGGGGAAAGAGGTCAAAATTCTTGGGCTCTCTCCAAGTCGGGGGAGCTTTTTGGTCATGTTACGGAATAAGCCAGTAAGACAACCTTGCAGGTGACATTTTAAGGTTATAAGTATGACCCTGCTGTGTCTCAATATTCTGGGGCACCACTGTTTTCTTTGGGAACGGTCACCACCTTTGGGGCAATGCTCTTTAAACAACCCCGTCAACCCCCCCTCAGCGAGGGTGATGCCACACCATATGGAGATCCTTTCTAGGGATGCCTTGCCTCTCTTTTGGAATCACCAGCTTTGCACCCAGGAGCTGGCCAGAGAAAATTCTTGCCAGTGTTAGAACTGAGCTATAATTTAACTCTGGTGTGGCTCGTTCTCAGCACCCGCCCAGCACAGCCTCCTCCTATGTGGGTGTGGGGGCTAAATGCCAAGGCGAGGTGCTAAATCTCAGTTCTACTGAGGACAGGAACAAAAATACCAAGCTAAATTTCACTCGAAACAATTATCTGCACACTGAATCATTCTTCTCTTCTCCTATCTGTTGCCCTCCTGACTACCTCTTCGTAATAACACTGCAGTGCTACTCACAAAAGACAAAAGTGAGTGTTCTTTAGCTAAATATAACTTAACTGATACTGTTGAAATTAATTAACGCTGAATTCTAATCGTGGTGGAAACGTTAAGTGTCAAACGTGAAAGGGTAGTTGGTAAAGGTCAAGGGACATACATCAAAGTTTTGTGCAAGCAAAACCTCGCAGTTGATTGAAGTGTCTTGGGGAAGCAGCTTAAAGAAGGTACTTCCTTCGGCCCTCCCCTCATTACTGTCTGTATATGATCTTCCCGACAGGAAACTTTGTAATCCAGCCTCATCACTTCCCTTGCATCGAAAATCACTCAGTTTCAGGCAGAAATATAAATCGTTCCCATGCTTGGCACAGGAAGTTAACTGCAGCTTTTAATTTGCTATAGCGTTTGTACAGTTAGGAAATAAATGGGCTAGCCTGCGCCCCCATCTTCAGAAAGCACGGACCAATTCCCCTGCTGGGTCACTAGCCACTTTTATGGAAAACCGTGAGTCAATACAATTCCATAGGCTTCCTTCATGAATCAGGTCAGATGATCTCGGGGAACAATTGAAGCCGGAGCCCTGCTGTCCCTGGAAACCCTGCCTAATGACTCGGAATCTTGGAAAACTCTCCAGCCTTGTTTGTGGGGCGAGTCCTGCTCTGTTTAGTAACATATTCGAGAATCTCAGAACCCAGGCAGTCTGTCTGAATTTCAGCATAAATTTCTCCTCCTGCACTTCAAGCGTATTGTCTCCCCCTAACTTCATTGGAAACGCAGGACCTTGGCATGCACCAGCATTCGGATAACATTTCCTTGGCAATGGTGACGAAATGTTCCCCGTTCCTTTTCTCACCAGGGCTCAACACCCTAAACCCTTATTACCTTAACCTAGAAATTCAGATTGAAAGTGTTTCATTTTCTGACCACTCACAATGGAATGGGGACCTCAGCTCTAGAGGCCTCCGATACCATTTTCTCTTAAGGCAATATCATGGCTGGAACCCCTCAGCCTGGCTTTTTGGAGCATTTGGGGTACACATTTAGTTATTTTTAAATGAGGCAAAGAACCTTCCCCAGAACTTTGCCCTGAATGTTGTCCTTCTTTTCCTTATTTTATCCTCCCTAGATCTCTTATGGTGGGGTAGCTCTTCTAAATTTCATTTTTTCTCTTTATAATTGCAAAAGCCTATTCCTGACAAGAATAGAAGTGTAGCGAGTGCACCAATCTCTTTAGCAAAGTATCAGGCCAATTTAAAATAAGGTTTTTCTTTCTTCTTCAAGAGTTTCACAGATTGACAGCCTAATGACAGAGTCAAATGGTAATGTATTAATGATGGCGGTGGGGGGAAGGGTAAAATGTATACCTTAAAGTGATGTGGGAAATAAAAGTTTAAGTGAAAGTAGGAAAGTCTTTTGAATAGTCCTATAGCAGGAGTGGCAGACCCCGTCTGTAATACAGCACTAACAAGAAAAGAAATGTAAAAAATCAAAGAGCAATACCCACTCTATAGGTGGTGAAAATCTCTAAGGAAAGCCAGAGCTCTGGGTCAAGAGTAGAAGTAGCAAAACATACACAAAGGATAAGAGACAGACTGCCGGCATTAAGTGACATACACGAATGGTATGTGTAAAGATATTGAAAATCAATATAATCCCACCAATGACATTAACCGTGTTGTGCAATAGCGACCTGACCTACCCCCCAACTTTGAACAGAGACGTGACCTATTCATTCCACTGAACAAACATCACAGAGCACCTATATATTAGACAATAGGATGGGGCTGGCAGTAAAAAGATGAATGAACTTGCATTCAAAGTGCCTGTAATTAGAAGGGAGGGTTGGGAATAAGAGACCTGAGCCAATTTTTACAGCGGTTTAAGCTCCACGTGAAGGAGCAAAATCCAATAAGTAATAAGTAAGTGACTTTGTCTACCTTGGGAAGAAGCTGCAGGGCCTAGTAAAAGGCACTGCACAAAGACAGTATCAAAATAAAATGCCAGGTTAGCAATCGCAAGGATAAGTAGAATACCAACAGTTATTGCCCACAAAACTCCTTAAGGGTCAGGCATTGTGTTACGAGGTAAAGAGCTGTCTCCGTCCCAATCGTCTGATTAAGTAGACCAGGTAGGAATTACTCTCATCTGCATTTCTCCTGATAGGTGATGGAAGCCTAAAGAGGTCGAGAACTTGCTCAAGGTTCGCAGTTAATAAATGGTTGACTCTGGATTATAATTAAGGTATGTCTGACCCTAACCTCTTAGCCAGTTGGAGACTCAGTAAAAGAAAAAAAAAAAAAAAGTCAAGCATAATTTGATTTACCATTAAAATAACTAGCTGATGTGGTCAATTCTGTAAAACAAATTAGTCAATTTGCTGGGGAAAGAAAATCAGCCAAACGGATTGCTTGGCATCATGTAGCCCAATTAGTTAATAAACTGAGCTGCTCCCTTCCTGGGAGCCAAGGCTACCACAGATACAGAGGCTCTGAAAAGAGGAAGGATTTTGGCCCTAGCCTGGCTCAGATTTTGAAGGGGACAGACCCAGCAGGTAACCTTGGGCAAGGCACTTACATACTCTGAGGCTCAAAACCCTCCTCAATAAGAAGGTAGCAATAATATCTCTTTCTCAGGAGTTCGTAAGGATTAAGTAAGATATGAGTATAAAACGGCGAGCATAGCACCTTGGACAGAGTAAACTCACAATTAATGGCAACTAATTATCATTATCATTAGACTGGGTTCAAACTCTGTCTCCACCAAGGACAAGCTGTAGGGCTTTAAGATGCATTCATTCATGTGACAAAAATAAACACATTAACAGTAATGATTAATAATCAATAATAATCATTAAATGCATATTAATGTTCCAGGCATTATTAAGTGCTGAGAAAAAAAAAAAAAAACTAAGTCGCAGAACAAGCAAGGCCTTTACCCTCCAGAAGCTTACGTCTTATAAGGCATATTTTTTACTTAAATAGTATCCACCAGACTGCTATTTTTACTTAAAAATATCTGTTTAGTTCCCTGCTTTATCCCCAGTGCCTTGAACATTACCTGGGACTATCTGATAGATGCTAAATAATATTTTATTGGGTTTAACAAACTACATTTATTTATTCATTTATTTAATTAACTAATTGATTAAATTGAATTAACTAAGTAGCAAGTGGTTCCTTTTGGTTTCTTCATTTAGTGGAGGGTGTTGTCTCTTTTAAAATTTTAATAAATCCCTAGATTTCTCTAGACATGAAAATGTTTTACTGGCTTCCCAAAATATCCTCATTTGTAGGAACTTAGTTATCAAGTTCCAATGTCGCCTTGCCACAATTCCCTCAGCTTCCTAAAGTTTTCCAAGTATCTGGAATCTGCCCTAGGTATAGTGATCCTATCCAAAAACACTGCAGAGGCCAAGAGGAGAAGCTCCTTGAGGACCATGGTCATTAAGAGTGAAGAAAAGCCAGAAAGGGGGATGCGGAAATTCAACAGAAACAGTTGGCATATGCCTTATACATGTGAAGTGAATCTACTGCACTTGAAGAAAATAATGATAGTATTCTTCCTCATTGGGAAAATTCAGAAAACTATTCCCAAAACAGGCATGGGTATCTTAGAAAGCAACAAAGTATTCCAATGATCTCATTCATTCCATGGTCCTTTATCACTCAGTCATTCCTGTAGCTTGAGAGGAGAACAGCTGTGGTAAAGTTTCAATAACTGAAGGCATAACATACAATTAATATGCTGAAAGTTAATTCAACTCTCCTGAGAAAAAAATGCAAAAGTAACACACAATTCATGAAAAAAATGAACAAGTAAATCCCTAACTTAGATCATGGAGAGTGGATTTAAGTGCTGACACTTTTTTTTTTTTTAAAGATTTTATTTTTATTTATTTGACACAGAGAGATCACAAGTAGACAGAGAGGCAGGCAGAGAGAGAGAGAGAGGGAAGCAGGCTCCCTGCTGAGCAGAGAGCCCGATGCGGGCCTCGATCCCAGGACCCTGAGATCATGACCTGAGCCGAAGGCAGCGGCTTAACCCACTGAGCCACCCAGGCGCCCAAGTGCTGACACTTTCTTTTGTCTTACTCGTTTTGAAACAATTTGCTATCACTAAACTTACTCTGGTGTTAATGCACATGACACAGCCTTTCCCCCTCCTTTTTCTAATGAAAAACACAAATATTAGTCTTTCAAAGAGGTATTCTAACATGTATGTATAGTTTAATGAGAACATGTAAAAACTTAAGAACATTACCCAAGTGTTTCCAGCACCGAGTTTGTCCCAATTCCTCCCTCTTCTATTCCCAAATAATCATCTCCTGATTTTTTAAAATTATCCTTCCTTTTTTCATTCTTATATCCTATATGTTTATGTCTCTAAGAATTTAGTGCCTGTTTTCACCCATTTATAAGATTTATATCAATGAAATCATGTGTATGTATTCTTCTCTGATTTGCTTTTTCTCTTTAACCTGGTTTTTGAGACTCGTCCATTTTGAAGTAATTATGGCCACTAATGTAAATTATGTCATTATATAGATATATCATAATTTATTAATTCATTCTGCTTTTACATTGCTTTCAGTTATTTTGCTACAACAAACACTGCTGTCATACTAACATCTCTTCAGGCAACAATGACTCTAGGGCACAAACCTAGACACCAGGTACATGTACCTTTAATATTAGTTAACAGCATTCCTACCAGCCCCGCATCGGGCTCTCTGCTCAGCAGGAGGCCTGCTTCTGTTCTTCTCTCTCTCTGCCTTCTTGTGATCTCTGTCTGTCAAATAAATAAATAAAATCTTAAAAAAAAATAGGCAAAGGCATAAACAGACATGTTGCCCAAGGAGATACATAGATGGCAAATTAGCACATGGGAAGACACTTAATATCATTACCCATGAAGGAGATATAAACTGAAAGCATAATGACACAATACCAATGGCTAAAGTTTTAAAAAGGGACACCAAACATTAGCAAACAGAAACGGGATCACTCACACAATTCTGTGGAGAATGTCAGACAAAAATCTGCATATAACAAATAACATGGAGGACATAGGGAGATGGAGAGAAGGGAGTTGAGGGAAATTGGAAGGGGAGATGAACCATGAGACACTATGGACTCTGAAAAACAATCTGAGGGTTTAGAAGGGGCGGGGGGTGGAAGGTTGGGGGAGGCCTGGTGGTGGGTATTATGGAGGGCACGTATTGCATGGAGCACTGGGTGTGGTGCCTAAACAATGAATACTGTTAAGCTGAAAAGAAATAACAAATAAAAATAAATTTTAAAAAATCTGCATATGAACATTCTTAGCACCTTTATTTGTAATCGCCCAACACTGTGAACAGCAGAGAGGTCTTTCAACCTGTGGATCATGAAGCTAACTGCGATACAGCATAGAATGGAATACTCCACACTGGAAATAAGAAGAAACAAGCCATTGATTCACACCACAGCCTGGATGAATGTTGATGGAATTGTGCTGAGTGTAAAGAGCCAATCCCCAAAGATTACATAGTGTATGGTTGATTCCATTTACACAGCATTCTCAAAGTGATGAAATTCCAGAAACAGGCAATGGATTCTGGGAGAGAGTTCAGGAAAGATGGCAGCTGAATGGTTTTCAGGGCAGTAGGAGGGATTTCATGATGGAGCTGTCAGTATCTTGACTGTATCCATGTTATTACCCTGGTTTTTCTGATGCAAGATAGTTTGGCAAGATGTTACCATCATCGACCTGGGTAAAGGCCACCCAGGATCCCTGTACTAGTTCTTACAACTACATGAAAATCTATAATTATCTTAAAAATAAAATTTAATATTTTTTTTAAATTTTGGTCTTCCATATTTTGCTTTTGGAAAAAACTGGAATTGAATTTCGCATATGACGTGGGAAGGGATTCAATTTCACTTTTCCCCCAGAGCAATTTGGAGCAGTCTCCTTCCTTTCCTCATGAATCTGTAATACCAGCTCTGGGGTAGATCACTTCTGTACATGTTGGGGCTGCTCCTGGGCTCTCTGTTCTGTCCCGTAGGTACATTTGTCTACCCCGTGGCCAATACCACACTGACCAAATCCCTCTCTTTCATCACACGGATCAGTGTTTCATTTGGCAAGATCCCCACCACACCCCTGCCTTGTTCTTTGTCTTCAGGGGTTCTTGGACCTTTACTCTTCTCTATAAATTTTAAAGTCAGCCTTTTAGGTTCAAGGAAAACCCTACTGGGCAGAAATAAATTACTACAATATTATCTTACTACCCATTAAATGTTTACTTTAATAATTTCAATTTATTTAAGTCATTTTTAATATGTTTTATAAAGTGTTAGCATTTTTCATAATGGCTTTGCTCATTTTTCATTAGATTTGTCCCTTATAAAAGCAGTCCATGTTAGCTGCCAAGGTGAAATGGATCTTTTTTTTTTTAAAGTTGCTGCTTATTGCTATTATATAGGAATAAAATTTACTATAAAATTATATCTGGCAAACAGTCTTATTAATAACTCGTTTGTAGATTCTTTTGGTTTTCTATAAAATTAATGATATCATCTCTGAATAAGTATAGTTTTGTTTTTCTGTTCCAAATCATACCTTTTATTCTGTTTTCTTATATTATATCATTGGCTAGGACTACCAGTATATTGATAGTGTTAGCAAAAAACATTTTTATCTTGTTCTCAATTTTAAAGGAAATATACTTAATGTTTTATCATTATTTTTGCACCAAAGCATTGTAGGCACATTGTATTAGGCTACAGAATATATTCCTAGTTTGTTGAGAACTTTTATCATAGATATTGCCTTATATCAGTTCTTTTTATCCATTTATTAAAAGAATCACATTATTTTCCTCCATTAATCTGTTGACATGATGAATTTATTTTCTAATACTGAATCAATCTTACATTTCAAGAAAAAAATAAGTTTTGAATTTTATCTGCTAATGCTTTAACATTTTTTTGAATCTAGCTCGTGAATGAGAATGGCATGCAATTTTCCTTTCTTGTATTGCTCTTGAGTCTTAGAAACAAGAGTAATTCTTACTTCATAATGTGAGCTAGAGTAAACCCTTTTTTTCCTATTTTCTGAAAGCATTTGTGTAAGATTGGAATATCTGGTCCTGGTGGAAACTCATGGGTATACTCTCTCTTTGGGATTGGTGTTTTGTTAGTGAGAAGATTTTTCATTACCAGTTTATTCTTTGATTCAATATAGGAAACTTTAGATATTCTTTTTTTTTTTCTTGAGCAAGTTTCAATAATGCATATTTTCTGAGAGTTTAACTACATTAACTTTTCAAATTTGTTGTCCTAAAATTATTCATTACTAATCATATAATTTTAGACTTATTGCATCTTTTCAGTGAATTGAACTTTTATTATTATGGGGTAGACTTCTGTAGTAATGCATTTTGTTTTAAAGTCTGAACTAACATTATTAAAGCTACATGAGCTTCATTTTGGTTTGGTTTGTCTTCATGTATCATTTTGTGCCTTTACAATAAATCTTTCTAAGTTTTATGTTTTAGGCAAGTCTCTTGAAAATAGAAAATCACGGGACTTAGCCAGTCTTTGAACTGGAAGATTTAGTACATTTACATGGGAATCAGGATTATTAATAAATTTGAATTTATTTCTAGCACCTTAATATTTAGGGCTTTCTTTTTATCACACTTATGAAAAAGAATCTCATCTTGCCTTGTTTGGGATTAGTTGAGATTGTTTTCCCACACTCCATTTTCCCCATATTTACTGGTTTGGAAGATACACACCTATGCTTTTCTTTTCCCCTACAAATTTTAACATGCCCATTTAAATTAATAAAATACAAATCTGGTTAATAGCTACCCAGTTATCCCCATGCTAATTTATAATCCAGATATTCCCAAACTTTTTCTGCTCCCTGTGTCTGTAATGTCTCAGTAATTTCTTCACAGTGCCCCAAGGCAAAAAGAAGAATCTTTGGTTTTATTAACTAATTTCATTTTGTTTATTAAATAATTAGGTCAAAACAACTTATCATGTATTTATATCCTAACAACTTGGGAGCTATCTGAAAAAAGTAATAGATTTAAATTGAAGGAAGAAATAATAATTTTGTTTCATTCTCCAAAAACCACAATTATTTTCTTGTACCACATGTGCACTTGTTAGGCACTACACAACTTCTCAAATCTTGGAATAAAATTATACATTTCCGCCCTTATTTCTTGTTAAGTATGTATTTTCTTCTGGTATTCGGGTTTTTTTTTTTTTCATAGAAATATCCATTGGAAAACTCAGTTTCATACAGATAAGATGGAATTGAAAGGAGCATAATGAATTCAATATGGAAACTGTGAACAGCTTTGAGCTAGCATTCCATGCTGCATCCAAGAGATGTTGCTCTGTCTCCCTAGAAATTTAGAGTAACTTCTGGTTCCCTTGTGTGTTCACTAGGATGCTGTGGGTGCTTCAATAAATAGCTTGGGAACAACAGTTCAACGTTCTTGTTGCTCTATATTTGAGTTCCTTTTTTTTTTGTAATTCAAAACTTAGACAATATCAATACCATTTTTCATAGTCAAGGATTTTTAGCTTACCATATTTTGGGCTCACTTTTTTTTTTTATTGTAGACTTTCCTTAACTAGTTGTATTCCCTCTACTATGAGATGTTCTTTAGAATTTCCTTAGTTCTCTGTTCATAATAAATCCTCTTTGTTTTTATCCTCTTAGAAGTTACTTAATTTGCCCCCATTCTGAAAGATGCCTCTACCAGTTATACACTCCTAAGCTGATGGTTATTTTCTGTTGGCGCATTGATGATATTCTTCCACAGTCTAGTGATCTTCATTGTTGCTTTTAAGCTAACGGTCATGCCTGTGTAGGTAATCTGGCTGATTAAAGACCCTCCCTCTGTTTTTGGTTTTCCAGCATCAGTCTCAGCCTCACTTGCTTTTTATGAAAGCTCTGCAATTTTTTTGTAACCTATTTTGTCTTTAGTACTTCATGACCCCGAGGAATTAGGTCTTTACAAGCTCTGTAAAAATTCCCAATCACATTCAAACATTGTCTCTACCAATTCTCTTTAGTGTCTCCTGGAACTCCAATTAGATGTATATTAGACATACATTAGCTATGCTTTGAACTTGATCACTCTATAGGATTCTGCATGCCATACATTTGCTCCCTCTGTCTCTCTGGGTGAATCTAATTAATTTAGTCACATCTATGTATCAGATCACAAATCCTCTCTTATGCTCCCTCTCCTCTGCTATTTAATTTGTCCGTCATGCATTTGTGCTTTATCCAAAGATGATTGCATTTGCTTCTTCCAAGCCAGTGTTCAGGGGCAATACCAACATTAAATTAAATTTTATGCTTGTATATTTTGGGTCGCCCAATGGGATTAATTCTTGCCTTATATGCAGAACAGTAGGTTTGTGGCTAAGACATTCATGAAAGATTTTCTCTTTCTATCTTTCCTCCAAGAGCCAAAGTCAAAACAGGCTAGACTCCCAACTCTTCCCCTCTTCATTCAGGGAAGGGTTTGGCATTTATTTGTTTTGTTTTATTTTTCACCTAGTTCACCCATGGAAAAGGCTGACTTTGGGATGTCCAAATTTTATTCAGAAGTCCAATGTCTCTTCTAGCATGTGCTTCAGGATTTTGGTTTTAGCCCCATTTGTTAAGGTCTCTCAAGTCCAAGTTCTAAGCCAGTAGGTCTTAGTCAGTGTTGGTCCAGTGCTTGCTGCTCTGCTTGTGTGTTTTCTAGCGACTTTTGTGCCAGCAGGATTTCTCAGGTCACACAATCCTCCACATTGACAGAAACAGAGGTCGTCTGCTGTCATCCATCCTCTGGATGTCACTATGTGATATTCCTCTGGATGTCTTCTCTAAGGTACATTTTTCAGGCTTCATTTGGTGCTCCAATTTTCCCAAGATTAATTAGCCCCAAGAAGAAGAAAAATAACAACTAGTAAATGGAAGAGAAAATACAACAGAATCCAGTGACATACAAAGGTGATTTATGAACTTGACAGTCAGTATATTAGAAGTCTGGACTTAGATCTTTAACTCAGTCCTCCTTGGCAATGGGGACTTGAATGAAATTATCCCAGAACCCGTCGCTACAAACTTGGGTGGAGTTTGAGAAAGCATTTGTTCCCCTCCAGGCCTGTGAAAGGAGCCATTCCCAGAGGTCATCTGCAGGGTGGTTGTGTGTTCTGTCTTCATGTAGCAAGAACCAAATCCTTTGTTCTTAGGAACCTCCCAATTTTCCAGTGGGAAAATTGAGTTTTGACTAGTTCTAGAAACAGATCAGGAGGTTTTAATGGTTTTGTTTTGTTTTGTTTTTCGTTTGTTTGTTTTTTGAGAGAGAGAGAGAGAGCACACATGAGCATGAGCAGGGTTTGGGGGTGGTTGGGCAAAGCGAGAGGGAGAAGCAGACTCCACACTGAGCAGGAAGCCAGAGAGCCGGAAGCGAAAGCGGGGCTTGATCTCAGGACTCTGAGATCAGGACCTGAGGGGAAGGCAGAAGCTTAAGCAACTGAGCCACCCAGATGCTTCAGGTCAGGAGGTTTGAAATGTGTCATCTCTCTTAATCAATACAGTCCTCTTCTTCCTGGACACCCTGAAGATATTAGGCAAAGATTTGGAGGCACAGCCTAAGGTGCATAATCTGATCTAATTTGTTTAATGAATAGTTCTTGACTGTTTCCAGCAGCCGTGGAAATCATCCTATTTCTTTTTTTCTTTTCTTCTTTTTTTTTTTTGTTGTTGTTTGTTAAAGATTTTATTTATTTGACAGGGAGAGAGACACAGTGAGAGAGGGAACACAAGTAGGGGGAGTGGGAGAGGGAGAAGCAGGCTTCCCACTGAGCAGGGGGCCCAATGCGGGACTCCATCCCAGGACCCTAGGATCATGACCTGAGCCAAAGGCAGATGCCTAATGACTGGGCCGCCTAGGCGCCCCAGAAATCATCCTATTTCTTATCAAGATTCATCTGGTGGTCAAGAAATCATCACTTAAATGTGAATCGTGCCAACCGCTCTACTCTTTCAGAGACCAAAGTAACAACTGAGTGTGACAAGGAAAAAAGTCAGTTGGGTAAAAATATAGCACAGCAACAAAAAATTTTACGTGGACTCTCTGAGTGGGCACAGTGTTCTAAGTGATGTGTCAGGGTTCAACAGCCCAGTCAGCGTGAATGTAAAGAATGGAAGGGGTGAGTGTGAGAGCTTAGCACCTGCCTACCATCCACGGGGCGATCTGCAATGCCTTGGCTCATGTTATCCATACAGAAGCCCAGAGACGTGGGTGGGATTATTTCCATTTTATAGATGAAGAAGCAGACTTGGAGAGGTAAAATGACTTTAATCCCATTAACAGGCAGAAAAAAAGTGCCTTCCTCATGCTTCTCTGCCAGCAAAGCATATATTTTTTTCCACCACATTATGCCGTCTCTTAAGTGTTCAATACCTTTTCCCACTATAATAAGATTCTCGTGTTCTTGACCTGAGTGCAACACAGATTTAAAGAGAAAGAATCACTGGGGACACCAAATATTCCAAATGATTGCCACCAGCCATTTGTCATTTCTTCTGTTGGCTCGAGAGCTGCCTGGGAGCTCAGATACAGTGAGACACAAGCAGTATTTTATGGAGGGCTTCCTTTCTGTCTCTTTGATGGTAGTGTGTTGTAAACTCTATGGAGATCAACTCTCCTCTGGGAGCTAATTACAATAAGGCATCTCTTTATTCGCTGCAGTAAAGCGTTTCCTTACGAAGGCCACAGGAATAGGAAGGACAGAGGGACATAACAAAGCATCGACATCTGATTCCTTAAGAATTTCTTCTTGAATGAAGTCATGCATGCCAAATATGTCTGACTCGTTATCACTCTCGATACAGTATGATATCGGTTTAACCCGGAAAGATTGCCAACATCAGGAAACCACAGAAGAAATGGTGTTGAGGCACACACGCGATAATCTGAACAACCATGGAGCAGAACAGCAGTTGATAAATGGGATGATTACTCAGTCCTGTGCCATGAGGAAGCAATAGCATTTGTATACTTTAGGTCGGCCATTCTAGAGAACTATAACCACCCAAGAGGCAATCCAGTGGCGGTCGTGTGGCCATGGACAGATCGTGGACACCGCCCACCATCTCTCCTCTTGCACCTGATTCATCAGTCACAGGATTTGCTCTGATTCAGAACAGAACAGAATCATAATGACAATTAGCATGTTTCTAAGACAAAAGCACTTAAGATGGTGGTTGGAAAAAAATGAATAAACTCTGTGTTTTCATTTTACATTTTGGTTTGGTTTTCAGAGGAATATGTCAGAGGCAGATGCCAGTTTGCTTTGAGGCAAGAGATAAGGAGAAGTATTTTAGGAAGGAGTCTGTATGACGAGGGGTGGGTGAGATAACATCGATAAGTGGGGGGGGGGGGTCACTGATAACTTTGTGGACAAGTGACCCTTTGGCTATGCCAGAAGATTTTATCAGTCAGAAATGGGTGAGTCATATATATGTGATTGTGGCTTGAATTCTTTGGATATGGGGGGGTGAGGGAGAGAAGGGGAGGGAAAGTGATACAAAGAAACCAGAAGAGAGACGACGTGCACCCAGTTGAGAGTTGGGCCTGAGCTCCCTTCAGACACATTCATTTTCCCAGCTGACTTTTTGCATCCGGTGGCTCATAGATGTGATCAAATTGCCTCATAGATACATTTGTCAGTCTGGATAGTCATAGTAGTGTCACATCTCAATGGAGCAGCCGGGAACGTGATTCTTGCCTCTGGTTTGCTTCCTGGAGTATCATGGAAAACATTGGCTTCTGAATTCTAGCTGTGTGATCTGTCTTCCTATTCCTATTCCTATTCCTTCCTATTCCTACCATGCTGTATCTTTTGGACCTGATACCACTATTCTGATTGGGACATTTCGCTTCTTTTCACAATGAAGATTTTCCTTTAGACCTGAGCCCTGTGGTCAAACACACACCTTGTTTAGCTTAGTCCTTGAATCAACCATTATACTGTACGTAGTAAGGTTGAATAATGGCCTCCCAGGGATATCAAGCCCTAATGACCAGAATTTACAAACATGGCCTTATTTGGGAAAAAAGAGTCATTGCAGATGTGATTCAGTTAAGAATTCTAAAGTGCTAAGATCACCCTGGATTATCTGAGTGGGCCAGAGATGCCATCACAAGTGTCCTGATAAAAGACAAGCAAGAGAAGTTAATACCAACACCCCGAAGGGGAGGTGACAGTGTCACCAGAGAGAGGCTGAGGGTGGAGTGAGGTGGCTATAAACCAAGGACCACCCGGAGCCACCAGAAGCTGGGAGAGGCAAGGAAGGTTCTCTCCTCAAGCTGTCAGAGGGAGTAGGGTCCTGCCAACAGCTTGATTTTGGATTTCCAGCCTCGAGAATTGACAGAGCATAAATATCTGTTATTTAAGCCTTCCAGTTCATGGTCATGTGACAGCATCCTGGGAGGCACTGGTCTACCTCTTCCGTTCCATCCAGATAGAGCCTCAGAAGCTAGAATTCTGTTTCATTCATGTACCCCTATTTAAGCAACATCTCCTGCCCCCCCAAAACTGCCTGCCACATTTTATAAATCCAAATGAGATTCAGAGGTCCTACATAAAGGAGACAGCCATGTTTTGAGCAGTGTACAGACTTCGATCAACCAGCTGGCATCTTACTGAAGTTCTTTTTATGAAGGAATATTCTTTTCCAATCCTACTTCGCACTCTTTTGGAACTAGCTTTGCCATTTTCATTGATAACCTGGTAAACACTTAAAACCATATACTGTTTTCCCGTCAAATTTTTCTTTTTTATTTTTTTAATTGTGTTATGTTAGTCACCATACAGTACATCATTAGTTTTTGAGGTAGTGTTCCATGATTTCATTGTGTATAACACCCAGTGCTCCATGCAATCTGTGCCCTCCTCAATACCCATTACAAGGCTCACCAATCCTCCCATCCCCCTCCCTTCTAAAACGCTCCATTTGTTTCCCAGGGTCCATAGTCTCTCATGGTTCATCTCCCCCTCCAATATCTCCCCCTTCAATTTTCCTTTCTCCTAATGTCCTGCATGCTATTCCTTACGCTCCACAGGTAAGTGAAACCATATAATAATTGACTTTTTCTGTTTGACTTATTTCACTCAGCATAATCTCCTCCAGTCCCATCCATGTTGATGCAAAAGTTGGGTATTCATCCTTTCTGATGGAGGAGTAATATTCCACTGTGTATATACACCCCAGTGTTAATAGCAGCAATGTCCACAGTAGCCAAAATATGGAAAGGGCCAAGATGTCCTTCAACAAACTAACAGATAAAGAAGATGTGGTCCATGTACCCATCAAATGTTTCTGGCTTCCACTTCATTGATTTGTTGATGCACAGGACCTGAGTTCAGGTTCAAGGACGGCTAAACGGTTGTGTGTACCATGTAAACAAAGGTGTACATCATCCTCGCTATTTGGGTTCCCTGGCAGCACACAGTTATTTTCTGAGGACTCCTGAATCTTGACCTTCCCAAGTTCTCCCTTAATGTAGGAAGGCATGCTTTTAAAATGACCTGTATTTCCCTATAACATCAGAGTCCTCAGAAACTGCGATAAGGAAATGATGAACATCTGACCGGTATTTCAGAAGACCTTGACCTTGTCTGAAAACCACAGTGACTAGAGGTAGGAACACTGACCCATCTCGGCGCTGCCACAAACCAGGCTACGAACTTGGACAAAGTTTTTTCACCTCTCTGGACTTCAACCTGTTTAAACTTCAACTTGTTAAAAACTAGGCTAATGGGATCTACCTCATCACCTTGTTAAGAGAATCAGATGAATTAAACTATGTTTACCTGAATGCCCTGAAAGACTCTCAAGTTCACTGGGGTCCAAATCAAACTCATGGTCATCCAACCTCGAACCTGTTCCTTTGAATCCCCACCTGCTGAGCCCATGTCTCCTAATCAGGAAGTCTCCTGGACTTTTGCCCCAATTTTATGCCTGGCCTCTCTTCTAGTCAAGTTAAATTCATGACCAAGTTCTATCACTTCTCAAATATGCTTTTTTTTTCCAAAGACAGGCCATAAATCAGGACTTCAGAACCACCTGCCTGGACCACTAAAAAGTCTCTGAATGGGTCTCCCCATGGACCTCATGCATCACCACCAACACAAACCATCTGAACTGAGTCTCGAGACTCCAGATCTGACCACGTGCTCCCCTGTTCTACATTCTTCCACAGCCCCTCTGCTTAGCAGAGCCTGAGTCAAACAGCATTCTCTGGCTTGCACAATATTTTATCATCACCACCACTTTCGATCTTACTGGCCAAGATGAAGACTAAGGAGATTTTACATATACATCTGGATTTATGAATTTTCATGAAAAGCAAAAGGGTCTGGAAAGCCCGGATCTAACCTATGTGAGCTGAGAGGCTACTGTTGTTTTCAGCTGTGGCATATGCTTTCCTGTTTCTGCCACTCCAGCTTACCTGGTCTGATTACCTGCCTGTAACCTACAGGTGAATTCATAGCATAAAGTCTAAAGACGTCCTTAACCGTCACATGTCACCAAAATGTAGTGTGAACATTTCCAGGTTCTTGAACATCACATTCCTTCAATCCACCTTGGCTTTTAACATGCTTCCACATCCAACACACACATGGACCGATGTTTTCTTCTTTGCACACATGTATCCTATAAGACTATTTACATGGAATTACTTGTGTCACCTTTTTTCACCAGCCCAGAACAACTCTGTGCTTCTTCTTCTAATCCTATGCTATTAAATCATGTACCACATTGGTTTCTAATTACCCGTGGACATACTATCAAGTTCCCAAGGAAAGGCACCACCAACTCCTTTCATACCCCTGCACCTGGTATAGATAGATGTTACTAAGTGTTGATTAAAAATTTTTTAAATAAAAAAATAATAATAATATGTGGAGGTGCTCATCCACTACTTGGTACATAGAAAGCACTCAATAAATTTTATTTGAACTGGAGTAAACAATATTAGGCATCATAAACTACAGTTTAATATGAATGCTCTCCATGTGGGATCCTAGCAAGAGAGAAAATCACGGCGTGGCACTAAGGGTACAGGCTCCGGAATATATTTTCTGTGTTCAACGTCTAGCTCTTCTGCTTGCCAACTGCTCGGTGTTTGGTAAGTATCTTTTCTAAGTTAGTTTGATAACCTGCAAATGGAAATTCTAACAGCATCTGCTTCAAAGGTTACTGAGATGCTTAAATAAGATATTAATAAAGCCCTGAACAGCTTTGGGCACCCAGTTATCATTAGTACATTTAGCTGTAATTATTGTTATTGTTTTGTTATACAAAGACTTCTTTTCATCAAGAAATCTCCCTTTTACAACACATCCACAAACTCGACCTACAGAAGAGCATTCTCATGAGAGAGCCGCATTTGAAATCTCACCTTCTACTTGTATGAGGTAAAAATTATATATATTTAAGGAAGTCGAGAAGCCCTTTTTTTGCCCTTCAGAAAAGTCTTTTCCTAAAGCTACAGTTTAGTCCTAAACAAATATACTTTATTGGAGAGAAGTCATCCTAGTTAAGTTAAATCAAGCAATAAGATATGCCTAAGACAACAATTAAACATCAGATTTTAATTACGACATTTCTAAATATGTATATTCTTAAATAAGGCACATCTTCCAAGAGTGAAAGCAGACACATAATCTTTACCTCAAAGGCAAGGCTCTAAATTTATATAACTTTTTGAGAAGGATGTGTGTGTGTGTGTGTGTGTGTGTGTGTATTTATATATGTATATATAAATATACATAGAACTTTGTAAATAGTAATAGTATATAAACATACGTGATTAATAATTATACTATATATGCATATAACCTTAAATATGTACCTTTGACCAAGTAATTCTAGAGAATTTTCCACTTAAAAAGGAAAAAGACTCATTCACAACAAGGTTCATCTCCACATATTTGTAGCATTATCAAATTGGTAGTAACTTCAGTGTCCAAAAATACAATAATAAATAACTAACAATACGAATGCATGACTGAACCCTCAAGAGCCATTAAAATGACGTTCACAAAGTTATTTGACAATGCAGGCAAGTCAATAATTCAAGATACAGGGGTGCCTGGGGCTCACCAAGATCTCATGGGTTGTGACACTGAGCCCAATGCTCAGCGGCAAGTCTGCTTGAGATTGTCTCCCTCTGCCCCTCCCCCTACTCAACTGCATCCTCTCTCTCTTAAAAAAAAATCCATAAATCTTGAAAAAAAGTTCAAGATACCAATCTGTATGAAAAAAGATAATCCCAAATACAAAAAAAGAAAAAAAAAAAGATGGTAGGAAACACACCTCACTTGTTTTGGTAGGTAGGCTTCTAGAACCACAGGGTTCCTAGGGTAGGCCAAATCCTCTCTCTGCCTAGAGTCGCTAAGTACCTCATCAGAGCATTCAGAACCAGCCAAAAAGTTTCTGTCACATGGAGAGCGACACTGTTTGTCAAGAAGCAAAGTGTGAAGAGCTGAGCTCTAACGTGAACAGGATGACTAATTTGGAAGAAGCCTCGGAAGGACTTCTTGCTGGGCCTCGGCACCGCTATCAGACACGAAGACACAACTGGATATTCTCGGTGGAATGGTCAACATTGGTCCGGAATGTCGTGGGTGATGAGATACGATGACTGTGGCCCTTGGGACTCGCGTGATGCAAAGCGCTTCCGAGAGAGGGAATGTTCAGTGGGTTACAGTCTACTGCTGAAGATGAGGAGGCATGGTTGGTGAATAGTTCCCCCAAACCCTGCAGCTTTTCTAGCCCCTGAGACTAGAGAGCCAACCACTGTGACTGGGAAACGCAGAAGTGAACTTGTATCTCTTGGACGGGCTAAAGAATAACTTCCAGGGGACATCGATAATAGATTTCCTCTTAAAGAAATCATGACATCTTTGTATAAAGCATTAAAAATGCACTTGCAGAAGGCAAAAAAGCAATCTTGAAGGTCACGAAATCCTTGCATAGAGAAAAAGTTACTGCCTTAGCTAACAGCGCACAAGGAGTCACTAACAAGAACACGGTACCATTCCTGCTAATATATTATTCAGTATCTGACAGCCCACAGGGGCCTCACCTGTTTCTCCAAACACAATAAACATAGTCAGTGCAGCCTTTCAATCACACACACTGCTCTGTCTCGAGAGCCTTGCTTAAGTACCTCATTCATCTTTCGCCTGCCACACAAATGCTGTGCCTTGTTTATGTATCAGCCTTGGTTTTCTTAGTGCACAGCCCTTTGGCACTTATCCCTCCCTTGATAATCCAGCTTGTTCCTGGCATAGAGATGCCTGCCCCAATGGCACCTGCATACTCAGTTACAGTGTGTGCCTTTGGGGTGGAGGGGGACACCCCCATTGCTGATGCCCTCCAAGATCAAACCCCAGTGACTCAGCTCCTTGATTACCACACTGGTGTTAAGCTTCCCCTTGTCCTTCACCTTGCCCCACATGTCATCTCTCTCTGTGAGTTACTATCTCAGAATAGAAGAGAAAACATCTTCAGTGTATTTAGGGACATTTGAGAGTTAAGTGCCTTGAGCATACAGATTAGTGTATATTAGCTTATAACTGCAACATTTAAGGAATGTTTACTGTGTGCCAAGCATTTTCTATGGATGATTTCCTTTCATGGTCTATTAGCCCCATTTTACAAACAAAGAAACTGAGGCACAGAGTCAATGTAATTTGCCAAGGTGGCCCCACAAGTTTAAATGGCAGGGCTGGGGGGCCTGGGTGGCTCAGTGGGTTAAAGCCTCTGCCTTCAGCTCGGGTCGTGATCCCAGGGTCCTGGGATTGAGCCCCACATCGGGCTCTCTGCTCAGCAGGGAGTCTGCTTCCCCCTCTCTCTCTGCCTGCTTGTGATCTCTGTCAAATAAATAAATAAAATCTTTTAAAAATAAATAAATAAATAGATAAATGGCAGAGCTGGGGGGTGCCAGAGCAACCGCCATTCTTAACTGTCGTCCTGATTACAAACTTAGCAATTATTCTTTTTTTTTTTTACATTTATTTATTTATTTATTTGAGAGAGAGATAGAGAGTGCCAGCAGTGGGGAGGATCAGAGAGAGAGGGAGAGAAAGAATCCCAAGCTGACTCTGCACTGAGCATAGAGACCGAAGGCAAGCTGCATCTCACCACCCTGAGATCATGAGCCAAAACCAAGGGTTGGACCCTTAACTGACTGAGTCATAAAGTTAGCTATTATTCTTCATGAAATATTGCTTTCGGTAAAGTCCCACATTCTCTTTACTCCCTCTGGTGGGTTCCTTGTCTAAAATAAATAAATATATATATATATATATATATATATATATACACACACACACACACACACACACACACACACACATATATATGCGTATGTATATGTATGTATATATACGCATATATATGTGTGTGTGTATGTATATATATGTGTGTGTGTGTGTGTGTGTGTGTGTGTGTATCCTCCTGAATCAAGGCTGTCTAAGGATTTAAAGCAGGAGAAATCAGGCAATATTCAATTTCTACATAGAAAGAGTTTGGGACTGGAGACAATTGTAAGAACTAGACTTGGATCAAGTCTGCTGAGAATTTATGGGAGGCATAAATAATTAATATAGGATTAAAAAGATCATCTCTAGGAGGGAGCATGTGAGCCGAACACAAGAACAGAAAGTTCTAGTGAATTCCAGTAGTTAAAGGAGAGTGATAAGAAAGAAAAAAACAAAATGGGAAGGCTTGGAAAGGCTTGGGCAGGGGGGAAGAGAGCATAGGTATCTACCTCCCAGCATCCTTTATGACCCTCAGTGTCCACCTGCTTTAGCAGCCAGAGGTCCCTTCCATGGTGGCTCAGTAGATGTTTAAAAGGATTTTCCTTTTGTTTTTTCAAACCTTAAATAAATTAAGTTTGTTTAAGTTGTATCTGCTTCCATTTTTTTAGATAAAGGATATAGGGTTGATTCCAATAGAGACTTGGCTCTTGTGCATATGAGATAAACATACGTATATGCTGTATGTATAAATGTGTATATACATTTCTGTAGAACATATCACATATGCAATAAGTGCATATATTACACATATAATACATATTCAGTGGCGTTGAACCAACTTCAGAGGAGAGGTCGGTCAACCACTGGCTGTACTTGGATCTGGGATTCCAGGCCACCGGGATCTCTCAAATGGAGAGAGCAGTGAACAGCTGTGCTGGCCAGACACAGCAAGGGTCAGAGGTAGCAACATTGAGCTCCAGTATCCTCACACTTGCTGGTGCCCCCAGGTGAAGGAATCCCTCTTGTGTTTCGTGTTCTCAGATTAAGAAAATGAAGCGGTTAATCAGGAGTTGATTCTTGGCTTCAGTGTAGAGTTCAGTCGAGCACTTCAGCGAGCTCACGGCAGACCCTGGCCCTCGGCATAAATATCTTTCCACTTTCTTCTCGTGGTGTCTGGTCTTTTTCTTACGTTAACTTTATTGTTCTGTTTCACGCGTGTTTTGTTACAGTGCCTAGAATCCTGTTAGGAAGTCGACAGGAAATATATAAATGTGGATGCATTTGTGGACGCAGCAGCAGCTGCTGAGTGTTTCTCAAGCGGTGGGCACTGGGGTGGGAGGGACTAAGATCCCCTCTCGCGAACATGCCGACAGGCAACACAGACGGACAACCACAGTGGGTAGTGGGTGAAGGGCTCTGCATCCTCAATATGGGTCTGAATTAATGGGATGTTGTCTGTAAGTAACTGTGTCCTAGAAAGTCATAGTTTTTTATGGCCAAGAAGTTCCTCTTAAAAACCAAATCAGTCAGATAGGGGACCTGGGTGGCTCAGCCGGTGAGGTATCTGCCTTCAGCTCAGCTCATGATCCCAGGGTCCTGGGATGGAGTCCAGCATCTTATCTCCTCACTCAATGGGGAGTCTGCTTCTCCCTCTGACTGCCGCTTCCCCTGCTTGAGCTCTCTCTCTCTCTCTCTCTCCCTCTGACAAATAAAATTAAAATTTTAAAACAAAACAGAACAACAAAATTAGGCAGAGATTTCCTGTGGTTTTATGATTTAACTGGAAGTCAGAATCTGAAGTAGGAGTCCATTACTGGGAATGAGGATCAGAAACTGCTCCTGTTAAATCAAAATAACCCCCATTCATTCAGAGAACCATGACTTTGAGGAAATGGGACATCCCAGAAGGTATAGGCCCACTTGTCCAATGAGCACTTGAGGTATCTGCGCTTTTATTATCTTTCTGCAAATAGAACAAAAGCAAAAGAAAAAGCAACAGCTCCTATGGCTACATCTGCTGGGAAGGGGAGAGACACCATCCAGCCCACCTACCTCCCACTAAATTTGGAGATCTTGTATCCAGTGCTAGGTGAGCATCCGAGGTCCAGTCTCATAGCAATACAGCCATGCGCTTAGGAAGTGGCAGGACCCCCAGTTTCCCCGTCATTCTGCAGAAGCATTTTCTTATTTCAGTTATCTAGAAGTTCCACTAGCCCTCTAAGAAGTTCATAGAAAACTCTGCCAGTTTGCTTTCTGTATTTGGACCCCAAGCTAGCTGATCTTGGAAGCAAATCACTTACACAGCACTATTGGTAGATTGGTGTCAGATGGCAAACATTACTTGAAAGTACAGATGTTGTTTATGATGTATACAGCTTATAAATAACTTTATCAGATTGAAGGATACCGTCCTGATGTGCCACATGGACATTTTACTGACCAAAAAAAGAGTCTTATTGTCTGTGTGTGGGGATTGGGGGGGAAAATACTTCACTTCAAAGGGGCACATTAAAAAGATGTGCTAGGAAAAGCCAAATAGGAACAGAGTAATTGAGCTTGGGGAACAAATGTATATGTATTGAACAGTATATGGAAACGTATTTTACTCCTTTGGACTTCAAGAGTTATTTACTGATTGCTTCTGTTTTCAAACTAAAAGAAAATCTCTTTTACACACGTGGGATGTTTAACAATTTATCAGCTATGTCTTCCGGACACATCCCTGCAGGGGCTTTACCAACCCATAGCTCCAAGTAATGAGCTTCTAAACTACTGATTTATTTATATATGCCACGTATCCTTCTAAGAAGTCTAAACCCTGAAGAACAAAACTTACAAAAGATAATATGTGGCTACACTTCTTCAAAAATTACCTCATGGCAGGGGCAGGGGAGTGCACCCAAGTGGTTCAGTCAGTTAAGAGTCGGACTCTCGGGGCGCCTGGGTGGCTCAGTGGGTTAAGCCGCTGCCTTCGGCTCAGGTCATGATCGCAGGTCCTGGGTTCGAGCCCCACATAGGGCTTTCTGCTCAGCAGGGAGCCTGCTTCCTCCTCTCTCTCTGCCTGCCTCTATGCTTACTTGTGATTTCTCTCTGTCAAATAAATAAATAAAATCTTTAAAAAAAAAAAAAAAGAGTCGGACTCTCCATTTTTGCTCAGGTCATGACCTCAGGGTCTTGAGATCAAACCCAGTGCTGGGCTCTATGCTCAGCAGGGAGTCTGCTGGAGATTCTCCCTCTCCCTCCCCCTCTGCTTCTCCCCCCACTCTGACTTGCTCTTCCTCTCTCTCTCTTTCTCTTTCTCAAATAAATGAATAAATAAATAAATAAATAAATAAATAAAATCTTTACAAGAAACAAAAAAACTACCTTTCGGCAAGATTTACTTATGTTACGTTTGGCAAGACTTATGTGGGAATTATTCATCTATTCCCTATGCTGGTTTTTTTTGTTGGTTTTTTTTTTTTTTTTTTTTTTTTCAAATCTCAGGCTACACTCAAATATGGGGGCTCAACAGACTAGATTTTACTCAAATGCATTGTCTTCCATATGAGGGAAACTAGTTACTATATTATTTGTCTGAATGGATCCAGTTAAATTAATGTAGACTTCCAGGTGTGAGCTTTTTTGGACCAAAAAGCCAAGCATCTTCCAGAACGCCTGCTTTTCTGTATCTTTGTTGGCATGACGGACCACGGATGAGCAACACTTCTGCAACGTGTACAAGACTATGGAAACGCACACTACTTTGATTTTACAGTTTCTTTCCTCTCTGAGCGAGTAAACTTCAGGATGTGGACTTTCTAGATTAAATTACCTGTTTAACCAGTTTCCCAAATGATAGATGTGAAGTGTAAACCTCGCAGGGATGTGTGATCCATCTCAGGTTGCCCGGGGGAGGCTTTTGCAAAACTACGAGGATCTGGGGTAGTCCTGTTTCACTTCGTGTCTCGAGTGTCTGTATTTGGACCCGCTGGTTTAAGTAAGGCTAACGCCAAAACCTCTTAGAAACAGACACCAGCTGTCTATCTGCGCTCATCTGCCCGGAGTCTTCCACATTCCACTCCGACTGTTCTCGAATCCACACTCAGGAGTTCTGGAAGGTTCAACATGGTATGGAGATTTGCGTTCAATTTTTCTTTAACTTCTATTCATCTCATTCACCGGATCAAGGAATCAGTGAATACAACAGTAAGTCTTGCCCAGGAGCCCCTGCCTGACAGTTTGGGAAGCACGGAGAGTGAGTCACCGAGTCACAGAGTCATGAGAGGGACATTCTGCATACAGTTTTATCTCCTCAAGGGTTACCTCCTGGAACAGAGCCCTCATCGAGGTGTAGGTACAAAATAAAAGGTTAGCCCCTGAATCTGACTTAATTTTGTCCTAAAGCTAATTCCTCGTAAGGAGAAACATTGGCCTTGGCAGGAGAATTCAGCGTAGTCTGTGTTCCAGGCTCATCAGCTGCACACAAGGGGTGAAAATCCCATGCATGGGTTTCTGGGGAAGAGAACACTCTCTGGCCTTCAGCAAACCACCCAGCCCAGGATCCCAGAGCATCTGTACTCCAACTGAACAGATCCAGAGAGCAGCCCTTCCAATCCCTCCCCTGGAAGGTCCTCTTTGGAGAGGACCACAAGCATCTTCAGAAAATGCAGATTCGCCAGACATCCTTGAGGGTCACTGTATCTAGAGCAGATAAACAGTGCAGTTTGGGAATGTTCATTCCATCTTCTTGCCTGTGCTGATGCCAAAACAACCAGTGGAAAAGCGAAAAATTCATTTTCATGCTACTGGTTTGACTGCTTTTTGGAATTGACTATATTTGGTCTAAAACCGACTGTTTTCTCATTGAACGAGCCAACATTCCCAAGGAGCATTTAAATGAGCTATATCGTCACAGCATGGGAATGGCTGAGCACTGCACCAAGGTCTATTTTCACTTGATTATATGTGTATTTATTATACAAAAATAGAGCAAAACGATGACTCTGCCAAGAGACTCTCCTACATTGTAGTATAAGAGCGAGCTAGGATTTCTTTAAATTGAAGATCTGCATGCTTGTTTTGTTTTCACAGCTGTCAAGCCTTTTTTTTTATGTTAAAAATTTCCCCCCAATTGGTTGTTATTCATTGTGCTTATTATTTAGGAGAATTTACCGGTAGCAAAGTGTGCCTGTTGGTAACGGTGGCAAGAGGCAGTTCTCTATTCTGTCAATCTGTGGTGGATTAAACTGTTCAGAGAAAATAAAAACTGACTGGGAAAACAGCCCCAAACATGACCAGCTTGCCTCCTATTTCAACAGATAGGTTTTCTTTACTGTCACAGCCTTCTGTAAGACCTGCTCTCATCCAGGACCAGAATATAGATGTGGCGCGAAGAGCCCTCACGGAAGGGCAGCCTTGAAGTGCTTCCAACTCCAGAAGGAAGTCTCGTTGGGAATCCTGTTCTGTAATGTAAACCGAGATTTCCAAACCTACCATTTCTCCGCTGACCGTATACGCGTGGAGGAACAGAGACAGGAGAAACTCTATCCCCATTCTAGCAACTAACCACCAGAGGACACCCCCAGAGGCCGAGAATGTCCAGGTTATAGGAACGGAATGAAGCCACTTAAGAAAATGGTCAATTATGGAATGTTCTGTGTGTAAGTCTGTCCGTTAATTAAGCAGTGGACTGAAATTACTAATGGATTTCATAATGGCCCCCAACCAGCTGCCAGTTGGCTGTAGCTTGGTGACAGATGGTAGTGACTGATGTGGACTAGATCTGACCCAGAGATAGTCCATCATTTATTAAATTGCAGGCCCAAATAAAATTCCACGCATTGCAACATTTCACCCTCCTGTCTCCCAGGGAGATACACTGATCGCATTCCTGATATGCCACCCCCCTTGCAGACAGCAAACTATCTGAAGGCCTTAAATACAACACACAGTGAAGAAAGCCCGCAGTATCTCTTAGGGGATGAAAAACAAAAAAAAAACCAGAAGGAGGGCCACTTGAGTGCGGGACGGCATACATGGGAGCTCCATTCCTGCTCATCCAGTTCTGTCCCCTCCCCGCCTATTCAAAATCCAGGGGTGCTCATTCACACCACAACTGACAGGTCGTGACTGTCTGGTTTCTGCTTTCATCCATCAGCACGTCCTCAGAGGGAAGCGAGCTGCCACAGACCGGCTCCAGAGCCTGGCTGCTTGGGGCTTTTGCATAAACAAGTCATTGAAGTGGGCAAATCAAAAGCCCCAATTACTGTCACCAGACTCACTGTTGGAGTATTTGGGAAAATTAACCTTAGCTGTGTTTTTGAGAGATAAGGCTCATAAAGACCAGGGGAGGGAAAAATCCCACTGTTATCACCGCAGGTACAACCTAGAGAGACATTTGATAGAGGAAATACAGCTCTGTCTTAAAATCTTTTATGTAACGTGGTAGAGTTTCCCTCATGTTGTCAGAATGTCATGTAGCTTTCTGCCCCAGGTCAAAGACAATACGTAAAGGTGTGTTTGAATAAGAGATACATGCATCCGAGAAGAAAAACAGGACAGAGAGAGGTGGCATTTGGTCATAGGAAGGTTATTATGTTACCTATTTCAAAGAGGAAGAGTACTGCTCTTGACAGAGTTCATATTTAAACATTACACTAATCTTTTTTATTTTGTTAAAAAAAAAAAAAAAACTTCTTGTTTGAGCTGGAAGGAGTCTGGGTAATACTATAGCCTTCTCACACATGGCCCACTGGAAGGCCCCAAACAGTAGAGAGGCCCTTAGGGATTTGGGGGAAGCCCACAGAGGCTATGAATAAAATTTCTTTGTCATCTCATGCTTACCTTAAAACCGTATTTAGATTTTGCACTTGACTCCATGACATACTTATTTTTCTGTAAATTAAAAAAAATGATGCTTGGGTGCCTGAGTGGCTCAGTCAGTTAAGCCTCTGCCTTCGGATCAGGTCATGATCCCAGAGTACTGGGATCGAGTCCCATGTCAGGCTCCCTGATGAGCAGGAAGCCTGATTGTCCCTCTCCCTCTGCCCCTCCCCTTTGCTCATTCTCAATCTCTCTCTTTCAAAATAAATAAATAAAATTTGAAAAATATAAAAGAAATGATGCTTACTGTTGCTCCATTATAGACAACGAATGCTCCAAGAGGGTGTGCCGTGTTTTATCCTGGGGCTTTGTGAATTCCTGCCATAGCGCCCTGCACCTCTGGGTATCGCTACGGCCAAACTGGCAAATACAGATCTCACCCAAATTGCTCTGTTGATGGATCAGAATACTGAAGCCCAGAGAGTGTGCAACTTTACCAAGTCACATGACTCTAACATCACGTGCGATTAGGGGACTTGCCCAAGGTCATAGGGAGCTGGAATTTAAGTGTCTGATGGTCCCATGGAGTCACGTGTGCTGGGGCTGGCCTGGACATGGTGCCTGAGCCTGCGTGTCCTCGTGCTGGTTCTCCACACCTTTCTGTCTCATTTGGCTTTGCTGCCTCCAGAGTCACCTAGCCCACCAGGCTCTCTTATTCATCCCAAATCTCCCTCCATGTTCTCATTCTGCTCTTGAATTTTCTGTCGTGGGCTTTGGAAACTCCCTGCCTGACCCAGTTCCGGTGGGCTTGAGCTGCTCCAGGGGGCAGGCTACACTGTGTAGGTTGCCAAGGGGACCCAAGGGGGAAAAGCAAGTGGAACCAAAAGCTTCTGAGGGAGATGAGACTCGAGACTGAAGAAACTGATCTACTGCAAACACCAGACACCTAGAGTAGCGAGAAAGTTAAATGAGAAGGAGGAGGAGGAGAAAAAGAAAGAGAAAGAAGAGGAAGAGGAAAAAGAAGAAGATGAAGATGAAGAAGGAGGAGGAGGAGAAGAGGGAGAAGGGGAAGGGGAAAAAGGAGGAGGTGGGCTCGGAGGAGGAGAGGATGAAGCTCACAGCCGAGAACAGAACAGGAAATGGATCCGGATATGGAGGACCAAAGATCAGGCGAGAGAAAGAGGGACCGGATCATTTCAGAGAGAAGAGCATGAGTGAAGGCCCATGGCCAGAAGGCGGGCTAATCCGATGTCCTAAAGGAAGTGCTGCTTGGAGCAGGGGAGAGTGGGAAGCAGTCACAGGGAAAGACGAGGTATGGAAGCTGGCCAGTGCCAGATCACACGTAAGCTGTGCTGGGGACTAGGACTTTATCTTAAGGACAACGGAGAGATGCTGGAAAGCTTAAGCATGCAATGACTCGATGAAATCCCCCCTCTAGGAATGTTGCTCAGGAAGTCTCCACATCAGTCTCCATAACTGAAGGAGCCGTATTCAATTGCCTCTTCCAAGTGGCCTCCTTTCCTATCTGCAGGTTTTTAGAAAATTTTATATTATGTAGTCTTTGGGAAGAAAGACTATAAATAAATATTTTTGCAGTCTCTAATATTATAAGAATTTGTTCCCAGAGTTTGTGGCAATAGTGTGGACACTGGCTCGGACACAAGTATGTGGAATCCATTTCAATAAGTATTATTTAAAATACTCAAAGTTCCTTCACTGAAAAAAAAAAAATGCCACTGCAGAATCACTTAAAAATGTTTACGTATATACCTAAATCTCCAGGCTGCTGATGGCAATTTTAAATGGAAAGCCATAGGCTGTTTCTCTTCCTTTTTATTGGACTATTATTAACCAGTCATAAAGCCTAGCAGTTCATTTATCAGAGAAAAAAATGTACAAATGTTTGACGGATGAAGTCTAGAGCCATAATGTTATGACTTTATTTGAATTACATTATATGGACAAAGCATGCCACTCCATCCGCCTCAAATTACTGCCCTGTTACCTAGGGTAACAGTCAGATATTTTCCTCGTTACTTAATAATACCAGATCTCAAATAAGTATCACAACATGAAAAACAGATGTTAAAATGTGACAGTCAAGGTCGGGTTACACCGAATACTTGTTAATTTTTAAGTGCCTGGTTACTTCTCAAGAATCGTTTCTAAAATTTTTCACAAGGTTTTGTTGAATTTGGTTGCAGGGGTTAGCGTCTGAAGACACACATGAGACACAAATAGGAACTTGACTTGTTATTAATCAAAGTAGCAATAAACAGGGAGAAACTAGTTTTTATACAAAATGCTCATTACTTGGCATGAAATATGATTTTACACAAATGACTAAAGTCAAGGGCCCAGTTTATATTCTTTCTCAATGATTTTCATTTGTATTCTCCCCTTCGTGCATCCAATAGTCTTTTTACATCTATTAAAGGCAGATTTTCATTTCAAATAGCAAATAACTTTTCATTATTGTGCTAGTATAGATTATATTTTTAAAAAACCAAAATAGATGAATAAAACAAAAAAAAAATAAAAGTTTGTTATGGTACCACCCTCCGCAGTCATTTTTCATATAAATTTAGTTCCAGGGGCGCCTGTGTGGCTCAGTGGGTTAAAGCCTCTGCCTTCAGCTCAGGTCATTATCCCAGGGTCCTGAGATCAGGCCCCGCATCGGCCTCTCTGCTCGGAGGGGAGCCTGCTGCCCCCCTCTCTCTCTGCCTGCCTCTCTGCCTACTTGTGATCTCTGTCTGTCAAATAAAAAATCTTAATTTTTTTTTTTTTATTTAAAAAGTAAAAATAAAAAAAAATAAATTTAGTTCCAGGTTTTTTCTCTGTATATTCATATACATAATATACATTACATCTATAGATGTTTTCTTAGAGAAACAGTCAAAACATGCAGTGAAGATCTTTTCATTTTTTAATCTTCACTTTTTTCATTCAATTAAGCATCACTTTTAAATTAAATTTTAAATTAAATATTCAATAAAGCATCATTTTTAAATATGACAGAAGACAGTGCCCTTGATACGACATATGCTATAATGTGTTGCAGAAACTAATCACTGATTTCTGAACATTTAAGTGATTCAATGTCTTGGTTTTATAAATGTTATGGCAGTGAACAAATATGTAGTTTAATCTTTCTACACATTCTTGATGATTTCCTCAGCACAAATTCCAAGAAGTAAAATTCATGGGTCAAAAGGATGTGTGTTTCAGAAATCTTGGTACATAACTGCTAAATTACATCCAGAAAGATTGTACTAAGTTATATTCCCATTGGAGGTGAGCAGATGATGTATTTCTGTCATTTTTTTCCTAGTTTGCTACCATACTTCCTTGATCCCAAGAAGCACATTTCCCCCACATTTTAACATCCTTAAAATCAATTCATGCTTCCCAGTTGACAGCATATCATATTTTAACTGGCGGTTTGTTATTTTTCCCATTCTCAGTGACATTGATAATAAAGTGATGTATCATATAATCAATGTCTTAAATGCCATAAAATATGGTATTTGCCTTTATATTATGTAGCTATGTTTATAGACACACAAAGGATTTTAGTTTTTTTTTTTGTTTTTGTTTTTTTTTAAGATTATATTTATTTATTTGACAGAGAGAGAGAGATCACAAGCAGGCAGGGAGGCAGGCAGAGACAGGAGAAAGCAGGCTCTCCGCAGAGCAGAGAGCCCGATGCGGGGCTTGATCCCAGGATGCTGGGTTCCTGACCTGAGCTGAAGGCAGAGGCTTGAACCCACTGAACCACCCAGACGCCCCAGGATTTTAGTTTTTAGATAGTCAAATGGTTTCTTCATTAATTGTCATGTTCATGATTTCTCTAATTTTATGAAAAAAACATTCACCTATGTTTCCTCCTGTATTATACTTTACGCTTAATTCTTTAATAAACTTGAAAATTACTTTTTCACAAATGAATACACCAATTACCCTAATACTCATTGAGCAATTCTTTTTGCTCATATATCATGTTTAATCTGAGTAAACATTAGTAACCCCAATTAAATAATTGGGTCCATAGAACAAGCATTTAATAGATTTCCATTGATTGATGAATTCCATTTGTAGGAACAATTTGTAGACTTTGGTCTAAGTTAAGGTTTTGGTGTCACAGTTCAGCCCTTCTGAAGGGATTCTAGATTTAGGGGTGAAAGGCCATTCTGGCTTCCTGACGTATCCCTGTTTCAGCCACGTAACATACAAGAGGACCCAGCAAACTGAAAACCAGTGTTTTTCATTGCTGGTGACCATCGTTCTGGCCTGCTGGAAGCAGGGAGGCAGGGTGACGAAGGAGGCAGGCCGGAGAGCCTCTGCTTTCAGTTCTCAACCAAACTTCACAGGAATTTATTGAGCGCCCACTGGGGCTCAAGTCAGGAACACCTCCCCCACCCAGCTCAGCCACTGAGCCCATAAGCTCATCTTCTACAATGTCCACATCCAGTCAGTGTGGCCAACTCCCACATGCTGAGCAGCTGCTCTGCGCCTCGTGCCGACGAGATGGGGACAAAAACACGTCTAACCTCAGAGAACCAGCCAGCGGAGGAAAAAAGACAGGTCGATTGTGGGGAAGGGCCATCGAATCCAATCCTCGGATTAGTGTGTCCAGTGGGAGAGCAGTAAGAGAACAAAGGGGACAGTGGTTCGAGGGGAAGGGAGGAGGACAGAAACCCACGTGAAAGAGGTCTGTGAAGAATCCAGGGGATCCGAAGACCGGCAGCCCATCCGGGGGAGGAAATGGCAAGCAGATCTGTGGGCTTGGGCACCAAAATGGCAGTGAGTGTGTCCAGTGACAAGGTGGGGAGACTGAACAATAGTCTGGTAGGGACCGCGTAAGGAGGAGGAATTAGCACTTGACAACTGGTGGACCCTGGAGAGGTAGAGACAGGACATCGGGGCAGATCGCTCATTCAGTAGCTTGTACGTTTGGTAACATGCCTATGCCCAGCCTCGAGATAGCAAACACAGGACATGGGACAGAGGGAAAGTCCGTTCACATGAGTAGAGTGTGAGCTGCTGCCAGTGGGCAAAGCCCAGTGCATATGGCAGCTCACAGCTGAACACTTACGAGTCTGGAGCTCATTGGAGACTCAGTCACATCCAACTGCCAGTCACTTGCTTTCCTGCATGAGAGCACGCTCGCTGGGAAATGAGAGTGGAGCTCTTTCACTTGTTTGAGTTGTGGGAACTAAGGAGAGTTCATCTGGGAGCATGCCATAGAGTGACCTTCCTTTCATGGTGCAAAGACACAGGAGCTGGGGATGCCAGGAAATGGGAGAAGGGGCTTCAAGAAGTCCAAACGTTGTTTGCGATTCACAGATTAGGTCACAGTGGTGAGAATTCCCCATCCCACCATCAACACCTCCGTTGTGTTTGCTGCTCAAGAATGATACTCAAGGATGACCTATCTGCGCTAGGTTGGTCTGTTTTCAAAACAAACAAACAGAAAAGGGAATTTATTTTTAAAATACTTCCCCAGTAGAATCAAAAGGGTGATTTTCACCATCCAAGTCATACCCTTGAAATTCTTCTTTTCCAGACAATCTGAACCCCTGGCAGGTGGAAGGAGGAAACATTTTCACAACTCACTTGGTGTACAGACCCGCGACTCGCATCCCGATTTCTGGGATGGGAATAAACACCAGCGTGAATTAGATTTTTCTACCACTAAACCAGTGTCAGAAGTAACACTACCCAGGACGGGAGTTCAGGCGGATAAACTCCTTTCCTGAAAGGAGGAAAAGATGGGTGGGGCCTGTGCAAGTATTAAGTCTTTCAGACACACAGTATTTTTATGCACTGTCCTGTGTTGTCTGACTTGTAAAAATTCAAAGAGTTTCCCACCTCCTCCAGGGTTTTACCAACGGCTTTAAACACGCCCAGAGTTAAATTTGCTTCTGAGAACAAGTGTTTGTGTTAATGTGACTTAATTGATAACAGCCCATGCGAACCGTATTATTTAAGACCTATGCATTACTAAATAGTTTCATTAAATAATGGAGAAGAACTTTAAAAAGAAAAACAAAGAAACGCCACACAAGCACATGGTTTTCATTTGGGCAGTAAGGGCTGGAGAGAGCCTCTGCTCAGAGGTCGACTTCATGGCTTCAGGCAAAACTGGGAGATTAAGTAGAAACTCCAGCAAAACCATAGCTCTCGGTTTTAGAGACACTGAACTCAGTATATGACAAATCTCAGGGAATCTTTAGACTTTTTTGGAGGGGAGGTGGAGGGAGTAGTTGTGTTTCTTTTGTTTTCTGTTTTGTTTTCAATAATTAAGGTCAGCTAAATAGTATCACCGTGAAAAGCGACACGAAGTTTAGAATATTTCTTAACAACTTGGGATCGTTTTCTGAGTGACAAAAGTGAGGTAGATACCAAACGACATCCCCTGATGTGGTCACCGTGCCTCCTTTCAAAGAGGGAAGAGAATATGAGGGAAGGTATAAAACAAGGTGTCCTGGGCTGGGGGTGGGGGCAGGGGTTGGAGAAGGCGGGGGCTGGAGTCTGAAAGAACAATGCCTACAATTCCACACACAACAGATACTTCCCAGACAAATACTCTGAGGGACCCCTGCTGGATGCCCACGTCCAGAGGAAGAGTTACCAGCGCTACAGGATATTAAAGTAGAATCATCACTACCTCTGTTTCGGTTAAACACAAAAGGCCCAAAGTTTTAACACAAAATAACAGGTGGCTGTGGGTCTAGACCACCTTTGTAGGACTTACAAGAAATGGAGAAAATTGGTTTGTAACCCTTCACTCCATCTCCACCTCGTGCATGTGGAAATGTCAGAGCACGGAAGCATTTATCAGAATTAACAGACTCCGGCCATGTAAGAATCCTGCCTCCCACAGGCTTAATAAGAGCAGCTTGAGGAAGACATTTAAGAAAGGACGGGAGGGGGCACTCGGGTGGCTCAGTCAGTTCAGTGTCTGCCTTCAGCTCAGGTCTTGATCTAGGGGTCGAGCCCCGCATCAGGCTCCCTGCTCAGCAGAGACTCTGCTTCTCCCTCTGCCTCTCCCCCATCATGCGCCCATTCTCTCTATTGCTCTCTGTCAAATAAATAAACAAAATCTTGGGAAGGAAGGAAGGAAAGAAGGAGAAACAGAGGGAGGGAGGGAGACAGGCAAGAAGGGAGGAAGGGAGGGAGGGACCCAGAGGTTTATCCCACCAGCAGGGTGGGAATTGGGGGCTGAGGAGCATAGGTAGGGGAGGGGGACAACTGAGAAAACAGAAAGGAAGCCTACTATGTACGCCTCCTCTGCCCCCCACTGCAGACTTTTTTTTTTTAAGATTTAGTTTATTTATTTAAAAGAAAGAGGAAGCGAGAGAGAGCATGAGCAGGGGCAGAAGGAGAGGCAGACTCCCCACTGAACAGGGAGCCTGATGTGGGACTCGATCCCAGGATCCTGAGATCATGACCAGAGCTGAAGGCAGAGGCTTTAACGACGGAGCCCCACAGACACCGCTCCCCCTCCCCCAACACTGCAGACTTCTGAATTGAAGTGGGCCTGGGCTGGGGGTGGGGGTGGGGGAGAATAAGAGTATCATTTTAAAATAAGTTCAGACATTGTATGATCCCGCTGGAACGGACATATGAATTACATCTGAGCTGAATCTCATCATTGAAAGTGATGTGCCTGGGTGGCTCAGTGGGTTAGGGCCTCTCTGCCTTTGGCTCAGGACATGTTCCCAGGGTCCTGGGATCGAGCCCCACAACCGGCTTTCTGCTCAGTGGGGAGCCTACTTCCCCCTCTCTCTCTGCCTGCCTCTCTGCCTACTTGTGATCTCTATCTGTCAAATAAATAAATAAAATCTTAAAAAAAAAAGAAAGAAAGAAAGTGATGTGGGAAAATTCTGTTATCAACTCCCTGCAAAAGTTATAGGATCTTCCCAAGACCCAGCAGCAAGAAAATCCAAAGGTGTAAAACAAATGAAGGATCGTCAGCATCCCCTAAAATCTGCTCTAAGTTGAACTGTAGGGAGAGGTGAGGCTTTCCTATGCCAAGGGCCCCACAGGGGAACCATCTCTCCTGCTCAGAGACTCCGTCCTTCTCTGCAGCGGTCAGAGGCTCAGCGTTGAAACATTTGATCCAATGCCCTTCTTTGCAAGGATAGCCTACAAGTAGTGGTTCTAACAAAGATAAGAAAAGAAACAAATATACTTGTACTTTCTATGGTCGGTATTTCTTTAGAAGTAAGGGTTGCATACTCAACCCAAGTTTTGTACAATCTTAAACTATTTTTCTCCACAGAGGCGATTGGTAGTTTCCCTTCTACGCCGCATCATGCTGTGGGAGGGTAGGTGCAACATCTTAACAGAAATTATGGGGGCATATCAAGTTACTTATACCATATAATGTGACATATACACTGCTTTCCAGCTTTGCCTAATGAAACGGAATAGACTTTATTTGGCTAGAAAAATACAGCTGATCTATTCTTATAAAATTCCTTGAGGTTAAAAGGAGGTAAGTTTTATTTTTGATCAGATCTCACTAACCTCCTTTTCTGTTACTAGGCCTCCTTTAACAAATAGCATATCCTGAAAGTTAGAAGATTGTAATCTGGCCATCAGTATAAAAATAATTGGAATACTCACGGATTCATTATTGAAAATACCTGTTTACCAGCCAAGGAACTCTAGTCTATGTAATTGTGATGGACTGAATGCCCATGGACTGAATGTGGCCCCCCACTCACCCGCCAAAATTCATAGGTTGAAATCCTAACCACCAATATGACGGTATTTGGAGGTGGGGCCTTTGGGATGGAAGGGGGTCTTGAGGGTGGAGCCCTCTTGAACGGATTAGTGCCTTTATAAGTCGAGCACAGCTTCCTGTCTCAGCGCCCTCTGCCAGGTGAGGATATAGTGAGAGGAAGGTTCTGTAGACCTGAGGCAGGCCTCACCAGACACCAGGTTGCCCAGCACCTTCACCTTGGACTCCCACCCTCCAGGACTATGAGAAAGCCATGTCTGTCGTTCAAGTCGCCCACTTGATGGCATTTCTGTCATGGCGGCCTGAACTGACGGAGACAGTAACGTAAAGGGCAGCAAAGTCAAGGCCAGCTCTTCCTTTATGCCTGGGCCAGATCGGGTGGGCTCACTGGGGCTCAGTTTCCTCGTTTTCGAGGCAGGCCTCCCTGACAGCTCCACAGTCAGGACTCAGGACAGAACAAGTAAGGACACAAAGCAAGCATGACCTGTGTAGCCTGCAGACCTGTTCCATACATGTCAGGGGATGAGTCACTCCAGGGAAGACAAGGATGGGAGACCGGACATTGTGCTCAGAGAGTTCACAAGCTTACGATCTAGTGGGGACACACAGAGACATTTCAGCAGGGATTCAAATGTCCAGATAAAGACACTTCACAGAACAGTGTCGATTCAACAAGTTGGCCCAGAGAGTCAGAGCTAGGATTCCACAGGAGGCCGGGAACCACAGGGGCGATGGGTTTCCAGAGGATGGTGTACGGAGCTTCGGGAGAGGTCTGGGTAGGAAAAGAGGAATCAGTGTGGCTCCATTAGAAGATTTCACAACAAAATCTTGGTGCAGTTTCTCTGCTAAAGACAGAAGCTGAGTCTGTGTTTCCGGGAAGAGGAAACATTTCACCCTCTCCGGGTCACCACAGTGCCCTCCATTAGCATTTCTTACACACTCTGGCCTTCACTTACCAGTGTTCCCTGAATGGCCCTAGTAGGCTATTTGGGATTCTAATCTCCGAACTAGAAGTTTCACCAACTTGGTTAAATAGCGACCCTAACCTAAGTGAACATCGGCCCACTTGGGCAACCACAAATTATGCCCCACTCCTTTCCTTACCCATTCCACTGGCAAGAACCCTTCTTCTAATATCTCAAGGGTTGCATTCCACACTCTAAGCACAGAAAGATGACAGGCAAACCTGGAGTTTATTTTAGATGGCATCTTTTCAGGTCAAAAACTCTTAAGAGGAAATTTTTTAAAATTAAGATCCCAGGAGGAAAAAAATCAAATAATAATAAAACCTCCGATGAGCATTCAGGCTGATCTTTCAATAAACTGATGATGATTTGCAACTTGTCCACTCAAATAAAATTACCTAGTTTTAGCACCTCTTTTTTTTTTTTTTCCTGGACTACTTTTTAATGTCACTAAAGGGATTTTTTTGTTTTTGATTTTGTTCTTTTTTTTCTCTTTTTCCTTAAGCATGATTTTAGAAATCTCTCTCAATCTCTCTCATACACACATGCACGTGCACGCACACACACACACACAAACACACACACACACACACACACACACAAACGCTAATCTCTAAAACTATTCCTTTTAAGCAAGATCTAGAAAATTGAGATTGGAGTAGGAATGGGGTAGAAGAAAACCTCCAAAGACTCTGAGGTAAAACGTTGAAGGCCTCACTCCCTCAAGTCCCCTCTGCTCATCAGCTCCAGAATAGAGGCTGGGACATATCTACTCATCAGCTATGAGGTAGATCCTAAGTAATTTGTTCCTAAGACCTGGAGAATAAAAATGCACAGATAGCTGGTTTCCATGTAAATAAAAGCAAACTGGAAGATATGTTTGCAGTCAAGTATTTCTGCCCCACATTCTACAACACTTTCTGGAATGGGAAAGAAGTGGCCCTTCTTACAGCAAACATACAGAGTATTTTGTAACACTGGGGGAGATGATAGTTTTAAGAAGGAATGAAAAGCTGAACAGAGGAACAGTATCTAAAATCTATCTCTTAGAAAGTTTGCTGAGTGTGGCATGGCATCTCCTACCCCTTCCTCAAGAGACTTTCAGTAAAGACCTCTATCACTTCCAGTGCTTTTTGGAGTAAGATTTGTGTTTCTTTTATCTGAGAGTGACTTTAAGAGAATCTTTAAACTGATACCATCTTTAAAAAAACAAAAATAAAAACAAAAACCACCTTTTTAAAGTTGTTCACCTGACCCCTGACTAGCATTAGCACCACCTGGGAACTTGTTAGGATAAACCTTTGGGCCCTACCCCAGACCTATGTCAGAAATTCTGAGACTGGAACCCAGCAATATGGATTTCAAGGCCCCCTCCAAGTGAGTCCCATGCTTTCTGAGTTTGAGAACTGTCCCTTGTGGGGAATAGTCACTACTGAGAAACCATCTGTGGTAGAGGTTGCTGATGTCTACCCTTGCAGGCCCCTTGACCATCTAGTGCACCCAACTGTGGGCTGCTTTGAGTAAGACAACTGAGGATTAACTCCCATGGCCTTCTCCAGATTCATCCTTGACTGACAGAATAAGGAGAGATGCCTGGGAAGCCACCCACCGGCCACCTCAGCCTGGGGGACCCAATGACTGGCTGGAATAAGGTTGTTAAGCTTAGACCCTGAAGGGAAGGGCCGCTCTGCCCTGTGAGCCTTGTGCATCAAGCCAAGGTTAGACTTGACCTAACACCACATCCTTGGGGATTCCTTCTCCTTCCCTATCTCGCTCTCCTCACTCCCATCCAGGTTTTTCCTAAAGGCTGTTCCCTCGTTAAATCAGTGCACCTAAATCCCTTTCATACTTTCTCCTTCTAAGGAACGAGACTATGACACTGTTAATAGTTGGGACATATCTGCAGAAATGATTGCAAAGCTTTTCTTAGAGCAACGATGGGTTCGGGAATAGTTACTGTTTGGTGAGGAAAAGAGTTCCCCAAAATGGGAATGCCCACAGGAGTCTTCTCAAAAGTGTATCAGACCCTACTCTGCATTTCAGGAAGGCGAAAATAAAGGTTGAACACTGATGGGCTAGATGACGTCTACTGACCATTCAAATTCTGAAATGTATACGTCATGACAATCCCTAGTAGTGACTATTATACAATTTTATTTATGTTCAATTTTATGAAAAGAAAGGACGAGAAGTCCCAAGAGGGGAAGATATTGATGTTCACTAACATAAAACAATTCATTCGACAAATGTTTGTTGAGCTCCTAAGTGCCAGGCCCTGGGGCTTGCACAGTAAACTTTACAAGCAAAGTCTCCATCCTCAGGGAGCTTCCATCCTGATGAGGGAAACAGGCAATAAACAGACGAATATGTGTAATCCGATATTCAAGAGTGAGAAATATTATGAAGAAAAGTAAAGCAGAGGGAGGGGGTAGAGAGTGATAATGGGGCGGGGGAGGGGAGCTCACTGAGGAGGTGATATTTGAGCAGACACTTAATAGCAGTGAGCAAAGTCATGAGAATTTCTAGCATTCTAGACAGAAAAAAATCCAAGTATAAAGACCCTGGGAAAGGGCTTGGTTAGTGAGGGGGCCAGGGGTAGGAGATGAGTTCAGAAGGTACCGGGGCCCTGCCCGTGTAGGGGCTGGTAGGTCATAGCGCACACAGGACCTGATGGGAAGCCCACAGGGGTTCTGAGCAGGCAGTTGCATGATTGGATTTATGTTTTAAAAGTCTATCCTTATAGAGAAGAGACTGTAGGTGGGGCAAGAGAATCAAAGACCACAGATAAGAAGATCCTGCCACAGACGAGGCAAGAATGAGATGGAGCTATATAAGGGCTTCCTGGGAATCTTGTTTATCTACTCATTGACTTTATATATATATATACATATATATGTATATATATAATATATATATTTATAAAATATAATATATATTTATAATTATATATAATATATAATAAATATAAATATGTATTATTTTATATCAGTCATATTATATTTATATATAAATTTTAATATATAATATCTATATATATAAATTCTATATTTATATATATAGATATTATATATTAAAATTTATATATATATATATATTTTTTTTTTAGAGCAAGAAAGACAGAGCATGAGCATGTTGAGGGGGAGGAAGCTGACTCCCGGCTGACTGAGCAGAGATCCTGACATGGGACTTGATCCCAGGATCCCAAGATCATGACCTGAGCCAAAGGCAGACACCTAACTGACTGAGCCCCTCGGACACCCCCTACTCACTGACTTTAATCCAGTGAGAGCTCCAGGGGCCCTAGGCTATGTGCATATTCTATGCAACTCTCCTTCCCCCTGGGCTTTATCACAACCTACAGTGGGAAGAAAGGATTTATGAAAGCACTGATTCTCCGAAACGCAGACCGCTTTAGGTATAGACATCATCACTGCACAGAGTACCAAGGAAGAGCTTCAATCCTGGATCCCCGCTTTGACACTAGTACTACTAAGTTTCGTGAAATAGCTTCCTGCTTCCCGTTATTTTATATGGTACTATGCAGATCTGGGAAGTTTTACTGAGAATAAGTTCCGTTCTCTAAAGCCACAATGTAAGGAGCATTTTTTTTTCCATTTCATTGTATTCAAAGTGTATAAATAACGCTGTTAAACAATACCATAAAAGAAGACATTTGATATCATCTATGCTAACAACAAAAAATTTCTACTTCGTTTTTTCACTCCCAATAAAATCTATTATTTGCTAAAATTTTATTGTAAGTTTTTAAATGCACGGAAAAAAGATTTCAATTACAATTTATAACCCAAGCAAGTTTTAACATAGGAAGCCAATTCTGTCAAAAGGAACAAAACTCCACCAGAGCTTACTCTGAAACAATTTTTAAGGCCTCACTCCACAGAGATTTCTAATACCCCTTTTCCAAGTGGAATTCAATTTTCCCATTTGTAAGTTTGCCGATGTTGGTGGCTGCAGCGTGTGTGCCTGTGGTCAGACAGTTTAGGGAAAATGGGAAGAATGAAGGTGCTGGTTTTAAAATTAAGCCTGAATCTTTCACGTGCCTGAAGGATCGTGTCCAAAAGAAATTGCTCTCCTTGGGACCAAAGGTACTATCTCACCGTTCAAAATTCAAAGGGCCAGAAGTTTATGCATACCTTCCCCATGATTTGTTTCCCAGATCTGGCTTTCTACAAGAACTTCCTTCAGGAAAACACACACTTTTCCTCCCTCGCAGCCCAATTTCCTGTAGGAGCGCCTCTTTCGAAAATGGCAATGACAGCATTCTTGTGTTTTCTGGTGAGTGCAAAACACCTTTTCAAACAAAGTGGGGATGAAGCGGAGAAAGGAGAGGAAAGAAATGTTCTCCTTTCCCCCCAAACTGCCCCTCCTTATTTAAAAAAAATAGTAGCTGTTGCGGTATTTTCAGAGCTTACACTGGGACTTCCCATCTATGCCCCTCATTTAAAGGCAGATGTTTCCTTAGTGTTAGATGTGAATTTACATAACCTGGGTCACTAGAAAAGTTTAGGTCTACCCCAAGCAATTATGGGATACCCAGGGCTGCTGTTGGAGCATGCTAACACAGAAGTACTCTTGAGTTTCAAGGTGACAGTGAGGGTAGGAAATGCTCTACATCAGAGCTGTGAGATGAGGGTAGGAAATGCTCTACATCAGAGCTGTGAGATGACCGCAGTCTTCGTGATAACTCCATTAAGGAACACGTCTGTTCTTCGGCCCGAAGTGAGGGTCTTTGGGCCTGTGTCCCCAAGATGAAGAAGGGGTTGGGGGGGCAGCTGAGTTACACAGCCTTGCTTCCTGGACATGAAATTATCATACAAAAGTCCTGTAGACTCTTGGCAATGCTGTGGTTTCCTCTAGATTAAGACTTAGCAAGGTCCCTAGAGACAGCTTCCCATTGGAGGTGGTCTTGGGATCAAGGCTAGTAGTCCCTACACCAGAGAAGCCTCTAGAAAGAAGCTGAGTGGACGTTAATGCCAAAAGAAGCCACCGCCATGAGAATACCACTCATAAAGGAAAGAAGATGTTCCACTTACTGATCGCTATACACTGATTTGTGTCTTCCCTAAATTCGAATGTCGGAACCAATCTCCAGTGTGATGGCATTTGGAGGTACAGCCTTTGGGAGGTGATTATGTCATGGAAGTGGAGCCCTCATGAATGGGATTCATGCCCTTAGAGAAGAGGCCCGGAGAGTTCCTCTCCCTTTCTGGCCTGAGGACACAGCAACAAGAAGGCAGCCTGTGAACAAGAAGTGGGCTCTCGCCAGACACTGAATCTGTCAGCACCTTGATCTTGGACTTCTGAGCTGCCAGAACCATGAAAAACTAATTTCTGTTGCTTATGAGCCACCCAGTTTATAGTATTTTTTTTTTTTAATCACGGCCTCAACAGACTGAAACATTGGTCATCAACTTTGTACTCAAATCTTAAACAATGACCACATTTCCTCAATTGTAAGACTCTATCATACTGACTTTTCAAGAGAGACTAAGAAATACCATCGTGCTTGAAGGCACACACTAATGTAAATAATGATAATATATTTGCCATCGAATAAAAGATATATTATATTATTAGAAATAATAATGACTATAAAAATACTCAACTATGTCGAGCCCTTCCTAGGCTGTGCATTTTTATGTATTACCTCATTTAACCCTCATAAAAACCAAGGCCCTCTGAGATAGATATAATCCTCCTCATTTTTTAGATGAGGAGACTAAAGCTGAAGACAAAGTAAGAAAATTTAGAGAACTGATTGGACTTGGAGTTTTGTGACTCTGATCCCACACCCAAGGCCCTCCGAGTTTTTGAGATGTGGTATCCTGGAAGGGAGCCCCCAGTGGGTATAGCTTTCCCAATTGTCCCAGTGAGACCCAGGGATAAATTTCCAGGAAAAAAGGCCAACAGTATAATTAAGTGGCCCAAGCCCCTGATGTAAGCTCTATTATTTCTGAAGGCATAACAATGAAATCCCACCACTGCCAAGACCCAGTTTTTAGAAGGTAATGTGGCCTAGCTGGAAGGCGCAATGGCTCTGAGGCCTGAGGATGTGGGGTTCGTGATCACGTACGAGGAACCAAAGAGCAAAATTTCTAATCAGTGTCAACACGATGGTTTGTGAGATAAACAGTGCTGGGAAAATCGGAAATCAGAAGATCGCGTCCTTACTTCTCATACATCACGATGAATTCCAGACGAACCAAGAAAGTTTGAAAATGAAAGCACGAAGATCTTTGCGGTAATGGAATAGTGCTGTATCTTGATGGCAGTGATCATTACATGCACCTACATCTGTGATAAAATGGCTTAGAAGGAGGCACACACACATTGCACCGCTGACAGTTTCCTGATTTTGATAGTGTACTATAATTATGTAAGACATAACCATTGGGGGGAACTGGGTGAAGGGCACACAAGACTTCTCTACTATTTTTGCCACTTCCCGTGAACCTATAATCATGTCAAAATAAAAAGTAAAAATAAAATTTAAAAATAATCATAAAAGAGATCGACTGTAGTATGACAGAATAGCTGAACTCGGCATGGCCAAGGAAGAATCCAATGTTTAAAAAAAAAATTGGTCAATTTAACCACCTATACATGAAAAATTTTCTAATGTCCAAAAATATAAAATTGAAAGGCAGGTACTCAGATGTTTTCTACATATATGACAAATGAAAGTTTAGTTAATTTAGTGTCATTTACATCCTGGTTAAAAATGTGGACTCTGGTTGAAAGAACCAGAATCCTTAGATTAAAAGTCATGGCTCTATCACATGATAGCACGTGACTTTGAGAAAGTTACCCTCGCTTTACCATCTGTGAGATGGGGATGGTGGCTTCCACAAGGAGATGGTGGGAGGATTAAAAGAGTTAATAATCAAATAATATCTGTAACATAGTAACATGTGCTGTATTAGCTGATTTCATTGTCATTCTTATAATTGTTACTATTCGATACCAAAAAAGGTAAATCCTTCTGTGATGCCAGACTCTCAGCTACTCAGGATCTGGCCAGGATAAACTCATTCTCAATAACTCTGGACAGACTGGCCTGATATAAATATATCCTCACACTGAGTTGGGCTGGGACATTTATCCTGACAGCTGATGATCTGTAGTAAGCAACACTTTGCCTTCGTGGTCACCATGAGCCAGAATTCTTTGCTCTCCTCAACACATCTACTTCTGCAGTTATCCATGCCGCCTCCCACCTAATGGTGCTTCAAGTCCACTATAACTGGGTAATGGGATGTTCCTGACAGCCCCTTGTGCTGGTATCCGGGCATCATCCCCCATGGAATACCTCTGTTAACCCTCACAGAGTCCTTGTTGGGTAGATATGACTCTCCCTACTTAGTGAAGAGAGGGTAACACAGAGAAGTCAGTGACTGCCCAGGATCACACGACCAGCAAAAAGTAGCAACAAATCTCAAAACCACTTCTTCTGAATCAAAAACATGGATATTTCAAGAGTGATGGGACCCCCTAGGACCCACATTAGAAGCACCATGTCTAAGCTAAGATTCCCAGTAAGGATTGACGGGGCTTCCCATTTTTCTAGCATGGGCTTTTGGACAACTTTGTTGACTCTTGATGGGCTTTACTTTTTTCTTCCTGATTCTTGTCAGTGCTCCAAATAGGAGTACTTAGCACGCAAGTCTCGTCCTGGCAAGTCAACTGCTCCGATAGGAAGGCCACACTCGATGTGGGAGCACGTGTTGCTTTCTGTGTTCTGTAAGATGCTTTAGAGCTCTGTCTCCCCAAACAGATGGGAGCCTCATAGAATACAGAGACCACATGCTGTCATTATCTGTATCCACTCAAAACAACTAGTACGGTGGACTATAACTTCAGATTGTTGGCCTCCTGGAACAATGCTCAAAAAGGCAGACTTGGTCCAGGTTTCTGTTTGAGAAGCTTTTCTGTATATGACTGACCCCCTGGTTTATGAGTCCAGAGACCTGAATTATCAGTCACCCTAGTCCCCAGGAAGAGAAAGGGTATTTGCTCTTTTGCTAGCCCTTGGAGCTAAGAATGGAATTCTCAATAAAATCACCAGTGTGATCTTGGGCAAGTGATTAAACTCTACCAGATCTCTTTCCCCATATTATGAAAGGAATTTATCACTTTTCAAGAAATCTACTCTGCAAAGTAGCACCTCCATCCTTCCAGTCTCCAAAGGCGTTTGAGGATTTGTAGAGAGATAGGGCAAGGTGGGAAGAGGAGAGGGCTCAACACGCACATCTGGGCCTGGGCCACAACCAGCACTCTTGGAGAAGACAGCCAGACACAGGTATGCATACACATTCATTCTCTCTCCCTCTGTGTCTCCGTCTCTGTCTCTCTCTCTCTCTGCGCCCCCACCCACACACAATGCATACTTCTCTTATTATAATACTCTGTGTAGATATTACTTCAACATTTTTCCTTGGAATCACAGAAGGAGAGGGCAAGAATGGAAGAATGGCTTCGTTACGCCTACAGAAGAAAAACTGCCTCTAGCCAAAATCTTCTTGTACACCGTGTGGGCTGACTTGAAAGTGGCATGGTTTTTGACTGTAACATGTTCCATGTTTAGCTCTGGTTTATAGGTGAGGGCCCCACAGGATGAGAAACTAGCCCAGGAAAAGGCATTTCAGTGACCTTTTACGGGGTTGGAAATCCCACACGGGGGCCTGCAGCACGTTAATAAGAACAGCTTGTTCCACAATTCTCTCAACCCTGAAAACATGGAGCGCTCATGTTGACAGATTCCCACGAAAGAAAGTCACTTTACAGTAGGTCGAACCCGAGGGCAAAGAAGGTTAAATTGAGGTAGACTCAGTGCCTTTAAAATACACATAAATCCAATAGACCAACAGCAGAGGCTCCAGATCCAATGCTGAACACAGGGGGTGGGGGGAGGAACAGGCAGACAAATGCCCGAAGCCTGAAAAGCCGAGAAGGTAACTTGCAGCTTCCAGAGGTAATGAACAATGATTTCACGTGGTTTTCTCCACTTTGATGTTTGCACGGAAAAGTCACATGAAATTGCGTGTTCTCCACGCTATTATTTCCCTCATCTGAAACAGTGCCAAGCTGCTTTCGCATTAGGAAAACTAAGTCCACAGAATCAACAGTTAGAAACTGGATTTTAAATTTCTTCTAAGCTCGTTCTACAGCCTGCCTGCCCGTCCAGGGACATGGTAAAGACACGAAAGAAAGCTGGTCACTGCTAATTCTCTCTCTACCGCCTCCTAGACAATCTGAGGGAGACCAGGCTCGGGCTTCTGGTGGTGCCAAGGGTTATTTCGGGAAGCTCGCGCTTGGCTGGGTTTCCATTAAGGGCTGACGACAAAGACAGAGTGAGAAACACATCCCGTGGTCCTGTAACCCAGGCGGGGCTCCCACTAATAGGAGTCTCTTACGCATTTCTTGCTCATGGCCTTGACAAGCCTGGGTCCGTGAAGAAGGGACCCAATAGGGACCCAGAGGCACACCAGACACTCCACGCCTGAGGCTCAAGTTTTTAGGACCTGCCTCCCCTTCACTTCTGGTCTGGCTCCATGCAGCACCTGAACTCCCCCACCTCGGTTTCCTCCACTAAACGGTAGGGGCCAGGCCCCCCTTACCTATGGCACAGAACTTAGTGGCGTCTTACCAAGATGGCAGATCCCGTCGCGTTTTCACAATTGCTCTAGACATTCTCAACAGTGAACATGCACTAGCTACCAAACACAGCCTGTGGGAGGCAATCTGGTGGAAAGGAGAGCTGAGAGTCCCCTCCCCTCAGTGGCCAAGGGGCCTGTGGGCTATGAATAATTCCTTTCATCACTATAGGTATCTCTCTATTTCCTTTAAAACATTCTGTCCTTTTCCAGGTAATCCTCTGTCAATTACCATGCCTAGAGCCAACATACGATCACTGTTCCTCAGGACGTCTGTCTTTTAAAAGAAGGCCAGGGTTGGTCTGAGGAGAAGCCAGCCTGTCCTGCGGAGGCAGCCTGGTGCCCTCGGGCCGCCGCCACTGGTCACAGGCGGCCCACGCAGGCTGGGCCCCGGGGTGCCAGTGGGGTAGATGAGCTCAGCTTTCAGAAGCGGCTGGATTGGCTGGGACGGGGGTGCCCCGCCACACTCACTTCCTAGAGCACAAGTTCAGCCAAAGCCACATTAAAAGATGGTTGCTTCACGTTGGCAGAACTTCTCAGGAGGCACCAAATGAGGGTGTGTGGGAGGGGGAGTGGGCAACCGTGTCATAAAATGACGAAGCCGAGCGAGCGTTTCCTGTCCTCGCATTTAAAATCTCCGATGGGGGTGGGAGGCAGCCTCAGAGGCCCGGGGCTTTCCTGGAGAGACTATAAAAGGAAGGAATGATAAAAGGAGCCAGGGGTTCAGCAGGCTACTACCAGCAGAACCAAAGAGGGGAGAGAAGGTTCCCTCTCGGCCCCACCCTGGCTTGTCAGAGGAGGCTCCTTTGCTGCAGGAAGCTTTTCAGAGGGGGTGTGGGGTGTGGGTTTGTTTCTGGGGTCGCTCTTTTATCCTCAGTGAGTGGCTGCAGGTCTCAGACCTCGTCTTCTCATGCTCCCACCCTACAAAGATTGAAGAAGTTAAAGGGGAGTCTGTTTTGTACATCCCACACTCCTTGTGGTCTCCACCAAAATGTGTTACCTGATATGTCACCTGGCTATCCGAATGCTTGCTGCTTGAAATCGGGACAAGAATGGAGTTGGACAGGGGCCATAACTTAGATAGAAAACCACTGACACAGCTACATAGTTTTCTTTCTCGGGATTGCTGGGACAAGGGAAAGCCATGGAGCCTTCTCTCTGACGCCTGTCAGTTTTCAGTCTCTCGTGTCGTGACCACTTAAATCCTTCAGTGTCAGAGCCCGCGCAGGCAGGGCCTGAAAGACCCATCCCCTAAGAAAAAGAGAAGTTCCCCTGAGTGTTTTCAGCATCTGCAGTCCTGGGATGAGACCAGCCACGTGAGAGCAGGCCCACGGAGCTGATGTCTGAGCACGGTGCAGTTTAAAACGTGGCGAGTAAGGCGGTCTTTCGAGAGCTGCCACGCATCTTCAGAGCCCCGGGAATTGTATTTGACTCACGATGTTCAGAATTCTTCACCCACACTCATCAGTGTCATCATCTCCCTTGTCCTTGTTCTACCCTCCTCTAGAAATCCAGAGACACTCGCAGCTGCCTACAGCAATCACAGAGTTCCCAATAAAGTGAAGTCCAACGAAAATTTAAAAAGAAGACAAGTTTCAGAAAGTCTCTGAGTGTTCGTTGCTCTGGGGTTCAATCAGAGTAACCCAGGTTCCAATTCTGATCCTGTTAACAATTAAATAATGAAATACACCCTTGACCGATTTCAAGTTCTTTAACATTAGGTAATTCTTTTGACCTTCATAACAAACCTCTGATGGAGAAGGGGAAACTTCGTCATCCCTAATTTGCCGATGAGCAAGCCAAGCCTGATCTGCGTAACCTGCCAAAGGTCACATTCCTGTATCAGCCAAGCCACTGTCAGTGCGTCCTTCCTGCTCAGTGACCACGCCATGTGGCCTGAGCTCCCGTCTCCCCAAGTCGCGGCCTTCTTACCTGAACACACATACCTACGCCCTCTCCACCTCTCCGTGGTAAGCTCCTCTCCATTACTCGTTACTCATCTCAGTGTCCCTCAAAGCCAGAAACTCCACTGAGAGTAAGGAGCGTGTGAGGCCCATCTCTGCTGGCCTGAGGACTCAGCACTGCACCCATCTTGCATAAATTGCAAGTTAAACCAAACTGAATCAATCTGATAAAATTGCAAGACAGGTAAATCGTGTGCATTGTCTTTCCTCCTGCAACTGCTCGTTCTCAACCTTGACTCCTGCCAGTTGGAGCCTCTATGCCCAGGTCATTCAAACCCATAAACCGCATGATTGACAGGAACTTAAAATGCTGTATATCCCTGCAGGGAACACTTGAATCCAGTGGCTGTGGCTCTATTTGATTTCAGGCACAGGCAGCAAGTCTGGGGTGACTTAGGAGTGTCGAGGCCTTCCTTGCAGGCCAGAAATCCCATTTAGAACTTGCTGGAACTTCAGCTGGTACCGAAGTCACAGGCGTTCACAGTCACCCAACCTTTGGTTTTCCTCACCTATGAGTTGAAAAGTATGAGTCATAAACTGTTGGAAGTATTTTTAACTCACCAATTATTTGGATAGTAAAATGGAACATTTCAACCCTAACTGAATGCTAAGGACAACCTTAGCCACCAATTAGACAGAGTTGACTTTGAAATCGAAGAAGAAATCCACAAGAAAAGAGCAAGCTCTTTAAAAAGAAGATGCTGATATCCCGACAGGTATAACTCAAAGCACCGGTGAGCCTTCCACGCAAATAACCAAGGGCCATGGCTGCTTGCTCTTTATGGGGACGACGTGAGGAGGCCCAGCCCTGAAGGAGACTGCATCTCGAGCACCCCTCAGCTCTGACCTTGCACTTCACTGACAGATGGACACGTGCAAAAATGTCTGCACTCCATCCCTGAAGATTCCGGAGACAGATCAGGGGTGAGGCCAGCCCCCTGGCCTCAGCCTTTGCTGTTTACCCTCTGAAACCCTTAGTGCTTCCCCAGCCATCTCCTCCCTGCGGTCCCCTCGAACAGCCTCGGTCAGGCCACTTGAACCTGCATGACTCATCTCATGGACACGGCCCTCCCTCTCCAGTGGCCCCAAAGCCCTAATGCACCCTGCCCCTGCCATGCAAACCCCCAGCCCTTCAAGACACAGCTCACACGACCTGGGAAGCCTTGACTGACCTCCAGGTTGAGTTAGCATCCCTTCTTCCTCTGTTTTCCCCAAATCCTGAACATACGTCCAGCACAACGTTAATGACACCAAAGAGTAATTCCTGTTCATGTCTCTACTTGTGCCCTCAGCAGTCCAGCAAACATCTGGCACACAGGAGAACTGAAGAAAGAACGTGCTGGCTGAATGACTAATGGAATGATTCTACAGCAATAAGATGGCACGGTCCTAGCCATCACCTCGGACCACCAGGAAGAAATGGCCCAACGTTCTCCAAGATGTTCCTCAGTGCCTAACATGGCACCTGGTGCAGGTTACCAGTTAGCCGAATGACACCGAACCACGTAATTCTTCCCCTGACCAATCTTTGTTCATTCAGCCATCATGTATTTTTTTAAAAAGATTTTATTTATTTATTTATTTATTTACTTGAGAGACAGACAGAAATTGTGACAGAGAGCATCATGGAGAGGAGAGGCATAAGCAGGCTCCTCACCAAGCAGAAAGCCTAATGCGGGGCTTGATCCCAGGACCCTGGGATGGTGATCTGAGCTGAAGGCAGACGTTTGACCGACTGAGCCACCTAGGGGTCCCCAGCCATCATGTCTGGACTGTCTACTACATACAAGCATTCACCAGGCACTGTGGAAGAAATACCAGCCAAACCGAGGGTCCAGAGGGGTCTGGAGTCAAGACAAGCAATAGATTTATAAACAGGGGAAAATCATCCAGGTTTGAGGGAGCCAGCAGCTGCTCTTTGTAGGGGAAATAGGCAAGATTTAGCCAAGGAGATGAGTGTGGAGGCATTATCTTAACCGATGCGTGCACAAATATATATATTTTTTTTACCCTGTTTAGCCGTGTGTGTGTGTGTGTGTGTGCATGCCTGAGTGTGTTTTGGATCTGTGCTACTACAATCCACAAACTACGCTGGCACAAACATGTATGCAAATGCTAATTACACACCAATTACACACTATCATCTAAAACTCCCCTTGGTTACTTTCTGCTGACACAACATCCTCTCGCACGTCTCTCCCATTTTAGCTTTTCTTTGGATGACAGTGGTTTTAACATTCCGCAGACCCTGGCTGTCTTACCATACCTGAAAAGCTTCCTCTCCCAAGCCCTGTTAATCGCTCATGTTTATTACCTTTTTTTTCAGCCACAGTCATTGTGAACAGTAGCATGTTTTCCCCCACGGTAATAAATATTCATGTGTTTATGAAGAATAAGAAAATATTGCTGAGCGTGACGAGTTGATGTCAACAGTCAGGAGTGAATGAAACACAACATTAAATCTAGTAGCATTCCCAAATCTTCCTGGAGGCTTCATTGTTTCAGACAGGAGGCAGAAGCTCTGGAGGTTGGAGGTTTTGATAATGACTACAGGATGGGAAGAAAAACAGAAGATACAATTGGCTAGTCCCAGCTCTGCATGTCATTTCTGTCTCACAACAGCGCATGGGTAAGAAGCCTTTTCACATCATCTGATTTATCCCTTGGTCACTGGGATGGTCTGTGAGTCCAAACCAGAAATAGAGCCTGGGTGGTGTTAAGCAGAGCCCCACTAGGAAATAAGGGGTTGCCTATAATGGGGACTCCGGGTTTGAACTCCTATTTGTGACCACAGAAACCCACTTGAACGTAACTCCTGACTCAGCGACAGCTACTGTAATGACCCAAGTGTAAATTTTGTTTTCCACTGTTCCCATCTGATGATGCCTAAGAAGCAGTGCAAAGTTACCTTCAGAGTGATTTGAAACACTACTTGCTTCCACGGTGCATGTGCTAACGTGGGAGCAACTCAGAGATTAGCATGGTTCCTGTGCAAGGATGGCATGCAAATGTGAAAGTGTTCTATATTAAAAAAAGAAGAAGAGGAAGAAGAAGAAGAAGAAGAAGAAGAAGAAGAAGAAGAAGGAGAAGAAGAAGGAGAAGGAGAAGGAGAAGGAGAAGGAGAAGGAGAAGGAGAAGGAGAAGGAGAAGGAGAAGGAGAAGGAGAAGGAGAAGGAGAAGAAGAAGAAGTAGTGGTGGAAGAGGAAGAGGAAGGAGAAGGAGAAGGAGAAGAAGAAGAAGAAGAAGAAGAAGAAGAAGAAGAAGAAGAAGAAGAAGAAGAAGAAGACGGCTTTGAAATATTAACAGGTATTTATTTGCTGGTCCTGGGTGCATGCAGTTAAGCATACAGTGCACTAAGCAAATGCCCCTTAGACATACAGTATCAGACAGAGAAGAGAAAAGAAAGGGGACAGTTGAGGGCACTCGTGTTATCAGACGGTAGACCAACAGTTTATACTCAGGAGGGCGCTAGAGTCCCAGCTCTGCCTTAAGAAAGCTGCTCGACCTCTCCAGGCATTCTTTTTTTTTTTTTTTTAAAGATTTTATTTATTTATTTCACAGACAGAAATCACAAGTAGGCAGAGAGGCAGGCACAGAGAGAGGGTGAGGCAGGCTCCCTGCCAAGCAGAGAACCCGATGCGGGGCTCGATCCCAGGACCCTGGGATCATGACCTGAGCCGAAGGCAGAGGCTTTAACCCACTGAGCCACCCAGGCGCCCCCTCTCCAGGCATTCTTAACTGGGGTAATTTGTATGGGCTATTTGAGAGCAGATGGCAATTTCACACCTCGCCCCTCCCAGCAGTACCTTGTAAGTACTCATCTTGCGCCCAATGCTGACTTCCATCTTTCCTGAAACCAAGACTTATGCGCTGGTCGCCACAAATGTAGGTGATTTTCAAGCCAAAGCCACTAAAAGACCAGGTGACCCAGGGGCAATCTAAACCCCCCAAAAGGTCACTCGGCATGCGGTCCAGAATCATCCTGCCACTTTTTGAAGTGAGGTGTTAATTTTATCTTAGAAAGTGCAGCACCATTTCCTAGGCAGTGACACCTTCTAAAAGGAGCACTAATGGCCACACATGGCAAACATCATTTAATGTCTCCTTTGTTTTATTTGTTTAACGAGACCAAAAGAGGACACATTCCTATCTTGCTCATTGACTTCAGCAAGGGCAGGGTTCTGTTTAGAGACCAGGAAGAACAATGTGGAAATTGTTCACTAACAATGTGAATCGTTTTCAGACTATCCCCAGAAAATCTGGGATAAGTTAGGTGGAAGAGAGATAGATGACAGTATGTGGAAAACTTTATTTATGAATGTTAATAAAATTTCTATTGCAAAGGAAATACTAGAGACAAAACTGAAAAGCCCTACATTGAGAATGCAGCTGATTCCAGCCTGACTCTGAGATGCAAACAAGCCAAAGACCGATTCATTAAGTGCCAAGTTCAAGGGAGGGATGGCAGGCTAGAGCCACAGCTGGGGAAGTTCCCCTCCTCAGGGTTTTACCAAGAGCCAGCTCACATGCTTTGCAAACCAGGATAGATATGTGAGGGCGAACCTGACATCCTTGCTGAGTCTTCTCAGTGTCCGCTTTTTGCCGCATGGAAACAAGCTTGTAAGTTTTGGGCAAAAGGTAATCTTCCTCATTCACACTTGGGACCTTTGACAGAAATTTTCAAAATGGAAAACAAACATGGCAGCCCGTCAAAATCAAGATCATAATGTTCACAACATCTGGAGATCGCTTTTGAGGACCATGGCCGATAAAACCAGAATGGGCGGGGACTGCTATGAATAGGCACCCTCAAGAAGCATCTAGGTATGGGTTGGTTACACCTACACCGTGCAAAACGACATCCTTCATTTGTTTGAGCTTGGGAATGTTTTCCAAAAGTGTGGGGAAAACACAGCAGGGCAGAGTTTCTGTGAGGGCTTGATACGCTGCTGACTTCTATCTTCCACAGGTCAGAAGGAAATTGCTTTAAAACAGTGATGGAAGGGCGTACTACTCCTCGGATCTCTCCAGATCACGGAAAGAGGAAATATCTTACCTACATATAGCAACTAGGATTTGTGAGGAAGTAGCAGTTAAAGGGTCATCAAGGTAAGAGGAAGATTTTGAAATTCTACCACTAAGGAGTATGCGGGACTTTGGGCTCCAGTAAAAAGCCAGGCTCTCTAAAAGCTGGCTCATCTTTATTCCGTGATAATATTTTCCAGGATATTTGCCCAAATGCTTTAATACTCATTGAGAGTCAGCATAACACGGGAACCAAACAGTGTGACTTCTACAAGTCCAAAGGTCTGGGGTCAAATCCCAGCTCTGATGCTGTGTGACTTTGGGAAACTTATTTAACCTCTCAGATCCTCAGCTCCCTCATCTGTTAAGTGGGCATCATAATGGTACCTGCCTTACAGGGTCATCGTATCAAACGTTAAATGAGTGAATGCTTGCGAAGTATTTTGAAGGAACAGTGCCCGGAGTATTTTAAGCTCTCCATCAATTCTGGCTTTCCTCATCTAACTGCATCCTCACACAGACCGTGTGAAGCAAGTACTATCCATCATTCTCGTCTCACAGATGGGAAAGTGACGATTTGATAGGTAAATTCACTTGCTCAAGAACAGACAGCTCAGAAGTAGTGAAGCCAGTACTTGAAATAACCTGTTCTCAGGCCAAAGCCAAGCTCCGCTATATAACGTGTTTGGGAATAGGACCGTGGAGAGGAAGGCGTGGTCTTTGCTACTAAAGGAAATAGCTGTCAGGGCCAAATTCAGGAAAATTCCTAGTCCGGGAAGTAACTCTCCATGACTGTCTAGGCGGTATCCTTAACTCCCTTCCTCTCTCCAAAGCACTTAGAAAAGGGGGTAAAGGGACATGATGACAAAGATGACCACTGGCAAAACCCTTCTGCCCTTAGTTTAGTCAGGTCACTTTCTTAACACTTAGCGCAAAGGGTAAATATTTGAAAGTCCTTCTCTTCCCTCTGTCCCAACAGCCTTCCCAAGAACGTGCATCTCTCATCATCACCGGATCTGCCATTGGTAGAATTTTGCTGCCTGACTGAATTTCCATTGCTTTCTGGGTGAACACAAAGAGGCCTAGCAAGTTCTCAAAGAACTTTAAAAGGCAGGTCAATGTCAGTGCCTGAGCCTTATCTGCACCTGTCTTTCCTCTAGAACGCTCCCTCCTCTGCCACTATCCCTACCAAAATTGTCCACAGCATAAATTTCATGTCTCCGTTTTTCTCATCCAGTTTCCCCTCAATGCAGGTTCCCATCCTCTCAGTACACGTTCAAAGACACTTTTTCTGCATTTTCAGTGACTGAACCATAGAAGCACATAAAGCAGGACCTTCAAGCTTCCCAATGTTTGTTGTTGCTGTTTTTTCGAGAGCTCAAATACCTTCTTCTTTCCCTGTCCTGCCCCATGACGGTGTGCCCCGTTAGCCTGAAAAACTCCTACCCCTCCTCTAAGGGGAAGACAAGCGCCACACTCCATTGCAGATTTCCCAGCCCACATAGACATCCGTGTCTCCTTGCAAGGCAACATTTTTACCTTCTTCACATTCTTTAGTTTCTTATGAGCCTATCACAGTTGGCACACTGTGTCGTGATCTTTCTCTGTTCAGCACCTAATACAGTCTTGAGATGTAATAGCCACTCGGCAGGGTTTACTGAGAAAAAAACCATTAAAAGGTGACCGCGGTAGGTGAGGCAGAGCGTAGGAGAGGTGTAGTGAGAACGAGTAGGATTTTTGATATCAGATGGATCTACATTCAAATTCTTGTCCTGTCACCTCCTAGCTATATGACCATAAGCAAGACCCTATAAACAAACCTGTTTCTTCATCTGTGAAACAGACAGTATTGTTACAAGACGTAAATGAGAAAGGAAAGTAAACATCTTTGCTATGTGGCACACATTTGACAAACTTTTGTGTCTCTCTTAAATTTTGCACACATTTTCTTCTCTTTATATTCTTCCACTTCTCCTCAACCCACACACTATTTCTTCTTATGACAGAGGAATGTAGCTGTTGAAAGTTTGGCTAAAAGGGAATTATAATGACAGGTTTTAGGAGAATCCCTCTGAGCAGTGCCTAAGCGGGGAAGGTAACCACTTGATTGAATACCACAAACCTGATAGCAAATGTGGCCTTAGTGTGGAGACAGATGTAGGATTTTTTTTTTTTATGATTTTACTGATTTAGTTGAGGGGGGAGCATGAGAGAGGGGAGGGGCAAAGGGAGAAGGAGAAGCAGACTCCCTGCTGAGCAGGGAGCCCAATACAGTGCTCTATCCTAGGACCTTAGGATCATGACCAGAGCCGAAGGCAGATGCTTAACTGACTGAGCCACCAAGGCACCCCTAGGTGTTGGATCGTAAACCAGTGGACGTTAATATTTCTGGGCCCACTGACAAAGTCATCACCATTATGGAGTAGATATAGCAGGCTATCTTGGTTTGGCTCCATTAAAATTTTAATATATATAACATGATTTTTCTGGTCCCACTCTCACCAGAAAGCTGGGCCTGCCTTCTGGGGAGAATTACAGATCATGCTGATTTGACTCTTTCCAGACCCCTATGGCTGTGATATTTCACAATCAGGAAACAGCATGGCTTCTGACTATGATCTGCCCATCAGAAGAAAACTTCTGGTCTTATTTCAGTAAGTTGCTCAAGTAAATTAATCAGTTTTCTGGAGCCTACCACAAAACTCATATACATTTTATCTTACATGAGACAATATGCATCGACCTAAACACAAACATAATTTCTGGCATCCTCGAGGAGAAGTTCAGGTCACTCCAAGATGTCATTTAGCTTTGTTTTCTCCCCTGTTCCTATAGATTTCTTTGGTATTCTTTGAGATCCTCAGTTCTCTAACAGAAAGCAGTTCCAATCTCAGTTTTTCCTATGCTCTCCCTCCTCTTCTGTCTCCAAGAAAAAAATCAGAAACCCAAATGCAAAAGGTATATTTGATCTTGATGGACTATTACTTTTGCCGTTGGAGGAGAAACAGACCTTGTCAGTGATTTTTGGCCGCAATCTTTAAGTCCTGAAGATTCCAGCTTAAACATTTGTATGGATGAATCTCTCTTATTAATTCATCGATGTGACTCACAGTAAGACCTAAGAAAATGTAGCTTTTCAGTAACTAATATGTAATATAATTAGTCATGGGGAAGAAGTCAGCACTTAAGAACAATGATATCTGATTTGTAAAGTATATTTAAAGGAGACTGGAGAGAAAATCTAAGGCCTAAAACATTTTCTTGCTTTAAACTCTCTTTTGAACAGAAGTCAGCTCACATCACAAAAATGTTCTTGTTCATACATATAATGATACTGTAAATACAAGTTTTAAAAAGAGCTTTAAGGCAACAGTCGCAGACAACCAAATTGTAACCATTATGTTTACCATCTTGGCCCATATCCCAAGCTCCACATGTTTTGGGCATTTTTTTTTAACTCAACAATAAGGGCCAAACTATGAAGATTACCTTTTGTTGCTATTCCAAATGCATAAGAGAACAAATCCATTTATCTAAATATGAATTTGAAACTCTTTGGAGTGTGGTAACCATATGTATCAATCCTCAGAAAGTAAAAGCAAAATATTAACTTCCCTTTCTGTTGGAACACTTTAGATTTCTGACATGAGGAACTGATCCTATTAGTGGTAATTTACAGTGGCTACTTATTGCTTAAATGTGGAAAATCCACGGGGGTAGACCAAGGGATTAAGGAAGAGAGTAGCCTGAGTAAAATAATATGCACAGCTAATCCTCCTCATTCACTCTGTATCGTGCTCGTCCATCCAACTCCCTACCCACTGCCTCACCTTCCAGTCCATCCACAGCACCCCAGCTACTCAATTAAATGAGAAATGTCTGGCAGAGTTTGCTACGAGAGTGTGAGTTGCAGCAAACAGACTTGGTCTATTTATAAGAAATGATCCTTCTGCCATGGTTTCCTATCATTCATACCAAGATTCCAAGAAGTTCCCCTGCCTTTATTCTATGATGTCTTTCACACAGAGAAGGAAGGAATCATGGATCAAGGGGAAGTTTTGTCTTTATGGGGACCCAGCAAACCTGCAGCCGAAAGGCTCCGTCTAAAATCAGAGGATGGTTGTTCCATTAAGGTTATTAAATTATTTCATGAGTAAGTTTCTCATAATAATCTTTCTTTTTATTTTTTTATTAACATAGAATGATTATGTTTCAGGGGTATAGGTCTGTGATTCATCAGTCTTACACAATTCACAGCGCTCACCACAGCGAATACCCTCCACAGTTTCCATCGCTCAGCCACCCTCATAATACTCTTCCTTAACCTTTGAAGGTGACATTCTAAACAAACTATACTGCTCTTTCTTTGCTTGAAAATCCATGATTTTTGTGTGTGTGAATGCAGACATAAAAAGATAAGAAATACTGCCTTCCTGTTATTTTTATTTTCCCCAGAATTTGGAGACCCATCACTTGCCATGGACTGGACATTCCAGATCTCTAGAACAATGAGATGTCTGCTCCAGCAAAGTCTGCATTTTTGATTACTCGATAGGCTTAAAATGAGTAAACACAGAGAGAGAAATGCCGGGTGGTGGGAACTGGAATACAGAACAATCAGTTTGTGGCTTTCTGAGAAAGTTTTGCTTACAGTAAGTTTTAAAGAAATGTAAAGTTGGATCTTTTGCCTCACAGAATTAAGTAAATTTCTTCCTTTCCTTCCTTCAGTGACAAACTGTACAAGGAGGAGACAAGGTATAAAACTCCCACTTTGGTCCCACAGTCCCATAAATTTAGCCTTTAAGTAAATCCATTCCATTTCAGAATTCCACAGGGGGACCTTAGAATGTTTACTTTCCCCCAAATTTATTGAAAATATGAATATAGAATTTAAATACTTCATCTCATCCACAAATATGCCCATTTTGATTTAAGGTAAATGTATTTTTATCATATAAATTATTATATGACAATATGATACATCATATATATTACATATAAATTACTATATGTTATCTATATTACATATAAAATATTTATACATTATTTTTAACTAAAAAAGAATAAAATTTCATTATAGTAAATTCAGAAAATGCAGAAAAATTTTTATAAGGTTTTATTTCTTTATTTTTGAGAGAGCAAGCACACCCACAAGCAGCAGGGAGGGGCAGGGGAGAATTAGACTCCCCACTGAGCAGGGAGTTTAATGCGGGGCTTGAACCCAGGATGCCGGCATCATGACCTGAGCCGAAGGCAGATGCTTAACCAACTGAGCCACCCAAGAGGCCCCAGAAAATTTTTTTAAAGGAGAAAATTTACCCATAATCTCCTTCCCAAACACAATTAGTATTAGCATTTCAGTATAATTTTTCTTCCAAAATTTTTTTATTTTGTGTATTAATGTTACTACAATTGTGTTCAAAGTACACTAGAAATTTTGTCTCTGAAATATTATATACTTTTTAATGGTTTGATGATAATCTATTATTTAGATATAACTGCTTTGGGGCTTTGGAAATTGTTTTTAACTTTTTATTATTAATGGTATCTTGGGGACAAACATAATTTCAAGATAAATAAAAGTGCCATTACTGGAATAAGGGAAGAATGACTAGGCTTAATAAAGTGAAGAAGATGTAAAATATGGTAGTTGTTTAGATTCATTGCTTATAAACCTGAAATACAGAAAAATAAAGGAAAACAAAAAAAATTATAAATAAATAAATATATAAAAGTGCCATAGCAACTACCCCAGTATTTGGGAACAATACCTGGTGTTCAAGGTATTGGGACAAACTGGAACTCAGAAGCACCATGGCTAGTAGACCTTGAAGCAGCTCACTTTGGATCTTTGGCAACAGAGACCTCTTTGGACTCTGCAGTTCCAACTGGAATTGTGATAAGAGAGGGAGATTGGGTTGCTAATGGCATCCATATTGTCACATGGACATGAGGAAGAAGGTTAAATTTAAGACTCATCATGCCATGGGAGGCCAAAGGTCTATACTTACATAGCACTAATATTTACTCACTATAGCACTAAGAATACTACTATGATTTGATAATACCTGCCAGGTAGGTCTTAACATCTTGAATGTTCAATAAATGTTATTAAAGGATGAATAGCTCCATATTATCAAATCACTTCCTTGGTAAACAAGTTCATGGAAAAAAATATCTGTTATGTCCAAAACATATCTGGAGCCAAAATTAATATTCAATGCAGGGAACCAAACAATTAAGTAAAAGTCTGCATGGCAATCATGAAATTCCCTAGCCTCCTTCCCCAACTTGACTCCTAGGACACAGATGACCAGGCTTAAACCCCACAGGCAGAGATTTGTAGGATTTCTTTCTAGAGAATTAAACAGACCAAGAGAATAGATGTGCAGATGCTGACATTTGGGGTCCCTCATGGAAAGGGCTTCTTATCAGCCTGCATTCAAGAAGCAATCAGTCCACAAACCCTGCCTTCACCTACAAGCTTCCAGCTAGCCTTTTAGTGTCACCTTCTTCAATATGAATAGACCCAACGCTATCTTTCTATGTGCTAAGCATCATTCAAAGCATATTTTCATTTTTTACACAAATTTGTTCATCTATTCCTTTACGTATAGTATTGTTTTGCACATACAAATACATATAAATGTATTTAATAAATATAATGTACTTAATCATCATAATGACCCTATAGGGTAAGTACCATTATTGTTCCCATTTCTCAGTAAGGAAACTGAGATACCTAAAGATGAAATAACCTGCTCGAGGTGACAAGCATCAAAGTGGTATGACCAGTTTCACAATCTTTTACTTTGGAACCAGAGCCCATGCTTCTAATCTCTACATTATTTCTAATGCCTTGAAATAAATGTAGAGACAAAGGCAAACAGGGAAAAGAGAAACAATGGAAACAGGTAACCAGGGGCCAAAAGAAAAGTGTAAATCAACTATAACACACTTATTCAATTTACTCATTGCACCCACTTAAAACAAAACTAAACAAAGCACCAGGATGCTCTCTTATTCAGAGAACAAAAGAATATGAGAATAGAAGATTTAATAGGTGAGTTATAAAATAGAATTATAGAAGCAAAAGACAAAAACAGAAAATTGGAGAGTTTTCTCTAAATCTATCTAGATCTATCTAGAAAAGACAAAGTAAGCTGTGACTATGAAATTAGCAAAGAAATAATACAAGAAAACCTCCAGATTAAATGAGCCCATGAATATCCAATCAGCATAATAAATGATAAGAGTCATATTAAGGCACACAACTGGTAAACATTCAGCCACCAAATATAACAAAGAGTGTCCTAAATGTTTCAAGGGAGGAAAGTAAAAATGAAGAAGATAAAGGAATGGCATTAGGCATCTCAACAGTGACTCTGAAAGACAGAAGACAATGAGTGGCACCTAACCAAGTATTCACCAAAGGTGAAAACAAAATAAAAAGCCTTTCCCACATGTAAAGTCTCAACAAAATTATGTCCTTTGTGTCTTTTTTCTGATAGGAAGACAGGGTTCTAGAAAATAGCCCCAAACTGGTGATGCAGATGACATCAAGAAGTCATCTGATGGTAGAACTAGAGAGAATTAATCCAAATCAGAGCAATCAGAGGGATCTCTTTAGATCAATACTCACTGATAATCATCTGTTTTCTTGTTGTTATTGTTGTTCACCTTACAGTGGAGTTTAGCAACTCCAATGGAGAATTTAAGTTTGAATTACTGCTATAAACACAGAAAACTAAGAAATGGATAAATAGGACAGCTGTTAAATTCAGGAAAATGTAGGGGCTCCTGGATAGCTCAGTCAGTTAAGTGGCTAGCTCCTGATCATGATCTCAGGGTCCTGGGTTAGAGCCCGGTCGAGTTTCCTCTCCCTATGCCACTTACCCCACTCACATGTGCACTCTCTCTCTCTCTCTCAAATGAATAAATAAATCTTTGAAAAAAATTTAAAAAGTAAAATATACTCATAAAACAGTATGTGTCTCAACTGTGAGAAATATTTATTTCCTCAGAGTAATGCAAACACTGGCTATGGATTTAACCAAAAACAGTCACCAATTATGTTGGAAAAGGATGAGGTGAAAAACAGGTTGTGAGTTGTGTGGGAAATGATTCCAGAGAGCTAAATCTTCATTGTCTACAGGACAGAATAAATATATATCTACAATCTCAGGAAGTTAGGAGATAGGACTATGTTATTTAGAAATGTGGAGGTAATTAGTTGAAGAAACAACACTTAGAGTTTCAGAAAAAGAAAATCTGGAAAAGAAGATGGTGAGGCAAGAGGATGTTGCTTTTCACTGTAAACCTATGAGTTCTACTTGTTTCTTCAAAGCACATGTATGTATTATTTTGATAAAATGATGTTTTTTAATTATGAGGAAGAACTTTAAAAGGGTGGATTAGAGTCTCAGAACTGGCCTCCAAGTAAAATCTCATGCTTTGGCATTTCTATCCCCTAGCCACACAGAGACTGTTAGGTCTCCAGACATGACATGTCCTATTTCCTGTAATCTGTGATGTTACCTTAGATCAGAAAAATACAGATGTAATTAAGGTTATAAATCTTGATATGAGAAGATTATCCTGGATTATCTGGTGGTCCAATTCAATCACATGAGACCTTAGGAGTGGAAAACCTTTACTGGCTGCAGCAGGAGAGACACAACATAAGAGGGCACAACCCACCCTTGTTGACTTTGAAGGTGAAGAAAGAGGGCCATGAGCCAAGAAAGGCAGCAGAAGAGTTCTCAGCCAATAATCAGTAAGAAAATGTGGACCTCGATCTTACAACCATAAGGAACTGAATTCTGCAAACAACCAGGATGGACAAGGAAATGGATTGTCCCAAAAGTCTCCACAGAGGGATGAAGACTACGGACATCTTGGTTTTAGCTTGGTGAGAACCATGCCAGAATTCTGACCTACACAATTTTTTGATGATATAGTTGTGTTGTTTTATGCCACTACCTCTGTGGTAATCTGTCATGGCAACAACAGAAAAACCAACATACTGCCAGTTCCTAAACCAACTCACACGCTTACTACTTCTGGGAGAATCTGAGTCAAGTCTGAGAGTGTATGTGGACACTCAATAGGCTTAATAAACCCATAAACTTGGGGTGCCTGGTGGCTCAATGGGTTAAGCCTCTGCCTTCGGCTCAGGTCATGGTCTCAGGGTCCTGGGATCGAGACCCACATTGGGCTCTCTGCTCAGCAGGGTGCCTGCTTCCCTTCCTCTCTCTCTCTGCCTGCCTCTCTGCCTACTTGTGATCTCTGTCAAATAACTAAATAAAATCTTAAAAAAAATAAAAAATAATAAACCCATAAACTTAAAATTCACCAGAAAGGTCATCTTATCTTCTCAATACAAGTGACTTGGGTCACCTGTGAGTCAAGCAGAGAACCCACCTGGGGTTCTGATCAAACACTGATCAGTACTTTTGAGCATGGCCAAAGGTCTGAAGGTTCCCACCATGGAGAAGGAAGCTTCAAACATCCAAAATTCTTCCATATTCTCCTATTAGAGCCATTCTTATCAAGTGTATCCAAGCCAGTGGGATGTGTTTATGATGGAATACAAATATTTGTAAACACCCAAGTTAAAAGCAGAGTATCTCACTTCACAATAGGGCACTGCAAAAAGAAGAAGGCAGTCTTGAGCACAGGTGAGCATTTGGTGACCTGCTCCAACAGCAGTCTCTGTAGCAACATCAGCAAAAGTTGCAGAGCTAACTCATATTTAACTAAAGGCACAAACTATCTCTAACTTCAACCTGAGAGTGAGCAAATGAAGACAATAGCTCTGATCTTTTTTTTTTCTTGTTGTAAACTTCTTTTTAAATTGAGATATAATTATCGTATAACACTGTTTACGTTAGGGTGTACAACATTCTGCCTTCCTACATTTATATATTGCAATACCATAGTGTTAACACCTCCATTATGTCACATAATTACTGTTTCTTTTTGTGGTGAAACTTCAAGATCCATTCTCTTTGCAACTTTGAAGTATATAATACAGTATTATTGATGCAATGCTGTGCATTAGACCACCAAAACATATTTATCTTCTAACTGTAAGTTTGTACCCTTTGATGCGTAACTCCTCAGTTCTGCCACTGACCCCTACCCCAACCCCTGGTAACCACCATTCTATTCTATGCTGTTTCTATGAGTTCATCTTTTCCAGATTCCATATATATGGGATATCATACAGTACTTGTCTGACCTCTCAATATAATGCCCTCATGGTCCATCCATGTTGTCACAAATGACAGGATTCCCTTCTTTTTCATGGCTGAGTAATATTCCATTTCAGTAATAGTCCTGAGGCTGTATGTATGTATCACATGTCTTGATTATTGTAAATAATGCTGAGATAAACATGGAGTGCAGATATCTTCTTGATATCCTCTTTTCATTTGCTTTGGATAAATAACCAGAAGTGGAATTGCTGGATCATATGGTTGCTCTGTTTTTAACTTGTCGAGCAACTTCCATATTGTTTTCCACAGTGGCTGCACCAATTTACATACCCATCCAACAGTGCAGCAGAATCCCCTTTTCTCCATATCCTTGCCAACATTTGTTAATTCTTGTCTTCTTGGTGATAGCCATCCATCCTAACAGGTGTGAGGTAACATGATCATTTCCATTTCCCTATTGATTGTAATGTTAATTTTTCATGATTTTTTTCTTACTACATTAAAGCCTTATAAAATTTACACAGAATAATTGGGAAATTGTTTTTATCATAATTTCTACTCAGAAAAGTCTAGGTTTCTTTAAGCAGGAAAGGCATCAAATTTAAAATTTTAGAAGAGTAAATTACTTATATAAAGCAAGGGAAATAAACTGACAAACTACAAAATACAAAAAGAAACCCTATTTCCAGTATAGACATGCCACAAGGTCCAAAACCCTTTAAGAATAGCAGTAATATAAATGGAAATGATCCTTTCAACTCTTGCACTACGGACATTCTTCAAATCCTTTCCTTTTGGAAACATCAGACTAGAATAAGAAGAATATAACTTATGTCCTCATTTGCAAATCAACAAAGAATAAAGACTATTTTCAAGCTACATAAAAACAAATAAGATATGAAATTCTCTCCTTCCCCCTGGGGAGAGTAAGAGGATTCATTTTTGTCTTTTGCCTCGGCTTTCTATGTAATGTCCTCAAGGTCCCTGGTACTTAAAGTGTATATACAAAGGGGGATTAGGATGTTTTGAGATTAATGTCCCAAAGGAAGTCTTCAGTTGACCTGTGCTGTACAGAAACTGTAAGTTCTGCTTAATTTAAAGAAAATTCGGGGCACCTGGGTGGCTCAGTGGGTTAAGCCTCTGCCTTCGACTCAGGTCATGGACTCAGGGTCCTGGATCGAGCCCCGCATCAGGCTCTCTGCTCAGCAGGGAGCTTGCTTCCCCTCTCCCTCTGCCTGCCTCTCTGCCTACTTGTGACCTCTCTCTCTGTCAAATAAATAAATAAAATCTTTAAAAAAAAAAGTCATGGGCTTTCCTAATGGAAGTGTGGAGGTTATCTGATGTTGAAATGGGTCATGGTAATGAACTGAACATAGTGATTCATCTTGTTGCTCATTACTATCTCTAGAGTCTCACTTACTACACTACTACTTAATAGATCCCCATCTCCAGCTAGCATGACCATGGCTACACTGGTCACACATCCCAGATTTGGATCTGGAAACTATGATCACCATAACCAAAGAGTGTATAGAAAATGTAGAGAGTTAGGAGATTTCTAATCATAAATGATGTCAAGATTCCCTCCAGATTGGAACTTTACCAATGTGAAATAGAGATTTTTTTTTTCCCTATAAAGCTTCATGAAACAAGGAACATCCCTGGGTGGAGGGTGGGGGATATAATTACCTTTGACAATAGAATGTACCCTGGGACTTTCAAGGCAAAACTGTTAGGTCTTTTATTTTTCTTTTACTTCTTTTGTGGGTGTGCAATCCTTTCTTAAACATTTGGTCTACATATGTATAGACCTGTGATTTTAAATGGCCTAATGAGCTTCAGACGGACTTCTAAGTAACCCTCATGAATAAGCCAAAGAGAGAGTCTCAGATGCTAACATTTATTGTACTAAGAATTTTTTTTTATTTGCTGATTTTTCCCCTTTTAAAAAGTTAACACTTATTGAACATAATAGATTCTGAATTTTTTGCAGGTGTTAAACAGCTGACTTTAATTTTTTAAAGAACCAAATCCATCTATTACCAAACAACAACAACAAAAAATTAGCTCTATTAAGTTAGGTTATTTTGACAGTAAATCCTTCCTCTCTATTCTGTCCCAGAAAAAAAAGGTTATATTTCTCTGTAAAAATAAACTCTCTGTGAAGGGAAAGACATGACCTCATGAGGACTTGGTCCTTAAAAAGCCAAGGGGTCCAAAATGTGGTATTACATTTTTTTTCCCTAGACCTTTAATTTAGGATAGAGGAACATATATTAGCAATACTGGCTTAAAAATGAAATAGCATATCTTTCTATCATGGCATAAAATGCTATGGTATGGCAAGTGGCTCTAAGTTAAGGCATTCTCTAGACTGGATATGAAATTCCCATCATGGGGGAATACTGGAGTGAGTAAGAGGGGATCCATCACAGGATAGTAAATGAGACTGGAAAAGGGGAGGGGTAATTTAACAAAAGCAAGCAAATTTAATTCATGAGGGTTTTGGTCTTGGACTCAGGACTCTATCCTAACATCTGGGCTTTTTTCTTATATATTTTCCAGTGTTATCACTATTTTATCAACTTGTTATTTTCTGTTGTCCATGCCAGACAAAGTGGCCACTGCTTCCAGCCACCAAAACAGGGCCCAAAGCAACAAAACAGTAGCAAGTAGAAAAGCACCTACAGGACGACTCACTGTTATTAATAAAAGATCTTGATTTCACTGAAGGACTAAGATGGCCCAGTTGTGTGCAGTGGGCTGAAGCCTTGTCCAGATTTCCAGTGAGTGGTGTTACGAGATTGTAGCCTTCTTTAAAATACTCCAGGATAGATACTGATGTATCTATGCATATTAGTTTTTATTGATATCCTTGGGCTGGTCATCTGCACTAATCAGGGGTACACATTCCAGAGTTGGTGAACTAGCATGGGAAAAATCTTAATCAAAAAGCCAGCTCCAAATAGAGTCACCACAAGATAGTCTTCAGCAATCTTCAAAACTGATTAACACCAGGGGCTTTGCTCATTAATGGATTGAATATTAGAAATATTCTTTTTTTAATTTTTTTTTTTGAGAGAGAGAACATGAGTGTGGTAGCAGGGGGATGGAGGGGCTAAGAGAGAGGGGAGGGCCCAAGAGAGAGGGGAGGGACAGAATCCCAAAGCAGGCTTCACACACAGTGCAGAGCCTGACATGGAGCTGGATCTCACAACCCTTAGATGGTAACCCAAGCCTAAACCAAGAGACACCAAGTGAACCACCCAGATGCCCCTAGAAATATTCTTTAATCATGATATTAGTAGCAAAATATGTGATAGAAATATGGTAGGGGCATTTCTACCTTCTCATAAATGACATTTGGGAATCTGGTAAGCCCAAAAGCCTGTACCTTTCAGAATGATGGCCTAGGCTCCCTGACGAAGTCTTGTATCCAGCCTCTGATTTGAACAATTGTTGGTCACCACTATCTGGAGCTCTAGGAAGCTACGAAAACCAACCAGAAAGGACCTAAAGGTTATGAATAAGCAAGTTGGCTAAGGTTCCTTTGCAATCAAGAGACTTTCCTAAAAACTTGGGGCAAGTAAACCAAATTGGTTGTTAATGGGAGGTTAATTGAACCAAATTGCCTATATTTTCTTCCTACAAGAAAACAGTATCTGTCTTAAAAGTCCAAAGTTGTATTCAAAATTTCATAGTTCCTTGCCCCTAGGTCTCATATACCATGTGAACTGCTCACCCCTGGAAAAACAATTCATACCAACCACTCTGTGTTACTGTAGTGGAATTTTTTTTCAGTGCGTTTACTCAGAAAGGGAAAGCCAGAGTTGCCATGCATGCCTTATTTGTGGATTGTTTTCCTTCTTTTGATGACTGGCAGTTCAGTAGGATTTTTCTGGTGAAGTGAGGAGGTATGGGTAATTATCTCTTGACAGCTAAATGTAACTCTAGATCAAGCCTCTTTACTTCACACATTCATTCATTCCTGCTCACAGATCAGGAGGAGAGAAAACTGTAAAAATGTCACCGTGGCTGCCAAGAAAACACTCTGAGGCAAAAGATAAAATAGGAGCAATAGCTTAGATCTTTGCTGCTGTGGTAGCCAGTTTCCAAATGGCAACCAATTATCCTTACTTTCTAGTACTCTTGCATTTGTGCGGCCTCCTCCTATTTGGAAGAAGGCTGACTTGCATGATCAATAGAATACTACAGAAGTCCTAGTATGAGAACTCCAGGAATAAGTCATAAAAAGGACCAGAGCTTATGCTTTGATCTCTTGAACACTTTGCTCTGTGGGAAGCCAGTTGCTGTGCTCCTTGGAGAGGAACTAAAGCCAGCCACCAAGAGCCAGCCCCAACTTGCCAGCCATGACTGTGGGTCATGTTGGAACAGGAGTTGCTTAAAAATGAAATAGCATATCTTTCTATCATGGCATAAAATGCCATGCATCCCCGGTCAAGCCTTCAGATGACTGCGGACCCCGGTCAAGCCTGCATCCCCGGTCAAGCCTTCAGATGACTGTGGACAAGGTCAACTTGCGACTATAAACGACAAGGCAAAACCACCCAGCTAAGGTGTTCCTGAATTCCTGACCTACAGGGACTGTGAAAGAAAATATGCCACTTATTTTGTTTAAAGTCACTATATTTGGGGGCCATCTGTTATATAGCAAGCAATAGGGAGCTAACTGCCTACAGCATTTTCAACTCCATTCTCTTTTGAAAGTCTCCTATCATAGAGGTTTTAAAAAGCAAGATACTGATTCTTATTAGCTTCTCTTGTAGCTAGAAGTGGTCATGGAAACTGTTCTGACCAACGAGACCAAAGGGGTAGTCTACTAAGGGAGATTTCTTGGAAAAGGAAGAGGTACAAGCAGATAGTTCCCTCACACAGCTCCTTCCCCTTAAGTTTCTGCTTTGAATATATGATGTCTGGAGCTGAGACAGCTGTCTAATGGCGGGATGCAGCAAAGGAGCACGCAGTAAACAGAAGAGAGGTTCGGTCCCCAACAACACCGTTGGTTAGGTGAAGGAGTGCCAGCTACATCCTCCCACCGTGGAAAGTGACTAATATAAACCCAATTGTTGGGCCACTATTAGTTGGGGTTTCTATTATTTACAGCTGACAGCATTCCTCACTAATGCAGATTTTGGAACCAAGAGGGAGTGCTTTACATTACAGACCCTAAAATGTAGAATTGGCTGAGGAGAGAGGTAAGACAGGCTATGAAGTTCAGCTATCTCTGGAAAGAGGATTACTCTGGTCATGCAGTGAGGACGCAGCTGTTTCAGCTGTTGCCTGCTGGGATACAGACTATGTATTGAAACAAAAAAATGTTATGTTAGGGGAAAATGCAGAAAAACTGGTTGCGATAGCCTTTTCTCCAGACACCTTTCTTGGCTGTCTCAGAATGTTTAGGAAATTCACATAGGGAGGTAAAGGACTTTGGTGGACACCTCAGGGCATGGCAGGTCAAAGAGGATACATACACACCAAGTAGTCACTCTGAATGCTTTGGGTTTGTACATGTGGTTTCCCATAACAATTGTGTGAAACTAAGTAGGCAACTTCAAAGCATAAAAGATTTTTCTCCTTCTGTCTTTCCTCTTCTTTGATAAATAACAAGCAAGAAAACTTTTGTAGATTCAGATATATGCTTTTCCCAGTTAGCCCACACACGGGAAATAACAGATGGCAGGTCTACGACCTCATGAAACATGTTTATTTCACTCTTTGTCCTATGATAGAATAGAAAGGTAGTTGTAACCACATATCAAGCCTGTAGAGGCTTTAAGGCACATTATACACATTACTTTATGTAATCTTCACAACAACAGTCCCTTTGCCAAAGGAGAAAACTGAGAATGCTTACAAAGGAAGCCCAGCCTCGTTTGGCTACAGAGCTTTTACTCATATCATCATGTTGTAATGCCTCTGAATGTTTCTGTTAATTATTTATTGAGAATATTCCTCAGTGTTGTCTGCTTTCCTGATGGGACTGGCCTCCACCTCCTCACTGGTGTCCCTGGATCTCCTCCAATCTGGCTGCAGCCAAAGACATCCTTCTCAAGTCTATACTTGTTCATGTTTATACATTATTGTTTAAAGACTTAAGTCAAAACTCCCTGACGTGACACCTCAGAGCTCTGTGTCACTCACCCACTCCCTGCCCGCCAGCCTCAGCTCCCGGCATCCCCCCATGTCTTGACACCTCTTTCTATCTCCTAGCTCTCCCAGCTCATCTCATGTCCTCCTGCTTCCTTATGCTTTCAGAGCCATCTTTGCTTTCTGTCCCAGACTGCCCCCTCTGCCTGAGCACTTTCTCTAACTGTTTTGGCCTGGCGACCTCCCACACGTCTTTCATCTCAGACATCCCTTTTCAAGCACCTTGTGCTACTATAAATTTCAGTCTTCACTGTCTTGTCTTTGTCTCTCTCTTGGCTTGATTCTGTAGGTAATTTTCGTCCTTGTGCTCCCCGTGTTCAATACATGTTCAGTTTATTTCTTTAAAAAATGTCTGCATGCTCATTTAAATCAAAATTAAAATAAAGATAAAATCAAGATACAAGATACAAAATTAAAATAAAATAAAATCAAGATACAAACTATTCTAAAGAGCTGATAATTTCTAATGAACAAAAGTGAAACGGCGTTCTGTCCATTAATTTATATCACAACTAGCACCAAATTATCACAGTAAAAGTTTGTTGGCACACTGCACGCTACCCACATTTATGTAATTATAGGCAGTATTCTGCTAGTTTCACAGACTCAACAAAGAACCCAAGCGCCTGGTCTAACTAAACTTGCACATTTAATTACTCATTCTCCTCATAAAATACACCCATTTTCTACACATGTGAATGATGTGTATTTTGTACATATATAAGATGATGAGTAATTATATATTAGAACATTCTATATCTACATCTATAATTAAATATAATTATTTAACAGAACAGATTCCCTTTCAACTTTAGAGTGTTGTCAGTCTAGTTAATGTCCTTTACCACACCTTGACTCTCTAAGTAGACTAAGATTCACTCAAAAATTGCTTTCCTATGGGGCGCCTGGGTGGCTCAGTGGATTAAGCCACTGCCTTCGGCTCAGGTCATGATCTCAGGGTCTTGGGATCGAGTCCCGCATCGGGCTCTCTGCTGGGCAGGGAGCCTGCTTCTCTCTCTCTCTGCCTGCCTCTCTGTCTGCTTGTGATCTCTCTCTCTGTCAAATAAAAAAAAAAAAAATGAAAAGGCCTTTATTAAAAGCAACAATAAAACATTAAAAAAAAATTGCTTTCCTAATATTTACACCCACCTCCTCCTCCTAATCTATGGATGAGGGAACTTCTCATCTTTCTTTACTAAATCGCTGATTTGATTTTCTATAGTTCTTTACTATCACCAGTTAGATTCTTCTTTTTTAATTTTTTTATAAACATATAATGTATTTTTAACCCAAGGGGTACAGGTCTGTGAATAGCCAGGTTTACACACTTCACAGCACTCACCACAGCACATACCCTCCCCAGTGTCCATAACCCTCGCCCCTCCCTCCCTCCCTCCCCCCAGCAACCCTCAGTTTGTTTTGTGAGATTAAGAGTCACTTATGGTTTGTCTCCCTCCCGATCCCATCTTGTTTCATTTATTCTTTTCCTCCTCCCCAAACCCCCCATGTTGCATCTCCACTTCCTAATATCAGGGAGATCATATCATAGTTGTCTTTCTCCGATTGACTTATTTCACTAAGCATGATACCCTCTAGTTCCATCCACGTCGTTGCAAATGGCAAGATTTCATTTCTTTTGATGGCTGCATAGTATTCCATTGTGTATATATACCACATCTTCTTTATCCATTCATCTGTTGATAGACATCTAGGTTCTTTCCATAGTTTGGCTATTGTAGACATTGCTGCTATAAACATTCAGGTGCACGTGACCCTTCAGATCACTGCATTTGTATCTTTAGGGTAAATACCCAGTAGTGCTATTGCTGGGTCATAGGGTAGTTCTATTTTCAACTTTTTGAGGAACCTAAAATGCTGTTTTCCAGAGTGCTTGCACCACCTTGCATTCCCACCAACAGTGTAGGAGGGTTCCCCTTTCTCCGCATCCTCGCCAGCATCTGTCATTTCCTGACTTGTTCATTTTAGCCATTCTGAGTGGTGTGAGGTGATATCTCATTGTGGTTTTTATTTGTATTTCCCTGATGCCAAGTGATATGGAGCACTTTCTCATGTGTCTGTTGGCCATCTGGATGTCTTCTTTGCAGAAATGTCTGTTCATGTCCTCTGCCCATTTCTTGATTGGATTCTTTGTTCTTTGGGTGTTGAGTTTGCTAAGTTCTTTATAGATTTTGGACACTAGCCTTTATCTGATATGTCCTTTGCAAATATCTTCTCCCATTCTGTCAGTTGTCTTTTGGTTTTATTAACTGTTTCCTTTGCTGTGCAAAAGCTTTTGATCTTGATGAAGTCCCAATAGTTTATTTTTGGTCTTGCTTCCCTTGCCTTTGGCGATGTTCCTAGGAAGAAGTTGTTGCGGCTGAGGTCAAAGAGGTTGCTGCCTGTGCTCTTCTCAAGGATTTTGGTGGATTCCTTTCTCACATTGAGGTCCTTCATCCATTTTGAGTCTATTTTCCTGTGTGGTGTAAGGAAATGGTCCAAATTCATTTTTCTGCATGTGGCTGTCCAATTTTCCCAACACCATTTGTTGAAGAGGCTGTCTTTTTTCCATTGGACATTCTTTCCTGCTTTGTCAAAGATTAGTTGACCATAGAGTTGAGGGTCTATTTCTGGACTCTCTATTCTGTTCCGTTGATCTATGTGTCTGTTTTTGTGCCAGTATGATACTGTCTTGATGATGACAGCTTTGTAATAGAGTTTGAAGTCCGGAATTGTGATGCCACAAACTTTGACTTTCTTTTTCAATATTTCTTTGGCTATTCGAGGTCTTTTCTGGTTCCATATAAATTTTAGGATTATTTGTTCCATTTCTTTGAAAAAAATGGGTGGGATTTTGATAGGGATTGCATTAACCAATTAGATTCTAATAGTGCTACATACCTAATTTTTTTTTTTTTTTTTTTTTGCAGACTCTCCCTATATCAACTGCCTTCTCTTAAAAAAAAAGCAAAACACAAGCTGGTGCAACCACTCTGGAAAACAGCATGGAGGTTCCTCAAAATGTTGAAAATAGAACTACCATATGACCCAGCAATTGCACTGCTGGGTATTTACCCTAAAGATACAAACGTAGTGATCCGAAGGGGCACGTGCACCCGAATGTTTATAGCAGCAATGTCTACAATAGCCAAACTATGGAAAGAACCTAGATGTCCATCAACAGACGAATGGATAAAGAAGATGTGGTATATATACGCAATGGAATACTATGCAGCCATCAAAAGAAATGAAATCTTGCCATTTGCAACGACGTGGATGGAACTAGAGGGTATCATGCTTAGCGAAATAAGTCAATCGGAGAAAGACAACTATCATATGATCTCCCTGATATGAGGGAGAGGAGATGCAACATGGGGGGTTAAGGGGGTAGGAGAAGAATAAATGTAACAAGATGGGATTGGGAGGGAGACAAACCATAAGTGACTCTTAATCTCACAAAACAAACTGAGGGTTGATGGGGGGAGGGGGGTTGGGAGAGGGGGGGTGGGGTTATGGATATTGGGGAGGGTATGTGCTATGGTGAGTGCTGTGAAGTGTGTAAACCTGGCGATTCGCAGATAAAAATATATGTTTATAAAAAATAAAATTTAAAAAAAAAAAGCAGAACAAAAACAAAATCTATCTGGATCTCCCCTTATCTATTTTTAAACTATAGTCATTTTTCTAATTTTCTAGTTTATCTTTAGGGTTGTTTTTTTTTTTTTTTAATTTTTAATTTCTCATTGCATGAAACTGCCCTTTTCCAGAAGTTAAAGCATGCATGTGGAGGCCACAGATTTTTTTTTCCTTCTATGGTTGATGGAATTCCTCTAGTGGCTATCGGATGGCTCACTATTGTCATTCTTTTCATAACTGTAAAAGTTCCTATGTCTTCATAAGTCTTTCAGTAGAAAGTTAAGAAAGAGCACATTATGAAATGTGAATATGATGCCATTCTGAACCAATAATCCCTGCCTGCCCTTCAAAGGACTTCTTCTGTCTCAGCTGGCACAAACCAGCTGAATTTCTTGGGAGTGAAGTGTCAGATTAAGCAACAGGCTGTAATAGGGAGCTTGCACTACAAGGTACATGAAGTTTCCATAGACTACAACCTGTGGTAAAAGTCTCTGTTCCATGCAGTTACTCCCTACAGAAAATTCATTCTTTCAGGAAGAAAAACCATTTAGTACTGCAGTGACGAACTTGTTCTTTCAGAAAAAGAAAGAACAGTCTCACATTTTTTTTTAAGATTTTATTTATTTATTTGACAGACAGAGATCACAAGTAGGCAGAGAGGCAGGCAGAGAGAGTGGAGGAAGCAGGCTCCCTGCTGAGCAGAGAGCCTGACACGGGGCTGGATTCCAGAACCCTGGGATCATGACCTGACCCACTGAGCCACCCAGGCGCCCCCAGTCTCACATTTTAAGGCTTTTGTATTTATTTCCTTAATAATTCAGTTTAGTCTTCAATCTACTCTCCCTCTTCACCTTAATTTTATTTTACTTTTTTTTTTTAAGATTTTATTTATTTATTTGACAGAGAGAGACCACAAGTAGACAGAGAGGCAGGCAGAGAGAGAGAGGAGGAAGCAGGCTCCCCGCTGAGCGGAGAGCCCGATGCGGGACTCGATCCCAGGACCCCGAAATCATGACCTGAGCCGAAGGCAGCGGCTTAACCCACTGAGCCACCCAGGCGCCCCTTCACCTTAATTTTAGAACTTTAAAATGTCTAAAATCTGGACTTGGTTTTCATTGTTTTTCTTGTTGTTGTGGTTGTATGTTGTTTTAAATGACTTTGGCAGGAAATGAGTTTGGGGTGTAGAAGAGGCTTCTAGATATTTGCAGTATCTTTTAAGGTAGCAAAAACTGCTTGTAAATTTGAGGGAGGGATTATTTCTCCCCCATAAGACAGCAAATTCACAATGCATGCAAATTTTGGCCATGAAACTTAAAACTGGCTCCAAAACACAGGTAATTTGGTCTCAAAGATTGGTTATACAACAACAACAGGAAAAATGTGATACCTATGATTCCTTTATATTTATTAAGTGATAGGTGACTATAAAAGAAGTTTATGAATCACAAATCCTCCATTTGTATGTTTTATTTCAGTCACAGACATTTTATAGGTGGTTATATAATATTCTTCGGCTTTACATAGTGCCCTTAAATAGAATCACAAAATTCCTTACTGAGAGCTTCATTCATAAGTAAAAAAGAGAAAAAAAGAGCTTTGATGCAAGGTTTAAATAGAGGAAGTGACTCAGTGATTCAGGAGGAGTGTTGGCAAAAATGGAATAGCATCCAAGAAGAAACTAAATTGTAAAAGGGCATAGGAGGTTCAGACTCAGAGGTTCAGAGCAGCAGGACCCACAGGTAGTATCTGAGAAATTTTCAAGCAAATATTTGGATACAGAAGCATTCAAATCTATATTCATATTTGGAAAACATGCCACTCTACAGGAAATCAAATCAGCGATTTAGGGGATAGAGATTGAAAGTTCTCTCATTACATAGAGGAAAGAGACAAACAAATGAAGCAATGTTAGAAAGAAAATAGCAGATATGGAGGACAGAGATTCCCAAGTGTTCATGGTGATGGTTACACAGCTGTATACCTTTGTCAAAACTCATCAAACTATACACATTAAAAAAATGCATTTTAGGGGTGCCTGGATGGTGCAGTCAATAGAGCATGCAAGTCTTGATCTCAGTGCCATGAGTTTGAGCCCCATGTTGGGCATGGAGATTACTTTTAAAAAATGGATTTTACTGTATTGTAAATTACCTAAAGTTTAGTTTTATTAGAATTTTGATTTTGAGATAATTGTTCATTTGCATGCAATTCTAAGAAATAATATGCAGAGATCCTAGGTACTTCTCACCCAATTTTCTCCAATGGTAACATCTTGGAAAACTATAGTACAGTATCACAACCAGGATACTGACACTGATACAGTCAAGATACATTCACTCACCACATTTCCATAACCACAAGGATCCCTGTTGTTACCCTTTGATACCCACACACACTTCATTCCTGTCCCCACCTTTTCCTTAAACCCAGGCAACCATCAATCTGGTGTCTATTTCTATAAATTTTGTCATTTCAAGTATATACATTTAAAAGAAATGATAAAATATGTAAATTTCTGGGATTGGCTTTTTCATTCATCACAAGTCCCTGGAAATCAATAAAGGTTATTATATGCATCACAGGTTTGTTGCTTTTTTAAAAATGTGACAAAAACACATAACATGAAATTTATCATCTTAACCATTTTAAGTATAGTAGAGTTAACTATATGTACATTGTGCAAAAGTCTCTAATAGAACTTTTCCATCTTGCAAAACAAAAATCCTATGTTCATTGAACAGCTCCACATTCCCCATCCCCACCCCAGCTCCTAGTAACCACCACTCTACTTTCTCCACATCCTCACCAAAACTTGTTATCAAGATGTCTTTCTTTCTCTCCTCTCTTCTCTTCTCTTTTCTCTTCTCTTCACTTCACTTCTCTTCTCTTCCTCTTCTTCTTCCTCTTCCTTCCTTTCTCTTTCTTTTTTGATAGTAGCCATCCTAAAGGGTGTGAAATGATATCTGATTGTGGTTTTGATTTGCATTTCCCTGATGACTACTTATGTTGAGCATCTTTTCATATGCATTTGTATATGCATATGTACATGTTTAAATGACCATTTGTAATCTTCTTTGAAGAAATGTCTGTTCAAGTCCACTGCCCATTTAATCAGGTTATTTTTGTTGTTGTTTTTGTTGAGTTGTAGGAGTTATTTTAATATTGTGAATAATAGGCCCTTATCAGATACATGATTTGTAAATATTTTCTCCCATTCCTTAGGTTGCTTTTCTATTGTGTTTATTGTTTCTTTTGCTATGCGGAAATTCTCAAGTTTGATGTAGTCTTATTTGCCTATGTTTGCTTTTGTTGATTGTGCTTTTGGTGTCATATCCAAGAAATTATTGCCAAGTCCAACTTGGTGAAGCCTTCTCCCTATGCTTTACTAGTTCATTCTTCTTTATTGCTGGGTAATAGTCCATGGTATGGGTATACTAGTTTGTTTATTCATTCATCCTTGGGCTGTTTCCAGTTTGGGATTATTGAAAATAAAGCTGTTATAAACATTCAAATACAGATTTTTATATGAAAATAACTTTTAATTTACCTGGGATAAATGCCCACAAGTAGAATTATGGGGTCATGTGGTAGTTGAATATTCAGTTTTTAAGAAACTGTTAAACTTTTCCAGAGTAACCATACCATTTTTATTCCAATCAGTAAGGTACAAGTGGTCCAGCTTCTCCATGTCCTCAACCAGCATTTGGCATCATTACTATTTTTTATTATTATTACCTGATAAGTAATAGTATATCATTGTGGCTTTATTTTGCATTCCCCTAATGGGGAATGAAATATCTGTTAATGTCTTTTGCCCATTTTCTAATCAGATTTTTTTTTTTTTTACTGTGGTATTAAGCCTTTTTTTTTTTTTTTTGCTTTTCTAATTTTTTTCCATTTTTTTATTATTATGTTCAATTAGCCAATAGATAGTACATCATTTTGCTTTTAAACTAGGAATGCTAGTCCTTTGCCAGATAATGTAGATTAGAAATATTTTCTCTCCTCTGTATCTTGTCTTTTATCTACCTAGTAGACTACTCATGGAGTAAAGTTCTCAGTTTTAATGAAATTCAACTTATCATTTTCTTCTTTTGTGAATTGTGCTTTTGCATTAAGTCTAATAATTTTCTACCAAGTCCTAGATCCCAAAAGATGTTTTCCTGTTTTTTGAAGGTTCTATATTTTCATGTTTTAAATTCAAGTTTGTGAAAAATTTTGAGTTAATTTTTGTATGAGGTGTGAGTCTTACACTTAGGTTTATTTTGTTTTTTGCTCATGGGTGTCCTATTTCTCCAGCACAATTTGTTGAAAAGGCTGTCTTTCTTCTGTTGAATTGCTTTTGTACCTTTGTCAAAAATAAGGTAGGCATATCTGTGGGAGTCTCTTTCTGGGTTCTGTCTTCCCTTCCATTGATCTACATGTTTAGCTGCTCTCCTATTCCACAGTCTTGATTACTATAGCTATGTAAGTCTTGGACCTGCCTAGAATTTAGGTGTAGGATAAAATTTGGAATAAGCTTGTCTGTATCTTGCTGAAATTTTTCTAAGAATTCCATTAAACCTGTATTATCAATATGACAAGTGACATAGTCCCTATGTTGAGTATTCCAATCCACAGACACGGCATGTCTCTGCATTTATTTAAATCTTCTTTTATTTCCTTCATCAGCATTTTGTGTTTTAGAATACCAGTCCTATACACATAATTATTTCACTTTTATTTTTCAGAGAATATAAATGATACTGTATTTTAAGTTTGTTGTCCTGTCCACATGTTCATTCTCAGTATATAAAGTGAAATTGAGCTTGGTATGGTTAACATGGATCCTGATATCTTGCTGAACTCATTCATTAGTTCTAAGCATTTTCTGTAGATTTTTGAGGATATTCTGTATAATCAGTTATGTCATCTGCAAACAAAGACCATGTTATTTTCTTCCTTTCCAATGTGTATGCCTTTTATTTCCTTTTATTGTCTCATTGCAGGGGCTAGAACTTCCAGAATTTTGCAAATGCTCTTTATCAAGTTGATGAAATTCTCCTCTATTCCTATTTTTTAAAGTTTCTTCATAAATGGGTTTTAAATAAATATATCTTAAGTGCTTTTCCTTCATTGGTTGATATGATAATGTCATGGGTCTTCTTTAGCCTATTAGCATAGTGAATCTATGGTAACCAATTGATTGGAAGACTCAACACTGGAAACATGTCGATTCTCCCAATTTGATAAATAGGTTTCACACAATTCCTACTGTAATCCCAGCAGGACATAGACACCTTTTGATTTCTAAATACTATACCTAGCATCTCTGCAATAAACTCCACTTCGTCATAACATATAATTCTTCTTACATATTGCCAGATTCTGTTTACTAATTTTTATTTAAGATTTTTGCTTCTACATTCATGAAGGATATTGGTCTGGGGTTTTCTTTTCTGTACTGTTTTCTCTGGTTTTGATATGAAGGTAACATTATCTTCACAAAATGAACTAAATAAAATGTGTTCTAATCTCTAAAATTAATTTCTGGAAGAGATTACATGGAATTGATATTAATTCTTTTTTTAATATTTCTTTGGGGGGGTTTAAAATTATGACTTAAATTTTCTTAATTGTTATAAGGCTGTTCAAATTATTTATTTGATTATTTAAGTAAGATGTTGCTGCGGCTGACGTCGAAGAGGTTGCTGCCTGTGTTCTCCTCGAGGATTTTGATGGATTCCTTTCTCACATTGAGATCCTTCATCCATTTTGAGTCTATTTTCGTGTGTGGTGTAAGGAAATGATCCAATTTCATTTTTCTGCATGTGGCTGTCCAATTTTCCCAACACCATTTATTGAAGAGGCTGTCTTTGTTCCATTGGACATTCTTTCCTGCTTTGTCGAAGATGAGTTGACCATAGAGTTGAGGGTCCATTTCTGGGCTCTCTATTCTGTTCCATTGATCTATGTGTCTGTTTTTGTGCCAGTACCATGCTGTCTTGATGATGACAGCTTTGTAATAGAGCTTGAAGTCCGGAATTGTGATGCCACCAACTTTGGCTTTCTTTTTCAATATTCCTTTGGCTATTCGAGGTCTTTTCTGGTTCCATATAAATTTTAGGATTATTTGTTCCATTTCTTTGAAAAAAATGGATGGTACTTTGATAGGAATTGCATTAAATGTGTAGATTGCTTTAGGTAGCATAGACATTTTCACAATATTTATTCTTCCAATCCAGGAGCATGGAACATTTTTCCATTTCTTTGTGTCTTCCTCAATTTCTTTCCTGAGTACTTTATAGTTTTCTGAGTATAGATTCTTAGTCTCTTTGGTTAGGTTTATTCCTAGGTATCTTATAGTTTTGGGTGCAATTGTAAATGGGATGGACTCCTTAATTTCTCTTTCTTCTGTCTTGTTGTTGGTGTAGAGAAATGCAACTGATTTCTGTGCATTGATTTTATATCCTGACACTTTACTGAATTCCTGTACAAGTTCTAGCAGATTATTTAAGTATTTCATATTGGGTGAGTTGTGGTTGTTAGTGTTTTCTGCAGAAGTGACCCATTTACTCTAAATTGTTGAGTTTATGTGCATACAGTCATTCTTTATTTTATTATCCTTTGGATATAATACCCCCTGTTTCATCACTGACCTTGGTCATTTGTCTTCTTCTTCTCCTTTTTTTAATCTTTGTTAGTCTTTGTAGAGGTCTGTCAATTTTTTTTTATTTAAATTCAGTTAATTAACAGATAGCGTATTAGTTTTAGACATAGAGCACTACGCATACAGTGCATAGTTTTAGAGGTAGGGTTTAGTGATTCATCAGTTTTATATAACACCCAGTGCTCATTACATCCCGTGCCCTCCTCAATGTCCATCACCCAGTTACCCCATCAATTTTATCAATCTTTTCAAAGAACCAGTTCCTTGTTTCATTGATTTTTCTCTATTGGCTTTTCTATTTTTAGTTTCATTGATTTCTGCTCTTATATTTATTAATTCCTTCCTTCCATTTGCATTTGTTTTATTTTGCTCTTTTTCTAGTTTCCTGTGGTGGGAAGGTAACCTTATTGAGCTGAGACTTCCTCTTTTCTGAGATTCGCATTTAGTGCTAAAAATCTCCCTCTCCTTGCTGCTTTAGCGGTGTCCTGCAAATTTTGATATGCTGTACTTTCATTCTGTTCAGTTAGCTTTGTTTCTCTGTTTGACCTCCCTTAATTCTCTTTTACCCACGAATTATTGATGTGTGTTGTTTTGTTTCCCAATTTTTGGAGATTTTTATATTACCTTTCTGCTACTGATTTCTAGTTCAATTCACTGTGGCCAGAGTACACTCTATGATTTTTACTTTTTTAAATTGGTTGAGGTGCTTCCTGTGGCCCAGGGAATGATATACATTGGTATATGTTCTGTGGACACCTGGGAAAAATATGTATTCTGCTGTTGCTGGACATCAGCTGATGGTTATTGAGTTCTTCTATTTCCTTGCTGATGTTCTCTCCAGTTGTTCTCTTGTTGTTGAGACAGGAGTGTTGAAATCTCCAACTATAATTATGAATTTGAGAATTTCCCTTTGAGTCTATCAGTTTTGATTTGCACATTTTTCATTCTGTTGTCTGCTGCATACACATGTAGAATTTGCTCTTTTCTTGGTATATTTACACCTCTGTCTTTATATAATATCCAGCTTTCCTCTGGTAATTAGCTTAGCTCTGAAGTCTACCTTACCAGATATTAATATAGTCAATCTCATTGTCTTTTGATTGATGTTTCATGATCTTTTTCCATCCTTTTACTTTCAACCTACCAATTTCATTGAATTTGAAGTAAGTTTCTTATAGATTGTATACAGGTGAGTCTTTAATTCACTCTGCTAATCTTTGTCTTTTAATTGGTATATGTAGACCACTTACCTATAATATAGTTTTTTTTATGTTTTAGAACTTAAGTCTGCCATTTTGTGTTTTCTGTTTCTCTTGATTTTTTTTCTTTTTCCTGCCATCCTCTGGGTTACTCAAATACTTTTAAAAATTCCATTGTACTTTAGGTATCATATTTTCAAACTGTGTACCTCTGTACAGCTTTTTAAATGACTGCTCTAGATATTATATTTACATATTTTATAGCTGTCCACTGCTATCACCATTTTACCAGTTTACTTTTTTATCAGTTTAAATGGAGTGTGGAAACCTTACCTCCTTTTACATGTTTATCCTCCCTTGTTTATAATTGTCTTGAATAGTTCCCTGACATACATTTAGAACTACATCAGTGTCTGATTTTTGCTTCAATCTTCAAATATGATTTTAAAAAATTCGAGAGAAGGAAAGTCTATTGTAATTACCCATATTTTTACTCATCGTGTTCTTTCTTCCATCCTTATGTTCCAAGATTCCTTCTTTTATCCTTTTCTTTCTATTTAGAGTTTCCTTTAGACATTCTTTTAGTCTGCTAGTGACAAATTCCCTTTGTTTTCTTTCATCCGAGAATGTCTTCATCTTCATTTTTTCCCTTCATTCCTGAAGCATAGTTTTGCTGTTTATAAGGTTCTAGGTTGACAATTCCTTTCTTTCTGTGCTTGAATCATATTGTGCTACTTCTTTCTTGGCTTCCATGATGTCTGATGAGAAATCTGCTGGTATTTGAATTGTTTTTCCTCTATAGGTAAGGTGTCATTTTTCTCTGGCTTCTTTAAAAAAATTTTTCTGTCTTTAGTTTTTAGAAGTTCTCAGAATTATGATGTGCTTTGGCATGGATTTCTTTGTTTGTTTTTCTTCAGGATTTGCTCAGCTTCCCAAATCTCTACATTTATATCTCTTGCCAAATTTTGGAAGTTTTTAGTCATTATTTCTTCCAGTACTTTTTCAGCCCCACCCTTATGATTTTATCTCTCTGGGACACCAGTAACAGGAGTGTTAGATCCCACAGGTCCCAGATGCTCTGTTCTTTTTTCCCAGTCTATTTTCTCTCTGTTGTTCATATGAGGGAATTTCTATTGTTCTATCTTGAAGTGTACTGATTCATTTTTCTTTCCCCTCTGCTCTGATATTGAATCCATTTGTTGAGTATTGGGGTTTTGACAGGTTTTTTTTATTATTATGTTTTTCATTTGTTCTTCTTTGTATCATCTATTTCTTTGCTGAGACATTCTATTTCTTAGACTTTTTTTGTTCTCGTTTGTTTCAAGCATATTTATAATTGTTAGTTTAAATATTTTAACTATGACTGCTTTAAAATATTTGTTAGATAATTCCGGTATCTCTATTGTCTCAGTTTTGGCACCCATTTATTGTCGTTTTTCATTAAATTTGAGGTATTCCCAGTTCTTAGTATGACGAGTGATTGAAACCTGCACAGTTTAATATTATGTAATGAGACTCTGGATCTCATTTAAACCTTCTATTTTAGCTGACTTTATTTAACTCTGATTCAGCAGAGCCACCTTCCTTCCTTCCTATTTACTGTATTTATGTATTTATTGGCACATGGAGAATTAAAATGAACAATTTAAACAAAGAGATTTTATGTAACACACCACACACACACTCTGTGAAAGCCCAGCATTTTAGAGGAGAATGGCCAAACTTTTAGCTTTAGAGGTTAGTTTCATTTGGTCTAAGCCATTCAGAGTGGCTGCTCTGCCCTCATCATCATTATATATCTGGGAATGGGCACACAAACCAGGCTCAAACCTTAAGTACCCAGTGTTCCCTGGGCCTTAGCTATAGTTCAAGGACAAGCAATGTCACAATTAGGCCCATTCAAGCAAAAGCAAAGCATCCTCCATCTCTGGAGAGGTCTGAGGAAGCCTGCAGCCCTAACTGAAGTCAGAAGAAGCTGTTGACATTGAAGGAAGTCATCTGAGGACAAATCAAACATGGAGAGCAGAGAATCAAAGTCAAAACCCTGATTCATCACACTGAGAGCCCACACTATGCAGGACTTTTCAGTTACTTAAGTCAATAAATTGGTAGTTCTTATCCCTGGCTGCCCCTTAGATTCTTCTGGGAAGGCTACCGACACTTGAAACCCATCTCAGAGAGTCTTACTTATGTGTTCTGAGTTGTGCCTCTGACAGCCGTTATTTTTTAAAAGCTCTCCAGGTGATTCTGATGTGCCGCAAGTGTTCTGAACCACTTCAACCAAGCCTCTTTGTTGCTGATGACTATTTAAGTTAGAGTTTTCCTTACTTGCTCTTGAAAGCATTCTAACTCCATGTCTCCAAAGTGCATAAAACTCCATGTTTAAATGTGCATAAAAATCAATTGGTTATTTCATTAAAATGCAGATTCTGATTCACTGGTCTATAGTGGGAATTAGTTTGCTAGGGCTGCTGTAACAAAATACTACAGGCTGGGTGGCTTATACAAAAGAAATGTGTTCAAAATCCTGAAGTCGATATGTCCAAGATCAAGGCATTTGCAGTGCTGGTTTCTTCTGAAGGCTCTAAGACAAGGGTCTATCCCAAGCCTTTCTCCTGAGTTTGTGGATGGCACCTTCCCTCAATTCAAATTTCCAAATTCCTGTCCAAATTTCCCCTTTTAATAAGGACACAGTCATACTGGATTGGAGCCTACTATAATGACCTTATCTTAACTTGATAACTTCTGTAAAGACTATATTTCCAAAGGACATATCACTGGGGATTAGGCCTTTATATATAAATTTGGGTGAGACAAACCAGGGGGGAGATTATTAATAATGTGAATTTCCAACAAACCTCCAGGCGACGCTCATACTCCTAGTCCGTGGATCACACTTTGAATAGCAAGGTTTCACTGATATGTTTCCTATGCATTAGACCCTCCTATTCTAGATGAATGACCTTAAATTACCTAAGGGATAACCAACTGGTGGGCAGAGTGCTAGAAATGGGTTACCGGTCATGGCTATGGTATGGATTAATTTAAGAACATGTGTACAAGAGACCACCCTGCTCACAGAGGACCTCCAAGAGAGACTAAGGGGTAGGGTACTTTAAATAACTAAGCACACATATACATTACACCAAAAAGTCATAAATAATTTTCTCTTGCTGGTCTTAAAAGTAACACTTTTACAAAATTGTCTTTTTCATATTAATTTTCTAAATTTTATACTTATGTATTACAAGCAGGAAAAGAGAAAAATGTTGTTTTTCGAAGAATTATCCTTAATTAAAAGTTAAACAAACAAAAGCAATAAAATTAAACAATCTTATTTATCTTCATAAAAGAAGGCAATAATTCTTTACTGCCATATAGAGATATACTAGTACACTAATGTTTTGCCATTATTTGGACATTAAGCTAAATTTTTATTAATGTCATTTAAAGTAGTAAAACCTTCCTGTATTCAATATATGAAAACCAAGACTACTGCCCATTTGAGATTTTGGGTCATAAATTTGAAATGAGTCCAGTCAGTAAAGTTGTGCTTTTTTTTTCTACTAGCAATGTTCAGCTGCACAGATACATGTGTGGCATAAGTAGATAGTTGGAGTTAACTAGACTTGTGGTTTTGCCAGTCAAGTACAAAAAGACAGAGGAGGAAGGAATACAAGTTTTCAAGTGCTGAGCAGTGGAATCCAGGGCAGTAGGCAGAGAAGTTAGGGCACCAGGAGAATGATGAGTAGTTGAAGAGACACAGCTAGATTAGTAAGAGAGCTCTTCTTAGAAAGGGAGAACCAGAGGAAGCCAGTTGGAAATATAGGAGGTGACATTCATTCTGGGTTGCTTTTATCAAATCAAGTTTTCTGAGGTGGCACATCTGTCAGTGATGAAACATTGCAGGTATGACTGCAGGAAGTTGTTAGCACGCAGTGGTACAGAAGATCATGGACGTCAAAGGGGTCAAGAGAACCACTGTGTGGGGGTATTGTCCAAGTTACCTGCTTGGATGTGGAAACTGCCAAAAGGAAGGGTGGTCAAAAGTGAGATAAGCCCCCAGTTGCTGACATCTGACATCATCATTAGCTAAGATGCCAGGAGCCTGAGAGAGGACAACAGGAAGGGCCAAGGGTAGAAAAGTCTGACGACATGCATGTCAAAAAGCAAAGAAGGCACGACAGTTCAGAAGCAGAAAATAGAGAAAGGGATCCCCACCTGGCCTTGTAGCCCTGAGATCTTTGCAGCGGGAAGTCCACACGGCCGTCTTGGGAGAGGGCTGCTTGGAGAGGCAGTGGGCTCGGGAGGCGGCCAGGCTGGGTTATAGTTAGAGCAAGAAAGTGACTGGAACTTTCCAAGTAAAGGGGGTGGGTATATGGAAGTGGAAGGGGATCATCATGGGGAGGTTTGGAACATGAGAGAGTGGGGCATGGCAAAGGGGATGTGACTGGGGTGGTCCCAAAGCACAAGGGGACAAGGGACAAGGCAGGTGGGGAGCCCCAAAGGGAACTAGGATGTGGGGACCACTGGGACTGATCTTGAGTCTGCGCACTGAGTGACTGGAAAGCTGGGGGAGGCCTGTGGTTGCTAGGCAACGTGGGGCCATCCCTCCTGGGAGGGGCTTGCTCCCTGAGCATGTGTCCTGTGTGTCATGCCTCACATGTGTGTCACATTACATTTGTGATGCCATCCTTGGACTGTGATGACTGGCTATCCAGCAAAGGTTCAAACTCCCCTTTCTCGATGTAGGCAGCTTCCCAACCAAATGGCTACATATTCCAGCCAGACATCTCCTCCACCCTCCCCCTGTGATGTCAGGTGGAGGCACGAGTCAAATGTAAGGAAGTTCTGGTCAGTGAGACCTGAACAGGGATGTGAATGCCCACTTCAGGCCTGGACCGCAAACCCTTGCCATGCTTTCTGTCTTGGCGCTTTCACTGGCTGGATGTCAAGGTCAGGGTGACACAGAAGGCCTCAGATTGAATATGACAGAGCTTCTCTTGGCCTGAATGACTATACAGAGCAACTCTCCTGGTTAGGAGGCCTTATGTGAGGAAAATACAAATTATCTTGAATAAGCCAATTAAATTTGCAGGGTTTATATATTACCCAGCTAATACTATTTTAACTAATATGTATCTATCATGTATCTCATAATTAGAGCCAGAACCCTTCTCCCAAAATGACTAAAATGTAATTTAGTAGTTACACCCACCAAGCATTACTTGGTGAGTTACTTCATAAGTAGTACAGTGTGTCAAAGCAGAAAGAGCAGAGTGGTGGGGCCCCTCACCCAAAGCCAAAAAAAAAAAAAAGATAAATAATGAGAAGTTATGGACATGTTGATTAATTTGATGGTGGGTATCCTTTCACAACATTGATGTACAGCAAATCATCACGTGGTACCCTTCAGATACATTACAACTTCATGGGTCAATCATACCTCAAAAGAAAGGTCTAGAAAAAAAATGGATTTGAAGAAGAAAAGAAATGAAAAGAAGATATCTCCCTGTGCTATTCTTCCTGTCTGACCCCAATAGATAAAGATCTAAGTCTTGAAGAAGATGGAAAGAAGGTAGGACATATATCCCTCCACTCTGAAGGAGATGTCCAGCCTTTGGTAGAAAAAGAGAGGACTTTAAAATGAGTATGGTATTAGACCAATATTTGTCCTGATATTAACATAACTAGAAATTTATGGTGTCACACCAATGTTATAGTAGCTAGGAAAGTAGGGGAGGGGTCCGACATTACTGAATTGAAAACAGTAATTGGTAAACATCAAGGCCATTTCATGTCTCTGCCTCAGTGAGTTGAGACCCCTCAGTATAGAGGTTATACTACATGGAGTCATTCTGATGTATTAATATTTAGAGGTTGACGATTGAAATGATACACAGAAGGAATACTGAGAAGTCAGAGGTAGAAATGAATGGGTTAACGGAAGGCCCAACACATATTGATAGAGGGACAGTGTGTTTGACTGTCATTTGGGGCTTCAGTTTTTAACAGTGGTACTGTTGGGTCATTGATCACCATACTTGGTGTTCACAGACCAAGCATTTCAGCCCAGCTCCATCACATAGTGCTACAGGAGCTTCCCAAGTCCTTTATCTCCTTTGACTTTGGGTTCTTCTCCTTCAAAATGAGGATCATGAAATGCATTTGAAGAGATTACTCAGGAAATGTTGCAGGGCCCAAATGGACCCTTGTTACAGAATGTGCTCTCCCAAAAGACTCTAGAAGCAGAATCTGATAACGATAAATTATAAGGATTGGTAGGCTAGGTTCTATTCTGACCTCATTGTCAACATCAAATACAACACGGGTAAGGTACCCACACACCCATACCATGAGCAAATTACACCTGGGCTGACAACCACGAATGAAATAATTCCCTCCTGACTCACCAAAGAGGGGGAGGGGAGGAAGTATGACACATATATACATACATACACGAAATCTATAACAGTTATGTACGTATAACTGTCTTCATGGAAACTTGATTTATAGCTTTAAAGAAAAAAAATAGCCTTAAAACCATGTAACCCCTAATGTATCCTTTCCCTAAAGCCATAAACACACCTCCAGTCATCCTGTCCAACAAAAATATACCACAGCAGGTAGAGTCACCAAAAAAGTAAATGGTTTCAATATTTTCATTCATTTCAGTCTATTCCCTCAACAAAAACTTCAAACTGCAGGTGCACGCAGCATACTTCTGCCATGACAAGAGCACTGTATCTTTGTAACCGGGACTTCACCTAATGATGTGTGAACTGAATGCTAAGTGCAGCAAAATGACTCCAAGCCAAGAAAGCCCCAGTCGAGGGTCTTGCCTGGGAGAGGGGCTACGCCATAGGAACACACCAGACCGGGGTTGGACCTTTGGTCCTGGGGAGATCATCCTCCCTTCCTTCCCTTCAACTTCTAATGTTTCGAGAAGAGTGTGTGAATTAAATTGGAATTTTCAGGCTGAAGACATTCCTCACGTTGGGGTCCAAATTTGATTTCAGTCTGGAAACCAGCAAATGAGTTTGAGAGACGAGTCATTTTCAGGGAAGGTCAGGCCAGTCAAAGCAAAACGTGAACCAATTATTGCAGGGAAATGGTTTCACATCTGGAATTGGTTATATGTGGAACAGAAGGAAGAGTTTTCTTAGGACAGTTGGTTTAATTACATTTTTAAAAACAAGAAAGAGTAACCTAGGATTTCCAGCTAATCTCAAATGCAAACAGGCCACCGCTAGATAATGACTATGTTTGCTTCTTATTTCAACCAGAATCGTGAGGACTATATCCGTAAGGGGTTTCTATCAGTTGTTGGTCAGCTAAAGCCAATTTTTGAGTGCCCCTTTGAGCTGCACATTTTGTCTATAAGTCTGTGTGTTTGGGTCAGATCTAGGTGTTCAGATGTCTTATCTCTTTAAAAGAAAAGACGCTGAGAGAGAAGCATGGTTTTGGCATCCGAATGACCTAGATTTTAATTTACTAGCTGTGTGACTTTGGGGATGTTACTTAATCTTTCTTTATCTTTTTCTTATCTGGGAAATGGGAATAATTCTTATCTGGATGAGATCTGTGTTCTGATTATTATATTAAATTACATAGCATATATAAAACAACAATTTTGAGACTGTGAGGCTATAGAAGGTAATCCCCAAATGTTAAATCTCTTGACTCTCTTCTTTGTTAGCTTATTTTTCCTGAAAGCAATACGTTTTTGGCAAATACGAGGAGACAGGAAGCTGTATGTATGTACCCTGCAACCTAAAACGTCAGCAGGATAGCACAAGAGAGTATAAGAAATTAAAACATACTAATGGATTTGAAAGTTAAAGGACTCCCTGAAATATACACCCTGATATATTTTTGAGATGGTAGCAAATTGTACCTTTATGGTTTCACCACTGCCCCCTCTGCTTCCCCCAAAATAGTCAACAGTAGCATATTAAAGTTATCTCAATTCACCAAAATCAGGACAGTCAAAGGCCCTGGGGTTAGAGTCCATCCTGGGTCAGAGGGTGTCATCTCCTTTGTAACCAATCTCTCTAGCAGTTACCTATGAACAAGTTTATCAACTGACACTCTGGCCAGAGTGTAGGAGCGAATTCTGCCTTGTGATGAAGAAGTTCCGTGTAGCTAAGCATGATGCTGAAAGCAACAGTTCACTCCCGAGGAGCAGGTTATGACCTTTGAAATGAAATTCAGCCAAAGCGTTTATATCACATTAACACCAGTAAATGGAAAAGAGAGAGAGGGAGGATCTAATTATATTTGCTAAGGCATCGTGGCATTGGTGGGTTTTATTGCCTTTCCCTTAAGTTCTTCTGAGGTCTGTAATGTATTTCATAAAATTAATAGTAATATAGCATCCTTTCCATTTCCCCACTCGAGACCCAGTGAGGGAGTCCACCTCCGACGATGTGTCAGGGACCGAGAGGGCCGAGCGCTGTTGCTGGAACTGTGCGGATCAGGGTGACATGGAAAGATGGTTTCAAAAACACCAGATGCCACAGACACGAAGTGGTGGAACAATGCATCAGAATTACCGAAAGAAAAGAAGAGTTGTTTGTCCACATTTTTAAACCCTTAAGGACAGTTTTCAGGCCCTTCCTTGGTCTGGGTCTTTGTGTGTGTGAAACACAAAATGCAGGACCAGGAGAGTCGATGTTGAAATGGCACACAACTCAAGGGATCCGCTCGATGGAGCTGAGCTTTTCGCTCTCGTTACACTCGTTCTGTTTATAAACACTCCAGCGATATGAATAATAAGAAGCCAAGCACAGGCCTTTGTCATCCCTCCATGATCTTTCTGGTTCTGGAGGGCTCAGGAGGAGGTGTTGAGTTTCTGTGTGCTAAAGCTTGTCAAGGGCACATCAAAATGCAATAATGAAATCAACTACCAGACAGATTGGATGGCAGATTTTGGCAGCTAACAAGGAGCTTTCTTGTTATAGGATGTGCAAACTTGTGGATTGCACTGCAATTAGAATTTTTTTTTTTTTTGCCTGAGCTCTTCTTATACTTTAATTCTCATAAGTGACAACAGCAAAAGACTACTTCTCACTCCCTAACGTACTCTATCCATCTCCTTGTTGCTAAAGTAACTCGTGTCTTAATTTAACATCGAATTTTCCAAAAATCAGATCAATGCTATTCAGTGTTTTTGAGCTCCTGATACTTCAAGGAAAAGTTGGTGATAGATGACTTAAAACTAATTCTCTTGCCTTTTTTTTTTTTTTCAGTGTGTGCAAAATATCCTTTTGGTACTTTTTGTAATTGTTGTTGTTGTGGTTTTAACCATATGTCTCCAGTAGGAAAGCAAGATCTTTGTTTCTTAACAGCTGATGTGTACTTGCTACTGTGTCACACAGGAGTCCGTAATACTGCTAGCGACAACTAAATCATTTCCACAAAAACTAATTTTAGCATCCAGGAAGGGAAAAACAACACTACTTCTGTGCTACTTAATAGCTGAGTGGTATGTGAAACCACCCAGTGAACCAGGTCAAACTGTTTTTCAGAGGTTAAAGGTGAGACACCCACAGGGGTAAATGGTTTCCTCAGGGATTTACAGCTTAACTGCGCCAACACCAGCATAAGCCTCCATGCAGCTGACCAGGCAACTCCAAGAATATTCTGGTTTTTTAAACTATAAACAACCCTAGAAAGGAGTGAAGTGGGAACTGAAAGGAAGAGGAAGAGGATGGGGTGATTGGATTCAGATTTTTAAAGGCACTTGGGGAATGTCCGTTTATGAGTTGGCTACCCTCCTTGCTTCCAGTAGGAGGGTGGGCATACCTGACAGTCACACAGTGGGTGTCACAAGCACTAAAATCACAATGCAGCTTATGATTTTTTTTACAAGATTAGAGGTTTTCATTTTAATCAAAACAACAATGAAACCTCAAAAATTGAATTGTAAATCCTTAAGCAACAAGAGGACCTAAACAGAGGAACTAGCCCCCATATTTATCACTCTTTATTTTACTGGGAACAAGAAGAAACGTACTTAAACACCCAAGATTTCTTTGAATCTGAAATCATTTTTTAATGCATTCAATGTGTACTTGACATTTTGCATTGGATAGATCAGACAATACCGGTCTGTATCAGGCCAGACAATGGGTATCAGGTTCTGGGGATACAAATAAACTAGAAAGCTTCTCTACTGAACCACAGCCAGGTAAAAGTGATAAAGAGAGAGAGGTACTGAGATCAGCTCATGCCTGGGGCCTGATGGTGGCACAAAAATGGAATTATCAAGTCCCCTCTTCATGGAGATGAAGCCAGAGCTGTCTTGATCAAGCATGTTCAGGACAAACTGGGAAGAAAGGACAACACAGGCAGAGGGAAGGCCACTAGTTCAAGCACAGAAGGTTGGAATCCAGTGTGAGGGCTGAGGCTGGAGATTTAGGCAGATGCAAGATTTTGCAGATTGAAGATTCCATGACAAGAAGTTTGGATAGGAAGGACATTCGGGGCTCTGAGAAGGGAGTGATGTAATCTATGCCTTTTACAAAGATCTTTAAGCAGGATTGCTGCAAACAGATTGGAGAGGATAAGTATTATTCTATCTATACATATTTTTCTTTTAAAACAATGTTTGATAACAGCCCCCAGGGCAATTCCCCCAACTTCCTTTTTCTGTGTCCATGAAGACTCAGAAAAAGTAAAATACACTGAAAACCAATATCAATAATGTCTGAATCTAGAAAAATGAACAATAAGTAGAAGACAAGTGGAGCCAGGCTACCTAATGTCTCTCCAAGGCTCTATTTGCAGCAAAAAGCCAAAAAGTCATTGCATTACTATATATATATATATATATATATATATATATATATATAAAACTATAATAAGGAGAAGGTTCTAGAGATATAGCATGATCCATTTTGGAACACCAATATAGACACAACCCCGGGATCACAAATGTTAAAGTTTTTGATGTTATTTAATCAATTTGTCGAAGTCGGGTTAGGAGAGAGTTGTTCCTTCAATAGGGTAGAGATGCAGTATAGTTTAAGCCTGTTGTATAACAGGACACAAATATATAAACCTGCCTCCATGTGCAAAACCAAGAAAGTAATTCAGTCTCAGGGTATATAAAGGTCAATCTAATCTTATTTATTGAAAGATAGTGAGTCTGGACCCTTGTTTGAAGTTGAGTAAAAAGAAAACTGACATGGAGGAAATAATTTGCAGAAAAAAGAGAAAAAAAATAGCATTCAGCAGATAGGGTTGAATAAAATATTTTGTAATATTATTTAAGGACTGAGGAGAATTTCAAGAAAATGTTTTGTTTTCCTCAATGAAGGACAAGAAGACAAGGTAACTATGAATAGGAACAAACGATCTTGATGAAGTAAAAAATAAAAGGAGGAGTTAAAAGGGTGAGGATAAAATGAAGAACCAATGACAAGGACATGAAAACCATACTATTAGAATTAACGTCTTTACGATCTATATTGAAGTTAGGGCAGAACCAATGATACCAAAACTCAAAGCCATCATGGTGGGCATAGAAGTTTTCTTACAACAAAGGAAAACCTAAAGCAGGAAGAAGGAAATGAGACCTTCAGATGATGAAAATCGTGAAGCCAACTTGGGTCTGAAAGTGGTTTCTGAAGAAAAGAATGAAATAAAAGAAAACCAGCAGTAATCAAAGATATAAGAGGAAAAACTTCCTTAGGAGGAAGAAACACCTGTGTAAGCAGACTGCAGTGGTCAACAGCTTATAGTTCACAGAAAAAGCAGTGAAAAAGTGCAGGCCTAGGCATATCCCAAAGTACAAAATTAAGTGAAAGAAATTCCCAAGTTCGAGAATACAAAGCAACCAATTTTGATCCCTCTTAACAATATTCTTTGCAACATTACAGAGAAAATGACAATGAAGGAACATCTAATTCATTCTGAAATTCAGTTAAAGCACATCCACGGCTAATCATTTCTGCCTGAAACAGATTGTCTAAGAGGTGGCAGAACCTTTCCCCAGAAGCACGTGCCCAGCAGTAGTCCAAACAGTATCAGCTGCCTCTAAAAGACCTCAGGTGATTCAAACCTTCACACCAGAAGTATGATGTTAAAATGTTATCACATGAGCGGAGAGCTGGAACCAGGATGTGGTAGGCAGCCTCTGAGATGGCCTCCCGTGATCCCCATCTCCTGGTACTCATGCTCTTGTGTAACCCCTCTCCTTGAGAGTGGATCGAATTTAGTTATCCTCTTATAGCAGATGGAATGTGCCAGAGGTAACAGAATGTTTCATTCAGGATTAGGTCACAAAAAGAATGAGGGTCCTGCTTTGAGCCCTCTCATTCTCCCCCCTCACCCCGGAATCTCCTGCTGCCATGGTGTCACCTGCCCAGTTGAGAGGCCTACATGGCAAGGAACTGAAAGAGGCCCCCCACCAAGGACCTGTGAGGAACTGGGGCCTCCAGTCCAACAACTCGTGAGGAAATGAACCCTGCCAACAACCCTGCCTAGTTGAGGCCTCAGATGGGAACGCACGCCTGGACCGTGTAGTGGAGTGCAATCTCACAAAAGACCTGATCCAGAGGCATCCAATTAAACCAGGCCAACTCCTGACACAAAAACTCTGAGATAATAATGTTTGCTGTTTTCACTCACTAACGTGCTGGATAATTGGTTACACAGCACTAGATAACCAATATATAATATATTAACAGTGAGTAAAAAATAAGGGGATAGAACATAATTCTTTGACTGGCTTCTGGATCACTTGGTGTTCTGGGATTTCTACCATATGGACTATCTTTAAATAACTGAAAATCAGTGTTGGTCTTGAGATGGGAGTCACCTGTGATCCGAGCAAGCACTAGCTACATGTGCTGAATCCCACCAAGTCTGTGATCATGGGTTACACAGACTTAGAAATCAGCTAATCAATTAATTCATCCATCAATCTATCTTTTTTATTATTATGTTATGTTAGTCACCATACAGTACATCGTTAGTTTTTGATGTAGTGTTCCAAGATTCATTGTTTATATATAACACCCAGGGTTCCATGCAATAGGTGCCCTCCTTAATACCCACCATCGGGCCAACCATGCCCGTACCCCCCTCCCCTCCAAAACCCTTGGTTTCTTGCCCGTAGTCCATAGTCTCTCATGGTCCGTCTCCCCCTCCAATTTCCTCCCCTCACTTTTCCCCTCCTTCTCCTAATGTCCTTCATGCTATTCTTTATGTTCCACAAACAAGTGAAACCATATGTTAATTGACTTTCTCTGCTTGCCTTTTTAAGTTTTTATTTAAATTTCAATCAATCTATCTTTAATACCAAAGTAAAATCTCCAAAATATCTCAAAATAAAAGAGATCATTAACATAGATTGCCATAATCTATTAAGATTTAGGCCTAAAGCCCCAGAATTTATTTGGAAGGCCTGATAGTACGGTGGGAGGGAACACAGCTCCAGAAGTAGCAGACCCTGTTGGAGCACTGGGCCAACCAAGTTAGCATAGTAATCTCGGGCAAGTTCCACAATCTTCCAATGCTTCAGTCTCCTCATCTGTGAAGCAGAGATATGCTATTGCATGAAACATTAGCACATAGCATAATACCTACTCAGGAAATGTGAGGTGCTGTCACTGTATTTTAAGAGCTGAAAGTGGAAATGAAGGAAAAAGTAAATTTGCTCCACTCCCCATCTCAAGTATAGCCAACTCAGATACTGCTGTTTCAATCTTCATTCTGACAATCAAAAAAAAACACAAGACAAATAACGGTTTGAAGAGTATAAAGGTAAGAAAATAGATATTTTTCAAAACAATGGAAAAGCATAAGCAAATAAAAAGACCCCCCCAAAAGAGTAATAGAAGGAAGCATATATAAAAGAATCAAATGAATCAAAGATATTAGACTAAATTATATCAACGGTAGAAACAAAGGAAAATGTTTTTTTAAAGAAAAATCTTTCTCAAATTTAGTCAAAAAACATATTACTATTATATTAGTTGGTCCTAGGGTTTCTATGACAAATTGCCACAGACTGGGGAGCTAAAAACAAGGAAAACGTATTCCCTCCCAGTTCTGGAGGTCAGCAAGGTGTCGGCCGGTGTGCACTTGCTCTGGATGCTCTAGGGACGGGTGTTGCATGTCTCGTTCTAACTGCTGGTGCTCGCCCACAGGCTGCAGCCTTCCTTCAGAGGCAGCTGCCTCTGTCCCTCCGCACGCACCTTCTCTGGGCATGCACGACTCTTCTTCTAGATCTCTCCCTCCTGACAAGGACACCAGTCATAAGACTTAGGACCAACGCCCACCAGGATGAGTTATCCTAACTCAGTCACATCTGCGAAGACCCTATTTCTGAATGAGGTCACATTCACAGGTCCCAGGGTTTAGGACTTCAACCTGTCTCTCGTGGCACACAATTCAATCCATCACAGCGATGTACCACGTCCAAAAGGACACCTACATGATATCCAGAAGAAATTTACGTAGGTGACAAGAAACAAATTAGCATGCATCTATGTAATCCAATATTTAAAACCACTAAAAATCAGATGTGGAAGATTAATTCCTATGTGAGGAAATGGTAGTGATAGGCTATCAAGTCAAAATATGAAAATATAAATAGATAAGTAGGTAAAAAGATGTAATGGCATCAAATAATCTATGTAAAAATATGCAAAGAAAAAAGTCTCCCAGAAAACACACTAAAATATTGATAGTGCTTAACACTGGCTGACAGGACTAAAGGAGATTTTTATTAGCATCTTTATAACTGCAGTCCTATCAACATTTTCTTACAGTTAGAATTTTTTTTAGACTCTCATAGTCTTTGTCTGCTTTATAACAGTAAATGTCATGTGTATGTCCCATACGCACCTTCTGACAGTTGGGGATATACTGGTGTTTGGTTTTTGAAGGAATTCCGTAAAGCACAAGGCATGTGTGGGATTGAGATGGTTTTAAGTTTACAAGTAACATATTAGTTAAGATCACATACCAATAACCCAGGTTTACAGTCAAGATCTGTTCCTTCCTGGCTGCATGAGTGGGTATGAGACCTACCTAACCTCTGTGTGTTTCACTGTCCTGATCTGTAAGCTGGAATATAATAGGGCTGGCCTCACACTATTGTTTTGGCGAGGTTTTTGCTTACATATTCAACAGAACCGATGGGTCAACTGTTTTTACCTACAATTTGACCAACAATGTCATATGGTGTATGAGATGGGAATTTCAGGTACCAACAATGCCATATGGTGTATTAATATTAGTAGTATTAGTAGGAATAGAAGTAGTGGTAGTAATAACATAGCTTCTAAATTTCCACATGTATATTCTGACTCAGTGCATTGCCCTGAAAGGCAGTATGATGACTTCAACTGTACACAAGGCACAGAGGTCCCGGTGATGCAAATGAGGGCTGGCTGGTTCCTTCCCCTCCCCTACCGAATACATAGGCAAGAATGATATATCTGCACATATTTTTTAATATCCTTCAAATGCCTTGATCTGGTAACATTATAGACTTGCAGTTACCTGCCCAGCCCCCAGTGAAATAGGCCACAGGGGATGCTGAGGGCTCTGCTACTAGTAGTTCCCATCTGTTTCTGTCTTGCCCCATCAAGCTTCAGGGGTTCAAGGTCTGTGGCCTTCGTGTGCACCCAGCACAGCCTGTTGACCCCTGGGCGTTGTGCTCAGAGCCCTCTCCCCAAGAGCACAGCAGTCTGGGAGTCACCCAATTTCTGAGTTGGCTTCACCTCCCACTCACCCAGACCCATGCAGAGTTGGATGACTCAGGCACGGGACAAACAGCTATTGAATACCAGGACCAGTACTAGATGCTGAATAAAATAGCACCCGCCCTCCTGGAGCGTAGTGAATTAAAGCACTAAACAGATATAGAACTATACATTGTAATAAGCAGCATGAAAGAACTAAGAGGGTGCAAAGATGGGGGGGAACAGAAAGAGGTGAACTAGTCAGACTGGGTAGTCAGGGGAGGACTCTTTGAAGAGGTAACAATGTATTCAAAACCCAAACCAAAATGACCCAGATATTTCTTGCCAGGCTTCTAGAACCACAGTCTGCCTCCTCTGATGCAAATCTGGCCTGTCGTGGACCACGCACCTGTGTTCTACCAGGCACTCCATCTATTTTAAATGAATCTTAGTGAAAGGCACTGTATCTCCAAGGAAGATAAATCCCAGTGTTTTGGGGAAGCGAGGGTGAGAAAAATCACAGGACAGAGCGCCTCTGCATTCCACCGCGTATGCTCAAGTACAGGAACTGAGGAGCGTACAAGAAAGACAGGCCTGAGAGCATTTCCCTCATGTCCACATTGCCTCTGGCCCTTGTTGCACAGCCGGTCCTCCCCCAGCACACAGCACCCCGGGAGAGAGGAAAGTGCCATGTCAATGGCACCCGGCCCTGGGGTTCTTCTAGAACTGTTCTCTCACCTGTCCTCCAGATCAGACGCTCCCTGTTCTTGCTACGCAACCCCTAGGGGTGGGGGTGGAGGATGGGGAAGGCATTATAGGCAGAGCAGCCAAGAGAAAGGAAGGCACCCCGTTGAGCCACAGCCTGGGCAGAAGCCGCCAGCAGTTCGGGTATGTGCTGGACAGTAAGGCCGGGGCGGACGAAGAGGTGGAAAAGAGTAGGAGACGGAGCACGTCTGTGCGGAGAACAGCGGCACCTGCCGCAATGAATGACATGCTGACTCGGTCAGCGGGATGACAGGACCCAGGCCATGGGAGTGGAGCACGAGCAGGGGGCAGGAACGGGAGAAGGGCGGCAAGCGCATTTTGAAATGTATCATGCCAGAAGCCCCTGAGAAAAGTTGAGACAGAAAACACAGCGTCAGTGCAACTAGGGAAAGGCATAGGGTCCGCCTTCCCCCTGAACCCAGGGGCAGGGATGAGCCCAGACCCACAAAACAGTCTGGGGACAAGGGCCACAGAGCCTGCCCAGGAGAGAAATGCAGAGACAGAGCAACAACGGGGGCTTTCTCCTGGAGCTGCAAACTTCACGCCAGACTGCGAGCTTCCTGCCAGCTTGCAGGTGACAGGCACCTCGGTTTGCCCGGAATAAGACAGGCGGTGGGGCGAGAAGACATATACGAGGACAGATGATTCATCCAGACATGGAAGGCACCGTCACACAGGCCAAGAGAGCCAGAGGGGGGCTGTTGTGTATACGGGGGAAACTGAGGGTTGATGGCCAGGGAACGAGGATTTAGCTGCTGGAATTTCTCCAAGGAAACTTCCTCCATCTCCCAGACCTCTAGTTCCAGAACTCACAAAGAAGTGGATGCAAGAGTCACACAGGGATCCATCTATCAGCTTTATTGCTGGTAAAGCTGGCTCAGAGAGTGCGGCTAGTGCTGAGGTCCCGTTGAGGCTCCCTACTTCCCTACACCCATGCCAAACAGCAGGTTTTCCCGAGGCAGAGGGACCGCCTGCCCTGTCTGATTCCCCCCAGGAGGAAAGAGCATGCCTGGCCTGCAGGCCCACTGGCCTTACAGAAAGAAAACCCAGCAGGGCACTGAGCCACACACAGTCAGTTCCTTTCCCCAGATTTGGCAAAGAAATCTCCTTCTCCTTCAGGAAGGGGCAGAAAGAAAGGCTGAAAGCCCTTCCCAGTATCTCCAGAAGGACAGATGTTTCTATTTTATGGGCCTCCAAAGGGATGCCTGGAAAAGGAAGGAAATCATTCTCTTTGCACTGTACTGGTGTACATCATCAAGATTTTACATTTTTATATTTATGGGAAAAATTCTAATTTCCCAATGAGCTATAAGACCTGACGATCATTTGTTCCAGGGGCCTTCAATGTGTTTTGTTTTGTTTTGTTTTCAGTTGTCGAAGTCACTCTTCGGATATAAAATACAGGAGACAGAGCCATTCTACCCAAAAGGAGCGAAAGGTAAGAGGTGTGGAAAGCCCGGGCAGGGACCCACAGGGACACCCTCCCTTCCTCAGCAACCACCCGAAGGCAACTCAGAGGAAGCCAAGGTGATGTTTCTTAGTTACTAAGAAAATTGCAAAGCCAAATTGTGCAGCTGAGTCACTGGTGACAATGGGGGCTACTGGAACCATCACGGAAATCCTCACCTTGAGAGGGGCTTAAGGGCAGCACAGAAAGTTTCGACTCACTTGCAAGTGACCTAAGTTAACACTGGTCTCCTTTTTCGACTGCCATACACCCCATCTAGTCATGCCCCCAGGTCTTAGAGGCGGCTGCACGTAGCCGAGGAGTTCACACTGAAAAGTATCACCAAGAAAAGTGTTGAATACCCTTTATTGCCATTGTTGCTGATGCAGATCTTTATGAAAGGGTAAATAATGATCATATGGTTCAACCAGGAGGAAAACGGATAAAGTCCCAGAGCTGCCCAGCTGCCCTCCAACACTAGAATCTGAACATGGTGTCTTGCTGTCTGTCCTATCCAAAAGGGATCGAAAACAAGGAAAATCCTGTGTTGTCCCAACAGACATTTGGTAGTTAGAACCTCCTGCCCTCACTAGAGGCCTGGTCTTCCCTAAGAAAGGGGTGGAGAGGAGGATGTTCTTAAGATAGAAGGATAAAGCTGATTTGGCAGGGCGCCTGGGTGGCTCAGTCTTTAAGCCTCTGCCTTCGGCTCAGGTCATGATCCCAGGGTCCTGGGATCGACCCCCGCATGGGGCTCCCTGCTCATCAGGAACCCTGCTTCTCCCTCTCCCACTTGCTCTCTTGTTGTCTCTTTCTCTATATATCAAATAAATAAATAAAAATCTTTAAAAAAAAAACCGATTTGGCTACTAAAGATAGCATTAGTTTGAATCGCTGAAATCAAATGAAATGGAAACATTGAATTGTACGTTTTTTGTTTGTTTTTTTTTTATAAATCATAAGTGGCCAAGTATTGGCTTGCTTACATGTTTCGACTTCCATTCCAATGGCTTGGTCCCCAACCGACTTGGACCTTCCAGTATGCTAGGTAACAGGCTTTGGTCCATGTTTCTCCCTGATTCTGTTTCTTGGCTTACGACGGGGACCAGAAATGGTGGGGTGGTCTTCGACTTTAGGTTACGGATGTTCTACCAAGGACGACCGAGGACATCATAGGCATTACCTCCTGCTGTCCTCTCCCTAACCCTGGTTACTATCTGTCCCCTCATCCCTCCTACCCTGGTTACTATCTGTCCCCTCATCCCTCCTACCCTCAGTTCATGTCCACACACACCCAGTGGCCACTCTGAGGCCACCGCCTGATTTCCTAACTGCTGAATGCTTACAGTGCAGAACCACTTTCACCACTGTCAGAGGCCACAGGAGAGCCAGGAACCAGAGTTGAGTACCTTGGCATCTGATCACTTACCTTTCCCAAGAACACTACTGAAAGTATGTAGGAACGTACCTATTTCTATTCTCCCTCTCATAATCACATCCAGGGTATAACCCCTACAAAGCATATGCACAATTTTAAAAGGCCACTCCGTGGGTGTCGGGGGCAATCACATCATCACATGTTGGCAAGCCAGAATATCACTATTACTAAACTCACTTTACAAAACAAAGTGGGGGTGAAACCAGGGGAAGGGGAATTCGAACATCAAACAGGACTTATGGGCTTATCCTCGTGGTGCTGCATTACAGGCTGACCTTCGCAGGCTAGAAATTGGGTTACATCAACAAACCTTTCACTTTAAAGTGTGAGATGAAAGAGTGCCTCCCCTCATATTCTGCAGCCCGCCTGGCTCAGGTTTAAAGAAAGTATGCAGCCAGGTACCCGTGTCACATTTCAATCTGTGATACTGACAAGGATGCGAAAACCCCTGCCTTTGAAACTGAGCCTTCCATATGCGGAACAAACACCTGAGGCACACTCCACTGTGAAGAGCTAAAGGAGAGGGAAGGGGAGATGATAAAGGGGAAAGCTCCGCATGTGGAACGTTTCTGAATGCTCCTGCCACGGGGCCGTAACTCAAGTCCGCTAGAGCGGTGCTTATTTTGGGTAACTGACATTGGTTTGTTTGGTTTTCCTCAATATCAAGGCTTACTTGCCTTGTCACGATTCCAAAAAGCCAGTGATGTGTTGCCAAAGGAAGGAAAATTACTTATTTAACAGCACTGGTCTTTCTTAAGATCAATTCAGTGATAGTCCCCTCCAACGCCATCCACCTAATAGCACTCTCTTGTCATTTATTTATTTAGTGGAGCCAGTTTCCCTGGTGTCGCCCAGTGAAGAGCGCAAATATTAGAGGCAAGCTTCGTTCGCACTCTGCAAATGATCTTCCTATTTTTTTCCACATTATTTCCAAAGCACAATATCTCTGTCCTGTACTTTGAGCTTTTAATCTTGCATTTTTGACCTAGAAGTTTAACAGGTACCAAGCCTTATAGCTGTTCCTCTGGTTTAATCAATAGGTAGGCATACAGGAAACAGAATGAAGACAGAGGATTTCTCAACAAGGTCCTCAAATTCTGCACAGCCGAGTGACATCATAAAAGGCATTCGAATCCCTTGTAAATGGGGAGAAAAGGCCATCTGCTAATATCCAATGATGCAAAAAGAAACCTCCAATTTGGGGACACGAAAATCCCCTGATATTTTTTAAAGCCTTGAAAACATCTCCAGCCCAGGTCCTTCGTTGGCATCTAGCCAGGTCCTGGTCCCCTTTACCAGGAACAGAACCCCAGGATGCATTACCCTTCCTAATTCTTTATAGTCTGCTTCATTTGGCAAAGGACCCAAACCTAACCACAACAGTTAAAAAGAAAGGCTTACATTCTACTCTAAAATATACAAATCATGAAATGTATACAACTAACAAAAACAGTTTCAGTACTATTTGATGAGAGGAATTTTGTGTGGCTTTTTTTTTTTCTTTCTTTTTTGGTAATTCGGCATTCCAGTAATGTGAAACCACTGTTTAAGATAGAAAATCATTTTTCAATCTCAGGAAACATCGTTTACTAGCTGCCAAAAGTCGATCCATATAATAAGAACTATTTGCTAATGCTGAACACCTGCACTTCTACAGATAGACTCTAAGGACAGCTGTAGCCATGCCTTTGAGTCTACTGACACAGCAGTCAAGCGCAAACACAACATTTTAGATAGGAATGCTTGCTGGGGGGGAAAAGAAGAAGAAGGAGAAGGAGGAGGAAAAGGAGAAGAAGAAGGAAGAATAAGAAAAAGAAGAAGAAGGAGAAAAAGAAGAAATGCTTGCCTGCAGAAGGGCAAGGCACACATCCACACTAAATCTAGTGTATCTCTCGGTAGACACTGAAGTCATTAGATATTTAAAAAAGCAAACAAAATACATCTAGGATAAGGATCCCAGCTGCTAGAAGCTTACATCTTGAGGTGGTAGGATACACAAATCAAGACATACTAAAGGTATAAACATATATCATGCTTATGGAAGCCATGTGTAAATATTTATTTCACTTCCTATGGTTAGTTTTTGCTTTTTTGGTTTCATTGTTTGATTTCCTGACTTACTAGGCTTAATGGAAAAGGACAGCCCCCGGAAGTTTGAATGGAAACTTCACGAAGAAGATGCAAGCATTGTTTTATAATCTTCTGAAATGAATAATTTCTAGCAAGCATCTCAAGGATGGTTTGCACATTCTCACCTACGTTTTCAAACATAGTGATGCTGGAATCTTCGTAGCTTCTTCAATAAAACAAATACCAGAGAAAGGTGACTTTAATGTTATTATTACAAATAATAGAAAGCATTTATTGAGCAACTGCTAAGAGCCAGAAAGTGAACTCCTTTACAAACACTGTCTTTAATTCTTAATATCTTTATAAAGCAAGTTCTATTACCCTAATTTTATAGGCAAAGAAAAAAAAAGGCTGAAAATCAGAATAATTCACACGACTGGCTCAAGTTAGAAATCTGCTAAGTAAATGATAGACCTAGAATTCAAATTCAAGGTCATCTGATTTGAGACACTGCAGTCTTTTCCCTATATTATGTTTCCTCCTTGCCAACATCTAGTTAGCAATGACTTTTTGCCAGGCACCGTACAGGGAATGCACAAGTTAGTGGCATAGATGTGGTCCTGCCCTAGCGGTTCACAATTTAGCCAGGAGGACAGACATACAAGGAGTACTAATAAGTGAAATGTGGGTTATTAGCAGGCAGTCCAGCATGCTAGGGACCACACACTGGACCTAGCCAGATGGTACAAATTCTGCAGGCTGCACAAAAAGCTACAGAAAAATACCTACTGAGTCATCACATTCATCTCCCTAAAACCGTAAGTCATCCCACTGCTCACCCAATTCAATCTCAGTATCTTGATGTTTCCACTTAAATGGATATCATCCAATCAGTGTCCCTTGCTTGACTGAGATTTCCGAGGGGCCAAATAGAATAATAAGAGCCGAGGTACTGGAAGGACACTTAAACACAAACAAAAGAATAATTGACTTTCTTTCCTTGGATTTCAAGTCTTTATCATGCCCTCCTCTCTGTCACATCCTCTGTGTGTCCTAATGCTATCCCTGAAGCCATCCATTATTCCCTCTCCCCACCCAACAGTGCCCCCTTCATTTGCATTACACGGCCTCAAGGTCCTTCTGCATCCCTACGCTATCCCTCCAGTACGGCCCGCCCCTTCTCCCTTCCCCACTGCTGACCTCTGCAGCATCTCCACATACCAGGAATCAACATGCCCCACAGGCGGGTAGGACAAAGTGGTTTCATTCTCAGTACCTTTGTCCTTTCCTCCCATATGTTAAGCAGAAAAGTGAGAAATTTTCTGGAAGCACTCTAATGCAGCTTTCACCACTTTGAGACATGTGCTCAGTCATTCTGGACTGGAGATTTTTCAAAAGCAGACCCAAGCAAGGTGCCAAGATGAACTCAAAGTGCCCAATGAGCCAGAACTCTTTAACATCCTCATGACGGATGATGACATGGAGTGATCCCGTCATAGCTCCACCTACTCCCCTCCACCCAGAAAGCCTTTATGAACACAAATCAGAGTGATAGTATTAAAGGGAAAACCCTGAATTTGATCTAATTTATTTTTAATAAGTTCTTCTAAAATTTCATTTAACTTGTAGTAGGCAATTATCGAGGTTTATAATACATCTCACAATCAAGTCACTGTGCTACTAAACCCGCCACCAAAAATAACCACAAGACAATGGCCAGTTACCTTGCCTTCTAAAGGCAACTGACCCTTACTTTTAGAGTAAAGCATTGTTAACTAAAATAGGGATCCATGTGAGACTTTTTTATGACCCATTATCTTAAGTCATGCATAGGTCTGATAAAATTAACCACGTATGTGCAAACATTTACCCTGTGGTACTTTCTGGACAATTCAAGCAGTATCACCACAAATAAAAATGATGCTATCAAATATTTCCAGATACCCCATAGAAGTGAGAATACAATACCAAGCCCAAAGCTTTCCATCCACATTGGCTAACTTTGTTAAGTTTTGTGTCGACTAAACCTCTCCTTTTAAAGACTGTTTTAACCATTTTATCACATTCTCAAAGGAGTACATTTGTGCTGTTACCATAATAATCAATTAGTTAGTTGGGGATGTTATCACTACTAGAAAACTAAGAAACCACAGAGGTAAATATATTAGAATACTTGTGGGGATTGTCAGTCAGTAGCCAAACATGAAGACAACAGACTCTGGGATTCCTACAGAAAGAGAAGCCATCATGCTGAAATATAGGTAGCCAACTTTCTAAGGCTGGTAAGCCGTGTTTGGTGACAGTTTTCTGACTGAGTTCTGATGTTAAAGAATTAGTAAAAATATACCAGGAAGACACTGCTATTCACAGGAGTGGTCCAGGGCCTAATGCTGTATAAAACGATCCCAGGGCTGAGTGCCCAATGTTCAAAATTCAACACTTCTACCTTTCCCAGACACCGGTTCCTATGACACAGCCACACTCATCCCTAATACCAGACACTGAATTCCAATGTCTTCATGGAGGCACGAGGCATGACAAGAATGCAAAGGTCCTGTGGCTGATGTTCGCTAGGTAGTCAGTGTTAACACGCTTCTCACCAGTCCCTGTGTAACCCCGTGAGGCATTGAGGATTATGTGGTTTTTCCTTCCCTTGATGGAAAGAAAGAGGAAGCTAGGTTTAGAAGTTGAAAATCTCCATTATAACTTTCCTTTCACAGTGAGTTTTCCCTAGAGTGGTACGAAATTCTGAGTGCATCAAACAGAAATGGAAAACGTGTGCTTCATCAGTCATCTCATTTATGAACAGGAGCTCCCCAGTTGGGTGGTTCACTGAATAAAATAGCTTACTCCAAATTTGTCTGGAACTTGAGGCCCCAAGAGCATGAAGCCAGCAAAAGTCACCACTCCTTTCATTAGTAATATTCACCTCTGTCTTCTTGAAATCCCTGCCAGCCAAGGGAGGAGTGAGGAGTCCACACCTTTAAGAAGACTTGGATCCTCAACTCTATGGTCAAATAATCTTCGACAAAGCAGGAAAAAATATACAGTGGAAAAAAGACAGTCTCTTCAGTAAATAGTGCTGGGAAAATTGGACAGCTATGTATAGAAGAATGAAACCCAACCATTCTCTTACACCAAACACAAAGATAAACTCGAAATGGATAAAAGACCTCAATGTGTGGCAGAAATCTATCAAAATCCTAGAGAAGAACATAGGCAGTAACCTCTTCGAAATCGGTCACAGCAACTTCTTTCAAGACACATCTCCAATGGCAAAGGAAACAAACGCGAAAATGAACTTTTGGGACTTCATCAAGAACAAAACCTTCTGCACAGCAAAGGAAACAGTCAATAAAATAAAAAGGCAACCCATGGAATGGGAGAAGATAGTCGCAAATGACACTACAGACAAAGGGCTGATATCCAAGATCTATAAAGAACACCTCAAACTCAACACACACAAAACAAATAATCACATCAAAAAATGGGCAGAAGACATGAACAGACATTTCTCCAAAGAAGACATACAAATGGCTAAAAGACACATGTAAAAATGTCCATCATCATTAGCCATCAAAACCACATTGAGATACCACCTTACACCAGTTAGAATGGCCCAAATCAACAAGACAGTAAACAACAAGTATTGGAGAGGATTTGGAGAAAGGGGAACCCTCTTACACTGTTGGTGGGAATGCAAGTGGGTGCAGGCACTTTGGAAAAGAGTGTGGAGGTTCCTTAAGAAATTAAAAATAGAGCTACCCTATGACCCTACAATTGCACTACTGGGTATTTACCCCAAAGATACAGATGTAGTGAAAAGAAGAGCTGTATGCCCCCTAATGTTCATAGCAGCAATGGCCACAGTCACCAAACTGTGGAAAGAAACAAGATGCCCTTCAACAGATGAATGGATAAAGATCATATGGTCCATATATACAATGGAGTATTATGCCTCCATCAGAAAGGATGAATATCCAACTTTTGTATCAACATGGACGGGACTGGAGATTATGCTGAGTGAAATAAGTCAAGTAGAGAGAGTCAGTTATCATATGGTTTCACTTACTTGTGGACCATAAGGAATAACACAGAGGACATTGGGAGATGGAGAGAAGTGAATTGGGGGAAATCGGAGGGGGAGATGAACCATGAGAGACTGTGGACTCTAAGAAACAAACTGAGAGTTTTGGAGGGGAGGGGGGTAGGGGTTTGGGTGAGCCCGGTGGTGGGTATTAAGGAGGGCACATATTGCATAGAGCACTGGGTGTGGTACATAAACAATGAATTTTGGATCACTGAAAAATAAAATAAAATTTAAAATAAAAAGAATACTTTGGGGACATATATGTACTCAGGGGAATATTTAAAATACTTTAAGACCAAAATAGTCAGGCACTGATTCATTCAAACATAGACTATGTGTTGCAGTTGTGGTTGTTATGGTGGTAAAATATACATAACCTAAAATTTACCTTTTAACCATTTTAAGTGTATAATCCAGTGACATTAAGTACATTCACAATATCAAGCAACCATCACCATCATCTGTTTCCAGAACTTTTTCCTTCCCCCAGATGCTCTGTACATGTTAAACAATAGCTCCCCATTCCCCTTCCCTCCCAGCTCCTGGTAACCTCTGCTGTGAATTTGACTTCTCTGTGTACTCCCTGGAAGGACCATAGTGGTTCTAATTCTGTAATTCTTTGATACTCTTGCTTATCAAAAGATGAGTCTAATTTTTCTGCCCTTGGTACACCTGGGTGGCTCAGTTGGTTAAACATATGCCTTTAGAAGATGACCTTCATGATCCCAGGGTCCTGGGATTGAGTCCCACATCAGGCTCCCTGCTCAGTGGGGAGCAGGTTTCTCCCCTTCCCTCTGCTTGCCTGTGCCTCTGCTTTCTCTCTCTCTCTCTCTCTAACAAATAAATAAATAAAATCTTGTTTTTAAAAAGTCACTTAATTTCTCTTCCTTGTAATTTACTTCTAATTAATAAGATGAGGTAAAAGTGGGCCCTGAATAACTTTAAACCTTGGTCAAAAAAAGCTACAGCTTTCCCCTGGTTTCCTCTCTTCTCCCACCCTGAGAACCCAGGCACCAGAGTCTGAGGGAGCCGGGCAGCCACATGGAAAGGTCAAATGTAGCTATTCTGGCCACAGCCCCAACAGAAGTCCCAGCCAGTGGCCAGCATCAACGATCAGACATGGGAACGAGCCTCCAGGTAAGGGCAGCCCCCAACTTTGGAGCCACTGCACTGATGCAAGTGAAACAGAGAGGAGCTGGCCTCATTGAGCCCTCCCATGTTTGTTCCTATTGTGAACAAGATAAATGCTGTAATTGCTTTATGTCATGAAATTCTGAGGTAGTTTGTTATGCGGCAATTGATCACCAAAATAATAACCATTATTTGGTTATATATATGTCAGTGCCAGCCAGTACCTGGTCAGTGGTCAGTACCTGGTCAGTGGTCAGTACCTGGTCAGTGGTCAGTGCCGGCCAGTACCTCACATAGGAGTCTGTCAGCTGAATACAAGACCTTTACATATCTCATAAATCATGATCATAGATCGTAGATCAAGAAAAAAAATCAGAAACCCATTCCAGGGAATCTAGAGGACATAATAACTTAGACAAAAGTTATGGCAAGAAGAGATCAACAGCCTTGAGTCGAACAGTGTTACCTGAGTATCTGCATAATAGCTAGTAATAGCTAGTAACAGTCATACCTTAGGAGTGAATATTCTTACCTGTACAATGAATTAGTCACAGGAACAAAAGGCACGGCATAGGGAATACACTTAATGGTACTGTAATAGCATCATATGGTGACAGATGGGAGCTGTGCTTGTAAGAATAGCATAACACAGAAGCTGAATCACTATGTTGTACACTTGAAACTAATGGAACATTGTGTGTCAACTCTACTCCAAAACTAGGAAGATACAAAATACTATTGATGGGGATGCCTGGGTGGCTCAATCGGTTAAGCAGCTGCCTTTGGCTCAGGTCATGATCCTGGGGTCCTGGGATCAAGCCCCACATCAGGCTCCCTGCTCAGCGGCGGTCCTGCTTCTCCCTTTGCCTACCTTGCCTGCTTAGAGAAGGTATTTGTCACTCTGACAAATAAATAAAATCTTTTAAAAATATCTATTATTCATGGATACATGTAACACTGGCAAAACCAAAGTGTGCTCTCTGGTAAGAAAACAAAATTCAAATTTTGGCTATTTTAATTGCTTGCCACTTCACTTAATAAGTATTGGTGAGAAAAACAGGTTAATAGGTGAGGTGTTCTGGTAACAGTAAGCCTAAAGGAGAAAAACTAAGGTTTCAAAATATTCCCTTCAGTTAAAGCTTCAGTAAATCGTGTCTGTGGATAGATTTTTGTTGTCTTGTGTTCATTTACACTGATTGCTGCTCTATGTTTTTTCTGGTTGAGAACTCCAGTTCTAGAAAATTCTCAGCTGTTATCATCTGTTAACATCTTTTCTTCATTCTGTCCTTCTGGAACTCCTTTTAGAAATATATTTCAATGTCTCAATTCATCCTCTAACTCTTCTCTTATATTTTTCATATTTTTTTTTCAACATTCTGTGTCACTTATTCAGTTCTAATTCCATTTCATTAACTATAGCTTCAACTTTGTCCAATCTATTCTTTATCTTCTTTATTAGTTTTTTTTCAATTTTTAATCTATATGAAAAATTCACTTGCAAGATTTCTCATAGGTTCTTAGCTGCATTCATCCATACTACTTTCAAAAAAAATTTTTTTATTCACAATCTCTTATTACAGTTCAATTTGGATATGAGGTCCTTTTTCTATTCTTTCAAAGATTTATAAAATACTGTTACTGAAATCGTTTGACAAATGTTTGATTAATTCTAAATCCTTAAGTGTAATTCCCCCCAAAGTCTTAGATGTCCACATACAATTTTTTTTAAGTATTAAAAATTTTAATTGAAATATAGTTGACCTACAATATTACATTAGTTTCAGGTGTACAACATAGTGATTTGACAATTATATACATTATGAAATGCTCACCATGATAACTGTCATTACCATCTGTCACTACACAAAGTTAATATAATATTATTGACTAGATTCCCCATGCTGTACTTTTCATCCAGGTAAATTATTTATTTTATAACTCAAAGTCTGTTCTTTTTAATCTCCTTCACCTATTTTGCTTATCCCCTGCCCCTCCCTTCTCCTCTGGCAACTATCAATTTGTTCTCCATTTTTATCCACATGTGTTCTTGGGTCAGGCTTGTGAGCTCTTCTTGCCCAGGATATTTTATTTGCTTTGTTTCTTTGTTTTTATCTCTTCCTACACTCATCTCCACAGAGTGGACAGTTCCACAACTGGCTCAGCCTGACCCCAGAATCCACAGCTCAGAACAAGATCTTAAACTAGCAGTTTGGGTCCCTGCCCAATGGGGAGCCCACAGTCACTGTGGTAACAGATGGAGACATTATTGGAAAATCCACTGGAATAAATGAGCCTCTCCTTATCAGGTCATTCTAACATAGCCCCTGACATCAGAGAGGGCCTGGGCCCCTATGGCTCACACAGTGGGTACATTTAGTCCCTCATGTGGCCTGGATCGTTAACCCTGCTCCCACTTTCCAGTCTCAGAGCCCTTTGTACTTCAGCTCGCTCCTCCCTGCCGTGTGGACTTTCATTCTCTTTCTGGTCATTTTTTATTTTCAATTCTGCTTTAGTAGTGACACTCTCTATTTTTGCAAAGTTCTTTTTTTTTTTTAATTTTCTATGTCCCAAATGGGTGGGGAGGTACATTCATGTGTACTCACTCTGTCGTCTCGGATGCAGAAAAAACTTGGAATAAAATTAATTCTTATCCTTGATTTTGCATGAAAATCTCAATGATTTTCATAGTTAAAAATTTCATCTTTATCATGACAAAGAGGAGGTAAATTAAGTCTGCCACCACAGAAGATAACATATTTACTATAGTAAAGAACTGAGAAGAATACTAGGAAACAAGTGCTGTAGGTAATGCAGATTTCTGATGAATATCTGATTCAGGGCTGGTACTATCAAAAGAATATAACTTCCAAATATGTGTGCATATTTATGTGAAAGCAGAAGATATGCAGAAAATCACAGGTTACATTCCTCACAGTGGAAACAAACCCTTTGTAGATCTCCATAACTCCACAGAGGAGACTTTATATCTTTTGAATTATTGAATCTTACTCTAGCTGAGTGAGAGCTGGTTCTCTAGCTCTTCTAATTTTCAAAGACAACTTCTGATTGCCTGATTTTGCACCAAGCACCTGCTAAAAGGTATCATTTTTTGCTGAAGATGAAGATGTTCATCAACAGATGAACAGATTTTTTAAAAATGTGAGATTATCTATCTAGCTATCTAAAGAAAATGTGAGAAAAAATGTATGTGTGTGTGTGTGTATATATATATTTTTTAAAATTATTTATTTATAATGGGAAACTATTCAGCCATAAAAAAGAAGGAAATCCAATCTTTTGTGACAATAGAGATGGACCCTGAGAGCATTATGCTAAGTGAGGTAAGTCAGACAGAAAGACTACTAGCTGTCTGATCTCACTTATTTGTAGAATCTAAAACATCAAAATCCTAGAAACATATTAGACTTCTGGTTAGCAGAAGCAGGGGGTAAGAGGAGGAGGAATTAGATGAAGGGGCTCAAAAGGTACAAACTTCCAGCTGTAACATAAATACGTCCTAGAGATGTAATATAAAACATGATGACTATAGTTAACAATATTTTTTGTATATTTGAAAGTTGTTAAGAGTAGGTCTTAAAAGTTCTCATCACAAGGACAAACACTGCAACTATGTGACATGATGGGAGTTAGCTAAACTTACTGTGGTAACAATTTCATAATTTATACTCATATCAAATCATTATGTTGTACACTTTAAACTTATACAATATTATATGGCAATTATATCTCAATAACACTGGAAAAAATGCCACACTTTTAGTATTTTATTCTCCTGTTCATATATTCTTATCTGGATAAAATGACAAGGTGGAAAAACTCACCACAAAAAAAAAAAAAAAAAAAGGCAGTACCAATGGCTAGGGACCTAATCAATACAGACATTGGTAATATATCAGAACTAGAGTTCAGAATGACAATTATCAAGGTGATAGCTGGGCTTGAAAAAGGCATGGAAGATATTAGAGAATCACTTTCTGGAGAAATAAAATCCCTTTCTGGAGAAATAAAAGAACTAAAATCTAACCAAGTTGAAATAAAGAAAGTTATTATTGAGGTGCAATTAAAGGCGGAGGTTCTTACTGCTAGGATAAAAAAGGCAGAAGAGAGAATTAGTGATATAGAAGACCAAATGATAGAGAACAAGGAAGGTGAGCAAAAGAGAGACAAACAACTACTGGACCATAAGGGGAGAATTTGAGAGATAAGTGATAGCATAAAATGAAACAATATTAAAATAATTCGGATCCCAGGGGTGCCTGGGTGGCTCAGTGGGTTAAAGCCTCTGCCTTCAGCTCAGGTCATGATCTCAGGATCTTGGGATTGATCCCCATGTCGGGCTCTCTGCTCAGCAGGGAGCCTGCTTCCTCCTCTCTCTCTGCCTGCCTCTCTGCCTACTTGTGATCTCTCTCTCTCTGTCAAATAAATAAATAAAATCCTTTAAAAATAAATAAATAAAATAATTTGGATCCCAGAAGAAGAAGAAAGAGAGCGGGGAGCAGGAGGTATATTGGAGAAAATTATACTATAGAATTTCCCTAATATGGCAAAAGGAACAAGCATCAAAATCCAGGAAGCAAAGAGAATTACCCTCAAAGTCAATAAAAATCGGTCCATACGGGGTCATCTAATAGTAAAACTTACAAGTCTTAGTGACAAAGAGAAAATCCTGAAAGCAGCTCAGGACAAGTAGTCTGTAACATACAATGGTAGAAATATTAGATTGGCAGCAGACTTATCCACAAAGACCTGGCAGGCCAGAAAAAACTGGCATGATATATTCAGAGCACTAAACGAGAAAAATATGCAGCCAAGAATACTATATCCAGCTAGGCTGTCATTGAAAATAGAAGGAGAGATAAAAAGCTTCCAGGACAAACAAAAATTAAAAGAATGTGCAAACACCAAACCATCCCTACAGGAAATATTGAAAGGGGTCCTCTAAGCAAAGAGAGAGCCTAAAACTAGCAGAACAGAAAGGAACAGAGACAATATATAGTAAGTCACCTTACAGGCAATACAATGCCATTAAATTCATATCTTTCAATAGTTACCCTGAGTAAATGGGCAAAATGCCCCAATCAAAAGACACAGGGTATCAAAATGGATTAAAAAAGAGAGAGAGAGAGAGAGAGAGACCCATTGATATGCTGTCTACAAGAAACTCATTTTAGACCCAAAGACACCTCCAGATTTCAAGTGAGGGGGTGGAAAACAATTTACCATGCTAATGGACATCAAAAGAAAGCTGGGGTGGCAATCTTTATATCAGATCAATTAGATTTTAAGCCAAAGACTATAATAAGAGATGAGGAAGGACACTATCTATTATACTTACAGGGTCCGTCTAACAAGAATATCTAACAGTTTTAAATAGCTATGCCCCTAACATGGGAGCAGCCAATTCTATAAAACAATTAATAACAAAATCAAAGAAACACATTGACAATAATACAATTATAGTAGGGGACTTTAACACCCCCCTCACTGAAATGGACAGATCATCCAAGCAAAAGATCAACAAGGAAATAAAGGCATTAAATGAAACACTGGGCCAGATGGACATCACAGATATATTCAGAACATTCCATTCCAAAGCAACAGAATACACATTCTTCTCTAGTGCACATGGAACATTCTCCAGAATAGATCACATCCTGGGTCACAAATCAGGTCTCAACCAGTACCAAAACACTGGGATCATTCCTTGCATATTTTCAGACCACTATGCTCCGAAGCTAGAACTCAATCACAAGAGGAAAGTTAGAACTCACATACATGGAGGCTAAAGAGAATCCTACTAAAGAATGAATGGGTCAACCAGGAAATTAAAGACGAATTTAACAAATTCATGGAAATAAATGAAAACGAAAACACAACTGTTCAAAATCTTTGGGACACAGCAAAGGCGGTACTGAGAGGAAAGTAGATAAGGGTGGAAGCCTTTCCCAAGAAACAAGAAAGGTCTCAAATACACAACCTAATCCTCTACCTAAAGGAGCTGGAAAAAGAACAGCAAGGAAAGCCTAAACCCAGCAGGAGAAGAGAAATAATAAAGATAGAACAGAAGTCAATGAAATAGAAACCAAAATAACAATAGAACAACTCAGCAAAACTAGGAGCTGGTTTTTTGAAAGAGTTAATAAGATTGATAAACCCCTGGCGAGACTTATCAAAAAGAAAAGAGAAAGTACCCAAATTAATAAAATCATGAATGAAGGAGGAGAGATCACAACCAACACCAAAGAAATACAAACAATTATAAGAACATATTATGTGCAAACTATACGCCAGAAAATTTGACAATGTGGAAGAAATGGATGCATTCCTAGAGACGTATAAACTACCAAGGCTGAACCAGGAAGAAATAGAAAACCTGAATAGATCCATAACCAGTAAGGAGATTGAAGAAGTCATCAAAAATCTCCCAAACAAACAAGAGCCCAAGGCCAAATGGCTTCCTGGGGGAATTCTACCAAACATTTAAAGAATTAATACATATTCTCCTGAAATTGTTCCAAAAAATAGAAATGGAAGGAAAACTTCCAAACTCATTTTATGAGGCCAGCATTATCTTGATCCCAAAACCAGACAAAGACTCCATCAAAAAGGAAAATTACGGACCAATATTCTTGATGCAAAAAGTCTCACCAAAATACTAGCCAATAGGATCCAACAGTACATGAAAAGGATTATTCACCACAACCAGGTGGGATGTATTCCTGGGTGGCAAGGTTGGTTCAACATCCACAAATCAATCAATGTGATATAATACATTAATAAAAGAAAGGACAAGAACCATATGATACTCACAATAGATGCTGAAAAAGCATTTTACAAAGTACAGCATCCTTTCTTGATCAAAACTCTTCAAAGGGGGGGGCCTGGGTGGTTCAGTGGGTTAAGCCTCTGCCTTCGGCTCAGGTCATGATCTCAGGGTCTTGGGATTGAGCCCCATGTTGGGCTCTCTGCTCAGCAGGGAGCCTGCTTCCTCCTCTCTCTCTGACTACCTCTCTGCCTACTTGTGATCTCTCTCTCTCTCTGTGTCAAATAAATAAAATAAAATCTTAAAAAAAAAACTCTTCAAAGTGTAGGGATAGGGGGTACATACCTCAATATCATCAAAGCCATCTATGAAAAACCCACAGCAATTATCATTCTCAATGGGGAAAAACTGAGAGCTTTTCTGCTAAGGTCAGGAACACAGCAGAGATATCCATTATCGCCACTGCTATTCATCATAGTACTAGAAGTACTAGCCTTGGCAATCAGACAACAAAAAGAAATAAAAGGCATCTGAATTGGGAAAGAAGTCAAACTCTCACTCTTCACAGATGATATGATACTTTATGTGTAAAACATAAAAGACTCCACCCCAAAACTGCTAGAACTCATACAGGAATTTAATAAAGTGTCAGGATATGAAATCAATGCACAGAAATCAGTTGCATTTCTGTACATCAACAGCAAGACATAAGAAAGAGAAATTAAGGAGTCAATCCAATTTACAACTGCACCCAACACCATAAGATACCTAGGAAAAACCTAACCAAAGAGGCAAAGAATCTGTACTCAGGAAACTATAAAGTACTCATGAAAAAAATTGAGGAAGACACAAAGAAATGGAAAAATGTTCCATGCTCATGAATTGGAAGAACAAATATTATGAAAATGGCTATGCTACCTAAAGCAACTTACACATTTAATGCAATCCCTATCAAAATACCATCCATTTTTTTCAAAGAAATGGAACAAATAATCCTAAAATTTATATGGAACCAATAAAGACCCCGAATATCCAGAGGAGTGTTGAAGAAGAAAGCCAGAGTTGGTGGCATCACAATTCCAGACTTTAAGCTCTATTACAAAGCTGTTATCATCAAGACAGTATGGTACTGGCACAAAAACAGACACATAGATCAATGGAACAGAATAGAGAGCCCAGAAATAGACCCTCAACTCTATGGTCAGCTAATCTTCGGCAAAAAAGGAAAGAATGTCCAATGAAAAAAAGACAGTCTCTTCAACAAATGGTGTTGGGAAAATTGGACAGCCACATGCAGAAGAATGAAACTGGACCATTTCCTTACACCACACATGAAAATAGACTCAAAATGGATGAAAGGCCTCAATGTGAGACAGGAATCCATCAAAATCCTTGAGGAGAACACAGGCAGAAACCCCTTCAACCTAAGCCATGCAACTTCTTCCTAGAAACATCGCCAAAGGCAAGGGAAGCAAGGATAAAAATGAATGATTGGGACTTCATCAAGATCAAAAGTTTTTGCACAGCAAATGAAACAGTCAACAAAACCAAAAGAAAACTGACAGAATGGGAAAAGATATTTGCAAATGACATATCAGATAAAGGGCTATCCAAAATCCATAAAGAACTTACCAAACTCAACACCCAAAGAACAAATAATCCAATCAAGAAATGGGCAGAAGACATGAACAGACATTTCTGCAAAGAAGACATCCAGATGGCCAACAGACACATGAAAAAGTGCTCCACGTCACCTGGCATCAGGGAAATACAAATCAAAACCACAGTGAGATACCACCTCACACCAGTCAGAATGGCTAAAATTAACAAGTCAAGAAACAACAGATGTTGGTGAGGATGTGGAGGAGGGGAACCCTCCTACACTGTTGGTGAGAATGCAAGCTGGTGCAGCCACTCTGGCAAACAGTATGGGGGTTCCTCAAAAAGTTGAAAATAGAGCTACCCTATGACCCAGAAATCGCACTACCGTGTATTTACCCTAAAGACACAAATGTATGGATCTGAAGGGGCATGTGCACCCAAATTTTTATAGCAGTAATGCCCACAATAGCCAAATTATGGAAAGAACCTAGATGTCCATCAACAGATGAATGGATAAAGAAGATGTGGTCCATATACACAATGGAATACTACACAGCCACCAAAAGAAATAAAATCTTGCCATTTTCAACAATGTAGATGAAACTAGAGAGTATTATGCTGAGTGAAATAAGTCAATCAGAGAAAGACAATTATCATATGATCTGTGTGATATGAGGAATTTGAGAGGCAGGGTGGGGGTTTGAGGGGTAGGAAAGAAAAAAATGAAACAAGGAGGGATCGTGAGGGAGAAAAACCATAAGAGACTTTTAACCTCACAAAACAAACTGAGGTTTGCTGGGGGATGGGGGGGTAAGGAGACGGTGGTTGGGTTATGGACATTGGGAAGGGTATGTGCTATGGTGAATGCTACGAAATGTGTAAGCCTGATGTTTCACAGACCTGTACCCCTGGGGCAAATAATACATTATTTGTTAATAAAAATAATTTTTAAAAAACTGGAAAAAACTTTTAAAGGCTTTTGTTGTGATACTATATGACCAAGATTGGAGCAAAACTTCCATCCTAGGAAGAAAACAATCTCAAACATGAATGGATCATCCTGAGTGTCTAGTTGGGCCAAATTCATGCCACACATATTACACAAGACACTATTTCAGGCTGTGGAGATGCTGTGGGAAAGGAGGCCTTCGTCCACAGAGCTGGCATTCCAGTAAAACAGAAAGGACTCTGGGCCTGGGAGCATCTCCAGGGTAAAGTCAGAGTGCAAAGAAACAATCTAGTAACTTCAAAAACAAGCTGGGATAAAAGTCAAAGGTGAATGCAGATGTGGGGGATGACTCCAGGTTCAAATTTGTGCAGCAACGAAGTAGACCTTTATTTCCCTGAGAAGGCGGGCGGGATGGGGGGGGGCATTCTCAATAATCAAGGGAATCTCAACTCCATGGTCTTCTCTCTATGTCTGTCATACTCCATGTAGGCTTTTGAGATGGAACTGGTCTTATGTCTCAGGAGAGATGGTCATCTACAGGAAGTATCTGATCAGAGAAATCTGTGCTGTTCCCTTCCTGATTACGACCCCTACCACAGTTATCCTGATCCAATCCAGGCACAGGGTTTCAGATCACAAAATGGCTCTTTTGACACCTTGTGGGGCATCTGTTGATTTAGGTTTCCAATGTTGAAAAACAAGCTCTTGAATGCTAAATTTGTAAAACTAAACTTAAACATTTGGTGGCAGGAACAACGAAGGTCCCATTGTAATCTTAACTCTCGTCTGGGTGCATATTAGATTCAAAATCTATAACCATACACACAAAGCCAAAGTTAGGAAGACGTAAATCAAGAGTCTATGTTGAAGGCCAATCAGTTTCTTATTAGGGTCCTGGGATCGAGTCCCACATCAGGCTCCTTGCTCAGTAGGGAGTCTGCTACTTCCTCTGCCTGCCCCTGCTTCTGCTCTCTCTCTGACAAATAAATAAATAAAATCTAGAAAGAAAGAAAGAAAGAAAGAAAGAAAGAAAGAAAGAAAGAAAGAAAAGAAAGAAGGAGGAAAGAAAAAGGAAGGCAGGCAGGCAGGCAAGAGAAAACAGAACCATCCACAGTAAGGCTATGCAACACATCTTTATGATACGCTACTGCTGATAACAAATACTGTTTGCTGTTTTCATCCGGTTGTTCTCTTCTATCATCCTAGGACACAGCGATGTGGAGACAAGAGCCAGTGGAGTGAAAGAAGAAAACTTGGGACCTGGTGTGAATGTCCCATGAAGCACCTACTACATGACCTGGGTCAAATTACACAGCCACTCCAAGCTTCAACCTTCAAATCTATAAAACAGAGATATTAATAACTATCTCATAGGATTTTCATATAGAACAAATGAGATTCTTTCTGTCTCTCTCTGCATACACACACACACACACAGTCGCACACATAGTCACTGGTTAACCAATTCCCATTCTGTTAGCTCAGAATCCTGTGTGTACTTGAGCATAAGAAACTCTATAAGTAGTTGTTATAAATTTACCCTCTCTATTAAACTGAGAGCTCACTGGGGACAGAACATGTATCTTATTATCTTTCAGTCACAAGGGTTTGGAAAGTTCTTGGCATAGAGTAGGTACTTGAAAACATGTTCTTTTCCGTCTCCGCTTTTCTAACTTTCACTGTTCAAGTCACAAGGGCCCCTGTCTCCATTGGAGAAAGGAAGCGAGAACAAGAGAAAGACGGCACCCAAGTCCCCATGTTACGAGTGTGCATGTGCGAAATCCTTTTCCCACAAATGATGTGACAATCAGAGGTCTGCTATTTCTAGTGTCTACTTGTCCTTGTTTTGTGCTCACTCTTTCCTAAGAAATAGTATCGCGGTTCTCAGAGACTGGGTCAAGCAGCTATGAATGGATAGAAGGCATCTTAGTGTGAATGGAAGAAGCAGGAGAGAAACGAGGAAAAAATCTACTTCCCCGTTTCCCAGGAGCCAACAGAGAGGCAGAGAGGAGCCTCTTCCTTCCATGGGACTTGGTAGGCGGCTAGTATCTGAGGATTCTGGGTTTGGGGGAAGGAACAGTGTCTGGAGGAGCAGGTGGAATGAGGGGGGGTGGGGTGGCAGAGAAGCGGGTTCCTGAAGGCACAGATATAGGAAGTGTCAACACGCACAGAGTTGAGGACTAAGCTGGCTGGTTGACAGGGGAGGTAAGGGGCATTCCCTGCCTAAGTGTAGGCTTTCTTTAATCAAAAAGACAGGAAGTCAGGGATGCCTGGGTGTCTCAGTCGGTTAAGCCTCGTGATCCTGGGTCCTGGACGGACCTGCTCAACAGGGAGCCTGCTTCTCCCTCTCCCTCTGCCGCTCCCGCTGCTTGTGCTCACTCACTCGTCCTCTCTCTCAAATAAATAAATAAAGGCTTTAAAAAAAAAAAAAAGTTGGTGGGGGGAGGAAGTCCAAAGTCAGGAGAAATATACAAGCAGGTTGCCTCCAAAAACTTTCTTCTCCGGAAGTGCTGGTTTTTCCTCCTCACCCCACCCCCCACTGAAATTGACCTCAAAAACAGAGATGTTTCTTCGCAAACTATTGCTTTCCTTTCTAACTCTGCAGTTCACAAATGGAGCTCTGCCTTATGGATTGACAGATCTTTTAAAGGGTCATAAACATTTTCGTCCCTTGATATTTAATGTGTCATTCAAATTTTATATTTAGTTAGAATATATAATTCAGATTCACAAGATTGACAGTTCACGATACATAATCTGACGGATGGGGCCATCTTTAACGCTGATCACTGATTTTTTAAAAATACCTTTCCTGGCTCATTCTCAAATAACTCCATTCTCAAATTAGTTATTAACAGACTCTGGCCTCAAATGATACACTCTCCCTTTCAAGGTCCTTCGGAATCGACCCCCACCTCCTCTGACACTCCTACCTCCTATTCCAGCCACACAGGATTAGTGGAGGTAGGCAAAGATCATCTTTTTTTTCTCTTTTCTCTTTTTTTTTTTTTTTTTTTAAGTAGGCCCCATGCCCAATGTGGGGCTTGAACTCACGACTCTGAGATTGAGTCATATGCCCTACTGACTGAACCAGCCAGGCACCAGCCCACAGACATCATCTTGACAGCTATAACTTGAAAGTCCCTCTGCTTCTTGTGCCTCTGGCAAATTGAGTGTACCTCTAAGGCTATCCTCAAAGGTCTTTGGAAGCTCTGTGAGGCTCTCCCTGACTATTCTAATGATGCTTAGGAAGAGAGAATTTTCTCTATGCTCTTGATTTATTACTTATTCTCTAGATGAGAGACTTTCTGATTTCAAATGATGGGGCTATAATGTTTAGATAATACATATCCTGAGGGGTGATACACAAGTGTTTTTTTTCTGGATAAATACATCATTCATTGATTTAAACTACAAAAATCATGCATAGTAAGTGCCAGGCTGCGTGTCTTGCTGGGTTTAGGCAAAAGAGGAAAAAGGCCTAGCTCTTCATCTTATGGCTAGCACGGTTTCATAGAAGATGAGTAAACAGATGAGAGAATGGAAAATCATAATATGAGGAGGCAAATACTATGACAGAGAAAAGCAAAAGGAGCTACATAATGATATGGAAGGAATGAGTCCCAAGCAGAGAGGCCAGAAAGAAAGAGAAAGTAGCTTGAGCCACAGAGTCCTCAGGGTGAGGACACCAGGGGCGGAGGGGGCAGTGGCTGGGCTCCCATTTCTCTGGGACATGGGTGGAGCACACACTCTGATGATGGGAGGCTGTGCAGTTGAACACCGTGCAGGCAGAGAGAGGACAGAGCTGACCATAGGGGAGCAAGATGGGGGCTTTGGGTCTTGTTCTGAAAAACTGACAGCAGGTGACCCCCTCTTCTGTATACCTGGGGGCTATAAGGTGGTGATGGGAAGGGGGAGACCTCTTAGGGCAGTGATTAAGACATGTGAGAAATGATGAAGGCCTAAGGAAGGCAGTGGCACCAAGAGCGAAGACGAGAGGGCCAATCCAAAGGAGCTACTTTCAGAGTTCTCTCTGTCAAACTTAATACCAGGTTGGATGTGGGGGGGAAGAGACGCCAGGTTTGTTTCTGACTGGGAGAGCCTGCTACTGCCGAACCAGAGGAGGAAGAGCAAATTCAGGGGGTGAGAAAAGGAAAGGTCTGAGGTTAGTTGGGACATGTTTAAGATCTTGGGCTGGGGGACATCCAAGGAAGAATTTCCAGATGACTGAGGACTATATGTATCTGGAATATAGTAGAGATAATTTGATTAAAGACAAGAATATTGGAAAAGCCAGCATGTACATGGTAGCTGAGTTCTATTTATAAGCAAAAAGGATAGATAGAATAAGAAGTAGGTCTTCTTAGCAATGACTAATCTATTAAGAGGTATTCAGAAACCAAAACCCTACATTTTTTCTTGCCAATGAATTCCCAAGCTCTACCCCTCACCCTCAAGGTCCCATCACAAATTCCCCAAGCAAATACAAGCTCAGACCTCAAGAACAAAGACAAGGTCAAAGCATGGGCTTTACCACTGTACCACTTCACCACTGTACTTTCATCACTATGGAAAGTGCCCCGGTGAGTGAGGCTGGACCACCCATGCTCTAAGGCCAGGGGCAGAGAGAAAGGATCTACAATGTTTCAAGTAGGCTGAGAAGGTTGTTTAGTCCATTTGCCCTAAACTGAAACACAGGTCTCCAATGGCAAGGAAAAGTATGTCGAAGGTAAAGTAGACTGAAGTAAATAAGAGGACAAAGTAGAACAAACAAAGTAGGACAAAATAAGAGGACAAAATTCCCATGATCTACAGTAGAAACCGTCTAACCCAGGCACCAAGGAATTCTCGGGATAAGGTATTTCCCTGGCAGTAATGGCTCTAAATCCACATTACTCCCAGTCTCATGGGAGGAAGAGAGGGACTGTATAAGGGTAATAATCAAGAGATACATATAGAGAGAATCCCCTGCACCTGGATCTAATAAATGTTATTACCCTTGACCCGTTTCATCACCCCTCTTCCTTGGGGATGAAGTTAGGAGTTAGAGGTTATAAAGACTTGCCGAGAGCTCCCCAATGAACCCAAAAGGCCAAGAACAGGACCCTGATACAAACTAAATTTTAGGGACCAACAAAATAAGAGGAACGTTTACAGAGGTCCATGAGAAGGAAGGGGTAGAGGGAAAAACCAGAAGGGGGTGTGTGCCTCCGGAAGTGATGGGAGGACAGAATTTAGGAAGGGCAAGTGGTCAAGAGTGCAAAACGGGATTGGGTATGCCTAGAAGGGTCATAAATGGCCTCCGTGGAAAAGGTTTGCAGCAGAGGCACGCAGGATCAGGAACAGTGGCGTGCAGGAATTCACGCGATCGGCAGATACTCTAAGATCTGCATGGTTTAGAGCAGGAGCTGAGAATTCTACTTTCACATGACAGCGAGCCAGCAGTCCTTGGAACTGGCTAATGGCCAAGTTATAACAGAATTCTCAGCTAAGTAAGAAGGTACCTCAATAACATGGTCTTTGCTTAGTTAGTGCCCAGATGGCTCACTTGAGTTTCTGACCACCAGATGGTGAAGTATCACAAGTGCTCTACTTTCCGATGAGCTGTGAACCTATACATTCTCCTTTCCTGCTCACCAGTTGGACAAATGTGGGTTAGTATTTCTCTTGGAACTGTAGCTGAATAAACTTTTTATCTTAAATCTCATTCTAAACAAAGATGGGGAGATAAAAGAATGCCCCCACCTCCCTGCATAGGACCTCAAATTTAACATGTCCAAAACCGAACTCGCACACATACACACGCACCAGCAAAGAGGCAGAAAGAGATGGAGAAAGAACAAATTACGCCATCTGGTATTAGATTAAAATAAAACACCTATACTAAAATTATATTAATGAATTTTGCTGGATGATTTGAATACTAGATTCGAGTCCTGGCTGTGTCGCTTACCGGCTACGGATTGTTGGCAAATTACTTAATCTCTCTGTTTCTGTTTCCTTTTTGGTAAAATGGGATGATAATTATGATAGCTAACTCACAGAATTTTAAGAATTTAAATATAAGAACACATCTAGCATGGTTCGTGGTACACAGTCAGGGCTCAGCAAATGCTATCTACTATGATTATTACGATGCTTTAGAATCTGCCAGGGTTTCTAGTTGACCATTATGACTGTCAATAGCCATGACAGCCTATGTACCGGGTCAAGGTCATTTGCACTAATAGAACACACACTCGCAGAGACATCCATACATATGCATATACATAACAAGAACGCTTCTCCAAACAGGCAGTCTCCACATTATGAAGAGCGTCAATCTAAAAATATATTGATAAGAATGTTTTTTGATCTTGGAAATGTTTTTTCCCCTCACAGAAACAATGACTATAATAAAGTATTCGCAGAATTCTAGGACCCAAATTAACTTTTAAATGATGACACTTCTGAAAATATAATAAAATGAAGTGAAAACATTCAAGCTGCAAGGGAATTAGCAGATGCTGGGAATATATTGGTCCAAGATCTATTCTAGCTCCCTTCTAGTTAGCGAGAGATTGGAGAGTTAAAATTTGGGGGAGGGGAGACACAACTCCAAGACACTCTTGTAACTAGGGTTTCAGGCAAGACTTAGTTTCCACCAATCAGAGGATCTTCCATGAAATTTTGATGTCAAATAGTAAGTCACATGGAGAGAGAAGCAGAGTGTGGAGCATTCCCCCCCACTTTCTGCCAGAGACTGTGTTGTTCCTGAATTAGGCTCTTCCTGGCTAAGCAGTCACTGCTGCTTTCCTAGGGCAGCAGGGGAAGCAGAACTTTGGTAGCAATAGCTTCTTTATCATCAGTTTCCTGCAGAGTCAGTGGCAGCCTTGGAGAAAGACAGTGAAAAGGTTCTGTAATCGCTTCCCCGAGCAAGCAGAGTAAATAGAGTCCTGGACAGGAATCCAAGCACAGCTTAGGCAAATCAGACTTACTGAGATCCCTGCATAACAGCGATCTATGCTAATTATCCCTGCAGCTCCTTCTTCCACTTCAGAGCCCATGGAAACCCAACAATATTTATAAAACAACTTTTTATAAAGAACCACATGGGATTGGGCAGAGGGAGGAAAAGGCAGAAGAACAAAGAGGTATTTCAGAGATAGAAAAGGAGCAGAAGCAGCTAGGTGCGTGTACTGATTGTAACACAGCTGATTGAAAGACAGGCACTTTCTGTACAGAAATACTCAAGAAGATCAGGTGATGGGGATTATACAGTTCATCATGATGAACACTGAGTAATGTATATAATCATTGAATCACTATATTGTGCACCTGAAACTAACCTAACACTGGAATTAAAACCCCGGAATCAAGATTAAAAAAAATGTTAAAAAAAAAAAAAAGATTCTTTATTGGGGCAGCGGGATGGCTAAGTTGGTTGAACATCTGCTTTTGGCTCAGGTCATGATTTCAAGGTCCTGGGATCGAGCTCCGCATCAGGCTCTCTGCTTGGCCTCTCTGCCTGCCTGTGATCTCTCCCTCTCTCTCTCTCTCTCTGTCAAATAAATAAATAAAATCTTAAAAAATAAAAAGAGACGCTTTTAAAACGTCAAGATCCTTGGATTCCATCCGAGTTAACTCAATCAGAACCTACAGAGGGTGGCACGTAGGGATCTGGGAGTCATGCTGGGGAGTGAGGTTGGAGAACCAGTATAATAAGTGGTCATAAACAGAGAGCAAGTTTCAAGCTTTTTACTACTATTCACTTCCCGAGATAATTTAGAACCTGAAGGGAGAATGAACACGTTACCTCAGACACGGGTCTCCTTTTAGCTTGTAGTTACTGATGTTGAGCCCAAGCAGGATGGGCTGCCAGATGACATCTCCGCATTGAAGATGACAGGCCCCCTCGGGTGTGCCCTTCCCAGCCAGAGGGCCTGATGCCCTTGTCCCACCTGAGGGGGAACCACCAATGTCAAGTGAAATTCAGTGGCTGAGTCCAATGACTAAATCCCATCTGCCTGATCAGTGGTTCCAGACAAGTACGGTGTAGATAGGTAGTTTGTGCTCACAGTTATTGAGAGAAAATCACTCAGATCCTCAGCTGCTGCGGTGAACACCTTGCATTTGAATGAGCCTGTTTTAAATAACAAACATTTACAGTAAATTTGGAAATAGAATCACTCAGAACAGTAAATGTCGATCATGTAAAAACCCCAAATGGTCCGTGAACCACTATATTCAAATGAATGCAGGCCACACGTTTCCATGTTTGAAAACCACGCTCACCCTTTCATTGGCCTGCACCTTCGCGCAGTCCAGGCCCCAACAAAGGCAGCTTCACCTCTTGGGGTGCCCAACCACTCCCCGCTTTTTGTCTACCTGCCTTTCGGTCTTCACCAAAAGTAGGAGCTTAGATCACAGGCCTTATTTTTATTTTTTTTAATAAGAAAAAGGCTTATAAAAAGTTACGGAAAACTGAAAAAATAGAACAAGATCATATAGCACCTTCCTTCAACTTTTTTTTTTAAGATTTTATTTATTTATTTGACAGAAAGAGATCACAAGTAGGCAGAGAGGAAGGCAGAGAGAGAGGGAGAAGCAGGCTCGCCACCCAGCAGGGAGCCAGATGGCGGGCTCGATCCCAGGACCCTAGTACCAGGACCTGAGCTGAAGGCAGACGCTTAACCGACTGAGCCACCCAGGCAACCCCTTCCTTCAACTTTCAGTGTTGAAATCACTCGGTATTTTGAGCAAAAACTGAGTGCATATGCCGAGATGAGAATTTCAACTCGAAATATAAAAGGAAACAGACTCATATTTCTTGAGCATTTTCTGCGGGTCAAGCACTTCCATAGGGAAGGAGGCAGGACCGTGCACATGACACAGAAATGGAAGCTACCAGAAGATGAGCAACTTGTCATGGGACACACAAGATGTAAAGCCAGGATTTAGACCCATGGCTGTCTGGACCCTTTCCCCATGAGCTCTGTCATTATTGTTTAAAAAAAAAAAAAAGTTTACTTAGCACATTTCATTTAGAGATACAGATATCTAAATATACAGTTAACATGACTTGCAGATAAGCTCAGTTCTTCGCCGTGTACTGGAAAAAGCACATATTCCCAGAAGGGAGCCGAAAATAGTTGCATCCCTCAGAGTCTCTCAGAAGGCAGGAAAAAGACACGGAGTCTGAGGAACTTTCCGTGGGGAGCAAGGGACGCCAGAAGGTGGACTGAAGCATTCAGAAGAAAGTATTCTTTTGACCGCTAGGAGGCTGAACAGCGTCTTCCTGTACAGTTCAGAGTGCGGAATGTCAGCGCAGGGCCCCAGGCAGGCTGCCCTACTTCCTAACCGTGAACTTGGGCCCAGGGGCTTCACGTTGGTCACTAGCCAAAAGGAAACAGAAATATGTACTTCGTACAGTGTGAGATTTCAAGTAGATGAAAAAGGTGAGGTGCTTAGCACAGTGCCTGAGTCTGAGTGTCCGATTAATCATTGATAACTCCATATTAATGGCTCAGGAAAAAGACAAATTGTTTTCCCGCCCTTCACGCAGGCCCCCGATTCTTCTTCAGTAAGGGCTGAAGTCAGCCTCCGGTCTGGACTGCTCATTGGCCGGTTCCATTCCTCCAACAGGGCTACCCCGTGTTCATGGAGCGGGGAGGAACCCTTTCATTGGCTTGCACCACAGTTTCTCTGCAGAGAAAACGATCTTTGTCTACAAAAATACCCTAATGCTTGCTCCTTGAGATAGAAAAGGTGAGGTTCTGGGAGACCTGGTGAAAGAGAGCCATGGAAGGAAAACCTGGCTGAGGAAATGTAGGATTTTGAGTTGAGGGATGGCAAGGAGGAGAAAGAGGAGGAAGAGGGAGAGGGAGGGGGAGGAGAAGAAGGGGGAGGAAAGAGGAGTACGGGGAGAGGAAAGGGGAGGAGCCCGGGGGAGAGGGTAAGGAAGAGAGAGTGAGAAGGCCTGGGCCTGCTGCGCACAGGAATGCAGTCAATTAGGAATTCCTGGTGGCAAAGTGACTTCACATGGTTTAAGAACGAGGCTGCTTTAATATTCCACTTAAATGTTTTGCTGGGACATAAGCCCTCCCCTGTGGCCTGCAGGTCTTCGTTATGGAACAGTTCCTCGTGGGAGTGAACTGCGAAGGAAGTGGGGGAGGGGGGCAAGTTAAGGAAAAAGGCTTGAGCTCCCCTCTAGGTCAACAAGGAACAGGGAGGAAAAGGCAGCTGTGGGAGGTAAGACTCAGTGAGGTCAAGAGTTTAACCAGGAAGCACTGCCCATGAAAACAGTTTCGAGAATGTGCAGCAGTCTGGGAGATGGCATTGGAACCTTGCGGGAGATAGGAAAGGGGGGCTAGAGACAATTTTATTTAAATTTCAAAGGACAGGGCAGCCTCAGAGACAAGGGGTGACCTCAGCTACCATCTGAGTTACACTAGCACTTCCAGATGGGGGGAGGGGGGAGGAGATAAGACTGCGCTGTGATAAGTGGGATGGTAGAAAGTAGTCCTTTTCAAAGCTTGTTTGTATTTAACAGAGAAACTCTTCAAAAGAAACATGACTTGGAAGTCCATTGTGAAAACAGATAAAAGAATATCTATTCAGCTTGGTGTGTGCACATGCGTGTGTGTGTATGTGTGTCTGTGGGAGAGAGAGAGAGAGAGGAGAAGGGGGGACAGAGCCCCATCTATCTGCTTCCTCCACTGTCAACTTTCCTGTCCACCTTAGAGCAGCTCTTGTGACAGGGTGGGGAGGGTGGGGGAGGGGAGAGGTGGAAGGCTCCCAACCCAGTTTTAAGGCCACATATAACAGTGCATCTGCCTATTTTTCAAAGACGGAGCACATTCAGGAATACCCGGCTGGCTCAAGTCCGTTGACCATGTGACTCTTGATCTCGGGGTCGTGAGTTCAACCCCCATGTTGGGCACAGAACCTACTTAATAAATAAATAAACAAGAAATAAGGAAATACACAAGAGGATCATATTAGTTATGCACACAAGGTCTCCAATCAGATTGCCTTTACTCATTGAGTCTAGGCAAATTCTCTTAACCCTTTTTTTGCTCTTCATATATGTGTATAAAACACCTCACAGGATTATTGGTATCACGAAATGCAGTTGTTACATGTCAAGTACTGTGAGAAGACTTAGCACAGAGTAAATAACGTTAACTATTATTGTTACTTTAATATACTTCCTTGGTAATGAAATAATGTGTAGATATTAGATAATCAAGTAATTTCCAGGTTGGCAGTTACCCCAAAGAGGTCTTGCTGGAGAGGGAAAGAGGATGGGCCACAGCAGAAGGAAGCTACTGGGGAGAAACATCAGGGTTGGTGGGGGGCTCTGGGGGAGCCTCAGACTGAGAGGAGAGTGATGGGCAGGGGAAGGAAGGTTCTCCAACCCAGAAAAGAAACCACTATTACCATTCCAAGTCAGAGGGCATCTGAGTGAAAACACACAACTAAGTTAGTCCACTCACGGGGGATCTCAAATCTGTTGGACTGATTTCCTTCAAACCACATGCTGACTCTTTTTTTAGTATTTTGGTCCAAGGACCTTTAGTTATCATTGGCAGAATTGAGGTGACTAAAACATCCCAACCCAGTGCGCAGAAGGGTATGGTATCCTAAGGCAGGAGGCAGAGCAAGATACCAGCAAAAAAGAAATACTCACAATTCTACTGTTCCAGCTGTATTCTCAAAGGAGAGCCATTATCAGGAATTTCAAAGTTCCCTACAAAACATCATTTTCTCTTCTGCCACCCTGCAAAACTCTATATTACCCACTGGAGTATGTGTGTGTGTATGTGTGTGTGTTCCCAAAACTTAAAAGACCCCTATTATCAGGGAAAATGATCTTCTAACAGAGTCCAAATGCTGAAATAGTGCATAGTTTCTACCAGAAAAAAAAAAATTCTTGGAATTGTATCACTTTTAATAAAATTTATTAACTTAATCATTTTCTATAAAAGGAGATGTTAAAAAGTAGAGGGAGTATAAAAATGATTTGTGGAGGCTCATAAAGCAATAAATTGTCCTTTGTAGAATGCAGGGGATGAGAGGGAAACTCAGCTCGCTTGTCCGTACAGTGGCCACGTGAAATCCAGGGCGGAGTCCAGTTCCCCAGAACCCGCACTGTTCCAAGGCTGCCTGGGCAATTGTGTCTTATGGGGTATGCATCTGGGGACAAAGTTTGGCATCCTGGGGCAAGCTGAAATAGAGGAGCATGGCTGACACATTTTTGGAAAGAAAAATAAGAAAGTAGTTTCTAAGACTTGGGAAGAGAGCCACAGTAAGACTCAGGAGTCCCTGGCATGGGGAAGCGGGCAAAGGGAGAAAGAGAGTTAAAAGCCTGAAGGATAATGAAGTGTAGCCTTCCCTTGTGGAACCAAGGAGTGGTTCCATATGTCTTTATTGGCAGGGAGGTTTCTAGAAAATCCTGTTATCAAGCATCAGAGAGTTTGGACAGAGATCAAATGAATTGCCCAAGGTCACACACTGTGTCAGGGCAGACCCAGAGTTAGAACTCATAGCCCTGAAGTTTCTAGTCTATTGCTTGGCTCCTTAAACCACAAATGCTTGTCAAGGAAGAAGTCTCCCTAGAGCTGAGGCAACACAGCTGGAGAGTATTAACCCCAAGGTTTCAAACAGACAAGATTTCACCGGATCACAGATCTGTAACCTTTTTCAGTGGATACACAGGGAAAGCTGGCGCACAAAGGAAGACTGGGCAGGGATGACGGAGGAAACAGGGAGGTTAAAGTAGGTGACCGGATCTCCCCATCCAACAAACCATCACCCTCAACACACACACACACACACACACACACGCACGCGCGCGCGCGCACACAAACAACTGGCTGATAAATTCAAAAATACTTGTCTGCAAGAAGAATCATTGTTTTAGAATAAGTCACTGGGGTGTGTGTCTGTGTCTGTGTGTGTCTGTGTGTCTGTGTGCATTTTCCTTAAACCCAGAAAAAAGACTTCAACTAGATCAGTAATTAGATATGATTAATTAGAAGATGAACAAAACAAAGTGAAACAAAACAGGAGGGTAGTGAAGTCTAAGATCATTGAAGAAAGTACTTTCTATCTTCTGAATGATTTTATACTCCTGGGTTTGCAACCTTTCTTATCCATTAACTCCATTGAGAACGTGATTAAAGCTGTGGTCCTCCCCCCCCCCCCCCCCGGAAATTGCTTATGGACCCATCCAAAATTTAGAATTAAAAATTCAGGACTTCCAAAATTGGAAGTCAAAGGACCCCTTGTATGAGCAGCCTTGTTGTAAGCGGCTCTGCAGTGCTCAGAGGAAGGTATGAATGGTGTTGACTGGTCCACAGCTTCTAAAAACCTGTTCATAAGCCAGCTGCCTCATGACCACATAGGATACTTGTAAAAAATACAGACATCTGAGTATATCTTCCAGATCCTAAAGAATCTAAATTTGGAGATCTATAAAGGTGGGGCAGGTACCAAGGAACTAGCATTTTAACAAATGTCCCAGATGATTTAGACACACAGTCAGATTTGGGAACCACTGCCTTGGACAACTGCTTGGTGATGGCTGTTAACTACTTGGAAACCAAATGTGATCAAGGTAAACAAAAGTTGGGAGAGGAGGATGTAAGAATAGTGACATATTTTCCAATCCCGATTTGGGACCAATGGTCTAACAATGGCAAAAAATATTTGACATCTGGCCCATCCTAGGAAATCTGGGACATATGGTCATTGTGATATAAGATGAAAAATGTCTGAGAAATCACTGCTTTAAAGATAAGATGACCAGATGGTCTACATTAAGATGGAAAGTTCCATCATTTCATTTCACATCCTGCATCTCTGATTTTCTCTTGCTTGTTACCTTCTCCTCAAGCTATTCAACCACCCTTCTTCCTTTTATCTCCAAATTTCTCCAACTGCTCCATATGTCAGGAAACCTCACTCTAGCCCCTTCTGAACAGCCTAAGGGCTGGCTCACTAGCCAAGACCAGCCTCCACTGCTCTGTAGGCAAAGGTTCTAGAGAATTAACCTAGCTCCTTCTCCTTAGGTACCTATGTCCACCCACTCCACCCTTGAGCCTCTGTCCTCTCAAACTACAGGCCGGGGAGCAAAATGTAGCTTAGCATCTCCAGCTGATGCTCAGAGGATCCACACTAGCCCATTTTTTGTCCCTGATCCATACAAGGAGAAAGAAAGGGAAAAAAACAAAGTAACAAACATGGAAAAACTCCCTGTTCAACAGCGTTCTTTCTATCGCATTCCCTGGGCTATCATTGCTGACTTCCTTGTGTATCTTCAATTTCTTGCTTTCCATTTATTTCTCCACTTGCTCGGGTAATAAACAGAATAGCAAACATGTATATAATATGTATTACATATATAAATAAGTAAATATGATAAAAACGTCTAAGAAGATAGAATGAATAAAAACACGCAATAAATTGTTGGTGCTTACTTCTAGAACTGTTTTACTGTTTCAGAATAGCAAAAGGAAACAGACTGCAAAATACAAAACATACTCCTCACTATACTTACCATAGTGGTCTGCCATATGATGTATACTGAAAATAGATGCTGAATTAAATCAAAAAGTTTAAAGACTGATAAGAGAAAGAGCTCATGGAGGCTCTGTCCACCCAAAAATACAAGTTTCGCCCAGTATTTTGCAATCTTGCTCCTCTTGTTACTTAGCTAACAGTGAGTGAGGCAACCCTGTAAATTAATACCAGAGATCTATTTATGTTTGAAATCCTTATTTTTATCGTTAATGTCATTAGCATAACCGTTAATGAAGTCCCACGTCATCTAAGTTATCTCGCATAAATTTTTTCAAAAATTTTGTGAAGTAGGTACTAGCCCCCCACACCCTACAGAGATGGAATATAGGCTCAGAGAGGTCAAATATCTTGAGCAAAGGCACATAAATTGAATGCGTCCAACCAGGGTTGCACTGGTAAATGTTTACCAACCAGCTCTTTGGGGTCAGGGAAGAGTTCTGTAATATCTGCTGGTTCCCATGATATAAATACTCCCAGTAAGGGATCTCAGGCTGCCAAGGAGATGTCATGGAGCACAGAGCTGGGAAGGGGATGGGCACGGTGACAACTGAGCTGTGGCATGGGCTCCCATACACAACTGTCTGAATCCCAGCCAGCATTATTCAGAGAGTGGAATAGTCATCCACTACACCATTCCTGTGATCCTATGAGTATGGAAATTGGACACTGGCCATGTCTCTCTCCTGATGCTACCAAACAATTTGTAGGAGTCGGATTCTTTTTTCATTTATTGAAAAGGTAAAACATAGAGGAAGGGCACCCAATTATTCAGTTGTTACTGTGTAAGATTAGAATCAAAAGTGAAAACTCTTGAAGCAACTGGGTGGCTCAGTAGGTTAAGCATCTGCCTTCAGCTGAGGTCATGATCTCGGGGTCCTGGGATCGAGACCCACATCAGGCTCCCCGCGCAGTGGGGAGCCTGCTTCTTCCTCTCACTCTCCCGCTCCCCCGGCTCTTGCTTTCTCTCACTCTCTCTTGCTCTCTGTCAAATAAATAAATAAAATCTTTAAAAGAAAAAGTGAAAACTCTTTGTGGACAACTTTGAAAGCTGAATTGGAAGTAATATAGCAAAAAAAAAAATCATATAAAGTATGACAAGTCTACTGATGGGAAATATCATTCTTTTGACACGGGGCCAAATTTCTTCATTTAAGATTTTGTTTTTCTTCAAAACCAAATGTTTTAATCCAATAAAGTCAAGTCACACTACTTAGTCCTCAACTATAACATCAGGGTTTTTCCTCTTCTCTTCTTTCACCTGTATCCCACATTGACTAAAATCATTCAAATGTCTTTGAGTTGTTACTCTCCAAAATACTCTAAAATTCATCTATTAAAGTTACACATCAAGCCAATGTCTTCAATACCTGTCTACCTCATGACTATTAATGAAAGGAAAGGGAGAAAAGCATCTCTCCTTTCTGAAAGATGAGACTATGGCGTCCATAAGTGCCAATGCCCAAGAAGAAGAGAGCTGATTAGAGTAAAGGTAGGTTGCCAACATTGACTTTAAAACCAATCATTAGGGACATCTGGTGGTTCAGTCACTTGAGTGTCTGCCTTCGGCTCAGGTCATGATTCAGGGTCCTGGGATCAAGCCCGTTGTCAGGCTCCCTGCTCAGTGGGGAAACTGCTTCTTCCTCAACTCTGACTCTACCCCTCCCCCCATTCGTGGTCACTCTCACTTTCTCTCTCTTTCTCAAAATAAATAAATTAAATACTTTTTAAAAATTAGAATACAAGAAGCCTGGCAGTATCTCCAACATATGGGTTCCTATAGAAGCCGACATTCTCGTAGGCCTTTATAAATAACAGAAATTCATCTCTGAAAGGATGTGTGGAAAGCATCCCCAAAAGCTACCTAACCAATGTGGGATTCCCATGGTATCCCTGGCCAGAATGGGAGGGGTGGTGGAAGTAGCAGAGGTTGGGGGCATGGGGGGGGGGGATCTGCCTCCACCTGCCACCACCATAGAGAGAAAACTCGCCATCTCTGGGACACAGTTTAGCATTGGACGGCTCCATTTCCAAGGGTGTCCATCTTTGCTCAGTGAAGAGGTCTAAGTTCAGACCACTGATCCTAATTATGCCTCCCAGAAGACAGACATGGCAACAGAAAGCATGTAAGATTTTAAAACACAAGAATCAGACTTCAATTCTGATGTCGTCCCCGTTAGGTTGAGACCAAATCATTTAGACTCCAAGCCTCAGTTTCTCCATCTGCAAAACACTGATAAAAATAGCTACTGAAGAGGTGGGGGGGTGGGAGGTTGGGAGAACCAGGTGGTGGGTATTAGAGAGGGCACGGATTGCATGGAGCACTGGGTGTGGTTCAAAAACAATGAATACTGTTATGCTGAAAATAAATTTAAAAAATGATTTAAAAAAAAATAGCTACCTAGAAAGAGTATGAAGATCCAATGGCATAATGATGTAAAGTGCTTTATAAACTGTAAGTCACTATACAATGAATACATGACATGAACTCAACAATCACTTCTTACTATGTCTATTTGACAGTCCCTAACTTATTTAAAAATAGCTACCAAGTGCCACCAAGGGTTTTTTATTTTGTTTTTGTTTTGGTGTGGTGGGGGAAGGAAGCAGATTTCAAAACAGAATGAATCATGACATACTACTATCTAGCTCTCTCTTCCTAAGTGCTCCAGTTTGTTAATGATTACAAAGTTATTGGCTCATTATAATTCTGAGAGAGCATATGCCTACCACTTCAATAATCCCCCTGGTCACAGCAGAGGTCTGGTTAGATTCTGAAGTATTTTGGTAGTAAAGCTAAAGCATTTCCTGTTGGATTAGACTTGGAGAGTGAGAGAAAGAGTCAAGTGTTGTTTCAAGATTTCCGGCCTGGGCAGTAGAAGCATGGAGCCACCATGCTTCAAGAAAGATGAAAACAACTTTGGGTAGAGCAGGTCTAGCGGGAAGATCAGTTAAGTTTGAGATGTTTATTAGACATCTAAGAGGAAATGTCAAGTAATACTCTAACGAAATAGGAACAAAAAGACCAAAAGGAAAGACATCGGTGGCATATAATGTTGAAACCAGTTCAAGGGTCCTTTGAAAATAATTCTTGGGATGTTAGCTTTGCAACGGGTCTAGAAAACAACTGGTCAAAATTAAAACACGGAAATCTCCAAGAATGGTTCTAGCAAAAGAAAGAAATGGATTACAAGCAATACAGAACGTGATTACAGAGCAGAGGTATAATAAAGTAGAAATACATTTGTTGTCTTAAGTATATAAAAGGCAACAAAATAAAGGAAGAAAAATATTATTTGAGATAATCTACAGAATAATTATGAAAAACCTGAAGTATGACATGATTTTCAAAAATTGGTAAAACGTAAGAAATAAGAATTTACTTGGCTTTTTTTTTTAAAGTAGCACAGGAGGCTTATCACTGAAAGAAAGAATGTACAGTCATTGTTTTCCACTAGAAATATGTATGTAGTTATTGGTTTTCAATATTCAGAATCACCTTATAGGCAATGGTCTAAAGTAAACAAAATTTCTGAGATGTTTTGATTTAAATCTTCTCAGACTTGAAAACTTAACTCTTCAGCACCACTAAGGGTTATTTTTATATACAGTATCCTTAGTAAGGATCCACAGTGACTTGTTTTAAGTAGCTAAGTTTCCTTTTTTCCTTGAAAAGGTCAGTATTCACTGACCTATTATTTCTTCCCTATTATTATTAAATAATTTTTTGAAAAGAAATCCAACCAGCTAAATTTATATCAGCACTTTACTGGACCTCTGAGCTCTTTTACTGTGAGAATCAAAACTCCCTCTTTTAAAAATATGTCAAAAGCACGCATTTCATGGGCAAACTTCAGATAGCATAAAAGTATAAAGCTTCAAGCCCAATAGAAACCTTGGAGGAGATCTTATTCAAAGCCTGGGACTAGATGGCCTCCCGATGCTTTCATCTACCCTTGATCGTCCAAGAGCATTCATTAAGCCCCTGGATGACAAAGGTGTTCAGCTAGACATTAAAATGGCGCTCATCCGCCTTTCAAAGACATAACCCCCGTCTTTAGAATGAGTCCTTCTAAATAGTAAGAAGTAGAGGCAAATGTCTTTGGCATGTTTTTTCTCAGACATTAAACAAGAAGTAAAACAAAGGTGAAAAATGAAGTTTGAGTTAAAAAGAAAAGACATAATACTTACTTGCCTTATAGCATGGTACGAAAAACAGTCATAACTATTCCTGACCTTTAATCCACTAAGGATATCTTTTTCATATGTGAACTGGAAACTTTATTGAGTATCTGGATTCATTTATATGCAAATGGAAAAAATCTAGACATTGCCAGGACAACCAAACTTAAGCAAATAAATATCCTGATAAATATGCTGTCCTCAAGGCCACACCATTTGGAATTGAACGCCTCATAAGGTTTAAGCTCTGCTCAGGGTGCGAGGTAGAAAAGGGGGTCACACCCCACTTCTACGGAAGAGCCTTGCTCGGGGACCATCAGGGCCCTTAGCCCACTGCCACCTTCTGGTTCTTCCCTCTTCCTACTAATCCCACAGTTACATAGTCTGTCACACGCTGGAAATGGACTACTTATTCCCAAAATACTTTTCTTTTTCTCCGAAGATAACTAGATTTGAACTCCCATTCCTTCATTAACCAGCTCTTGGATCTCACGCAAATCACCTGAACCTCAGCTTTGATATTCTCAATTTTATCGTACCTAGTTCTTGGGTTTCTTTGGGGGAAAAAAAAAAAAAAGGAAGATCATATATATAAATATGTAAACGTATTGTGTAGTGTCTGGTACATCGTAGGCATTCAGTAAGTATTATTATATTTTTGACATTTTAGATCCTGGAATCAAAGTATACAAAAGAGGCCTTGGAGGGAAAGGGAACTATTCCTGTTTCCAAGAGTTAATTAAGTGCATTAATTAAGTCCTAATGACGTATTAAACACTTTAAATGGTGGGCGACTTTCAAGACTGAGAGCAGACTCATATATATAATAACAACAACAACAATTTGATTTACTTTCTGTGCAAAGAAGAGGACTCATACTTCACATTTGAAAGGTTGTCACAGACAACGAATAGGGTAAAGCCGAAGCAGGAAGAAAGATTTTTTAAATTTTTAAAATAAAGCATATAGTTGTCCTTACTATCTACAGCAAACAGAAAACTGTTTGCATTTGCTCCAGTTAACATTTGCCTGTTCCCTAACAATCTAGGAGCCACAGAGCCTGCCCGCTCATCTCTAAGGAACCTCAGAGGTCCTGTCTTCTCTCCCACCTTTCCTTTGAACAGATGGAAGTCAAAGCTAGGTGATGTTCATGCCGTGGACAGGCATCGGGTAGCTGTTCTGTATCAGGCTCTGTGCCTATTGGGATCTGGACTCAACAAGGTCACCAAGACCTTTTGATTTTCTGCCTTATTATCATCTTATTTTCATGAGAGCAACCAGTGAATGTCTTCCCTCCTAAGAATTAAAGGGCATAAATTAAAATAGGACAATAGATCATCCCATTTGCGATTCTGGCATTGGCAAATTCTGGAAAAATGGATTCCTGGGTCATTGGGGCAGTCCAGAAATATTTTTGTTTCAATCTCCCTTATAAAAAATGATCAGTGGTTGGTTAATCTATATTGCACTGTCTTGCACCTGTAGAAGAGGGAGGAGGAGGAGGAAGAAATGCAACAACATCTCTGATGGCTGAGGGGCCTGTGGTACCTGAGACCCAGGTGTCTCTCCACACTCTGCAGGTAGTTATGAATCCGACTGGATTAACTTGCTGGTGGATTCAGGATTTGGTAGAGAATCAGAGTGTGTTTTTAAATGAGTTCTGTCATTTTCCTCTTTTTCTTCAGTCTCATGTTGGGGGGAAAACACTCTAGTGAGTTCTGAATTCAAGATTTCCATATTTTTAATGCACTGTGGTAGGACATTTTTACTGCTTCAAATATAATAATAGCACAGGTACCGTTAAGCTCTGGCACCTTTCCCTAACTAAACCCCCCTATAAAAATGATGGCCATATAAATCAGCGTTTCTCAGAACGTGGTCCTCCAACTCTAAGACGCTGCAAGAAATAAAGATGACACAGAGAAATAAACACATTTTAGGAGCATCTCCTCTGAGAGACTGACGAGTACGCGGGGCTGGCAAAGTCCCTAGAAAGCCCAGCAGAGAAGAAGCCCAGCTGTGCTGTACAGGCAAGCCAGTGGGTCCCAAACTAATGTACAACAGCCCATGCAGAGCACCTAGGAACATCCTGCGAACTGCCATTGTAAACCAACTGGGGAGGCAGGCTGTTAGCCACATGGGAGTGTGTTGTCTTCTCGAACGCGGAACTCAACGAAATGAGAAGAGAGCAAGAAAAATGAAGCAACATCCCTCAGAGTCGACCGGATAATGCAGTGGGTTTTGAAACAAGTGCTGCCTTGGGCTTGTTTATGGTTCTTTATTTATCATTTTCCCCCTTCCCAGAACTAGTCCCTGAAGGAAACTTTAGGCTTTCAGAGAACAAGGACTGTAAAAAAAATAAATTAAAAAAAATCTTGGGCGTATGAATAAGCACAGATAAAACCTTCAAAACCCAACAGCAACAACCTAAAAATTAATAGAAATCAGAAGTGTAAGCTCCAGCCTTCACTACTGTGCTGTTTAGAAAGGCTGGGTGCACAGTCAGACGGGAAGGGAACACAAACGTGGCTGCTGACTGTCGCAGGAAGGCTGTGCCACCCGGCTTACTGCCCAAGAATAAAGGCATCGAGGGGTGCCTGGGTGGCTCAGTGGGTTAAGCCTCTGCCTTCGGCTCAGGTTATGATCCCAGGGTCCTGGGACTGAGCCCCACATCGGGTTTTCTGCTCAGCAGGGAGCCTGCTTCCTCTTCTCTCTCTGCCTGCTTCTCTGCCTACTTGTGATCTCCATCTGTCAAATAAATAAATAAAATCTTTAAAAATATATATAAAGTTCTATTAAAAAAAACTTATTAAAAAATAATAAAGGCATCGAAAGTGGGGAAGAAGCCATGTCACAAAGTCATTGTATATACTCTTTGTCTCTCCCCACTGTCCCTCTCTACCCTTCTTCTATCTCAGCTCTGGAAAATAGTCATGACTGAGGCTAAGTGAATTCTGACTCCCCACACAATCTGAGAATAAACTGTCCAAACACGGTTTCTAAGTGCCCAACATCAATGTAGCAGTGTGGATCATTCGGGCATTTTCAGACTGTGCCCCCCACTGGCTACTCCAGCCTCACGGTGTTCCCCCTCAGCCCTCTTCTAACAGCCCGCTCTCTGACTTTCAGAGCCTGCGATAGCTTATTAAAAGTATTCATTGAATTGGGCTCCCAGGATTGAATCTGTGGCTTTAAAATTCAAAGTACACTTGTGAAATGCAAGTGTAAGTTCATTTCTAATAACCATAATAATGTTAACTAATCTGATTCAAATGCTACCATACTCCAGGAACTACAGTAAGAGCTTTAGATAGGTTTTTCTCATTTAATCTTCATGGCCACCCTGCGAGATAGAATTATCCCCATTGTAGAGATAAGAAACCCAAGGCCCAGAGAGTTTCTGTCAACTTCCCAAGGTTGCACAGCTATCAAGGGATAGAGATAATCTTTCCGTGTAGACAGGCTGACTCCAGATCCTGTCCTCTGACTCCTGATACCTTGTTGACTCTCATTAGTAAAAGAAAAGCTTCACTTCTGCTTGGCTATCAGTGCAGGTAAAAACAAAAGTATAATGCAGAGATGTCCTAATTTTTCTTGCTTGCCTGGTGGTTGAGCCTGGGCTCGGGAGCGTGATAGCCTCAGCTCAAAGCCCCGCTCTGCCTCTAACCAGCTGCGTGTCTGGGAGCAAGTGAATAACCTCAGCTCCTTCATCTGTAATGTAAGGATAATAACTAGAATTTATTGAGCACTTATCTATTAAATAATTTTAATATTAAAATACTTAGTTCTACAAAGTAGGTAGTCATTATCTTTAATGATTAAATATTTTAATGCAGGTAAAGAACTTTGAACAATGCCTGATAAGGTGTGTCAGTAAATGTCAGCTATCAGACATGATGCACATTCCCTCAAATTTTGCAACACGTCACTATGACATCAATCATCATCCTAACAGCATCATAGGGATGCTGCTACAAGTCCGTGGCATGTGATTTTTAAAGGGGGGGTTAGTCTAGTTCCAGCAGTACTTTCCTGCAACTTTAGTTCCAGCAGTACTTTCCTGCAATGTAAATGTATAAAATATTAACAATAACAAGAGACTAAGGAGACAGCTCTGTGATAGTGGTTTAAAAGCAGCAGCCCTCCGCACCTGGGTGGCTCCAGTCCCTTAAAGCCTCTGCCTTCAGCTCAGGTTGTGATCCCAGGGTCCTAGGATCGAGCCCTCCCACCCCACTGGGATCCCCGCTCCGCAGGGAACCTGCTTCTCTCTCTGCCTTTGCACCTCTCTCTGTCTCTCTGTCTCTCATGAATAAATAAATAAAGTCTTTTAAAAACATAAAAATAAAATCAGTAGCTCCAATCAGAAAATGAACTTTACTATTTATTAGCTATGTGACTTCAGGCAAGTGGCTACTTTACTCAGTTTCCTCACTTCTAAAATGAAGATAAAAATAATGTTTGCCTTCTAGGATTGTGATGCTTAAACAAGATAATACAGGTAAGGTACTTAGAGAAAGGCTGGGCAGATAATCCAAAAAATCAGCTCTATATAATAGTAATACAATTCTGCTACCTAACTCAGTATATCGTGTAATTTTGTTTCCCTCACAGAAGCACTGCCCCAAGAGAAACAATGGAGCACCTGTGATGTAGGGAATATAGCTTCTGATCTCAACGAAAACCAGCGCTCCAGGTGAAGACCCAAGAACTCCATTTCCTAAAGTTTGCACAAGGACACCTAGGATGTTGGCGTCCTCTTGGTGATCATCTCGCCATTGGCAACCTAACATGGAAAACTTCTTAGGGTGTTATTTTTAAGTCATTACCAACCATCAGGATACAGCATAGGGACATAAATGGCATTCTAAAGAAAACTGTGGCACCTGGGTTGCTCAGTCGGTTAAGCATCTGCCTTTGGGCCAGGGTCCTGGGATCGAGGCCTGAGTTGGGCTCCCTGCTCAGTGGAGAGCCTGCTTCTCCCTGTTTGTGCTCTCTCTCTCTCTCTGTGTGTCAAATAAATTAATAAAATCTTTTTTAAAACTACTAAAAAATAAAGAAAACTGAATTTACTGATGTTAACTTGTCCTACTTGAACAGGAGAATAACTGTTTACAGATTCACGACCTAATTGCCTTTTCATTTTCTGTGTTGGAAAAGGAACTGCACCTCAAAGCATACGGTCATTCTGGAGTTTTATTACTAAATCTTATGTATCCTGACTATAAAAATGGATGCGAGAGCCAGGAAATGTACAGCAAACACCCATGAAAGTGCCCGCTTGTACTAGTCACAGTGGGAAGTCGAGCCTCAATGTGCGGGAACCAACCATGCTCAGGAGAAATGTCTGAAATGATTGTCCTTCCCCAAAGTCTACTTCCTTTCCCAGCCTCCCCAGCCTCCCCAGCCTGGGTTCTGGGTCCGAGGAGGAGTGTCGATTCAGAGGGGAACTCTGACTTGCATTCCGTGGCCTTGAGAATTACCATAATTAATCGTAAACTGACTTGGGGCAACAAGGAGGCTCTAGGCTAGAATCTGAAGTCATGAGCACGAATAAATCCCCTCGGAGCAAAGTAGAGCCACATATAACAAGCTGTTAAAAAATCAGGATTATTGTTTAAACCTGCACTCTAACCCCAAGAGCAGTCCAGAATCATGGGGATTTTCTGGTCTCTTCTAAGAATGCCCCCTTTCCAAACACTCAATTTGGGGTTTGCATTTTCCAAAAGGGACCAGATGAGGTGTAAGCTGACCCATGTTTTTCTTACCCTTCACAGTCAAATGTCTGGCTCACTGGGGAGCTAGATCTCTTCTAACAAAAGGTTGAACTAGATTTTTTTTTTCCTTATGCATATATCTATTTATTATGTTAATATGCCTTCCTCAACAAAATTTATGAGATAACTAGTAAAAAAACAAATTCTAAAAATCAGGCCCAAGAAAAATAAGACCCAAGCTAAAGATCACAGGTGAATATAATTGGGTCACAGGTTCAATTTTAAGCTTCCTGATGGTCAGACCAAATAAAGAAAAGGTCTCTAAAATGGAGGTAAAGGGACTGAAGATATGCAGCCAGATTTAAATGATTACTTCAGAATTACAGGTCAGACTATTTCAACGAATGTGTAACTACTGAAAACTCACAGATGCACGCTAGGAAAAGGTTTCCTTCACTCGTGTCTCTTTCAGAGGAATATCCTGCAGCCCTTCCCAGGAGAAAGGCCTCTAGACTCTAGAAGGAATGTCTCTACAAACTTCAGTTTTTAAACTATGGTCAAGGTTCCTATTTTAATCCAAGGAAATGGATTATGACCAAGTGAAGGCCCTTCTATTCCACTAACACATTCTCGTTTTTGCTAAAAGTGAAACAAAAACAAAGCAAAACGACAATCCTCCCAGTTTTGATATGTGGACTCACCAGGAATTGAGAAAGAGATCAGGTCTCCTTCGCAGGTCCTATGTACTATGCATAGCAAAAGCTCAGTAAAAGGGCTGGGTCAAATTAGCCCCAATTCCTCAAGTATAATCATAAGCCACAGCCTTTGTTCTCATGCGATTTATTAAGCATTTTAAGTGCAATTTTAGAAGTACTCATATATAAATAAACCAAAGCTAAGAAAGTTTATAAAAGACAAAAATCACAATAGCGTGTGTATGATAAGAAGAAGGGAAGTAATTTAACACGCAGTGGGAAACTACCCGGAATATACCATCCGGGTCTCTGGTACACATGTATATTATCTAATTAAATCCCCCAGAATAATCCTATCTGGTAGATGCTACCAGCATCATTGTTTTGCAAATGAAGAAACCAAGGCTCAAAGAGATTCAAAAATTCACTCAAGATCAGAGCCAACAGGAGTATTCTCGCCATAAATACACAGTTGCGAAGCTTATGTTATTCCCAATATACATCAGAAGAACTCTCTCATAGGAGGGCACGTGATAGGAGGCCCATTTGCTAAGTGTGGAAACCGAAAAATAAAAAGTCAAGCTGTCTTTCTAGTGTATGTGAGAGCCAGAACTAGAACTTGGAACTTTCCTACTAGATCACAGTCAGTACGATCTTAAAGACAAGAAATCTGGAAGAGCAGTTTCATTGATAGAAAGTCCATGACATTCTGAAGACAGAGCTTAAGTTAATAAATAAAAATAATGTATTTTTCTCTTTCTTTCTTTTTTTCACCCAGTTTGGCTCATTGGTAAGTAGACTTTGTAAGTTCATTTGTGAATTCAACTATTGTACTAGAAGTACAAAGGGATATAATTGAGATAAACTAAAAACATAATAAATGGACTAAAAATATACCATTTTCACAGGGGAAACCACAATTTTCTAGGCTGTGTTCCCTGGAGCTAGAGAATATACTTCTAATGAGCTTTGAGTAATCACATAAATTGAAAACCTAACCTTGTAATGCCTGATAGTGATCTAAACTACTTAGCTATGTTTTGTATTATACCACAAAACAGTGGTTTGTTCACGAAATGTAACAAAATATCTTGTGTTACTCATACTTTGGCTTTAGGCTTACATGTGTTGAAACCATAATCCCCAACGTATTTCAGAGTATGTTTGGACAACCAAAGTTACTCTATGAAAATGACCCAAAAGGAAAACCCTATTCCATTAAAAACATAAATTGCTAAGAGTTAAATGTTTAAGTATTGCCTAGAGTGTATAAAGAAGATTTAAAATCTAGTGCTCATTTTTCCCACTTAAAATAAAACAAAACAAAAAAATATAAAAAGGGACATTCAGGAACCATACAGGAAAGTTGTAAATTAGCTATATCCTGATCTACTTCATATCTGTTGCATTATGTCATGCAGAAGAAACCAGATACTACAGCCCAACAAAGAAAAGGGCCGTTTGATACCCAGAGTTTCAGACGCAGAAAGAGGCTACCCTGGTGGGTAAACATAGACTTGTCAAGAGTACTGTCAAGGCGATGTCAGGGGTTCCCACTAGACGTCACAGTTTGGAGAAGCTCAAGCCCAAATACCTGAAGCCAATCTTGGGAATGCTTAGGGACACCATTTCGTTGGAAAATTCTCCAAAAACTACGATAGTTAAGACTGTAAGCGGTGGAATCAGATGGAAACTACATTGGAATACCAATTCTGTCATTCACTAGGTCCACGATTCTAGGAAAATCCCTTCACCTTCTTCCTTCACAGGGTTGGGAGGATTAAATGAGATGGTATCTGTAAAATACTTAGCAAATCTCCCCGGCACCTGGTGAGTACTAACAAGTTTAACTACAGTTATTATCGTTATTTATTATTGTTACTTTATGAATAATCATTGGGCCCTGAGTACCTAATACAGTGCCCCTAAATATTAAGGGACAAATAAATGTCTGCTACCTAAATTGAGCTTTGGGGCTAGTGGTTGGATATATTATGTTGACCCATTTAATTATAAAGGAAAACTTTTAAGTACCAGTGTTCAAACTCCGGGAAATATTGGTCATCAAATAAGACTGGAAATAATAAGTTAAACAAAATCAGTATTTTCTTTCCTGCAGAACTTCTCAGAGCCTTTAATGCGACCAGGTGAATTATGACTCTCCCAAAGAGACAGAAGATGCAGCCTGCAGTGCTTCTTAAATTCACTGTTCCGTTTCCTCGTCTATAAAACATACGATTTTACCACATGATCTCTAAATTCCTTCCCTCCTCACTAAGAGGTTAGAATCCTAGCCATTTTTCAGAACTAGTTATGCATATGAATAGAGATTGAAATGAATGTTGATCCCCGAGATCAGAACAAATTAGATCTTTTTCCATTTTCCCACTGCAAAGCCCACCTGAAAAGAACTGAATCTTTGATGCTTTATCACGTATATAACTTAATTCCGGCTTTAACTTGCACAGATCAAGTTCATCAAGATTTAAGTCATTTCTGATTTAATATGACTTTTTGAGAACATGCATTAGATGCGAAAGATCACGGGCTCCATAATGAGGACTCAATCACGTAGGGGCACAATTTTTTAAACTTACTTTTAAATAGGTTTCTCATCAAAATAAAATGTTACCCAAATCCACATACTCGACAACATTTAATATTTAAAAAGCAGGTAATAGGGGCGCCTCGGTGGTCAGTGGGTTAAAGCCTCTGGCTTCGGCTCAGGTCCTGGAATCAAGCCCCGCATCGGGCTCTCTGCTTGGCGAGGACCCTACTTCCCCTCCTCTCTCTCTGCCTGCCTCTATTCCTACTTGTGATCTCTGTCTGTCAAATAAATAAATAAAATCTTAAAAAAATACATAAAAAGCAGGTAATGAAATTGCTACCTAACTCGATTAAGTGAAAGAGGCATGTGAGACATTGCATTTTTGCTTCTCTCCCCGTCTACACAGACTTCTTAGACACTCACACTGATTCCCACTACCCAGGTGAGCCACATCCCCTCTCTTTCCTGCTACTTAGGCCATATCCTTACAGGCAGTCACCTCAAATTCAACATGCCCCAAGTTGAAGGGCTCACTCCGGTTCCACTGAATCTTTTTCTGCCCAGCCTGGTATCATCCACCAGCCAAGCTGCCTTCATTTCTCCATCTTCCTCACCCAGGTCCAACTGTTAAGCAAAGTCTGGTGAAACCTTTTCCCAGGAGCTCCACTCTCATTTTCTTTTCTTTTATACTCCAACGGTTTCTTAAATAGCCCCCTGTTGATAATACTCTAATGTTTCCCCGTCCTCTATCCATCTTCTACCTTCCTGAGATAGTTCCACAATGAAAAGCAGTCTTTCTGCCTCCGTGTTACAAACTTTCCATGTGTCCCCATCGCCGGCTGTACGATCCAATCTGCTCAGCATGCTGCAGCCCTTTCTTTCTTAAAACCTATTTATGCTGCAAGTGTAAAAGCCCCCCTTTGTAGACTGAGCATCTTGAAAGTCTAGGTGTTTCTTCTTTCTCTCCTAGGGCTCAACACCCGCCTGCAGAGTGCCCGATACAGAGTGAGTGCCCGTTCATGTTTGTTAAATGACCAAAGGAATAATGCACGGCGGTGGGCCTGGGTGGCTCAGTGGGTTAAGTCTCTGCCTTCAGCTCAGGTCATGATCTCGGGGTCCTGGGAGTGAGCCCCGCATCGGGCTCTCTGCTCAGTGGGGAGCCTGCTTCCCCCTCTCTCTCTCTGCCTGCCTTTCTGCCTACTTGTGATCTCTCTCTGTCAAATAAATAAATAAAATATTTTTTTAAAAAAACAATGCACAGAACTCAAATACAATTTTAGGCCCTGATATTGGAATATTAACGTTTAAAAGAGCTAAGTTAAACATAAGGGAAAGCATTCATATGGGCCAAAATCTACCACTCTCCCCCTAATATGACATGCTAAGCAGAAAATGTGAGTAAGTTATTCTTCCCGTGATTCTATTTACTCTGAGCACAAAGACACACTTTGATATACTGTGCCATTGTACTCAATGCCATTACAACATGATTAAAGCCACATTCAGCACAGGGAGGAAATGGGTGAGTACGAAGTTGACCAGGATGGAACATAAAATGAGTTTTTGTTTGTTTGCTCAGATTAGACTTAAAATTACCCTTTAAAAACTCCAGTCTCTGTTTTCAGGACCATCATCTTACACCAGCAAAGCATCACCTCTGAGAAGAAAATCTGCCCCCCGTGTTAGCAAAAGCTTGAAATTCTCCCACCAGGTGGGCAGCCGCATGTGTTGCTCTGCCCAGCAGAGGGCGCGCGGCCCCCAACACCTCGCCAGCCCGGTAGAACCGGGGTGAAGCTGTTCATAAACCCAAGCCTCCAAATCCGGGTCAGTGCGCTGACCTCCTGTCCTTGCCTGCTCCCTGGCGCTCTGTTCTCTTCTTCCCACTCACAATGAGGTGTCAGTGAACTTGCAGCTCTCAGGCACACCGGGTTTGGAGCAAACGGGAGAGGGCAAAGGGGAGGCTGTTCACTTAGATGTGTGATGACTTCTTGGAAAAGAAAACTTTAACTCACTCTTCCTTAGCCGGACAGCTACAGAAAAGCATCCTCAGCTGGTTGTAGCACACACTCTGATTCCTTCCTGCTAAGGGTGAGAAAGGGAACAGAGAGGCGGTTTTTAAATTGCCCCTCCCCCCAACTTGAAAAAAGTATTTTCTGCTCTTGGCGATTTGGTTTAGATGGCTGAGGCATCAGAAGTGCAACACAAAGGTCATCAGGCTAGTAAAAGGCTGAGAGGGGGGTAAACTCCTTTCCCTAAATAGGGAGTCACGTTTTAAGAGGCTTAACTAGTAGAAGAGAAGAAAGAATATCATATACTCTCAGATTCTAGAGACAAATGCTTCCGTCGTTAAGAGTAAGGGCCGCTGATCTAGAAAGGCAAGATAAAAAATAAACCGAACAGGGGCTCCTGGGTGGCTCAGAGGGTTAGGCCTCTGCCTTCGGCTCGGGTCATGGTCTCAGGGTCTTGGGATCGAGCTCCCTGCCGAGCAGAGAGCCTGTTTCTCCCTCTCTCTCTGCCTGCTTGTGATCTCTCTCTCTCTGTCAAATGAATAAATAAAATCTTTAAAAAAAAATAAAAAATAAAAATAAATAAACTGAACAGGGCACCTGGGCGGCTCGGGGGGTTAAAGCCTCTGCCTTCAGCTCAGGTCATGATCCCAGGGTCCTGGGATCGAGCCCCACATCGGGCTCTCTGCTCAGCAGGGAGCCTGCTTCCCCCTCCACTCTCTCTGCCTGCCTCTCTGCCTACTTGTGATCTCTGTCTGTCAAATAAATAAATAATCTTTTAGAAAATAAATAAATAAATAAACTGAACAGATCTCAAGAAGCTCACAAGGAACCCCACAGCGATTCCATTGAGGAGAACAAAGGGACATCTCAGTCCTTATGGGGAGATGGTTCATCTGCTCTGTTAACACCAAAACCTAGCTGGGAGGGAGCACATAGCAAGGGCCTCTTGTTAATATGCAGAAAGAGTTTTCAAAAAATTGTCTTTTTCCTTCAAAATACACTTCAGGCAGTCATGAGAGGTCTACAGAGAATTTTACTCCTTGCAGCTGGCTCGGGAAGCAGGATGGGGAATGACTGTTGGAAGCCCACAGGCGCTCCTGACCGGGAACAGAGCGCAGAGCTGGGGAGAAGTGAAAGACAAGCTTGTTGTAGCTCATGGCAAGTCGTACTATATGGTACGATTTTATCCCGATGCCAGAAGAAACCACTGCAGAGGTTTAAACAGGGAGTGCCATGGTCAGATTTGCATGTCGGGAAGATCACTCTAGAAATAGAAGACAGTGGGCCGAGGTTATGCATATCAAATACGAAATGTTAAATTAAATTTCATGCTTGCTAATTCTGATAAGGCCTAGCAAGAGCATACATTAATTTCCAAAAACCGGGACATACCCAGTAAGAATGGGGAGAGTCTTCCTAGACCCGAGGCCCCATTTTTGCAGACCACAGGCCTAGAGCCAGCTGAACTCAGAATAAAATCTCAAGTGACCTACCTTACAACACTACTTTCCAGTTAGAAAAGTAGTATTTATTAGACAGGAGCTTCGTTTAATTTCACAAATACTTACAGAGTCGCTAGTAGGTTAAACCACCATGCTGGACTCTGCTGGTAACTCTGAGATTAACAGAACGCAACCTCTGTCTTCTAGAAACCCATAGACTCCTTCACATCTAGTAGAGAGGAAAACACTTTTTTATGGGGTATCTTAAAGCAAATAAACATACCAATGAAAGCACTTTTTGTGCATTTGTATGCATTCCTAAGTATCTAAGGCCTCTTAGTCTCTAACACCCAATTCTCCAAGTAAGGACATTTAGTTTGAATTTAGAAAAATCAAATTTAAATCAATATTTTTTCCTATATTCTTAACTTGTATTTCTCCTACAAGCAGAGGCTAGATATTAAAAAAAAAAAAAAAGTTAACACCAAACTAGAGAATGACTGTAAGTGAAAAATGTACCTAGTTCCTCTTAAAATTTATATTCCCAAGGTCAGATGAGAGTCTTTTGTTCCCTCAGACCCATTTATGCTTAAAATGGCTATGCCAGCCCAACTGCTCCCAATCCCACCATTCCTGCGAGTCTGAGAGAAGCAGCCACCCAGGGCCTTGGGGAGATCCCTGTCATTTTCAGGAAGAGAGTGGGCAAATTCTAAGAACATCAGTTCTGGCAAAAAGGATGATGGGGCTACTATCAATAATGGCTAGTATGAGGTTGCTAATCCCTGGAAGGGGGGGCAGAGTGCACCCAGAAGTAATTGACATAGATGACAAAAAGAACTGAAGAGGTCAGAAAGGAAGGGTATTGGCTAGTATGTTCTCACGCAGGCGAGAGGACTTCCTACTGCTTCAGTAACTCTACTTTTTGGGTTGGTTTGTCTGTCCCCATGCCCGGAGTCAGCATAGAACCATAGCTGAGGCTAGACCTACAGTCTGACCCTGTGTTACAGCAGACAGGATTAGGCAACAAAGGAAATCTATTCCACTCAGCACAGTCGAGCTGAGATTAGTACGAACCGCGTTTGAAATCCTAAGTATTGTTACATGTAGAGGCCTTCAAAATAATGACATAAATTAACATTTTCGTTTCCGTGCAAAATTGAAATCATATGTCTATAAAAGGCCAAAGGAACTATTTCTAATTAGGTATGCTAGAAGCTTTAAAATGAAAACTTCCAGGCAGAGGGCAATTCTGGATTTTCCAATACACATTGAATTTGGCCACTGGAACATTTAGATCTGATTTTGTGTGATATTTTCTCGGCGTGGGCTTTCTACAGCAGAGCTGCTATCATCCAGCGCCGGAAGTGGGAAGAGAGAGATACTGTGATTGTCCACATCATGGAATTTCGTGTTAATGAACCACAATGCGAAGCCAGGGTACTGTGTGGTTCACATAATTGTTTCCGCTGACATACTCGAAAGCTTCAGAAAATTTTTCTCAGGGGTATTAGTTTGTCACCGAAATCCTTCACGTGATTTTGTGGCAAAGTGTGCCGGGTGGTTAGGGACCTAAGGGGAGCCTGGGATCTGCAGGCCCATGATCTCTTCCTTTGGTTCCTGATCAGATGGGCCTGGAGCATCACATGAACACAACAGGACAGAAGATAAACTCAAATAACGAGGAATAGCCAGCATGTACATTCAGATGCCACACACTGCATGTTTCTGACTTGTACCATTATTACCTGGAAGCTATTTGTTTCCTTTTGTACCATCTAGGCGGGGATCTGTTTGTTTTTCCTCTAACCTGAGTAGTTCTGTGTTTCTTGGAAACCTGGGACCTGAAAAACATAATCCCCTACTCCTCCTTCTTTCTGGAATGGGCACCAGATTCAGAGATGTGCATGTATGTTGCTATTGGAACGACAGAGGTCCATGTTCCAGAAAAATATTGGAACAGGATACAGAACACAGGTACCCAAAAATGTAGTTGAACACCACCCATAACAGCAAAGAAAGATGGTTTCAAAACAAAACGAAGCTGTCTTCAATTAGAAAATCCTGTGTCCCATGCTCAGCCCATGGGTATATCTACTTCCTTTACACACAACAAATGCCCATCAATTGAATCTAATCCACAAGTTAGGAAAAACATCTCTGCCTTAACTCTTTAGAAATTCTGAATGTGTATGTCCCCATGATCAAGAAAAGAAAAGCAGTTTACTTTGATTTTAACCAATTCCACTTTTCCCCAAAGTATTTGATGCTTGATTTTTTTTTTTTTTTAAGTAGCCTCCATGCTGGGCATGGAGCCCAACAGGGCTTGAACTCAAAACCCTGAGATTAAGGGGTGCCTGGGTGGCTCAGGGGGTTAAGCCTCCACCTTCGGCTCAGGTCATGATCTCAGGGTCCTGGATCGAGCCCCGCATCGGGCTCTCTGCTCAGCAGGGAAGCCTGCTTCCCCCTCTCTCTCCGCCTGCCTCTCTGCCTACTTGTGATCTCTCTCTCGTTCTGTCAAATAAATAAATAAAAATCTTAAAACAAACAAACAAACCCTGAGATCAAGACCTGAGCTGAGATGAAGAATGGGATGCTTAAGGGACTGAGCCACCCAGGCGCCCCTGAAGCTTGATTTTTCAAATCACATAGGAAGTCAAGCACCAAGTATCTTGTGTCTCCTGCCAGAATGAAAGGAACAAGGATTGTTACGAATTCGTTCCCTAAACTTCTGTAAAAGCTCTGGAGAGTAGGCTGATACACAGAGGTTCCGTGATAAAGCTTGTGACACTTGCAAAATTAATACCTTGGATGATACTCTGCAAATGATAACCCACCCCTTCATCCAGCAACAAAGACGGGCTGGATTCTGGTGAAGACATTCTTCAGCATGTCCTCTTTGGTTTGGTTAAAAAAGACTTGCACGAGGTAACTTTTAGATGGGCGGAATCCAGCTTGAATCCAGATGGGGGTTTGCACACACCTGACCAGTGGGTGGCTAAAAACTCTTGCTATCATGCTTTCATTGTTGGAATTTTTTGCTTTTATTTGCTTGGAGGACAGGTTCTTGAAAATGAATGGTAAAACGGTTTTGTGTACACATCCAGGAAGAGACCATGACAGAACCCAGTATGGCTTCCCCACATACGCAGGGACCCCAGCACCACAGGGACATGCTGAGTTTGAATAGCCCTGCTGCCTGCTCTCTTCCTGCAGATTCCAGGATTCCTAGAGTGGAACCTGGTGGCCACATAAGCCGTTACCCCTAACTTACCCTGGGGTTTGGAGACCAGCAAGGGCATCTGCGGCTGAAGTAGAGAAACATGAAGAGGGCGACTAGAAACCAGGAATTATGCTAGTGAGTGGACATGGTATTTCAGTTTTTTATGTATTATCCACAAGCTGGTAAGCCTAGGGAAACTTGGTTTAGAAATTAAAAAAAAAAAAAAACAGTGGATTTAAAGTTTGTTTCTAGAAAGAGTAAGAGATTCTGAAGAAAATCTAATAGGCAGTTTGACGGGGGGAAGATTAAAAAAAAAGCATTGTAATCAATAATGTTACTCAGATGACTCAGAATCGCAGCCACACAGGAAATCTCATAAAACAAACCCCTCCAGAGGAGGGCTGAACAGCCTCCTGAGGGACCAGCTTTGGTGCCGACGTTAATGTAACCCCAAAGCAAAGGCAAGTAAACCAGGGCAATTTCATCTAACCTCCCACGCTTCATTTCCTCGACTTTAAATAAAGACATTCCGAACCCTCCAATTTATAGTCGACAATCTAATTTCCTAATTAATGGGAATGCACAAGCCACCCGCAACCTTCTCGAAGTGACCCCCCCCCCCCACAAGGACAACATGGCAAGCCCAGCTCAAGCACCAGCTTCTGAGGCTTCCCCAAAAGGATTGGTTTCAACCTCCCCTTCTTGCAATCTGACCACAAAGCATCGCTGCTTCCTGCGGCTTCTCAAATAAGCCGCAGAAACTAGAGATGGCATTTTATTCAGAAGGAAGGGAGGAGGAAGGTGAGCCACATTTCGGCTTCGCTCACAAGTCCATCTCTGCCGCCGCCAACACGTTCAGAATTGTGGATAGAAAAAATATATCTATGGTCTCGGAGGTGATGGAGACGATCTTTTTAGGAATCGCTATTCCTTGTCAGTATGTTGAAAATCCAGTGTGCTCCCTCTTTCCGAGTCGGTTGAAAGAGAACACTCTGGATCCTAGAAGTCATGTATCCCACGTGAGAAGTGTGGAAATCAGCAGCCTGTTTACAAAGACGGCTGTGTTTGGGATGGCGGCATCATTCACTGGTCGAAGTTATCATCTTCCATCACCTGCTTTTCCATGTGATTTTCCAAGCCATATCCTACAGTTATTTCTCACTCACTACGTGTCCCCAGAAACTCCTTTCAGATGTATTTCTCATGAGATCCACACCCGCTCCAACCACCTGGGATTCACCATTTCCGTAACACTTTCCTGTCTATCTAAACAGATGCTCTGACCATGGGGCCTTTCTACAGTTTTCTATCAGGAAAAAAAATCATATACTTTGAGACTCAAATTAATGACCACTTCTATGAGGCCTCGCTCCAATCACCCTTCACCAGAGTTTCTGGCTCTATAATAAATACATAGCCTGGGCGCCTGGGTGGCTCAGTGGGTTGGGCCTCTGCCTTCGGCTCAGGTCATGATCTCAGGGTCCTGGGATCGAGGCCCGCATCGGGCTCTCTGCTCAGCAGGGAGCCTGCTTCCCTCTCTCTCTCTCTCTGCCTGCCTCACCGTCTACTTGTGATCTCTCTCTGTCAAATAAACAAGTAAAATCTTTAAAAAAAATTAAAAAAAATAAAAAATAAAAAATACATAGCCTGATGTGTACTTGAATTCATTGTGTATGTGTACATCTTGCCACGCAAGGATCAAGGCATTGATTTCCTCTACACTGGTGGCCAAGATGACTGGAATCTCCCTGGTGAGTTATGCCTCTAACTATGATCTACTGACAGACTAGAGCATCAAGAGCTCAGGTCTGGAAAGAGACCAGCTCTGCCCCATACTTAGGAGAGAGGGGTGGTTCAGTATAGCGAGCTGTGGCCCACTTCTCCTTTCACAACACTCTACTTGGGTGACAGCTCAGGATGTAGATGTGGATCAAAGCAGCTAATGTCTTGGCATGTGGCACCCCTCGGACCTAAGTGGGGATCTGGACCAGCAAGAATATTATCACCCTAGAGAACAAAAAAGCGACTCTGTGGGACACTGTGGGCACACTACAGGCAGACATGCAGATAAGGCAGCAGTGGACTAATAAGACTTTAAAGTCCTTTGGATGACCTTTTTGGGTAAAATAAGGTGGGCACAAATTGATGGAGAAGGCAGATGATAGTCTTGGAATGTCCCAAAGGGTAGCTGGAAAAAGAAGAGAAATATTATCTGTGTCCATCAGGATAGGCTAGGTGATGCTACAGGAACAATCCCAAATCCCAATGGTTTCAAACAACAAAGACTCCTTTTTCTCACATGCTACATAATTACTTCGGGTCAGTAGTAGACTCTGCTCCTTTTAATCACTCAGGGACCCAGGCTGAGGAGAAGCTGCCATCTCAAGCATGCATCAGTCCACCACGGCCAGGAGGATGAGAGCGGGGTAGGGTCTCAGGCTCGATGCTAAATGCTTTGGCTTGGAAATGACATACACTCTCTGTTCACAACACATTGGCCAGATCGAGTCGCACAGGCCCATCTCGCTGTCAGAGAGCCAAGAAGTGCAGTCCTACCATGTTGCCAGAAGGCAGAAAGCTGGAAATATTTGGTAAACAGCACTGATGACTACCACATGACCTTATTTGTACCCCAAGCTTGTAAAGTAGATCACAGTCGTTACAATAAATTGAATGATATTTTAGTGAAATAGGTTTTCCTGTTGATTTAGTTTCAATGAATAAAATGCACATTGTTCATAGATGTTGAGAGTCTCTGCATCTGGTTTGAAAGATTCTAGAAAAATCTATTGGAACCTCCCAATCTCATGCACAGTTAGACCTGTAAGAACTTTCACTAAGGAAGCCTGTTCAGACTGGCTCCCGTTGTTTGATTAAAACACTGGAAAAATTAATCTAGTTATCAACAATCAGATTTTTGGCAGTTAAGAATTTCCTTTTAAAGGAAGCAAAGTAAAAAAAAAAATAAAAATAAAGGAAGCAAAGTCTGACGGAAAACAAAAGTTGATTAGAATGGCAAAAATCTACAAAATAGAAGTTCCTCATCTTCCACCTCCCTGCTGCTTAATCTCAGAGTCTCAGAAGTTTATGTGCTTCAGTGTTTCTACCCAGATACAGATACATTATTTCATCCGGTTATGCGATAGCCATTCAACATCCACTGGTACAGGCACTCGGCTGGACTTCATTCATAATTTCATTGGCAATACAGACCAAGAGAAAAGAGGCATGATCCCTGACCTCATGAATCTTATAACCTAATTATCAGTAGTGATCAAAATCACTTGGCTCTAAATAACAGAATGTAGGGCGCCTGGGTGGCTCAGTGGGTTAAGCCACTGCCTTCGGCTCAGGTCATGATCTCAGGGTCCTGGGATCGAGTCCCGCATTGGGCTCTCTGCTCGGCAGGGAGCCTGCTTCCCTCTCTCTCTCTCTCTGTCTACTTGTGATCTCTCTCTCTGTCAAATAAATAAATAAAATCTTTAAAAAATAAATAAATAAATAAATAAATAACAGAATGTAGTAACACATGACAGCCTCCTATGAAAATTACTCAGACTTTCACTGATGTATTAAATTCACGGGAATAGGGCGCCTGGGTGGCTCGGTGGGTTAAGCCTCTGCCTTCGGCTCAGTTCGTGATCTCAGGATCCTGGGATCGAGTCCCGCATAGGGCTCTCTGCTCAGCAGGGAGCCTGCTTCCCGCCCCCCCCCACTGCCCCCTCTGCCTGCCTCTCTGCCTACTTGTGATCTCTTCCTGTGTGTCAAATAAATAAATATTTTTTTAAAAATGCACTGGAATAGAAGCCCCTAAAGGGAGGTAATAGGAAAAATAAATGATGGGGAAGATGGGAAAACAAGAGGCAAATGGACACTTTAGCACTTTAGTAGAGCAACTGAGAGATCTTCATCCAACCCCGACCCCTGGACCTCCGGCGTGCAATGAAACATACATCCACATAAAAGGTACGTGAAGTCAAACGGGTCAGTGTGGGGCCCGTTCATGGACTGAAGCTTCATGTCTTCTTGACTAGCTCATAGGGCCTGTAAGCGTTCTCCTTTGACTTCCTAGGTATTCAACTTAGAATAATTTGTCCGTGTTTGAAAGACTCCAATTTCCTAAATGACGTCCAAAGATTTACACAGCAGTAGCAGCACACCACATTATCAAAATGTTCCCTATATCTTTGCTAAAGCAGTTCTAGAATTTTCTCTGTGCCTCTGCGGTCCTTTTAATATTGGTGGTACCAACGTGTCTTCCAAGGACTTGGTGTACTCCCAATGTCTATTGTAGTTTTATTTTTTAGTTATTTTTATTGGAAGGAGTGAGTAAACTATTAAAATACAAAGGATCTTTTGAAAGCTACAGAGAAAATGTGCAAAAAGCAATGAAAAGGGTAAGAAATGGTTTCTAAATTAAACCGTTTGTTTTATTATTAACAATAACAATAAAGTAAGTCACACGGCCCATAAGTCCTCCCAGATGAGACATCTGCAGGATTCTCGGGTCTAAAAAGAACCTTAGCTTATAAACATGTCAGTCATGTTCTGAATAAAATGAAGATTTCACACTACATGGGAATGTGACTATTTGCCCTTCAACATGTCCAAGATTTAGTGTTATTTTAAGATGATTTTCCTTCCAATTATTTGTCCTATTTAGGGCACTTTTTTCCATCAACTTCAGGCTGGGGAAAGGTACCAGTAACTGCTTTTGATGAATATAAATTGTTTAAGTGACTAAATTTAAGATCATAAGCTACCAGCTACTGGTACAGATTCTAAATCCTACCCAGCTCACGGGTGTGAATAGGCTATGTTTTATACACACACACACACATACACATATTTTTTTTAAGATTTTATTTGAGAAAGAGAGAGCACCAGCAGCAGAGAGGGAGAAGCAGGCTCCCGCTGAGCAGGGAGCCCTACATGGGGCTCGATCCCAGGACCTTGAGGTTATGATCTGAGCTGAAGGCAGCTGCTTCACCAACTGAACCACCAAGGTGCCCCTAGGCTCTGTTACGTTTTGAACTTTGTTAGCAAACACCATCTCCATATTTTGGTTACCACATTTCAGTTTTAATGAGTTATGTCTGCTGAGTGATCCTGAGGCAGAGGGTGGTGCTAGCTCTAGCTAGTTCTAGCTAGTTCCTCAGGTTACATAGAAAATTCACTGTACTCTTCTTTTCCATGGCAGAAAGAGAGAGAGAGAGAGAGAGAGAGGGAGGGAGGGAGGGAGGGAAGAAGCAAAAGGAAGGAGTGTATCTAGTAGCTCATGGAGATACGCAACATAAAGGCAACTGTTGAAAGTTCCTGAAGTTTCTCCTTTTCCAAGTCTCTGTCCAAGAAGTCATATGAGTCCTCGTCCTCTGTCTCTAATGTGTTGTCAGTCTTACCAACTTCAACTTGCCAATGAACCACTCCCAGCTTTCTATGAAATGCCTTTCAAGGTTCACCAGTTTTACGCCATTTGCTTCTCTGCCCAAGGCATTAACACTCATCATATTATAGCAGAAATCAAAGCAGCACAATACATTTCCTGAAGCGTCCACAGAGGGAACAGGGGAATGGAAAGAATGCGGCCTTTCGCGCCGTACAGATCCATCACTTTGCAGCATTATGACCTAGGCCGAATAATTTCCTCTTTGAGGAGCCCATTTTCACCAGCCATCATGTGGAGGGGGACAGTGTCATCAGAAAGTCATGGTAGACGGCATCGAGGTAAGATATTTAAAGCTATTTCTTCTATACGATATGAAGTGTATGGAAAACATTCTTTTTCCAAATGTCTGACAAAAAAAAAATCCTTTTTTTCACTATCAAGGCAGAAGGCAAATCCAAAGCGAGAATGATTCGGTGATAACACAGAAAGATGAAAGCGTCAATTAACTACTCCGAGGAGAAAGGATGCCATCTTCATTCTAAAGGTGCCATCTTCGTCCTAAACCCAGCAGAGTGGCCTGCAGGCTGGAGAGGGGGGCTGGGGAAGCCCCAAGCAGATGAGACTTTGGGGTTCTTGCCCTACTTCCACCAAAGCAGCTGTCCTCTGCCCTGTTTCTTCCTGACCGAATATAAGGGTGAAATTAGGAAATGCACCAATGATGGCCTAGTTAACCATTTTCTTGTTGGTGCCACACACCGGGCTCTAGTCCTATGAAGGAAAAAGGCGTTTCCCCAGAAAAGGACAGCTGTTCTCACTGTGAGTAAGCCTGGGAAAGTTTGAGTAGGGCAGGCACATCTGGGGCCAAGGTTTGGCCCCGATTCCCAGGCTGGAGGCTGAGTGGTTTAGGTGGCAGAGGACAAGCTATCCCCGCCCTGTAGGGGAAGCTGAGTGAGGTCGCTGCTGGCCTAGAAAGGGTCTGGGCTGGGTCTGGACTTAGGCTGCTTCCAAGAGTCACACACTGGGCTGTATTCTCCCTCTGTCACCCCCTACCCCAGGCGATGACAGGTGTGTCTCATAGGAAGTGACGTGGTGAGTTCTGATGGAATTGTATCCACATTTAGAGAAAAGTAGTAGTACAAGGTCCTTCTTTGGAAACCAAAATATGGAGTGTCATTGTCACTGGACAAAGGCACCTCGCCTACCATGCTCTCCCGAGGCAACCATCTGGTGACTTCAAGAGCCTGAGCTAGACAAACAGGGGACAGGGAGAAGGAGGTACTGATTCTTGGGCAGGCATGAGGCAGAAACAGAAAAAAATAATAATAAATTAACACGTCTATGGCATTATATGTGCCAAGCACTAAGTGCTTTACAATTATTTACTCATTTGATCCTAACCAGAACTCTATTAGGTAGATATCCTGATTGTACAAAGAAGGAAACTGAGGCACAAGGAGGTTAAGTCACCTACCCCAAGTGGGGTAATTAAACTGTTGAAGAGCATTTTGAGATAGGCTAGTTCTCAGCCATTTGGCAAGGAGAGGTTCCTGACATAACAACTGGGTATGAAAAGGAAGTATGATCACATATTATAATTTCACTAGAGGTGACATTTTGCACGACATTTTATTTGAAAAAAATAGTTCTGAGGTTTTTTAATTCAAAAACTTCCCATTAAAGATTTTTTTCTTGCTACTATTCTAGAATGTTGTTTTCAAACTTCCTTGCCCATGAACCCCTCAGACAGGCCAGACTCTCAGGGTGACGAGACTCTCGGGGTGACGTGACTCTCGGGGTGACGTTTCTGGCCATTCCCCTTTGCCAATGCCTGTTTTCCAGTCATCATCAAAATCCACTTCCAGGCCTGAAATCAGCATCTGGGGATAATACACTTTAACTGTTCCTACCTCTCTGATGCTGGCTGCTGGGTTCCAGGGAGGGTCTGTGTTTGGAGAGGCAGGGGAGAGAATGAGTCAAACCAAGAGAGGCTCCTGCTTGGATCTCTTGAACCCTGGACTTGAGCAGGGCAAAGCTGGGGCCTTCAGCTACTTCCCTGGTCCCTCTTCCAAGGTGACATCAGTCTCTATGGCCCTGAACAGCTAACAGTTCCAAGAGCCTTCTGCCTTCTCACCTGGCCATGTCCTCTTCCTCTTCCTGTCACTTAGTCATTTTGTGTCTGGTCCACAGCTATGCTTTTCCCATTGGCTCTGATCTAGATTGATCACCTGGCTCTTATTTGTGACCTTAATTCCAAGCAGGATATTTCAATTAGCTCTTTGGAGAGCTTTCTGATGTAAATACAAATGGAAAAATCACTGTTTATAACTGAGAAATGTGTGCAACAGATTTGCACTAAGTGCATCTCTGCCCTTTAGTCGCCATTCCCAACACCCAACAATGAGGAATAGCCATAAGTTGAGCTGAAGAACATCCTTACCTCCTTCATATGTGGGAAACACTAGCAAATGACTACTACCTTGCACGGGTTCTCTCTCTCTCTCTCTGTCTTTGGTACACATCAAAATAGCTCTGTTAAAACCATATTGAAAATGTTGCCTAACTCAAGGTCAGTGCCTCATCAGCAGAACCCGAATGTAGAATCTAAAATCAAATAGAAAAGCCCCAGGTGTGACTTTCCTTCTAAGTTTACTACACGTTTTCCAAATATGACCCCAGGCCCCACTCCATCTGTATCTCCCTAAGTTAGTAGCCCCACATTTTAGGGTGTAAACAGACCCTACCTTCTTATTTCCACTGTTTCTCTGCTGCAAATCCTATGCCCACCATTCCTCTGCCCAACGCCTGCAGACTCGGTCAACATGAGCTGATACACTCTCTTCCAGACAACCAGTGACTGTAAGACCTCACATCGTCAAGCCTGCAGATTGATCATTTTTTTATGAGTCTCTGCTGCAATGACAGAAATGACAGGACCAGATCCCTATCTTTTGGTTCATAGTTACCAGTAGCTAAATTGGTCCAGTTCATGAGTACAGCAATGAGCAATTTATGAAAAAAGAAAGTGACTTTAATGAAAATGAAAATCAAACCCAAATTTTCAACAAGTGTTTACATCTGTCCTTCAACATTACCAGAGATTTGTCTTCCAATGTAAATTTGATACCTCTTGCCACACAGCAAAATAATTCTGTCCTTTTGCGGTTTTACTCTATTTTGTGAAAAGAAATAACTAGAAATGGATAGAAAAGGCAAAAAACTATATCTAAAATGTTTTAAATCTAGTAGAAAATCTAAAAAAGAAGCCATGAAATCGACAAAGTTACTGTTTGTTTCTTTGATTTTAAGTTTTCATGTTCTGTCTAAAAAATTTTGTCATGGAGATAGTACTATCACCCTAACATAATTAAGAGTCAACAAGTTCTCTGATCCTGCTTATATGTGTCTCTGTCCTCCTATATATCTTTAAAATGAAATTACAAGGAGAAAAATAAAGGGGGTAAGTATGAAAATGGTGCCTAGGATCATAGTGGTAAGGATACACACACATACACACACACGCATGCACATGGGTATATTATATACTTAAATAATCTACAAGATTACTAAACAAAGTGATGAGCCCCTGTGACACCAATTACTGAGTTTGTATCGGTTCAAGAAGCACTTTTATTTACATTATTTTAATTATATCTCTTTGAAATTTTATTATATGTAGATGCACATAATTACATATTTATCTGTACCACAACAGAAACATTTCCTAGCTATCAAAAATATCAGATGTCAGCTTTCTCTGCAAAATGTATGCATTATACCACTCAGAATTCTAGGAAAAACAAATACATGACTGAAAGATAAAAATCAAAGAAAAAAAATAACATTCGTTCAGGGCTTTGTAGCCAACAAAGTGTTTTCATATTCAACACCTCAAATTCCACATGAGTAAATGGAATTATTAAAAAAAATATATCCTGTAATTTATACTTTCCCTAAGAAGACTATTGTAAGATTAACCAGGATTATTGAAGGATTATTATATATGATGTTAATAAAGCCTGAAGCTGGAGGAATGCTTAAAGCAGAAAACTAAGAAAAATGCTTAAATCATAATCATTAATTAATCTTGCTTACAGTTCTTTATTAAGATTAATCACTTTTTAAGCATAAAACCCTACCCATTAGAAATGTGATCATGGGAAACTTATTTAACTACTCTTTATGTCAATTACAAAATGATTTCTTCAGTTGTAAAACAGAGATAACCCCTTATCTGCTCACAGACAACAGACTGCGCCGTATAATATTTTGACATCCCCTCTACCTAAATATTTAACGTATCCATGGTTTTATGAACACACAACGACATGAATGAAGACAAAGTCATGTAAGCCTTTTAGATAATCAATTGTGCTTGACAGCTTTCTTGGAAACATAAAAAGAGGAAATCAGTATCTACAAAAAATATCCATTATACTATTGTCTCATATAAGTGACTTGTTGTAAAAACAAGAATTTCATTATGTATTGGGTGGGAAATTTTAAAGCAAGCTTTCAAAGGGGCTCATGACCTCATGTGGTAGTTATTCTTCACTTAAACAAAATAAAAAGAAAATGGAATAAATCATATGACATCTTACCATTCAAGTTTAATTAAAATATATTTTCCTCTTCCAACCCCAGCCTCTTTCCCATGGCCAATGGCAAATAAACACCAAGTTGAATAAACGTTTACTGTGTCAATTCATGTTAAATATAAATTTAATGGCTTTAGATGCACACACACACACACACACACACACACACACCTCTTTTAAGAGTCATAAATTCCTACACCACTTTTCTGCTTTTTGTATGTGTAGACACACATACACACACATACACATATAATAAATATGAAGATATATTTAGACACAAAAAATTAGAATTATTTATTTTTCAAAATAGCTGAGTTCGAGTAACCAACCATATTCCCACCTGCCTTTGTGAAAATAAACTTGGATCTATTTGTAAGTCTTTCTTTCTTTTTCAGTCAAGCTTTTTGAAGTACAATTCACATACAGTGAAATTCACCCTTTCTGGTTCGGGTTTCTGTGAGCTTGACAAATGCAGGGTCAGGTAACCATTTCTAACAATCAAAATGTAGAATATTTCATCATGTCCCCAAATTTCTCATTTTTCTACAGTCAATCCCTGCACTTCATCCTAGCTGATGGCAGTCACTGATTTGTTTCCTGCGCCAGCAATTTTACTTTTTCTACAATGTCACATAAACCGAATCATACAGTATGTAGTGTTTTGTATTTGGCTTTTTCCATTGAGCCTAATACATTAGAGACTCATCCATATTGTTACATTTATCTGTAATTCTGCAACTGTTTATACTGCTAAGGAATATTCCGCTGGTTGGGTACATCACACTATTTGTTGATCTATTTACCTGATGAAGGACATTTGGGCTATTTTCTACTTGTCAGTCTTTCTTAACATGTCAAAGCATGAGGCATTATAGGATGGTAGTTAAGAGCCTAGGATTTTGAGCTAGACAGACCTTAGTTCAAATCCAAGGTCTGCCATCTATTAATATGTTCTCTTAGGCAAATTACTTGTATTTTCTGAGTCATAATACTGCTGTCAAGATTAAATTAGTATGTGATTTGTAGTATTAATTAATGGCTGCCGTTACTGTTATCTCTAATTCTCAATGTGTCTGATTCTCTGCCTTACTTCTAGTCTTCAAACTGATCCCAAACATAACATCTTCAGTCACCTTCAATTCAAGCATTCACCATATCCTTTCACTTAAAATACATCACCCCTTCTCTCTGCTTCCCATCCTCAAGGCCCAACTTCATCTTCCCCTATGAGGAAGGCCACACACATCCCAAACCATAGTCCCCATTTAACTTTCCACCCTCCACATTCCTACAGTGCACATTATCCAATCTGGCCGCAACTACCCACATGTGGCTTTTCAATTTTAAATGAATTGTAGATTAAAAAATCAGGCATAGTCATCACATTTCAAGTGCGTAATTTGAAAATGTGGCTAGTGGCTGCCATATTGGACAACGAAGACTCAGGCATGCCTCGTTTTATTTCACTTTACTTCTTTGTGCTTTGCAGATTCTGAGTCGTTCATAAATTGAAGGTTTGTGGCAATCTAAACTGAGCAAGACTCTCAGTGCCATTTTTCTAACAGCATTTACTCTCTTGGTGTCTCTGTCTCACTTCAGTAATTCTTGCAATATTTCAAACTTTTTCATTATCATTGTACTTGTTATGGTGATCTGTAATCAGCAATCTTTGATGTTCCTATCATCATCATTTTGGGGCATCATGAACTTAATAATAAATGTGTGTGTTCTGACTGCTTCACCAACCAGCTCTTCCTGCATTCCCCCGCTTTTAACCTTTTCCCTGAGACACAAAAATATTCAAATTAATCCAATTAAAAACCCTACAATGGCCTCTAAGGGTTCAAGGGAAGAGTTGCAGCCCTCTCACTTTAAATCAAAAGCTAAAAATGATTAAGTGTAGTGAGGAAATCATGTCAAAAGCCAAAATGGGCCAAAAGCTAGCCCTTTTGTGCCAAAAAGTTAGCCAAGTTATAGATACAAAGGAAAAGTTCTTGAAGGAAATTAAAAATGCTACTCCAGTGAACACATGAATGATGAGAAAGCGGAACAGTCTTATGGCTGATATGGAGAGAGTTCTAGTGGTCTGGATAGAAGATCAAACCAGCCACAACATTCCCTTAAGCCAAAGCCTAATCCAGAGCAAAGCCCTGACTCTCTCTTCAACTCTGTGAAGGCTGAGAGAGGAGGAAAGCTGCAGAAGAAAGGTTTGAAGCTAGCGAGCTGGGTTCATGTGGTTTAAGGAAAGAAGCCATCTTCCATAACATGAAAGTGCAAGGTAAACAGCAAGTGCTGATGGAGAAGATGCAGCAAGTTCTCCAGAAGATCCAGCTGAGATACTAAGTGATGGTGGCTACACTAAACAACAGATTTTCAGTGTAGACAAAATAGCTGTCTACTGGAAGGAGATGCCATCTATGACTCCCATAGCTGGAGAGAAATCCATGCCTGGCTTCAAAGTTGCAAAGGACAGGCTGGCTCTTAAGGGACTGATGCAGCTGCCAACTTTAAGTGGAAGCCACTGCTCATTTATCATCCTGAAAATCCTAGGGACCTTAAGATTTATACTAAATCTATGCTACCTGTGCTCTACAAATGGAACAACAAAGCCGGGATAGCAGCACATCTGTTTACAACATGGTTAACTAAATATTTTAAGCCCACTGCTGAGACCCACTACTCAAAATAAAAAAATAAAATAAAATAAAAAGATAAAGGAAAAGAAATCCTTTCAAAATAGGATGGCTCATTGACAAAACACCTGGTCACCTGAGGGTCCTGACGAAGATGGACAGTGAAATTAATGTAGAACATCCACTCCACAGCCCAAAAACCAAGAAGTAATTTTGACTTTCAAATCTTATCATTTAAAAATACACTTTATAAGGCTAAAGCTGCCATAGTGATTCCTCTGATGAATCTGGACCAAATACATTGAAGACTTTCTGGAAAAGATTCACTTTCTACACACCATTAAGAAAACGTGTGTTTTGTGGGAAGAGGTCAAAGTATCCACATTAACAGGAGTTTGGAAGAAGCTGATTTCAATCCTCATGAATGGATTGGAGGAATCTTGAGGAGCTCAAGACTCTGGGGGAGGAAGTAAGTGCCGATGGGGGAGAAACAGCAGAACTGGGATTAAAAGTGGAGCCTGGAGATGGGACTGCATTGCTGCAATGTCATGGTAGAACTTTAATGAAGGAGGACTTGCTTCTGATGGAGGAACAAAGAAAGTGGTTTCTTGAGATGAAATCTACTTCTGGTAAAGATGCTGTGACGGCTATGGAAATCATAACAAAGGATTTAGAATACCACATCAACTTAGTTGGGAAACCAGCAGTGAGGTCTGAGAGGCCAGACTGCAATCCTGCTTCAGGTCTACTGTGGGTAAAACGCTATCAAACAGCATTGCCTGCTGCAGAGAAATTGTTCTGGAAAAGAAGAGTCAAGTGATGCGGCAAAGTTCACTGTTGTCTTATTTTAAGAAACTGCCACAGCCAGCCCAGCCTTCAGCAACCACCAGCAGCAAACAATGATACAGCATCTTTTAGGTGATGCTGAGCCACCTGGAAGATAAAAGCTAAAGGAATTTAAAAGAAGAAATGATTACCAAGGTCTGACTGGCAAAGAAGTGGGTCATTGAAAATGTAGGACAAAAATGAAAAAGAGTATTCCAAGGTATGTACAAAGTAGGCAGAACCCTGTCTTATACTTTTCTACATTCCCTCCAGAGCATCGGGCACTGCACTATATCCCATGAGGGGGTCATCACTAACACACTGAGACATGGGGGAACCCAAAGATCTGGAACAGGATTAAATGTAGTCACATGACAGAGGGTGGTGTGTGAGGGACAGCCACAGAAAGAGCAGCCAAAAACCAGATGCTCAAAGCAGAACAAACTCAGGGCAGATTGGCAAAGGTGTGCGTAGAGCAAATCCAGAGGTACAGGCTAAGAAGCAAAGTCAGGTCAAGTTGAAAAAAATGAATAGATGAAAAGAGAACAGGCAATCAAAGTGATACTGAGATAAACACAGCAGGAAGGTGGTGTCCAAAGATTAGCACAGTCCGGCCAGAAATAATTCATCGCCTGAGAGACTGAAGGAGGAGAGAATGGGTACCCATGCAGGAGGCCAGGCTGGGGAATGCAGTCAGTTTGGAAATGCTGTCCCAGCTACCTTTTATCCCTGATAGTTCCAGATGAGATGGTTTGTCTCCTGTCTCAGATGCTCAAAGGACATATGGAAGTCATACAAATCTTTTGGATAGCTATGTTTACTGGCTAATGGCAAGACAGCTGAAGCCTTTATTATTAATATTTTTTGAAGCATAAAGGTAAAAGTTTGAAAAAAAAAAAAAAAACCTCTATTGAAATGTAGGGTAAGAAGTAACATCCTTAAGTTTATTGGCTTTCTCCGAGGCCCTCACTGCCCCAATGGTATCCCTCCATTTTCACGTGGCCTTCTTGGGCTCATATTTGGGTTGAGCGACTTGCTCGAGAAGCCGGTCCCAGAGACATAGATAGCTTCCGCTGCTTGTTGGTTCCACCACATGTGTTTTGCCAAAAGATCTCGAGTCACAAAACAGTGTTCTTCCCAGCTTGTCTGCAGTGAACTGAGTATCAATGAAAATGTAAACTTTCTAAAGTCCAGACCTTGGATGAGAATCAAATGTGTTTGGAGGAAAAGGCAACACAACAACAATGAAGCTTGCCAGCAGTAGCCCAGTCCCTTCTGAGGGATCTGCCTTAAAGGGAGACTGTAAGTCTCAAGACCCAATCCAGATACGACATCACCCACTCCTTGGGCACAAGGCCAAGACTTACTGTCTGAAACCACAAGGCTCCTATAATCTTCAGAGTTTCTAGAATAACCACACTTGGCCCAAGTCTGTGATGAACAGGAAGCTCATTAAGAATTCCCCACTATGCCCACGACAATCTCTTACCACAAGAAGCTACCTACAACAGTGGGAACCGGTGCCCCTATCCTTCTAATCACATCTCCTTGGGCAGCAATCTGGGACTCCGTGGGGGCTCTTTTTAAAGGCAAACACTGAAAAAATAAAATTAAAATTAAAAAAAGAAAATCATAAAAAATAAATAAAAGGCAAACCATCGAGGTCAGTTTGGATATTATTAAAGGATTAATTCATGGCATTATCATTGGCAATGCCCTTGCAGTAGAAGACCCTGGTAATCTAGTTTCCCACTTACACAGGAATGTCAGAAGTTCCTCCCGAGAGCATGAAGAATTCCCAGATTATCCTGGGAAGCCAGAATATTACCTCAGGTTCAGAGGACTAGAATGGCAGGAGGAAAGTATCCAGCATAAATAACATGCCACAGACTCAGGGACCTATAAAGGGAATACCAGATTTAGATCAAGAGCCACATCAGGGGCGCCTGGGTGGCTCAGTGGGTTAAGCCGCTGCCTTTGGTTCAGGTCATGATCTCAGGGTCCTGGGATCGAGTCCCGCATCGGGCTCTTTGCTCAGCGGGGAGCCTGCTTCCCTCTCTCCCTCTCCGCCTGCCTCTTTGTCTACTTGTGATCTCTCTCTGTCAAATAAATAAATAAAATCTTTAAAAAAAAAAAAAAGAGCCACATCAGAATCCCAGCTCTCTCCCCTTCCAGCCAGGTGACCTTAGTGAAACCCTCTATTTGTCTTGTCATCAGTATACTCGTCTGTAAAATGGGACAGCACATTCCTTAACTGCTTTGGTGGGGTGTTGTGATAATCCAGGGAGATAACGGCTGGGAAAACTTTGTAATCTGCATATCGCTATGCACACGGGAGCTATTATTTGGTCTTCTTCCCTAAAATACTGTGCCTTGGAACTCACTTAGCCTGGGGTTTTCCAACTGCACTTCTAAAAGAACATTTTTGGAGCTACTCAAATGAAGACTTACACAAATACGAGTATCTGTTTTCTGCTTCTTTTTCTCTGATCCAAGGAACTTGCTTCCTTTCACAGATTTAGCTCTTTATGTCATTAACTAAATTTAAATCATGCCTAAAGACTTACTTGTTTGGCAGCACAGTTTCATATCCTGTTTGGTTTAATTTTTAAAATTCTTTTGTAAAGCACTCCAAGATGTTTGCATGAAGATCACTCAACAAACGGAAGCTTCTCTTGAATACACACACAAGGACACACCCACATCAATGGGAAGAAACATAATACAGACTTTTGTTAACATGGTAAAACAAGTATACAGGAAACAGTTCCTAAAATTACATTCGCTACCACACTGTATGGCCATTTCTTGGCAGAGAGATCCTTAACCCCCTCAAGACCAAGTGGGAAAGCTACTGTGGTCTTCTAGAATCCGAGTCCACCAACTCACAGAGTAGATTTAAGGATACGCTGCAACATAGACCCGGTATTTTCCATGAAGCCGGCATCCTGGCAAGAGAGAATTCCCTAGCGTCTCACCATTTATCAAGAGACTAAACATCAGATCCTGAGCTGTGTTACATAAGCACAATACCCTCATTGTTAGCAGCTGCTTATTGGTCACCATTGCACAACTTGACCAGGTGCACGGCGGGAGAGAGCTCTATCTTTACACAGGGAGTCAGGGGAGATGGGCTCCGGACTTGTTTGCTGATGGTAAAACCCTGATTCTAAGCCATCAGGATTATTATAGTCCGTAAGGTACTTGCCAATTTACGCATATGTGGTAGAAATTAAGGCATGCTGCAGATACAAAAAGAGCCACTGGTTTAATTTAGAAACAGGTTTTTTGGGTTTTGGGGTTTTTTTGGTTTTTGTTTTTGGGGTTTTTTTGTTTTTTGGTTTTTTTGGTTTTTTTGTACGTTGAAGAATTGACGTAGAGCTGAACTGTCTGGATATGAAGGTGAAAACACTGACTCAATGTCACTAAAGATCATCAGACAATTCTGATGAGGAAGCTCTGTTTTGAAAGATTTACTTTGAATTAACCACGGCAAGAATATTTGACCTTTAATGATCTCTTCAAGAGAAACATGTAATGCTAAAATGAGCTTATTAGAAGAACCAAGGAAAGATCTCTCCATGTGGGACAACAGAGTTTTTTTCAAAGAGCACAAAAAAATCTATCTCCTTCTACATTCAAGAAAAAAAATCTCTTTCACTTTAACCATTAAAGTTCAGACTTTTATATTGTCTTATAGGAATTCAAGGGCTATTTTTTTTTTTTACCTTTGAGCTTTACTGAGTTTTAAGTTTTTTAAAACAGATCTATCTTTACTGATGTAGCTGGCCATTCAATGAATTTGTGGTTTTAGAAAGCTTCAGATAACCAGCTAACTGTTTTTTAAGGGTATTATGTTGTAAAGCAAGTTACTGAGCTGCCAATTTTTGTATTCCACAAAACTGTATTTGCATAGTGAGTCCATTTTTTGTTCTTGAGTTGGTTTAATTTTTAAGGAAGGTGTGCCTCAATGTAACATAGAGCTGACCTAAGTTTCTTTGTAAAAAAAAAAAAAAAAAACAAAAAAGACAGTATCTAGGAAATAATATCAGCATTATTATTATTAAAAATGCCAATATTGATATTATTAGACCATTGTTTTCCTAACATTTTAGGATATAGAGCTAATATATACTGAGCCTGGGCTCTGTGACAGGCACAGAGCTGAGGGTTCACTCAACACAAGAGCGACTACTAGTTTCCCGGATGTATCGATAACGAATTAAGGCAAAGTGGCTGGAGAAAGCTGGAGTCATGTGACGCTGGAGTACTTACTCTCACACAGCAACCTAATTTTGTGTTTGCAGCAGGAACTGTCAGAGGAGAGGCAGGTCTTCAGTAAAAGTCTTCTGTAAACAAATTATACCTCAAAGTTTGAACCATAGTGTATCTTCAGGGTAGATCAAAAATTAATGTCTATCAAAAAAGCACTATCAAATACCAAATGATGAATAAAGTTTATAGCACTTTCAGGAATGAAAAACAAACTTTAGACCCTATACCTTGATTAGAATTCTTTAGCAGCAAATAGTGACTAAACTTTAGTTCTGGTTGTGAAACACAATAATGGAATTCAAATGCGTCATTGTTGGAATAGTACTCGGCCATAAAAAGGAATGAAACCTTGCCATTTGCAATGACGTGGGTAGAGCTAGACAGTGTCATGCTAAGCAAAATAAGTCCATCAGAGAAAGACAAATGCCATATGATTTCACTCATGTGTGGAATTTAAGAAACAAAACAAATGAGCACGGGGAAAAAAAACAGAGTGGCAAACCAAGAAACAGACTCTTAACTATAGAGAACAGACTGACGGTCACCAGAGGGGAGGTGGGTGGGGGAATGTGTTAAAAAGGTGACGGGGTAAGGAGGACACGGGTTGTGATGAGCACCAGGTGTCGGAGGGAAGTGCTGAACCACTAAATTACACACCTGAAACTAATAGTACACTGTATGTTAACTAACTGGCATTTAAATAAAAACTAAAAAAAAAACACCATTTTTTTAAAAACTTTAAAAAATATATCATTGTTGAGAGACACCAAGACCACCACACAATTTGTCAATACATCTTCATTAGGAAACAACATATTGATTACAGCAGTGAAGTGCACACTTCATAATCCTTCCAGTGAGGACATTTTGAAGGGGATGACTCTAGCTTCAAACCCAAATACAGGTGTAGCTTTATAGTCTATACTGACCCTGTTTTCCATGTGAAGAAAATGAGGATGTTTTTATGTTTGGTCATTGTTTCTAGAAGCAATCTCTCCCAGTAGCTTTTCCCTCCATCCTTGTAAGACTTGGTATATGTCCGTCCAGGTTTGGACTTCATAATGGGATCTTCTAGAGAGCGTGCATGTCCCTGTTTCAGACTCCCAGTACTGAAGTATAATGAAGGAAGATTATGTTTCCTGAAGTTCTGTTTCCCCAGATTATTCATGTGCGCATCAACTTCTGTGCGCATCAGTTTCCTGTCTTTAGTTTCATGGACAAGTCTTTACAAACATGAGGTGATTTGCGACTCTTTGAGACTTTCTCCACTCATTTTGAGGTGCCCTTTTCCTTCCCAAGCTATAAATGGCAGGCTGAGCAGAACCTCCCTAAATTAGACCCTATTTGTACTACATCTTGCAGGAATTATTCAAATATTCTAGCCTGTGGGTGTTCCAATTTCTTATTTCCTGTGCAAGTACAGTCTTTTACTTGATATGTATCAGGAAAAAGATTATACACACACATACACACACATCTTTGGGGGGGTAGGGTATTAAATGTGTGGGATAAAAATCACAACTTTGAAACAAAAATAAAGCAATCTTTTTTAGGCTTCCTCCACGATTACGATATTTAAGGGGGGAAATTAATTTCCATATCTTTCTCCAAAAATGCAATAAAAACTAAAATAAGTTACTGTCCCTCTTCTTCCTTTAGTTTAGAAAGGAAAACAAAATATGTCATGTTGAAGATTTTATGGAAACCCTGAAATGTGAAGTACTCGTCAGCTGGCTAACTCCTCCTAAGCTTAAATGTCACGGAGCTGCCCCAACTCCCATATAAGTTGTATTCCCCACATCAGTTTCTCATAGCCCATTTTCATTTAAGTAAGACCACACCTGTCATAATAGAGTTTTTAATGCCCAGCCTCCTCCACTTAATTGCAAATTTCTAAAAATGTTAACTGTTATATACCCAGTGCCACCACAGTAGCTGGGCATGTGATACATACTTAAGAAATAATGTGTTGAATTAATAATTGAATAAGCATTAAAACAGACAACAGGCTTTTTTTAAGGAAGCTGTTTAAAGAAATACAATACAGTGTCATAAAATGCTTGCACTCTCCTTTGCTAGTACAAATATATTTTCACACAAATGTACGATCAAAAATTAATCAAAAAATGTCACGTACCTTCCTCTTGACCTATCGCATTTGAATGCCTTTGCTTTGTGGAGTCACTGGGAGACTAATTTGCTTACTTAACTCTAAACAAAGTACAGGGCAGGGCTCCACACCCTGCCTTTGACAGAGTGGCTTGGGTATTTGGCCCACATAGCGATTTAAAAGACAATATAACTAGGCAGAGGTTATGCCTGGACAAGGTACATGTCTTCTAGCATTTTTAAAATAAACTTTCTTCACTGAAAACATAAATATTTCAAATGCTTATAGGACACATTTTCTTAAGTAAAATATTCACTAGCTTTTGGGAAAATGAGTTCATCAACTCATTTAGATAGATAGACATATAAATACTATATACATCATATAGTATGTATAGAATATATATAATACATAGACAGAGTAAATACTGTAAAAAACTGTGTATGGGAAAATATTTCTTATTCCCCCTCATGCATCAATCAACCAATGGATTTCTGTCTAAAGTCTGCATTGCAAACACAAAGCTTTAGATTAAGCTTTTTAATGGCCTCATAATTAAAGACATAATAAATCTAGATAAAGCTAGTCAAAGTTGATGTTTGTTTCCTTATAGTGTCTAGACTGGCTATGAGGATTGTTTCCAATGGATGAATAAACTGCTCTCCAAGTACCCCTTTTATCTATAATAAATCTGACCAGATAGGTGAATTCTCTCAGAAGGAAGGCAGCATGAAGAAATTCCAAGTCTACCACATCCCTGAACTATCCTGCTCCAGGGCAGGCAGGACCCCCTCAAAGATCAGTAAAGGGACTACTCACTTGGGCCTCACCCAAGGTACATTAGCTACAGTCTCCTAGACTTGGCAAATGTGTTCACTTGGCCTGAGTGCTCCACTCAGTTCTGACCTCCCTGAATAAGCTCCCCCTTCCCTGAAACTTCTCCTGTCAAGATTTAGTCACTGTCTCCTGATTAAACTCTCTAGAATCTAGACGCGCCATGTGCTAAAGCACACCCACACCATTTATGTCTGTTTCCATAAAAATGGATGAGCATGCACTTGTTTATGTGTTTTCTCTGTGTGTGTTCTTGGGCCCTCTCATGTGTCTGTCCAGCTGAACTGAAGGACTACAGAGTACTTCCTGCAGCCCAGCCACAGCAGGATGGCTCGGCTGTGGTCTCAGACCACCGGGAGGATCTCATTGAAGACCCACTGTGTGGGAGAAGCATCTCACAGCTCCTCAAGAGCACTAAGCTACGAGGGAAGGCAGAGGAAATCCGAGCCCCCAAAAACCATGACTCAGGTTGTTAGAAGGTAGGGTTGAAATGTCATTTCAGTTTCTATAAATCACTGAGCCTATTTAATGGTGCAAATGTGTTGCTGATAGTTACAATGAAAAGATGGGATGCTAGTAACAGTCTTTAAGTGGTGAGATGTTTCCTTTTATCATTTACTTTTCTCTATTATTCTAATAGAATAATATAAAATGTAAAAAAAAAAAAAAAAAAAAAAAACAGAACAAAACCCAGTAATCCACTAGACTGCGAGTTCTATGAAGGCAGAGAGCACTACTCTTTTCATCTATTGTTAGTACTGTACTGTCCTTAGGGCCTAACATAGTGCTTAGCACATTGCTGGCATGAATTAATATTTATTAAGTGCTTACATGTTCTAGATTCTGCTCTGAGATCTGGGGATACAGCAACCAACAAGACAAAACCCTTGCTTTCATGGAGCTTGCATTCTATGTGGGGGGAGGAGGCAGGAAACAAATAAATGGAGAATTAAATAAAGAAGAAAATATGAGAAAATGGTAAGTGCTATTGGGAAGTGTCCTGGTGAGGGGTTGAGGAGCTAATTTGAATTAAGGCACTAGGAGGGGTCTAACTCACTAAACGACTAGAGCCAGCCATTAGATCACAATACCTGTCCTCTGTGGTTGCCCATGAGGACCACTGGGGGAGTTAAGGAATCAGAGACTCTGATTTCACCAGGATTAGGTGGTGGGGCCTGGGCACTGGTATATTTAAATGTTCCCAAGCCAATTCTAATGGACAGCCAGGAATGAGAACCACTCAAGAGAAAGTACATTCCAGCCAAGAAACTGCTTAGTACAAAAGTCTTCATATAGGAGTGAGGCTTATAACGACAGCAATGACTAATAAACCTCTGATTAGAATCATCTAGAGGACTTTAAACTTAAAGATGCCATTAGCACACCCTAAACCCAATAAATACAGCAGACCGTGGAGCAGTGAGGGCCAAGAATCGGTGTTCTAGAAGACTCTGTAGAACACGGCAATAGACAACTGTGTTCCACGTAAGGTGACCAATTGTCCTGGTTTGCCCAGGACTGCGGGGTTTCCAGGGACATTGGCCTTCAGTGCTAAAACTGGAGCTGTCCTTGGAAAACTAGTTAGAGAAGCGGTTCTCAAAGACTGGTCCTAGGGAATCAGAAATGCTGGTGGGGGGAATATCTGTGTTTTAAGAGACCCTCCCCATGATTTTGATGCAGGCTAAAATTTGAGAGCCACTATGATAAAGCAAAAGAAAACCACGTCTACAATAGAGATAAGGTTAGAGAAGTAGACACTGGTTAGAAAAGGAGGGAAAGGGGCGCCTGGGTGGCTCAGTGGGTTAAGCCGCTGCCTTCGGCTCAGGTCATGATCTCAGAGTCCTGAGATCGAGCCCCGCATCGGGCTCTCTGCTTGGCAGGGAGCCTGCTTCCTCCTTTCTCTCTCTGCCTGCCTCTCTGCCTACTTGTGATCAATCTGTCAAATAAATAAATAAAATCTTTAAAAAAAAAAAGAAAAAGAAAAGGAGGGAAGGAAGAAAGGAAAGAAAGAAGGATGGATCTCACCCAGATATATTTTCATAATGCCTCTAGTTGGGAAAAATATTAGAGTCTCTTCAAATTTTATGAACACATAAGCTGGTGGAAAGCTGTCCAGATATAAAACACATGTTTATGGTTTTTAAACAATCAGAAACAAACAAAAAAAGTCAACATAAGGCTCAAACTACTGTGAAACTCCTCAGAATAAAGAACCTTATTAATATAATGCCAAACTACTCACAGTCAAAAAATATGTACTTGTTATCTTCTTCTCAAAGAATTAAAAAAAAAGTGACAAATGCTCTGCCTTGTCATCAAGACTGCCTTTGTACTAGAAATAGAGGGGCTTAGTCCACTTCTCTTCCCTCCATTCCCAAATCCACTCCAATCCAAGCATCTGTCTTGAGCCAAGCAGGTGGCGAAGCCAGCAGGCAGTCAAACAGGACCTAAGGGATGTCATATTAGAGATATATGAAAGGGACTGCTCTCCTGTGGACCTTCTTGCTTCCCTGGTGACCAAGCAAGGAGAGTCTCTGGACTTGGTTCTGAAAAGCTGGGCCTACTGGTGTCCTTGGAACCCAAGATACTGAGTAATACTGAACAGGTAGGGTGCATGTTCTCCATTGAGGCTGACAGATGGCGTGGGAACCAAAGAACGGAGAGAATTTCTGGTGTTTGGACATAAAGCTCACCATCTGCTTGTTACTTCATTGAGATCAGAGACAACCTGCCCACTACCATTCCCTAGGATCACAACTGCTTATGGAATCCTAACCAGAGGATTTAAAAAACACAACCAAAAACCACCAAAATTTTAAACTAAAAAATTTGCTATAAAAACTGAAAGAGAAGTTGGTCTCTGTCAAGAGTCAAATTAATTAGCCTAGAAAATCAAAGAGAAAACATGCCAAAAGATGGAAATCATGAGAAAAAGAAAAATCAACTATGGATAAATCTAGAAGCCCTTAACATCCAAACAGTGGGAACCCTGGGAGGTAGAAAAGAGGAACTAATAGAGGAAAAATAAGCATCAAATGAATTTAAAAAAAAAAAAAAAACTTCCAAGGGGAAGAAAGACTTAAAAGAGTCCACTGAGTTGCAACTCAAAGAACTTGTACTCATTATTAGGCCAGAAAAAAACCTTGTATCTTGAGATATGCAAATATTTAGGTAACAAACAACCCACAGGCCCAACTATAAAAAAAACACTCAAAAAACAAATCTGAAACAACAAATATGAACAGAAGCCTTAAGAAAAGATTAAGAAAGGAGGAAACATTAATGAGAAATACACACACATACACATGTATGTTATCTGTATATAATTAAACCTAGGTCAGACTGTCTACAAATGTATTAATTGGATGCTAAATAAGGACTCCTGAGATGAAAAGAGATATACCATGAGAGAAAATTTAATAAACCCCAAAACTTAAAACATTACATTATCTCAGTACAACCTAGAAGTTTGCTAAAAATATGGGGGGAGAGGAATAGACAGTAAAAATTTTCTGTAGGTTTCAATTCATCTCCCTGGAGGAATAGAGTATATTGCTAAGAGAAACTCTGATATCTTGATTCCTTGTGATAATTTAAAAATATTTATGATACTGTGAGTACTAGAAAGTGAAGACAACCACTAGTGGAATAGAAAACTAATTTAGAAAAGGGAATAAAGTAAATAAGTTACAGCAATAGAAAATTGGTATAAATTTTTCGAAAAAGGAAATAAATACTGAATATAAAAAAAATGGGGGGAAAAACCACTAAGTATATCAGTGGTAAAATAAATGTGAATGGGCATATTCTCCCATTTAAAGAGTGACAGACTAGATTTTTAAAAATTAAAACCAAGTAATAAAGATTTAATATAAACAAATAAGTGAAAAGATAGGCAACTGCAAATAAAAGGAAGGTAGAAGAACTAATATTAGTATCAAAAATGAGAAATTTGAGGACAAAGCACTAAAAAGCTCAAGAGATAGGTAATGAAAAAGGCATAATTTATTTTTTAAAATATATAAATACCAATCATGAATCTGAATATAAGAAACCATAACAAAACTAAATATTTAAACCAAAAACCAAAAACAAATAAACACAAAATTGTTGGATCTGTGAGAGAAGCATAAAACTCCTCTAGAAAACTTATAGGCTTACCGGCATGAAGAACCAGAAGTCCAAACTCGAGGAAATTCCAGCCACTGGAAAGAGAAGGGGGAATCCCAGAAAGGAGAGAGGCCAAAAGGGAAGTCTACAAACTCTGCCCAAACAATGATGACCCTGGACTGTTCCTATAGCGCTGAGAGCTAAGACTAAGAAGAACTGAACCAAGAATTGAAATTCAAAGGGGAGAGATTTTGTAGTTTGAGTCCAGCAAAGTTTAGAGTCTGCTTAGAAAACCAGGACTCTTCAGAGGAGTATACCAAAATACAGAATCTCTACAACAGATCATTCATAATGACCAGAAAACAAGCCAGATATACTCAATATGCACTTCCTCCTTTCCAAAACACACTCAGGAAAATAAAACATTTTCAAGAGAAAAATTAAACAATGGAAATGACTAGATACTAAAATTTATATTCTGAGATGTTTCCATCCTATCTTTCTTCCTTGTCTCCTTTATTCAGGGTAGACCTGCATTGAATTTGGACAGCTTTCCCAGCCTTTCCCAGCTCCCTCTCCATTTTTCTCTCACCGGTGTTTCCTCTACTAAAATCCTTGCTAGTTCAATCTCATCTTGGTGTCTGTTTCTCTGAGGACCCAGTTATACAACTGGTCTGAGAAATCTAAAAGTCCAAACAAATGGTCTAGCAATGATTCTCAAACTTGCAGGTCATGTTAGATCATAGATTGCTGAGCCACACCCAAGGGATTTTGACACTAACCCTGCATATCTAACAAGTTTCCAGGTGATCCTGATACTGCTTGTCTGGGGCCACAATTTGAGAACCACTGGTTCATTTCCAAATGTGATCGTATGGTTTCCAAGCTGTGTCCTGGGAAAATCTGATGCTTGAGGGTCAGCTATAAGAGGAAAGGTGATGCTTAGGAGGCAGGGGTCCAGAGCCTCTCCCCAACTTCAACCAAAGCAGCTCTGTTGTTACCAGTTTTATATATTGATATGCAGTTGATAAAAGAGTTCAAGTGATGAGAAATATATTTGAAAACAATGGCTCTAAACAAAATGCAACCAAGCTTTTTCCTGTAAAGTGAGGACAATGCTGATGATGCCCTCTTTCTGGTCTGGCTGACCACCTGGACCAGAATGCCCAGTAGCTACTTTGAACAGCCTTCCCCTACAACCTTATTCTAACTTTCACATACTAGGTCTACAATAACACTCAGGTCTCTAAGAGCCTTCTGATTTCCGAAATTCACACGTTCTCTGTTCTCAACAAACTGAAGAGTTGTTTTTTGTCTGTTTGTTTGTTACACTTTTGGTAGGCTGAAACAGCTTTCTTAGAAGTTTATAAACCGTTTTGAAAAAGCACTTTCCTCTGGTGAGTGCAGACCCCTTTCCCTCCATTCTCTCTTGCCTTTCTAAAAACTTCCACCCATATTTGACAGCAGCAAGGCAGAAAATGAACTAGATCAAACCACCGAAAGCTGTGAAGCTCCAGCTAACATTCAGTCTTCAACCTTCGGAGAAACACTTCTCCTTCCTTGTAATCCTTTTAAACACATTCCTGTTCGGCCACTAGAGCTGAGTTGTTCCAAACGCTTAGCAAACTTTATGAGCCTCATTTGTTGTTGTTGTTGTTGTTGTTGTTAATCTTATGAATAAAGGACCCATCTTTTACTCTTCAGTACAAAGAGACAAATGCCAAATAAGAGCAACAATGACTAAGGAAAGGTTGATTTATCACAGTTCTGCAAACAGGCCTCCCTTCTACAACACAAGACCACCGTTACACGGGATGTACTTACTCAGGTGCAGGTAATTCAGTGTGAGGAAAACTTAAGAGATTTTTAACTTCTCTTCCTCTTTACCATTCTATCTATGTCTACTTAAAGAATCCATAGGACTTCTGAGATTAAAAGATTTAAAAAAAGGAGTTGAAGTTTCTGTTTGATGTGAATTAGAAGTTCTGACAAAAAATTTAGTGGGAGAACTTTGAGACAAAGTCTACATTTCTTTTTTTATTTTAAAGATTTAACTTATTTATGAGAGAGCGAGCGAGAGAGAGAGAAAGATTGAGGCTGGGAGAATCAGAGGGTGAGGGACAGGCAGACTCTGCACTGAGCATGGAGCCTAACGTGGGGCTTGATCTCATAACACTGAGGTCATGACCAGAGCCGAATCCAAGAGTCAGATGTTCAACCAACTGAGCCACCCAGGCATCCCCAAATTCTACATTTGAATCAACCAGTAATTTAAATTTTATCCCCTTTTCCATGACTCTCAGATAATTAAGAGCTATCTTCCAGGGGTCAGAATACTAAAGTTGTTCCTAGTTAAAATACACACACACACACACACACACACACACACACACACACACATATATATATATATATATATATATATATATATATATATATGGTGAGAAATTACACCAGACAAGGTATAAATAGAAATAAAGGCAATAATAGCAAAGAAAACACTGAGGGAGGCTTAGTCCCCTTCATTCAAAAGTGTAAGATTTTCAACCTTTTGACATTGGTGGTAGTGACTTTTGAAAAAATACACACAAGGCAGATAATGCAATGAATTTTTCTCCAAATTTCCAAAATTTCTCTCAACTTCCCTCCCCAAAGCCACTCTTTCATCGTATTGAAGTCTAGGCATACTAAAGAAAGTGCCAAATGAGATAAGAATGGATGTAAAGTAAAAAAAAAAAAAAACACTTGAGGACTTGTTCCAATTGTTTGGATTTGGATTAATTTTAGATTAAGCCACTAAATGGACCCTGGGCAAGATGTATAGTCTCTGCAATGCAGTTTCCATAGCTATACACTGAGTATGACAACTTACCTCCTGTGATTGCTGTAAGGGTTTCATCGGGATGTCCATAGGAGCAACTCTTATGGTTATTTGTAACAGTAAGTGCTCAATAAATGTCAGTTAACTGAAGGTAAAGGTTGATGCACCAACAATTTGTGAGACTAAACTAATAGGACCCCCTTTGAGACAATATAAGTTTTGAGAAACAAAATGTGAAATGAAGGTTAAAAGGGTTTTAAATTATATAGAGGTTTGTTCTGAAAAGAATTCCACTTTCTATATTGTGGAAGTGAGGATAAAAAGAATTAAGTGAATGAATAAATACCTCGGTATGAGACGATGTAAAAAGCGTTATTGTCACATATACGAATGGTTGCTAGAGCACAGCTGGAGGGCGGTGGGGGATGGGGGTAGTTGTCCAGGGAAGGTTTCACTCTGCACAGACTCACAGAGGACTAGAGTCTTGGTTATCAGGGGAAGTACATCAGACAGATGAGGTGAGAGGAGGCAGAGGGAGCAGCAAGTTTACCAGACAAACAGAAATTCAAGGTGTTCACATAACATGTGACTTCAGGATCACATAATTTCACAAGCTCATCATGAAAAACAAGAAAAAGGAAGCGTCATTGGTGAATAAAACTGGCCCTTGCCTAGCAGAGAATTTTAAGTGGAGAAAAATGAGAGAAGTGAGATATATTGAATAAAGCTATCAAATCATGTGGTCAAGGGGCACCTGGGTGGCTCAGTGGGTTAAGCTCTGCCTTTGGGTCAGGTCATGATCTCAGGGTCCTGGGATCGAGCCCCACATCGGGCTCTCTGATCAGCGGGGAGCCTGCTTCCTCCTCTCTGCCTGCCTCTCTGCCTACTTGTGATCTCTGCCTGTCAAATAAATAAATAAAATCTTTTTTAAAAAAATCATGTGTTCAAGAGGGAAGAGCACAAGAGTCCAACAGACTGGTCCAGTCCAGCTCCACCAGCCACCACCTGAGTGATCTTGGGGAAATCTCTTCAAACCTTGAGCCTCGGTTTTCTCATCTCCAAAACCCAACCTGGCTTACCAGATCGTTAAGGTGTCTGTCATCTCTAAAGAGCCTAGGAGACAATGAATCGAAGCTCTGCTTCTATATACCTGTTCATAAAACACATCAATAAAGTATCTAGTGCTTATTTTTAAAAAAGAAACCCACTTTTTTAAAAACTCCCTTCACACTAAAATAACTGTCTATACATAAATCTTATGTGTGTACATATACATACGTATATAAGTGTGGGTATGTGTGTGTGTGTGTGTGTGTGCACGCCTGTGTGTGTTATTACAGTTTATTACTTAGGGGAAACGTAAACTGGATTAAGTCACACCTGGTTAAGGTGGAAGGGGAGGGAGAGAAGGGAAGGAAAAGGAGTTTGAAATGTCTGCAGAGCTCATTAGTGCCCCAATACCAAATGATTCAAGGACATCTTTGGCTTCGGTTCAAACAGTTGTTCTGTTCTGAGTAACACGACGACAATCGGAGAAGCCACAGCTGGACTCTGGAAAATCTTGCCTGATTCTTCTGTTATAAAAGTAACAAATCTGCTGTATAGCTTGTGGACCACAGGACCATTTCAGAATGAATCCTGTCAAAGTCAGAGACCCAGAGGAGCTGCTCTATGCAGTTTCTGGTTTAAAAAAAAAAAAAGTGACTTGTTTTTAAGTTGCTTCAGTATGAGGAAAGGCTGAGCAAGCAATTTGGAGAGGTCACAGCTCGAGATGAAAGAAAAAGTGAACGTCTGCGCTCACATGTTGTGATGGGACACATTTTTTTCTTCCTCTCATCTTCCTCAGACCTGGATTCCACAGCGAACTCTCCACACAATTCCAAGGACGGATCTCTTCATCAACATGCATCACTTCCCCACATGGCTTATGTCCTGTTTCTTCTTCTTCCACAGAATTTCATGCCACCCCAAGTGCTACCAACGACACCATTTTATTTAGAAATAAGGAGATGCATCAGGTCTGTCTCAGACACACTCTCCATTCTTCATTAATCCCAGCATCTAAAGCCAGTGGGGACTTCACACACCATCAATTTAGCTGCTTACTCTTAAGGAAGAGTTAATACTTTAAACGTACAGTAACATGATGAGATTAAAATCATAAATTTCTTCCAGAAGTTGTTTAAGTTTCTCCCCAGATGCCTTTTTCACCCACTGCTCTTCAAACTAAGAATAATCCCCATTAAGTTAAGGCACAGATTAATTCAATAAATAATTCCCGTTACTTCAGGGGTTGTTCTAACACCAGAGTAACCTGCCGTCCTTGCACGGTCCTCCAGCCCACCTCTTCACATCTCCTTCCCTGACCCCCACGAAGCTCTCCAGAATCATCTGACCACTGATGAATGGACCCTGGGCCACATGAGAGCCAGTGATGCCAAAATATTTCTAGGGATGGATTTATTTCTCTCCAAATATAGATGATAAGCCATATGGAATTTCTTTCTTGGGGGAGGCAAAAGAAATATTTTCCTTGCTGCCAAACCAATTTTATCCCTCCTTCCCCCACCATCCCGCATCCTGAATTTTTACAGGCAATTTTCGACACGAAAATTTGCATGCACAGTGTAAATTGTCGGGAGCTTTCCTCCTGGAAAGCCAATTTCGTATTATACACCTTCCAACAAACTGACCACATCCTGACCAAAGCTAAGCACTGTGTAATGCTAAGCAGACCTGAGCCTGCAGGAAATAAGATGCCACATTCGGGACAGATGTCAGCCCTTGTCTAGCACCCCGCCTTCCACTCATCCCTCCCTGCAATTAGCCAGGCGTGAGATCTGGAGGTAAGTGGACAGCTTCTCATCCCAAAAGCAAAGGGAAAAAGCCACTTGATGACTGTTTTGCAAATATTTTGCTGAGGTTGACCACTGTCTGAAACTATTTGATTTCTGTGTAAGTGCTTCTTACTAACCCTTTTCTCATGAGACAGCTGAAGACCATCTTAGACATTCTTACATAATCCCAGAGAATTCTAGAACACCATACATTCACACTTTATTTTTAAGGAACCGATGCCTGACAAAAGCTTTTTTGAAGACAGAAAAGCAGCTGAGTGCTAACTCCTGATACATTTAGCAAAATCGAGGTCAGATTCAAGCCAACAGATTTTACTCATGTATGCATTCATTCAAGAAACATTTTCTTGAGCATCTAATCTGCTCAAAATGCTGGGGCCAATGCTTCAGTGATATGAAAAGAGAAGAGACAGCTTCTCCCCTCAAAAAGTTAATAGTGTCATGGGGCGCCTGGGTGGCTCAGTGGGTTAAGCCGCTGCCTTCGGCTCAGGTCATGATCCCAGGTCCTGGGTTCGAGCCCCGAATCGGCCTTTCTGCTCAGCAGGGAGCCTGCTTCCTCCTCTCTCTCTGCCTGTCTCTCTGCTTGTGATCTCTGTCTGTCAAATAAATAAATAAAATCTTTAAAAAAAAAAAAAGTTAATAGCGTCATAGCGTGTGTCTGGGCACAACTGCTCACTCCTCTGCTCAAAAGTTTAGAGTCTAGAGTTTTGAACTAGGAAAATAACAACATACATCCCCCAAGGGCAGAAATCGTTAGGCTGTCGTGTGTGCGTGAGTGTGCAGTCTCATGATGCGTTTTGTAGTCAGATGAAGAAAAATGTAAGCGGAGAGATGATTTATAATTAAATATTGATCCTCATTTGGATACTTAGATTCTCAACACTTTAATTTTTTAGTTTCTCTTAGTCGATAGGAGGGCATCGGGGGTGCAGCTATTTAAAGAAGTAGCTAACACTTCCAGATGATTAAGATGTGGCAAGCTTAACTATGGTAAGCACAACAAAATGCAATTAATGTGTAGAGGTCTTTTATTACAGGCTGCAAGGACACTCGGGGGTGTTCTGATCAGTAGTCAGCTTCTACAGAAGCGAACACTGAGGTCTAGAAGAAAGTGGCCCCGTGATAAAGGCTTACTGATTTTGCCCGGAGCAAACTGTCTCTGCCTGAGATTCATGGCTCTGTCACTCCTACCTTCGACATCGTTCTAATTAGTTTGGTTATTTGATCCTTCGACCCAATAGAAAGCAAATTAGAAAGAAAGAAGATGAAGTTCCTGGCATTGGATGCAGTCATGGCTGCAAACTCCAAGAATTAATATCTAGAAATGAAGACACTAGAGGAAAAGAACTTCTGAAGCGTTACAAGATAAAAACGGCGCATGCGTCTGACGACGTACAGGAGCCTGGTGGCCTGCAAGCTGAGGGCGATAACTCCACACTTTCCACTTACTGCCCCGCAAGGCTGAACTGTGCAGCAGTCTGTCTTTCTCACGCAATTACTCAGTCCCTTCTCCAACTCCTCCTCCTCCTCCTCCTCCTCCTCCTCCTCCTCCTCCTCCTCCTCCTCCTCCTCCTCCTCCTCACTGAGCTCTAACCACACAGCTCTTGGGTTCTGCAAACTTGCCAAGTTCTTTCCCACCTTAGGGCTGTCTCTGCTTCAAACCCTTTCCTTCCCCGGCTTCATGGGGCCATGTCCTTTCTTCAAGATGAGGTTTATACGGGCAACCGTTACTGGGTGGGCACCAGGCAAATATTTGTTGAATAAGTAAATGGAAGAATAAATATCTGAAATGTTAATTCTGTGTCTTTCTTAAAAAGCTATCTCTAGTGTATTCTAGCTCAAAAGAAAAGAGTGAAATACACACAACTGTATGTCTACCGATGATGTTTAAAATGAGTCAGTCTTAAGAATAAAAACAGCAGAGGGTGGCTCAGTCATTAAGCGTCTGCCTTCAGCTCGGGTCATGATCCCAGAGTCCTGGGATCGAGTCCCACATCAGGATCCCCGCTCAGTAAGGAGTCTGCTTCTCCCTCTGCCTGCTGCTCTCTTTCTCCCTGACAAATAAATAGATAAAATCTTATAAGTAAATAAGTAAAGAAACAAACAAATAAAAACAGTAGCAACTTCAGGTAACCAGAAGAATTCTTATTTTCTGAAATACAATCACCACTGAGCTATTACCCAAATGCAGTCATTTCTCTTGAAAACCACATTTTCCTTACTATACACAAGAGAGGTTTGATAACAATGTGGCTACACAGCCTTCATTTTCGTGGAAGAAAGCTACATATCATCAACTCTGGAGGCCATACTTCACATTTTGGTGGGAGAAAGACCATCTACATTTCTGGCTATTACCTTTTCCGATTAATTAAATGAAAGACAATATCAGCTTATTCACTTGGGTTAGGACTCGAGGTCTAATAAGATTAAAAGCTTCTTAAGGCAATTATATTGTTCAGAACAGACCACAGGTCTCTCAAAGGGATCAGATGGTCTGATTGTTTTGCCTAATGTAACTTTCAACTACCCACATATTAATTCCAAGTTCATTTTTATGATCTTTTTGACATTCAGATAATTGAGATTTTTTAACAGTAAAAATTCAAGGCCACATTTTTATCTTCTCAATGATTCGTTAATCCAAAGTTGCTCAGTTCACAAGTCAAAAGAAGATTCCTCTCCGCCCCAGCTGTGCCAATTCAACCTGGGACGGGAAACACGGAATTTTGACACCCTGATGAGCTACCGAGATTTCATGATGGAAATGAAGCTGACAGCTCTGTCAGGGCTGTGAGAAGCAGAAGCAGATCCAGCTCATTCCTGCAGAGATGTGCTGGCTCTCCAGAGCCGAAGATAATCAAAGCAAATTTGGTGGGTAAAATGAGCTGATATAAGTCAAAGACACACAGGAAGAGATATTAAGCAAAAGGATGACATTCACACCCTACTGATCTGATGACTGCTGCCTTCACAAAAGGTTCAGCAACCACTGGGGGAAGGGGAGGCACCTCTCCTGAGGATTCAGCTGTTCCTTACACCCTCCCCCTTCCAGCCCCCTAATCTCATCTCCCTCGTTTGGTCAGGTCATGGAGTTACAGGTCCTTGGTAGGATATATGTTCTACGATGAAACTTCTCATGATCCCAAGTCCCATTCATCCCATAAATTAAATACCTGAATTTTCCAAAGTCATCTTGGGCCGATGTGTACATTCTCTGCCACCTTTCAAACAACCCTTCCAGGTAGATGTTATTATTTACGTCTTGCAGATGAGAAAGACGGAGACTCAAAGAGAAAATTCGCCTAGCCAAGATCAGACAGCTAGCCTATAGTAGTGCCGGGATCGAAACCCACACCCTTCAGAATGATACTATTCTCTTGACTTCCACTGTTGCAGATAGAACCCCCATTCTCACTGAGGAAGTTATTGAGTGTTTACTGCTAAAGGAAGACATTTTTCTTTTATAAAATGGAATTTCAAGAAAACATCCACAAACACATTCTATAATCTTGACATCAATAAATACTAACTTCACCTGAGACAATGTTCTGGGTTTCCCAAGAGGCCTACAAGGTCACTTTCCAGCCCATGTGTGAACAAGACACACCTCCGGTTTACACTCTGCAGAGGTGACGAGGTGATGAGCAATGCTGCCCCCCAGCCTAAAGGAATTTGGAAGCTCTGTCTCAGGAAAGCAGACAGCCTCTGGTAGCTGAGACGCAAATTCTACGCACAGTGGTTTTTACAGCAATCACTGAACTAGATGGTTACGTTCTGTAAGTTTTGTTCAAGAAAACTCTTTAAGGTATGGAGAGATTCCTTTATAAAAAACTTTATTGGTTTCTAGTTTTGGAGTATGTACTTGTTTTTATCCCCTGACCTTGAGGGGGGTGTTGTGGGGGGAGGCATGCACACGTGTGTGGCTGATAAGTAGATAAATGTTCTTATTACTAATATGTCATACTTACTGTGAACTCGGATGATGAATTTAAAAAGTAACAATACATGGGGAGTTAGGGGAAGGTATTTGGGGGAAATTGGAAGGGGAGGTGAACAATGAGAGACTATGGACTCTGAAAAACAATCTGAAGGGTTTGAAGAGGTGGGGGGTGGGAGGTTGGGGGAACCAGGTGGTGGGTATTAGAGAGGGCACGGATTGCATGGAGCACCGGGTGTGGTACAAAAACAATGAATACTGTTATGCTGAAAATAAATAATTAAAAAAATGATTAAAAAATAAATAAATAATAAAAAGTAACAATACAAAAATCACTATTTGATTAACTTTCCAATAAATTAAATGCTATTTAATCTGTCTGTTAAATGCTATTTAATGCTATTAAATCTGTCCGCTATACCCTTTATCTGGTGAAATAAAAGAAATGCAAGATTTAGGTTCTTGGTCTACCACTTTCCCTCTCGGAGATTCTGTCGTCGTTTGCAAAGTAGAGAATGGCTAAGACACCTACTTCAGAAAGTTACGTGGAGACTCAAATAAAGTCATTCGGGTGAAGACTTTTTGTAAGGGATGCCTGGGTGACTCAGTTGGTTAACTGACTGCCTTCTGCTGAGGTCATGATCCCAGGATCCTGGGATCAAGTCCCACACTGGGCTCCTTGCTCAGCAGGGAGCCTGCTTCTCTCTCTGCCTCTGCCTGCCACTCTGCCTGCTTGTGCTCTCTATCTCTCTGACAAATAAATAAATAAATAAGATTTTTTTTTTAAAAAGACTTTTTGTAAATGACAATGCCTAATAGACCCTCTTATTAATTAGCCAGAGTCTTATCTAACTCAGAATCTATCTTTTTATACCATCATAAGAGATTCCACTTGGCAACAGTCTCTGTAGCTTCAGAAGGTCATGGTGTTGCTGGATTTGATGTTTCCTTTTGACATTATTAAATTTAGGGATATCTTTTTCCCCAGGAGTTACCAAGGTCACAATTCTGGTCTGGTTGTGGCGGCTGCCCTGCTCCTCCCAAGGTGGGAAGTTGACCTTGTGGGATGTTAGAATGAGGGCCAAGCAAGAAGAGATGTGGGAATGGCTTTGAAAGCAAGACAGACTTAAACTAGACTGATGTCCCCTGGGTCACTTCCGGAAGAGCCAGCATGTTAAGATCAGTTGGAGGCCTGAGGACCAGGAAGAGGAAGCATGATGTCCATATTTAAATGCCCAGGAGGGGGGAGGAAAACCCTCCTCATGTTGCATTAATATTTTCAGTGACTTTTCAGATAATATGCAGGCCTATAACGATTACAGTGTGGTTAGGAAATGAACAGTAATGAACAGTGTTGAATCATTTCATCTTCTAAGAAAAAAATCAAGAACAAAGTCTAATGATTATCCCTAGCAAGTAAAATATTGCAGACCACAAAATGGTTTGCCATTCTAATCCATTTCAAGCATAAACAAACACATTCTTGCATGCACACACACCCCTACACGGAAACCATGGTCAGAAGCCGAAAGAGTTAATTTAGACCTTGGAGAAAACCCACTTTAAGCACTGGTTCAAAAGCTCTTAAATAGCAGAAAAATCAATACACTTTTATCAGACTTCAGTGTTTATAGAAGCAATACAAAACAGGATTTTGTTAAATGTATATATTATGCCAGATCAAACTATAAGTTAAAACATCTGTGTCCAAGTTAATCTCAGATACAGCATGGAGATTATTTGAATTGTGTGTTTCCTTTTGTGACCTTTTTAGATGTGGCTTGGGAGGGGATAGGAGGGGGAATAATTTTCTTAAGCTTTTAGTTGCCTGCAACGGTGCCAACAGTTGAACACAACAGCAATATTTTTTTTAAGTCACCCAGATGAATAACAAAAAAATAAAGAAAACCTTTTAGTAATTTCAAAATAGTGTTGTATAGAGAATCTTAAAAAATAAATTATAGACACATAAATATAGGTATGTGGATCTAAGGCTGCTATAGGCTATCCATGACATAAAATTTTCAATTAAAACCACGTTTATGACCAATAATCACATTCTGAAAAGGCAGACACAACTTGCTAGTGGATATACTACTTCCCCGATGAAATGAACCTTAAAACACAAGCAAATATGATGTACTTGGTTTAACATGCACCGATGTTTTTAACACAATAAAGTCTTACAGAAAATGTCTTATAGAAAGTTCTGAGTTCCTGTTTAGAGGAGACAAGAAAACAAGAATTGAAGTTGATGGAAGCTTTCTTTTTTTAGATCTGTTTTTAAGGGATCAGACATCTGTAAATCAAATCCATTTTGATTGAAACAATAAATTTGAGTCAATTCTGAAATTTCATTTCAAAAGTGTAAGAGAGAAATTCATGGGACCCCTCAAAGTAAATGACAGGCCCGGTCTCTGAAATATGTCAGGAACACATTAACACCATGTAAAAATAACAGCAGAGCCAAACCAAAGTCACAACGGCCAAATGTCCTGAAAACGAGGCTCTAGGAAAGGAACTTGTGGATCTAATATTAGTTGTGTCTTTGGTAAGTGACTGGGACTTCTGATTTAATTCCCTTAACAAGTATTTTTGGTGCAGTCATGCTCTTCCTTCTTTGTTTAGCCGATTATGTGCTGGTGAGGAGACAAGAATTCGAGATTAATAAGACGGAATTATAGATGCTCCAAGCGGAGCAGTCATCCAACAATCTACAGATATTTGCTGTTTGTCGTTTGTATATTATGCCCACACTCTGTTCTAGGTGCCAGAAACATAACCATGAACACAGTATAAAAAAATGAGCTCATGGCATTTACGTTCTAGTGGAGAGAAAGGCCACACACGCACACATACACACACACACACACACAGTACATATCTATATCTAAGGCCAGGCGTTGATGAGTAATATAATGAAAATGAAGCCAGGAAAGGGAACAGAGAATAAAGGAAGAGCACCATGTCAGGTAAAACCTCTGTTGAGGTGACATTTGAGCAGAGCCCTGAATAAGGAAGGGAGCCCCGTGGTTGTCTGTAGAAAAGCATCCCACAAAGACAGAATAGCAAACACAGCAGTAACAGACTAGGCCCAGAAATGTATCCACCATTACATCAGGCCTTTGTTCCTTTCATCAAAACCATGTTCCCTTCAACCTTTCAGAATATACCACAGCAATATCGCAACTTAGTCACATAAGTCATCAGTGTGTATCAAGAATTAGTTGATTCTGCCCAGTGTGACTACAAGCAGAGAGCAGGCTTCATTAGCCTCTGGATAACAAAGAGATCTAGGGAACAAACGCTGTGTCTTAGATTCTTAACAGTGATTGAGTAATAATAAAGAACTGGGAGAACACTATGGAATGGGGAAGTAAGAAGACAGTAACAAGGAATCCTGCCTATTTTTCAACTGCCCAAAGGCCAGTCCTGATAATGATACCTGCCCATATTCACAACGTGTTTCCAGTGCCCACCCTACTTCTGCAGGATCCAGGGCTTCCGGTCAAAGGGCATGGTTATCCAGCCCACATTATCATTCTTCCCAGGGCACAGGAAGTTGGATGTGGTTCCACTTCTAAGAGAATACAGTTAGTAAATGCCTTTTATCTAGACCAGACTAATACTGGGCCCTTTGGAGGTTGGAAAATTATCTTCATTCCTAATATACTAAAAGACTGTTCTTAATTAATAAATGTCTCCTAGAGTGTCCTATTCAATAGCAGAAAGGAAAACTAATTATTAAAAAGATCTGAGTCCTTTCATCCTTGGGTACGGGAAGTTAGGACCAGCCCCTCCTATGACAGGCCATGTTAACAAGAACCACTGGCCCAGGGCTGAGTAATAATAAGCCTTTTTTATGTTATAAAATTATCTTCATTCTCAGATGTTAAATCAGAGTCTAAAGGAACGGATAAATCTCTAGCAAGAAAAAAAACTGTAATTCCAATTAATGACTTGAGGTAAGTAAACAGAATAAACATTAATTCTTACATATACAACAATTTCAAGTGCATTCCTTTCCCCCATCATACTTACATTAGTATTATTTTTAATTTTATTTTTTATAAACATATATTTTTATCCCCAGGGGTACACGTCTGCGAATCGCCAGGTTTACACACTTCACAGCACTCACCATAGCACATACTCTCCCCAATATCCATAACCCCACCCCCCCTCTCTCAACCCCCCTCCCTGCATCAACCCTCAGTTTGTTTTGTGAGATTAAGAGTCACTTATGGTTTGTCTCCCTCCCAATCCCATCTTGTTACATTTATCCTTCTCCTACCCCCTTAACCCCCCATATTGCATCTCCTCTCCCTCATATCAGGGAGATCATATGATAGTTGTCTTTCTCCGATTGACTTATTTCGCTAAGCATGATACCCTCTAGTTCCATCCACGTCGTCGCAAATGGCAAGATTTCATTTCTTTTGATGGCTGCATAGTATTCCATTGTGTATATATACCACTTCTTCTTTATCCATTCGTCTGTTGATGGACATCTAGGTTCTTTCCATAGTTTGGCTATTGTAGACATTGCTGCTATAAACATTCGGGTGCACGTGCCCCTTCGGATCACTACGTTTGTATCTTTAGGGTAAATACCCAGCAGTGCAATTGCTGGGTCATAGGGTAGTTCTATTTTCAACATTTTGAGGAACCTCCATGCTGTTTTCCAGAGTGGTTGCACCAGCTTGCATTCCCACCAACAGTGTAGGAGGGTTCCCCTTTCTCCGCATCCTCGCCAGCATCTGTCATTTCCTGACTTGTTCATTTTAGCCATTCTGACTGGGGTGAGGTGATATCTCACTGTGGTTTTGATTTGTATTTCCCTGATGCCGAGTGATATGGAGCACTTTTTCATGTGTCTGTTGGCCATCTGGATGTCTTCTTTGCAGAAATGTCTGTTCATGTCCTCTGCCCATTTCTTGATTGGATTCTTTGTTCTTTGGGTGTTGAGTTTGCTAAGTTCTTTATAGATTTTGGACACTAGCCCTTTATCTGATATGTCATTTGCAAATATCTTCTCCCATTCTGTCAGTTGTCTTTTGGTTTTGTTCACTGTTTCCTTTGCTGTGCAAAAGCTTTTGATCTTGATAAAATCCCAATAGTTCATTTTTGCCCTTGCTTCCCTTGCCTTTGGTGATGTTCCTAGGAAGATGTTGCTGCGGCTGAGGTCGAAGAGGTTGCTGCCTGTGTTCTCCTCGAGGATTTTGATGGATTCCTTTCTCACATTGAGATCCTTCATCCATTTTGAGTCTATTTTCGTGTGTGGTGTAAGGAAATGATCCAATTTCATTTTTCTGCATGTGGCTGTCCAATTTTCCCAACACCATTTATTGAAGAGGCTGTCTTTTTTCCATTGGACATTCTTTCCTGCTTTGTCGAAGATGAGTTGACCATAGAGTTGAGGGTCTATTTCTGGGCTCTCTATTCTGTTCCATTGATCTATGCGGTACATTAGTATTATTTTATTTTAAAATAATTTTTAGGTGATGACTAAAGTCATACAGACTTATTGTTTGAAACTTTGCCTATTTTTAACAAGTAAATTGCCTACAATTCAACAACTCAGATCTAAGAAAGATTAATATTTTGATATGTTTCCTTCCTTTCAGTTATTTCATATATAAACATATACACACACTCATATTATAGAAGAATCCTGTCTCACAGGCAAATATTCTGATTCAGTAAATCTGGTTAGGCCTGGGTTCAATGAGTTTCCTTGCAAACGTGTGTGATGTAGATAGATTGTCATTACCAAAATGGTGATGTTTTTGATGCTGGATTTTCTGAATCAATCCAATAACTTGGGGGCTCGCAAACTGTAGCCCTGCAGGTCAAATCCAGCTGCCACCTGTTTTTATAAATAAAGTTTTATTAGAACACACCACACCTATTGGTGTATTAACCATAGCTGCTCTTTTCTACAATGACAGCGTTCAGTTGCAAGAGTGACTGCGACACAGACTGTTAAGTCCTGCAAAGCCTGAAGTTGGTACATTCTGGCCAGCCCCTTACAGAGGAAGTGTGTGGACCACGCCTTCCCCCACCATCAACCTCCCAGAAGAAAAATACAATACATGTGTCCAACTACCCCCTCCTCCATATTTCTTTTGCCTTGGTTAGGTTTTTCACTGCCATAGTCTGAGTTTCCAAACCAGCATGTCCTTATTGAATTATTAGAGGCTTAGGGACACACTATAGTTTTCTTTCACTTTTTGCTTTATGTACCCTCAGCTGCAAGGTGGTGTTCTCAAGGTGCTGAGGGGTAAGAGAGATAGTAGGTAAAGGCAGTCTAATGGAAACAGTTCTGATTTGGGGAACAATGTAGAGAAGCTTCTCAAGTATACCTACAGTCCTACTGTGACTACCCACCAGAAGCTGTCCTTTCAGATCACGCTATAAAGTAATTGCCAGTTCCTTAATTATCAAAATGGATTCCCTAGAGGGAGTACTGCTTCCATTTAGAATGCAGAAAGCCACAAGAGGGTCTTCCCCTAACAAGGAGAAAGGGCTGAATAATTTACCACCATGACTTCTCTTGAGCACACCCTCGAGCTTAAAGAAGCAGGGCAACCAGGGGAACCAAAGTTCAAAGGGATCAGCCCTCTGGGAAGAGGTGGGACACAAAAAATATTTCACCTGTGGCAGAGTGTGGGAAGAAGAGATGACTGCCATAAATGCTATTAAAAAGCAAAGACCTAAAGTTTTTTTGTTTTGTTTTGTTTTTTAAAAGATTTTATTTATTTATTTGTCAGAGAGAGAGAGGGAGAGAGAGCGAGCACAGGCAGACAGAATGGCAGGCAGAGGCAGAGGGAGAAGCAGGCTCCCTGCCAAGCAAGGAGTCTGATGTGGGACTCGATCCCAGGACGCTGGGATCATGACCTGGGCCGAAGGCATCTGCTCAACCAACTGAGCCACCCAGGCGTCCCAAGACCTAAAGTTTTTAACAAATTCTTCAAGTCTGACCATCAGGGAGCATGACAGGATAACTGGAAGGTGCAGGAAAGAGGTCCACACACTAGCAAGCTCTGTTCCATGGGTACACACAGGACAGGAGGCTGGAGAGAGCCCCTTCAGTGCACATGCAAGCAAGTGTGCTCAGCTGCTACTAGGAGACAAGAATTAATCCCACTCACTTGCCTGGACCCTCCTCTAATCATTGGAAGAAAAGCCCAAACGACAACAGGGAGGCAGAAAACGTTCAGCTATCCAAGCCAAGGCAAAGATCCACGCCACCTACACATTCCACAGGAACCGTGAACTCAACATGTCCAAATTAGAACTCGTTTCCTTCCACTCAAAACCTCTACTAACCACGATGTCCTCAGTAAGTACAACCACAAACTTTGGAGTTCAGCATGACTCCTTCTCTCTGGCCTTCATTCCTTCAGGTGAAATCATGTCTTCCTAAATCTCTCTCAGATCTAAAAAAGGGCAGCATTTTTTTAAAGATTTTTTTTTTATCCATTTATTTGAGAGAGAGAGCACGCATACACGGTGGGGAGGGGCAGAGGAAGAGAGAGAAGCAGACTCCCCACTAAGCAGGGAGCCTGCAGCAGGGCTTTGATCCTGGACCCTGAGATCATGACCTGAGCCAAAGGCAGATGCTTAACCGACTGAGCCACCCATGTATCCCAATTAGGAGAGCCTTTTAATTCCACTGTTAGGATTCACTTCCAGGGCATTCAGCCCCTTCCCCTCTGTCTCATACAAGTGATCGGTATCCGTCCCTTCTTAAAATTTCAGAATCTCTCCACATCCACACTCCTCAGCATGGTGGAAAAACACACTCACCTACCTTTCAAATGCTTTCCCCCACCCCCAGGCCCACCCTGAACCCTCTGCTCCAGTCATCACATGGTCACCAACAACGGGCAAACTTTTACACTTCAGTACCATATGAATCGGGCACTCCTCCTGCAAGATCCTTTCCTGACCCTTCTATCTGGTAAGCCTGCATTTGCTTTGATGCTTAAGCATTGACTCCAATTTCCCTCAGCCCCTTAGCCCCAGTGTGCTGCCCATTATTTGCCCACTAAACTGTGATCCCCTGAGATGAGAGCTATCGATCCACTATGTGCTATTCCCAACAGAAACCCCAGACCCTAGCACAATGGGTGGCACATAGTAGATGTTCAATTTGTTTATTGACTAAATGTTAAGGCAGAAATGAAGACATGGACATGACAACCTCAGATGCAATAAACCATTGAAGGTTAATGATCAGTGCTACCTTATGGGAGGCAACCCAGCTGTCCAGGGTTGAAATACAAACTTCTGCTCCTGTTTAAGAGCTCTGAAGGAGATTTTGGGAAAACGGAGCTCAATTTTCCCATTCCACTTAGAGAAGAGAACACCTAAATAAAGTTGGTTTATTTTTTATTTTTTTAAATGATGGTTTTTGCCACTCCAGGCTTTGGTAAGGTAGATGCCTTCATTGAGGCGCTGCGAGAATTCTGTAGCAAGCCGCTTTTACTTACCTAGGTTGAAAGGCTGGTATCTAAGCCTACCCATTCATGAGTAATTTCTGAAGGGTATGTGTTCAGTGATAGCACTCCTAAATGAATCCAAACACAGGCGATGCTTTAAGGAAAGAACAATGTGGTGATAATCACCATTTAATTTCAAGTGTTGCATATTTGTTTCAACAAATTTCAAAACATTTCCCAAGGGATTTTAAAGAAAGTCACCAAGTATGTTTAACAAAACAACATATGGAATGCTAATTTTGTTGTGATGCTACACTCTAATACAGCAAGAAACAGATTTTTCATAAAATCAGCAGATTTGCAAACACTAATTAAGAAACATTGAAAACTATCAAGGTCAATTTAAAAATCCATTTGAAAACAAATATTCCTAGTCTTGTTAGTTGTAGTAATTTCCCACTAGGGATTTGCTGCACATCAACAAACTTCCACCAACCAAGTCTTGCAGTAAAGGTAAATAAATAAAGGTCTACTTTCGATTTTCGATACCAAGCCGAACAAGTGTGGTTTGGAAGTTTGGATGGAAATAACCAATCTGTCTCTATTGGTATAAGCTCTACTCAGGAATCGAAGATCTTTGGGGTACAGGATTTCTACTTAAGATATATCACTCCTGAGAGACTTTCCAGGAGTTCAGTGCTTGCCATAAGGGAGCACGCTGTGATGCTGTTAACTTTGTGAGAATAATTCTCTCCTTGTGTGGAGAGAGCAAGGAACCCCCAGAAATTAGTTTGACAACCAAAACCTTAATGAATGCTGCCCTCTGCCCTGTCTGTGCCCATTGTTTTTCCTGCTTCTCTGTCCTTTGGGCATGTCACTGACATAGAAGTACACATAGCTGCCCCTGTATGTATTATGTGCACATGGATATATATGTGTGCATATGTGTATGTGTGTGTGTGTGTCCCTTTCCAAACACTCAGAGTTTCGACCAGTAAGTATTGACTAAGTACTCACTAGGTCAACCTAGCTACATACTCAGGGGTACTCATCTGTCATCAAAATTAATTCCATGCGAGGGAGGAGTCAAGATGGCGGAGAAGTACCAAGCTGAGACTACTTCAGGTAGCGGGAGATCAGCTAAATAGCTTATCTAAAGATTGCAAACACCTACAAATCCAACGGGAGATTGAAGAGAAGAAGAACAACAATTCCAGAAACAGAAAATCAACCACTTTCTGCAAGGTAGGACTGGCGGAGAAGTGAATCCAAAGCGACGGGAAGATAGACCGCGGGGAGAGGGGCCGGCTCCCGGCGAGCGGCGGAGCAACGGAGCAAAATCAGGACTTTTAAAAGTCTGTTCCGCTGAGGGACATCGCTCCAGAGGCTTAACTGGGGTGAAGCCCAGGCGGGGTCAGCGCGGCCTCAGGTCCCGCAGGGTCGCAGAAGGATCAGGGGTGTCTGAGTGTCGCAGAGCTACCCGGTATTAGAACAGGGAAGCCGGCTACAGAGACAGAGCCGAGGAGTGACTCTCAGCTCGGGGTTACCGTGAACCGGTCGCAGGCTCGGTCAGCTCAGAGTGCGGCCGGAGGCCAGGGTGACGGGAGTCATTGGGCGCTGTTCTCTGAGGGCGCACTGAGGAGTGGGGCCCCGGGCTCTCGGCTCCTCCGGGCCGGACACCGGGAGGCCGCCATCTTCATTCCCGCCCTCCGGACTCTACGAAAGCGCTCAGGGAACAAAAGCTCCCAAAAGCAAACCCAGCAAACCCGAGCGGATTACTCAGCCTGGCCCCGGGTAAGGGCGGTGCAACTCCGCCTGGGGCAAAGACACTTGAGAATCACTACAACAGGCCCCTCTCCCAGAAGATCAACGAGAAACCCAGCCAGGACCAAGTTCACCTACCAAGGAGTGCAGTTTCAATACCAAGGAGACCGCTGGAATTCCAGAGGAGAAGAAAGCAAAGCATGGAACTCATAGCTTTCTCCCCATGATTCTTTAGCCTTGCAGTTAATTTAATTTTTTTTCTTTTTCAATTTTTTTGTCTTCTTCTGCTAAATTTTTTAACTTTTACCGTTTTCTTTTTTTAATGTTTTTTAAATAGCTTACCTAATATATATATTTTTTTCCTTTTTATATTTTTTATCAGCTTACTTTTTTTAATAGTTTCTTTTTTTTTTCCTACTTCTGAACCCCTTTTTATCCCCTTTCTCCCCCCTCACGATTTGGGATCTCTTCTGATTTGGCTAAAGCATATTTTCCTGGGGTTGTTGCCACCCTTTTAGTATTTTACTTGCTCCTTCATATACTCTTATCTGGACAAAATGACAAGGCGAAAAAATTCACCACAAAAAAAAGAACAAGAAGCAGTACCAAAGGCTAGGGACCTAATCAATACAGACATTGGTAATATGTCAGATATAGAGTTCAGAATGACGATTCTCAAGGTTCTAGCTGGGCTTGAAAAAGGCATGGAAGATATTAAAGCAACCCTCTCGGGAGATATAAAAGCCCTTTCTGGAGAAATAAAAGAACTAAAATCTAACCAAGTTGAAATCAAAAAAGCTATTAATGAGGTGCAATCAAAAATGGAGGCTCTCACTGCTAGGATAAATGAGGCAGAAGAAAGAATTAGCGTTATAGAAGACCAAATGACAGAGAATAAAGAAGCTGAGCAAAAGAGGGACAAACAGCTACTGGACCACAAGGGGAGAATTCGAGAGATAAGTGACACCATAAGACGAAACAACATTAGAATAATTGGGATTCCAGAAGAAGAAGAAACGGAGAGGGGAGCAGAAGGTATAGTGGAGAGAATTATTGGAGAGAATTTCCCCAATATAGCAAAGGGAACAAGCATCAAAATCCAGGAGGTTCAGAGAACCCCCCTCAAAATCAATAAGAATAGATCCACACCCCGTCACCTAATAGTAAAATTTACAAGTCTTAGTGACAAAGAAAAGATCCTGAAAGCAGCCCCGGAAAAGAAGTCTGTAACATACAATGGTAAAAATATTAGATTGGCAGCAGACTTATCCACAGAGACCTGGCAGGCCAGAAAGAGCTGGCATGATATATTCAGAGTACTAAATGAGAAAAAACATGCAACCAAGAATACTATATCCAGCTAGGCTATCATTGAAAATAGAAGGAGAGATTAAAAGCTTCCAGGACAAACAAAAACTGAAAGAATTTGCAAATACCAAACCAGCTCTACAGGAAATATTGAAAGGGGTCCTCTAAGCAAAGAGAGACCCTAAAAGTAGTAGATCAGAAAGAAACAGAGACAATATACAATAACAGTCACCTTACAGGCAATACAATGGCACTAAATTCATATCTCTCAATACTTACCCTGAATGTTAATGGGCTAAATGCCCCAATCAAGAGACAAAGGGTATCAGAATGGATAAAAAAACAAAACCCATCTATATGTTGCCTACAAGAAACTCATCTTAAACCCGAAGACACCTCCAGGTTTAAAGTGAGGGGGTGGAAAAGAATTTACCATGCTAATGGACATCAGAAGAAAGCAGGAATGGCAATCCTTATAGCAGATCAATTAGATTTTAAGCCAAAGACTACAATAAGAGATGAGGAAGGACACTATATCATACTCAAAAGAACTGTCCAAAAAGAAGATCTAACAATTTTAAATATCTATGCCCCTAACGTGGGAGCAGCCAACTACATAAACCAATTAATAACAAAATCAAAGAAACACATCGACAAGAATACAATAATAGTAGGGGATTTTAACACTCCCCTCACTGAAATGGACAGATTATCCAAGCAAAAGATCACCAAGGAAATCAAGGCCTTAAATGACACACTGGACCAGATGGACATCACAGATATATTCAGAACATTTCATCCCAAAGCAACAGAATACACATTCTTCTCTAGTGCACATGGAACATTCTCCAGAATAGATCACATTCTTGGTCCTAAATCAAGTCTCAACCGGTATCAAAAGATTGGGATCATTCCCTGCATATTTTCAGACCACAATGCTCTAAAGCTAGAACTCAATAACAAGAGGAAATTTGGAAAGAACCCAAATACATGGAGACTAAACAGCATCCTTCTAAAGAATGAATGGGTCAACCAGGAAATTAAAGAAGAATTGAAAAAATTTATGGAAACAACTGATAATGAAAACACAACGGTTCAGAATCTGTGGGACACAACAAAGGCAGTCCTGAGAGGAAAATATATAGCGGTACAAGCCTTTCTCAAGAAACAAGAAAGATCTCAGGTACACAACCTAACCCTACACCTAAAGGAGCTGGAGAAAGAACAAAAAAGAAACCCTAAACCCAGCAGGAGAAGAGAAATCATAAAGATCAGAGCAGAAATCAATGAAGTAGAAACCAAAAAAACAGTAGAACAAATCAACAAAACTAGGAGCTGGTTCTTTGAAAGAATTAATAAGATTGATAAACCCCTGGCCAGACTTATCAAAAAGAAAAGAGAAAGGACCCAAATAAATAAAATCATGAATGAAAGAGGAGAGATCACAACGAACACCAAAGAAATACAGACAATTATTGAACATACTATGAGCAACTCTACGCCAACAAATTTGACAATCTGGAAGAAATGGATGCATTCCTAGAGACATATAAACTACCACAACTGAACCAGGAAGAAATGGAAAGCCTGAACAGACCCATAACCAGTAAGGAGATTGAAACAGTCATCAAAAATCTCCAAACAAACAAAGGCCCAGGGTCAGATGGCTTCCCGGGGGAATTCTACCAAACATTTAAAAAAGAACTAATTCCTATTCTCCTGAAACTGTTCCAAAAAATAGAAATAGAAGGAAAACTTCCAAACTCATTTTATGAGGCCAGCATCACCTTGATCCCAAAACCAGACAAGGATCCCATCAAAAAAGAGAACTACAGACCAATATCCTTGATGAACACAGATGCAAAAATTCTCACCAAAATACTAGCCAATAGGATTCAACAGTACATTAAAAGGATGATTCACCACGACCAAGTGGGATTTATTCCAGGGCTGCAAGGTTGGTTCAACATCCGCAAATCAATCAATGTGATACAACACATTAATAAAAGAAAGAACAAGAACCATATGATACTCTCCATAGATGCTGAAAAAGCATTTGACAAAATACAGCATCCCTTCCTGATCAAAACTCTTCAAAGTGTAGGGATAGACGGCACATACGTCAATATTATCAAAGCCATCTATGAAAAACCCACCGCAAATATCATTCTCAATGGAGAAAAACTGAAAGCTTTTCCGCTAAGGTCAGGAACACGGCAGGGATGTCCGTTTTCACCACTGCTATTCAACATAGTACTAGAAGTCCTAGCCTCAGCAATCAGACAACAAAAGGAAATTAAAGGCATCCAAATCTGCAAAGAAGAAGTCAAACTATCACTCTTCGCAGATGATATGATTCTCTATGTGGAAAACCCAAAAGACTCCACTCCAAAACTGCTAGAACTTGTACAGGAATTCAGTAAAGTGTCAGGATATAAAATCAATGCACAGAAATCAGTTGCATTTCTCTACACCAACAACAAGACAGAAGAAAGAGAAATCAAGGAGTCCATCCCATTTACAATTGCACCCAAAACTATAAGATACCTAGGAATAAACCTAACCAAAGAGACTAAGAATCTGTACACAGAAAACTATAAAGTACTCATGAAAGAAATTGAGGAAGACACAAAGAAATGGAAAAATGTTCCATGCTCCTGGATTGGAAGAATAAATATTGTGAAAATGTCTATGCTACCTAAAGCAATCTACACATTCAATGCAATTCCTATCAAAGTACCATCCATTTTTTTCAAAGAAATGGAACAAATAATCCTAAAATTTATATGGAACCAGAAAAGACCTCGAATAGCCAAAGCAATATTGAAAAAGAAAGCCAAAGTTTGTGGCATCACAATTCTGGACTTCAAGCTCTATTACAAAGCTGTCATCATCAAGACAGCATGGTACTGGCACAAAAACAGACACATAGATCAATGGAACAGAATAGAGAGCCCAGAAATAGACCCTCAACTCTATGGTCAACTCATCTTCGACAAAGCAGGAAAGAATGTCCAATGGAAAAAAGACAGCCTCTTCAATAAATGGTGTTGGGAAAATTGGACAGCCACATGCAGAAAAATGAAATTGGATCATTTCCTTACACCACACACGAAAATAGACTCAAAATGGATGAAGGATCTCAATGTGAGAAAGGAATCCATCAAAATCCTCGAGGAGAACACAGGCAGCAACCTCTTCGACCTCAGCCGCAGCAACATCTTCCTAGGAACATCACCAAAGGCAAGGGAAGCAAGGGCAAAAATGAACTATTGGGATTTTATCAAGATCAAAAGCTTTTGCACAGCAAAGGAAACAGTGAACAAAACCAAAAGACAACTGACAGAATGGGAGAAGATATTTGCAAATGACATATCAGATAAAGGGCTAGTGTCCAAAATCTATAAAGAACTTAGCAAACTCAACACCCAAAGAACAAAGAATCCAATCAAGAAATGGGCAGAGGACATGAACAGACATTTCTGCAAAGAAGACATCCAGATGGCCAACAGACACATGAAAAAGTGCTCCATATCACTCAGCATCAGGGAAATACAAATCAAAACCACAGTGAGATATCACCTCACCCCAGTCAGAATGGCTAAAATGAACAAGTCAGGAAATGACAGATGCTGGCGAGGATGCGGAGAAAGGGGAACCCTCCTACACTGTTGGTGGGAATGCAAGCTGGTGCAACCACTCTGGAAAACAGCATGGAGGTTCCTCAAAATGTTGAAAATAGAACTACCCTATGACCCAGCAATTGCACTGCTGGGTATTTACCCTAAAGATACAAACGTAGTGATCCGAAGGGGCACGTGCACCCGAATGTTTATAGCAGCAATGTCTACAATAGCCAAACTATGGAAAGAACCTAGATGTCCATCAACAGACGAATGGATAAAGAAGAAGTGGTATATATACACAATGGAATACTATGCAGCCATCAAAAGAAATGAAATCTTGCCATTTGCGACGACGTGGATGGAACTAGAGGGTATCATGCTTAGCGAAATAAGTCAATCGGAGAAAGACAACTATCATATGATCTCCCTGATATGAGGGAGAGGAGATGCAATATGGGGGGTTAAGGGGGTAGGAGATGAATAAATGTAATAAGATGGGATTGGGAGGGAGACAAACCATAAGTGACTCTTAATCTCACAAAACAAACTGAGGGTTGATGGGAGAAGGGGGGTTGGGGGGCATGGGTTTATGGATATTGGGGAGGGTATGTGCTATGGTGAGTGCTGTGAAGTGTGTAAACCTGGCGATTCGCAGACGTGTACCCCTGGGGATAAAAATATATGTTTATAAAAAATAAAATTTAAAAAAAAATTAATTCCATGCACAGCGGATGAACAGTTGTATTATATTTATAGTCTCTGACAGCAGATCCACCAGTAACACGCCTCAAGATGTTTTAAACAGGCTAATTTACAACAAACTCCCCTTTCGCCTAAGAACCCTAGACCAATGACAAAAAAGGAGCTGATTTGAATCCAAGGAGCAAAGATAACACTATTTTATTGCATATTCAACTCTTCTGTGTTAAATAGTTCAACATATTACTATTTTGTCTTGTCTTATTCCAGAACGGGCTTAGAGTAGTTTTGTTTGGAATAAGCGTGAAACTGGCTGAATTTGGGAAAGTTACTATTAACTGGAATTTGGCCTTTAGTTCCTATTGTATCCCTTTTGATGAAATTGGAAGCAGGATAATATATATTTGAGTGGGTCAGTCCTCTGTCCCACAGACCCCCAACACTGGACTGGCCAGAGGATGGCTAAAAAGTCTTAAAATAAAGAAGCAAAAGTTGTATGAAGCGAAGACAAAGATATACCAGAGTAAATGTCATGATTATTTGAACTTGTCTACTGATTCCTTGAGGAATGCTATCTCGTGAACAAATGAACTTCTTCTCCTTACCTCTTTCATTTCACTTCACTATTTATAATAAAAATGAGGAGGATCTGAGATGATGGGGTGGGAAGAACAATCTTGGCCAAAAAGAGACTATTAGACTTAATTTAATCTTATGTCTAGGGTTTTTATTATAGATACAAACAGCACAGCAACTAAGACACCAAACATGGGAAATTTTAAAACATTATTTATTGCTAAGTCTAAAACACTCAAACATCACAGCACAGTGATTGCCAAATCTAAATTAGAGTCTGTGGGATTTTTAAAAGTTTCTCTTCAGGGGAACGTTTCAGCTCTACGGAGAGGTGTGATACGTAAGAAGATGGAGCATCTGGCTGGAGACCAATTTGCCTATGAGCCCAAACCAAGTGGACCCATATGGACAGCTTTTATAAAATCATAAACGGTAAAGCTGAAGAAAACGCTAGGCTCAGACTGCTTTCACAGCACTCATGGGGTTATAACAAATTCTGACTAAACCTAAGGAATTTTCAAATAATCTATTTTTTATTTATTCATGTTTATCCACAGTGGTTTTTCTTTTCATTTCTCTGCTTTTATTTGGATGTTTAAAAATTCACGGCTACTCAAGCATTTTGTTTAAATACCACAGACAAGTCACTCGTCTTTCCTTCGTGAAGGAGAAAAGAAACGTTAACGAGACAGATAATCAAAGTCCCCAAAACAGACAGGAAAGACTAGAACTAATGCATTTTCTTTTTAAAATATGCATAACATAAAATAAACCATCTAACCATTTCCGAGTACACAACTGCATTAAGTACATACATAATATTACACAATCATCACAACTATCTATTTCCAAAATGTTTTTATCATCTTAAACAGCAGCTTAGTATCAATAAAACAATAACCCCCTACTTTCATTCCTCCCCCAGTAAACTCTCCTCTACTTTCTGTCTCTATGAATTTGCCTGTTCTAGATACCTCATGTAAGTGAAATCATTAGTATCTGTCCTTTTGTGTCTGGTTTATTTAACCTAGCATAATGTTTTTGAAGTTCAGCCATGTTGTGATTGTATCAGAATTTCATTCCTTTGGCTGAATTATATTCCATTATATGGAATTATAATATAGAATTATATTCCATTGTATATAATATTTTGTTCATACATTCATCTGTAATGGACACTTGAGTTGTTTCCATCTTACAGCTATGGTGAATAATGCTGCTGTAATCATTGGTATACAAGTATCTTTTTAAGTGTTTGCTTTCATTTCTTTGGGATATGTTTCTACTAGTGGAATTACTGGACCATATGGTAATTCCATGTTTAACTTTTTTTTCTTTCCACCCCCCAACACCTATGTCAGCCGTACCCCTCCTCACCTCGCCTCTGGCAATCATCAGTTTGTTGTTTATAGTTAAGTCTGTTTCTTGGTTTGTCTTTTTTTTTCTTCGTTGCTTGCTTGTTCTGTTTCTTAAGTTCCACAAATGAGTGAGACCATGTGGTACTTGTCTTTCACTGACTGACTTATTTCACTTAGCATTATACTCTCTAGCTCTATCCACATCATTGCAAATGGCAAGATTTCATTATTTTTCATGGCTGAATAATATTCCATTATATATGCATATATGTATATAATATATATATCACCTCTCTCTATATATGCATACCACCTCTTCTTTACCCATTCATCAATCAAAGGACATCTGAGCTGCTTTTTAGCTATTATAAATAAAGTTGCAATAAAGATGGGGTGTATGTATCACTTTAAATTAGTGTTTTTGCATTTTTGGGGCACTCAGTAGTGTAATTACTGGATGGTAGGGTGGCTCTATTTTTAAATTTTTGAGGAACCTCCATACTGTTTTCCACTGTGGTTACACCAGTTTGCATTCCCACCAACAGTGCAAGAGGGTTCCTTTTTCTCCACATCCTTACCAACACTTGTTTTTTGTGTTTTTTATTTTAGCCATTCTGACAGGCGTGAGGTGATGTCTCATAGTTGTTTTGATTTGCATTTCCCTGATAATAAGTGATGTTGAGCATCTTTTCAGGTGTCTGTTGCCATCTATATGTTTTCTTTGAGAAATGTCTGTTCATGTCTTCTGCCCATTTTTTAATTAGATTTTTGGTTTTTTAGGTGTTGAGTTGTAATGTTCTTTATATGTTTTGGATACTAACCCTTTATCAGATTAGTCATTGCAAAATCTTCTCCCATTCCATAGGTTGCCTTTTAGTTTTGTTAACTGTTTCTTTTACTGTGCAGAAGCTTTTTAATTTTTTTAATTTCTTTTCAGTGTAACAGAATTCATTGTTTATGCACCACACCCAGTGCTCCATGTAATAAGGGCCCTCTATAAGCTTTTTATTTTGATATAATTTTTTGTTTATTTTTGCTTTTCTTTCCCTAGCCTCCAGAGATACATCTAGAAAAATGTTGCCACAGCCTATACCAGAGAAATTACTGCCTGTGCTCTCTTCTAGGATTTTTATGGTTTCTGGTCTCAGGTTTAGGTCTTAGCTCCACTTTGAGTTTATTTTAGTGTTTGGTGTGAGAAAGTGGTCCAGTTTCATTCTTTTAATGTGACTGTCCAGTTTTCCCAACACCATTTGTTGAAGAGGCTATCTCTTTCCCATTGTATATGCATTCTTCCTTTGTTGAAGATTCGTTGACTCACTGATCTTATAATTGTGGGTTTATTACTCAGTTTTCAATTCTATTTCATGAATCCATGTGTCTGTTTTTATGCCAGAACCATACCATTTTAATTACTACTACTTTGTAATATAACTTGAAATCTGAAATTGCGATTTTTGTTTTTTCTTATACAAGATTGCCTGGGCTATTCGAGGTTTTTTTTGTGGTTCCATACAATTTTAGGATTGTTTGTTCTGGTTCTGTGAAAAATGCTGTTGGTATCTTGATAGGGATTGCATTAAATCTGTAGATTGCTTTGGGTAGTGTAGACATTTTAATAACATTTGGTCTTCTAACCCATGAGCATGGAAGGTCTTTTCATTGCTTTGTCTTGAATTTTTTCTTCAGTGTTTTATAGTTTTCAGAGTACATGTCTCTCACCTCTTTGGTTAAGTTTATTCCTAGATATATTCTTGTTTTCGGTGCAATTATAAATGAGATTATCCATGTTTAACTGCTTGAAAAGCTGCTAACTGTTTTCCACAGCAGTCATACTATTTTACATTCCCACATTGCATAAGGGTTTCACTTTCTCCATATGTTTACCAACACTTGTTATTTTCTGTTTTGTTTGTTTATACTAGCCATCCTAATGGGTGTGAAGTGGTATTTCACTGTGGTTTTGATTTACATTTCCCTAATGACTAATGATGATGAGCATATTTTCATATGTTTATCGACCATTTATATATCTTCTCCAGAGAAACGTCTATTCAAGTCCTTTGCCCATTTTTTAAACTGGATTGTTTGTTGTTGAGTAGTAGGAGTTCTTTATATACTCTGGATGTTAATCCCTTATCAGATAGGTGATTTTTTAAATATGTTCTCCCCATCTCTGGGTTGTTGATGTATAAAGGTTTTTAATTTTAATGAAGTCAATTTCATCTTTTTTTTTTCTTTTGCTGTCCATACTTTTGGAATCATATCCAAAAAAATCACTGCCAAATCCAAAGTCATGGAGATTTTTTCCTGTTTTGTTTTGTTTTCAACCAGTATTATAGTATTAGGTTGCACATTTTAGGATTTTGATCCATTTTGAATTAATTTTTGTATATGGTATAAGTTTTTTGTGTGTGGATATCCAAAACTTTGGTTGAAGAGACCCCTCCCAGACATCTTGGGACCTCTGTTGAAAAACAAATGATCATATAACCGAGGGTTTTCATTGCCTTTATGAGGGATAGCCATGAAATGCCTGTCCTTATACTGGTACCACACTGTTTTGATTACTATAGCTTTATAATAAGTTTTGAGAACGGGAAGCCTGAGTCCTCCAACTTCATCCTTTTTCAAAATTATTTTGGCTATTCAGAGTCCCTTTAGTACTTTTATTTCTTTAAAAAAAAAAAAGCCTTTGGGATTTTGATGGGAATTACACTGAATCCATAGGTCAATTTGGGTAGTACTATCATCTACATATTGCCTTCTTATCATTGAACATAATATGTCTTTGAATTACTGATGCTTTCTTTAATTTCTGAAAGAAATGAAAATGCACTTATTTTTTAATTTGTTTTTACAAACACTTAACTGACATTTACCCTATTCTAAATGCCTTGCAAGTATTAATTTTTTAATCCTCTTAACACCCCCATAAAGAACTATTTTAACTCTGTTTTATGGATAAAGAAACTTAAACACAAAGAGGTTAAATAACTTGCCTAAGGTCACAGAGCTCATTAAGTGGCAGAACTGGGATTTGAATCCAGGCAGTGCAGCTCTAGAGCCCAAGCTCCAACTATGATGTTATATTCCTTTTCAAGCACTCATTCCTTAGGCATTTACACAATGCCTGCCAGTTCCCCAGAAGCAGGCCCTGAGACAAGAGCTCATGCATGTATCAGTGATTTATTCAGGAAGTGCTCCTAGGAGCAACCCATTAAGGGAGTCAGGACAGGATAGGGAAGGAGAAGATGACAAACAAGAGTTTGATTCCAGGTCAGGTCCCTGTCTCAGCCTGATCTGGTGAGAGCTGTGGAGTGTGTGTGTGTCCACCTCAAGGAAAGGATTTTTGTGCTACAGTACTAGCTACAAGTCACTCTGCTGGGGGTGTGAACTTTCAGAAAAGTTCTGAGGTAAGCGTCTGAGGTAAGTGTCTGAGGTAAGCGGCTCAAGTAGCTCAAGGTTAGTCCTCTAGAGAAAGAAAGAACTTCAGGTTGGTAGGAACAAAGCATACAGAAGCTAGAGGATAGATAAACAGGGGTGGTAAATCTCCAAAGAGATCAAGGAGATGTGGGCAGAGCCTAGCAACAGAACCTTGTGTGTGTAAAGCACTATAGAAAACACTTGAAGAACTGAGATAAATGAGACTAATACATTTGCCTTCAAGTAGCAAAGTCAACACATGCCTACTTTATAGAGTGTAGATGGTGGTAATTACTATGAGGGGCAAATACATTGCTAAGAAATTGGAGAGAACAACTGTTTTATGCCCTGGTTGAGGGACTCATAAAAGATCACTAAAGAGGGGGCACCTGGGTGGCTCAGTGGGTTAAGCCTCTGCCTTCAGCTCAGGTCATGATCTCAGGGTCCTGAGATCAAGCCCCACATTAGGCTCTCCGCTCAGCATGGAGCCTGCTTCCCCCTCTCTCTCTGCCTGCCTCTCTGCCTAATTGTGATCTCTCTCTCTCTGTCAAATAAATAACTAAAATCTTGAAAAAAAAAAAAAAGATCACTAAAGAAGTGGCGTTCAACCTGAGTGTTACAAATGGCAAGCTCTGGAGAGAGCCCTCAAGGTCAATCAAACTACAGAGCAACCCCACAGAGGAATGACAGCACAGTGCACCTTCACGATCAGGCAATGTTCATCAACACTGTACCACCGAATATAACGAGCTCCCCAAAAAACTGTTTCGAAATGCAAAATCTCAGCCCCCACCCCAGACCTACCTGAATCAGACACTCAGCAATGGAGTCCAACATTCTATTTCAGTAAGCCATGCAGGTGACTCTAAAGCATGGCCAAGGTGGTGGGACACGTTCTACCACCACCTCGACTTCTGCCCCATGGAAGCTCCCCTGAGCTGCAGGTGCACTAGGTTGTCACTGACTCTGCTGCCTGCCCACCACCACACTCCCCTACTCCCTCTCTTCACCCCTGTCTATCTATCCTCTAGCTGAAGAATAATAGCACAGGATAAAAGTGGATCTTGAACTAGAAGAAGGGATAGCCATAACGGAGAGCAGCCTTTTGGGACCTACAAGCTCGAAGCTCAGCTATTGCAGAAACATGAGGTCAATTCAATGAAAAAAAAAAATGACAGTGTGGTGCAAAAATAATGAATACTGTTATGCTGAAAAAATAAAAAAATTAATTAAAAAAAATGACAGAGGAATAATTTTGCTGATCAGAGGGAAGGGTGTGGACCACCATGGGGGCCATTCCCCCTCTCCGTCTCCAGGGAGTTCTAAAAGTTCTTACTCCTCCTCCTTCCTTGGGGTCTGGGGCAGCTCCAGCAGCTCACAATACTCAGAAAATGACAGGCTAACAGTTCATGCCAATAGATGAGGTCTGGCAGCACCACCATAGTTTGAAATTGCAAATCAAACACTATATGAAATTTCACATAATTCTTATAAACAAACAGCTTAGAAATGACCATAAATATACAACATATAAAAGTATGGGGGTGCCTAGGAGGCTCAGTTGGTAAGCATCTGACTCAATTTTGGATCAAGTCATGATCTCAGGGTCATGAGATTGAGGCTACCTCAAAGGGAGAGATTATTTTTCTGCCTCTCCCACCCTTCCTCTCCCCCCATAAAATAATAATAATATATAAAATTATGTTTTAGGAAAGAATAGCATAGTTTAGTGGGACAGGATATGCAGAAAGGAGTCTTGGAAATATGGTTTTGGGGATAGGCATCCTAGGTGAGGATGAGGAACCATTAGGCCGGGCCATGAAATGAATAGAGCCTGAGCTTTAGTAAGTGTCTCTGACAAGATATGCAAAAAGACTTACAGAGAAAAGATCCCGGAAGAAGGGAAACCTCTTAGGAGGCTCAGAAGTAGAACTGCGGAAAAGTAGAAAAAAACATAGAAAATTCTAGAGATAAAATTGGCAAATACTTAACTAAGGAATGACAAGGAAACGTTTTTCTGCAGACTGAAGATATCAATTAAGGTGAAACAACTCCTCTACAAACGTCTGATTTTTTTTTTTTTTCTGAAATGGAAAATTCATTCTTACCCACAGAACAACAGTCATTAAAACTATCCCCACAGAGAAGCTACTGAACTCTCACAGTTACCATCGAAGCGTTCTTGAAATGCGGACAAGCTGAATGACTCCAGGTGTCCTTAAGACACACGCATGCGATCACACTTTTGGCTTAAGCCTGCAAATACATTCCCTTCCTCAGAAAGTCTGCAGGTTATAAAACAAAATGCTAATTGGCATGTCACTAAATTCTTTAGATCAGTTGTTAGAACAGGTTTAGAAAACCACTCGCCCTCAGAGTCAGACATTGCCTTACTATCAGCCCATCGTAAGGAAGTTAACATCTGCATAGCTGTTACAATTAAATAAAAATAGCAAATATTTGATGAGTGCTTACTATGTGCCAGGCTCTATGCTCTTTATATGTCTTATGTCTTTTTTTTTTTTTCTGAGACACAGAGGATTAAATGAATTGTCTGACATTACACAGCTTTTAAGAAACAAAGCCAGGATATAAATCCATATATGCCAACTCCAGGGCCAGCATTCAAAGCACTAAAGCCATGTCTCTCCATACATTACAGCTTTTAATTTTTTTTTTAAAGATTTTTATTTATTTATTTGACAGAGAGAGAGATCACAAGTAGACGGAGAGGAAGGCAAAGAGAGAGAGGGAGAGAGGGAAGCAGGCTTCTTGCTGAGCAGAGAGCCCGATGTGGGACTCGATCCCAGGACCCTGAGATCATGACCTGAGCCGAATGCAGCGGCTTAACCCACTGAGCCACCCAGGCGCCCCTACAGCTTTTAATTTAATCCTTGTAAAAACCCTCTGTGGTATTCATTAGTGTCACCATTTTACAGGTGCAGAGCATGAGACCCAGAGAAGGTAAGCATCCAGTTCACCAAGAATCACCTGCAAGACCTAACCCGAGTTGTCTGAGTCCCGGGGCCACGTTGACTCACTACCTGGGATGGTGCATACTGACTGGGATCAGCCTCAGCATTTCCAAAACATACCGGCATTTTTGAGAAAGGAAGCAGAGTATTTGAAATGCAGCCCAGCCGACAGCAGTGACGGTATGTACAAGATCAAGTGTGCGTGCCCATGAGTGCATGCACACGTACACACACGTGCACAAACATGGCAGCTTAGTAAAGGTGACAGGACCGTGGCAGCATCTACACTTCCGCTCTCCACTACCAGTTAATGGTACATCAATCTGTGTGCATGTAGGTAGATACACGGAGCTAGAGATTATGTAGATAGTAATATAGAGATACCCGTTTTCAGAAAGGGACGAGAATAGTCATGTGGACTAGCTGGGATGTCTGGGAATCCAGGGAGGAATTATCATCTGTTATAAAATATAATCAAACATATTGATAAAGAAAACACTAAACACTTATGACGGCATTAAGCAAGAGCTGCATTATTCAGTCTCGACTTTCCAGGCCTACTGCATGTGATGCATGATCGCAGAGGCAGCGTCCATCTAGAGAACAAGTCTAGAAATTTTGCTAACTGAAACTTGTGTTATTTTTCTAAAAGAATGACTCCTTTCATTCAACTCCCAGTCATTCCCTAATTTTAGGCTATATCCCCAGCCCAGGTCTCTCTTTCTTTAAGGAACCAATATTCATCTTGAAGAGAGGAAGTATATAGCACGACTTAAGTAAACTCAGAAACACTGCAAGGTTTTTTTGTTTGTTTTTTTAAACCTGGAACACAAGCCCAAAGGTAATTATTACCTGTCTGATCACTTCCTTAAATTAGAGTTGCCGTTATGAATATTGTTTGTCAGAATTGTTTTAAACAAAATGCATTCCTGAAGTAAACTACCTTCTACTCACAACCCAAGCAGAGATCATTCACCACCACCCTTCAGGAGAACGGCTAGAACCATCTCAATCCCCGAATATGGAAGGACAGATGTGAGCTCAGCCAGGTACAGATGTTGCAATCACGGCCACTGCTTCATATAAACAGAAATCAGTATGTCCCAAATCCCGTGATGAGGTCAGGAAATCTCAAATCCCTGAACCAATTGATTAATATGACTCTGATGGCTTCAGGAAACAAAGCGAGGCGGGTGCTTGGAAGCGGCCTTGTGAGAAAGGCTGTACTTAAACATAATTTGCCCTTTTCCTTCCGTACCTTTGGGGAAAGTGTGATGGGGGACGTTGCCCTGATCGCAGCCTCTGTGTTGGGGCCCAAGTTCTAGGTTATCATATATGCAGCCGTCTTGCACTTTGATCTTGGTCATGCTGACAAGGAAAATGAGAGGAGCTAGCCGGGCAGGCCCCCAGAGCATGATCGTCGTGGCAGAGGACACGGAGTTGAGCAGTTCCATGTGCCCTGGCCAGCTCGCTCCAGCCCCCATGTGATCTATCCGTGGTCTGAGCGCAGGTGCAGGGACGCCAGGCCTGCCCGGTGCAGTCCTGGACAGTAACTAACTGATTGGAAGCATCGGGCAACTTATGAGAAGGCATACAACACAAAAGTCGGTCAGGAAATGGTTACAAATTAGAAAAAGAAAGAGAAATTGAGGGCAGAGGGGCCTCTTATGCCACAGTAATAAAAGCAACTTCCTCTTCACCCTAATTTCGGAACCACAGAGTCGAATTCTCTCCATATGAAATTCCTTACAAGTCGCAGGCTGCCCTGAACCAACGCCTGTGTCCCTTTCAACGTACTCACAGTGGAGTCAGCAGAGAAACAGATGTTACCGTTTTGCTATCACGCTGTCAAGGGAAAGTGTCGACTTGACATGGGAAACAGCAACCCATGACCTCTGGAGAACAACTCTCAAGCATTTCATAGATGCTTCTGTTGTCTGGACAACGTGGATCCCTGAAATTTGGGCAAGCTCTCCAAGATCGCATAGCTCAAGTCGAACGACTCCGATAAACTCTGTAACTGAGCTGAAAGTGGCATGCCACGGCTTGCAAACCAGGTGGGATGCCAGCCTGAGAGGGCGGCTGGGTTCCAGCCTTTCTGCAGTTCTCAGGCTGGCTAACTGAGGCCCCCACCCCTCATCCTCTGCAGAGCCCCTTCCTGGGCTGGGTCAGAATAACTTACATTCGTATCTGGGCTTTCAGGATTACTTCCCCTGTCTGTCTCAGGGCACCCATTCGACCTCACTGTAATCACCATCACGGTAATCACCATAATCACCGTAATCCTCCCATCCCTATGCATGTTTGTCCCTCCGACCAGACTGACTTCTTGCGGATGGACAGAGAGTGTGCCTCCTACTGCTTCATGTCCATGGAACCTAGCACATACCACATTCCACTGCTATGCGTTTTGTGAACAAATAAATATACTTCAGTCTGGGCTGTCAATATTTATCACAACCTAGCACAGTATATATTTATTTCTCTTTCTGACTTACACTGTATACTTCCTCATGAACTCACTGAACCACTTCCTTGTATAAAATAAAATAAAATAATAAAATGTGTTTTAAAGTTCTATGCAAGCAAAGGTTGACCATATTTACAGAGATGATAGCATTCAGCCTGGAAGTTGATTCTCTCCCTCTGAAGAGATAGTATATTCTGAGGGAAAATAAATAAAAGTTTATATTCAGCAGAAACCAGTTGTCTTTTAGACCAGAAAGCAGCTTTCAACAGAAAGGCCAGAACCTTCAGGAGGATTTAACCAAAGCAGATAGGGGGAGGGGAAGAGAGGGGAGTTGTGGAGGGAAAACAGGAGAACAAGGAAGTTGTAATCCATAACAACAAAAGTGGCCTGAGAGTGGGTCGGAGGGGCACCCACCAGCCAGAGAGCATGCCCACTTGAATGGAGGGGACCTGAGAAGGGCTTGGTGAGCACCAAGTCACAGATGATGAAAGGCATGGAGCAGGCTGCCAAAGAAGGAGAAAAACCGCAGAAGAGAAAAAGGAAACAGGCAAAATGAGTAAAAGGGAAAGCAGCAAGAAGGGAAAGGGCCCCCATAAGACATCCTGGCCAGGAGAACTCTGGGAATATAGTAGGTTCTGAGGACTGAGGTGAAACGTATGTGGACCTTGCAAGACATCGAGAGCCCCTTGCAGGACAGAAAAGAGAGTGTGAGAGTAACAGGACAGAGAAAGAGCCATGGCTGTTCTGGTGAGAGAGAGCTTCCCCTGTAAATGGAGCCCAAGGGCCAAGAAGAAGTATAGTGGTATATCTGTATTTGTTTGTGATGTTCATACCATCATTTCATACATTTAGTTAATGTTTTTGCCACAGTGTATGATTACACGCTGCTCAGATAAATCTGTGTTGGTTTTAAGTCTCAGGAGAAGCCCCCGTAAGGACATTGTTATAACATGTGAGCTGTAGCCATTCTTCACCCAAGCAGGAATGGACAGTTCTTGATTGGCTCCGCCTCTCTTCCTGCCTTCCTGTCAAAACAGAAGAATCTGTCCACGAGAGGAAACGCAAACTCATAAAAGACTAAGTATTGAAGAGAAGATGAAATCTGGACTGCTAGAGATCAGAAAAACTGAGTACCACCAGCACCACCTATGACAATACAAACATAGCCTCTTAGAGAGATCCGACAGATAGCAGAAGGGAAGATGAAAGGTGCTAATACCTCATAAAAGCACTGGAAGATCCAAAGTCACAGATAAAATCCAAGACAGCTTTTTGTGTTCTTTTTTTTGGAGGGGGGGTTGGGGAGGAAGGAGAAAAAGAATCTTAAGCAGATTCCACACCCAGTGCAGAGCCCAACCCGGGGTCCATCTGAGCCTGAGATCATGAGATCCTGAGATCATGACCTGAGCCGAAATCAAGAGTTGGTCACTTAACCGAGCCAACCAAGCCCCCCAAGATAGTTTAAATTCTATTAAAATCGTGCACCCAAATGTTTATAGCAGCAATGTCCACAATAGCCACAATAGAAAAGCTATGAAAAGAACCTAGATGTCCGTCAATGGATGAATGGATAAGAAGATGTGGTATACATGTGTATATATATATATATATATATATATATATACACACACACACACACACAATGGAATACTATGCAGCCATCAAAAGAAACAAAATCCTGCCATTTGCGACGACGTGGATGGAACTAGAGGGTATCATGCTTAGCGAAATAAGTCAATCGGAGAAAGACAACTATCATATGATCTCCCTGATATGAGGAAGTGGAGAGGCAACGTGGGGGGTTGGGGGGTAGGAAAAGAATAAATGAAACAAGATGGGATCAGGAGGGAGACAAACCATAAGAGACTCTTAATCTCACAAAACAAACTGAGGGTTGCTGGGAGGAGAGGGGTAGGGAGAGGGTGGTAGGGTTATGGACATTGGAGAGGGTATGTGCTATGGTGAGCGCTGTGAAGTGTGTAAACCTGGCGATTCATAGACCTTTACCCCGGGGCTAAAAATACATTATATGTTTATAAAAAATTTTTTTAATTATAAAAAAAAATCTCTTTATCAGGTGGTAGAGCCACTATTATAAGTAACAATTCATGATTATGGATAGTCAACCTGAACTTTAGTTTGTACACTCCCAATGGTTCTCTTACCTCCAGTGTCTAGCCTTTGCAAGTTATCTTTTTTGACAAAGTCAGAATATTAACCTAAGAAATAAACCCAATCATGTCATTCTCTGCTTAAAATCTTGTCCCAGAGTTGCCTTCCAGTACCTAGAGAATGAATTCTAAACTGCTTCGAGTGACACTGAATAGTCCTGAGTCAGATCACGCTTCCATTTTTGTTTCTTCAATCATTTTCCTCCTCCCTCATCTTTTTTTCCCCACTACACTAGACCCTTTAACATTCTAGGAATAAGTATGTTCAGATATTTATACTGTGTCTTCATTCTATCCCTAACACTCATAATTCACTTTCCACTACTCACACACCAAATCCTACTTCTCTCTCAAGTCCCTGCTCCCATGTTTTTACCCAATGACTCCTTCCTTAATCCTCTTAGTCAAAGTAATTATCCCTGCTTATATATTTGAATTATGTTAATGCCTAATTACATCACCTTGGGAAACTGACATACTAGAGAGTTGTATGTGTCCAAATCTCCAACTGGATTCAGGCAGAGTCTTACAATCTAGGTGTTTTCCTCCCAAAGTTTCAGCCTACCCTTACCTTACATTTATTTTTTTTTTAAGATTTTTATTTATTTGACAGAGAGATACAGAGGGAGCACAAGTAGAGCAGGAGGCAGAGGGAGAAGGAGAAAAGCAGGCTCTCCGCTGAGCAGGGAGCCCAACGTGGGACTCAATCTCAGCACCCTGGGAACATGACTTGAGCTGAAGCCAGATGCTTAACCGACTGAGCCACCCAGGCATCCTACACTTACATTTCTTTAATGCTTGTTCTAATTTCATGTTCAATTTAAACTTAGGGACTATTCCAAGGCCTATCAATATTTATTCATAATTACCAGAAAAGAGTTCTATAATTAGAATGCAATATTTTCTATCCATAATTTATTTAATCAAGTCTATAGAAAGTCTACATCATAAGACCAAATGTCAAATAAAAATCCAAACAATAAAGTAACAGTGAATGTCATATTCACAAAGGGCAACCTTCGTGCCATTCGTTAAATGGAATAATTTCTTCATGGAACATCATACCAGGGCAAGCACAAGAGTGTCTAGAATAATTTTTAACCTATTATATGTGACCTAGGTTGTTTGCTATATCTTTAGATGTAGAAACAGTCTCTTGTGCTACATGGCACTCTCAGACATGACCACGGCAATATTCTACACAAAATCCTCAATAATATGTGTCAACCAATGGGAAGATTGAGAAACTCACTATTCACATTTAAGTGGTGAGTGATCAAATTTTCAAAGCTGTAGGAACTCTGTAAAATTGTTTCTTTAGGTGGTAGACTACTGAACTAAGAATAGTCTAACAACCCACAGTATGTTTCATGAACAATTCAAATTAATTATGTGATTATTTGCTTATATCTTTATATGAAAATATAAAATATGATTCTTCCCTTCAAGAACTTCATAGCTTCTCTGGAGGACTAAAATAACACACATGAAAAAGTAAAGAATACACGACAATGTAAACCCAAGTTCACTAAATTAAAAGATTTGTTTTAGAAAGTTGAAGAAAACACAGGATGAGAAGGTGAAAATGAGGCAAAATGGTTTTAGAGTTGCTGTAATCGGAAAATAAAAATTCACCTGTGTTTTTTTTATAAGATAATTAGACATGTATGCAAGGCTGCATGTCCAAAGTGGTGTCTCAGCATAAAATGGAAATTATCTTGGTATCCAATCTTGAATTAGTTAACAGATTATGGGATATTCATAAAGCGAATACTGTGAAAAAATGAAAAATATTCCTTTCATAGGTATATGGGTGTGTAAACGAAAAATGATAGCACTGAGAATGAGTATCATATATAAATTTTATATGACTACATACAGAAAAGTCTAAAAGGCTATATAGAGTTTACCTCTTCCTCTTGAATTAAGGAAAACATGTATTTCCTTCTTTTGCTTATCTCTATTATCTGCATTTTTAATGTAAACATGTATTTATTTTATAACAGAAATAAGCCCTAAAAGACTTTTGTAGTGCCTCGGAGCAATTTGGCACTAAAGAAAGCCTTTCCTTCCCTTCTCTCTGTGTCCAAGAAATGATAGAATAAGATTAAGTCCAAGAAAGAGTATTGAAATGAATAAAAAGTTTGGCTAAATAGAAAAAAAAAAGGGGCAAGAAGAAGACATAGCCATTATATGCTCTTAAGGAAAGTATGATGGTTAGTTTGATGCATCAACTTTACTGGGCCATGATGTTCCCAGATATTTGGTCAAAGATTAACGGACATGTGTCTGTGAGGATATTTTTGGATGATACCAACCTTTGGATCTATAGACTAAATAAGGCAGATCACCCTCCCTAATGCGGTGGCCATCATCCAGTCAACCGAAGGTCTGAAGAGAACAAAGATGCTGGGAGCTTCACCCGTCTGTGAGCTGGAGTTGGGACACTGGTCTTCTCCTGCCCTCAGGCTGGAACTTAACCATTGGCTCTCCTGGTCCTTGGACCTGCAGACTCCACCCAGAACTACAGCACACCTCCACCTACGGGTACGTGTGACCCGCACGTTCATACCGGAACCACACCACACCTCCCCCCATGGGTATATGAGTCCCACATGCTCCCACCAGAACCATACCCCACCTCCTTCCAGGGGTACCTACATCTATCTCCTACTGGTTCTGTTTCTCTGGAGAATCCTAATACAGAAGGGATTCTTGAAAAGAACAGGACTTACAGAAGGTTCATCTTATATTGGTATGGAGGACAGACTGCAGTGGGCAGAGGCTCAGAATCCAGCCAGAATTCTTCAGAATTCCAAAATCGTTCAGAAATGGGGCAAAAATAATGAGGGGAGGGCCTGGCGTGGAGCCAGTGGGAGAGGACAGCTCTAGTGCTCTGAGTATCAACAGGGCTGAGTTCTAACTCCAGCGGAATTATTCTGCCCTGGGGTAAGTCAGTCACTTACCCCTCTCTCAGCCTCTGCTTCTTCATCTATAAAATGAGTTGTTACCAGAAACCCTCCAGGGTCCTTTTCTGTTCTATAAATCTGAGCTTCCTATTATCAATAGAAAACAATACTCAGATGCTTTTACTCACACTGTGGATACACTGGCTTCACTTTGTTCTTACACTACACTGAATATCCATCCCATCAGTGCTCCATAAATAATACATTAAGCAAGCTCTTGTGGACATGATGGTTTAATTGTAAGGCCTGAAAATGCCCTGCCTTTTGGCCAAGTCTTTGCAATATCAATTACTTTATTAACTTAGCAAACATATAAAGGAAAACTGGCCATGTCGTTTTGAAACAGGCCCTTTTTAATCTAATTCTCTTTCTTAATCATGGAAAAAGCCAATTTATGTGAATAACACATTTCATATCAGATAATTTATTTATAATGAAACATTAAGTAATTTCAGCACTTGATACAATTTGAGGATATTGTATGGGGGTTAAGCGAGGTTCTAGTAAAGCAGATGATCGTGCCAGTTTGATATGTGGGCATTCCTTTCCCATAGGTCTGTTATCTACGATGTTTACCTCTACCTCAGTCCAAGCCAGCGTAGGAAGAGAGAGCCTTGTTAACTTCATTCCAACTAGAAATCTCATGTCAGATAAGAAGGAAGTCATCTGCCAGCCAATGAAGAGGACAGCCTCAGAAGAAACCAAACCTCGATCTCTGACTTCTAGTCTCTAGAACTATGAGAAAATAAATATATCTTGTTTGTCACACACACACACAAAAAGATCTCATGTCAAAGTTAAGAGTACTGTACTCAACGATTAACTTCCTGGATGTTGAAATTCATGGGATCCATATTATATATGATTCTGGTTTTATAGGTACAGATGGTTAAGCCCATCTGATCAAAGTAAGGCAACTTACAAACAAATCACGAGGCCACAGAAGACGTAATAAACCCACAGAGAAGGGATTGCCTCAACCACACTCACCAACGCCATCTTTACCCCAATCAAACTGTTCTCTGGGTATTGCTCCCGTCAGAAGTTGGAAAGAACATAGCCCCGATCCTTCTGTGGCTAGCGTACTTACTTATTCTCTGCATGCCTGTAAAAGTCAATAGAATAAGAGCAAGAAGAAAAAGGGGAGCGCGCTACCTCTTTTCAGCCTGCTGTCTGATCTCTTAGAACCTGGACACACGGACCAGGCTTACTTTCATAAAACTCGTTTCCTTTCCCTGTCTTGGGTTCTTCTTACAATTAAACCTGGATCTAACAGCATTTAATGTCCTGAAGCGTTCAGGTAAGACAACATTTTACATCATATTTTATTTCTGGTCTTGGCAGAAAACTTGGAATTAGCTATTAAGTCCAGATTTCTCATCTGGTCATCTCCAGGAAAAAGTACAATAGAGAAAGAAAGAAAGAGCCAGACCTTGACCAACAGGAACTCTATGAAAAGTATTCGACTTGTGCTCCAGTAGGAAAGAAAACAGGGAGGCTCAACGTTTCCATTAAACAAGAACTTCTTCCAGTGGAGGGGCTCCACGGTAAGCCTTTGGTTGACTTCGATCCAGGAATACTGAATGTGTCATGATTCCTTTCAACTCCACCTCCTCTGTCCATGCCATTAATTGAGGTTTATGAGATCTAACCTATTATTTCTAAAGAGGGAGGAAAAAAAAAAAGAATTTGTTCCCAAAATATCTGGTTCCCCCTCCCCACCTGCCTTCATTTATAAAACAAGCCATCTAAATCTCTCAGGCTATTTTTCCACAGGCTTGTTTATAATGTGGTAATGATTATGCTAATACCAGCTGGGACTACATCGATGTGGACAAGTTGTGTGAGTGTGTCGGGGTGGGGGAGGGCTACATAAGTGCACTCTTCAATAAAATTATAGTACATGTGTAGCCCTTTTTCCATATTTACTAGTTTGTTGTAAGCTCCTTCTCAAATGGGAAATAGACCATGTCTCCTTTGCAGAGGGATAGTTATTGAATAACGAAGACCATGTGTTCAGCTACGTCTTATTCATTGGAGTGCTGTGCAGCAATTTTCTAAACCAAATTAATAACAGTGACCTAAACTTATTTCCCCAGCGAAAATTTCTGGCTACTAACGGTGTCAGCGTGCGCACCTCACTGTCCCCAAGAGCACAGGTCATCGCTGTGCAACCAAGTGCATGATGGCATCCGAGCAAGGAGAATGCAGCGTTCACGGTATGCAAGAGAAAACAGACACCCTCTAATTAAATGATATTGTTTACACAAGCAATAGGGTATTACCTCACTTTCCCTACAAAAGAGAAGAGAATGTGAAATTTCAGGAAAGACAGATAGCTATTCAATGTGCAGCTTGTCACCACAGTCAGCTTCAGCGTAATAAAACGCACATGGAAAATCCCTTGCAGCGAGCCCGCTGGGTAGCAGATTCTTCCTCCGTCTGGGTCGGAGGGTGTGTATGTCTCCGAAGGAAATGATACCTCTCCTTTCCTCACACACCCACTTGCTGCACAGACAACTTCAAATAGTGTTTCTGAGATGCGTCTGCTGGATGCCTGGGGCACCGAGGCAAAGGAGCTGGCAGCGAGCCTCCCATGTGGCTGGGGAAGAAGAAAGTAGCTCCTCCCTACGGATCGAGAAAATGTCCATCCCTGGGACACCTAAGCAGGGGAGAGAACCTGGTGTGTATGGAAACTGCCCTTTTTCATCCTTACCCACCACCCCTCCCCCCCCTCCCGGGGGGGGCAGCGCTCAAGTAAATTGCAAACAAAGACGATACATTCTGGTAGCAAACTCATCGCCAAAAGGATTTTTTTCTAATTTTTCCACAACTTTATGACAAACGGCGGTACCTCCTCAGCAAGTATGCTTTTTGCCACATCAGTCTAAGGGCATTTCTCTGCGGCCACACTTGGAAACAAATAGTGTCCTTTATCTCGGCAAAACTTCCAATGGCTGTTACCAGTTATAGAGGCTTTGTAACACGCTCATATTTCAAATATGGTATTTCTGTTCCCAGCCCAATACATAGACATATATGCTTATTATTAAAACGCACTCTATAAAATCCCTACTGGGGGGGGGGGGGACTTTAGTTCCATATGGAGGTTACAGCTAAAACATTCTAGTCAGTCCACAACCCGTTAGCTCTCTCCACGCAAAAATTCTTTCTGGTGTTTCTGATAGAAACTTAAGAAGCTAATTAGAATTCACACGCGAAAAATCTCTTTAACAGTTGGAATCAGAAGTAGTAAGAGTTAATCATCCCGTCCAGCAGATAAACTTTTGCAGGTTTCCATCTGAAAGTCATAACATAACCTTTCATTCTGTGTGTCATTGGTACAGAAGGTTTTTCAAGGCAGAGTTCTTCAGCTTGTAAGATGCTAAACAGATGTACTGTAGAGTCTTCCAGGTCTAAACTACGAAGAGTCTGTTTTCAGTCTGTGTTGAATCGTTCATTTGTTTTATTCCTTTATCAAGATCTTCAGGTTCGGGGATTTCTTTTGTTAGGATGATCGGGTTCTTCTTCTTGTTTTGTAAGCCATGTATTTGCTTAGAACCAGACCTTAACATATATTCTTTTGGAACAAAATGAGGAGTATTTAATTTAAATGTTGCCATTGAGAAGTGTATTTTCGGCAGGAAAAATCTCTGCTTCCTATAGCAGGTGCTGGGAGCTCAATCCCAGATGTTTTGATGTGTAAATAGCAAAGAAAGAATTTGAGAAATGGGTGTGGATGCAAGAAAGAGGAAGGCATAAATAAAAACCAGACCTGCTGAAACTTCAGTTCACTTGGGTCTGTCACTAAAAGCCCTTTCTAAACACGTTGGCTTTTGTTTTCCATTGGCGGGCTTCTATACCTCAGTTTCTCATGTTGCAAATGCCGCTTCCCGAAACATGGAAACTGTCATAGCAATTGGCCTGAATGTTTATTTGGCCATTCATTTCCAACAAACCAAATTCTATTCCTCTTTTGACCTGAATGATCTGTCTTGCATTCGAGTTCAGTAAGCTGAGACTCCAAACTCTACCATATAGACGGGGCCATTTCTCCCATCTTTATGGCAGAGAAGCTTGGAGTTTAATGAAGGCAGCGTGATAAACAGCGTGATAAACAGCATGATAAAGCTTAAACCTGTCTTTGTAGTCAAAAAGGGCTAGTTTCGCCCCTTTTGTGCTTACCCACTTGTTACTTGGAGGGATTTCGGAATGCACAGCTCCAACAGGGTTAAAAGGGTGCCTATAAATGTTTTGTCCTTATTTAGCTTGATGTTGGCAGAGCCCCTCCATCATGTCAATGAGAGACACATGAGCAGAAAGGCCTTTAAAATATAGGCAGAACTTCATAATATGGGCAGCTTCCTTCTCGAATATCCTTTTGCTATCAAACTAATCAGTAGTAAGGGATAATTAAAGCCATACCCAGCATAGGGCTGAGTTTGGGCTACTTTAACCAATTCACTACCAGGCCCTTCCGCATCTAAACTGACAGAGGACTTCCTCGAAAGCGAGTCGAGCGTGGGGGTGAAGGGCATAGGCTTTTTGTCACGAATCTAGCAATCACAGGATGTGTGGCTGGAAAGGGACCTACCTCGTTAAGACATAGTTGCCCCATCAGGGAGGTGAATAATGAAGACTGATGATGGTCAGGAGTAGACTATGGATGTCACGTGGCCATCATGGAGATTAATTAGATAAGGTGCATGAAGGACTCAGCACCAAGCCTGACACTTGGTGCCAAATGTCGGCTGTTATTACTGTGCCCCAGTCTTACCCTATGCACCAACCAGAGTGAGCCCTTCCCTCCTTGCTGAACCCTGATGCCCGGGCACTGCACTGCAAAGCAGTTGCTGGCCTTATTTTCTCCAGAAGGCTCTTCTCATATAACCTGGTATCTATCCCCCGGACTAGCTTCTCATCTTCCCTAACCTCTGTCCAATTTTTGCCATCCTTTAGGATATAAGTCAAATGCCACTTTTCTATGAAGTATGTCCTCGACACTTCAGGTTGTAGCATCCTGCCCCCTTGAATCTCGATGTTTGTTTTCCCTGTTGTAGAGCATTGAATTCAACACGCTCCTTGTTGAATGTCATGTTGTGAAGACGGGCTAATGGATCTTCCCTATGTTGTATTTCTTTTCCCTTTTACTCCCTATTCCCATTTCCATTCTCCTTTTCCACAAAAACCCATTCTAATATATTAAATATATATGTTTTTATGAAGCATTGTTGGAAAATATGTACTATTTTTAGGCACGCATACTAATTTACTGAAATGGATACCATGATAAATTTTATTCTTCATCTTTTATTGTTCCATGCTGTTCTGTGATCCTTCCATGTTGCTACCGGTACTGTGATCTGTTGCATAATACTGCATGATGTGGGGTACCTGGGCGGCTCAATCGGTTAAGCATTTGCCTTTGACTCAGGTCATGATCCCAGGGTCCTGGGATCAAGCCCCATATCAGACTCCCTGCTCAGCGGGGAGTCTGCTTCTCCCTCTCCCTCTTTCCCCCCTGCTTATTCTCTCTCTCTCTCTCAAATAAATAATTTTTTTAAATCTTTAAAAAAAATACTCCCTGATATGCACTGCCCACATTTCACCTACACTTTTGACAATATTCTCCTGGTCACCAGAAATGATTATCTTCATACATGACCTCTTATGGACCTGTTTGGGAATTTTATTGGCATATATACTGAACAGAAGAATTGCAAGGTCACAAGAAATTAAGTAATGCCAAACTGTCCTCCAGAATGTCTGCATGGGTACATACTCTCCCAAAAGTGCATGTTAGCCACGATACACCCATATCTCTGCCAACACTTGGCTCTCTCCAGTTTCCTAAGTTTTGCTACTTTACTCAGTGTAAACATCATTGTTTTTATTTGCACCTCTCTGCTTACTAATGCATTTATTTTTCATGGTTCTACTTTTCTTGGGCAGTGAGCTTACACAACCTGGAGATTTTTTCAACCAAAATATTTGCTTGTTTCTCTTTGCTCACTGCAAGATCACAAATTCCCTTCAGGTGGGTTTTTTTGGATTCGTTTTTTGCTCATTTTTGCTGTCATTACAGTGCCTACCACAGCACCTGAGAGACAAAATATGTACACAAAACCAAACTGAAAGCATGGAAATATGAGTGGATAGAAAAAGTCACAGAAAAAAATGAGTGCTTTGAATTTTAAAATAAGTTGCATATGGTTCACCTTCTTGCTAAACCATGATTTTCCTGAATGCCCAAGGGAAAAAAGACAGTCTTCAACAAATGGTGTCGGGAAAATTGGACAGCCACACGCAGAAGAATGAAACTGGACCATTTCCTTACACCACACACAAAAATAGACTCTAAATGGATGAAAGACCTCAATGTGAGACAGGAATCCATCAAATCCTTGAGGAGAACACAGGCAGAAACTCCTTCAGCCTCAGCCATGCAAATTCTTCCTAGAAACATCCCCAAAGGCAAGGGAAGCAAGGGTAAAAGCGAACTATTGAGACTTCATCAAGATCAAAAGCTTTTGCACAGCAAAGGAAACAGTGAACAAAACCAAAAGAAAACTGACAGAATGGGAGAAGATATTTGCAAATGACATATCAGATAAAGGGCTAGTATCCAAAATTTATAAAGAACTTATCAAAATGAACACCCAAAGAACAAAGAATGCAATCGAATGGGCAGAAGACATGAACAGACATTTCTGCAAAGAAGATAACCAAATGGCCAACAGACACATGAAAAAGTGCTCCACATCACTCGGCATCAGGGAAATACAAATCAAAACCATAGTGAGATACCACTTCACACCAGTCAGAATGGCTAAAATTAACAAGTTAGGAAACGACAGATGTTGGTGAGGATGTGGAGGAAAGGGAATCCTCCTATACTGTTGGTGGGAATGCAAGCTGGTGCAGCTACTCTGGAAAACAGTGTGAAGGTTCCTCAAAAAGTTGAAAATAGAGATACCCCATGACCCAGCCAATGCACTAGTGGGTATTTACCCTAAAGATACAAATGTAGTGATCTGAAGGGGCACATGCACCCGAATGTTTATACCAGCAATGTCCACAATAGCCAAACTACAGAAAGAACCTAGATGTCCATCAGGAGATGAATGGATAAAGAAGATGTGGTGTAAATATATACAGTGGAATACTACACAGCCATCAAAAAGACAGAAATCTTGCCATTTGCAATGACGTGGATGGAAGTAGAGGGTATTATGCTAAGCAAAATAAGTCAATCAGAGAAAGACAATTACCATATGATCTCTCTGATATGAGGAATTTGAGAGGCAGGGTGGGGGGTCGTCGGGGGTAGGGAGGGGAAAAAATGAAACAAGATGGGACCAGGGAGGGAGTCAAACCATAAGAGACTCTTAATCTCAGGAAACAAACTGAGGGTTTCTGGGGGATAGGGGGTGGAGGGATAGGGTGGCTGGGTGATGGACATTGGGGAGGGTTATGTGCTGTGGTAAATTTTGTGAATTGTGTAAGACTGATGATTCACACACCTGTACCCCTGAAGCAAATAATGCATTATATGTTAATATAAATAAATAAATAAATAAATAAATAAATAAATAAATAAATACTATCATTTTCCTTCGCTAACTGAACTGAGAATGCCAGCAGCAGGAGAGGAGGGGAAGAAGGTGCCAAATTCTAAAGTGGGGATTCTATGGTGACATGTACTAGTCAGAGTGCAAGCACGTTCTCTCCACTACTCACTTGAAGGACCTAATGGATGTCAGGCTGGAAGCTTTCTCTTGATAAGTCCCAAAGCCCTGCTCTTAAACACAGGTATGAAGACTGGTTAAGAAGAATGTCCTGTGTGCCGACAGGAGTATATCCTAGGGAGTAAGTCGGCATTTACCCAGTCACCAGCACAGACAGCTCGACTTTCTAGAACTTCTCTGATAAGGACAGAGTAACAGTGGTCTCCCACTTCCTTCACAAAGACTTGGCTGTATATCATGAGAGCTGCCAAGCCACACATTCTAGTGATCAAAACGAGGTCGCTCGAGTCCAACGGACCTGGTTAGAATTTTGACTGCCACATACCAACTATGTCACTTTTTTTTTCTTCTTCTGACACCAGTTTTGTCATCTGCAAAAAGTGGACCATAATGCTGGCTTTATAGGACTGCTTTAATAACCAAATGAAATAATGGTATAGTGCTTGACAATTGGTGGCTATTTTATAATGCCTATTATTTTTTTCTCAGCCCATTCTACGTTATCAAGATTAAAGCAATAGATGAAAGTATGCTGCGAATGCATGAAGTAAGTATTGGAAAGAAATGTCTCTATCTATGAGAAATTATTTGGTGGGAGGTTTTCCTTGCAAAATTGAATTGCAGGCACTATAGTGGGGAAAAGATACTATTTTCGGAAAGAAAGATTTGGTTCTAGTTTGAGCCCCAATTATACCACCTCCTTGCTGTGTAAGTTCAGGCAATTTAGTCTCTTGACCTCAAACCAGGATGCAGACCACCGTCGATAGAGAAAGAATTATCCACACCACAGAGATGCTGCAAAAATTGGATCTTATAATGAATGTGAAAGCACTTTGCAACTTACAAAATAGCATAAAATATGTTAATATAATTTCCAAAGTCTGACAGCACCTTAGTTTTTACTGGCATTTAGTTAGTGCTAAAACAATAACCTATTCTATGATTTAAAATGTCAGAAGCATTTATCCAGGGATGAAGTAATGTTGGGAAATCCTTTTGCTTTTACCTTACCATTGAAAGATGTTCAACTTTCACTCGGTACTTTGTAAATGAGAAGATTCTACCTAACATTTGAGACAAAAGACAAGGAACCACCTTTTCCCTAACTTGAGAAGGACTAACAAGAAAAATGTCTCTCTTACAGTGTCAGTGAAGAAGTTTGCTTGTCTAGACCAATGGCTCATTTTATGAAAATGGTGATGCTTGTAAGTGATCTTGATTCCTTTCTTTCTGCTGGCTGCCAGAAATCTCAGACCAAAAGTCGAGCTCACTTCTGAATGTGCTGGACAATAAACAGCATTTTGGATTTTGTCTTCTCAACCCTTCCAAGGCATATTTAATTATTTGTACACATATTTTTCTTTGCCCGGGTTTTCCTACTTGCTCTTTTATCTTCTTGAGGAAGAAAGTTAAGTAAGGAAAAGGACAATCTCGATGACTAGGGAAGAGTGAGTTTTGGGCTTTACTTTAAAGTTTTTGACAGGAGAGCGCCATCTTTTATCTGTGTGTCTGCCTCCTGCCCCTGGGCAGTCCCAGAGCATCTCATTCAGTCTTCACCTGCACACCTACTTTATAGGGTCAGCGGTGTGAGTGTAAGGAGGGAGGGGGGCGTCTTACGTGCTCCATCTTTACTCAAGAAAATGTCTCAGTGAAATTTCAATGTTTGCTTCTTATCATTCCTTCGTGCTGTCAACATTGAGCCTTAAACTTTGGATTTTTTTTTTTCCAGAGAAACATTTCTTGAAAAACTTACCTAGCTTACCAGCTTTCATATTCTAGTCTTTAATATTCTAAAGTACCTTAAAAGCCAAACATGCCTTGTCTACATGCAACACTTATGTAACAATGGTGTTTATTTTGTTTTATATAGCTTCACCATCCGCTCTAATAAAAAAAAAAATTTTAAAAGCCTGGGGAACAAAACTGTAATCTTATCTGGTTCAGTATGTATTAGGAAGGAGGGGAGAGGATTATTTGGACTTCAAAGATCAAATCATAGGTCTTGCCTTCACTTTTCACTGTAGGCCATACACAAGCTTTAAACCTTTTATATTGCTTAATATCTTCTATGCCAGGACATTTATTTGGTAAGTGGTAATAATCCTAACATTTGCATCCTTCGAACTGCTTTTTCACAGGATTTCAAAATCCAAGCATTACAAATTATTAATGCTAAGGGGACGAATAGGTGGTGATGTCAAAAAATATCAATGCTAAATGATACAAAAATAATAATAGTTATCACCACCATTAAGCATAGTAATAAAACTGAACTACCAAAACACAATATGGCCTGCTTCACTATGGATATAATTTCTTACTAGATTTTTTTATAAGGCAACACCAACAATCAAATTAAGTTGATCATCTACAGATGAATGCCACTGAGATTATAAAAGGGTTAAAGGAAATCAAGTAAAGAAAGAGTGTTCTGTAGATATCCCCGGTTATTATTCTAACAACAACAAAGGAGTAGAGAAATTCAAATAGATGTAATGGGGCGCACTAAAATGACTCATATTGATTAATTATATAAAATGTGTATATGATATTTTCTAAACATCCCCAAATAGAAACTCCCTTGCTCATGTTGTAGTCAGTCTAAAACTAGCCTTATGCTACTGTGTTTTGACTGTTTCTTTTTAATGTCTGGGCATATTAAATTCTCATCACCTGACGGTTGTCTATCCATACTAAACATTATTAGGAAAAGTGCTTAATAGTCATTGGGATGACATTAAGTTCAAAATCTTTACGATCTCTGTCAAGAGATCGTAAATATAAAGGGAACAAATATAAAGGGAACACCACAGTAAAGGTTTGATGATGCTTTATTCAGAGCTGTATGACCACAACAATTATTGCTCATACAAGCACATATGATTTAGTCTACACCTGCATTGAAGATTCTAATGCATATTTCTGTTTTCTGCTGTTTAAATTACTCTCTGTTAACACCAGAGCTGCACATGGGATGTATTCAGAATTATACTGAAGTAATTAGTGACTACTTGGTTAGTAAAGATGAAGATGAAGCTTTCAGGATTAATGAAAAAAGCCTAAAAAATACTCAAGTAATCCATAGGGGAAACAGAGTCATGATAAGTTTAATTGTGGGTTTTATAGTTTTACCCAAAATATGAATAATAGCTTAAAAATTTTTTTTTCTATTACTTTCATGGGAAGGCAAAAATTTCCCATCAGATTCACTGGCCCATATTGATATGAAATACAGCTTTTCAGACCCTGGGCGCATAGGTCTGTCACACTCCTTACACAAAAGGGAAATGTTTCCTTCCCAAAGAGAAATACACAGGCTTGATGGTGCTGTGGTGTGAAATCGCCAGAGTAAAGAAGAGGCTCCTTTCTCAAAAACTGTAGAAAGACCAACACCTGACGATATTATTTGAACCCCAAAATGCAGCCAGTCTTGACCCCAGGAGCACCTCCCAGACTTTGGCAATGATGTGAATTTCTAATTTCATTCTTTTCTCTTTAATCCACTTTGAATTAGATTTTGGTCACTAACCAATTAGAGAGTCTAAGATGTTGGTACTCATTTTTTTAGGTTTTGTGGTTTATTTCCTATTGTTCTGTCAGATGTGTTGTAGAGCATAACTTAGACCTTAGAATTTTCTGCTGCTAATTAGCTTGAAAACTAGATAATCTTCATTGAAATGCATAAAGTAAAGCTAACCAGGCACATAAAAGAGCCTAAGACACTCTCCTTTAAAAGAAAATTATCCAGTTTCTTTCTTCTCTGCGGCTGAGAAACACATCCTTCTCCCAGCTCCCACAGTAGCACCCATGTGGTAACTAGTGATTTACATGTCTGTAAACTCCTGAGGGACTAGAACCGGGTCTTTCATCTCTGTATCCCCAGAGCCTAACCAAGTCCTGAATGTATGGCTTGCCTTCGGGAAATACTTATTAAGTTAATGGGTCTCAGCATCTCACAGCTAAGTACTTGACTGGCTCTGGCTGGCCAGCTCACCTCCGGTCTGAGAACAGCCATCCGAAAGTTTCCATCCTAATGTGCCTCACAATTGCCTTGTCTTCCCCTGTTACGATTCACAAATCATGATGCCTTCACCAGAACTGAGGAAATGAACAAAGCCATGTACTCCCTCTACTTCTTGTTTTTCACCTTCACACCACCCATCTCCCCCTTCTTCCTGCCAGTCTCGGGGCATACAGTGCCTATCTCCCTGGTTCTCTTTCTTCTCCCTTCCCATGTCTTGGATGTTCAAGATCTTGCTCCACTTGCTCTGTTCCTTCTTTCTCTAGAACATGCAACATTTTCCTCTCTCGTGGTAGTGCCTTCTGGGAAGTGTGCAAGGCTCCCCCATCCTTGATCCAATGTCTCTCTTTAATCATCCCTTTGACCTTCCACTCACTGCCAAGCTCCTGAAAAGATCAATCCAACTGGTTCACTCACTCCTAGGAACACCTAAACCTATGCTACCGGGGCTCTGCCTCTTCATTCCACAGAAACCTCTCTGCATAAACAACTCCTGTCAAGTACTTGTACAACTTGACAAACTTAGAAGTCAATGTTAAGTCACTGATGTGGGATTCCTATGAGCTTTAGTTACCTCGGCAATGGTGTCAAGATGAAAGTCTGTGTTATAATATTTCATTAAAATGGGGAAGTCAAGCCATAATGTCAATGGCAAAAAGATGAAACACCTGAAATATTTTATTGACGTAGATCTGCCATCAACGTATTCATTGACGACAGTGCTGTATTTAACCTGGATTCTGCATAGTGTGAGGTAATAAAAACAAGTGATACTGTAAGCACACAATTATCTCTATAATATAAAATTTTTAAAACAGATCTCAATATCTTTTAAAACATCTCAATACTTAGATAAATGATAATTAGGATATTACATTTAAATTGATAGACATCTGTCCTGCCATCAAAAATCTATAGAGAAGAGTGACTCACAAAATACTAAAAATATTCATAAGTCATACAAATAATTATATTTAAAATAGTTGCAGTTTTGGAATGAATCCCTTTGTGATCAACTGTCACCCATAAATTATAAAAACATGTTAAGAAAAACAGAGAGTAGGCGAAACTTATGGTTGAAAACATCTTATTTCTTAAAAACATGTTTACCATTAAGATGGCATAAATAATTTTTCAACTGTGACTGAAGGTTTTCGGAAATTACTGCAAATCAGAATGAAAGATAAAGAAAATTGTTTTAACTTAAGAATTAAGTCTTTGATTCTTACAGACTTGCCTAAATTCCATATAAAAGCACTGGTATAAAAAGGACCAAATTCATATCGAATACTGTTAATGAGATTTAATGTCCTTCAGTCTCTTCAGTAATATTAGAGGGGACAACAGGTCTACCACAGAAGACAGCATCTATTTGTATCAGATACATGCAATTGACATCAGAAACCAGATGAAAGGGAGACAGTAGAAAACAGTGGATCATCTTACATTAAGTTGTTTTTCAATTGTACCAATTCAAAATTATTTTCCAAAACGTTTAAACCAAGTCTAGTATCATGTCATTGACACATGTAGACATTTTGCTACAAAATATAAGTGTATCTACTCTGTCCTGTATGTCTTTCAGATTTAGAAGTGATAAAGTTCTCCGAGGAGATGGCAACTAAAGAATTGCAAACCGTTCCCAATACTAGCAATTCTTTGTACACATCAGCAAAAGGATTGGCCATTTTTTTCAAAATATCAACAAGTAGAGATTAATAATGTGCAAGAAGCTACATACTTTTTAAAACAATGTTGGACCTGCACTATAGTGCATTATTAGGTGTGATTGAAACATTCCAAAAGCTATGAGAACATTGGATGTTGTAGAAAATGATTTTTCAATCAAAAAGGTGGCTGATATATCAAAGGGTCTGGTGACATTCTGCTGCAAATCTGAATTTACAATGGGCTCAAAATTTCTTCATCGTATGCTGAGTTAGAAGACTTCTTTCTAAAAAGGTTAAACAGAATCATAGACATTTTCTTATCTTCAAAATAGATTTGCAAAAGGGTGGAATTCATATAAAAAAAATCCTCCAAACATGTAAAGATCAACAAAACCTTCTCAGATAAGACTACAGCTTTTTGAGTTACATATTTCTCCATAGCTCTCCTAAAAAAAGATAAATATTGATATTTAGTTACTATTCTGAAATATGTACTGCTTAATTGGATGCAATATTATCCAACTTAAATTTACCTTTTGAGACCAGTAATTTGGGCAAAATAAAAGAGCTACTCTTTAAAAGAAATAACACTTAAATAATTGAGGATATGCAAACACCCTACAGATGATTACAAACATGATTCCCAAATTTTAATTTTATCAATAACATAAAATGAAATTTTGTTTTGTTTTGTTTTGTTTGTTTAGTTTTTTATGGTTGAATTACCTTTACATACTCAGGCTTTTAATTTAATACAAACTTCATAATAATGTACCCCGCATTTCATGGCTGCTGCATGGTATATTACTTTAGCTTACAGTTATTATAACAACTCATATTCTACTCTGAATTATCTGAAAAAGTCTTGGAGGTTAAAAGGGGGATTTATCAAGAGATTTAGTAGCCTGTCACAAATTTTGAAAAGCAGGAATTGTTAATCAACTCAACTGAACTTAAAGACCACCGTTCTATGCATTTATATGAGCAGAGAGATGGATGATGTGGGATTGATTTAGTTTCATCATAATTAAAATTCTGTTATAATTCACATATTAAACATTCATTATAGGTCCATAAGCTTTACTGCTGTGGAACAACGTTGATACTATTGTTTGGATGAGATAATGGGATCGGTATGTTGCTCTATGAAAATCACTCAATATGTAAAAAATTAAAACCTTATTTTGTCAAATACTAATACAAAATGTTTTCTGAAACCTCTTGCCTGTTTAGGATCAAATCTGGAGAATTCAATACTACAAATTTAAAAGTAATCTGAGGCCACCACTCCCCCAACACGCACACATCCACACATACACACTCAGTCTGGGGTGGCACACTTAAAATGGTTCTTAATCTTTCCTGATTTATTTGGTCCCTTTGAGAACATAAAGGAATCTTATAGTTCCTTCCCTCCATTTCAGATGTATCATATACACACCTACCCTTGGCTAAAGCCTAACATAGGCTCTCTCCTAGGGAGAATGGGCCCCAGGTTAGCCAATTTTCCCTTCAAAAAGGTTGATTTTCCCTCTGTGGTCCCCAAAGGATGATAAGACATGGGTTAGTTTTGTTTTGGCTTGCTTTGTTTCATTGCAAGAGTTCTAAAATAAATTCTTCTTTTAAAGATTTTATCACAGAGAGATAGACAAGAGCGAGCACACACATGAGCAGGGAGTGGGGTGGTGCAGAGGGAGAAGCAGACTCCCCACTGTGCAGGGAGCCTGATGAAGGACTCGATCCCAGGACCCTGGAATCATGATCTGAGTCAAAGGCAGACACTTAACCAACTGAGCCACCCAAGCGCCCTAAAATAAATTCTTATAATGTTTCTGCTATGGTAAAGTCACTCTAAAACATCAAACCATTTGGTAGGGTTGGCTCCTTATTCCTGAAGAAACCATGCATTGATTTTATAAAAATTTTATAAAATTTTATAAAAATCCACCTTCCAGTCTGCTCCATCCCTTAGCTCCCTCGGCTATGTGGTATTCTCTCTCAGGCTTCTGGACAGGTGGCTATTCAGAAAGACTGAGCTAAAGACAGTTCCATACACGTGGCAGAAACATATTTTTTAAATGCTCATGCTCAGTACAGACTGTGAGGTGACTAGGAACTTCTTGCCCATTCCAATATGAGCAAAAACCACATTATTATTATTATTAGTAGTAGTAGTAGTATAACTAGTATTAATGCATTTTTCACTAATTTAATTTTCTAAATAGCATTGTTCACAACCACAAAGCAATTTTAATTTAATACTTTCTCACATTTTATAGCCGATTAAATCTTTAAAAGCAGATGAGGTCATTAAGAGACTAAAAAAAAAAAATCCAATAAACTCCTCTGCCATAGCACTGAATTTGTGGTCAGAAGACCCCCATCTCTGCTGCTCACTGTGTAGCCATAAGCATGTCTAAGCTCTCCAAGTCTGTTTCTTCATCTGTAAAGCAGACACACCACCACCTACCGGACAGCGTTTTAATGGGGTTTAACCTAGGTGGTTCATGATCTGACTTCCCTCCTAATTTTCAGTCCTTAGACTGGAGTATCCTTATATTTTCTCAACATGCATCTTATGTTCTGGTCACACCAAACTCCTCGAGGTTCTCTAAAGGTGTCACTTTCATTCTACCCTTTTGGTTTGAAAACCTTCTTCTTCTGTTTGGATAATATGGATTAATTCACTAGCACTCAAGGAACCCTTCCCTGACCATCTCCAAGTTGAATCAGTTCATCCTCTAGGCCCCAAGATTGACCTACACAAATGTAATATTTACCTGTTTATTGGTGCAACGCCCTGACCACACTCTACATTCCTCAAGTTCCTACACTATGTCTTCCATCTCTTTCATCTCATCATTGGTTCCTAGTATACCCCTAACCCACAGTGCGGGCAGGGAAGCGAGGAGGAACTGGATGGACGATTCAATGAATGTACAACATGCAGGAAAGCATCGGACTTGGTTATTTGTGATACAGTATGGATTCAGATTCAGTTAGCACAATCTGAAGTTTAGAAATGATACAGCCTATGCTTGCCACGCTATCCCTTCGGTCTTGCCATTTAAACTTCTGAACAAAAACCGCTAGGGTTCCTGAGAAGTTTTCTAAAGGAAATGAAAATCACCATGAAATGAACCCCACATATGGTCAGCACACTCTGTTAAGAATGTTTTATCTTGTTTGTATTAAGTTAGCATCAAGGTCTTTCAAGCTTACAAATCCCATGAAACAGGAAAACTGACATACAAGACGTCAATATACCACAAAGCCAATGGTAAGCACGATTTTCTCAAGTTTCAGTATGGTCACTGAATTCAATTGCCTAGCAGTAGAATTTGAAGGGCTATGCACATCTCCTGCTATTGGTCCATATGCTTCTTCCTTAAAAAACCCAAATCTTCATGCCAAAATGTACATTTTATGTTTCAAATAGCAGTAATGGCAGAGAAAGAGAACTGATTCCAAATAGTCATTTTTCTGTAGCTAAAAATTACAGACCAGCTCCTCCCAACTTGATATGTTATAATTAGAACTGTTCAAAAGGGACAAGAATAGCAATAAATCAAGAAATAAACCCTAAGAGTCAATCACAGTACTTTATAACTATACAAACACATGCATCACTGAGGTTTCTGAGCTAAGGAACTATTTGACGAAAGAGGCTTCTGAAACGTACAGGACAGAATTTAAAGGAGAGCCATTTGTTAAAAACCCTCCCAACAGTGGGACTCTGGGTACATGCGGTCCATCGTGGGGCTGAATGAGCTATGTTTACATTGCCACATTTTCAGGCCTTGGGAAGCACTACCTTTCACGTACTTTTAAACACAGAATCATGATCTTGACTAATACTCTGTGCTGGGGTGAAATTTCTGTTGTAAATTCACCTACTTTACCTTCTATCTCTGATAATGTTTTCCTTTTAGGTCTCATTCTCATAACACAACAAACAAACAAAAAAATCTTTTAACTTGACCATTAAAAGGAAGACTTCTTTTTAAGGAAGTCTTAAAAGGAAGACTTCTTAAGACAGTGTTGTCTGTGTCAAGAGGAGCATTCTGGTTCCCCTCTGCCCTCACTGAGACATCCCGTGATCTGCCGTCTGCTGGGACATCTCTGCTGGTGAGACTCATTTCTTTGTCCCAGATTTTTAGTGTCCATCTGGCACCCGCTGCAATGACCATGAAGATTGCCACTGTGGCTGGCAGTGAGATCCCTGCATCCCGCATCCTCCTCTGGTTCACTGGTCCTCCGAGAAAGGGGATAGTAGAGAGGGAATAAGGAAGAAGACTTCAGCTGCTTTCTCTGCTGGACATTTTGCCACGACGAAGGAAGGGTCTGCAACCTTCCCAGGCTTTCCCCCAAGTAACAGGGAGTACTGACTTTCAATGTTCTCTAATTCAGACAGATTTATTAATATTTAATTCTCCCCTCCCAGTTTCTAGATCCCACCGGAAGGCCACAGGATGCAGAAGTGATGGTATCCTGGGGATACCTGGGTGACTCAGTTGGTTAACTGCTGCCTTCTGCTCAGGTCATGATCCCAGGGTCCTGGGATCGAGTCCTACACTGGGATCCTTGCTCGGCGGGAAGCCTGCTTCTCCCTCTACCCCTGCCTGCCACACCCCTGCTTGTACGCTCACTCTCTCTCTCTGACAAATAAATAAATAAAACTTTAAAAAAAAAAGTGAAAAAGAAGTGAAGATACTCTGTCCCCTTTCTCAACCTACTTCCCTTTCAGGGACTCCCTCCAGCACTTGGACATTTGCTCCTTTCCATGTTGTGGGAACATCACTGCTCTGCTCTGCTCCTCAATCCTGCCTCCACCTTTTGATTTATAAGAAAATCACTATGTATTACCCCTCTTTTTTTTTTCCTTCTCGAGAAAGAATGGCTTTTGTCAACAAAAGGTGCTTACTTCAAGACCACAATCTTGCTATCAATGTGACAAATTCTATTTGAAAGTTCAAAGTCAAATTATGACTCTCCTGTAGGGCTTTCCTTCCCAAGAAGTAATGGATGTTATTGATTTAATGAGATGGAAGAACCAAGGTTCAAGTAGGAACTTGGGAAAAGAAATCTGATACATCTGATACAATGTGCCTCTCAAGTCCAAATATATATATTATATATAATATAAATATATTCAGAAGAATTCATTTCTGTGAAGTGATATTTAACTTGAACCATTTGTAATGGTTCAATGGAATTAACAAATTATGTTTTTTATACAAACTTTTCACTCATCAAAGAAAACAGAGCAGAAATAAAAACCACAGATCTCACTAAGCAAAAGAATCTGAAATCTACTGGCCTAAAAGAATTTCCCATTGTTAGTGTACGGAGCAATTACTGTAATAGAATATGGTTTCTAATTTGCAGAGATAGAACTCAAGACCAAAATATCACTTATTCAATTTTCATCAAGATGGGTCTGCATTTATAATACTTGAGTCATTTTAAGTCTCTACTATTCCCAAATGATACCCCAAATAGCAATTTACAGGGAGGTTAGTTGTCACAATCTTCCTTCTCGGGGGGAAATAACTGATCACACCAGGAAGTCCAACCAAAGTAAATAAGAAAAGCTAACGTGGACTGAGTCTGCTATTATGTGCCAGGAACCGCTCTAAGGGCATTACTGGTGTTAATTTTATTTAACCTTGGCCATAATGGATCTAGGTAGGTATGCCCATTTTGAGTTGACAAATTAGGAAACGGAGGCACAGGAAGGCAAGTAAGTTTCCTCAACACCACTCAAAGGCTAACCAGTAGAGAGATTTGAACTCTGGCAAACCCACCACCACATCTTTACATCTCACCATGACACTGGCACCGCCGCACAGGTGAGTGAAACGCGAGGGCACTGAATGTGAGGTGTAAGAAAAGAACCAGGCGCCAAGGGCTCTTCTGTCTTTATAAAGACAAAAGAAGGGACCGACGTCCCATGTTTAGTGTCGGCATACCTAATAACTCCCAGAACCATATGTTTCAAATGACCCGATCACTGGGTCTTTCGTTTCTGATCACTTGACATTTTTAAGCATGAATCATCTAATGAAAAAATTACAGGGCTTTCTTTTGAACACATTGTTTATTTGTCACCAAGCGATCTCAGATATACTTTAAACAAATTCCTTCTCTAAAGGAAAGACTACATACCCTCATGAATGGCATAATCCAAAAATAGAAATTATTTAAAACAGCTCTCACACCTTTTCTAAATTTCCTACATTGTGAAATGACAGCAGTGTCTCCCTTTCAACACTGCCTTTTAGTCAATGTAAAAAGAAATAAACCATCCCCACATGCTCATATTTGGTGTTTACTTTTCCGTCAGTCATCTAAAATGGGACGCAGGAAAAGGGATGTGTCTGTCTCTGTTAGAAAGAGAAGAAAAGTGAAGGAAAGAAAATCTAATGCAACAAGAGAGTTGCCAGATTTGGAACTGATTGAAAGAGTTTCGTGTCACCAAACATTTTTCAAAGACCGATCAATCCGCAACTCTTTTTATAAACCAACCTGTAATGACTGGTGTTTCCACACATTTTCTTCACACAGTTGCTTCCCAGTTTGGCAGTGCCTTTAATCTGAAAACGAATTTCAAACTTTAGATGATCACACAGAACCTTTTTGGCATCATGGAAAAGAATATTTAGATCATAAAGACTTAAAGGAATGTAAGCTCGAGTTCCAAGTAGTTTAAACTTTCATTACAGAGATGCCGAAAGCCACATTGCTCGGCTTACACGAGGATGTTTATAAGCGATGCCATTTGTAACTCTGACTAATTAAATGAGAAATTAAAAGGATGTGAAGAAGAAAAGCAGGGATTAAAATTGATATTAAGTGAAACATATAAATTCTACAGGATAGCAAATACCAACACAGAACCGAGCATCACCGTGTGATGGTTCCTATTCACATCTTCTGGCGTCAAGGGAAAACCACCTTGGAGAAACCAACAAATCCTTAAAATAACAGAAAAGTGCCAGCACTAACAGTGGTATACTTAGTAATCCCTGGGAAAATTCAAAGAAAGGAAAGTAATGAAATTTGTCACCTGCTGACTGGTTTCTGCTGCTTCAGAAAACAAAGAGCACATCAGATCAGGGTTCAGAATGTACAGCCAGAAAAGAACAGAATTCCTAACGGCAAAGTAACTGACTCCACTATGAATACAAACCACATTACCCTCATCCCAGCCCCCAAACCACTGGTTCTCAAAAACTCAGTGCCCGACCAGCCACAGGAACATCTTCTGGGAACTGGCTAGAGATACAAATTCTCAGGCTCCACCTAAGACCAGCTGAATCAAAACCCTGGGGATAAGGCTTGGTAATCCATGTTTTCATAAACCCTAAAGATTATCTTCATGTACACTGAAGTTTGAGATCCACGGCCTTAAATCATGTCACAACATGATCAATACAAGGAAGAGATGCCCTTGAATCTTAACAGTTGTAACAGGCAGGAGTTCTCGATGCTTACTCTGAGCAAAGCTCTGCGTGACATATTACTTACAGTCACTCATTTAACCTTTTTGTCAACCTTGTAGCTGCTATATCCACACCACTTACTAGCTCAACAGGGCACAGTGAAATGGAGTTCCCAAGAAAAGACAGTGTTCTTAGGAGAACAGTGGGTTTCTTGAATGTAGATATACTGAGAAAATAAACAGAGGAATGAAGAGAGGATTTTCATGCACCTCTGAAGCAATTTTTACTGACAAAAACCTTCCTGAAATTTTGAGATTTCTTTGGAAAAGCAAACAGGTCAAGGTCTAGCTTTTTCATGAATCAACTCCTTGAACTGATTCCATTCCAATAGCCTTCATTCTGGTCCAGAATGAGATGTGGACTGGGGCCAGCTACCCGGACGCACTGAGTAGTGTTGGTGGTAAGTAGGATGGCAGGTACCAGCACATTCCATCCCTGCGGCCAACCCTCCACCCTTAGGAAAGGAATGGATATTCTTAGCACTGGGGGACAGAAAATATAAAATAATTCACTTCTGATCATTTGATATTTTTAAGCATGAATCATCTGATGAAAAAAATTAGATGAAGATAAAGATGATGTGTGTTTAAATGACAGCTAAAAATCAGGAAAAAAAACTAACAGCCTCTTTTTATCCCCTTACATAGTTCTACTACCTCATGTAGTGACTTGGCTTGAAACCTTGAGGTCTTTTTGAGCATTCCTTTCTCCTCATTCTCTCATCCAAGAAACCACCAAAGCCTAAAATCATATTGTTCAAACTCTCGTATATGTCACTTTCTTTCCATTCCCATCTCCCTTACTTTACCTCAGGCCCTTATGATCTTGTTCTGGATGACCACAATGGCATCTGCACCTCCTTCTCATATTTATCATGGAGACCAGCCTCAAAGTCACTTTTATCACGATACTTCCTTGCTCAAACCCCATCAGAAATACTCCCTTAGTGACAAGATAAAGTCCAAACTCCCCAAACATAAATGTGAACATCTTGACAGCCTGATTCCAGCTTTATCTCCAGCGGTCTCCTCAAGTGAATCCTAAACTCGAATCACCATTCCAAAATCATCATCTCCAAAGCATGTCATGGATGTTCCAGCAAATCTTCATCCCTCCCCACAGCTTCAGACAAAAGATAATGGATGTGAAATGCAAAGTGAAAACAGGCATTAAGGCACAGAATAAATTAATGTCTGTTTACTCTTCGGGATGTGATTACAGATTAGTGCTTCCAATTTCTTTATTCCACCATATTGAATTTATAACTGTTAGGAGAAAATAGTAAGTGTCTAGAAGTTTAACATGGGTCTTTGGTTAGCTTATACAGCAGCATTTGGCTTAAATATCAAACCTGAGCTTTCAGATGCTAGAGATAAAACCATTTATAATGGAAGAAAGCTTCTGCTCCAGAGGCTCACATCCATGACGTAAAGCAAATACCCAACTCCCTCCTTCCTCTCTCTACAGAAGCACCACCACAGCCAAGGTTCCTGGGATTTGACCAAATTCATTGCTGGAAGAATAGGGATTCCTATTTTTCCCTTAGGAAATAACCATCCAACTACCGAAACCAATCAACTGAGTCCTTCAACTCTATTTAAAAAACTAACAAGAATCACCAACATTTAAGTGAAACCAACAGAGTGATAAAAATGTTCCAGGGATGTCTGGGGGGCTCATTTAAGCATCCAACTTGTGACTTCAGCTCAGGTCATGATCTCAGAGTTGTGGGATTAAGACCTACATTGGGCTCTGCACTCACTGTGGAGCCTGCCTGAGATTCTCTCTCTCTCCCTCTGCCCCATGCCTCCATGCTCTCTCTCTCAAATAAATGAATAAATCTTTTTTAAAAAGGATTCCAAAAAGAATTAATCCCTAAAAAGTAAGAATTTCTGAAAGAAATAAAAAGAACTTTTAAATGGATTATAATTATTATAATCAACAAGACTAAAGAAAATACTGCCTTCTTTTAAAAAAACAGTTGAAAAGAAAGACTAGAAGAAAGAGGAGGAAGAGAAGGAAGGAAAGAATCAGCATTTTTGGAAATTAAAAACAATGTGCCTGATATAAAACATATAAACAGATGAATAAATAGTAAAGTGGATATGCATATGAGAAAAATTTCAATTAGTGATTTGGAAGATCATAAGAAGTCTCCCACAGTAGAATAAAAGGGACAAAAAATAGGTCTTGGCAAAAACACTAAGAAAAAAAAAAAAAACATACGGAATCAAGCATGTAGTGTAAGAAACAAAATTAGCATTCTCTACCAACAGTGTGATGTCCAGCAAAACATTTAGGAAATTATTAAAATACATATGAGTTTACTAAGCCAGATGGAAACAATATCAACATAAAAATCAGTAGCTATCTCACACGCTAACAATCACAAATTAGAAGACGAAGCCCATAAAGATTTCATTCAGAATTCAAGCAACACTCACATAATAACTAAGAATAAAGATAAAGTAAATGTGCAAAAGATATTTTTAGAATAACTGTCAATCTTAACAAGGACATATAATAAGGCTTAAATCCTAGAAAAACACCATGTTCCTTAGAAAGATTTGATATTGTAAAAGTGAATTTGCCCCAAATTAATTTATAAATTAAAGAAAATCCCTCATCCTTCTAAAATCTATGTAAAATAGATTCATGAAATGAGCAAGGTCATTTTTAAAAAAGAAGAAAATCTGGCCTGACATACTATATGAATAGGATAACTAAAAATCAGCAAGAAACTAATCCAGAGATATATAGACTGGACTGTAAACAGAATAGAGAATCCAGAAAAATATCCCTACACATATGACATTTATCATGATAATGGCTCTATCTCAAACCAGCAGGAAACGGAAGACTTAACAACAATCAATGCCATTGGGATAAATGGCTTTTTACCTGGTTTAAAACGAAAAATAACAAAATTATTTTAGAATCTTATATCATAGACCAAAATTCTTGGTATAATAAAGAGCTAAAAACAAAGCTATAGGGGAGTCTGTGTGGCTCAGTGGGTTAAGCCTCTGCCTTCGGCTCAGGTCATGATCTCAGGGTCCTGGGTTCAAGCCCCACATCGGGCTCTCTGCTCGGCAGGGAGCCTGCTTCCCCGCTCTCTGCCTACTTGTGATCTCTCTCTCTCTCTGTCAAATAAATAAATAAAGTCTTTAAAGAAAAACAGCTATAAAAATGTCAAAGAAATAGCAAATACAGATATTTTAATAACTTTTTTTTTAAAGATTTTAAAGACAGTAGTAGTAGACACAAGTAGGCAGAGAGGCAGGCAGAGAGAGAGGAAGGGAAGCAGTCTCCCTGCTGAGCAGAGAGCCCGATGTGGGGCTTGATCTCAGGACCTTGGGATCATGACCTGAGCCAGAGGCAGAGGCTTTAACCCACTGAACCACCCGGGCGCCCCAGATATTTTAATAACTTTGAGAGGGCAGGTCTTCTTACAGAAGACACAAAGTTCAGGTGCCATAAAAGAAAAAAACTGACTTATTTGACCACATTAAAAACTAAAATGTCCTGTTTGGTAAAATAAATAAATAAATAAGTTCTTTTTGAAAAGCATCACTCAGGGGAACAAGATTACCGTTTATAAATAGAAAAGGGGTTAAAATCCGTAATATACAAAAGTAAGGGCTTCTTAAAATCTAATAGATATTTAACAGTTAAGATGAATCAACCTAAAAAATTCCCATTCTCAGTTTTTTCTTTTTTTTTTTAAGATTTTATTTATTTATTCAACAGAGAAAGAGAGAGGTCACAAGTAGGCAGAGAAGCAGGCAGAGAGAGGGGGAAGCAGGCTCCCTGCTGTGCAGAGAGCCTGATGCAGGGCTCGATCCCAGGACCCTGAGATCATGACCTGAGCTGAAGGCAGCGGCTTAACCCACTGAGCCACCCAGGTGCCCCCCATTCTCAGTTTTAATCTAGGAAATGAAAGTACTAGTGCTAACATGAAATGCAAATGTCACTTCTTTTTGAATCAGATTAGTAAAAAGAAAGCAGCAGGAACCAGTAACATCTAGTATGGGCAATGATGTGAGAATAGAGCATTCTCCATTCAGTTTTGACTGGTGTATAAATCAGCACAGCCTTTTGGGAAGCATTTTGGTAGTTTTTACTGAACTTTAAATTGTGCTTACCTGCTCAACCAGAAATCATACTTCAAGGAATTTATTCTAGAAAAACTTGCACATTGTCTTACTCTGTGCATCTAAACATTTCAAGTCACGTACGTGCCATTTAAAAAAATGTGTTATTCCCACATACCAATATGTATTCTTTGACAATAGTTAGATATTTAAATAATTCATCATTTGTATAACATATATAAATAAGGGTTTTAAAACAAATTCTTTAAAGATAATTTCTTTCAAAATACTGACCACATTGCCCACCATTGCATACCCTTAACCACTGCATACTAAATATTTACATGGAAATTCTCTGTCTCCATTTTAAGGTACAATGTGCAACTTTACTGTGTCCATTGAGTCAAAAATGGTTCTCTGCTGAAGACCAGTGCAGTAGGTAAAAAAATAACCCCTCAAAGGTGTCCACAGCCTAATCTCCAGAAACTGTCAATGTGTTATTGTACACAGCAATAAGGTCCTTCTAAGTATAATTAAATCAAGGCGTTTGAGATGTGGTAATTATCCTGGGAAATCTGGCTGGGCCCAGTACAATCACAAGAGTCCTTAAAAGAGTAAAGTGGAGGTAGAAGAATCTGTTTCAAAGTGATGGATAGTAGGAGAAAGACTCAAATGTCCACTGCTGGCTTTAAAAGATGGAAGGAAGCCATGAGCGAAAGAACATGCACGGTTTCTAGAAGCTGGAAAAGGCAAGGAAGTGAGTTCTCCCCCACAGCTCCCATAGGAATTTCACCCTGCAGACATTTTGACTTTTAGCCCAGTGAGACTTATTTCAGATTTCAGACCTCCAGAATTATAATAAATTTGTATTGTTTTAAGCGGTTATGTAAAAAAAAATTGTTTTAGCAATAACTGAAAACTAATACAATCAGACACTGTATCAGGTGATACAAACACTAACACATGCTCTTGCCTTTGAGATCACAGCCCTTCCAGTGGAGGAAATAGATACAAATTATAATTCTTCAGATAGATATTAAATGTCAATTTATAAGACTCTCTGATTCTTTTTAATTATGTATAATTTCATTATACCTGCTGATACACTATCACTTTAGAACTCCTCAGATGCCTGCACGATTATATAAAATTGACCTTGGTGGTTGGATATTATTGGCTGAGAGTAAATAAACTTACAACTTTGTCCTAAATATCTCAGTCTTTGCTATTAGGGCATTCTTCGTGTCTTCCTGAATTCTGTAGGTAATGTTATAAAATTATTTATTATTAAAATAGGGATAAAAGGGACACTCAATTTCTATATTTCACTGTCAGCTTCACTTAAGAGTTTGGCAGACATTCATTATAATACATTATTGAGCATTTATGCATAAAACATAGTTTATGTAGTAGACTTTTGAATCCTGAAATTTTTAGAAAGTAAGCAAAATGTTTGCGTCAGTTGGAACTTCCGAAATGGATTTTAACAAATAAACTACGTGGGAATTTCCCACTGGGGAAGAGAATTGCTGGCACTGCCTACAGGTGTTAGGGCCTCACTTACAACAGCCCTTGAATCCCTGGTGGGCAGAGACAGGAAATGATTTGTGAATATGCAAGTGGGAAGAAGTGTGTTAGCTTGTCATCTGCAGGGCTGCCCCTACAGCGCCTGTGAGTAGATCTCCTCATCAGCCAGAACTAAGAGGAAAATAGGACAACTCAGTCGAGTTACTCCCTCGATGGAAAATTTCAAATATTTATGAGATGTTTTCCCTTGTGGCATATTTTACATTTCCTACACAAAATTTTCTCCAAATTAAAGTGCTTTTATGAGACTTCTGGTATCAGTCAGGGTCAAGTCAAGAGGCCGAAATCTGGGGCACCTGGGTGGCTCAGTGGGTTCAAGCCTCTGCCTTCAGCTCGGGTCATGATTTCAGGGTCCTGGGATCGAGCCCCGCATTGGGCTCTTTGCTCAGCGGGGAGCCTGCTTCCCCCTCCCCGCCTCTCTGCCTGCTTCTCTGCCTACTTGTGATCTCTGTCTGTCAAATAAATAAATAAAATCTTTGAAAAAAAAAAAAGAGGCAGAAATCACACCATTTCTCTTTTCAGAGATAACGGAATAAAAAGCATTCCCCCTAAAGTTGGTAACTGAACTGATAAAAAGAGAACTCTACGATATTACGAAGGTAGTGGCTATAAGAAGAACTTAGCACTCCCAGGACTAGGGGAAACAATAGAAAATGCTAGAATTATTAAACTTGGGCCCTTATAGGAGCTGTGGAGTTAAAACTCAGATCTCCTAGAAGGTGCTGGCCTGGGAGAGATGGTTTCTCTGAGACAGGACATTTAAGTGAATTCTGTAAGTGTCAGAAAACTTCAAATTGAGCTCAGCTGCCGCCTCCTGAAAAGTCTGCTGCGTGGGCGGGGATGGGGGGCTGTTGCCAACGTGATGAGCATAGGAACCCCAAATGAGCTGGAATCCATGGGAAGAAAGCAGAAAAACAGGCAAGAGAATGTCTTTTTGTCCCCTTCCCACCTTGGTGACTCCCTCTAGTGCCTCCCCTGTGCACAATTCAAACAGGAAGTCAGAGGGCGAAGCAGCAATGTGGTTTCCAGTCCCAACTCCAACATCACAGAGCAGAGCACAAAAGCATGGATGTGCCCCTGAGAAACAGCTCAGCAGTTGGTTCAGCCCTTCCACGATGCACGTCCACCAATACGCTTTCCTATAAACAGCAACAGCACAGCTGTGTGCACGTAACAAGATGCAAATGAATTTGTATTAGTACAAATGATGTCATATTAGTATAAACGAAGACACCCTCCCTTCAAAAATCAATGGAGACAAAAATCTCAACAATCTCGGTATCTATCCCTATGCAATTCTACTCTCCAAATTTGGCCACGGTCCCATCTGCATTTTCTCTTACCTAACTACTAATTGGAGAATCATCTCAAGAAAGCTATACAATACAAAGAGGAAAATACACAAACTGCTTTGCTATTTATGCAACTGGTCACAAGGCTGTCACTGATGTTTACAACTTCCTTCTTTCGCTGTCTGTCCCAAGCTTTCTCTATCCTCAGCCAAAAGTTTAGTAAGTCTGTGTTCTTACCTGGTGAGGCAACCCAAACCTTCACTCCTGATGTGTCTGAATCCGGTTTTGTTGTAACTTCTATTATTTGATTTGGAGCCACTAAGTCGAGGCTCCCAAGAAAATGTGCTGGGTTTCAGACACGGTCCTCCGTGGCCTCATGGAATGGTTACCAACCCCTTTTTCCCTTGGTAATCAGGATCGATTACTCCAGCCAGCAGTAACCACCTGTGTTACTTGTTGCTCTAGTGGCATTTAAATCCCTAACAAGTCAGGTGGCTGCCTCATCTTCAATTCAATGAATCGGTACTGTGTCACCTGGCAGAGGCCTTCTTTCCTTATGAAGTGCGGCTACCAAACCCCCAGAGCTTAAAGTTGTAGAGGGAGAAGCCAAAATGCTGAGAATGGGCTTTCAGACATTATCATTCATGGAGCCATTCCTAACTCCTTGATTTCCTGAGCCATGTATTTTGGCCACAGGGGAGACCGCAACCAGACATTGGACTCCGATTCAAAGCGTAACTGCATCCTGGAAGACAGCACCCATCCTACCAGCTATGGTCTCCATTCCACTCATCCACTGGGAAAGCTGCTTTTGAGTGATGAGACAAGGGGTAAGACAAGTTAACTTCACAGGCTGGAGCCAATGGCTGGACAAAGTTGTACAGAAATACCACGATCACAGATAATACATTCTGCAAATCCATGGATGGCGGTCCTGGCAGAAGCATTAGGGGCAGGGAAGGCAAATCAGCATCAGGATTACCTATCAGTATTGGCGGGGAAATCGTGCCCCCTCATGATGGCATGGGTCCCAAGTAATCAACCCACCATGTGGTGGTCTCTGCTATTGGAAGGGTAGGCACAAAACAAGACACAACCCTTGGGGAGTAGTAATCTATGTTGTTGAGCCCCTCCACAGCCTCTATCCCTGTGCCATGGCTATGCTGTGCATGGGCCCATTGAGCAGGGACTGCGGTGGCTGAGAAAAGAGGCTTACTGACATCCATTAAAACAATGTGTCATTTTGTTTGCTTGAGAGGCGCTAATGAGCATGAACATGGGACACAATTATCTTCACACACTACACCTATGCAGGGGAGGGAGGCGATAGGTTATAAATAAGAACATTTGAAGCCTAGAGAGGTTCGGCAATTTCAAGGAAGTTGAACTTGCCCCAAGTCACAGAAGAGAAACCAAAAGAGCAAGAACTCTCCCCCAAATCTGTTTGATTCTAGACTACACAATCTCTCACTATTCTAGTGTCTCTAAAAGAAGCAAGAACAGGAACCAGAAATGCAACTGAAACAGAGAAAGGACATGATTACATTATCAATAAGGCTTAAAACAAAAACAAAACCCTAGTTTTTAAAAGTGAGGCTCTTGGGGCACGTGGATGGCTCAGTCGGTTAAGCGGCTGCCTTCAGCTCAGATCACGATCTCAGGGTCCTGGGATTGAGCCTCGTGTTGGGCCCCCTGCTCAGTGGGGAGCCTGCTTCTCCCTCTCCTTTTGCCCCTCCCCATGCTTATGCTCGCTCTCTCAAATAAATAAATAAAATCTTAAAAAAAAAACAAAAGTTTGGGGTGCCTGGGTGGCTCAGTCGATTAAGCATCTGCCTTCAGCTCGGGTCGTGATCTCAGGGTCTTGGGATCAAATCCCTCATTGGGCTCCCTGCTCAGCAGGAAGCCTGCTTCTCCCTCTCCCTCTGCCCTTCCCCCTGCTTATGTTCTCTCTCTCTATATATATATATATATAAAATAAGTAAATAAAATAGATTTAAAAATTTTAAAAGCTAAAAAATTAAAATTAAAAAACAAAAGTGAGACTCCTCACCAAGGTCAGTGTTGCAAAGAACTGAACAGACAAGGCAAGAGGTTAAAATAGACTAATAGAAAATCATTTATCATCTTTTAGCTGAGACATGGAGATAGTAACCAAATATCACTGGGGCCTACCAGGAAGTTGCAAGGTCATCAAAGGACAAGGAGGGGACAGCAGTGGGTGGCAATAAACAGAAGACCAGAAAGGGCTGACCAAAGAGAGAGGAGGTAAGGTAATGTCACTGAAGGTCATGTTAATGTCACACGTGTATGAAAGAAGTATGCAGAGACTGGAAGAGCAAAGCCAAAGTTACATCCAGTATATTCTCCAAGTTCCCAAATAAAGGAGAATTTATAATGGTATCTACTTCTAGAACCACTTAGATTATTTAAAAAAACGTGAATTCACCCAGCAACAGTGAGCAGTACATTGGACACAGTCAAAAACAGGAATTAATAGTGATGGTAGTAGTAATTATAGCAAAGCTTGCATTTCTTGAGGCTGTACGTGTACCCATACTGTGCGATACAGTATTCACGCGATCTCATCTTGCTATCACAAGCCTACAATGGCCAATATTATAGTCACCATTTTACAACTAAGGACACTAAGGGTTAGAGATAGGTAATTCATCCAGGGTTACATAATTAGTGACAGAGACAGTTACCACTGTCTGCTTCCAAAGGCCATGTGCTAGACTAGTGGAGGAGAAAGGGAGGGAGGGAAGGCCAGAGGGAAGGAGGGAACCTGACAGGGAGGGAGGGAAGGAAGAACAGTCGGTGTAAACAAGAGAAGTAAGTCCTTGCAATTAAACAGTTCAGTTAGTAATGGCAATACTTCTTGATCTTAAAGACTCTTGAACAATAAGTTCATATGCACCCCATTTAAATGTAGACAAAGGGAAACAAAAATTTGGCCTTGACCCTGACCACTCCCCATCCTACTTACATCTATCCTATTTTCCATAATCTAGGTTTTTTTCCCCCTGTGTTCCTCATTGCCTGGCAATTCCGGGTGTTTTAAATCCTATTTAAGACACTCTGGCAACAAAATTATTTACAACCTTTTGGATTGAGATCTTGTTTCAGAACCAAAATATTTTAACTTGTACCTGCCAATCTGAATGACTCTAAGAGAACAAGTCGCTTATAAGTTTTTCCATCCCTTCTCCAACCATCGACCATGCGGCAGTAAATGCCTTCGCCCGAGGATTCTACAGCCCTGCATCAGTGTGCCTGCCAACGGATAAGGGAAACATGAAACCGATGATTCAAGTTACTATACCTGGGATCCATCTGTCCACAAACCGTAAGTATTAGAGAAGCGAGAGCGTACATGGAGTGGCAAATCCCTCACCTCGAATTTTGTGTGTTCAGGCCACAAATTGGTTCTTTTCTTCTTTCTATTGAGCAAATGACTTGAATGTTTTAAGTTTCAGGTTTTGAAACTTGAGGTTTGTAGCATTTTCTTAAAAATATGCTAATATTTAGCCAAAGTCCTTCATATTTGTTATTTTCTTTGATCTCAGGATAACCTTAGGAGATCAATATTACTACCATTTCACAAGAAGCTGAGGTTTACTAGCACTCAAGATTATGGGACCGAAAACAAGATTTTCTCACCCAAATGTCTTCTAAACCATGAAAGCCCCTAGAAAATTTAACCTCAAAAGCCTCCAGAATTTCTTCAAATGGTCTCATCTTTAGCCTTTCTAATTATACTTGAAGTTATATATTGAAAAATTAGGGATATTCTAGCATTTTAAAGATATCATGTGCTTTTTAATGCTTTGGTTATATTCCATATGTCTAAGAAACTTGCTATTTGTACCTTCTACATACAAATTGGGTACCAACCCTTATTTGGACCTTTCTTTTCCTTTAACTCAATGTAAAAATTCCTTATTATCTCCTTTGGTTATTCTCTCTGTCTGTATTAAGTAAGCCTGTTTCCTACAATTTATTCCCATAGTTTTCCAAACTTTAAAATTAGAAGCTATCAGAGCTTCCTCTTTTTTATTTATTTTTTTTAAAGATTTTATTTATTTATTTATTTGACAGAGAGAGATCACAAGTAGACGGAGAGGCAGGCAGAGAGAGAGAGAGGGGGAAGCAGGCTCCCTGCTGAGCAGAAAGCCCGATGCGGGACTCGATCCCAGGACCCTGAGATCATGACCTGAGCCGAAGGCAGTGGCTTAACCCACTGAGCCACCCAGGCGCCCAATTTATTTATTTTTTTAATTTTATTTATTTATTTGACAGAGATCACAAGTAGGCAGAGAAACAGGCAGAGAGAGAGGAGGAAGCAGGCTCCCTGCCGAGCAGAGAGCCCGATGTGGGGCTCGATCCAAGGACCCTGGGATCATGACCTGAGCCAAAGGCAGAGGCTTTAACCCACTGAGCCACCCAGGCTCCCCAGAGCTTCCTCTTTTTAAAGGTGGTCCAAATTCCAAACTATCAGATGATACGAGTCACAGTACCTGGAATTAATAAGTTGTTGAATGAGGTTTTCAACAAAGTTGAAGTTTGCTGGACCCCTTTACAAATTATCCTAATTCTGCCCTAGAGTTCCCTCAAATTCACACTGATTCTGTCTTGGCAATATAAAATTCCCCTGCTAGAAAGAAAACCCACTTGTATTCTTAAACAGAAATAATCCCTGTTTGTCTACTATTATAAGCTAATGAAACTCCTCAATAGCTTGTCTTTTCTTTCTGACTTGCATCATCATAGTACTTTTTATTACAAATTCTACTCCTCTGGTAGTCTGTTCCAGAGATTTAATTCAGATATATGCTGTCAAGATTTTTCTTACTCTTCTTTTCTCAGCTCAAAAAATTTTTTGTATCTACTATACATAAAGCATCTTGTGAAATCATTTTTTTTAAAGATTTTATTTACTTATTTTGGAAGCAAGAGAAAGCTCAGGGAAGGGGCAGAAGGTAAGGGAGAGAATCTCAAGCAGACTCCCCGCTGAGCTAGGAGCCTGAATGGGGGCTGGATCTCATAAGCCTGAGGTCATGACCTGAGCCAAAATCAAAAGTAGGATGCCTGACCAACTGAGCCACCCAGGCACCTGAGACCTCAAAATTCAGTGTTGTTTCACTGTATTTTTTGTCTAATTATTACAATTATTTATTTTGCAACAATTTTGAACATAGAGAAGAGTTAAAAGAAAAAAAAAACAGGAAGAGTTCTTACTACTCTTTACCTAGCTTTGCTTTATTTGAATTTTACTAGATTTTCTCCTAATGTCGTTTCTCTATACAAGGATCTAATTCGGGATTACATCATCATCATCATCACCGGTGATGGTACCAGGCTGCAGAGTTAAAGTGTGTCTGCCAGTTTTCTCTTCTGTAAAGTTATTATTCTTCCTATCATTGCTCATAAATATTTGGGAGAGGATGGTGACATTCTGAAAATACTCTGCTCCTTATTAAACATTCCCCCACCAATGTAAGCATTCAGTGGTGGATTTTGCCCACTGTAGTTACTATTGTGATGTTCTAACAGTGGTTTTCTATTTCCTTCATTCTTCTACATGCATTAACTGAAATATTTCTGCAAGAAAGACTTGTCTCTTCATCTCACATATTCATGTATTTAATCAGTCATTAGTGTGAACAAATAAATAGTTTTGTTATTTGAGATGTAATACAAATACTTTGGGGTTTTACGCTCTTGCTTGAATCATTTCTTATTCCATTTGTTCTAACTCGGGCCATTGGAAGTTTTTTGAGGTTAGCTCCTATATCCTCCTGGTGTGTCCCTATACTTTTTGTTTTAGTACTCCCATATTTTCTGGCATCACCTGGTGTCCAGGCTTACCTTGAATTTTCCTCCACAAGCTCTGGAATCAACTATTACTTCAAGAAGCTCTGATACTCGGGCGCCTGGGTGGCTCAGTGGGTTAAGCCACTGCCTTTGGCTCAGGTCATGATCTCGGAGTCCTGGGATCGAGTCCCGCATCGGGCTCTCTGCTCAGCAGGGAGCCTGCTTCCTCCTGTCTCTCTGCCTGCCTCTCTGCCTGCTTGTGATCTCTCTCTGTCAAATAAATAAATAAAATCTTTAAAAAAAAAAAAAAAAGAAGCTCTGATACTATTTAGTAAGAGGATAATATTAAAAAGCAAGATCTGGGAGTTATGTATGTTCATGATTACTATGGAAACACTGCTCCTAGGAACCTCACACGTATGAATACCTTTTAATGCACACACGTATATCTGTATTTATTTATCTGTATATATTTTAAGCACACACACACACACACACACACACACACACACACACACACACACGGTTGATATTGATATCTCTGACTCCAATCTAGCACCACACGGCTCATTCTATTATTACTGTGTTTATTTCTAAATGCTTTGACAACAAAAGAAATCTGGCTTTCATTATCTACAGTAGATCCGCCCATCTGTTCAATCCTATTATACATGTAAAGTAGTTTCAGAATTGCTAACCCATGCCCACTTGAAAAACAAAGTTACCAACCATAATGTGTGTCATCATTTTTGTCTTTAGCCTTACAGTATCCAGTCAAAACTCTGGTTTCCAAAGTCACTTAGGTCAGCTCCTTTCTTCCCTATTTCTCTCAGTGTGGTTTATCATTCATGAGTCACAGTCAAGATCGTGCATCTTTGGTCTTCTTGACATCCTGGTTGATTTTTTTTATTAATTTACATACTCTTCATACTATCGAGTGGTATAAATTTCTGTATTGACCACCATAGTACCACACAGAACAGTGCAATCACCCCCAAAATTCCTGTGTGCTGCCCCTTTGTAATCAACCTCTCCCTCAGCTCTTGACCACTATCAATCATTAATCTGTTTTCCAACTCTGTATTTTTGCCTTTTTGGGAATGCTATATAAATGTAATTACATAATATACAGTCTTTTGTTCCTGGCTGCCTTCATATAGCAAAATGAACTTAAAATTTACCTGATGTGTGTGTGTGGTAGGGGTAGGGGTGGGGGGGGGTTGGCAACTTCCAGAATGATAACATGAGTAGCTCCTCAATGAAACAATCATAGCTGGTAAAAATCATTATTAAGAACAACTATTTAAAGTTTCTGTGAATTATCCTAAGGATATAGAGCAAAGGAAGAAGTATTTATTCAATACAATCTACTAAATATCAGTAAGAAGAGCAAAAATCTGTGGCATTTGGGCCACAACCCACTCTCTCCACAAATCACCCCTCTCTTAGGCACCCCTGAGATCAGCAGGATAGAAGTCCTACTCCCAGTGGTGCCTCCAAGAACAAAGGGCTCCCCATCCACCCTGCCCCCAGCCAAGGACAGTATCTCTCCAGAAGGTGCAGGTCAACAGTATTTCTCATTACCAACCCTCCCCTACATCCACACCCACCCCGAGCTCACTACTGCAAAGTCACTACTTCAGACAAGAAATGTTAGAGGTATGGGGCTGTCTTCCTCTGCCTAACTCTGACTCATTGAGGCTTTACCCCAGGTATAACAGGCCAAGAATACTGAGATCCCAGTTACTTTTGTCCCATCTTGCTCATAGAACAGAGATTCCATACTGGGAAAGGCAAACAAAAACAAAATGAGAAGCTACCAATCCCACCAAGTGCCCTGCTTATAAAGCAGGGGTATCATTCTGAGAATCTACCACCGTCCCTGCCTACAGCTCCAGAACAGTGCCTCAGAGACTTTGCCCACAGAGAGAAGGAAGCAATAAGAATGGAAAGATCAAGAATTCCCCCAAAGGAATTGAATGTATTTGGAAAGAGTATGGAGAAGTTGAGGACTAAGGATGCTCTCAAAAACATCAACAGATGAGTGGATAAAGAAGATGTGAGATAGATTTAGATGTGTGTGTGTGTGTGTGTGTGTGTGTGTGTGTGTGTAGGAATATTATGTGGCCATCAGAAAAAAAAACACCTGAAATCTTGCCATTTGCAATGACATAGATGGAACTAGAGGGTATTTAAGCTAAGCAAAATAAGTCAATCAGAAAAAGACAATTATCATATAATCTCACTGATATGAGGAATTTGAGAAATAAGACAGGATCATAGGGGAAGGAGGGAAAAATGAAACAAGACAAAAACAGAGAGGGAGACAAACCATAAGAAACTCTTAATCTCAGGAAACAAACTAAGGGTTGCTGGAGGGGAGAAGGGTGGGAGGGTTGGGATGGCTGGGTGATGGACATTGGGGAGGATATGTGCTATGCTAAGTGCTGTGAATCATGTAAAACTGATGAATCACAGACCTGTACCCCTAAAACAAATAATACATTATATGTTAATTTAAAAAATAATGAAGATTTGCTGGTAGGCAATTAATAGGAGAATAGTAGCTGTATGAAAGGAAAACAAAAGTTAACTGGAGGCCAGCTTATTTATCAGAGAGAACCAAAGAAAGGAAAAACTAAATAGACCTATTCTTGTAGTCAGAACAAACCACAAAGACAGGCCTCAGAAAACTATCCCCACAAAGGGGAACCAATTTAGTTGGATCAGACTATGGGGCTATTCATGCCCAGAAGCATTGCTAAACACAACACAGAAAAACCTGGCAATCAATGGGGCCTAACATCCAGATATGATATCAATCAAGGCAGACAATTTAACAGAGAGATTAGGGAAAGTCAAACAGAGCTCTGCTAAAACCACTGTAATCCTATGCTGAGAATACGCATGCCTGAGGTGACACCTTCTGAATATAAACATCAGAGGGTTCAAACTCTAAAGGGGCAGGGGGAGGAGGGATTTCCCTGAATCAGACCAGAAAAGTCATTAAACAAATAAACAAGAAATAACAACAAGCATTGCAGAGGGGTCACGAGAGAATATGTACCCCAAATTGCTTGCAATACATTATTTAAAATGTCCAGCTTTCAAAAAAAAAAAAAAAATGATGACACATTCAAAGAAACATGAAAATGTGACTCACACACAAGAAAGAGTAGGCAATAAATACGACTTCTGAGAGTATCCAGATGTCAGACCTAATGGATAAAGACTTCAAAATAGCCTTATAAGTATGATCGGAAAACTAAAGGAAACCATGTCTAATGAATTACAGGAAAGAATGATGAAAAGGTCTTGCCAAATAGAAAATATCAATAATGGGAAAGAAATTATTTTTAAAGGACCAAATGAAACTTCTGGAGCTGAAAAATACAATAATTAAAACAAAATATTCACTAGAGGGGCTGAAAAGTAAATTTGAAGTAGAAGAAGAAAGAATGAGTGAACCTGAAGATAAATTGATAAGAGATTATACAATCTGAAAAACAGACAGAAAAAAGAATGAAAAAAATAAAGACTCAGAAAAATGTGATACCATTAAATACAACAACAGAGGCATAATAAATGTACCAGGGAAGAGGGAAGAAAGGAGCACTAAAATATTTAAATAAAAAGTGGCTAAACATTTCCCAAATTTGATGAAACATTAATCTACACATCTAAGAAGCTCAGTGAGCTCCCACTAGGATCAACTTAAAAAAATCCACACCCAGACATATCTTAATCAAAATGTTGAGAACCAAAAACAAAAAGGAAATCTTGAAATCAAGAGGAAAACAACTTGGAACAAAAAGGGAACACCAGTAAGACTGGCAGGTGATTTATCATAAAAAACATGCACGCCAGAAGGCAGGGGTAATTATATTGAAAAGTTTTGAAATTTTTTGAAAAAAAAATCAATTAAGAATCTTACATACATACATCTCACAAAATTATTTGTCAAATAATTATTTTTCAAACAGTTTTTCAAAAATGTAAATGAGTTAACTGGGGTGCCTGGGTGGTGCAGTCAGTTAAGCTTCTGACTCTTGGTTTTGGCTCAGGTCATCATCTCAAGTTCCCTGCTCAGCAAGGAGTTGGCTTGAGATTCTCTCTCTCCCTCTTCCTTTGCCCCTCCCCCTGTCTAGAATAAATAAATAAAGGTAAATGAACTAAAGATATGCCCAGATAAACAAAAACTGAGGGAATGGGTTGCTAATAGACTTTATAAGACATATTAAAGGAAGTTCTTCTAGTCCATATGGAAAAAACCAGTAAAGGCAAATATCAAATATAAAAGATATAATAAATATATATTTCTTCTGTCTCCTCTTAACTAAATACGAGAGAAACCCTATTAAACATATGTATATATGAGACCAACTCCTTATATTGTTCTTAACTCATTATATGAGGCCAGTATTACCCTGAAACAAAAACCAAACAAGATGTAAGAAAATTACATGCATACATATATACTTTTATGAAAATAGAAAAAAAAAATCCTCTGTGGAAAGAACCAAGATGCCCTTCAACGGACGAATGGATAAGGGAGATGTGGTCCATATACATTATGGAATATGATGCCTCCATCAGAAAGGATGAATACCCAACTTTTGTAGCAACATGGACGGGACTGGAAGAGATTATGCTGAGTGAAATAAGTCAAGCAGAGAGAATCAATTATCATATGGTTTCACTTATTTGTGGAGCATAACAAATAGCATGGAGGACATGGGGAGTTAGGAGAAGGCAGTTGGGGGAAATTGGAAGGGGAGGTGAACAATGAGAGACTATGGACTCTGAAAAACAATCTGAAGGGTTTGAAGAGGTGGGGGAGTGGGAGGTTGGGGGAACCAGGTGGTGGGTATTAGAGAAGGCACGGACTGCATGGAGCACTGGGTGTGGTACAAAAACAATGAATACTGTTATGCTGAAAATAAATTTTAAAAAATGATTAAAAAAAATCCTCAACAAATTACTAGCAAACCAAATATAGCAACACATAAAATGGATTATACACCATGACTGATTCAAATTTATATCAGGTATGCAAGTTTGGTTTGACATCTGAAAATCAATTACAGTAATACACCATATCAGTAAAAAAAAGACAAAAAGTAAAGATCATTTCAATAGATATAGTAAAGCAACACTCTTTTCTGATAAAAGCATTCAACAAACAATAAATTTGAAGTAACTTCTTCAATCCTGAATAAAGGCACCTATAAAAAGACCACAGCAAAAGTTATACTTAATGGTGAGAAATTGAATGTTTTGCTCCTTAGATCAGGAACAAGGCAAGCATGTCTGCTCTTGCTACTTCTATTCCATATACTGGGGTTCTACCTAAGGAATTCAGGCAAAAATTGGAAGTCATCCAGATTATGTAGGAAGATAGCATGACCTTATAATCAGAAAATTTCCAAAGAATCCACATTGCCCCCTAAAAATGAATTCAGCATGACTGAAGGAAATCCACATCGCCCCCTAAAAATGAATTCAGCATGACTGAAGGAAAAATCTATTTTATTTCCATGCAGTATTAATTAAAAATATAAAACTAAAATGGAGAAATCAATCCATTTATAATATCATCAAAAAGTAAAATTCTCAAGCACAAAATTGGCCAGAGGAGTACAAGACTTGCACACTGAAACTACAAAATACATTTTGCAGTAAATTAAAGATGAAATAAATGGAAAGACAGTATCTTCAGGATCAGAAGACAATACTGCTAAAATGGCAATATTACCAAATTGATCTGCAAACTCAACACAATTTCTATCAAAATCCCAACTAACTAATGAGCAGAAACTGACAAGCTACTCCTAAAATTTATGTGGAAATGCAAGGGGGAAAATATCTTGAAAATGAAAAACAAATTTGGGGTACTCACTCTTCATTGCAAACCTATGACAAAGCCACAGTTCCAGACAGTGTGGTACTAGCAAAAGAACAGACACACAGATTAATGGAACAGATATACACCCTTACGTTTACTATGAATTGATTTTCAACAAGGGTGCCAGAAAATTCAATGCAGGAAAGAACGGTCTTTCAATAATTGGTGGTAGGCCACTGGTTATTTTTATATAAAAGGAAAAAGGTAGACTCCTACCTCACACCATATGCAAAACTAACTCATGGAGTTAATTAAACTAAATGGATTAGAGACCTAAATGTAAAAAAATAAAACTATAAAACTGTTAGAAGAAAACATAATCATAAATCTTTATATCTTTGGATCAAGCAATGGTTTCTTGGATACAACATCAAAAACACAAGCAACACAAGAAAAAAAGAGATAAATGAGACTTCATGAAAATTAAAAGCATCTGTGCTTCAGAGACCATGAAGAAAATATAAAGACATCCTACGGGTTAGAAGAAAATATTTGCAAGTCATATATGTGATTAGGGACTTGTATCCAGAAGACACAAAGAACTTTTATAACTCAATAATAATAATGGACAAATAACCCAATTGAAAAATGGGCAAAACATTTGAATACACATTTATCCAAAGTAGGCATGCAAATGGCCAATAATCACTTTAGAATATTTTTTACATCATTTCATTAGTGAAATGCAAATGAAAACTGTAGAGAGACACTACTTCATACCCACTACTATGGATATGAAAGGAAGAAAGGAAAGAAAAAAGTAAAGGAGTAAAGGAGGGAGGGAGAGGGAGAAAGAAAGAAGGAGGAGGAAGGCAGGAAGCCAGGAAGGAAGAGGGAAAGAAAGAAAAAAAAGAATGAAAGAAAGGCAGAGAGAGAGGGAGGGAGGGAGGAATAAAGGAAAAAAGAAAGAGGAAGGAAGGAAGAGAGAGACAGAGGGAGGGAGGGAGAGAGGGAGGGAGGGAGGAAGAGGGGGGAGGTAGGGAGGGAGAAAGAGAGAGAGAGAGAGGAAGGAAGAAAGGAAATATGGGAGGGAAGGAGAGAGGGAGGGAGGAAGGAAAAAAGGAAGGAAAGAAGATAAGTGTTGGCAAGGACATGAAGAAATTGAAACCTTCATGCATTGTTTGTGGGATTGTAAAACAGGGCAGCTACTTTGGAAAACAGTTTAGCAGTTCCTCAAGAAGTTAAACATGGAGTTATTGAGTCTCCTGGCCACATATGCAATATAACACACTATATTAAAACATATGTCTACACAAAGCCTGTACTTGAATTTCCATAAAAGCACGATTCATAATAAACAGCATGTGGATATAAACCAAATCCCCATCAACTGAGGAATGCAAGAGTAAAATGTGGTGCATCTATACAAAGGAACATTATTCAGCCATACAAAGGAATGGAGTACATACTATCACGTGGGAGACCATTGAAAACATTACACTACGGAACCACTCACATACACATGTTGAATGATTCTATTTATATGTAATGCACAGACAGGCAAATCCATAAAAACAGAAAGTATATTAGTGGTGACAGGAAGATAAGAAGAGGGTAAAATGGAGAGGAAATGCTAGTGGGCTTCTTTAAGGGGTTATACAAATATTCTGCAATTAGATAGCGGTGATAGAATGCACAGTGCTGTGCATGTGCTGAAAACCATGGGTTACATACTTTAAAAGGGTAATTTTCCAGTATATGAATAACTTCTCAATAAAGCTCCTAGTTTTTTAAGAGGTCGCACACTGTACAGTTGCATTTATTTAACATCTCTTGAAATGACAAAATTATAGAGATGGAAGGAAAATTCATGGTTGCCGTGCATTAGGAATGGGCCAGTGGTTGATGTGACTCGAAAGAGGCAGCAGAAGGAAGATCACTGTGGTTGTGGAACAGTTCTGTGCCTGGATTGTGGTCATGGTTACAGTGCTCTACACATTCATGTAATAAAACAGCATGCACTATATATACACACATTTTACTGACGTCAGATTCCTGGTTTTGCTGTTACACTATAATTATGTAAGTAAGATGTAATCATCAAGGGAAGCAAGTGAGGAGTCCGCAGGACCTCTCTGTATCATCTTTGGAACTCCCTGCGAATCTAAGTCTTTCTAAATAAAAAGTGAATACAGTATTTTAAAAACCTTCAATGGTCTTTGAATCCAATCTTTGTCAATAATGTCTTAATGATTAACCCGCTTCTCAATGAGTTCCTGAATCCCGAAAAAGACACCATGGCAGATAAATATAACATATTACAGACTTTGAGGCATAAATATATCTCTCGTTACAAAACAGTTATTTGGTACTCCTGTTTATTGGTTAGTCTCCTACTTGCTTAGAGTCAACCTCGTACTGGGCTTCTTTCTCGCTGGTGCTTAGCACAGGGCTTTACACTTTGCACACAGCTGACCCTCATGAACTATTTGACTATGAATGAGCTGTGATCTTTAGGTCTCAGCAAACAGCTGCGGTACCACCATTTCACTACTGTGAAGCATCGTCTAAAGGCATCAGGGAACTCTAATTAGGGCATCTTCCTTCTTGCTTATTTAAAGATTCTCTAGAGCGGTTTTGGGTTCACAGCAAAACTAAAAGGAAGGTCCAAAGAGTTTCCATTTCTCCCCATCCCCCACACACGCATAACCCATTATCAACATTTGCCACCAATTACATCTTTACAAATAAAGAATCAACAATGACACATCGCAATAACCCAAAGCATCTTCTTTTCCACATATAAATTTCTCAGTCTCTGAAAAAATATAGTCCTTTCACTGTACTTCTATAGTTTGCAGGAATATACTTCTCTGAGCTTAAAGACCATGCAATTGCCACTATTTGTATGAGAATTTCATAACTTAGGTAAGCCCTAGTGGTATTTGTAAACTTGTTTGAGATAAGAGTCACTTAACAACAACAACAACAAAAATCCACTTTTTCAATGACATAATGATACAATGTCTTTGTGTGCCTTGGGTCAGAGGATCCCAGAGGATAGAACAGCATCTTAATACCTAGTCTACTACGTGCTCCTGCATACAGGTGTCCTGGCTTCTCCCAACTGCAGTGACAATTTGAGGATAAGGAAGATAGATCTCCATGGGACTAGGAAGAATTGTATCCTGGAGAAAGCTCTTTAAAACAAATTTGACCATCCGAGATGGCTAGGAACAAGGTTAAATGAGATCTGTCAGTCCAGTTGCAACACAGTAATACCACTCCCCAAGATGCCCACACATGTCTATAATTAATTTAAAGTAGCCAATTTCCTGTAACCTGGAGAGTACTTCTTCACAATGCTCACACACTGGTCATCCATAGCTGGACTATTACCAGAACTGGAGTGTAGGAGAGGTTCAGGGCCAGAGTTCCGGCTGACAGGCTATAACACGAAGAATGAGAAGCTTCTACTAGCTCTTACCATGCGTGTTTTAGGGTAGGCTCTGTCAAATACAGCTTGGACTTGAGGAATTCTATCTTCTGTCCCGAATTTCTGCCATGAAGCTGAAGAACTCTACATACGTCATGGATGGTTGTATGCAGGCACACGTAAACCTGCCTGCGACCCAGGACCACCAGCACGCTCGTAGGAGTTCATCGGCTCCACTTCCAGTAGCCGGCATCACACCGCGTGGGCTGCCATTTTGGATATAGATCCAACCCTTCAGCGCGGCATATAAGTGTTCCATGAACTGACTCTCGGGTTCCCCGTTTTCATCTCCTACCCTAGCTCCTCCACACACCATGCTCCAGCCATAATCCGCTGTGTGAGCTTCTCACACCTGCCCTCCCCCAGGCAGTCCCACATCGCCCCCTTCATTGCTGGGTTAATGCTTCCGCCTGAAGTACTTTCCCACCCACCACTGCATTTTCCAGAAAACATCTAGTCATCTTTAAAAGAAAAAGAATCAATTATAAGTGCCTTCATTTGAAGTTCTTCACATGCATTACCTCATTGAAGTTTTGTTGTTGTTGTTGTTGTTTAATTAATGGAACAGAAATGATTCAAACCTCCATTTTACAGAGGAGGAAGCTGAGGCACAGGAAGGTTGGTTGGTGCCCATAGTCACTCCATGAGGAAGTGGCAGAGCCCGAATAAAAGCCAGTTCTGTCCAACTATAAAGACCATGTTCATAAACAACACTCTCCTCCCTCCAAAGCATTCTGTGCTTCTACCATAGAATCCTGGGGGAATCTTCTAAAAATCCAGATATCCTTTAACTCTATACTAACCTGTGTTATCAAAATCCTGCTGCTAGAACCTGCAGGATTTCTATTTTGAAAAAGTTCCCCAGGTGACGGATGCCTACCCTGTTTGAGAATCACCACCTGACGATATAAAAGGGCTTACAACAACTATTGAAACTTCCACATACCACGAAGAAATTGGACAGCGTCTGAAACCAATTTTGAAAATTTAACCATTTTTCATAAAAGTTAAATGAGACATATCTATTTTGCAAAAATGAGAATCTGTAGAGAAGTATTTCCAAGAGTAACTGCATTCTGGTAACATTTTAATTACATTTTATAAATTAGCAAAAATCTGTTTTGTAAAGAAAAATGAATTTAAATTATCTTTCATTTAAATTTTTGACAAGGAATCAACTACAATTGGGTGGAGAAGATCTGAACATTTGATTGAGTGTGTGGCTGTCTTAGTGGTCCTCAGGCATCAGAAATAAAATCTCAGCTATGGTGCAGAAATATCAGCAATCCTTCAGGCTTCAACTACTCAGTGTTTTATGTCTCTGAAACAGCAAAGGGAGAATTGTTATAATCGGTCCATTTGAAATGTGAGAGAACACAAACAATGGCATAGAACAGTCCTCTGACATTTCAATAAGCATCGTTTTAAAGTGAAAGAAATCTGAGGGAAGGGCAATGAAATTTGAAATTTTACTTTGCATGTTTAGAGAGGACTTCCCCTTTGCCCCTTTCCACTTTAATTTTTTTTTAATGCAATCCCTATTGTTTTTGTAGCTAGACAATGTGAGGTATTTGAAATCAGATTTTTTTGTGTGTGGGTTTTTTTTTTTTAACTTTTTATTTGGAAATAAATTTAGACTTACAGAAAAGTTACAAAGCACAGTCCTCAAATACCACTCCACCCAGCTTCTACCATTAACAGCTTTCCTAACCACCATAAAATTATCAAAACCAAACATTGTACATGGGTACTCTCTTTCTTACTGAGAAACTGTGTGAATTTTGACGAGGATCACACTGGCCCTTCTCTATAGACCAGGAGACAATCCAGAATCCCATATACTGCATCTAACTGCCATACCTTTTTTAGCTTTCTCCCATCTGGGACAGTTCCTCAGCCTCTATCTCTGGTAAAATTACGCATTTGGGGCAAGAAGGTGATGTTATGATCATTTCAAAGGACTCATGATGCTGATAGACCTTTTTTTTTCTTGGTCAAAGAAAGAGAAACAACTAGGGGAAGCAGCAGGCAGAGGGAGAGGGAGAAGCAGACTCCCGGCTGAGCAGGGAGCCTGATGCCAATGCAGGACTCGATCACAGACACCAGCCGAAGGCAAATGCCTAGTTGACTGAGCCACCCAGGCATCCCAATGCTGATAGATCTTATTACTGGGGATACTAACTTTGGTCACTTGGCTAAAACTGGTATCGGTAAGACTCCTTCAGGGTAAAAATTGTTTTTCCTTTGTGACGGAAAATATGGAGGGATCCTTTGAGAGTCTACAAATACCTCTTTTTCACTGTAATTTTAGCCTCCACCAGTGGTTCTTTCCTGCAACAGTTTTTACTGGGATGTTTACCTAAAGGTAATTTTCAATTTCCCCCATTCCTTCTACATTTACTAATTGGGATCCTACAATCTGGCCAGCTCTTTCCATTCTTCAGTATTTGTTTATTGATTCAATTATTTATACTAGGATGGATTCATGGATATTCTATGGATTAAGATTCATTACTATAATTATATTCCATTTATTTTTGTTACTTAGATTGTCCCACTCTGACCCCTGGGAACTCTTTGAAGTTGGTTCTTTTGTACTTCTTCCACATTCCCATCATTTTGTGAGTACCCCCTCACTGTCATCACATAATGAGTTATACTTTATTTGCTGTGAAAAACTGGGTGAATGCTTTAAGATTTAGTACTCAAAAACGAGAAAATATACTTTTTTCCTCAGTCTCCCTGACCATTGCTGGCTCTGACACTTTATTCCTCTTTCTGAAAATTCTGTTTTCCCTCATTTGCCAGAGAACAGGGAAGAAGTACTAGATACACGTCAAATGCCTGACACAGAAAATTGACATTTATGGAAAGTAGCTTAAGGAAAAGCTAACGATTCATTCCTACAGTCCGAAGATTTTCCCTTTAGCAGAAAACCCCTTATTTTAATTTAAAAAAATAAACAAAACCCCATATACAAAGCATTCAAAAGCAATAGTGTATTAGTATATTAGTACAAATACAATGTTCAAAACTGTAACATTTAACTTACCCTACAACCAGTATAAAAATCGGGTTTCTGTATGATAGTTCCAGTTATTTAATGACCTTTTCCATTCAATTTATTTCTATATTTTGTTTTGATTACCCATTTCAGGAAAAGCCTCATTCGCATGACAAAGTAGCTACAAAGTATATGAGCGCTTCTACCTAACATGTTAGGGCTCTCTCCAAGGAAAATTATTCAGGAACTCTTCTAAAAATAGTAAGAAATTTTGCTTTAATGTTGAAACACTCAGGTTCTGGGTACTACAGAGAAATCAGTATACTCCACGCTATCTCCGGCTGAATGTGGCTAAAAACCTCGACAGAATACATGCATCGGCTATTTGAGGATTCAAAAGTAAACAGCAGCAGATGGATTGGGGAAGAACAGAATTCAAATACCACCATAGAAGCAGTAAGTTTACCAATTTTTTTACTGCTGTATCCCCTGGTCTGAACTCGTTACATAGGAAACAAAGAAGTGAGCGCCGGGACTTTGCTATAGACTGAATGTTTGTGCCCATCCCCCATGCCCCCCCTCCCAATTCATTATGCTGAAATCTAGTCCACAAATGGGTGATATTTGGAGGCGGGATCCTGGGGGGGGGGGGACCAAGTCAGGAGGGTGGAGCCCTCAGGAATGGGATTAACATCCTCATAAAGGACGGGGCGCCTCGGTGGCTCAGTGTGTTAAGCCGCTGCCTTCGGCTCAGGTCATGATCTCAGGGTCCTGGGATCGAGCCCCGCATCGGGCTCGATCTCAGGGTCCTGGGATCGAGCCCCGCATCGGGCTCTCTGCTCAGCGGGAAGCCTGCTTCCTCCTCTCTCTCTGCCTGCCTCTCTGCCTGCTTGTGATCTCTGTCTGTCAAATAAATAAATAAATAAAATCTTTAAAAAAAAAAAATCCTCATAAAGGAGACCTCAGAGAGCTCCCTCATCCCTTCCACCAGGAGAGGACAAAGCATAAAATCAGCAGGGTATGAACCAGGAAGTGGATCCTCACTAGACGCCAAATATGTCAGCATCTTGAACTTGGACTTTACCGCCTCCAGAAATGTTACAAGTAAGTTTCCGTTGTTTATTAGCAATACAGTCTATGGTATTTTTGTTATAGCAGCCCGAATGGATTAGCATAGATGTAAACAGGAAAAGCACAGGGAGAAGCCTTTTAGTTCTGGTTCAAAGAATGGGAAAGGGAATGCACACTCAAGAAGAGTGTGGAAACCCCCCATTTTTTCCCTTTCTTTTATCTATTCTCCTACCCCCCCCCCCCAGCTCTCAGAAAATGCTGTGGTGACAGGGTAGCAGCAGCTTTGACGAGCAAGACCATGGGAATCAGCAAAAGCCAAAATCCCAAGAGAAGGGAACATCCCTTGAGGTTTGATGGAACTGTAGTTATGATGGCTTTAGTTATGCTCTTCTCCTGTTCACTTTCACAATGGCAGCTGTCTTTGGGACCAAAACGAGGCTCCCCAGGAAGCTGGAAATGACCAAGGAGATCCTGAGAGAACTTGGGAATATGATTGCATTACATGACTTATGAACGCCTGGACACATGCCTACATCAAGTTCAACAAATCACACTTTGAGAACTGAATTAATAGATACAATGCCACCCAGAACCCAGACTGGCTATGAGGTGGTATATACACACCCCCACATTTGGATAGCTCTTCAAAAGGTTAGAAAATTGAACTGACATTAGGACCTTTTCCCTCAAAGGCTAAGCAGAACTAAGTCTGAACACAATCACCTTGAAAGGATCGATGTCATGTGAAAAGGAGAGGGTAAGACAATTGAATAAATGACAAGGTCTCAGCGATCTAAGGGACAACAACAAGAATCTATGAATATTCTATTCGTCCTGTTTACAACTTCACTTTGTAGGTCTACATTGTGCTTGTAATTAGGGGCACAAATACCAATAAACCAAAGGAACCAGCGTTAAGGGAGTATATGCGATATCCTACTCTTTCATAAAACTCAAGACCTAACTCTCCATGCTCATCCCCATGCAACCACTTAAATCCTCCCAACACTAATTTGTTCTTGGAAAATGAATTTCTAACCTCTTATGGTATCTTTTGTTTTTATTTTGAGATATAATTTATATAACATAAAATTCATCCTCTTAAAGTGCGTTAAATATATTCTCGTTTGTGCAACCATCACCACTATCTAATTCCAGAACATTTTCATCACCCCAGAAGGAAACCCCATACTCCTTAGCAACCATTCCCCTACCCCCTCCTTCCCTCAGTCCCTGGAAACCACTAAAGTACTTTCTGTCTCTCTGAATGGGTTTTATCTATTCTGGACATTCCATATAAATGGAGTCATACAAAAGATGGCCTTTTATGTGTATCTCCCTTCACTTAGCGTGTTTCCAACGGCCATTCATGCTGCAGCATATATCAGTACTTTATACCCTTTTATGGATGAATAATATTCCATTGCATAGATATACCACATTTGATTATCCATTCATCTGCTGATGAAAATTTATGCTGTTTGTGTCCTTTCAGATATACGAATAAAGCTTCCATGAACATATGCGTGCACATTTTGAACAAACATATTTTTCCAATTCTTATACCTAGGACTAAAATCGCTGGGTCCAATGATAACTGCATTTTTAACGTTTTGAAGAACTGCCTAACTATTTTCCAAAGAAGCTACACCATTTCATATTGTCACCAGTACTGTGCGAGGGTTCCAATTAATCTATACACTTAACAGCTGTTACTGTCTTTTTTCATTACAGTCCCCCAGTTGCATCACACTATAATTTTGATTTATATCTCCCTAATAATTTATGAACTGAGCATCTTACCATGCACTCAATGACCATTTGTATATCTTCTTTGGAAAAGTGTCTATTTAAATCCCTTATCCATTTTTAATTATGTTACTTGTCCTTTCATTGTTGAGTTGTAGAAATTCCTTATATATTCTGGATACTAAATACTTATGGTATCTTTCATTGTAACTTGTAAGAGTTCCCAATCACTGAATACTCACTGAGTCCAATCACTTCTTTTTTTTTTATGCAATAAATTTTTTTTAATTTTTTTTAATTTTATAAACATATATTTTTATCCCCAGGGGTACAGGTCTGCGAATCGCCAGGTTTACACACTTCACAGCACTCACCATAGCACATACCCTCCCCAATATCCATAACCCCACCCCCCTCTCCCAACCCCCTCCCCCCATCATTTCCTTACACCAATCACTTCTTTTTAGTGTGGCTTTTATCTCTTATTTTCCAGACCCACCATAATCATTGTAGTTCAGGCTTTTAACACCTGAAGCATAGATGAATCATTCAGCAACACAATCTTCTAATTGATCTATTGGCAAAAGCTTTCTAGATCTTCTTTCCTGTGTTTTTTTTTTAATTTCTTTTCAGTGTACCAGAATTCATTGTTTATGTACCACGCCCAGTGCTCCATGCAATACGTGCCCTCCATAATACCCACCACCAGGCTCACCCAACTTCCCACCCACCACCACTTCAAAACCCTCATTGTTTTTCAGAGTCCATAGTCTCTCATGGTTCACCTCCCCCTCTAATTTCCCTCAACTCCCTTCTCCTCTCCATCTCCCCATGTCCTCCGTGTTATTTCTTATGCTTCACAAATAAGTGAAACCATATGATAATTGAATCTCTCTCCTTGACTTATTTCACTCAGCATAATCTCTTCCAGTCCCATCCATGTTGCTACAAAAGTTGGGTATTCATCCTTTCTGATGGAGGCATAATACTCCATTTTATATATGGACCATATCTTCCTTATCCATTCGTCCGTTGAAGGGCATCTTGGTTCTTTCCACAGTTTGATGACTGTGGCCATTGCTGCTATGAACACTGGGGTACAGATGGCCCTTCTTTTCACTACATCAGATCACTGGGGTAAATACCCAGTAGTGCCATTGCAGGGTCATAGGGAAGCTCTATTTTTAATTTCTTAAGGAATCTCCACACTGTTTTCCAAAGTGGCTGCACGCACTTACATTCCCACCAACAGTGTAAGAGGGTTCCCCTTTCTCCACATCCTCTCCAACACACGTTGTTTCCTGTCTTGTTAATTTTGGCCGTTCTAACTGGTGTAAGGTGGTATCTCAATGTGGTTTTGATTTGAATCTCCCTGATGGCTAGTGATGATGAACATTTTTTCATGTGTCTGTTAGCCATTTGTATGTCTTCATTGGAGAAGTGTCTTTTCATGTCTTCTGCCCATTTTTTGACATGATTATCTGTTTTGTGTGTGTTGAGTTTGAGTTCATTTTTTTTAAATTTTTTTAAAAAAATAAAGATTTAAAATAAAGATTTTATTTATTTACCTGACAGACAGAGATCACAAGTAGGCAGAGAGGCAGGCCAAGAGGAGGGTGTGGGGGCAGCAGACTCCCTGCTGAGCAGAGAGCCCAATGCAGGGCCTGATCCCAGGACCCTGAGATCATGACCTGAGCCGAAGGCAGAGGCCAACCCACTGAGCCACCCAGGCACCCTGAGAAGTTCTTTATAGATCCCGGATATCAGCCTTTTGACTGTACTGTCATTTGCAAATATCTTCTCCCATTCCGTGGGTTGTCTCTTTGTTTTGTTGACTATTTCCTTTGCTGTGCAGAAACTTTTGATCTTGATGAAGTCCCAAAAGTTCGTTTTCACTTTTGTTTCCTTTGCCTTTGGAGACATATCTTGAAAGAAGTTGCTGTGGCTGATATGGAAGAGGTTACTGCCTATGTTCTCCTCTAGGATTCTGATGGATTCCTGTCTCACGATGAGGTTTTTTTTTTTTTTTTTAATTTTTTTATTTTTTCAGCATAACAGTATTCATTATTTTTGCACCACACCCAGTGCTCCATGCAATCCGTGCCCTCTACAATACCCACCACCTGGTGCCCCCAACCTCCCACCCCCCACCCCTTCAAAATTCTCAGATCATTTTTCAGAGTCCATAGTCTCTCATGGTTCACCTCCCCTGTCATCATAAACGATGAGGTTTTTTATCCATTTCGAGTTGATCTTTGTGTATGGTGTAAGAGAATGGTCGAGTTTCATTTTTCTACATATAGCTGTCCAATTTTCCCAGCACCATTTATTGAAGAGACTGTCTTTTTTCCACTGTATATTTTTTCCTCCTGTGGTTTTAAAAGTACCCATCAAGGGACGACTGGATGGCTCAGTCAGTTAAGCATCTGCCTTCGGCTCAGATCATGATACCAGCGTCCTGAAGTCCAGTCCCTCATCGGGCTCCCTGCTCAGTGAGGCACCTGCTTCTCCCTTTGCTTGCCTCTTGCTCTGCCTGCTGCTCCCCCTGCTTGTGCTCATGCTCTCTCTCTGACAAATAAATAAGGAAAATCTTTAAAAAACAAAAAGTACCCATCAAATCATCTTGCACTTAGCATCCAAATTAATATTTCCTACATATGAAGTTCTTGATTAAACAGCCTTGTTAAAAAATTCTTCACTTTTAACCAATGCCTATGTTAGGCCGACAGTCTTAAAGAATTTTAGGAGTTGATAATATTTCAGAATTTAGGCACATGGTTACTGCCCCTTTTTCTTGTGGCATGAGTGGAAGGCAGTACAGAGAAGCAGGTAGAAGAAGCAATCACATTAAAAATAACTCCCTACACACAGGATCTGGTTTAGAAATTCATTTGTATTGCAGAAATGGTCTCTAAAGTTTTTATTTGAAAGAGAAAGAAACAAAGTGATGCTTTAAGAGCCTAGAGGGGAAGGGTAGATGAGGTAATGCTGAGCTGATAGGAAGTCAGAGGCAAAGAAAGGAGAGGAAACAGAGACTGATAAAGGATGAGGACTCTAGGGGTTCCTGGGTGTCTCAGATGGTAAAGTATCTGCCTTTGGCTCAGGTCTTGATATCAGCTTACTGGGATCAAGCCTGACATCTGGCTCCCTGCTCAGCGAGGAGCCTGCTTCTTCACCCCGTCCTGCTCCCCCTGCTTGTGCTCTCTCTCTCTCTTTCTCTCTCTGTCAAATAAGAAAAATAAATAGATCTTTGAGAGAAAAAAAAAAAAAAAAGAAAGGATGAGGGCCCTAAGTGCATAGTGGGTGAGTGAGGGGCACACAAAGTGTCGGTAACAGAAAGGGAGGTGCATCAGGGAAGGTGAGGGGACATAGACGATACTTAGTACTATATATATATATATATATATATATATATATATATATATATATATATGATATATAAGAGGCCATTTTTGATTCCAACACTTAGCCCACACGGAAAAATCCAAATCCATCAGAGTAATATTTGAGGTGCTCCACGACTAGGACCCAAGTTACACTTCCAACGTCATCTTCTACCATCCCCTATAATGATTCTCAAAATACAGTTTGTACCAGAATAATTCTGGGAAATCTACATAAGCCAATTCTTGAATCTTATCCAAAGACATTAAAAACCACTGGGCTTGGTTAGCTCCAGAAATATGAATTTTAACAAGGCCCCTGGATGATTCTAAGCCAGGTGTTCTTTTGGAGAACACTGTAAAAACACTACCATAAAACTTTTACATTTGTCTTTCAAAAGGAACAGTAAAGGGGAGACCATACCTAGCAAGGTGAGGACAAGGAGACCAAGAAGCCCAGCAGAGCACAGTCATACCTTCTTAAAGGTACAAGTGTAAGTGGAAGGAGGGTGAGGACAAAGAACAAAGTAAAAGAAATTAGCACATGGATATTCTGACAAGACAAAGAACTTCAGGATGTCCCGAAAAGGCAAGGTGGAATGCAAGCGGGTAGGACTTCTCAAATGATGGAGTAAACTGCTCAGCAGACCCTTTTCTCAATGACATAGCAAGTTAGCATGTGGAAATTAATGTTAAATATAATTTTAAATCCCTGGAAATTATTGTGAGGGCATACAGCAGATGAAGAAATATTCTCTCAAGAAAACCTACTGAGTCTTAGAAAGAAGTGAGAATCTGGCACTGGAGCCATGGCTCACTCCGCTGATATGCCCTCTCCATCACCACCACCAAGCTCCAGAATTCCATGTGATGAAAGCTTTAACCCAGCACTCTACTCCAAGCAAGTGAGGCCAAGATAATGGGAGCTTGCTCTCTGCCAAACTCTCACTCTGGGATTACAGTTGTATCCCATTCGGGACAGGTGACTGTATCTCTGACTTCCCTTAGATTTCCTGAAGCTATATTCCAGGCAGGCATAGCTGGGAGGACATAGTAGGTCATCAAAATAAAGAGCTCCCCAGCTCTCCCTGAAGCCACTGGCTTTTTTTGATAAGAGGATGGAAATTCCACGCCTAGTGACCTGGCGGGGGGGGGGGGGGGGGGTTGTTGAAAACAATAGGGATCTTTGTGGAGAGCAATCAAAAGAAAGCTGGTAGCTCCAGAACAGGAGCAAAACAGCAGAGAATCACCAAAAATTTAAAAGAGAGAACCAGGGAAAGAGACCTTTGGGGAAAGCCTTTGTGGGATCACAAGCAACTCTTCACGGTAAGGAAGGGGTGCATGCATCCCAGGCTGTGCCCACTAGGAGCAATCAGAGCCAGATGTGGAGACAGATCTGAAAGCATTCACCACGCTGCACCCTGACCCATCAAAAAATCAAAAGCCTCACTGGCATGGGCTCAATCTACCAAACACTGACTTAAGTATGGTATTCTGACCCAGGAGTAATGTCTAGGAAGCTATGCTTAAAAATCAAATCTCACTTAAATTTGGAAGTCTGGGCAACTGAGTGCCCAAGGTTGTGCTCTCACAGTAGCAAATCACAGAGGGAATCCCCAAGCTATTAGTCCCTGAAAGGAGGGAGGGAAAAAATTCCCTTTACTGTGACAGCAGCTTCCAAGTCACACACACAACCAACTACAAAGGATAAGAATCTAACTGGCTAAAATGGCCTTCACCCAATAAGTGGCTTATGCCAACTCAGGAGAGACCCGTGGGTAAAAGATAAAAGCAGGTGGAAACCATCCGAGCTGGGACCTCAGTGGTTAAGAGTGTTGCAGGGAAAATGGACTTCACAGAATTGGTGCAGCCAAGTCACTGCTCTTTGACCTGTTAAGAGACAGACAAAACAGTTCCTGGGGTCGAAGCAGATCTAATATGTCCAGATATCAACAAAGAATTATGAGACATGCAAAGAAACAGTAAAGTGTGACCACTACACAGAAGGAAAATGCTGGCAATAGAAACCACCTCTGAAGAGGCCCAGATGGTGGACTTAGCAAGAAAAAACTTCAAAGCAGCTATTATAAATATGTTCAAAGAACAAAAGGAAGCCATGCTTAAAGAATTAAAGGAAGATATGAGGACAATGTCTCATCAAAGATATCATATCAATAGAGACAGAAATATTCCAATTATTAAAAGGAACCAAATGGGAATTCTGCAGTCAAGGATAACTGAGATGGGGGCACCTGGGTGACTCAGTGGTTTAAGCCTCTGCCTTCAGCTCAGGTCATGGTCTCAAGGTCCTGGGATCGAGCCCCACATCGGGCTCTCCGCTTGGCGGGGAGCCTGCTTCCCCCTCTCTCTCTGCCTACTGTGACCTCTCTCTCTCTCTCTCTGTCAAATAAATAAATAATCTTTAAAAAAAAAAAAGAATAACTGAGATGAAAAATTCACTGGAGGGGCTCGACCCTGTATGTGAATTGTCAGAAGAAAGAATCAGCAAATTTAAAGATAGATGAATAGAGATTATGCAATCTGAAGAGAGGGAAAAAATGAAGAAAAGAACAGAGCCATAGAGAAGTGTGAAATACCATTAAAAGCACCAACGTACACACAAATGGCCGAACCAGAAGGACATTTGAGGAAGAAAGGAACAATATCAAAGAAATAATGGCTTAAAACTTTGCAGATTTCATGAAAAACATAATTCTATACATTCAAGTTCAGTGAACTGTAAGTATGATAAATGCTAAGAGACTCACACACACCCACAAACATAAACTTACAATATTGAAAGACAAAGAGGAAACCCTTAAAGGAGCAAAAGCAAAATGACAGACAACATACAAGGGAGCTGAATAAGATTAACGTACAATGTCTCATCAGACATCATGGAAGTCAGAAGGGAACATATTAAGACTGTTAGAAGTAAAAAACTGTCAAACAAGAATATTGTATCCAGCAAAGCTATCTTTCACAAATGAAAGCATACTCAAGATAATCCCAGTTATACCAAAACAGGGAATCTGTTGGTAGCCAACTTATTATAATAAATATCAAGGAAAGTTCTTCAGGCTAAAAGTAAATGATACCACATAGCACTATGAATCCACCACAGATAAACAGAATAACAGTAAAATAATCACACAGGCAATTATAAAAATGATATAATTACATATTTTTCCTTTCTCCTCTTGGCTGATTTAAAAAGCTATTGCAGTATACAATCTGTATATAAGTGTAGTGTTGGGCCTAGAACATATAAATGTAATGTATTTAACAATAATTGCACAAAGGGAGTGGATAAGGGCAAAAATGTGTACTGGATTGAGGAAAGGACATCAGATCCAACTCAAATCTTTAACTCAAATCCATATGTAGAAATTAGGGAAAAAAGATAAAATGAAAAGATTAATATAAAAATTCTATAAATATGTATTTGCTCTCATTTCTTTTATCAGCTGTCCTGAAATATTTAATATAACATATTATTTAGAGTAATAATTATAATGGTGTATTGCTGAGTTTATAATATATATAGATGTGAGAGAGAAGAGTAAAGTTTCCATATTTCACTGTAAAAAAACAGTATAAAACTGAAGACCATCTTCCCACCCTTCTTAATTCTGGCAAACATCAGATTGTTCTCTATATATAGGTCTGATTTTGCTTTTCGTTCACAAACATTTATTCATTTGCTTTGTTTTGTTTTTAGATTTGTTTGTTTTTAGATTTCACAGAAAGGTGGAATCACATGGTATTCGTCTTTCTCCAGGACCCTCTAGGTCAATCCATCTTGTAGCAAATGGCAAGCTCTCATACTTTTTATGGCTGGTAATATTCCTGTGTGTGTGTGTGTGTGTGTGTGTGACCTTCTTTATCCATTCATCTATTGATGGACACTTGGGTTGCTTCTCATATCTTAGTTATTATAAATAATGCTTAAACAAACATAGAGGTGCAATATTTCTTTGAATTAGTGTTTTCACTTTCTTTGGGTAAGTACCCCATAGTGGAATTATGGGTGAAAGGTAGTGGGAGATACAGGCTTTCAGTTATGGAATGAATAAGCCACGAGAATAAAAGATGCAGCATAGGGAATATAGTCAATGGTATCGTAATAGTGTTGTATGTGATAGATGGTGGCTATACTTGTGAGCACAGCATAATCTATAAAGTTGCTGAATCACTATGTTGTACACCTGAAACTAATGTAACATTGTGTGTTAACTGTACTCAAAAAGAAGCTGAAGTCAATAAAGTTGAAGCTGAAGTCTGATAAAGTTAAGGTATATATTATAGGCCCTAAAGAAATCAGTTTAAAAAAAAAACAAAACTCAAAATGTCATTGAAAGTTATGACAGAAATTAAAATATTATACTATAAAATATCTACTTAATACAAAAGAAGACAATGAAAGGAACCAAGGACTAAAAAAGACATGAGACACATAGAAAACAAAAAGAAAAATGTCAGGTGTAAATCCAACCATATCAATAGTACCTAAGTATGAATGGTTTAAACAATTCAATCAAAAGGCGTACATTTTCAGAGTGAATTAAAAAAAACAGGATCCAACTATATACTGTCTACATAAAAGACACTTTATATTCAAACATGCAAATAGGTTGAAAATAAAAGGATAAAAAAGATGTACAATGAAAACAACTATCATAACAGAGAATGCAGGTCAGTGGGTTAAGTCTCTGCCTTCAGCTCAGGTCATGTTCCCAGGGTCCTGGGATAGAATCCTGCCTGCTTCTCTCACTCTCTCTGCCTGCCACTCTGCCTGCTTGTGCTTGCTTGCGCTCTCTCTCTCTCTCTCTGACAAATAAATAAAATCACTTTTTTAAGTATTTTTTAAGACTTTATTTATTTGACAGAGAGAAATCATGAGTAGGCAGAGAGGCAGGCAGAGAAAAAGGGGGAAGCAGGCTTCCGTTGAGTGGAAATCCACAGATTTTTAAAGATTTTATTTATTTATTTGAGAGAGAGATTGAGATCAGAAGTAGGCAGAGAGGCAGGCAGAGAGAGAGAGAGAGAGAGAGGGAAGCAGGCTCCCCGCTGAGCAGAGAGCCTGATGTGGGGCTCGATCCCAAGACCCTGAGATCATGACCTGAGCTGAAGACAGAGGCTTAAACCACTGAGCCACCCAGGCGCCCCTAAATAAATAAAATCTTAAAAGAGAGAGAGAGAGAGAGAATGCAGTGGCTATACTAACAGCAGAAAACCGATATTAAAACAAAAAAAATCTAACTAGAAATAAAGAATCTTCTCTTTCTTAAGATGATAAAGGGATAATTCTTAAAGATGGTATAACAGGGGTAAGCATATATGCGTGTAGGAACAGAGGTCGAAATATATGAAGCAGAAACTGACTGAAAGGAGGGACAGACAATTCCTGAATAATGGCCTGAGATTTCAACACCCAACTTTCAATAATGTGTATAGCAACTCGGCAGAAGATGAAAAAGGAAATGTAAGAATTAAACAATGGTAAAAACAAACAAACAAGACCTAACAGACATCTCTAGCATATTCAAAAGAATACACATTCTTAAGAACACAGAGAACATTCTGCAGAACTAATCCCATGCTGGGACATAACATAAGCCTCAGTAAATCTAAAGGAGCTGAAATCAGTTAAAGTATGTTTTTTCAAACACAAGGAATGAAATCAGAAATCAGTATTAGAAAGTTTGAGAAATACATACAAATGTGGAAATAAATAAAAACACTTTTAAATAACCAAAGTTCTGAAATTAACCCTTACATTAATGGCTAATTGATTTTGAACAATAGTGCCAAGAAAATTCAATGGGAAAATATTAGTCTTTTTACAAATGATACTAAAGCAACTGGATATATCCATATGCAAAACAGTGAAGTTAGACTTCACACCTTACAGGATACTCACACACACACACACACACACACATTCTCTCTCTCTCTCTCTCTCTCTCTCTCTCAAAATGGATCATAGACCTGAATGTAAGATGTAGAAACTATAAAACTCTTAGAAAATATGGGAGTAAATATTCATGTCCTTAGATCAGCAATGGTTTTTTAGTACAACACCTAAAGCACAGGTAATCAAAGTAAAAGAGACAAACTGAGAATTCAGGCTCCATTTTTAACTGCTGAGTTCTTACAGAATATAGAACTCCATTTCAAGGTCTCTGTAGGCTTTGAATACACCATTTTGTACCTCTTTCTCCTTCATCATTAATCATTTTAGAAAAGTTCTTCAAACATCAGTGGTGTTCGGTCCCTGTCAATCACTGCTCATGTTCAGCACTACCAATAATACAACTAAAATACTTTTTAATGTAATAACTACAATAAAATGATAATGAAAAATGTTTTCATTTGAATAAATCTGTGAAATCATAACCTTAATATTGGCTGTAAGAGAGAGGGAACACATATGGAGAGAAAAAAGGAAATTTTCAGATATTCTCGGGTCACAATAATTTCAAAATCACTGAACAGTAGAAGTGGAAACCCTCCATTAAATTCCTCTTAATCACTGAGATGGAACTTATGAGTAATATGACAAACTGACTACAAAAAGGCTTTAAAGGGATAAAGAGTTCTTTGGTAAGTTGGGAGATCAGGCTTCCAGTTCCGGAATGAATAAATCATAGGAATAAAAGGTGCAGAGTAGGGCATATAGTCAGTGGTATTATAATCGTGCTTGGGTGATTACGACATTTTGCAACCCTTTGTCAGGTTTTAAACTTTTATCAATTCATTAAATAGGATTCCTTATGCCTATTACTTCTCACTGCTCAAACACCGACATTTCTGTGTAACTCTTCTGTGACACTGGACACAATTTACCTTAAACTGGACTGGAGGACCTCCTTGAATGCTTCATAGCTTTGTCTTTGCTGATTCACTGTTTTCCATCACACTCTCCCCTTGCCAAATACCTAATACAAGACTATGCGTATAGTAAGGATACATAACATAGTCTTGTACAGAGAGAGACAGAGAGGGAGGAAGGGAGAGAGAGAGAGAGGGCAAGCACGTGACAGCCATCAATTACTATTTACTAAATGAATGAATGTCTGACTGAGTGAATAGCGATTACATTCTCCTTTGCCCTGAACCACGTCTCTCACATTTTCACAAAAAGATCAAAAGAAGGCTTTTTTCTTTAACATAAATTCTACAGTCTTATTTCCATCAACATCAATCAAGTAATGTCCAAGGCATTCCAGTTGGCTAGCTAAGTATATTTGTGTTATAGTTCAAAGAAACTGGTGCCTCCAAATTTCTTAGCTATATTCAAAAAAATGAATGTAAACGCCAGTAATGTTGTGCTACGCCCTTAGTTTTTATTTGACATTTCAGTGGGTTTCCTCTTACGTAGTAAGAGATGAGGTTTCTTGCATTAGGATTCTTCTAAACTCACAAAATAAAATATTACTCCCCAATACTTTGTGTTTTAATATAAAATTGAAGGTTTAAACTCTCCATTTTTATTTCATTTAATCCCTTAAAATTCTTAAACCTAAAGCACATTATTTCTTCAAAAATTTAAAGTATTATCCCCAGATATCATAAGACAAACACATACATAATATATCTGAATTTACTCACCACCTAAAGTACATCGTGTATGTTTAGAGATACATACAAAATTTTTTTTTTTTTTACTCCTTTGTCTACCAGGGATTATTTCCAAACATATTGTTTTGTCTAGATCTTCATCAACTGTTTTCCAGTTGCAGGGAACACTGCATGTATGTGTGTTTCCCAACAGTGTAAGCACTGTGTGAGCACATAATTATGCTTGAGGTGTGTAAGCCCGCCAGGACTACACAACCACATTTCAATAAATATTAGCTAATGTCATGGAGAAGGCAATCTTTAAAACGCATCAACAACGTGTGGGTGTGGGTGTGTCTGTGTGTGTGCCTGCACACACGTGCAGAAGCACGTGCACGCGTGAGTGTAGAAAGGGCTTAAAAAACAGCTTTGTATTTTGGGGTGATTCTGACACTTACTATATGAATTTTGAAGGAATTTTTTTCCAGATGCTCAGATAGTTTGCCAGAATGTGCTAAAAAACCAAATTGCCTGGAGAATATGAGCTAGCCTAGAGATTAATAAAACCTCCAACTTCACAGGCTTCCACAAATGATGATATGAAAACAACAGATAATTTGAAGCTATCAAATATTTCAATACTTTGCTCTGTTTGCTTCTATGACATATTTATCCCATACGAAAGATTTGCTAAAGGAGTTGTAATGGCCTTCTGGGACAGGAAGAAGGTTTCTGTAGAAAATGTTAAATTAATTTTGATGGTGATACAAAGTTAAGGAAGGGTTGTTAAGGGATGGCTTGCTGCCACGGGGTGGGGTTTTGTTTTGGTATCCTTTTAGAGCCTGCAGGTGTTTGGCACTGGCTAAAATCAGGGCCAGCTGTGATATTTCAGTTCTGATACTTCCCTCCCAATAGTTCTCAGAAGTAATGCTTCGGGGTGATGTCTTACACCTGATGGATTCAACTTGTGTGGTAGAAATGTGAAGACTGTTAAATAACACCAGTTTGGCGACACCCGTTGCCCTCTCTTCCCCACCCATGGGTCATGGCATCAAGGAGGAAAAAAACAAAAAAAAACAAAACATTAATCAGAGATTCAGTCATTCATATCTATGTATATTTTAATTGCGCAGTTCAGTCGAAGAATACACTTAGAATCACCAGATACACGGTCTTAAGCAAAATACAAAAAACAGGATCACACAATCTCTTTTGATTCTCATGGTAGATAATGATGCTGTTAACTGCTCTCATTGGTGGGATCCATACCTATTTTCGTAGGAATCTGAATAGTTTCTATTAAAAGCTGCATTTTCTTTTAAGTTTGTTTGGGTTGGAAAACCTCAAACCACAATGCATTTCATGCACATGTTCCCCAGGGTATGTTAAATAGGACCATACTGAGGTCATCTAGCAAGTTTTTTAAACTTTTTAAGAATTCCTTTAATGTACTGCACAATCTTGGCCTGGTTAAAAAAAGATATTTTAAGAGAGCACTTAAAAAATGACTCTTAAAATCTACATGCAGATAATCAATATTACTCAGTTCTACAGAATACACAGAATTTTCCACAGATAATTTATCACCGAGGGAGAAAAGCAATAAAACTACCACTAAAAAGCTTTTAGATCAAAATTTCTCTAAGCTCTCAGTAAATACAGACCAAAACCCGCACAGTATTCTTGACTGACTTAACAGTGGACGCTTGGAAGATCCTTCCAACCTTTCAGCATCTGCAGCAGATAATCAGAGGCTCAAAGGTAGACAACCTCTCATCTATCCAAGAAAAAAAATAAATAAATCATCTGCTCCTTCAGCTGAGCCAAAAAATCAAGTTTCCCCAGAACATGAGGCCATGATGAAATTATTTAGGTTAGAAATAGTTTCTACCATCACGTACATTTTTGTTGCCGAGGGAACCCAAACCACAGATGAAAGGCGAACGGCCCACTGGATAAGCAGGCCCCCAGAAAATCCTCTCTTGCACTTGGATGCTTCTGATTGTTTGTTTTTTTTTTTTTTCTTTTTGGTTAGACATAGCCCTCTTCACTTCATCAAAGCCCCACTGCCGGCGCCATGTTCCAGGCCCTGTACTTCACCCAAATCAATTTCCAGTTGAGGGAGCAGCTTGGCTGCGGCAGCGCATGCGCGCGGGGAGCCAGCCACCGGCCAGCCGCGGGGTCCCACGTCTGAGCGCGAGTGGCCGGTTTGCATGCACCCGGAGCCAAGAAGCTCTGCAGCTCATGGGGGAAAAACAAGGGAGGACACCTTAAACGGAAATGACACTTATTACGGAAAACAAAAAATAAGAGGGCTTGCAGCAATCAGGAATGATGAAGGGCTGAGGAGTTCTTGGCACAGAGTGCAAGGATGCTTTTTTTTTTTTTTTTTTTTTTTTTTTTAAAGAATATTACAGCTTGATTTGTAAGCCAGGGATCCCCGGCCCCACTGCCACACTGAATTTGTTTGTAGCCACGAAACAAAGGTGTTTTTTAAACAAAAACATAACCTTTAGCAAAGGTTTTGCTTTTTTATTTAACCAAAATATTACAGTAAATAAGGGTACGATCATAACCGGAGCTAATACCGGGTCTTGCACCTTTACCTCTGGCAAACCCTGCTGCCCTTGATAAACATTATCTCACGTAACAGGACAGTAGAGAGAAAAGATCCTATTACACCACTTTACAGTTGAGAAAACCGAAGCCCAGTAAGTTTATAAAACTGCCCAACAGCTAGGACTCCAGGGTCTTAACCATTATGTAGCGTTTTTCAACACAAGTTTTCCAAATAAAGGCTATACAAAGAGGTTGTCACCCCCACCACTGGGAGCACAATAGCCCCTCCGTCATTTGGAAAACCTATACTTGGTAAGTTAACCAACTCATTCATTCACTGATTCATACATCAATAGCATTTACTCTCTATCTGCCATCTAAGTCGATTTTAAATTTATTTTTTCAGAAAGGAAGAGAATTACTAAAGTCATGCTAAATCCCTAGCACTTGGTACATAAGTACAATAAAGGTTTGGCAAAAACATAACTCCCTGATTTTTTTGCATTTTTACATTCCTTCCAATATTCAAAATGATAAGGGGTTCTTTTTAAAAGAGCCAAGTGTCCTTACCTCTTGGGCCAAACAGTTCTACACACAATTGCCAGAGTCATCCGTGTTAATTTTTAAAATGTAACAATACTACATTGCTCTCTAGTCTTTCTAAAACTCCAGATAAGTTTTATGTGCACGTTTGGTATTTTAAATTGCAAAGAATGAGATTATATATTAAAGAGACCAACTCTACTCTTGGAGCTTGGGTACAACTGTCAGTAATTATCACTGGATGATTAAGAATTTTTGATATTAGAATGGTAACAGTTAGAATCTACTTTTTGGTGGATAAGAAGGCAATTTTCAGGGGCACCTGGGTGGCTCAGTGGGTTAAGCCTCTGCCTTCGGCTCAAGTCATGATCCCAGGGTCTTGGGATCGAGCCCTTTATCGGGCTCTCTGCTCAGCAGGGAGCCTGCTTCCTCCTCTCTCTCTACTTGCCTCTCTGCCTACCTGTGATCTCTGTCAGATAAGTAAATAAAATCTTTAAAAAAAAAAAAAAAAAGAAGGCAATTTTCAGAGACTCCTGGGGTAGTAGCAAAAGTCAGTATCCCGGCTGAGGTAACAGCAATCTTTTCCATTTGAAAAATGAAGTGCTAAAAATATGCCATAGACCAATATTAGAAACTACTGCGGGTCCAAGAGTTGCCATAGGACGATTAAAGTAATGAACCGAACTACAAGGGAAAAGTGGGAATGAAAATCCTACTATCCTATATTCAATCTGAAGCAGCCCATAAGGTGAACAACTTGAAGGGTGGAACCTTGGTTCCTTGTTCATCAAAACCTAGACAATAGGCAATGTTAGAAGATACCCAGAGACTTTTAAAATAACGTTCTTTACCTTGGTGTCTTTGTGCTTGAAGAAACACAGGTTGAATGATGGAAATGCGGATGATAAAACTCTCAGCAATGAACTCTAGAGAAAGGTGCCCTCAAACCGAGTTAAACGCCAAATCTTACACAGCTGGTACCACTTTTCAGCAGGAAAATAATAGTAAAACCCACCCCTTCCCCCACAACAACTTAGAGCCAAAGCTTGGCCTCATTTGAAGCTACAATGTGAGAAAACTGGTCCTCTGGGTCTGGTACATTTCAGAGCATGCGCACTGCAGCCTCGGGGCAAGGAGGCATCGATCTCCAGACATTAACCCGCTGATGCAGCAAGGACCTGGTCACATAAACTCACTATGTATCCAGCGTATCCAGTGGGCCCCCTTATCTCAAATACTTATCGGCCATTGTTTTATTCCGCACAAAGCCTTGCCACATTCAGGATCTTGGCAGGAAGAAAACACAAAGCAGAATTTCTGAATCCATTCATTTTTTTTCTCCAGTAAATATTGTCAACATTGAATTAAATACATGTCAATTCTCCTTGCAGCAGATACTCATGTATTAGATAGGTACCAAAGTTAAAGAGTTAGGTCAGTTTTCAACAAAGTTCTCCTCCCTTAGAAAAATCATCTTCCATTTTCAGTACTTCATTTCAAAGAAAAATCGGTTACAATATGAAGAATCTTTTCAGGCCTATAATTTTGAAGAGTTGGAAGCTGCTAAGATATATGAATAATCATAGTGAAAACTTCGTAGAAAAATGGGGTTCCTCTACCTTTTGGGATTAATATTCGACTCAGAAACAGTAAATTGCTTGCAGTTATACTGATTAAAGTAATAAATCAAAAAATTTTGATAGCATCTAAAAATAATAATTTGAACAATGTTACAGAAAAAAAACTCATTTTTTTCAGGTGATCCTTATTCCTGGGGCCCAAGAAGAAGTCTATAAGAATTGTACAGTACAAACCTCTATTTGAAGTATGATTGATTCTTCATAAATAATGTACTTTATTAATCAAAATATATAAAAGCCTCCCATTTGCAAAGTTAACTCTGACTTGCTTTGGACACTTTAAGATAGCCATCTGGTGAGATGTGGGCTCTAACTAAAAACTATACAAACTATATAACAACTATAAAAGCTGTCATACGTCCTTCTACACAGAATGTTCTCTGACGGCCTGAGCCCAATCTCTCAATTGTCTCCATTTCCGATTTTTCAGGAGAAACAAATGTCCTGAACTCTCAAACTTTATGTAGTGACTGCTGCAGAAATACATTAGATCTGATGGGTGTGACTGTAGACAGCCCATTCTAAATTGATTCTTTTTACTTCAGACTCACAATCTAATGCCACCATCAAAAATCACATTATGTGGGTCTCCTGGGTGGCTCAGTTGGTTAAGCAACTGCCCTCTGCTCAGGTCATGATCCTGGAGTCTGGGATCGAGTCCCACATGAGGCTCTCTGATCGCCAGAGAGTGTTTCTCCCACTGTTCTCTCTCCTCTCGTGCTCTCTCTCTCATTCTCTCTCTCAAATAAATAAATAAAATATTTTTTAAAAAAATCACATTATGTGACGGAAGCCCATGACCAATGGCTCACATATATTTATGTGAATCAAACTGGATAAAGAAAGAGAGGCAATGTCTTGTGTTTTCAACTGCCATGTACTAAAAAGTTCAAAAACCAAACCTGGGGTTCTGCAAATACGTTCTTCATGTCGTTGATTGGGCCATACGCAACCCCGCTGCCTTCGAAGAGGTATAACCACTTGCTGGTCATTTCTTCTTCAAACCTAGGAACAGACCCAAAAAAGAGGCATTTTTTACAAAGAATGTAACACAACATTTTTTCTCATATGGCCCTCTTTTGAAGCAACCAGTAATGACAAGAATATGTTCCTTGGGTTTTCTTTGTTCCTAGTTTTGAGGATGTTGCCTAATAGAAACAACTTGACTTGCCCAGGAGTGTTTAAAATAGCCACCCAGCTCCCATTGTTGGAAGGTCTACCATTAGAGATATAATCCCTCCTATTTCTGTCCCTGTGTGCTTTCTGACAGAGGATCCCTTGCAGAAGACACAGATTGTGTGGGGAATGGTTTTAACTGAGCTTAAATTGCTGTGGTATTGGGGCGCCTGGGTGGCTCAGTGGGTTAGGCCTCTGCCTTCGGCTCAGGTCATGATCTCGGGGTCTTGGGATCGAGCCCCGCGTTGGGCTCTCTGCTCAGCTGGGAGCTTGCTTCCCCCTCTCTCTCTGCCTGCCTCTCTGTCTGCTTGTGATCTCTCTCTCTGTCAAATAAATAAATAAAATCTTTAAAAAAAAATTGCTGTGGTATTGAGCACTTTATAAATACAATAATATAATTGCAATTGGGAGGGGATGTCATTGTGCAAAGTGTTTTTTAGGTCTCAGGCATAGTAGTACATCAGTTTAAGGTAAATTTCTCAAAACAAAAACAAATGTAGTTGTTTTAAAAGAAAGCTATATGTTTGGGGTGCCTGGGTTGCTCAGTCAGTTAAGCGTCCAATTCTTGATTTCAGTTCAAGTCATGATCTCAAGGTCCTAGGATCAAGCCCCGCACTGGGCCCTCCACTCAGGAAGGAGTCTGCTCTCACTCTCCCTCTCTCTCTCTCTCTCTCTCTCTCTCTCTCAAATAGATAGTCTTTAATTTAAAAAAGAGAAATATATATGTTCTACCTCCATTATATTTAAAATATACCAGAATTAACAGCTGCAACACAACTTTAGCTACTTATTTGCACTACTACTTACTAATCAGAACAAATCCAGGCATCTGAAGACGGATATATACCTGTTTAGACAGCAACACTCAAATCCAGCCAAGTCCTTTTCCTCTGTTTTGTTTTTTCTGTAATTTACATTAGACTTCACAGATAAAAAGCTTATCTGAGTGACTTTGTTTTCTCCCTTAGGTCTCAAGGAAAGGGGACCTAATTCATTGATGAGATTCACCGTTTTATATCTCCTCTTGTTAAGACAGTGGAACAGAAGTAAAATCTTGGATCCTCAAAGACAACTCAACAGTCATAATTTGTAATATACGAAGAATATAGAATCACTAATTTTTAAAATAGCAAACATTTCTAGTTAAGTAATTATCTAGGTGAAAAGAGATTTTTTTAGAAACATTAGGTAAAATAGACTATTGGCAGCAAGCAGAAGGCTTATGGGCGGGCAAGTGGAAATATAGTAGAAATAGTATTCACGGACTTCACTCAGCAATCTTAGACATAACTAGAATTAATCTTAGGTTTGCAGATGCCACGGGAAATTATAATGGAGAATGCACTATTTCTTCCACCGTTTACAACAAGGGTGGAAACAATATCAGTACTTAGAGGACACTTTTCTAATCTCACCATTTTGATGAATAAAGATTTTCCATTGTCCATTTTAATTACAGGCGGTAATGTTAACTATGCCTACTTAGTACATAATCAAATACTTCACCTCTACATACTGAAAAGCATTCTCTTATGGGAACACCACCATGCAAGATGAAATGTCTTATATTAATCGATTCTTCACAACCTTATTTTTTTTTTAAAGGACTGTTAAAATCATCTCCTGGCCAAGTCTTCCTAAGACATATATATCACCAGAATGATATATGCTGAAAGAATAAAAGAGATACTTTGAACCTGGAGCCCTTTCAATCTGGGTGTCAATCATTTAAGTTTCCATAAGCAGAGCATTATCGTGGCTAACCTGATAAATTTTCAAGACAAGTGAATTTATCACCACCGGACTCACCCAAGTGGCCTCAAAGATCTGCACAGAAAATGCGTGTCAAGATCCCAACAAACCCATAGCTGCCGGCCTGCCAACAGAAAACTCAGGGGAATAGTTGAAGTTTTAGTATTTATATAAGCTTTTCACCACTGGGCAAGAGAGGGGGATTTATTTCATGTTATGGAAAACAACGGATGCACTTTGGAAATGAGACTGGGGAGCGAGACAGTGTCTGGAGCTACAGTGGTGACCACTGTTTGCGGATGTGCGTGGGCGTGGGCGTGGAAGTGTTCATAAATGCCTTCAACTCCAGCGGCCAGAGACAGAACATTGCAGCATTCTGCTGCTCCCAGAGGACACATCCATCATTTTCTTCTGAAATCTATCTCTTGATCTAAATCTGATGTGGAATCTTTTCCTTTATCTATACGAAAAAGCTGAAAGCGCATGTTTTTATTAACCACAAAATTGCTGCTTAAAAAAAAAATGGAAAGAGCTGTTCTAAATCACTTAGGGCAAAACAGTACTGAGGATAAGACAGGAAGGGTGTCCTTCCATGCAGTGTAGGAAGCCTCAAAGCTTCGGCCTCCTCTGGGCAGTTACTTGGAAAACTCTTAAAACAAGTCAGACTTCATTGTGAACTTGCTAAATCAACCCATATATTCAATTTTAGATTTTTGCTGAATTCACTTCCTGTCAAGTGACTCATTTAGGAAGATGTAACATTAGTACGTAAAGATGGACCTGAGTTTAAATTTCTTAGCATCAAAATGTTGCTTAAAGAACAAACAAAAAACTTCTCTTTAGAGAATGGATTAAAGCTGCAGCCAAATCCAAGACAAGAGAGAAACTAAGAGATAGAGGCTGTGAAGGTAGAGTTGGAAATAATTCTAACATTAATGATTACTAAATGCTGGTTACCATGTCTTGTAGCTTTTCTCCTCACGAGCACATTGTAAGGGAAGTATTATTCTCATATGACCAAGAAGAAATTCAGGTTCCGAGAAATTAACTCGCTGAAATTCATAAAGCTTCCCCCCCTTCACCATACTTTTTTGAGGCATGACAGGCCAATAAAAATGTATATATTTACTTTGTACAGCATAGTTTTTTAGAGTGCAGTGCAGTGCAGTGATTCAATACAATACACATCATGAAATGATTACCACAATCAAATTAATTTACACATCCTTTACCTCATGGTTACCATTTGTGTGTGTGTGTGTGTGTGCGTGCGTGTGTGTGTGTGTGCGTGTGTGTGTGTGTGCGTGTGTGTGTGTGGTAACATTTAAGATCTACTTAAGAACATTTAAGTGTGAAATATGGCATTACCTCCAGTGACTGATTCTCAGAATTTTTTCATCTTATAACTGAAAGCTGGTACCCTTTGCTCAGTTTCTCACCATTTCCCCCACACCCTAGCGCTGGACAACCACCATTCAACAGTCCGGTTCTGTGAGTTTGACTTTTTAGAGTCCACACATCAGTGAGATCCATGCAGTATTTGTATTTCTGTATCTGGCCTATTTCACTTAGCACTTCCATCCTCTATAGCTCAAGATACATCTCCTTACACTAATACTCATTCATTCCTGATGCTTTATGCAAGAGTTTGTTCTGTTCCAGACATGGGGATTACAAAAATAAAAACGTCCCTGTTTTCAAAGATCATACAGTCTAACGGAGAACACCGCTAAGGAAATTGATGATTTTCGGTGCAAGACGCCGGGACAAAGATGAGTGTCCAGCCTACAGCTGAAGTACCGAAGCAGGAGACACGAACTGGGCCTGGGGAGTCAGGAAAGAGTTCAAAAGCCAGGTGACATTTGAGCCAACTGGTTGAGGGATGAGTTAGCATTTTCCATGTGGAAGATGGAAAGAAGGGTTTTCCAGAGAGAGCAATGTGTACAAAGACCCAACCTGGAAAAATTCTGAAATCTCCTGTGCCCTGAGTGGCAAAGGATAAAATGGGAAAAGAAGGTTAGAACAAGAGTGCAAGGCATCTTGTCTGCTATGCTAAGAATATTGCTTTGCCACTGGCCATGAGACACCCAGAGAGGTCTTTCAGTGGGGGGCTGACATAATTGGTGTTAATACAGGGAATGGAAGAATCCAGATGAGACAACAGGCAAAAAAACTTGACAGGAGGCAACAGACTCTCTCCCTCTGATGCATCTTTAAATCTCCCCTTCTATCAATATCTTCCATGTTATTGTCAATAATAAACAAGTCTTGGGGGCACCTGGGTGGCTCAGTCAGTTAAGCATCTGCCTTCCACTCAGGTCATGATCCCGGGGTCCCAAAACTGAGCTCCACATTGGGCTCTCTGTTTGCTGGGGACTCTGCTTCTCCTTCTGCCATTTACCCTGCTCATTCTCTCTTTATCTCAAATAAATAAATAAAATCTTTCAAATAATAATAACAATTTTTCATTAAAAAAAGTTTTCTGGACATTCTTAGCTCTTTTGTTCCTATCCTATTTTCCATTTCCAGTCTGCCATGACTGCCTGAGGCTCTGAAATCTGACTTGTACACCAACACCTTTTCTTACCCGATCACCAAGGGTCTTCAGGGACCATTCCCCAATATTCTTTTCATAGTCCTCATCCTCTATGTTCTCTGTGCATTTGATCCTGTTGACTATCCTATCTTTATATCCTACGCTATTGTACTTATTGGATTTTTAATACCTCTGTGGCCATTTCTGTTTCTTTTATTAATTATTTTACCTTTTTCTTCCAGTCTCAATTTCCTTTGTTCTCTTTTACTCATCTCAGTAACCCTGTCACCTCCATGCAGATGATACCCAAATCTATTTTCAGCCCTAACCTTCCCCAAGTCCCTCTTCCTAGCTACCATGGGGTACTTCTACTTAGATCCACTATCACCCCCATAAATAACGACATGCCATAGATGACTAAGACTTCCATTTTCCCCATAAACCTTGTATTTCTCCCTTGCCTGAATTCACACTCTTGGCTAAATTGGGAATTCTTGGGACGCTTGGGTGGCTCAGTTGGTTGGACGACTGCCTTCGGCTCGGGTCATGATCCCGGAGTCCCGGGATCGAGTCCCACATCGGGCTCCCAGCTCCATGGGGAGTCTGCTTCTCCCTTTGACCTTCTCCTTGCTCATGCTCTCTCTCACTGTCTCTCTCTCAAATTAATAAATAAAATCTTTAAAAAAAATTGGGAATTCTTTCTTTTCATCACCTCCTGTAATTTACACATCATTGGCCTATAGAATCAACTTTTCAACAGTTAAGTTTTATTTATCTAGTCCCACTGTTGCTACCACAATTCAAGTCCCTTGATTCTTCACACTTGGACTATAGCAACAGTTGATTAAAACTTATTGCCTCCCAAGGGAAACAAGGGCAAAAATGAGCTATTGGGACTTCATCAAGATAAAAAGATTTGCAAAGCAAAGGAAACAGTCGACAAACCAAAGACAACCTACAGAATGGGAAAAGATTATTTGCAAAGGACATATCAGAAAAAGGGCTAGTATCCAAAATCTATAAAGAACTTATCAAACTCAACACCCAAAGAATAATCCATTCAAGAAATGGACGGAATACATGAATAGACATTTTTCCAAAGAAGACATCCAGATGGCCAACAGACACATAAAAAGATGCTCAAAATCACTCAGCATCAGGGAAATACAAATCAAAACTACAATGAGATACCACTTCACACCAGTCAGAATGGCTAAAGTTAACAAGTCAGGAAACAACAGATGTTGACGAGGATGCGGAGGAAGGAGAACTGTTGGTGGGAATGCAAGCTGGTGCAGCCACTCAGGAAAACAGCATGGAGGTTCCTCAAAAAGTTAAAAATAGAGATACCCTATGACCCAGGAATTGCATTATTAAGTATTTACCCCAAAGATACAAATGTAGTGATCCAAAGGAGCACCTGCATCCCAATGTTTATAGCAGCAATGTCCACAATAGTCAATATGGAAAGAGCCCAGATGTCCATCAACAGATGAATGGATAAAGAAGATGTGGTATGTATATACAATGGAAATCTATGCAGCCATCAAAAAATGAAATATTGCCATTTGCAATGACATGGATACAACTAGAGGATATTATGCTTAGCGAAATAAGTCAATCAGAGAAAGACAATTATTATATCCTCTCACTAATATGTGGAATTTAAGAAACAAAACAGAGTAGCATAGAGAAAGGAAGAGTAAAATAAAATAATACAAAATCAGAGAGAGAGACAAACCAAGAGATGCTTTTAATCATAGGAAACAAACTGAAGGTTACTGGAGGGGAAGGGAATGGGAGATGGGGTAACTGAGTGATGGGCATTAAGGAGGGCATGTGATATAACGAGCACTGGGTTATAAGTTATAGGTATAAGGTATAAGTTATATAAGGTTATAAGTTATACACAACAGATGAATCACTGAACTCTACCTCTGAAACTAATAATATACTATATGTTAATTAAGGGAATGTAAATAAAATTAAATTAAAAAAATAAAACTTATTGCCTCCAATTTTCCTCCTTTCAGTAAAATGAATTTTAGTTATGTCTCAAATCTGTCCAACTGTCTCTTTCCCAAGGATAACTATCTTCTTTCATACTAGAGAGACAGACTGTTTCCTCGCTGCTATACACCCATAACTTAGAAGACAGTTGGCACTCAGTACTTGCTGAAGGAATATACAACTAATTGGTCAGAATTAGAGGGTCTCAGTCATATTTCCTTGAATTAGTGGGGTGCAAAATCTTCCTGAGACTAGGTTTATTTAGACATTGTGGCTAGGAGAAGGAAGACAATTTGACAGTCTTCATTTTAAATTAATATCACAGTATCTTCTCTTTTCCTTCTTTTCTTTTCTTTCTTCTTCCAACCAGTCTCTAAATTCTTCATGTCTTATCAAAAATAAATTTCAAGTTCCCAAGAACTAACTTACAAACATAATATTTCAATGTAGGGACTATGTTATCCAGAAAATTATAAGATCTTAGAAACTCTAAAGACCTTAAAAATTATCTATTGTTTAGGGCACTTGGGTGGCTCAGTCTATTATGCACCTGACTCCTGGTTTCAGTTCAGGTCCTGATCACATGGCTCAGCCTAGCATTGGTTTCCGTGTTCAGTGGGAGTCTGGTTGGATATTCTCTCCCTCTGTCCCTTCCCCCACTCGTGCACTCTGTCTCTCTCTCTCTCAAATCAATAAATAAATCTTTAAAAAATTATTATTTTCTGTGTTCTACAAAACCATCTTATTATGTGCATTGAAAATATTTCTAATAATAAGGAGCATACTGGCAGCTCACTTACTCTAAGTATTCAAACACAGGAAGTGTGCTACAGTACAAAAGGCAGGAGATGTAGATAAATCTGGGTTTGAGTCACAGCCCCAGCACCTCCCACCTATATGACCTTAATAAAAATATCAGTTAATAACATTCACAATTTTGCAAATCAAAGCTTAATTCTCACAACAATCCTGTGAGATAGGTATCATTATTATGCTCATTTGAAACATGAGTAAACCAAGGGTTAAGAGAGTTTAAGTAACCTTTTTAAGTCACATCAACATTAACTAGTCAAGCTGGAAGTCTATCTTGGGTTCCAAGCCCAAGTGTTAAGCATCACTTTCTACTGCTTGATTCTAGGTAGCAAAATCCAGGAGAACAGACCAGACAAAGCTCTGTGAGTTATGTGCTGCCAAAGGCCAGTCCCACAGAGGGCTGAAAAAGGAGTGGTTGAAACCTAGCCTCTTGACTTTAGTCTTAACTGAGAATACTTTATGTACCAGACACCACAAGGAATACTTTACACATATTATTTCTAGTTATCATGATCCTGTAAGATGAGTTTTATGATTTTTGATGACTAAAGAAATTAAGGCATAGAAAAGTCAAGTAGGGAGGTATATGTAAGAGAAAGCTACCAGCTCAAATCTATCAGCTGGTAGGATCTTGAACTGGTCTTTCTCTATGCTCGTTCAATAGGGTAGACCGACTAGAAGTCAGCATCAACCCAGTTAAGTCCAGCACACAGTGCCACCCTTATCATGGCAAATCAGAGCTGGGGGACAGAAGGAAGTTAACCCTGTACCGAGTGAGTCGCCTAGGCTTCAATATTCCCAATTCCTTTCCCACTGACCATTGATCAATTCTATGGTCCTATAATGTCTCATAATATTGACCACCATATTCCAATCTGATCTTTTTAAGAATCTTATGAGAAAGGACAAGTTATCCCTATTTCGAAGATGAAAAAATTAGAGCATAATTGAGACTCATACTTCAGTCTTTGTATCCCAGGCTCAGAGCTCATCTCACTATGCACTGCTGCCATTTATGAAAGATAATCAACAAACAAATCAATAAATGAAATGTATTTCCTAACCTCACCTAGCTTTGTGATGTTGGGTAAATTTTTTAACTTCTCCGAGCTCCAATTTTCTCATCCAATGTAAGAAAATTATAGTTGTAGATTGCTTAACACAGCACCAGCATATAGGGAGTACACAATAACTGCTATTTCACTTAGTAGTAGTGTCACTCACACTAAAAATAAATACAATAATAAAATATGTCTAAAATTGCAAATCCAGGGAAGGAATTTTAACAATTCATATAGCAGACCTTATTTATTGCTGATCAACTCTCAAGATATTCTAGGGTTATAAAAGTATAAGCATACACATGTCAAATCATTATGATGTGCACCTAAAACTAATATAATGTTATACATCAATTACAGTTAACCCTTAAACAGCATTGGTTTAAACTCTGTGGGCCCACTTATACACAAATTTTTTTCAGTAAATACAATACGGTAAAAGTATTTTCTATTCCTTATGTTTTTCTTTTTTTTAAAGATTTTTTTTATTTATTTGACAAAGAGACACAGTGAGAGAGGGAAGCAAAGGAAGTGGGAGAAGGAGAAGCAGGCTCCCTGCTGAGCAAAGAGCCCAATGTGGGGCTCGATCCCAGGACCCTGGGATCATGACCTGAGCTGAAGGCAGATGCTTAATGACTGAGCCTCCCAGGTGTCACTCATTATGATTTTCTTAATAACATTTTCTTTTCTCTAGCTTACTTTATTGTAAGAATACAGTATATAATATATATAGCATGCAAAATGCGTTAATGAACTGTTTACATTATGAGTAAGGTTTCTAGTCAACAGTAGGCTATTACTAGTTAAATTTTGGGTTAGTCAAAAGTTATACACCGATTTTCAACTGTGTGGGGGTCTGGCACCACTGACTGCCACATTGTTCAATGGTCAACTATATATCTCAGTCAAAAATTATTTTTTTAATTTGAAGATAAAAAGTCAAAGTCTCTGGGACTTCTAAAATGTATATACTTGCTACTCATTATTTCTTTTTCTAGAAAATACCAGTGTTTTTATACTGAAGCTTCTTGGGGATTGGTGATGACACCAGTATCAGGAATCTCCATTGGTCTTCACTACACATGGAAATCCCAGAGTAGCTAGTGACAATGCAGAAATTTCAGTCTAAGCAAGGAGTAATAAAGCAAACACATTTCACCAGGCTAGCAACCTGGAGAGTTGAAATAGTTTAAGGAGGTACCAACATCAATATAGTTTGTAGAGAAGCCACAGAGGTTAAATCTTATCTTTTTTTTTGTCTCATCCTGTGGTTTAGAGGAAGTCCAAAGTCTCAATTCCTGTTGGTGATAATGCCTACTGGGAATCATGCTATGTCCTTAACTAGATAAGGTCCCATTTCCCTAAGAGATCCTTAGGCGCCCCGGGACAAAATCTGGTGATTTAAAAGTCAGTGACAGCTTGCAGAGGAGAAGGGAGTTGAGGGAAATTGGAAGGGGACGTGAACCATGAGAGACTATGGACTCTGAAAAACGATCTGAGAATTTTGAAGGGGTGGAGGGTGGGAGGTTGGGGGCACCAGGTGGTGGGTATTGTAGAGGGCACGGATTGCATGGAGCGCTGGGTGTGGTGCAAAAATAATGAATACTGTTATGCTGAAAAAATAAAAAAACTAAAAAAAAAAAAAATCTCCAGTCCACAAGCATATTTTGCATTGGTAGATCTCGTATGAATAAAGTATTTATTAAATTAAAAAAAAAAAGTCAGTGACAGCAACTTGGAGCCTTTGCCCTTTATCCTTACCACCCACTAGACTTTGTGAGATGCTCAAAGACACTTCCTTCCATGATTTTCAGAGTTTCTTGAGCAGAGAATATGACAAGAATTGTGGCAAAAGTAAAATCATATCCTTCTTGGTTTCATGAATCTTTCCCCACTTTTGGGTCAGAACAGAAAAGTATTTCAAGGATAAAGTATATACACAGACTCTGTGACAAGACTTTAAATCTCTGAATCCCCTCAATCATTCCTCCACATAAAAATTCAGGACTCAAAAATGTAAGTTATTTTGGGGTTCTAGTTAGTTGTATTTTCAGAGAGGTTTTATATGAAAATCCAAATGTAACTTAACTAACATTGAAATACAACTTTGTGTTGTAAAAGCAATCTTCAATGCACACAATGATTTATTCATATAATTGGAAATATGAATCAATTTGCAAAAAAGTTCACATTTTTGCATAAGTAGAAAAGTATACCTGGTCTTGTTATATACTGTTTCTACGGTAGAATTGTAGATTTGCCAACCATGATTTTCTGGAAATAAATTTCAATATTTATATACCCAGAACCCACACTCTTTTAAAATTTGTATACATCAGTTCCAGCCCCTTATATAAATAAATACAAATACATTTGTGGGTTTCCCCTAAGGGTGACTCTCCAGAATAGTGGAGACAAACTTCTCTTCACATGCCACCTTCTTGATTTACGAAAGACTGTGCCTTTAAACTCCAAGTAATTTTGAAAAAAAAAAAGAAAGAAAGAAAGAAAGTGAAATAAATATCTTGCAGAGCCTTAACAAAAACAATGGAGAATTGCAAAATACATTACACTGGAAGACAGTAAAAACTGAATATAACTTTGTAAAGATATGCTGTCCTCATAACATAAAAGTTTTTGGAAGAGTTTATTTCAATATTATAGCAATGTTTCCCTAAGATTTTTAAAAGAGAATTCAGGAATATTATCCACTAGAGTTAGTCCTTAAATTTTTTTTTTTTAAAGATTTTAATTTACTTGAGAGACAGCGGTCACAAGTAGGAAGAGAGGCAGGCAGAGAGAGAGGAGGAAGCAGGCTCCCTGCTGAGCAGAGCCTGATGCGGGCTCGATCCCAGGATCCTGGGATCATGACCCGAGCTGAAGGCAGAGGCTTTAACCCACTGAGCCACCCAGGTGCCCCAGTTCTTAAATTATTAAGTTTATTTTTTATTTTACTCTTGTAAAATATTTCAAACATACCAAAAAGTGCATGAAAACTATGAAAGAGAAAACTATTAAAAAGAAAATAATACAGGGGCGCCTGGGTGGCTCAGTGGGTTAAGCCGCTGCCTTCGGCTCAGGTCATGATCTCAGGGTCCTAGGATCGAGTCCCGCATCGGGCTCTCTGCTCGGCAGGGAGCCTGCTTCCCTCTCTCTCTCTCTCTCTGCCTGCCTCTCTGTCTACTTGTGATCTCTCTCTGTCAAATAAATAAATAAAATCTTTAAAAAAAAAAAAGAAAATAATACAAATACTTAAGTCCCGTCACCCACCCACATCATAAGAATCTTAACATTTTAGCATATTTGCTTCACATCTTTAAGGAACAAAATGTTACCAACACAGGTGAAGCCCCTTCTGTACCTCTCCTTTACCTTATTGTCCTTTTTCTTCTCTTCAAAAGAAACACTGTCCTATTACATATGTGTATATATCTGTTTGGATTAATCCATGAGAGACACAAGGTATCATGTGGGTTTTTAAACTTAATACCGGAACTTGCTTTCTTATTGAACATTTTAATTTTAAGATCTATCTGTGTTCATACATAAGGATTTGGCTCAAGTGTTTTATCCACTGGGCACATTCCAGTGTGAATATTTCACAGCTTACCTTTCCTCCTGCTTGTGGTCTATCATTGTTTCAGTCTCTTACTGCTACTCACAATGCTTCAATGGAACCTCACACTTTTCTCTGTCTATTCCAACAGGACTGATTCCCTAAGGTATATATGAAGAAGCAGAATTGCTGAGTCGTAAGGTAGACACATCATCAGCTGCATTAGATATTCCCAGACTCTTCTCCAAAGAGATTGGTGCCGATTTTCCGTGCTCCATAGTCTCATCAACTTTTGTAATCACACTAAAGTGTTGTCAATCTTGTAGAGGTAAAATGGTATCTCATGATTAGTTTAAATTAAGTTGCATTTCTCGCAGCTGGAGAAATTAAACATCTATTCACCACCTTAAAGGTTATTAGATGGGTTTTCTTTTTCTTTTCTTTCCTCTTTGTATTTTTTGCACATTTCTCAGTTGGATCATTTTTCTTTTTTTTACTGGTTTATGCACTTTCAATTTCTTCTAGATTACAGCTTGTCTTTTAGCCTTATTTACCTTTCCATACAGAAGCTGTTAATTTTAATGCAGACAAGTCATGATTCTTGTCCTGTAAGATTTTTGCTTTTCATGTTGTTCATATTACGAAGTAATATCTAACTTGTTAAGCTTGTCATGAGGAATTAAATGGAAGGTGTATGTAACAGTGCATGGTACAAGTCAGTGCTACATATGTCACATTAAATAGATAAAACTACACTTACATTATTGAAAAGGCAAACTGTTGGCAAGGAGGGGGAAGAAACTAGAAGTTTTGGAAACAAAAATTTGGTACAGGGCTACATTTCATAAATGTATAGCCTACAGATAATGTCTCTTTGGACAAATCTGAGCAAACCCAAATCAAAGCAATGGGATTCTATAAGATCCGGGCTGAAGTCTACAAAGCAGTAACTATAAACAGGCCTGTGACACTTCTATAACCCACAGAGGAACAGCTGGAATTAGTTGGTCGGCGTTTCTACCGTAAACAGAACCACTGATTTAATATTTCCTGTAATCTTCTCAGACCTTATTTCCTCTTAGGAATTTATCTCTACTATTTCTGATAAATTACGGTTAAAGTTATCCTTTTCTCCCTCTAGCATTCACTAGCTCTCTCCTTCGTCTGAATGACAAGCTACAGGCCCTACAGAAGATGGAGTGAAAGCCCATCCGGGGTACCCGGTCAGCGCCTTCCAGTACAGGGCCACTCAGAACCTTTCCTACTTGCTCTTAAACACATCAAGACACTTACTAGGCTGAGTAGCCACTATTTCTTAAGTTACCACGAATTATCACCACATTCACAGTTCAGATCCATACAAATGATCATTCACAGTTCAGAAACATACTCTGTTTTGTACAGATTTTCAATGAAGTGCGGGTCATATGTTAAAACAGTTTGACCAGCATTTGCTGTGACTGTCCATACAGCCCAAGCAGCATCATTGCAAACATGATATAAGGAAGTTGCCCTCATTGCCAAGATCCAGTAATACCTTACACCAGGGCTTCTCACACTAAGAAGTAAGCCTCTTGAATTGAGATCTCTTTGTGAAGAACCACTAGTACAGCAATATGCAGTTTCTATTGAAAAAATATTTAAATATCAACAGACACAAAAGAAGAAATAGAATCAATGATAACCTTAGTATGCAGAAATAATCTTAGCTTATACATATTCTTTAGCATTTTTGCATGAATATACATTTTAAGAAATAAAAAGGGATCATACAGGTTTTTTCTTTTTTACTGTATTAAAATATACATAAGGGGCACCTGGGAGGCTCAGTGGTTTAAAGCCTCTGCCTTCAGCTCAGGTCAAGATCCCGGGGTTTTGGGATTGAACCCCGAGTCGGGCTCTCTGCTCAGTGGGAAGCCTGCTTCCCCCAGCTCCCGCCTGCCTCTCTGCCTACTTGTGATCTCTCTTGCTCTGTCAAATAATAAATAAAATCTTTTAAAAAAATAAATAAATAAAATGAAATACACATGAAATTTACCATCTCAACCATTTTTAAAAGTTATTTATTTATTTATTTATTTGGGAGAGAGTGAGCATGAAAGAGATTACAGAGGGAGAGGGAGAAGCAGACTCCCCGCTGAGTAGGGACCCTGATGTAGGGCTCCATCCCAGGACCCTAAGATCATGACCTGAGCCAAAAAGGCAGACACTTAAATGACTGAGCCATGCAGGTGCCCCCCACCCCCGTCTTGACTATTTTTAATTTACAGTTCAATGGCATTAAATACATTCACAGTGTTCTGCAGCAGCCATCACCACCATTCATTCCTATAACTCCTTGTTCTTATAAAACTGAAACTCTATACCTATTAAACACTAACTTCCCATCTCTTCTCCTCTCCAGGCCCTGGCAAGCACCATTCTACTTTCTGTCTCTATGATTTTGACTACTCTAAGTATCTCATATAAATGGAATCACACAGTACATGTCTTTTTGTGGCTAGCTTGTCTCACTTAGCGTAATGTCTTCAAGGTTCACCCACGTCAAGAATATTGCAGAATTTCCTTCCTTGTTAAGACTAACTAGAAGTTACAAAACATTTCTGAAAGACATTAAAGACTTAAATAAATGGAAACATGTCCCAGGTTCGTGGATTAGAAGACTTAGTATAGTTAAAATATCAATATTAATTCAAAGCAAACAATAGAGTCAGTGCATTTCCTATTGCAATAGGAACCTGTAGAAATAGAAAAACCCATCCTAAAATTCATATGGAATCTCAAGTGACCCCAAATAGCCAAAACAAAAGAGAAGACTCACACTTCCTGATTTCAAAACTTATTAAAAAGCTGCAGTAATCAAAACAGTGTGCTTTTTGTATAAAGATAGACATAGAGATTAATAGAAGAGACAGCCTAGAAATAAACCCTCACATTTACAATCAGGTGATTTCTCCCATCCAAGTACTTCTGATAGGGTGCCAAGACCATTCAAGGGAGGAAAGGACAGTTTTCTTGCAGATAGTGTAGGGAAAACTGTATATCCAGATGCAAAAGAATGAAGTTGACCTTATGTAACATCATATACAAAAATTAACTGAAAATAGATCATGGACCTAAATGTAAGACCTAAAACAATAAAATTCTTGGAAGAACTCATAGGCCAAAAGCTTCACAATATTGAATTTGCCAATGATCTCTTGGATAGGACACCAAAGTTATGGGTAACAAAAAAAAAAAAAATAGACAAATTGGGCTTCATGAAAATTTTATGAATTTGTACATCAAAAGACACATTCATAAAGTAAAAAGGCAATGCACAGAATGGGGGAAATATTTGCAAATCATTTATCTGATATAGGATTAATATCCAGAATATACAGAGAACTCCAAAAACTCAACAACAAAACCACACAATTAAATATGGTCCAAAGGACTCGAACAGACATTTCTCCAAAGCACATGAAAAGATGATCATCATTAATCATTAAGCGAAATGCACATCAAAACCACAAAGAAAAGTCACTTCACACTCGTTAGTATAGTTACTATCAAAAAAATAAATAAATAAAAATTAAAAAATAAATAAAACATAAAACAGAACCACAAGCATTAGCAAGGATATGGAGAGACTGGAACACTCATGGGCTATAGGTAGAAATGTAAAATGATACAGCCACCTAGAAAACCATATGGATATCCCTCAAAAAATTAAAAATAGAATTGCCATGTGACCTAGCAATTCCACCTGAGTGTATACACAAAAGGAGTGAAAGTGGGGTCTCAAAGATGTATTTGGACATGTGTGTTTAAAGCAGCATTATTCACAGTAATTAAAATGTGGAAGCAACCCAAGTGTCCATGGATGAATAAATGGTTCACAACGTTTTGCAACCATTTGAAATCTGGCAATCATATGTCCAATGGTCAAGGAAGAGTTACCTACTACGGCATTTGGATATTTGTGTTATTTTCCTAAGGTGTGTGAATATTGCTTCAATAAACATCCTTGCAGCTAAATCTCTGTACATGACCTTTTTTCCTCAGGATTCATTCCTAGAAATGAAAAAATTTTAAATGTGCATAATTTCAGAACATTTTTATATTTCATTCACTGAACAGGTATTTACTGAGTTCCTACTAACTGCTAGGAAGTGTCTAGGGTCATAGGAGTGAACAAAACACAAAATTCTCATCTTCTCGAAGCTTGCCTAGGAAAGAGAATAAATGAATGAAATCCATATTACTTGTGGAAGTGCTATGAAGAAAAGTAAAGCAGAAAATAAACCCTTTCCATGAGTGCTTGCATCATTAATAGGATGACTTAAGAAAGTCCCAATGAAAAGAATAAATGCTGTTAAATGCATCGTATGGACAGTTTCTCTTACAAAAACTCAGAAACTTGGTATTATTTTTATCATTTGACTTGCTTTTTCCCAATTTGATAAGCCAAGGGGGGGGGAAGCATTTTGCTAATTACTAACACTGTTGATTACTTGTGTATCTTGACTTACAAAATGTCTGATAATATTCTTTCAACAATTTTCTACTGGGTTTTCCTCTTTCTCATTAATGTGTGGAAGGTTTTTTTTTTTTTTTTTAAATTTTTTTATTTTTTTCAGCATAACAGTATTCATTATTTTTGCACCACACCCAGTGCTCCATGCAATCCGTGCCCTCTACAATACCCACCACCTGGTGCCCCCAACCTCCCACCCCCCACCCCTTCAAAATTCTCAGATCGTTTTTCAGAGTCCATAGTCTCTCATGGTTCACCTCCCCTTCCAATTTCCATCAACTCCCTTCTCCTCTCCATCTCCCCTTGTCCTCCATGCTATTTGTTATGCTAATGTGTGGAAGGTTTTGATAGGTTTTGTATTTACCTTTACCTTTTATTTATGGTGGTTTTTACTGTACGGAATTTTTAGAATAATTCTGATTCTCAAGGACATAGGTTATAATAGAATTAGAAGAACCCATAATTACTCATTTGTGTTATCCTATATCACATACACAATAATCTCAGAATAACTATTTTAATCTTACCACAAATATGATTTAAAAAAATTTTTTTGACTCTGTGGCCCAATTCTACCCCCGTGTTTAATGTTCTGTATCTATGTATCTACACAGTCAGAATACACTACCACTGTTCAGACTCTCCCTTCCATTTTCATTTGGTTATATTATATGTATTTCACATATATAAATGAGGCTTGCCACCAGTCTTTAGGTTAATATCTCTACAGTCAATTTTGTTATCTGAAGCTCAATCTTTAGTAGATTACTGAATTCTTGCATAATTACTAAAAATTTGTATCCTTTTTTACCTTAAGGTCAGGTTTAGTACATATGAATATTCTTAGTTTTCTTTCTTTGAGTATCTTTAAAATGTTATGCCCCGCCCCCCCCTTTTTGGCACATTGCTCCTGGGAAAAAAAAAGGCTGATAATATAAATTCTTTCCCTTATAAATTCTATGTTCTTTTTGCCTAAAGACTTGAAGGTATTTTTTTTTCCTTTAAATTCCAATAATTTGGGCGCCTGGGTGGCTCAGTGGGTTAAGCCGCTGCCTTCGGCTCAGGTCATGATCTCAGGGTCCTGGGATCGAGTCCCGCATCGGGCTCTCTGCTCAGCAGGAAGCCTGCTTCCCTTCCTCTCTCTGCCTGCCTCTCTGCCTACTTGTGATCTCTGTCTGTCAAATAAATAAATAAAATCTTTAAAAAAAATAAATAAATAAATTCCAATAATTTTACTATGTCTTAGTGTTGTTTTTTAGAGTCAATACTCTTGGGTACATGGTAAGCTATTCCAATATATAGCTTCAAATCATTTCTTTTAACCCCAGGAAATATTCTTCAATTACAGTGACTATCTTAAAAGTCTGCGAACAGATATTATTATGTTCTTACATATTAAAATGTCTTTTATGAATTAAACAACCTCTCGCTTAGGCTACCAAATATGTGAGGAAACCACATAAAGAAAGGAAGGAAATGGACACAAAATTCAGTGTAGCTGCTCCTTTTTCCCAGGAGGCAACAGGAAGAGGACATTGGTTAGTAACACACAGGTGGACTCACATTCTGGTTTTTGAACGGGTACTACTTTTGCGGGCATTCATTGATTATTTTGCTTTAACATTTAAATCAATATTAACCTATTTTTTAATGTTTTTTTTAAGATTTTATTTATTTATTTATTTGACACGGGGTGGGGGGGGTGGCAGACAGAAAGGGAGAAGGTTCCCCCTGAGCAGGGAGCCCCATGTGGGGCTCCATCCTAGGACCCCAAGACCATGACCTGAGCTGAAGACAGACACTTAACTGAGTCACACAGGAGCCCCTTACCTATATTGTTTAAAATGTCTTTTGTGACATGATGTACATTAGTTTGTATTTCCATACTTTATAAACACCCTATTGTTTCTGTATTTGTTTTATTCCCCTTTGTTAGTTTCATACCTTGGAGACTCCTGTAGGTCATGTGTTAAGTTTTTTTCCCCCCACCATTTTCAACATTTGGTGCTTTCCTCAAATTCTTGTTTGAAATATATTTTTCCACTGCTTTTCAATTTTTACAACTTTCTTTATTTTCATGAAGAATTATCTGTGTTGATTCCCCCTTGTGTTCCTTCTAATTTAATCTTGATTTTTTTTCTTTTGTACCTAATATTTTCCTGAGTTCTTTCGCTTAATTTCTGTGTGTTTCAAATTCAAAGTCAAGTTATTCTTTCATATTTTCTATCATTATTAGTGTCTTTTACTTCATTTTTATCTGTTGTATGGGTATGTCTTTATGGCATATTTTTATTACCTACAGGAATATGATTCTACTTATTTTCTTTTTTAAATTTTATAAAAAGTCTGTATAGGATTTGAGTCTCAACACTTTTCTGTTACTTTCAGTTTTTTACCTAAAATTCGTTTCCCTGAACTACTTGAAGAATTCCATCTTCAGGCGCCTGGGTGGCTCAGGTGGTTAAGCCACTGCCTTCGGCTCAGACCGTGATCCCAGAGTCCCGGGATCGAGTCCCGCATCCAGCTCTGCGGGGAGTCTGCTTCTCCCTCTGACCCTCTCCTCTCTTGTGCTCTCTCTCACTCACTCTCTCCCTCTCTCTCAAATAAATAAATAAAATCTTCAAAAAAAAAAAAGAATTCCATCTTCAGTATTTTTGTGCAGTATTAAAAAAAATATATAGGGTAGCCTGGTTTCCAAAACTTCCTGGCTCTGTCCTCCCCTCTTTTATCTGTATGTTCTGTCCTTGTCGCTCAGGTCCATATCCTGCTCAATTTTTATTTCACTCCCTGCAGTTTTTCAGCGTGCAGTCCTCTCCTGGAGGGTGATTTTCAACACTTCAGAGCAGCTATCCTGTCCCAGTTTCTTCAGAGCTTATCAGGAACCCCCTGCACTCAGCTCCTATTTCCGTTGCTGTCCTCAGAACTGCTCTTCCCATTCTGAAGAAAACCTCTAGGTTATCCTGGACTCACACTCAAGTCTATGAGAGAGGCCCCAGTGCTACCTTCTATTATTTCCCTTACAGATAGAGGCTGCTATTATTTAGGTCCCATGGTTTTTGGTGGAGGTTCTTTGGGATTCAAGAAGATTCCTTGTCCTCTTGTTGTAAATGTTTTCCATGTTTTTTTCTCATTTTGTTCCAGTAGCTCAGTTTTTATGTGGAGATTTGGGAGATCCAAAGACAAGGCTGCCACCACAATGTCCCCAGAAATTCAAAGGTGTTATTTTTTAAGAAATTTGGAGACACTTCCCTATAGATTACAAGTCAGCTGCCATTCTGAGCTGCAAAGAAACTCATTTATGATCCAATTTTTATTATTTTTCCTGGCCAAGTTCAACCTCTTATCACCAAACTGGGAGTCATCTTTTCATTGTTTGCTACTAGTCCTGAGCAGGACTCAAACATAGAATGCAGGTGATTAATGATGTCTACCTCTTCTACTCACTTAAAATACACATTCAGTGCATCAGCATCATATCGAACACACTCTAAATCCAGGTATATGGTAATGGAAAACAATACACCATAGAACGCAAGCCTGCAAGTGCTCCTTAATTTTCTTGTTTCAAAACACTGTTTTTTTTAATGCATTTCTACTGAATTTGATTTACACTCACTAAACAAAAGATATTTTAAGATGAAGTATGAAATTCTACTAAGGAAAGGGCACATTATTTTGTTACTATACACAACACATTGACATGAAAATGATATGAAGGAAAAGAGTTATAGGATAGAGAATGCTATTTTTTTATTCCAAAGAATCCCAGAGGTAGAATGAGTTCTACTGACAATGTCCTCCAAACCTCAGAACCTGGAAGCCTGGTCACCCCACCTGCTTTTCCATGTCAATAGAGCAGGAGGTACTCTGCCAGGGAAGACAGTACTTTCCAAAGGAACCCACTTCACATTTGGAAATCTCTGAGCAAGAATTCTAACTTCCCAATCTTTCTGCTCCTTTCTTTTTCTTCCTAGCTCCACCCATCCTGGTCTCCTTTCCCAGACAGAGAGCCTCAGATTCCTTCCAGATGAGAACCAATGCTGTAAATGGTAGAACACAACTGTTCACATCTATCCTAGAATCTGGCTCTGGAAACGTCTTCCCATTTATCCTTGTTGAGTCCCGAGGAGCCTCACACCATGTTCCTCTCCACATCAGTCATTTAATATTTTAAAACAGCGGATCATGGCCTTCCGTCATGTCCTCTCTTCTCTAAGCTAAACACCCTAACATCCTTTACCTCTGCCTCAACTTGGCACATATAAAGAATTTAAACAATTTGTAGCCTACCCATCAGTAGAGAAAAACATTTTATTCACAGGGAAAAGATGAAAATAAATCATCACAGAAAAACATGCTCAGTCCCACTTGTAATTTAAGAAATGCAAGTTAAATGATTTGAGGTATCATTATACACTGTAGGAAATGGGAAAAAAGTATGGTTACATATTACTGAGGTCCTACAAATTAACTCAGATTTTCTTGAAAACAATCTGTTAAGAAGTAATAAGAACTATAAATCTGTTCATGCAGTTTGAATGATTCCATTTGTACAGTGATATTCAAATCAAAAGCTTCTAATGCAGTAAAAAAGTAAAAATATCCTAAATGCCTAGAAAACAGCAAAATGCCTTTGTATACTACAGAATATTTATACAACAGGTTAGTACATAAGCAATTTAAAGTAAATATATAGCCAATATACACTAAATACTTTATACAATATACACAAAAATACTTTAGGAAATGTAAAAACAGAACTCACAATTGTATGTGCATATAATTATATCTAATTATGTATATACATTAACAAAACTCCACAAAACAATTTGGCAAGATATAAATAGCCCTAACTCTTCATCGTATTCTCTTTTTCTTCAAAATTTCTCAAATCCTTAAAAGAAATCAAGATGATTAAAGCAGTCTCATGGCTTTGAGAAGAATATGGGGATCCCCACTAACCTATGGAGCAGGAAAAGGCCTGGCTCATTTTCTGTTGTATCCTTATACCAGAACAGAGCCTGCCATTTGAAAGCTGACCTTTCTATAGCATATTCTATCTGCCAGCCTCTGTTCTAAGCTCTTCACATGGATTACACATTTAATACAACAAGCCTGTAACATAAATACTATTATCGTCCCCATTTGATAGATGAGGAACCCGAGGCAGTGAGGGGTTTAAGTGACTTGGCAAAGTCACAGTCAGTCAAAGATCCAGGATGAGAACACAGAGAGTATGAGCTCTCTGCATTTACTCTCTCTGGAAGCTGAGAAAGGCAACTGACCTAGGAAACTCCTTTTCCACTGTGGCCCTGTGCCAAGTGCTCTCATACATTATCTCACTAAATCATAGGAGCAATGTTGCAAGGATGCATTATTACTGTTCGTTCATTAACGTGAAGAAAGTGGGTTTGTTCACTTGCTGTGGAATCTTGGAAAAGTCACCCCAAGACACAAAAATGATGCTTCGCAGAGTAGGAGCTCAACATATTTGTTGAATGCGGGTTGAAAATAACTTTTAAATACTTAGAAAAAGAATGAATGCTGGAATACTGAAAAGAAATAAGTAAAATAAAATGAAATGAAATGAAAAAAAAAAAAAAAAGAAGAACAACAACAACAACAAGTTGTAAGACTTAGCAGCCAAGGGATGCCTGGGTAACTCAGCCGGTTAAGCATCTGCCTTCAGCTCGGGTCATGATCCCAGGGCCCTGGGATCGAGTCCTGCACTGGGCTCATTGTTCAGCAGGGAGCCTGCTTCCCCTTCTGCTTGCCATTCCCTGTGCTTGTGATCTCTCTCTGTCTCTCTCTGACAAATAAATAAATAAAATCTTAAAAAAAAAAAAAAGACTTAGCAGCCAACATGGTTTTCTTAGAGGCAAATAACACCAAGCCGATCTATTTTCTTTTTTGATTGGGTTCTAGACAGGTATGTGAGAGAAATACTGTGGCAGTGATCCTGGATTCCACCAAAGCTACTCACAGGGTCATTAAAAATATCATTTATGGATAAGATGGAGAAATGTAGTTTGCATAATGACCTAATGGGTAAATTTGAAGCCAGGCAACCATACACCCAGAGAGTTCGGTTTCAATCCTGGGGAGTAAGGGTGGTTTCTGTTGAAATGAAACGAGCATCGGGATGATGTCATATTGATTAGGTTTGTGCATAACAAGACATTGGTAGAGACAGCAATCAAGTTGGCTTAAACAGAGCCAATTTTGTCTTACACAAAATTAATAGAAAATGTATTGAAGTCCAAAAATAATAAATGCTCAGAGAAACAGGGCTTACGGGTAGCCTGAGTTGTTTTCTTTTTTTTTAAAGGTGATTTGTGGTTACTCAATGCATGTCAACATGCCACAGAGCTGCCAAACAAGAGTGAAAGCTCAGACAGCAACAGAACTCCTACCCCAAACACATTAACTATCACTCCACGATACCACTGCCTGGCCTGTACCCAGGGCCTGCCGTATGCCAGGCATTGTGCTGAGAGCTTTACCTGTGTGCACTCACTCACTCAATGCTTTCCACAATTCTAGAGGTAAGGATTATTATTACCATCCCGCAAAATCTAGACTATCAAAGTCACACAGTTTGCCTAATCTCTTACAATTAATAGGACAGGACAAGTGTTGAAATCTGAGCAGTCTAATTCCAGCTTCGGCTTCTGTTAACCACAATTCTATTAGGCCTTTCTAGTCCTCTTGACATGCATGGCTGTGGGGGACGTGGATGCCGCAGGCCATGTGCCCTTGACCAGCATGAGTTCAGCTACAGCTTAAGAGAGTTCCAGCCTGCTGATGGCTTCCTGTCTCAAATTCCTGCCCCTTTTCCTTCTATGTGGACTCTCTCCAGCAGGACAGGAATTTGCCAGGCCACACCTGCAGGGGCAATCCTCAAGCAGTTGGGAAATGAGATGGTGGTTAAAGGACCAGTATCCCCATTCTCTGGTGAGATGATTCTGAAGCGTGATCTACACTGTTTTCAATGTTCTCAGCAGGACTGAGCCCCAGCTGCCCTCAAGGGCAACCTACTCTTTAATGCACCCTTCTCTGTCCTATTTTCCTCTTGTTTATTTGTGTTTCATGAGATCATTTCCCTAATAAACTACCTGTACCCAAGTCCTTGCATTAGGACCTGCTTTGGGAGAAACCCAACTAAGATACCACCCTGTGCTACTTCTGAATCACTCTGAAATCTTCCACTAACTTCAAGTAATTAAGTAATTACTTAATTTAATTTCTCTAAGAATTTAAGTAATTTGTCTTTTTAATTATATCATGGATAGCTCTGCCATTCATTATATGTGCTTTGATTGTTTTATGTTATAAGCTAAACTAGAGCATGTCTTGGGGGAATATTAAAGGGGTTAGCATGAATTTCTCTTAGGTCACCAATAAACCCAATAGTAGCTTTGGGGAAAGGAAAATAGCAAAATAATGGAAGACGTATATGAGACTGGAATTCTGAACTTAATCACTGTAACTCAAGTGAAATGTAGGTCTTCGCCTACCTTATCACCCACCAGTGGACTCTCAGTACCAAATTACAGAATGCCTCATTATCAGAAACATTTCTGAAAGGCATGAGTTCTGGAAATCATTTTCTTTTTGGATAAACTCAAAGGGAGTTAGGAGGACTCAGAAAAAAATAAACCAACCTGGGTTGGCAAACTGGAAAACCAAATCATGCCACCATTTGTAGATCGCAATTCCACTCTTCTAACTCCAGGAGTACTCCTCCACCCCCCAGGAGTACTTTTAGAAGGCAATGAAGTGTGACTGATAAATCAGTAATGCTCTGGGGCTGCTATCTTATAGAATGAACAATGCAGACTTCAAAACAGCTTGAGAATGGGAAAAACAAAGGCCACTTGGGAAAGTGTCCTAAATGTGATCTTACTTTGTAGCTATTTTTTTATTCTCCTGGAAAATAATATTTTAATAATTACATGTTGTCTTTTACTGCTATTGCTGCATGGAAAAAAATAAGGTCACACTATCATAAAATTATTGACATTTCTCTAATATACAGCTTTTGCATGTACATGTTGCTTTAAGATGCTTCATACGGTTACTGTTACAACAAATATGTAAGTTTTATTGAACAACACCATAAACAACCACAAAAAGCATGCATAAATTGTTAGGAGATTCTGCTATTTATGGCAGAATTCATTGGTGAACTGTGTTTCATCAAAATATTCCTTCCCCCACTGAAAAATGAAAAGTTTTGTAGCACACAAACAAAAGACATGGTACTTTTTCTTCTTACCCAATTTTACACTTTCCCTCCTATAAGTCAAAGCGAAGGATATATACAACTTTCTCGGGAAATTTATAAGGAAGAAAACTACATGTGAAAACAAGTAAAATGTATAGGACAGTATCATAAAAATTTAGCTACTTATCTAGATTAACATTAAGGTTAGAAAAAAATCAAAACTATCTTTGATTTTTATATTTATACCAAGTCAAATTAAGAACATGAACTAATGACAGGAGGCATTTCCTTAAATAGCATTAAATTCTTACCTTTATTTTGACCTCTACGTTCCATGCTAATCTTAGCCCTCAATGACCAAATGCTTATAATAAAATTGTTGGTATGTTTACCAACTAGGTCAGAGCACAGAATTTATTTTTTAGTTTTATTTTTGGTGTTATGTTGTTTGTGCTCTTAAAATGGGTGAAACTGTAATTTTCTCCAGAGATGACCATGGTTAATATTAGCTAACACTCTTCATTTGGTGCCTTTCCTTTGTTGTTAATATGGTTCATAATTTTCCTTTTTAAATTAATATTATATAATAAGCATTTCTCTTCCTATAAAAAAATTATCATTAAATTTAATTTTTGGTGAATGCACAATATTCTAAAGTAAGTACTTACCTATCACCCTAATGTTAGATGTTTATGTGCTTTGCATATTTCATTATTGTGAACAACTCTGCAAGTGTCTTTATCTTGATTTCTCTAAAGACATTTGCTAGAATGTAAAGGACGATTATTCTAAAATAGAATAATTAAGTCACTAAGACTAGCCACTTCAATGCTCTATACACCCACTGTCCAATTACTTTCTCCTCAGCATGGTATGAGCTTTAGTATCTTACCGTGTGTTAAAACACATCAATTATTATTTATGTTTAATAAATACTTGAATGACTAAAAAAAACATATTTGTGCCATCTTTATTTACATATATTTAATTACTAGTAAAACCAAATGCTTTTTCATACATTAATTTGACATTAGGATTTCAGCTTTTATGAGTTATTTCAGGTTAAGATGCTGAGGTTCTTGTGGGGTTTCTTTTTTTCCCTAATCTATTTGAATGTTCTCTTTGTAAAATAAGTACCATTATCTGTTTGTTGGAAGTATTTTCCCCACTTCATTTTTCTTTAAATTTATTTATGGTGTTAACACTAGAGCCGTTCTAATATACAGCAGGAACTGTCATCGCTAATACTTTTTAAAAATTCATTTAGTCTACTTACTCTTGAAGACAAATCTTAGAATTTGCTAAATTCCAAAATTAACCCTTTGTTAATTTTGACAAAATTTGTCAGATTTTGTTGAACTATTAATAATGGGAAAAAGTGACATCTTTATAATACTCAGTTTTCTTAGCAGTAAGTTTTTATAGTTTTTTCCCATGTAACTCCCATCCATACCTCATTAACCTTTTCCCTAGGTATTTTGTATTTGGGTTGCTGCTGCTAACCATGTATGGAATCTCTCCTCCATTTTTTGATGATAGAGAAAAGTACTATTTCCTGTACATTGCTTTTGTATTTGATCGCATGCTTAACTCTATTGTTAAGTTGCAAATTCTTCTTTTAAAGTATTATTCAATTCTTCTAAAGTATTATTCCTTTAATATAATATGCAAATCATTTTTGATACTTTTTTCATCTGACAAGTATATAATCATTTTAGTGAACAGTCTGTATTTATTAGTGTGTATTCAGATACCGATTTTATTTTCTCTCCCAACTTTCAACCCATTCTCTGGATCTGGTATTTTCCAAACCCTGGATAAAATCCCGGAAAGATCCTGTAGGGTTTCCAATCTGTCTTAGGTAATGAACACACAGTCCTCTCATTCTGGTGTTAAAATAATCCAATTCAGTCCAAGAACTACATAACTCTACTCTACTGCAATATAACAGTAACAGTCAGAACCCCTGTGCAAATTCACTTCTAGGTTTCCTAGAACTTCCTGAGATAAGCTCTACTTAATTATAGAGTTTACTCTTTTAATATTTTTAATATTCTATCTGACATTATTTCAGTATCCAGTTTCCTAAATTATATTAGATTATATATCCTAGTTTCCAAACTGTGTTCCGAGGCATGCTAACACCCCTTGCTTGATATGTTAATAGGAGTTGGGGCTAGTGGAGTAGAAAGGAGAAAAAAAGTTTCTCTGGCCACATTAGTTTGGAAATCACTGCTTGCTACGTTTCTCCCTAGAGATTCATAATAGACATCAGCATATTAACATTGTAAGGAATTCTCCCCAAAAAAATAAAATATTTGTATTCATTTTAAATGTTGGCCAGCCTTGGGTCTCATTTAGACGAATAAAATGTAATAGAAGAGACATTATGCACATTCTAGACTCCAGACCTCAAGAAGTCTTGTTCTTCTGCCCTTCAGCAGTCTTCAAAGAGCACTCTCTTTGAGTCTTAGAGAGACTAAGCAAGTCTCTCTAGCCTGAAGCATTAAAAAGATGAAGAGAACCAAGTGATTCCATGTAGCCCATAGCCAGCACCAGCCAGACAAGTGAGTAAGGCCATTTTGGACTTTCTAGCCCAAATAACCCACTAGCTGAAATCAACCACTTAAGTGGGCCCCCAAATCCAGCAAAACCACCGAGGCAACTTCAGAATCATAATAAATCATTGTAGTTTTAAAACAGGGGCTCAAAAACTCAAAAATGTCAGAAAACTATAAAGTACTCATGAAAAAAATTGAGGAAGACACAAAGAAATGGAAAAATGTTCCATGCTCCTGGATTGGAAGAATAAATATTGTGAAAATGTCTATGCTACCTAAAGCAATCTACACATTTAATGCAATTCCTATCAAAGTACCATCCATTTTTTTCAAAGAAATGGAACAAATAATCCTAAAATTTATATGGAACCAGAAAAGATCTCGAATAGCCAAAGGAATATTGAAAAAAAAAGCCAAAGTTGGTGGCATCACAATTCCGGACTTCAAGCTCTATTACAAAGCTGTCATCATCAAGACAGCATGGTACTGGCACAAAAACAGACCCATAGATCAATGGAACAGAATAGAGAGCCCAGAAATAGACCCTCAACTCTATGGTCAACTCATCTTCGACAAAGCAGGAAAGAATGTCCAATGGAAAAAAGACAGCCTCTTCAATAAATGGTGTTGGGAAAATTGGACAGCCACATGCAGAAAAATGAAATTGGACCATGTCCTTACACCACACACGAAAATAGACTCAAAATGGATGAAGGACCTCAATGTGAGAAAGGAATCCATCAAAATCCTTGAGGAGAGCACAGGAAGAAACCTCTTCGACCTCAGCCGCAGCCACATCTTCCTAGGAACATCGCCAAAGGCAAGGGAAGCAAGGGCAAAAATGAACTATTGGGATTTTATCAAGATCAAAAGCTTTTGCACAGCAAAGGAAACAGTTAACAAAACCAAAAGACAACTGACAGAATGGGAGAAGATATTTGCAAACGACATATCAGATAAAGGGCTAGTGTCCAAAATCTATAAAGAACTTAGCAAACTCAACACCCAAAGAAGAAATAATCCAATCAAGAAATGGGCAGAAGACATGAGCAGACATTTCTGCAAAGAAGACATCCAGATGGCCAACAGACACATGAAAAAGTGCTCCACATCACTCGGCATCAGGGAAATACAAATCAAAACCACCATGAGATATCACCTCACACCAGTCAGAATGGCTAAAATGAACAAGTCAGGAAATGACAGATGCTGGCGAGGATGCGGAGAAAGGGGAACCCTCCTACACTGTTGGTGGGAATGCAAGCTGGTGCAACCACTCTGGAAAACAGCATGGAGGTTCCTCAAAATGCTGAAAATAGAACTACCCTATGACCCAGCAATTGCACTCTTGGGTATTTACTCTAAAGATACAAACGTAGTGATCCGAAGGGGCACGTGCACCCGAATGTTTATAGCAGCAATGTCTACAATAGCCAAACTATGGAAAGAACCTAGATGTCCATCAACAGACGAATGGATAAAGAAGTTGTGGTATATATACACAATGGAATACTATGCAGCCATCAAAAGAAATGAAATCTTGCCATTTGCGACGACGTGGATGGAACTAGAGGGTATCATGCTTAGCGAAGTAAGTCAATCAGAGAAAGACAACTATCATATGATCTCCCTGATATGAGGAAGTGGAGATGCAACATGGGGGATTAAGGGGGTAAGAGAAGAATAAATGATACATTGGGAGGGAGACAAACCATAAGTGACTCTTAATCTCACAAAACAAACTGAGGGTTGCTGGGGGGAGGGGGGTTGGGGAAGGGGGGTGGGGTTATGGACATTGGGGAGGGTATGTGCTATGGTGAGTGCTGTGAAGTGTGTAAACCTGGAGATTCACAGACCTGTACCCCTGGGGATAAAAATATATTATATGTTTATAAAAAATTTAAAAAAAAAAACCTTAAAAATGTGACCTATGGGCCGTATTTAGTTCACCTGTTTTTATACAACCCTCAAACTAAAAATGGATTTTAGAAGTGACATCACCAAAATGCAACATACATCATTCCTGACTTTGTTACCCCTCACAGGAACAGCCAGCAACTATTTAAGAACAAGACACCACTGAGAGAATCCTAGAACAGGGGGTTGAGGCTGAAGCACCCCCAGGCCCCACACAGATCAAGACAGACTACATTAGAAGACTAAGACAAGTGGCTACACCTGACCACACTGCTCCTTACGCAGGCCAGTATAGCACCACGGACAGAGGTCTTCCCTGAGCCTATGTTTCCCCCAGGGAGAAAAAGAACCCAGGGGAACAACCAGACCCCTCCCCAGCATTGTGGGTCACTTTGCAGGAACCCCTACTCTGACCTCAGACCACAGGGATTATAGGGGAGTCTTGAGAAGCAACCACTGGGGATCTGATTGTGAAGGAGAAAAGGGGAAGGGCTTACAACAACCCGGGCATACTTGTACTGCCTGAGTAGTAATCCCAACCAGTGGTTTTGCTCATCTGCACAACCAAATCAGGGGCACAGTCTGACCAGGGAACTTAGTGGAGTGTAGATCTGCCTGATTTGGATCCTCAAACAAGGAATTTTGCAGGCCCTGGAGCCCAGTTTGCTCAGGCCCAGGCAAGTTGCTGAATCACAGCGCCACCCTCCTGGAGAGTGTCTTCCAGCCCCATCTGACCAGAAAGGCTGAACGACAACTGCTGCTACCCGGGCTGCCCAGTGGTGCTCAAGCTGAAAAATAAGCAGGCAGAGCTAATCTCCCCCAGAACAGAGCTAGTATGGGCATGAAATCATCCCAGGCTAAATACAAGCAAAAGAATAATTCATAGCCAAGGCTGATGGTAGCTCCCAGGCTCATGCAATAAGATGGCCTGTCTGAGAAAATGAGAGTAGCCAGGAACAGCCCCTCCCTCCACCACCCATGCAAGGAAGCTGAGACAGAGCCTTCCCAACTATGAGGAGTGTCTTTCAGGCCCATCTGACCAGAAGGGCCAGTAACAACTCCTGGAAGTTGTGTAGCCCAGTGGCACTTGAGTGGGAAGGTGGGCTGGCAGAGCCTATAGTTTGCAGAACAAAGCCTGTAGCTTTGTTTGGTCAAGGATCTTAGGGGCAGTGTGGCTTGAGTTAAGAAAACAAAGTGCTTTACCAGCTTTAGAGCTGCATCTCCTACTATACCCCGGCAGGACTCTAATTCAAAGTCCCCCTTACCACTGAATACAGTGTTCAGCCTGTCCATCCAGGGAACCTAACCAAAACACCCAGGAAGCTACAGAGGTCATTCAACAGCTCTACATAGAGTGGCTCTTGAACAGACAACACAGCCTGTGGCTTCCCCATCTGCAAAGCAAAACCACTGGCCTCACCTGACCGGGGAATTCAGTGCATAGTCTAGCCTGATTTGGGTCCCCAAGTAATGAGCTATACAGGCCCACTGGGTCGCATCTTGCTGCCTTGCCAGGGCAGGGAGGCTAAACCATAGCTGCAACTACTAATGAAAACAGTACCCAGTCCCTACCATCCAGTAAGCCTGCCAGAGAATCCAGGCAAACATGCACCTATCTTAAAAGACTCACTTGGACAGAGAACCAAGCCGGAAGTCCTATGCAACTGTCCTCAGGCATTACCACAGCACCCCATCCCCATCCTCACAGCTTAAACAGGTGCTTTGCCCAAAAGTAAATCATAAATCAAAACAGTCCCCACCTGCCCAAGGACATTCCTGGGAGACACACCCAGAAACCCAAACCGACTGGTAAAGAACTGTCTCTGCCAAAACAAACCTGTTAAGTCTGGAAGAAGAGCCTGATTACTCAAATGCAGAGATTCCAACATAAGGAATCAAGGATCAAAAACAGGTAAATATGACATCAGCAAAGGAAAGCAATAAAGCTTTAATAGCTGATTTTAAAAATATGGAGATCTATGAACTGACAATGACTTCAAAATAATTAGGATTAGTGAACTATAAGAACACACAGACAACTAAATGAAATTAGGAAAATAATGCATAAGCAAAATAAGAAGTCTATAAGAAAACAGCAGCCATCAAAAAAATAATAATTAAACAAACAGAAATCTCATAGTTCAAAAACACAATAACTTAACTGAAGAATGCAACAGAGCTTCAAAAGGAAACTTGACCAGCATAAGAAAGAATCAGTGACCTGGAGGATAGGATATTGGAAATTATCCAGTCAGAGGCACGAAAAGAAAAAAGAATGAAAATCAGTGAAGAAAAACTACAGGAATTACAGGACACAATGGAAAGAGATGATATTTGCATTATGGGAAATCTAGAAGGAGAAAAGAAGAAGAGACAGAAAGTATATTTAAAGCAAAAATAGCTGAAAATGCCCCGAACCTGAGAAAAGAAAAGGACATTCAGATCAATGACCCCCCCAAAGGACCCCAAACTGATTGATCACACATAGGGCTACATTGAGACACATTATAATTAAGTTGTCAAAAGTCAAAGATAAAGGAAGAATTTTAAGAGCAACAAAAGTAAAGAGAGAAGTTACACACAAGGGAACCCCCATAAGGCCATCAGCAAATTTCTTAACAGAAAGTTTTTAAGCCAGCAAGAATGGGATGACATATTTAAAATACTGAAATAAATAGCTGTCAGCTAAGAATATAGGTATAGACCTGTCAAAGCTGTCCTTCAGAGACAAGGAGGGATAAAGACTTTCCCAAACAAATAAAAGCTGAGGGAGTTCATTATCACCAGATCTGCCTTACAAGAAATACTGAAGGGATTCCTTAGAGTAGAAGTAAAAGAATGATAATTAGCATCATAAAGACATAAAAGGTAGCTATATCTCACTGATAACAGTAAATGTGTAGTTAGATTCTGCAATATGCTGAGTAGTGCATTATTCACTTACAACTCTGATATGAAAAATTTTTTTAAATGAGCATAGTAAAAATAATTACAATATTAGTTGCACAGTATTTAAAACATGTAAATTTTTTTTAAAGATTTTATTTATTTATTTGACAGAGAGATCACAAGCAGGCAGAGAGGCAGGCAGAGAGAGAGGAGGAAGCAGGCTCCCTGCTGAGCAGAGAGCCTGATGCGGGGCTCGATCCCAGGACCCTGAGATCAGGACCTGAGCCGAAGGCAGCGGCTTAACCCACTGAGCCACCCAGGTGCCCCTAAAACATGTAAATTTTAAAAGCAATAGCCAAAAATGTGAGAGGAAGGAGCAATAAAAGTATAAAGTTCATGAATTCTATTGAAGTTGGTTGTCATCAGTTTAAAACAGAGTTTTAAAAAATTAAGACATTTTAGGGGTGTCTGGGTGGCTCAGTTAAGCATCTGCCTACAGCTCAGATCATTATCCCACAGTCCTGGGATCCAGCCCATGTCAGGCTCCCTGCTTGTCCCTTTCCCTCTGCCTGCCTCTACCCCTGCTTGTGTTCTCTCTCTCTATCAAATAAGTAAATAAATTCTTAAAAAAAAAAAAAAGAAGTAAGACATTTCATGTAAGCCTTGTGGTAACCACAAAGGAAAATCCTGTAGTCATTTTAAAAAATAACACAATAAAGAACTCAGAGCATACTGATACAAAAACATCCGAAACACATAGAGACAAAGACAGCAGGATAAGAAACAAGAAACAATAGATCTCCAGAAACAACCAGAAAGTAATCAACAAAAGACAAATGTTAAGTCCTTATTTACTTATCAATATCTACTTTAAATGTAAACAGATTAAATTCTCCAATTAAAAGACATAGAATGGCTAAATGGATTTAAAAAAAAAAAGATCCAACAACATGCTGTCTAGAAGTGACTCAGTTTAGCCTTAAGGACACACATAGACTGAGAGCAAAGGGATGGGAAAAGACATTTCAAGCAAATGGTAACCAAAAAAAAAAAAAAAAAAAAAAAAAAAGCAGGGTTAGCTATATTTATATCAGACAAAATAGATTTTAAATTAAAAATAGGAAAAGGATTATTTCTTCTTTGGGTGTTGAGTTTGCTAAGTTCTTTATAGATTTTGGACACTAGCCCTTTATCTGATATGTCCTTTGCAAATATCTTCTCCCATTCTGTCAGTTGTCTTTTGGTTTTGTTCACTGTTTCCTTTGCTGTGCAAAAGCTTTTGATCTTGATAAAATCCCAATAGTTCATTTTTGCCCTTGCTTCCCTTGCCTTTGGCGATGTTCCTAGGAAGATGTGGCTGCGGCTGAGGTCGAAGAGGTTTCTTCCTGTGCTCTCCTCAAGGATTTTGATGGATTCCTTTCTCACATTGAGGTCCTTCATCCATTTTGAGTCTATTTTCGTGTGTGGTGTAAGGACATGGTCCAATTTCATTTTTCTGCATGTGGCTGTCCAATTTTCCCAACACCATTTATTGAAGAGGCTGTCTTTTTTCCATTGGACATTCTTTCCTGCTTTGTCGAAGATGAGTTGACCATAGAGTTGAGGGTCTATTTCTGGGCTCTCTATTCTGTTCCATTGATCTATGTGTCTGTTTTTGTGCCAGTACCATGCTGTCTTGATGATGACAGCTTTGTAATAGAGTTTGAAGTCCGGAATTGTGATGCCACCAACTTTGGCTTTCTTTTTCATTATTCCAATCAAGAAATGGGCAGAGGACATGAACAGACATTTCTGCAAAGAAGACATCCACATGGCCAACAGACACATGAAAAAGTGCTCCACATCACTCGGCATCAGGGAAATACAAATCAAAACCACAATGAGATATCACCTCACACCAGTCAGAATGGCTAAAATGAACAAGTCAGGAAATGACATGCTGGCGAGGATGCGGAGAAAGGGGAACCCTCCTACACTGTTGGTGGGAATGCAAGCTGGTACAACCACTCTGGAAAACAGCATGGAGGTTCCTCAAAATGCTGAAAATAGAACTACCCTATGACCCAGCAATTGCACTCCTGGGTATTTACCCTAAAGATACAAACGTAGTGATCCGAAGGGGCACGTGCACCCGAATGTTTATAGCAGCAATGTCTACAATAGCCAAACTATGGAAAGAACCTAGATGTCCATCAACAGACGAATGGATAAAGAAGATGTGGTATATATACACAATGGAATACTATGCAGCCATCAAAAGAAATGAAATCTTGCCATTTGCGACGATGTGGATGGAACTAGAGGGTATCATGCTTAGCGAAGTAAGTCAATCAGAGAAAGACAACTATCATATGATCTCCCTGATATGAGGAAGTGGAGATGCAACATGGGGGGTTAAGGGGGTAGGAGAAGAGTAAATGAAACAAGATGGAATTGGGAGGGAGACAAACCATAAGTGACTCTTAATCTCACAAAACAAACTGAGGGTTGATGGGGGGAGGGGGATTGGAAGGAGGGTGGGATTATGGACACTGGGGAGGGTATGTGCTATAGTGAGTGCTGTGAAGTGTGTAAACCTGGTGATTCACAGACCTGTACCCCTGGGGATAAAAATATATTATATGTTTATAAAAAATAAAATTAATAAAAATTAAAAAAAAATAGGAAAAGGAGACAAACAGAGTCATTATATGATGCTAAGGGGGCCAATCCATCAAGAAAGCATAACAGTTGTAAATATATGTGCACCCAACACTGGAGCACTTGAACATATAAAGTGAAAACTAACACAGCTAAAATGAGAAATAAACAGTAATACAATAATAGTTGAAGACTTTAATACATCAATTTTGACAACAGATAGATCACCCAGATAGAGAATTAATAAGGAAACAGTAGATTTGAATAACACTATAAACCAAACAGACCCAAAAGGTATATAGAGAACAGTCTATACAACAGCAGAATACATTTCTTCTCAAGTGCACATGGAACATATTCTAGATTAGGATATATGTTGGGCCAAAAAACAAGTCTTAGCAAATTCAAACTATAACAAGTATCTTCTCTGACCACAATGGCATTAAACTAGAAATCAATGACAAGAAAAAAACTGGAAATTCATGAATACATGGAAATTAAACAACACTCTCCTGAACAACCACTGGATCAATGAAAAAATTAAAGTGGAAACAAAGTTTCTTGAGAGAAACAATATGTAAACACAACATATCAGAACTTGTCGGATGCAGCAAAAGCAATTCTAAAAGGGAAATTCATAGCAGTTAAGGTCTACATAGGAAGCAAGAAAGATCCCAAATAAACAACCTAATCATATGCCCTAAGGAACTAGAAAAAGAAGAATAAACTGAGACAAACATAAGCAGAAGAAAGGAAATAATAAGAATCGAAGCAGAAATAAGTGATAGAGAGAAGTGAAAAGCGTTAGAAAAGATTAACCAAACTCAGAATTGGTTCTTTGAAAAGATAATGAACATTTTTTCATGTGTCTGATAACCATTTGTATGTCTTCATTGGAGAAGTGTCTGTTCATATCTTCTGCCCATTTTTTGATATGATTATCTGTTTTGTGTGTGTTGAGTTTGAGGAGTTCTTTATAGATCCTGGATATCAATCTTTTGTCTGTACTGTCATTTGCAAATATCTTCTCTCATTCCGTGGGTTGCCTCTTTGTTTTCTTGACTGTTTCCTTTGCTGTGCAGAAGCTTTTGATTTTGATGAAGTCCCAAAAGTTTATTTTGGCTTTTGTTTCCTTTGCCTTTGGAGACATATCTTGAAAGAAGTTGCTGTGGTTGATATCGAAGAGATTACTGCCTATGTTCTCCTCTAGGATTCTGATGGATTCCTGTCTCATGTTGAGGTCTTTTATCCATTTTGAGTTGATCTTTGTGTATGGTGTAAGAGAATGGTCGAGTTTCATTCTTCTACATATAGCTGCCCAGTTTTCCCAGCACCATTTATTGAAGAGAGTGTCTTTTTTCCACTGTATATTTTTACCTGTTTTGTCGAAGATTAACTGACTGTTTTTATTAACTGTGTTTATTAACTGTTTTATTAACTGTGTCTGTTTTTATGCCAGTACCATGCTGTCTTGGTGATCACAGCTTTGTAGTAAAGCTTGAAATCAGGTAACGTGATGCCCCCAGTTTTATTTTTGTTTTTCAACATTTCCTTAGTGATTCGGGGTCTCTTCTGGTTCCATACAAATTTTTGGATTATTTGCTCCAGCTCTTTGAAGAATACTGGTGGAATTTTGATTGGAATGGCATTAAAAGTATAGATTGCTCTAGGCAGTATAGACATTTTAACAATGTTTATTCTTCTGATCCAAGAACAAAACTGACAAACCCTAAGTTAAGATAACCAACTTAAAAAAGAGAAAGAACTCAAACCAACAAAATTATAGGTGAAAAAGTAAACTTTACAACTAACACCACGAAAGTTCAAAGGACCATAAGAGGCTACTATGGATACCAATAAACTGGACAATCTTGATGAGAAAATTCTGAAAAATATATAAGTTATCAAGACTGAATCATGAAGAAATATAAAATCTGAATAGGCAAATTATTAATACAGAGACTGAATCAGTAACCAAAAATGTCCCAACACAGAAAAGTCCAGGACAAGATGTTTTATCAAATATTTAAAGAATTAACATCAATCCTTCTCAAACTCATTGAAAAAAATCAAAGAGGAGGAACACTCCCAAAGTCATTTTATGAGACCAGCTTTATCCTGATACCAAAACCAGAAAAAAAATTTTTTTCTGTGAAAGAAAACTACAGACCAATAGCCCTGATAAAAATAGATGCAAACATTCTCAACAAAATATCAGCAAACTGATGTCATCAGCACACTAAAAGGATCACATGTCATGATCAAGTGGGATTTTTCCCTGGGATGGAAGGATGGTTCAATATATGCAAATCAACCAATGTGATACATTACATTGATAGAATGAAAGAAAATAATCATATGATCATCTCATTAGATGCAGAAAAAGCATTTGAAAAAATCAACACCCATTCATGGTAAAAAACTCTTAACAAATTAGGCATAGAAGGAACATATCAACATGGTAAATACCAAATAGTACAAGCTCATAGCTAACATCATACTCCATGATGAAATGTAAAAGCTTCCTTTCTAAGATCAGGAACAAAACAAGGGTGACCAGTCTCACCACTCTTATTCAACATCATACTAGAAATCCTAACTAGGTCAATCAGGCAAGAAAAATAAATAAAATTTCAGAAATGGGAAAGAAATAAAATCTTCTCTATTTACACTTTCACATGATAATATATACAGAAAATCCTAAATGCTCAACCAAACCCTGCCAGGTCTAATTAATGAATGTAGAGAAGCTGAAGTTTACAAAATTAACATCTAAAAATCAGTAGTGTTTCTATACACAAACAACTAATTTCTGAAAAATAAATAAATAAATCCCATGTATAATAGCATCAAAACCAATAAAAAATACTTAGGAATAAATTTAACTATGGTGTTGAAGGACCTCTACTCTGAAAACAACAAGACATTGATGAAAGACAGTAAAAAAGACACAAATAAACAGAAAGATATCCCATGTTCAAGGATTGGAAGAATTAATATTGTTAAAGTGTCTATACTACCAAACCTATTTATAGATTCAGTGCAACCCATATCAATAGTCCAATGGCATTTTTTACAGCAGTAGAAAAAACACTCTGAAAATTTATATGAAACCACAAAAGACTCCAAGTAGCCCAAGAACTCCAAAGGAGAAAAAGAACAAACCAGAAGGTATCACACTTAATGATTTTAAGCTACACTATAAAGCTATTGTCGTCAAAACAATATGGTACTGGAATAAAAACAGACAAAAAGGTCAATGCAACAGAATCAAGAATCTAGATATAAACCCAACCAGCATATACAGTCAGTTAACATTTGACAAAGGAATCAGGAATACTCAATGGAGAAAAGACAATCTTTTCAACAAATGGCACTGGGATAATTAAATATTCACACATAAAATAATAAAAATGGACCTATATCTTATACCACTCACAAAAATTAACTCAAAATGGATGAAAGACTTAAATGTAAGACCTGAAAGCATGAAAATCCTAGAAGAAAACATAAGAATAAAGTTCTTTCATATGGGTTTTGGTAATGGTTTTTTGGATACCACATTTAAAGCACAAGCAAATGGACAAAATAAAAAATAAACAAGGAGGATTACGTTAAACTAAAAGTCTTTATAGAGCAAAAGAAACCATCAACAAAATGAAAATGCAACCTACAAAATGGGAAAAAATATTTGTAAACCATATCGCTGTTAAGGGGTTAATATCCAAAATATAAAAGGAACTCATACAACTTAATAGTGAACCATGCCCCCCCACAAAATAACCCAATTAAAAAATGGGAGAAAACCCTGAATAGACATTACCCCCAGGAAAAGATACAAAAGATCAATAGGTACATAAAAAGATGTGCAAAACCACTAGTTATTAGGAAAATGCAAGTTAAAAACCACAATGAGATTATGTCCCACCCATTAAAATGGTCATCAAAAAGTCAAGAGATAACCAATGCTGTTACAGATGTAGAGAAAAGGGAACCTTGTGCACTGTTGGTAGGAGTGTAAATTGGTACAGTCACTATGGAAAACAGTATGAAGGACCCTCAAAAAATTAAAAATAGAACTACCACATATGATCCAGCAATTCCACTTGTAGGAATAGATCCAAAGGAAATGAAAACATTAACTCAAAAAAAAAAAAAAAAAAGATATCTACACCCCATGTTCATAGCAGCATTATTTATAATAGCCAAGATGTGAAAACAACCTAAGTGTCCATCAATGAGTGAATGGATAAAGTTGTTTTATACATGTCAGTGAATGTGTTATATGACACAAATGTGAACATATATTATTTATCATTAATTAATATCACTAATTATTAATATTAGTCTTTACTTATTGTATAACATACACTATAATAATATGATTAGTTATTATAATTTAAATATTAAATTTATTATTATCCCCATGTACATGAATATGTGAATAAATATTATTCAGTCATAAAAAATGAGGAAGTCCTACCATTCGTGACATCCTGGATGGACCTTGAAGGCATTATGCTAAGTGAAATAAGTCTGACAGAGAAAGATAAATACTGTGTGATCTCACTTATATGTGGAATCTAAAAAAAATATATCAAAGTCATGAAAAAGACATCAGACTTGTGATCACCAGAGGTGGAGGGTAGGAGAGGGGGAAATGGAGAAAGGTGGTCAGAAAATACAAACTGCCAGTCAAGAGATAAGTAAGTACTAGGGATATAATGTACACCATGATGACTATAGCTAACACTGATGTATGACATATAGGAACACTAATAGAGTAAATCCTATGAGTTCTCATTAAAAAATGGATTTAATATTTTTAAATGGTCATTAGAAATAAAAAGAAGAACTCCTAACTCATAAAACTGTATGAAATTCAGCTTCTGGGGCACCTGGCTGGCTCAGTCAGGTAGGCATCTGCCTTCATCTCAGGTCATGAGCCCAGGGTCCTGGGATCGAGCCCCATATTGGGCTCCCTGCTCAGCAAGGAGCCTGCTTCTCCCTTTCCGTTTCCCTCTGCCCCTCCTCATGTTCTCTTACACTCTCTCTCTCAAATAAATAAATACAAAATCTCAAAAAAAAAAAAGAAAGAAAGAAAGAAAGAAATTCAGCTTCCAGTATCTATGAATAAAGCTTTAGTGGAATACAGTCATGCTTGTTCACTGAAGTCTTGTCCATGGTTACTATCTCACTGCGCTGGTAGAGTTAAGCAGCTGTGGTACAGATCATTTAGTCCCCAAAGCCAAAAATATTTACTATCTAGCCCTTTATAGAAACAGTTTGTGGACTCGTTTTAAAGCGTTAAGTTTTAGGATGGTTTGCCTACCACAAGAGGTAACTAAGATTTTAAAATTTTAATCCTATTTAAAAAAATTTTATTTATACACTATGCTTTATAGGTTTATCTATGCTTATATTTCTAAATTTATCACTACTTTTTAAAATATTTCATTGTAGTTGACTTTTCTTTGTTGAAACTTACTAAGATTTTTTTCTCTGTAACCTGGTCTAGAACCAGTGTTTGTAAGTGTTCCATAGACACCAGAAAAGACCGTGCTCTCTGTTAGCTGGGTATGCAATATGACATTCAATATACTAAATAAGTCCTCTTTTCCTTTTTAAAATCTGTTTTAGAAAAGAGCATGTTAATTAATATAAAAACAATTATGTTTCTCACAATTTCTAACTTTCTATTAGTTCTTTCTATATTTTAGAGTATATTTCTATATCCTGACATGTTTAAAAATAGCTTGGAACAATCAATTACTCTTATTTCGCAGATATAGTATATATCAGTGACCACCAGAGAGGGTCAACCCCGGGGCCATGAAGATCCAGGCCAGCACTCTGATTTTCCCTTTTTTGTTTCCCTTCATTAAATTGAACAGAGTACTGAGACTTAAATAAACTCAGACATTCCAATGTCTGGATTTTTCTTTCCAAAGTTAGCAAATGAGATAAAGAAAAACAATTCACAATAGAGGGAAGAAAAATCATTAAGAATGGAAAATGTAAATTTTTTAAATTCAGAGATTAAAAGTTGTGTGTGTGTCTGCATGTGTGTTTGTAAATGTGGGGTGTGGAATGCACAGTTATTTTCTTTTCCTGGCCAGTATTATCCTTAAGAGAACATTTATACTCAGAGAAAAGAGGAAAAAGCCACTATTCTGTGAGTACTATGGAAAAGGCATTGATAATCAGATTTCCAATGTGAGCCTCACCAAAGAGCTGTGTGTTATTGGCCAAAACATGTGCAACCGGAAGTAAGGTAGGTTTAGTCTGACATAGGGGAACAGTGAGCAGCTTGCCAGGACTACTGTGGACTGTCCAGGTGAAGGCGGTCAGGAGCAGCTGGTCACCAGGGAAATGGTCCGGGATGCTGGACAGCTGGTGGAAATCAAGGCTCAGCAGGGATGTCAGCTGTCAGCACTGGGGGAGAGGTGGAGTCAGCTCTTACTAGAAACATCAGTTAATGTAAGATCAAAGACCAGAGGAAGGCCTACGCTAGAGCTCCAAAGCTCAGAGGAGATAAGAACAGAATGTAAGCAGGGGCAAAGTATTGTTGCCGAACAGAACTCAGTCTGTGCCGAAGACAGGCAGGAAATCAATCGGGCAGGGCAGGGATGAGTCTGGAGTCTGAGGAGCAAACCAGAGTGTCAAGAGACTGAATCAAACTCCAAATTCTCTGTCCAATTCGAAAGTCAAGAGCAAAACAGGGTCAGCCAGAAAAGTCTGGAGAACTGTGCCTACATCCTCCCAAAAGGAAGGCCTTCTGAATTAGCTTTGAGTCTCCCACCAGATTGCACGGAGCCTCTAGCCATGATGCTGTTAAATTCTAGTTCTTACTCTTAGGAAGGGTTAAGTCCGACAGTGTCTGAAGCTCTATCCAGCTCCCCAAGTGTTTAGGACTCTAACATTCTATAAATCCAAAACTATACATTAAGTTCCAATGGAGAAATGAGCATATTAAATGTTTTATCCAGGGAAACGGAGTTTACTGGACTCCCTCCCACCACCATTGCCCCCTTCCCCCTCCCAGCTGCCCCAGCACATACATATAAATATCCCACCACTACCATCTAATTCTTTCTACTAAAAGGCAGCCTGGAATGGTTTATGGCCCTCCTGGAAAGAAAAAAAAAAAAAATGGGGGAGCAGGGAGGAGGGAGATGACATTCCATTTCATCCTGACTCACTTAAAGACATCACTTGATTCTCAGTCACAAAGAATTCTCTTAACAGGGTGGAAAGCTCCCTGGTCACGAGGAGCTTGTTTGGAGTTGCAGTAGTTCCCCTCGCATCCTGTAAGCCAAAAGGATACATTCCAGGGCTGTGTTTCTTTCATTATTTTTCCCTCCAGGCTGATTTTATAGTAACAACACATAGCCACTTAAACCTATCTCCAAAGAACCAACATCCAGAAAATGTACCACATAAAATATAGACATTTTACAAGGAACCATCTATTAGCTGATAATGGCCGAGCTGCCATGGAGTATATAAAAAAACAAATGTGACCCTCACGGAAACATCAGATCCATTTATCCCAATCAGCCCTCTGCAGTGAATGCCAGATAAACCTACAAGAATGGGATTCAAAGCATTATAAGAGGTCAGGAGGGAGGTTGCAATAAACTAAACATGTAGGTTGAGGATATACATAAATCACATGCAATGCAGTCTCATAAGATACTAATAGAAGTCAAGGGGGGGTGTGGTGGGGGGGAGTTGGCGGGGGGAGGCTGGCAGGAAGATTTTAAAGTGTGATCATTATGGGAAAGAGAATATTAGACCAACCAGAGTTTCGGAGGGAGCAAACAGTAAGTTTCTCTCTATATATTAAAAACATGCAGACATAGGAGAGTCAATGGTTGCCAGGTTTAGAGAGGGGAGGAATGAATCAGAGTTAAAAGAGACTTCCCCAGCCTCCCAGCCCTGGCCGAAGCATCAGCAGGGGGAACGGGATCCCTAGGGCTCCTGACTGTGACCGCTCTCCACCTTTCCCTCTGCTCTTTGCCTCCCTTGGGCAGTCTGAGCTTTAATGATTTCTCTGCTTTCTCCACGTTTCTCTGAGGAGGAAGTCTGAGAAAACTTACTTACGCTAAGGAATAAGAGTGCTCAGGGGGGAGTCCGCTGGAGATTCTCTCCCTCTCCCTCAGCCCCTCCCCCCACTTGCTAAAATAAATCTTTAAAAAAAAAAATCTATACTTGCCTAACCCCTGAAATCAGCAAACTATGTATAAGGAAGTGTTATATTCCGTGGAATAGAGGTCCCTTCCAGCCCTTCTAAATTCTATCATATAGGTGGGCACTGATAAAATCCTCCCTTGTTCTCTAAGCAAACCACTTATTCAATGAAGCCTCTGTGCAAATAAGGGAAAGGAAGGTGATACATAATATCCATTTGTAAATTCGCGTTAAAACAATTCAAACTGTAAAAGATAGGATAAGGCTAGGAAGCTAGAGCCAGGAAAGGAAGACAGGAGAAGCACTAAAATAGGGATTTAAGAAGCAGGGAAGAGGAAGGAGTTAATGATAGCTGCTAGAAATTAAATATACAGTAGAGTTGACCCTTAGACATCACAGAGGCTGGGGTACGTGGTGGGCTCAGTGGGTTAAGCATCTGCCTTCACCTCAGGTCATGATCCCAGGACCCTGGGATCAAGCTCCGCATCAGGCTCCCTGCTCAGCGGGGGAGACTCACTCTTTGGCTCTCTTCCTTTGCCCCTCTGCCCACTGGTTACTCTCTCTTTCTCAATCTTAAATAAATAAATAAATAAACAAACAAACACAAACGAATGAACAGCACAGAGGTTAGGGGCACCAACCCCTTACACAGTTGAAAATTTGTGTGTAACTTTTGACTTCCCTAAAATTTAACCACTAACAACCTACAGTAGACCAGAAGCCTCACTGATAAGATGAAGAGTCAATTAATACATATTCTGTATGTTACAATGTGTTACATACTGCATTCTTACAAGAAAGTAAGCTAGAGAAAAGAAAACGTTATTAGGAAAATCACAAGAAAGAGAAAGTACATTTACATTCCTGTCCTGTATTTACCAGGAAAAAAATGCATGCAAACCTGTGCAGTTCAAACCCGTTTTGCTCAAGGGTCAACTATAGCTTCATTTTCTAGTAAGAATAAAAATTAAGGAAATTACAGATATGGTTTAGCAGAAAATTAAATTCAACAGCTTTCAGGAAGACCAAAAATATCCACTAAAACTTTGAAAAACTTAACCATAAAAATGACACAGGGGAACCCATGGGTATATTTTACTTCCCAGTTCAAAGGCCCTGGCTGAAGCTTTTCATACAGGCTATTAACACTGCATAGCAACTAAGGAACACAAAATGTTTCATTCTTTATGAGGGTACGGCCACAAATGCAAGGAATAATTTAAGTGGAGTGTTCACAAGTTCCAAATTCATTGCCCACACTGAGAAACAAGTGTCTCTTGAAAGGGAATAGGCTATGAGCCATTAAGGTCCACTTTTGGTTTAAAAAAACAAAGCAGTATTAATAGCCTTTATTAAGAATGCTGTACAAAGTTAAATGTATCCCAAGTCTTGTGAGCTATGTTTAATATTTCAAAAGGGTTTAACAGAAATCATTTATTTAGCTGCAACAAGGCCACACAGGCCAACTACATAATATCATGCTTTCCCGTTGCTGGAATTAAATCAATATAATAATACTCGTTATATCATTCGAACCAGGATTTGACTGGCAGTTCCTCAGAACTTTACTAAATAAAAACTGTGGAACTCACGAACTCTTTACAGCTAGGGAGAGAAACATTTCTCAAAACTAGGGGATTCAATCCTTTTTATGAAAAAAGATACAGGAGAAATTTGGCGGTAAAAAAAAAAAATGGAGAACTGTAATTTAGGATGTTGAGGGATTGAGATTTCCCTAAAATAGAATGAGTTCTGCTGTGTGCTGAGTGTTGTGAAGCTGCTTTCATGTGCGTTCTGGATTTTAATTCTCAGGATGATGCAGGAATTGTTATGCACATCGTATACATAAGAGGACCTGAGGCTCAGAGGAATCAGAGCACAAGCTCAAGGCCACAGAGTTAGTCAGTGGAAGGCTCTTGCCTCACATTCAGTCCTTCACTGACTCCAATTCACTAACTAAAAGAACATTTCTTTTTTTATTAATATTTTATTTATTTATTTGACAGAGAGACACCGAGAGAGAGAACACAAGCAGGGGGAGTGGGAGAGGGGGAAGCAGGCTTCCCACTGAGCAGAGAGCCCAATTCGGGGCTCAATCCCAGGACCCTGGGATCACGACCTGAGCCGAAGGCAGAGGCTTAATGACTGAGTCACCCAGGCACCCCAAGAACATTTCTTTTCTGAGTGCTGGAAACCCAAAGAGACATTAGAAATAAAAATTAAAAAATCAAAAAAGATATCGTCTCTTATGGTGTGTCAGTGTAGATTCATCAATTGCAACAGATGTCCCTCTCTGGTGGGGCAGATGGGGGCGGGGGTCACATGGAAACGCTCTGTACCTTCCTCTCAATAGTGCTGTGAACCTAAACTGGCTCTAAAAACACAGCCTTTAAATAAGAAATTAAGAAATTTCAAGATTATCTAAGAGATTTAGAAATTGACTGCCTTGTCAAGGAGGACAACAGATGATAGTTGAGGACAGCAGATGCTTGGACGCAGCGGTGTGAGGGGGCTGCTTACAACAGACAAGTGAGGCAGGAAAAGCTCTGAATTTTGAGCTCATTTTTTTTAAAGATTTTATTTATTTATTTGACAGAAAGAGGGAGAGATCACAAGCAGGCAGAGCAGCAGGCAGAGAAGGGGGGAAGCAGGCTCTCTGCTGAGCAGAGAGCCTGATGTGGGGCTCCATCTCAGGACCCTGAGATCATGACCTGAGCTGAAGGCAGAGGCTTTAAACCACTGAGCCACCCAGGCACCCAAATTGTGAGCTCATTTTGAAGGTAGCAGCCAGGGAGACAAAGAAATTACATCCTCTAGTGAAAAGCAATGAGCAGATGGGAAGACACAGAGGGTTAAAACACCAGGTCACATTATAAGGAGGTGCAGCAAGGTGGGAGGTGATTACATGTGGCAAGGTAAATAGTGTAGGGGCGCCTGGGTGGCGCAGTCCAATTCTTGGTTTTGGCTCAGGTCATGATCTCAAGGTCGTGGGATTGACCGCTCAGTGTGGAGTTGGCTTGAGACTCTCTCTCTCTTTCTCCCTCTGTCCCTCTGCCTCACCTCTTTAAAATGAATAAATAAATCTTAAAAAAAAGAGCGGGGGGGAGGGCCTGGGTGGCTCAGTGGGTTAAAGCCTCTGCCTTTGGCTCGTATCATTATCCAAGGGTTCTGGGACCAAGCCCCACATTAGGTTCTCTGCTCAGCAGAGAGACTGCTTCCTCCTCTCTCTCTCTCTCTCTCTGCCTACTTGTGATCTCTGTCTGTCAAATAAATAAATAAAATCTAAAAAAAAAAAAAAAGGTAAATAGTTTAACCTTTCTCCTCAAAGTGTGGAGACTCCAGAGCAGAAGGACCAAATTTGCCTAAATGGTACCAAGATGTCAGTTTTTAAAAATTAACATCATCTTGGGGCGCCTGGGTGGCTCAGTGGGTTAAAGCCTCTGCCTTCGGCTCAGGTCATTATCTCAGGGTCCTGGGATCGAGCCCCGCGTCGGGCTTTCTGCTCAGCAGGGAGCCTGTTTCCTCCTCTCTCTCTGCCTGCCTCTCTGCCTACTTGTGATCTGTCAATTAAATAAATATAATCTTTAAAAAAAATTTAACATCATCTTTAGGCACCTCTGACATTACAGTCCTTTTCTCAACAGCAAAAAAAGGCTCCAGGTCCAGCTCTCCAATATTCTGAACAAGCCAATTAAAAATAATTTGACACCAAGTTTTGGAAGTGATCAGTTAAGATGCAGCTCAGTGATAAACTTTGAGTTCAACAAATATTTGTTTAGCACTTCCGTTTAGAGGGCTTTGAACTATAGCATTTAATTTCACAGCATTTTCATACAGTAAACTCTGAAAATAAGTAAATATTCAATTACATACCAGAAGCTTAAGAAAAATCAGATCATTCAGAATCAAAAATATTATTTCACCTAAGTAACTGCCACAGCATTTTAAAAGGAAAATTTATCTTACACTGTTAATTTTTACTTATATCCTCTTAGTGTAACCAACTTTTTTAAAAAAAGATTTTATTTATTTATTTGACAGAGATCACAAGTAGGCAGAAAGGCAGGCAGAGAGAGAGGAGAGAGGAGGAAGCAGGCTCCCTGCTGAGCAGAGAGCCCGATGTGGGGCTCAATCCCAGGACCCTGGGATCATGACCTGAGCCAAAGGCAGAGGCTTTAATCCACTGAGCCACCCAGGCTCAGGTTACACCCACTCAGGTTACACCCAGTGTAACCAACTTTTTAATAATTGGCATTCACTTGCTGAACACATGTAGCATTTTTCAAAAAGCAATCTAAAAGTTGTCATCAGTTTCTTTCTAAGCTACTTTATTTTATATGTCATTTATATATGACTTATTGTGTTTTTTCCCTAGGAAATACACTCTGTCCAATATTTCCTCCTTTGTGGTACCTTTTTTCCTTTACTTAACTTCTCTTTGTCCTTTAAGACTCTTCTGAGGTGGCACCACCTCCAGGAAGCCTTCCTTGACTTGCCCACATTGAGGTAGCTGCCCTTTCTCTATGCTCTCGGCACCCTATATGTTTACCGTGGCACTTAGCACACACTACTTAAACCACTGCTTTACTTGTTTATTTTCCTAATTAGATCATGAACTCCTCAGGAGCCCAGATCTCTCCCTCCATCCCTATAGCTGCAGGACAAGTGCACATGGTCAGTGGCCAGTAATGGTTGAAGAAAGGAAGGGAGAGAAAGAAAACGAATTGTATGTCTATTTTCTCCATCATTTCTCGCTTCCTTCCTCCTCATTCCACGTCTTCCTATTATTTTTCCCCAACTCCCAACACTACATCTTCATCCTTCTCTTCTTGGTTTCAACGCACACCAGATTTTCAATCTCTCCCTTGAGGTCCTTACGTCTGCAAAACTGCGATCCAGGGCGTGAGTAGCACAGGCTTAGGAGACGCTGCTCCTTGGCATTGCAAAGAAGGGGCTTGTTTTAATGGGCCCTGGATTAGTCTCTATTCTATCTCTTTGGTGTTCTAGCTGGGGACTTTTAACATGCTTCAGCTTTGCATAGTTTTCAGCCTTCGCAGCTGGGTAAACAGACTTTCTGCAACACCCTGGATAAAATGGCAAGCTCAAGGGAAAAGTCTTCACCTTTAAATTTAAAAAAATAATAAAAATAAAAAACCTTGTTCATGGCCATGGTTGGGGAATAGCAACACCTGAGAGCACCTGAGGGGAACTGTGTGTGTGCTGGCTGTGGACAACCAAGCTGATGACAAAAACATGCGGCTGCCTTCCTGAATGAGCCCAGCGGCTCTCAGAGAGGAGCATCGGACTGCACTTAGCAAGAATAACAGAAAAGTGAGGTAAGTGACTGACACTTCTGGTAGGCTGTCCAACAAAGTCTATAGATTTTATAGGAGAACACCAAGCCAACTATAGTTAACAGTGCTGTATATTTGAAGGTTGCTAAGAGAGTACATTTTAAAACTTCTCATCACAAGAAAAAGAAATGTGTAACTATGTGAGGTGAGGGATGTTACGTGATGGTGATGACCATTTTGCAATATATACAAATATCAAATCATTATGTTGTACATCTTAAATTATACAATGTCGTATGTCAAGTATGTCTCAATAAAACTGGAAAAAAATGTGTCTTCAGGGGCACCTGGGTGGCTCAGTCGGTTAAGCATCTGCCTTTGGCTCAGGTCATGATCTCAGGGTCCTCGGATCGAGCCCCGCATTGGGTTCTCTGCTCTGCGGGGAGCCTTCTTGCCCCTTTCCCTCTGTTCGCTCTACCTCTCTCTCTCAAATAAATAAAATCTTTTTAAAAAAATGTCTTCAGGCTAAATAGAAAATAGTGGTTGCTGAGAAACAAACTCACCTTATGATGAAAATAATTCCTTTATTTCACAAGCTTAAGAAAGTACTTTATTATAAAGTCTATCATAACTTTTACAACATGATTTTCTGGCCACCTCCCCTCTCTCTCTCTAGACCTTCTTACCTGCCCCACCAATCTCCTCCTTAACCCTTCTGCCATCCACTCCCTTTCCCTGAACCCAACTCTCTCTCTCTCTCTCTCTGGACCCACCTCCCCCACTCTTCCTTTGAATCACTGAGCTCCAGGCTCATTGTCCTCCTTGCTACTCCTTAAACTCCCACCCACGCACCGGCTGCCTAAAAAGCTTCTCCCAGTTATCTGCAGGCCCTTTCCCTCACCTCCTCCAAGACTCTGCTCAAATGTCACTTTATCAGAGAGGCCCTCCCTGACCAGCTTAAATGTAACAGCCAGTCTCACAAACAACTTTTGCCACTTCTCATTTTCCTTCCCTGCATTATTTGTCACCAGCTTAGTTTGTCTCATTTATTTTTCTATTCCCGGTGCTCAGTAAATATTGATTGAGTAAATAAATAAAGACAGTAACATTTCAGGTAGCACTTTAGGGAGGCAATAGGACATATGGAAAAGAAACGTAGCCTTTTGAATTCTAACTATTCACTACATGTGGAACCTTGAAACTAACCTCCCTACGCTACAGAATATTCATCAGTAAAGCGGGAATAACAACGCTCCTCTGGTAAGTCAAGGCACCTAATAAATGCTGGTTCCTCCCCTTCCTTTCTCCCTGCCTCCTTTCTGCAGCTGGACGTCAGTGTGTCTGTGATTCACAGGTCCTGAGACAGCTGTCCAGTGAAAGGAACAGTGTGTTCCACACACGTGGAACAGCACCACCCGCAGAAGGTAAAGCAGATCCTGTGTGGGTTGGATAAAGGGTAGGCTGGTGCTGAGTCTGTGGGCAAGGAGGACTTCTTTTCTGAAAGTGTTGTCTTCTGGCCGGGACCCCAAATAGAGACGTCTGAGGATGGTTTCCTGAAACTGTAGGACGGACCCAGAAGCACGACTGTGTTCAGGATAATAATAAGTCTGGGAAGCATTCCAGACAGAGAACAAAAGACACAGAATGGGAGTGCGGCCCTGGCAGGGCCTTTAGGCTGAGAAAAAGGTGGAAAGAAAAGATCATGTCAGGCTGTGGAAGACCATGATGTCAGACTAAAAAGACCAGATTTAATCCAATAATCAAGAGCCACTAAACATTTTGAATATTTCATAGAAAACATGGAATCATCTCGTGAAACGATACACGTTTGCACTTTCACGGAGGATTCTGAATTCTAAATGCCGAGCACTGAAGAGTACTGATGAATCCGGTGACGTTTGCTCAGGAAAACGAATGACAGGGCTGTAGATGGGAACGAATCGCATCCTAATCTCCCCTGCTCATCACTGTTGGATCCACCAGGCAGAAGAGACTTGAGCTGGCAGAGAGGGAAGAACAGCAGACCCCAGGAGAGCACCAAAAACCATCAACACACTGGCACCGGAGAGCAGGAAAGCCATCTTCTGGGTAGCACAGGCTCCCTGTGGTCTGCATTTGAACAGCAGGACCCAGGGCAGTGTGACTTCCCCTCTAACTTTCCTCTCTTCAGGCTACCCCTCGTCTCTACCATGGGATTCGATTCCTTATTCCTTGTTACATCCTAATTAAGACATAAGAACCTGAAGGGTTCCAAAATGATGAAATTTCCACTCCTATGTCTAGAACAGGAGAAAGAAAAAGGCAACAAATTACTTAATTCACCCCAAAGAGAGAAAATAGAAGTTAATGTGTTACAGATGCCACTAGAAGTCTCTCCACAGTGGAATTCTAGGACAGAAGTTAGCCAGGAATAAACGTTTCACGGCCTCGGACACCAAAAACTTAACTTTGTGGTTCCTGAAGTTATAAAAGGGCCAGCATCTAAAGAACAAGATGACACTTGTATCTGCCGAGGTTTGGGATTTTTCTTGGGTCCACTCTTCTCACAGCATGGATGTGATTTATTTAGACTATCAAAGAGCTTTTGATAAGGCTCTCACAAATGCCTATTATTAAAACTGGATAACCATGGTGTGAAAGGAAAAAGTCCTATCAGTGAATTAAATGGATTAAAAACTGCTGGAGAGGCAAAGAGGCAAGAAGCAGAAATAAATGGTCAATTCTCATGTGGGGAAAGGTTAATGATCAAGGGCTCTTAGGCTCTGTGGGGGAATCAGACTGATACTTCACCAACGACTAGGACAGGGGAGCCGCATCCCGAGTTCTCCGAGCATCAGCCCCACACAGAGCCCCCATTGATCAAAGAGTCTGGGGCACAAGGAAGAGATGCAAGCAGTCCGGGGAAGGGTAAATAGGTAAGGAACGTTGTTGATCTACCCAGAGATGCCCCAAACCCAGGCGGACAGAAATAAAATTACAGTAGCAGAATTTTATTGTCTCAGAACTTTGAAACACACTATGGAGAAAGACAAGGGCTCTTTCAAAAGACAAGACCTGATATTGGAACAAAAGTACTTCATTTATGGGCATGATGAGGGGGAAAAAATGTTCCACGCTGAAGAACAGTTCATGTGAGCATTTAGATCTGCAAAAAAAAAGCAATGCCTATTCTATACGGAGAAGTTTAGACATACACAAAAGTGAAACAGGTAGGAAAGATTAGAATTAGCACCTTTTTTTTTCTTTTTCAACATTTCCTTAGCAATTCGGGGTCTCTTCTGGTTCCATACAAATTTTAGGATTGTTTGCTCCAGCTCTTTGGAAAATGCCTGTGGAATTTTGATCAGTATGGCACTGAAAGTATAGATGGCTCTGGGCAGTATAGACATTTTAACAATGTTTATTATTCCCATCCATGAGCATGGAATGGTCTTCTATCTTTTTTGTCTTCTTCAATTTCTTTCATTAGTGTTCTGTAGTTCCTCGAGTACAGATCCTTTACCTCTTGGTTAGGTTTATTCCCAGGTATCTTACGGTTCTTGGTGCTATAGTAAATGGAATCAATTCTCTAATTTCCCTTTCTATATTTTCATTGTTAGTGTGTAAGAAAGCAACTGATTTCTGTACATTGATTTTGTATCCTGCCACATTACTGAATTGCTATATGAGTTCTAGTAGTTTGGGGGTGGAGTCTTGGGTTTTCCATAGAAAGCATCATGTCATCTGTGAAGAGAGAGAGTTTGACTTCTTCTTTGCCAATTTGAATACCTTTTATTTCTTTTTGTTGTCTGATTGCCATTGCTAGGACTTCTAATACTATGTTGAACAAGTGTGGTGAGAGTGGGCATCCTTGTCGTGTTCCTGATCTCAAAGGGAAGGCTTTCAGCTTTTCCCCATTGAGGATGATATTTGCTGTGGGTTTCTCATAGATAGATTTTATGAAGTTCAGGAATGTTCCCTCTATCCCTATACTTTGAATTGTTTTAATCAGAAATGGATGCTGTATCTTGTCAAATGTTTTTTCTGCATCAGTTGAGGGGACCTGATTTCAAGCTTGACTACAAAGCTGTGATCACCAAGACAGCATGGTACTAGCACAAAAACAGACACATAGACCAGTGGAACAGAGTAGAGAGCCCAGATATGGACCCGCAACTTTATGGTCAAATAATCTTCAACAAAGCAGGAAAAAATATACAGTGGAAAAAATAACTTCCATAAATGGTGCTGGGAAAATTGGACAGCTATGCATAGAAGAATGAAACTCGACCATTCTCTTATACCATACACAAAGATAAACTCGAAACGGATAAAAGACCTCAACGTGAGACAGGAATCTATCAAAATCCTAGAGGAGAACATAGGCAGTAACCTCTTTGGCATTGGCCACAGCAACTTCTTTCAAGATATGTCTCAAAGGCAAAGGAAACAAAAGTGAAAATGAACTTTTGGGACTTCATCAAGATCAAAAGCTTCTGCACAGCAAAGTAAACAGTCAATAAGACAAAGAGGCAACCCATGGAATGGGAGAATATATTTGCAAACGACACCACAAAGGGCTGATATCTAAGATCTGTAAAGAACTCCTCAAACTCAACACACACAAAACAAATAATCACGTCAAAAAATGGGCAGAAGTCATGAACAGACACTTCTCCAAAGGAGACATACAAATGGCTAACAGACACATGAAAAAATGTTCATCATCATTAGCCATCAGGGAGATTCAAATCAAAACCACATTGAGATACCACCTTACACCAATTAGAATGGCCAAAGTTAACAAGACAGTAAACCACGTGTGGTGGAGAGGTTGTGGATCAAGGGGAACCCTCTTATACTGTTGGTGAGAATGCAAGTTGGTGCAGCCACTTTGGAAAACAGTGTGGAGATTCCTTTAGAAATTAAAAATAGAGCTTCCCTATGACCCTGCAATTGCACTACTGGGTATTTACCCCAAAGATACTGATGTAGTGAAAAAAAGGCCCATCTGTACCCCAATGTTCACAATGTGGCAATGGCCACAGTCACCAAACTGTGGAAAGAACCAAGATGCCCTTCAACGGACAAATGGATAAAGAAGATATGGTCCATATATACAATGGAGTATTATGCCTCCATCAGAAAGGATGAATATCCAACTTTTGTATCAACATGGACGGGAATGGAGGAGATTATGCTGAATGAAATAAGTCAAGCAGAGAAAGTCAATTATCACATGATTTCACTTACTTGTGGAACATAAGGAATAACACGGAGGACAATGGGAGATAGAGAGGAGAAGTGAGTTGGGGGAAATCAGAGCGGGAGACAAGCCATGAAAGACTGTGGACTCTGAGAAACAAACTGAGGGTTTTGGAGGGGAGGAAGGTGGGGGATGGGTGAGCCTGGTGGTGGGTATTAAAGAGGGCACGTATTACATGGAGCACTGGGTGTGGTGCATAGACAATGAATTCTAGAACACTGAAAAGAAGTAAAATAAAATGAAAAAGAAGGACATATTAAAAATCACAATGAATTTTGGAAGACTGAAACAAAAATTAAATGAAATAAAATAAAATAATATTAAAGAAAAGAATTAGCACCTTTTTCTGAGAGAAAGTCGAAAAATTTGATGCAGGTTTTAACAAAAGCATAACATGTCATGTATGGAATAATCTGGAAATCAAATACTCTCACTGATTAACATTAATCCCTTGTGACCCATAACTCAATCTGGCATTTTCAAAACATCATCATGACAGACTTCCCAAGAGAACTTTCGACTTAACCTTTCTTTGTCTCAGTTTCTTCATCTGTAAAATGGGAATAGAATTTACCTCACAGGATAACTGTAAGGATTAAATGGATGGTCTATGTAGAGCATTTAAAGGTAAAAAAAAAATGTTAAATTATTTTTATTAGTATTGTTGTTATTAGTATTTACAATAGACTAAACCCAAACACTTACACATGCTATAGAGATCTATTTCAAGCCATTGTGGTTTTCTTATCGATATCATTCTTATGAGTCAGTACTCATTAAGACACGTAAAGTACTTTCAAGTAAAGAACAGAAAACATAGCTTTGAAAGATCTTTCCACTAACCCATTCTGCGAAATGGAAGAGAATTATAAGTTAATCAAAAAAGGCAAAAAAGAGCATACACATAAATACTCACACAGACACAAATTAGGCAAATGCTAAGGACACATTCATTCCTAAATGTACCAAGAGTAGATCCAAGCTTACCGTGCAGACAGTATTTTGATAAGTTCTTTTCTATTCTGTACACGAAGGTGGTTAGTTTTATACTTGGAGTCATCAATCAGTGCGGGCAAATTCAAGATCTAAAAAGGAAAAATAATTTTAATGCATAATTCACAATTTTTCACGTACCTGCCTGTGAGTGTTCCAGGCTTACCAACATGCTCCCCGGGATCATTCCTCGCTGACCTTTACGCTTCCAGACAAAGGCAAATGGAGCAACAAAGGAACAGAGATGGAAGGATCATGCAATCAGGGCAGGTGATGCTGTGACTGAGTTTGTCATTTATGAGAAGTTTTGGCTACATTTAGGTATGTGCCTACAGATGGGAGCAGAGATCAAAAGTTATCAGATCCCCACAATAAGTCTTGTCTAGAGAGAGTAGGTACAGAGATACAAAACCTGATAGAACTGACCTAGTTCTGAGAGCCAATATCATAACTACATGTCCGCACTTCCATGAAGCCCATAATCAACATACATCTTGTAGGTATGTCCACTTATTTGTTCCACACGTAAATAAAATAACATTATTCGTCCCAGAAGCCCTATCTGGGATGTTGTACAAGGTGCTAAAATAAAGGAAAAGCATATACATTTGCCCCAAATGTTCGCCATTAAAACAATGTCAAATTAAAAGATATTCTTCCTATAGAAGTGTCACTATTTTTCTTTACTATATCTCCCTGAAGGAATAACAAATAGAAATGCTTTTATATACTTCCTCTTTTGCTCCTCCTCAATAAAGGGAAAATCTATCTTGCAAGTCCCTTTGGACATCTTGCAATTTTAACAAGACCATAATGAAAGTACCAAGTGGATTTGGAATGGAAAAGAAGTTTTATAAAGAATGTGTGGAGGCAGTGTTTGGCAGTCATGTTGGAAAGTCAGAAAGAGCATTTATGGGCTTGGGGCAGGCCATGGGGCCAACAGAAAGCTTCACTACCTTGAGTAAAGTATTTGCTTGAAATATAAACATTTTATGGTTTCATTTGTTTCCCATAGTTTAAATACAATCAATCCATTAATCATCTCACAAAGGACAGAGAAGTGAAGAAGTTTCCCTGGAGTAAAGAGAGCATCTCCACTGTGTCATTTCTCTTTCGTGGGCTCCACTTACTCGTTTCCTTGAGGAATAATAAAGACAGCATTACTCCCCCAGATTTTAAAAAGCAACACCACATAGAGCGCCTTTCCTAAAAACCTCCGTGTCACCACAGCTGATTTCATGATTTCAGAAGCAGCCGCCAAGCTTGTGCGGGAATGGAAACCCGCCCTCCCCTCTCTAGGAGTGAATAAGTCATTTCCCGAAGAAGCAAGTGCCTTCCCCAAATCACAGGTTAAGCCTGCAAATCTGGCCTCACCCAGAAATAGTGTAAGCTGCATAAAAACCTGCTCAGTCATTGTACTCAGTGGTAACCAGGCCCTCAGATGCTGTTCTCTGAATCTGACTCCTAAAACCTCTTTTCTCTGAGCAAGTTGGTCTGAAACAGTGGGTCAAGGTAATTACGGTTCTGTCCTCAGCCATGCTGCCTTTCAGTGTTTCTAGAGAGACTGCTTCCAGTGCTGTGATCACAACCAGCCCTTACGGGCTTGAGGAAGCATCGCCTGGGCGGAATGAAGCAATGTCAGCGAAAGTGCCTGATATACTGAGCAGCAAATACATGTGAAGTAGTCCAACGAGGTACTATTTCCCCCCAAAGAAATAATGAAGTGTGGGCTTGTTGAAGAAGGACAGGAAAAAGGGAGGAAGGGAAGGAGAGGGAGAATGTCTTTAATGAAACTTCATTTTCTATGAACGTTTCTACTGGACATAGAGTTCTGGGTGGACCGTTTGGTGCCAGTTGGCTCTGGGCTCCCAGTTTCTGATAAAAAGTCTGCAGTCAGCTGAGGCCGTGTTCCCCCAACAAGGTAACCTATTACTTTCCTCCGGGTGCTTTCAAAACCTTTTCCTTGGTCCTTCATTTTCAGTGGGAAGACTTGGGTGTGTTTAGGCATGGATTTACTTGGGTTTATCTTATTTGGGGTTTGCTGAAATTGTGAAATCTGTAGGTTTTTATCTTTTACCAAGTTTGGGAAGTTTTCAGCAACTATGTCTTCAAATATTTCCTCAGCATGTACTCTTCATCTTCTCCTCCTGGGATTACAATGATATCAATGTTAGATTTTTCGTTACTATCCTGAAGGCTCCTGAAGATCTGTTCTTTCTTTCTTCCATTTCTTGGGGGAGGGGACCATCTTTTTTTTCTCTCTCTCTCTGTTGTTTCAGATTGAATAATTTCTATTTACCTATTCTAAGTTCCTTGGCTTAGTTCTGTTGTGTTATTGGGCTCATCCAGTGAGGGGTTTCTTTTTTTTATTTGGTGGTCATATTGTTTGGTTCTCCAGTTTCTAGTTGGTTCTTCTTCCTATCTTCTCTTTCTCTGCTGGACATTTCTCCTTTCCCATTTATTTCAACAGTGTCTGTGATGCCTGTTGGAGCATTTTTATAATAGCTGCTTTAAAGTCTTTGTAAGTTAATTCCAACATCTGTGTCCTCTTGGCATTGGCATTTATTGACTGTCTTTTCTCATGCAAGCTCTGGTTCTTCATATGCTGAGTAATTTTGGATTGTATCCTGGATGTTTTAAATATTATATTATGGGCCTCTGGGTCTTGTTTAAATCCTACAGCAACATTTTATTGTTATTGTTTTTAGCAAGCAACTGATCTGGTTAGGTCCAGGCCACAAGCCCCAACCCGCCTTCTGTGTGCTTTGGTTCTTGTGTTAGTTCAGTTCTCAAAGCCCCTGCGATGCTGTTTGAGTCCGTCCTGCGTGTGTCCCACTTAATGGTCAGGCTGCCTCCTGAGCAGTATTCTGTGTGTTAACTTGGTTCACAACTTCTTTGGTGGGCTGGTTTAGATCAGATCAGTGTACATGCAGCTTAGGGCTGAGAGCAGAAGTTCACAAACACCTTCAAAGCTCACTTTCCAAAGCTCATCCCTCTCAGCAGGCTCCCTCCAGTTCCCTGGGGCTCCCCTATAGTTAGCCTACTTCCCTGCATACTTCCAGGGTGGAGGCCAAGCGGTGGGAGGACAGAGGAAAAAGCCAAAGATTCCTCCCTCTTTTGAGGGGTAGATGCAGGATTTCCACACTATCTCTGCTATTAGAGCTCACTTTTGTGCTCCTCACTCCAGAAACAAAGGGCATCTCCTAGGACTCAGCTCTGTTTCCTAGTGCCCATTTCCATGTTTTCAGCTCCACTTATCCACGTAAGGAAATCATTGTAGAGAAAGCTGGTAAACTTAATTCTGGTTTGGAAGGGTTTTTTGTTTGTTTGTTTTTGTTTTTTAAGGTTTTATTTATTTATTTGAGAGAGAGAGAGAGGAAGGGAGAGCACAGAGGGAGAGGGAGAGGCAGAGGAAGAAGCAGACTCCTCGCTGAGCAGGGAGCCTGATGCGGGGCTTGATGCTGGGGCCCTGGGATCATGACCTGAGCTGAAGACAGACGCTTAACTGACTAAGCCCCCCAGGAGCACTAGAGGTATTTTATTTTTTTTCAGAGGTACTTTAAATTCTGGCGTTCTTCCCCGGTTTACCTACCACTACTTACTTTTCAGCATCCTCTTAGAGTCGGTCCATACATTCTATCCAGGTTTTATCATTATATTCAGTGGAAGAGACAGGGAGAAGTGTGCTTACTCTATCTTATCCAGAACCAAAATCTCCAAACCTAATTTTTATAGAGGCCATTTACAAAGCACATTCTGTGAGCCAGGACTGGACTGAGTATTTTACTTATCCAATCTAACTCTTACAAAACTCCAAAAGTTATATATTAGGAGAGTTATATATCATAATCTTCATTTGACTGTGAGAACACAGATGCTTGGCCAAGATTAAGTGTCTCACCAGAGGTCACCCGACTAGTGTCAAGACTCATGGTATGCCTTAGAAGTCTGCTATCACATTCTCAGACCACCCACTCCAGCATCAACAACAATGCTTACTCGAACTGGAGTTTCCTGTATCCCACCTCAGACATGCTACGTCAAAATTTTGGGGAATGAAGCTCAAGGAGATTCCCTCTGCATGCTAAAGTTGAGGACCAACGCACATTCCCCGCAATACAAGAAACTTTCAGTCTAAATGACTTTTAAAAGGATGTCCATGTACTTCAAATAGGAATACCCATTAGTATTGGCATCAATCAGCTTAAAATAACTTACATATGCTCATATTCCCTACTCTTCTGTATCATGTTAAGAGACATAAAATAGGATTTGTTCTAAGCCAAGGTTCACTTTATATGCAGAAAGATTTTCTGAACGCCAAGCCTTGAACCCACTGCTCTTGTTCTCACTCTAATTCCTGACAATAAGAGCTCCTTAAAAGGACCCATCCCCAAGAAGCATTAGTCAGCCAGTATTTCAAATTCCATTTTGGAAAGAGAATAGACCTAAGTAAATTCTACGCATTCATCACAGACAATACTGCTATATTTCTCCCTAGGAGATAGAGCTGCCCTATCTTTCACTATTTATTTTGCAAAAGAACCATTGAGGGGCTTACTATAAAAAACTGGGGACCTCATCTTCTACAAGGCCAGTTTGAATGGCAAGCCCCTCAGTAATAGATAAATCTGAATAAAAAATACTTAGGAGAAACCCACTATATATGGAAAAAGGAAACAGGCCATTTTTCTTAGGTTAAAAGGTTTTTAGGGCAAGTTTACATGTAAGGATATATAAAGTCAATCAGTTTGCAAGGTTTGCTCAAGATGCCTAGGAAGTGATGGAAATAACATTAAAATCCTCTACTCATAAAACTTTTCTTGAGTATCTCAAAGAATTTGATAGATATTGTCTTAAGGGCTCATAACAGGGATTATCATTCATAACTCACATATGGAAAAGCAAGGTCAAGTATGCCATTCTCAAAGGCCCTCTGATGGTCTCCTTTTAAACAAACGTATCATAACACACCATCACAATAAGTCATATTTTAGTACTCAAACTTATGGCAAATATTCCGCTTTGAAACAAAAATCTTTTTCAAAAAACGTTCTTATGGATATTTATGAGGAAGTTCAAAAGTTTCAAACTGATCAGCAGTAATGAATCAAAAATAAAAAGAATTCAGTACAGTTATTTTCAACAGTGAAGAATATGTCAACCAGTAATTTCTCCCCCCCCCCCACCCCTTTCTGGAGAGAGAAAACTCCAAAACATATGGCCCAGGAAGAAAATCTGTACTCATTTATAGCAATGAACTGGCTTTTACATCTTTGCAGCTAGAGTACGCAAATGACTTCACAGGCAACGGCTTCCGTATGTTTCATATTTTTAACATTGACCGTTCATAATAAAGATTCTTTGATCCTAGATCAAATGTTTGAATCCATTTTCTCTCCGCTTACTCAGAGTCACCGTTATGAAAGCTCCCCTCTTTCCCACCTCAGATGTTCCAGCCCTTCCTGCAATAGGAACTGTCTCCATTTGTCACCTTCTCCGCGGTACTTCCCACCCCTTTGCTGTGGTTTTCCGCTGTGCTCATTAACCTCTCGCACAAAAGAGCCACAGTGATAAATAATTTTTGTACATAAGAAGTTAATGACAATAAAGAAGGTTCCCCTAAGGAATTCACAGGCATCTTTAATGAACCTGAAAGGTCACAGTGAGTGGTTATCTATGATTAATTAGTACAAGAAAATAAACTCCCCATCAGAAAAACATCCTCAACAGGTACGACTTCTCCCTACCTGTAAGAGAAATTAAAACGAAAACTTAAATATAGATATTTAAAGCTAGATTATATTTCTGGGGTTAGAACTGGAAAAAGTGAACAGGAACCTAAAGACTTAAATTTTTTAAAAAATCTAGGTTAGTAGTAAAAACATCAAATAAAAAAATAATCAAAGCGATGCCAAAAACTTAAAATCTTCAACATAAAATTATCCTTAATGACTCCAAGGCCTTTTTTAAAAATCTTGTTGAGGAACAACATTTTTAATATAGTCTTAACTGCTAAAACTTAAAACATGAACTCTGCAGAAGGGTACTCATTAAACAAAGGCTAATTTGAAAAAAAAATGTTTAGTTTTCTAGTGGCTAAAACAATAATTTGGTATTACATTGTATTTGGGCTTAATTAGGTCTCACATTGTTAACAAAGAAAAGAAGAAAAAAGGGGAAAGCAAAAAGAAAAAATATCCTGATGTTAAAAATGCCTTTAAAATGAATTCTTTTTCTTTCCCTTTCCTCATTGGACTAAGAGTCAAGGTCATGTTGGTATTATACACTATGGTTCATTTCAAAATACAGCCAGATACCTCAAAAAAAAAAAAAATACAGTCAGTATGCTAATTCAGACCACGTCCTTAGCATTTGGAGTATAAAAATGGCACAGGGTAGGGGAGAAAGTAGGAGTCTCGAGCTAGCTATAGACCAAAGGACAGTGTTCTAGGTGAAACTGAACTTTCCTGGCTCTGGACAAAACAAGTCATTGCATAGATCATTGGCCCATCCCACTGATTACTGATTACCTTGCACACAGTAGCAAACTGCCGGTTGTTTCCTGCTCCAACCACAAGATATCCATCCTTGGTTTTAAAAGCCTAAAATAAATAAATGAATACATAAATATATAATTTTATATATTGAAAATACCACAGAAGTTAGCTTCCATTTCTTAAACTTCTACACAGAAAGCATGCTCTAAATCAACATTATTAATAAAAACCATATCAATTAATGAGTGTATTTTGCTTTTATATATGCATAGTTAATTTTTATGTGGCATTTTCAAAGCACTCTCCAGCTCTTCCACTAACTGTTGTAACATGGGTGGGGGTAGGGAACTTAGAAAAATAAAGAAAATTCTAAACTAAACTAAAATAGTTTTGTTGTAATACATAACACAAAATTCTATATTCATTACTGTATGGATTGTTTGGCTATTCCAAAGTTTTGTGCTTTGTTTGTTTCCATTTTTCCTTGGAGGGCAAAGAGCAAGAGGGTACATAGCTTTCAACGAAGTGTAAGAAGAATGGAGGGAAGAAAGGAAGGAAGGAAGGAGGGAGGGAGGGAGGTACATAAGCTGAGAGATTTCATCTTTGAAGATCTCAAATGTAAACTCTTGGACATCATCACTCTTCTGTAAGTGAAAATTGGCACATGTGGATCTGTGTACCTCATGTGGTTTTATGTACCTGAAAAATGTTTGTCGCTTCTAGGAGACATATTCCTTAGAGCAGCAAAAAGAATATAAATAATTGATATTCCCACCTCCCAGAGCCCTAGACACTCTGGAGAACTCCCTTCTCCACATTTGATCACGGTGCTGGCTGGAGGAACCAACCTTTACCCTCAGAAGGCCTCGTCCCCATTTTTCCTTAAGTAAATGAGTTTCTTTAGTTTCCTTCCTTTTTACATAAAAATTGTTCTATATTTTCACCTAGTTTTTCTTACACTTACTGCTGCCTCTGAGAAAGATGACCTCTATCTTCCTTGCCAGGGCTTGCTCCTATGCTAACCCTGGTCCCACCTTCACTCACATCCTTCAGAACCCTGCTGTCATCTTTAATCTCTTCATTCCCACTGAGTCCTTTTTCTCTGCCTACAATTAGGCTCAGGCCTACACTAAAAATATTAACAGCAGGAAAACAAAATTTCCATCAGTCCTGACATGCTTCTCAAACTATCTTGAAATTTTCTTCCTTCTCTCCAACTCTAAAAGATACAAAATTTCTACCTGCCTATACTTCTTCACCAATACCATATTCTGATGCCCTTTGTCATCAGGATTCTTACCCCATCACTACACTGACACTATACCTTCTTGACCCCGCTGTATTATTTGGTACTGTTAACCATCCCTTCCTTCAGGAATCTATCTTATTTCTAGGCTCCAACTGGGTTCATCTCCAATCTCTCTGACCTGTATTCCACATGCCCCCTTTTCATGATTTTCTTCTTAGCCTTCAGCATTCCTTAAGGATCTGCATGGGGTCTTCCACTACACTTGCTTCTAATGGTAGCCACTACGCACATGTGGCTATTGAATATAATTAAACTAAAATTAAATTAGCCATTCACAAAAAAAACACGTATTGTGATTGCATTTGTATGAAATGTCCAAAATAGGCAAATCCACAGAGACAGAAAGCCTAGCGGTCACCCATGGCTGAGAACATTGGGAGAATTTGGGGAGTAACTACCACTGAGTACTTGGTTTCTTGTGGGCGTGATGAAAATGTTCCACAACTGTGGTAATGGTGGAACAACTCTGTGAATACACCAAAAATCACCGAACTGTCCACTTCAAATAGCCGGATTATAGGATATGTGAATTATATCTCAATAGAGATGTTATTAGGAAAAATTAAAGTAACAGTTCAGCTCAACAGATGCACTGGCTACAAGTCAAGCATTCCATAGCTACGTGCGGCTGGTAGCTGCCACATCAGCACAGATAGACAGCATTCCTGTCATTGCTCAAAGTCCTGCAGTGGGGTGCTGGGAGACCCAAGCTGGTAGTTTGTAGGTTTTCTTTTTATTCTACCTACCAGGCCTAACCTGATATCTAAAGAGTGTCAGGCAATGAATAAGTGTTTGTAAAATGTAATGAATCTCTCAGATAACTGCTCCCATGTAATAGGATTGTGGCTAAAATGAATCTCAAGCAAAACACTGTAATGGGGTTTATTCTATTTACATTTTTGCTTGCTTTGGTAATGAACGCTACTCAAAAGATAACACATGAACTATTTTAAATGATTATTTTCCTGGTTCACAGGGTAAAAGCAAAGGTAGTGTTATAAATAATGCATTAGTGTTTCTCAAACCACAGAAAGGGAATTTGCAGTGGACCTGTGAGAGAGGGGCAAAGGATTTTGAGCAGAGATGTCTCAACAATGTAGTTGACAGCGTGAAGGTACACACGTTGTCTGTTTGCTTGGGTGCTTTGTTTTGCTTTGTTTTGTTTTGTTTTGCAGGGAAAAACTAAGTCAGGGAGTGGGTAAATAATGTGAAGTAAAAATGTGTGTTACCAAGAATAATGTGAAAAAAGATTTTCAAAAATTTTAGATTTGTGACATGATATTCAGCAAGTTTACGTTTTGGGAGATGCTCATTTCCTTTTAATTAATGCAGAAGTGTTTCTTCCTTAAGCCTTAACTATAGGGGCGCCTGGGTGGCTCAGTGGGTTAAGCCGCTGCCTTCGGCTCAGGTCATGGTCTCAGGGTCCTGGGATCGAGTCCCGCGTCGGGCTCTCTGCTCAGCAGGGAGCCTGCTTCCCTTCCCCTCTCTCTGCCTGCCTCTCTGTCTACTTGTGATCTCTCTCTCTGTCAAATAAATAAATAAAATCTTTAAAAAAAAAAAAAAGCCTTAACTATACCATGAAATATTTCTTTATCAATATACAATTTGCAAAATTTCGAGCACAGAGAACTAGTTAATGATCATAGGAAAATGAAGACTGATTAGTAGCTGAGCCACCAAACACAATTAAAGGTCACCAAATAGATTTGTAAGGATGAAGGTAAAATTGAGCTCTTGAAATACTTATTTGTTCCCTGTTACTATTGCTACAGTGTATATTTAATAAATATATTTTAAGTAAAAACTTAAAACAATACTATTGGCTGAAGACTAAATAATTATGTCCGCCCAAGTTTCACATGTTAAAACCCTAATCTCAGTATGATGGTATTATGAGTGTGGTAATTAATAAAGGGAAATCTCACTAAATTGAAGTCAGGAGGCTAGAAGGAAAAGTCATACCACTCGGTGTCAATTACAAGAAGAACTGTCAGTTACAGACCCCAACAGAAGAATCATCAATAGGAAAGAAGGATCGATTACAGACCCCACAGGAAAAGATGTACATTTGACCCCTGAACCACACCAATGCCCCGAAACACAGTTGAAAATCCATGTATAACTTTTGACTCCCCAAAACATAACTACTGATAGCCTACTGTTGACCATAAGCCTTACCAATACCATCAATAGTCAGCTAACATATTTTGAATCTTAGAGGTATTATATACCCATATTCTTCTAGTAAAGAAAGTTAGAGAAAAGAAAATGATAAGAAAGTCATAAGGAAGAGAAAATACATTTATAGTATTGCACTGTACTTATTGAAAAATTTCCAAGTATAAATGAACCGGTGCAGTTCAAACCCATGTTGTTCAAAGGCCACGTGTCCACTAAATCCTCTACACGAAATCAACTGCGCCTGCAGCTCAGCAAATGAGAAACCATCATCACCCTGAACTCTTGCTTTCCTCTGATGGTCTTTCATTCAAAACAAATCCTCCCAACTTCCTCCTTCATCTCCATAAAATAACATTCCTCCTCCTCTTTGTTTGGACTTGCTTTGTTTTTGCCATAGCTTGTAGGTCCTGAGTCGCAGTTATCTGTTATTCCCAAATAAACCTATTTTCGCTTTAAAAATAATGGCCAAGTTTATTTTTAAGATTAGCAGAAGCAAGAACATGGCCATCTGCGAATCACAAAGTAGGCCCTCACCAGATACCAAATCTGCCTCTGCTGGGGTCCTGGATTTCCCAGCCTGGAGCACCATGAGAAATAAATGTCTGTTGTTTAAGCCACCTAGACTACCGTATTCTGTAATAGCAGCCTGAGGATTAAGAAATTGGTACTGAGAAGTGGGGTGCTGCTGTAACAAACACCTAAAAATGTTCAAGTAATTTAGAACCAGGCAATGGGTAGAGGCTGGGAGAGATCTCAGGTACATGCTAGAGAAAGTCTACACTGCTGTGAAGAGCCTATTCTGAGCCGTTGAGAGCTCAAAGAGAAAAGAGGAGAGCTATAGAGAAAGTCTCTATCTTCATAGAGAATACCTAAGGAATGCTGAACAAAATGTTTAGAAATATGGACAGGAAAGGCCACTGTGATGAGGTCTGATGCAAATAAGGACCATGTGGTTGGAAACTGGAGGAAAGGCAATCCTTGTTATAAAGCAGCAAAGAACTTTGCTGAATTGTGTTCATGCTTCAGTTTTTTGTGGCAGGTAGAACTTTGCAAGTGATGAAATTAAGTATTTAGCCGAAGATATTTCTTTTTTTTTTTTTAAGTTTTTTTTTTTTTTTTTTTTTTGACAGAGAGATCACAAGCAGGCAGAGAGGCAGGCAGAGAGAGAGGAGGAAGCAGGCTCCCCGAGAGAGCAGAGAGCCCGATGCGGGGCTCGATCCCAGGACTCCAAGATCATGACCTGAGCCGAAGGCAGCGGCTTAACCCACTGAGCCACCCAGGCGCCCCTAGCCGAAGATATTTCTAATCAAAATGTTGAAGGTGCAACCTGGGTCCTTCTGACTGCTTATAGTACAATGTGAAAAAAGAGATTACTTAAAGACAGAATTGTTCTGGAAAAGGGAAGCAGAAATTGAAAATCTGGAAAATTCCCAATCTATCCATATTGTAAAAAATGAGAAAGCATGGTCAGAAGAAAACACCAACGGTGTGGCCAGGTGACTGACTGATTGTCCTTCAGTAGGTAAGTGGATAAATAAACATCCAGACAATGGAATATTATTCCACGCTAAAAAGAAATGAGTTATCAAGACATGAAAGACACAGAGGAACCTTAAATGCATATCACTAAATTAAGGAAGCCAGGCTCAGAAGACTGCATATTGTATGATCCCAACTATATGACATTCTGAAAAAGGCAAAACTATGGGTACAGTAAAAGGATCAATGGTTGCCAGGGACTGGGAACAGGAAGAGATAAGTAGGTAGAACACAGAGGAATTTTAGGGCAGTGAAAATACTCTGCATGATACTATGATGATGCCTACATGTTATTATACATTTGTCCAAATCCACAGAGTGTACAACACCAATTTGTGTGTTGTGGACTCTAATGTCAACTGCAGACTTTGACTATAGTATGTCAGTGTAGTTACAGAAGTTATAACAAACATAGCACTCTGGTAAGGGATGTTGATAATGTGGGGAGGTTGTGCACATATAGGGAAGGAGGTATACGGAAAATCTTTGTATCTCCTCTTAAATTTCTTTCCCAACCTAAAACTGCTCTAAAAACTAAAGTTTATGTTTTTTTTTTTAAAAGGAAAGCAGAAAAAAAAAAAAAAAAGGACAGCAGGAATCATCCTTGTCATGATGATGATATTCTGTATCTTGATTGAATCCGTATCAGTATCCTGAGTGACACTGCACTATAGTTTCATACAGTCTGAAAATGGAGTGAACTGGGTAATGGGTACACAAGAGCTATCTCTATTATTTCTTAAAATACATGTGAATCTACTGTTACTTCAAAAAAAATTGGGTTTAACTTTTTTAAGTCATCATGTATTCGATTAGGGCCCTGACAACAGAGATGGAAAAAAATAGAATCAAGAAATATTTAGAGCAGCATTATTTACAGTAGCCAAATTATGGAAGCAGCCCAAGTGTCCACCAATTGATGAATGGGTAAAGAAGATATAGTATACACACACATACACACACACAATGGTTATTCAGCCATAAAAAAGAATCAAATCTTGTCATTCATAATGACATGGAAGGAGCTACAGAGTATCATGCTAAGTGAAATAAGTCAGTCAGAGAAATACAAATCCCATATGATTTCATTTATATGTGGAATTAAAAAAAAAAAAACAACAAATGAGCCAAGGGAAAAAAGAGAGAAAGACAAAACAAAAAACAGACTCTTAATTATAGAGAACAAACTAATGGTCACCAGAGAGGAGGTGGATGCAAGTCTGAACTGTAGAGAGAACTTGAGAGTGGTTTATTATAATCTATAACCGAAGCCATCACACAGATGAAGTCATTTAGGAAGAGTTCAACAGTTGAATAGGAAAAAAGGGGGGAGCCAAGGGATGAGTCTGAAGGTCAGCCCCATCTCAAGTCCAAGCAGAAGAGGAGTTAGCCACAGGAGTAAGAGGAGGACCAAAGAATGCCCACAAGGTGGTCTTTCCTTCCCTCAACAAATGCTGTTCCTATATCACAATGTGGACCGAATGAACTTTGAAGTGAATCAGGGACTAAGTAACAGTTAGGGGGATGGGGAGAGCACATGCAAACATCTGTTTGATAAATCTGGTTGTGAAGGAAAAGAATCAACAACACGCAGAGAACACAGACTGAGCACATGCAGGTGCCATGTTGGTGTGGTTGTAGGAAGATGGGCGAGTTCCCACTGAATGCTTCTACTTTCCTATGAAATAAGGAGTGAGGTCACCAACTGAGAGTAGGGTTGGGACACATGAAACTGGAAGTCTGAAAAGAGTGGATAAGTTCTGATGTCCCACTGAAGAGTGGAACAGCCGAGTGACAAGATACACGTAGTTGTGTTAGAAGCCCCACTGAGTGATAGTCTCCAACATCTCTCAGTCACAGACATAGAATACATGGATATTAGCATTTACTGGGGTATTGTCAGATGAAAATAACAAAAAGGTAAAAGGTGCAGGAAAATTGGAAAACTGGCCATAATGTTACTGGGTGATGGGCCATGGACTAACTAGATATGGAAAAAGGTGGTGAAGATGGGAGGAGGTTATAGAGAGGGCAAAGGGAAAGATGTCAGTGGATAAGAAATCCTCATGAAGTCAAAGAACAGTCATGAAGGAAATGCTTGAACATCCAAGGTGGAAAAATAGGAGACCATGGATGGTCACCGTGTAAAATACTTGATTCGGTTCTTGTTGAGATGAAGCAGATCCAGTGGGGTGTAAGAGCCACAGTATAAGATCCATAGACTCATTGCCAAAGAGTAGGGACTCAATAGAGAGCATTATTATTAAACAATTACTAATATACTGCATCTACCTAAAAGGAACTTCCGACTGTGCTCTAAGCCCTTAGATCCTGACTCTTGGGCCTTCATCTATCTCCAAACACTCCTCTCTTTCTCCTTATTACCTTAGTTGTCTCCCTCTCCATACTGAGCAAGTGACAACATGCCATACACACACATTGCTAGCAGGCTTTCCATCACAGGGGGAATTCGCATCAAAAGCACCTAATTGGGCTATGAACTCTCATGGCTGGTGTATTTCTCATATAAGGAATTCAGGCCTCAGGAGAAAAGAAGCCACTGCTTCTGCATGAAATGCTGAGGGAGAGGGCAACAGGGACCAGTGTTTACAGCTTTAAAAGGACGAGGCCAAACCCAAGCCATTCCTCTTGGATTTATTATTCCTGGGAAAAGAAATGCTCCTGGCTGGGGGTTGTGCTGATTCAAGGGTGACAAGTGTCACTGGTAGGGGAGATCACACAGAAACTTCACAGTTTTCTTCACATTCTAGTCACGACATACTTTCCTCTCTTGGGGAAGGAGGTGTTTCTCAGACTGAGAAAAATACTGATGGGTCAAGGGATTAGCCATCCCAAGGAAACTGCATGACTTACAAGCAATCTGGGAAATATAAAGACAGAGTCAGAGTTCAGTTCCTCTGGTTAGAGCAGTTTCAGGTATAAAAGGGACCCCATTGAGAGACTGAAGGGTGGCCATGTAAGATACAGGAGTAGAGAACACTGAGCAGACATGAAGACAGAGAAATAAGATGGTCAAACTGGAATTCCCATTGCTCTTGGAATTTTCTTTTTTTTTTTTTTTAAGATTTTATTTATTTATTTGACAGAGATCACAAGTAGACGGAGAGGAAGGCAGAGAGAGAGAGAGAGAGGGAAGCAGGCTTCTTGCTGAGCAGAGAGCCCGATGTGGGACTCGATCCCAGGACCCTGAGATCATGACCTGAGCCGAAGGCAGCGGCTTAACCCACTGAGCCACCCAGGCGCCCCGATCTTGGAATTTTCTATTGCTTCCTAGATGTTCTGCTTTCCCAGCTTCCAGGCATGCTAACCTGGATGGATGATCTCTTAATTATTGAACTGCCTATAATTAAAACCACAGAAATACCTCCAGAAGTTCTACAGCAACTCAATATATCAGATGGTCAAGAGGAAAATGAAAAAAAAAAAAAAGGTAAAACTGAAACTTTCTGTGTCACCCTCTTAAGCTATCATATTGATGCATCAGTATTTCCTCTGGTCTAAATAAAGTACACAATGAGTAGTGCATCTACTTCAAAAACAAGAGCAAAAACTCCTGGGCCTCCTGGGGCTACCTACGTCTTAACAAAATTTTCTTCCACAAAAGGTAACTGTTGCTAAATGACTTCATCATCCACTGGAAAAAGACATTCCCTGAAGTTTAACTCACTGCCATGAGAATGTTTTCTGGAATGTCAAGCAGTTACTGACTTTGGGTCTGTGCTAGTACATCGTGACAAATATAGAGCACTATTTCCTACCACAAACAGTTCAGTTCACCTTATGGTGCCGAAGCTGGCTGAGCCAGATGGCAACGAGGCACAAACCCACTTACAACTCAAGAACAGTGTCCTCCACGGGATGGGACCCTGCAACAACTAGGTAAGTAAGGCCGGGAGTCCTTCATCTCGCCTACTATTTGGCTTTGTCTGGACATCCTCCATCATCATGAATAAGCCCCTTTGAAGACTTATTTCTAAATACAAACCCTGGCCTTGAATTTTAGAATAGCCTTGAGAAAGACATGATGTGGCGATTTCCTGCAACCCCAGATCCAGGCCGGGATTTTCCAATTCCACGGGAAATCTAACTGTTCAAAAACATACTTGAGGTTCTTCAAATCGATTCAATCTCACTAAAATCAAACAGATCTACGGTCTTCAATCACCCAGTTTCTGACACTGGATATGGAGACAGTGGCAAGGAAGAAAATGGAAACTGTCTTAATGTTTCTATATTCTTCACAAACTGTCAATGGGTGTTGTTTTTCTTACAAAATAAGTCCTTTGTCATGAAAGCCTGCTGTCATCATAAAAGATGCAGTCATCATGCATCTTGGACACAATGGAATATGGCACATGGTGCTATTTTTACTGGAAGGTATGGGCCAGAAACTGATTTTGATGATCCTGAATTGATTTCACTATAAAGAATGGTAAGTCAGATTATTTGAAATACCCTACCAAAAGTGCCTACCATTTAACGGCAAGCGACAGAAATCTTAGACCAGTCCATATTGATTTTTCAGGAGCACTTCAAGGCAAAAATTCCTTGACTGTATTAATTTTTTTTTTTTTTTAAGAGAGAGCGAGTAGCAGGGAATGGCAGGGAGGGAGAGAGAATCTCAAGTAGACTCCATGCTCAGTACAGAGCCCAATGTGGAGCTCAATCTCACAACCCTGAAGTCATGACTTGAGCCAAAAATCAAGAGTTTGGAGGCTTAACTGACTGAGCCACCCAGGCACCCCTGTGTTAAGCATTTTTAAAGTGTTCTCTGCATGTTACAGTAATCACAGTCCCATACTAGTTATACCTCAAACATATTACAGCAATCCCATAACCAGGCCCATACTAGTTACAGACTATCCATGAAAATATTATTTCTGACAGCAAGACTACACTAATCTCAGACCAGTTCAAAGCATTTACAGACCAGAACTTTATTCAAGATGTCACTTTCAAACAAAAAAATCAAGCTAGAAAAGGATATTAACTATAACTAAAATAAGAATATTCTAAAAAAAATAAAAATTAAAATAAAATAAGAATATTCTAATGTGGATCATAGAGTGGCTTGCCAACAAGGTTTTCCAAACATAGCTTAATTCCATTATATTTCAGTATTTTTCAGTGACAAAACATAGGACATCCACAGTAGGAACAGAGTTGGGGTAAGGCTCTGCCATTAGACCTAACCTCTAGACCTAAAGAGGCACTAGGTACAAGTCCAGTGACAGAAGAATTTTCAGCCCAGAGTCGGGAAGGTTTGAATAACATGGCTCAGGAAAGCAGTCAGCAAAATAAAGTATGGAGGTACAGGTAGGGGACAGGGCGAGAAATTCTGACCGAATAATTCTTGAAAGTCCTACTGCAGGCAGTTGGCCACTGAGATGTACAGACAGAAGTTACAGGGTCCCACTGATAGGAAAGAGGCTCAAAGTCTTTCCTCCAAATTCCTGCACAAGAAATTGTGAAGACAAGGCAAAAAGTAGAGGGACAGGAACCAGGCAGTTAAATAGATGAGGAACTCAGAGTCGGAGACAAAAGCAGAAGCCTGAGCCTTTGAACAAAGACATATGAAGCAATGAGAGTGACCCGTGAAGGTCTGGTGGGAAGATAAGAATGTAGAGCCCGCTGTAGTTACACCTAACATCCAGGACAATATCTGGCATGACAGGTGCTTCGTACATTTTGTTAAATCAAGGCCAATGTATTAATGCTAGATCACAGCAAACTAGGCAATTCGGGAGCTGTTACTATAGAGAAGGCATGGTGGCAAAACTGGACATCATGCAGTAGAAGAGATGAGGAAGTGTCAATGACTCAAAGACAGGCATGTACTGAGAATGGCAAATATACTAAGCATGGATTTCCACAAGCTTCCTTCCTCACTGATGATTGCCTAAATTTAAAGGTGAAGATTATGTTTAAGGGGCGTTGGAGAATATAGGTCCTATAGTTGGAACAATGTGGGACTTAGTCTCCCTAATTAAGGGCTTCTCCTTCTTTCCATGGCCAAAATTTAGCCCATGTACAATGTCCCTTTTCAGAGGCCATTTAGTTGGCTGAACAATCTTCCCTTATCTCCCTAATACTCATAGGCAAGGTTTTCTCAACCCATCATGATATTTGGAGGCAAGGAAGCTGCTATCCTGTAAAATATGAAGAGAATTCTCCTAGCATCTCCCATTGGGCAAGGATCCATTCATACTGCCACTACCTCCAGCCACCAATTCCATCATCATCACCCCAATGCAGTATCCAAGACAGAGGTTTTTATGGAACTCTGGTACTCCATCTTGAAGCATATAGGATCACCCTTAGTACTCTTTCCATCAGACCCTCCAACAAACTGAGCCACCCAGGCGTCCCTCATCAGACCCTCCAGAGAGCTGCTACCAAGTAACTGGATGTGAACTGGAATTGAAATTTATTTTCCACCCAGTATAAAATGGTTCCTGTACTGAGGCTTGGAATCAAACTCTACAGATTCTCAAAACATCTTTGACTTGGCCAAAAATCATGGGAAGCTACTGAGGTTACACAGTGGAGAATAAGCACTTTAGTAAGGCCCTGCTAACTCACAGGAAGAGGTAAGATGCAGTCCTCATGGGATAATCAAGTATCTAAAACAAGTCAACTCAAGGGTCAGAAAAAGGGCAGGGGAAAGCTCTGTCTTAAATATCTGTAAACATTTCTAAGGAAAGTGATAGAAAAGGTGGTAGGCTACAAATTCAGATTTTTCTGAGACTGCCATATTTCAGGGTCTGGACTGGTCCCATACTACTTCTCCAGGTGATCAGGACCTGGGAGCCTAACTCAGGGCATCTAACGTGTATGTGAGATTAAGGTAGACACCAAGGTGATGAATTACCACTGTAGAGTGAGAAAGAACCATAGTAGAAGCCAGAATCTTGGAAGACTAAATGTTCCATAAATTATCTCCCTGGGAAACTAATAATCAGAAGGCAAAATTACTTCTTGTCTCAAGTCTTCATGCATCTGGATACTGAGTCAAGCCTGAATCTGTCAATGGAAAGGTCAGTAGAGTCTTCTGTGTGTGGCTACAAGAAACAGGGGGAAATAAGACTTCTCATTCAACAGAAGGAGTCAGGCTGGATTACTAGAGAAAGAGATCTCAAAATGCTCCCCAACCATTTACATTTCATGAAATTCTCACAAAAGAAGAAACAATGCACTCTGAATATTATTCTATACATTCCTGTTCTAATCACTGGTGACCCCAAAAAGTTGGACTCACATGGGCACATACACCATGACTGAGGTCATGGGAGTGTTATGCAAAGTTCTTTTGCATCAAAATTTAGACCAACTAGGAGGCTGTCCCTTCCAAAGTAACTTAACAGCACAGCATTCTTACAAACAACCTGAGAAGAATTTTCAGTAAGTCCTTCCAGTAGGTCAGAAGATGAAGAAAGCAATAATTCCTTAGTGGTCTCCATAAGCACTTAAAGAGAAGATATTTGGTACTTCTGTGCATCTCTGTCAACATTAACAGGTCATATTAGCTAAAAAGTCAAAGGTAGCAGGAGATTCTGTTTTATTTTAGAGTTTATCTATATGAATAACTGTTACATTTTAGTTCCTATGGGATTCACGTTCTGTAAATGAAGGTGGAAACTTATTCTGCATAAGAATTTTTATGCATAATAAAAGAATGTGCTGGAAATAATTTACCCATTCCCTGTGTCTTCAAACAATACAGTCCTTCATCTCAATGGCATTAAATATGTTTAATTTCCACTCCATTCCAAACCCCACTTGAAGAAGCAGCTCCACACTTCATGTGGCTGACCATTCCTCATCCCTGGTTGACTAGAATAGTGTGGATACCAATCCCAAGCCAGCTAATGGATTCACTGGACAGGAATCAATTACACTAACTTGAGAATTCAAACGTCATGTTCAGGTAGGAATGAGATGGCCACAGTAGGCTTAAGTAAGTAAGTAAGAAAGACTCAGAAAGGCCACAACGGAGACAAAAGACGAGATTACACAAAAGAAACAGATACGGACCACGTAACTGCTCCCTGTCTGATTGTATCCTGATTCTCATGAAACCAGACTATGCTTTTGGTTCTGAAAAATCTCTATAGCCTTACAGTAACCACTCGCCCTTATCTGCCTCATCTCTATTTATCAGAATTAGTTTGACTGAATTTCTGTTTGTTAGATCCAAAAAAGACTTAATCGTAGATTTCCTAAACTGTGCTATATGATGGAAATTCAGGATCAATATACAACTGGAGTTCTCTTGCTAGAAGAGTTTTGGGAAGCAGCAAATGAGAAGGTTAGGTCTATATCTTATGGACTCGATGTCTATTTGCCTAGCACAGGACAAAAACAACAACAACAACAACAACTAGAGATTAACTAGAGATTTAAAACTGGTATTTCCCAAAACTAACTCCACAAAACACTGTTCCAGAAAGTGTTAATGACAATGAGTGTGATCTTTCATTTTCTTTAGGGTTAGTTTCACAAATTAACTGAATTACTTAAGGTCTGATTTAATATACCCCCTAATGAATAAACTCTGCTGGCAATTGTATACAAGTCCTTAAATAAAGTCTTTGACTATATGTCAAAAGAAAAATGCTATAACTTAGTTTATCTAAATCCATATTTTCCACCCAATAATCTCAGCTTTTTTTAAGATGATAGCTAATTTTTTAGATAAAGTAGTTGTTTTTTTTTTAATGACCTTGAAATCTTGTAAATCCAGTGTTCTGAGAAGAGAGTGACATTTGCAAAGACCAGATAGTTTAAATTCTTCAGGAACCTCTCTAAATGTTACAAAATTAAAATTCAGGTGACCACACCTATCATGATAAGCACTGAGTTACATATAGAATTGTTGAATTGTTCTGTTTTACACCTGAAACTAATACAACACTCCATGGTAATTAAACCTCACTAAAATAAATAATAAAATAAAATTTAGTTTCTAGTTATCTACATTATGTATAATAGATTATTTTGCTTATCAGGTAGTAGTCTCTCTCTGCTTCCATTTCCGTACCATTCACTTCTTCCTTCCATCCCTGGGATTGTGCTGTCCCAGAGCAACAGCAAAACTACTCTCAAATGACATCCTAATATGTTTTTCTCAAAGTCCTCACCTTTCTTTATCTCCTTGTCCCCAAACCTCCCATTTTACTGTAGGGAGAAATGAAACAATCTTACTTCCTCCAGACTCCAACTCCTCCCACTCTCTGGGATTTCCTGACCTTTCCTCCTCACTGACCTCTCTTCCTCCTCCTTATCCTTTGGCTCTGTGAACTCACTCTCAGAGATTCAACCATAACTTCTATAGGAATTCTCATTCTAATACTGAACCACCTCTAAGCTCTTGTACTAAATTAATCAAAGTTGGTAATCAAAACTCAACTACTTAACTACCATCTAAACCAGAAAAGGAATAACTTGGGAAACTGAACCAAGGAAACAGCCTCATAAAGCTGGGACACATAAAGGGCTATTCCACCAGTAAAGTATAAATGAGAATGATCCATTCATAAGAAAAGGGAAAAAAGAAAGAAAAAACTCCCCTGAATAATCCTAATCATGGCTTTTCCTTAGAGAGGGTCAAATTTATCCATAAGAGCATAGATTGCAAAAGCCAAAAAATTAGCAAAAAACAGGTCCCTGTTTTCATTGCCTTTGGGTACTATGCAAGAAGCAAATACAAATCCTACTTAGAAGGAAACCCTCAACCCAAATTAAAGAGGATTTTCACTGAGATAGTCCAGTTGTATTTGAGCCTATAATCCAACATTATACAATGTACATGGAAATGAGTTACCATGAGCCAGAGTTGAAAGCAACAATGAAAAGCAGAATAGAATCACGAGATCTTAAAATAATGGTATTTCTAGAAATAGAGTATAAAATAAGCATGGTTAAGACTTTTTTAATGGAGTATAGATTCAAGCGCATGAGAAAAGTGTAAGTTACTCCTAAGAAAGGTACATTTTTAAAAGAACAGAGTATCACTTTTAAAAGTAACAGCATTATCAAAATTTAAAACTCAGTAGACAGGAAATAAGAATTCTTGCCTGAAATAGACATTTGGAAAAATAAGCTAGATAGAATTAAGCAGAAAGAAGATATGGAAATTTTAAAGTGATATTAAGAGACAAGGAGGTTAAAATGAAAATATCCAATTACAGTTATAGATGGAAAGACCATAGAAAATTCGGGAAACATAGTATATAAAAGATGATGCCTGATAAATATCCAGAATTAATTAATTCTATAAATTCGGTGAATCCCAAGTGGGACACACAAAAAGAAATGGACAACTAGATAAACCATAGTAAAACCGAAGAATACCAAAGCCAAACGAGGCATGTTAAAATCATCCAAATAGAAAGGGCAGAATACCTGTAAAGCATGTCATTTGTACAAGTAGCAAAAACCTCAATAGCAATGATAGAAGTCAGATGATAAAACTGAGATATAACTCTAAACAAAGAATTTTATACATTAAAATATTCTTAAAGAATGACCTTAAAATAAACTCATATTCAGACTAGCAAAATCTGAGAGTTTATCACCAACAGATCCTCACTGTAGTGGTTTCTAAAAAATATGCTTTAGGAAGAAATTGAATCTAGAAGGAATGAGATACAAAAAGGAATGGTGAGGGAAAAAAAACACAAAATCGGGGCACCTGGGTCACTCAGTCACTGGGCATCAGACTTTGGCTCAGTTCATGATCCCAGTGCCCTGGGATCAAGCCCCGAATCGGGCTCCCTGCTCCACGGGGAGCCTGATACTTCCCCTCCCACTCCACCTGCTTGTGTTCCCTCTCTTGCTGTGTCTCTCTCTGTCAATAAATAAAAACTTTAAAACACACACACACACACACACACACACACACACACACTACACACACACACACACAAAATATATATGAGTTAATCTAAAACACTAATATGAAAAAAGAAGAAGGGGGATGGAAGAAGAGGGGGAGGAGTAATCATGGTAGTGGTGGTCGTGGCAGTGGTGGCAATATGGCAGCAATGGAAATGAGTCCCCGAGATCTCCTTAAAGAGAGAACCTGATGTGAGGTGACATCAGCAAAATGCAGAAGAGGAAGGCCCAGGCCCTTCCCACCTGGAAACACTGACTCAATAACAAAACATAGATCAATATCCTTTCTGATAAATCCAGAAAATGGTTAAAAGCCTGGTGTACCCCAACTGAGTATGAACCAAACCATATCAAAGCCAGTAGGAAAATCTGTGGCACTCACTTGCCATAGTCCCTCCCTGCCCCAGCTCAGTGAGGCATTATTGAGCAAAAACTCCCCAGCTGCTGACTTTTCCTTGGGAAAGGAAAGAAAAGGAAAAAAAAAAAAAAAAGGATGGCCAATATGCAGACTTTCTGAAGGGCTACTTGAGGAACTGGGTTTTGCCTTGCTTGAATCTAAGTGCTAACAAGAAGGGATGTTAGGTTGTGGGCTGCTGAGAACAAGAGGGTGTGGACTAGCACACACTCTCTCACCATAGTCCCTCTCCCTGGTTCACTGTAGAAAAAGTGAAAGAAAACTCCCAAGTCCTGGCTTCTCCTTGGGGAGGGAAAGAGTTGGGGAATGTGTATAATTTTCCATATTTTCAGGGGGATGCCCAAGGGACGAGTTTCTGTTGTGCAAGTCTCAGAACACTTATAAGGACACAGCATACTTTAGATGCCTTAGGGTTGCAGACTAAAAAAGAGACTTGGGTGGCATGCTACAATTTCAGAGGAACCACAGTATAACACACAGAGTGTTGTACAGCGAGGGGGCCTCTCTCTCAAGGGCAGGGAGAGAGGAGGGGCATGTACGTTCAATATTCTGGCACCTCAGAGGCTGCTCAAGGGACTAGTTCCTGTCACTACAGTCTCAGAGCACTGATTTGACACAACATACACTAGATACCTGGGGCTGGAGCCCAGCGTGGGGGTGGGGGTGAGATGCCAAGGGGAGGTGGAATGAGGATAAAGGTTGCTGGGAATTTGTGTCACTTCCAGAGAAACTGCAGTAATGCAGACAGACACCAGAGGGAGCAAAAGATTATGGGCTCCTGAAAAACAAAACTGGCAAATCCCTCTAATTGTAAATTTACACAAACCAGTCCAGATAATATACATCCACCAAAAAGGTTTGAGGAACCCCCAGGATATCTAGCCAGGATAACTGGTAACAGTATTTCCCTGTACAAAGCCAGAGCATAAAAACTGGAAAGGTGGCTGTTTTTTCAAGTACATGTGTACTTGTGAACAAGGTACACGAAGAAACAGGGACATATCGGTCCAATCAAAGAAACAAAATTAATCTACAGAACTGATCCTAAAAAAATGGGTATGTATGAGTTGCCTGATAAAAACTTCTAAATGGCCATTATAGAGATGCTCAATTAGCTCAGGGAAATTATGTTTGAACAAAATGAGACTAACATCAAAAGTAAAGAAAATATTAAAAAGAACCAAATTCTTCCATTGTATATATGGACCACATCTTTTTTTACCCATTCGTTTGCTGAAGGGCATCTCAGCTCCTTCCACAGTTTGGCTATTGTGCACACTGCTGCTATGAACATTGAGGTGCATGTGCTCCTTCTTTTCACTACATCTGTATGTTTGGGATAAATACCCAGTAGTGCATCTGCTGGTCATAGGGTGCCTCTATTTTTAACTTTTTGAGGAACCTCCACACTGTTTTCAAAAGTGGCTGCACCAACTTGCATTCCCACCTTTGGAGCTAAAGAATACAATAACTGAACTGAAAAAGAAAGAATTTATGTTCACTAAATTGAACAACAGCAGACTTGATCAAATCGAAGAAAGAATCATTGAACTCAAAGATAGGTCATTTTAAATTATTCATTCAGAAAAAAAAAAAGAAAAAAGAATGAAGAAAGCATAAGGAACTTATGAGACATAATCACGCAGACAAATATACAATTTTAAGTATCCCAAGAAGGAGAATAGAGAAAGGATCAGAAGGGCTATTCAGAAAAATAGCTAAAACTTCCAAAATCTGGGAGAAGAAATGGATATCCAGATTCAAGAAGTCACTCCTCCCCAGAAATCCAACTAGAATAAATGTAAAGCACTCAACACCAAGGAGCACCTGGGTGGCTCCTTCAGTTAAGTGTCTGCTTTCAGCTCAGGTCATGATCCCAGTGTCCTGGGATTGAGCCCGGCATCAGGCTCCCTGCTCAGTGGGAAATCTGCTTCTCCTTCTTCCTCTCTGCGCACACTCTCTCCCTCAAGTAAATAAATAAATCTTCAAAAAAAAAAAAAGTCCACACTAAAATACATTATAATTAAAATGTCCAAAGTCAAAAATAAAGAGAATGTCGAAAGCAGGAAAAAAAGGGAGGGGGGGGCAACTCATCACACACAAAGAGGCTCCCATAAGACTATGAGCAAGATTTATTTATTTATTTATTTATGTGAGCAAGATTTCTTTTTTTTTTAAGATTTTATTTATTTATTTGACACAGAGAGAGAGAGAGATCACAAATAGGCAGAGAGGCAGGCAGAGAGAGGAGGAAGCAGGCTCACTGCTGAGCAGAGAGCCCAATGCGGGGTTCGATTCCAGGACCCTGAGATCATGACCTGAGCCAAAGGCAGAGGCTTAACCCACTGAGCCACCCAGGTGCCCCTGTGAGCAAGATTTCTTAACAGAAGGTCATATATTAAGATTAAGTGGGATTTATTCCAAGGATGCAAGGATGTTTCAACATCCACAAATCAATCAACACTGATACAGCCCATTAACGAAATGAAAGATTTAAAAAAAAATACATGATCAGCTCAATATATACAGAAAAAAACATTTGACAAAATTCAATGTGTATTTATGAGAAAAAAAATCTCTCAACAAAGTATCTATAGAGGAAATGTACCTTAATTTAATACAGACTATATATGACCAACCCTAGTTAATATCATACTCAATGGTGAGAAGCAGAAAGCTTTTCCTCTAAGATCAGGAACAAGGCAAGGATGCCCACACTCTTCTCACTTTTATTCAACATAGTATTGAAACTCATAGCCAGGAAAATTAGGCAAGAAAAAGAAATAAAAGGCATCCAAAATAGAAAGGAAGAATTAAAACTGTCACTATTTGCAAATTACATGATACCGTATGTAAAAAATCTTAGAGACATCATCAAAAAAAACCATTAGAGTTAATAAATGAATTCAGTAAAGTTGCCAGATACGAATTTAATATGCAAAAGTCTGTGTATATATACACCACTAATGAACTATTAAAATAGAAATCAAGGAAAATAGAATCAAATTGCATCAAATTGCATCAAATAGGATAAAATATCTAGGAATCAATTTAATTGAGGAGGCCAAAGACCTGTACTCTGAAAACCATAAGGCACTGATGGAAGAAACAGAAGACATAAAGAAGTGGAAAGATATTCTGTGTTCACACAATGGAAGAATTAATATGTTAAAATGTCTATACTGCCCAAAGTAATATACAGATTCAATGCAATCCCTCTAAAATCTAATGGCATTTTCCACAGAACCAGAAAAATTAATCTTAAAATTTAGATGAAACCATAAGAGACTCCAAATAGCCAAAGAAATCTTGAGAAAGAAGAACAAAGCTGGAAGTATCAGCTCCCTGGTTTCAAACTATACTGCAAAGAAACAGTAATCAAAACAGTATGGTATTGGCATCAGAACAGACATATAGATCAGTGTAACAGAATAAAGAGACCAGAAATGAACCCAACCATGTATTGTCAATTTATGAAAAAGGAGACAAGAATATACCATGGGGAAAGGACAGTCTCTTCAATAAATAATGATGGGAAAACCTACATGCAAAAGAATGAAACTGGACCACTTCCTTATACCACATACAAGAATTAACTTAAAATGGATTACTTCAACATAAGACCAGAAACCATAGAACTCCCAGAAGAAAACAAATAGTAAGTTCCGTGATAACCATCTCAGCACTGGGTTTGTTTGTTTGTTTGGTTTTGCTTCTGTTGCCCTCACCTTTGGAGTCAAATAAAACAAACTAAACTGAGTAACTAAAAGCTCTGCACAGTGAAAGAAATCATTAACAAAAAGATAATCTACTGAATGAGAGAAGATATTTGCAAATCATATATCTCATAAGGGGCAAATATCCCAAATATATAAAGAATTCATACTACTCAAAGCAGGAAAAGAAACAATCCAATTAAAAAACGAGAAGACATGAATAGACATCTTTCCAAAGAAGATGTACAATGGCCAACAGACACATTAAAAGATGCTCAGGGCGCCTGAGTGGCTCAGTTAGTTGTGTCTGACTCTTGATTTCAGCTCAGGTCTTGATATTAGTAGGCTCAGAATATAGAGCCTATGATAGATAGATAGATAGATAGATACATACATACATACATACATATATACATACATACATACATACGACTCAGTATCACCAATCAACGGGGAAATGCCAATCAAATCCACTATATCCCTTCACACCTCTCAGAATGGCTAGTATCAAAGAGAAGAAATAACAAGTGCTAGCAACGATGTGGAGAAAAGGGAATTTTCATGCACCTTCAGTGAGAGTGTAAACTGGGGCAGCCACTATGTAAAACAGAATGGAATTTCCTCAAAAAAATTAAAACTAGAATGACCATATGATCCAGAAATTCCAATTTGGGGTATTTATGTGAAGAAAATAAAAACATAAAAATAAACAAATGTACTATAAGTATAACATAAATAAATAAAAATAAAAACACTAATAATTCAAAAAGATCCGTGTAAACTTATGCTCATTATAGCATTATTTACAGTAGCAAAGATAAGGAAGGAACTGTTTCCATGGATAGATGAATGGGTAAAGATCTGTTGCGCACATACATACACACACACACACACACACACACACACACACACTGCAATACTACTTAGCCACAAAAAAAGAATGAAATCGTGCCATTTGCAACAGCAGGGATGGACCTTGAGGGTATTATGCTCAATGAAATAAGGAAGGAGAAAGACAAATACCACTTGATTTTATTTACAAGTAGAATCTAAACAAACAAACAAAACAAAACCCAGACTCATAGGTACAGAGAATAGAGTGGTGGTTGCCAGAGGAGGTGAGCATTCTGGGGGCAGGTGGGGAGGGGTTGAATTGGGTGAAGAGGATCAAGGGGTCCAAACTGCTACTTATAAAACAAGTAGGTCATGGGGATGTAATGTACATAGGGAATACAGTCAATAATATGGTATTAACTTTGTATGACAGATGGTAACTAGACTCAGTGTGCTGGTCAGTTTGTAATGTTTACAAATGTCAAATCACTACACTATACTCATGAAAGGAACATAAAATTGTCAATCATACTTCAATTTTTAAAAAGACAAAAAACAATTAAAATGGCAATAACAAGTCCTTACCTATCAGTAGTTACTTTAAGCATAAACAGATTAAGCCCTTCCAATCAAGGACACAGAGCGGCTGAATGAATAATAAAACAAGATCCAATTATACAGTATGGACAAGAGACTCCCATTAGACTTGGGTCCACACATGGGCTGGAAGGGAAAGGATGGAAAAGCTATTCCATGCAAATGGTCACCAAAACAGTGGTGGATATATTGGTATCAGACAAACATAGATTTTGAGTCAAAAAATTTCAAACATGACCCCCCCCCCAAAAAAAAGGATATTATATAATGGCAAAAGGGTAATTCACCAGGAAGATAAAACAGAAATATACATGCCCCTAACCTCAGAGCACCCAAATGAATGGAGCAAACACTGACAAAACTGAAGGGAGAAACCGACAGCAACACAATAATAGTAGGAAATGTCAATGCCCTGATACCTGCAATGCGTGGGACGTATTGAAGATCAGTAAGGAACAGAGGACTTGAACTAACAAGTAATTGATGATGGGGTTCAGGTAAAACTCAAGATTCAACAACAATAACATATATATAGGGACTATGGGTAGAGTTTCATCATTGCACATGGTATCTGAGAAGGCAGCGAGAGAAACAAAGTTTTGAAAAGTAACTACTGAAAGATAAGATATAGAAACAAGAGTAGAAGGTGTCCACACTCCCGAAGGGGAACCTGCATGGAGTAAAATCAGACAGAGCTGAGTCTGAATCTCAATTCCACCAACTTATTAACAGCGTGACTCTAGACAAATCACAGAGCCTCAGTGACCTCTTCTGTAAAATAAAAATAACATCCACCTTCTAGAACACTGTGCAGATTGTCTTGGGCCATTTGGGCTGCTAGAACAAAATGCCACAAATCAGCGGGCTTATAAAATTGGTTTCTTACAGTTCTGGAGGCTGGAAGTTTGAGATCAGGTGCCAGCCTGGTGAAGTGAAGGCCCTCACAAACTTCTTGTATCTTCTTCACCCAGTGGAAGACACAAGGGAGCTCTCTTGGTCTCTTTTCTGTGGACACCAGTCTCATTCACAAGGGCGCCACCTAATGACCAGAGGCCCCCTCCTAATACTCTCACCTCAGAGATTAAGTTTCAACACTTGACTTTTGGGAGGAGGGGTGCAATTCAGACCATAGCAAGTATCCTTATTATCATCGCCTGTTAGCTATCTATCAAATAAACCCCAAATCCTTAAGGGCACCAGGAACATCCCATAGTTTAATCCAAGCCCACCCGTTCAATCTCACCCCTCACCACTCCTACACCTATATTGTATGATTTGCTCGAAATTCATAATGTATCATTCTCTGAAGAAAAAACATGTCTTCCTACTTCCATGCCTTCTACTCATACCTCAGCACCCACTACTTCCATAAACCTTCACTGATCATAAGTCCACATATTCTCCAGTATTCTAATACTTTAAGAGCCTGAGATCCAATTCCAGAATTCCCACAAGGTGGTTGTCCTGTGTGTGCAGTAATACTTACAGTGATGCAGAAGTCAGTACCAGCCCAAGTCATGAAGTCCTTACACAGGTATTTCTGACCACTAACAGAGGTGACTTTATTTTTTAACCCAAATCAGTCTTTTTGTGGCTTGTTCTTCCTTCAGATAGTTTTTAACCGTAGGACACATCTAATATCACTGTACATGAAAGCCTTTCAAATATCTACAGGATCAGAACGAGTAAGAGTGAGGGCCAGGGGTTTCGATTTTTATAAAACATTCCTGGTATTGCTTTAAGCCCTCTAAACCTTGAGATCCTCCTTTCTAATTTACTCCTCTTAATGTTTTGCTCCAGAATTGATCGCAGGACCCAACTATCCTGGCTTCAATCCTATAACCCAGTTCTAAGGTTTTAACTATTCTCTTTTATCCCTCTAAGTCTTTAAGCTCTTTGAAGTAAGAGATGATTTCTCATTTATCAGTACCCTTGCCCCTGCGCGTAGTGTAACTCCTTGTACAATAATACAGCATCACAGGTTGAAAGACTGTTTTAATTGCCTCCTCGTCACCCCATTAGAGACGGAGGGATTCCCTGCGCTAGGATTAAGGGATGGTCAAGCACAGCATAACTAAAACTGGGCACAAAAGAACAACAATTTGTTTGTCACTTGTACCCACGGCCTCAGGGAGGAGGGCAGTGCACACCACACAGGGTCACATGGGGGGCTGTGGCGGGGGGGCGGTGCACTCAGGAACAGAGTGAATGACCAGGGGCTCAGGGAAGCAGGCTTTGCGGGATCAAGAGTGAAGAGTGCCCTCTAGTTCCCACAGAACCACGTGATTGGCTCCTTTGGATAATTCCACGAGCTGGCAGAAAACTACCCAGGAATCAACAGGAGCTGTGCCTGGTCTGTTTGATAGGGAGAGCTGATCAGCTAGAGGACTTTATTCATGGGAGCAGAGTCAGAAAGGAACTTGCAATTAGGCTATTCCAGGCTCTCCTGGCTACAGATGTCAAAGCAACACATCGCAGTAATAGTAGGTCTGATACCAATAGGGCTTTTTTTTTTCCACTTTAATTTCAGCATTTTAAAGATGTCATCAAATTATCTCCTGGCTTCCACAGATTCTGTTTAAAAATCAATCATGATGGGGCGCCTGGGTGGCTCAGTGGGTTAAGCCTTGGCCTTCAGCTCAGGTCATGATCTCAGGGTCCTGAGATGGAGCCCCGCATCGGGTTCTCTGCTCAGCGGGGAGCCTGCTTCCCCCTTCTCTCTCTCTGCCTGCCTCTCTGCCTACTTGTGATCTCTCTCTCTCTGCCAAATAAATAAATAAAATCTTAAAAAAAAAAATCAGTCATTATTCTTTATGTTGCTCCTTCACAGATGATCTTTTTCCCCCTACTCTGGCTTCATTTAGTCAATGAAGATTCATAAGATTCTGATGTCCTGAAGTTTTTAGTTACCTGAGATTCTTGAATCAAGGGCTTGAGAGCTTTCATCAGTTTAGGAAAATTCCCACATAATTTCTCCAAACATTGCTTAATCCCCTTCTCTAGCCCTTCCTTCTGGGATAAAATTACACATACGTCTGAGTGTTTGCACACGATCTGTACCTTATACTTTCTTCTGCTTATTCTTTTCTTCTTCCTATTCTTTTTCCTTTTTTAAATTTTTTTAAATTTTTTTATAATGTTAAGTAAGTCTAATTTTATTATTAATATATAATGTATGCTTTGTTTCAGGGGTACAGGTGTGTGATTCATTAGTCTTACACAACACCCAGCACTCAACACAACACATACCCTCCCCAATGTCCATCCCCCAGCTACCTCATCCCTGCACCCCACCCCCCCAGCAACCTTCAGTTTGTTTCCTGAGATTAAGTCTGTTATGGTTCGTCTCCCTCTCTGGTTTCATCTTGTTTGTTTTTTTCCTTTCTTCCCTTATGATCCTCTGCCTTGTGTCTTAAATTCCACATATCAGTGAGGTCATATGATAATCGTCTTTCTCTGATTGACTTATTTCACTTAGCATAATACCCTCTGGTTCCATCCACATCGTCGCAAATGGCAAGGTTTCATTTTTGATGGCTTCATAATATTCCTGTGTGTGTGTGTATGTGTGTGCACGTGCACACATGCGTGAGGGCACATGTGCATGCGTGTACCCACATCATCTTTATCCATTCATCTGTTGATGGATGTCTGAGCTCTTCCCATAGTTTGGCTATTGTGGTTATCTTTTTTTAAGATTTTATTTTTTTGAGAGAGAGAGAGAGAACAAATGGGGGAGGGGCGGATGGAGAAGCAGACTTCCTGCAGAGCAGGTAGCCTAACCAGGGACTTGATCCCAGGACCTTGGGATCATGACCTGAGCTGAAGGTATGAACACTTAACTCACTGAGCCACCCAGGTTCCCCTTTTTTCTATCTTGAATTTCAGTCTGGATTTTTTTTTTTTTTACTAACTTATCTATGAATTCACCAATTCTGTCTTGCTGTGTGCAGTCTGTGATAAAATCCATCTAATGAGTTCTAATTTCAGATATGTTTTGGTATTCTCCAATGTCCATTTAATTCAGCTTACATTTCTGTGGAAATAGCCTATCTTTTTAATTATCATTATGTAGTCCATCTTTTTTTAACATGTTAACCATGACTAATAAAACCGAATAAAAATTTAAAAATCCACACATCTGGATCATCTCTGTGTCTGTTGCAATTGATGATTTTATCTTATTAGTGATTTTTTTTTCCCAGCTTTTTCACATCTCCAAATTTTCAGTCATGGGTTAAACATTATAAAGGATATATGGCTAAGTTTTCTGACTGATGTTAACTTTTATAAAATTCCAGGATGTTTGTATTAAGTTTTGTTATGGCAAACATTTTGAATTACCTGAGAGCTTGTCATGAATTGGTTTTAGCCTTCGTTAGGGTTGGTCTGTTTCAGTATTTTCCTTACTCATAGACCTTGGTCTTTATTCAGAGGGTGTGGTCTTTCCAGGTTCTCAAAATATTGGCAAGGCCTACTTTTAGTGGAGCACGTTGCAATTTATAAAGAATTTTCATGTACGTTGTTTTATTTAATCAAACAGGTTCTCCTACTAAGAGAACTAAAAGAGAGTATTCTACATGTACAACAAAAACATCCAAAAGTTCTCCAAATTTGCTAGGCTATTCCTTGTCCCAGGACTATTTATTCAAGCCACCATCATTCATTCATCCAATACATATTTATTATGCACCTACTGTATCTCCTGAGCACCATATTAGGCACTGGGAATACAAACTCAAATAATATACTTCCAAGAAGTCTAATGTAAAAGCTTTCATCTTCAGAAGAAAGGAAAAAATGTGAGGGCTAATAAAAAATTAAATGTCTTCTGTCTTATTTGTTTCAGCATTTTCTTTTTATGGTAGTTTGTTGGCTTGAATTTGCAATGCTTATGTCTACATTCTAAGAAAAATCTGCAAAGAGCTAATGTACAAATAAATGGTTCTTATTCACTGTAAATTTATTTATGTATCTTTTGTACATCTTTAGTGCACAGGTTCTGCATGTAGTATGCCCGCATCATTTCCTTACTCGAGGTACTTCAGGCTGCACAGATTTGCCATAAGGGTCTATGATGAATAGACAGAAATTAAGCCATAGAAACAGCTAAGACAAACCACATATCTTCAGGTCTTGGGATACATCAGAAATTTGTGGTTGGGACAAATTTGTTGCTGACATTTTTGAGATTGAGTTGGATTGTTATATGGCTTTATCAAAACCTGGAGCAGCATTTTAGAGACTAAACCCTACACAGAGCTGTAACCAGTCAGCACAGCACTGACAACTCATTTTGCAGCTGCAGCAAGAAAGAAAGAAACACACAAAAAATAGACATATTAGAAAATGCCATATCTAAAAGAAGAGATCTACTAGTTACCAGCCATTTTTAAAGTAAACGATTATAAGAGATATTAACCTGACATTATTTAGAAGTCATCTTTCTACGGGCACCTGGGTGGCTCAGTGGGTTAAGCCTCGCCTTCAGCTCAGGTCATGATCTCAGGGTCCTGGGATCAAGCCCGACATTGGGCTCTCTGCTCAGCAGGGAGCCTGCTTCCCCCCACCCCCACCTGCCTCTGCCTACTTGTGATCTCTCTCTCTCTGCCAGATAAATGAATAAAATCTTTTTTAAAAAGAAGTTATCTTTCTAAAACAATGGAGGAGGAAAGTCCCCCAGTGCTCTTTGAGTCTTCGAATAAGAACACTGAAATGTGTCTGAGACTCAGAGTCTCTTGAGTCAGATATATCCAGGTCAGTGGTATAACTTGGAAGGCATCACATTCCAGAGGTTTTAGTCTCCAAGAATACTGATTATCCACGTTGTTGCTCAGCTCAGGGAAAAGGTTAATTTCTCTACTAAGTACCCCTTTTATCTGTTCAGACTAGAATGCTATCCTAAACCGTGGCTGACTTTGTTAGGACCTGAAAACATGGTAGGTAAGTTCCCGAAGTACCTTCTCAAGGGGTAGAATTCATGTCCCTATAACATCTTCTACCACGGATAGACTGAGTACTTGGACTTGTAGTGATAGTTACTGTTTACTAAGCAGTTCCTATACCTGCCAGACACTATGTTAACCTCACTTAGTCAATTACAATGGTTTGATTACCAGCACACTTTACTGTTGAGAAAACCAAAGTATTGAAAGGCAAGTGGCTACCTCAAGTTATTGATTAGTAGAGCCTTCCTGAAGCTTAGTATTCTTGCTTTTCTGACCTTGAATCTACCACCACACTACCTAGATACCTACCTGGTGCTTGACTTTTTGATTCAACCTGACATCCTTAGGTCATCTGAACACACCTGGGATCGCAATATCCTTCACAAATGGGGGATTGCTCCCTCCGGGTAATTTCACAGGGACCAGCCTCCGCCACCAGGTGGGGGTCTCCAGCACCAGCCTCCCCTAACCGTTTGCTTCAGCTATACGCTGCAAGTCACAGAGCTGATGTTCACTTTTTAGGATCCCAAAACCACCTGTCCTACGTTTACAAAAGCTTCATTTTGTCTGAATCCCTATGTCATTTGTCCTCCCTAAATGTTCTGGCTTAGAGACAAGAGACCAGGATTGTGTTATTAACTTACTATATTAGCCTTAGGCAAGTCAGTTAAACTTGCCAGGTCATACTTTCCTCGCATAAATTTAGGGTGTTGAGCTGGTCCCTTCCAGCTATAAAAATCTGTGATTTTAAGATCAAACACAAAATTCTGATAGGAGGATTGTAATAAAATAGTGAAAAAGAAAGAAAATGGTCTGGTCTAGAAGATCTTGCTTATTTTAAAGCAAGTGTTTGGGGCTATTTTATATATGTTTATACACACTTAGAGACATTTAAAATGAGGACATTTTATAAGGTAAGAAACAAGAAAGCCCTCACACATGATATTTAAAATGTGGCTCCAGAGTTCACAACACCCTCATCATGTATAAATAGAACATAGCATTTACAACCACTTACTCTATAATATACTTCTTTTGGCTGAGAGGTAATGTTCAACTACATGAGTTTCTCAGAACACTGACCTTTGTTCTTTATGTTGTTGAATAAAGTAATGCTGTTTTGTAAAGACTTAGTGTCCTTAGGCACTCAATCTAATTATTACTGTGTTTTTTGTAAGTAATTATAATGGCTCCATTCACGGAGCACCCACTATTGGGTGTGACTCCATGCTTGGTAATTTACATACATAATCTCATTCTTCCAAAAGACTGCCAAATATTATTATGCCATATTACTCAGAAGAAAATCAGGCCTCAGAGAATTCAGTAGCTTAGCTGAACACCATTAAATAAGAAACCAAGATGAGAGCCCAACTCTGTCGAGCTCTGCTCTGCCATTCTGCCTCAAAATAACTCAAAATAAATCTGCTCGTTATTTAAATAATAATGATAGTAAAATTTATTGAGTCCTTATTGTGCAATAATCCTCATAAGCCTCCCAGCAACATTACAGCTAGGCACTATTATTATCTCCAGTTTACAGGTATGGAAACTAGATCAAAGAGAAGGTAAGCAACTTGTCCAGGGGTTATGCAGTGAAAAAAAGAACAATGCTTTCAAACCCCTTCCTGCAAAGTGCCTACCGTGTAGGAAAGTTCTAAAGGAAAAGTACTCAAGTTTCTTCTCAAGTTTTACAAATTGACAGTTAGGATGATTAGACTGACAAGACAATGATTACAGAGTCTCAACTCTGTCTTGACAATTGCTTCCATTCCCCACACTTTAGTTTCCTTCTTTTCTTTTCTTTTTTTTCTTAGATTTTATTTATTCATATGAGAGAGATTCCAAGCATGAGTAGGCAGAGGGAGAAGCAGGCCTCCCACTGAGCAGGGAGCCAGCCGCGGGGCTCGACCCCAGGACCTGGAGATCATGACCTGAGCTGAAGGTAGATGCTCAACCATCTGAGCCACCCAGGAACCCCCATGGTACCCTTCTTTATGGAAAGTATGTGAGGCGAGTTTCTGTGCCTTTTCCAGTGAAGTCAAAGACGATGATGGTGGTGATGATGACAATGATATTTTTAAAATGATTATTATATACTCAATGATTCCTATCATTTGACACATTACTCCACCATGGCAGAATACATATTAAAATTTAAACATCCAGACACCTAGGTGGCTCAGTCAGTGGAGTCAGTCTCCATCACTTGGTTTCGGCTCAGGTCGTGATCTCAGCTCATGAGATCAATGGAGCCCCACGTTGGTGTTGGGCTCCATGCTCCGCAGGGAGTCTGATTCTCTCCTTTCCCCTCCGCTCCTCCCCACGCTTGCTTGCACACCTTCTCTCTCTGTATATAAAACAAATAAATAAATCTTTAAAAATTAAATAAAATTCAAACACCAAAAAACATTTATTAGAGAAAGTGTAACTGATCACTCTGAAATCCTAAGGCTTGTTTTTTTCTTGAAATTATTGAAAATTGAGTATAAACACTCTGTTCAGCCTACAGAGAAAAACATAAGAAATATTTTGTCAAAGAAAGAAGAAAAACTTCAAAATGGGGAGCATAAATAATATATGGCCAGTTGTTAAAAATATGTTTTAAGTATCATAAAGTTTATGATAAACCTTAATTCCAAATAAACCCCTTGATGTTGTAAACATACACTGTGCTAGAGTGTTTAAAAATACATACACAGAATCAAATTCTCCATTGCAACATTAATTTTCCATTACCTTTTCAATAGCATCCTATGAAAACATACACATATAGAAGATGGATACTTTATGACAGCAAAACATTGGAGCCAGTGTAATGAGGTTTATGTCAGTGTTTCCATTTAAGCTACTTTTTTTCAGTAGTTAATGACCGCACATAAAAATGCAATTAAGCGAAATCTGGCATCTGTGTTCTCAGTAACATTTTTTAAAAGTGGGGGGAGAAATGCAACTGGTGATCACTTGGAGGAAGATTTTTTCAATTATTTTTGAGGAACAGGTACTGTAAAGGAAAGTTAAATAAAAGCTTTTGACAATTAGATTTATAATATATTTTGGAAGTTTTTGCCAAATAAATTAAATCCCTTTTCCCATAAAATAATCTGTGATTTCAGACACTTTGACATGTACTATTTTCCCAGATATGACATGCATCAGCAGTGACATTAGTGTTTTTCTACAGTCCCTTCTCATAGGATTTGGGAGTCCAGGTAGTCCTAGAAAGGTGGTCTAACAAAGAGTAATAATGGAATTAAAAGTGAAATGAGACTCAACTTAGAATTATACCCTTGAAAACTGTTGACAAGAGTTGGGAAGTCACATCAGTGTCAGCTCTGCCGCTGGCTACTCTGTGTGAGCCAGACAAAGTATCTAATGTCTCTGTACCACATTTTTAATCTGATAGTAATAATAGTGCGTGTCGCATAGGACCCACTCATTCAAAAACTTGAGCACCTACTGGGGCAAACCGTTATAAGCCATACTTCCTGGGACTTCCTTTATTAAACTACAGTAGAAGGTATTCTTAAATCACGGAAAACTGTTCAAAATGAAGAAATGCTTAGTGATGACGTGTTTTAAAAAGGGTGTTTGTTTTGGCAACTGGTCAGTTCTCTTAGACGGCAGGATGAAGAGCAGCAAACCATTTCAAATCATATTAATTACCTGGCTGTGGAAGAACATCTGCCTGGTTTAAATGCGATAAATTCACAAAACCACCCGCAAGCGGGCAATGTTTAATTCAACAGATATTCGCTGAGCCTCTCCTTTATTTATGGCGAGTACCAAAGATCACATCCAATATGGACTGGCTGGAATATCTTGAAAAGGGTAAGATTTTCACTCAGAGGAAGAGAAAAGAATGCATTCTAGGTAGAAGAAAAAAACATTCACTAAAGAACACACAAAATAGCCAAGAATATGTTTAGTTGTCACAAAAGGTTCAAAGATAGTGGAAAAAATGAGTCTGGACAAGGTGTAAGCCAAATTGTGAAGAGCCCAAGAAAGTGTTTACACAGGATCCAATGAAAGATGTGTTGACAGTTTTTCCAAAGGATTCAATGAAATAATACATATGGTAACTTTTAGCATAGTGCCTGCCACATACTAACTACTAAAACTACTAGCCAATCAATTAATTATTTATTTATAATTTAATTACACCCCATTCTAACCACTAACAAAATAATACCAACATAAACAAAGAAGCCCACACTTGCTCCCACCATATCACATGCTTATTATAAATTTAAGACTAATTTAGAAAAGCATTTAAATCCATTTTAATTGGTTCCACAGACTTCTAGGAATCAGATTTTTTTTTAAGATTTTATTTATTTATTTGACAGAGATCACAAGTAGGCAAAGAGGCCAGCAGAGAGAAGAGGAAGCAGGCTCACCGCTGAGCAGAGAGCCTGATGTGGGGCTCGATCCCAGGACCCTGGGATCATGACTGAGCCGAAGGCAGAGGCTTTAACCCACTGAGCCACCCAGGCACCCCTAGGAATCAGACTTTTTAAACAAGTTACAAATAGTTCCTTCAGTCACCTAGACCTGGTCTTGATCTGGGAGCAAATGACACAAAGTGGCAGATATTGGAATTCACCAAAATATGGTCAATATTTTAATATCTATAGAAAAGAGCTGGGGGAAGATAAAGAGCTCAAAGCTGGGAGAACAGAGCCCTTTTCTGACAACTGTTCATATAACCCTAACGGCTCAGGGTTAATGGACAGTGTTAGGGATGGTGACAACTACTAGCCTTGGGGAATTCTCAAGGAGGCACTTCCTGACATCCTTAGAGAGAGGTGTCGTACCTACTGTGTGGATCACCACTACGTTCAGTGCTTGGCACACAGTAGGTAATTGGTAAGATGACAAAACAAATCAACAGAGGCACATGGAATCAGGGCCAACCATCCTTTCAGACCAGAGGGCAGTAGGAATCCTAGGTTTGGATTCTGGGAAAAGAAGCTAGAGCCTGGTCTGGTCAGGACTAGGAGGAAGGTGTCACTCGCCCTACAACCTCTCAGTGCAAATGTTGATGATACAAAAGGTGAGGTATTGAGGAGAAAACAAAGGAAAAGAGAGCAACAGATCTCTAGGAACTGGACAATAAGATAGAAACTCAAGAAATTAGATATAAGTGGAAAGCAGAAGTCAGAAACTAGAAAAATCCCCAGAGCTGCAGAGGGTAGCTTCTAAAAGTCTTGGAAGGGTGCCAGGGGGTCTCAGGAATCAGTTAAGAGGCATCTATTACAACTCTCTTACCTGGCTGGATGAGACAGACTTTAAAGACACAAAGATGTGAGAAGGTCAAGAAGGGGACTCAGTAAGAACATGAACAATGGCATTTGATGAGAACCAAAGTTCTTGAAGGAGATGCCGAAAACACAGTTGGAAAAATGGGTTGGAGCCTTTGACAGCATCCATGTTACCAAAGCCAGATTTTAATTGATAAAACCTTCGAGCACCTCTGCAAAGTTTGTGAGCAGGGGAGACTCGATCAAAGCTCTGTTTCCAGGTTCAAGAAAGTCCACATCAGAAAAAAGAAGGGAGAAGGTCAAGTTTGTATAGGAGTCCAGGCAAACAAAACTGAGTCACCAAGTCAGGGTTGTGTCCTTGGAAATGGAGATGCAAATCCCAGCAGCACAGACATCCAGGTACAGAAGCAACCTCTTAGCACTTAGAAACTTCAAAGAAATGTGCACACATAACCTTCCTAAAAAGCAACTACGTAAGGGGATCTGAATCCTGCCTACCTTTGTACCCCATCACAAGTCTCAAGAAACTTTCTCCGCACAAGTAGCAGTAACGCACCCCACACAGTTACCTACCCACGGAACCTCACAGAATGCTACTCCTTGTCACCAGAATGTCCTCTCCCCACCTTCTTTATTCTCGTGCCTCAAAATTCACCTCAGCCTCTGATGTTCCCACAGTTCTCTGACCTCCCACAGTCTGTGTCCTCCCCAGCAGCCTTCCACTGTCTGCCTCGGTCCATGCCCCATGCGAGGTGCTGATTCACCTTTCTGCTCTCCCTCCTGGAGCTTGTAATCCATCGGAAGGAAAAGAATTGAACACACAGACTAGAAGCACAGGCTTCTTTTCTGCAGTTTACCACCCACATAACATCCTCGGGCCCCTCTCTCTTCTGCCAAATGCATGTAATCCCTATGTCACAGGACGAATGCAAAACACGAGAGACAGACAGCAGCTGGAAACAGATTAAAACAGAAGCATTGACTCTGTCAGCTCTTTCCTTGGCACTTCTGCTGTGTTGCAGATGGAACAACGAAGCCGACCTGGCTACTTGCCCAAGGTAACCACCAAAGTCGAGGACTAGAACCAGACTTTCTATCAAGCTCTCTAATCTCCCAACCTCCTTCCATGCAGTCAGGTCTCTTGGCAGTGGACCTCCCCAACAGCGGACGAGGACCATACATCCACAGAGAGATACCAAGCTCCTGAATCAATGGGCCATTTCTTCCCACAGATATCAGACAAGAAAAAAATGTGAAGAGGGAGCAACAGAAGTACAAACTGAACTCAGTGTATCATTGTGGCCAGAATAAAAAAAGAAAAAAAAAAATGGGGGAGAGAAGCTTTTTACTGATTAATAATTAGAACTCTCCTCCTTTTCCTTCTAATTCAAGCCAAAAATTTATTTCCCCCCCTTTGGTAATGAATCAAGTGATTCATGAGTATATTGGGGAATCTGTCTAGGTTTGGAGTTGGCTAGCAATATACAAAAGTGGATGTGGTTAATTAAGTAAAAGGAAAAAAGAAATGAATGCCTGCTATCAGATCTCTATTTGCACTCCTTTTTAGTAACTGTGTCATCAGCCAAAGAAATTCAATCAATAAAACCCAGGAAAAACTATCCATTTGCAGAATCCACTTACAATACATAAACATGAGCCAGGCCTTTTTCTCCATGCAGCGGGATCACACTGCCCCACAAACGAACACATTCCTTTATGATTCCACTGCATTTCATTACACCAAAAAACTTAGTTAACATACTTTACACTGATGTTCTTCTTTACAATTACATCTCTTGCCATAGTAACTTGCAAATATATTTACAGCATTATGCTGTAGGCAGGGAGGAAGAAAAAACATAAAGCATTCTTTCAGGACCCTAATGAATCTTAAAATTGATTATAAATACATTACAGTTTATGGATTCTGATGCTTAACAAGGCATTTTAATTTCTTTTTCACTGTTCCAAAATTAAGTTGCCCAATATGCAGAGGATAAATGGGAAAATGTCACTTCCTCTATTCTACAAATGAGAAAAACTAAAAATGATGATGCTTTTCACTTAAAGAACTCTTGGTAACTGACACATTATCCAAATAATGTTGTCACTGACTATCCAGACCCCGCCCCATAATGTGCCCATTTATAACTCTGCACCCTAAGTGGCTTAGTCCTTCCTCTACCATGGAACCCCTCTCCAGCCATGGTTCCTGGGAGTTAGGAAATGTCACCGGAGCAGTGGCAGCCCATCGACAGGCCAGTCAGTGGCCTCCTCCTGACCAAAACTTTGGACTGGTCCCATCTCATTATTCTCCCAAACTTCTGACACTGGGAAAAGGAGATGCTGGGTCATTAGATGTGACGCTCGTAGAAAAATATAATATGAAAGTGACTGAGGGACATGGCAAGGCAATGATACATGTGTCCCAAAATAAAGAAGAAGCAAAAACGATACTGAGTCCCTGGGAAGGAAGCCAGTCATTGGGAGATCATGGTATTATCCAAGGAGAAGCAGAGCGGGCCAAGAGACCAGATCCTAGAGAAGACACAGTTCCTGAGATTTCCAATCTGTGAGTCCTCACAACGAACGTCTTTTGATTTAGTGCATCTCTGCCTGCAGTTAGAAACATGGTGATTTCTAACATAGTATTTATTGGATAATTGGTATGGCTATTTCAGAATTAAGGAAAAGAAACAATTTCACAAAATGTAGAATTCAGAAATATAACAGAAAGGAAGGTTTCTCCTCTTCAAACATCAAAAGAAATACACAACTTATGGGTTATATTCACACACAAAAATACATGTTTGTCTGAAACCAGCTGAAATGTGAAGCCTGGGGCTCATATGAAATAGAAATTCTTATCAGGGGGTGCCTGGGTGTCTCAGTTGGTTAAGCGACTGCTTTTGGCCCAGGTCATGATCCCAGGGTCCTGGGATCAAGCCTCATGTTGGGCTCCTTGCTCAGTGGGGAGCCTGCTTCTCCCTCTCCCTCTACCTGCTACTCTGCCTGCCTGTGCTCTCTTTCTCTCTGTCAAATGAATGAAATTAATTAAAAAGAAAAAGAAATGCTTATCCGATGTATTGCTTTTTCTATGTTGCATAATAAATTACTACAAATTTATTGGCTTAAAATGGAACCGATTTATTATTTCCATTTCTATATGGCAAATTTGGGTATAGCTCAGCTGGGTTCTCTGCTCGGGGTCCCAACAGCTGAAATCCAGGATATGTTCCCATGGGAGGCTAACCTAGGAAAGCATTCCCTTCCAAGCTCCCTTAGTTGGCTGATTCATTTCCTTGTGGTTGGAGGACTGAGGTCCTCAGCTGCTAGCAGCCATACCTCTACAAAAGGAGTTCACAATATGGCTGTTTGCTTCTTTATAGCCATCAGGAGACTGTCTCTCACCCTAGTCCATGAAGACAGAGTCATATACTGCAACAGAACCATAGCAATGACTATCCCATCACCTTCCAAATGTTCTGTGGACTAGAAGCAAGTTCCACCCGTTTTCTAGAGGAGGGAATTAGACAAGAGCATGGGGCCACCAAGTTTCATCTCCTAACTGGTTCTGCTACTTCAGACAATTACTATCAATGAGTACTGTGCTTCTCCCTTTTCTGTTTGCAAAATAAGCGACTCAAAATTCTTCTACCTTGGAAATTTCTTCAGAAAATTCGGAAGAAATATTAGCTCAACATCCCCTTCAACATATGTTGTTTCCTGTCTTGCTAATTTTGGCCATTCTAAGTGGTGTAAGGTGGTATCTCAATGTAGTTTTAATTTGAATCTCCCTGATGGCTAGTGATGATGAACATTTTTTCATGTGTCTTTTAGCCATTTGTATGTCTTCATTGGAGAAGTGTCTGTTCATATCTTCTGCCCATTTTTTGATATGATTGTCTGTTTTGTGTGTGTTGAGTCTGAGGAATTCTTTATAGATCCTGGATATCAACCTTTTGTCTGTACTGTCATTTGCAAATATCTTCTCCCATTCCATGGGTTGCCTCTTAGTTTTGTTGACTGTTTCCTTTGCTGTGCAGAAGCTTTTGATCTTGATGAAGTCCCAAAAGTTCATTTTCGCTTTTGTTTCCTTTGCTCTTGGAGACATATCTTGAAAGATGTTGCTGTGGCAACAGGTTACTGCCTATATTCTCCTCTAGGATTCTGATGGATTCCTGTCTCACGTTGAGGTCTTTTATCCATTTTGAGTTTATTTTTGTGTATGGTGTAAGAGAATGGTCGAGTTTCATTCTTCTACATATAGCTGTCCAGTTTTCCCAGCACCATTTATTGAAGAGACTGTCTTTTTTCCACTGTATATTTTTTCCTGTTTTGTCGAAGATTATTTGACCATAGAGGTGAGGGTCCAGATCTGGGCTCTCTACTCTGTTCCACTGGTCTGTGTGTCTGTTTTTATGTCAGTACCATGCTGTCTTGGTGACCACAGCTTTGTAGTAAAGCTTGAAAGGGGATGTGGAGAAAGGGGAACCCTCTTGCACTGTTGGTGGGAATGCAAGTTGGTGCAGCCACTTTGAAGAACAGTGTGGAGATTCCTCAAGAAATTAAAAATAGAGCTTCCCTATGACCCTGCAATTGCACTACTGGGTATTTACCCTAAAGATATAGATGTAGTGAAAAGAATGGCCATCTGTACCCCAATGTTTATAGCAGCAATGGCCATGGTCGCCAAACTGTGGAAAGAACCAAGATGCCCTTCAACGGACGAATGGATAAGGGAGATGTGGTCCATATATACTATGGAGTATTATGCCTCCATCAGAAAGGATGAATACCCAACTTTTGTAGCAACATGGACGGGACTGGAAGAGATTATGCTGAGTGAAATAAGTCAAGCAGAGAGAGTCAATTATCATATGGTTTCACTGATTTGTGGAGCATAACAAATAGCATGGAGGACAAGGGGAGTTAGAGAGGAGAAGGGAGTTGAGGGAAATTGGAAGGGGAGGTGAACCATGAGAGACTATGGACTCTGAAAAACAATCTGAGGGTTTTGAAGGGTTGGGGGGTGGGAGGTTGGGGGAACCAGGTGGTGGGTATTAGAGAGGGCACGGATTGCAAGGAGCACTGGGTGTGGTGCAAAAACAAGGAATACTGTTATGCTGAAAGTAAATTTAAAAAATTAAAAAAATAATAAAAAAATAAAATGAAAAAAAAAAAGAAATATTAGCTCAAAATGCAAAATCCCACACAGACACCCTGTAGTGTAAGAGCTGAAGGTAATCTTTGCTTGACGAGGCACCTATTTCAAAGAGGCATCCACTTCAAACAGGGGTTTTGTTTTGTTTTGTTTTGTTTTAAAGTAGGCTCCCCACCGGCATGGAGCCCAATGCAGGACTTGAACTCATGACCCTGCGGTCAAAGACCTGAGCTGAGATCAAGAGTCAGATGCCTCACCAACTGAGCCACGCTGATGCCCCAAACAGGACTTTCTTGAATAAACACATTGCAAGCAATGTTTATCACACAAGACTAAGAGTCAGGCCACCACCACCAACAACCCCCCAAGGCACCTTTCTTTTAGAGATGTTGGTTGATTTCTAAATTTGGCCACCCCTCTTTTCTCGTTCCCACACTTTAAATTCTCACTCTTAGATTTTAAATTCACCAATAAAGAGTGAGGTGGCAAAACCCCAGGCCTCCATCCCCAAACCTACTAAAAGAAGAAAGCCCAGCCCACCCACTCTTGTTCTCTCTCTCTCTACCTGTGATCCCACTGTGGCCCCAGGGATGCTGTGTAATTTCTAGGTCTTATAAGTGATATTAGTGATAAACCTTTAATTGTCCAATGTTGCTTGATGGTGTTGCTGAAGGGTGTCTTGCAATCCTATAAGAACCAAAAGGGATGGACCAGCCACAACACTGGTTATTAATAGGCTGAAACAGCACAAAACACACCCTCACTTGCCAAAATCAATACAGATTACCAAACTGCAAAAATGTTCTTACGAAATTAACACTTTTAAAGGAAATAAAAATAACTTTAAAGAGAACAAATCCCATAATCCCAAGGCAAAACTGATGAACATTCTACATAATATTTTCCACTCATCATCCAGAAAGATGACAGATAGATAGATGATAGATAGATAGATACAGATTCATGTATTTATGTTTATACAGTGGTTGTCATAGCACAGAAACAAATGAGATAAGCTTTTCCCAATATGGTCTATTAGGTTTCAGTGCCTAAAAATTCCAGCAAGTTGATTCATCATAATGTAAAATACCATGCTCCATTAGAGATCAGATTTGCTATTAGGTATTGACATAAATAAAATTCCTCAGGAACAATTTGTAAAAAGTGGGAATTTTGAGCCAAGATATAAAATCAGTACATGTTTCTTGAAAAGCACTGCCAAGCAGTTTTCAAAAAGTAGCTTACCAAGCACCTGGGTGGCTCCGTCGGTTAAGCATCTACCCTCCGCTCAGGTTGTGATCCCAGGGTCCTAGGATCAAGCCCTGTGTCGGGCTCCCTGCTCAGGAGGGAGTCTGCTTCTCTCTCTCCTCTAGTTTGTACTCTCTCTCACTATCTCTGTCACTATCTGTCTCTTTCTCTCTCTCAAATAAATTAAATCTTTCACAATTAATTAATTAATTAAAAAGTAAATTACCTAGTTATATAAGGCCAAGGCCATGTGAAACTATTTAACTTCATTAAAACATCAAGTATGAGCTATTTTTTGTGAATTTAAAGGTTGCAAAATGAAAGCTTTTGTTTTAAGTCACATTAGTTTAATCACTAGTAAGGCTGAAATAGCCTATCTGTATTTATGTATAGGTTGTATTTTTATTAATGTAAATTATGTTCTTGATCATTTTTCTATTGATGTATTTCTTTTCAATCCATAAGAGCTCATTATGGGTCATAAAATGAAGTTAATTTTACCTAGCAATTTCTTTTTCAAAATGCATTCTATACTAACGTATTTTATAAATCAATATATTTATGCTTTTTAAAAAATGATAGAAATAGACTAAAATTAAAAGAAAAACAAGTGCTGTTCAAGTGCAAACACAGAGAAAGCAGGAGTAGTAATATGAATCTTTGATGAGGCAGAATTTAAGTTAGAAGGATTAAACATGACAGAGAAAGGCATTATACAATAATACAAAACATGATTTATATAAGGAAGATTCAATTTCAAAAACATATAACTTAAAAGTTAAATAACAAGTATGTTAAATAAACAAAGCAAAGCAAATCAGAAGTAAAATAAACAAAACAAAATAAATAAAAACTAATAGAAATGCAAGGAGAAATTCAAAAACAACATAATCAGAGAGACATATTAATCTTTCAAAATACCACAGAGCTAGTACATTAGAAATATGTAACCACATAGAAAAATTAAATAATATAATCAATAGAAAAATTGAATAATACAATCAGAAAACAAGACATTATAAAAATGCATAATATACAATTTCACATACTATAACTGGAGAACATTTTATTTCTTAATGTCCACAGAACATTTTTTTAAAAAAATCACATACTTGAACACACATACACACAATGCTTAAAAATTTCAAAACCCAACAAATTCTATGGGCCACTTCTGATTATAAACCAGTAAGTCAGAAAAACATAATAAAGTTAATAAAAATAAACCTCTTTGGAAATTGATAATTATTTTCCTAAGTAATCCCTAGATCAGAAAATCAATGAAAACTGTAATTACTAATTATCTATAAGACAATGAAAAAGAGATTAGTTAATATCAAAACCTCTGGGTTTATACTGTATCTTACAGAAAAATGTACAGCCTCAAATATTATTATTAAAAAATAAAAACTGGGGATGTCTGGGTGACTCAGTCGCTTAAGCCTCCAACTTCTGATTTCAGCTCAAGTCATGATCTCAGGGTCCTGAGATGGAACCCCAGGCTGGGCATGGAGTCTACTTAAAATTCTCTCTCTCGGGGTGTAAGAGAGGTGATTTTCTCACCTCAGTGAGGTGGCTCAGTGGGTTGGGCCTCTGCCTTTGGCCTGGGTCGTGATCTCGGGGTCCTGGGACCGAGCCCCACGTCGGGCTCTCTGCTTGGAGGGGAGCCTGCTTCCCTCTCTCTCTCTGCCTGCCTCTCTGCCTGCTTGTGATCTCTCTCTTGGTCAAATAAATAAATAAAAAATCTTAAAAAAAAAAAAGAAAGACTCTCCCTCTCCCTTTGCCCATCCCCCGTGCACATACTAATGCATGTGCACTCATGCTTTTTTTCTAAAAAAAAAAAAATAATAACAGAAAATGAATAAATAAAAACTGAAAATAAAGGAAACAAGTATACATTTTAAATATTTAAAAAGAAGCTACAAAACAAACCAAAAGAAAATAGAGTACAGAAATTAACAAAGGAAAAAGCTGATGAAATATATAATGGAAAAATAACAGAAAAAAATAAAAAATTTCGGGGTGCCTGAGTGGCTCAGTGGGTTAAGCCTCTGCCTTCGGCTCAGGTCATGATCTCAGGGTCCTGGGATAGAGCCCTGAATCAGGCTCTCTGCTTAGCGGAGAGCCCGCTTCCCCCTCTTTCTCTGCCTGCTGCTCTGCCTACCTGTGCTCTGTCTCTCTCTCTGTCAAATTAATAAATAAAATCTTAAAAAATAATAATAAAAAATAAAAAATTGACTCTTTGCTAAGACCAAAAAAATACATGAATTCTCACAAGTCTGATAAAGAAGAAAAGATGAATAGTTAACGTAGACAAAAAGAAATTAAAACAGAGACATAACAGATATAGAGGAAATTAGAAAAAAAGTTTTAAAATATTATATGCAATTCTAAGTACATATGTGAAAGCCTAATATAAATGGTTAATTTTCTAGAAAAATATAAACTACCAAAACTAATGAAACAAGTAGTAAAACCTGAACAAACCACTAATGATGAAGATTATGAAGGCAATTATCATAATTTTAAAACTAATTATTTTTAAAGGTACTAGGCCCAGTTAGATTTACAACTGAACTCTTTCCAGCATTTTCCTTTTAGTCTAAATTTTAGGCAGCTAATATACAGTACAATATTGGTTTTTGGAGTAGAATTCAGTGATTCATCACTTACATACAACACTCAGTACTCATCGCAAGTACCCTCCTTAATGCCCACCACCCATCTAGCCCATCCCCCAGCCACCTCCCTCCACCAACCCTCAGTTTGTTCTCTATCGTTAAGAGTCTCTTATGGCTTGTCTCCCTCTTTCCCTTTTTTCTTTTCCCACTTCCCATATGTTCATCTGTTTTCTTTCCTAAATTCCATATATGAATAAGATCATATGGTACTTGTCTTTTTCTGATTTATTTCCCTTAGCATTATGCACTCTAGCTCCAACCATGTCATTGTAAATGGCAAGATTTCATTCTTTTTGATGGTTGAGTAATATTCCATTATACATATATACCACTTCTTCTTTATCCATTCATCAGTCAGTGGACATCTGGCCTCTCTCCTTAGTTCAGCTCCCTCCATATTGTTGATAATGCTGCTATAAACATCAGGGTGCAGGTACCTCTTCAAATCTGTATTTTTGTATCCTTTGGATAAATACCTAGTAATGCAATTGCTGGACAGGGTAGTTCTATTTTTAACATTTTGAGGAACCTCTATACTGTTCTTCAGAGTGGCTGTAACAGTTTGCATTCCCACAAACAGGACTCAAATTCCAATGTTATTTAAATTATCCTTAATCAAATCTATCAATACTTGCAATAGTTCAAAAGAATGATACATTCTTCAAATGTACATTTGAAGATATATCTACAACTATGATCAAAGAGGGAACCCAAAAGAGATCAAGAAATATAACAAAAGAATTGCATCCAAACTTAAAAAAAAATTCATATTTATGTATGATTCTATAAATGGTACTAAAAGTCACTTTATAAAATTCAGCAATAATTTCTACTAAGAGTCCAAAGAAAAATTGAAAGGAAATAAATAAAGATTATGTAAAAAGATAAACATTATTAAAGTCAGGATGAACCTTTATCACAATTATTAGCCAAAATTGAGTTTTGAGATTCTAATATATGAAGACAATATATCTAGAAAATTAGACCTGGAAAATTCAAGATCCTAAAAAGAAAGCTGCTGCAATTTATAAAGTAATTTGATAAGGTGAGGTATGTCATATGCAAAACTAACATTTTATGTCTAACAAACATAAGAAATTAAAATAAGAAAACAAAATTGTTACCCAGAATTGCTATTCACTATTCACAATAGTGAAAAAGACAATGAGGTATTAAATTCGATTCTCAAATACAAAATAAGATTTTAATAAGTCAAGAGGCAAACCATGTCCTTGAAAAGGAAGATTTGATGCCAAAATACTATAAATATATGCCCTCCCAATGCTTATACATTGAAAGCATGTATGTTTCATTTCTTCATTTCTTCTGGATTCAAGCAATCCAGTTAGAATCATAATCACTTTGATGAGGTTAAAATAATTTTTAATATTCATGTGGAAGAATAAATGTGTAAGAAGAGAAAAAATAAATGAGTAAGTTGAAGACTTGCCAACCATCTACTAACACTATAACATCATCTTAGTCAAACAAGAAATAAACAAATAATTCAGTAGAATGAAAGAGAATCAGCAGTAGGTTCCAATGTATATAAGAATTTAATATGACAGAGATAAAAAATTAGTCAAAACATTGTCAACACTAGCTACCCATCTATAAGTAAATTAAGTTGGACATTCCTTCCCATCATATAAAGAACCATATTTCCTATGGAGTAAAGATACAAATGTAAAAATAAGATAAAAATGGAATAAAATTTAAGAAAATAAATTTTCAGAAATCTTTTAATCAAGGCCTTTTTAATCAAAGGTAGAAAGCCCAAAAGTTCTAGAAGAAAAGTCAGACATATTTGACTAGATATTGACTAGATTAAAAACAGAGTCAAAGATGAAAGTTGGAATGGGAAAATAACAATATAAAAAGAATTCCTACATATTGATAAAGAAAAATATTAAAACAATAAAAAATATAGTATAAATAGGAAACTTAAATATACAATATTATATATTAATATGGCATTGCTGGGCACCTGAGTGGCTCAGTGGATTAAGCCACCGTCTTTGGCTCAGTTCATGATCTCAGGGTCCTGGGATTGAGTCCCGCATCAGGCTCTCTGCTCAGCAGGGAGCCTGCTTCCCCCCCTCCTTCTCTCTCTCTGCCTGCCTTTCTGCCTACTTGTGATCTCTGTCAAATAAATAAATAAAATCTTTTATCTTTTTTTAATTTTTTTTTTATTTGACAGAGAGAGATCAAGTAGGCAGAGAGGCAGGCAGAGAAAGAGAAAGGGAAGCAGGCTCCCTGCTGGGCAGAGAGCCCGATGTGGGGCTCGATTCCAAGACCCCGGGATCATGACCCGAGCCGAAGGCAGAGTTTTAACCCACTGAGCCACCCCGGCGCCCCAATAAATAAAATCTTTTAAAAAATGATAATAAAAGGACATTCATTCTTCTTCAATTTCTTACCCATTAGGGTTGGCAAAAATTTTAAAGAGTGGTAATACCCAGTATTAGAAAAAAGTAGAGGTAGGACAAGAGAACTCATGTTTACTGTTCATAAAAATGTGAATTGCTTCTTTGTTCCCTTAGTTATAGCAATGCCACTCCTGATAACCTATCCAATGTATCTAATAGGCATAGTTTATTCATACTTAAAGGAATGTTTATTACAGCATTAATTACTGCGGCAAAAAAAATGGAAACAGTATATTGTCCATCAATGGGGAAAAAAGTCATGTTATACCAAGCCATGAAAAATTATGCAACTCTTTTAAAAGAAGATCTTGAAAATGAAATTCCACAATAAGTATTATTACTAGATAAGTATTACTGCCTTTTCTTTATATTTTTCAATATAATAAAAATAAAATTCAGTGCTGTGATTTATACTTATTAATGACATGCAAATGTTTTTTTCATGTTGTTATGAGCCATTTGTATTTTCTTTTGTATGACTTATCTCAATATTGCTCATTTTTCTATTAGGATTTCTGTATTTTCCTTATTATTTGGCAAAAATCCTTTACATATAAGCACTTATTCCTCAAACATCAAATCATGTTATAAATATTTTTATTTACCATATAATAGTGTATATGGAGTGAACCTTCTCTCATACAGACATTATACATTTTCAAATAGTTAAATCTATCAGTAATATAATTTGTCCTTGTATTGGACTTAAAATGTATATCGCCACCCAAAGAGTATATAAATGCTTTCCCATATTTTCTTTCAGTACTCATTGAGTTTTAATTTTTTTACATGTAAATCTTTAATCCATCTGGAGTTTATTTTGGTGGATAAAGTGAGTTGGGAATCTGACTCTACTATTGAAATAGGGGTTTTACCTGAAACAGCAGGCAGGATCTCCAGGAAGGAGGTCAGACATAGCCAAACAGTACGTTTGAGGGGAAGCCAGGAGAAGAAGAAAGTAGCTATGCAAAGCTGGCCTACAGAACTCCAATTTCCTTACATATAGAGAAGAAACCACACAGAGAGAGAACTTCCCTGCTTGGGTGTCCCATGTCTCCAACTTCTACCAGATTGCTGGGTCACTAATATAAATTTACCCCATAAAGCCATTCCACTGTAGAGCTTAGGGAAGAATCCTTATATTATGCAAGAGAATATTGTGAAAGGACCCCCCCCCCGCAAAATCCATTCATGCTATTTGTTGGTAAATACATAGCCAGAATACATCTTTTTTATTAAAGAATGTATCAATATAAAGATGAAATAATACCCATAAAGATGTTATGAAAGAAAGAAATACAACATGTAAGAGGTACTGCATATTTTAATGTAAATATGACAGGATACATAAGTAAATTTTAAAAACCATTTATTTATGCTCTCAAGTAAGTTAAAGAAAACATTCTGGACTTCCAAACAAAAAGAGTAAAGGTGGGGCGCCTGGGTGGCTCAGTGGGTTAAAGCCTCTGCCTTCGGCTCAGGTCATGATCCCAGGGTCCTGGGATCGAGCCCCGCATCGGGCTCTCTGCTCTGCAGGGAGCCTGCTTCCTCCTCCTCTCTCTCTCTGCCTGCCTCTCTGCCTACTTGTGATCTCTCTCTGTCAAATAAATAAATAAAATCTTAAAAAAAAAAAAAAAGAGTAAAGGTGAACTAAGGAAAAACCCTTATAGGAAAAGAAAATCTACAGAGCAAAGGGAGAAAGATTTAATAGAATTTAAAATCACACTAAAACTAAAACTTGTAAAGGTCAGCATCTGTACTGCAAAAAATCTAATAAGTCATCAGAAGAACACTTTTAAACTTAGCCAAGACTGAACAAGAAAGGGACAAAATATTAAAATGATCCAAAAATGATAAAAAGTATAGAAGATATAAAATGGAGATTCTGCATAAAAATAATGTATTTTACTAAAGAAGAAATCTAAACAAATGAAAAAAAAATCTAATACTGCATGATAAATCTCTCTTAAATAAGAACAGTTGTTGTTTAATCTTCTCTTGGAAGAAGAAAGAAAGAACATGCACTAGCTACTTTTACAAACTACAATTCCTCCGGGCAATAATAAGACTATTGTCTTGGTCAGCACATTCAGCCACCAAAAATTCCTAGTTCCTAATTAAACCCTGTCTACCTAACAGGATAGAATAAATGCACCTATAAGAATTTAGTGTTCCATTTGTGAGTCGAACCTTGTAGGAAATAAGTCAATGAGAGGAGAGTGGCTTCTGATGTGAGTCATAAGGACTATGGACAACTAGGAGCGTCTCTGGTCTAAGAGACAAGATGTGGGGGGGAACACTATAAAAGGAATTATCAGCGATGAAATCCTACTGGCGCCTTCTGACTTCTGTTCTCATTTCCATCATATTTGCCATCAGCAATGCCCAACCAGAAAGGAGCATTTCAGCAGATGATCAGGGTTACTAAGTAAGATGATGGGTTACAGGGGGCAGGAAGAATGCCCTACCACATTTTTTGTCCAACCACACTCAATAAATTTCCCTTTTTTACATGCCTGATTCATTGGCTTATGTCAGTGAATTAGTGAGGAGTGAGATGAGCCATTTTGCCAAGTCTATATTCTTTCTTCCACTTAATCAGAGCTTTTTCATAAAAAATAAATTACTGGGGCGCCTGGGTGGCTCAGTGGGTTAAAGCCTCTGCCTTCAGCTCAGGTCATGATCTCAGGGTCCTGGGATCAAGCCCCGCATCGGGCTCTCTGCTCAGCAGGAAGCCTGCTTCCTCCTCTCTCTCTCTGTCTGCCTCTCTGTCCACTTGTGATTTCTGTCTGTCAAAAAATAAATAAAATCTTTAAAAAAAATAAATTAATTAAAAAATAAAAAATAAATAAATTACTGAGTTGAATAAAAAATTGAAATCTGCTGACCAAAAGCCTTCACTCTACACAGGATACAACTAATTAGACCTATAAAAACCCTGCTGAATATTTCTCAAAGATAAATCGTCCTTAAGTATTTTTTAAATGGTAGACTGGGAATTAAGGAGGGCACAGATTGCTTGGAGCACTGGGTGTTATACACAAACAATGAATTATGGAACACTACATCAAAAACTAATGATGTACTGTATGATGACTAATATAACATAACTAAATAAATAAATAAATAAATAAATGGTAGATTGGTCTAGATCACTTCTTCACAATATGACATATGGAATAAAATAGCTGTTAATGGGGAAAGACTGCTTAAGAATTCTATAGCCAGGGCGCCTGTGTGGCTCAGTCATTGGGTGTCTGCCTTCGGCTCAGGTCATGATCCCAAGTCCTAGGATCCAGCCCTGCTTTGGGTTCCCTGCTCGGCAGGAGGCCTGCTTCTCCCTCTCCCACTGTTGGTGTTCCCTCTCTCTCTGTATCTGTGTCAAATAATAAATAAAATCTTTAAAAAAATAGAATTCTATAGCCATACAAATTGTCACTCACTTATAAAGACAACAGAAATATATTATCCAATATGCAAAGGCTTATAAAATATGCCAGCTATGTAAAACAGAGGAGAAATAAAATCTTTGATGCATATTTCAGTCACAAACAGGTTAAATAAGACAAAAACCCCATGGGTATGCAAATTGAGCTAAGAAAGAAATGCGGATGAGTATTGCCATCACTTAATCTCATAATTATACCTATATAGCTACTAAAATATAAATATTAAACAGTGTAATAATGATTGAAAGAAATGATACATAAACTAAAAAAATAAGTAGTAACTGAAGAAAGTAAGTAGTAACTGAGATGAAAACTGAGATGAAAAAGTAAGAAAATATGCAAACAAATCTGGAAGTTGTAAGGGGAAGAAGATCAAAAGGTACAAATTCCTTTGACTCATATCAAGAGAAACAATCAATACGGGTTTTTTTCTTAAGAAGGGTAATTAGAAAAATGTAGTTTCAAGTAAGTTTTTTAACACAAAATAATTTTTAGTAAAAATTAAAGCAAATATATATTCTCCAAATTCTTCCTTGAAAGAAGAAGAGAGCAATACAGCAAGGTCTCAGAAGACACAAAACAAAGGGAACAACAGAAAATTGTTTTTTTTTTTTAATTCAAATCATATAAGTCAAGAAGCAGAACCAAATATATTAGTGATATATGAATAAGCATTTATTTTAAAACTGTATTTTAAAAGACCTATCTAAACCAAAATTATTCCTAAAGGTTTAAAGTATATATAAGGATAAAAATGATAATAGCAAATACTGATAGTATATAGAAAGCTCTAGGCACTATCACAGGCATTTTACACATACTTACTGACTGAACTCCCACACCCCCATTTTACAGATGGTATAAAACTGAGGTACAAGGTGGTTAATTAACAGGCCTGAGGTCAAGCAGTAGTAAGTGGCATCCCCAGGACCAAACCCCAGGGGTCTGGCCCCAGAGCCCATGACAGTCACAATCCTGCCACCTGACAGAGAGACAGGGGTGTGACTCAATGCAACCGCTGCAGAGAACTGTCACGTCTCTCTGTGACCTTCATTGCTGGACCAAGTCATACCAAAGAAGTAAAATAATGTCACACAAGCAAACAAAAATTGTAGAATTCAGGACAAAAAAATATGAAAGCAAATTTAAAAAAACAATTAAAAATAACTAGAGGAATGAGGGGAAGTGAATATCATACAGCTCAAGATGTGACTTAGAGCTCATTAGAAATAATAAAAATAAAATAATAATAAAAATAAAAGAAATAATTAAAATAATAATAAACATAAAAATAAAATAAAAGATTCTAGTGACATAGCCAGTCATGAGCCATATTATCATAAGCACTTACTTACTAGCTGGCAAATATAATGGGAAAAGATCCTACCCACTACAGTTCCCAAAACATGTCAGATATCCAGGAATAGACAAGAAAAAAAGCATATGACTTAACATGAAAAAAATCTGCAAACCCTGGCTGAGGGGTATACTATAAGAGTTGATTCGTGTCATGTTCCTGGATGAGATGATTTAATTACAGTTAGAACTCCAGCCAAATTAATTTTTTATACTTAAAGCAATTCCAATCAAATTGGAAAAAAATGTTTTTAACTTGACATTTTGACTCAAAATTTCTCTCCAAGTATACACAGATAATAAGAAGCAAGAAAATACTGAAAAAGAATAATGTTAGAAAACTTATAAAAGTTTTAGCATCTGGGTGGCTAGGTTAAGGGTCTGTCTGCCTTTGGCTCAGGTCATGATCCAAGGTCCTGGGATCCAGCCCTGCATCCGGCTCCCTGCGTCATCGGGGAGCCTGCTTCTCCCTCTCCCTCCACCGCTCCCCCACTGCTCATGCCTCTCTCTCTCACTCTCTCTTTCTCTCTCAAATAAATAAAATCATCTTTAAAAAAAAAAGTATAAGTCTGAATCTGTTTTAAAGCTAAAATAATGATAATAGACTTTAACTGGGAGACAATGGAACAGAACATGAAGTCCAGAACTGCGTGAGCCTGGGTGTGTGTGTTCATAGAATGAGTTTGTATCACTTCAGGGTTAAGTTAACAAGTGGTTATAAGTTAATGAGATAACCATTTGAGGGAAATCCATAAAAATATGAACTGGACTTAGGTAGTAAAATTACAAATGATTTTCATCTTGTTGTGTTTCCATTTGTTTTGTCTTTCCTTAGCACTTTGATATTTTCCGGAGCTCTCCAAATTCCCAGCATGGAGAAGGTTTTAATTGTATAATTAGAAAAACCTCATGAATGTTATTTTAATGGTGTGGATTCAATCAGAGTTGTAATTAGAATAGAAAAATATGTTGTTTTAATCCTATAAACTTGAGATTCCTTCCACAGTGAAAGGCAACTGAGGGGCACAAACGGCTTTGGTAACAAACTATAACCCAGATGATGTGTGAAAGAGAAAAGGGGTAAAAATCGCCTCAGTGAGCTGGGCACCGCCCTGGAAAAGCAGGGCTTGGGGAGAGGCTGCAGGTCAGAAAGATGTTTGGTGAGACCTCCTTCTGTGGGTAGGAAGGGCTGGCCGCCAGGAGGGATCGAGAAATCAGAGAAGGTCCATTCTTCTCAATTGGCAGAGGCCTGTTTCTAATACCATTTCTCAAACCAAAACCGTCTAATGTGAGTGACTATTTTTTCTAAATTACTATGAATGTAGACGAGAATCTCTAGAAAAAATCACTAAAGAATATGTTCTCCATAGTGGCTCCAACATACATGAGGAATAGAATATAGAGCCATAAACCAGCATCAAACACTGGTGTGAACACAGATACGCTGAACACTGGAAATCAGGAGGGCCTGTCCCTTAAAAGAAGGAAGATGACTAGAAGGAATACTCTAGGAATATTGCCATTTTTTCCAAAAAGGTACCACCTTTAATTTACCTATTAAATTTTCTGACATAATGACCACCAAAAGACCATAAAAAGGTACAGTTGGTTTGAATGTCTTGGAAAAGCTTGCTGGCATCAAAATCAAGAAGTTACTAATATCCTTCCAAGGGAAATAGGTAAAACAGGACTAAAGAAAACATTTGAACTCAGGGGGAGGTTAGTGAGTTCATAGTAATAGAAAACTACCCCAGCCTCACTGGGGACTGAATCAGATGGTTCTTATTTCAGAGAATGTGTCCTGTTTTAAGCTAAGATAGTCTAGTTTAGATTGAATATAAATGAAAATACTCTTCTAGTCTATATTGCCAAATCTGTGTGCATTGAGAAATAAATTGGGGGGGGTATATTAAAAAAAACGGTACTCCTATTACATATACCCCTTAAAAAGTCTTCTAAAAGCTCAGACTTGCCAAATCCTTTTGCTGAGGACTGCCAAAATTGAATGAGGAAAGATCAAAAGCAAAGCATTGTCCATGGCGTTTACTCTTCAATACTTACAGACTGAGCTCAATGTAATTCTTTTTTTTTTTTTTTTGGCAGGATCCTCCTAAGTTCTGAAGCTATTTCTATCCTTTTACAACTTAAATTGGACTACTTTCAAACATATATATCTGAGGAGAAATAATGATATTCATTTTGTTTTTTAATTTTTGCCACGGTAGTAGTACACACAAATTGGATGTCTTTACCAACTTCATCAAAAGAGCTACAATTAGGTGAACATGTTGACCTTAATTTCACATAATATTCTGACAAATGCTTTCTGACTTTTATTTAGTTTTAATGAAACAAAATAACTGGAATTGCTCGTAGATTTAAAAGCCATTTCATCCAGCTCTTGAAACACTGCATAGCTACGTCTATTATATTTTTATATGGGGAGCCAAGTTAAGTCAGGGGAAAAATGTGTCTTCAATCAACACACAGGTGTTGACACCAAAAGTTAATTTTATGACAACAAAACCCATTGCAAGTATTTCTCTAGTATGTATATGAATCCTCATTTTCATTCATATTTTCTGTTTTCTTTGTTGTCGTTTTTTTAAAAAGACCTTGAAACTATTTTTTCTGCCCCAAAACTGTATTTAACAATCTCACATGGGGCACCTGGGTGGCTCAGTGGGTTAAAGCCTCTGCCTTCGGCTCAGGTCATGATCCCAGGATCCTGGGATCAAGCCCCATATCGGGCTCTCTGCCCAGCAGGGAGCCTGCTTCCTTTCCATTCTCTCTCTACCTGCCTCTCTGCCTACTTGTGATCTTTGTCTGTCAAATAAATAAAATATTAAAAAAAAAAGGTTCTCACATACATATCTGAAGCCTATTGAAATACAAAATGTATTTAAGTTTTATTTTTGTTAAGCTGAACTTCATTTAAACATGTTTTTAAATCAAGAACCTAGGCTATCATTATATTTCCCAGCTTTCTGTTTACATGTATAAATTAAAGCTTAGCAAAAATAGCAAATAAAAAGAGAAGGACCTTTTGTTTCTACTCCCAATCCAAATGATCATTGTAAAACTCAGAATTCTCTAAGCTGTCAATGACTATGAAAAAGCAATATTATTTACTCTTTATGACTAAGTTACAACTTTCTGAATAAAAGAGATTTGTATAAGTCAGCTCAGAACTGGAACTACCCCTAATCAGATTAGCTCTCCAACACAAATAAGCTGCTTCACTTTCCTAACAGCATCACGATTAAAATCTGCTCTGACAGCATTACAGGATTTCTGAAATTGAAAGGGACATTTCCTTATTGTGAAAAATGCTAAGCTTATAAAATATTTTCTATAATAAGAAACACTGATATTATAAGACGCTAAGTCAAATGTGCTTTGTCATAAAATAAAATATAAGACATCACATATTCCAATGCTAACTTTAAAGCAGTAAACATATTATCTTAATGATAATGAAAAAAAGAAAAGACATTCTCTTCATTACAGAAATGGGGAAATTGAGGTCCATAGTCATGTAACCTCTTTTGTCCAACATACTAACAGTTAAAACAGTTTCCCTCCACACTTCCTACCTCTTCAAAACCAGCATCAAACACAGGTGTGAATGAGGTCACTGTGTCCTCACTGAACGGGACTCTCTTACTCTTTCCAGCCACGTGACTAGAGATCAATAAACTAATGCCACAGCCTTGCCCCAACAGTCCAGGAGGGGCCTGGATATTTCAATCCTGGTCTCTGAGGGATCTGCTGAGGGGCTCCCGTCTTCGATTTCCTAGGCAGCTTGCCGGAAGGTCCTGAGGTTTAGGTGTGGGTTTTGGTGTTAGGTGGTGAAGAGGGCCTAGAAATTAAACCACCATACCCCAGCTCGGAATACCAGGGAGCTTTGCTGTGGTGTTTCAAGCCAAAGCCCGGCGAATTGCATCAAGACACTAGAATTAAGAACAGGAACCACTTAGTCCCAGCACTACTCCATGAGGAGTACAGACCTAGCAAAGCATTGGCCTAAAGAATATTTTTCTCTTCAAGAACTATGTTACCAAAATGCCAGACCATTAGGAACTCCTCTATGTAAAGACACAAGTGCAACTAGGCACCTCTCCAAAGAATGTCTTCCTCAAACCAAGGAAGTAAAGGACAACAGAGATCATGACCACAGTACACACTCTTGTGCAAGGTGTCAGGGGACTTGCCTAGCTTCCTAGTTAGTAAAGCCGATGCCACTTTCCCTGTTACAATCGTGGAGCCGTAACTCTGCAAGGAACCTCCTCAGTTCTAATTCATCTCACTAATGAGAAAACTCAAGCCTGGTGAAATTCAGCAACTTGCCCAAGGTCTTTCGGCCAGAACAAAGCTTCCTGAGATGCAGGCAGGGGCCCTCCTGATGCACAGAGCAGTGTTCCTGTGTCTGCTTCTGTTTCTAAATGACCCGCACCCATGCACTTTGTGTTAGGTCCCTGCAGGAAGCCAGTACTGTTCCTGTCTTGATCCCTGCCTTATCTCCTTTTCCTGCGTCACTGAAAACCTGAAAAAGAAAACCCACACAGGAAGAAAGAAAGAAAGAAAGAAAGAAAGAAAGAAAGAAAGAAAGAAAGAAAGAAAGAAAGAAAGAAAGAAAGGAAGGAAGAAAAAGAAAGAAAGAAAGGAAGGAAGAAAAAGAAAGAAAGAAAGAAAGAAAGAAAGAAAGAAAGAAAGAAAGAAAGAAAGAAAGAAAGAAAGAAAAAGTGAGCAGAGAGAGAATAGAAGAGAAGACAAGACAAGAGAAGGGAAGAGGAGAGGAGAGGAGAGGAGAGGCCAGGCCAGGCCAAGAACTGGAATGAAGATTCCAACAAGATTGATGACATTTCATCGGCCAGCGAGCCAGTCATAAAGAATCACCAGGAGCAGATGCTGCTTCCAAAATTAATCTTCAAAGAGATTAAAAAGGCATGTTCACACTGTAAACTCAACCTGTTTGCCATATAGACAAAGAAAACACAAAAACATGCTTGCCATCAAACTGCATCAAATTAGTTCCATTCTCCTATGAAGAAACTGAGTAGAAATAAGTTATGAATCATCTGAGTACTTCAAAGCCAGAGACAAGGACAGTCTCAGACCGAGATTCAACATTTGAGCTACTCTGACCTGTGTTCCGGTCACAGAACATGTTCGGGTTATGAAAACATTTCTTGTGAATTTTACATGGATCCTCCATTTTTATGCCTGTATAACTTTCCTCAACATACTAACAGTTAAAAATACAGTTATTAGTCCATCTTTGCAAACGCTATTCCCTTCAGGCTTCCAGTCCTTCTAGCAAAAGCCTGTGTTCCTAAAAGCGTTCTCATGTTTTTAATACATAAGACAAATCAATTGTAAGATAAATCATACTCAAGTGTGTGATGAATAAAACCCTACCCAGCCTCCTTGAGCACGACAAGTCTTGTTCTATGAATTAGTGAGCAAATCTTGCATGGGACTCTTTATTTATTGACAGAAGCATTTGTATATTGTTTGGCTTCTCTACGTCCTTATTTTTGTGCTTCGTGGGCAGCTAAGGTCCTTGCTTTTTTGTATAAAACCTAATAAAACTATGGGAAATGAGAGCAAAAAGAAAACCATTGTGTTTAACATAGTTTAAAGTTATCTACTCCCCAAAGACAAAAGATGGAAAATGGAAAAATATGTGTAAGAATGAACATAGGACACGAGGAATAAGGTCACAGCTTGAAATGTAGTAACACAGACACCAAGACCAGATACTGCCTTCCCGTACAGGATCCTGTACTGAGCTCCCTCAAACCTATTGGCAATGAAGTGAAGTGCAACACAAATTTTCCAATAAAAAGTCTCTGGTGTTCTCACCTAAATCCACGGAAGACAGTAGTCCTCATCACTAAAACCACACATCAATCAGCAAGCTGGCAACGCTTTCTCTGGACAGTCCAAAGCTTAAGCCGTTTGGAGACTGAACTTCCTCTCACCCTAAAAAGGGTGGGTCCACCCCAATCGGGAGGAAGCAACAGGAGAGGACTTTCTAAAAGTTGAGAGGAAAGAAAGAAAGAGATTGAGAGAGATAGACTTTATTTCCAAAACCATTTAGTGTAGCGCTTCGTCAACTACGAATAGGAACCCCCATCCCCACATATTTAAGCCAAAAATAGAAAAGTCAGATAGACTTTCAAAAGTGGATTTTTGGGAAAGAACAGAAAAAAGATGGATGAGAATAAAGAGTCCCTGTAGAACAAAGAAAAACCTCACCGTCTCTGTGATAGTATGTTGTTAATGGGCTTTACTTCCCTATCTTATCATGGATTTTGCTCCATGGAAGGTTATAAAAAGAAAAAAGAAAATGTCTGCTTCTTCCACCACAAGCTGCCCTTCATAATGAAGCAGCTGGTATTCAGGCCATAGGATGTCAGAAAGCACAGTAAAAGAGGACAGCTTGACTTTGTCCACCAGCCATGAACTGCACTCCTATAACCTTCTCCATTCACTCATCTTAAAAATGAACACCAGGGACACCTGGGTGGCTCAGTTGGTTAAGCAGCTGCCTTCAGCTCAGGTCATGATCCCAGCGTTCTGGGATCGAGTCCCGCATCGGGCTCCTTGCTCGTCGGGGAACCTGCTTCTCCCTCTGCCTCTGCCTGCCATTCTGTCTGCCTGTGCTCGCTCTCTCTCCCTCGCTCTCTCTGACAAATAAATAAATAAAATCTTTAAAAAAAAAAAATGAACACCAAACATGAAACTGTGGAAAGAGCCAAGATGCCCTTCAACGGACGAATGGATAAAGAAGATGTGGTCCATATATACTATGGAGTATTATACCTCCATCAGAAAGGATGAATACCCCACTTTTGTATCAACATGGACGGGAATGGAGGAGATTATGCTGAATGAAATAAGTCAAGCAGAGAGAGTCAATTATCATATGGTTTCACTTACTTGGGGAGCATAAGGAATAACACAGAGGTCATTGGGAGATGGAGGGGAGAAGTGAGTTGGGGGAAATCGGAGGGGGAGACAAACCATGAGAGACTGTGGATGCTGAGAGACAAACTGAGGATTTTGGATGGGAGGGGGAAAGGGGAGGGGTGAGCCTGCTGGTGGGTATTGAGGAGGGCACGTATTGCATGGAGCACTGGGTGTGGTGCATAAACAATGAATTCTGGAACACTGAAAAAATAAAATTAAATTTAAAAAAATGAACACAGATCACAACAGATCATCTCTAATGCCTCAACCAGCTCAAAAGAAAGACGGAGAGGATCGTAGATGCTCAGGAGCACGGGTTCTGGAACCACCCTCCCGAACAGTGTGAGCTCAGGGTAATACACCTTATTTTCTTCCACAAGATTTCATTTCTTCATTAGAAAAAGGCTGGGGGGCGGGGGTAGATAATAGCACTTATTTCGTAGATTGGGCATAAGGCACAAAGAAGAGAATCCACAGAAAACACTTAGAACAGTACAAAGACACAGTAAATGCTCAATAAATATCAGCCATTATTGTTATGCATGCTCACTGAATGTGTTTTTCATGAGGCGATTCAGAATGTTTGGTTTAAAAAAAATTGTTGTAATGAAAAATATTGAAGGGAGCAACCTGGAGCATTTCTGAAAGATTCTCGGAAAGAAATGCGATCACGGTTAAGGACAGAGGAACCCTAGCGAAACTAGAGCACTCTAAGATTTGGAGCCAGTCTTCCTTAGGGATCCTTCTTTATTCAAATAGTATCTATTCACCAGGTTGCTTTCTCATCTTGATTTATAGCTCTTGTTATTTCTGGTCTTATGTAAACTTCCCTTCTAGGAAGAAGGATTTGCTATTTTAAGTTATTAAACTCGTTTCTAGCTAAAATCAGAATTTGGTCACTGTGAACACGTTTTCCCTAGGGCTTAATCACTCCTTACATTAACTGAATAGCCAAGTCCAAGACTGCAAAATGGAAGTACAAACCCCAAAGAACACAGAGTCCTTAACCTACCTTTCTAGAACGCTCACAAGTTTAACTGACTCTTCTCTGCTTGGCCCCTAAGAGTGTGCTGCCTAAATTCACAGCCTCTCACATTCTGTTCCATTCTGTCATCTCATCCCATCTGCAGTGCCCACCACGTCTACTCCACAGGGTTGCAGAGCCCCCAGGGGGCAGAGATTTCGTCTACATCATCTCAGGGTCTGGCCCTGCTGCCACCTGATATATCCTGTGTTGATCCTGTGTTGTCATATCATGATTTCTTAGGTTTAATGTAATAAAAGCCTAAGAAGATTTTTTAACCAGTTGGTAATGAGGGAAAATTCTTCTTTTTACGACCAGAGACTGCAATATTTATTTATTATTTTTTAAAGATTTTATTTAATTATTTGAGAGAGCATGAGCAGCGGGAAGAGGGAAAGGGAGAAACAGACTTGCCACTGAGCAGGGAGCTCAACGTGGGGCTTGATCCCAGCACCCTGGAATCATGGCCTGAGCCAAAGGCAGACGCTTAACAGACTGAGCCACCCAGGCATCCCAAGACTGCAACTTTTAAAAAAGTATATCTGAGGCTAATCCAGAAGGAAAAAGCATTGGCCAATTACCTTTCCTTAATCTCAGAAGTTAAGAAGAATAATTTAGCATTGACAAGAAAGAGGTGAATCACAGATATATTAACATTAAGATGGAAAAAAATGGTACAAAATAAAAACATTTTCACAACTTCAGAGATGAATTAGGCAGCTTTTTTTTTATGATTACTTGCATCAGCGAGTTGTCTCAGGCTCTGTTCAAACCCATCCAACTACAGGTGTGGCGAGCTTTGCCACCTCATACTCCACCACTTTTTTGGGGGTACAGGCTCATACTCTACCTGTGGGAATTGGGCTGAAGGGGGTGTGATTATCCAAGGACACTAAAAGGTGGGCTGTCACTTAGGTGAGCAGGGTAGGAAGGAAGCCAAATGTGGAGGCACAAAAATACATCACATCATTGAAAGTCAATGGAAGTCATTCTGGCAGGGGGTGAGGACCCCACCAAAGGCCAATGAGAAGAGCAGCTCATCACATGCTTGCCACAAGGGAGGCAGTAACAAGTTCTTACTCAGATGGAGACTCAAGTTGGCTCCCAAGAGGTTCCCATCACAGTGGACACTGGGCAACCTCTAGAAACTAACTCTGCTCCTATTCATGACCCCTGATTAAGAGCCCTATTTTCTCCTCCTACCCCGCTCTCTCCTTCCTGCCCCACCAAGGAATCTTATCTAGTCTTGGTGATGAGAAGCCCTGTTCTGCCTCATCGTGTATAATGGTCAGTTGTCATAACTTTAGTCTGTCACCCAGCTTCCCACGCTTCTTTCTTGTGGCAACGGGATATCCATTTTTTTCAGAGGAACCACCCCTCTTCCATTGTCAGTTTATGCACTTGGGTAAAACTGACTCTACTTGAGAATCAGAGTAAGATCATGAATTAAAATAAGTTCATCTTCTTACACAGACTCTGTCAGAAAAGAGAGGAAGAGGGAACACTTCCCAACTTATCTTATGAGGCCAGGATTACTCTGATACCAGAATCAGATAAAGATATTACACAAAATAATTCAACAAACCAATATCACTCAAGAACATGGACATAAAAATTAAGTGCACACACAATTGAATTCAGCAACATACACAACTTATCAAGGTGACATCCATTAACGTAATTCACATATTAACAGGATAAAGAAGAACATCCATATAATCCTCTCCAGTGATGCAGAAAAGGCATTTAACAAAACTCAACACCAATTCATGATTTTTTTAAATTCTTAGCAAACTAGGAATGGAAGAGGAATTCCTCAATCTGGTAGATGAAATCTATATAAATCCTAAAACTAACATTGTATTGTATGGTAAAACACTAAACCATTCTTCTCTAATATCAGGAAAAAGCTGGAATACCTGTTCTTACTCTTTCTATGCAACATTGTACTGGAGGACCTAGTCAGAGCAATAAATCAAGAAAAAAGACACAACTGGCATATAGATTAGAAAGCAGAAAGTCAAACGAGCTAGTGTGTTCATTTCACTGTCATGGCCTCTCTTTGGAGATGGACACAAGTCAGGCCAGTGAGGACTGAATTTGAGTAAGAACTGTCTTTTCTGTTGTGCTATCTTTTCTTGTGGTGAACAGACTCTCGAGTCTCTGGGGGTACATTTCGAAGTCTGAGAATAGAGCTACTGCATTAAGTGTGGGGCCTGAAAATGACCTAGGGACATTGAACCATGAATCACACTGGTTTGAGAGGAATTCTATCTCTGGACTGTTCAGCTATATGAAATAATAAATTCCTTTCTTAGCTTAAGGCAGTATAGGTTATCATTTAAGAATCTTTTTTTTTTTCCTAGTATCTTCTTTCATACCTTTAATCCCCACAGGGTTAGACTTTTGAATTCTTTTCCTGCTGTTTTTTCTTTTTTCTACCCCAAAGGCTGACTCTAAATCTACCTTGCATGGGTAAAATAACATATAAATTAGTATATAAGGATATTATCCTGTCACATGTGTGAAAAATAAATGTAATATGGTGAAATTTTTTTTTAATCTCTAACTGGTGAATCAAAGCCAATCCTCCGTAAACCTCTTCCAAAGGCTGACAACGTAGATTCATCTGTGATGCTTCTAGATTCACTTCCCTCACTGCAACAACAGCGAAATGCCAACCAGACATGGCAGATTTGTGCAGTGTAGATATATAAAACATATATTTAATTATACTGACTATGGCCAAATTCAACAGGAGATATGAGAAGTATATAGTACACATTGCATTTTCAAGCATGAAGGCTCAAAACAATTACTTTTCTCCACAACCCCAGGCCATCCCTTTATAAGTCCATCCTTGGTTCATTGCACAAATTTTTCCTAGACACCTATAAAAATCCTTCTCCAAAATGTTGCTAACTAAGCCACATTTTTCCCCTCTCTGATTGCCCTACACTTGTTTTATCTACAGCTACTGTCATTATAACATAATTTCCTTATTGTTGTCTTTTAAAGTACACTGTACACGGAGCCCAAAACAGGGCTTAAACTCACGACCCTGAGATTGAGATCTGAGCTGAGATCAAGAGTCAGATGCTTAACTGACTGCGCCACCTAGGCACTCCATCACATTATTAATATAAAGATTGAACCTCACAATTGAAGGTTCTTTTCTAAGACGTCAGCTCTACTTGGTCAGAATGTCTTAGGATGGGCTAACCCGAAAGAAGACCTTATCTGCTGTGTGATCACGGGCAGCACAAGTTAGGGAGACATAAACATGAGATCAGGAAGGTAGAGGAGCCAATAAAAAAATGGTGTGGCCAGCTGAGACTCAAGCCCACTGGGGCCCTTCTTGCAAACCACAGACAATCTACCTTAGAACTGTCTCAGGGAAGAGATAAGATGGAATTTCTCACTGGTTGAGGGTTGCCCATGGAGGCAGGAACTCCCTGGCATTTCTGAGCTAGCCTATGTGGGTTAAGCAAGCAACTATGACATGGAAGTAAGCCCTCGGGCAGAGAAACAGAGGCACAAATGCTTGAGACAGGAAACTGGCCATGACCACACTGGAGGAAAATGTAGAAGTAGATGTAAGCAGCATGGAGTGAGGCATCAACAGCATTGGTTACATGGCTAAACACATTTCAAGCCGTCTCACGACCGTGACCTTCTTTCTCCTACTCATTGTCTCATGGATCTCTACAGTCTCCTCGTGCCTCTTCATTCACCTACTTCACATATCATCATATGTCTACTTCTAACATAGACACGATTCCCATATTAAATTAATCTACTCCCTTTTGATCAATATTATCCAAAAGACAAAAGAAACTTATGCTTGATATAACCTGTCCTTTTTCTGACCAGTCTGTCCTTAGGCTCCTCAAGAACAATCTTCTTGAGGAAACAGGAGCATTAACTTTCAAGAGTTTCAGGAATAAAGAAGACGTAGTCCCCACTCTCCAGCTGCCTAGCAGAGGGAAGAAATCAAGGTCACAAATAACTAAACCATAAGGCAGAATGAGCTAAGTGCCATAAGAGAGGTACATACAAAGTGCTTTGAGGGCTCAACGGAGATAAATATCACATCCAGTTGGCAGGATCGGGAAGGATATGTGAATGAGGGGGCTTGTGAGCTCAGCTTTGAAGGATGGATGGGATTTTGTCAGTAAAAGGTGGCTAGAGGGCTTTCTAAATATAGAGAATATTATAAGCAAAGCTCCAACCACAGAAAAATGCACACTCCTCTGAGGAACAGTCTGGTTTGGCCGAAGCATAATGTACACATCACAGAGGTGTGCTGGGGAATAAGGCTGGGAAAGACCACTCTGCATGCATTTTTAACCATTTCAGTAATTTATCACCAGAGCTTTCAAATCCTCAAAGCAGCATGACATTAATGCCTCCAGTGGTAAGGTCAATCATCTGCATATTATTTTTTTAATACCAGGTTAGTGTTCACATTGTAAAATGTCTACAATATCAAACTTGCTGAAAGGAAATGTAGGAAGTCAGAGGGGGTCATTCCCTGATGATCATGTAAGGATGGCATAAAAGTTAAAGAGTCTGATCTTTTTTTTTTTTTTTTTAAATCTCGGTTTGTCCAAATATGGCTGAAAGAAAGAAGGGATGGCCACTGTCTTATTAAATAGTTGGAATGAGGTAATAAAAAAAAAAGATGAATGAACAAAATAAGTCAAGGCTTAATATTCTCTTCAACAGGTGTCCAAGTCTACACATATATGTGAGTTTGAAAGGAAATTAGCCAAAGTAAATAATGTGGGAAAATCAATGTTAAACACATTTGTATGCATGTGGTTTTTCTCCACATCCTGGGGGAGTTAACATTTTAGTCTCACTACAGTTCCCTTATTAATCTTACTCTTACCAGAGTCAAATGGGAAGTAAATCTGCTGAAGTGTAATAACCGAAGCTAAAATGAAATTGTTTCTTTCTTATAGAACAAATACTTCACCCCGAAGACTGTTTTGGATCATCCTAACAGTTGTTTTTTCCCACCCACAAATACACAGCATTAGCCCAACTCATAAACACACAGTAGCATGAGCTCGCCTGCATCATAATCCGTCCCTACTTTTCAGAGCCTCCCCATGTTGGAGTTGTGATAAAAGATGTTTTGATTCCCACTTTAATGTTCTTTCCAATTTACCTGAAATGAGTCTTAGTAGGAAGTACTATTTGCTAAATAATTCACTTTTTGAATCTCTGCAATGCAAAAAAGTGAGGGTCACTTCTTTGGGTAATGGCCTCACTATGAGTGTAGAGGCTAATCTGTGATTTCCATGATTTTCCTCCCACAAGACTAGGCTAAGATGACCTCTGATATGCTCTTGAGTGTAGTCTTCTCGAGTCTCAAAAAAGTTCTTGTTAGAGGCTGTTAAATAAGTTCAAGGTGTTTCTTACAGAAAAGTTTGGTTCTGCATCCAGGGACCACAGTATGCCTGTTCTATGGGAAGACAGAACCTCTATATATGCTAGAATAGAAATTAAAGTCCTTGTTTTCAAAGAAGAATGTTAACCTTCCACTTTAAAGTTCTAAGACTTAAAGCAAGACTATCTGAATTGTTAAGCAATTCAGAACACCCAGATGACATCTTCTTGCCACAGCGTTCTCCTCAAATGCTCTCGAGCTTTCATTAAAAGGTCAGTGAGACAACTAGATGAAGAAGGTGTCCTATTTTCTGAGCTGGTGGGGAAAGGAAGTAGGATGGCCTGGAGCATATGAATGATTATCAGATGTGAGTCTGTATATAACCCACTTGAGAATTTTGTTAAAATGCAGATTACGAGGGGCACCTGGATGGCTCAGTGGGTTAAAGCCTCTGCCTTCGGCTCAGGTCATGATCCCAGGGTCCTGGGATCAAGCCCCACATCAGGCTCTCTGCTCAGTGGGGAGCCTGCTTCCTCCTCTCTCTCTGCCTGCCTCTCTGCCTACTTGTGATCTCTCTCTCTGTCAAATAAATAAAATAAATAAAATCATTTTTAAAAATGCAGATTATGATTCAGAAAACCTGGGTCGAGGCTCAAAATTCTACATTTCTAACCACCTTCCACGTGATGCCTATGTTAGTTTGGGACCACACTTTGAGCAGCAAGGGTGTAAAGCAGGAGTCAGCAAACTGCAGCCCATACCATATGGCCCATGAGATAATGCTCTTTATATTTTTAAATGGCAGGTGGAGGGGGAGTGGGTATTAAAAGAACATTATTTTGTGACATGTGAAAATTATACAAAATTCACATTTCAGTGTCCATAAGCAAAGTTGTACTGGAACACAGCCAAGCTAGCTTATTTAAGTATTATCTATGGCTTCTGTTGAGCTATGACAGAGCTGAGTAGTTGCAAAGGGAACTATAGAGCCCATGAACTACTTACTATGTGGCCCTTTCCAGGAAACATTTGCTGACCAATGGTCTAACGCAGTGGTTCTCAACCCTGGCCACATGGTCACATCACCTGCAGAGCTTTAAAAAATATTGGTGACCATGTACCACCCAAAATCAGTTTGAATCCAGAAGCTAAGAGGGTGACAATGGTGTCATTATTTCTTTAAAGCTCTCCCAGTGACTCCTATTAGCACTCATGTTTGAAAACCACTGGTCTAAAGGAAAAACCTCCTTCGAACCCATGTCTCAGCACATATAAATAAGGTCACCAAAGTCAAAGCTCAAAGTCCAGGTCAAGAGCTCACAGCTTGTTCCTGCATGACCATCTGCATTGTGGTCACTAGGAGCTAAGACATAATACCAAGCACAAGTCTTTGGGTTTGTTGTTGCTGTTCTGAACTCCAGCACTTCAAGACTAGTAACAAAGCTTTGCCACTTTCTATATTTCTCACCACATTCATTTTCAAGACCTGTCATGGCTTCCTTCTTCCTCCAGATGGCTGAAACCAGCAAGCTGTATTATCACTAGACTAACACACATGACCTGTGAGTGATCTACAAGTACACCCATCTTTATTTCTCTCCTTCCTTCCTCCAGGAAAGGAATGGCCTGTAATCCCACATCAGATCCCCATCTCTTTAATCCAGCCCTAGGACCTCACTTGGGGCCTGCACTTTGGTCATAGCTTCTCCTGTGTCTTTAACCTCTCCCTCTCAGTGGCCTCGTCTCGCACAGCCTAGAAACCTGCTAAATTCTATTCCCTCCCTTGGAAAAAAAAAAAAACTACATGTACAAGAACATTACACATGTACACACATACATACACACATAGAGAGAGACACATACACACATTCACGTTTAGTACTACACAATCCTATCAACCAAAATACTCAAAAGAAAACTCCTAACTTGCCGTCTCAATTGCCAACCTAATGTTTATATCTAAAACCAGTGTGACATGATTTCTGTCAACACCACTGCACTAGATCTCTTCTTGCAAAAGTCGCTGGTTGTCTCCATTGTCTCATTCAGTGGACGTTTTTCAGCTCTTGTAACACCTCTCTACAGCACTGCACAGCCGTTTATCACTTTCCTGAAACTCTGCTTCTCTGATGCCACTGGTTCATCATATCTCTGATTATTCTTATTCTGTCTCCTTAGTCGGCTCCCCTTCATTCACCCAACCCAAGTGCCCCATAGCCCATCAATAGCTCACTATTCTCACATGCACCATGATCTTGATCACTCAAATAGTTGCAGCTACCAAAAATGCTTATGATTCCTAACCCTGTCTCTACCTCAAATCCCTGCCCACAATATCAGACTCATTTAGTCAATTTCTGTTGGCTGTTACCACTTGGCTGTATCAACCCAACATGAACTCATTGTACCTTCTGCCTAATCCTCCTCCTCTATTTTTCTCAGTCTTAACTGGTGACTCTACAATCCACTGAGTTATATAGGCTGGAAATCTGTCACTTACTGTTTATCCCTTTATCTCCCTCATCACCCAGAGCTAAGAGCGATTAAATACTGCAAATTTGTATCTAAATACATCCTAAATGGATCCTCTAGCACCACTGACCAAATCAAAAGTCTTCATCATCTTCACACAGAAGACGGAAACTGGTCTCCCCACCTCCTGATTTGTCTATGAAAACCATCTCCTCACCCGTTTAAGAGTGATTTACTTAAAACACAAATACAGCCATGCCAGTTATATGCCTGAAACCTATCAGTAACTCTCTATCCTATAAGAACATGCTTAAGCTCTTCAACACAGATTTCTCCACAATTTGGACCTGACCTCACTGGCATCGTTCCCGGTCTCATTTAATACTCTCAGTATACTGCAAGTAACAGTGATAAGTTCTCCTATTTGCAGAATGTTCTACCTGGAATTCCTTTCCTTCCCCACCCCTCTCAAATTCTCCCTATCCCCTCCAGAAACACCCTAAGTTCATTATGTACTTTAAGACTAAAGCCTCCCAGGTTTGGTGAAGTGTCTACTTCTGTATGTCCATAATGGCCTGTGCACTTCTAGCTCATTCATATCATAATGCAGTAGTTGAGGAAACTGGCTAATGACAGAGGTCTGGGATTCAAAAACCACTGCTCCACCATTTGTCAACATTCTGAGAAAATCATGTAACCTCTTTAATTCCTCAGTTCTTTTATGTGTACCATGGGGATCATATTTACCTTATTGCTTTGTCATTAGGAATTAATGAGATGGAGTGCTTAGGATATAACCTGGCACCGAGTATAGACCCAACAAAGTAAATTTTAGTTATTATCAGAATTTTAGTTATTATCAATGTTTGCTGTTGATTTTAAAGCCAAAACACAAAACTTGATGCATGTGTTCCGTAGTCAAAAGTCTTACCCTTTGCAAAGGAATCTACAAAATATTTTTACACTTTAATCTACTTAAGTTAATCTTAATAGTGGTCACAAATATCTCTTCCTTACAAAAAGAAATTATCTTGAAACATATTAAAACAATAACAAGAGGGAAGTCTGATAATGACTTGTCGACAAAAAGACAGGGAAGCATGGTTTTTCTCATTGATAAATGAACATCTCAAACATATTTTTAAAGTTCTTAATTTGTAAAAATATGACACTAAGAACCATGGGGGACTTTTTAATAGAGAAAAAACGATCTCTTATAACTAAATCATTATCCACACCCAAAATAATAGGAGATCCTGCTTTTATTTTACTTCAGAGCATGATGTGAAAATATAAAACGTGAATTTCTATAAGAACATCTGCTAATTTTTAAAATGTGAAAATGTTCTGACTTGTGTTTTTCCAGTGATTTGTATTTAAACTAATTTCAATTCCAAAACCAGAATTCTCTCATTATAGTATAAGCCTGTTATAATTACCCTAAGGAAAATAAAATGTAACTTATTACCAACGTGCCCACTAGCCTGCTTCATTAAATGCCTATCATTACAGCATATTTTTCAGTGGTGTGTAAGGGGGACTCAAACAAATATATTCCAGATGCAAACTCTATGTTACTCAACAGACTGAATCAGATTCATTTTTTTTTTTTTTCACTCTTAACCTTGGGACAGTTCTGATTAGATTTCTACTTCATTTTTCTACTTGCAGTTGAAAAGTGGGTGCAGGCACGTAGAAACCAAAACTCACAGAGGCTTTGATGATACAGTGGGCCCAAGCCACTCTGCTCCTCCCAGATGCAAAGAGAATGTTTCCTTCTGTACTTGTAACCAGCACCCACTCATCCACTCACAGCCTGTGTTTCCTTGGGCAAGAAGAAAACTCCTTCAGCCTCATTTCCTTTTCTGTGAAATGGGGATAATAATTCCTATCTCAGGAAGTTTCAGGGAGCATGAATGAGACAGCACAAAGACATAAAGGACTTAGCATAGGGCCAGGACCCCTAGACATGATCCCTTACACAGCACTTACTGAGGGCCAGGCAGTGTTCTGGGTACTTGATATACCTTACTTCCTTTAAGCTTTACCAGCCCCATGGGCTAGGTACCTATTATCATCCTCCTTTAGCAGATGACAAGCCATCTGTAAACCTCTGTTCTGATTCTTTCACAAGACAACAGGACCAGATAAATGGGACTACCACTAACCACTCCAAAGGGTTTGGCAAGAAAAACGAATCCTAAAGCCCTAAGGCAATCATCGCATGGAACAAATTAACTTCTCTCTTATCAAACTAGAAAGTAACATCCCCAGGAGAATTGTAAATGATAGCAGTTCAAACAGTTCCCTGCATTCTGTTGTTCAGTTGAAAAACTCCAATGAGGGCCACCTGGGTGGCTCAGTTGGTTAAGCGGCTGCCTTTGCCTCGGGTCATAATCCCAGGGTCCTGGGATCGAGCCCCCATATCGGGCTCCCTGCTCAGTGGGGAGTCTGCTTCTCCTTCTCCCACCCCCTCTGCTTGTGTTCCCTCTCTCGCTGTCTCTCTCTCTGTCAAATAAATAAATAAAATCTTTATAAGTAAATAAATAGATAAAAAATAAAATGGATAAAAATTTTTAAAAAATAGGGGCGCCTGGGTGGTTCAGTGGGATAAGCCTCTGCCTTCGGCTCAGGTCATGGTCTCCGGGTCCTGGGATCGAGCCCCGCATCGGGCTCTCTGCTCGGTGGGGAGCCTGCTTCCTCCTCTCTCTCTGCCTGCCTCTCTGCCTACTTGTGATCTCTGTCTGTCAAACAAATAAATAAAATCTTTTAAAAATAAATAAATAAATAAATAAATAAATAAATAAATAATCATTTTTAAAAAAACAACTCCAATGGAAAAAAGTACATATGCCCTCAACCCTACCCAATTATTCTCTGTGCCTCAGCTTAACCCACAGCCATGGTCCTATTTACCCAAGTTATGGAGCTCTGATTCCCTGTGATGAAGAAATCAGACCAGATAGATAGGTTGGGAACATTTGTTTTCTTTCTTTTTTTTTTATTAACATATAATGTATTATTAGCCCCAGGGGTACAGGTCTGTGAATCACCAGGTTTACAACACTTCACAGCACTCATCATAGCACATACCCTCCCTAGTGTCCATAACCCAAGGGAACATTTGTTTTCGAGGGATGTGATATAAAAATCCATAGTTGGGTATAGGCTGGGATAACTCATTGAGATTTTTTTTTTTATTTCTTTTCAGCATAACAGTATTCATTGTTTTTGCACCACACCCAGTGCTCCATGCAATACTTGCCCTCCCCAATACCCACCACCTGGTTCCCCAACCTCCCACCCCCACCCCTTCAAAACCCTCAGGTTGTTTTTCAGTGTCCATAGTCTCTCATGGTTCACCTCCCCTTCCAATGTCCCTCAACTCCCTTCTCCTCTCCATCTCCCCATGTTCTCCATGTTATTTGTTATGCTCCACAAATAAGTGAAACCATATGATAATTGACTCTCTCTGTTTGACTTATTTCACTCAGCATAATCTCTTCCAGTCCCGTCCATGTTGATACAAAAGTTGGGTATTCATCCTTTCTGATGGAGGCATAATATTCCATAGTGTATATGGACCACATCTTCCTTATCCATTTGTCCGCTGAAGGGCATCTCAGTTCTTTCCACAGTTTGGCGACCGTGGCCATTGCTGCTATAAACATTGGGGTACAGATGGCCCTTCTTTTCACTATATCTGTATCTTTGGGGCAAATACCCAGTAGTGCAATTGCAGGGTCATAGGGAAGCTCTATTTTTAATTTCTTGAGGAATCTCCACACTGTTCTCCAAAGTGGCTGCACCAACTTGCATTCCCACCAACAGTGTAAGAGGGTTCCCCTTTCTCCACATCCTCTCCAACACACGTTGTTTCCTGTCTTGCTAATTTTGGCCATTCTAACTGGTGTAAGGTGGTATCTCAATGTGGTTTTAATTTGAATCTCCCTAATGGCTAGTGATGATGAACATTTTTTCATGTGTCTGATAGGCATTTGTATGTCTTCATTGGAGAAGTGTCTGTTCATATCTTCTGCCCATTTTTTGATATGATTATCAGTTTTGTGTGTGACTGGTGGCATCACGTTACCTGATTTCAAGCTTTACTACAAAGCTGTGATCACCAAGACAGCATGGTACTGGCATAAAAACAGACACATAGACCAGTGGAACAGATTAGAGAGTCCAGATATGGACCCTCAACTCTATGGTCAAATAATCTTCGACAGAGCAGAAAAAAATATCCAGTGGAAAAAAGACAGTCTCTTCAACAAATGGTGCTGGGAAAATTGGACAGCTATGCGTAGAAGAATGAAACTCGACCATTCTCTTACACTGTACACAAAGATAAACTCAAAATGGATAAAAGACCTCAGTGTGAGACAGGAATCCATCAGAATCCTAGAGGAGAACATAGGCAGTAACCTCTTCGATATCAGCCACAGCAACTTCTTTCAAGATATGTCTCCAAAGGCAACAAGGAAACAAAAGCGAAAATGAACTTTGGGGACTTCATCAAGATCAAAACTTCTGCACAGCAAAGTAAACAGTCAACAAAACAAAGCGGCAACCCACGGAATGGGAGAAGATATTTGCAAATGACAGTACAGACAAAATGTTGATATCCAGGATCTATAAAGAACTCATTGAGATTTTAACTAGCTTTTTGGTTTTACTATTGTTGAATGATGCAAAAGACTGAAACAACATTTGGTAGTTTGCATTTTTGATTTGGCCTTCTTACGCTCCAATTCTACCTTCTAAGAATGAATAACCAGACCTTCTGCACTCCTTTGCCACAGTGTGGGCTGCAGGGCTGAGGCAGAAGTTGCCTAAAGAGAACGTCCTTTTCTTTGCCAGAGTTTTCCAAAAGCCTTGTGCTACAGAAACAGCAACAATAAAAGCTAATGCATTCTGTGTGAGAGTCACAGAAAAAGGTGGGGACAAGCGTGGCACAAGCAGCAAGGGGAATTAAGAAGATTGTCCCAAGCTTGATGAAGGGCTGGAGGTCTATGGGATCTTCAGTAAAGGGATCTCAGGTCTCCCCCTTCCAGAGTTCCAGGAAAGAGGTTAGGTCTCCACAGGAAACACTAGCGAGGTGGCCACACAGGACTCCATTCAGAGCACCTGAGACCCCTGGGTCCCCCACATATTGGGCGATGCAGTAGCCACAACACCATCAGATCCCAAAGGATTGGCTGGTGAGGTGAAAGTCACACATTAGGGGGCTCCACTAAGGGACTCTGGAAAGGCAGGGAAGGCTTTTGTTGGTGCTGTTGTTGTTGCTGTTGTCGTTGTCAAAAAGAGTGAGAGTTAAGGATGCCAAAAACATCTTACGGTGCACAGGACAGTTCGACACCACAAAAACTTTTCCACCCAAAATGCCAGTAACACTGAGTTGAGAGAAACTGGTGGACAATGGGTATCAAACTGGAAACTAATTTGGACTAAAAGACCAAGGATCACCCTTGAACACTGTTCTGTGCAACACCCCCAGGAACCAGACGCCAGAACTTTGTGAGCGAGAGAGGGAGTGCCCTTATGACTGAAATGGAATTCCCTTCAAGCTAGTGGGATGGGAGTTGAGAGTTGGATTTAGGTTTATTTACAAGAAATAATGTACTATATGTTAGCTAATTGAACACAATTTTTAAAAATTTTTAAAAATTAAAATTAAAGGGGTGCCTGGTGGCTCAGTTGGTTGGACATCTGCCTTTGGCTCAGCTCATGATCCTGGGGTCCTGGGTTCAAGTCACATATCAGGTTCCCTGCTCCCTGTTCGGCAGGGATCCTGCTTCTCCTTCTCCCTCCGCACCTCCCCCCTGCTCATGTTCTCTCTCTAGCCCTCAAATAAATAAAACTTTAAAAAATAAAATAATTAAATAATTAAATTAAATTTAAATAAAGAAATAAATAGCGTGGCATTTCTTACAAACACTGGAGCTTACTAAGAAGACTGATATGCCCTATAGCTATTTCATTTTTAAGAGAATAGTATCAAGGCCTTTCTGAAAGCATGATCAGCTCCAATCCTATCTTCTGAACGCTCTTTTGTACGCTATTTTGTACTGTAACAGTTCTGAAAATGGCTTTCTAGATTGCATCTATATCTAAATGCAGTGAAGAACCAAACCATGTTCCTGTCCCTAAGAGAATACCCCGTATTTCTTTATTATGAATTTCTTGTGAAAATGGCCACAGTCATTATATTTTTAACATTTTATTTTTAAGCTATTTTATTTATAATCAATAAAATCTGGTTAAGCATCTGTATATGCATCCATCCCACCTAACAATTGTTACATGTCATAAGAAGATTGGCAAGAAAGGACTTGGGCAATGCTTTATAAAGTGACACAAATTATTAGTTTCATGAGAAATGTCCACACATCACCTTAAAAGCTGTAAACAGCCACGTGCATTTAAAAAAAAATAAGATCAGAAAGAGACATGAAGCATTTTCAACTTTGTAGAAAAATAAATTCGAGGAAAGAAATAAAACACTTTTGATGTAGCATCTTCTCTAAAAGTGAAAAAAAAATATTATATGGTAGAATTAATATTTAGACCTTTACTAAAAACTTCGAGGGGTCAACACAGGTTGCTTGCCCAAGGACAGTAATCAGTGAAGGTGGGATCCATATACTACATGTAGGTTAACGCACTGGTTGGATTCCATTCTCTTAACAAGCACTGTATCTTTGTAAAAAAGATGTCGCTCATTGAACACTCAGTATGCTTCAGATATTCATCTCCTAAAGTCTGACTAAGAGGTAGATCTAATTTTCCCCCATTTACAGCTGGAGAATCTGAGGGCAGTGACATTAAGTAGCTTACAGAAGGTCACCCAGAAAGTAAGTACTGACTGAAATCCAGCCAGGACAGTGGGACTCCAAGGCCATGCAACCAGCCATGAGTCCTCCTTCTCTCTTTACCCCTCATACAGTGAGGAAATTTCATGCATTTCAGAATATGGATTTTTTTTTCCTAGTGGCCATTAATGACTCTGGCACTGACAACTCAAATATGAGCTAATAGGACTACTTTCAATTTCCTTAAAATGTTACGATCATTGAAAAGAGCCCTGGCTTTATCTTCCATACCTCCCAGTACCCCTCCTCTATCATTAACACTGATCACACTGTGTTTTTAATTACTTGGTTTAACATGCCAGACATAAGACCCTTGAGGATACTCAACACCTGATCACAGTGCCTGGCACATAGTAATCTCTCAGTAAACCTTTGGTGAATGAACAATTGAGGGAGCCAGGGCAGCCTTGTAAGTTAAAGGACGCATGGTGTAGCCATAACACCTGGCTCAGTAAGACTCCATCGTCAACTGCTGGATCATGATTGACTTGGAGTGACGCAGTGGTCCAAAGAGATGAAGGACTGAAACTCCACCTAACTACATAGCCCTTGAAAACTCTTCACAGGAGAACTCATGGCTCTCTCCCTAACCTAGACATGAAACTCTCATACCTGGTTTTCCCCACATCTCCTACAGCACACTTAACTCCTATTCTTAAATTGTATGGATTCATCTTTGTATCGCCAGCACCCCTTAGAGCAACTACGCATTCAATCTTTCTTTATCTTCTACCCAGTGCCCTTAGCATTGACCTACAGTTATGATTTATTTATGCCCCTTTTTAATAATGGTTCTCCTTTACCTTAGTATTTATCCACAATCAAGTCTCATGTTCCAAATTTATTTCTATCTTTCCCTTGACCCGTTTTAGTATCATCTAACAAGAACTACCTGCTGATGTCCTGACAACCTTCTTCTTTGCTCACGCAGTTCATTTTGCACCAAATGCCCTTCATTTTCATGCTTGAGCCCAGCTCAATTATCATTCCCTCCAGGAAGCCTTCACAGACTCATCCCAAATGGATGTAACTCTTTCCTCATCTCAATTCCCATATTTTCTGTATTTTTCTGTTGACATGTATAATTTTACTCTATAAATTCAGATATTGTTTTATGTTCCCTACTAGATGATAAGCTCCCTAAAGGCAAATGCTACCTATTATTTGCTTCTGTATCTTTCACAGCAAGTAGCACAGACTCTTCCACACAGTGGTGCTTTCTAAGTTGAGTAAATAAATGAATGAACAAGAAGTTAAGTGCATCTTTGTTCTGTTATTCTTAGGTCTTGAACCTGGCTTACTAGAAAAGACATTGATCATAAATCATACATCCTCGTTCAGTTTTTCTCAGAAGTAGCTATGAATCTTAGGTAAGTCACTTAACCTCCCTGGGTTCTAGTTTTCTTGTCTGAAAAAGAACATGAACTAGAGCTGCTCTCTCAGGCCAAAATGAACATGTCAATATATTATATAGTATAAAATATGTAAAAAAAAATTCCAAGCAGAGGAAATATGACTCTCCTTACCCTTTGCCTAGTAATTCTCAGTGTTTTTTTCAGAGCTCAACTCATCATCACTTCCACAGAGAAATTTCCCTGATGACCATGACTACATCAAATCTCCCCACATAATGCTCTCACAGTGCTATAAATCTCCATTCTGCAGGACTTAAGATACTGATGATTTCTACTCATTTCTGTATTATTTAATTAAAGTCTATCCCCATGTATCCCCTCTATATTCAATAAAATGAATAAATGAGTGTAATCTATCTTAGAATATGAGATCTTACAAAGATAAAGTATTTTTTTTCAGTAGTTGCCTTTGTAACTTATATAACCATGTATATTTCAGCACTTAAATAATTTTCAAAGATATGGACAAAAGCTAGGTGATCACAACTTCAAAGAGTTAATGTAATTTTCAAACCATCCAATTTGTCATTTTATCAAAGGTTATATATTCAAAGAATATGGTCTCAGACATTTCTAAGCATGAAACCTAAATTAAATTCTCTTGTTTTATTTCAGCTTTTTGCTATTTTCATCTGTATTTTTCTCTACTTAAAATAAATGTATCTATAAAACAACTCATTACATGTGTTTCCTTGGATCATTAGGTAAAAATACCAATTTAGAGATTCTATGTATGATATAGAAAGCAAACCCCTTATTATAAGCAGAGAAAAAACCAAAAATGTTTCTTTGTAAACAGCCACAATTTAATATTTGATTTTTAAATCAAAAAATAAAAATTAATCAGATTTAGTTAAGTGAAATATCAATGAAGTCACTGACATAAATCATGTAAGTCATAAATGCTACCTTTTATGTGAATAATAAGGAAAGACTACAACTTGTCTTAAGAATACAGCTAATCAAAGCAGTAGGAAATAAACTTTGAAATACTCAACTTGATATGAACATTTGAAACTTATTGGTTTATCTCATGAATATATCTGAATTAACACAAATATAGTAGATTCAATAAGCTGTAACACTTTATTCCTCACTACACTCCCATAAGCCATTTTGTTGGCACTATTATTATGAGTTAAAGGTATGATCTTAGACACAAAGCCAAAGCTTTGTATCTTCTTTCACATGCTTCTTTCTAAACACTTGGGGAGTATTCTTTTCCATAAAATGGAGAACCTGACTGAAACTAGTAACCCATGACCTCTTCCTATCCAATAAAGTGGATTGGCCATGCCAAATCCTTGAGAGTGATGTTCTCTCAAAGGACAACACAAGATGAGCTAAGCTCACTTCCTTCTGCATTAAAATAGCTCTTCATTTTTTAAATTATAAATATATGAAGAGTACAAACATGTGAAGAGTAAACCTACAAGCAATAAAATTCTATTCCTGATAACATAATTCTGAGAGTCACTAGATTATGTAAGATCCTGAAAAACTTATTCAGTCTATCAGAAAAGCCACATGCCCATAAAACTCTTAAAGCAGGCTGCCCAGGGACATATGAAAATAAATATATGACAGGGCAGTGCTTATATTTAAAATATCTTAGGTGTTTTGGAAAAATAATACCACCATGATTAAATAAGAGTCCATGTCTTCATTATCGGACTCAAGAAATTTCTAGAGTTATACAGACCCCTCCTTTGAAGGTAGGAGCTACATTTACTCCAGGTCTATGTAATCAGCTGCACTTGCATGATGCATTGCATGTTTAAGTTCAGTTCATCATCTCTTCTAAAATAACTGTCCAGGGGCACCTGGGTGTCTCAGTCAGTTAAGCATCTTGGTTTCAGCTCAGGTCATGATCACTGGGTCCTGGGATGAAGCCCTGCATCAGGCTCTATGCTCAGGGGGGGTCTGCTTCTCTCTCTCTCCCTCTGCCTCTGCCCTTCCCCTCAGATGTGTGCTCTTTCTCTCTCTCTAAAATGAGTAAATAAATCTTTAAAAATAAAATAACTGTCTATTTTAAATGTATTATTTAAGATAAATTTAAACACAAATGATTAGCGTTAAAAAAAAAAAAGACCACTCATTGTTTTCTTCCTTAACCAAAACCATTTTTCCAGATGTTATGTTGTTATCTGGTTTGGTGGAATTTTTGTGTGTCTGTTTGTGATTTTTTAATAATTAGGATATCTGGTACAGTGAGAGAGACAGGGGAATGACATATTATGGACTTGCCAATATAATCCTTAATGTATTAAGTTTCATTACATCCACACTAGAACAGCACCACTGGGTCTAGGGAGTCTCCTGAGACAAGGAAATAACTTCATCACACCGATTTAGAAATTACTGAATTTTATCATTTTTTCTGAACAATGAATCAATAAATTTAGGGGTTTCTTTGGGGAGGGGGTTGTTTGTTTTGTTTTTTACAAAAGCAAAACTGGTAATGCTTTGTAGATTTTTTTTTAAAGGAACTGGAGTTTAAAAGAACATAAAATTGTGAAGATGATATATTCACATTTTGATATTTTATCCATGTGAACAAAAGAAAACATGCTATAAGACTTGGGCAAACAAATCTAAGTAATACAACTGCCTTATAACCTTCTTGCACAAAAATACCATTTAAATATTATCAAGAGTTTCTCATTACTCCTATTATTAGTACTACTACTACTAGTATTTCTACTTCTATTATTTATGTATTATATATCCAAACACATTCAGGGTCATAAAAACCTGAAGCATAAAACTATTATAAGATTGAGGTGACTCTTGAAGAATCTAATAACTTGTATTTAAAGAGCTAAAACAAAATGGATTCTATGTCTTATTTTTCTTGATGCGTCCCACTAGACTCCTCCTACTGAGAAGAAATATTAGTACATCCTGCATGGAGATAGCACAAACAAGTGTGACTGCATAAGCAATGGGCCTTATTAACGAACTACAACTAGAAAGAAAGGCCTACACACTTACTTTTTTAAAACCAAAATTCTCATTTGACAGACATTTACTATTTATTTTAAAGTAATTACTTCTGAATCATCTCAAATAGTCCGTACAAAGAAGAAACTGAATCACTAAACCTCTACACCCATAATCTAACAAAATAGAGACAAAAAGGAAAAAAAGAACAAAAATGTGTGAGCAGCAGTCAAATGGAGGACACCACAAGTTTTGATAAGGGCCGTCAGAGACAAGAGACTGAAGATTTAGGATATCAACATTCAGCTCCTTTCATTATTGTCAAGAAGCACTGCAGAGATGAGAGAAACTGAATCCAGAAAATTCCAAAAATTCCAACTGGTATCCCCCAATCAGAAATGAAGTAGAATCTTGGGGATGAGATGCAACCTAAAGAAAAGGCCAGTAGGATTGTGGGGGGATGGGGCAGGGTGGGGGGAAAGGCCAGTAATGCCTCTCCAACACAACGCATCTTGTCCCTCCAGAGGTAAACCATAAAATACAACTCAAAGGATGCGCCATTTGGCTATTCCCTGTTTAGGAGGCAGGCCACACACTCTTCATTACCTCAATAAAGAAACAGAAAATGGTATTTACATAAAGGAAAGAGAAAGAAAAAAGAAATCATGCTAAAACAATAGTGAAGTCATGAGGCAAAACTGCTGTGAAGTTCTTTCCCCTCCATCCTTCAAACACGCTTCACCCAAGGAGCGCCTGGGTGGCTCAGTCTGTTAAGCGTCTGACTCTTGATTTCAGCTCAGGCATGATCCCAGGGTCCTGGGATCACCCACATCGGGCTCCTTGCTCAGCGGAAATCCTGCTTGAGGATTCTCTCTCTCCCTGTCCCTCTGCCACTCCTCTTGGCTTGTGCACTCGCACTTTCTCTCTCTCTCTCTCTCTCTCAAAAAAATGAATAAATAAAAACTTAAAGAAACAAAACAAAACAGGGCCCCCTGGGTGGCTCAGTCATTAAGCATTTGCCTTCAGCTCAGGTCATGATCCCAACGTCTTGGGATCCAGCCCTGCCATCAGGATTTCCACTCAGCAAGGAGCCTGCTTCATCCTCTCCCACTCCCCCTACTTGTGTTCCCTCTCTCGCTGTCTCCCTCTGTCAAATAAATAAATAAATAATCTTTTTTTAAAAAAACCACACTTGAGGCGCCTGGATGGCTCAGTGGGTTAAGCCTCTGCCTTCAGCTCAGGTCATGGTCTCAGGGTCCTGGGATCGAGCCCCGCATAGGGCTCTCTGCTTGGCAGGGAGCCTGCTTCCCCCCACTCTCTGCCTGCCTCTCTGCCTACTTGTGATCTCTCTCTCTCTCTCTCTCTGTCAAATAAATAATAATAAATAAAAAATCTTTTAAAAAAATTTTAAAAAAATAATAAAAAACCACACTTTATTCAAAAACAACATGTTGGAGTCACATTAAAATAAACAAATGAAGGAAGGAAGGAAGGAAGGAAAGAAGGAAGACTAAAGACCCCCAAAATCCTCTCCCCCACCTAACAATAAAATCATTGGCAAAAATGGTCGAAAACAACTTTTTCAAGACTCTGAAAAAAAACTTTTTCAGGACTCTGAAAAATAACCGAAGGCTTACGGCAATCCAGAGAGCATTTATTTCGGAAAAACACCTAAATCACAGTAAGAACAGTGAGCTTTATGGCATTTTAACTTGACCTGTTCCCATCCCCCAGCTCCCAGGTACACAGGAGCCTTGAAAATCAATAGTCTGCTAGAGAGTCAATTATCATATGGTTTCACTTATTTGTGGAGCATAACAAATAGTATGGAGGACAAGGGGAGATGGAGAGGAGAAGGGAGTTGAGGGAAATTGGAAGGGGAGGTGAACCATGAGAGACTATGGACTCTGAAAAACGATCTGAGAATTTTGAAGGGGTGGGGGGTGGGAGGTTGGGGGCACCAGGTGGTGGGTATTGTGGAGGGCACGGATTGCATGGAGCACTGGGTGTGGTGCAAAAATAATGAATACTGTTATGCTGAAAAAATAAAAAAATTTTAAAAAAAAAGTTAAAAAAAAAATAGTCTGATATCACAGTGAAAACCAGGAGTCTCGCAGCCACTAGAGGATACAGAACTTCCAATGTCTCATTACCAGATAATTGTCAGTATTTGACCTACCTGGAAGACCCCATTTTGAACACTTTTTTATTAACTTTTTTAAAATTTTAATTCCAATATAGTTAACATACAGTGTTGTATTAGTTTCAGGTGGACAAGAGAGTGATTCAAGAACTGCATACATTACGCAGTGCTCATCATGACAAGCGCACCATTTATGGAAGGCTTCTTTTCACCTGACTCTGACTTGGAGTTCCCTCAGTGTGAACAGCCTTGTCTCCAGATGCATTTGTTAGATGTTTAAGCATCACTGCAGTGGTTAACAATTGGGACAAACAAAAGACTAAGCAAAAAGCCTATCAAGGGAAATCTGGGGAATGAAAGAAATGTCCATAAGGAGCTTTGAAAAGCATCAAAATATTCCTGAAATCTAAAAGGTCCATTGACAGGTATGGGGCTGTTCGCTTTACCAGGGCTGTGCACATGCTCAGAAAAGAGCTGAGAAGACCCTTGTTCTCAGCTGTGACTGACCTTGAAGCTCTGAGCAAGCAGGAAGTGAAGCAGAAGGCAGAGTTGTCAACTGCCTGGCTGAGTGTGAAAGATATACGTCCCAGCACACATAGGGAGACCCTCGGCAGAAACTGGGAAACTTATTGGTTCCAGGCATTTATGCAAATCTCTGTCCAATCATTAACTGATCACCCCGCTAACAGAGGTCACACACAATGAAGAATACAGACTTTACAGATTTAGCTCAGAAAAATCATTAGGCTAACAGCAACAACAAACCCTGAAGAGAGAGAAGAATCTGATTTCCAGATTTGCCACATAATATTTTTTTTCAAGTCCTCAGACTATTCTTTATTTACATTTTAACATGAAAACTTTCATATATGGAGAAGAGTATATGATTGAAGAAAGTATATGATTCCCATATATCCACTACCTAGAATCTACAATTAACGTTACACTGCATTTTTATCACATACCCATCCATCCCTCTATCGACCCATCAATACATCTCTTTTTCTCTTCATTCTTTTACAGTGCACTTCAAAGTAGGTTGCAGATCATCAGTATCTGTCCCTCCACTTTAGCAGATGTATAATTACTTAGAGTTTAACATTTTTTTTAGTTTTTCTTTTCCTTAGGTAAAATTTCTATACAACGAAATGCACAAAATTTAAGTATACAGAAACTTGTGAAACCTAAATCCCTCTCAAGATACAGAACACAACTCACCCCCCAAAAGGTCCCTCATACTCTTCTCAGTAAATCTCTCACCCTTTCCTAGCCCCACAGAAGCAATCACTGCTCTGATTTTTCTACCCAGATTATCTTTACCTTTTCCAGACTCAACCATATAAATTGACTCCTACAATATGTACTCCCTTATGTAAGGCTCCTCTCATTCAATACAAGGATTTTTAGAACCATCCATACTATTTTTTAAAATATATTTAACATTAATTTACTACTTAATGAAAACGACTATCAAGATGAGACAGATAGATGTTCACTATGAGAAACAAGGGGATTAAGTAGTATTCCAAACGAAGACTAAATTCTAGGACTAAGATGATGTGGCACCTTTTCTCATATGTGAATTTGTCTTTCAGGGAATTAGCTGATACTTTCCCAATAAAGACAGATGGAATGTCCATTTTATTTAGCACATCAATGTAATTGGATCCAATGCTAATGAGGTCATCAGAGTCAACATTGTGAACTATGGCTGCTTTGTATCCTGTTCTCTGTGAATTTAAAACCTTTACATCAAAAGTACAATCAAGTCTTCTAATCAACACAATTAGAAAGCACCAGATGAATTGTCTTTCAGTGGTGGAGCCATTATAGGTTCACAGGCATTTTCTGGTTTTGAGTTAATCAAAAAACCATTTAAACCTTCAGCTGGGAGTCTATAACCAAATCTTGCTGGGAGGTCATCAAATGTCTGAGATACATTTTCAAAATTATATGCTAAAATGTCTGTTTCTACAGGTTGTAGGTGTAAGAATGCAAAGAGATGGACAGTCAAGATGGTATAGACTTGTGTGGCTGATAGCATGCATATCACTGTGAAGAGCAGCATCTCACTATAAAATCACCAGACTAGCTGATGGGGTGAGGATGAAATGCCATCTCCTCTGCACAGTGTCTGGGCTGAGATCCACATGGATGAGACCAAGACCCACCAATGCCTTAAGTACAGTTCCAGTCACATTGTTAGAGATGCAAGCAGCTAGAAGGTTGAGAGAAAGAACCCAGTCACCAACCCGGGAGCCATGCTGACATCAGCACTCTGGGCCTGATGTGCATCATCCCCAAGACATAGCAAAAGTCAAACCTGCCACATAATATTATATTAAATGTGTGACTTTTAACAACAACAAAAATGTGAAATATGCAAAGAAACAAAATGTATGGCCATTAACGTGGAAAAAAGCAATCTACAGAAACTGTTCCTGAAGAAGGCCAATAATTGGACTTACTGGACAGACTTGATTAGTTTCCTCTGACTGCCGTAACAAGTTATCATGAACTTGGTGGGTTTAACCAACGTAAATTTATTCTCATATGGTTCTGGGGATCAGAAGCCTGAAATGGAGGTGCAGGCATCACCACATTCCATCCAGAGTCTCTAGGGAAGATTTCTTTCCTTGTCTCTTCCACCTTCTGATGATTGCCAGCACTACTTGGCTTAAGGCTCTATCACTCCAATCCCTGCTTCCATCTTCACATTACTTTCTCCTATTTTGTGTATCTCAAAATTCCCTCTCCCTATCTCTTATAAGGATGCATCCAATTACATTTAGAGCCAACTCAGGTAATCCAAGATAATCTTCCACCTCTCAAGATCTGTAACTTAATCACATATTTTCCCATAAATTACTCTTCTGCCATGAAAACCAGGCTTCAAGGTTTAGGACATGAATATATCATCAAAGCCAACATTTAGCCCACTATAAAAATTTTAAACCAGCTATTTAAGATATCTTCAAGGAATGAAAGGAAACCATGTCTTCTGAACTAAAGTATGAAAGCAATGTCTTACCAAATAATACCAATAAAGAAACTGAAATTATAAAAAGAACAAAATAGAAATTTCAAAGTTGAAATGGAATACTATGCAGACATCAAAAAAATGAAATCTTGCCATTTGCAAAGCTGTGGATGGAACTAGAGGGTATTATGCTAAATGAAATAAGTCAATCAGAGAAAGACAACTATCATACCATCTCTCTGATATGAGGAATTTAAGAGGCAGGATAGGGAGTCATGGGGGGTAGGGAGGGAAAAAATGAAACAAGATGGGATCTGGGAGGGAGACAAACCATAAGAGACTCCTAATCTCAGGAAACAAACTGAGGGATGCAGGGGGATGTGGGGGAGGCTGGGTTATGGACATTGGGAGGGTATGTGCTACAGTGGGTGCTGTGAATTGTGTAAGACTGATGATTCACAGAACTGTACCCCTGAAGCAAATAATACATTACATGTTAATTTTAAAAATAATAAAATAAAATTTAAAAAGAAATTTTGAAGTTGAAAAGTACAATGATATAAATTAAAAATGCACTTAGTAGTGCTCAAAAGCAAATCTGAACTGACAGCAGAAAGCAAAATTGAAGATAGGTCAATTCAGATTACCCAGTCAGAGTAGCAGAAAGAGAAAAAAAATTAAAAAAAAAATTAAAAACACTCAGAGACCTGTGGAACATAATCAAGTGTACCAATAGGACACAATGGGAATCCAGAAGGAAAAAGGAGGGGGAGAAGAGAGAGAAAGACGAGATGAAGAAGAGGAAAAAAAGAGAGAGAGAGAGAGAAAACAAAACAAAACAAAACAAAACAAATTCAAGGAATTAGTAGCCAAAACATCCTATCTTTGATGAAAATATTAAAAAAAAAAAAAACTATACATCCAAGAAGCTCTATGAACTCCAAGTTGGATAAATCAAGAGTTCCACATGTAGACATATCATAATCAAACAATCAAAAGATAAAGATAAAGAAAGAATCTTGAAAGAAGCAAAAGAAGAGACTGATAACAGAGAAGCGAGCCTAAACACAATTAACAGTTGACTTTTCATAAGAAACCATGGGGGCCAGAAGACAGTGGGATAACTTATTTATAGTGCTAAAAGAAAGTAAAATGTCAACCAAGAATTCTGTATTGGGCAAAACTACACTTCAAATATTAAGGACAAATTAAGATTTTTAAAATGGTCCTCTCAATTGATGCAGAAAAAGCATTTAACAAGATTCAGCATCCGTTCCTGATTAGTACGATTCAAAGTATAGGGATAGAGGGGAACATTCCTCAACTTCATAAAAATCTATCTATGAAAAACCCACAGCGATTATCATCCTCAATGGGGAAAAGCTGACAGCCTTCCCTTTGAGATCAGGAACAAGGATGTCCATTCCTGCCACTGTTGTTCATCATAGTGCTAGAAGTCCTAGCAACAGCAATCAGACAACAAAAAGAAATAAAAGGTATTCAAATTGGCAAAGAAGCAGTCAAACTCTCTCTTCACAGATGACATAATGCTTTCTATGGAAAACCCAAATGACTCCACCCACAAACTACTAGAATTCATATAGCAATTCAGTAATGTGGCAGGATACAAAATCAATGTACAGAAATCAGTTCCTTACTTATACACTAACAATGAAAATACAGAAAGGGAAATTAGAGCATTGATTTCATTTACTATAGCACCAAGAACCATAAGATAGCTGGGAATAAACCTAACCAAAGAGGTAAAGGATCTGTACTCGAAGAACTACAGAACACTCATAAAAGAAATTGAAGAAGACACAAAAAGATGAAAGAGAATTCCATGCTCATGGATTGGAAGAATAAACATTGTTAAAATGTCTATACTGCTTAGAGCCATCTATACTTTCAATGCCATTCCAATCAAAATTCCACCAGTGTTTTTCAAAGAGCTGCAGCAAACAATCCTAAAGTTTGTATGGAACCAGAAGAGACCCTAAATTGCTAAGGAAATGTTGAAAAAGAAAAACAAAACTGGGGGCACCACATTGCCTGACTTCAAGCTTTACTACAAAGCTGTGATCACCAAGACAGCATCGTACTGCCACAAAAACAGATACATAGACCAGTGGAACAGAGTAGAGAGCCCAGATATGGACCCACAACTCAGTGATCAAATATCTTTGACAAAGTAGGAAAAAATATACAGTGGAAAAAAAACATTCTCTTCAATAAATGGTGCTGGGAAAATTGGACAGCTATGTGTAGAAGAATGAAACTCGACCATTCTCTTATACCACACACAAAGATAAACTCAAAATGGATAAAAGATCTCAACTTGAGGCAGGGATCTATCAAAATCCTAGAGGAGAACATAGGCAATATGTTAGTTTTTAGGCAATTCTTAGTTTTAGGATCTTAAAGATTATCAGAAACCTGTATGTGTCCAAAGGCCTTTCCATGGATCTCCTTGAAGCTGAGACAGTTGTAACAGGATCAGAGTAAAATGGTGACCATGAAGACCATTCAGAGGGTCACCATTCAAGCACTAGGGAGCGTTCATAATACAGTTGACAAGAAAAAGTTTCTGTGACCCACAACATTTCAATGACAAGGACAGCTCATGATCTTCTACTAGGACCTGTCAAAACTTAGGGATTTTGTATAGTTTCTGGAGCAGTTCTAGCATTCACCCACACAATCTAACCTAACGACGATTTATCATCAGTTATTTGACAAGGCTTCCCTTGTAATTCGTCATACCGAGTAAGCCTACTCAAGACTTCATTTAGAAGCTGAATTTTGGGAAGTTTGTCAAAAATAAGATTCAACTTAAGTAACGTAAGACCTGATCAAGAAAAAACATAACTTTTTCGGAGCCTCTTCAACATCAGCCACAGCAACTTCTACCAAGACATTTCTCCCAAGGCAAAGGAAACAAAAGCGAAAATGAACTTTTGGGACTTCATCAAGATCAAAAGCCTCTGCACAGCAAAGGAAACAGTCAACAAAACAAAGAGGCAACCCATGGAATGGGAGAAGATATTCGCAAATGACACTACAGACAAAGGGCTGATAGCCAAGATCTATAAAGAACTCAAACTCAACACACACAAAACAGATAATCATGTCAAAAAATGGGCAGAAGACATGAATAGACACTTCTCCAAAGAAGACATACAAATGGCTAACAGACACATGAAAAAATGTTCATCATCATTAGCCATCAGGGAGATTCAAATCAAAACCACATTGAGATACCACCTTACACCAGTTAGAATGGCCAAAATTAACAAGACAGGAAACAACAAGTGGAGAAAGGGGAACCCTCTTACACTGTTGGTGGGAATGCAAGTTGGTGCAGCCACTTTGGAGAACAGCATGGAGATTCCTTAAGAAATTAAAAATAGAGCTACCCTATGACCCTGCAATTGTACTACTGGGTATTTGCCTCCAAGATACAGATGTAGTGAAAAGAAGGGCTATCTGTGTGCCAATGTTCATAGCAGCAATGGCCACAGTTGCCAAACTGTGGAAAGAACCAAGATGCCCTTCAACGGACGAATGGATAAAGAAGATATGGTCCATATATACAATGGACTATTATGCCTCCATCAGAAAGGACAAATACCCAACTTTTGTATCAACATGGACAGGACTGGCTGAGTGAAATAAGCCAAGCAGAGAGAGTCAATTATCATATGGTTTCACTTATTTGTGGAGCATAACAAATAGCATGGAGGACAAGGGGAGATGGAGAGGAGAAGGGAGTTGAGGGAAATTGGAAGGGGAGGTGAACCATGAGAGACTATGGACTCTGAAAAACGATCTGAGAATTTTGAAGGGGTGGGGGGTGGGAGGTTGGGGGCACCAGGTGGTGGGTATTGTAGAGGGCACGGATTGCATGGAGCACTGGGTGTGGTGCAAAAATAATGAATACTGTTATGCTGAAAAAAATAAAAAAATTAAAAAAAAAAGTGTACTAGTAACATCAGCCAATGTTCAGAGCAACACTCAGGACCTTACCTCACTTAGCATGATTCCTTTTGCAAGTTCAGAAGACAGCTTTGTGACCCTTTCTCCATTAGTGCTGTCCCAAGAAATAGGACCCACCTCAATTAAGCTTGAAATTTCAGGACCTCCTTTCCAAGAACTCAGCCTCATAGACCACAATATAATTCTTACTCACTTGGATGTGGACAACTCATCCAAACTAGATTTCACGGAAGAGGCAGGGGCAGTTGGGGATGTAGAGGGAAAAACAGCATCGATAATCTGGTCCTTAACAACTTCCTGCTGAAGTGCCCTGGATAAAAACCTATGCTCAGGCCAGATGAATTGTACTCTACCTTCACCTTCATCTTTTCTTCCATGTTCTTGTTCATATGACTCATTCCACTCAGGACTGCGCATTCAAAGAACATCAGAGTCTGAGCAGATATTATAAGTGAGTGCAGTTCAATGGGAGAGTAGTGGAGACGGAGACAAACAGGAAATGCTTAGGTAGAAACGTAAGGCATTCAAATCCAGACTTTAAAAAAAAAGAAAACACCAGACTAGTCATAGCAAACTCATCTGCAGGCTGAATCCACTTAATGGATCACTCATGCAGTGTGTGACATCCCTAGTTCCACACATCTAGATTTTGCCTTTTCTTTAAGGCTTTCAGGTCTTGTCTTTCCCATAACATTGTGTGCTGGCCCCCCTGAACTAACACTTTGCCTCTGTCTCCACTTGAAGGAAAGAAATGTAAAGAATATGGAGCCAGAAGACTTGAGTTAAACTCACTTGCTCACCTGTAATTGAAGGCAGTATCTCTGACTCTCAGTTTCCTCATTGTAAGGTAAGATAACAACACCTACATCAGGTGGTCACTTTGACGGCTGAATCAGAAAATACAAGCAATTGGGGCGCCTGGGTGGCTCAATGGGTTAAGCCGCTGCCTTCGGCTCAGGTCATGATCTCAGGGTCCTGGGATCGAGCCCCGCATCGGGCTCTCTGCTCAGCAGGGAGCCTGCTTCCTCCTCTCTCTCTGCCTGCCTCTCTGCCTGCTTGTGATCTCTCTCTGTCAAATAAATAAATAAAATCTTTAAAAAAAAAGAAAATACAAGAAAATATCACTATATAAATATTAATTCAAACTGTAATTGTTGATCTTCCTCATCCTCGACTTAGAAATAGCTTTTGCTCAGGGCTAAATTGATTAATATCCCACTTTCCTGAGTCTTTTCCTATATAAACTTGCCCAGGAAAGTACCCAGCATATTTGATCAGTGTTCTGTCTTATGGTTTATACAGTAGCAGTGTGCCTCTTTAATACGGTGCAATGTAACTCAGAGGCTTCAAGTCTTACTTCACAGCAAAACATATTTTTTTTTAATTTACCAGTACATTTTTGTATTTGACCAGATACAAAAGGGGGCCTAGGTATACGTGCCAATAAACAGCAGACATATAAAGAAAAAATTAATATAGCTATTTTGTACCTACCTATGTGAACTCTTTATGATAATGAATTCAATTTGCATATACTTTTTATCTACAGAATATTTGAAACATCCTCACAGATTTCTATTACTGCTGTCATTGACTCATTCCTATTAAAACCAGTTATCTTGTCAAAACCCCTGAAAATACTTTCCAAAAGTGATTTGCCACAAACAGGATGAGTCAATCACAGGTAAATCACTTGTCTCTCTCCACTGTGACTTAGAAAAATAAATTTGCATTCAACTTCCAACATCAAGGACAATCAGAAATACACATCCACGGACACTCAGTATCTTCCTGATTTAAATATGAGTACTTCTTTGTATTTTATTCCTTCTTCAAGAATACATATTCATCCAATGAACAATTCTCACATTAGAAATTAATATCTGCAGATTGTGAGGGTATTATTAACTTAAAAGTTATTTTAAAATCTTAGACTGCTGTTCAGGGATAAAATCTATAAACTTTAGGGTTACCTTTCACTGATCTAAATTTGGTATAAATCCTACTCTATCATGGCGAAGTGGAAAACCACAGAATTAAATACCTGTTATTTCTAGAATCATTTAACTTCTGCATACAAAGTAAAAGGAGACAAAAATGGGATTTTCTAACTTCAAATCACATCATCTAGGAATTCATACTATCACAGTTTTATTCCTTTGTGTTTCACTGATAGTATTTTCAACTATGAATTCTCTGAAACTGTTTAGTAATAATTACTGCTAAGACATACAATTAATCCACATGATATAATTTTTACATATAGTATAAATTTTTACTCTTAGAGTTGGCTTTTGCAAACTAATAATCCTCTCTCTATATAAATTTGTGCTACAACTTATTTTTATGAAGAATCAATACGGATTTGATATTATGAATTCCTAGAGGACAGCATACCTAGCTTACTTGCATTGAATCTTTTACAATTATTTGATTCATGATGTATCTGCTCCTTAGAGTCACGTTTATTGCAGTGTTTTATAACAAATAGTACCTTTTCTTGTAAATAAACATTCTTCATGGAATAGTCTTTTTTCTTAGAAAGCATTCCCTGTGATCTTTGATTTTATCTTTCAAAGTTTATATAGATGTTGGTTTAGTGACCTGAATAATTTTACAGATTTTTTTCTATTGATATCAAAACTTAATTCTATTAAGAATGAAAATAACATTTGAATGGTGTTTTCCAGCTGAGAAAAATCTATATCCATCAGGAATATATATGCACCAGGAAAATCAGAAGAAGCAAAACTGTGAAAGATATCCCTATAAGAATGGTAAATAACATAGGAAGAGCTCAAAAGAAAAGTGTTTAAGATCAGCTAGGGCGGGACGCCTGGGTGGCTCAGTTGGTTAAGCAGCTGCCTTCGGCTCAGGTCATGATCCCAGCGTCCTGGGATCGAGTCCCACATTGGGCTCCTTGCTTGGCTGGGAGCCTGCTTCTCCCTCTGCCTCTGCCTGCCATTCTGTCCGTCTGTGCTCGCTCTCTCTCCCTCTCTCTCTCTGACAAATAAATAAAAAAAAAAAAAAAATCTTAAAAAAAAAAAAAAAAGATCAGCTAGGGCACCTTTTTTAAAAAAAAATTAGATTCATGCATTTGGTGTGGAATTAAGAGAAAAATATAAAAAGAGTTACCCATTCAGTATGTTTCAACAGCCAGTTTTATTAATCAATTGCACAGTGCTTTGTGAACATTAATTAACTAAAGATGTAAGGTCTATGATCTTCAGTACATTTTGTAATGGCCTCAATCGGTCTTCAAAATGCCAGATGACTAATAAGAAGAAGCAGACACCTGACAGATGATGTTACAAAAACTGTCTCCATGTGAATCCACCAGCTCTTCAACTCTAATTCCATTGCTGGACTTATAAGAAAACAGGAAGTGTCAGAAAAATAAAATTCAAAAACAAAACTTAAAAAAAAAAAAACCTTAAGCCAGTAAGACCATGTCAAAAACACACACACAACCCTGGATCTCATTTGAAGCATGTTACACAATCCTGATTTTTCTTTTTTTTTGAAAAACACATTGTACTCCTCAACCTATACTATTTTTAACACACACATATATACACCCCCAAGCAAATAATTATGTTTCCTGTTTATTTAAAAGAATTATAAAGAATTTCCTGTGAACATGATTTTTAAATTAGGGAGGAGAAAATCAAAAGATTCTTTTCTTCCCATACCTCAGGAAATGAAATGGAAGCTTTGTTAATAATCTTTCTGAATATCAGTACAATGCTGAATGTTACTCCGAGCAGTGATGATTATGGTACTAAGGAAACAATACCAAGTCTTTCACGACTGAAAATATCTTCTAAAAATATTAAACTTAGTGAATCTCTGGTGCGTAGCTAAGATTTCTTAGTAATGTTTTTAAGCAATGTGTAATATTTTGTCAAGTTCTCAAACATACTCAGCAGAAGAAGAGAAAACAAAATATAATGAATTCATTATCTACATTTTTTTAAACTACTTTAGAAACTTGAAGTGCCTAGGAAATCATGTTTTGCCTTCCTCTGACTGCACACCTCCATTCCTGAAGGTTAATAACTGACTTTTTTTGTACAATAACCTTTCTTAGTCTTTCCTCACTGGCATCACTGCCTACTGTCTGTATGCTCACAAGCTGTAGGAGAAATCAAAATAACAAATCAAACAAAGCGCTGAATGCAAAGCATAAAATAAGTGTTCCCCAGCTCATCCTGCCCTGTATCTAACTTCGGGAGTGACGAAAAGTAACCAAGCAACATTACTGAGTACTTATATAGCAATAAACTGTTTTCAAGCAATTGAAAGAGAGAGAGAGAGAATGCAAATTCAATAAGTCACAGCTGAGAACTTAGTCAAAATGGATTCTTCTTTTCTGGCATTTACGAATGTTCGTAATGATGAAACAATTAGCATAAAAGAAACATTTATGGCCTTCTGAGTTGGGACTATCTAGCTCTATGCCATTTTACAAAAGTCTCTGGACAAGTCATGTCACTTCTCTGAGCATCAGTTTATTCATCTGTAAAATAATAATAATAATAATAATAATAATAATAAATGTTGCACAATGTTACTAGGAGTTACTTAAGATGACGTGTTTCACACAGGGCAGGTACTCAATAAATTAGCACTGAGCTTATTATTTGTTGGTTTAAATCATGTTGTGTTCACGTTTTTGCACAGATGCAAATTATAACTGAGGTGCTTTATAAAAACACTGTTTTCTTATTAAAAAGTAATATACACAAATTGTACAAATGTTTAGAAAACACTGAGAAGCAAAAGAAAAAATGAAAATTACCCCAAATCTTACAACTGAGATAACCACCGTTAACCTTTAGGTATATCTTCACGTCCCTGCATTCTCTCTCTCTCCCTTTCTCATTCTACATTCTACGCTCGTCCTAAGCATGGTGAAAAGAACCCCTACAGATGAGGATTCCGATGTGCAGTTCTTCCTGTAGCCCCAGCCACATATAGAGCAATCAACTTCATACAGAGAGGCTTAACAATTACCCCTCTGGGGGAAAATCAGTCTTGATCCTTCAGGTCGGGCAAAGTGAGAACAATATACAGGCAGGGAGGAGCAGGTAGAGTTCAGAGAACCCCACCAATCTCCCATGAAGAGGAATTTACATTTCGAAAAGGTCTCCAGATGAATTTGAAAATTGGCAAATTGGGGGATCCATACATTATAGGAAAATGGATTTTCTTCAATTTTATTATTGCCTAATTCTGAGCAGTGGTAAATCAGAATCGATATTAATGTCAGCTATGGATATGTAGCCAATGAGCATACTCTGTCCTTCGAGTCTGAACTTCAGACGACAGCAGAAGATGATAAGTTAATGCCATCATCCTATCAGTTCAGCGGAAGAGAAGCATCCAGCGAAGAGAGAGTAAGACAGAACACGGAGCTCAGAACACAAGCAGTCAAAGACAATGGACCCATTCGCTTACTTATTCATTCATTTCTTTCAAGACGATATACACTGTGAACCTATTATGTGCCAAACAACATGCTCTGTGAGGGGAATACAAGAATAAGCCAAACAGATCCAGCCCTTGCCCTTACTGAATTTATGACCCATTAAGACAGATAGTGAACATTACACAAATAATCACAAAAAACAACACATACATATAAAGTCTTACAAAGGGAGATCTGACTCGGTAGGCAAGGGCCGGAAGAACGTGGTCAGGAAAGACTTCCTGAGAAGGTGACTACATGACTAGTGGGAGTTTATGAGGCCAAGAAAGGAGGCCAGAGCATGTTCCAGGGAGATGGAAAATGTCAGGAAGAAAGACTTGGAGATGGAAAGAAGAGTCACTCATGTGAAGAAATGAGCAGGCAGTGTACATGGAGTGCAGTGAAGATGGAAGAAAATGGTGGGAGATGAACAAGGGCAGGGAAGCAAGGAAAGATCATGCGAGCCAGGAAGGCCAAGTTTAGAACTGGGTCTTCAATGCTTGTGAGGCAAGAGTGAAAGCGGGGAAAATGAGAAGCTACAGTATTCTGAGGGATGATGGGGGGGCACAGCAGTGATGGAGGTAACTGGATATAACAGGAGAGATCTGAGAGACACTGAAAATAAATATCCTTACCTTAGTTAAATCTTATTATCTTAATTTCCATTATATTTATTCTTACTCTTACCTTCCTATTTATGGCAAATGACATTGGGTTTCATTGTATGGAAGTAAAACAGTTTGGGGTTTTGTTTTGTTTTTGAAAAAGAGAGCGCATATAGGGTGGGGGGAGGGCAGAGGGAGAGAGATAGGATCTTAAGCAGACTCTACACACAGTGCAGAGCCTGTCACAGGGCTCACACTCACCAGCCTGAGATCATAGACTTGTGCCCAAATCAAGAGTCAGATGTTTAACAAACTGAGCCACCCAGGTACCTCAATAGTTTTTTTTTTTTAAATAAGGGATTTTTTTGTGTGTGTGTTTTTTAGTGAATTGATATACTTTTAGTAAATATCTCAATGCCAGCAGTTGTTTTTTTTTTTAATGGGTTGGGTTTTTTTGGTTTGTTTTTTGGTGATTGCATTTCACTTTGTAATTTTTAAAATAGAACTGTTTTCATATACTATTAGATTAAGTCACATTTTACAAATAAAATGACTAAATGCAAATTCTTATCCTATCACGTAGGTCAAAACTATATTTTTTTGTGGAATTAGATAGTAGTAAGTTATACAAACTTGTGAATATACTAAAAAAACAGTGAACCGTACATTTTTAAAGGATTAATTTTATAGTATGAATTATATCTCAATTTTTAAAAAACTATATTATTGCTTCCAGACCTAAGCTTCCACTCTCAACTTTCCCTCTGTGTTGGATATAATCATTAATACTTACAGCTATATAGTACTACAGCGTAAAAAGATACACACACACACACACACACACACACACACACACACACACACTGAAGACAGATACATGCATGAATGTCTTTGCTAAGCTCCCTTCTCTAGCAGCAGACTTAGTACCCAAGTGTTCAACCAGAGCAGCCATTTTCATCCTACACATCCCAGCAGGGCTACTTTAGTTGGCAGTGTGGGAGACCTTGGAGGATTACGATGATTGATCAGTTGATCGGTTGTTTGGTTATTCTTTGAATTCGATCATCTGAATCAAGCACATATGAAGCAGCTACACCTAATGACCCTGAAGAGTATTGTTTCCCTGGACTCTTGAGTCAGCCCACCTGTCTTAGTTTCCTTTCTGACCTGACTCTTAAGTGTCACGGTCCTCCATGTTCTTTACCGGGATCTCTTCTCCCTCTAAGCTAGAGCTTCTCAAACCTTGACCCAGGTGACCCTGGATCAGTAAAGTCAGAATGTCTAGGGACAGGTCTCAGGCATCAGAATTTTTTTTAAAGTTCCCCAAAGGATTCCAGTGTACAGTCAGGAAAGAAAACTACTGTTCTTGATTCCCTCCCTAGATAATCTCATCCATTCAGTCACTTTAATTAGCATCTTTACACCAAAGACTCACAAATCTGTTATCTCCAGTTTTCAATACCTTTACTATTCAAATAAAAACAACACTAAACAACAAAATAAAATTTTACTTTTTAAGATAACATAAAATTCAAAAGCATGCTGAAGTTTAAGTAACTTCTTTCTAAATTATTCTAATTTTCTCTCTCTTTTTTGAGGTGTGAGGTGCCTGTACTTTGCTGGTATCTCAAAAAATTGACTAAAATGTCTGCTGGGAAATCAGACAAATGCTAGAATTTTCCTTTCCTTTCCTAAGTTTCCTTTCCTAAATTGCAGATGTTGGGGTGGAGAGGATCTCCAACTGAAAATCCCATAAGAAAAAGAAAAAAATCAATGTGTCTAAAAAAGAACCCATCATTTCCTCATTTCCACAGATAAAACCTGCTCTTCCTCTCATGTTTCCTATCTCAAAGAATGGCCACCCAGCAAAAAAACATGGGAATCATGATTAAACCCTCTATCTTTCATATATCCTCACCTTCAATTAGAAACCAAGTAATATCACTTCTAACTCTTTAACAGGTCTTGTAGCTGTTTGCTTTCTCTCCATCCCCTTAACCGCCATTTCCTCTCACCTGGAGTACAGCAACAGCCTCTTGACTGGTCTTCTTACCCACAATCTTTACTCATTCTGCACTCCCAACAAAATTGTATTTCTAAACACAAATGCCTTTGTGTACATAAAACCTTTCAGAGGCTCCTTCCTGCCCCCAGGATAGTGTTCACATTTCATAACATGGTTTATGAGGCTCATACAAATCTCTCCAGATGCTTTCACCGCTCCCTCTGCTGCTAGCCCAATGCCCCCATCACTGCTTCAGCCGGCTTCAGATTTTCTCTTCTGGGAAATTTCTAGTCTCCCAAAACCAAGTTAGGTGCCCCTTTCACTCACGCCCATAACATCATGCCCTTACTCTGTTACCGCATCAATCACTAACTTGATTGTCTTCCTAACTACAAATGAGCTCCTTAGGAGCAGAGACAATGTCTTATTCTTCATTGTCACCCAGTGCCTGGCGCACTGTAGGTGCTCAGCACTGTGGAAATAAGCAATTAATTAGCTAATTAATTAATTAATTATAACCCTTAGTATCCCTTCCCACAGATCTCAACAAAACTTGCTCTAATCCTCTTCAAGAAAAGTTAGAATACAGGGAAAACAGTAGTTAAAAAAAATCTTGCACACACATGTACAGCAGACCCAGGGGCTACCCTGTGGATATTAAAAGGCTGTAGTTCATTTATCCAACATTTGTAAGTAGTTACTGTTTAACTCTGCCCATAATGACCTTGTATTATGCAGTGTCAACAGTCACCTAGTCATCTCATATTAAGAAATATTAAAGTATGATATCTGTCATTTAATATAAATAATAGCTACCATTACCATTCTCCAAGCACTGTGCTCAGCAGTGGACACATATTGTCTTATTTAATCTCCATAATCAAGCACTAAAGTAGATCATATTACAACTTGTCAGAGGAATAAACCAAGGCTCAGTCAGGGGAAGCACCTTGCCTACAGAACAGTTAGGTTTTGAAAAAGCCCGTATACCAACCCTTCTCTTATACACAGAAAAAAAAAAAAAATGAACAGGAAACTTGTACTTACATAGCCATGTCACGTTTAATCTTGCTCTAGTAACAGAACATCAAGTTAAGGCTGTGGGATGGATACAATAGTGCATATCCGTGGAACACAGCCCCATGCCAGGGCTGAAGAGTTGACTGAGTTCTTTACTTGCATGTGATCTAAAAGAGTGTGATCTAAAAGACAACTTTGGCTAGCAGTCACAGTTACCTGTATCCTGGAGTCAAACCACACTCCTTAAAGCACACATTAATTGGTGAGGGGAATTTTATTTAAATACACTAGCATATTAAGTAGCTAAAATACACTTGAGTACACCCTCCTAGAAAATGCAATTAGCTACTACCTTCTTTGGCTTAAAATTCTTCCCTTGTTGAAAACTCTTCATTTTCTCTACATAACTTGGTTTAATTGAAATGTAACTGACATGCAACATATTAGCTCAGGTGTGCAACATAATGATTCCACATTTGTAAACATTGTGAAATGATCACGACCGCAAGTCTAGTTACCATCCCACACTGTACAAAATTACAAAACAATTTCTGTGTGTGTGCTGAGAGGGTTTTTTTTTTTAGATTTTTTTATTTATTTATTTGACAGAGATCAAAAGTAGGCAGAGAGGCAGGCAGAGAGAGAGAGAGAGGAGGAAGCAGGCTCCCTGTAGAGCAGAGAGCCCGATGTGGGGCTCGATCCCAGGACCCTGGGATCATGACCTGAGCTGAAGGCAGAGGCTTTAACCCACTGAGCCACCCAGGTGCCCCTGCTGAGAGTTTTTAAGATTCACTTTCTTCGCAACTTTCAACCTACAATACAGTATTGTTGACTATAGCCATCGTGCTATACATTACAGCCCCATAACTTCTTTATAACTGGAAATTTGTACCTTTTGACTCCAACAATTTCATCCATCCCTCACACTCTTCCGTCTGGCAGCCACCAATCTATTCTTTTTATCTATGAGTTATGTTTTGCTTTATTTGTTAATTTTTGTCTTTTTAGATTCCATATATAAATGAAATCATATGGTATGTGTCCTTCTCCATCTGACTTATTTCACTTAGCATAATATTCTCAAGGTCTGGCCACATTATCACACATAGCAACATTTCATTCTCTTTTATAGCTAAGTAACATTCCTGTGTGTGTGTGTGTGTGTGTGTGTGTGAGTGTGTGTGTGTCCATATCTTCTTTGTCCATTTATCCGTCAGTGGACACTTAGGTTGGTTTCCATACCTTAGCTATTGTAAATAATGCTTCAATAAATACCAGGTGTATATAACTTTTCAAACTACTGTTTTTGTTTTCTTCAGGTAAATACCCAGGATAGAATTGCTGGATCATATGGTAGTTCTATTTTTAATTTTTTTTAAGAACTTCCATACTGTTTTCCATAGTGGCTGCACCAATTTACATTCACCAACAATGAATATGGGTTCCTTTTTCTCCATACCCTCACCAACATTTGTTGTAGCTTGTGTTTTTGAAAATAGCCATTCTGATGGGTGTGAGGTAGTATCTCATGGTGGTTTTGTTTTGCATTTCCCTGATGATTGGGGATGTGGAGCATCTTTTCATGTGTCTGCTGGCCATCTGGGTGTCTTCTTTGGAAAAATGTCTATTCAGGTCCTCCACCCATTTTTTTAATTGGACCATTTGGGGGTTTTTGGTATTGAGCTATATGAGTTCTTTATATATTTTAGATGTTAACCCCTTAACAGATATATGATTTGCAAATATCATCTCCATTCAGTAGGCTGATTTTTTATTTTGTTGGTGGTTCCCTTCACTGTACAGAAGGATTTTAGTTTGACATAGTTGCATTTATTTAGTTTGGCTTGTTGTCACTTCCTTTGTAGTCAGATCCAAAACAGTATCACCAAGAGCAATGTCAAGGAGCTTACCACCTATGTTTTCTTCTAGGAGTTTTATGGTTTCTGGTCTTAACAGTCAAGTCTTTAATCCATTTTGAGTTAATTTGTGTGTGTGGTGTAAGACAGTGGTCCAGTTACATTCTTTGGCATGTAGCTGTCCAGTTTTCCCAGAACCATCTTCTGAAGAAACTGTCCTTTCCCCATTGTCTATTCTTGGCTCCTTTGTCATAAATTAATTGACTATATATGCTTGGGTTTATTTCTGGTCTCTTTATTCTGTCCCATTGATCTCTATGTCTACTTTTATGACAATACCACAGCATTTTGATTACTATACTTCATAATATTGTTTTTATAGACTTTGTAATCAATCAAAGAGTGTAATACCTCCAGCTCTGTCTTCTTTCTCATGGTTGTTTTGACTATTCAGGATATTTTGTGAGTCCATATAAATTTTAGGATCAAAAAAAAATTTTTAGGATCGTTTGTTCTAGTTCTGTGTAAAATGTCAATGGAAATTTGATAGAGTCTGCATAACACTTTTGAGGGATTTAATGATAATACCTAATGGTAAAGAGTCTTATAGACTCTTTTGCTTAACTGCTATCCCTCCTTCACACCTGAATTACCTGATCCCATATATGTATATGATACATAATAAATTGTTCATTCATTTCATTCATCCAACAGACTTACCATAGGCTATATTTTATATGCCAAAAATAGTCTATCATTAACTTACTCAAAAAACACTTACTCAGCATCTACTGCTAGATATTTAATGCTAAACAAGATAGTCAGTTTCTCCTAATATATTATTCCTAATTTATTCCTAATTTATAATTTTTTTAAGAGTTTACTTATTTATTTACTTGTTTGTCAGAGAGAGAGAGAAAGCGAGCGCACAAGCAGGCAGAGCAGCAGGCAGAAGTGGAGAGGGAAGCAGGCTCCCTGCTGAGCAAGGGGCCAGATGTGGGACTTGATCCCAGGACCCTGGGATCATGACCTGGGCCGAAGGCAGCGGCTTAACCAACTGAGCCACCCAGGCATCCCTATATGCCAAGTCTTATGCAGTGGCTGCACCAGTGTCTCTAAGATTCTGAGTGACTCATGATAATCAGTATAATTTCCGCCCATTTTTGTTCAATCCATAAACTAAGAATTATCTTTACATATTTAAATGGTTTTTAAAAAGCAAAAGAAAAATAATATTTTATAATAGCTAAAAATTATATGAAATTCCACTTTCAGGATTCATAAATAAAATTTTTATTAGAACACACTCATCTGTTCACATCTACGGCTGCCCTTACACTACAAAATTCAAGTGGTGGTGACAATGATCCCACGTGGCACTCTCACTCTCATGGCTTTGCACACTTGCCTGGCACACTACAAATCACAGTGATGAAGCTGTAACTCAACAGCATTTCAAATATATTACCTTGCCACAATATTTTATGACCAATGCATATCCATCATGTCAAAACAAGAGGAGAAATGTGCCATATTTTAAGCACACACTGGAACATGGACAATTTTTTTATTAAATTAGATAAGGAAGTATTTTGTTTATCATTCAGTGATATCCGATCCATGCAAAAAGAATACAACAGACATGATTAAGTGCTCATCACAGTATTCCAACTCCTAGGAAAAGCAGTGGTCAGAAAAATCATAAAATTCAAAACAGAATAACTCATCACAGAATTTCTTCACAAAAGTATAAAATAATAAAAATGAGACTGCAACCACAGTCAGTTTCTGAGTGGCTCACGTGTTAGCCAAGCAACGAAAGCCTTTTACCAATGGTGAGCTAATTAAATTGTGTTTGATTGCAGCAGCTGGAGCAATGTGTCCAAAGAAAATAAACTTGTTTAGGATTATTAGTCTTTTGGTAAGAACAGTTGTTCAAAGAGTTGAAGACATTGGGAGCAATATCAATAGTCAACTGAAAAATGAGGCAAATTATTTTGAGTGGTTTTCCTTGGCTTTGATGAATTGACAGATGTTATGGATACTTCTCAGTTGTTCTTCATAAAAAGAGTCAATTTTGCTGATTTTGAAGTGACTGAAAACTTAGCCTCTATGAATAGGCTGCATGGCACAACTACAAACAAGAATATTTCCAAACAAGTTGAAAAAGCATTAATTTAATACAACTTAAGCTATTAAGTGGAATCTGCTAGGATGTGTTACAACTTAGGGTGGTAAAAATTATGTGTGGAGTAAAAGAGACTTAGTTGGCCAAGCTGGCTGAGCTTTGTAAAAATGCCGGGTGTTTAAAGCCAAGGGCTTAATCATTGTATTATTGATAGCAGGTACAACTGAGGAAAACATTTCAATCTATCAAATGACATTCGACCTGCAGTGTTAATGGTGATTTTCATTTGCTCTGATAGCCTTAACCATTATTAGTCTCATGCAGTTTTCTCAAAAATAGAAGCTGAGGGGCGCCTGGGTGGCTCAGTGGGTTAAGCCTCTGCCTTCAGCTCAGGTCATAATCTCGGGGTCCTGGGATCAAGCCCCGCATTGGGCTCTCTGCTCAGCAGGGAGCCTGCCTCCCCACTGCTCTCTCTCTGCCTGCTTCTCTGCCTACTTGTGATTTCTGTCTGTCAAATAAATAAATAAAATTAAAAAAAAATAGAAGCTGAATAGGGGCGCCTGGGTGGCTTAGTCAATTAGGCAACTGCCTTGAATTTGGCTCAGATCTTGATCTCAGGGTTGTGAGACTGAGCCGCACATTGGGCTCCATGCTCAACATGGAGTCTGCTTGAGATTCTCTACCTCTCCCTTCCTCTCTGCCCTTCCCACATGCTTGCACTCACCCTGTCTCTCTAAGTAAATTTAAAAAATCTTTAAAAAAAATAGAAGCTGAATAGCCTGACCCACTCTCCCACACAGCAGTACTATGACTTAACAATGGTCAAGTCTGACTATGGTTTTTTTTAAGCTGAGGGTCAAGAATGAGTCTTTTCTGAATAAGAAGAACCACCCTCAACCACTATAAATGAACACTGAATAGCTTTGGAAATGAGATTTTCCTGCAGAACTGATAATGCTTCTTAATGAATTCAACCCAAAATTATAAGGCAAAACGAACTAACATGCAAAACTTTTATGGTGATAAAGTCATTCGTTGACAACTAATGTTTGAATCACAAGTACCGTCAGCCCGCTTTCTGTATTTTCCATTCTGGCAAAAGTTAAAACAAAAAGTGAGAGTCCCGTTCCACACAAACTTTCAGTGGATATGTTTTCAGAGAGCAAACTACAGCAGTGTTTTTCAGACTTCCAGGCAATCACAAAGGACATTTCCATAATTCAAAATCCATTTAACTGTGCAATTAAGGACCTTCCACCTGACTTTCAATTTTAGGTGATTAATGTGCAATATCACAACATATAAAAGAAGAGTACTGGGAGAAAAATCTACTAAATTCTATAAATGCGGTCCAGGCAAAGAATATGCTCGATTAAAATCAGCTGCTGGTGGGTTGACATCACTACTTGGCAGCACATTTCTCTGTGAACAAAAAACATTTCAAAGATGAAATACGTAAATTCTTACTACAGATCAACATTAAGGGAAAAACATTTGCAACCAATTCTGGTGATAGAGAGCACTAACTCTGTACCCCTAATTAAATATAAATATTACCCCCCAAACTCCATTCTTTTCATTAGCAAATCTATTTTATCCAAAAAATATACTTAATTATTTTATTTCTTATTTAACCGATCAAAATTTTGTGAAAATTTGTTTTCTCTCTTAGTATATAAGTTCTCACAGAATACCCTCAATTTTGCCTCTTGGCTTGCAAAGCCTAAATTACTATGTAGTCCTTTACCAAAAAAGTTTGCCCAACCCCTGCTCTAAAGGGTTGGCAGTGGGGCACCTGGATGGCTCAACCAGTTAGGCATTGAACTACTGATTTCAGCTCAGCTCATGATCTCAGGGTCATGAGATCAATTCCTGCATCAGGTTAGGCACTGGGTGTGGATTCTGCTTAAAATTCTCCCTCTTGCCCCTCCCAACTCTCTCTCTCTCTCTCTCTCTTTCTCTAAGAGAAAAGAAAAAAGCATGGTGGTAAAATGGAACATGTCATAGTCTTCAAGGAGCATAAACTGTTAATTCCCCAAAGTAGAATAGGTTACAAAAATATTTTTAAAAAGTTATCATAGATTATGATTGATATAAATCAAAAAGTCTTTAAGTAAGTATAACCTTGTCTGAAAAAGGAACAAAGTACAACATACCTCCTAAAACTCTTACCAAAACATCTGACACAAATTATCACATCAGGAATGATGATGAAGAAAGAATCTATGAAGAGACTGGACTCCCTCTGGGACCCACAACCTCCACCAAGATGCTTCGTGTCCCTTGATGAGAATCCAGGGAAGTAACAAGGATGAGGTCAGCAGGATCAGTGGCCTGGAAATTAGATTCCTCCTTATTTATCTGGGCACCATGCAAATCTCTCCATGCAACTTAATGGAGAGTTTAAGCAACAAAGTAATGACTGAGATACAATTTCCAAAGATGGGTTATAAGTTCACAGCCAAATCTGAGTCAACGTAAAAAAAAAAAAAAATGCATACGTATTTGTGGACACGAGTCATAGTTGTACATGGCATGGCCAACTTCCTAACCATGTGAGGACAGAATGGAACAAATTATACAAAGTATTTAGCTAAGTGCCTGGGACCAAAGATACTGGCTATTATTAATATTTATCCAGCCACATCTGTTACTACTCTCTTTTCACATTCCTTGCCTCCTGTGCTCCTTGTTATTCCTGAGTTGCCAACTTTTGCACTTCTGTGCATCAGCACATAATGTTCCTTTTCCCTGAAATCGCCACTTCCGCCTTATCTCCTGACTATTTTACTTTGTCCAACCTCCATCCATTCTCAGTGGGCTCTGTCCTGCTCAGTATTCTTGACACTGACTGTATGGTGCAGGGCCCAGTTCCCTTGCCAGCTGACTTTTAATTAGATTTGACCAATGGGAGGCACTAATGGGAAGAGGAAGAGACGGAGGGATTTCTTAGCAGCTCCCTCCCAGCTTAGGCACTGTGTATCTCTGGAAGTAGCCTGTTGCCTCCACTACTGCATCTTCAACCAGAAGGCCCATCCTCCAGAGCTTCAGCTCACACTGGGCTCTGGGACCTCTGTTTCCCTCTTGTCCCTTTGACCATGTAAAGAGGTAATAGTTTCCCACTCTGTGTGCCTCGCCATCCTTTCTTTCCCTTCTGCCTACCCTGTCACATGCAGTACCCGGATTTAAGCTATCAGGCCTGGATTTACTTCCTGCTGACCTCTTGCTGATAAATCTGCCTAGCAAATTCTTATTCAGCCTTCTACATTCAGCCTGAATGGATGCACTTCTATGAAACACTATTCAGCAACACTTTTCCTGAGGACTCTCTTGTTGATGTTCCTCTCATACTTTCTTCACCATATTGTGATTGGTTTTACTTGTCCCCAACAGAATATCAGCTCCTTAAGAAACAGAGTCATATCTTGCTCACTGATTAATCTCTGGCACCTTAATAGTGTGGAAGAAGAGAGGGAGGAGACGAAGAAAAACTATAAACATCTTCATTTACTCTTAGGTGGGGAGCAAGGCAGAGGAAGTTGGAAAATCGCCTAAAATGATGGCCTATTATTTTTTTTGTGTGACTATTTTTTTTTATAAACATATAATATATTTTTATCCCCAGGGGTACAGGTCTGTGAATCGCCAGGTTTACACACTTCACAGCACTCACCATAGCACATACCCTCCCCAGTGTCCATAACCCCACCCCCCCTCCCAACCCCCCTCCCCCCATCAACCCTCAGTTTGTTTTGTGAGACTGAGTCACTTATCGTTTGTCTCCCTCCCAATCCCATCTTGTTTCATTTACTCTTCTCCTACCCCCTTAACCCCCCATGTTGCATCTCCTCTCCCTCATATCAGGGAGATCATATGATAGTTGTCTTTCTCCGATTTGACTTATTTCGCTAAGCATGATACCCTCTAGTTCATGATGGCCTATTATTAATAGGGTTCCCTACCCCCACTGTTTTCCTCAATGTAGCAGGTTTTCCTTAAAATACTTTCTCAGACAATTTGTTTCTTAAAACAAATAGCATAAAAATGAAAACACAAAATAGTGATAATCATCAAAAGAGCTACAAAACGAACCTGAGACAAACCCAGAATCTTCAATTTTATCAGAAGTGACTGAAGTGGGGGGAAAAAGGAGAGAGAGAAGGAGAGAGAGATGGGGGGAAAAGGTTCAGACACATTCATGTTTGATATTGATGAAGATGATGGCTGTCATATTTCTCATATGTAAGATGTTATAATATTAAGACTAATTAATGTAAAAATCTCAAATTTTATATCATATGTGGTAAAAAAAAAAATCCAACTCCATCAGATAAAACAGCATAATAGAATCTTGAAATGACTAGGCTATCAAGGCAGAAAAACTGATATTAGTTTGGCCTAAAAATTGATTTTATTGGGGCACCAGAGTGGCTCAGTAGGTTGACAATCAATTTCAGCTCAGGTCATGATCTCAAGGTCATGGATCAAGCCCTGCATCGGGCTCTGCACTGAGCATGGAATCCGCTGGAGATTCTCTCCCTCTCCCTTCCCCTGCTCAAACTCATGCTCTCTTTCTCACTCTCTCTCAAATAAATAAATAAAATATTTTTTAAAAATTGATTTTATCTTGACTACAAGAGTTATTTACTACAAAAATAAATATCTAAGCCCAATTTCAGAAAACTGAGTTTTTTGTTTGAGATGTTTTTGTTTTACCCATTTGTCACATACCCTTCATCCTCAATGTATACACAAATCACCTGGGTATCAAGGTACAATGTAGACTCTCATTCATTAGGTCTGAGATGGACCCTGAGATTCTGCATTTCTGTCAAGCTCCCTGGTGAGACCTATTTATCCAAGTGGTCTGTTAGGGACTTTGAGTAGTTCGATTCTCTGTTCCTGCTCTTGTGATTTCACTTTATTTTTTAATTTTATTATTATTATTATTACTACGTGATTTTTCTCAAGTTTTAGCTGCATTAGAATTACCTGGAGGCTTGAGAAAACACAGATTCTTGTTGTATCTTGACTCTGATGGTAGGACACATAAAGTTTCATTTAACTAAACACATGCTCCAATGTACGTTAAACTGCTAAAAATGGATCTCTATATTATTTCTCCCAATTGCATGTGAATCTACAATTATCTCATAACAAAAAGTTAATGCACACACACACACACACACACACAGATTGCAATGCCCTAACCCAGAGTTTCTGATTCAACAGACCTGAGATGTGGCCTGAAAATTTACATTTCTAACAAATTCCCAGGTGATGCAGCAAGTTTGGGGACCATATTCTGAGAACCGCTGATGTCAAAAAGAAAACCATTATTTGGCTACAGATTAGAATCACCTGCGGAGCTTTTTAATAACTCTTAATATTCAGTCCCACCGCAGAACAATTAAGCAGTCACTTCTGGGGGTGAAATTTGAGTACTAATATTTTCTAAAAAGCTTCTCAGACAATTCTAATGTAAAGTCAAGAACCACTAGTCTAGAATTAAAATCTCTATTTGTTCAATCATAATCCACCTTACATCATTTAAGAAAGATGTACGAGATTAGCAAATTTTCCAAAGACTAAAAAAATGAAGTCAGAAAACAAAAGTTGGCAAAGCTGTCATTAAATAGAACTATGCTTTTAGCCCAAAATCTAAATGTGAGATCAGGCAGTCATTAAAGACGGCTTATAAATGTTTTGTTGACAAAATTAAGCCTTATTTGTTCTGGAGATTTTCTAAAAACAGCCTTGGGACTCTGATCACAGTTGTTACCTAACTCACAAGGGTGTGTTATGAATTAATGAGATAATGCTAGTAAAGGCTTGTAGAATCTTGGAAGGATAGTGGAAGAAAATACACACTATTATTAGAATATTATATTGAATTCCAAAATAAATCTAGTAATACATTCAAAGAAATTGGAACATAACTGGTTTATTTTCAAAAAGGGGGAAATAAATATTAAAATATTTTCATGGGAAATCATAAAAATTTGACAAAAGGGAATCAATCCTTGTCTGGATGGAATATACTTTCTGGATGGAACATACTTTTTCAGCACAAAAACATCAAGGTCACCAAAAAAAATTATTAAATGTAATACCTAAGCATAACATTTTATACATTAAACACAGAAACAAAGCTAAGAGACAAGCAAGGAAAAAAGCAGTTGCAACAACTGCAAAATGGGAGGGGTATTGCCCATGGGAGTGGCCGGCCAGTGAGAGGACCGACGGCGTGACAGTCGAAAATCACAGTCAGTTCAGTATGTACTTAATAGCTGAGAAAAAACATTCAAAATCATTAATATAACAAAACAACACAGTTATGAGTATGTTTCACCTATCAAATAAGCAAAGATTTTTTAAACAATGTGTAACTTATGAAAAGTGTAAAGTATTATCCATTACTCTTCCCATACCTCCATTTGAATGGATATATTATTATACACATGAAATGATTGTTATAATATATAAATATATTTTGTTATAATACATGATATATATAAGTATAATATATATAAACTATGTATATGTATATATATATATATATATGTGTATATATATATATATATATATTTAGAGAAAGAGAGAGACAGCCCCCACATGTCAGAGGGAGAGGGGGAGGGGCAGAGGGAGAGAAAGAATCTGAAGCAGCCTCCATGCCCAGCCGGGAGCCCAATGGGGGAGCTGAATCTCATGACCCTGAGATCATAACCTGGGCAGAAATCAGGAGTCCTACACTTAACCAACTGAGCTACCCAATGAAATGGTTTTTGAAATAAGGAAAAGAACACAACAAGGATAAAAGGTACTGGAACAGAAATGTTGAAGATTTTCCACTAGGTATACTCTAAACAAACCAAAATAAATGAAATCATCAGGGATCCACTGATAACTCACAGAAGTAGAAATCAACATTGACAAAAATGCAAAAAGACCTTGTTAGAGCAACAAGATAATACAAGTGGTGGGAGCAAACACCACAGCCTCCATTCTGCAACTGAGAAAAGGCAATATTTGAAAGCAGAGCTCTGGGAGGATTTTGTGCACTGACAATACCAAATAGAAAGCAGAATACCAAGGGCTAGACTCAAATATTTCTGACAGAAGATTCAGTTTATACTTGGAAAAAAAGACTATTATAATGTCAGATACAGAAAGTCAGTTGCTGAGCTCAAATCAACATTCTGGAACAAAAAAGTGACTTCACTCCCCTGATGCCTTTTGAATTTTTATCAGTGAGTATTTCACACTAAGATTTAAAAGAAGCCTTCAGAACAGCAACCAAATAGTGACGAGCACTAAAGAGAAGCGAAGCCACCTACTTTGTTTGTCAGCAAACACCAGACAACACAGATGAGAACTCACTCAGTGAGGATTATATAGAAGAGAGATGGAGAAGTCCTATCAAATAGGCTACAACGTAGGGGCATTTGGGTGGCATAGTCAGTTGGGCGTGGGACTCATGGTTTTGGCTCTGGTTGTGATCTTGGGGTTAGGGGATCAAGCCCCACAAAGGAATCCAAACTTGGTGTAGAGCTTGCCTGGGATCTCTCCCTCTCTCCCTCCACCCCTCCTGCTGGCATGCTCTCTCTTTCTGAAACAAATAAATAAGTCTTTTTTAAAGATATTCTACGACATAGAAGAAAAAGAACATAGAACTCCAGAAACATGAAAATACAAAAATTTCAAAATTATTTATGCACATGCTTTATTCACTCAACGAAACTCAAGGAAATGTGGTCCCTTGGAGATAAGCAATAAGCCGTAAGATTTTGAGACAATAGCATGAGCTGAGAGAAAAAATTAGAGTAGAGGCAATAAGAATACTATGACAAAAATATATTAAAAGCAAAAAGCAAATTTCAGCACTGCAGAGACTGGAGTAAGTCATGTGGGAGAAAAACCTCAAAAGTTCTTCCAGAATGAAGAATAGAAAGAACAAGAATGAAAGTGAGGAGACATAGTAAGTATGGAGGACAGACAGACACCTGATATAGATAATCTGGTATTTCTAAAGAAGAGATAAAAAGATAATGGGAGTATGCCTTCCTAATTAAAAAAAGACAGGTTTGTAAATTAAAAGCCAAAAAAAAAAAAAAATACTAAATGAAGATCGACCTAAAAACATCCTACCGCAAATTCCAATTCCCAGGGGGAAAAACCCCACCATTCTGATAAATCAAAGATGAGATTCGTTTTCATAAAAATAACTAAAACTAAACTTGAGTACTTGAAATAAGAACAATAACCAAACACCCAAAATTAGAACAAAGACCCGGTGACAAATAAAGGCAATTGATAAAATCATAAGGAAACATTATATAATTGAGAGAAGTGATCACAAAGTAAGTGAACAGCTGAAGAGACAAGAAACTACTATGAACTAAAAATTATTCCCCCAAAAAAAGTCCTATAGTCAGAGATTTTAGGAAAGTTTTTCATCAAACATTCTAAGAAAAGCTATCTCTCCTATTACATAAAGGTCGCCTTCAAAGTTGCTTAGAGACTAGCTCCTACATGTTCTTACTACAAAAAACAGAATATAATTATATGATGTAATCAAGGTGTTAGTTAACGCTATGGTGGTAATCATGTTGCAATGTAGAAATGTATCAAATCGATGTGTTGTATGCCTTAAACTTACACAATGTTGTACGTCAGTTAAATCCTAACAATAAAAAAAATTTAAAGAAAGAAGTTCAAAGCTTCATAAAACTGGAGAACTGCCTACTTTGGTCCCCAAATCTAGCACTGCCCTCAAACTACAACCTGAAACATAATAAAGAAAACTTAAGACTCAACACTTAGAAAAATAGATGTAAACATTTTAAGTAAAATGCTACCAAATCAGATCAGCAGCATATAAAAGTAAAATAAACTATTACTGAATATAATTGGCCCCAGAAAATTTTGAATAACTCAATATTAAGAAATCTGTTACACTGGGTGCCTGGGTGGCTCAGTCAGTTGAGTGGCTGCCTTCGGCTCAGGTCATGATCGAGCCCCACATCAAGCTCCCTGATGATCAGGAAGGTTGCTTCTCCCTCTCCCTCTGCTACTCCCCCTACTTGTGCTATCTCTCTGTCAAATAAATAAATAAAATCTTTTAAATTTTTTAAAAAAAGAAACCTATTACACTAATGCATTAATCAGTAAGTGAAAGGGAAAATTCCTGTCCAACAACTTTTATGTTCAGTGCAATTCCGAAGAACACTTGAAAGGAATTTTTAAATTGAAAAAAGCTTTTGGGGCACCTGGGTGGCTCAGTGGGTTAAGCTTCTGCCTTCAGCTCAGGTCATGATCTCAGGGCACTGGGATAGAGCCCCGCGCACACATCAGGCTCTCTGTTCAGCAGGGAGCCTGCTTCCCCCTCTCTCTCTCTGCCTGCCTCTCTGCTGACTTGTGATCTCTGTCTGTCAAATAAGTAAAAATAAAAATCTTTTAAAAAAAACTTTTTACCTATTTTGAAAGAAATCATCAACAAAAAATCTAAGTAAGTGATGAAAATGAATACAAGGGGCAGATGATCACCAAAGAATATCAGGGCATATTACAGAGTCCCAACGTGACACAGGTTTGAGAGGAGACATCAGTAGAATCAACAGAATCAACACAATTTAATATGTGATAAAATTAACACTTTAAACAGTGGACAAAGATTGGATTATTTAAGTATTCTGGAATAATTAGCATATTATTAAGAGGAATCCACTGTAAAATTTACTTCATATTATATAGCAAAATAAATTGCAGGTGAATTTAAAATCCAAAAAATGGGAAAACAAAATTATGGAAGTCATTTTAAGAATTACTCCAAAACCCATAGACTGGTGGATTTGATCCCATTAAAAAAACAAACTATCCTGTATAAATAAAACCACCACATACAAAATTCACATGTGAATAAGAAAAATACTGCAACTATATATCAGAAGATTAATACCTTCAACACATATGTTCTACAAATCAATAGGAAAAAGATTAAATCCATAAATGGTTAATGTAACAAAAAGTGCAAAAAGGCTTACTAACCAATAACCAACAGAAAAATGATAGTGTAGGTGGAGGAAGCAGAACATAGAAACCTCTAGGGTTGGGCTAGAACACAAGACAAGGAGCAGATGTTGATGATGGCTGGGGAGAGAGTGACAAGATACTAAGAATTTGAAATGGGAACAAGATAGATCCCTTCTGTGACATGTTGAGGAGTTTACATTTAAACTCAAGTGAAAAAAATGTACTGTTGATGCTTTTCAATGTTGTAAGTGACAATAATCAAACATAATAATCAAATCTACAAAAATGCTAGGAAAACCAAGTGGGTAATTTCCTCTTCTAAAAATCTTTGATAGTTCTATATATGCCTATTCATCACATCATCATTCTTAACCCATGTGACACCTAAAAACCATGTTTTTGAAAGATACATAATGATATGGCAGATGCTCAGGATAAAGGAAAATGGAAGATAGACATGCCCATATATATGCTTATGTGTGTGCACATATACACACATGTGTACACAGATATACACACATATATGTACATGCACACCTATGCACACCAATATATACATCTCTCCAGCCTCTCCAAATAAACACACAAACACATATACATAAACACATGTACACACACATTAAAAAAAGAGAAAGAAGTGACTAGAAAAAAACGCACACAAATTTCAGTAGTAGTTATCTCTTGGATGGTGGATTTCAGCCAATGTTTTCCTTTTTACATACTCAATATTTATTCTCTATAAAAATTAATGTTTGGTTATTCTGGGTATCTCAAAACTTCATTTGCCATCACGCAGCTCAACTCAATATATATACAAATAAATAAAAATATTATTTCCATAAGTATTTTTTATCCAGTCAATTTCAATTGTTAAATTATAGAATTTCATTGTTTTTGTTACTATTTCCAGTGCTTCCTGATTAACTTTATAATTTACTGAACATTTCTTTCTTGGCAATAATGATGTTTCACATGTAAATTTAGAAACAGTCAAGCTTATATTAGAGGATAATCTATAATCAGAGCCATAGACGGTCAAGAGAAGACAGAAATTCAACTGTAAGCAGGACAAACTCTCGACTCCACTTAACACATATAATATATGACAGGTATATACACATTTGTACATATATACATGCACATGTATCGTACGTATGTACACATAACCTATGACATAACAAGCAAGTCAAGAGTCCATCCAATCCATTTTTCTATGTATAACAGCATCACTAGTATTTATAGTCTCTTCACTGATTTGTGGGTATTTTTAACCAGTGTTCATAAAAATGATCACCTCCTCATATGCATTATGCTTACGCAATCCAAAAAGGATTTCTATAGGCAAAACTAAATGAGAAAAATCCAGATCTTAAGAGAAATCAATTTATTGTTTTATATAAAATAAAATGTTTCTACAAAATACCTAAGCATAAAAAAATCATGTAATTATTATTAATCCTGGTGGATAGTTTGTCCTGGGATCTTAATAAATATTAAATATTAAATGGGGGTACAATGAATAAAGTCAAAGATGACGAGATAGTTCTAAGCACAGAAAATGTAGGCGATAGTTAGAAACATGAATGATCTTCAAGCAAGTACCCAAGACCAGAACCAGCCAAGAATGCAAAAATTAGCTGTCAAAAACAGACTTAGAATAGCCACAGTAAAATCATAAATGACTACTCAAGAAATCTAGAACTTTAAGGATATTTCATAAATCAATAGATTTCATCTGTATTTATACATAATGATGTATATATGTGCGTGTGTGTGTGTACATATATGTGCAGATAAGATACATGAACATATATGCACATAGGTGTCTACAAAGGTATTTATGTGTGTATACCTGTTTTTAAATTTATAAAATTCTAAGTATAGCCTGCAAGGTAGATGTTATTTACTATCATTTTTGTAGTTGAGAACCTGAAGCACAGAGAAGTTATATAACTTTCTCACGTAACCAGAAAATTGTGTAACCTGAATTCAAGCCTAGATAATGTGGCTACACAGTCTGTGCTTTCATTCACTACCCTATAGTTATTTTCCCCATGTTAGGAATGAAAAGAAGAAAGCAATAATAGGTACAACAGAGGTGTGTGTGGTTTTTTAAAATTATCGGAGAATATACTTAACTTTATGAGAAGAAATTAGAACACTTAGATTACAGGAACAAATTTATAGAAAAAAATGTAACTGAGAAAACTGACTTAAAAAGAAATAGAAAATCCATATATAAGTTGTTAATCTTTTTTAAAAAGCTGTAGTTTAAAATCTATCCATCCAAAAACTACAAGGCCCATTTGGCCTAATAGACCGTTTCTACAAAACTTTCAATATATAGATAATTCTAATCTAGAGAACGGCAAAGGGATGGATATTTTCTCTCTCATTTCATGAAATTTACATAAAAAACAAACAAGAACAACATGAAAAAAGAAAGTTCTATGCCAGCTTACTTATAATGTAAAATAGATGTAAAACTCAGAAAAATAAATCTATAAAGGTGTAAAAATGGTATGTTATACTCATTGGTTTTCCTGGGAATGCAAAAAATTATGTAATATTAGAAAATCTATTTATATAATTCAGGCAAAGTTGAAGATATACATACCTATAGCCCAACAATTCTACTCTCAGGTCTAGGGTCCAGAGAACTTCAGATATATGAACAACAAAAATCTAAGAAATGCTTACATTTTACAGTAAATGTAAAAAATGGGAAATCAATCTAAACATCATAACAGGTAAATGTTAAATACTGTGCCATTCCATTGAATGGAATAATGTAGGGCCTGGAAATGAATGTATTAGAACTGTATGTGCTAATGCAGATAAAACATAAAATGAAAGATAAAAAGGCAATTTTCAAAATGATATATCAGCACCTAAAATAGTATTATGTATTCTTACATAGTAAAGCGCGCCTGGGTGGCTCAGTGGGTTGAGACTTTGGCTCAGGTCACGATCTCAGGGTCCTGGGATCGAGCCCCCTGTCAGGCTCTCTGCTTGGCAGGAAGCCTGCTTCCCCCTCTCTCTCTGCCTGCCTCTCTGCCTACTTGTGATCTCATCTGTCAAATAAATAAAATCTAAAAAAAAAGATATATGTACATACAAGGCTAAAAGTATTCATGATACTGATAATACCAGATTTAGGACAGTATTCATTCCTGTATGGGGAAGGAAGGGATCAGGAGGTCTCCCTCATGCATCCATCAATCCACACCTAGTACGCACACAGGCTTTGAATGCTCAAGCCTCTTCTCCCCATTCTCCCTCTTACTTACCAAGCTTCTACCCAGGCTTCAAGATTTAAATCAAACTTCATATCCTATACAAAGCCTTTTCTGACTCTTCTGGACTCCCACAGTTCTTGGTAAAACCCCAATTAAAGCACTAATCACAAAATTCATTTGTATCAAAGTCCTGTCTTCCCCACTCTGGTTCCTTCTATGAACTCTGGAGGGTCTCACTTTAAAGAAATTCAATTCAATTCAGCAAGTCTCTAGTAGGAATCAAGCACTATATTCTTAATCCTTGGCTGAGGGCTATGTTGCTAAACATATTACATGCTTCCTGCCTTTAAAAAGACTATATTTACCAAAAAAAATTTTTTCGAGACAAAACTTAATATACATAAAGCTATTAGAGATGCTGCCCATCAAACATACTGGGTAGAGGAAAGAACAATTTTGGAAGATCATGATGGAAACGAAATTTAAGCTGGAACTGAGAAAGAAGGGTCCAAGGGGTATAGAGAGTGATACTGATGGGATCTTTGGAGACACTTCCAATTTTTTTCCTAAGATTTAATTATTTATTTGAGAGATAGAGTAAATGCATGAGCGGGGGCTGGGGCAGAGGGAGAGGGAAAGAGAGAATCCTCAAGCAGACTCCCTGCTGAGCACGGACACCCAACTCAGAGCCCTGAGATGATGACCTGAGCAACAACGGAGGTGGCCACTCAACCGAGTCACCCAGGTGCCCTGAAGACACTTTAAAGAAAGGGCAGCAAACTTTTTCTACAAATGGCCCACTGCAAATATTTTCAGCTTTGCAGGGAGTACAGTCTCTGTCACAACTCCTCTGTTATAGCACAGGAGCAGCTATAAATAATACATAGTCAAATGACCACATCTGAGACTCAATAAAACTTTATTGATGAACACTGAAATTTAAATTGCACATAATGTTCACATGTTATGAAATATCCACGTGTTCATGTGTTACATAATATTTACCTGATTTGTCTTAACCATTTAAAAATGTAAAAACTATTCTTAGCTCACAAACCACATTAAATCAGGTACAGGTTGGATTTGACCCATGGGCCATAGTCTGTCAGCCCCCGCTCTACAGGACTGCCAGTTGCAACACAGGAAATGGACTAAATCAACCTGAAGATAGGATAAGTACTAGGAGCTGATAATGAATGCTAAACAGTGGAAGGTCAAGATGGTCGTGCCTATGAAGAGCTTATAAATATCAAAATGAAACCTACACACTAATAAATAATGCAAACAAAAATATCAATAAGGCAATGTTTTGTGAACTCACATGTGTGGAGACACATCTCAAGCTGGCAATTTAAGTTTATAATTTCCCAAGTTTTAGGAAGTAAGAAAGAAAAGAAAGTGCAAGTATTGAACCAGAATGTATCTCACCACAGTTGCATGGGGGCTAAAAGAGGCATTTGGAGTAGCAATTATTCACCCTTCTGGAACAGTCCTGAGATTTACGTGGAAGGTGGGGAGGAAAAGGAGATCAGACTTCCTACTAACATTAATGTTTATATGGTGGGAAGAAAAGGATATAGTTTCAAGTATGAGGATCAGCCCAAGAGATTCTGCTCTTGATAAATTTTGTAAAATACCACCATCTCTGTAGGTATCTATGGTTTCTTTTCCTTTTTCTTTTTTCCTAAAAGATTCTATGACTGAAACACCAGGCATAGTTTCAAAGAGATTTCTGATTCCTTGGCTTTAGGAAAAATCTGGATTTAAGTCCCAAGCTTGTCTCATTTGCTGTCACCTTGCCCAGAAACATTCTGTGAGGTGGCCTGCTGGTCATTAATATAGATAAATATCATGAGTTCCTAGTCCACAAATCATATTTTGCAAGTAATTTCATCAGGTCCCCCACTCCCGAGACTGTGCATTCAATAGTTGCCATCGACCATGGTTCAGGGAAATGTTACATATGTTTAATTTGGTCCCTGTAACAATCTTTTGGGACTGTATCAGGAGTTGAAACCAGGTTATTTCTCATGTTTCTTTCTAAGATAGGAGAGTCAAAACCAAAACAATGCACAGACACAGAGGTTTTACTTCACATAGGATCCTCCAACATGCGGCCTGCTCAGAAGGATGAAATGACAGTGGTGCCAAATTCCCTTCCCAGCTCCTAAAGGAAAGCAGGTTTCTAGATCATTCGGAGCCCACAATTTTACAAGTTGAGTCTGGTTTCTCCCTAAATAGGGAGCACTTCTCACAGTACTGGAGCTGCCTTGCCACCTTCTTCTCCATTTACACAATCTTTCAAAAGCTTGATCCTGCTGATTTTTAATTTCACTGGCCAAAAGAGCTCAGGCTTGCACCCTCCAAAATTTCATTGTGTACTTCCTCTTCCATATTATCTATAAGCACATTTACTAAAGAGGACCAGCAGAAATCCCTGGAGGGGCCTCCCTGTTTACACATCTCCATCAACAGCAGGCTCACACATCCTCCTTCCGTTTCCTCCATTCATACCTCCAGGTGACAAAATTGTCCTCCTAATACCATGGCAACACGATTTGGAATAGCTTTGTTGTAAAACTTGTAACTGACTCCTTGAAAGTCCAAACAAATTACATTTGTTGTTCTTTTCCTGGTGCTTCTGTGCCTCCTCCAACCATTCAGATACGTTCTAGAAAACTGAATGTTTTTCTCCATTCATTACACTAAGTGGTCAATGATCCTACAATTTTTGGAGTTTACCAGTATGAATGAGACACCAGCAGATGTTCACCAGGTTTCTAGCTCAGAATGGAAAAAAGAGTGGAATTCACGAATAGTGAAAAACAAGTGCAATAGGTTACCTTACACGTGGACCATTTATTCCCTTCTTCAGGCCCTTATAACAGATGCCACAAAGTTTCAGCAATTTACTTATATTTGGCACGCCAAGCAGGTAGAACATCCGGTTCCCTTACCGCCATTTGATCTAATACTACATCTCTCACCTCTTTGCTTCAAAAGACATGATGACAGTGGAAATTTCTATGTTTCAACAAAGACCAAAGCAAAGAAATCATTGAGGCTCCAGATCTCCTTTCTTCCCCGTGAGCACATCTTTCGCGCCCTGATCATCAAGCAGTCCCATTGATTCCCCAGTGCACCTTCTGCCTTTCATGTACACAAAAGCTTTTATTTCTGGATGACAGTACTTTTTGTGCTGTTTCTTCCATTCCTTTACAGTCTGACTTATTTACACCTGACCTGTCACACTTGGAGGCCTTCCCTGTTCTCACTTGAACAATTTTTTGCCTCCCTCCCCCCCACACACCCGTAACTTTTTCTTCTTTTACACTTTATGAGATGGATGCAAAAGTTTTTATGTGAGCTCCTAATCTTTGGTATGTGGCATATTTTCCTGCACTTCCATTAATGTGTTTAAAGCATTTCCAGGTTTCCTACAAGTTACAGACTTTTTAAAATATTACTTTCAATGTTAACTTCATGCACACATTGATTTGATCATAGTTCCATTCTCTAAAACTAAATAATAATGTGACAGGATTTTTTTTTTTTTTGCCTTTACTCCCCTTCAGAAGGCTGAATGTAATTGAGTTGTGAGCATTATTACAAGAGTCACAGATAATTTCCTGCCCCAATCCCTGTCTAATCTTAGGCCCAAATCCAGTATAATTCCATTCCTTCCTTAATTCCAAAACTTCTTGCCTGAAGAAACATGTGAAATCTTCCAGTTTCAGGATATGGTTTCCCTGATAACTATTATTTGGTCTAATTTTCCAGTGTTATCAATAGAATTTCAATATCCTGACCCTAATCGGTTGGTCTTTGGTGTGAACTCTTAACCAGGGCCCAGGGATGGGTTCTAGGAGGTCTGAGAAACTCCGGAGATCATAGGCAAAACCATGTATGTCTATGGGAATGTGTACTTTTCCGAGAAAGAATACCATAGTTTATACCAGTTTCTCTCAGGAATTATGAAACAAACAAAAAAGTTTAAGAGTCACCCGTCCACAGTGTCCCTAAACATATTATTATTGAGCATGAATTTCTCATCCACAGAGAATTTATTTCTCCAGCAGTATTGTGTACATGTTTATTTACTGTTTTTATTATATCTATTCTGTTCTCATTATTTCTGTATATAAAATGCTATAATCCTATCATTTCATCCATCCCTAATATTCCCATAGATCTCCTAAACCTACAGTACCAGTTTCTCCAATTTTTACCAGTTTTCTCCTTCTACCAAGCCCAAGGGAGGGGGGAAATGGAATTGGGATCCTTACTTGCTACCAATCACTCTATCAACTCTTTTTTATACTTCTAGAGTTTATAGATTCAGTATGCATTTAAATACTTGAGGCTTTGCCTTTTCTACAAAACTGTCCATTTTCTGTTTATATGAAGAGAGAGTTTTGCCATCCCATCTTCATCCAACACACCACAGAATGCCCTTCTCCTCACACTCCTCCCTCCTCACCCCACTAGCATCATCCTAGCAAGGTCTGTGTCAAACTGGGTCTCATGCTTCCTCTGCACTTATCAACTTTCTCCCAATTTTTAGGTTAAATGCTAAACTGGCACTTAACAGATTTGCTACACACAGAGCTCATTTTCTGGCCCCCCACATTAACACAACACCTCAATGCACCATTATATTTGCTGAACAAACCTCAGATTCTTTTGCAATCTAGACAGTAACACCATTATAAGTTTTGTGCCCTACCCCCCTCTTCTTTGAACTGGACTGAACTTACTGATTTGACTCCTTGCAATGGAGACAAGAATGATATGGCAGGGAAGAAAAGAATGTTCTGTGCCCTTTTTAAGGTTTTTTTGAGAAGGAATTTTAAACAATTACCAAAAATATATATTAAAATGAACTACGTAAAAAAACTCCAATACAGATTCCAAAAGTCTAGCAAAAAAGTGAGAGTATATTTTTAAGAATGCATCATGCTCACAATTCTTAATATTTTCAATCGTCTTCTACTTGAGGCAGCACACTCATACAGTTACTGTTCCATCAAAATCTCCATTGTTCTTCAGCAAGAGGATATTATCCAATGAAACCCTAGGGTGGCTTACAATGCAATGGCAAAGACCCTTACAAGGATGTTCTCAGGATGAAAGATCTCCTCATACTTCCGCATGGCAGCCTATGGAGGCTTCTGCTACCCAGGTCACGTTCTAGTGACCGCACGGTCTAGAGGTCCTCCCGGACCACATGGGTCACTCCATAGCAGATAAGATTTTAAAAAAGAGCAGGTAAGCTGTAACGTATGTTGCAGAAATTCATGGAGATTTGGTATCTGCATCTCAGAGGTTTTGGGGGTCTTTTGTTTGGTTGGTTGGTTGTTTGTTTTCTCTGTTAGAAACGACAATTATATTGGCAAACAGGATCCTGGCCCAGCCTGTCATGCGGATGTACTGACTATCCTAACAATGCTCCCAATTCTGCCGAACTCAATCACCGTTTACGACACTGAGGGCAAGTTCACTGAGCATTGCAGTGTAGGCTGTGTAGGAAAGCTTTCTGTCCTTGCTGCAGTCCTAGTATCCACATCCTCCCCACCACTCTCCTACCCTAGTGATCTGCTCCGCACCAACCCACCACCTCATTACACACACACACACACACACACACACACTCGTCCGCCAGGCAGAGGAAAGGAAGACTCCTCCTTGACTTGGAGCTGTCCTCTGGTAGAGACCAAGTATAGAAACGGGAGCTCCTGCTACAGATGGTGGATGTGAGAGATGGGGATAAGCCACAGGCGTGGGGTCTGTGGGATGGGCACAGTAATGATGATAAAAGCTACCATCAGCTAAATATGAATGTCCCAGACTCTACGCCACATACTTCAGATGCACCGTCTTGCTGATTTGTCACCACCACCCACGGAGGCAGGAAATATTATCCTGATTTTACAAATGAAACTGAGGCTCAGTGAAAGGAAGCAGTTTGCCCAAGGTCTGACTCCAAAGCCCATGCTTTTAAATAATACATCTAAAGTCTGCTGCCGTATCTGGCAGCCTCTGACGTCTCAGCAGCAACAATTAAAAAGATGGGAGGGAAGGAAATTCAACAGTAAAGGGGATGATGGTGGAAAACCCTATCCCTGCAGAAGTAGAAATTTGGACCGTGGCTAGGAATGGGAATGAGCATTTTTGGCTTGTTTTCCATAATTTCAATACTGCTTTAAAAAATTAAATTGGTTTTCAGTAAAATGCTTGAAACGCTTCCTTCTGCTCTCTGTCATTAAGAATCACATCATAATAAATGACATTGCAAAAAGGACTCTAAAGCTTAGAAGTAAATACTACAGCTTCCTTAACTATTTTGAACAAAAGAAAAATGTTGTTTAAGCTAAAACCATATTGTTTTCACATCAATAAGAACATGTACTTGACTGAAATCAATCAAATTAAACATTCTGCATTTATATGGTGATATTATAAATTAACTGCCCCTCCCACAGACCAAGAAGAGGAAACATACGCTCACCAAACACACCCAAGCATGCACACACACACACACACACACCTGCTACTTTATGAGTTGTTTGCTACCCTTGTTAACTGAAACAGATGAAAAACCACATCAGACTCAGAGGGAGGAGAGTTTTGCAAGGGTTTGATTTATTTCAAGAACTAACTTTTCTCAAGCTGGGCATCCGGGGGAAAAAAAAAAAAAGAGTATTCTAAAGCATAGTCCTTAACCTTTTCACCCCCTTTCCTAATACGCAGACCTAACCAGTTGTTAGCAGGACTTGTCCTAGGGGCCTCATATGTCTTTGCAAGTATATCATCTCCCTATGGATTTTACTCTACAGTAAAACTTACCCATAAATGTCCCTTATATTCATCTTCATGGCTGGAACTAACGCCCTACAAGATTACACTCGGGACATTTCTTTCTAAGCAGAAGTGAACTCGATCTTTTTTGTAAAACCACCCTGGAGACACCCAAAGAATTCAGAAAGGTCCGCACTTCCTCCCACAATCACGCAGAGATGGATGCTAATTTCAAGATACAGCCTTGCCTCCTTTCTGCTCTCAATCACTTCTACGGAAATCAAACCTTTACACATTTGCTCTGCATCACTGTGCTGAGCAGGCCGGGATGCTGTTCTCTCCATCAGCCAGTCAGTCCGAGCAACTGCAGCATAGTCTGTGCTAAGGTTATATAATGACAGAACTGGCCCAAGCAACAGGGGGCTTGAAGGAGGGAGAGGAAAGGCATGAGTGCTAATAAAATGAAAATCATCCCCAGGAATCACTCTTCAGGACTTTGAACCAAAAAAAAAAAAAAAAAGGTAGTTTTACCTTAAATAATCAATGTAGAATATCAGTAGCTCTAAGGATAGGGAGGAAATCACCTAATAATATGCTCATTATTCACATATTTTTTTTCAAGTCCCCACTGAAAAGTGCCATCCCATTAGCAGGTTACAAGAGTGACATCTAGTGGACTCTTACACAATGACCAAAAGGATTTCACATGGACTTGAGACCAGGGCTTCTCAAAATCTAACATGATATCGAAATCACCGGAGGATCTTGTTAAGCAGCAGATTCTGGTTCAGTAGAATACACTAGAAACTATTATTTCTAACAAGCCACAGGTAACCATGGACCTTTTGTGGCAGGACCTAGAACATTTCGTACCTGCTTTTACCCTCAGGAGAGAAAAGAGGGAAGGGACATTTGAGAACTGTTTCCAGGATAAAATTAGGCCAAATGAATTAACATGAGTTTTTTAAGTTCCTAGTTCACTAGCCCAACTCAGCATGCACACTTACGAGCTCCTGCCTGCACAGAGGCCCAACACCCGTACTCCTCGTCTGAGTGCCAGGGACCAAACTAAGAAGGAAAAGACCTTCCTTCACAATCACATTTATTTATGACATGAGTTGCTCAAGTCTCCAACACAGGATCACTTCAGAACTTAACATCTTGCAAGTTTTCCTTTACTGTTATTATTTTATTTACCCAATATTGAATTATAATATAAAAGTAATTTGTACCGGGAGCGCCTGGGTGGCTCAGTGGCTTAAGTCTCTGCCTTTGGCTCAGGTCATGGTCTCAGGGTCCTCAGATCGAGCCCCGCATCGGGCTCTCTGCTCAGCGGGGAGCCTGCTTCCCCACCCCACCCCGTCTGCCTCTCTGTCCACTTGTGATCTCTCTCTCTCTGTCAAATAAATAAATAATCTTTTTTTTTTAAAGGTAATTTGTACCATATCAGAACTCAGTTCTTTTTCCCAGATGCCCTGCACCTGAGCAGGAAGCTGTCGGGGTATTGTCTAAGCGCCAAGCACAGCTACTCAGAATTTCAGCAATATTTGCCCTGGATACCCCAAGAACAGAACAGGATGTGTGACTACATCCAAATCCAGCCGTTTCCAGAATCTAGTCCTATGTGATTTATCTGAGCCAGAGAACCTTGACCTCCACGCATAGCCTCCAGGCGAGACCCTTGGCTGAAGGTCGGGTGTGAGGTCCTCCACAGAGCGGCTCTGCCAGGCCCCACTCGGACTCCTGCCAGGGCCCCCACCTCAGCGACAGTAGACCCTGTCTTTGGTTCGAGGTCACAGTTCGAGAAGCCATCACCATCTACGAAAAATCAGTCTCTCTTTCCCCAAACACACACACACACACACACAAACGTGTACAAAACCCACATTCTAGTCCAGTAAAATCATTTAGGACAAGTAGGTTGATCTAAGATGATCATTTCTTAAGCAGTGGAATTCCTATTTCAAACAAACACAAAAGTGTTTTGGCAGAAATGAACCTGGAATAGTTGGAGATCTGCCCACTTGATTTCTCCCCAGGCTGCCCCTTGCCCCACACCCCTGAATACTTTTCTTCATGCCCCAAACACTCCTTTCCACTCTAAATCCCACCCCCAGCTACCACCCAGTTTGAATCAGAAACGATGGCTCTCACAATAGCTAAAACCATCCCAAACTCCCTTATCACTCAAGGACAATATTGTTTTCATTACCCAGATGGAGCTAGAGATACCTGTCTCACTATAACTTGATTTAGTTATGATTCTAACAGTTTTAGCATCTGCAATCAAAGGATTTATTCAAAAGATGTACAACCTGATTTCCTTACAGAAATTTGCTTTTAAGTCATAATTAAGGATCTCTGTGATGAGTAAACAACAGAACTGTTTATATCTCTTCAATTACTCTTGGCAGTCCTAAAGGGGAAAATAGGTAGAGGAAAATGTCACATAATTCTTCCTCAAAAGGGGGATGAAGATAGAAAACGAAATTCATCATGCCCGTTTCAGTAAGTAGCACTGCATCGCTTGCCTGCATAGTTGGGAGCCCCTGCCTCGGTTAGAATTTCAGTTACGGCACTTACATGGGACCTGGGGCAAGTCAGTCATCTCTATCCTCACTCTCCTCATCTGAATAGAGGACAGAAGCAATACCCATTTCATGCAGCTGTTGTGAAGACTGAATTAAGATATGTAAGGTAGTTAGTAACTGTCATCATTCAATAAATGTTACCTCTAATGATTATTACAATTATTAATATAATATTATTAGGAATAGTGACTATTAATGTTCTTCTTTACCTGAATATTCACAATGGTGTTTGATTCTCTTGGATCATTTTAGCAAAATTTTTTTAGGTATTTATTATGCCTTTTTTTTAATTCAAGTGTAATTAACCTACAATGTTATATTAGTTTCAGGTACAGAATGTAACAACTCAACAATTCTATAAGTTTCTCCCCATTGTCAAGGTGAGTGAACTCTTAATCCCCTTAAACTCTAAAGAGTTTAAGTGAACTCTTTTTTTTTTTTTAAAGATTTTTATTTATTTGACAGATCACAAGTAGGCAGAGAGGCAGGCAGAGAGAGAGAGGAGGAGGAGGCAGGCTCCCTGCTGAGCAGAGAGCCCGATGTGAGGCTCGATCCCAGGACCCTGGGATCATGACCTGAGCCGAAGGCAGAGGCTTTAACCACTGAGCCACCCAGGCGCCCCTGAGTTTAAGTGAACTCTTAAACCTATACCCACACCCACCGCCCCTCTGGCAACCACCAGTGTGTTCCCTGTATTTAAGAGTCTGGTTTTTTTTCTTTGTCTTTCTTTCTTTGTTTGTGTTTTGTTTCTTAAATTTCACATATGAGCGAAATTATACGGTATTTGTCTTTCTCTGACTTATTTCACTTAACATTATACCCTCTAGGTCACCCACATCATCACAAATGGCAAGATTTCATTCCTTTTTTATGGCTGAGTAATATTCCAGTGTGTGTGTGTGTGTGTGTGTGTGTGCGCGCGCGCACGCGCGCGTGCGCACGCGCGTGTGTGTGTATATATACAGCACATCTTCTTTATCCAGTTATCAATGGTTGGGCACTTGAGTTGCTTCCATATCTTGGTTATTGTAAATAATGTGCAATAAACATATGGATACATATATCTTTCTAAATTAGTGTTTTCATTGTATTTGGGAACTACTGGATCATATGGTAATTTTATTTTTAATTTTTGGAGGAACCTCCATTCTGTTTTCAAAAGTGGCTGCACCAACTGGCATTCCCACCATCAAATTTTAGTGAAAATTGAGAGGCATAAACAACAAACAGTGCCATCAATTCTGCATATATGTTGAGAATACTGAGAATGCAAGAGAAGCTAATAAGATCCTAAATGAATTTCAGATATATTCCTTAGCGAACAGTGCCTATCCTTGTGTCTCTTTCTATTTTATCTCTTGGTGAAATGCATTTTAAAAATATATATATTTGGGGCACCTGGGTGGCTCAGTCATTAAGCGTCTGCCTTCACCTCTAGTCATGATCCCAAGGCCCTGCTTGGCAGGAGGCCTGCTTCTCCCTCTCCCACTCCCCCTGCTTATGTTCCTTCTCTCACTCTGTCTCTCTCTGTCAAATAAATAAAATCTCATATATATATATATATATATATATATATATATATATATATCAATTGGAGGCAATTCTGATTTTTAAAAATTATATTAGTTTTTGAACAGTCATAACTATGTTTATTCTTTGTGCAATATGATCTCCTTAAACATCACACTGTGTAATTTATTTTAAATTTGAGAATTTTATTTTAAATCAAGGTAAGCTGAACTTCGTCTCAGGAGAGGCCCAGAGGGTGGCAGCCGGTACGCCAGCAGCTGGCCTGTTTGCCATTTTTTTATCTGCCTGTCGGACTACCCAATTCTCTATATTCTCAGGACTGTGCGCCAAAGTCCTGGACACTTGGCTTCAAAGTAACCAGAACCTTCAAATTAAAAAAAAAAAAATTGTTTTGTTTTAACAAGAATCCAAAATTCAGAAGGACCTGAGGCACACATAAGCTTTTTTTCTTAATTTTTAATTTCTTTTCAGCGTAACAGTATTCCTTGTTTTTGCACCACACCCAGTGCTCCATGCAATCCGTGCCCTCTCCAATACCCACCACCTGGCTCCCCCAACCTCCCATCCCCTCCTTCAAAACCCTCAGATTGTTTTTTCAGAGTCCATAGTCTCTCATGGTTCACCTCCCCTTCCAATTTCCCTTAACTCCCTTCTCCTCATAAGCTTTAGAGCAAATATTCAACAGCTACCTTGCCAAAAGCTTTAGAACAAAGGGGATGGGAGAAATTCCGACAATTCCTGCCTTACTTTAAAAAAAAAAAATTCTTTGGAATATTCTAAGGTGTCAGTACTGAGTAATCCAGAAAATCCCAGTTTTCAGAAACCTGTGAGATGTAGCCTAATGTCTTCCCTATCACCAAAAGCACTTCTGTTCCAAGTGAATCTCTAGGCATTTTTAACAGGGTAGAGATTATCAAAGTTCACTGCACTTCAATGTTACAAGAACAGATGCTTAAAATACTCTATAGTTCTCTCCCTTTTTAAGACTGCAGGACAAATCAGCACAATGTTTGGTTCTCAAAGGGAGATATATCTTTTATAGAGGTAGGTTCCCATATTGTGGGCTTCTCAGAGATTACTTTGGAAAATCATTTTTGTCATGCTTCATTTTGTTAACCATGAATTTAGACTAAATCTCAATTAACTAGAAAATTCAGTAAACTAGAAGCCCTATTCCCTTTGACACAAGTAGGTGACATTGCTACATACGATTCTCCTCAAACTCTGTTTGTTTTAAGAAGTTGGTAGAAGAGTTCTCAGCACAAGGAGATTTTTTTTCCTTTTTTCTTTTACTCCCTCTCTCTTTTATTTATTTATTTATTTTTTGGGTAAATATAAGAAAAGATGTCTGTTAGCTGAATTATTGTAGTAATCATTTCACAATATATGTAAATCAAACCATCACACCGTATGCCTTAAACTTAAACAGTGATGTATATCAATTGTTTCTCAATAAAACTGTGGGGGAAAAGAATGCTACATTTCAGTAATGATTCAACTCAACTCAACTATAATTTCTTTAAAAGGTGATCTAAGAACAGTTTTTTAAAACAAACAAAGAAAAATACCACAGCATGTGGTATTCTCTCCTTTCCATTTGGAAAGAAAGAGAGAGAGAGAGAGAGAAAGAAGAAAGAAAGAAAGAAAGAAAGAAAGAAAGAAAGAAAGAAAGAAAGAAAGAAAGAAAGAAAGAAAGAAAGAAAGAGAGAAAGAAAGAGAGAGAGAGAGAAAGTAGAAATTCTCTTAAGAAAGAAATCCATCTGTGTATCTTTATTCTTTATTTACTCTGCCTCTTAGCTGCCACGGGTAGTCTTCACAGAGATTATTTTGTAGCTTCCTAGAAACTATTTTACAAAGTTAGAATCATTAGGTCAACTACAGAAATAATAATAGGAGCCACTTTCCACTGAATTCTTACAAGAGTCAGGTATGGCACAAAACACCTAGCGTACACCGTATCGTTTAATTCATTCAAAAAACATGGAAACAACTGTCATTATTGACCTTTCTGCATAGGAAGCAGCTAACACAAGGGATATTAAAAGACTTGTCCGAGATTTCAGAGTCAGTGAGTGGCAGAGCACACATCCTAACGGATGACCTGGAAGGCTTAGAGTCCTGGTGCTGATTCCAAAGCTCAAGTTCCCCCAGCTGTGCCTGCTGTCGGGCTTCTCAATGTCTTGAAATCAAGGGCCCAGTTCTTCCTCATCCGGAAGACTTCAGGAACTAAACCACTGCCTGCTTCACAGGGGACCCAAGAAATTGTTGCTTAACTGAAGAAGCAAAAGTCATTTTGAAAGCATAAATTGAAAACGTGGTAGGCAGAAACCTACAATTAACTGACCCCATAGGTCAAAATTTGAACATACTTCAAAGTCACTTATTGGGTTTGATACCTACTAGAGTTATGATAAGCAGGCCCTTTGTCAAAGAGATGATGGAAACGATTAAAAGAATTCTACCATCTATCAAAGAAACTAAAAGACAGGCATCCACAATGTATCAAGCACCAAAAGACTACTTTGGATATAGAAGAAAAGGAAACAAGCTCTGAAATATTAAAACCACGGTTCTGATCCAGGTTCTTTGGCTTTCTACCTATAGCCATAGCAAAGTTTCTTTCTCTCTCTTTGGTCTCCCTTTCATCAATATAAAATAGGAAAAAAAAATTATGTATATTATTATACATATATATAATATTATATATACATACATAAAATGGTTACAGAATGTATGTTCAATGAAAGCCTGCATGATTATTTTTACTGTTATTACCAATGCATCAATTAAATTAAAGATGTGATACAATCATATGCCTGTTAAAATCATACTTCCAAACTTCAGTGAATGCTTTAGTGTAACTATGGTTAAAAAAAAAAAAAGTCATGAAAGAAGAGGCACATGTATATCATTTACATTTTCACTTTTTGAAAAATCCTTAACATGGGTTAAAAAAAAGATTCCCAAGGTTACCTAATCTGTTATGATTTAACAGCATTTTAACGTTTCTAAGGAATGATAGCAAAGTGCTGCATCTCTTCAAACTTGGAATTTACTGCCTGTCTGAGTCTCTGCTTGTGCCAAATTAAATATACAGTATAATGTCCATACCAGAAATAACATAGCACAGCTTCCTGCTCTATTCCTTGGTTGAATGAGCCCAAACTGAGGAAAGGGAGACATGATTTTATTTAATCATCTGAATAATTGTATTCTTCAATTTCTTGAATTAGAAGGTACTCCAGAGCAGGGGGAAAAAAAGCTTTAAAAGAAATTGTCACATGAATTATCAGACCATTTAAAGGAAAAATTCTTTTTGAAGGCATTACCTTTGAAAGGCTCAAGAAAAAGTATATAAAGAGTCATGTTAATGAACTGCTCAGAAAGTCAACTTCCCCTAGCTACTCCGCAGCACTCAGACTGCTGAGGACTGAGGACTCCAACGTCTCTTGGCCTATGAGGTCCATGTAAACTGGAGACTAATGATTCTTCCCAGTAGGTACCAGCCAAACCGCTTTTGAGGAACTGGGTAATAGAAGAGCATGGAGAAATGGGATGGTAGATGGAAAAAGGTGCCCTGGGGGTTTAAGGAAGGTTGCTGGGTTTTTTTAAGGTGAAGGACATGGTCATATCATTATCCACTGATAGCAATGCGGGTATTAGAGGAGATAAAGTGCAGGAGCGATGCCTTTAGGTAGAGAAAATGTGGAAAGGGACAAGTCATTCATTGTGATGGGAAGGAATGAAGAGAACACACAAGTAGGGGTTTGGGGGGTATGGCAGAGGAAAGAGGAGATAGTTCTCTTCCGATTGTATCTATTTTCAGTGAAATAAGAAACCATCTTTGGCTAAGGAAGAGGAGGGGGGTGGGAAAGATCTGAGGAGAGAGAAGAAGTGAAATAGTCATCCCAGAGGAAATAAATGTATAGGTAGTGTGCCAGGACTGTGGGTAAGGCTGAGGGCCCACTTGAGAAAGATGGCCACGAGCTGGGAGTGAGGCTGTAAACGTGGTAGCTATGCTTTTCTCCAGCCATACGCTACAAATGAAGTTTAATTGGCAGTTTAATCGGATTTTGCCAGCTGAATACAAAGGAGACAGCATCGTCACCAATAATAATAAAGTCTCATCGGGAACCTTATTACTCACAGCGCAGCATCCGTATCACTGGGAATCAGGCAAAGCATCTTCATAAGATGTCTATTTAGAGACTCGGATGCATGTGAAAGTCTTAGAAATACCTGAGTGGTGGCCCAGTGAAAACAAGAAAAGTCATTAAGGATGTCACTGGGATGATCTAAGGGATTGTAAAGGCACCAAGATTGCTGGCAGAAGAAATGACTGGGTCAAAGGAAGAGATGCACAGAGCCATATGCGAATGACTGTCCAGGTGGTCATAAGATGACCTGGAAGGCTTGGAGTCCTGCTGGCGACTGAAGCAAATGTCTGAAGGATGATGGGATTGATGTTCTTTTAAGGGAAGGAGGTAGTTGAGGTTGTCTCATCCAGACTAGTCTCTTTAGCAGGTTATAGCGATCACGAGGGCGATTCTGTTGCTGAAGAAGCTGTGGTTTGACGAGGAGCACACAGAACCCCGTGAGCTCTCCCAAGACCTGCTGCAGACAGTAGAGACTGGGACAGAGATGGTCTTATCAGAAACAGAGAGAGCTGAGCAGGCTTCCATTAGATCCACATGCCAGCACTCTCCTTAGGGCACAGAAGCAGTATGTTGTTAAGCATTTAGCATAAAGGTGGCCACCCAAAGATCTGTGCTTGCATTAGCAAGCACAGTAATTCTGTTTAAGAGTAGAGAAATCCATTGATCTCAAAGAGAAGCAGAAAAGAAAAAAGGAGAGAAGGAGGAACAGAAACAACGGGGAGATTCATATGCTCTTCAGGATAATGAAACTCCCGAGTAGCAGCCCCAGCATATGGTGAAGAGAGGTGAAGCCTCCTATCCGAGACTGTACAAGTTTTTTCTATAAAGATCTCCCCCATTTTCTTTGAAAATATACAGTATAGTTTCCTCTCTTCGTGAGTCTATTTGTGAATGGATCTTCATCGAGACTGGAGAGAGGCTGAGGTTTCGGGAGGATCATGAGCCCCCAAAGCAGAGGAGGACATGCAAACACAGGGTGCTGGGATGTTGAAGAAATTTGAGAGAGAGTTTTGGATAAACGCAGGTTATGAAATTAGGGGGATTATGATGTTAATCCTATACATAAAGAGCATCGGCCCCACTGATTACTATCTTACACAATAAAACACATTCTTTTTGAAGACGGGCCAACTGCTTTCTCTGCACTCTCCTATCTCATCCCCCACAACCCTCCTGTCATTATCAATATAACTGAATGGCTAAGAAACATTCTGGGGTGCCTGGGTGGCTCAGTGGGTTAACCCTCTGACTTTGGTTCAGGTCATGATCTCAGGGTCCCCCTCAGAGCCCCACATTGGGCTCCCTGCTCAGTGGGGAATCTGCTTCTCCCTCAGCCTCTCTCTCTCAAATAAATAAGATCATATATATATAGAGAGAGAGAGACGTGAACATTATGTAATTTTTATCCCTTGGGCTATGTGTTTCTCAAGGGCAAGGCCTAATGGTAATGGAAACAAAGGAAGCACTGAAATCTACAAGTTCTTTTTAAAAATCTGAATTCTCGCAGAGCACCTGGGTGGCTCAGCTGGTCAAGTAACCAACTCTTGATTTCAGCTCAGGTCATGATCTCAGGGTTGTGAGACTGAGTTCCAAGTTGGGCTCCGCACTCAACATAAAGTCAGTTTGTCCCTCTCCCTCCCCCTCCTTGTTCTCTCTCTCTCTCTTCACGCCACCCCTTCTCTAAAATCAATCAATCAATCTAAAAATCTGAAAAGCATCCATCAATATATTCAACAAGTAGCAAAATGACTATCTCAATGCTGTCTACTTTTGTTTCGCTTACTCATTTTTAAAAAGTTGGCAAAGAATAGGGAGGAAAGAACACAAGTGGATAATCAACCTGAGAAGTTAAAAATTACATGTATGTAAAATAAAACACAAATCAAGGATCACTACTTTTCAGAAATTTATATTCATGCATTCGAGGTCTGTGATATTTCAGATGGGGTTCAACAAGAATTCAGGAGAGTGAGCGGGATACCCAACTAATTCCTGAGACCATCGGGGTCCTCCATTATAGACTTTCAGCTCAAAACGCAGACAACTCAAATTAGATGCAAAGCTATAATTATTATAGGAAACTGAATTATAATTATCCTGGCACTCACCCATAAAAATATTTCCCAAATCTATTTTAAATATTAAAAACAGACCAAGGTCTAGAAGCATATCTAGGATCCATCTTAGTATGCTAGTTTCATTCAAGCTGAATTTGCATTTGTTCCTTAATCACAGTGCTGAACCAGTCCTCCACCAAGAGGAAACAAATTAATTCTGAGTTCCTGAGTTAATTCTGAGATCCTAGTAGATCTTCTCTTATTTCTTACAGATAATAAAGCTGCAATCAACTAGATCCAATAAGCACAATATCCACTTTATGTGACTGGGACAATTCAAGCAAGAAAAGTATAGTTCTGTCTTTACAGAATACACACACACACACACACACACACACACACACGTACATACACAGAGTTTCCCGTATCTTTTGCCTACCATAATAAAAGCCGAGGATTCTAAATTTCTTTTTAACTCACAGTAAAATAGTTGAGACCACACCCAAGATGCCAGAGCTCTCAGTACAAACACTCAGGAGGGACAGCAGAGGTCTATACCAAACTCTTTTAACAGACGTTCTTTAAAAAAAAAAAAAAAACCTATAAACCTTATACTAGAACACAGTGAACACCTCCCACGTGAGTGATGTGGAATTATACTCTAAAGATTTCCAAGTCAAACACATTTTCTCCACACACCAAAAACTGAAGACTGAACTTCCGTTATTAGCAATGAATTCCTATGTGTTCCAACATTTCCCTCTGCTAAAATGCCTGTGAGAGGGACTTCCATCATCAACAATGAGGATCAGTTAGTTGATGCAACCCGATAGCTAGGAGCAGGTCTGAGGGAGACGATGTGGGTTGGAGTACAAGAAGGCACTGGAATCATAGCACTCTCTGGTCAAAGGCAGCAGATCTAAAAGATAACTCAACAAGGAGGAAGATCAGAGTTGGGATCCACCTACTCAATTCAGGTATCAAATTTGCTATCTGAGAAGGGAGAAGGCTAAAATTGCTGATCTCTAAAAGGTGCAAAATTGCCACTTTCGTGACACATGGTAGGCCTGGCTAAAAGAGTATAAGGCTCCGAAGTAGAGAACCAAAAAGTCACTAATGCTGGTCATAAAAGCACTGCTCAAGAAAAGAGGGCAGGCACTAAGGAAAATGTTCTACAACCGTAGCTATGTCAAAGGGCAGCTCTGCAGGGAAATCACAGTAACGCCTTAGGTGTAAAGAGACCATAAATAGAAACAGAGAAAAATTCTAGACTCACATTGGGTCACTGAATTGCTCAAATTTGCATTAAAAGAAATGGGAAAGAAACTAGTTTAGCTGAAGGAAATAATGTTCTTAAGACTAAAAGGATGATTAGCAGTGTTGATGCATTTGCTGGAAAATGCAAAATCCTGGCTTTGATGTGTTCCATCAAGAGCACGTGCTCCGAAATGGCCACAGTAAAATTTACCCCTTCATTCAATGGATATTAATACAGTGCCTGGTATGTGCTTCTGGTGGAAGCGAGAAAGGATACAGTGATGAAAAAGACACCTCTACTCTCAAACCTCCAACATCTGACAGAGGACATAACAAACAGCGGGACACACTACAACTGAGTCAAGCAAAGGTTAGGGGTTTGGAGGAAGAGTTAGAGTTTTTGTCCTCATTTTTATTTGTGAAGGATCACAGTTCCCTCACATATTCATTCACACTAGCCAACGTCAAGAATTTCTAAGGACAAGTTTAGACACTTAATGAAGAACAGCAGTTCCCAAACCATCTGCTTTGCTCTGAAAATAAAGATCCGTCACACGCAAATTTTCATTTTACTCCAACCCTGTGAGAATATTATTGTCAGCTGGGGTAGGTAACATTTGGTTTATAATTGACATGGTGAACAAACCATGCTTTATAAAATGGCTACAATCAGTGCTTCTTTGGGGCGAAAAAAAAAAATAAACCATCATATGAGGCCAAAAGTCACTCACTTTCAGCAAGTTCCTTTGATCCATTTAAGTGTCCTGTTACTAATCTTCTGACGAAGAAATGTGCAAAACACAGAATTTAAAATGAACAACAGGACCTTGTTACAGTCAGACAAAGATATATAACAGAATATCCTGAAAAGATTTTTTTTTCTTACAAAAGGAAATAATCTCCCAAACTCATATCATACAAAACTGCAGATCAGAGCAGCCCAACCCTGTGCTGTGTGTATCAGTCCTACCTGGTAAGGAACGATACTGCCGTGAGCCGTGCCCCAACGTTTTGCTTCCTTTTGGCCAATGAGATAATTAGCAGCTACCTGGGTCAAACATGCCACCTGCCAGGAAAAAAAAAAAAAAAGTAGTTTATCCACAATCATAAGCAGAAGGTTATACTATGAAAGTTCTCATTTGCAACTTCATGTCATTGCAAAAAAAGAGAGAGAAGCAACTCCAAGCAGATCAGAAAATATATAGGCATCACCATACAAAGAAAGGAAGAGCAGTATTACATTATCGCATGAGACTAAATATGAACAGCACTCGGCGCTCGAAAAGATCACCTGAAGACAGAGGTCGACCCAATAGATAAAACCCTGGGCCAGCCTTTAGCGTTAAGACCACAGCAAAATACATCGGCAACTGGTACGTTCCTCTCCCCTCTTCACCCACGTCCTTTTACTTTCTGTCAAGATGACAAAAAAAAAGCCTGTGTCATCACTGAGCAGCTGAACCAGTCATGAGCCATATTCCTCTAAGTTTCTCATTTCGTGACAAAAATAGCAATAATAAACCTCTATTTTGTTTAAGTCCGTTCAGTCAAGTTTTCTGTAGCCAGCTGCCCAAAGCATCCTTAATGGACACACAGGGTCCAAATTATTTGACTTGTGAAAATTCCTCAGCGAATCATCCTCATTTACACAAAAAGTGCTCTCCCTCCCTCAACTTAGTCCTAAACCCATAGCCTCATTATTATAATTATTTCAGTTTTCAAAAGCCCTAGACCTATTAAAGGGGTCATCCAAAGCCTTAAGTTCAACCTCTGACTCCCGCAGTATTTCATACACATCGCTTAAAAACCTACAACCCTCCAATTCCAGATGAGGAGAACAGGAAGAGAATGAACTCGATTCCCAGTGACCTGCCACAAGGAGCTTATGTTCCCATGAACACCCATGACACTAAGGGCCCCAAACTATGAAAGACAAACTGAATAACAACCTTCCATAGTTTCCAGGAAAAAAAAAAAGCTTCTGGCCTCATAACATAATCATGATATACCATGGGCTCATTTTTCCCATCCTAGATCATCAGATGTGACGTGGCTCCCAAGCCAGCAAGTCAAACAGATCCCAAACTGAGTTCGGCTGCTGGAACAACTCCAGGGATGGTTTTTTAGGGCTTGCGGAGGCAACCTGTGATTGGTCTCTACCTGGCCCAGCAGCTTGCCTCCCACACAGCCTATCTCCATAGGGCTCAGCCTGCACGAATCTCCTTAGAGCAGCAGACATTCTCCTTTACTTTATTCTTGGGATTTACACTCATTTTATGTTCATTTACTGCTCTGTTGAAATTGGAACTGCCTTATGGCAGCTGGTTCGGCTGTACTGCCCAGGTGGCAAAACTAATAAACTTTGAGTCATCCACTTCTGGACCTCCATCTGGTCTCGGGCATTTGAACCATGGAGCATTCCAGGGCTGCCTGGGGCTGCCTAGTGCTAATCGCCATTTCACAGATCACTTCTGTGTCTTTCAAAATGGAAAATCAAATCAACGTTTTGTAGTAAAAAATGCACTGGATGGGAAGTCCAGTTTCACGGTTTTTCATTTCTGTCAACTCTAAGTAGTTGTACAACTGTCGGTATTTAATTGAACTATGTCGACCTTCAGACACATTCTCTATAAATTCTTGGGCATTTGACCAAAAGGGATGGTTTTCAATCTTTTTTTTTTTTTTAAAGCAGAACTCCTGTATCAAACCGAATTAATGCATGAAATCCTAATATGTGAGCAGGTTAATACCCACAGTGTTCTGGTTGAAGCAGAAGCAGGCCTCCAATGTCACAATGTCACCCTGGGCAGCATAAACACAGAACACAATTTGCAAAATAGTAAATGGTCTTATATTTGCTTCTTTTTTTTTTTTTTTAAAGATTTTTTTTTTTTTTTTTATTTGACAGAGAGAAATCACAAGTAGGCAGAGAGGCAGGCAGAGAGAGAGGAGGAAGCAGGCTCCCTGCTGAGCAGAAAGCCCGATGTGGGGCTCGAACCCAGGACCTGGGATCATGACCTGAGCCGAAGGCAGCGGCTTAACCCACTGAGCCACCCAGGCGCCCCCTTATATTTGCTTCTAAGGTCTACACCTCTGACTATTATTCTTCTTAATAGTCTGGCAGATAATAGAGATGCAAGTATAGTCATTTTCCCATAAAAGCTCTTCTTGAAATTGGGGAGATTTTCTCAAGTCTGAGGTTTTTCTAGAAGAAAGGTTTTTCTTTGATCTACCTCTGTTGGGAGTGGGAGTCGGGGCTGTTCCTTTCGAAATAAATTCTGGTGCTACTGGGGGCCAATGAGTCACATTAATAAAGGTAATACTTTACAAGCAAAGAATCATAAGAGGCTTGGTATCTCTACTTTTTTAATTTCAAAGTCAGCTGATAGGCAATAGACCAACATCAGCATAGCTGCAAGTGGACTGGGGCGCCTGGGTGGCTCAGCTGGTTAAGCATCTGCCTTCCTCAGATGATGATCCCGAGGTCCTGGAATTGAGCCCCACATCAGGCTCCCTGCTCAGTGGGAAGTCCACTTCTCCCTTCCCTCTGCCCACCACCCCCTCCTGTGCATGCTCTCTCTCTCTCTCAAATAAATAGAAAAAATCTTTAAAAAAAAAAAAAAAAAGAAGTAGGACTGACTGGATGATCACAGGTTAACCTGTGAATCCTAGACTAATCTGAGATGCTTGACAGGAGTAGGTATGGGCTGGATTCTGGGCTGGAGATCAGCCTGACTGCCTCATTTCGGGTCCACGACCTCTTTCTTTCTTCTCAATTTTGACTTCTGTGTTTCTGACCCTACCTTGCTAAGCTGTATCTTTGACAACTATTTCATAAAAGTAGCCCTATTCAGAGTAAGTTTGAATGGACAGTCAACACTCATCTCATAGGCTGTTTCTAAATGGGATGCCCTAACAATTTCCTCCACACAGTGGTAACTCATGAAAACAAAAAGTATTTCAGAACCAGCAGGCTCCCACTGGTTAGATAAGGTTTTTAAGCCATGGCCACTCAAAAACAAAGTATGATTCGTCAGTACTCAGAGGCAAATCTGGGGGGGAAGGAATTCTATTTAAAAAAAAAAAAGAGAGAGAGCAACAGGGCTAAACTTAGCAACCCAGTGTTTAAAAGGGGCATTGCAAATCTGAGAGTAATCTACTATTACAATGAAATATTTTAAGGGAGAAGAAGGGGGAGAAAGTCAACAGTTATGACGTGATTCTGTATGAAAAATCAGGCTTCCTGGCAATTAATGACAAATTTTCCACAAATCAAAAGAATGCGGGATGTGACTTTTAGGTTAATAACTACATACTGTATATCCATTCTAAATATTGCATTAGATCATTACTTTCATCTCCTAAACTTAGGCTCATTATTTCATCATGTGGATGCTATATAATTTACTCAGAATGTTGCCTTTATATGGTTTCATCTAAACAAAAAGGCCAACTTTGGTTTAATAATAATCATTCTGACAGCAAAACTCTTATTTTAGATAACATAGTGGGTCCTGGTATTCTGTGTGTCTAACCAGAAAACCCATGGATGGTCAACGTGGATCTCAAAGGGCACAGCCCCAAAAGACATGAGGAAGAATACACCCAATTATTTCCCAAAGCAGCCCCATGCTCTCTGCCACCCCATGGCTCACTTCTAGCAAATGAGGATCAAGCTGCAATAATAGAACCTTTCGTCTCCAAAAGGACAACCACGTATGACGGGTAAAGAGGGGAAAACAATACTCGAACTCTGGTCCATGACATCATTACTGGTGGATGTTTCCCTCCTGCTCCCTTGCATATTCTGGCCTCCAAGTGAGCTGCGCTGAACACAAGTCACGCTTTGCTTCTGCACCTGCCCATCTCTCCATCTACTCTTACACCACCATTTCCATTAAGTCCCCCTCATCACCAAAGCAAAACACTATTTTCCTTGCCTCTGAACAAACACAACATCTTAATCTACCTATTCAGGCTGCACTCTCACAGTCTACCCTGTATTACAACTACACTTACAAGATGGCAAGTTAAGAAGACCTAGATCAGTGGTTCCTTTTTTTTTTTTTTTTTTTTTTTGACAGACAGAGATCACAAGTAGGCAGAGCAGCAGGCAGAGAGAGAGAGAGAGAGGGAGAAGCAGGCTCCCTGCTGAGCAGAGAGCCCGATATGGGGCTCAATCCCAGGACCCTGAGATCATGACCTGAGTCGAAGGCAGAGGCTTAACACACTGAGCCACCCAGGTGCCCCATATCAGTGGTTCCTAAATCTAGTTGTGCATTATAATCACCTACAGAATTCCTCGATCTCGCCCCAGGCCTACTGAATCTGACTCTCCAGGGATGGAGCCTGGGGGAAAAAAAATAACTAATACATCATTCACTGCACACCAGATCTGAGAACCAAAACCTCAGGAAAATCTAGCCAAACCCCTTAATATTAGACAAGGATAAAGAAAGAAACAGAGAAGGAAATAACTTATCTGAGGTCACAGAGCTTGCTAATGATAGTGCTTTAAACCACTCCAACTACAGTGTCCTCCTCCATGCTCCAATATTACTCATAGCTGATCCTATCCCTCCTTTTAAATTGGAACTATTCCAAGGTAGGAACTGCGTACTGCAAATCCTTCATACGTTCTCAGAGGACCTAATGTAGAGTTTCTACAGTAATTTTTTTAACACACAAATGAAAATAGTAATTACTAGTTTCTTTATTCAACAAATATGGAGTGCTGCTTTGTAGAAGGTATGGTGTTAGGTACTGGGTACGGAACAGTAAATGGAAAGATGCAGTCCTGCCGCCTTTGTACTTAAGAATAGTGGAGAAGACAACTAAACAGTTACAGGAACTGCCATGGGGAAAAGTTTAAAAACAAAAAGAGGGGCACCTGGGTGGCTCAGTGGGTTAAGCCGCTGCCTTCGGCTCAGGTCATGATCTCGGAGTCCTGGGATCGAGCCCCGCATCGGGCTCTCTGCTCAGCGGGGAGCCTGCTTCCCTTCCTCTCTCTCTCTGCCTGCCTCTCTGCCTGCTTGTGATCTCTCTGTCAAATAAATAAACAAAATCTTAAAAAAAAAAAAATAAAAAATAAATAAATAAAAACAAAAAGAATAACATATGTGAAAGCCGTAAGGCAAGAGAGTGGCATACAGGAAAGAATACAAAAAACAGAAAAGGAAAAAAAAAAATCTGAAAGTACCCCCAATGTAACTAAAGCATGACAAGAAAAAGATGGGAAATGAAATTGGAGAGATTGACAGATCATGCCACCTCCTGCAGGTCATGAGTAAGGAAGGACTCATTCTCTGCACACCTTTTAGAATGATTATTTTGGTTTTTAAAGTCATCTCTATACCCAACATGGGGCTCAAATTTACAATCCTGAGATCAAAAGATGCATGCTCCAATGACTGAGCCAGCCATGTGCCCCTCACCATGATCACTTTAAAATCAAGGACTATAGCACATCATCCTTCTATTTAAAAGTCACAGGGCTTCCCACTGAATTTGCAATTAAATCCAAAGAATGGACTGAATAGAGACAAGAGAGAAAAGGGACCAGTTATGGAAATTGTGCAGGTCCAGGCATAAGCTGATGATAGCTCAGACTAGGTTGGTGGCAGTGGAAACAGAAAAATTAGTGGGTTTAAGATACATGTTAGGGACAGACTGGACAGAACATGTTTCTGCCTGAATATCTGGGTAAGCTCTGAAGGCCTCAACAGAAATAAGGAAGTCAGAGAGAGGAACGAGGTGAAGGGAAAGAAAATAAGAATCCATATTTGCATATGTTGAATTGGAGATGTCTGTGAGACAGTCATTTGGGCTGGAGTCGTCAGCATATAGAAAGTATTTAAAGTCATTCCCTAAGGGAAAAATACAGAGAAAGGAGAAGAAGAAATCAGAAATAAGATAAAACAAAAGAACGTAAGCCTCCATGTCAAAAACAGCCCTTCCTCTAATCATAGTTACCGCCAATGATGCAAGTACAAACTACCAGTGCCAATATACCCCCAAATGGGGTAAGTTAAATAAACTGCAATATCCATATGTAATACCAGACAAAGTAGGCACTTCAAATGATACAACAGAAGAACATAGTCCCATGTGGGGAAACGTTTACAATTTTTTCCAACTTTTATTTTAGAACAGGTGTAGATTTACAGAAAACTTACCAAGATGGTAAAGAGTTCCCATATACTCCACACCCAGTTCCCCTATTACTTTTATTTTTTTTCTCAGCTTGGCTGTATTTTCCATTTTTTTTTTAATTTTAGTTGACACAATGTTACATTAATTTCAGGTGTGCCACATGCCGATTCAACTTCTCCATACTTATGCTGTGCTCACCACAAGTGTAGCTACCATCTGCCACCAGACAACGCTACTACAGAACGACGGACTGTACTCCCTACTGCGCCTTTCATCTCCGTGACTTATTTATCCCAATTCCCCTATTATTAACATCTTACCTCAGTGTGATCTGAATTTTACAATTAAAGAGCCAACACTGATGCATTATTATTAAAGTCCATATGTTCAGATTTCCTTAGTTTTTAATGTTCTTTTCAGTTCGCAGATCCCATTCAGCATACCTATCACATTATATTTAGTCATTGTCTCCTTAGGCTACTCTTGACTGTAACAGTTCCTTCCTTCTGATGACTTTGACAGTTTTGAGAAGTACAGTTCAGATATTTTTGGAGGATGTTCCTCAAGGGGGATTTTCTGATATGTTTTTCTCATAATTAGAAAATTATGGGTTTCAATTTATGGGGCGTGTGGATTTGGGGAAGAAAACCCATAAGCATAAAGTGCCATTTTCATCATATTATATCCAAGTTACAAACAATGGATAGGACTTATCACCATTGGTGTTGACCTTGATCACCTGCCTGAAATGGTGGCTATCAGCTGTCTTCACTGCAAAATCATTCTTTTTACTTCTCCCCCTTTCCACACTGTACTCTTTGGAAGGAAGTCACCAAGCACAGCCCACACTTAAGGAGTGAGGAGTTGTGTTCCTCCTTCTTGAGAATGAACTGTCCCCATAAATGATTAGAATTCTGCCCAGGAACTTTGTCTCTTCTCCCCTATTCATTTATTCAATTATTTATTTATATCGGCCCAGAGCCATGGTATTTATTTTATACTTTGGGTTATAATCCAATACTACTTAATTTTGTTGATCAAATCATTTCATTCTGACCACTGGAAGCTCTTTTCAGTTGGCGCCTGTGTCCCTCTGACACACAACCCATCATTGTGAGGATTTTTTTGTTTTTAGCACTTCCTTTTGTGGCACTACAAAATGTTCCAGGCTTGTATTTATTTATTTTTAAGATTTATTTCTTTGAGAGAGACAGCACAAGTGGGGTGGAAGGGAAGAGGGCAAGGGAGAAAAGAATCTCAACCAGGCTCCCCGCTGAGCACAGAGCCAGATGCGGGACTCAATATCACAACCCTGATCTGAGCTGAAACCAAGAGTCAGAGGCTCAACCGACTGAGCCACCCAAGCTCCCCGAGGCTCATCTGTAGATGTCATGTTCCAGTCTTACAGGAAAGCATAAAAAAGAAGAGGGGTCACAAGATAAAGAAAGGGAATGTTTATCTTATTTTTATTTTATAAATGTTACTTACTTTAGTGTCAACCAGCACCTCATTCATTCATTCACTTATTCAAAAATCTCAGTATCGGAGGAGCAAGATGGCAGAGAAGTAGAAGACCTAAATATCACCAGGTCCCAGGAGTTCAGCTAGGTAGTTATCAAACCATTCTGAACACCTACAAACTTAACAGGAGAGAGAAGAGAAGAAGAACAGCAATTCTAGGAACGAAAATCGACCACGTTCTGGAAGGTAGGATGTGCAGAGAAGTGAATCTGAGGCAACATTCAGGGAGACAGACTGCGCAGGGAGGGGCCGGCTCCTGGCAAGTGGTAGAGCAGCAGACCACAAAATCGGAACGTTAAGAAGTCTGCTCCACTGACAGACATCGCTCCAGCAGTTAAGTGGGAAGTGGAGCCCTCGCAGGGACAGTGTAGTCTCAGGACCAGCAGGGTCACAAAAAGACCAGGGGTATCTGAGTGTGTCAGAGCTCCCAGCTATTGGAGTGGGGAAGAAGGCTACAGAGGCAGAGCCAAGGAGAGGGCTCTCAGCTCAGTATTACCTTAAAACATGATCCAAGGCACAGTCAGGCCACTGCTCTTTGGGCAGGGACCCAACAAGTAGCAGATCCAGGGAGACTCACCTTCCTCCTCTGGGAGGAGTGGCTCAGGAATCAGTTGGGTTTGGAGCTCCAAATGGGGCCGTGCACCAGAGACAGAAACACTCAGTCACAGGACAGGTGAGCATGGAGTATGGCTGGAGACCACAGAGACAGGAGGGATTGACTGCTTTTCTCTGAGGGTACACTGAAGAGTGGGGCCCTAAGCTCTTGGCTCCTATGGGCTGCAGATTGGGAGCCCTTCATTTTCATTCCCGTCCTCCAAAGCTGTCCAGAAAATGTTCAGGGAACAGAAGCTCCCGAGACCAAAACCAAGCAGATTACTCAGCCTGACCCCTGGCAAGGGTGGTGCAATTCCACCTCAGGCAAAGACATTTGAGAATCATTACAACAGGCCCCTTCCCCAGAAGGTCAGCAAGAACATCTGGCCGAGACCAAGTTCACCCACCAATGAGAACTGTGGAACTCAAAAGGTAAGAGAAAACAACACATAGAATTCATGGCTTTTTCCCATGATCCTTTAGTCTTTCAAAGTTAAATTTTTTTTAATTTTATTTTTTTCTTATTCTACTTTTTAATTTTTTTCATAATTCCTATTTTATCATTTTTAAACTATTTTATCTAATCAACACCTTTCTAAAATCATTTTAATTTTTATTGTTATCATCACATTTTATCCCTTCATTGTATTTAACCTTATTTTTTGTATACATATGGGTTATTTTTTTCATTAAAATTTCAGGATATAATTTCTTCTAATAAATCAAAATATACCCTAATTTTAGCACATGGCTTTGTTCTAGTCTCCATCCTGATCACATTCTTTCCTCTTTCCAACCAACTTCTTATCTTATCAATTCCTTTTTAAGAATCTTTTTTAATTTTCATCTTTATAGTCATATTCCATCCCTTCATTGTGTTTTCCCTTATTTTTCTATAAATGTAAGTTTTTCTTTCTTTAAAATTTTGGGAGGTAGTTTCTTTTACAGACCAAAATACACCCAAAATCAAGTGTGTGGCTCTGTTCTATTCACCAGTTTAATAAATATATATATGTGTATTTTTTTTTTCTTTTTTACCCCTGCCGACCCCAGCTTCAGATCTCTTCTGATTTGGTTAGTGTATATCTTTCTGGGGTTGTTGCTAACCTCTTAGTATTTTGTTCTCTTATTTATCTAAATTATCTGGATAAAATGACAAGGTGGAAAAACTCATCACAAAATAAGTAAATAAATAAAAGAACAAGCAGCAGTACTGATGGCTAGGGACCTAATCAGTAGGGACATTAGTAAGATGTCAGAATTAGACTTCAGAATGACGATTATCAAGGTGGTAGCTGGGCTTGAAAAAAGCATGGAAGATATTATAGAGTCCCTTTCTGAAAAAATAAAATCCCTTTCTGGAGAAAAAGAAGAACTAAAATCTAACCAAGTTGAAATAAGAAGAGTTATTAATGAGGTGCAATAAAAAATGGAGGCTCTTACTGCTAGGTTAAATGAGGCAGAAGAGAGAATAAGTGATATAGAAGACCAAATGATAGAACTACCCTATGACCCAGCAATTGCACTGCTGGGTATTTACCCTAAAGATACAAACGTAGTGATCCGAAGGGGCACATGCACCCGAATGTTTATAGCAGCAATGTCTACAATAGCCAAACTATGGAAAGAACCTAGATGTCCATCTACAGACGAATGGATAAAGAAGATGTGGTATATATACACAATGGAATACTATGCAGCCATCAAAAGAAATGAAATCTTGCCATTTGCGACGACATGGATGGAACTAGAGGGTATCATGCTTAGTGAAATAAGTCAATCGGAGAAAGACAACTATCATATGATCTCCCTGATATGAGGGAGAGGAGATGCAACATGGGGGGTTGAGGGGGTAGGAGAAGAGTAAATGAAACAAGATGGGATTGGGAGGGAGACAAACCATAAGTGACTCTTAATCTCACAAAACAAACTGAGGGTTGATGGGGGGAGGGGGTTGGGAGAGGGGGTGGGGTTATGGATATTGGGGAGGGTATGTGCTATGGTGAGTGTTGTGAAGTGTGTAAACCTGGCGATTCGCAGACCTGTACCCATGGGGATAAAAATATATGTTTATAAAGCTGTAAAAAAAAAAAAAAAAAGAGAGAGAAAGAAAGGATGAATACCCAAGTTTTGTAGCAACATGGACGGGACTGGAAGAGATGATGCTGAGTGAAATAAGTCAAGCAGAGAGAGTCAATTATCATATGGTTTCACTTATTTGTGGAGCATAACAAATAGCATGGAGGACAAGGGGAGATGGAGAGGAGAAGGGAGTTGAGGGAAATTGGAAGGGGAGGTGAACCATGAGAGACTATGGACTCTGAAAAACGATCTGAGAATTTTGAAGGGGTGGGGGGTGGGAGGTTGGGGGCACCAGGTGGTGGGTATTATAGAGGGCACAGATTGCATGGAGCACTGGGTGTGGTGCAAAAATAATGAATACTGTTATGCTGAAAAAATAAAAAAAATTAAAAAAAAATTTAAAAAAAAAAAAAAAAAAAAAAAAGAAGACCAAATGATAGAGAATAAAGAAGCTGAGCAAAAGAGAGACAAACAACTACTGGACCACGAGGAAGAATTTGACAGATAAGTGATACAATAAGACAAAACAATATTATTGGGATCCCAAAAGAAGAAGAAAGAGAGAGGGGGGCAGAAGGTATATTGGAGCAAACTATAGCACAGAATTTCCCTAATGTGGTGAAGGGAACAAGCATCAAAATCCAGGAGGCACAGAGAACGCCCCTCAAAATCAATAAAAATAGGTTACTGCCCTGACATCTAATAGTAAAACTTACAAGTCTCAGTGACAAAGAGAAAATACTGAAAGCCGTTTGAGATAAGAGGTCTGTAACATACAATGGTAGAAATATTAGGCTGGTAGCAGACTTCTCCACAGAGACCTGGCAGGCCAGAAAGGACTGGCATGACATATTCAGAAAACAAAGCAAGAAAAAATATGCAGCCAAGAATACTATATCCAGCTAGGCTGTCATTGAAAATAGAAAGAGAGATAAAAAGCTTCCAGGACAAACGAAAACTAAAAGAATTTGTGAACACCAAACCAGCCCTACAGGAAATACTGAAAGGGTCCTCTAAGCAGAGAGCCTAAAATTACCAGATTAAAAAGGAAAAGAGACAATATACAGTAATAGTCACCTTACCGGCAGTACAATGGCACTAAATTCATATCTTTCAGTAGTTACCCTGAATGTAAACGGGCTACATGTCCCACTCAAAAGATACAGGATATCAGAATGGATAAAAAAAAAAATACACATCAATATGCTGTCTATAAGAAACTCATTTTAGACCCAAAGACATCTCCAGATTTCAAGTGAGGGGGTGGAAAACAATTTACCATGCTAAAGGACATCAAACGAAAACTGGGGTGGCAATCTTTATATCAGATAAATTAGATTTTAAGCCAAAGACTATAATAAGAGATGAGGAAGGACACTATACCATACTTAAAGGGTCTGTCCAACAAGAAGATCTAAAAATTTTAAATAGCTATGCCCCTAACATGGGAGCAGCCAATTCTATAAACCAATTAATAACAAAATCAAAGAAACACATCGACAATAATACAATAATAGTAGGGGACGTTAACACCTCCTCCTACTGAAATGAGCAGATCATCTAAACAAAAGATCGACAAGGAAATAAAGGCTTTAAATGACACACTGGATCAGACTGACATCACAGATATATTCAGAACATTCCATCCCAAATCAACAGAAGACACATTCTTCTCTAGTGCACATGGAACATTCTCCAGAATAGATCACATTCTGGGTCATATATCCGGTCTCAAATGGTACCGAAAGATTAGGATCATTCCCTGCATATTTTCAGACCACAATACTCTGAAAATAGAAATCAATCACAACAGGAAAGTTGGAAAGAACTCAAATACATTGAAGCTAAAGAGCATCCTACTAAAGAATGAATGGGTCAACCAGGAAATTAAAGAAGAATTGAAAAAATTCAAGGAAAAAATGAAAATGAAAACACAACTGTTCAAAGCCTAAGGGACACAGCAAAGGCAGTCCTGAGAGGAAAGTCTATAGCAATACAACCCTTTCTCAAGAAACAAGAAAGTTCTCAAGTATGCAATGTAATCCTACAATTAAAGGAGCTAGAGGAAGAACAGCAAAGTAAGCCTAAACCCAGCAGGAGAAGAGAAATCATAAAGAGCAGAAATCAAGGAAAGAGAAACCAAAAGGACAAATCAATGAAACTAAAAGCTGGTTCATTGAAAAAATTAATAAGATTGATAAACACCTGGCCAGACTTATCAAAAAGAAAAGAGAAAGGACCCAAATAAAGAAAATATGAATGAAAGAGGAGAGATCACAACCAACACCAAAGAAATGCAAACAATTATAAGAACATATTATGAGCAACTATACACCAGAAAAGGTGACAATCTGGAAGAAATGGATACATTCCTAGAGATATATAATCTACCAAAACTGAACCAGGAGAAATAGAAGACCTGAACAGACCCATAACCAGTGAGGAGATTGAAGCAGTCATCAAAAATGTCCCAACAAACAAGACTCAGGGACAGGTGGCTTTCCAGGTGAATTCTACCAAACATTTAAAGAAGAATTAATACCTATTCTCTTGAACTGTTCCAAAAGATAGAAATGGAGGAAAACTTCCAGACTCATTTTATGAGGCCAGCATGATCTTGATCCCAAAACCATACAAAGACCCCATAAAAAAGGAAAATTACAGACCAATATCCTTGATGAACACAGATGCAAAAATTCTCACCAAAATACTAGCCAATAGGATCCAACAGTACATGAAAAGGATTATTCACTGCGACCAAGTGGGATTTTATTCCTGGACTGCAAGGTTGGTTCAACATCCACAAATCAATCAATGTGATACAATACATTAATAAAAGAAAGAACAAGAACCATATGATACTCTCAATAGATGCTGAAAAAGCATCTGACAAAGTGCAGCATCCCTTCTTGATCAAAATTCTTCACAGTGTAGGCATGGAGAGAACATACCTCAATATCATCAAAGCCATCTATGAGAAACCCAAGTGAATATCATTCTCAGTGGGGAAAAACTGAGAGCTTTTCCTCTAAGGTCAGGAACACAGCAGGGATGTCCACTATCACCACTGCTATTCAACATAGTACTAGAGGTCCTAGCCTCAGCAATCAGACAACAAAAAGAAATAAAGGGCATCCAAATCAACAAAGAAGAAGTCAAACTCTCACCCTTTGCAGACGATATGATACTTTATGTGGAAAACCCAGAAGACTCTACTCCAAAACCGCTAGAACTCAGAAATGTGTCAGGATATATATAAATCAATGCACAGAAATCAGTTGCATTTCTATACATCAACAACAGCACAGAAGAAAGAGAAATTAAGGAGTCGATCCCATTTACAATTGCACCCAAAACCATAAGATACTTAGGAACAAACCTAGCCAAAGAGGCAAAGAATCTGTACTCAGAAACCTATAAAGTCTGAAAGAAAATGAGGAAGACATAAAGAAATGGAAAAATGTCCTATGCTCATGGATGGGAAGAACAAATATTGTGAAAACGTCTATGCTACCTAAGCAATCTACACGTTTAATGGAATCCTTATCAAAATACCACCAATTTTTATCAAAGAAATGGAACAAATAATCCTAAATTGATATGGAACCGGAAAAGACCCCCAAATAGCCAGATGAATGTTGAAAAAGAAAACCAAAGTTGGTGGCATCACAATTCCAGACTTAAAGCTCTATTAAAAAGCTCTAATCATCAAGACAATAGGATACTGGCACAAAATCAGACACATAGATCAATGGAACAGGATAGAGAGCCCAGAAATGGACCCTCAACTCTATGGTCAACTACTCTTCGACAAAGCAAGAAAGAATGTCCAATGGAAAAAAAGACAATCTCCTCAACAAATGGTGTTGGGAAAATTGGACAGCCACATGCAGAAGAATGAAACTGAACTATTTCCTTACGCTGCACAAAAAAACAGACTCAAAATGGATGAAAGACCTCAATGTGGGACAGGAATCCATCAAAATCCTTGAAGAGAACACAGGCAGCTACCTCTTTGACCTCAGCTACACCAACTTCTTCCTAGAAACATCGCCAAAGGCAAGGGAAGCAAGGACAAAAATGAACTACTGGGACTTCATCATGATCAAAAGCTTTTGCACAGCAAAGGAAACAGTCAACAAAACCAAAAGACAGAATGGGAGAAGATATTTGCAAATGACATATCAGATAAAGGGCTAGTATCCAAAATCTATAAAGAACATATCAAACTCGACACCCAAAGAACAAAGAATCCAATCAAGAAATGGGCAGAAGACATGAATAGACGTTCTGGCAAAGAAGACATCCAAATGGCCAACAGACACATGAAAAAGTGCTCCACATCACTCGGCATCGGGGAAATACAAATCAAAACCACAGTGAGATACCATCTCACACCAGTCAGAATGGCTAAAATTAACAGTTCAGGAAATAACAGATGTTGGCAAGGAAGCAGAGAAAGGGGAAACACTCCTACACTGTTGGTGGGAATGCAAGCTGGTGCAGCCACTCTGGAAAACAGTATGGAGGTTCCTCAAAAACTTGAAAATAGAGCTACCCTATGACCCAGCAATCACACTACTGGGTATTTACCCTAAAGATACAAAATGTAGGGGAATGTGCACTCGAATGTTTATAGCAGCATTGTCCACAATAGCCAAACTATTTAAAGAACCTAGATAAGAACCTAGATGTCCATCAACAGATGAATGGAAATACACACACACACACACACACACACACACACACACACACAGTGGAATACTATGCAGCCATCAAAAAAGAAATTTTGCCATTGACAATGAAGTGGATGGAACTAGAGGGTATAATTCTAAGTGAAATAATTCAATCAGAGAAAGACAATTATCATATGGTCTCTCTGATACAAGGTATTTGAGAGGCAGGGCAGAGGGTCGTGGCAGGTAGGGAGGGAAAAAATGAAAGAAGATGGGATCGGGAGGGAGACAAACCATAAGCGACTCTTAATCTCTAGAAACAAAGAGGGTTACGGGTCGGGGGGTAGGGAGAGGGTAGCTGGGTTATGGACATTGGGGAGGGTATGTGTTATGGTGAGTGCTATTAATTGCGTAAGCCTGATGATTCACAGACCTGTACCCCTGGAGCAAATAATATATCATATGTTAATAAAAAATAAAATTAAATAAATAAATAAAGATTTTATTAAGATCTCAATATCATACCTACCTTGTGCAGAAACTGTTCGAGGCACAGGGGATACAGCCATGAACCAGACAGACAGGGTTGCGCTCTCACAAAGCTTACGTTCCAGGGTAAGGTACATTCAGGAATAAACAAACACGAAAATATCAAGAAATGATAAGAGGGCTTTTCTAGAATAGCAGGTTAGTAAAAGCCTCTTGGAAGATGTTACACTTCACCTGAGACCTGTAGAAAGCATTTGAAAAATCTAGGGCAATGTTTCTAGGCAACAACATCAATTAAGAGACTTTACTGCAGTAAAAATTTATTGTATTTCAGAACAGAAAGCAGGTCATTGTTGCTGGAACATGGTAAGGAGAAGAGGCAGTAGTACAAGACAGGGCTAAGGAAACACGCAGGTGCCAGATCATGTAGGTGCTGCAGGCTTGGGTAAGCATCTGGGATATGGAAGCAATTGATTTATAGGAACTGGATCAGCTGGCTGTTACCTGGAATGTATTACATAGAAGGGGCGATGAATGAAGCCAAATTGTCTCACATGAGTTTGGTACTACAGCCTCCATTTTACAGATGGGAAAACTAAGCCTAGGGAGATTCAGTGTCTCACCTAGATCAAACAGCGAGCTGCTGAATGGCGAAACTATGACTGACACACAGGTCACTCTACTCTCCAACCCATCCCTACATGAACTCACCTCCTCTCTCTCATCGCGACTCCCACTCCCTCTCACCCTCGTAGTGCCTGGTTTCACGTTCTACATCCTTCATCATATCCTTGGCTTCACACTCTATATTCACTGCATGGGCCCCCAAATCACTCAAGTGGACTGGAATCCCTACACAGTCACTCAGTTGTCCTCTATATCTGCTTAGAAAGCACGTCATTAACTGAATCAGTCATTCTTCCTTTCTTCTGCTCAACTTCATTCATTCACTAACTATAAAACGTCTTCTGGGGAAAATACATTTAAAAAGAAATGAAGGGGCCAGCATCCATAGAGAATACACCTTTTACGACTTATCCTCCCATCAGAAAGAACTGTTAAGATTTTGACATCTTTTTCATCCTAACACCATTACTTTACATTTCAAAATTTCTTAGGCAATTGAATCTGCCACACTTTGTCCCTCACAGCTTAAAGTAAATGGAGTCCTGCAGAATCATTAGGGCTGAGGAAGAAAGACATGCAGGCATTGAGAAGGTATTGAGGCTGTCCCATATTGAAAATAAAGAATAAGGGGCGCCTGGGTGGCTCAGTGGGTTAAGCCTCTGCCTTCGGCTCAGGTCATGATCTCAGGGTCCTGGGATCGAGTCCCACATCGGGCTCTCTGCTCAGCAGGAAGCCTGCTTCCCTCTCTCTCTCTCTCTCTGCCTGCCTCTCCGTCTACTTGTGATCTCTCTCTGTCAAATAAATAAATAAAATCTTTAAAAAAAAAAAAAAAGAATAAGAATTCTACCTATTCATACCACATTTACCACGTTAAGCTGGCCACGATCCTGAACAAGTTTTACAGGACTGTTCTACCTTGTTAAAGAAAAATCTGTCATTAAACCTCCCTTTCTAGCAGGAAAACCTCTACAGATAAACATGACCTTAATTATTACATAATACTTATGATTCAAAGATTTCTGCTTTGCAGCAACCATGTCTTGGCTTCTATTCCAAAGTAATTAGAAATAAACTTCAACCTATAAACATTTTACCTATAAACACTGAAAAAAAAAAACAGTAGAGCTGCTATGTAATTTTAAAATCTCTACTTTTATTTGTTTAGCAAAGGAAGAACATATTATCAAATCCTTTTCTTCATGGCAATTTTTTAACTTAATGAAACATACACATTTCACATTCCTCTAAACTATCATTAATCGTAGTCAAATCATATTGAGGTTTATTTTATGTACTGAACTCAGAAGAAAAAAATACTTGCATTATACTCAGAATAATTTTGCCAATCCATCTGAATCAAAATCAGACAGGAAGAAACTGGATATCAAATGCCAGAAGGTAAGACCAGACAACACAGAGAGACAGAATTTCAAAAGCATATTTAGGATAATACATCAAACATATTTCTTACCATTAACTACTGACCCAGTCAATCATTTCACTCAGAAAGTGGTTATAAATAACTAAAAGAAAAAAAAATGTGATGAGTAAGTGAAAATATAGAAAAGTAGCATTTAATGACCTAGTTTACTTATTTAGTCCCGTGATGTCTTCAGTTTCAAATGTTTTCTTCAAATATGTTTTTGCATTTTAAATAACTTCATTCTTTAAAATATTTGTATTTGGGGTACCTGGGTGCCTCAGTCAGTGAAGTGTCCGACTCGGTTTCGCTCAGGTCATGACCTCAGGGCCCTGGGATCAAGCCCCACCTTGGGCTCTGCACTCAGGGAGTCTGCTGGAGATTCTCCCTCTACCTCTCTGCTCCCGACTCATACACATTCTCTCTCTTTCTCTCACAAATAAATAAATAAATCTTTAAAATATTTGTTTTTAGGGGCACCTGGGTGGCTCAGTGGGTTAAAGCCTCTGTCTTCGGCTCAGGTCATGCATGATTCCAGGGTCCTGGGATGGAGCCCCGCATTGAGCTCTCTGCTCACCAGGGAGCCTGCTCCACTCCCCCACCCCGCCTGCCTCTCTGCCTGCTGTGATCTCTGTCTATTTAATAAATAAATAAAATACTAAAATATTTGTTTTTAAAAAGAAATGAATATACAAACAAAAAGCAAAATCAAACCTACAAATACAGAGAACAAACCAAGGGTCACCAGAGAGAGGGGGTATGGGCGGTGGGCAAAATGAGTGAAGGGGAATGGGAGATACAGGCTTCCAGCTGTGGAATGAGGAAGTCACAGGAATAGAAGGCACAGCATAGTCAATGATTATGGTGACAGATGGTAGCTACACTTGTGTTGAGCACAGGCTAAGTACAGAGAAGTTGAATCACTTGCTGTACACCTGAAACCAATATAATATTGTATGTCAACTATACTCAAATTTTTTTTTAATTTCTGTTTGAATACAGTGTTCTGCAACACTAGTTTTAAAAAGAAGTTATGAGAAATCAAAGTTGCTTTTGTTTATTGCTTCCTTCATGCATTCAGCACAAATATTTAATAAGCCCTTATTATATGCAGAGCACTCTGTGAGGCGCAGTCAGAGATCCCAAAGTCGACAAAAGAGGGTTTTCTGTCTCAAGAAAGTTAAAATCTATAATTTGAAAATAGAACTAATCAGTTCCACAAGAGACTTTTAAAACAATATCAAATTGAGATAAAAAATGACATTTGAGCTGACCCTTTGATAAAGGGAATGTAGTCATGTAAAAACAGCGAAAAGGGCCTTCCACGTGAAAGATATACTGTAGGCAAAGTCACGGCAGAGATGGAAAAGTATTGGTTCTGAATGAATGAATGAACAAATGAATGAATGAATGAATGAAAAATAAAAACTGAAACAGGGCATTAGATTGGATGAACAGGAAGGAGATCATAATGATCATTAAGATGCAATACAGTAAAGCAGTAAAAACAAAAGCAAGATTAAAGGGAGCTGAGGAATGAATGAAAAGAACACAGGAGCCACAGGAGTACTTTTGAGGCTTGTGTAAAGGAAAAGAGAAGGGGGGTGGCCTGGGTGGCTCAGTGGGTTAAAGCCTCTGCCTTCAGTTCGGGTCATGATCTCAGGGTCCTGGGATCAAGTCCTGCATCGGGCTCTCTACTCAGCAGGGAGCCTGCTTGCCTCTCTCTCTCTGTCTGCCTACTTGTGATCTCTCTTTCTGTCAAATATATAAATAAAATCTTAAAAAAAAAAAAAAGGAAAAGAGAAGGGAAGGAGAGAGAGTGGACCGCAGCTCACACATGTTAAGCAAGAAGATAAAGGTTTTATTTTGGAAGATAAAAAAAAAAAAAAAAACCCTAAAGTGCATTTAATTATGCAAGCAAAAGGGATAATTGAAGGTGTGGAGTCTTAAGCAAGATAGACAAGGATAAGAAAGGAAGTACGAGTGAAGGGGTTATGATTAAAATATCATCTCTCAGTGCCGTCTACCCTAAATAATGGCTAAGCTGCAGTCATTTCCTCTTCTGGCTCCGTCCATTAGGATGCAGGCTTCATGAGGGAAAGGACTGATGTGATTTGTTTCTCTCCCCAACAGCAGAAACACTGCCTGAGAGATACCGTAGGCCCTCAGTAATTACTGAACTCCTAAAAAAATGAATAAATGACACAGTTTTCCTCTAATTTGGGACCTCTCCCAAATTAGAATCTTTTTAAGATTCTTAAATTTATAATTTTATAATTTATTTAAGATTTTAAGATTTTAGAGAGGTGGGGGCGTATGGAGAGGAAGAGGGAGCAGGAGAAAGTGAAAAAGAAAAATTGGATGCAATCCCCACAGAACAGCAGAATAGTAGAAAACATCTTCACAGGATGTGAAGAACAGGTTGAGATTTGCCTCTTTGTCCCTCTCAATGCTAACTCTGCCCACGGGAGTCACACACAACAAGTCCATTCTCTCTTTTACCATGTACCAAGTGGATAAGCAGAGAGGCCCAGCTACAGAGCCACGTCAGGGCCCGAGGCCTCATCTTCAGGGTAAAGTAAACAACAAAAGTGGCCCAGAGAGAAAAAGGGAATCTTTAGGAGTCAAGACCTCACTGGGCGAAAAGTGAGTAGATGATGCTTGTGACTTACGAATGGGTGGAAAGAGGAAACTACAACTCTTCCCTTAAGTCAGAATTAGCCTGGGGTGGGAGAGAGGTGAGTCTGTAACAAGGGTACTGATAGGTCCTAGGAGGGAATTCAGAGGCTAAGAAGTTGACTAAAGGCCGACTCCCACTGACCTGATTGATGTCCCTCAGTGTTCCACAGAGCCTAGGACACCTGGGTGGCTCAGTCGGTTAAGTGTCTGCCTCTGGCTCAGGTCATGATCTTGGGTCCTGGGATCGAGCCCCTTCACCAGTCTTTCTGATCAGCAGGGGAATCTGCTTCTTCCTCTCCCTCTGCCCCTCCCACCCCACCACTCCCCACTCATGCTCTCTCTTTAACACTCACTCTTTCAAAGAAATAAATACAATCTTTTAAAAAAAGAGAAATTAAGGAATCGATCCCATCTACAACTGCACCAAAAACTATAAGATACCTAGGAATAAACCTAACTAAAGACATGAAAGACCTGTATTCTAAGAAGTATAAAACACTGATGAAAGAAACTGAACATGACACAAAGAAATGGAAAGCCATTGGAAGAAGAAATATTGTTAAAATGTATATACACATTTTTTTTTAAAGATTTTATTTATTTGTCAGAGAGAGAGAGGAGAGCGAGCGAGCACAGGCAGACAGAATGGCAGGCAGAGGCAGAGGGAGAAGCAGGCTCCCCGCCAAGCAAGGAGCCCGATGTGGGACTCGATCCCAGGACTCTGGGATCATGACCTGAGCCGAAGGCAGCTGCTTAACCAACTGAGCCACCCAGGCGTCCCGTATATACACATTTTAAGCAATACACAGATTTAATGCAATTCCTATCAAAATATCAGCAGCATTTTTCACAGAGCTACAACAGCCCTACCATTTGCATGGAAACACAAAAGACCCTGATAGCCAAAACAACCTTGAAAAAGAAAAGCAAAGCTGGAGGCATCACAATTCTGGAGTTCAACGTGTATTAGAAAGCTGGATGGCGCTGGCACAAAAACAGACACACAGATCAATGGAACAGAATAGAAAACCCAGAAATGAACCCACAACTATACAATTAATCTTGGACAAAGCAAGAAAGAATATCCGATGGGAAAAAGACAGTCTCTTCAACAGATAACAGTGTTGGGAAAACTGAAACAACAAGCAAAAGAATGGAAGTGGACCACTTTCTTATACCACACACAAAAATAAATTCAAAATGGGTTAAAGCCCTAAATATGAGGCCTGAACCATAAGATTCCCTAGAGAACACAGGCAGTAACCTCTTTGACAACAGCTGTAACAACTGCTTTCTAGGTATGTCTCCTGAGTCAAGGGAATCAAAATAAAAAATAAACTATTAGATCTACATTAAAATAAAAAGCTTCTGCACAGCGAAGGAAACAATCAACAAAACTAAAAGGCAACTGTGGAATGGGAGAAGATATTCACAAATGATGCATCTGATAAAGGCTTAGGATCCAAAACATATAAGAACGTATCAAACTCAACACCCAAAATACAAATAATTCCATTTTTAAAATAGGCAGAAGATATGAACAGACATTTTTCCAAAGAAGACAGAGGCCAACGGACACATGAAAAGATGCTCAACATCACTGATAATCAGGGAAATGCAAATCAGAACTACGAGACATCACCTCACACCTGTCAGAATATCAACAACACAAGCTACAAGTGAGGTTGGTGAGGATGTGGAGAAAGGAGAACCCTCCTGCACTGTTGGTGGGAATGCAAACTGGTGCAGCCACTCTGGAAAACAGTATAGAAGTTTCCATCCAACAGCTGGACTACTCGGTATCTACCCAAAGAGCACACAAAAATGGTAATTAGAGGGGATACACATATCCCGATGTTTATAGCAGCATTATCTACAATAGTCAAATTATGGAAGCAGCCCAAGTCCTGTCAACTGATGAATGGATAAAGAAAATGTGGTACACACACACACACACACACACACACACAGGTGCGTGTGGATACACATGCTGGAACGTTACTCAGCCAAAGAAAAGAACGCAATCTTGCCATTTGTAGTAACAGAGATGGAGCTAGAGAGTGTAATGCAAAGTGAAATAAGTCAGTCTGAGAAAGACAAATACCACAGGATTTCACTCATATGTGGAATTTAAGAAACAAAACAATGAGCAAAGGGGACAAAAAGAGAGAAAGAGAGGAGCAAACCAAGAAACAGACTCTTAACTATAGAGAACAGACTGATGGGGGCCAGAGGAGAGGCGGGCAGGGGGATGGGGGACATAGGTGATGGGGACGAAGGCATGTGCGATGAGCACAGGCTGTTGTGTGGAAGTGCTGAATCACTATACTCTACACCTGAAACCAATATTACACTATATGTTAACGAGCTGGAATTTAAATTAAAAAGCTAATTAATTAATTAAAGTTAAGCTCAGAGAGACATGCTGCCACTGGCCTTGATCACCCAGTCTGCGTGAGCCCGGCAGCCACAGGAACACTATTCTGCCAACAACCTGAAAGGGCCTGGGAGAGGACTCTGAGCCCCAAGTGAGAGCCACAGACCTGCAGACACCTTGACTGTGGGCTTTTAAGACCTGAGCACATGATCTAGCCTTTCCTGGACTCTTCTCCCACAGAAACTACGAGATGATAACTTTGTGTTATTTCAAGCCACATTCACGTTAATTTACTAGGTGGCAATAGAGAATTAATACAAGGCTGAAGCCATCGAAGTAGAGGACTACGCTGGGTACGGAGAGGAAAAGCAGAGGACAAGGACACAGCAGTGGAGTCACCCAAGGAGGGGACAAAAAAAGAATAGAACTGTAAGGAATCTAAGGGTAGTAAGTAGAACAGAAAGTTGTGGTGTTTGGAGGCTAAAGGAGAAGCAAGTTAGAAGGAATCGTGCTGAACATGTGTCAGATAGCCAAGGAAGGTCAAGAAGGAGGACAGTGAGAATCCCGGACTCAACAAAAAGGAATTAGCCTTCAAAGGCAGTATGTGTCGGAAGAGTGACGGGAGGGGGTATCATAATGCAAAGGATTAAGAAAAGTGGGTAGAAGGCAGAAAACTCAAATACAAATAATATGTTAAGTTTGGCAGTAAGAGGGGGAAAGAGACAGAACAATAGCTGGAATGTGAGCCAAATTACCAAAAATGGTGTCAAGTGAAGACTGTGCATGAGGTTACCTTTTCCAGGGTATATGGACTTTAATAGAAAACTAATGAAGACACAAAAGCCTTAGAGCTAAAGGAATGAATCTCTCTTAGTGGAATTTCAGGCATTTCCCCCAAGTTCATGGGAGAAGGATTTTCTCATTGAGTCACTTTCCTAAAACCTTTAAGTCGCAGAGCTCTGTAAAACAACCCTGCACACAACAACTTATCAGCTAAGCTCTGACATGAGAACAGAAACGAACGTGCACACTCTGCCTACATCTGATCCATCACACTGATGAAAATCCAAGACTGTAAAGGTGATTCAGATGATGATTTTTGCCCAGCCCTGTCGCGTGGCACTGCTCTCCAGGCTTCTGTGGAACAGTTCCCAGAACAACAGACTCACCAGCATGCAGCACCTGATTAAGTTCTTCAGCGATGACTCTCCTTAAAGCGTCCTCGTGGGAGTTCAAGGGAAAGCGCAAAGCCCGGCGTGAATTAGGACAAGAAATCATGTCAGTGACCAAATGATTCAGCAGGTAAAATATGTGTTATGTCATTACACTTCAAGCAAAAACGCATGCCAGGAAGGCCTGCTGTGTTAGTTAACAAAACCAACTCGGTGATTAAGAAACAACAACAACAAACTCTAAGAACACCAAGAGAGAAAAAACAACACATTCAACACATTCAACACATTCATAATTTTATATACTAACTCCGTTTACTCGAAAACTTTAATCTTGTATTTAACATTTCATGGTTTCATTTGGCAAATATTTCTTGAGTGACTATGCTACAGGCAGCGGGCTGGTGCTGGGAACACAGAAGTGAGAGAGAAGGATTCTCTGCCCTCAGGGGACACGGAATCTAGTGAGAAGGCCTGTTAAACACATGAAGCTTCGTGAGGACTTTGGGAGCAGCGATCTGACTGGAAGCAGGTCTGGGGGTAGGGGGGCAGCAATGTGACCGGAAGCAGGCCTCGGGGACTGGTCTCGAAGTTGACTTTGGATGATAAGCACATTCTTTTCACACTTCCCTGCCCCCTCCTGCCACCAACACACAAAATGCTTTTGGCAAATGCATCTGCCACGTTATAGCCATCTTTACGAATTTGAGAGTCACCTCCCTGGAACAGAAATGAGGAGAATACACTGCCACCTATACAATCTCTTCTCTGTTCTTACGAACCTCTCTCCAGAGAGCAAAATCAAGGAAACTGATTTCAGAGCTTCGCTAACTTTCATCACAGTCAGAACTCATCAACAACAGGCCTCATGGCACAGGCTGGATGGGTTTTAAGATCTAAGCTGCCAATTGTGGACATGTTTGGACTTTTCAACATCACCTCTAAAAGACCTCAAAGGTACACCGACATAATCGGCCTTTGATGATACACTGTATCATATATCCATATTCTCATATGCCCCTCATTTGGGGCATTTGCATATGATCTGCATTCTAACATATCCACAAATCTGTTTTTATATGCTGGAAGACTGTAACATGATAGAACCCGTAAGGAGCCACTCTGCTTTGTTGTGTCAATTCTCATATTCCTCAGACAATGATCATTCTTAGCCACATCCGCCACCTACTCCTTAACCACAATTGAAGGGCGAGACAGTTCTGAAGAGGGCAGAGTCTTTGAATCTTTCTGACATCCTCAACAGTCTGGTGGAAAGAAATTTGGATCCTGAGTCTCGGTCTCAGCTTGGCTCCTCACAACAAAGTTCTGAACTCTGACTCAAGTTTGCAAAACATAACCAAATTTCTCACAGCTCTTGTTTGTATGATTTCAGAAGAACGTGGTAAAAGCACTTTGGACATACTCAAAAGGAAGAATCGTGAAAAATTACCCTTTAAAAAAACCTGTTGTACACACCAATACAGACCAAACAGCTAACACGGGGTTTACGATGTAACAATTTAGTAATTTCTATGAGTTAGATTGGTGCTTTCCATCCTTCATGGATACCAATAATCCATCTAGGAAAAACAATTCCCACAGATGGCAAAATAGGTTAATCAGCTTTAGAAATTCCAAGTATATTGATTGTTTTTATTAATGAAAGAAATTCCTGAACTGCAAATCTTTTGAAGTTTTATAAATATTAAACACACATTAAAACACTCTTGGTCCTTCTGGACCATAGAGGAAGGGAGAGAAATCTAAAGGGGGAGAAATCAGAGAGGGAAGGAGATGAACCATGAGAGACTATGGATCCCGGGAACCAATCTGAAGGTTTCAGAAGGGTGAAGAGTGGGGGGCGCGGGGGGTGTGGGGGGTGGGGGGGAGGGGGTAACAGGGTGATGGGTATTGAGGAGGTTATGATGTGATGAGCACTGGGTGTTATACTTAACTAATGAGTCACTGAACACTACATCAAAAACTATGTACTATACAGTGGCTAACTGAACAATTGAACATAAATTTTTAAAAATTAATAAAAAAAAAAAAAAAGAATCTACAAGCCAATTCCTTGCATGGAATTAGATGGAATCTACAAGCCAACTCCTTGGATGGAATTCGTTCCTAAACCCCAAGGATTACTGGCTACCACCAGAAGCTGAGGAGAGTCAAGGAAGGATTCTACCAGAAAGCATGACCCTGCTGACATCTGAATTTTAGACTTTTGGTATCCAGAACTGTAAGAGAATAAACTTCTGTTGTTTTAAGCTTAAAAAAACAAAAATAAAAATAAAAATAATTAAAAATAAAACACTGTTGGTTCAGGAAAATACCAGTGGAACTGCTAATTAAAAATCAACATTTTCACCTGAAATGAATTATATTCATTCATAACACTGTAGGTTAATTATACTGGAATTAAATTTTTTTAAATCAATGTTTGAATCAAACCATTTGACTCAAACCATTGATTAAATCTGCAGTTAGACTATAAAGTTGCAAAAAATGATTTCTGATAAGATTTCTAAGACATGTTACCAGCGATTCATCGCCAGGGGCTGCAAACTGGCAGTTCATGATCATGATTCAGTTCACGACTATATTGTCTGGGCTCTGTAGTATTTCCAAAATTGAAAAGTTTTATATAAAAATTCAAATTTCTTACTTCAAAAAATTGGGAATCTGGCCACACTGGGCAATGGTATGGTAAAACTGTTAATACCTCCTCCAGACATGTTCAGTCACAATCTCAATAGAGGCTTAAAATTAGCTATGTGGAAAAATGTACACAAATGAGAATTGTCAAATGCTACAAATCACAGCTCTTTTCTTCCTGAAGAAAGCACAAGCATATGCCACATTTGGGACCGCAATCTCACATGGCAGCAAATGCTGGAGCGAGTGGTGACAATGCCCTCCTTAGCCCAACTCCACCACCATTGCCTACTGTTTCTCTGGCTCAGTTCACTCATCTTAATGACCTCTCTGACATATTTAGTATTTAACTTTGCAACTCCTGGTTTACAGTCATACTCTTTTCAAAATAATATTTAGATGGAAAAAAAAAAAAAACCTCTCAGATGATAACAAAGGGAAAAAATTTTTAAAAAGCCTAAACCACTATGCTTGCTTGATAGTTCAAAACAAAGACCAGGCTTAAATGGAATACTGTTGGACAAACTGAAATACCATCTTTAGATTCCTTCTTCTCTCTTTTCTAATCATGGTGTTATTGAGGCAAACAAGAACACTGTGATGATTTTTAGGTCATAAATGGAATAGCTGGCAAAAATAGATAGTTTTGAAATGATAAGAGCATTGTTTAGTTGTATACTCCCAGAAACAAAAAATGAAAAACCGAGAATTTTTATTTCTGAGGGAAAAGATCATCACTGCTTCGTAAAACTATGAAGCCTTTCAGTTTGTCTGCAGACAAATGGCTATTTGACAGAAATTTTGAAAACCTGGGAAGAAAAAATCCGACACAAGACAAACCTCTGATTAAATGACTCTCGATAAGAATGTCTGAACATGAAATCAGATATGATAGTGGTCAGGAAAACTCCCTTTCATGTCACATCATGTGGGTTCACACACAGATGACTGTTGCTTAGCCTCCCCTAATACATAGGTCTGTGCTACCAAACACAATAATGCTTTCATTTATCCCTCCTTTCCCTTGGGGCATAAGCATCAGAGTCTCACCCACCAGAAGAAAAGCATTTTTCCAGAAACCACTACCACAGTCCCAAGAACAAAGACAGAGGACAAAATGTGGGAAAGAACACAGACCAATGGAAGTTCCTAAAACAGTTCCCACTGTTGGGTTTTGTATTTCTGGATACTGTCCTAGCAATAATCACTATCAGCATAAGGAAGGGGCAATGCGGGCATTTGTCAAGAGACTCACCTCAATGCACCACTTTTAAAATTCGATCTCCTCTCCACTACTTCCCACTAAACTTGTTTTCAGTTTCAGACCTACTGTAGCATAATCACTGGCCTTTTCTCTTTTTTTGAGATGTCCCAAAATAGCAAGTATTTGGAATTCTATCCTAGCCCCCAAATTATAATAAGCTCAATTTTACTTTAACAACAAATCAAGGATAGTAAAGCAATAGGAAAAAAGGAAAGAAATAGAAAGGAAGGAAAGGTCGGAGGGGTAGAGGGCAAGAGCAAAGAAAGGTCACAAGCGTGTTTTGAGGTAACATGAGAGAAAGGGACCAAGATTTAAAAAAAAGAAGAAGAAGAAGAAGAAGAAGAAGATGGAAAGCAACAGATTGCTCAGTATAAATTTTGAGCTGGGGTAGAATCCAAATATTATTACTGATTGCCATGAAAAACATTTTGCTTCTGATTTCCTACATCAGATCCCATACATGGGACATTCTCCAGTATACATGGGAAAGAAAGCTCAGGAAATGAAAAGGAGTTTGTTGATAGTGCCAAAAACAAAAACAAAGCAAAACAGTAACAAAAAGAGCACGAATTTTACCTATATTCAGTAGTTTGTACTAACTGTACTAATAAATGTGGAGCTTTGTTTTAGTATATTTTCATTGATTTAATGCTAAAGGCCCGGGCCTCAGTTACCACAAGATTAACAGAGTTCTTTTGTTTTCTTTTTATTTTTAATTCCAGTATAGTTAACGCGCAGTGTTGTATTAGTTTCAGGTGTATAGAGTTCTTTCAGTAAAAGAACTCACGGTGAGCTCGAGTATTTCTACTCAAAATTCTGAGGTTTATACTGCAGCTAACTGGGAAGGAAGTTATTTCCTGGACTTAGAACAAGTGATCTCAGCCCTCTGCCTAGCTTAAGCTCCCTCCAGCCTCCGCGGGTCTCACCTGCATAATGGCAATAAGCAATATGTCATCAGTGTTTTTAGTTTAATTTTGGCTGAGGCATTGTAGCATGCACATTCCCTAACTTAAAAAAAAAAAAAAAAAGGCAGTAGCAAAAAATGACTTTTACTTTTTAATGTTTATATTCCAATCAACTGCAAGACTTAATCAAAAGTAAAGGCTCTGGGTAAAATATCAGTCTCTGCTGCAACTAGGATGCTCCAACATGAGGACATGCAAAGCTAAGGAAGGCCGTGATAAGGTGAGAGTGTGCAGAAGAGGGGTCGAGGATAATGATAATATAATAATAAAAGTTAACATTTATTTAGTGCCGCCTATGTAACAGGCTCTGTGGTAAGCACTTGATGTACATTAATGCATTTTAATCTTCGCAGCCACTGCAGGAGACAAACACTTGTTAGCCCATTTCCTAGATGAGAACACTGAGGCTGAGAGCCATTTTACGACTTGCCCAAGGCCTTAGAGACTTAGTAGCTCATTGAGGAGTCAAATCTCAACACTCTGACTGGAGAGTCCATGCTCCGAACCACTACTTCATAGTCTAAATAGGAAGGTTACCAGCTGGAGAGAGGTTAATTCAACAATGAGTCGAAAATTAAGTTCTTAAAAAAAAAAAAAAAAAAAAACTGAGATTTTACCTTATAAGGAAAAAAAAATACATTTTTGCCTTCAGATTAAAATGTTTCACCTAACAATTTTAATACGTATTTGGCAACAAGTAACAAGTGCAATTACAAACATTAGAAATGCATATAAAAAACCAGAAAGATGGGAGCACAAGATTTCAACCACCAGAGTGGATCTCTAGTGCAGTTCCTGAGCCCACAGCGCCATCCAGTGATAAGGTAGGTGAAGCACGTGTCCATCGTCTTCTGCAGGTTAACCATAATCTTTTCGATAACTAATCCAGACTTTTCACACAAAAGAGGCAACCTACATGAGTAATACCTATCTTTTAATTTACTATAACTTTTGCCAAATGGCCCTTACATTTAAATTTCGCCCCTATTCATTTCCGAATTAAACATAATACAACTTTGACAAGAACAACCCAAACTATTAAACTGAGGGGTAAGAAAGTTTGCTGGTAATGTATCAGAGTACTTCATTTTCCTCAAGAATTCATTCAAACTATCGATTAATAGCATCCATCACTCAGTGACGTTACAATACTGTCACCATAGGGAGTACTTCGGTGCTTTTTAATAAAAGTTTTCAGGGGCACCTGGGTGGCTCAGTGGGTTAAGCCTCTGCCTTCGGCTCAGGTCATGATCTCAGGGTCCTAGGATTGAGTCCCACATCAGACTCTCTGGTCAGCAGGGAGCCTGCTTCCCCCTCTCTCTCTGCCTGCCTCTCTGCCTACTTGTGATCTCTGTATGTCAAATAAATAAATAAAATCTTTAAAAAAATAAACTTTTCAATTCATGGATAGTGGAGCTCAAAAAAGTAGTCAGTGATGAGGGCTGAATCATCCACTCCAAAGAGCAACACAAATTGTGGGGAGGCCCCCCTCAGCAGGACCTGCGCTGTGGACCTCCACAATGACGCAGATGTAGCACCAGGTGGTGGAAGAGAGACAGAGGAGTAGGGAGAGGAGCTGAGCAAGCTCCAAACAAGGCAAAATGTATCGACAGACCGACACAGATAATTATTTAAAAAAAAAAAAAATTTCTCACACTGGGAATGTTTACCATATGACTTAACTGAATTCTAAGGTTTTGTTGTCATCAAAAACCATAATATTACATAGCAGGTTATATCTTAAGACAAAATAATTATATATGTCCCTGGAAGACATTCAAGAAAAATTCATTCATGAGTTCTTTTCATAAAACCTTTTTTTTCCTGAAATATTCACCACTTTTCATAGTAGTTATTGCTAAAGAGTGGAATTTCAAAAAAAACTTTCACTTACTAAGTTACACATTTGTATATTTTTAACATTCTTTTTTTATGAACATGCATTTCTTTTGTTGAAAGTGCAGAAAAAGTCCTGTGCTCACTCTATTACGGTCATCAGGAAGAAACACTAAGACATCTGTCTCTCTCCTCTACGTATCCCTTGTACATTTCAATCATCATGCAGTTGAGATTTTCACATACACTTCTAAAACTCAGCTTTTTGCTTAAAATAACAAAGAACGACTTACAAACCCAATTATTTTGTCAAGTATATTTCCCAGTTACCAGCTAAGCCAGCTTTTTAAATTCTCTCATTTTTAAAATGCCACGATTGATAACACGCCTATGGGTGTAAATGTGATTTAAAAGACAAGTATGTGAACTCTGGTCGCCAGTATGTGAGAAGTGGAGTCTGACTTGAGGTTCATGTCTGTGGTCCCTGGAATGTCCCTCTCTCCAGCTGGTTTCCTTTAAATCAAGGGTTCAGGAGGAAGAAGAGTTCCCACACTCCTAGAGACTGCAAGTCACACTGTCAGTCAGCTGCTCATTTTCAGCTGATCCACATTGTCCTTGCCTAAAGTTGTGGTCAATTTACCTTACAGTCAGAAAACTGAGGTTCCTTCTAAGCCCCTCTATGTTCTTTTAGTTCCCTGTCTAGCTAAACATCCTGTGGAAGTTTGTAGAATGAAGAGCTGAAGTACAGTGATGCCTACAACTAAACCCACAGGCCAGCCAAAAATGTTACATCAGGTACGACTTGAGTTTTGGTTAAAAAATTATTTGGCGGTGGGGCATCTGGGTGGCTTAGTCCTTTCAGCATCCAGCTCTGGGTTTCCGCTAAGATCAGGACCCCAAGGTTATGAGATTGAGCCCAGTCTCAGGGCCCTGCACTCAGCACAGAGTCTGTTTGAGATGCTCTCCCTTTCCCTCTCTCTCCCCCTCTGCCTCTCTCCCTGCTCCTGCGTGCATTTGCTCCCTCTCTCTCTTATATAAATAAAATCTTTTTTAAAAAACTAATCTGGGGAGGGGCGCCTGGGTGGCTCCGTGGGTTAAAGCCTCTGCCTTCGGCTCGGGTCATGATCCCAGGGTCCCGGGATCGAGCCCGGAGTCGGGCTCTCTGCTCAGCGAGGAGCCTGCATCCCCCTCTCTCTCTCTGCCTACTTGTGATCTCTGTCTGTCAAATAAGTAAATAAAATCTTCAAAAAAAAATTTATCTTGGGAATTTTAATGCCACTTAATTTTAAGAGTATCAAGATGGTACATGGCAGAGATAGACCATGCAGGTTTATGCTAACACACACCTTCTTTTAAAATTGTGACCCACGGGTCTAGTGCATCAGAGTCACCTGGGATGCTACATCGAAATGCAGGCTCCTGGGCCACCTGGGTGCCTCAGTCTGTTAAGTGTCTGTCTTCCACTCTGGTCATGATCCCAGGGTCTTGGGATTGAGTCCCACACCTGGGTCCTTGCTCAGTGGGGAGCCTGCTTCTCCCTCTGCCTGCCATGCCCCTACTTGTGTGCCCCTTCTCTGTTTCTCTCTCTCCCTCTGACAAATAAATGAATAAAATCTTAAAAACAAAACAAAACAAAACCAAAAAAAGGGCAGGCTCCTGAGTCCTGCCCCAGCATGAGGCCTGGGAGGAGTCTGTTTGGGTTTTTCATTTGTTTGTTTGTTTGTTTGTTTTAATCTCCCCCAGAACCATGACACAGCCATTAGAATGGCCAAAATCCAGAACGCCAACAATGCCAAATGCTCGCAAGGATGTGGAGTAACAAGAACTCTCATTCGTTGCTAGTGGGAATGCAAAATGGTGAACAGCCATGACTAAAGACAGCTTAAGGGCACCTGGGTGGCTCAGTCGTTAAGCAGGTGCCTTCAGCTCAGGGCATGATCCCAGAGTCCTGGGATCGAGCCCCACATCGGGTTCCTTGCTCAGTAAGCAGCCTGCTTCCCCTCCCACTGCTTCTGCTTGTGTTCCCTCTCTCGCTGTCTCTCTTTCTCTCTCAAATAAATAAATAAAATCTTTTTTAAAATGTTTTAATAATAAATTAATTAAAATTTAAATTTAAAAAGACAGCTTAGTGGTTTCTTACAAAACTAAATATGCTCTCACCATACAATGCAACAATAGCACTCTGCATTATTTACCCAAAAGAGTTAAAAACTCACATCACTCAAAACCTCTATGTGGATGTTTATAACAGGTTTATTCATAATTCCCAAACCTTATAATTGCCAAAACTTCAATTATTCATAGTTATCAAAGCTGTAGTATATCCTGTCAATGGAATATCATCCAGCATAAAAAAGAAATGAGCTGTCAAGCCACAAAAAGACATGAAGGAACCTCAAATGCATATCACTAAGTGAAAGAAGCCAATCCAAAAAGGTTACATACTGTATGATTCCAATTATATGACACACGGAAAAGGCAAAACGAGAGATAGTAAAATGATCAGCAGTAGGCAAACACAGGGGATTTTAGGGTAGTGAAAATACTCTGTATATTATAATGACGGATATGTCATTATACTTTTATCTAAATCCACAGAATGTACAACACCAAGAATGAGCCCTAAGTTAAACTTTGGGTGATTATGATGTGTCAGTGTAGGTTCATCCTTGGTTAAAAAAAAATGTACCCTTCTAGACAGTGATGTTGATTACAGTGTAGGAGCAGGGAATAGATGAGAAATAGCTCTACTTTCCTTGCAATTTTGTTGTAAACCTAAAACTACACTTTAAAGAAAAAGTTCCTTTATGATTTCCATACATCCTAAGTTGGGGAATCCACAGATTGTGGAGTACAAGTTGTCAAGCTCTGATGTACATTAGAATCATCTAGAGCACTTTTAAAAAATCCCAATGCCCGGTCATATCCCTTACCAATTATTGGTATCTCTGGGGGTGAGACACAGGCAACACTTTCTGAAATTTCCAAGTGATCCCAAGTTGCAGCCCAGTTTGAGCACTGGTTATAACGGTACAAGTCGGGGACCAAAGTCAGTACTGCTTGGTACCTAGGCATGCTCAACTTCAAGTTTTTAACAATAACAACAAGAAAAAATGTTTAATACCCACTTAGTCATGGTGGCAACAAATAAAACCTAACACACTGCCATTAAGAAAAATTAAGTATGGTTTAAACATGGAAAAATACTTATTACCAATATGACAACATACAAAGAAGGGGGGGGCGCTGAGTTTTTCAACGATTTGAGTCAAACAAAAAGGAAACTTATTAAGTCCAACCTTCATGCACAGAAACCTTATGCTCTGAATATTGTAAATCAGTTTCATTACATAATATGATGGAGGAAGTGACAAATGAACATTTTTTCATACTGTTACAAATCAATCTGCAACAGTTTGGGGATATTTGTAAGATGCTGAAGCAGAATGTGTATCAAAACAAACTAAATATTCAATTCTGCACGAATGTCAGAGAAATAAAACGATTTCTCGGGTCAAATCTTTTTTCTGTGGTTGAAAACACTTGACAGATCCACTTGGTTTTCCCTCAGTGGCTTACAAGACACTACATTATTAAACTTGAGACAATATATCCAAATACAGTGGAACACTACAGTCCCAGAATTTAGAGAGCATAGTTCTACCCAAAGAAGTACAAATTTCAGACTCACACTGGGCCTACAGATTGAACAGAACACAAAAGCGTAATGTATTCATTTTACTATCGTGGCCTGGCTTGAGTTCAATAAAATCAAAAACATAAAGAATTCCAGAACTATTTGGTGGAAAGGAAGTCATCATTTCAGAAAAGACTCAATGGTTTACATGATGTCAAATCACGCTTTAAGTTTCTGCAGCTTCCTTTAGAGGAAACCTCAGAATGCATTTGTATTATCTTCTATCCTCTAAGTGTGGTTCAGTTTCACAAAGAATTGATTGAACTGAAAACAAACTATCCCACCAAGAGGACACAGTGTTCCTGGAATTTTAGAGATAAATATATGGATTCCAGAGCTACTCTGAAATTTCTGGCAATTGTCTCTCAGCCATGTTCTTTAAGTCCTCTGCCCTTGTGAATATTCATCTAAAATGCAACATCGCTGAAACTAAAAATGAGTGCCATAATCGGCGATGCAAAGCTTAAGTCAGAATTGACATGGACCTTAACTTGCACAGACCATGAATTCTTTAATACCAACAAAAATTTATATAAAAAAAAAAAAAACGAACTTTCTGCTACTTTCTGCCACAGCTACTCGTGCCTGCTCAGGTAGTGAATTAATTTCCCGTTGCTGCTGTTACAGATGACCCCAAATGTAAAGGCTCAGAACAACCTAAACTTGTTATCTTACAGTCCTGGAGGTCAGAAGTCTAAAATCACTGTCACTGGGCAGATGAGGCTTGTTCTTTCTGGAGGCTCTCTGATGAGAATCTGTTTCCTTTCCCCTCAAGAGATTCCAGAGGCCATCTACATTCCTTCTGTGTGTGGTCTCTTTCCTCACACAACTCTACCTTCCTGCTATCACGGTTGTATCTCAAACTACTGACTCTGATCTTCCTGCCTCCCTCTTATAAGGACCTTTGTAAGTACACAGGATAATCTCCCCATCTCAAACTCCTAGCTTCATCACATCCACAACGTTCCTTTTACCATGTAAGGTAAAATATTCACAGGTTCTGGAATGAGGACATTGACATCTCTCAAGGCCATTATCCAGTCTACCACAGACGGTAACAGTGAAGGAGCAGATGGTTAAACAGTTTTCCCTTTCAACACAAGTGGGCAAAGATTTCTTTTACTAGAATTTCTAATACTAGAATTTCAATACATCTACCCATTCTCCTGCATTCTAAGACTATTCTGCCCATTGCAAAAGCCACTAGCCTCATGTGACCACGGAGCCCTTGATGAGGATATTCCAAATTAAGATGTGCTATAAATATAAAGCACTTCTCAAACGTGAAAGACTTGGTACAGAAAAAAAATGTAAAACACCTCCTTCTTAATTTTATATCAATTTCACATTTGAAATAAAAATACCTTGGGTATATCTTGTTAAATGGAATAATTAAAATCATAATTAATTTTGAAATTAATGATAATTAAAATAATTAAAATTAATTTCATTGGTTTCTTTTCACTTTTTTTATTGCGGCTATTAGAACAATATAAATTACATATGTAGGGAAGTAGTACTTCTTTGATGGTTAATTTTATGTGTCAATTTGAATGGACTAAGGGATGCCCAGATAATCAAGTAAAACTTTATTTCTGGTATTTCTAGAGAAAATTAGCTCTTAAACAAAGAGCAAATGAAGATCTCCTCACCAATTCAAGTGGGCATCTGTTGACTCAGTCCATCATCCAAACTGCTTGAGCTGGAACGTCCACCTACTCTTGCCCCTGGACATCAGCGCTACTGGTCCTTAGACATTCAGACATGGACTGAATTAAATTATTGGCATTCCTATATCATATATATGTATACATATGTGTGTATATATATGTATATATACATATACATATATGTATAGAAGCAGACCTATAGTGTGTGTGTGTGTGTGTGTATATACACACACATATGTATGTATATATATGTATACACACACACACACACACACACACACACTATAGGTCTGCTTCTCTAGCGAACCCTGGTCAGTACAACTTCCAAAATGAAAACACTGGAAAAATTCTCAAGATCAACTTTTTCAGAACCTGGAAATTAAGCAAATCCTTGGAACAAATGAAAAATAAGTATTCAAAAACAATGACTGAATATATGTAAGAACAGTAAGCTTTATGATGTCTTAATTTGCCATAATTCCATCCATCTCAACCAGCTCTGAGGCAACTTTGAAAACCAACAGCCTACAGGCAGCCTAGAAGCCACAGAAGTAAGCAGAATGAGTTTGAAGCTTATGAAAAAGAAAATTGTCACTATTTAACCTGTCTGGGAGTGCCCTGGAAAAGTCCCATTTTCCGGGTTGCTTTAATTTGACCTGCCTCAGAGCTTTCTCAGTACACAAAGCCCTATCCTGAGGATATTTGTGAAAAACAATCAGCAATAATTGTTTCACATTAGAGCTAGCTGAGGTGGCAATACCGATTAGAACAAACAAGAGGCTACCCAAAAACTTAAAAAGAAACACGGGGGTAAACAGATGTCCATAGGGAATGTTGAAAAGCTCCAGCATATTCCCTGGGAATCTGGAAGGCCACATGCATGTGCAAGGCCATGCCCATGAACAAGAAAGAGTTGAAAAGGCCTAATGTTTCACTTACAGCCAAACTTCAGGTTCTCCACAAACATGAAGTGAAGGCAAAAGTAGACTTATGAACCCTAACCCAACACACACAGTGCAAAAGCTAACATATATTGGTTCAAGGCAGTTAGGAAATTCTCTGCCGACCTTCAACAGTCTAACCCTACTACTTCTCAGACAACGGAAGATCTTTGGCCAGGTCAGCTCCCTGGTGTGGCCTGAAGGTTTGAGGGTTTGAAGGTTTGAGACCAGACTCCCCATGCCTGTGGGGGCTAAGGACTCTTCTTTCCTCTCCCACTCTATCCCCCTGAGGCCTCCATTCCCAACATGTGATGATGCACTTGGCAGTGGAAGCTTGTCCAAGGTAAATCCACACACATTTTGAACTCAGATGGGACCCTTTCCTGATCCTGGCTGACTCTCAGCTGCCTTACTTCTTGTAGGTCCCCCTTTATACCTTTGTTCCTGCAGATCCACCCACCATCTCAATCTACAGGCAAAATACATCCCTACACGTCTGGAGTGAATCCAACAATTCCATATAGAAATGATGATTCAACAAGAATTCCAGCACATACCATCAGAGTATACCCCTCCCCCTAAATCCCATTGACCTGGCCACCAAGGAATTTCACTCAAATCGCCTACCAGTATATTAATATAATACCATTAATATAACATAATATATATAATAATACTGGTCTGTAACTGCACAGAACCCCCGATGGATCAACAAGTTTAGGTAGGGATAGCCTGCCCCCACCCCCATCCAGCATGAGGCAACTACTGAAGATGAGACCTCCACCCAAATGCCAAAAATCTGTCTTTGTCAGGGGAATGTAGAGGCCACTTATAGGAAACAGGCTTGAGGAATGGAAACCTGAGTAAGGTAAAAGGGCCCACAGTGACCACCAGGCTGGAAGCAAACAGGCTCATTAGGTGACCCACCTTAAAAAAACCATAAGCCCGAGCTGACCAGTGTGTTATTTACAATCAGGTGTAAATACCAAAAAAGGAAAATTCCGTATGTTTCCATACCTCCTTACTTCCCCTCTGAACTATCACCCCCATCGTGGCCACCTGGCAAATAGTCCCTGCTTTGCTGTCCTCCCTGCTGCTCCCTTGCAATGTATTCAATAAACTTCTATCTCAAAAAAAAAAAAAAGACAAGAAAGAAATTTTCTGCCTAATCAGCAGTTGACCGCTAAGCTAAGTGAACACAGACTTCAGTGGCTACACAAGACAAAGGATAAAGACTTTATAGAATTCACTTGGTAAAGTCATTTAAAAAACAACAAACCCTCGGGAACAGGAGAAATTCAAACTCCACAGTTTCTACATTCTATTCTTTAAAATATCCAGTTTTTAATAACAACAAAATTATGAGACATGTAAAGAAATGGGAAAGTATGGCCATGTGCAGGTTTAAAAAAAAAAAAAAGTCAATAGAAACTGTCTCTGAGGAAGTTCCAGTGTTATACTTTCTAGACAAAGACTTTAAATCAGCTACTATAATTATATACAAAGATTGAAAGAACCCTATCTGAAGAAGAAAAGAGTAAGAATGACTATAAGAGTGGAGTCCAGAGGAGAGGAAAGAATACAGTGGAAAAATAAATACTTGAAAAAGTAATGGCCAAAAACTTCCCAAATTTGATGGAAAACATTAATCTACACATCCAAGAAGCTCAACAAAAGCCAATCAAGATCCAAAGAAATCCAAATCTAGATAGGTCAGAAACAAACTGTCAAAAGATGGAAACAAAGAATCTTGAAAGTAGCAAGATTTCTTACCTCATTTCTCACTAAAAATCACAGATGCCACAGGATAACATTCATTGTGCTATGGAAAGGGAGAATGGCAACCAAGAATTCTATTTCTGGCAAATAAGCAATCTTTCAAAAATAAAGGAGTAATTAAAAAATTCCTAAATAAACAAAAAAAAAAAAGGAAAGAATTTGTTGCTAGCAAACCTGCCCCACAAGAAATACAAAGTGAGTCCTGCAGACAGAAATGAAAAAAAAAAAAACAAAAAACAAAAAACAAAACTACCCCTAGATAGTAACACAAATCCACACAAAGAAATAAAGAGCACAAGTAGAGATAGCTAAAACAAGTAGGCATAAAAGATAGTATAAACATATTTTGTCTATAAATCTTTCCTCTCCTACCTGATTTAAAAGAGAACTGAATAGAGCCTATATTGGTAAATCTGTGTTGATGAGCATACAATGTATAAAGATGTAATATGTATGAATAATAGTGCAAAGAAGAGGGAAGGAAACAAAGCTATATTAGAGCAAAGTTTTTATAGAATATTCAAATGAAGTTGGTATTAATCCAAAATAGATTGTTTTAGATTAAGATGTTAATTGTAATTCCTAGGAAATCACTAATAACAAAACAAAACAAATATATGTGTGTGTGTGTGTATATATATATATATATATATATATATCATATATATTAAGGGAATTACAATAGTATACTAGAAAATATGTATTTAGCAAAAAAAAAGGTATTAATGAAGGAACAAAGAAACAAAAAAGACATAAGATATATTAAAAAACAATAGCAAATGTCAAGTAAAAAAAAACAGAGACTGGCAGAAGGCATAAAAAAATCGATTCAACTATATTCTGTCTAGAAGAGACATACTTTAGATTCAAAACCACAAAGAGGTCAAACTAAAAAGATGAAAGAAGATATACCATGAGTCATAGGCTAAATAGTGATTCCTCAAAAATTCATGCATTGAAGTCCTAAGCTTCGTACCTCAGAATGTGATCACATTTGGCGTAGTGCCTGGATGGCTCAATCAAGGAGTCTGTCTGAGATTCTCTTTCCCTCCCCCTTCCTCCCTCCTCCCCCAACTTGTGCTCTCTTGCACTTTCTCTCTAAACAAATAAATAAATAAATCTTAAAAAAATAAATAAGAATGTGACCATATTTGGGACAGGGTCTTTTAAGAGGCAGTTAAGTTAAAACGAGATCACTAGGATGTGCCCTAATCCAATATAACTGATTTCTTTATATAAAGAGAAAAACTGAACACAGATGTGCAAAAAAAGATGATGTGAAAACAGAGATAAACATGACCATCCACCAGCCAAAAGAAAGGCCTGAAACAGATCCTTCCCTCATGGCCCTCAGAAGAAATCAACCCTTACAACGCCTGCACCTCAGAGTTCAACCTTCCAGAATTATGAGAAAATAAATCTCTAATGTTAGAGCAACCCATATATAGTATTTTATTATGATAGCCCAAGGGAATAATACATGATGAAAATGGTAGCAAAAAACAGATAAAATAGACTTTAAGACCAAAAAATTGTTACTAGAGACAAATTAATTCATTTTATAACAATAATATTTACCAAGGAGATGTAACGATTATAAACATATATGAACTTAAAGTACTTAAAGACCTGAAGCAAAAACTGAGAGAACTGAAAGAAGAAAGAGACAGTCCAACAGTAACAGATGGAGACTTAAATATCTCACTTTCAGTAATGGATAGAATGACTAGGCGGAAAATCAACAGAGAAATAGAAGGGTAGAAATGCCAATCAAAACCACTTTACACTAATTACTTTACAGTAGCTGAAGTAAAACAGAATAGCAAGCAGTAGCAAAGACCTGGAAAAATTAGATATTTCATAAATTGCTCGTGAGAATGCTGCTTTTTTAGGGGAAAAAATGACAGGTCCTCAAAATATTAAACATAACATTACCAATAAACAAACTGGTTCTAATAGTCATCTATAGAACACCCCATAAGAGCAGCAGAACACACCTCTCAGGTACACCAGGAACATTCTCCAAGAGAGATCATTCATTAGGCCCAAAACAAGCCTTGGTACATTTAAACAGACTGAAATTCACACAAAGAATGTTCTCTAGGTGTGCCTAGGTGGCTCATTTGGTTAAGCATCTGACTTCAGCTCAGGTCATGATCTTGGGGTCCTGGGATCGAGCCCCACATCAGCTCCACATTCCGCATGGAGTCGGCTTGTCCTTCTCCCTTGGTCCCTCCCCCAACTCAAGTTCTCTCTCTCTCTCAAATAAATAAATAAAATCTTAAAAAAAAATGTTCTCCAACTACAATGGAATGAAGTGAGAAATTAATAACAGAAGGGTATTTGGGAAATTCACAAATGAGTGGAAATTAAACAACACATTCCTAAAAACCAATGGATCAAAGAAGAAATCACAAAAGGAAATTAGAAAGCAATTTGAGATAATGGAAAAGGAAAACACAACATACCAGAACTTATGAGATGAAGGTAAAACAGTTCTTAGAGGGTAATTTACAGCTGAAACTGACAATATTTAAAAATAAAAGATCTCAAATCAATAACTTAACATTCCACCACAAGATACCAAAAAAAACAAGAGCAAACTAAACCCAAAATTAGCAAAAGGAAGGAAATAATAAAGAGCAGAAATAAATAAAATAGAATGGACAACACCAATAGAGAAAACCAATGAAATCTAAAGTTAGTTTGTTGGAAAGATCAACAAAATTAACAAATCTTAAGGGAGACTGAAGAGAGAAAAAAAAAGAGAAAAGACTCAAGTTACTAAAATCGGGAATAAAAGAGTGAGCACATCTACTCACAGAAGTAAAAAGGATTATATGAAAATGCTACGAACAATAATATGTCAATAAATTAAGTAACCTAAATAAAACGACAAGCTCCTACAAAGACACAAATTACTGAAACTGACAAATGATAGAAAAACTACATAAACTTAGAACAAATAGATTAAATTAGTACTCATAAAACTCATAAAAAATCCAGGCTTTTTTAGCTTTTCTGATGAATTCTACCAAAGAACTAAAAAACAGAATTCTAAAAAATGCTAATTCTTCACAAACTCTTCCAAAACTAAGAGAGAAGGGAACAACTCATTCTTGAGATATACCTGATACAAAAAACATCCAGAAGAAGAAAATTACAGATCAATTCTCCTTTTGAATAGACCCCAAAATCTTTAACCATATACTAGCAAACAGAATACAGCAACTATACACAAGATTAGACATGCCCAAGTGAGATTTTTCCCAGGATTGCAAAACTCGTTCAATATACCAAAATCAATGTAAGCCAATCAATATCAAATAACATATTAACAGGATAAGTGATGCGAGCCAAATCATGATCTTAATAGTTGCAGAAATAGCATTTGCCAAAATCTAACACCTTTGTGATTAAAAAAAAAAAAAATTCAGCAAACCAAGAATAAGAGGAAATTCCTCAACTTGATAAAGAGCATCGGGGCGCCTGGGTGGCTCAGTGGGTTAAAGCTTCTGCCTTCAGCTCAGGTCATGATTCCAGGGTCCTGGGATTGAGCCCTGCATCGGGCTCTCTGCTCAGCGAGGAGCCTGCTTCCTCCTCTCTCTGCCTGCCTCTCCACCTACTTGTGATCTCTGTCTGTGAAATAAATAAAACCTTAAAAAAAAAAAAAAAAAGATAAAGAGCATCAGTGAAAACAGCACAACTCACCTCACACATACTGGCAATGCTCTGCTCTGAAATGAAGAAAAAGAAAAGGTTGCCTGCTCTTGCTACTTCTATTCAACATTGTACTTGGGTTCTTTCTACCCAGGGAAATTAGGCAAGAAAAAGAAGTAAGAGGCATCCATTTTGAAAAGGAAAAAGTAAAACTATCTTTATGCACAGATGATGCGGTCTTCTATATGGAAAATCCTACAGTATCCACTAAAATACACTTAGAACTAGAAAAATGAGCCCAGCAAGGTTGCAAGATATGAGATCAATATGCAGTCATGTTAAGCTCTATTGCTCAGTGCTGATCACTGTGCTTATTAAAATCATTCTCCCAAAAGAGAAGTTAAGATTTATTATCTTTGTCTACCCCTTGGAATAGCTAAAACATATTCCCAAACATCCCAATTTGCCATAACACTGTATTCCTAGCATTGGACATTTAAATATGTAAGTCCATAAATAAATTAATGAATACTGGGAGGGCCTTATACACTTGAGAGTAAAAGTACAGCAGTCTCTGCATCCAGACTGAGTTCAGGTTCTAGCTCGACGACTCAGTGAATGGCTGAGGCTATTCTGCACCTCTGTTTCCTCCTAAGTAAAATGGGAAACAAAAGAGCCATTGAGGAAATAAACTAGGTTATATATGCAAGGTGCTTAGAACAGTGTCTAGTATAAAGTAAACATTATACAAGTTTTACTATGTTATTAAAGACATTCTCAATAATTCAACTTTTCGAGAATACAAGAAGCCTACATAATACAGTGTCTACTAGTAGGTCGGCAAGTTGAATGGCACTTTCCCAATGCCGCACCTTGGCAGGCACTGTTGTTAATAATCACAACTGTCCTGTCTCAGTCTTCTCAGTACTGGCCTCCAGTCAGCCCAAGTGGCAGAGAAGATTAAAGCTGTTGGCAGTCCTTGTTTTTACTGTCATCCCACCAAAACAGCATCAGAACTCAACCCTTACCCTGTAGGCTTGACCTAGTCCCCTCCAATAAATTCCTTCCCCGCTAAAACCAGATTCTGTTACTGACTCCTAACTTCTAATGGGCCTACTAACTATAGATTACTGGGTTATTATTTAAATGTCACAACCCATGTTTATTCTTCAGATGATTATTAATAAATAGCCAGATTTAGTGCCAGTGTCAACTTCAAGGGATGTCTTTCAGTCAAGTACATCAACCTTTTGTCAGTTCCTAGAGCATGCCAAGTCTTGTCCTGCTACAGGCCTTTGCATTTATTGTTCCCTCTCTCAGGAATGATCTTGCCCTCCTCGCTAACAGAAATGCCCCTGTTATCTTTATTACACTGCTTATTTCCTTCTGCAAATGCATCACTTATTACTTGTTTTTTATCTATATCTTCAGTGACAATGTAAATTTGATATAGCAGGGAACTTGCTGGCTTATCATGTATTGTATACTCTGCCACACAGTAGATGAGAAACAGGGATGGATGGATGGATGGATGGATGGACGGATAGATGGATGAATAATGGGTAGATGACAAATAGATTATTAGTGAGGATTCAACTTCACTTTTTACTGCCAAAAGGGAGTATCAATAGGTTAAAAAAGAGAGAGATGTGAATAAGAACATTTAAGGTGAAACTATATTTGGTATATGGCATTTACCATAACAGAAAGGAAAATTAAAGCATTTTAGAGGATTTTCTATGAAAATGGTTGAAACCAAAGTAGTTGCCTTTTAGCCTTCAGTCATGTAGAAAATGAAATCAACCAGAATATCCAAATTGCTAAGTGCTTTAGTTAATCAAGATCTTACTGCATATTGCTGGTATATAATGACCCTAGGCTACAAAACAAAACAAAAAAAAACTTAAAAATTATATATTGCTGGTATGTAATGACTCTAAGTCTAAAAAAAAATTCACCATTATTCTTCATATACATTCTGTAAAGAGTTAAAGTGATTTTCCTAGAAATTAAATCTCAGCCACCATGCTTGATGCTAGTGGTTTACTTATCCTTTAGCTACAATGATGAAATAATAATTGGGGCCAAATAGACAAGTTCCAGTAGGAATCAGCTGGTCCATAACTGATGGCAGGTATAGAGCCACCATTAATTAGCCAACACAGAAGGATATGATTACAACTTTTTTTTTAAAGATTTTATTTATTTATTTGACAGAGATCACAAGTAAGCAGAGAGGCAGGCGGGTGGGTGGGGTGGTGTCAGGAAGCAGGCTCCCCACTGAGCAGAGAGCTGGATGTGGGGCTTGATCCAAGGACCCTGAGATCATGACCTGAGCCAAAGACAGAGGCTTAACCCACTGAGCCACCCAGATGCCCCTGATTACATTTTATTCTACATAAAATTTTCCAATCCTAAAAAGTACAAGGATGAAGGTAGGATCAGCTCACTTAGCAACAAAAACAAATTGTTCCAACTCTGGTAACAGAGAGAATAAAGATGATTCTAATACTGTTAGACCCACCTTTAGGAACAGTCCACTAAATTCATTATTCTACAAGATTCTGCAAAGACAAAATCTAAATTTGGTGAATATTTGTCAACACCAATGGATCTTTCTCCTCAACTCTTTTATATCTTGATCCTAATTATGTTTCTATTTTTCAGAACTTTTTGAAAAGCATCAAATTATTTTAAAGTATCTAATAAGAGAATTAAATTGGATCACAATGAAACTTGTCTTGGTTTATTCTGTTCTCCTTTGAAATATTCTCCCACTAGTAATTATCAATTATTACAAATTAAAAGCTCCAGTTTCCCTCACCGTGGTCCATGTCATATAAATATATTCAATGCCAATGACTATAACTAACGATTTCAGTTATACAAAACCAGAGCATCCTCCCAACACACAGTTCACTAGATTTTCTTAAAAATATAAAAAATTTTTAAAAAGCAAACCATGTTTATATTATAGCCAACTTGTATTCAATCCAACCAATAGTATAAAATAATAACATAAAAAAACAGATTATCCATATGGTTTCACTTATTTGTGGAGCATAACAAATAGCATGGAGGACAAGGGGAGATGGAGAGGAGAAGGGAGTTGAGGGAAATTGGAAGGGGAGGTGAACCATGAGAGACTATGGACTCTGAAAAACGATCTGAGAATTTTGAAGGGGTGGGGGGTGGGAGGTTGGGGGCACCAGGTGGTGGGTATTGTAGAGGGCACGGATTGCATGGAGCACTGGGTGTGGTGCAAAAATAATGAATACTGTTATGCTGAAAAAATAAAAAAATAAAAAAAATTAAAAAAAACAGATTATCTAAAATTCTCATTTTCCTTGGAAGTCATCTGATTTTTCACTCTTGTGTGTGTCTTTACCTACCTAATTAGTTATCTTGATATCAGAAATGTTAATATTTATTTGTACCCCTCAAACTTTAATAAACAATAGGAGAGGACTTAGGGAGAATGCCACTTAAGAATGGAAACCAGATACACATTAAAAATTGGCCTCAAGTAAGGAAGGATGATCAGGCTTACATAGGCCTTCATGGAAGAAATGCATCAGGCTTGTCAAAAAAGGGAGGTTCAAATGTAAACTCACAGTTCTCTGACTTCTTAAGCTTTCTGATATGAGCTCCTCATTTTTCCTCTCCCTGCTCCATGCTATCAACTTCCTTGGTCATAGGCTGCTGCTTCTCTCCCTTCCCATCCTCTGTTCACCCTTCAGCAAGATCTCAACTTCCAACCTCCAATTCTTTCCTGGATACGTAATGTCCTTCCTCACAAATTCAGCACATTTACAGACTATTCTTTTTTTTTTTTAAGATTTTATTTATTTGACAGAGAAAGAGAGACAGCAAGAGCAGGAACACAAGCAGGGGGAGTGGGAGAAGGAGAAGCAGGCTTCCCGCCCAGCAGGGAGCCTGATGCAGACCTCAATCCCAGGACCCTGAGATCATGACCTGAGCCCAAGGCAGATGCTTACTGACTGAGTCACCCAGGCATCCCTTACAGGCTATTTTTAAGGGAATTCTTCCAGAGCTGACTTCTCAGGCCTCCTGCTCACCATACTTCAGAGATACACAGAATGTTTTAATTTTAATTTCAAAGTGAGAAAAAATTAACACAATAATAATTAATACATAGTAATGAATTATATTCATCTTTATACCAATGAAGCTATAGTTCTTAGTATTTTTATGGAGGAAAGGACCCACAAAGGTAAAATCGTCTAAGGCCCACAGAATCAAAATGGGCCCTGAATTCCAAGTCAACCCAGTGTTACATTCTTTCCCACTCAAAACTGGTCCTTTCTAGCCTCATGGGTACAACCCAGACCAGAAATGACTGTATGAGAATTTATTTCAAAACCTGATTTATGGTAACGGTAGCATAACTTACTAACTGTACTAGAAATTATTATATGGTCCCTTAAAACTGGGTGAATGTTATGACACACAAAACATACTTCACTAGGGTGCCTGGGTGGCTCAGTCAGTTAAGCGTCTGCCTTCAGCTCAGGTCGTGATCTCGGGGTCCTGGGATCGAGTCCCGCATCAGGTTCCCTGTTCAGTGGCTCCCTCTCCCTCTGCCCCTCACCCCACTAATGCTCTATCACTCTCCCTCTCTCTCTCTCTTTCACATATACTTTTTTAAAAAATACACCTCACTAAAGCTGTTTTGGGTTTTTTTTTCTTAGTTTTTTATTTTTTATTAACATAAAATGTATTACTAGCCCCAGGGGCACAGGTCTGTGAATCGCCAGATTTACACACTTCACAGTACTCATCATAGCACTAGAGCTGTTTTTTAAAAAGATACAGAATTAAAAAAGAAAAGAAGAAACACAGGTATCTAAAGACAGAAAAAGATGAATTTCAGATTACAATACTTTTTTGAAATTCAGAAATTTATCCAGAGAGGTGTGCTACAATAATGACAGCTGAAATTTTACCTACTCTAAATATGAACAGTGTTACAAACACGGAGAAGGAATAATGACATCAAAAATGCCAAAACATTCTATATGTGAAAATAATTATGCAAGGTTGGTGCTAAAAAGATTCATTGTCATAGTAATTAGGGAAGCCTGGTTGCAATTAAGTACAGGAAGGATATTAAAACTTCCAAAAGATATTTCTGCAAGCCACAACAGAAGAATAAGAGCAACAGAGTAATTGGAACCACATCCAAACCCACTTCCTTGTTATTTACCAATATCATCTGAAGAATACAGTTTAGATGCTGACGTTAGACAATCTTCAGTTGACAACTTTAAATCATATTAAGACTAAAAAAAAAAAATCAAAGAATTTTATGACAAGGGTTAAAAGTTCATAGCCTTGGAACTATGAAAAATTTGGTGCCCACTTGTAAACCACATCCCGGCCACTGTCGTGTCTCTACAATGAAATGGTTTTGTTGTGGTCGAGGCAATCAACTCTGAGTTAATAATTAGCTACTATTCAAATCAAGTGTAATTTGCGTAATTGTATACCAGCTCACTTCTAAGAGAAGGAGCACAAAATTTCATTTTTAGCAACTGATATCGAATGTTACAATCATTCGTTTGTCATCCTATGTAATGCAATCAAAATGAGTAGAGAAGTATGTTTTTTTACCCACGGCATGAAATCACCGTCATTTTCCAGGCAGCTGAAATTAAGTTCAAATGTTATCTGCTCAATGCAGGTGAACATTTATATAAAAAAAGAAAATGAACACATTTTTTAAAAGGTGAAGTTTCCTATTATACTACTTTGAAAAGTACCTAGAAATAGTGCTTCGCATTTACATAAAGCAAAGTTTAATCATTCTGTGGTTTGGTATATGGATCTAGAATCTATAAATGTTATGTTAAATTGAAAGACTGAGTAAAGTTAGTCAAGATTTCTCTATTATGAAAAGCTACAATAATTATGATAATAAAATCATTATGTCAATAGCCACCTTTTTAATTTCAGCACATTTCTAACACTGCAAAATATTTTCTCAATAACCTAATAAAATTAATGCAAGTCATTGGAATACTTTCTAATTTACGCAGAATTTTTCACATCCTTTAGTGCACTAGATTCTCAAAACAACAACTCAGTATTGTTAATATAATGTTGATTGGCCCCCAACACTATTTCCCCTGCCTCTGGCCAAAAAATAACCTTACCATTCTTTGGGGGAATCACATTTCCCCCATTACAGTCATATTGTTTGGGTAGAGTGAACCCCATCCCTGGTACCTAGAACGGCTTAAGACAAACAGCATATTTTTCAGTCCTCATTAATTGGTTCAGGAATGGTCACTTAAGCCAGTGAAATATATGGTCTTGTTTTCTGGGGTTCTATGAAAAAGGTCTTCCTTTTTCTTCCATGGAAACTGCTAAAAGATTCTGTAAGTTTCCCTCATGGTACACTGCTTCAACTATAGCTCCATGTAATGAAAGATGGAGAAAAGGGGACTTGGAAAAGGCAGCGCAGAATAGGAGGGAAAACAGGGAAGTAAAGAAAGACAAGAGGGAAAAAGAGAAAAGAGATGCCCAAGACTGCAGCGGCACATGAGATGAGAAGAAAAGAAGTTACAGAGAAAAGAAATAGGGTAGAGGCAAAACGAGATGAATAGAGCTTGGGCAGGAGTGGGAGAAGAGAATGAAAATGGTCTTATCGCCCACCACCTTGCACTTCAGACTAGCTTCAACATAAACTATTATCTGTACCACTGCCCTTGAAAACTTAGCACTGTTCCCAGCTCAGAAGCTATTCTGGTTGTGGCAACCATAGCATGTCTCCAAGGAGACACAGTCTTTGGTTGAAAAGATCGTCACCGAGGGAACTGCTAGATAAAAAACCAGAGGCCTTGAGAGGTTAAAAACCACATTCCTAAGCATGACATGTGAGGCCCTTAATACTCTTGGCCCAACTGTGTTCTAAAACTCTCTCCTACATAGAACCATGCATCACCTCCAGATCTCCATTAGGACAAGACCATCTCTACTACTAAGCCTTGAACAGACGTGTCACCTCCCACTCTAACGGAGCTACCACAGCGCCTGGGACACAGTGAGTCCTCAGCTGACAAGAGCTCATAAAAAACCCACTCCAAATGTTCTCTTTCTCAAAATTCCCATATCTCAACAGAAACACTTGTCCATCAGGTTAAATTCCATGATCGTTATCTCTCCCTGCATCTGAACATGATTAGATAATGATCCAGACAGGTCCACTTTGTCACACTGTCTTACTCTGACTCTTGGAATGCAACGTGGGCACAGGAGGGGCCGGCCTTGTTACATGTACCCTTTCCACTGAGTGATCTTTTCTTTTCCTCTGTCTTTTACAAAATTTGCCTTCTCCCCTGGAGCTTCACCACAGGAAAGCTAGCTCTTGCCTGTCCCTCGGTGCCAAAGCTTTTGTCTTTATTGTGTAGGGGAAAGAGAAACCAAAATTCTTGCTGTGACTCTGTTGGTCAAGCAGATCAACATCTCCCAGCTTCAGTTTCTTTCCAAGTAAAATAGGAATAAAAAGTCCTGCCCCATACACCTGGGTGCAGTGGAGCATTGAACTCTTGGTTTCAGCTCAGATCATGATCTTGGGGTTGTGAGATGGAGTCCAGACTTGCACTCAGCATGGAGTCTCCATGGGATTCTTTTCCCTCTTCCTCCCACTCTGCCCTTCACCCCTCTCTCACTCTTGTGTTCTCTCTCAAATAAATAAATAAAATCTTTTAAAAAAATTCCTGCCCTACCTACCTCAAGTGATTCTTATGAAGATCATATAAAACATTAGATCTGAAAATCCATGGCTTTAAAATAAGACTTAATTGATTTTTATTGTTAAAAGGTAATGACAATAGCCAAGATATGGAAACAATCTAAGTGTTCATCAATGGATGAATGGATAGGGACGCCTGGGTGGCTCAGTTGGTTAAGTGGCTGCCTTCGACTCAGGTCATGATCCCAGGGTCTTGGGATCGAGTCCCACATCAGGCTCCTTGCTCAACGGGAGCCTGCATCTCCCTCTGCCTGCTCTGCCTGCTGCTCTCCCTGCTTGTGCTCTCTCCCTCTCTCTGACAATTAGATAAATAAAATCTAAAAAAAAAAAAAGGATGAATGGATTAAAAAAAAAAGTTGTACATATATACACACACAATGGAATGTTATTCAGGAATCAAAAAAAGAAGGAAATCCTGCCATTTGTAACAACACGGATGGACCTTGAGGGCATTATGCTAAGTAAAAGAAGCCAGTCAGAGAAATACAATCTTGCTTATATGTGGAATCTAGAAGAAATTTTTTTTTACTTAAAAAAAAAAAAACTGATCTCATAGATACAGAGAACAGATCGGTGGTTGCAAGAGGCAAAGGGCTGGTAAAATAGGTGAAGGGAGTCAGATGGTATAAATTTCCAGTTATAAAATAAGTAAGTCACAGGGATGTAACGTACAGCATGGTGACTATAGCTAATAATACTGTGGGAAAAAGAGACCGCAACTATGTATCAGGATGGATGTTAACCAAACTTACTGTGGTGATCATTTTGCAATATATACAAATATTAAATCATCATATTGTATAACTGAAACTAATATAATGGTTAATGTCAGTTTTACCTCGATTTTAAAAAGGTAGTTAATGAGTCTAAAACACACTAATAACTTTAGCAACCTTGGACTGGATCGGCTACAGCAAATGGGCTAAATCCCTCCTACCGAGTTTGCTAAAAGCAAATCATCTCATCATTAGTTGTTTATCAAGTGCTTATCCTAATCTATGGTTTTCTACGTTTTTCTAACCTTCCTATCAAACCTAGGGGCCATGAGACATACCCACTGTAACAGTGGGTGTCCTATTGATCTCAAAAGATTGGAAGAGCCCGCTATTTGATGAGCACTGGGCTGGGCTTTGAGGATACCACTGTAAGCAGAAACAAACATTATTCCTGCATTCATAGGACTTACAGGCTCAGGGGACAACATGAGCAACAAACACACATACATACCCAAAATGACTGGAAAGCAGTGTACGTAGGTATGCATGAGTTTGCACTTCCTGTACCCTCACTTTGAAACAGCCCTACTGGTGATATCAAACCCCCTCTTCCACTCCCATCCCCAGGGAACCACAAACCTCCACACCATGAATCACTGTGCTAGGTGCTGGAAGAGAATTAAATTCTACCATACACTACAAGAGAATTTCTTCCAAAGCTAATTAATCATTGACATGTAAGTAAAGCAGACTAGGTAAAGATCAGGAGATTTAAATAGAGTCCCAGGGCACCTGGGTGGCTCAGTGGGTTAAAGCCTCTGCCTTCAGCTCAGGTCATGATCCCAGGGTCCTGGGATCGAGCCCCGCATCGGGCTCTCTGCTTGGCCAGGAGCCTGCTTCTCACCTGTCTCTCTGCCTACTTGTGATTTCTGTCTGTCAAATAAATTAATAAAATTTTTTTAAAAATAAATAAATAAATAAAATAAATAGGGTCCCAAATCCAGGACCAGCCACATAATTTGCAAGTACTGGTGCAAAGTGAAAAAAATGTAGGGTCTGTCGTTCAAAATAATTAAGAATCTCATGGCAATGATAACAGAGTATTTAAACTAAGCCTAGGACCCTCTGTGACTGCACAGGTCAAACCCCCTGAAGGCTTCCTGGCTTCCAACATTATTGAATGTGTAACTTGTAGCCAGTTAACTTACCCTGCCTCAGGTTCCTTACAGATATAAAATTAGAGGAAAGAGGAAAAGGCTTTCAGCTTCTTTCCATAACCAACATCTGTGTTTCTCTATTTAGAAGGCAGTTCATTCATTTGGAGAGAATTATTTTACCCTTTTATATAACCATTAAAATGCTCACTGTGACTCAAAGCTAATGTTGAAACCCCATATGTAGTATTTTACCTTCAACCATTTTGATGTTTTTTCTAACCTCTAGACAACTCCTTAATTTTGTCTATGAGAACAAATCTCCAAGCAGATTTCCAAGTTTACTAGTCTCCCTTGTATGCCATTTAAATCTGAAATTCCTAACTGAGGTTTCCATCTATAAAGTAATTTTTCCCATAGTAAAATATCTCCTTACATAAATTTGGTATTTTCTTTTTTTCTATTCCTGAAAATTTATCAGTTCTGAATAGGCATCTAGGTCTGCTCCAATAAAAAGGAGACAAAATGTCAATCTTAGAGTTAGTCAGCCTTTTAATTCCACCAGGTTAGTTTTTAGCATGACATAACTGATAACTCTCTAAACCAGGGATTCTAACCTGGAGTCCATGGAAAGAATTCTGGGAAGTAATTAATTTGAATGGAAAAAAAAATTATATCTCTAAGTCCATCCAATTTCTAACAAAATTTAGCATTTTCTTCAATTATGAATGTAGGCAACAAATTCCAGGAGTGTTAGTAGTTCCTATGGCTTGATTACCAATAAACTATCCATATTTTCATATCATATTCTAGATATTGCAAATATCTTAAAACATCATTTATGTTCAACATTACCTCAAAATTGCAATAGTTACGATAATAGATCATATGGTTTAATGTATTAGTAAAAAACCACATGTGTTATTACAACACAAAACTGGCTTTTATATAGAAATAACCATATTTTAATATAACTGGCTCCCTTGTAATGATAAGTATATCATTTTATGCATCTAAAAACAAAATTCTGAAAAAAGGTCCATAGCCTTCACCAGACTATTCAAAGGGCCCATAGTACATAAAAGGTGAAGAAATCCTGGTCAAAAGAAGTTACAGAGCTCATGTGATAATAAAATAGAACCAAATGTACTCTTTTCTCACAAATAGTAATAGACCCATTTTAATATAGTCTTTAAAACTCTAATTCAATGGCAATGTCTACATATAACAAAATATTCATGGTCTGTTTATTTTAACTTAACAATAATTAAGTATACCAAAATTGAACAGCTTTTGCTGTTGTTGTTTGTGGTTTTTTTCCTGGTTTGTTTTTTATTTTTCTTTTTGCAGATGGGATTTTTGACTATAGGATTCAATATGAAAGAGTATAACCCAGACATATGCCTACACCACAATCTCAAATGTTCTTTGGATTGGTACCTGAGATGACAGTAGGTTACAATCAATGAACAGTCCTTTCCCTGTTTTGTATCTTTGTATCAATCCAGCCATAATGGCTCCATATGCATACAGGCCAGTAGCGAGATCAGTCATGGCCACTCCCGGACGAACTGGGTCTCCATCCTGGGTTGGGGAAAGAAAATCAGAGAAAATTGAAAATTGAAACCCTCATATGATTTCTCAAATATTCTAAGAGAAAACAGAAGAAAGAATTGTAGATGACATGTGCATGCACACACACAAAAGGAATATACCAAGCTGCTACAGTGGATATCTGCTACTGGTAAGAATATATTTCTATTTACTGTATCTCTCACTCCATGTCCTACAGACCAAACCAAACCAAATAAAATAAAATAGAATATTTTAAATATGCCTGAAGTTCCTTCTTAATATATTTTACCTAGTTTAACAGAAAAAAATAAATAATTGAATTTGAATTTAAATAAGGAAATTCATTGGAAATGAAAGAAAGGTTTGGTTTTGCTTTGTTTTTGTTTCTTGTTGGGTAGGAGGCTCTCCCAAGAAAAAAGAAGGCAGAAGACCTGGTCTACTCTCCTTATAAGCATGTTAGCTACTGACAAATATACCAATGGTATTAGCTTTAAAAAAAAAAAAATGTACTCATCCATAGAAGGCTTTTAGCAGAATACACCTTGTTTTAGAACCATTATGGTAAACAAACCTAGAATCTATAGGTTTATAAGAGACATCACCTATGCAATTATCGGAGTACAAAATGGAATATTTCACAGCCTATAATGTTCCCTATTGTACAAGGTAACCCATGTACATCATTAGAGATCATATCTACTGCTCCGGGATGGAGAGTTTTGTCTACCATGGGAAGAAGGAATCTAGGGGCCTCTCTCAATGTCCAGGACCTCTGTCTGCTTTTCCTGTGACTTTCAGTTCCTTGTATCCTTAAAATTACAAGTAAAGCTTAATAGTGATTAACATCTTCAAATAAAAGTCAGTCTGATTTGACAATGTAAAGATACTAGATATGTATGTAAAGATATGTAAAGATACTAGAATAGTGCCTGGCAAACAATAAGTCTCCTATAAAAATCAGCTAACACTATCATTAACATTATTATCACTCATTGTTATATCATAGAGTTTCTATTTTGCATTACCTTGAATTCTGTTAATCCTTTCATCACACAGAATATGTAAAAAAAAAAAAAAGCCTATATTTCATCTGGTTGATGCACTCATTCAATCACCTCCTTATTCATTAATTCCAGCTGCTATTCAATCATTTTCAGAAGGTAGTTTTTCCTTTCCTGCAATCCATACACGAACTATGTCAATCATCTTACAAGAGTGCTAAATAATGTTAAAATCAAGTAAATGAGAATATTTAATAACTAAACTTTTTCTCTGCTCTTCAACACAATTTCAATGAAGATATAGCAATGAAAATTGGAAACCTCAAGCTGTTTCCTACCCATTATGATTGGAAAAACTTGTAGTGGCTTGAATCAGTAAATTTAAAATTAAATTTGTCATTGGGATTTAAGATTATTTATAGTGTTAAAAGTGAGAGAAAAGTGCAAATTTGTTTATAGACACATTTTCTTGCTATAAAATGAATAAACTCATATTTTATCTGCTCTACTTCTCAGACCAATAGGAATAAATTAGATAATAAATCCTTTATCTTATATTTAAACTTCCTGAAAAGGGGAGGTTGTACCTGCTTAATATTCCAAAAACATCATTATCCAGAATAACAGTATGAGATTATAAGTATTAAACAAACATTAACTCGTCAATATATCAGAGACAACATTATCACCGTTAAAGGTGATAAAATTATTTGTATCAAATAATTTTAGTGAAACACCAACTTACTAACATACTTAGATTCAAAGTATGAATCAGGTTTACTAACATACTTTAGATTCAAAGATACAAATCGGCTGAAAATATGAAAGCATGGGGAAAAAAATATGTCATGCAAACAATAGCCATAAGAATGTTGGAGTGGCTATACTAATATCAGACCAAAGAGATATTAAAACAAACCAAAAAAATGTCACAAGAGAAAATGGGACCATTGCATTAGGAAGATATAACAAGTATAAACATATATGCATCCAACAACAGAGCTTCCAAAAAACAAAAAGCAAAAAGTGACTGATTTGAAAGGAGAAACAGACACTTCAGGGATAATAGGTTTCAAAACTCAAATATGAATAGTGAATAGAACAATTAGATAGGAAATCAAGAAACAAAGAAAAGATTTGAACACCATAAACCAAATATATTTAATATTTAGAAAACATACCCAACAACAAAATGTTGGATTCTTCTCAAGTGCACATGGAAAATTCTCTAGGACAGACAATACCATAGGCCATAAGACAAACTAAAATAAATTTAAAAGTAGTGAGTTCATACAAAATATGTTCTCAAATAATAACTGAATGAACTTAACATCACTAACAGAGGCATAATTTGGAAAACCAAAAATATGTGGATGGTAAACAACATAATTCCAAAGCATTAATAAGTAACAAACAAAATCATATAAGAAATTAGAAAATACTTCAAGATGAATAAGAGGCATCCATATTGGTAAAGAAGTTAAAATGTTGCTATTTGTGAACAACATGATACTATACACAGAAAGTCCTAGACTCTACCAAAAAACTACTAGGAGCAATAAATGAATTCAGTAAAGTTGCAGGATACAAAATTAATACCCAGAAATCAGTAGCATTCTATATACTAATAACAAAATAGTAGAAAGAGAAATTAGAACACAACCTCATTTGCAATTGCACCAAAAAGAATAAAATACATAGGAATAAACTCAAAGAGATGAAAGACCTGTACTTTGAAAACTATAAAACACTGATGAAAGAAATTGAAGAAGAAACAAATGGAAAGATATTTCATGCTCATGGATTAGATGAACTAAGAATATTAAAATGTGCATACTACCCAAAGCAATCTACAGATTCAATGTGATCCCTATCAAAATACCAATAGTGGGGTTTTTTAACAAAAATAGAACAAATTATCCTAAAATTTATATGGAACCACAAAAAATTTCAAATAGTCAAGGAAATCTTGAGAAATAAAAACAAAACTGGAGGTATCACAACCCCAGATTTCAAGTTATACTGAAAAGCTAGAATAATAAGGGCACCTGGGTGACTCAGTCAGTGCCTGCCTTCAGCTCAGGTAATGATCCTAGAGTCCCAGGATTGAGTCCCACATTGGGCTCCCTGCTCAGCAGGGAATCTGCTTCTCCCTCTGTCCCTCACCTCACTTGTGCTCTCGTTCTCCCTCTCACAAATAAATAAATAAAATCTTAAAAAATAAAGTTGTAGCAACCAAAACAGTTTGGTACTGGCAAAAAAAAAAAAAAGAGAGAGAGAGAGAGAGAAATAGACACATAAATCAATAGAACAGAATAGAGACCCCAGAAATGAAACCACACATATATGATCAATTAATATATTACAGAGGAGTCAGGAATATACAATGGAGAAAAGATAGTCTCTTCAATAAGTGGTGCTGGAAAACTAAACTGCTGCATGTAAAAGAATGAAACTGGATGACTTTCTAATACCATACACAAAAATAAACTCAAAATAGATTAAAGACACAAATGTGAGCCCTGAAACCATAAAATTCTAGGCACTAATTTCTCTAACATCAACTGCAGCAAAATTTTTCTATGTATGTCTCCTAAGGCAAGGGAAACAAAAGCAAAAATAAACTACTGGGACTACATCAAAATAAAAAGCTTTTGCACAGTAAAAGAAACCACCAACAAAACAAAAAGGCAACCTAATGAATGGGAGAAGATATTTACAAATTCAAAAAGATATATACACCACTATATTTATTGCAGCATTAGTTAAAATAGCCAAGATATGGAAGCAACCTAAGTGTCCATTAGGAGACAAATGGATAAGGAAGAGGTGGTATGTATGTACATGTGTATGTACACATACACACACACATGCACAGATATGCTGAAATACTACAAAGTCATAAAAAAGAATGAGACTGTGCCATTTGAGACAACATGGTTGGACCTAGAGGGTATTACGCTAAATGTAATAAGTCAAACAGAAAGACAAACACTATATGATTTCCCTTATATGTGGAATCTAAAAAAATAAAACTAATGAATTAACAAACAAAAAGCAGAATCAGACTTAAAAATACAGTGAACAAACTAATGGTTGCTAGAGAGACGGGAGGTGGGGGATGGGCAAAATGGATGAAATATATAGGCTTCCAGTTATGGAATAAATTAGTCATAGGAATAAAAGACACAGCATAAGGAATATGACAAATCATAGCTACACCTGGGTGAATATAGCATAATGTATAAACACGTGGAATCACTATGATGTACACCTGAAATTTATGTAACAGTGTATATCAACTATACTCAAGTAAAAAAAAAAATTTTTTAAAGAAAATGTTTCAAGACAAATGAAAATAAAGGTACAACATACCCAAATTTATGAGATGGAGCTAAAGCAGTATTTGAGGGCAATTTATAGCTGTACATACCTATATTTTAAAAGAAGAAATATTTCAAATCAATAACTTAGCATTCCTCCTTTAGACATTGGAAAAAGAAAAGCAAACAAAATTCAAAGCAAGTGAAAAGAAGGAAGTAATACAGGGTAGAGCAGGAAATAATGAATAAAGAATAGTAGTCCAATGGAGAAAAATCAACAACAAAAAAAGTTGGCTCCCTGAAAAGATCAACAGAAGTTGACAAATTCAGTACCTGAATCTTTTTTTTTTAAGATTTTATTTATTTATTTATTTATTTGAGAGCGAGGGGGTGAGAACATGAGCAAGGAGGAGTGGTAGAGGGAGAAGCAGACTCTCCACTCAGCAGGGAGCCTGATGCAGGACTTGATCCCAGGACCCAGGGATAATGACCTGAGCTGAAGTCAGATGCTTAACTGAGCCACCCAGCTGCCCCTGTAGCTGAACTTTTAGAAAAAAGTAAAAATAAATCTAACTAGCAAATAAATAGAAAAACTGAATAGATACGACAATTAGAGAAACTGAATTTGTAATCAAAAAGCTTTCAAAGAAATTCAAAAAGTCCTGGAAAATTCCACCAAGCATTTTTTAAAGTTTTGATTTAAATTCTAGTTAGTTATCATACTGTGTAGTATTAGTTTCAGGTGTACAATATAGTGATTCAATGCTTCCATACATCACCAGGTGCTCATCACAGGAAATGCAGTCCTTAATCTCCATCACCTATTTAACCTGTCTCTCCCCACCGACCTATCCCTTGGTAACCATCAGTTTGTTCTCTATAGTTAAGAGTCTATTTCTTAAAAAAAAAAAAAAAAAAGAGTCTATTTCTTGGTTTGCTTCTCTTTTTTCCCCTTTGTCCATTCATTTTGCTTCTTAAATTCCACATATGAGTAAAATCATACATCTACCAAGCATTTAAAGAATTAATGTTAATTCTTTGCAAATGCTTCCAAAAACCCAAAGAGGAAAGAACACTTCTCAACCTTTTCTGCATGGCCAGTAATATACTAAGGTCAAGCCACACAAAGACATGACAAGAAAATAAAACTATACAGGCCAATATGTCTTATAAGTGTGAACACAAACAAATTCTCAACAAAACACTAGCAAATTGAATCTGGCAATATACAAAAGGATTATACATCATGAGTAACTGGGATCAATTTTCTCAGGAACAAGGTTGATTTAACATTTGAAAATCAATCAATGTAACAATCAAATCATTAAAATAAAGGACAAATGCAAAACGATCATCTCGACAGATGCAGATAAAGCATTTGATAAAATTCAACACCCTTAATGATGAAATATTCAACACACTAGGTAGAAAAGTGAACTTCTTCAATCCCACAGAGGACATATGTGAAGAAAAACAAAGGTCACATCATAAGTAACTGTGAAAAATTGAATGCTTTCCCCCCTAATATCAGGAAAAAGAGAAGGAAGCCTGTTCTCATCACTTCAATTCAACATCGCACTGGAAATTTTAGCCAGTGCAATTAGGAAAGAAAAAGAAATATAAGGAATCTGGACTGAAAGAAAGAAGTAAAACTATGTTAGCAGATGGCATTATCCTATATGTAGTAAATTCTTAGGAATCTACTAAAAAATTCTCAGAACTAATGAATGAGTTCAGCAAGTTTGCAAGATACATGGCAATATATAAAAGTCAACTGTCTTATCACAGTAACAATAAACAAATTAAAAATGATAAGAAAACAATTCTATTTATAATATCATTAAAGGAATAAAATACTTAGGAATAAATTTAACAAAAGAAGTACAAACTTATATCTTGAAAACTATTGAACACTGCTGAAAGAATTAAAGAAGACCTAAATAAATGGAAAGATATCCCACTGTCATGAATCAGAAGACTTTATATTGTTAATATGGCAATACTCCTCAAATTGATCTACAGATTCAATGCAATTTCATCTACTAAAATCATAGGTCGCTTTTATTTTTTTTTAAAGATTTTATTTATTTATTTGTCAGAGAGAGGGAGAGAGAGCAAGCACAGGCAGACAGAATGGCAGGCAGAGGCAGAGGGAGAAGCAGGCTCCCTGATGAGCAAGGAGCCCGATGCGGGACTTGATCCCAGGACGCCGGGACCATGACCTGAGCCGAAGGCAGCTGCCCAACCAACTGAGCCACCCAGGCATCCCATAGGTCGCTTTTATTGTAGAAATAAAATCCAATTCTAAAATCCATATGGAAATATGAGGAAAATAGTTAAAACAATATAGAAAAAGAATAAAGTTGGAAGACTCAGACTTCCCAATTTCAAAATATACTGAATAAAATAGATATACAGACCAAGGAAATTCTCAGGTTTACTTTCAATTCCTTTTTGACAAACATACCAAGATAACTCAGTGGGGAAAGAATAGTCTTTTCAAAAAATGGTGATCAAAAGAGTGAAGTTAGAGCTCCTCCTTACACCATATACAAAAATTAACTTTAAATGGATCTTAGACCTAGACATTAGAGCTGAAACTATAAAGCAGAAGAAAATATAGAAGTAAACTCTCATGATCTTAAATTTGGCAATGATCTCCTAGCTATGACACCAATAGCAACAAAAGGAAAAAAAAAGATAAATGGAACATGTTCAAAATTTAAAACATATGTGTTTCAAAGAAAACCATCAAGAAAATGAATAGACAACTTAAAAGTTTTTTCAAGTCACATATCCGATAAGGAACTTATAACTAGAATTTATAAAGAAAATCAGTAATTTACATCTCAAATAATAATAAGGGAAATAACCCATTTTTTTAAATGGGCAAAGGATCTGAATAGACATTTCTCCAAGAAGATGCACAAATGGCCTTTAGCACAGGAAAAGACACCCAGCTTCCCGAGCCATCAGAGAAATGCAAATGAAAACCACAATGAGCTTACAACCCAACAATAAAAAGACAACCCAATTTTAAAATGAGCAGAGTGTTGACACGCTTTCAAAAAAAAAAGATATACAAATAGCCAATAAGCACATGAAAAGATGCTCAACATCATTAGCCATCAGGGAAATGCAAATGAAAACCACAATGAGCTTACAACCCAACAACAAAAAGACAGCCCAATTTAAAAATGAACAGAGGGTTTGCACACACACTTCTCCAAAAAAGTCATATAAATAACCAATGAGTACATGAAAAGGTGCTCAAGATCATCAATCATCAGAGAAATGCAAATCAAAACCACAATGAGATACCACATCACACATATTAGAAGGGCTGTCATGAAAAAGAGAGATAATAGTGAGTGTCAGCAAGGATGTGGAAAAATGAAAATTCTTAAACACTGCTGGTGGGATTGGAAATGCTATGCTCACTGTGGAAAACAGTCTGGCCATTCCTTAAAGAGTTAAACATACAGTTACTATATGACCCAGCAATTCTTCTGGGTAGGATTCTTCTGGTAGGATGAAAGCCTACGTCCTCACAAAAAAACTGATACACAAATTTTCATAGCAGCATTATTCGTCATGGCCAAAGAGTGGAAGGAACCCAAATGTCCATCAACCAATAAATAAATGAAGTGTGGGATAGCCATACAATGGGATATGTTAGGCAATGAAAAGAAATAAAGTACTGATACATACTGACTTTATTCTAAGTGACAGAAGCCAGTCTCAAAAGGGCACACTGTTAGGTCCCCAAAAATGGGTCCGTGATTAAAGGAGCGAGACTGATACAAGGTCAAGCAAAGCTTTATTTCACGCCAAGCATCAAGAATCAAACTGACCAGCCAGGGCCACGCCTCTTACAGAGAGGGCGACCTCTCTCTGTTTCACAGACTAGCTTTTAAGGGCAAAGGCCATGTGGTTGGGCCTGGCCACGCACAGGTGGCCAATGAAATTGTAACACACAGAGAAAGCTGCACAGTCATGCTAGGTCACACATAAGTGACCAACTGAATTATAATTTACCCTATAGTAGACATTTGAACCAGCCTATCACCATGGTCAGAATTGGTGCCCAAAAGGTGCCAAAGGGCTGGGCCCATACCCCTTGGTAACTAGGGAGACAGTATGCATCCCCCCACTGATCAGATGTCTCCACCTGGCCTACCCACCCTTGTATTTGGGCTTTGTTACCTGGAGCTGGTTTCTGGGACTTGTTTTTGAGTAAGTCCCTTGGGGGAGGGGGGGGCAAGGACAGTTTAAGGGTTAAACAACAAGGTTATTGTTTAACCTGGATGGAAGCCTCCGGCTAAATAGGTCCTTACACACACATTATAGGAAATGTCCAGAAAAGGCCAATCCATAGAGACAAAAAGTAGAGCCAGGGACTGAGAGGAAGTGGAACAGGAAGTGCTGCTAATGAGTTTGGGGTTCCTTTTTAGAGAGATGAAGATGTTTTAAATTGATTGTGGTGATAGCTACACAATTCTGTGAATATAAAAACCTCTATGAATATAAAGCCATTGAATTGTACACTTTAAATGAGTGAATTATATGGTACATGAATTACATGTCCATAAAACTGTTTTAATTTTCTAAACATCATTATAATGATGATAATAAAACAAAACCAAAAAAAATTAGAAATGAAGTTTTTTTTTAAGATTTTATTTATTTATTTGACAGACAGAGATCACAAGTAGGAAGAGAGGCAGACAGAGTGCGGGGGAAGCAGGCTCCCCATTGAGCAGAGAGCCCGATGTGGGGCTCCAACCCAGGACCCTGAGATCATGACCTGAGCCGAAGGCAGAGGGTTTAACCCACTGAGCCACCCAGGCGCCCCTAGAAATGAAGTTTTGAAAAAGTCTTTTTAAAGGCCTGCTAAGGAACACATATTTAGTGGAAACTCTAGAAGTTACATTTCATCCAAAGCTGTTTGGTAACAATAACTAGATGTACCACTCAGGGATGCCTGGGTGGCTCAGTCGGTTAAGCCCCTGCCTTCTGCTCAGGTCATGATCCCTGGGATGGAATCCTGCGAGTCCTGCAATGGGCTCCTTGCTCAGTGGGGAGCCTGCTTCTCCCTTTGTCTGTCAATCCCACTGCTTGTGTGCTCTTTCTCTCTCAAATAAATAAAATCTTTTAAATAAATAAATACATAATATCTTTTTAAAAATTAAGTCTTCTCAATTACTCACTTTTCATATTCATTCATGTATTTCTGCAGTTTCACTGTTACCAGTATTGTTTTCTTAAACTCTCTCATCCCCATTCATTCATGCATTTCAAAAGTAAAACCTAAACATTAATTTTAAAAAAAAAAAAAAAACCTCACGTGCACCCAAATGTTTATAGCAGCAATGTCCACAATAGTCAAACTATGGAAAGAACATAGATGTCCATCAACAGATGAATGGATAAAAAAGATGTGGTATATATCTACAATGGAACACTATGCAGCCATCAAAAGAAATGAAATCTTGCCATTTGCAACGATGTGGATGGAACTAAAGGGTATTTTGCTGAGTGAAATAAGTCAATCAGAGAAAGACGATTATCATCTTATCTCTCTGATATGAGGAATTTGAGGGGCAGGGTGGAGAGTTTGAGGGTTAGGGAAGGAAAAAAATGAAACAAGATGGGATTGGGAGGGAGACAAACCATAAGAGACTCTTAATTTCACAAAACAAACTGAGGGTTGTTGGGGGGAGGAGGGGTATGGAGAGGGTGGTTGGGTTGTGGACATTGGGGAGGGTGTGTGATATGGTGAGTGCTGTGAGATGTGAAAGCCTGACAATTCATAGACCTGTACCCCTGAGGTAATAATACATTATATGTTAACAAAAATAATTAAAAATTTTTTAAATAAATAAAAATTTAAAAAACTAGTGAAATCCAAATAAAGTAGTTAATAGTACTGCACCAATTTTAATTTCTTAGTTCTGATCATTATACTACGGTTTCATAAAGAGTTAACATTACAAAATTGTAAAAGGTGTGGGCTCAAGGATATAGGGTATAGATAAGGGTATTGTTAAAGCATATAGGAATTTAGGTCATCACGGTGACCTAAATTATAAAATTAAGAATTTTTAAAAGATTATTTCTCATACATGATTTAAGACTGTATAATATTTTCACTCATTTCTCCATATCTATCCCACTACTTTCAGAGCTTACCAAATAGATTTTTTAAAGGAAGGAAGGGTGGAAGAAAGAAAAATTATGTTTTTCTAAGTTATTACTTAAAACCTTATTTTGCTAAAAAAAATATGTAAGAAACTATAAATCAATTCTGGCACATGTTCAATAAAGTGGCATGAATTTGAAGTCACGCATTTTTCTTTTTAGTTATGTTACTCAAACTAATAACTTCACAAAACAACAAAATTGTGAAAACTTTTTTTTAAGTAGTTGGCTTCATTTCCAAAATTAAAAAAATATATATCCTTAAATGTATCTGTCTAGATGTCATATTTTTATTTCATACTCAGTCATTCACTATACTAATGTAATTTACAGAAAATTTTGTTTCTACTTTGTGCCCCATGAATTTTTTAGTGACCTATTTTCTGAAATATGAATTCTTCCACCATTTACTCACCATGTAATCTGTGGAAAGTTCTTAGCCTTTCTACTTTTTTCCCAATTGTCAAAGGTAGGTAATGATAAAATCTACCTCACCAGTAGGTATGAGAATTTAATAAGAAAATGTGTATAAAAGCACTTTATGTACAAATGTGACTTTTTTTTTAAGATTTTATTTATTTATTTGAGAGTGAGAGAGTGAGAGAGAGCATGAGAGGGGAGAAGGTCAGAGGGAGAAGCAAACTTCCCACGGTGCTGGGAGCCCGATGTGGGACTCGATCCTGGGACTCCGGGATCATGACCTGAGCCAAAGGCAGTCGCTTAACCAACTGAGCCACCCAGGCACCCCACAAATGTGACTTTTTATGAGATACTTGGTGTCAGTGGACCCATCAGAAACCCATCTGATGGAGACCCATCAGAAACATTTAGCAATAGTCCAAGGGAGAGAGCCAAAGCGAACCTCAATTAAGGAAGAGACCACACATTGACTCCAGAGATACTTAGAAATTTGAATTCTTAGACTTTGAGTATGAATTGGGTGAAAAGAGAGGTTAAAATTAAATTAATTTGGAAAAACAATTGACAGGAAATTGCTTCTTAATATGAGAGTAGTATTTTGATTATGAAAACCACTGTAAGTAAGATTTACAGCTCCAACTAGTAGGAAAGTATCATTAGTACAAAGGGCAACATGGAGAACAAAAAAATGGTATATTCAGAACAAATAAGTATTTTAGTGCACAAGAATGCGGTCACTATAGTCACGGCCTTCCATTTCATAGGTGCAGACTATGGAATCACACAGTATCTGAACCTACTGCTCTAAACACACACTATACCTCAAACCACTTATTAAAGCTAAAAATATGCTTATATTGACATCCACACACAAATTTCTACGAAGCAATACTTCCCTTACAGGAAGGAAACTCCAAGTAATGGCTAAAACACTGAACTCAGAGCTGCAGATCCAACTCCTAGGTGCCTTCACTTTCCCACCTAAAAAGAGGCAAAACAAAATCTACCAGTACGTGCCTTACTGACACTACAGAGGCCTCCAGCCTAAATCACATCTTTTTAGAAGTTGAAAGGATCTAATAGTTCAGTCCTCTTATCAGTGAAGATAGAAAAGCAGGAAAGTATATAGTTGTGAAGAGATCAATCCCTGGTACTTACTAGCAGTGTTCCCACTGTAATACATTAAATCCAGGCTCTCAGGGGTGGACAGTACAAACAAGACAAAAATCTTCAGACATTTCACCTAGAGACTGGAACAGGAAGTTCATTTTCTTCATCAAAAATCGAAAGATTCGGGGCGCCTGGGTGGCTCAGTGGGTTAAGCCTCTGCCTTCGGCTCAGGTCATGATCTCAGGGTCCTGGGATCAAGCCCCGCATCAGGCTCTCTGCTCAGTGGAGCTCCTGCTTCCACCTCTCTCTCTACCTGCCTCTCTGCCCACTTGTGATCTCTATCAAATAAATAAATAAAATCTTTAAAAAAAAAAAAAAGAAAGACTCGAAGTCCCAACCCATCCATCATCCACACATCTCCATTTCAACCTTGACAAAGCACAAGTCAGAAGCCAAAACCACAACAAACCGGAACCCCAGAAAGAGGGAAGAAAAAGAGAAATTGAGAGGACAAGAGAAAAAAGATCAGAGAGTCCATATCAAACAGGCAGCTCAAGGGAAAATGAAACAAACCAATTTGTGCCATTCTCCAGCTGCTAGTGAACACTTCACTACCTATTATGAATTTCTTTCTGGGAATAAATTAAACTGTTTGTACTTCTAAACATTAAAAGTATAACTTAGAGGTATTAAATCTACAGAATATAACATTCTATAGTGCACTTTAAAACCAGGATCTAACTCTTTGCACAATCAGAAGTAAGCAATCCCTGCTATGGACAAGGAACTGAGGAACAGCTAGGTTAATTAAATACTGTAAGATGTTACAATCATTTAGTAGTTGAGTCAGGCTGAGACCCCAAATCAAGTGACCTTGAGCTCACCGCCTCTACCATATTACCGCATTCAACTGTCTTCCTTAAGGATTCATTACCAGGTCTAGATTCTTAACTATCTTGTATTTGGTAAGCCAGTAAGGAGCTCCCTGCAGGTCTCCTGAATTTCTACAGTGTTATATAAAATGTCATGCTTTTCAAGATACTTCAACATATGCTGTTACATTTAGCTCTCAACAGTAATTCTATAAGTACCAATATTATCTCCATTTTACAGATTATGAAGGAAGGATTCAGATGACACATGAGCTTGTCAGGATCATAGAGAGCAAATGGTACAACTAGAACTAGAGCTCACCAACTCTGACCCTAAAGCTTCTGTTCTTTTTGCTGCCATCTTGCCTCTGTACATTTTTCAATACCTAGTATCTTTCCTCTTCAGATGATCACTAGAGAGCAAAAATTTTAAAGAGGTGAGGTGATTTGTCATTCCTACAACTGCAGTTAAGAAGTCATCAGTCCTGATGCGGATGGTTTGTTCAAAGCAATTCAAGTGAGTTGCACACAATCTAATGCACTTAACCAAGAAAAACGATTTTACCAATGTGAAAAATGTAAACCAGACATTTTTCAAAAAATTAGAAAAATCCACTCATTGGGAGCCCACCAAATTAAAAAGTAGACAAAATTACAAATTTCCAAAATGTTTAACATACCAATTACAATATTTTCTTATCCAGCGATTAAATACCATCTAAATCATTTTGAGCTAACTCCCACAGTGAGATGCCCAAAATATCACCCCGCCTGGCTGTCCTCTGAAGTTTAAATAGGGTAAGACTGGGAGAAAACGTAATGGATGGTTAGGGAATTGTGATATTTTAAGAGGTGGACTAAGAAATAATTTGGAAATTTTTTTTTACTTCTTTCCATGTTGTTCTTCAAGAATAGTTTCTGTATTATAGCTTTCTGTGATGCATCAACAAGAAGCAAAAACAAATCTAAAAGTCAGTTTCTTTTTTATATTAAGTTTTTTTATTTTAATTCCAGTATACTTGACATACAATGTCATATTAGTTTCAGATGCACAAGGTAGTGATTCAATTATTCTTTATAATATAAAGAATATTATAAAGAATATTTATTCTTTAATAATTATAAAATTTATTTTATAAATTTTATATTATAAAATGATATACAATGGTAATCATTTGTATATCATGGTAAGTATACTCTCAATCCCCTTCACCTACTTCACCCATCCCCCCACCCGCCTCCCTCTGATAAGCTTTATTTTAAACGAGTACCCGAAGTTAAAGTTTTTTCTCAACAAGAACTTTTTTTACTTGAAGCATACTTAGAATACATGGTTCTAAAAGATTCATATAAAACATCCCATCCAAGAGGGGCGCCTGGGTGGCTCAGTGGGTTAATAAGCCTCTGCCTTCGGCTCAGGTCATGATCTCAGGGTCCTGGGATCGAGTCCCGCATCGGGCTCTCTGCTTGGCAGGGAGCCTGCTTTCTCCTCTCTCTCTCTCTCTGTCTGCCTCTCTGCCTACTTGTGATCTCTCTCTGTCAAATAAATAAATAAAATATTTAAAAAAAAAATCCCATCCAAGAAAAACAGAATACACATTTTCTTTACGTACACAGGGAAGAAACCCCTGACCAAATCACATAAAAAGAGACATAACAAATACAAATTTAAGAAGACTAAAAGTCAATGTTTCTAACTTCTGAGACAAAATAACATTCATATCCACTAAGATCTGCATATAATCAATCCTACATTTAAAAAACCTCCTCTGAACACAGCCTCACATTGTATTTCAGCAAGTTGCTCAAGACCACCCCAGACCTTAGTCAGGAATAGTCTACAGCTGGTACGATTTAAGTAAGCCATACCTAGAAGCAACAAAACAGATGAACTCTTGAGGGCTTTTCCTATTCTGTGATTTTACCTACTTCATTTAATTTCACCTCCCATCAATAAATGATGTCTCAAAGACCCAAACTATGAACTTTGAACGCAATTACTTTTGATGGAAGAATCTTTCTACATCAGTACCATAAGTTATCCAATACGATTCTTCCTGAACCCTCCATATGCAAAGAATTGCTAGAATAAGCCAAATAAAAACATGAAATAATCTGATGAAAACGATTATTTTAGTGTTATTTAGTCATGACAAAAGTTAGACAGAATATGTATAGAACCAGTGTTGGTACATAATGAGAAACCATCAGCCCATAAAGAAAAATTTACCCTTCTGGTGTCTATGGCAGTGTATTTGCTTTATCCAAAAGGATTATCAAGTCCTTAGGATTCAAGGTTTAAAAGGTGAAGAATAAACAGTGAAAACATATCATTTTACCTGCTCAATATTGCTACTGAATGTGTCAAGAGATAACTGCTCTGTTCCTCTCATCCTGGTTCCTTCTTTGATAATTAGGTTAATAACAACACTAACAGTAGAGAAGGTTTATATTGAGATCATTAAAGCTTAGTCCACAACCAATTTTTACCACAGACAATGCCATGAAAAGATCAATTAAATCTACAGAAAGTCCATCGTTACTAATAGATTTCCCTATAAAGTGGGAAGATCACACCTACATCCCACCGCTCTTCACGTAGCATTGTGGCACGTTCAAAGACTGGAGATTATATTTCCCAGAAATGGCTGCAATATCTCCCATCCCATATGCCCTTCTGGTAGTACCTTGCCACTTCCTGATCCGTGAATCTGGGTGGGCTTATGACATGATGAGAAGCAATAAAATACTACGGAAGGGTTAGAGCATGACTTCCATGACTACGTCACCAAACATACAGGTAATGGTGCCTTTGCCTGGCTCACTGGAACATTTGTGCGAGCAGAGCCTGGAGCCCCCATGCAAATATTCCGGGTAGAGAAGCTCTGAGATTACAAGAGAGAGATGCCTGGCAGCCCCACGCTGCTCCGGCCCCCACTGTCTCTGCTTTACTACAATTGCTTGAGAAACCTCAAGCCAGAACCACCCAGCTAAGCCCTTCCCAATTTCCTGACCCATGGAAACTATGAGAGTTAATAAAATAATTGTTCCTGTTTTAAGTCATTAAGTTTGAGGGTGACTTACTACATAGTAATTGTTAGCAGAACAGAAATCTGGGCTTACAACTGGCCAAGAAGGAAACTGGCACACACTGTGAAAGGATACCTAGGAAACACCAGGATCCCAGCAGCAGTCTTGATCCTCTTCTGTGGTGACAGTCCCTCAACCTCCCTTACCTATCAGGAGAGGAATTATGATTTACTAACACAAGTGTGAGCTTTATTAAAAATCCAAAATTCTTTTCTCCAGTGACTATGACTCCAAGCCCAGTATTTAATACTTGTGCACTTGTTTATCCTCAGCCTATAAAGGGAAACACTACTTCCAGCATTTGACTAAAATCGCATTTGACTCTACTAAAAGGTATTGTTTTTTACAGACTTCATTCCTCCTAATATGTTAGATTTTTTTCATGCCAAAAATGCAGGTGTCTATTCCTCTTTGAACTTGTAGTAAAAGACAGAAAATTAAACTTCCTTCTCAAAAATTAATGTGGAAACTATTTCTCAGTTACCACCAAAGAGGGTTATAGTGCCTGACAGCAAGTAAGAGGGACAGTAATGGGTAAAAAGAATGTGGTTCAGAACTAAGACTAACTGACCTAAATCTTATTTCCTCAAAGATGCCTACTGCCCTTTAGGGACCCCTTTAAACTCCTCCTTTATAGTGCTACCCTTTGACAGGTATATTTCTTAATCTTCCAACAGTGATGCTTATCCCCCTCTCCTTAAAGATCTCCAGAGGAAGAAGAACCATTGTTGAGTACCTAGGACATACTAGGCATGTGCCAGATAGGGAAACAGAGCCAGCATTATCTCCCAAGTGCTTGCCTACACCTGATCTTATGTAGATAAAAATGTCAGGGTGCAGAATGTACACGTGATCTACCCAGCAGTCCAATCTCCTCGGGGAGAGGCTAACTTAGAATTTAAGCTCTCATTAACTTTCCACCAACATTCTCTATGGTTCAAAAGGTAGAGGGCACCTGGGTGGCTCAGTTGGTTGAGTGACTGTCTTCAGCTCACGTCGTGATCCTGGAGCCCCGGATCGAGTCCAGCATTGGGTTCCCTGCTCAGCAGGGGGTCTGCTTCTCCCTCTGACCTTCCCTCTCTCATGCTCGCTCTCTCTTATTCCCTCTCTCTAAAACAAATAAATAAAATCTTAAAGGTAATTCAAGACACTCTGCATCTTCCTTCCTTTTTTTTTTAACACTTTTTTTTTAAAGACTTTATTTATTTATTTGACAGAGATCACAAGTAGGCACAGAGGCAGGCAGAGAGAGAAGAGGAAGCAGGCTCCCCACTGAGCAGACAGCCCGATGCGGGGCTCGATCCCAGGACCCTGGGATCATGACCTGAGCCGAAGGCAGAGGCTTTAACCCACTGAGCCACCCAGGTGCCCCCGCATCTTCCTTCTTACAGTATATAATTACAGTATGAATCAAACACGAGATCTTTGACTGGTCAATCTTTCCCACAAAACAGCTTAAAAAAATATGTTGCTGAGTTTCCAAAATGAAACAGTAAATAAAGATTCCTAAAGCTGTGAAAACTCTCAAAGGGGCACCAGGTCTAACATGCTACCCTTTGACAGGTATATTTCTTAATCTTCCAACAGTGATGCTTATCCCCTTCTCCTTAAAGATCTCCAGAGGAAGGAGAACCATTGTTGAGTATCTAGTACATACCAGGCATGTGCCAGAAAGGGGAACAGAGCCAGCATTATCTCCCAAGTGCTTGCTTACACATTATCTCATTTAATCTGAGGACATCTTTCAGGACATCCTTTAATATTCTCATTTTTACAAATAAAAAAAAATGGGGTTCAGAGATATTACATGTGACTAGGATTCCTGTCTCAAAACCCAGTATCTTTCCACCCCACAATGCCAGAAGAAAATGCATGACCTGTTTCTTTAGGCACTGCACTGTTCAACACCCAAATGGTCAGAAAGCTTCATTCAGCTAACTCAAATCTCTTCTTTGATGTGAGCTCACGTTTTCCTATTCATTATTCTATGAACAATGAAAATAACTATTCCACATTCTCTCCTCAAACACGGACAAAAAGAGAAGTCAATTCATTTCTTTACCCTATTTACAGTAAAGAAATCCAGTCCCTATGGGATTTCATTGAGAAAAAAACAAAACAAAACAATAAAACACTATTTTATATCCCTGGGATAATTTTGGCCATTCTTTTTTCAGGATCTTCCCTTATTATAAACTTTTTCAAAGCACGATGACTCAAAATAAACACAAATCGCTATAAAGTAACCATTTACTAAGACAGAAAAAAAAGGGGGAGGGGAAAGATCTTTCCATTATGATTCAAAGAACAAAAACATTAGAAAGAAACTTGTTTAAATACTTTTTAATCTTTACCTCAGACTGTACATTTTTTTCAAATATTTTTACCATATTTTTTCCAAACAATCACAACCCCAAAATTCTCTTATTCACATTTTCTGAGAATGAGATGTTTATATGAAGTGATCTACCCAATTGGAAAGATTCTCTTTTTATTTTTATGTCTCTTAAAGAACTTTACAAGAAACTCAAATGTCATAAAGGTTGCTATATTTTATCAACCTCTTATTATCAAATGAAAGCTGAATCCTTCCTGGAACAAAGAGAGATTCCAAATTCATATGTTGTAAATGCTCAGTGAGTACCAACTATGCATAAGATCTGTATTGTACCCTAGGATACAAGAGTAAGTGTCCTTGCGACACTTTCCCTGAATTATGCCCCTTATATTCTAAAGACAGAGATAGACACACAATTAACAGCATAATGAAAATTATTTAGGGACATAGAGAAAGAAGTGGCAAGTTTTGCCTAAAAAAAGGCTAAGAAAGTAACTAAAGGATGAACAAAAGTCCTGGATATCTAGAGGCACCACTGGCATTTTGGAGGAAGAATTTTAGATTCGTGAGCCCATCCCAAATATTAAGGATGTTTACCCATCCCAACCCCAAGCACTAAAATGTTAATAACAACCCAAATACCTCACATGTCATTTTAAAACTCCCCTGGGGTAGGGGTGAGGACTACTACCCCAAATGAAAACCATTGCTAGAGCACAGGATACCTCAAGCTCAGAACCAACATTGTAAACAAACCATCATCCTACTTCTTCTCAGTTGTGGATGGTAGCAGGGGAAATGGAGTAAAAGAAAGGTGAATGACTAAATGAATAAGAAGATGGGTTTAAAAGATTACAAGATAATATGGTCAAGGAGTTTGTGGTGTGGAAGACGCAGAGAATACAGCCCAAAATACAACCTTCATATAGAAAATAGAATATAAAACATGAACGTATAAATTGGTTTATCAAACTGTCACTGAGTAAACATAACTAGCCACTGAGTAAGACTATAGTGTGGTTTCACCTATAATTCACGTGATGCTTCTACCATCACTTTACAACTCTACAACCACCATTTTAAAATTACGTCTTCTCTATTTTGCAGAGGAAGAAACTTAATGCAGACAACATTTCTAATGGTACACTGAATGACAGACTAGGATGAACATTCAAACCCAGATTTCTAATTCTTGACACCATGCAATGAAGGTGTTAAACAGGTCATTAATGGAGATGTTAAAACTGTTCAAGGTAATGACAGGAACTGGACTGGACACGACAACCGTGAAAGTCAAGTTCCTGGATGGCAGAAGAGAGACAAGACCAGGATGACTGAAGCTGGAAGCATGGGAAACAGAGTTTGTGCAGAGATTTTAGAAGTGGAGTGAGTGTTGGCCTACATTGTAGCACCACAGACTAGAAGGAGGGTGGACAGCAAGAAGACTGGGACACCACCCTGAGCTTGAAGTTTATAGAAGGTGTAATAGCAAGAATGAGCATCCTCCAATGAGAGGAATTTGGAAAAAAAAAAAAAGTGACTATTACCCATATATAATACAAATGATATTTCAAAACAATTATCCCAATCTATAATCCCTTTCTATACTGGTATTAAATGTCTTTTTTGTCCTACAACATTTAAACAAACTGTTTATATTTACTTCAGTCTTTCCTCCTGGTTAAAAAAAAAAGTTTATTTTTTTTAACATTTTTTTGGGATGTTTCCAACTTGTTGACATTTCTCTGGCATTTCTGGTGTTTACAAATCAACTCAGTATTATAATTCCAGGAGTACCAGTACTATATATAGATAAACTATAATAATCTTCTTGCTCTGCAATGTGAAACAAGAGTGGATAGAGCTCAAAATGACATTGACAATATCAAAACAATCAACATAAATAAATAATTCAGTTAAGTAAAATGTTAAATAAAAATAATGTATTCAAATTCAGATTGTATCTACTAGACAGTTTAGAAAGTTGGTAACAATAATAGCCTCTATAACAAGAACTACTGACCATTAAGAATCCTTACTCCCAAACAGACTAGGTGCTTAGACTTCCTCACCCCAAAAAGGGTAATACACATGCACCCTCACTCCTCAGTCTAGGTAATCCCAACATACAGTTTTTTAGATGAGATAATCTTAGACTGATGGTCAAAAGGAAAGGTCAAGGGAAAATGAGATTATGAATAAGAGAAAATATACAAACCTACAGATTATAAGCAGACTATTCATCCTGTTTCTTTTTTGATTCTTTCATGGAATGAAGCAAAAAAAAAAAAATCATATCTTGGGGTCCCTGGGTGGCTCAGTCAAGCATCTGGCCCTTGATATGGACTCAGGTCATGATCTCAGCATTGTGAGATGGAGCCTATTTAAGATTCTCTCTCTTGGGGGGCACCTGGGTGGCTCAGTCTGTTAAGCTTCTGCCTTCAGCTCATGATCCCAAGGGCCTGGGATAGAGTCCCACATCAGGCTCCCAAGGAGCCTGCTTCTCCTTCTGTCTACCTCCATCTCTCTCTCCCTTTCTCTGACAAATAAATAAATTAAATCTTAAAAAAAAGAAAAAAACAAAAAAAGATTATCTCTCTTCTTCCCCCTGTGCCCTCCCCCCTCTAAAAATATAAAATTAATTAATTAATCACATCTTATCTAAACCTCCTATTGTTCTTTCCCACTGCAATTTATGGATAAGTTCAAATTGAAGGACATCCCTATTACTACTCTCTTTCAAAGTTTAAAGCAAATATTTGGTTTTTATCCTATGAAAACTAAAGTATCATTAAACATACATTTATTAAATTTTTGAAAAAGGAGTTTAAGTCAAGCAGAGAGAGTCAATTATCATATGGTTTCACTTATTTGTGGAACATAACAAATAGCATGGAGGACATGGGGAGTTAGGAGAAGGGAGCTGGGGGAAATTGGAAGGGGAGGTGAACAATGAGAGACTATGGACTCTGAAAAACAATCTGAAGGGTTTGAAGAGGTGGGGGTGGTGGGAGGTTGGGGGAACCAGGTGGTGGGTATTAGAGAGGGCACGGATTGCATGGAGCACTGGGTGTGGTACAAAAACAATGAATACTATTATGCTCAAAATAAATTTAAAAAATATATATTGAGGAAATCTGAAAAAAAAAGGAGTTTTCTAGAAAAAAGAACAGGTATGTTTTTAAAAGCATCTGAGTTACAGAAAAGGGAACAGTGATAGAGAATAAATTCAACATATTAAACTATAGGAAACTGCACGACTTTTCATACTATAAAGAAATTTTTAGCAAGCATTAGATATTTCAGAATAAGACATAATCCTTCCAAAACAAAATGCTTTCTCTGAAAGAAAACACTTATCTTAAATAGATGAGTCCTTTCCTCCCCCAAAGAACTATAGTTCATTTCTTGAAAAACTGGGATTGTGTGAGTTATATGCATGCATGTGTGTGAAATCACTTATTTGAAATCTGTTTTAGAGGAATTTGAGAATTTTTGCATTCTTTCGTTAATTTCACAGATGACCCTGTCTTTCTTTGTGTTTGGTTCCATTTACGGGTCAAATGTAAGAAAAACGAACCAAAACTACATTGTCAAATACATTCTATGGAATTACAGCTAAAATATCAAATAAGCTTCAATAATAAATATCAGTAGTGTTGGGGCGCCTGGGTGGCTCAGTGGGTTAAGCCTCTGCCTTTGGCTCAGGTCATGATCTCAAGGTCCTGGGATCAAGCCCCGCATTGGGCTCTCTGCACAGCGAGGAGCCTGCTTCCCCCTCTCTCTCTGTCTGCCTCTCTGCCTACTTGTGATTTCTCTCTGTGTCAAATAAATAAAATCTTAAAAATGAATAAATAGATTATGCTGAGTGAAATAAGTCAAGCAGAGAGAGTCAATTATCATATGGTTTCACTTATTTGTGGAGCATAACAAATAGCATGGAGGACAAGGGGAGATGGAGAGGAGAAGGGAGTTGAGGGAAATTGGAAGGGGAGGTGAACCATGAGAAACTATGGACTCTGAAAAACGATCTGAGAATTTTGAAGGGGTGGGGGGTGGGAGGTTGGGGGCACCAGGTGGTGGGTATTGTAGAGGGCACGGATTGCATGGAGCACTGGGTGTGGTGCAAAAATAATGAATACTGTTATGCTGAAAAAATAAAAAATTAAAAAAAAAATGAATAAATAAATAAATAAATATAAATAAATAAATAAATATCAGTAGTGTTAATGTGAGTCACTCTATGAGGGGCCTAGGTGGCTCAGTCAGTTAAGCATCCAACTCTTGATTTAAGCTCAGGTAATGATCTCAGGGTCATGATCTCAAGGTCATGAGATCAAGCCCTGGGTTGTTCAGCTCCATGCTTAGCAAGGCATTTACTTGAGATTCTCTCTCTTTCCCTCTCCCTCTACCCCTTCTTCCACTCACAGTCTCTTGAGCTCTCTAAAATAAATAAACAACACTTCAGAAATTAAATAATAGGGGCGCATGGGTGGCTCAGTCTGTTTAAGCATCTGCCTTCCGCTAGGGTCATGATCCCAGCATCCTGGGACCAAAGCCCTGCAGTGGGCTCCCTGCTCAGTGGGGAATCTGCATCTCCCTCCCACTGCTCTTGTGCTCTTGCTCGCTCTCTCTCTCTCTCCCTCTCAGATAAATAAATAAAATCTTTTAAAAAAATTTTTTAGGGACGCCTGGGTGGCTCAGTTGGTTAAGCAGCTGCCTTCAGCTCAGGTCATGATCCCAGCGTCCTGGGATCGAGTCCCACATCGGGCTCCTTGCTCTGCAGGGAGTCTGCTTCTCCCTCTGCCTCTGTCTGCCATTCTGTCTGCCTGTGCTCACTCGCTCTCCCTCTCTCTCTCTCTGACAAATAAATAAAATCTTTTAAAAAAAATTTTTTAATAAATTAATAAATAAATAAATCCAATTCTACTTAAACTAATTAAAGTAAATTGGATAGTCAGTAAGTCAATCAACAAATCAGCTACACACAAGGGAAAAAATACAGAATGACTTCTTTTCTCTAAATTTATTGGCAGTGTCACTGAACTGACTTAGGATCTAGTTGTTTTAATGCATGTAAATGTATATCTACATCCGGTCAACCAATATTTGAGTGCCCACTATGTTCCATGCACTGTCATAGATTTGGGCAGTAAAGTAACATGACCCTGATCTCACAGAGCTTATATTTTAAAGGTGAAAACAGACAGTAAATGATAAACTGGTAAGAATGAAATATAATTTCACACATGATGGGAAGTGCTATGAAGCAAAATAAAGGAGGATAAGGCATTGGAAAGTAATTGGAAATCTTAGGGAAATGGGTAGACAAGCTAAAAGGGTTGTTGCCCTTTCGGGATTGAACTCTACTTAATAGGACATTAATTCAAGTATTCCGTTTACTGAGCACATGTTCTTATTTAGGCACAAAATCGGTGTAATCTTAATGACAACCATGACAAACAGGTACATTACTGCCATTTTACAGATGAAGAAATGGAGGTTCATAGCAGCTTGTCTAAAGTTACTTACATAAGAAAGAGCAAAGCCTGCATCAAACTCTCTGTGACTCCCAAGTCCATGCTCTTTGCCCTGTAACACACAACTGCTCTGATACGGATCAAAATGGCGTCACTGTTTCCAAATTACAGTTCCTTACCACAGTTACGACATTCATTAGCTTTCATAAGTTTTCATAAATCAAATCCTTCTGATACACTATATTTCTGAGAGATGTTAGGAAATGAGAGGAATGATATGTCTTAATTCTAAAAATTCAGTACTTTGAGAATTATTATTTATAACTTTTGTAGTAATAATATTTGAAAATTCTTACTAACATTTGCTATGTCTCAAAAAACATCTTCCTGGGACCCTGGGTGGCTCAGTGGGTTAAAGCCTCTGCCTTCGGCTCAGGTCATGATCCCAGGGTCCTGGGATCGAGACCCGCATCGGGCTCTCTGCTCAGCGGGGAGCCTGCTTCCTCCTCTCTCTCTCTGCCTGCCTCTCTGCTGACTTGTAATCTCTGTCAAATAAATAAATAAATAAATAAATAAATAAATAAATAAATATCTTCCATTTTTCTGGATGCTATCCCAAAACATTTATTATAATAAAACTACAGATTGGGGAAAACTTATGTGGTAACGCTGAATGGCAGAGGCCATGAAAAGATGAAAAGAGCCAAAGACTGAGATGCACCCATGAGGTACAGCCTCTCCCTTCTCCTTCCTTGCCCACACAGTATTAAGGAAAGATAGGTTGTTTGACCAAATCCTGAGAATCCAGATGAAAAATCTCTAAGAGGAAAGAAGCACAATGAAAGGGAAAACAAAAACAAAAACTCTGAGAAAAATTTAAAAATATATCATTATAGGAGGGGTGCCTGGGTGGCTCAGCTGGTTAAGCACTGGACTTGGTGGGTTTCAGCTCGGGTCATGATCTCAGGGTTGTGATACCAAGCCCCGTGGCAGATTAACCAAATTAACCCAAAGTCTGCTTGAGATTCTTTCTCCATCCTTCTCCCTCTCCTTCTGCTCCTCCCTCCTCACCCCTCCCCCAACCCCCAGCTTGTGCTCTCACACTCTGTCTCTCTCTCAAATAAATAAAATCTTCAAAAATAATAATAATAACCCAAAATAATACTAACCTTAAAGGAGAAAGTCTAAGGCCCAGAACCAAGGCAAAAAGTGCCACCAGGATCCTTGTCCATACATATGGGAGTTCCATTCACCCTTAGCTGGCTGAAGCTGACCTAGCACAGTGCACTCGTTGGGGTCTAAGAAAAACAGCAACACTAAACCCCAGGAAAGGTTGCAGTCCTGCAAGACTTGGCCTCATCCCACACCTTTTCTTCACCCTTGACCCATTCCTCAAGCAGCTCCAAGTTGGGGAAGTGACTGTTGCAGCCCAGATCTTCAGGACTATGGAACTTGACTTGGCTTAGGGCTGGTAATAGAGATAGGATAAGTGAGTAAAAGTACTAAAGTATAAATACTAACTAAACTTCGACTAAGTAAAACTACTCATCAGCAAAAATTGGGAAATGACGAAAGGGAGATAGAGGGAAGAAATGTAAGAGTGCTAATAACTATTCATAGCACGAAATCAACACATAATGTTTAAAATTGAACATGAAGGTAGTTAACAAAGCATGAAATCGCTCCAGCGTCATTTTAAAGGTTTTCATCATCTCTTGTCTCAACCTTGAAAGGATCTGTTACAAACAATTATTTTTGTAAAGAAACATTTAGCTAAATTTGAGCAATGCCTTCCATTTCACTTCAGTTTATTGCTCCCCTTTAAATTCAACTAAGTTTAATACTTATTTGCCTTAAATTAACAAGAATATTATAATCAAGATATATTATGATCATGTTATGAAATTATTTCCCGTCATCATGCCCTGTGACTATGTCCACTTATGAAGCATAAACAGATGTCTGGAATGACGCTCACCAGATATTACTACTAGTAACTTCTGAGTGGTAAAATTAGGATAATTTGTTGTTTTCTTATCCATCATTTCCTGCATTGCTTAACTTCTTTTTTAAAATTTTTATTTAAATTCCAGTTAGTTAACATACAGTGTATTATTAGTTTCAGGTGTACAATAGGTTGATCAAACACTTACATATGACACCAAGGGCTCATCACAAGCAACCTCCTTAATCTCCACTATCTATTCAACATATCCCTCCCTCCCACCTCTGGTAACCATAATTTTGTTCTCCACAGTTAAGTGTCTGTTTCTTGGATTGGCTCTCTCTCTCTTCTTCCCACTTTGTTCATTTCTTTAATTTCTTAAATTCCACATATAAGTGACATCATATGGTATTTGCCTTCCTCTGACTAACTTTTTTCACTTAGCATTTACTCTCTAGCTCATCCATGTTATTGCAAATGGCAAGATTCCATCCCTTTTTATGACAGAGTAATATTCCACTATATCTATATATACTGGAATATATATATATATATATGTATATATATATACTCATCAGCAAAAATTGGGAAATGACGAAAGGGAGATAGAGGGAAGAAATGTAAGAGTGCTAATAACTATTCATAGCACGAAATCAACACATAATGTTTAAAATTGAACATGAAGGTAGTTAACAAAGCACTATAGATATAGTGGAATATATATATATATATATATATATATATATACCACCTCTTCTTTACCCATTCATCCATCAATGAACACTTGGGCTGTATCCATAGTTTGGCTATTATAGATGATATTGCTATAAATGTTGGGGTCTATGCACCCCTTTGAGGTAGTACTTTTGTACTTTTTTTTCCCCTTTGGGTAAATACCTAGTAGTGCAATTGCTGGATGGTAGGGTAGTTCTATTTCTAAATTCTTGAGGAAACTCCCTACTGTTTTCCAGAGTGGCTGCACCAGTTTGCAATCTCACCAACAGTGCAAGAGGGTTCATCTTCCTCCACATCCTCAACGGTATTTGTTGTTCCTTGCGTTTTTCATTTTAACCTTTCTGACAGGTGTGAGGTGATGTCTCATTGTAGTTTTAATTTGCATTTCCCTGATGATCAGTGATGGTGAGACTCTTTCCATGTGTCTGTTGGCCATCTAGATGTCTTCTTTGGAAAAAATGTCTATTCGTGTCTTCTGCCCACTTCTTAACTAGATTATTTGGTTTTGGGGGGTGTTGGGTTTTATAGGTTCTTTGTAGATTTTGAATACTAACCTTTTATTGGATATATCATTTACAAAAATCTTCTCCCACTCCAAAGGTTGCCTTTTAGTTTTGTTGGATTGTTTCCATCACTGTGCAGAACGTTTTATCTTGATGGAGGCTCAACAGTTCATTCCCCTTGCCTCCGAAGACATACCTAAAATGAAGCTGCTATGCCTGATGTCAAAGAGGTAACTGCCTGTGTTCTCTTCTAGGATTTTTATGGTTTCAGACCTCACATTTAAGGCTTTGATTCATTTTGAATTTATTTTTGTGTATGGTGTAAGAAAGTGGTCTGGTTTCATTCTTTTGCATGTGGCTATCCAGTTTTCCCAGCACTAACTGTTGAAGACGTGGTCTTTTTTCCATTGGATATTCTTTCCTGTTTTGTCCAAGATTAATTGACCATATAACTGTGGGTGCATTTCTAGGTTTTCTATTCTGTTCCATTGATCTATGTGTCTGTTTTTGTGCCAGCACTATCCTGTTTTGATCACTAGAGCTTTGTAATACAGGCTGAAATCTGGAATTGTGATGCCTTGAGCTTTGCTTTTCTTTTTCAAGGTTGCTTTGGCTATTCGGGGTCTTTTGTGACTCCATACAAATTTTAGGATTGTTTGTTCTAGCTTTGTGGAAAATGCTGTTGATTTTTTTATAGGGATTGCATAAAATGTGTAGATTGCTTTGGGTAGTATACACATTTTAACAATATTTGTTCTTCTGATCCACAGGCATGGAATGCTCTTCCATTTCTTTGAGTCATCTTGAATTTCTTTCATCAGTATTCTATAGTTTTCAGAGTATGGGTCTTCCACCTCTTTGGTTAGATTTATCCCTAGGTATCTTACTGTTTTGGGTGTAGTAAATGGGATTGATATCTTAATTTCTCTTTGTGCTGCTTTAATATTGGTATATAGAAATGCAGATTCTGTATCCTGCAAATTTACTGAATTCATATATCAGCTCCAGCAAATTTTGGGGGGATCCTTTTGGGTTTTCTAGGTATAGTATCACGTCATCCTGCAAAGAGTGGAAGTTTTAGTTCTTCCTTGCCAATCTGGATGCCTTTTCTTTTTGTTGCCTGATTGCTGTGCCAGTGCTATGCTAAGTAACAGGGCTGAAAGTTGGACATCCCTGTCTTTCTCCTGACTGCAGAGGAAAAGCTCAGTTTTTCCCTTTTGAGGATGATATTAGCTGAGTGTATTTCATATATGGTCTTTATTATGCTAAGGTATGTTCCCTCTAAAACAACTTTGATGAGGATCTTTAGTATGAATGGATGTTGTACTTTGTCAACTGTTTTTTCTGCATCTATTGAATTGATCATGCCAAATGATTCTTTTAACGTATTGTTGGATTCAATTTGCTAGTATTTTATTGAGTATTTTGGCATCCCTGTTCATCCGGGATACTAGCCTGTAGTTCTCTTTTTTTAGTGCAGTCTTTATCTGGTTTTGGTATCTGGGTAATGCTGGCCTCACATAATGAGTTTGGAAATTTTCCTTCCTTTTCTATTTTTTAGAATAGTCTGAGAAGAATAAATACTAACTCTTCTTTCTTTCCTTTTTTTTTTTTTTTATTTTAGTGAAAGAACTTGTAAGCAGAAGAAGGGAGGGGGAGAGGGAGAAAGAGAATCTTAACCAGGGTCCACACTCAGTGCAGAGCCTGACAACAGGGCTCAATCTCACAAGATTAGATCATGATCTGAGCTAAAATCAAGAGTTGGACACTTAGCCAACTAAGCCACCAGGTACCCCACTAACTCTTCTTTAAATGTTTGGTAGAATTTGCCTGTGAAACTATCTGGGTTTTTGTTTGTTTGTAGTCTTCTGATGACTGACTCAATTTCTTTGTTGTTTATCAGTCTGTTCAAGTTTTCTGTTTCTTCCTGTTTCAGTTTTGGTAGTTTATATGTTTCCAGAAGTTTGTCCTTTTCTTCAAGGTTGCCTAATTTGTTGGCATATAGTTTTCATAATATTCTCTTATAATTGTTTGTATTTCTGCAGTGTTCATTGTTATTTCTCCTTTTGCATTTGTGATTTTATTTATTTGGGTCATTTTCTTTTTGATAAGTCTAGTTAGAGGTTTATCAATTTTATTGATTTTTCTTTTCTTTTTTAATTTTTTTATTTTTTTTCTTTTCAGCATAACAGAATTCATTGTTTTTGCACCACACCCAGTGCTCCATGCAATCCGTGCCCTCTCTAATACCCACCACCTGGTTCCCCCAACCTCCCACCCCCCGCCACTTCAAACCCCTCAGATTGTTTTTCAGAGTCCATAGTCTCTCATGGTTCACTTCCCCTTCCAATTTCCCCCAACTCCCTTCTCCTAACTCCCCATGTCCTCCATGCTATTTGTTATGCTCCACAAATCAGTGACACCATATGATAATTGACTCTCTCTGCTTGACTTATTTCACTGAGCATAATCTCTTCCAGTCCCGTCCATGTTGCTACAAAAGTTGGGTATTCATCCTTTCTGATGGAGGCATAATACTCCATAGTGTATATGGACCACATCTTCCTTACCCATTCGTCCGTTGAAGGGCATCTTGGTTCTTTCCACAGTTTGGCGACCATGGCCATTGCTGCTATAAACATTGGGGTACAGATGGCCCTTCTTTTCACTACATCTGTATCTTTGGGGTAAATACCCAGTAGTGCAATTGCAGGGTTATAGGGAAGCTTTACTTTTAATTTCTTGAGGAATCTCCACACTGTTCTCCAAAGTGGCTGCACCAACTTGCATCCCCACCAACAGTGCAAGAGGGTTCCCCTTTCTCCACATCCCCTCCAACACATGTTGTTTCCTGTTTTGCTAATTTGGATTTTTCAATGCTGCTGGTTTAATTGATCTGTTCTGTTTTTTTTTATTTAATTTTATTTTTTTCAGTGTTCAAGATTCATTGTTTATGCACCATACCCAGTGCTCCATGCAATACATGCCCTCCTTAATATCCACCATCAGGATCACCTAACCCCCCACCTCCCTCCCCTCCAAAACCCTCAGTTCATTTCTCAGAGTCCACAATCTCTTATGGTTCATCTCCCCCCTCAAATTTCCCCCAATTCACTTTTCCTTCCCTGCTCCTAATGTGCTCCATGTTATTCCTTATGCTCCACAAGTAAGTGAAACCATATGAAAATTGACTCTCTCTGCTTGACTTATTTCACTCAGCATAATCTCTTCCAGTCTTGTCCATGTTGATACAAAAGTTGGGTATTCATCCTTTCTGATGGAGGCATAATATTCCATTGTATATATGGACCATATCTTCTTTATCCATTCATCTGTTGAAGGGCATCTTGGCTCTATCCACAGTTTGGCGATTATGGCCATTGCTGCTATGAACATTGGGGTACATATGGCCCTTCTTCTATCGACATCAGCCACATCAACCTCTTTCAAGGCATGTCTCCAAAGGCAAAGGAAACAAAAGCGAAAATGAACTTTTGGGACTTCATCAAGATCAAAAGCCTCTGCACAGCAAAGGAAACAGTCAACAAAACAAAGAGGCAACCCATGGAATGGGAGAAGATATTCGCAAATGACACTACAGACAAAGGGCTGATAGCCAAGATCTATAAAGAACTCCTCAAACTCAACACACACAAAACAGATAATCATGTCAAAAAATGGGCAGAAGAAATGAACAGACACTTCTCCAAAGAAGACATACAAATGGCTAACAGACACATGAAAAAATGTTCATCATCATTAGCCATCAGGGAGATTCAAATCAAAACCACATTGAGATACCACCTTACACCAGTTAGAATGGCCAAAATCAACAAGACAGGAAACAACAAGTGTTGGAGAGGATGTGGAGAAAGGGGAACCCTCTTACACTGTTGGTGGGAATGCAAGTTGGCACAGCCACTTTGGAAAACAATGTGCTCTTTTTTTTTTTCTTAAAGATTTTATTTATTTATTTGTTTGAGAGAGAAAGCATGTGAGAGAGCACAAGGAGAGGGAGCAGCAGAGGGAGAGGGAGAAGTAGGGAGCCTGATGTGGGGCTCAATCCCAGGACCCCTTCCATATGGAAAGGCATATGTTTAACCAACTCAGCCACCCAGGCACCCCTGTTCTTTTTTTTTTTCTTTTCAGTTTCCTTATCATTTATTTATGGTCTGATTTTTATTACTTCCTTCCTCTTGCTGGCTTTAGGTTTTATTCGTTGTTCTTTTTCTACTCCTTTTGGTGTAAGGTTTGGTTGAATTTGAGCGATTTTTCTTGCTTCTTGAGGTAGGCCTGTATTTCTATATACTTCCTTCTTAAGACCACTTTTGCTGCATCCCAAAGGTTTGGGATCATTGTGTTTTCAGTTTCATTTGTTTCCATGTATTTTTAATTTCTTCTTCATTTCCCTAGTTGACCCATTCATTGTTTAGTAGCATGTTATTTAACCTCCATGTCTTTGGGTCTTTCCAGATTTTTTTTCTCATGGTTGACTTCTAGTTTCATAGCACTGTGGTCAGAAGAGACGCATGGTATGACTTCAATCTTTTTGTATTTGTTGAGGACTATTTTGTGACATAATATGTGATATATTCTGGGGAACGCCTGTGTATCCGTGAAAAGAATGTATGTTCTGTTGTTTTATGATGGAATGTTCTCAATAAATCTGTTATGTCCATCTGGTCCAGTGTGTCATTCAAACCCACTGTTTCCTTGTTTACATTGTTTAGATGATCTAGCCACTGGTGTAAGTGGGGTGTTAAAGTCCCCTACTATTATTGTGTTATCATCAATTAGTTCCTTTATGCTTGTAATTAATTGTTTTATATACTTGGGTGCTTCCATGTTGGGTATATAAATATTTACAATTGTTATATCTTCTTGTCAGATTGTTCCCTTTATGATCATATAATGCCCTTCTTTGTCTCTTTTTACAGTTTCTGTTTTAAAGACTAGTTTGTCTGATATAAGCATTGCCACTATGGCTTTGTTTTGATATCCATTTTCATGATAAATGTTTCTTCATTCCCTTACTGTCAATCTGCAGGTATCTTAAGATCTAAAATGAGTCTCTTATAGGTAGCATAAAGATAGGTCTTGTTTTTTATATCCATTCTGACACCCAATGTCTTTCGATTGGACCACTTAAACCATTTACATTCAAAGTAATTATTGATAGATATGCATTTATTGTCATTTTATTACTTGCTTTTTCATTGTTTCTGGAGATTTTCTCTAATCCTTTCTTGTCCTTGCCACATTTGAACTCTTTTTTGCCCTCAGAGAGTCCCCTTTAATATTTCTTGAAGGGCTGTTTTAGTGGTCACAAACTAACCTTTTATAATGAGTATTTCTTATTTATAAAATCAATTACTTTAATTTAAAATAAAATATAAATAAAACTTACAAGTTACTTCACCATTAACTCTGACTAATCAATGATCAGCTATGTTTAAGCAGTGTCACCTTACAACGGTACATGAATTAAGGCCAAGTTGATTATTTAATATGGACTATTTAACTTCTTTTTTTTAAAGATTTTGTTTATTTATTCAACAGAGATCACAAGTAGGCAGAGTGGCAGGCAGAGAGAGAGAGAGAGGGAAGCAGGCTCCCTGCTGAGCAGAGAGCCAGGTGCGGGGCTTGATCCCAGGACCCTGAGATCATGACCTGAGCCGAAGGCAGAAGTTTAAGCCACTGAGCCACCCAGGCACCCCTAACTTCTTTTATTAATATATTAATATTCATAATTAATGAATAAGATTAAGATCAAGGAAACATATTATTCTGACATGAGTCATAAAATAAGAAAATATACTTGATGAACCTAAGAACTCACAATCCTTGTAAGAGTTAATGAGTACAAACTAATGCACTAGGCACTAGTGTTATAAAAATAATGTCGAGAAGCATACATTTTAACCAATGATCAAATACAGTAGAATTTTTTAAAAGGAAAGTGTGTGTTTATGTGTGTGGGTTTAAGAGGAGCCATATCTCTAGTTATAAGCATATTTTGTTTTAATGCAATTAGCTTTACTGCACTTCACAAATATTGTATTTTTTATAAATTGAAGGTTTGTGGCAACCCTACATCAAGGAAGTCTGTCCGCACCATTTTTCCAATAGCATTTGCTATGTCTCTGTGTCACTTTTTGGTAATTCTCACAATATTCCAAAAGTTTTCATTATCTATTTGTTCTGGTGATCTGTGATCAGTAATATCTGAGGCTACTACTAGAGCATGGAGATGTGATTGAATTCTTGCAATCTCATGATAAAACTTTAACAGACAAAGAGTTGCTTCTGATGTGTGAGCAAAAAAGTGGAATCTACTCCTGATGACAATGCTGTGAAGACTGCTGAAATGACTAAAATAGATTTAGAATATGACATAAACTTAGCTGATAAAACAATGGCATTGTTTGAGAGGACTGACTCTCAAACTATGAACTCTGGTAAAATGCTATCAAGCAGCATCACTTGCTGAGAAAGAGTTCATGAAAGAAAGAGTAATCAATGCAGCAAACTCTGTTGTCTTAGTTTAAGAAACTGTCAATGGGGAAAACTATACCCATATAGTCAATACATCATTGTTCATCAATTGACGAGTATAACTTTCTTAATGTTTAATGACTTATTACTTAGAATACATATTACATATTTATCAGTCATTTACTTTCCACAATCTCATACTCCTTGATTTCCTTCCCAAGCCCTCTCCAAATTCCTTATGCATTAAAAAAAAATGAGATAGCCAGACAGATAGATAGATACTTGTTTTGAGTAATAACTGGTTAGCACTGAGCCATGCATATGAAAAAATACTTTATTTGAAGAAGAAGATCATAATATATAGACCTTAATACATCATTAACTTCTGTTAGAGACTATCAAAGAATATCTGCTACCTCCTTTTTTTTTTAAGATTTTATTTATTTGACAGAGAGAGATCACAAGTAGACAGAGAGGCAGGCAGAGAGAGAGAGAGAGAGGGAAGCAGGCTCCCTGCCGAGCAGAGAGCCTGATGCGGGACTCGATCCCAGGACCTTGAGATCATGACCTGAGCCGAAGGCAGCGGCTCAACCCACTGAGCCACCCAGGTGCCCCTGCTACCTCCTTTAATGCAAAGGGGTTTTCAATAACACCTCTCATAGTGTTTCTAAGAGTTACCCACAAACCATCTTCAGAAGCATTTGAAGCCATCATTAAATATGCATTACTTGGGGCGCCTGGGTGGCTCAGTGGGTTAAGCCGCTGCCTTCGGCTCAGGTCATGATCCCAGAGTCCTGGGATCGAGTCCCGCATCGGGCTCGCTGCTCAGCAGGAAGCCTGCTTCCCTTCCTCTCTCTCTGCCTGCCTCTCTGCCTACTTGTGATCTCTCTCTGTCAAATAAATAAATAAAATCTTTAAAAAAAAAAATATGCATTACTTATTTGGGTTAAAGCCCACAAGAGTGGAGCTGAGAAATCTGCAGATATACCCAGCCCTGGCTGATTATTTTGTGTAGCATCTTGCATTATACACAACTGTGTGCTTTTATGTCTTATAAAAGATATTTTATTTGCATATTACCGTATCTTGAAGAGAAAGTTTGTATCATTTCCAGATGCACTTCACTAAAACACAGAGAAGCTATATATGCTCAAGATCAATTAGCACAATGCCAGGTATGCATTTACTCCTTCATTCAACATGAATTTGTCAAGTGCTGACTAAGTTCCAGACTGGTCTAGGCATAAAGATACAGCAGCGACCAAGCAAAGACTCTTACGAGGCGTATACTCTCCTGGGGAGAAGTTTAGACAGCCAGTAAGCATTACACAAGAGTAATTAGGTAAAGCCACGCCCCCAGACTCTTAATTGAGTGCTTTCTCATGCCACCAAATGATTGGTTCACTAACTGTAATGCATCGTATCATGTAGCATGCATAAGCAGATGCAAATACAATAAAAATCAGGATTCATTCTGCAGGCAGTATGGAGAGTGGATCGAGGCATCAGAGTATAAGGAGTAGAGCAAACATGAGTTCAAAGTCTGCCCTCAGCACTTTATATACCAAGGCTGCAACCTGAACAAGTTATCTAAGCTTTTAAGATTTAGTTACAGAATTTATCAACACCTATCAATACCAATTTATCAATAGCCCTGGAAGGATCAGTGTGAGGATCAAGCATGGGTCTAGCAGAATGTAGGCCAGCGTTACTGGTTCTCTCTTTCTCCAAATCAAATGTGAATCTCATCTGACTATACCACTGCATACCTAACCTGAAAGGCTAGATTAGTCATTAGTCATTAGTTTGCTTAAATTTCATCATAAAGACTGCTTTCACAAATCTGATCATATATTATATACTTAGATGATGTTCTTCTGGGATTAAAAAAAAAGGCAATATTATCCCATTATAAAAAAAAACATGCATTTTGAGAGTTTTTTTTATCAAAATACTACTCTATACTGTGGGACTATCACTCATTTTCTAGGCAGAATATGTTAGATCATCAGGGGCGCCTGGGTGGCTCAGAGGGTTGAGCCTCTGCCTTCGGGTCATGGTCTCAGGGTCCTGGGATCGAGTCCCGCATCGGGCTCTCTGCTCAGTGGGAAGCCTGCTTTCCCCCTTTCTCTCTGCCTTCCTCTCTGCCTACTTGTGATCTCTCTCTCTCTGTCAAATAAATAAATAAAATCTTAAAAAAAAAAGAATATATTAGATCATCGCTAATAAAAATGTGTATGTATACTAATGCGTCATCTTTTCTTACCAAAATATTGAGTAATATAATAAGTCCCTAAACAGTAAGTCCAGTTCCCACATCCTACCTCTCCAACCTAATTTTCTCCCTTCTTTGCAGGCTCACAACAACCCAGTGACACTGGCATTCCTTGACTCCTCAAACCTACCAGACTCCCCAGCAGTTAAACACCATGCATGGCGAGGTGTTCACCAGCCTGGTGAACCTCTGTTCACCAGCCTAATGCCTAACTGGGTCCCACCTTAAACATCTGGTTCTCAGAGAAGCCCTCTCTGACCCTCCATCCTGGCGAGGTCAGGCTGCACCGTACAGGGCGATATGGTGAAGCCTCCGGATAACGATAAATGATAGAGAAGCCTGGGTTCCCATCAGTCATCTAACAAAATGGAGTTATGCTACGGCACAAATACACAGCTGTGCAGGTCGATAAAATTTCACAAGCAGCACGATATAACAATAATGCACCTGTGATGTTAACCAGGGCTTTCAGAAGTGACCCCTCCTCTGCCATGATGCAGAATGCGTTGCTGATAACAGGGAGTTCTATTTTTTTTTTTTTTGACATATAATGTATCATTTGCCCCAGGGGTACAGGTCTATGAATCATCAGTCTTAAACAATTCACAGCACTCACCACAGCACATACCCTCCCCAGTGTCCATCACCCAGCGACCCTATCCCTCCCCCGACCCCCAGCAGCCTTCAGTTTGTTTCCTGAGATTAAGAGTCTCTTATGGTTTGTCTAACGGGGAGTTCTATTAAGGGCAACTCCTGACATGACCCAATTCTCCTCATTTCTGCTTTTATCCCTGATTGTTAGACTGCATTTTGCAGAGAACTTTGTAAGTATGTTAATGGTCTGAGGCACACTGTGACATATGTTAATAGTATATCAAGCCCTTTTTCAGGATTCTTTTTATTTGTGTCTACTGTTTATTTTCTGTTAATGTTTGTTTTCTCCACTTAAGGATTGTGCCTACCCCATCGCCCGCTGTATCGCCAGTGCCTGCCAGTTCCCAGCATACAGGAGTATGGGCAATGACCAGTCACTGGATCGATGATTTAAGACATAAGGGTGTGTCCATGTGGAAGAAACATGGTGTACGGAAGTTCAGTTTACTTAACACATGTAAAGTCTATAAAATAGTGCTGGGTTCCTAGTGAGCACTCAGTCAACGCTCTCATCATCTACCGAGTAGCACAATGGAAGAGAGAGGGTCTGTGAGAGAGAGGGCCTGACAAATGACAAGGCTGAGCATGTGCTGTGTGGTTAACCCTGTCAGAGCAGGGCTTCATGCAGTAAAGGAACCACAGTAACCCTTCCCAACAGGGGGTTCTGAGTTAATTCATTTTAACATGTGAATGTGCAACTTTAACAGCCCAAGATCTTTTCACATATTCATGGCTCAGTTCAGCACTTTCAACAATCCTGTCTTATACACATAAGCACTTCTGTGGGATAGAGCAAAGAAAGAGATCCATGCTCTATTCTCTCAGCGGATGGAAAGAAATCCGGTATCCTTAAATATTTTAAGGAAAGGTCATACATTTTTTTCCTAGACTTATGAAAATGAAACAGACAATGAAATACAAATACCTATATCTCAGGTCACTGAAATCCCACCAGCTGCTTTAAAATTAATAAAAAGAAGTTAAAACTCGAGGTCACTCTGCCTCTGCTCATCCCAGAAGTGCAACTGTGTTCCCTAAAGAAATCACTGATGCAAGCGATTCAGGGAAGTAACACCTAAGTGGAAAAAGGTACCAGTCCAAGCTGTTTTGAAAATGGATGCCTTTCATTATTTTTATTTATTAGGCTCTCATACTTTCCTTTAACTTTCATGCCATTCTTACTGTTTTCTCAAAGAGTCCATTTTCTAAGAGTCTTCCATCTAAGATAACACATTTTAGCCATCTGTATACTTTCTAGGAAATTTCTAACCTATTATCAAAAAAGAGGGATTGCTATAAAATCAAATAATTCCCCCACTGTCAGAACCTAATGTATGCAACAATTAGACACAACTCCCCCTAAGGCCTTAAGTAACAAATTTTAACATACATAACCACTTATTAATATTGCAGAGGGAAAAAGAGACCCTCCGCTGAGTACATATGCCACATGAAGGTACTCTGACGGAAATGGGCATCTGCCATCTGGTCTAGTCAACTATTCCACTTCACAGAAAGAGTATTTGTAAGCCACACCCAGGGCCTATACCAAGCTTGAATAATTAAATACAAATGCAAAATTATAATACAAAAACAGATCAAGTGTTCATCAATTGGTCTGTTGCTTCTTGCTAAAAAAAAAAAAAAAAAAAATTATTATTTTCCAGAGCTACCCTACAACCCAGCAATTGCACTACTGGGTATTTACCCTAAGGATACAAATGTAGTGATCCGAAGGGGCACTTGCACCCAAATGTTTTCAGCAGCAATGTCCACAATAGCCAAACAATGGAAAGAGCCTAGATGTCCGTCAACAGATGAATGGATAAAGAAGATGTGGTATATATATATATATATATATACACACAATGGAATACTATGCAGCCATCAAAAAAGAAATCTTGCCTTTTGCAATGAAGTGAATGGAACTAGAGGGTATTATGCTTAAGCGAAATAAGTCAATCAGAGAAAGACAATTATCATATAATCTCTCTGATACAAGGAATTTGAGAGGCAGGGCAGGGCGTTGTGGGGGGGAAGGGAGAGAAAAATGAAACAAGATGGGACCAGGGAGGAAGACAAACTCAAACCATAAGAGACTCTCAATCTGAGGAAACAAACTTAAGGCTGCTGGGGGTGGGGGGAGGGATAGGGTGGCTGGGTGATGGACACTGGGGAGGGTATGTGCTATGGTGAGTGCTGTGAATTGTGTAAGACTGATGATTCAGAGACCTGTACCCCCGAAACAAATAGTACATTATATGTTAATAAAAAAAATTGTTATTCTTCCATGGAGCCGCATTGACATTTAACCTCAAGTACATTTGTAATAAACACTTCCATTTTCAATAAGATTTCACTTTCCCTAGTTTCTTTCTAAAATTAACTCAAATTTAAGCTTATAGTTAGTGAATAAGAAAATCCCTTTGGAATAAACAGGGGGGAAATTTATGAATATTCTAAAGAATGATACCTACCTCAGGCCCTGTGATATGCATCAGACCAGAAATAGCAGAGGCAACAGCATCATAACCAGCTCGCTGAGACAGTGGGCCTGTCTGGCCATACCCTAAAATGAGAAGAATGGACATAGTCAACAGCATCATGCAAGGAGAGCAAGAGTACAATGACATGTTTGTAGCCAGAAATCCTGAGCAATTTATTACTATGAGATCGATAGTACCCCTTGAAAAGGAAGCAAAAAAAATTATTCATGATCTTATATCCCAAAACGTTGCAAACTGGTAACTTGAGGGCAAGATCCCACTGCATAAATGTTCTGTCTGGCCTGAAGAGGGTCCTGAAATGTTTTCATTTAATTTCCAACATTTTAAAAAAGCAGGAGATAGCACATAAAATGCAAATTTCTTGAAAAATCAGAAAATAGTTCAAAACTAGGCCCACACAACAACCAATTAGAGTTAATAACAGCTCTTCCCTTTATACAGGGAAACAAATTCTCCAATTTGCCATTCCTCCGCGACTCTTACTCCTTAATGCCTGAGCCTGATTCACTTATTTAATCTTGCCTCCCAGCTCCATTCATATATGCTACTCTTGTTCTATACAAAACAGTAACAAAGTAAAATAAAATAGTGTTTCTCTGGATTCTGTTTACATTTTTCGTGTGTGTGTGTGTGTGTGTGTGTGTGTATACATATATATATAAATGACGACTAAAAATTATTTCTAAAGATTTTATTTATTTATTTATTTATTTGACAGAAAGAGAGAGAGAGAGAGAGAGCATGAGCAGGGGACGGAGGGAGGAGCAAGGAGAGAGGAGAATCAGGCTCCCCGCTGAGCAGCGAGCCCAATGCAGAACTAGCTCCCAGGACCCTGGGATCATGACCTGAGCTGAAGGCAGATACTGAATCAACTGAGCCACCCAGGTGTCCCAGCTAAAATTTTTTATCATAAACAATATGATTACATAACCTAACAGTGCTTTTTAAGATTACAAAAAGAAAGTGAAGATATTACTTTTTCTTTTCTCTTTCCTTTTTTTTGGGGGGCCCTCAGCAAAAATCAAAAGAACACAAGAGTTTCTCCTGCTCTCTTCCAGTCCTGGCACTTACTGTTGAATGGAAAAGATTATTTCAGGTGCTACATGTATCTGTCTCCATATCCTATGGTATCAACCAGAGAGAGGACACATGAAATAGCCATCAGCTATTAGCTAAAATGTCCTGCATACCTCACTTTAGAAAGATCAAAAAGAGGTACCTCGGGGCCTTTGCTTGCTTCTACAGGCAGCTGGAATGCTCTCCCTCCATTTCACGCCATATATCCACACACCTCACACTCTCTCACATCCTCCAAATCTGCACTCAAACATCTCCTTACCAGAAAGACCTTCCCCAGAGAACACTTGTAAAAGAGCACTCTCACTTCTCACTTTGAATCCCCCTTACATTTGTCTCTGTAGCACTTATTACAAGATATATAATACAGCTATGTGTTTATTGATTTATTTTCTGTCTCCTCTCCTACCAAAATCTGTGCTCCAGAACTTTTTTTCTATTTGATTCACTGCTGTAGTCACAGCATCTAGAGAAGAATTTAATAACACTCACTGATAAAAATGAATGAATGAATGAATACTTGTCATATAAAACAATTTTAATAAAACAATCTATAAATTAATAAAAAAAAACTAAAGAAGTTTTTGTTTTGTTTTGTTTTTTACCAAAATGGCAATATGGGAGCTTTCTGGATTGTCCCTCTCCCACAGACACGACAAATGTACAGAGCCACGTGGAGAAATTCCCTCTGAGAGAAATCCAGAACTATTTGTTTGACTCCTATGCATTGGTGATAGAGAAAATACCCACATCTAAATGGGTGTTTAAACCCCACTCCAGGCACAACACCATATATTCAGGAGGGAACCCCCAACTCATAGCTTCTCCTCAAGGAGTGAAGGGTTTGGACCACATGTTTTGGCCCCAACTTTAAAGGCTCCCACATGAGGAGCAAGCCCCGAAGTACCTAGCTGTAAGACCAAGCAGAGCTTACATTCACGAGTCCCTTTGGACCATAACAAACAGAAAAAGAAGGTGTTGACAGGCACAGGAGCACTAACCACAGCTATCTTTCTAGGGATCAGCACAGAGGGATCAGGCAAAACCATCCATCTCCCAGTCTTTCCCTGCAAAGGGTCTCACTGCATACTTTACAAGCTGCTACCTGAGGATTTGGACTATAATTAACATATATCTAGGTGCTCACTGCAATCCCTCCTGGAACCCAAAAGAGCTAGTGGGTCACACTCATGCTCACTCCAATATGAGGTAAGCAGTGTCTCTCGGGAAAGAGCTTCTACACATGTCTGGCACATCAGCCTTTGCACCTACTGCCCAAGGGATGGGCCCCCAGATCACCTGGCTCTGACAGCCAATGGGTTTTGCAGGCACAGGGCTATACCAGACAAAGAAGCAGTTTTTAAACAGGCTCAGGAGCAAACTCCATGGCTATACATCCCAGCTCAGTGCAGAAGGAGAAGGCACAAACACCTGTCTCTCACCAGGTGTTTCACCTATCTCCCCAGAAGGGTTTGACTGCATACTTTCCCAGCTGTTGTCTGAGGTCCAGCCTCTAATCAACATGCATCTAGGTGCCAACTGCTATCATTCCCCTGGGGACACAGATGGATCTTAGCACACCCCCAACCACGAGGAGCCACAAAGAACAAAGGCAATCATAAAGATCTGAGGGAACCTGGCACTCAGACCAGACTGATTGATGAGAGTCATCTCCTACACAAGACCAGTCTCAAGACTGAGAAAGGTGGCTGTTTTAGCTAATATATAGAAACCAACATAAAGAATCAAAGAAAGTGAAGAAAGAGGAATATGTTCCAAACAAGAGAAAAAGGTAAATTTCCAGAAACTGATCTGACAGAAATAGAAATAAGTTATTTATCTGATAGAGAGCTCAAAATAACATAAAGATGCTCACCAAGATCATAAGAGTGATGTATGAACAAAGTGACAATTTCAACAAAGAGAGAGAATATCAAAAAGTGCTACAGAAATGACAGAGCTGAAGAATACAATAACTAAAGTGAAAAACTTGATGGAGACACTCAACCACAGACTAGATCAACGGGAAGAAAAGAACAAGTTAGAAGATAGGCAATGGAATACACCTAATCAGAGAAGCAAAGAGGAAAAAGAGTGAAGATAGCTTAAGGGACTTATGGGACATCATCAAAAAGAAAAATATTCACATTAAAGAGATCCCAGAAGAAGAAGAGAGAGAGAGAGGAAGAGGTAAAAGCGAATTTAAAGAAATGCCTCAAAACTGTCCTTATCTGAAAGAAAAAACAAGATGTCCAGATTCAGGTAGCCCAAGAAGTACCAAATAAGGTGAATCTAAAGAGATTCATATGCAGACACATTATAATTAAATTGTCAAAGGTGACAAAGAAAGCCAGCAAAAGAAAAGCAACTTGTTACATACAAGAAAATTGTCATAAGTCTATCAGTGGATTTTACAAAAACCATGTAGGCCAGAAGGGAGTGAATAAGATATTCAAAGTGCTGAAATAAAAAATATTGCCAGCCAAAGACACTCTCTCTAAGAGTTATCCTTCCAAATCAAAGAAGAGATAAAGAATTTTCCAGACGAACAAAAGCTGGAGGACTTCGTCACCACTAGACCAGCTTTACAAGATATGTTAAAAGGAGTCCTTCAGGATGAAATGAAAGAGTGCTAATTAGTTACATTAAAACATGGCAAGGTATAAAACTCACCAGAAAAGGTAAATATATAGTTAAATTCAGAATACTCTAATGTTGTAGTGGTGGTAGGTAAGTCACTTCTATAACTGTAATATAAAAGTTAAAAGACAAAAAAAAAAGTTAAAAGACCAAAGTATTAAGAATTCCCATAATCACAGTAATTTCCTAATGGATACATTAAAAAATGTAAATTATGAGATCAAAACCTTAAAATGTCAGGGGAGAATGTAAAAGTTCAGAAGTTTTCCATACAACCCAAGTTAGGTTGTTATCAGCTTAAAATAGACTGTTATATGGGCACTTGAGTGGCATAGTCAGTTGAGTGTCCAACTCTTGATTTCAGCTCAGGTTGTGATCTCAGAGTCATGAAATCAAGCCCCACATCAGGCTCCATGCTCAGCGATAGTCTGCTTAGGACTCTCCCTCCCTTCCCCTCTGCTCCTGTGTGCTCTCTCTCAAAAATAAATAAATAAATAAATAAATAAATAAATAAATATTTTTTTAAAAAGTAAAAGTAAAATAGACTATTATAACTGTAAGATGTTTTACATAAGCCTCACGATAGTACAAAGCAAAAACCTACAGCAGACACACAAAAGAGAAAGAAATCTAAGCATAGCACCACAGAAAATCATCAAATCATAAAAGAAAACAAAAGAGGAAGAAACAGCAGTTACAAAACAACCAGAAAACAATTAACAAAATGACACAGTAAGGTCCACACTGATCAATAATTACTTTAATGCAAATGCACTAAATTCTTCAATCAAAAGACATATAATAGCTAAACGGATTTCTTTTTAAAAAAAGACCCAACTAGGAGGAGTCAAGATGGCGGAGAAGTAGCAGGCTGAGACTACTTCGGGTAGCGGGAGATCAGCTAAATAGCTTATCTAAAGATTGCAAACACCTACAAATCCAACGGGAGATTGAAGAGAAGAAGAACAGCAATTCCAGAAACAGAAAATCAACCACTTTCTGCAAGGTAGGACTGGCGGAGAAGTGAATCCAAAGCGACGGGAAGATAGACCGCGGGGGGAGGGGCCGGGCTCCCGGCGAGCGGCGGAGCAACGGAGCAAAATCAGGACTTTTAAAGTCTGTTCCACTGAGGGACATCGCTCCAGAGGCTTAACTGGGGTGAAGCCCAGGCGGGGTAAGCGCGGCCTCAGGTCCCGCAGGGTCGCAGAAGGATCGGGGGTGTCTGAGTGTCGCAGAGCTTACCGGTATTAGAACGGGGAAGCCGGCTGCAGAGACAGAGCCGAGGAGTGACTTTCAGCTCCGGGTTGCCTTGAACCGGTCGCAGGCTCGGTCGGCTCGGAGCGCGGCCGGAGGCCAGGGTGACGGGAGTCATTTGGCGCTGTTCTCTGAGGGCGCACTGAGGAGTGGGGCCCCGGGCTCTCGGCTCCTCCGGGCCAGAGACCGGGAGGCCGCCATCTTTATTCCCGTCCTCCGGACTCTACGGAAAGCGCTCAGGGAACAAAAGCTCCCGAAAGCGAACCCGAGCGGATGACTCACCGCGGCCCCGGGTAAGGGCGGTGCAACTCCGCCTGGGGCAAAGACGCTTGAGAATCACTACAACGGGCCCCTCCCCCAGAAGATCTACGGGAAACCCAGCCAGGACCAAGTTCACCTACCAAGGAGAACGGCGGAATTCCAGAGGAGAAGAAAGCAAAGCACGGAACTCATGGCTTTCTCCCCATGATTTTTTAGCCTTGCAGTTAATTTAATTTTTTTTTTCTTTTTCAATTTTTTTTCTTTTTCTCTTCTTCTGCTATTTTTTTTTTTAACTTTTACCGTTTTCTTTTTTTAACGTTTTTTAAATAGTTTATCTAATATATATATTTTTTTTTCCTCTTTTTATATTTTTTCTTTATCGGCTTTCTTTTTTTTAATAGTTTTTTTTTTTCTTTCTTTCTGAACCCCTTTTTATCCCCTTTCTCCCCCCTCACAATTCAGGATCTCTTCTGATTTGGCTAAAGCATATTTTCCTGGGGTTGTTGCCACCCTTTTAGTATTTTACTTGCTCCTTCATAAACTCTTATCTGGACAAAATGACCAAGGCGGAAAAATTCACAACAAAAAAAAGAACAAGAGGCAATACCAAAGGCTAGGGACCTAATCAATACAGACATTGGTAATATGTCAGATATAGAGTTCAGAATGACGATTCTCAAGGTTCTAGCCGGGCTTGAAAAAGGCATGGAAGATATTAAAGCAACCCTCTCGGGAGATATAAAAGCCCTTTCTGGAGAAATAAAAGAACTAAAATCTAACCAAGTTGAAATCAAAAAAGCTATTAATGAGGTGCAATCAAAAATGGAGGCTCTCACTGCTAGGATAAATGAGGCAGAAGAAAGAATTAGCGATATAGAAGACCAAATGACAGAGAATAAAGAAGCTGAGCAAAAGAGGGACAAAGAGCTACTGGACCATGAGGGGAGAATTCGAGAGATAAGTGACACCATAAGACGAAACAACATTAGAATAATTGGGATTCCAGAAGAAGAGGAAACAGAGAGGGGAGCAGAAGGTATATTGGAGAGAATTATTGGAGAGAATTTCCCCAATATGGCAAAGGGAACAAGCATCAAATCCAGGAGGTTCAGAGAACCCCCCTCAAAATCAATAAGAATAGGTCTACACCCCGTCACCTAATAGTAAAATTGACAAGTCTAGTGACAAAGAAAAGATCCTGAAAGCAGCCCGGGAAAAGAAGTCTGTAACGTACAATGGTAAAAATATTAGATTGGCAGCAGACTTATCCACAGAGACCTGGCAGGCCAGAAAGAGCTGGCATGATATATTCAGAGTACTAAATGAGAAAAACATGCAGCCAAGAATACTATATCCAGCTAGGCTATCATTGAAAATAGACGGAGAGATTAAAAGCTTCCAGGACAAACAAAAACTGAAAGAATTTGCAAATACCAAACCAGCTCTACAGGAAATATTGAAAGGGGTCCTCTAAGCAAAGAGAGACCCTCAAGTAGTAGATCAGAAAGAAACAGAGACAATATACAATAACAGTCACCTTACAGGCAATACAATGGCACTAAATTCATATCTCTCAATACTTACCCTGAATGTTAATGGGCTAAATGCCCCAATCAAAAGACACAGGGTATCAGAATGGATAAAAAAACAAAAACCATCTATATGTTGCCTACAAGAAACTCATCTTACACCTGAAGACACCTCCAGGTTTAAAGTGAGGGGGGTGGAAAAGAATTTACCATGCTAATGGACATCAGAAGAAAGCAGGAGTGGCAATCCTTATATCAGATCAATTAGATTTTAAGCCAAAGATTATAATAAGAGATGAGGAAGGACACTATATCATACTCAAAGGAACTGTCCAACAAGAAGATCTAACAATTATAAATATCTATGCCCCTAACGTGGGAGCAGCCAACTATATAAACCAATTAATAACAAAATCAAAGAAACACATCGACAAGAATACAATAATAGTAGGGGATTTTAACACTCCCCTCACCAACACCATAATTCCTATCAAAGTACCATCCATTTTTTTCAAAGAAATGGAACAAATAATCCTAAAATTTATATGGAACCAGAAAAGACCTCGAATAGCCAAAGCAACATTGAAAAAGAAAGCCAAAGTTGGTGGCATCACAATTCCGGACTTCCAGCTCTATTACAAAGCTGTCATCATCAAGACAGCATGGTACTGGCACAAAAACAGACACATAGATCAATGGAACAGAATAGAGAGCCCAGAAATGGACCCTCAACTCTATGGTCAACTCATCTTCGACAAAGCAGGAAAGAATGTCCAATGGAACAAAGACAGCCTCTTCAATAAATGGTGTTGGGAAAGTTGGACAGCCACATGCAGAAAAATGAAATAGGATCATTTCCTTACACCACACACGAAAATAGACTCAAAATGGATGAAGGATCTCAATGTGAGAAAGGAATCCATCAAAATCCTCGAGGAGAACACAGGCAGCAACCTCTTCGACGTCAGCCGCAGCAACATCTTCCTAGGAACATCACCAAAGGCAAGGGAAGCAAGGGCAAAAATGAACTTTTGGGATTTTATCAAGATCAAAAGCTTTTGCACAGCAAAGGAAACAGTTAAAAAACCAAAAGACAACTGACAGAATGGGAGAAGATATTTGCAAATGACATATCAGATAAAGGGCTAGTGTCCAAATCTATAAAGAACTTAGCAAACTCAACACCCAAAGAACAAATAATCCAATCAAGAAATGGGCAGAGGACATGAACAGACATTTCTGCAAAGAAGACATCCAGATGGCCAACAGACACATGAAAAGTGCTCCATATCACTCGGCATCAGGGAAATACAAATCAAAACCACCATGAGATATCACCTCACACCAGTCAGAATGGCTAAAATTAACAAGTCAGGAAATGACAGATGCTGGCGAGGATGCGGAGAAAGGGGAACCCTCCTACACTGTTGGTGGGAATGCAAGCTGGTGCAACCACTCTGGAAAACAGCATGGAGGTTCCTCAAAAGGTTGAAAATAGAACTACCCTATGACCCTGCAATTGCACTGCTGGGTATTTACCCTAAAGATACAACATAGTGATCCGAAGGGGCACATGCACCCGAATGTTTATAGCAGCAATGTCTACAATAGCCAAACTATGGAAAGAACCTAGATGTCCATCTACAGATGAATGGATAAAGAAGATGTGGTATACATACACAATGGAATACTATGCAGCCATCAAAAGAAATGAAATCTTGCCATTTGCGACGACGTGGATGGAACTAGAGGGTATCATGCTTAGCGAAATAAGTCAATCGGAGAAAGACAACTATCATATGATCTCCCTGATATGAGGGAGAGGAGATGCAACATGGGGGGTCGAGGGGGTAGGAGAAGAGTAAATGAACAAGATGGGATTGGGAGGGAGACAAACCATAAGTGACTCTTAATCTCACAAAACAAACTGAGGGTTGATGGGGGGAGGGGGTTGGGAGAGGGGGTGGGGTTATGGATATCGGGGAGGGTATGTGCTATGGTGAGTGTTGTGAAGTGTTTTAAACCTGGCGATTCGCAGACCTGTACCCCTGGGGATAAAAATATATGTTTATAAAGCTGTAAAAAAAAAAAAAAGAAAGAAAGAAAGAAAGGATGAATCCCCAAGTTTTGTAGCAACATGGACGGGACTGGAAGAGATTATGCTGAGTGAAATAAGTCAAGCAGAGAGAGTCAATTATCATATGGTTTCACTTATTTGTGGAGCATAACAAATAGCATGGAGGACAAGGGGAGATGGAGAGGAGAAGGGAGTTGAGGGAAATTGGAAGGGGAGGTGAACCATGAGAGACTATGGACTCTGAAAAACGATCTGAGAATTTTGAAGGGGTGGGGGGTGGGAGGTTGGGGGCACCAGGTGGTGGGTATTGTAGAGGGCACAGATTGCATGGAGCACTGGATGTGGTGCAAAAATAATGAATACTGTTATGCTGAAAAAAATAAAAAATTAAAAAAAAAAGACCCAACTACATGCTGCCTGCAAGAGATTTATTTAAGCTTCAAGTACAGAGACTGAAAATGAAGGGATAGAAAAAATATTCTATGCAAATGAAACCAAAAGAAAGCAGGGGTATACTTATATCAAGTAAAATAGACTTTCAGCCAAAGACTCCAATCAGAGACAAAGAAGGGCATTACATAATGATAAAAAAGTTAATCCAATGAGAAGATATAACATTTGTAAATATTTATGAACCTAACATAGAAGCAACTAAATATTTAAAGCAAATATTAACAGACATGCAGGGAGAAATAGACAGCAATACAGTAACAATAGGGTTGACTACCCTACTCTCAACAATGGATAGATAATAAAGAAAGAAAATCAATACGAAACCATTGCACTTAAACTACACATTAAACCAGATAGATTTAACAGACATTTATAGAACAGTCCATCCAACAGCAGCAAAATACAAATTTTGCTCAAGCATACACCTGAAAGCTTCTCCAGGATAGATCGTATGTTACACTGCAAAACTAGTCTTAATTAATTTAAGAAGATTGAAACCTTCTCAAGCACTTTTTCTAATCATGAAGGTATTAAACTAGAAATCAATTATAAGAAGAAAGTTGGAAAATTCACAAATACATGGAGATTAAAAAACATGCTCCTGAAGGAAAAAAAAATGGGTCAAAGAGGAAATCAAAAGATAAACCAAAAAAATATCTTGAGACAAATGAAAATGAAAATACAACTTAATAAAACTTGTAAGATATAGTAAAAGCCATTCTAAGAGGGAAGTATACAGTGAAAAATGCCTACACTGAGAAAAAAGAAAGACCTCAAACAACCTAATTTTGCACTTCAAGGAACTAGAAAAAAGGAGAACAAACTAAGGCCAAAGTTACCAGATGGAAGGAAATAACAAAAATCAGTACAGGTAAATATGAAAAACTAAGAAAACAATTTTTAGCTAGATAATTAAGAAAAAAGAGACAAAACTCAAGTAAGAAAAATCAGAAATGAAAGACAAATTACAATTGATACCACAGAAATACAAAGGATATAAAAGACTATTATGAACAATTATACAACAACAAACCAGACAACCTGTAATAAATGGATAAATTCCTACATATGACCTACCAGGAATGATTCATGAAGAATTATAAAATCTGAACCAACCAATTACTAATAAGGAGATTGTATCAATAATCAAAAACAACCTAAAGTGCAAAAGTCCAAGACCAAATGGCTTCACTGGTGAATTCTACTATAAATATCTAAAGAGGAATTAATATCAAACCTTCTCAAATACTTCCCAAAAATAGAAGAGGAGGGAATGCTACTAAAGTCATTTTACAAGGTCAGCATTACCCTGAAACCAAAACCAACTAGGACACTATAAGAAAAGAAAATTACAGGTCAATAACCCCAATGATACAAAAGTCCTCAGCAAAAATTAGCAAACCAAATTCAATAGAACATTTTTTTAAGATTTTATTTATTTATTTGACAGATAGATCACAAGTAGGCAGAGAGGCAGGCAAAAAGAGGAAAGGAAGCAGGCTCCCCGCCGAGCAGAGAGCCCAACACGGGGCTCAATCCCAGGACCCTGGGATCATGACCCGAGCGGAAGGCAGAGGCTTTAACCCACTGAGCTACCCAGGCGCCCCTCAATAGAACATTAATACATCATGACCAAGTGGGATTTATTCCAGGAATGAAAGGATGGTTCACATCCACAAATCAATCAATGTGATATATCACATCAATAAAGTAAAGGATAAAAATCATATGACCATCTCAATAGATACAAATAAAGCATCTGACAAAATTCAACAACCATTTCTAATAAAAGCTCTGAACAAATTGACTATGGAGGGAATGTAGCACAACATAATAAAGGCCATATATGCCAAACCCAGAGCTAACACCATATGAAATGGTGAAAAGCCAAAAGCTTTTCCTCTAAAATCAGGAACAAAACAATAGTACCTACTCTCACACCACTTCTATTCAACATAGTATTGGAAGACCTACCCAAAGCAATTAAGCAAGGAAAAGAAATAAAATGCATTCAAATCAGAAAGGAAGAAGTAAAACTGTTTTTGAATGATGTGATCTTACATAGAGAAAACCCTAAGGAGTCCATCAAAAAACTGTGAGACAAATTTAGTAAAATGTCAGAATACAAAATCATTATGCAAAAATCTGTTGCATCTGAGGTGCCTCAGGGGTTCAGTCGGTAGGCTCCAACTCTTGGTTTCGCTCGGGTCATGATCTCCAAGTTGTGATCAAGCTCCATTTTGGGGCTTTGTGCTCAGGGGTAAAGTCTGCCTGAGATTTTCTCTTTCCCTCTGCCCCTCCCCCATTCATATCTCTTTTGTTCTCTCCCTCCCTCACTCAAATAAATACATAAATTTTTTTTAAAGATTTATTTATTTATTTATTTGTTAGAGAGAGAGCGAACAAGCACAGGCAGACAGAGAGGTAGGCAGAGGCAGAGGGAGAAGCAGGCTCCCTGCTGAGCAAGGAGCCCGATGTGGGACTCGATCCCAGAATACCGGGATCATGACCTGAGCTGAAGGCAGCCGCCCAACCAACTGAGCCACCCAGGCGTCCCAATACATAAAATTTTTAAAATCTGTTGCATTTCTATATACCAACAACAAATCATATGAAAGAAAAGTGAAGAAAGCAATCCCATTTACAGTAGTACCAAAAATAATAAAATACTGGGGGACTTGAATGGCTCAGATAGTTAAGCATTTGCCTTCAGCTCAGGTCATGATCTTCAGGTCCTAGGATTGAGCCGCACATCAGCCTCCCAGTTCAGCAGCGAGTCTGTTTCTCCCTCTCCCTCTCCCCATACTTGTGCTCTCTCTGTCTCTCAAGTGAATAAATAAAATCTCTAAAAAATACATGTGTAATATATTAACCAAAAAGATAAAAGATCTATACACTGAAGATTATAAATAAACACTGATGGAAGAAACTGAAGACACATTAAATGGAAAGATAACTCATGCTCTTGGACTAGAAAAATTAACACTGTTAAAACATCAACACTACCCAAAGCCATCTACAGATTCAACATAATTTCTATCAAAATCCCAATGGCACTTTTTATGGAATTGGAAAAATAATCCTAAAATTTATATGAAACCACAAAAGACCCCAAATAGCCAAAGCTAATGTAAGGAAAAGAACAAAGCTGGAGACATCACACTTCCTGATTTCAAAATATATTACAAAGCTACAGTAATCAAAACAGTATGTGGTACTGGCATAAAAACAGACAAATGGACCAATGGAACAAAATACAGAGCCCAAAACTAAACCCATGCATATATGGTCAACTAATCTTTGACAAGAGTACCAAGAACACAGAATGGTAATGGATAGTCTGTCCAATAAATGGTGCTGAAAAAAAAAGATATGTACATGCAAAAAAAAATTGAAATAGATCCCTATCTTACACTATACACAAAAATCAACTCAAAATGGTTTAAAGACTTAAATATAATATCTGAAATCATAAAATTTCTAGAAGAAAACATAAAGATAAAGCTCCTTCACACTGACCTTGGCAATAATTTTTGGATATGACACCAAAACCATAGGCAAAAATAGACAAATGGAATTATATTAAACTAAAAAGACTTTTGTGAAGCAAAGGGAACAATCAGAAATTAAAAGGCAACCTACAGAATGGGAGAAAGTATTTGCAAACCATGTTTCTGATAAAGGGTTAATATCCAAAATTTATATGAAACTCATACAACCAAGTAGCACCAAAAAATCAAATAATCTGATTTAAAAATGGGCAAACAGAACCTGAATAGATATTTTTCCAAAGAAGACATAACAAAAGACCAACAGTTACATGAAAAGATGCTCAACTTCACTAATCATCAGGGAAATGCAAATCAAACTCACAGTGAGATATTACCACATCCTTGTTAGGATAGCTATTATCAAAAAGACAAGAGCTAACAAATATTGGCAAGGTCATGGAAAAAAGGGAACTCCTCAGCAATATTGATAAGAATGTAAATTGGTGTAGCTATTACAGAAAACATTATGAAAATTCCTCAATAAAACAAATTTAAAATGGAACTATCCTATGATCCAGCGATCCCATTTCTGGGTACATATATCCAAATAAAATAAAATCAGTGCCTCCATAAGGTATCTGAACTCCTATATTCACTGTAGCATTATTCACAATAGCAAAGATACAGAAACATGCTGTGCACTTTAAATATACACAATTTTGTCAATTTTTCTGATGTGGCTTGGGAATAAAGAAAAAATATAGATATGTAAAATAAAATCCCCAGATAAAATTATCACTTAACATTAAGAAATTAAAGTAGTTCAAGATTAAATTATATTTATCATTAATGATGACAGAAAAGATATCACAACATGTATCTCCTTTATGCATTATTATGGAAAGTTTCACACATAAAGTAGAGAGAATCATACAATAAATCCATCAGCAACTTCCATAATTATTTATTCAGACAGTCTTCTTTCCACTACATTTATTTTTCAGTTAAAACTATTATATGACTCAGAGGTCCAAGATGGCGGAGGAATAGAAGATCTGAATTTCGTCTGTTCCCAGGAATTCAGCTAGATAGTTATCAAACCATTCTGAACATGTACAAACTCAATAGGAGATCAAAGAAAAGAATAGCAGCAATTATATGAACAGAAAAATGACCACTTTCTGGAAGGTAAGACATACTTTGAGTGAATCTGGGGCAATATATGGGAAGACAGACTGTGAGGGGGAGGGAGACTCCATCAGCCGGCTCCTGTCAAGCAACAGAGCAGTGGAGCACAAAATTGGAACTTTCAGAAGTCTGCTCCACTGAGGGACATCACTCCAGTGGCTAATCAGGGGTGGAACCCTTGCTGGAACAGTGTTGTCTCAGGACTCTAGGGGTCACAGAAAGGGGGGCCCGAGTGTGGCAGAGCTCCCAGTTTTGGAGCAGAGAAGCCAGTCACAACCAGTGAGCAGAGGAGTGGGTTGCCAGCTCAGGGTTGCCATAAACTATGATCTGCAGCACCACTGGACCACTAGTCTTTGAGCAGGGACCCAAAAAGTGGCAGATCTGGGGAGACTCCCCTTCCTCCCCCTGGGAGGAGGAGCACAGGAGCACACCACAGGATCCCACCTCAGGAATGTGCTAGAATTGGAGACTCCAAATGGGATCTTGAGCCTAAGAGAAATTCTCGGTCACAGGCCAGGTGAGTAGAGAGTGTAGCCGGAGACCAGGGAGACAGGAATGATTCACTGTTTTTCCCTGAGGGCTTACTGAGGAGAGGGGCCAAGCACTCAGCTCAGAGACTGGGAGGCAGCCATTTTCTTTTTCTTTTCTTTTTTTTTTTTTTCAGCATAACAGTATTCCTTGTTTTTGCACCACACCCAGTGCTCCATGCAATCCGTGCCCTCTCTAATACCCACCACCTGGTTCCCCCAACCTCCCACCTCCCACCACTTCAAACCCCTCAGATTGTTTTTCAGAGTCCATAGTCTCTCATGGTTCACCTCCCCTTCCATTCATTCTCATCCTCTAAAGCTGCACAGAAAGCCTTCAGAGAACAAAAGCCACATATAGCTAACCAGAGCAGATTACTTAGCCTGGTCCCTCACAGTGCAACTCCACCTGGGGAAAAGACACCTGAGAATTAATGCAACAGGCCCCTCCCCCAGGAGATCAACAAGAACATCCAGTCAAGACCAAGTTTACTGATCAATGAGAACTGCAAATCTCCAGCCATAGCGGAATACAGCACATAGAATTCATGGGGTTTTTCCCCATGATTCTTTAGTCTTTCAAAGTTAATTTTTTTCATTTTCTATTTCTTTTTCTTTAATTTTTCTCTCCTTTTTTTTAAGATTGTATTTATTTATTTGAGAGAGAGAGAGAATGAGATAGAGAGAGAGCATGAGAGGGGGGAGGTCAGAGGGAGAAGCAGACTCCCTGCTGAGCAAGGAGTCTGATGCAGGACCTGATCCCAGGACTCCAGGATCATGACCTGAACCAAAAGCAGTTGCTTAACCAACTGAGCCACCCAGGTGCCCCTTTTCTTTCCTTTTTCAACCAACTTTTTATTAATTCCTTTTTTAAAATCTTTTTTTAAAAATGTTCATTTTTACAGTCATATTCTATCCCTTCATTGTATTTAACTTTATTTGTGTGTGTGTATATATATATTTTTTTTTCTTCCTTTCTTTAAAATTTTGGGATGCAGATTCATATAACAGACCAAAATATACCCTAAATCTAGTGTATGGCTTTGTTCTAGTAACCTGCCTGATCACATTCTCTCATTATTTTTTAATCTTTCTCCTTTCTTTTTTCAATCAACTTCTTATCAATTCCTTTTTTAAAAAACTTTTTTAATTTTCATTTTTATAGTCATAGTCATCCCTTCATCATATTTACCCTCATTTTTGTATATATGTAAGTTTTCCTTTCTTTAAAATTTTGGGTGACAGTTTCTTCTAATAGACCAAAATACATGCACAGTCTAGTGTGTGGCTCTGTTCTATTCACCAACCTGATCATATTCTTTTTCCCCACCCCCACCTCAAGTTTCAGGTCTTCTCTGATTAATTTAGCAAATATTTTTCTGGGGTCAATGTTACCCTTTTAGCATTTTGTTCTCTCATTCATCTATTCTTCTCTCAACAAAATGACAACATGTAAAAACTCACCTCAAAAAAATAGAAAAAAATAGAAAAAGAGGTAGTACCAATTGCCAGAGACCTAATCAATATGGACATTAGTAAGATGTTGGAACTAGAGTTCAAAATAACTATTATAAAGATGCTAGCTGGGCTTGAAAAAAAGCACAGAATATACTAGAAAATCCCTTTCTGGAGAACGAAAATCTAACTAAGTTGAAATCAAAAAGTCTTTTAATGAGGTGCAATAAAAAATGGAGGCTCTTACTGTTAGGATAAATGAGGCAGAAGAGAGCATTAGTGACACAGACCACATGATGGAGAAAAAAAGAAGCTGAGAAATGGAGAGATAAACAAGTATTGGATCACGAGGGGAGAATTCAAGAGATAAGTGTTCTCATAAAGCAAAATAATATTAGCATAATTAGGATTCCAGAAAAAGAAGAGAGAGGGGTAGGAGTTATACTGGAGCAAATTATAGCAGAGAACTTCCCTAATTTGCAGAAGGAAACAGCATCAAAATCCAGGAGGCACAGAGAACCCCCCTCAAAATCAATAAAAATGGGCAAATACCCTGACATCTAATAGTAAAACTTACAAATCTCAGAGACAAAAAGAAAATCCTAAAAGCAACTTGGGACAAGAGGTCTGTAACCTACAATGATAAAAACATTAGATTGGCAGCAGACCTATCCACAGAGACCTGGCAGGCCAGAAAGGACTGGCATGATATATTCAGGGTACTAAACAAGAAAAATATGCAGCCAAGAATGCTATATCCAGCTAGGCTACCACTGAAAATAGAAGGAGAGATAAAAAGCTTCCAAGACAAACAAAAACTAAAAGAATTTGCAATCACCAAACCAGCCCTACAGGAAATATTGAAAGGGTTGCTCTAAGCAAAGAGAAAGCCTAAAAGTAACATAGCCAGAAAGGAATAGAGACAATACACAGTAACAGTCACCTTACAGGCAATACAATGGCACGAAATTCATATCTTCCAATAGTTATCCTGAATGTAAATGGGCTAAATGCCCCAATCAAAAGACATAAGGTATCAGGCTGGATAAACAAAAACAAAAACAAAACAAGACCCATCGATATGCTGTCTGCAAGAGACTCGTTTTAGACCCAAAGACACCCCATATTTAAAGTGAGGGGGTAGAAAACCATTTACCTACACTGTTGGTGGGAATGCAAGCTGGTGCAGCCACTCTGGAAAACAGGATGAGGTTCCTCAAAAAGTTGAAAATAGAGTTACCCTACAACCCAGCAATAGCACTACCGGGTATATACCCCAAAGATACAGATGTAGTGAAAAGAAGGGGGCACCTGAACCCCAATATTTATAGCATCAATGTCCATAATAGCTAACCTATGGAAAGAGCCTAGATGTCCGTTGACAGATGAATGGATAAAGAAGATGCGATGTGTATGTATATACAATGGAATATTACATGACCATCAAAAAATGAAATCTTGCCATTTGCAATGATGTGGATGGAAATAGAGGGTATTATGCTAAGCAAAATAAGTCAGAGAAAGACAATTATCATATGATCTCACTGATATGTGGAATTTGAGAAACAAGGCAGAGGATCATGGGGGATGAGACGAAAAAATGAAATGGGATGAAACCAGAGAGGGAGACAAACCATAACAGACTCAGTCTCAGGAAACAAACTGAGGGTTGCTGGAGCGGAGGGAGGTGGGAGGGGTGGGGTGGCTGGGTGATGGACATTAGGGAGGGTATGTGCTGTGGTGAGTACTGTGAATTATGTAAGACTGATGAATCACAGACCTGTACCCCTGAAACAAATAATACATTTTATGTTAATAAAAAATTTTTTAATTTTTTATTAAAAATCTTTCTAAAAAACTATTATATGAAGAACAAAGTAAAACCATAAAAAAAAAGTCTTGATTCAGGTAAAAACCAGTCATACAAAATCCTACTCTCTGTCATATTTGTATTCCAATTTCAAAAAAAAAAAAAAATCTGTAAACTCTGAACTGTTACTTTTTAAATCTTTAGATAAGCATAAATGGGATACCTAGGGAACATAATGGGAAACAATATTAAGGCAACATTCTCTATGCAAAAATACAGATATTAATATCAAGAATTAGGAGTGAGGGGCGCCTGGGTGCCTAAGTGGGTTAAAGCCTCTGCCTTCGGCTCAGGTCATGATCCCAGGGTGCTGCGATCGAGCCCCGCATCGGGCTCTCTGCTCAGCAGGGAGCCTGCTTCCTCCTCTCTCTCTCTCTGCCTGCCTCTCTGCCTACTTGTGATCTCTGTCTGTCAAATAAATAAATAAAATCTTGAAAAAAAAAAGAATTAGGAATGAATTTACATTCCAGAGCATGTAGTTTACAACTATAAAGGGCACCCTACACCAGGCTTCCAGTATTCCACAAAATAGTTTTTTTTTTTAATTTTTATTTTTTTCAGCATAACAGTATTCATTATTTTTGCACCACACCCAGTGCTCCATGCAATCCGTGCCCTCTACAATACCCACCACCTGGTGCCCCCAACCTCCCACCCCCCACCCCTTCAAAATTCTCAGATCGTTTTTCAGAGTCCATAGTCTCTCATGGTTCACCTCCCCTTCCAATTTCCCTCAACTCCCTTCTCCTCTCCATCTCCCCTTGTCCTCCACAAAATAGTTTTTAACACAACGGTATCACCAGCATTAAACTGGCCCCCTGGAGCAGAGATAAGCTCCACCATAAGATAGGAACGCTGGGTTCCGTGAACCACCTGTTATCTCAACAGGAAGTCAAGAGAAGGAATTAAGTTTCAGTCCACTCTCAGTGAGGAAAAAACTCAGGTGCTCAGGAATCTGGGCCAGGAGCCCAAATCCCTCAAATGGGACAAATCGAGGACCCTCACCATGAGCACAACTCTAAAGGGAGTCTTCTAAATAAAGGCCTGCAGGAAAATATGCTCAGAAAAACAAACAACTTGCTAAATAAAAGTTTACCATAATAGAGGCCTTGTGATACAAATTCTTTTGTTCAGTTTACAACAAAGAGGAGGCATAAATACCTCATTACTTTAAATTACAACTTCCAAATACTTCTTTTATATATATTTTTTAAAGATTTTTATTTATTTATTTGAGATAGAGAGTGAGAGAGAGCATGAGAGGGGAGAAGGTCAGAGAAAAAAGCAACCAGACTCCCCACGGAGCTGGGAGCCCGACGTGGGGCTCAATCCCAGAACTCTGGGATCACGACCTGAGCCGAAGGCAGTTGTTTAACCAACTGAGCCACCCAGGTGCCCCCAAGTACTTCTTTTAAAGAGAAACAGGGGCACCTGAGTGGCTGAGTCAGTTAAGGATCCAACTCTTGATTTTGCTCAGGTCATAATCTCAGGATGCTCAGATAGAGCCAGGCATCAGGCTCTGCATTGGGCGTGGAGCCTGCTTAAGATTCTATCTCTCCGGGTTCCTGGGTGGCTCAGTGGGTTGAAGCCTCTGCCTTCGGCTCAGGTCATGATCTCAGGGTCCTGGGATCAAGCCCTGCATTGGACTCTCTGCTCAGCCAGGAGACTGCTTCCCTCCCTCTCTCTCTGCCTGCTTCTCTGCCTACTTGTGATCTCTGTCTGTCAAATAAATAAATAAAATATTTAAAAAAAAAAAAAGATTCTATCTCTCCCTCTGCCCTTCCCTGCAACTCAAGTGTGCACATACTCTCTATCTCTCTCAAAAATAATTTAATTTTTTAAAAATAAAGAGAAATATAGTCATTCTTATGGAGGTAGTATGGCATAGTAAATAAGGATGAGTTTCAGGATTGAAAAAGCCTGGATTCAAATTATCCCTGTGTAAACTACTAAATCTTCAACAATTTATCTGATTTCCCTGGTCCTCCATGTCCTCATCTGTAAAATGGCAATATTCACATTTATCACATAGATTTCTTATGGGGATTCTATTTGATAAGACAGCATAACCAAAGCACATTTTACATTGAGAGCTAAATACACTTCATTAATAAATATGCATTAATTAATATACTAATAACATAGTAGCTTACCCTTTCCACAACATACTGAGAATAACAAAAAGAAGGTTGCCTTTGGGGTTATGGACATTGGGGAGGGTATGTGCTATGGTGAGTGCTGTGAAGTGTGTAAACCTGGTGAAGTGTGTAAACCTGGTGTCCTGGGGTTATGGACATTGGGGAGGGTATGTGCTATGGTGAGTGCTGTGAAGTGTGTAAACCTGGTGTACCCCTGGGGATAAAAATATATTATATGTTTATAAAAAATAAAAAATAAAAAAAAGAAGGTTGCCTTAAGGTATGTTGAATTGATAAGAATAAATATTCAAAGCACTGTAATTATTTTGTTAAAAACATTAAAATTGGAAGTTTTTGTACTTGGAAACTTGCATTTGTTCATTTTAGAGAAGAAGCTAACAATAATATATATATATATAATTATATATGTGGTATATATATAATATACACACACACACATATATATAATACACACACACACACACACACACATACTGATGAGGGATAGAAGTAGAAAAATGTCCATCTTTAGCCTGGAAGGATGACCTACAGCCTGCAGTTTCTATAAAGATCAAATATGTGCTGGTTGCCACATTCTTTTCTTTTTTTTTTTTTAAAGATTTTTATTTATTTATTTGACAGACAGAGATCACAATAGGCAGAGAGGCAGGCAGAGAGAGAGGAGGAAGCAGGCTCCCTGCTGAGCAGAGAGCCCGATTCGGGGCTCGATCCCAGGACCCTGGGATCATGACCTGAGCCGAAGGCAGAGGCTTTAACCCACTGAGCCACCCAGGCGCCCCTGGTTGCCACATTCTTAAAGGGTCTCATGACTGCCTACACATCTCACTGGCAGTTTGTATCAAAATGAATGATAAGTACCAGAGAAATCTTGCGAAACTATTTTATAAGTAGAAATTCTAAGAAGACATTTATGATCTAATACTCCCTGCACATCCCCTCCCCCTTGAACACTAAGCATATAACCACCAGCTTCATACAGCAAAAAGTGCAGCTCTTTTTGCCCATGGGTCCTCTCCCCGTGCTACTTAAATAAACTTACTAAGTTGCACCATACAACCTCCCAAGAATTCTTTCTTGACCATTGTACTTGACCATCCTGCAACAGTATTAGTCAAAAATCGTTCCACCTTTTCATCTTACACTTAACCTTAACTATTTGAATATTGACTATTGGGACAACCACCAAATATCTCTGACAATAAATAGAAAGTTTTAAAGCAGGGAACTGATATTATCAAATGGTATTTCGTAAAGCTTACTCTGTTGGCAATGTGAAGAGTGATTTATTAATAATTTAATAAAGAGCTGGAAAAAAATGGTAAGCACGGGATCCGGGTACTTCTTTTTAATTTTATTCTAGCTTTACAATTCCAAAACCAGCATGATCAAAATCCAGATTAAAGAGAAAATATCTAAGCATGTCAGTTCTATTGTATGTTCAAGTAATGGGGTGAGGAAAATTAAGGAGGTTATGAAAAATCAGAGAGGAACACTATACATACATTCATTATTTCCCTCCCTTTCTCCTCTCTCTATCAATCTATCTCTTCTCTCTCTCTTCCCTCCCACCCCCTTACTCATTCATTTTAAGGAGCAACCCCGCCATCTTGTGGCTTTTATGAACATTGACTATAAAGCAAAACTTGCATTCCTAGACGTACAAGCCAAACTGTGAGGAAAAGAAACTAAAGGGAAAAGATTTCTTCTTTTAATATTTGCCCTGAATACCAGATGATCTGGCCTTCCCGCTCCTGGCTTCACTCACCTTTCTTCTTAATCGTGTCTAACTGTGTTTTCTTTTTCTTCTTAACTCTGAGTGCTTAGAAAGCAGGAACTCCCACTGGTGCTTTTGCTTTCTATGACTCCTATGACACCTCCCACAGTGCTCAACACACTATCAAAGGTTAACTTTCTGACGGCCAAACAGGCCTTTGACAAACTGGCGGGAGAAGCTATGAACTTTCCCCAGAAGAAAATAACTGAACATATTTCAAATCCCATTCATGCAGCCCTGGTGAAGAGGCAGGTCAAGGGCCCTCAGCAAGCAAATCCCTGCTTGTCTCTGTCCACGCCAGGCCCACAGCACCTCCATGATCAGCGTAACTCTCCTGAGGCGGATCAGTTCAAGGACAGCTGTGAGGCTTCCAAGCAACTGAGAGCTCCCGCCTGGGGATTTGGCTTGATCATAAAAAAGAAAAGAGGGAACAAAATAAAGCATCGCTCACAGCCTCTATCATTAGCCTCCTGCTTCTGGTCTCCCTCCCTCATGCTCGCCTCTTGAGATCATAGTGATCTCCCGAAAATCTAAATCAGAGTGTCCTATTGTCCTGCCTAGTGCTTTCTACGGGCTTTCCAAGTCACCCAGAGTAAATCCAAACTCCATATCCTTGTGTCTTAGTCATTTTCTGCTCTCTGGCCTAATCTCATCAATTTTCCCACTGCCCTCTATCGTGGGTCCTACTGGTCTTCTTGCTGTTCTCTGAATACACCCATAGCTTCCTTATTTCCATCCTGGAGACTGTGCACGACCTAGAATGGTCTTTCTTCCAATCTTCACATGGCTGGCTACTACTGATTATGTGATCCTGAACACACCTTCCCTGACCACCCAATCCAACAGAGGCTTCTAAGAACTCCTTAGCATTTTATCATATTTTCATTCTCTCTAAAGTAGCTATCACTATCTGATATTTAACTTTTCAGATGAATATATATATGTCTCTCCTCTAGAATGTTAGCTGTGATAGGGGTGTATGTTCTCTGTGATATCTTCAGCACCTAGAATAAGGTCTACCAGTATCTCAGTAAATGTGTATTAACAGATGAATGAATATTAATAAATAAGCTAGGGAAAATGAAATAACACTTATCTTCTACTGGCTAAAAAACAAAGATGAAACTGTACTTCCTCTAGTAATACCTGAATTAACCTGGTTGGGGCTTGGGCAGAAGAACCATATGGGAAGGTCCAGGCAACTAAATTCCCCAGGTTCAACTGCCAACATTCCCCAGGAGTCCATACATCTTTGGTCCCCTCTCATCTTCCCCAGTCATTTTCTCTAATGACTTTCATCCTTACCGCAGCTCCAAACAAGATACTGGCAACCCCCTATCTAGAATAATAATGACTATGTATCAGGTCATTACATATTAGACACTGGTATATGTTTGTCCACAAGATCATTTAATTCACATAAAAACCTTACCAGTTAGGTACCATTTATCGCCCTTTTTACAGCTATAAAATCTGAAGCTTAGAAAGGTTGAGTGGCTTATCCAAGGCCCCATGGATAGGAAGTGCAGAGCTAAGATTTTAACCCAAGTCTGAATCCCTATATATCTAGAGGTGTTTGCTTGTGTGTGTACAGACACCCCCACCAAAAAAATCCAAGGTACCACAAGTTAAAGATACCCTAATCAGAAAGTATCATTCCACCTCAGTCACCCCCACAGGCCATCGATCCAGACTGCTCCCTCTCCCACATTCACGTCACTGACACACACATCTGCACACCCACACATCTGCTCAACCCAGAAACCGAAGAGGCATCCTGGACTCTTTTCTCTCAGCTCCTGCCCATATCCAGCTGGTCACAAATTCCTTCAGCTCCTGCCCATATCCAATCAGTCACAAAGCACCAGTTCAGGTAGTAATGGGCTGAAAGGTTGAATCAAGAAGTAGGCAGTAAGCAAGATTAATCCCAGGGTTACAAGGACCTTATACGTAGCTATCAGGAGAGGATACTGGGGTGGCCCCCTCTGAGGTTCATTCTTTTCCAGCAGCTGTCGGATAAATTTTCAATTGCTTTCTCTGACATGCCACAGTGATGGCCTGTTTGTGTCACCAAATCAACAGTCTCTGAAAGTTTGTCATAAATGCTGAGGTCACTGGCGGCGAGATCCATGTCCCTCAATATCCTAACTCTCAAATCCATCTAACCCCTCATGTCTTGGGAGAGCTTCCTTACTGGTCCCCCGTCTCAGTTTATTGTTCACATGGCTACAGATATGTAATTGTTCACATGGCTACAAATATGTAATTATGATCAATTCATTTCCTTTATTAAATTCTTATTAAATTGCCCTACAGGATAAAAATTCCTTAATATGACAGACTGAGTCTTTTGTGACCTGGCCCCTAACTACTCCATATATCTTGTCTCCTGTCACTCCTCCAAAGCAACTCATACTTGGTATAGCTGTTTTCCAATTATTCAAGGCTTTTTCATTCCTCTGGGCCTCTGTATGTACCCCACCCACCTCCCCCATCTGTCTAGTAAAGATACTCTTCCTCAAGATACAGACTTAGTTGATAATGGGCTAGTAAGGACAATAAAGAAGGAGGTTTCAAAGAGGACTACTATCTATCCTGTTAATGAACCCAAAAACAAAACAGAAGTGTGATGGACTCTGAAAAACAATCTGAAGGGTTTGAAGAGGTGGGGGGGTGGGAGGTTGGGGGAACCAGGTGGTGGGTATTGTAGAGGGCACGGACTGCATGGAGCACTGGGTGTGGTACAAAAACAATGAATACTGTTATGCTGAAAATAAATTTAAAAAAAATGAAAAAAAAAAAAAGCTAATACCATGCTATTCACTAGATAGGTAATATGACTATTTCAGCAATTACAGAAACTCCAGCAATAGATTATTTACCTGAAAGAAGATCAGAAGGCAATAAAATATTTTACAATAAATAAAGTATCCTTCAAAATACATATAAATACAGTTGACTTTGGACAGCACAAGTTTGAACCACGCAGGTCCATCTAGATGCAGATTTTTTCTAATATAGCACAGTACTGTAAATATATTTTCTCTTCCTTATGATTTTCTTAATAAAACTTTCTTTTTTCTAACTTGCTTTAAGAATACAGTACATAATATATATGAACATATGAAATATGTGCTCATTGATTGTTTAAGTTATTGGAAAGGTTTCCAGTCAACAGTAGGCTAGTAGTAGTTAAGTTTGGGGGTCCAAAAGTTTTATACAGAGTTTCAACTGCATGAATTTCAACACCTCTAACCCCCACATTTTCAAGATCCACTGAATCTGGACTTCGTTTCTTTCTTTGCTCATTTTCTCGTGTATAAAGTGTTTCTGAATCTATAATGATAGATTATGAACTACTAATGGATTTTATTTTTTTAAAGATTTTATTTATTTACTTGACAGAGGTCACAAGTAGGCAAAGAGGCAGGTAGAGAGAGAGAGGGAGGGAAGCAGGCTCCCCACTAAGCAGACAGCCCAATGTGGGGCTCGATCCCAGGGCCCTGTGATCATGACCCAAGCCGAAGGCAGAGGCTTAACCCACTGAGCCACCCAGGCGCCCCTGGATTTTTTTTTTTTTATATATATATATATATTTTTTTTATCTGTCCCCTGGGAAGGTCTAGAGCCAGAAACTAACCCAGTGGCAATGAGCATTCCTCCATCCAGACTGCGGTCTCTAAACGCCATTTCCTACAAAAAGGAACTAGGATTACATGGAGAAATTGTTGATTCCAGGATGGGGCAGGAAACATACAAAATCCACCTAGAATATCTTGTTATACCAGAAATCAAGGAAGCTATCAAAGACTACTGGTCATGTCAAAAAAATGCAGAACCCACACCTGAAAAGGCCCACAATAGCCAAAAATGAAATCATTTTGAGTATGAATAAAAATAATAGCTTCAATGGACTGAAACACATCAAATATGTTAGATTCTGAAAAGCCATATGATATTTTTTTAAGTCATCAGTCACCCTTGGAGGATAAGAGGAAATAATTTCATTATTAAGACAACTAAATAAAGGGAAAGAATTTACATGCATCTTGCCTTTATTAATCCAAGCTAATCACATAGTTGATGAGAGGCTATCCTTTTATATAAATTTTCCAACCAACGTATGAGGAACCAATGGCAGAATTAGGATGTTATCATTTTCTAATTTCTAATGAATTAATAGATCTTGGCAATCATCATCAATGGCTACTAACATCACAAAGAGAGCAAGAGCCAGCCTTTATCTGCCTCCTAGTGGAACTACACATCACCTTCTATGAAATTTTTTTTTTTTTAAGATTTTATTTGTTTGACAGAGAAAGAGATAGCCAGAGAGGGAATACAAACAGGAGAAGTGAGAGAGGGAGAAGCAGGCTCCCTGGGGCTCGATCCCAGGACCTTGGGATCATAACCTGAGCTGAACGCAGATGCTTAATGACTGAGCGACCCAGGCATCCCGTATGAAGTAGTCTTAACAACAACAACAACAAAAAATCAAACCAAAATCTGAGCAAGTCTACAGATGTCAATTTTTAAAGAACAACAACAACAAAATTAAACAAATGGGAATATAATCAGCAAATCCAAACAATTCAACCGACAAACTTATTTTTTAAGCAAATAAATTACAAGAAAAGAGAGACTGAGGAGAAACTATATAAATTAAAGATTTAAGACACGTCAATCAGTTGCAGGGTGCCTGAGCGGCTCAGTCAGTTAAACATCCGCCTTCGGCTCAGGTCATGTTCTCAGGGTCCTGGGCTCAGTGTCCTCACCCCACAACAGGCACCCTGCTCAACTGAGAGTCTGCTTTCTCCCTCCCGCTATCCCTCCTGCCCCAACTCGTGTGCCCTCAATCTCTCAAATAAATAAATAAAATTTTTTTTAAAAAAAGAAAGAAACATAACAATCTGTTGCAATGACTAGACTTCATTTGGATCCCAATTCAAAATAACAAACTGTAAAGTGAAAGTGGGAGAGAATTCGGACAATGTGAACACCAACTGCATACTTAATGATATTAAGGAATTATACTCATTTTTTATATTTTAATCATTTTTTTATTTATTTTCAGCATAACAGTATTCATTGTTTTTTGTACCACACCCAGTGCTCCATGCAGTCCATGCCCTCCACAATACCCACCACCCGGTTCCCCCAACCTCTCACCCCCCCCACCTCTTCAAACCCTTCAGATTGTTTCTCAGAGTCCATAGTCTCTCATTGTTTACCTCCCCTCCCAATTTCCCCCAACGGCCTTCTCCTAACTCCCCATGTCCTCCATGCTATTTTTTTATTTACATGTATTAGGAGTTGCTGCTTTAAAAAGAGTCCTTTTCTTTTGGATATATTCTGCAATATTTAGAAATGAGATGATATAAAATCTGAGATTTGCTTTTAAATAATCAGGAGAAGGAGAATATGTGGGATTATAGACAAAATAAGATTGGCCATGAGATGATTGTACATGTACCTCAAGAACCATTATACTACTCTCTCTACTTTCATGTAACTACATTAAATGTCAAAAAGTAAATTTTTAATGATATGAAAATTTTACTGTGTACATCTTAAAGTACACCAAGGAATATTAAAGCTGAATGGGTCTGGGGCAAAAATTCCTGCTTTACAGACGTGAAAACTGAGGACTACAGAGGTCAAGTAACTTGTCCATGGTCATAAAGCCAATCATTAGCAAACCTAGAACAAACACTCAAGATTTCAGTTTCCCTACCAGGTTCTCCTTCATCTGAATAGGAGAGTTTTATTCCTTTGAAGAATCTTCTGAGCCACTTTCTATTTCATACAATTGATTCAAGAATAATAGTTAACATGTACAGAGCACATGCTGTGTGCTGGGAACTGTGCTGGTGCTTTGTGCCATTTCATCACAGCCTCACAAAAAGTACATGAGGCACTTTAATTACTATTGAGGAAAATGCAATTATGAGAGACTGAGTGCCTCCCCCAAGGTCACATAGCTACTCACCATGAATCTGTAAGTCATCATCAAACTGTGGACCCTCATTACTGTGCAACTACTTTTACAAAATATCTCCATGAGTATCAGTAGTTCATACATTGTTCCAAGACCAAAAATGTGATATAGTAATCATTAGGTCTGCTGTCTCAATAACCTTTGAAATTAGACCCCTCACGCAGCAAAACTGGTTGGCTAATTATACAGCACCTAAAGCATTTAAAATATAATACTAACAAGCATATGTTCCCAGTGAGAAAGGGTAAATAAACTTGTGAGTTAAGCAGTATTATGCAGCAAAAGCATACTAAGAAAATACAAAATTTTAAAAAAAGCTTACACTGGGGTGCCTGGGTGGGTCAGTGGGTTACGCCTCTGCCTTCGGCTCAGGTCATGATCTCAGGGTCCTGGGATCGAGCTCCGCATTGGGCTCTCTGCTCATGGGGGAGCCTGCTTTCCCCTCTCTTTCTGCCTACCTCTCTGCCTACTTGTGATCTCTCTTTCTCTGTCAAATAAATAAATAGAATATTTTTTAAAAGTTTCTTTACACTGATGATACCTGTGTTTATCACAGAATTACCACTTTGTTTCATAATATCCAATTTGATGATGTTAATATATACATGTCTGTTTAAGAATTGTTCCTTAGACTTATCAAACTCAACACCCAAAGAACAAATAATCAATCAAGAGATGGGCAGAGGACATGAACAGACATTTCTGCAAAGAAGACATCCAGATGGCCAACAGACACATGAAAAAGTGCTCCACATCACTCGGCATCAGGGAAATGCAAATCAAAACCACAATGAGATACCACCTCACACCAGTCAGAATGGCTAAAATTAACAAGTCAGGAAATGACAGATGCTGGCAAGGATGCGGAGAAAGGGGAACCCTCCTACACTGTTGGTGGGAATGCAAGCTGGTGCAACCACTTTGTAAAACAGCATGGAGGTTCCTCAAAAAGTTGAAAATAGAGCTACCCTATGACCCAGCAATTGCACTACTGGGTATTTACCCTAAAGAAACAAATGTAGTGATCCGAAGGGGCACATGCACCCAAATGTTTACAGCAGCAATGTCCACAATAGCCAAACTAAGGAAAGAACCTAGATGTCCATCAACAGATGAATGGATAAAGAAGATGTGGTATATATACACAATGGAATACTATGCAGCCATCAAAAGAAATGAAATCTTGCCATTTGCAATGACGTGGTTGGAACTAGAGGGTATTATGCTTAGCGAAATAAGTCAATCGGAGAAAGACAATTATCATATGATCTCCCCGATATGAGGAAGTGGAGATGCAACATAGGGGGTTTGGGGGGGTAGAAAAAGAATAGATGAAACAAGATGGGATCGGGAGGGAGACAAACCATAAGAGACTCTTAATCTCACAAAACAAACTGAGGGTTCCTGGAGGGAGGGGTTAGGGAGAGTGTGGTGGGGTTATGGACGTTGGGGAGGGTATGTGCTATGGTGAGTGCTGTGAAGTGTGTAAACCTGGCGATTCACAGACCTGTACTCCTGGGGCTAATAATACATTATATGTTTATTAAAAAAAATAAAAAATTAAACAAACAAAAAAAAAGAACTGTTCCTTAGGCATAGGTTTTATTTTTCCCAACTAGTTAACATAACAATAAGCACACAGTAAGCACTTAACGTAAACATTTGACACCTGACTGGTGCATATTTTTGATTTTTACAGTATTTCACACATGCCTATGATATTCTTCACATAAACGATCAAAATAAATGTTTTTACAGGACTGACAGGAGTTAGGAATAATTGGATATCAAGATACTGTCTTATCTATAATATACACAATGTTTTTATGGAAAAGTAATTAAAACTTTTTAATACCTCCATCATGAAACTGGAATCTACAATTTCAAAGACTTTCAGGATCACGTCAACTCATCCTGTTAAACGTGACTTTAACTACACTGCAATCATGGACACACACACATACACACACACACACACAAACCAATTATCCTAAATCCCAGAAGACTTATTCAACACTACTATAAACCAAACTTATATAAAGAAAATAAATTGCAAAATTTGTTCTCAAATAAGAATTCAAATATAAGGATGCCTCAGTGGCTCAGTGGGTTAAATATCTGTCTTCAGATCAGGTCATGATCCTAGGGTCCTGGGACTGAGTCTTGCATCAGGCTCCCTGCTCAGCAGGGAGCTTCTTCCTCAGCCTGCTGCTCTCCCTGCTTGCCCTCGCATGCTCTCTCTCTCTCTCTCTCTCTCTCTCGCTCTCTGACAAATAAATAAATAATATCCTTAAAAAAAAAGAATTTAAAAAAAGAACTCAATTTTCATGGGCTGTATTCTAAAGAAATTATATTAGCAGTTATATCTATATCCCAAAAGTCAACATTTTCTATAAGACAAAAGCAGCTCATATTCTGATAAATAACCCCATAAAATCATTAAAGAATAACAGAATTACCATTGCTATGTATTTTTCATTTTCAGGTACAAAATCAAATTTTAAATGTCAGAAACATAAAACATACTCTGTGAGTAGAAAAGAAAATAAAAATTCAGCCAGACTCTCACATAAAACCAATTCCCTATAGCTAGATTCCCACACCCCAAATAGCAGCACTACGTCAGACTGTGAAAGAACATTCTAGGCAAAGAACATAAAAATGTTCAGTACTGACCTCTTTTGAGAGACTAAACACCATCTCAAATCAAATCCAGATAAGTGGATAACTCAACTAAGTAACAAATTAAGAAGAATCACCTTTAGCCTTCTTTCATTGCCAAGAGAAAAATATTCAGTTAAGTGCAGTCTACATCTTTATTTAATAGAGATCAATGAAACAACAGCATAACAGTAATCCAAGGAAGAAAGATATTAAATAAAATCCAGTTATCCTTGAACTGGCCAAAGTTGGGAGCAATTAAAGTCTTTCCAAAACTGCAGACTTCTGGGTAAGCAATGTTTCCTAAACGAGGAAATATGTAGTATTATATATGTGTAAACAACAAATCCAAAACCAGGAAAATAACAAGAAATCAGGACAAAGAGTATATAACATGTAATGGCACTGGTGAAAATCTTCATTTGTAGAATAAACTGAAGGAAGCTTCTAAAAAGTTTGCACTTGAGAGCACATCTAGTGCTCAGACCTTGGTTTTTAAATACCATTCTCTGCTCCATGGAACCAGGGCTCCTTGGAGAATGCTTGATTCCAGGACTAGGACAGGGGAGGAAGAGTGACATAAAACAGGATAAACCTAGAACATCTCATGCCAAAAATTTAGGAAGTGCTCAAAAAATGGTGAGAATATATCAAAAGGACACAAGGGACACCCTGAAGTTATTCCCACTGGCCAAATCTGGGGTAATCCGCACTGAAATAAATAATGATAATAAAGGATTGGAACCGATCGAATAAAACATGAATCCAACACTGATAGAAAGGAAAAGGAAAGCTCTTCCCTTTTGTAAAAAGGGACACTTATAAAAAGTTACACTTGTAAAAAGTTACTCTTATTGGGTTTATAAAAACTGTAGAAAGATGATAGATGATAGAGGCAGTAAGAAGGTTAGAGCAAAAGTATTTTTATATCCTAGTTCACGGAATAATAAGCAATAAGTAATGAGTTCTTTTTGTTTCTATTTCCTTAATTATCTCTTTTTAGTAATGAGTTCTAACACATACCTGAACACCATTTAACTTGCCCCAGGCTTGAGGAAGAAGAGGAAGATAAACAGGAAGAGGAGGGGAAGGCAGCAGCATAGAAGGAGGCATAGCTACCATTTCCTGAACATTTCCTTGTAATAACCCTATACTAACACTTATAATAACCCTAAAATTTAAAGATGAGAAAATTTCACTAGGAAAGGGTAAGTAACTTATCCAAAGCCACATAAGCCGTAAGTGACAGAGCCAACATTTCAACCCATCCACTGTATGGGGGACAACACCCTGCTCTCTTTGCCATGCTTTGATTCGAGCAGTTCCAGCTTTCTCTGCATTAGGCTTCTATATAAGTATTTGAAGAAAAGGCCAAATAACTTTAAAACACTATATTACACTATCCTCCCTCATAATGTTCCTAGATACCTCCCTGAAGCTGCAATGACAGTATCATTGTGAAGACACAAGACCAAGGCTATAAAGCGGTCAGGATGAGCTAAGCCCAGGCAAAACTTCAGGAAGGAAAAGAACACCCACCACGGTGCTCAAACCCAAAGCAGGAACCTGGATAGTCCTTTCATTTCTAGTAAATCAGTTACAACACTTTATTCCACTAATATTGATTTGATAAGTGTCTACTGAATATCTATATGTGTGTATGATACTTGCAAGAAAATCAGTAGCATTTAAGAAAAATGTTACCATTGGAAAACCATTGGTGTCCAATAATGACAGAATCCAACCCAATGTAGCTTCCCCTTTTGCTAAGTACAGTTTCTGGTGCACCCATGGTTGGGCATATGCTAGAAGGGGTGGGAGTAGAGGAAAATGAGAGCAATATGGAATATCTTACTTAACTGGCACTATCATGTTGATCTAGGCTTGGCAGAGGTTAAAAGCCTACTGTTTTCACAGAGTACTTTAATGGCTTCTTCAAACACTCCCCCACTCCATCAGTGTGGGTTTCTCACCTCCAGGGTCTCTTTACACTGGAGAATCTCTCTCTTTTCCAGCTAATCATATATGTTCCCTCCTCAGCACCAGACATCATCAGCACACCACCAGCTTCCTTCTGCCCTCTTGGACAGGATCTAAAGCAGTCACACGGTGTTTTTCTCTTTCTCACTCTGATCCACAGGAAGTATTGGCAAGACCACAGTGGCTCCCAAACCGCAGCTCTCCAGACATCCTCTGTCTCCCTAAATATCTCAGGCATGAATCACTATCAATCCACTTATCTACCAAGCTCAAGGGAACAAACACCAAATCCTCCCAGAGGTCCCATCTAAGGTCCTTTCCTTTGGTTTAAGATTGTAAATTAGCAGAACTATTTCTTTTGAAACTGCAAGTGTTGGATTAAAAATTTTTTAATTTAAAAATGATCATGGAAATGCACCAAAATCATATACAGTTATCTCAGGGTGGTAGCATAGTAACTCATAATTATTTTCTTTTTTATAGTCCTCTATTTTCAGAATTTCCCACAATAAACATTTGTCCCTGTTGTGACTGACAAAAAGCAGTAACAAATATTTTAACTAAAGAAAAACATAGATAATGTAAATATCTGGTTTATTCTACAATTAGATGTTCCATGAACAAGAGTTTCAAAGCATACTTCCCAATATTAAAGGAAAACTGCTTTTTTTTTTCCTAACTGCATGGCAAATGTCAAGAAGAAATCTAACAATACTCATCTACGGTATCTCCACTAATGATAAAGACATTGACTCAAAAAAAGAAAAAAAATTACAAGTTATTGTATTCCCTCTATAAAACTGGTTTTATGTCAATAAATGTATCTTCCTCATTGTTTGAATTAAACTCACATCAAGATGAATTACATTTTGGGGGCACCTGGGTGGCTGTCGGCTAATTATCTGCCTTTGGCTCAGGTCATGATCCCAGGGTCCTGGGATCGAGCCCCACATCGGCCTCCTTGCTCAGCAAGAGTCTGCTTCTCCCTCTCCCACTCCCCCTGCTTGTACTCTCTCTCTCTCTGTCAAATAAATAAAGTCTTTAAAAAAAAAAAAGATGAATTACATTTCCTTTCAAGTATCCAAACAAGGGCAAAGAAAGATGATTCCAAACATTTTGTGTCAGGGACAGTCCAACCAGGTTCAACATTTTACTGCGGATAAGCCAAAAATAAATAATTTCGAATTTGCCACGCTAGAATAAGAAACTAAGGTGAGGCTAACATTATTTTGTAGGAAATAAGTATTTCTATTTATTTATGGAACTGTGCCAGGAATAGAAAACTTCTCAAATTATATGAGAAATCACTGCATAAAACGTATTCTCTGTTGCAGCCCTCAGTTAAATATCCTTGATGAAGTGATTACAGACTTTCAGATTTTGTCATTTCCACATGCAACTTCCATTAAGCAGCTCGTTCCTCCATCATCACTCAGGGACTATCACCGCCTGATGGTCTGATAGCCTAAAAGTACTTGGTAACAGACTTATCACAAAGTTGGGAACCAATGCCAAGCTTCCTCCTGATACAGTCAAGTTCCAAAGCCAGCTTTATGTTTTTAATTAATACTATCTTTGCACCAGATGTAAATAAACATCTGGAGCACTCTGGGAATATCATTAGAGCCAGATGAAGTATCAGGGTTCTTCTGACTTCTGAGTTAACATGGCAGGAGACAGCCAGGCCAATATGCTTTCTCTCAACATCCCATCAAAATACCTAGAGAAATATAGTAAAGATCAAAACCTGGGGGTGGGGGGCAGGGATGGAGCCCAGTGGAGGTGGGGTAGGAAGAAAGAAAAAAACTTCGAAGGGAAGATAACATCACCAACAATGTCAGGTGCAGACTTTCCAAAGCACATTCTCGAGCAATACATCACATGCATACTATTCTGAACCAGAACCATACAGGCCACCTTCAAACAAAGAGGGGGAAAGAAAGTTTTTTTCCCCCACATGTTCCTATGCTAACAAAAACCAGCCAGAGATTAGGGTAGACTTCCTTATCTTTACAAGGTCCTAATTAAGTAATTGATACTTTTTATGAGACAGTGAACAGAAAATTAAGAATTCTAAGGAAAATAGTTTGGTCAAAGGCATTTCTTTTTAATAAGGTCCCTTTTAATTTCTACATTGTTATTATCTGCAGTGGTTTCTTTCAGTCCTTTGCAGATAAGAACTTTTTAATTTTTTGCTTTTGTTTTATTGTGTCTGCTTGATGTTTGCTTCAAGCATGCAAACAGCAGTCACCACCCCCTACAACCAGCATAACTGGTGTAGAAAGGCTGACCCAAGGAAAATCTCTACAGACATGGCCTGGTCCCTGCCTCTCAAAGAGACAAGGTGACCTGATGTTTATAATTGTGATGACTAATCATCCAGTGACAATAAATGAGTGATATCCAATTATAAACATTTTTTTTTTCTCATTTGGAGCATTGGAAGCCAGGTTTCCTCTGTTCTGGAATAGAAAAATTACTACCACAAAGTACTAATAGCATAGTAACATAGTTCCCTGAACAGTAAAATAAGCATCTCTTGGGCGCCTGGGTGGCTCAGTGGGTTAAGCCGCTGCCTTCGGCTCGGGTCATGATCTCAGGGTCCTGGGATCGAGTCCCACGTCGGGCTCTCTGCTCAGCGGGAGGCCTGCTTCCCTCTCTCTCTCTCTCTCTGCCTTCCTCTCCGTCTACTTGTGATCTCTCTCTGTCAGATAAATAAATAAAATCTTAAAAAAAAAAAAATAAGCATCTCTTGCTTTCATCCCTTTCCTTTAAATTGTGTGAACTGTCCTCTTGGAATGAAACTCCCTAACCATGCAGGACCTACTCGAGGGACACTAGTGACAGTTTTTCAAGGCCATCTATTTCCAGAAGGATTACAACATAGCAAGTGACTCTGTCCACAAATGCAAGATTTTCCAAGAGTACCCTGGCACAGTCAGTAATTCTAGAATCCATAAACTGCATAAAAACAGAAGATTTCCAGAACCAGAATTTGGGCCCACCATCAGTTCCATTCACTTTTCTGTTTCTATAACCATTCAAATTCCAACAAATTCCTAGTACAAAACAGAGGAGAAACTGCATAAGGATTGTAGACGAGCAGGATACCGGGATGCTTTGATACTGAAGCAAAAGCACTGTGAGCAGGAGTGAAGACAAGAGTAACTCTGGAAGCAACACAGAGTTGGGAATTTGGCTGGGGATGGAGTAGGAGGGGACTTCACGCGATATCTGTGGCCCTAGCTTCATCATAGGATCAGGCTACAAAAGCAAGAGACTAAAAACCACAGCGCAGCAAACCTCTAGCTAATTTCAGATATGGATTCCATGAATAATCAGCCATGCGACCTAGTGTTGAGAGAGGGGAGGCACCAGCAACCTAGTGGAGAGAACAGAAGAGAACACTCCACCAGCAACATCCTTGCACATGGCCTCCCCAGGGGCCCGTCATCCTTCTCCCCTCCTTACAGAAAGAGGGTACAGATAAATTACAATACCCTTCTGAGGCGGGTTTAGCCAGTTTGTCCCTTTATGCTTCCTTTTTTATTTAAGTACAATTGACATGCAATGTTATATTAGTTTCAGATGTATAACAGAGTGATTTAACAATTCTGTACATTATTCAGTGGTCACTAGGGTAAGTGTAGTCACCATCTGTCACCATGCAACGTAATTACAGAATTATTGACGATGTTCTCTATACTGTACTTTTCATTCCAGTGAGTTATGTACTTTATAACTGCAAGTTTGTACCTCTGAATCCTTTTTTATCTGTTTTGTCCATCCCCCACCCACCTCCCTTCATGCTTTCTTGCAAGCTATCTGTATGTCTGCACCAAGAAAAGAAAATGAAAAAAATTTTTAAAGTTTTATTTCCCAAAACAAGTAAAAGAAGTAGAACAGGGCTTTCCTATGAGGAAAATTATAAGTAAATTTCAGTTTTGATCCAATATCTCTCTCCTACTAAAGAAAATTAGAGCCAGCTCTTCCTAAAAGATCTGGCCTGTGGGTTGCAGTCACCTACCTCTACTTACGAATGAAGAAACAGCCATTCCAAAATCCAGAGCCATTCAAAATATAAAAGTTCCAAACCCTCAGCTTATTCTAAATATTATCTGCATTTGATAAGAAATAAATGACACACAAAACTCTTAGACCAGTTCCTGTTTGTTGGTATCCTAAAAGTTCTGAATCATTATAGCTAAAAATACCAACACATGATATAGCCCAGGAAAAGGGAGACATCACTAATTTTGATTGACTCTAAAATATCTGCCCATGCTAGAAATTTTGGGGATCTTTTTCAGTCCTTTACCTCATTCCCCACATCATCAAGGCCTATCAATTTGACACGTGGGTTACCTCCTAGATTACACATTCCCTCATCTCCATACAGCCTTTCCACTTTAAGTCTCAGTGTAGACCCAAGATACGCCTCATGAAGAACGCCACTGTAACCCCAACCTCGGCTTCCAGTCCACAGTTCTGACGCACAAAGAGGCACTAATCAAAACCCTATTTTAAAATGTCCAGTGGGTTTCCAGGCACAGATAGTGAGCTCTGCCCATTCTAACAGAAATAACCAAAGAACTACAAAAAAGGAGGAAATCTGTAATGTGGCTTCCAAATTATCAGGAACTTCTATTACACACAACTCAAATGGGATTAGTTTGAACACAGGTCTAGAGTGTAGATATGTAGCTCACCCCCCTAAGCTTCCTCTCCTCACAGGAAGGCAACAGTAGAGAGTATGTAGTGGTAAAGGCAGAACAGCGAGACTGCCTGGTTCAAAGTCTGGCTCCACTGCTTACTAGCAGGGTAATGCCGGACAAGTCACTAAACCAGCAGGGTGATCCTGGATGAGTCAATGAACTGACAGGGGGATCCTGGACGAGTCAATGAACTGGCAGGGGGATCCTGGACAAGTCACTGAACTGGCAGGGCAATCAGGGAGCAGTCATTGAACCGGCAGGGTGATCCTAGACAAATGACTGAACTGGCAGGGTGATCCTGGACCAGTGTCTGAACTGACAGGGTGATCCCGGACAAGTCAATGAACCAGCAAGGGCATCCTGGACCAGTCACTGAACTGGCAGGGCGATCCTGGACAAGTCACTGAACCTGTAGGGGTGATCCTGGACCAGTCACTGAACCAGCAGGGCAACCCTGGTAACTTACCCTCACTGTGACTCAGTTCTCTCTCTTAATACATATAAAGTGACAAACAGTACCTAAAATTCTTTATGTTCAATAATTACTATTATTATCCTACTACCATGTAAAGTCCATGAAGGCAGGGATTTTTCTGTTTTGTTCATTGCTGAGTTCCCAGGGATAGAAAGGCCTGGAAGGAGAAAGAAGGGTTATGGGAAAATGTTTGCACCACACCAGTCAGTGTTTTCTCCACAGATTTGTCTCAGAATGAACTTCTCAGAAGGAGAAGGCAATACCTTAGTGGTCAATAACAAAATGGTGCTGTTTGGTTCAAACAATGCTGTTTCATGTTCTCAGTAGGCCACTTAGTACATGGATTCAGCCTCAAAGATTTGTAAAAATGGAGTTAATGCCTATCCACCTCACTGGGCTATCTTGAGGATTTGGTGAGATGATGTATATTTAAAAAAAAAAAAAAAAGCACTTAGTTGCAGAACTAAGGCAAGGAAAATAAAAATGAACTTGTCCTGATGCCAGAAACTGACATTAAAAAGAGGCGGAGAAAAGCTAGAAGAGGGGGAGAGACAGGTAGGGAGAAAGAGAGAGAGCAAAAGAAAGGAAAAGATGGAGACAGACACAGAATCCAACCTAAAAGTGCAACCGATGGCCAAAGCGGGAGAAACTTTCACAGTTTTATTTTATTTTATTTTATTTTATTTTATTTTATTTTATTTTATTTTATTTGAGACAGAGAAAAAGGGAGAGTACACAGGGGAGGGGCAAAGGGAGAGGGAGAAGCAGGCTCCCCACTGAGCAGGGAACCCACTGTGGGGCTACATCCCAGGACCTCAGGATCATGACCTGAGCCAAAGGCCGACACTTAACCAACCAAGCCACCCAGGTGCCCCACGCTGGAGAAATTTAAGCAACAAAATAAATAACAATAGCAACTGATTATAACCAAATGAGTAAGACATATATGCATGAGTCCATGCTGATATGAGTGAGTAAACAAATAAATGAGGACGAATGGACAAATCATCCTTTCAGAATAATTACAAGTATCTGTAGATACTGCCCACCCCCAGAAGGTACAGCTTCATTCCCCTCAACTTGAAAGTAGGATGAGCTTAGTGACCAGAATGCAGTACAGAAAGGGAAAAGCAGTGAATCTACAGTAGAGAAAGCTGGCAGACCCAACTCTAACCAGGAGATCAAAGTTAACATGATCAGTGATGGACCATGTTGCTATTGGTTACCCCCAACATGATACCATGAGAAGGGCATTTCACCTCTGCGCTATTCTTCCCAAAAAGCCCATCACCTCAGTTTAAGCATAAGAAAACATCAGATACGGGGCACCTGGGTGGCTCGGTGGGTTAAAGCCTCTGCCTTCGGCTCAGGTCATGATCTCAGGGTCCTGGAATCGAGACCCACATCAGGCTCTCTGCTCAGCAGGGAGCCTGCTTCCCTCTCTCTCTTTCTGCCTGCTTCTCTGCCTACTTGTGATCTCAATCTCTCTCTCAAATAAATAAATAAAATCTTAAAAAAAAAAAAAAAGAAAACATCGGATAAACCCAAAGTAATGGACGTTCTATGAAACATCTAACAAGCACTCTTTGAAAGTGTCAAGGACATAAAAATAAGGGAAGCTTGAGGAACTGTTACAGGTTGGAGAAATTTAAGGGAACATAGTAACTATATGCAATGGAATATCCTGGAATGGATTCTGGGACAGAAAAAGACACTGTGGAAAAATTGGTAAAATCTAAATAAAGAGTGGGGTTTAACATATGATATCAGTGTTAATTTCTTAATTTTGACAAATGTATCCTTGTTATAGGAGATGTTAACATTAGAAAAAGGCAAAGAGCATATACAAACTCTCTGCACTATCTTTGCTCCTTTCCTGTCCATCTAAAATTATGCCAAAATACAAATTTTTTAGGAACTTATCATCCTTACCAACAGCACCAATAAGTGTTAGAAAATAAACAGAGCATCTAAGATGGAGAGAAGAAAGGGCAGGGGCCTAGTGGTCTAGAACAGATAGGCTCCAGCTTGGGCAGGGTCCCAAGCAACAGACTTAGGGGACAGTAACAGCCACAGAAAGGGCAACAGGCCTGGAAAGTTTCAGGCAGTACTCAGGTTATATGTGACAAAAAGCACTGTCCTCCCTCCTGTCCTCCTTCCACTGCTACCTCCACTGACTTTGAAGCCAGGTCCTTAACCCTGGCTGCACATTTTAATTACCTGGTGAACATCTGCAAAAAGTATGAGCCAGGCCTCACCCTGCCCTCTCTGAGATTCTGGCTGAATGGGGTGGAGCCTGGCATCAGCATTTTTTAAATGATTTCAGGTGATGCTACTGTGTAGCCAGGGTTAAGAAATGCTCTCTTAGAGGAAAAGTACCTTAATCAGGACCCACTAACAAAGGGATGCTGATGCCACACATGTAAGTACTCCTGGAAATTGTTAGAAATGTTGGAGGAAAGAAAGCCATAGAAAACAAAGAAAAGAGCTGGCATGGAATTGGAAATATACATAATTTAGGGGGTAAGTGCTTTCAAAACAATAAGAAGGGGCAAAGCGACAGCAGGGATGGGAGAAGTGGAAAGAGAGTTACTTCGGCTCTCTCTTAGGGATCACATTTACCTGAGTCCTGAATGAAGAAACAAGAACCTCCATTAGAAGAACTGGATAAAGAAAATCCAGGCATAAATGTCATGCACAAAAGTCCCGCACTAAGAATTAGCCTGGAAATTTGAAGGACAAGAAAAACACGAGAGTGACAGGGGTTCGGTGAGCACGGTAGCCTAGGATATACTATAAGATGAGGTCATAGATAGAGGCATGGTCCTACAGGCCATAATGAGAGGCTTAGATCCTACTCCACCTGCGTGAGGAGGGGTTCTGAGGGAGCCACCGGAGGGTAGAAAGCAGGAGAGTAACATGATCTGCTTTGCAGTCATTCTGGCTCGTTAGAGGAGAACACGGCAGTAGAAGCAGAGACAACCAGGACACTGCCCCAACCCTCTGGGCCGAAACGAGGTAGCCTGGACAGTCTGAAAACCTGAATCTGCCTTTGTTTATCTGAAAGCCTATCGGATAAATGCACCACTGCTAAATCAAAAAAAAAGAAAAAAAAATCCCTGAACTAAAAAGCATTTCAATTCAAGGTCAAACCAGCCCTATAAGAGATCTAATCATCTTCTAAGGATTTAGGACTTTATTATAACAAGGCCTAGAGCAGAGGTTAATGTTTTGTTTTTTTGGGGTTTTTTTATTTGACAGAGAGAGAGAGATCACAAGTAGGCAGAGAGGCAGGCAGAGAGAGAGAGGGGAGGAAGCAGGCTCCCTGCGGAGCAGAGAGCCCGATGCGGGGCTCGATCCCAGGACCCTGGGATCATGACCTGAGCCGAAGGCAGAGGCTTTAACCCACTGAGCCACCCAGGCGCCCCAGAGGTTAATGTTTTTCAAACCAAAGACGGCAGCAGAGGGTTGGCAAATATTCTCATAGATAAGTGTTTTCTTAGAGAATTTTGAATTTTCTATTTTCAATTCAGTAATAACCTTCCCCCAAAATAATTAACAGCAACATAGCCTAATCAGCTAATTGACAACTTCATAACTAAGCACTAACCCAGAATTTCAATGCATGCATTAGTGTGTTTACAGCCAAGTTTGTTCCTAATGAAATCCAAATATCATGGTGTGTGGATCTGCAGTAATTTCAAAGAAGGAAAGCGCTGAGAGAATGGCATCATGTATAACTGCGGTAAGTACCCTATTCCTTTGGGGAGCGGAGGAACAACACAGATCTTAACTTTGTACTGACTTGCAGCAGTGCAACAGCAAGCAAATGGAGACACAAAACCACAAAGGAGTTTTACTATCACTAATTCCAAGAAGAAGTGCTAGAGATATTTAATGCAAATGTCAATAATGCCTCATTGCTAACCTCGAGTTTGCTGTAATGCAATTTTCATTTCATATAAGTTATACACATATTTAGTTTATTAAGTTAAATAGTATTACAAGATTTATAACAAGAAAAAAAACCATAATCTTCCTTCTCACACTTCCCTAGGCTCGAATCCCACTACCCACAATTATTCCCAACTCTTTTAGCTAGATAACATTGATCTTGAGTTTATTCTATATAGTAACATAATAGTGATTTATGCCACAAATATAAAAAGTAAAACTTTAAAACTTTTAGAAAACAATATAGGACAATTTCTTAAGTATTTACCTTAATAGTTTTAAAAATGATATCCATATTACTATTTCTAGAATTTCAACTTCAGACATTAAATATTAGCTTTCAACTATGGAAGATTTTGCGATCTTACATCATGTCCCAGATAAAATCATATAGTCAATTTTGGTATTTATCTTAGTATGGCCATGAAAATATTGTTGGGGTGCCTGGGAGGCTCTGTCCATAAAGCATGTGACTCTAAATCTCAGGGTCATGAGTTCGAGCCCCACATTGGGTGTGGAGCCTACCTAAAATAAAAAATACAAAAAAAAAAAAAAATAAAGAAAAGAAAATATTGTCTACTTCTGAGTCACATTATCTTTCTTTTTGTCTACTTTTCAGTGTGCTTAGTTTTTTTACATACCTAATACTAAATCTTTCCCCACTACCCTTCCAATAGAACTGAACTTCCTATCTGATGACCAAACACATGAGGCAATCTCTAAGTTCCACTTTTTTTTTTAATTGGAGTCCTGTGTCCTCCTATCCAGCCTGGGCCAGATGTTCTTCAGACCTGCTCCAAAGCCTGCTTTCTAGGGCTTTCCTACACCTAGCTCTACGCTGTTGAATCTCTTGTTTCCCAAAACCCAGGTCTTCCTTCACTACTATTGAATTATCAATTAATTATATTATTATTCCCTTATTTTGCTGGAAAACATCCTTCAGTAACTTCCAGAGAAAGAATGCAAAGAAGTAAAACTTCTGAATTTGAGTAAAAATTACACATCTGAAAACCTTTACTCTACTCTTATACTTGATTTGTCTGGGTGTAGAATTCAAGGGTAAATACCATTTTGGAAGGAGCAAGATGGCAGAGGAGTAGGAGACTGAGATATCATCAGGTCCCAGGAGTTCAGCTAGATAGTTATCAAACCATTCTGAACAGCTAAAAACTCAACAGGAGAGAGAAGAAAAGAAGAATAGCAATTCTAGGAACAGAAAATCGACAACTTTCTGGAAGGTAGGACATGTGGAGAAGTGAATCTGAAGTGACAAGAAGATAGACCGCCAGGGGAGGGGCCAGCTCCTGGCAAGTGAGAGAGCAGCGGAGCAAAAAATTGCAAATTTAGAAGTCTGCTCCACTGAGGGACGTCGCTCCAGAAGCTAAGTGTGAGGGCAGAGCCCTCACAGGGACAGTGTGGTCTCAGGACGCACCAGAGGTGTCTGAATGTGTCAGAGCTCCCAGGTATTGAAGCAGGGAAGCTGGCTGCAGAGATGGAGCCAAGAAGGGGCTCTCAGTTCAGATTACCATAAATCATGATCCAAGGCCCAGTCAGGCCACTGCTCTTTGAGCAAAGACCCCACAAGCACCAGATCTGGGGAGATCCCCTCCGTACTCCTCCAGGAGGAGTGGTGCAGGAGCACACAGCAAGAATCTGCTGGGTTTGAAGACTCCAAATGGGCTCATGTGCCAGAGATAGAAATGCTCAGTCACAGGCCGGATGAGCTCAGAGTGTGGCCAGAGACCAGGGAGATAGGAGGGATTGACAGTTTTCCTCTGAGGGCACAATGAGGAGTGAGGCCCCGAGATCTCGGCTGCTCTGGGTCAGAGATTGGGAGGCTGCCATTTTCATTCCCATCTTCGAAACTGTACGGAAAGCATTCAAGGAACAAAAGCTACCAAGAGCCAACCTGAGCAGATTTCTTAGCCTGGTCCTCAGGCAAGGGTGGTGCAATTCCGCCTCAGACAAAGATATTTGAGAATCACTGCAACAGGCCCCTCCCCCAGAAGATCAGCAAGAACATCCAGCCAAGGGGTGCCTGGGTGACTCAGTGGGTTAAGCCGCTGCCTTTGGCTCAGGTCATGATCTCAGGGTCCTGGGATTGAGTCTTGCATCGGGCTCTCTGCTCAGCAGGGAGCCTGCTTCCCTCTCTCTCTCTCTCTGCCTGTCTCTCTGCCTACTTGTGATCTCTGTCAAATAAATAAATAAATAATCTTAAAAAAAAAAAAAAAAAGAACATCCAGCCAAGACCACATTCACCGATCAATAAGAACTGTGGAACTCCAGAGCCAGGAGACCATGAAGGTTGAATTTGACAGGTAAGTGATATAATAAGACGAAACAATATGAGAATAATTGGGATACCAGAAGAAGAAGGAGAGAGAGAGGGGCGGAAAGTATGTTGGAGCAAATTATAGCATAGAATTTCCCTCATTTGGCAAAGGGAACAAGCATCAAAATCCAGGAAGCACAGAGAACTTTGAAAGGGGTCCTCTAAGTAAAGAGAGAGACTAAAACTACCAAAAAGGAAAAGAGACAATATACGGAAACAGTCACCTTACAGGCAATACAATGGCACTAAATTCATATCTTTCAATAGTTATCCTGAATGTAAATGAGCTAAATGCCCCAATCAAAAGACACAAGGTATCAGAATGGATAAAAAAACAAAACCCATCAATATGCTATCTACAAGAAACTCATTTTAGACCCAAAGACTCCTCCAGATTTCAAATGAGGTGGGGAAAACAATTTGCCATGCTAATGGACATCAAAAGAAAGCTGGGGTGGCAACCCTTATATCAGATAAATTAGATTTTAAGCCAAAGACTACAATAAGAGATGAGGAAAGATACTATATCATACTTAAAGGGTCTGTCCAACAAGAATATCTAAAAATTTTAAATAGCTATGCCCCTAACATGGGAGCAGCAAATTCTATAAACCAATTAATAACAAAATCAAAGAAACACATCGACAATAATACAATAATAGTAGGGGACTTTAACACCCCCCCCTTACTGAAATGGACAGATCATCTAAGCAAAAGATCAACAAGGAAATAAAGGCATTAAATGACACACTGGACCAGATGGACATCACAGACATGTTTAGAACATTCCACCCCAAAACAACAGAACACACATTCTTCTCTAGTGCACATGGAACATTCTCCAGAATAGATCACATCCTGGATCACAAATCAGGTCTCAAATGGTACCAAAAATTGGGATCATTCCCTGCATATTTTCAGACCACAATGCTCTGATAATAGAACTGAATCACAACAGGAAAGTTGGAAAAAACTCAAATACATGGAAGCTAAAGAGCATCCTACTAAAGAATGAATGGGTCAACCAGGAAATTAAAGAAGAATTGAAAAAATTCAAGGAAAAAATGAAAATGAAAACACAACTGTTCAAAACCTATGGGACACAGCAAAGGCAGTCCTGAGAGGAGAGTCTATAGCAATACAAGCCTTTCTTAAGAAACAAGAAAGATCTCAAGGACACAACCTAACCCTACACCTAAAGGAGGTGGAGAGAGAATTGCAAAGAAAGCCAAAACCCAGCAGGAGAACAGAGATAATACAGATCAGAGGAGAAATCAATGGAATAGAAACCAAAAGAACAGTAGAACAAATCAATGAAACTGGGAGCTGGTTCTTGGAAAGAATTAAGAAGATTGATAAACCCCTGGCCAGACTTACCAAAAAGAAATGAGAAAAGACCCAAATTAATAAAATCATGAATGAAAGAGAAGAGATCACAACCAACACTATAGAAATACAAACAATTATAAGAACGTGTTATGAGCAACTATACACCAGCAAATTTGACAATCTGGAAAAAATGGGTGCATTCCTAGAGACATATAAACTACCAAAACAGAACCAGGAGAAATAGAAGACCTGAACAGGCCCATAACCAGTAAGGAGATTGAAGCAGTCATCAAAAATCTCCCAAAAAACAAGAGCCCAGGGCCAGATGGCTTTCCAGAGGAATTCTACCAAACATTTAAAGAAGAATTAATACCTATTCTCCTGAAACTGTTCCAAAAAATAGAAATGGAAGGAAACTTCCCAACTCATTTTATGAGGCCAGCATGACCTTGATCCCAAAACCAAAGACCCCATCAAAAAGGAGAATTACAGGGGCGCCTGGGTGGCTCAGTGGGTTAAAGCCTCTGCCTTCGGCTCAGGTCATGATCCCAGGGTCTTGAGATCGACCCCCGCATCGGGCTCTCTGCTCCACAGGGAGCCTGCTTCCTCCTCTCTCTGCCTGCCTCTCTGCCTACTTGTGATCTCTGTCTGTCAAATAAATAAATAAAATCTTTTAAAAATAAAAATAAAAATAAATAAAAAGGAGAATTACAGACCAATATCCTTGATGAACACAGATGCAAAAATTCTCACCAAAATACTAGCCAATAGGATCCAACAGTACATGAAAAGGATTATTCACCACGACCAAATGGGATTTGTTCCTGGGCTGCAAGGTTGGTTCAACATCCACAAATCAATCAATGTGATACAACACATTAATAAAAGAAAGAACAAGAGCCATATGATACTCTCAATAGATGCTGAAAAAGCATTTGACAAAGTACAACATCCTTTCTTGATCAAAACTCTTCACAGTGTAGGCATAGAGGGTACATACCTCAATATCATTAAAGCCATCTCTGAAAAACCCAAGTGAATATCATTCTCAGTGGGGAAAAACTGAGAGCTTTTCCCCTAAGGTCAGGAACACAGCAGGGATGTCCACTATCACCACTGCTATTCAACATAGTACTAGAAGTCCTAGCCTCAGCAATCAGACAACAAAAAGAAATAAAGGAAATCCAAATCAACAAAGAAGAAATTAAACTCTCACTCTTTGCAGACAATATGATACTATACGTGGAAAACCCAAAAGACTCCACTCCAAATCTGCTAGAACTCATATAGGAATTCAGTAAAGTATCAGGATATAAAATCAATGCACAGAAATCAATTGCATCAACAACCTATACATCAACAACAACACAGAAGAAAGAAAAACTAAGGAGTCAATCCCATTTACAATTGCACCTCAAACCATAAGATACCTAGGATAAACCTAAACAAAGAGGCAAAGAATCTGTATTCAGAAAACTAAAAAGTCCTCATGAAAGAAATTGAGGAAGACACAAAGAAATGGAAAAACGTCCCATGCTCATGGATGGGAAGAACAAATATTGTGAAAATGTCTATGCTACCTAAAACAATCTACATGTTTAATGGAATCCTTATCAAAATACCACCAATTTTTATCAAAGAAATGGAACAAATAATCCTAAAATTGATATGGAACCAGAAAAGACCCCCAAATAGCCAGATGAATGTTGAAAAAGAAAACCAAAGTTGGTGGCATCACAATTCCAGACTTAAAGCTCTATTACAAAGCTGTCATCATCAAGACAGCATGGTACTGGCACAAAAACAGACACATAGATCAATGGAACAGAATAGAGAGCCCAGAAATGGACCCTCAACTCTATGGTCAACTCATCTTCGACAAAGCAGGAAAGAATGTCCGATGGGAAAAAAGACAGTCTCTTCAATAAATGGTGTTGGGAAAATTGGACAGCCAACATGCAGAAGAAGGGAACTGAACTATTTTCTTACACCACACACAAAAATAGACTCAAAATGGATGAAAGACCTCAATGTGAGACAGGAATCCATCAAAATCCTTGAGGACAACACAGGGAGCAACCTCTTCGACCTCAGCCACAACAACTTCTTCCTAGAAACATCGCCAAAGGCAAGGGAAGCAAGGGGAAAAATGAACTACTGGGACTTCATCATGATCAAAAGCTTTTGCACAGCAAACGAAACAGTCAACAAAACCAAAAGACAACTGACAGAATGGGAGAAGATATTTGCAAATGACATATCAGATAAAGGGCTAGTATCCAAAATCTATAAAGAACTTACAAACTCAACACCCAAAGAACAAAGAATCCAATCAAGAAATGGGTAGAAGATATGAACAGATATTTCTGCAAAGAAGATATCCAAATGGCCAACAGACACATGAAAAAGTGCTCCACATCACTTGGCATCAGGGAAATACAAATCAAAACCACAGTGAGATACCACCTCACACCAGTCGGAATGGCTAAAATTAACATGTCAGAAAATGACAGGTGTTGACAAGGATGCAGATAAAGGGGAACCCTCCTACACTGTTTGTGGGAATGCAAGCTGGTGTAACCACTCTGGAAAACAGTATGGAGGATCCTCAAAAAGTTGAAAATGGAGCTACCCTACGGCCCAGCAATCACACTACTGGGTATTTACCCTAAAGATACAAAATGTAGGGGAATGTGCACATTCCCCTACATTTTGTATCTTTAGGGTAAATACCCAGTAGTGTGGGTATTATATAGTGTGGGTATTATATAGTGTGGGTACAAATCTATCGTTTGTAAACACTCGAATGTTTATAGCAGCAATGTCCACAATGGCCAAACTATGTAAAGAACCGAGATGTCCATCAACAGATGAATGTATAAGGAGATGTGGTGTGTATACACACACACACACACACACACACACACACACACACACATACATACACACAATGGAATACTATGCAAACATCAAAAGAAAAAAATCTTGCCATTTGCAATGACATGGATGGAACTAGAGGGTATCACGCCAAGCGAAATAAGTCAGTCAGAGAAAGGCAATTATCATATGGTCTCTCTGATGTGAGGAATTTGAGAGGCAGGGCAGAGGGTCGTGGGGGGTAGGGAGGGAAACAATGAAACAAGATGGGATCAGGAGGGAGACAAACCATAAGAGACTCTTAATCTCATGAAACAAACTGAGGGTTCTGGAGGGTAGGGGAGGAGAGTTAGTGTGGCTGGGTTATGGACATTGGGGAGGGTATGTGCTATAGTGAGTGCTATGAAATGTGTAAGTCTGATGACTCACAGACCTGTACCCCTGGGGCAAATAATAAATTATATGTTAATAAAAAAAAATACCATTCTGCCTTAAAATTTAGAAGGTTTCTTTCCAGTAGATCAGGATAAGTAATTATATTATCAAATCTTCCAAATTGTTAATGACTTTTTTGGGTCTACTTGTCCCATGAATTACTGAAAAAGATGTATTAAAATCTCCAACTCTAGGGGTGTCTAGATGGCTCAGTTGGTTAATGGTTTGTCTTCAGGGTTGCCTGGGTGGCTCAGTCGGTTAAGCCGCTGCCTTCAGCTCAGGTCATGATCCCAGGGTCCTGGGATCAAGTCCCACATCGGGCTCCTTGCTCAGCAGGGAGCGTGCTTCTCTCTCTGCCTGCCACTCTGCCTGCTTCTACTTTCTCTCTCTCCCTCTGACAAATAAATAAATAAATAAAACCTTAAAAAAATAAAAAAGGGTCTGTCTTCAGGCCCCGTCCCAGGATCAAGCCCCACACTGAGCCTGCGCCAGGCTCCCTGCTCAGGTTTCCCTGTCCCTCTGCCCCTCACCCTGCTTATGCTCTCTTACTCTCATTCTCTCAAATAAATAAAATCTTAAAATAAAAATCTTCAACTGTAACTGTGAGTTTATGTTTTTCTTTATAGTTTAGTCAATTCTTATGTATTATGAGGCCATATTATTTGTGGTATGTATCTTTAGAACCGCCTAACTTCTCATGAATTTATCATTACAAACCATGTGAATCGTAAGGCATGAATCCTTATCAGGTACCCTTTCTTTTGTTTAAAAATGCTTTCTGCTTTAAAATCTATCGTTTAGTATTAACATAGCTTCACCAACTCTTTTTTTTTTTAAGATTTTATTTATTTGACAGAGATCACAAGTCGACAGAGAGGCAGGCAGAGAGAGAGAGGAAGGGAAGCAGGCTCCCCGCTGAGCAGAGAGCCCAACGCGGGGCTCGATCCCAGGACCCCGAGACCATGACCTGAGCCGAAGGCAGAGGCTTTAACCCACTGAGCCACCCAGGCGCCCCCCAACTTTTTTTTAATGTTTACATGCTACATTGTTTTCCAGCTTTTTGTTCTCAACTTTTCTGAATTATTTTGTCTTAAATGTGTCTCATAAGTGGAGCACCGGCTGGCTCAGTAAGGCATATGACTCTTGATCTTAGGGTGGAGAGTTCAAGCCCCACCTTAGAGCCTACTTTAAAAAAATAAGAAAAAAAAATTTAAAGGTATGTCCCATAAGCAATATTTAGTTAAAGTGTGGTTTGTTTGTTTTTTGGTTTTTTTTTTTAATCTAGTCTGACAATCCTTGATATTGACTGGTAATGTTAATCTATTTATATTTAAAGGATTGTAGGGCAGCACCAGATCCAAGACAGTGGCCAACCAGAGGCTGATGAAGGAGGTAGAAGAAATCCGCAAAGGTAGAATGAAAAACTTGGGTCACATCCAAGTGGATGAAGCTACTGCATTACCTTGGCAATGACTTACTGTTCCTGACAAGTCTCCATCAATAAGGGGGCTCTTGTCATGGGAATCAACTTTCCAACAGAGCATCCATTCAAACCACCAAACATCACTTGAAAGAAAGATCACCAGAACAATGACGAGGGGGGCAGGTCTGCCCAGTATTGAGCGCTAAAAACTGGAAGCCAGCAACCAAAACCCACCAAGAAACCCAGTCCCTCCTAGCGCTGGTGAACGACCCCCAGCCGCAGCACCCACTGCGGGCTGGCCTTGCTGAAGAATAAGGACCGCGAAAACTTCGTAAGAACACTGTAGACTCTACAAAGCAATACGGGACGAGACCGACTCCAGCGAGTGTGCGCGGGGACCCCCCCCCCCCCCATCACATCCGTGCACGCAGACACCCCGCAAAGCAGGACTCTGGGAAACTGACGCGCACCGCCGTCTGGCGTTGGCTCCGGGCAGTTACTCAGTTTCTACTCGTGTTAATCAAAAGTGGTTTAAGTAACCTGTCAAGAAAGGATTAAAAATTGAAGATGCTCTAGTTCTGCTTTCTTTGTTTTAAATAAAAAATCACTTCTTCAATCTACTTTAAAAGAATGGTGTTTCTTTTCTTGTCCAAACTGATCCAGATCTTCAATTTACATTCAGCCCTAAAGGTTAAAAAATGGAGGGCGGGTAGTGTACAGTTCCCTTTCTTCCCCCGCGCTTGCAAACTCCCACTTTCTTGCATTTGGCGTATCTTTCACCCATTGGCTTCCCCAGGCCCTTCTCTGGCTCCTCCACTCCTGTGTGCGCTGCCCCCCTGTGGGAGACGTGCAAATTGTCCTTAATTCCTTCAAAACACAGATCAGATTGTATCACTTCTCTGCTCAAAAATCCGCCATGGGCTTGGCATCTCAGAGTAAAAGCCAAAGTCCTTAAAGCTGCCCACAGGGCCCCATGGGATCCAATCCCCAACCCCCTCTCTAACCTAAACTTCATTAATTGTCCACTCACTCACTCGGATCCAGCCCCATATACTGCTCAAGTTTCCTTGAACCTGCTTAGAATGTTCTTGTTCAAGATACGAGTTTATATATGCATTCTTTCACTTCATTCAGGCCATTGCTCCAATGCCACCCCCTCATCTATGGGGCCTTACGTAATCCCCTTTTCTCCACTGATGGTTTTCAAAGATGACTTGAGTTTTTTGAACTTATCATAACAGTTAAGAAACCTAGATACCTGAATGACTGCATGAGAAAAGACCCCACTGACACAACTGACACAACAGTGACATCAGAAAAAAATTAACTTCTAGCATATAAAGTCATTGAGAATTTGGAGTTATTATAGCAATATTCTATTTTAAAAAGTTGAGGTAATTTATTAGTGTTAAGGATTGAGTCTTGGCACCAGACTCAATCCTTAACACTAATAAATTTTGGACAAGACTCTAGGCCTCTGCTTCATCACTAAAATAAAAATAATTAGTACACCACATTAATTTTTATGAAGACCAAATGAGGTAATGCATGTAAAGCTTTGACCACAGAGAAAGATTCAATAAATAGAAGCTATTATTAGTCAGTCAAGGTAGGATTCTTGAAATCAAGGAAGTACATGGGTGATGGTTAATTTACGTATCCATCTGACTGGGCGAAGGGATGCCCAGCTAGTCAGTAAAACATTTCTGGGTGTGTCTGTGAGGGTGTCTCAGGAAGAGAAGAGCATTTGAATCAGTGGTCTGAGTGAGTAAAGATCACCCTCTCCAATGTGAATTAACATCATCCAATCTACTGAGAGCCTAAATAGAACAAAAAGGTGGAGGAAAGACACATTTTCTCTCTCTCTTTCTCTTTCTCTCTCTCTCACTCTGCTTGAGCTAAATCGTCTGTTTTTTCCTGCCCTCCGATATCAGCAGTGCTGGTTCTCAGACTTCTTCAGACCAGGATTTACACCATGGCCCCTCCCCACCCCATACTGAGGCCTTTGGGTTTGGACTGAATCACACCACCGGCTTTCCTGGCTCTCCGTTTTCAGAGGGTGGATCCTGGGACTCCTCAGCCTCCATAACTTCAGGAGTCAATTCCTATAATAAATCTCCTCATATATATTGGTATCGATAGATATAGATACCCTATTATCTATCTAGATTATTCTATGTCTCCGGAGAACCCTGATTTATACAACACGTTAACTGGCATTTGACAGCAAATACGTCTGCTGAATTGAGAATACAGAACTGGGGACAGCCCAGGGGTATGGTACTTAAGGAAATAAGGGAAAATATGAACAAGTATTTGAATTTGATGAGGACATATTTAGGGATGGGAAAGGATTTTCAGCAGAAAGTTGGGCAGTAACAATTTAAAGGTCATTCAGTCAGCAAAGTCATTTGCCTTTCTATATAGCAAAATGAAAGGCTGACTTTAAAATGGTATATACAGTTTAAATGTTGCATTATCCAGTCTCTAAAATTGTATATAATATTGACACATTTTTTTGCATTTCAGGAAACACATGTATTATCAAAGCCTTCTCAACACTTTCTGCCCTCAAAACAACCATCCAAACTCTCATCCCTCCCTTAACCTAAAAACTCTTGAAAAACTGACAGCTTTTTATTTTATCACCTCCTATTCCCTCCTAAACACCCTTATAATTTGGCTTCTTCTCCCAGAAGTCTAGTGAATTGTTCTTTCAGGATTAACAATAACCTTTCAATTCTTTAATTTAGCCTCTTAATTGCTTAATGGCTTTTTTTCCAGTCCATATCCTATTTGGATCAATAATGACCCCAATGAACACCTGTTTGAATTATTTCTTTTTCTTCCGATCCAGGAGCATGGTATGGTCTTCCATCTTTCTGTGTCTTCTTCCATTTCTTTCATGAGTGTTCTGGAGTTCCTTGAGTACAGATCCTTTACCTCTTTGGTTAGGATTATCCCCAGCTATCTTAAGGTTCTTGGTGCTATAGTAAATGGAATCGATTCTCTAATTTCCCTTTCTGTATTTTCATTGTTAGTGTATAAGAAAGCCACTGATTTCTGTACATTGACTTTGTATCCTGGCACCTTACTGAATTGCTGTATGAGTTCTAGTAGTTTGGGGGTGGAGTCTTTTGGGTTTTCCATATAAAGAATCATGTCATCTGCGAAGAGAGAGAGTTTGACTTCTTCATTGCCAATTTGGATACCTTTTATTTCTCTTTGTTTTCTGATTGCTGTTGCTAGGACTTCTAATACTATGTTGAACAAGAGTGGTGAGAGTGGGCATCCTTGTCGTGTTCCTGATCTCAACGGGAAGGCTGCAAGCTTCTTCCCATTGAGGATGATATTTGCTGTGGGTCTTTCATAGATAGATTTTATGAAGTTCAGGAATGTTCCCTCTATTTCTTTTTTTTTTTAAGAGTTCATTTATTTTTTTAAATATTTTATTTATTTATTTGACAAAGAGAGAGAGAGAGCGCACAAGCAAGGGAAGCAGCAGGCAGGAGAAGCAGACTCCCCCACTGAGCAGACAGCCCAAAGTGGGGCTCAATCCCAGGACCCTGGGATCATGCCCTGAGCCAAAGGCAGACGATTTTTTTTTAAGATTTTATTTATTTATTTGACAGAGATCACAAGTAGGCAGAGAGACAGGCAGAGAGAGAGAGGGGGAAGCAGCTCCCCGCTGAGCAGAGAGCCCGATGCGGGGCTCGATCCCAGGACCCTGAGATCATGACCTGAGCTGAAGGCAAGAGGCTTAACCCACTGAGCCACCCAGGCGCCCCAAGGCAGACGAAATTTATTTTAGAGAGAGAAAGAGAGAGCACGAATTGCGGGGGGGGGGGGGGGGGGGGGGCAGAAGGAGAAGAACAAGCAGATTCCATGCTGAGCGTGGGACTTGATCCCGTAACTCTGATATGACCTGAGCCAAAATCAAGAGTCACATGTTTAACTGAGTGAACCACCCAGGCACCTGTTTGAATTACTTCTGCATTACAGATATCGTGCTAGTATTGGGAGTGCAAAGGAAAAAAGACATACTAGTGCTATCAAGGTGATCGCAGACTTATACTTGAAGGGAGAAGGAAGTCAGCTAAAGAATTACATTATACTGGGGAGCTCGGGGAGCTCAGTTGGTAGGGCATCTGCCTTTGCCTCAGGTCGTGATCCCAGAGTCCTGGGATCGAGCCCCACATTGGGTTCCCTGCTCAACGGGGAGCCTGCTTCTCCCTCTCCCTCTGTTGCTTCCCCTACGTGTACTCTTTCTCCCTCTCTCTCTGTCAAATAAATAAAGAAAATATTTTAAAAATTCAAGAGTTACATTATATTGCGTGGCATAGAGCAGATACAACACTTATTTTGCTGAATGAATGAATGAATGAATGGGTGGACGCATGCATGCCTGCATGTTTAGATGAATAAATACAATCTAATAAATGTTAAAATCAAAAGACTATAAAAAGGGCTATGAACTTACAAGTCAAAAATGTCCTCTGCATAGTATCTGACCCTGATCATTTTATCTTCCCCTTGAAATTCTCTCTTCCCGTGCCCCCCAATATTGAACTTATTTTCATTTCTCATTTCTCCCAGATCCCAGAATGGCTCAAGCTAGGCAATTTGAAATCATTTCAATTCCCTTCTTTCTCCTTTCTTTTGGTCACTCAGTGCATGTGGTGCTAAATCCTTCTCTGATCCACCCGCTCTACTCTACCCACTGCTTCTGTTTTCTCCCATTATTTTACTGAAATTCGTGAACTACTATCAGGATATGCTCTGGTTAAATGCAATTCTCTACTTGCACTTAATTATCCTCCTAAAATGGATTTGACCAGGGCATTTCCCTGCTTAAAATCTCTGATGATTTCCTATTACTAACAGGATAGAGACTGAGCTTGAAAATCTGGCATAGGAAGTCCTCTGTGGCCTCAATTTACTTTTCAAGCTTCATCTTCCACCTCACGCTCTATCCACCCAGGCCTCTGCACTGCTCTTTGAACACGCCTTGTCAGTTGTGTCTCAGTTCCTCTGCCGAACTGTCTAAAATGTCTTCTACCTCCATTCCCTGCCTAGGGGGGAAAAAAATCGTATTTCAAAAGTCAACTTAATTTTTAAATTAAATTGTATTTTAAAAGTCAACTTAACACCTCCTGTGTTAAGACTTCCCTAGCACCCCACAACCACCACAGCATTAGTCAGCCTGCTGGCTGCCCCTGTGTCTTACTAATCTTTATGATCCTGGTACCTATCAAAGTATCTGTAGAGGCCACTTTTGCGCCAACAGGCTTGAGCGATGGAATGTAGAAAGGGCCCACAGGGACCACCTGGCTGAATACAGGCAGGCCCATAAGACGACCACCTCATAATATCCATAGGCCCTGAGTACCCAATGGTCTACTTACAACTAGGCACAGTTCCCAAAAGGGGGAAGATTCCATATGTCACCATACTCCCTCATCTTCCGCCTTTAAAAACAGCCCCACGCACTGCCTCGCAGCAGACAGTGTCTCTCCTCTGCTAAGTTGCCCACTGCTCCCCTTGAAGTGTATTCTATAAACTTCTATCTCCTTTGTTCTCCCTCTGGTGAACCCTTTCACTGCCGCACCACCAGCTTCCACCCGATCACTGCCCCACTTTTGGGGGGCCCCCATCCGATCGAGACACCCCATTTATTCACCACAGTATCTGCATAAGTACATATTTCTTAAATGGATGGCTATTCCGTCACGTCAGTATAGGTCCCACAAGTTCTTTTTTTTTTTTTCTTAACATTTGTATTCTTTTTAATTTTGGCTCCTATAACAAAGCAAAAATAACCGCATCTTAATACTTTATACAGTGAAGTGAGCACAGAAAGCAGCCCTGAGCCACAGATTCTGGGAAATATTAGAATGTGAGGATTAGTACAGTTAGTTCAGTCTCTGCCCTGAGACATGGTAGCAGGAGAGCAGCTTGGAGTCAGTTTTGAGCATCACTGTCCACATGCCAGAGCAGAGGGTATGTGGAAGGGGAATGTCTGGAGGACTGTGGAGGAGCAGGAGTAGAAGACTCAGAGTAACATTGCACGTGAAGATTGTATCACTTTTACGGATCCATTTGCACTTTTATTGAATCCTTATAATACCATTGCTGGGGGAGGCACCAGCATCAATGTTCCTGTATTACAGCCAGAAAATAGAAATTAAAAGAGATTAAAAACTTGACAGAAGTTATACAGCCATAACGGTAGAACTAGGAATTCACCCCAGGTCGCCCAACCCCTGAGCCTTTGTTCTCCATTATGAAAAAGAGTTCCAAGTACGACTAGTATTATATCCCCTATAAAATTCATGTAACATAACCTGAAACATATTTAATGACTTAATCTTTAATATCTCCGTAACAATTTACAAATCTGAAGGAACGTTCATGAATTACATTTCAGATTTACCTCCATTTTAGAGATGAGAACTTTTAAGATCAGATCAACGTAATGACTTCCCCAGGGTCAGAAGACAATCTCATACAAGTCTCATAAATCCTCGTTGAGAGCTTTTTTGGATGACACTGCCTGGTGTCTTTTATAATTGATAAGCAATTAATATAATTACAAGATCTGCCTATATGTAATTATGCCAATTATGTGCTATTTTATGTGATAATACATAATAGATATTTAGCACAGCGCCTAACACATAATAAATACTCAATAAATCTTAGATATTATTTTAGATAGCCAAGCCAAATGTAAATATCTTCCTGATTTCGTTTCTTATTACATCTGTAATTACTTTTGTTACAGAGAATTATTCCCATTCTTGGGAATGTAGGCACAGGACTTAGATTCCCGGCTTTCACATCATAATGCATTTTCTATCTTAAAGACCCTCAGAGTTTTGACTCAAAAGGGAGCAAACGGGAATAAGTAAATAAAATAAAAGGAAAAGGGTGGGTTTTCTCCTCTCCATCCTGTGGTGTCATCCTGCCATCCAAGACACGCATACCAAATACTCTAGATCTGGGGCCTGCAAATTCTGCCAAGCACCAGACAGTAAATATTTTGGGCTTTGTGAGTTGGGGTGGGAGGATGTTCTCCGATGAACTACTCAACTCTGCTGTTGCAACACAAAAATAGCCATAGATAATATATAAACACATGGGCATGGCTGTGTTCCTATAAAACTTTATGTTCAAAAATGGCAGGCCCCTCCTCTTGTAACTGAACTGGGGAACTGCAAAGAATCCAGTGAAATGCTGGGAGTGCAGTGGCAGGCGGAACAAGAGGGAAACACATTCCAAAAGGTGCCTCTCCACACCTATGTCTCACAAGGTGAGATTCTTCCTGTGACTTATCCCTCTTTCCCAACCCTTATTTTTCACCTGAAAAGTATTTGGGCCACACGGTTAATAATTCTATGCCTTTCACATTAGCTCTGGTTGTTTTTAAGACTGCATAACTCACGACAGTCAAAAAGACAGACCAAACAGCTTACGTCTGTAATCCCCAAGGCCTCCGGGTGTCCTAAGAAACAATTCAAGTCCAAAGGGCAGATCAGACCGGAAATGATGGAGGAATAGAGGACACAGGCATACAGTATTCCATTCAAAGAAGGAAAGACACACAGAAGCACTGAAGATAAACACTGAAGACTTTTGCTGATAAATGATCCTGAGCACCTTCAACCAAACACCGGCAGGTAGAAGGTCTAAATGAGGGTTATCTGTGTGGACAGGATGTACAGCTTAGGAGAATCACTGCACCCATATGCTGGGTTAGAAACAGAACTGAGAGTACATAAGCCCAAGCACACGAGACACCACAGTACAGGAAGAGAAGACTCAAAATATAAGGGTAGTAAAGAGAACACATAAAATTCTGGGTGTATCTAACTGAGATAAAGGTAGATCCCCACTATCATTTTGGCTTTCCTTGGAGAGCTGTGAGAAACAAGATTGAAATTTCTGGCTGGAGTAGAAGAAATGTACCCTCCTAGAAATATATGGGACCAGTCGCCTGGGTGGCTCACTGAGTTAAGCCTCTGCCTCTGGCTCAGTTCATGATCTCAGGGTCCTGGGATCGAGCCCCACTCTTTGCTTGGCAGGGAGCCTGCTTCCTTCTCTCTCTCTGCCTTCCTCTCTGCCTACTTGTGATCTCTGTCTGCCAAATAAATGAATAAAATCTTTTCTAAAATAAATACATAAACAAATATTTGGGACCATAAAATTTCATTTGTCAGATTGACAACACTTAAGCATTTCTATCTTTCTTTCGAAGTTAAGACCAGCAATTCTGATCAATTATAATGCATGATTGTAACTATTTATCCTAGCAGGCAATTCTTCTCTCCAGAAAGTATTCATTTAAATGAATAAATATTTGCCTCAACCCTTTGAGTATTTCCTAGACAATGTTAGGAATGATAAATTATTTACAACGGAATGATAAATATAGGGTGAAAAGCAAAAAGAATCTAAAGGCATAGAAGTACTATTATGGAATAGGATTTTGACCCCCCAAAAATGGAATGTTGATCAGTATTTAGTATTAAGCAAACATACAAGTATATTCTAATATATACGCTAATCCCATCAGACTGAAAAGAAACAAAAAAGAAAAATCCTTGAAATAAAGGGTTTTTAATTTACACCCATAAGAATCAGTTTATTCCTGAACAAAGGAACGTTTTATACTTAGTCATCAAGTACCTGTATCTGCATACCACTATTCCAGATACAGCAAGACATATTCCTGTGGCTGTGACATAATAACTAGAATTTTTCCCATAGTCTACCTTGTAGTTTAAACTCTTTTTTTACTTAAATGTTTTCTTTTATTCTATTTTTTCATGCTAATTTTTACGTTTTCAATGGTGATAAAGCACACACAACATAAAATTCACCATTTTAACCAGGCTCAAGTGTACAGTGCGGGAGTGTTGATGTTGTGCAACCATTACCACCGACTGGGTCCTAAACTTTTCATCTTCCCAAACTGAACCTTTGCACTTCCCCGCTTTCCCCTCCCCCCAAGCCCCCAGAATGACCCTTCTACTTCCTCTCTCTATGAATCAGGAGGCTGTAAACGGGATGTAAGTATTTGTCCTTTTGTGTCAGGCTTATTTCACGTATCATAACATCTTCAGGGTTCATCCACATTGTGGCACGTGTCAGAATTTCCCTTCCTTTTAAGCTGAATGTTATCCCATTGAATGTACATACTACAGTTTTTTCATCCACCCGCGCCTTCGTTAATGGACACTGGGGTTGCTTCCAACTTCCGGCCATTCTGAATAATGCTGCTTCGATGAACACACACGTGCAAACACCTGTTCAAGCCTCGGGTTTCCATTCTTTTGCATATATACTCAGAAGTCGAATTGCTGGCTCATGTGTTAATTCTGTTCAAATCTTTGAGGGACCTCCATCGTGGGTTACATACCCCACCAACAGTGCACAAGGGTTCCAATTATATAACCTATAACCTCACCAACAATTAATTTTGTGTAGCCACCCTAATCGGTATGAGGTGCTATCTCATTTTGGTCTTTATTTGAACTTCCCAAACAATTAATACTGTCGAGCATCTTCTCATGTGCTCGTTGGCATTTGTATATCCTCTTTGGAGAAATATCTATTCAGGTCCTTTGCCCATTTTTTAATTGGCATGTTTGTTAGACTAGTTTTTATTATACCCAAATATGTTTGCCAAATTTTTTAATGCTGGTATTTTTTCACTTGATAAACTTTTGTGGGTTTTACATTGTTTACAAAACAGAATCACTGATTCTGCAATCTGATAGTTTATCAACATCTCTGATCTTTTAGGATTGCGTGACTATGACTTAACTCCACATACTTTTAAGCTCTGTGATGAAAAATACTGTAGTTCAAGTAAAGGACTGAAAGTTGTAGCAGTGCACTAATGCTGGCTAGGAAGACCATCGACAGAATGGAAAAAGTATTATTAGCACTCATGAAATTTATGCTATCTAAATTTTATCTAACATTTATTTTTTGCATCCTTTTAAGTATAACATTTCTTCTTATCTAGCATTACTTCTTTAAATTTATGGATTTATTTCCCAGGCCTAATACCATAAAGGGAAATGATTCAGTTCGATGACAGGGTTTTGGGATGAGGGCTAAGTCTTGACATGTGTTATCTGGCATGATCCATAAATCATCTGATTTGTGAAGATTTTGAAATAATTACTACTTTAACATGAACTAATGTTGTCATCTTTTTCCCTCCTGCTGGTCTCGAGTTCCCAAGGAGTTCCTTGAATTGGGAACTATCATCCATATATTAGAAATCAGAGACCAAAGGTGAAGCCAACTGACTCTAGATTTATACCATATTGCTAGGCCGAGCCGATTTCTTTGCTTCTGGAATTACAAAGCATTCAGAAAACAGCTCAACCTCCTTCTCAAGTCTTGAGCTCCTCTTTTATTGATCAATAGTATATGAAAAATAAAAGTAACTGAGGACTGAAGTAGGTCAAACATACATTCATGTATAAAATTGTGTGATGAAATAGTACTCAGTGCATATCCATAAATACAGAATGCTTTTAAAAAAGCAGAACTCTTTTAAGAAGAGCAATTTCGTCTCTTTTAACGTAATGGGAAGTCATTTTGTTCATGTTCCAGTCCAGTAGATTCCCTTAATTTCACAGTTTCATGAAGAGTTCCCAAGGGAAACTATCATAATGTTCCTTTTATCCAGTAACAACTCCGTATCAGCCTTAAAGCAGTATTTGCTAATGGGAAAAGATCTTTATTTAGAAATTGTGTATATGGAAAAACTTGACCTTTACACTTGTGTTTAAATATTTGAGAATGCCTATGAAGTCAGTCAAGACACTTTATCATCAAATATTATCCTTTTATACTTAAAAAATTTTAAGACCGATATCTCAGGTTTGTCAAAATTTGAGTTAAAGAATGTTCAAATGGAACTCCCTTGTCTCTGTTCATCTGAGGCGTCAAACCCAAAAACAATGCTAGAAGTGCCAGAATGCCAGTGTGGATGATGCTAAAATATCATGAAACCAGTTTTGCTGCCCTTAGCTTATCATCCATTTGAAGGTATGCAAGAAAAGGTAGGGAGGCAAATAAGACCTTTAGCAAGGGCTTCCTTAGAAAGAGTTGTTGGCATGCTGTGCATTTCACCCTGCCACAGGGGAGGGGCAAATTGTTTCCCCCTTACTTCAAGCCAGTTGAAGGAGACTTCAAAAAAAAAAAAAAAAAAAAAAAAAAAAAAAAAAAGCATCTGTGATCTTGGCCTGTGTTCTGAGAACTTGAAATTACCTAAGGACTTGACTTGTTGCCTAAAAACATACCAAAAGCAAGATGTTATGGTTTCTTCGGTTAAATGCAGCAAAAGTAACAGGTTTGGAAATAAATTGCACTACCCCCAATGATAGAAACGGATGGTATGCCCTATGAGCCAAGTGGCCCATCAGAAGAGCAGAACTAGCTTGTTTAAAAGGAATTCTACCCATAAGGTTAAGCAGAAACTTTATTCTGATGCCTATAGGAACATGTGTGTACACATAGTCTATGTATAGAGGACTGTGTACAGAGGACCACAAAAAGACAGGGGCTGAAGGGGAAGAACTACAGTCCAAAGGTCTCAGGATCCTACAAAGCTCCCCACAAGACAAAGAACCACCAAATGAGTTTCAGGTATACAGAAGTCTCCAATGCAAGGCTCCAACTACACCTGTCAATCAAAGGCTTTTGTGTACCCTAATGGGATACTCACTTCCCTTTCCCTAAGAGAGCCTGACTCTGAAGGAATTACACACAGCAGCTAGCAACAGGGAAGAGAAGAATCATGGAAGAATGAAGAAACTATCACCTTCCAACACACACATACTCTTTCCCTCTCTCTCTCTCTCTCTCCTCTCTCTCCCCTTCCACCTCTCTCTTTCTCTCCCCAGGCTCCCAAAAAGGCAGGCCCAAGTTGGGGAAAGGGAAAAGTCATAAACTGCACAAGAGTCTGAAGTTATGGTTTTAGATTGGGCTGGACTTTTTAATACTTTAAATGAAACAACCAGGAAAAAAACATAGGACTTGTCTGGGATTTCATCCATGAAAAATGAAAATGAGTCAAGGATACAGGTTGCAGAGGTAGGGTGGGAGAGAATAAAGTTTCTGCATCTACTCCACTGAGTCCAACTCGTACAACACATCTGTTATATGTGTAAGGGTAAAAAGAAGTATTTAAAGATAAAGAGGTTATTCCCTTTGGGGATAAAATAAAGGCATAAAGTCACTTTCTGGAGTCAGTCCATGTCTACAGACAAAATATAATCTCAGTCCCTAGCTTTATGGGCCGTGTTTTGAAATCTTGTATTTATGTGTTAAGTTTCCCTTCCCCAGCAGAGATGGTGTCATTATTTGTTTAAATAATGAGTTTGGTATGAAATGGTAAATAAGTCAAACCACACTTTTGCTGGGGATCACTGACTATAAAGTTGGACAGATGGCCACAATACTCTGGATTTCTGGAGAAAAGAAAAACATTTCCGGAGAGAATAGGGTGCGACCAAGACATTCATAATTCAGACCAGTAGTTTCCAGTTATTTTGACTATAAGGATTCCTTTCAATGTCATATCCATACTGACTATTTATTCAGTCTAGAAATGATGCTTACTGCCATGTGAATGTCATGTGCCCTAAACTGGACAACAATCTTCAGAGGTTAAAAAAAAAAACCTTGCCCATTGTTATCCCACACACCTTAATTCTTTCTCTTCTTTCCTTCCTTCCCTTCTTTCTTCCAACCTTCTCTCCCTCCATCCGTTCCTCCTGCCTTTCCTTCCTTCCTTCTTTTTCTCCCCTTCAACATGTTTATGGGTTTACAGTGCAGGCAGACATCTAGATATTCTTTTTTTTTTAAGATTTTATTTATTTATTTGACAGAGATCACAAGTAGGCAGAGAGGCGGGGGGGGGGGGGGGAGACAGGGAAGCAGAGAGCTGAGCAGAGAGCCTGATGCAGGGCTCAATCCCAGGACCCTGAGATCATGACCTGAACCCAAGGCAGAGGCTTAACCCACTGAGCCACCCAGGCACCCCAGTAATTCTTCTTTAAGAGATGAGGTTATGTGGTGAATATGCAGAAAATGATGAGAATAGATACACACACATACAGACCAGCTCACTCCCTAAGAATCCAAGTGCAGCAATGTTCTGTTTTGTATCGTCCTTGCCATGATATGAATGTTGGATGCAGTCACTGGATGGTTTGCCATGGCCATTTGGGCTCACCGTTTTCTGCTACTGACGCTGAAACACTATGGAGGCATGGGGATTTCTTCAGTAATCTAAGGAAATTTTATCTTAATCACTACTCTCTGGAATATGAACCTTCTTTCAATGTCCAGTGGTTTCTTTTTTTTTTTTTTTTCATTTTTTTAGGGAGCTTTATGAAAACATCATTTATACAGCATTAAATACATCCATTGAAAGTCCATAAATCAACATACAGAGTTTTACAAACATCACCACAATCTAAAAACTTTCCTCATGCTTCTTTGCAGTTAATCCCCCAAGCCCATCTCCAGCCTTAGGCAACCACTGATCTTCTTTCCAGCTTATAAGTTTGTCTTTTCTTAGACATTTCATATAAATGGAATCAGACTAGCCTTTTGCATCTGTACTGTTTCATACAGTTTGATGTTTCTGAGGTTCATCCATCTAGTAGTATGAAGCAGGACCACACTCCCTTTGATGGCCAAGTAGGTCATGCTCTTGCCATCAAATGTCTAAAGTCACTGCCAAAGCCAAAGGTCATGCAGCTTTTCTCCTATGTCCTTCTTTCGTGCGCTAATATGCTTAGCATAGATTTTGAAAGTTGACTCGACCTAAATTCCTGGGATGAATCCGACTCGATTGTGATGTATTATGATTTTATATACTGCTGGATCCAATTTGTCCCTATTTTGTTGAGAATTTTTACTTCCATGTTCATGAGAGATATTGGTCATTGGTTTTCTTTTATTGGAATGTCTCTAGTTTGGAATCAGGGTGCTTCTGGCCTCATAAAATGAATTTGGAAGGATTCCCTCCTTTTCTTTTTTCTGGAAGACATTGTGTAGAATTGGTAGTATTTCTTACTCAATGTTTGGTGAGATTCACCAGTGAAACCATCTGGGCCTAAAGTTTTTTCTGAAAAGTTTTCGACTAAAAATGTAATTTCTCTAATAGGTATAGCACAATTCACATTATTCTGGAGTAAGTTTTGGTACGTTGTGTCTTCTAAGGATTTATTCTATTCTATTTCATCTCGGTTTTTGAATTCACGGGCATGGGGTTATTTGCAATACTCTGTTGATATCTTTTAATGTCTTTGTTGTCAGAAGTGATGACCCTTCTTTCATTCCCGATATGAGTTAACTTTGTATCTTTGTATCTTTTTATCTTGGTCAGCATGACTAGAAGTTTGTCAGTTTTTTGTTTTTTGTTTTTAGCATACTGACACACATTACATTAGTTTCAGGTGTACAATGTAAGTAATTCAACTCTCTATACATTGTTACACTCACAAATATAGCTACATTCTATCACTCTGTAATACTATTACATTATTGATTATATTCCCTGTGCGGTGCCTCTTATTCTCATGACTTATTCATTCCATTACTGGAAGCCAGTACCTCCCACTCCCCTTCACCTATTTGGCCCACCCCTTCCCCACCCCTGGCAAATATCAGTTTGTTCTCTGTATTTCTAGGTCTGATTCTGCTTTTTGTTTTTTATTCATTCGTTTTGTTTCTTAGCTTCCACATATGAGTAAAATCAAATGGTATTTGTCTTTCTCTGACTTATTTCACTTAGCATAATGCTCTAGGTCCATTCAATATCACAAATGCCAGACCTCATCCTTTTTTATGGTTGCATAATTCCATGTCCAATGTTATTAATGAAAGTCCTTCAGCAGGTTAGTCAGTATTTGATTCCTACCTATTTTAAAGATTATTTTTAATGTAATCTGGATCATATCCCTCTACGGCTGAAATCCTTCCCTGTATGCCATAGCATTTTCACCCCTACACAGTGTCTTCTCAAGCATTCTGATTGTTTTTGGTATTTCAGGCACATTGGCTTTCTCGTAGGCTTTTAAAGGACTTTAGATCCTTCCTACCTCAGGACCTTTGCACATGATATTTTTGCTGCCTGAAATGCTCCTCCCTTTGATCTTCAAATGGCTGGTTCCTTCTCCTGTTTTAGGTCTTTAAATGATAACTCCCCAGAAAGGGCTTTTCTGACACTATGCATCCCCTCCTCTATGAATCTCTGTCATAGTACTAACACAATTTATTAGTACTTGCCATATGATTTTTTTAACTTCTTTATAAAATGTCTCTAACACTAGGCTGTAAGCTCCTAAAGGCAGAAATCATGTCTGTATTGTTCATCCCATACACTCAATGAGCCGGGAAATACAGAAGCTCATGAAATATGTGTTAGAGTGGGAGAAGGGAGACAGAGAAAGGGGGGGAGGGAAGGTGAGAGGGAATTACTTGGGTATTTCTGGATCTTTTGCTATGCTGAACATAAAAAGGTACACAGAATAATATAACAAATATGCATGTGTATTTGGCAAATATAGTTGAAGTCCCGTGTATGTCCCTACCCTGTCCCATATCCCTCCCTCCCCACTCCCCAGGGGTAATCATTCTCTTAAATTTAGTATTTTTCATCACCATGTATGTCTTTATATTTTAACCACACTTAAGTGAATTACTAAAAAATATATACAATTTTTATTATCTTAACTCTACTTAAACAGTATCATCCTGTGTATCGCTATTTGTAACTTGCTTTCTTCACTGAATTTTATGTTTGGAAAATTCATCTAACTGAATTCATGTTGTTCCAGCTTACTCTTTCCATTGGTTAATGGTATCCCATTCATTATATTACACATTTAGCCATTCTCCTACTGAAATATACTTCATCTCATATTTTCACCTTTTTGCTATTACAAACAATGCTGCTATGAACATTCTTCATGTCCCCTCATGCACATGTTTGAGACTTTCTATAGGGATGTACCTAAAAGTGAAAACTGGAGATCATAGGGTAGATTTGTGTACAATCTCAAAACAACTTGCCAAATTACTCCCAACATGGATATCATTTTCCAACATGGGTATGTGTCCTCCAGCAATGTTCACAGATTCCTTTGTCTGGTAGAGTCAGGTTTTTAAATGTCTGTCAATCTCTTAGGTGTGAAGTGGAATACTATTCTTGTTTTAATTTGCATTTTTCTTTTTTTATTTAAATTTTAGTTAGTTAACATACAGTGTAATTTGCATGTTTCTAAAAACTACTGAGCCTGAGTAACTTTCTATGGCCATTCAGGTTTCCTTTTCTGGAGCTCGGCCCATTTGTCTGTTGAACTGTTTCTCTTTTCTTCTATTGGGTTTAAAGAAAATTTTTAAGATATTCTGGTTATTAATCCTTTGTCAGTTATCTTCCAGGGTCTGTGACTCATCTGCTTGCTTTTTTATAGTGGCTTTTGAGGCACAAAAGTTTTTCACTTTAATAAGTAGTCAAGTTTATCAGTCTCTTCCTTTGTAGTTCATACTTTTCGTATGTTGTCTACAAAATTCTTCCCTGCCCTAAGGTCATAAAGACATTGTCCTATATTGTTTTCTAAAAGTTTTAAAGTTTTACTTTTTATATTTAGGGCATAAATCAACATTATGTTACTATATAGAATAAACTCAAGATCAAGTTTATCTTTTCCCGTAAGGATAACAAATGTTCTACCATCAATTATTGCATATTCTACCCTTTAATGATCTGGAGTATAAGCCCTAAAAAAAAAACATGTTTCCATATATATTCCAGCATGTTTCTGAGCTCTCTATTCTGTTCCATAGATGTATTTCTTATCCTCATACTAATACCACACTATATTATTACTCCAAGTTGTATCAGTCTTTTTATCTAACAAGGCAAATCTGCCCACCAGGTTCTTTCTTAAAACTGTCTTAGCTATTCTTAGCTCATAAGTAGAGCTCTCAGATTTTTTTCTACTTAAAACTAAAGAATGGGTCTAACTCTCTTAAAATATTCTCTCTGATAATGAGTTCTGAGGTCCCTCTTGAGGACCTATCCTCAAGCAGAATCCTGTAATCTGTCCATACAAGGACAGAGATTAAGAAAATGCCATTGGGGAATTCACAAAAATCAAAAAGGTACTTGGCAAAGCCCTTTCCCAACCCCCCAAAAAATTATTAAAGGGCAGACACAATGTTCCTACCACAAAATTAGTCTGGTCAATAATATAAGGCAATGTTTATCCTTCTAGGAAAAAAGAGCAATGAAGTTAATAAGAAGAAAAAAAGTAAATATTTTTAAATGTGGTAGAGAGGATTTTTACTGCTAACTTTTTATAATTAATAACATGCTCAGAAGAAACAAAGGAAAGAGGGTACAACTTAAAATTAAAGTGCCATGGAGAATATCATTATACTGAAAGTATAAAGAGGTAGAGAATGGTCAGTTTAAAAAACAAAACTTCTTTAAGAATATAAATATGCCCTTTCAGAGATTTTCTTTACCCACTGGTACAGAGGACACATGAGTTTTCTCAAATTTAAAAGTAATTCCTAGTGAATGATAGCTTTTTAAACACTGCCCCCTAATGTTCATACTCCGAAATGGTAAGAGGACCTTGCTAACAAAAATAATCCGGTTCTTCCTCCCTTGTGATCAGTCGAGCATTTTTGTCCTGCAGACCAGATTTCACAGACTGAGGCAATCTCAACCACACAACTGTCAGAGTGCATTAAAATAAATCTCCCAGCCATTCTAAGATTACTCTCATCAGCAGTAAGGCCAACATGTGAGTGAGAACAGACTATTTGGGCTTGGACAGCACTGACAGAACAGCAATGCCACTGGGAAACATCAGGGAAGTCTAGGATCCCAATCATAACATGTGCAACTTTAGACTGATCTAATCAGTCTTATTTTTAAAAAAATATCAAAAACAAACACTGATTACCAAGAATATCAAACTTTTACAAAAGAGATGGCCTTTACTTTATATACACACAGATTCATGACTCATAAACGACCTCCGCTTCCAAAGACTCCGTTGACATTTAGACTCCCTGACGAGTAAATATGATTAGCAACAAATGAAAGAGAAGACCAAGACTATATTCTTCTCAAGTCAAGCTGTTCAGTGTCTTGTCATCACTTGACAATGTAAGTTATAACAATGTAACATACAACAATGATAGACATCTAAATATGGAAAGCACAGAGGCACTTAATATTTAGTCAAGAGGCCTGAATTGTAAAGCCATCTGCCATGAAATAGCCGTGTGACTGGAGGTCTCGTGGCATTCCGGACCTCTTTCCTTATCAGGAAATAAAGGAGAATGAACTGTATGGGTGTTTTTCTCATGATTGTCAGGAGATGGGGATGTAGAGGATTACAGAATTATGGAAGGTGCTTGTTCAGACTGTAAGTGCCTCTCCCCATCACCCCCTTATTCCCCCATCCCTATCACCGAAAAGCATATCAAATCTGCACTCTCCCCATAGCTGAGAATCTCCACATTATACAATCTATCTCCAGGGCCCTTCGACACACTAAAATGTGAACACGGATCTGAGAGCTGGAAGAAAATGCAGAGATCCTCTAACCACAAGCCAAGACCCAGAAGAACTGCTGGCTTTAACTGTAGTTAGTTATAGATGTGAAACTTTGGGAACTGTGAGGCTTCCCAAGTGGAGTAGCTTTTCTTTTTTTTAGATGTTATGTATTTATTTGAGGGACAGTGAAGGAGCAGGGGAAGGGGCAGAGGGAGAGAAGAAGCAGACTCCCTGCCGAGTGGGAAGCCGGCAGCCCAACCTGGGGCTCCATCCAAGGACCCTGATATCATTACCTGAGATGAGTTAGATGCTTAACCGACTGAGCCACCCAGGTGCCCCCCCAAGTGGATGAGCACTTTTGTTTGGCTCGGGGATGTGATAAAATACATTATTATTCCTAATCTTTACCCCTCTTGGAATCCATGCCTTGCCATGTGACTCTGTAGATCCTGCCACAAGAGTAAAACATATTTCACTATGCAGTGGTATTGGGCTTAGTCGAGTGACTCGCCTTGACCAAAGGAATGCAAGCCAATGGGATGTAGCTAATGTTTTAAATGTGCTTGTGAGGTGAGGCTCATTCTCCTGTACTCTTGCCTTTCATTATGAGGAAAACATGCCTTTGGTGGCCACTGGTCCAAGGAGTGTGAAAGACAGGTACAGCACAGCAGACCCCCAACCCCTGAAACTTGGAGCCAAATCTAACCAGTCTGGATCAGCTGAATCTCAGCCAATGCAAATTCATGGGAATGAGAAATAAATATTCACCGTCATTGAAGATGGTTTATTTGCAAGTTATGTAGCATTTTATAATAACAAGGTAATGTGAAGATAATATTTTACCTATTTTAGTAATTTAGACCTCCACATTTCCAATAGACTGTGAAATTTTAAGGAAAAACCTTTCCCTCTTTCTGACACATATAAATATTGATATTCAGACACAAAGACTGAAGTATGATTACATATCTATAAAATAGTACATTTAAGAAAGAGTCAGAGTTAGTGGCAAAGAGTCATCTACTATTTACAGACGCTGGCTCTCCTGTTGATTCGGTAGGGAAGTTAACAATCATCCCCTCTAAAATAATATCGACCAAACATTGCAGTTATAGCTTAATCTACATTTAAAAAGCACCACATAATTATACTGTGAAAAGCATCATTTATACTAAAGTAATATGTCATAGTCAAAGCATTATTATATCTCAATTAACCTGAATGCATAGAAATGGGAGTATTTTGGTAATTATTACTTTATGACTAATAAAGAAACATTTTTAATCCTATCGCTCCTCAACTACCCCCACCACTCCTACCCTAATTCAAGCTGCCAGTATCTCTGGCCTGGAGTAGTTTAATAGCTTCACAATTGTTCTTCCACTTGTAACATTGTCCTCTACTGTCTGTTGTCAACATGGTAGCTAAAGTGATCCTTTTATGGTGGGGGGGGGCTTTTCTCCCCAGTGTTCCAAGATTCATTGTTTATGTACCACACCCAGTGCTCCATGCAATACGTCCCCTCCTTAATACCCACCACCAGGCTCACCCAAGCCCCTACCCCTCTCCCCTCCAAAACCCTCAGTTTTTGTTTCTCAGGACGTTAGGAGAAGGAAAGGAAAAGAAAAGTGATACTTTTAAAAATACATCAGATCACGTGGATGGAACTAGAGGGTATTATGCTAAGCAAAATAAGTCAATCAGAGAAAAACAAGTATCATATGATCTCACTGATACATGGAATTTGAGAAAAAAGGCAGAGGATCATGGGGGAATAGAGGAAAAAAATGAAATGAGACAAAACCAGAGAGGAAGATAAACCATAATAGACTTAATCTCAGGAAACAAACTGAGGGTTGCTGGAGTGAAGGGCGGTGGGAGGGATGGGGTGGCTGGGGGATGGACATTAGGGAGGGTATGTGCCATGGTGAGTGCTGTGAATTGTGTAAGACTGATGATTCACAGACCTGTACCCCTGAAACAGATAATCCATTATATGTTAATAAATAAATAAATAAACAGGTGAAATTTTTAAAAAATAAAAAAATATAAATACGTCAGATTATTATCATTCTTCTGTTCAAAATACTCCATTACCTTACAAACTTATTCAAAGTAAAAGTCAAATTCCTTAAGAGGTGCCAACAAGCACCTTGCTAACCAATACCTTCCTGTTTTTCTTACTGTTACATTCCCCTTGTTCCCTGCTTCAGCCATCCTCGATGGTCCTCAAACATGCCCCCCACATTCCTGTCTCAGGTCCTTTGCACCTGCTGTTTCCCCTTCCTGAAGCCATCATTGCCAATATCTGTATGATTCACTCCTTTACTTCATCCAGGTCTCTGCTCAAATGTCAATTTATCGAGGGAGACTTCTCTCTCTTTTTTGTTTTTTTTTTTAGCATTTTATTTACTCATTTGAGAGAGAGAGAGAGAGTGAAAGCATGAGTGGGTGTGGGGGGATGGGGAGGAGAGGCACAGGGAGAGAGAAAAGCAGGCTCCCTGCTGAGCATGGAGCTCACTGTGGGGCTCAATCCTAGGACCCCAGGATCATGACCTGAGCGAAATGCAGACTCTTCACCAACTGAACCACCCGGGCACCCCCAGGGGAGCTTTCACTTATCTCCAAGTATAAAACAGCTCCTCCTCACCCCATCCCTCTTGCCCTACTTTATTTCTCTTTAGCCCTTATCATTAATAGGCTCAATTACAAAAAAATAAAAAACTTAAAGAATATGTTTATTTATTTACTATCTATCTCCTTAACCTATAACATAAGGCAAACCTCCATGTATTATCCACGGCCACATCCCAGAACCTTAGAATACTGCCCGGCAAATCACATGCCTGCAGTAAATATTTGGTAGATGAATGAAGAGTGAAAATTCTATAATTTTTTCTGATAAAAACTATTAATGTAACTAAGAATTTTCACAGCCACTTTTCTATATTACCTCCCTAATTAATAGATAAGTGCTTAAAAATAGATTAAATTAACTCAAATAATAACCTTTTTTCCTTGGACCTAACACATACACACACACAAACACCCACAACATTCCCCAGCTAAACAATCTGGAAGACTTTACTGAACTCTTTTCCTTCACCTGGCTTAACACCTTTGAATAAATTAAGGGGATATGTTGATTTCCTGCACTACCCTAAAGCCAATTAATATTTCACCTACAATTCTATGTATGAATTAATAACAGTATTTTGTAAATGTCTGTAAAATATCAATAGAAAAATTTGCAAAAACAAACAAACAAAACTACAGGCGTACAATTCAAGAATACAAACAGCCAATAAATACATGAAAAATCTTCATTTCGGTTACCTATCATGATTAATTAGAGAGCGAGGGCTAGGGAGAACAAAATCACTTCAAGAAAACCAATACAAGCAAGAGGTTTCTTACAGGAACAAGGAAAGCCAACTAACTAGAAAATCTATTCACTGACAAGAGTGTGGGATCAAAATACCTGTGATGGAACAGTAGATGATGTGAGGGGCAATCTTGTCTATATCTTCATATCCAAGGCCCATAGCAGACAGCCTGCCAGGGACGTAGTTTTCCACAAATACATCACAAACAGCTGCAAGCTGAGGAAGGAGGGGAAGATGAGTCAGACTTCTTAAGGGACTTCCAACCTTTGAACAAACCCCCACATGACACAATTTGGATTTTAGTAAACACAGTTGATCCTCACATTGTAATAGTCCAGAAAAATGACAGGAAAAGTAGAATTACAAAGTAGAATTAAATGAATATAAAGGCACCAGTGGGTCAACTACTATGAGATATTATAGACAATAAGACAATGGCCACTAAAATATTCAGCAAATAGCATGGTGTTAAGGGGATATGCTTACATTAAATGTAAGAAATATCTAGGTTACATGGTCCTAATATAGTCTCAAGTAGCTTAGATAGAAAAGTTAAAATACATGTACAAAAATATATGAAAAACAGGGCCGCCTGGTCATTAAGTCATTAAGCGGCTTCCTTTGGCTCAGGTCAGGATCCCAGGGTCGTGGGGTCGAGTCCCGCATCGGTCTCCCTGATTGGAGGGAAGCCTGATTCTCCCTCTCCTACTACCCCTGCTTGTGTTCCCTCTCCCGCTGTCTCTCTGTCTCTAATAAGTAAATAGAAAAACCTTTAAATAAATATATATTTATCTTATTATATATTATTTTATTTTATTATATATTTTATATTATTAATATATTATATATTTTATATATATTTAATTATATATTTATATAATACATATATATAAATATGTAAATAAATAAAAATATATGAAAAACATCTTAAATCCTGTAGAAGAAACTAGATACAATGTCTTTGCTATTCTCCATCCTTACTATGTAATATTCCTCATTACAACCTGCACATATGGGCACTTAATACATATAAATGTGATTCAGAAATCCTTTTATACTTTTCAGATGTTTCCTTTCCAAAAAGTTCTAAATGTATTTAATTAACCATAAGAAAAAAAAACTATTAAACGGTAACCCCGTGTAGGCACTCCTGCCGGCAGAAAAGGACACAAACTACATCAAACACATATAGGTTTCTACATGGATCAGCTCTCGTTGCATACATTCTGCACAGTGCGTTATGTCGTACCTTACGCAAAGGGCATTTAATGAATTATTTTTAATTTTAAAAAACCCTGTGTGGGTATTTCAAGAAGTTAAACATAGAATTACCCTATGACCCAGCAATACCACTCCTAGGTATATACTCAAAAGAACCAAAAACAGAGACTCGAACAGGTACTTGTATGCAAATGTTCATAGCACCGTGACTCACAATAGCCAAAAGGTGGAAATAATCCAAGTGCCCATCAATGGACAAATGTACCCATAAAGCAGAATATTATTCAGCCATTAAATAAAGAACGAAGTTCTGATACATGGTACAACATGGACAAACCTTGAAAACATTATGCTCAGTGAAATTAACCAGACACAAAAGTATAAAACTTGTATGATTTCACTTATATAAAATATTCAGAATAGGCAAATCCATAGAGACACAAAGTAGATGAGAGTTTATCAGGGGCTGGAGGGAGAGGGAAGTGGAGAGCTATTGCTTAACAGGTACAGTTTCTGTCTGGGGTGATGAAACCTTTTAGAAACAGATAGCAGTAGTGATTCACATGAATGTAACTAATGCCACTGAATTGTACACTTAAAAATGGTTAAAACGGAAATTTTTATGTTCTATATATTCTACCACAACAAAAAACATTTTAACTGTGTAGACTATTTGTATTTTCAGACTTTGTGGAACTCTAAATCACATCTCAATATACATTAAGTATCCAGATGGACCACAAATAAATTCACTGTTTGAGTAAGACAAAAAAATAAATAAAACAAATAAGTTATGCTAATAAAAAAGTATTAAAAATATTATAAAATACTCAAAATAAGCAGATTAAAAAACAACATACATTACATTATCTCGTGTTTTGGGGCAAAATGAGTATACAAGGGTATAAAGAGATTTGACATGATATAGTAAAATATTAATTTTTTTCCATGAACATGTATTAGTATTTGTATAACATGACAAAGATTCTTTTACTAACAAGAGCTGTGCTCAGAGCACCAGGCAGTCTGGCTCTATCACATTATTAAAAAAATATGGAACAGGTGAGTTTAAGAGCTACACATTTCTTTTTTTTTTTATTTAAGATTTTATTTATTTATTTGACAGAGAGAGGAAAAGAGCAGGCAGAGAGGCAGGCAGAAAGAGAGGGGGAAGCAGGCTCCCCGCCAGAGCAGAGATCTTTTTTTTTTTTTTAAGATTTTATTTATTTATTTGTCAAAGAGAGAGAGAGAGTGAGCACAGGCAGACAGAGGGGCAGGCAGAGGCAGAAGGAGAAGCAGGCTCCCTGCCGAGCAAGGAGCCTGACGTGGGACTCGATCCTAGGATGCTGGGATCATGACCTGAGCCGAAGGCAGCTGCTTAACCAACTGAGCCACCCAGGTGTCCCCAGAGCAGAGATCTTGACACGGGGCTCAACCCCAAGACCCAGAGATCATGATCCGAGCCAAAGGCAGAGGCTCAACCCACTGAGCTACCCAGGTGCCCCGAGCTACACATTTCTACTCATAAAGATGCACAGTAGTTTTTAAGCTTACCCAAGAACTGAGTATGTGTGCATTCTAATATTTATAAAGAACTATCCCAAAAAAGTATATAGTGCAGAAATTTTTCTTTTCTCCATTTTATAAATATTTATTTTAAAGATGTCTTAGCCACTTGCTAGATATTGATTCTTCGTTGCTCTGTCATTCAACTTATTCTCTCCTTCTCTGTTTCAGGATATTCAGCCATTTCAAGATCATGTATGTTTCCTAAAGCTTCAGCTAATCATTCATAAAAATTCTAACACAAAAATGTTAAAATATGGGGCGCCTGGGTGGCTCAGGCAGTTAAGCATCTAACTTCGGCTCAGGTCACAGCCTCCAGGGCCTGGAATGGAGCCTGCATTGGGCTTCCTGCTTCGCAAGGAGTCTGCTTCTCTTTCTCTCTCTCTCTCTCCCTCTGCTCCTCCCCCACCGCTCACTCTCTCTCACTCTCTCTCTCTCTCAATTAAATAAATAAAATCTTTAAAAAAAAAAAAGGGTGCTAAAATCATAACATCAGAAAACTCCCTCTGAGTTACACTGCTCCCCACTCTAACTACAAGTGTTATGTATGACAATTGCTTCAAAGGAGCCCAGCTATTTACTGGCATTTCCCAAATACAATAATCTACTAAGAAATAAAGTGAGAGGACTGGTTTCCAGTTTTACTGCTGATCACCTCTTCCTCATCTAAGCGCTCACAAATCACCTAAAAAACTATCCTAGAATCTGGCCCAGAATAAAAAGCAAGCACAATTTTGTATGAGTTAGAGAAGCTACTATCTTTTTCTTTCTAAAACAGAAGAAAGAAAATCCTCCTTCTAGCCAAAGAGTAAATAAGAACTAAAATTAAGTTGAAATACAGAGTATCTAATTCTGACTCTTTGTTATACGTAATTTAAGAACACAGTGGAGATCAGAAATAGAAAGGAAAGTGATGATAATAATTTAACCACATTGCTAAAGAAATCATAAAATAATTTTTTAAGTGTTATATCAAAGAATATGCTTATTGGCAGGAAAAGTATTCTGAAAGATTTCAGCACAAAGTTTCCTATCTTCCACTTTAAGATAGTTCACGAGGCGTCTGGGTGGCTCAGTTAGTTCAGCATCAGACTCTTCATTATGGCTCAGGTCATGATCTCAGAGTCATGATCAAGCCCCACACTGGGCTCCGTGCTCAGTGCAGAGTGTGCTTGAGATTCTCTCTCCCTCTTCCCCTGCCCCTCTCCCTGCTCACACTCTTTAAATAAATAAATAAATAAATCTTAGAAAAATAAAATATATAAAATAGTTTTAAAATACACACACAAACACACACATAGGCATACATATGTAAATAAGCAAATACAGCAATATATTAACATTATTACATCTAGGCATAGGGTTGAAGAAAGTTCACTATACTCTCTTTCAGCTATTTTGTACATCTGAATTTCACGTAAGAAAATAAAATCCAGGGGCTCCTGGGTGGCTCAGAGGATTAAGCCTCTGCCTTCAGCTCAGGTCATGGTCCCAAGGACCCTGGGTTCAAGCCCCGCATCAGGCTCTCTGCTCAGCGGGGAGCCTGATTCTCCCTCTCTCTGCCTGCTGCTCTGCCTACTTGTGATCTCTCTCTCTGTCAAACAAATAAATAAAATCTTTAAAAAAAAAATAAGAAAGAAAGAAAGAAAGAAAGAAAGAAAGAGAAAGAAAGAGAAAGAAAGAAAGAAAGAAAGAAAGAAAGAAAGAAAGAAAGAAAGAAAGAAAGAAAGAAAGAAAGGAAATAAAATCCATGACATTGCTCTTTGGAACATATCATGTGCACACAATATGGATATTGTGACTGTCAACTAGTTAACATAGAGAATTATTTGAAATATAAATGATATGTCAGAAAGTTAATAAATCATATTGTTATGAAAATACTGGGCTCTACATAGATTTTCTAAGCAGAGTTTTGTTTTTTGCTCAAGCTGTTCCTAGTTAGCCTAGTAGACAAAGGAGTCCTAATTTTTGAAGCTCTCATGTATCCAGCTGATTGCTTTGTATGCTACTTTGGAACTGTTTCCATAAACTAAACTCAGTATATTAGCAATCATAGCCACCATGGTCTGAATAAAGAGGTTGTTTTGCTACTCTTAAGCTGAAAGAGGAATCGATGCCAGAAAGCTTAAAAAGACTAGGCAAAAAATAATTTTTTCCCTAGGCAATAAGATATATAACATGCTAAAAGCTAAAAACATGGAACTAGCTAAAAGCAACAGACATCAATAATGTCCCCAATACAATTTATTTAAGTTTAATATGACTTGAAATGTACTTTACTATTATCAATCAGACACGAAGAGAAATCAAGCTCATAATGAAAGTTAATTCAGGGGCGCCTGGGCATCTGCCTTCAGCTCAGGTCATGATCCCATAGTCCTGGGATCAAGCCCCGCATCAGGCTCCCTTCTTAGTGGGAAGCCTCCTTCTCCCTCTCCCACCCCCCTTGCCTGTGTTCCCTCTCTCGCTGTCTCTATCTCTGTCAAATAAATTTAAAAATTTTTTAATTATAGGGGCGCCTCGGTGGCTCAGTCATTAGGCATCTGCCTTTGGCTCGGGTCATGATCCCAGGGTCCTGGGATCAAGCCCCGCATCAGGTTCCCTGCTTGGTGGGAGGTCTGCTGCTTCCTCTCCCACTCCCCCTGCTTCTGTTCCCAATCTGTCAAAAAAATAAATAAAATCCTTAAAAAAAATTTTTTTAATTATTAAAAAAAAAAGAAAAAGAAAGTTAATTCAAGGTAGAATGTAAATGTAATTCAAAGTAGAATAGTAAAAGACTGGCAAGATCCAAGGACAGCAAGAAGGAAGTCCTGGAGATTTGTTTACTTTGGTCAGAATCATACATGCAGTCCTAAAATACTCAAAAGCACACTTACGCACTAGTAGCAGGAGTTATGAATTCCACCTATTGAGAAGTTCTAATGAAACAGCAAAGTATTTGCTCAATCAAATCTGAATCCTTGACTACTTAGGATAAAATATCAGAATGCTCTGAAATAGAAGCAAAGAGTCAGGAACTGTGACCACTGAAGATGATACTGAGAGACAGAACAGAAAGAGGAGACTTAAGGCAAGAACAATCTTTAAGGCAAGAAAATCTTAAAAAAAAAAAAAAAGCTGACATCACCTACCTGAAGTCACGTAAGCTAATAAGTAAAGAAAGAAGGATTAGAACCTCCGCAGTGGAGAACTAGGGTGCACCAAACCAGTACCCAATCTTGCCCCTCAAGCAAAGATGCTGAAATCAGCTCTGGACATATTAGCCATCTGAATAAAGGTTAGAAAAGCTTGGGCTCTCCAGTGATGGGACCCCCATCACCGGGTTCAAACCTCAGCTCTTCCCTTTACAAGCTATGTCCTCTTCGGAGCATCCCCTGAGCCCATGAGACTTACTGCCCTCCCATGAAAATGAGGATTCTAATACCCACTTACAAGTCAAATCCTGAGGATCTGAGGGAATAATATATGGAAAGTGTCCAAGCCTAAGAGTGATGCAGAGTAGGCATTCAGTCAACAGTAGATAGTATTATGACTGAAAACTTTCACAGGGTAGAGAAATATTATACAAAACATATAAGAAATTAGAAAGCAAATTTCACTTACAATAAATGTAAAGTTAAATTCTTAAATGGCGTTTACAGGAAAATTAGCGATTGCCAATGAAATAAAGTTTTAAAACACTTTAACTCATGTTCAAATCCCCAGTTACAACCCAGGCGGTAAGATATCTTCCATAGAGCATACTGTACCTCTTTGATGATTTTCACCCCTTTGGGATCCTTGATATTAACAGCTATACTCTAAAAATTAAAATATATATATTAAAATAATAAAAAGGTTTTCATATTACTGACAGTTCAATAAGGAAGCCATTCATATCATATGTTCTCCTGTTAAAGTGTATTTTCCTCATGAAGAAGCATTTGAATTATCGTTACTGATTTTTATCTGCAATGGAGATATATTAGGATGATAGCAAGGATTCTAGTAAAATTTTTTCAAATAATAATACCAAGTGTTATGCAATTAGCAATCTCTGAAAGAATAAAATGTAAAGAATCAAATGATTTCTCTCTTTAATAAAATTATTCCATTATAAACCATTATAAATTCTCATGAAATAAGTTAGTAGAGAAGGAAAATTAGTAAAAAGCTCTCTTGTTTCTATTTTGTAACTAGTGAATGAATAAAATTTCACCTTCTTTTAAGTACTAATTATATATACAAGAAAAGGACAGAAATGAATGAGCCAAGGTAATATCAAAAGTTTTGTTATTACAAAAGAATTATATTTAAAAAAACAAAGAAAGAAATTATATTCTTACTTTTTTATTTCGATTAACACTGAGGAAATAAGTACTTTCTGTCCCCACAAAAGGTGGCCCCCAAGTTCGTGTATCATCACCAGCTCCTGAAAATAACAGTATGAGCTATTAATTTTTAACTCTTAAACATTATGAGACATCCAAACCAACATTCACCCATCATATACATTCACAGATGCCTACACAAAATCACCTCAATTCAGTGGAATTAAGCAATCTCCAGGGGCCTTAAGAACATGTTGCAACTCTCCAAACTCCACCTTATTCACTAAGTCCTACCGTCTCATCTCTCACTGGAATCCATCCTGAAAGTCAATATCCAGAAAGAAATATCCTTTTAGCAGTCTTCAGATTTAATAAATGGCAAATTTAAAAGAAAGAAACCTACTTTCAGTTTTTGGCAAGCAAAAAGTAAAAATCTTTGGCAGTTTAGGTCAAAAAGTAAAAAGCTTTGGTAGTTTAGTTCAGCTCTTTCTGTGTTTCTTGGCATTAAATGTGCAAAGAAATGCTGAGTCTGTGAAAGATTTTTGTTAAATAATTAAACCAGAATAATGGTAAGCGAGATTTTATAATAAAATGGCATCATAAATAAATAAATAAATCTTTAAGTTTCTGTGAAATCCCAGAAATAAACCCAAGCATACGTGGTCAGTTAATATATGACAAGGGAACCAAGAGCTCTCGATGAAGAAAAGACAGTCTTTTCAACAAATGGTTATAGGATAATTGGATACTCACATGTAAAAGAATGAAACTGAACCCGTAGCTTACACCTTTCATCACTCACAGAAATTAACTCAAAAAGGATTAAAGATTTAAACATAAGACCTAAAGCCATAAAACCCCTAGAAGAAAACATAGGAACAAAGTTCCTTGACATGGGTCTTGGTGATGATTCTTTCGGATTTGATACCAAAAGCACAAGCAATAAAATCAAAAATAAACAAGTGGAACTCCATCAAGCTGAAAACCTTCTGCACAGCAAAGGAAACCATCAACAAAGTGAAAAGACAACCTATAGAATGGGAAAAAATATTTGCAAACCATATAGCTGATAACAGATTAATACCCAAACATATAGAGAACTCACACGACTCAAATAAAAAAACAAATAACCCAATCAAAAAATGGGCAAAGGACCCAAAGAGATATTTCTCCAAAGAAGACAGACAAAAGGCCATCAGGTACAGAAAAAGAAGCTTGACATCACTAGTCATTAGGGAAATGCAAATTAAAACCACAGTGATATAATCATCTCACACCTGTTAGAATGGCCATCAACAAAAAGACAAGAGATAACAAATGCCGTTGAGGATATGGAGAAAGGGGACCCCTCCTGCACTGCTGGTAGGAATGTAAGTTGGTACAGCCACTGTGGAAAACAGTATGAAGGATCCTGAAAAAATTAAAAAGAGAACTATGATATGATCCAGCAATTCTACTTCTAGGAATATAGCCAAAGGAAACAAAAACACTAACTCAGGGCACCTGGGTGGCTCAGTGGGTTAAGCCTCTGCTTTCAGCTCAGGTCATGATCTCAGGGTCCTGGGATCGAGTCCCACATCGGGCTCTCTGCTCCGCAGGGAGCCTGTTTCCTCCTCTCTCTCTCTCTCTCTCTCTGCTTGCCTCTCTGTCCACTTGTGATCTCTCTCTGTCAAATAAATAATAAAAATCTTAAAAAAATAAAAAAACACTAACTCAAAAAGATATGCAACCTTATGTTCATAGCAGCATTATTCACAATAGCCAAGTCTGGAAACACCTGTGCCCATTGATGCATGCATCCATCAATAAAGTTGTAGTATATATATACAACAGAATACTATTAAGCCATAAAAAATAAGGAAATCCTACCATTTGTGACAACATGGATGGACTTTGAAAGCATTATGTTAAATGAGATAAGTCAGACAAAGACAAATATTGTACAATCTCACTTATATGTGGAATTTAAAAAAAAAAAAAAAAAAAACAAATGAACTCACAGAACAAGAGATCAGACTTGTGGTTACCAGAGGTGGAGGGTGCAGGCGGAGGGAACTGGAGGAAGGTGGTCAAAAGGTGTAACATATAACATTGCTATATGTTATATAGAAAATTTGTTAAGAAAGCAAATACTAATATATCTCATCATAAGAAGAATTTTTTTTCCTTTTTTCTTTTCTTCTGTCTTTCCCTTTATCATATCTCCATGAGAGGACAGATGTTAGCTGAACCTACTGTGGTAATAATGTGGTAACGATGTACGTAAATCAAACCATCATGCCATGTGCCTGAAACTTATACAATGATGTATGTTGATTATTTCTCAATACAATTAGGAAAAAATTTGTGTTATAGCAACAAATCATGAGAGGCAAAATAAGTTACTGAACAGCAGATTCATTTAATTTCCAATTGTATTCTAGAATAATACTTTAGTCACCTAGGTCTTGCTTCAAAGGAGAAGTTTAAAATCATCAAAATCTATGGTATTTTTTTCTGGACATCTACTTCAAGTCATATGTTTGTGTTAGATTCTGTAACTATAGAGTTACAGAAAAATTTTCCTTAGCAAAAAAAGCAACTGACAATGTAGACAGAACTCAGAAAATCCATCAATGATTAAATGGCACAAAATAGTATCATTTAAAAATCTCATAATATAAGGCCTGATTAAATATTGGTATCAGAAACTAGTCATTATGAGGTGCCTGGATGGCTCAATCGTTAAGTGTCTGCCTTTCACTCGGGTCACGATCCCAGGGTCCTGGGATGGACCCCAGCTTCGGACTCCTTGCTTGGTGGGGAGCCTGCTTCTCCCTCTCCCAGCCCCCTGCTTGTGTTCCTCTCTCACTGTGTCTCTCTCTGTGTCAAATAAATAAATAAATAAAAATCTTTTTAAAAAAGAAACTAATCACTATATAAATAATTACAATTAAAAACTGGCCCCCAAGAAGAGACTATTTGTGAATATGGGTTAGATTTAAAATTCTAATAATCTAAATAATATAATTAATCTAAATAATATAATTAACCTATTAGCCCATTAAACTTTACCACTAAAACTGATCAGGAAAAGCAGATATAACCTTTTGGAAAGCAAAACACAGGCCAAAGAATAGACTCATTTATTAAAAAAATAAAAATAATAACAACAACTTCCCAAGAGAAAAAACAGAACACAGGCCAGAGGAGAAAAGAACCATTAGTTCCAGGGGTACCTGGGTGGCTCAGTCCATTAAGCGTCTACCTTTGGCTCAGGTCATGATCCCAGGGTCCTGGGATCGAACCCCGTGTCCTGTCAGACTCCCTGCTCAGCTGAGAGTCTGCTTCTCCCTCTCCCTTCCTACCCTCCCCCACTCGTGCACTCCCACTCTCTCTCTCAAATAAGTAAATAAATAAATAAGATCTGAACAAAAAAAGAAGACACATTATCTCTAACTGGAGATGAACCAATAACAAAACAAAGAAATCATGGTAAGCATCAAATGGAATAGCATGCTCAAAATAAAAGGGGAAAAAGTGAACTATACGATCCCAGAAAGGCACTCTTCCAGGAATAAACCAGTAAGAGGCTTCACGGCAGTGTGAATCTGGATCTTCAGGATCAGACGGGACCTCTCGGAGTAAAGAGAAAGTCCAGCCACTTCTACTCTCCTGAAGCTTTCAATACACTAATTTTCTTAAAATAAAGTAACGTCAAGGTAGGGCTAAAATTAGGTAATTTTACATGTTTACATTCATCTCTCAAAGTGGAAATAATGTCAGGAATCTTAATTGGAGGCCTACATGGTTTTCCTACCCAGGGCTTTAGAGAGGATCAGTGGCCCCTGGAAAGAATCAGCATGGACAAGAAATAAAGGCTAAAGGTCACCAACTGGGAAAACTGACAGTTGAAAGATGTTTTATTGGACCCACACAAAATTTAAAGTTTTTAATTAGCTGCCATGATTTCAAAGTCTGGAGATCTCATATAAAATTTCAGACTGCTTTTCTTTTTTTTTTTTAAAGATTTTATTTATTTATTTGACAGACAGAGATCACAAGTAGGCAGAGAGAGAGGAAAGCAGGCTCCCTGCTGAGCAGAGAGCCCGATATGGGGCTCGATCCCAGGACTCTGGGATCACAACCCGAGCTGAAGGCAGAGGCTTTAGCCCACTGAGCCACCCAGGTGCCCCCCAGACCGCTTTTCTTAAAAGATATTTTGACACATTCAATCCATTCAGCAAATATTTATTGAGCACCTACTACGTCACAGACAGTACTCCAGGCAGAGTAGAAACAGCAGTGAACAAAGGACCGCACACACCTCTGCCCTCATATTCCTGCCTAAGGAATCATTTGCTGCCCTCCCTAGTCCACGTTGCCCAGCTAAGTAACTACAGAAAGAAGAGAAAGAAAATCTATGGGCTCTTTGATTACAAAAGTAAGAATAGTCTAAGTCCCAAATCAGAAAGCTATAACCTGGGTGGCTCAGTCGGTTAAGTGTCTGCTTCAGCTCAGGTCGTGATCCCAGGGTCCCGGGATTGAGCTCTGCATCAGCTCCCTGCTCAATGGGGACTCTGCTTCTCCCTCTCCCTCTGCCTCTCCCCCTGCTATGCTCGCTCACTCTCAAATAAATAAAAAATTTTTTTTAAAAAGGAAGGAGGGAAGGAAAGAAGGAAGCAAGCAAGCAAGCGGGAAGGAAGGAGTAGAGGAGTGGCCTGAGAAAAGACTAATTCTCTCCTGAACTTTGAAAATCCTGCCAAATTACTCTTCCTCAGATCTGTGTTGAATAACTATCTCAAAACCCGAAACAGTTAAACACATAATAGGAACATTAAAATGTATCATGCGGGGCGCCTGGGTGGCTCAGTTGTTAAGCGGCTGCCTTCAGCTCAGGTCATGATCCTGGGGTCCTGGGATCCAGCCCTGCATTGGGCTCTCTGCTCAGCGGGGAGCCTGCTTCCCTTCCTCTCCCACTCCCCCTGCTTGTGTTCTCTCTCTCTCTCTCCTCTCTCACTCTGTATCAAATAAATAAATAAAATCTTTTAAAATTAATTAATTAATTAATTAAATAAAATGCATCACACAGAAGGATTAAGGGAAAGAGACCAATCAGGAAAAAAACAATGAACAACGACCTACTAGGAACAAAGCTCAATCCCAAGTGTATGGCTATGGGATGTAAAGGCCTAGACAAAGGAAGGTACTCCCTACTGAAGAAAGGAAAACATACAAAGGAGAAATAAGGCCTACATAAAGAGGGAACAATGATCTCTAAAATTAATATAAACATAAACATTTAGATTAGTGATCAACTGAAATAGCAAGAGAAAGTAGACCTGATGCTCCGTCTAGGATGGGAAGACCCAATGGCTGAAAGGAGAAAGTGCCGTGGTATTGAATTTGCATAATAACATGGAAATCAAAGTTTTATGAAACCTGGAAAAGACAAAAAGGGTATTCAACCAGAAAGCAAACATTATTCAGCATGCATCCCACAACAACCAAATGTGATGAACATCAGTGACCAGGTAAATGAAGCTTTCGTTACATCTGGAAAGCAGGTTTCACCAGACTCTTCCACCATCCGGAGCCTGATAAACACAGGGTCAAATAAATACGATATAATAATAACAGAGTATTCCCCATGCTGATCAGAGAATCTTCTGCTGATTGCTTTGGCCTCCTAAGAAATCTAATAAGCAGAAAGTTGAATCTTCTACACCATGTCTTCTACTTTATAGTGTTTAATCACTTCTGGGAAATTAATAAGGTGATGTAATTATAAACTAGTCTTTTATGAGTCTTGCAGATATACTCATACTATTAAGGCTAGGCCATTTTCACTAATTTGGTAATTCTGTTCCAATCCATAAGGATCCAACTTGAAGAATAAATAATAGGGCGCCTGGGTGGCTCTGTGGGTTAAGCCGCTGCCTTCGGCTCAGGTCATGATCTCAGGGTCCTGGGATCGAGTCCCACATCAGGCTCTCTGCTCAGCGGGGAGCCTGCTTCCCTCTCTCTCTCTGCCTGCCTCTCTGTCTACTTGTGATCTCTGTCTGTCAAATAAATAAATAAAATCTTTAAAAAAAAAAAAGAATAAATAATAATGCTAAGTTTTGAAACCTTCCAAAACGAGCTCCTTATAGGATGATACGGAGGACATGGAGAAGAGGGACTCTGCCCTTTAAGTGCTTGTAGGAGAGAAAAAGCATACAATAATTTCTTTCAATAGTAAGTACTGAAATAACTTTCAATAATAGCATGAGCTAAACACCCAAATACTAAGAAGGCACCAAATAAAAGTGAGAATTGTGTACACCGAATAGATTTATTTGGTGGACCAAGAGGAAAGGAAAAATGGGAAAGATGTGATGAAAAACAAACCCAAAGAACTGATCTCAGTTTCAGTGTTCCTCTCTCAAAATGCTTACAATTATAAAATGAGAAAATGTTTCTTTTATTAAAAACAGAAAAGAATGACTTATATTGGAGTATCTGGGTTCCTTTTGGAAGGACACAGATTCCTTTTCCTTCTCCTCTTCCTGCGTGTCCTGCTTCTTCCATTTTACCCTCCCCTCCTCCTGGCCTTCCCTCCATCCCCCAGCAAGGAAGGGTGGTCAGGCCAGCTCTAAAGTCAGTCTCAATGGTAGGCTTGTGGGGGGCTAAGGAGGGCCGGACCAGGGTGAGTGCGTGGATATTCCTGATCAGCTGTGTGACTTTGGACAAACTGCTTTATGTCTCTGTTTCTCTGTGTTTATAATCTTAGAATAATACAGGGTCAGCCCATAAGGTTGTAGCAGAGATTAAATAAATTAATACAGGCCTCGTGTTAAGACCTGTGCCTGTCACTGCAAGTCTAGCATCACTGTCACTGCATGGTGCATCTCAGTCTCTACTGGAGGTTTTCAGGTATGTGTGAAGGGCCTGGCTAAAGCCTTAAAACCTGGCACTTATAAAAAGTAAGAGGAGGGACACCTGGTAGCTCAGTCGTGAAGCGTCTGCCTTCGGCTCAGGTCATGATCCCAGTATCCTGGGATCGAGCCCGGCATCGGGCTCCCCACTTGGTGGGAAGGCTGCTTCTCCCTCTCCCACTCCCCTCCCCCTGCTTGTGTTTCTCTCTTGCTGTGTCTCTCTGTTAAATAAATAAAATATTTTTTTAAAAATGAGTAAGAAGAAATCACTAGTATAGGTTCAGAGGAAAGTAAGGAATGGAGAGGAAAAAAAATAATCATTTCATTTTAATTCTCCCGTCATCCCACATACAGACATATAGTTATTTTTTTAAAAAACAGCTAAAAACTGTAGTAGTTTGGGGCGCTTGGCTGGCTCTGTTGCAGGAGCATGTGACTTTTGATCTCAGGGTTAGGAGTTCAAGCCCCACGTTGGGTGGAGATTACTTAAAAATAAAATCTTTAAAAAAGAAAAACTTGTATTAGTTTCTATGTTTTAAAGAGAGCAATAGCTTTACCTGGTCTTTCCACTTTTATAACTTCTGCTCCAAGATCTCCTAAATTCATAGTAGCAAAAGGTCCCGCCAGTACTCTACAATATTAACAATGATAAATAATTACCACCTTGCAGATTTTTATATTAATTCTTAATAGCTCACTAACATAGATAAACTCATATAATTATAGTAAGAATTAAAATTATTAAAACTGTTCAAAAATAGCAATTTGGCACTATGTATTCAGAGCTTTAAAATGTATATTCCCAGGGCACGTGGGAGCTCAGTTTTAAGCATCTGCCTTTGGCTCAGGTCATGATCCCAGAGTCCTGAGATTGAGCCTCGCATTGGGCTCCATGCTCGGTGGGAAGCCTGCTTCTCCCTCTCCCACTCTCCCTGCTTGTGTTCCTTCTCTCACTGTGTCTCTGTCAAATAAATAAATAAAAACTTTAAAAAGAAAAAAAAAAGTATATTCCCGTGGGGTGCCTGGGTGACGCAGTTAAGCATCTGCCTTCAGCTCAGGTCATGATATTGGGGTCATGAGCTCAGGGTCCTGGGATCGAGCCCCTCAGTGGGAAGCCTGCTCTTCCTTCTGCCCCTCCTCCATCATGAGCACCCGCGCTCTCTCTCAAATAAATAAATAAAATCTTTCAAAAAAAGTATATTCCCATTGATTCAGAAATTCCACTTCCAGAATTCTATGCTAAGGAAGAAATTCTAAGATTTCCTGAGGCAAGGATTTATGAAAAAGGAAACTTAATTTGTAATTGTGAAATATTAGGGGAAGAGTAATTTTATGACAACTATATAATAAAGTATCATCTCACATTTTTCTGGAATTTTGAATGACACAGAAAAACACTCAAAATACAACATTTCTTTTAAATGTGGGCAAAACTGTAATTTCAATTTTTTTAAAGATTTTATTTTTTGAGAGAGAGAGCATGAGCAAGGGTAGGGGCAGAGGGAGAGGGAGAAGCAGCTGAGCAACTGAGCCAAAGGCAGATGCTCAACCGGCTGAGCCACCCAGATGCCCCCAAGACTATAATTTAAATATGGTTCCAATTTTTGTTTTTAAAAGTTATATATAAATATGCAGATTGGAAAAAATGCACAAATATACTTATTGCTCTTAGAATTATGAAATATAAAAAATTTTCTTTTTTGTTTTCCTTTCTAAAACTTTGATAGTAAGCAATATAATTCAAAAAATAAATGTATTTTTTTTTGAAAGAAGGGAAAACTTCAATCACCAAAACACAGAAAAACCAATACAAACCTTGTTAGATCCAGAATTTTTACACCCTCCAAGGGCTTCATATTGTCAGTATCTGGCAAAACACAGAAAATATTTTAAGAGTATTGATTACTAATTTTCAGGAGGAAGAATGCAGAATTCTTCGTATTGTGTTTTAAGTAATCTGTATCACTACCAAAAACATATGTTTTCCTTCACAATATTTCTGCTTTCTATGTAACACAGAAACCTTGACCTGATTCAGTGAAGTCAACCTGTAAAAATTACAAGGGCTGATACACAGTTAATGAAGTCCACAGTTTGTCTAATGAAAAATAATAATAATAATGAATAATTATTATAATAATGAAAAATAAAAATACTAGGGGAGGAACATCCGGCTGAACACAAAGGATTTTTAGGGCACTATGCTAATATGCTAATGAATAGCACTACATCAAAAACTAATGACATGCTATATGTTGGCTAACTGAACATAATATATATATATTATATATAATATATATATATATATATATATATATGATGTAACAAACTGAAACAAACATACCACTCTGGTGGGAGGATACTGATAAGGGGGGATGTGTGATCGCAAGGGACATATGGGAATTCTCTGTACCTTCCTCTCAATTCTGCTGTAAACCTGAAACTGCTGTAAAAAATAATAATAATAAAAAAGTCTTAAAAAATAAATAAATACTGAACTAAACAACAAAAAAGGAACAACAAAGACCTCCACATACCTGTTCCATATTAAGACAGGGAGACAATATGAATTTTTTAAAAGTTTATTAAACAATTTAATAAACAGAAGTTTATTAAATAATCAAATGTGTATGTCCTTTTTCTCTTCACCCACCAGCTATAAAAATAAGTAGATAGGTCAACAATTCTATCACTAATTCACTAAAAACATTTAACATCAACATTAAATCACAACGTTAAATTCTTGCCAAATGGTTTACAAAGTTTATATCATAATGAGTGATACCAAGCTGAATTATTGGGAGAAAATGATGAACTACTGGTTCAGTACATTTTTAAATCAGACTATTTTTTTAGAGCAGTTTTAGATTTGGGCAGTACAACTGAGCAGAAAGTACCAAGAATTCCCACGTACCTCTTTTCCCACAAATGCACAACCTCCCCCACTTTGAACATCCCTCACCAGAGAGACACATTTGTTACAGCTGATGAAGATACACTGAAGGGCCCCTATCACTTAATTTACAGTTCACTCTTGGTCTTGTACGTTTTATGGACTTAGATGAACACATAATGGAATGTACCAAACATTATTATACACAGAATCGTTTCACTGCCCTAAAAGTCCTCTGTGCTCTGACTACTCATCCATTCCTCCCCTCAAAACTCCAGAACCCAATCTTTTTACTGTATCCACAATTTGCCTTTTCCAGAACATGATATAGTTGGAATCATACAGCATGTAGCCTTTTCAGATTGGCTTCTTCATGTGTTTAAGTTTCCTCTATGGCTCAACAGATCATTTCTTTTCAGTGCTGAATAATACTCCGTTACCTTAATACTACCAGTTTATTTATCCATCCACCTACTAAAGGACACCTTCATTGTTTTCAAGGTTTGACAGTTAGGAAGTAAGTTGCTAAAATGTTGTGTGCACATTTCTGTGTGGACTTAAGTTTTCTTTTTTTTTTTTTTAATTTTTTCTTTTCAGCGTAACAGTATTCATTGTTTTTGCACCACACCCAGTGCTCCATGCAATCCGTGCCCTCTCCAATACCCACCACCTGGTTCCCCCCACCCCCCCCCCCCCCCCCCCCGCCCCTTCAAAACCCTCAGATTGTTTTTCAGAGTCCATAGTCTCTCATGGCTCACCTCCCCTTCCAATTTCCCTCAACTCCCTTCTCCTCTCCATCTCCCCTTGTCCTCCATGCTATTTGTTATGCTCCACAAATAAGTGAGACCATATGATAATTGACTCTCTCTGCTTGACTTATTTCACTCAGCATAATCTCTTCTAGTCCCGTCCATGTTGCTTCTTAAGTTTTCAACTCATTTGGGTAACTATCAAGGAGTACCGATTACTGAATAGTATGGTGAGAGTATGTTAGTTTTCCACTCCATCTTCCAAAGGAGCTGTACCATGTGGCATTCCCACCAGCAATGAATGAGAATTCCTTAATTCAACACAATTTTTAAAAAAATCTCAGTGCAGCTCCATCACCAGTGGAAGTTACAGGAGTCACACATTTACACATACACCATTACAGTCTTGAGAAGTATCACAGTGGCACAATCATTCTTAGCTAGGAGGGTCCCCAGGCCACACTGCTCTAGGAAGAAATAAGCAAAGGGCATTTTGTCCTTGAAACCAGCCAATGTATTCTTTTACAATAAAAAATTGCTATCGCAGCAGTAGGAAATATGTGAAGTCTATGTGACTGGTGCATTATTTTTTGGAAACACACGTATGTAGGAAACTAAATTATACGCAGAAGATAAACTGATGAGCAGAGGATCAGAAAAAGGGAAGTAACTACAACAATGTTCAATGTGGTAACTGTTACAGCAGTGGCCTCCATGAATCACATTTCCAGATATCCACACACTTGTACATTCTCCTTCCATGCTGACTCTGGGCTTGGACAACTGCCTTGCTTTAAGCCAAGGGAACATTACACAGTAGGGCTTGACTTTTTGGAACACTTCCACCTTCAGATGAAAAAGCAGAGGACGAAAGAACAAATGGAGAGAGGCTTAGCCATCCCAGTCTGTAGCTGTCCCAGGTGAGGTCCAGACCTGTGGGTGAAGCCATCTTAAAACACTCAGATCCAGGGGGCGCCTTGGGTGGCTCAGTGGGTTAAAGCCTCTGCCTTTGGCTCAGGTCATGATCTCAGGGTCCTGGGATCGAGCCCCACATTGGGCTCTCTGCTCTTCGGGGAGCCTGCTTCCTCCTCTCTCTCTGCCTACCTCTTTGTCTGCCTGTGATCTCTATCTGTTAAATAAATAAATAAAATCTTAAAAAAAAAAAAAAAAAAAAAAAACACTCAGATCCAGCCAGGTGAGTGAGTTCAGGTGAGTCTAGCAGGACACTCACAGAACTCTGAGAAAAAATAAGCCACTGTTGTTCTAAGCCGTTCAGTTTTGAAGTGGTCTGTTGTAGAGAAATAGATAAACAGATACAATGGCTATGGCTGAGCAGTCCTTTCAGAATGTAAAACATATGTCATGCCCCTGCTCGAAATCCTCTAATGGTTTTTTACCAAACTTAGAATGAAACCCAGCATCTTCCCAAAGCCGCGGATGCTGCTTGCTCTAGCCCTCTGCTACCTCTCCGGCCATGACCCCATCCCTCCCGCCCAGGCTTCCCCAGCTATATTGGCCTTCTTGCAGTTCCTTGAACAGACTGAGCATATTTCTGTTTTAGGGCCTATGGCAGAAACAGAGCTGGACCACCAAGATTCCCCTTCAAAGAAAGGAATTTCTGCCCAACCTACAAGAAGCATGGTCAACTTACAGCTCCAGCATTGGTTTCCTCAAGGTCCACCTTTCCTCACTCAGCTGAGAGCACCCTGTTCTCAGAACAGTCCCTGGTCAAATGACTGAGCAAAGGTGGGCAGAAAGGCCTGTTCATTTCCTCCACCCACTGCAGCTCTCCTTGGTGTACTGAATTTGACAGGTGCATGCAAGTCTGATGGCTCATCTGCCCAATCCTATTTCTTTCCTTTCCCTTTCATGGGTGTTACTCACCAATAAATCCTTTGTCCTTCCAACTCTGTCTCAACATCTGCTTTCTGGAGAACCCGAGATGTGACAGGACCTTTGCACCTGCTATTCTCTGTCTTGGAACTTTTTCCTCTACACATTTGCATGTTTTGCTTACTTCACTCAAATTTCTGCTCAAACACCGCACTCTCAGAGAAACCTTGCCTGATCATCCGATCTCAAACAGCACCCCTCTGGATCTCAGTATGCTTTAGTTTTCTTTATAACACCTACCATTACTTCACATTACCTGATATGTTTATTTATTGTACTGTATTTTCCACTAGAACATAACCTCAGTGAAGGCAGGACTTGTCTGTCTTGTATCTCCTGCCAGAACAGTGGCTGGCATACAGTAGGCATTCATTAAGAATTAGCTGAAGGGTCACACGGGGAAGCGGTGAGGGAGGGAGGAAGAACTCATATACTTAATAATTCATATGATCATTGCAATGGACTGAATGTTTGTGTCCCCCCAAAACTCGTAAGTTGAAATACTAGCCCCTGAAGTTATAATATTAGGAAGTGGGACCTTTAAGGGTGGAACCATCATGAGTGGAATTAGTACCCTTATACAATGAGCCCCAAAGAACTTCCTTGCCCCCCTTCCACCATGTGAGGACATAGCAAGGAGTAAGCAGCCCCCAACCCGGAAGAGAATTTCACCAGAATCCAACCATGCTGGCACTCTGATCTCACATTTCTAGCCTCCAGAACCATAAGAAACAAATTTCTATTGTATATAAGTCTGTGATATTCTATTATAGCAGCCCAAAGTTACTAAGATCATTAAAAGAGACCAGAATCTTCAAAGTCAGATAGCAGATTTTTCTCTATCCTATAGAGAGCTTGAATATGGTGGGAAAAGACACAGTTAGGGGCACCTGAGTGGCTCAGTTGGTTAAGCATCCAACTCTTGATTTCAGCTCACATCATGATCTCAGGGTGGTGAGATCAAGCCCCACGTCAGGCTCTGTGCTCAGTGGGAAGTAGGCTTGAGATTCTCTCTCTCTTTGCCCCTCACCCTGCCCTTGTGTTCTCTCTCTCTCAAATAAATAAGTAAATCTTTAAAAAAAAAAAAAAAGACACAGTTAAAGACATAGTGAAAATGCTCTGCCAAAGAACTCAGTGGGCATTTGGAGATAAAGGTAAGCAGCCTGAATGGAAAGGAAAATCAGACAGAGAGAGGAAGCTGAGGAAAAATGACAGAAGAAAAACTACCTAGGAAAAATTTCCATTAACAAGACAGCTCAAAGACCTTTTATTTAATATATTACAAGAGTTAGTATTAGATTTTACATAGTATGTGGTACCTAACCAAAATTACCAAATTAATTCAGTAAAGCCTAGCACAAACCCAAATACCTTATATGAGTGGTTCTTGGGAAGATTTTTAAGAGGAGGGTGAGTTGGAGCTGTGGCAGAGTGAGTAGAATAGGTACACAAGGTAGGACATGAGTAAAAGCTCCCATTCAACAACCTTTGTCCCTACTATGTGCTAATCATTCTATGAAGATACAACATGAGAGGCATCATATCCCTTCCTCCTCCTATTTCATGATCAACCGGGGAAAACTGAAAGATACAATTACTATTATGATTAAGAGTATCACCCTAGGTTCAAATTGTTACTCTATTTAGTACTTATGACCTTGTTCTACCTTGATTTCCCTATTTGTAAAACTGGGAAAATACTGGGGCCTATCTCAGAAGGATACTAAAAAATTAAATGAAACCTTGCCTTACAAGCATTTAGCCATGGTGCTCAATAAATGTCAATTCATGTCAGTATCATTTCTTCCTTCTCCCCAAACTTGTCTTGTGTTTCTTGAATCAGTAAATGGCACCCCTACCCACTTGGTTACCCAAGTCAAAAACCCAAACAAAATTCTTCAACCCTCTCTCTTTGTGCACCCCTTAAATTTAATAAAGAACCACTCATTGCATGGTCTTTCTCAAAAATATCTCTTGGCTCGCTTCTCTTCTCTCATCCCCACTGCCACCATTGTAGCTCACATCACCATCAACCCTCTCCTGAGTTACTCTAAAAACCTACTAAATCTTCTGCCAGGCTTCAACCTTGGCTCTCTTCAAAACAACATCCATAGGGGCACCTGGGTAGCTCAGTCGGATAAGCATACAACTCTTGATCTCAGCTCAGGTCTTGATCTCAGGGCCATGAGTTCACACCCCTTGCTGGACTCCACACTGAGCGTGGAGCCTACATTAAAAAGAGAAGAGAAGGGGCGCCTGGGTGGCTCAGTGGGTTAAAGCCTCTGCCTTCGGCTCAGGTCATGATCCCGGGGTCCTGGGATCGAGCCCCGCATCGGGCTCTCTGCTCAGTGGGGAAGCCTGCTTCCCTTCCCCTCTCTCTCTCCCTGCCTCTCTGCCTAATTGTGATCTCTGTCAAATAAGTAAATAAAAAATCTTTAAAAAAAAAAAAAAAGAGGGGGGGGGAGGAGGAACAGAAGAGAAAGAAGAGAACACAAGAAAGAAAAGGAAAAGAAAAGGCACCCTCCATAATGCTGCCAGAATTATTTTTCAAAATGCAAATTGGCCCAATCTTTTCAACCATATCTGTTTCTCATTCCTCTCTTCCTTGTCTCAGTTAATGGCATCATCAACTGCTCTAAGATAGAATTTAGAACCTTCCCAGGCACGTCTTCTTCCTCACTCCCCACGTTCAATCAGTCATCAATTTTCTGTTAAATCTGCTTGATTCTTCCCCAGTTCCCTGGTACTGCCTCTGCTCAGGCCTTCATCATTTCTTGTCCCAACTACCTGCAAAAGCATCTTAACCTATTTCTGCCTAACCTCCGTCCCCACCAATCCATTCTCAACACTGCTTCCAGAGTAATCTTCCAAAATGAAGAACCCATTATGCCACTTTCTTGTTCATTCACACATTCACTCATGGTCCTTTCCCTCATGAAGGTGAGAGTCTATTTTCCTCCTAAAACTGCAAACGAGACTATTGTTCATGGTTTCACCCCTGTCTACCTTTTCAATTTCAATCTGCAAAAAAAGAAATGTCTTGGGCGCCTGGGTGGCTCAGTGGGTTAAGCTGCTGCCTTCGGCTCAGGTCATGATCTCAGTGTCCTGGGATCGAGTCCCACATCGGGCTCTTTGCTCAGCAGGGAGCCTGCTTCCCTCTCTCTCTCTCTCTCTCTCTCTCTCTGCCTGCCTCTCCATCTACTTGTGATCTCTCTCTGTCAAATAAATAAATAAAAATCTTTAAAAAAAAAAAAAAGAAAGAAAGAAATGTCTTACCACTCATACTTCTTTCAAATCGCTCACATTTCCAGGCTGCTGTATGTGCTCTTTCCTCTGACTCTAATAATCCTCTGCGCTGTCTCACCTACGCAAGTCCTTCCATCTTTCCTAAGTAAACATCCTTAGAAGGCATTCCTGCTCATGACAGCATCCTGAGCAAGTCTCTGTCAATAGCACTCTTCTGAATTATGACTTACTAGTCAGCCTTAACCAGATGATAAAGTCTTGAGAAAAGAGACTTTCATTCTGTATTTCCAATATCAAACACTAGCACTTGAAAAGTAGTAAGAACTCAATAAATATTTATGGAAGGAAAGACAGGACTGAATGGAAGAAAAAATGTCCTCACATTTTGCCACAATGTATTAGTAGACTGGCATAATGGAACACTGTAAAAAATATTATGTAGGCCCACTGCAGCAATGATAAGTAGGGCTTCTTGGTGCCCCTGATGGATGCTGCAGTGTTTTATAACCTGATCTCAGAAGCAACATATTATCACTTCTGCCATATGCGATTAGTCACACAGGCCAATTGGTGCAGAGTTAGGGAGTGTTCACGCAAGGGGGTATGAGGAAAAAAGGATCATTACAGCCATCTTGGAAACTGGGCAATACACTCAAAGTGGTTTTAGTTTGCATTTCCATGATGACAAGTGATGTTGAGCACATTTTCATATGCTTATTTGCCATTATCATGTCTTTTTTTTACTAAACATCTACTTGAAACTTTTGTCCGTTTTTAATTCAGTTCCCTTAATGAGTGTACACACCATGACTTCAAGCACCCTTACCATCCTTGTCACTCAACACACTGCAACATAAATATCAAGCTTTTTGGAGAGGGCTGTCTGTTTTGTCCCCTACAAAATTAAGTTGCTTAACTTCAAATTCATTGCTACCCAACAACAATCTCTTCCCAAAACAGCTACTGCAAATTCTCTCCACTCGATAAGCCTCCAAATCCCTTTCTTCTCTAGCTTTCATGTCAAATGAGCTTACTGGAAAATTATTCTTTGGGGAAGAATTTTATCAACCCAAGAGAAAATAATGAAAAATACTGATAGTAGTCATTCATACATAAAAGTCCAGCCATATTATCCTTTATTGAAATTTGTCAGTCAAGAAGACTTACTTTAGTGTGCTAGCCCTGTCATAACAAAATACCATAGACTAAGGGCCTTAAACAACAGAAATTATTTTGTCACAGTTCTAGAGTCTAGAAGTCTAAGATCAAGATATTAGGAAGTTTCTTTTCTCCTGAAGCCTCTTACCTTCATTTGCAGATTACCACCTCCTTGCTGCCTCTCCACTTGGTCATCCCTCTGTGGAGTACATCCCTGATATCTCTCCTAACCTCCTCCTATAAAGGCACAAGTTATGGGCACCTGGGTGGCTCAGTCGGTTAAGCCTCTGCCTTCGGCTCAGGTCATGATCCTAAAGCCACAGGACTGAGACTTGCATCAGGCTCCCAGTTCAGTAGGGAATGGGCTTCCCTCTGAACTTCCCCCCTCTTCTGCTTTCTCTCTCACTCACTCACTCTTGCTCAAATAAATACAATCTTAAAAAATATATGTTTAAAAAAAAAAGACACCAATCAGCAAAGGCCCACCAGAATTATCTGCAGTGTCGTTTGATGACCCACCATCTGCTAAAGCAGCTATTGACTGGTTTGATGGTAAAGAATTCTCTGGGAATCCTATCAAGGTCTCATCTGCTACTCGGCGAGCAGACTTCAATTGGGGCGGTGGCAATGGTCGTGGAGGCCAAGGGCGAGGAGGACCTCACAGGAATATTACTCCGCCTTGAAAAAAGATGCAGTCATGCCTTTTGCAACAACATGGATAAACCTACAGGCTATCATGCTAAGTGAAATAAATCAGACAGAAAGACCAATCACGTAAGATGTCACCCACAGGTGAAATCTAAAAAATCAATACAAATGAATAAACAAACCAAAAGCAGAACCAGATCTATAAACACAAACTGATAGTTGCCAGAGGGGAGAGGGGCAGGAGGATGGCAAAATGGGTAAAGGGGAGTTGGAGATACAGGCTTCCAGTTACAGAATGAATAAGTCATGGGAATTAAAGGCACACCCTAGAGAATGTAGTCAGTGATACTACACTATACGATACTATACTACACTATACTATAATAGCATTGCATGGTGACAGACTTGTGATGATGTACAGATTTGTCAAATCATTGTATTGTATACCTGAAACTAATGCAACATTCTATATCAACTACACTAAAATTCAAAAAACTAACTAATTTGGGGCGCCTGGGTGGCTCAGTGGGTTGGGCCTCTGCCTTCGGCTCAGGTCATGATCCCAGGATCCTGGGATCAAGCCCCGCATCAGGCTCTCTGCTCAGCAGGGAGCCTGCTTCCCCTTCTCTCTCTGCCTGCCTCTCTGCCTACTTCTGATCTCTCTCTCTGTGTCAAATAAATAACTAAAATCTTTGAAAAAAAATTAACTAATTTAATTAAATTAATACAAATAAAAAGACACACACCAAGAATGAATAATTCATGGGAATGAAAGGTACAGCATAGGAAATATGGTAAATGGTGTTGTAATAGCATTGTATGATGACAGACAGTAGCTACACTTGTGGTGAATATAGCATAATACATAGAGTTGTCACACCATGATATTATACACCTGAAACTAACGTAACATTGTGTTTCAACTATACTTCAATAAAAAAAAAATTTAAAAATAACAAAGTGCTAAAAATTTTCAATGTAAGAATCTGGAACATTACAATCTTTTTTTTTCCCTGCCAAAAGAAGATATGAAAACTTTCTAGGGAGAAAAAAGCATATAGAAAGGACTGGCTAGCAGAATGTCATTGAACTTCTCAATAGTACTGAAAACTGAAACATTAAAATGGAACAAAAACCTTAAAATTCTGGGAGGAAAATTTATTTTTCTTTTAAATCTAAACCCAGTCAAGCCATGAGTCTTGTGTGAGGATAAAAAAAGAATATATTTTTAAAAAAAGAAAGAAAGGAAGAAAGAAAGAAAGAAAAAGAATATATTTAATCAAACAGATTTTCAAAAACTTTGCCTTCCTATCCTTTCTTGGGAAAATGATTTCTAGAGGATATGCTCCACCAAAAATACAATAAGAAATAAGATATGGTGTCAGAAAATGTAGGATCTTAAAGGAGAAGAAAGATGAAAGGAATACTCAGGATGATAGTAAAGAAAATACTAACACGGGGTGCCTGGGTGGCTCAGTGGGTTAAGCCGCTGCCTTCGGCTTGGGTCATGATCTCAGGGTCCTGGGATCGAGTCCCGCATCGGGCTCTCTGCTCAGTGGGGAGCCTGCTTCCCTCTCTCTCTCTCTCTCTGCCTACTTGTTATCTCTCTCTGTCAAATAAATAAATAAAATAAAATCTTTTAAGAAAAAAGAAAATACTAACACAATAGCTGAAATATTTACACTTATGGTACAGTTGGAAACGAATTAAGGAAAGATATTGAGAAAGTAAATAAAGAAGCCAAATATTAACAGAAGGGAAAAACAAAAAGGTGTGTGGGGAAGCAATGTAATAAAAAAATCCTAACAATGTAAGTACTGAACTGGTCTAGCAAAATTTACCATTTGGTAAGATGGAAAGTGTATGCGTAATTGCTGGAATGACGGTAAGATAAAGCTAGTCTTTATCCTACAGATAACGCCTAAAAACAAAATCAAGAAGTAGCATCATAATCACCTTAGTTAGAGATCTGGAGGTAAAAACCAAAAGAAATAGCTGAGAGAACTGAAATTTGTTATCTCTGGAAAAAGGAAAGGGGCAGAGAGACGTAAGAGGCTACTGTTTTTCATAATTAACCTTCCAGATTTGAAGTACATGTAAAACCTTGATTTTCAAAAATTAAAAAACAAGTAAGTTATGTTAAACTGATGAGCAACAGGTGAAGTATCATTTTTGCTGGGATACCCCTGCAGTGTTTTGACAAATACTGTCACTGTGAAGCCTTCCCTGATTAATTATTCACACACGCGGCTGCAGCTTCAGAGGAAAATCACAGGTCATTCTCATTACTCGCAGATTCTATATTAGAGAATCCAACTACTCGCTAACTCCAAGACCAATACTGCACGGCTTCTGCACTCATTCCAGGACATGCACAGAAGGCAGAAGAATTTCAGTCGCTTGATGTACATGTTCCCATCTGAAGTCAAAGTAGGCAACGCACTGGCCTTCTTGCTTCAGGTCTCACACTGTAAGCAAGTGTCCTTTATGTGGTGTATTTAGTGTCACATTTTCACATTTCTGTGCTTGTTTTGGTGATCTCACCATTTAAAATGGCCCCCAAGGGGTGCGTGGATGGCTCAGTCAGTTAAGCATCTGCCTTCAGCTCAGGTCTTGATCTCAGGGTCCTGGGATTGAGTCCTCCACCGGTTCCCTGCTCAGTGGAGAGCCTGCTTCTCCCTCTGTCCCCACCCTGCTCAGGCTCTGTCTCGCTCTCTCAAATAAATAAATAAAATCTTCAAAAAAAAAAAAAGGTCCCCAAGAGTAGTGGCGGAAGTGCTGTCTGGTGTTCCTAAGTGCAAGAAGACTATGATCAGCCTTTTTTTTTAAGATTTTATTTATTTATTTGTCAGAGAGAGAGAGATCACAAGCAGGGAGAGTGGAAGAAGGAGAAGCAGGCTCCTGTTGAGCAGGACCCCAAGATCATGACCCGAGCTGAAGGCAGTCGCCCAACAAACTGAGCCACCCAGGTAACCCCCCCTTTTTTTTTTAAGATTTTATTTATTTATTTGACAGAGAGAGATCACAAGCAGGCAGAGAGGCAGGCAGAGAGAGAGGAGGAAGCAGGCTCCCTGCCGAGCAGAGAGCCCGATGCGGGACTCGATCCCAGGACTCCGAGATCATGACCTGAGCCGAAGGCAGCGGCCCAACCCACTGAGCCACCCAGGCGCCCCAATAACCCCCCCGTTTTTAAGATTTCATTTATTCATTCAAGGAGAGAGAGACAAGAGAGAGCATAAGCTGGTGGAGGGCCAGAGAGAAAGGGAGAAATAGACTCCCAGCTGAGCAGGGACCCTAACACAGGGACTCTATCCCAAGACCCCAGGATCATGACCTGAGCTGAAGGCAGACGCTTAACTGACTGAGCCACCCAGGTGCCCCATGGAGAAAATATGTTAGTTGAGCTTTGTTCAGACATGACTATAACTATAGAAATTATAATGCTATGCACCAAGTTCAAAGTTAATGAAACATCAATATATATTAAATAAGGTGAGTTTAAACAATAACACACACTTAACAACATTATGTGTATTTATCAGTGGTCAAAAAGTGTGACCAAAGACTGGCAGGAACTTAATCCTCTATTTCCCCTAGGAGCAATGGTTCAGTATTCACTAACTAGGTGTTCATTTTATAGAATATAACTACCTCTAATAACAAGAATTATCTGTATCAAAGAGGCAAGAAAAAGATTAGTGCTAGCTCAACAAGGAAGCCCTTGACCAGCCCTGGGAAGCATTGAAACAAAATTGAATACCATCATCAAACATAGTTCGGAAGGGTGGGCAACAGGGAGAGGAAAAGTAAAGGTTTGATAAATTGATTCTAAAATTCATCTTGATGAGTATATGATCAAGAATAGCCCAGAATTTTTTGTGGAAGGAAGAATATTTAGCCTACAAAGTTAAAAAAAAAAAAGTAAAATTTTTAAAATATGATATTAACATCTAAAACCAATGAAGAGAGAAACAGCCATACAAAGAAATGAAAACTTGTTACATAATGCAGAGAAAATCTCAAATCAATGGGAAAAGGATAAATTACTTAAGAAACAGTATTGGGAAAACTGATTATCCATATAGAAAAAGAGGATATACGACCTACACATAATCCTATTAAGTTCTAAGATCTAAATACAAATTAAATTTTAAGTAAATGAAACCATTAAAACACTGGAAGAAGATGAAAGAAATATGTGACAGTTTTAGGTTGAGGAAAGCTCTTCTCTACCCCCCAAAATTTTGAAATTAAATCATCAAAGTTGATAATTTTGGCTACATAAAATTTTAAACTCAATACAGTGAAAGACACCATGATTAAACTTAAAAGATAAGTAACAGACTCGAAGGATAGAAAACTTGCAATATATGTAAAAAACAAAAGGTTTCTACAATATATAAAATAATATTAGAAATCAGTGAGAAAGAGGGGCACCTGGGTGGCTCAGTTGGTTAAGTGTCTGCTTCAGTTCAGGTCATGATCCCAGGGTGCAGGATAGAGTCCCACATCTCTCTCTTTCTCTCTCCCCTTCTGACAAATAAATAAATAAAATCTTTTTTAAAAATTATATTTAAAAAATCACTAAGAAAGAAAGCCCAATGGAAAAATACGAAACATATATGAACAGTCAATTCATAGATAAATAAAAATTTCCAGTATACTACCAAAAAACGTTTATACCAATTTCATTTACAAGCAGAAGATGAAACTTTAAACAATAAGAATTTTTTTTCTTACCACATTGGCAAACATTCATAAATTAATACCCAGTATTGGCAAGGGTGTGGTGAAATGGGCACTTTCATACACTGTAGAATGTAAATCACTAATGACTCTGTACTACAGCAATTTAACACTTCCCATAAAAATTGTAAATGTTAAAATCCTTTGACTAGGTTCTCCTGTTGATGGAATATAATTCACAAAAAGATTCCACAAGTATGCCTAGACATACGTAAGAAAACGTTCACTGCAGAACTTGTCTTGATTTTCTGCTGTACTGCAGATGTCTTTCAATCAGCATTGTTACAAATAATTCACATATAATAAATTATACAATTAATTAAGTTTTGCACCTGACTGGCTCAGTGGGCAGAGCATGTAACTCTTGCTCTCAGAGTCTTGAGTTCATGAGTCCAAGTCCCACATTGGGGATAGAGATTACTTAAGACCAAAAATTTAAAAAATATATATTAGTAACAATTACTTCAGTTTTGACAGATACATACACCAGTGAAGTCACCTCCACAATCAAGAAACAGAACTTTTCATCACCTGAAAGTCTCCTCCAGTCCTTTGCAAACTATCTTACCCTCCAATCCCAGCCTTAGGAAACTATAGATCTGCTTCCTGTTACTACAATTTAGTTTGCATTTTCTAGAATTTTATGTAAATGAAATCATTTAGTAGGGATTCTTTTGTGTTTGGCTTCTTCCATAAAGTATAATAATTTTAGATTCATTCATGTTGTTGCATTTTTTTTAAAGACTTTATTTATTCCTTGGAGAGAGGGAGAGACAGGACAAGCCGGGGGAGGGGCAGATGAAATCAAGAGTTGGCTGCTTAACTGATTAAGCCACCCAGGTGCCCCTGTTGTTGCATTTTTATAAGTGAGTAGTATTCTACTATATTTGTTATCCATTCAACTATTGATGGACATTGAGTTGTTTCCATTTTTAGGCTACAGTAAATCAAGCTGCTATGAACATTCATGTACAAGTCTTTGTGTGAAAATGCTTTAATTTCTCTTGAGTAAATACGTGGTGGAATGGCTGAGTAATGCGGTAAGTGTATCTTTAACTTTCTAAGAAACTGCCAAACAGATCTCCCAAGTGTTGTACAACAGAGCATGAGAGTTCTAGATGCTCCACGTCCTCACAACACTGGGAATTGTTATTCTTTTTAATGTTAGTCATTCTAATGGGTAGATAATATTTCTTATTGTGGTTTTAATTTGCATTTCCCTGATGAATAATGTTGAACATCTTTTCATGTAATAATTGGTCATTCATATACCTTCTTTTGTGAATTGCCCCTCTAAGTTTAATACTGAAGAAAAATATTAAAAGCAATACAAAAATCCAACAAGAGGTGAAATGTTAAATAAGCACTGGTGCATTGTTACAATATACTCTCAAGAAGAAAAATGAGACAGATTTATATATCCTGACATGAAAAGTTGACCCAAGATACATTTCTAAGTTAAAAAATGAAATCAAATTATAGAATAGGATGTAGAATATAATCCTATTTTGTTAATATATAAATACATATATTTAAATATATAGTAACATTAAGAATGTATATTGGTAGGGGCACCTGGGTCACTCAGTCAGTTAAGCAAACCAACTCTTGATTTCGGCTCAGGTCATGATCTCAGAGTCATGATAGAGGACCAGTGTGGAGCCTGCTTAAGATTCTCTCTCTCCCTCTCCCTCTCCCTCCCCTACCCGTGGTTCATGCATATGTGAGCTCACTCTCTCTCTCTCCCTAAATAAAATAATAATAATAAATGTTGGTAGTTGTAGGAGCATTCATAAAATTCTATCAGTGGTTAAATCTTGGGGAAAGAATTTATTGAGAACTTTTACCAGCTAAATTATATATTTCTATAATTTTCCTTACTGTGATTATGTTCCTAATCAGCAAAAAGAAGACAAAAAGCAAAAAATGAAAACATAAAGAATCAACAAAATTAGAAAAATACTTTCAACAATAAAAAACATAAAAAGACCTCAGATATGAGAAGATATTTTGACATTAGGAATGAATATACAAGTAATTCTTCTTGTTGCGTAGATCTCCAAAAGTACTGGTCATCTGTACTCAGATCTCTTTTTAGGACCCCTGTTTTATTTGAAATGATGCATAAAATTCATTTAGGGGTCTCTTCATCCCATACATCTCATTTCATTATAAATCTACTAAGAGAAGTCTACATTTCACTACCCATGCCATCTCACAGCCATAATAAATTAGTAAAACTTTGTTTAGTGAAGCAAAAACTTTTAAACTGAACTCATTTCACATCAGGCAATAGAATTTTACTTGTATTATTTGAGAAGACAGATAATACAAGTAAATAATACAAGATAACTACCAGATAGAACTTCCAGAGCACACTGAAGTCAAATGAAATGAGTTTTACACCGTGAAGAGCGTGAATGCTGGACACTGACTGGATTCGATTTTCTGCCCCAGGACTTACCCCCCCCCACTGGCCTTCAAGATAACTTCACTTCTCTGAACTTGTTTCCTCATTTGAAACACCTAAATCATAGAGTTTGCAAGGATTAAATTAGATGTTGTATATAAAGTGTTCAGCACACTTTTTGGCATATGGTAACTGCCTACTAAAAGTTTCCTTTTGTCATTATTATCACTATCATACGTGTATTACATACAGTCACACCACCTATTAAAGTAAATAACTTAGGGGCGCCTGGGTGGCTCAGTGGGTTAAACCGCTGCCTTTGGCTCAGGTCATGATCCCAGGTCCTGGGTTCGAGCCCCGCATCGGGCTTTCTGCTCAGCAGGGAGCCTGCTTCCTCCTCTCTCTCTGCCTGCCTCTCTGCTTACTTGTGATTTCTCTCTGTCAAATAAATAAATAAAATCTTAAAAAAAAAAATAAAGTAAATAACTTATTCCAAATGTTAAAACAAGAAAAGTAAAACACGGGGTGCCCCGGCTGCTCAGTGGTTTGGGCCTATGCCTTCAGCTCGGGTCATGATCTCAGGGTCACGGGATCGAGCCCCGCATCAGGCTCTCTGCTCAGCGGGGAGCCTGCTTCACCCTCTCTCTCTCTGCCTGCCTCTCTGCCTATTTGTGATCTCTGTCAAATGAATGAATACAATCTTTGTAAAAAAAAAAAAAAAAAGGAAAAGAAAAGAAAAACACATGATTGTTTGAAGAAACAGAAATAAACATGACTCTCAATACCCTATACTTAAGAAGGATATCTACACACCCATATTTTGCCAGTTTGTGAAAGACAAGAATAAGCTGGATGGGAATAAAGGGTGATTATAAGAGGAAAAACAGTGGGAAAGGGCATCAGTTGTTAATTTGTTGTGATCTACTGAGCAGCTTGTATACCGCTCTATCTTATTTAGTCTCTAGGAGGAAAAGCTATTATAAGGATACAGCTGAGCAATCATGCAAAGAAGTATAACTATAATGAAGGCGCCATCAATTCTATGCTTGCCAGAGCTGCTTCTAAGTCTCGCCTGGTATTTGGCCCTAAGGTTTCCAGGACACAAACAAACTTGAGCAGCACTAGAGTAGACATTGACAGATGCCCACCTAAGTGGCTCATCTGTGTGACAGCAATCATGGCATCCCTCTCCACTGTACTAGCCAACATTAAAAAAAAAAACAAGTCATAAAACAAACTGATCAAATATTATGGCAAATAGAACATGTAATATTCACTAAAAAGATTTTTTAATTTGATATTTTACAGAGAACTTAACTACCAGAACTTAGGAGTTAGAAAGCAGGAGATGGACAGCTTCTCAAGGTACGTTCTCTAAATCTGCTGAAGCTTTATTTAGGATAGTTAGCAGGATGTTTTCTCTCTAGCATGGGTGGAAGTCTTGGAAAAAAGCTCTGTTCTAACAGTATAGTTTGACAGGTAACTGTAGGAGTTTAGAGTACTTTAAAAATTAGTATCCACTGGAAGACATTCCGAGGAAAGTAGAATTTCGGAGCTGCAAAAAGGTGGAGTGGGAGTGATGCTCAAGTTGCAAGGCAATCACACAGAGACCACCAGAGAGTAGTTAGGTGGGTAATTACTTACAATAATTTATAGCTGACATCCTATTTCTTTTTTTTTTTAAAGATTTTATTTATTTATTTGACAGAGAGAAACCACAAGTAAGCAGAGAGGCAGGCAGAGAGAGAGGAGGAAGCAGGCTCCCTGCTGAGCAGAAAGCCCAATGTGGGGCTCGAACCCAGGACCTGGGATCATGACCTGAGCCAAAGGCAGCGGCTTAACCCACTGAGCCACCCAGGCGCCCCTGACATCCTATTTCTTAACAATTGTCCTTCACCCATAAGAACTCCGCTATTACTGTGGGATTTGCAATCAAACAGGTTTTGGAACTGTTGGATGCCTCTATTTTAAGGAAAACTTGAGGAGTTTATAGGAAGAATGATGTAAAAAGATCAGAAAGGGGGCTTTTGAGTCATGAGTAAACCACGCATAACCAAAATACAAGTCAGTGCCAATCCAAAATCCCTCTGTTCTTCCACACTTCCCAGCTTTCTCTTGCAGTTAGATTGGGGTCCAATACCTGGGGTCTGGCCAATGACATGAACAGGCACAAGTAACAAAAGCCATTTTAGGCCCGACCCTTAAAAATACCGCATGAAATCCTCCGGGCTTCTCTTCTCACACTACAGTGACCTTGGAGGCTGCAAGTTACAAAGAGTGAAGTTAGACATCCAAAAAAGATGTTTTTATTGTATTAAGCCACGAAGATCATGGGCTAATTTGTACTACAGCACAACCAAGCCTACCACGGCTACTAGAGATCCCAGCATTGGAGGAGAAAAATGGTAGCCTCTAGGCAATGTCACAGCATCAAAGCTAACAACTGATAAGTCCATTTCAGGGGAATTGTTTTACTGTCCCTTGAGATACGGGGAGACTTTCTACGAGATACATGAATCATTTTAAAGAAATCAATTTCTAGGTTTTCAACTTTCATACATATTCTTGCCTAAAATTAATCAGCCTACAACTAAGCCTTCTTTCACAACCCTTCTGCCCACTAGGCTAAAGAAAAGCATATTCCCCACACATCTCAGATCTTACTCTCACTTTAGTTATTATAAAATGTATTTTAAGTGATAAAAATTTTTAAATATCTGGGGCGCCTGGGTGGCTCAGTGGGTTAAAGCCTCTGCCTTCCGCTCGGGTCATGGTCCCAGGGTCCTGGGATCGAGCCCCGCGTCGGGCTCTCTGCTCAGCGGGGAGCCTGCTTCTCCCCTCTCTCTCTCTGCCTGCCTCTCTGCCTACTTGTGATCTCTGTCTGTCAAATAAATAAATAAAATCTTTAAAAAAAAATGTTTAATATCAACTTATATGCAAGGGATTGTTTTTTTCAGTCCTTTAGGAGATGGACCACTACTATAGATTGGTATGTGGAAAGGTGGAACACTACCAATTTATAGACCACGTAAATCAATTTAGCGTTATAGAATTTATAACCAAGTCAGAAAGCCAGAGGGGGGAAAAAAAAAGAGTCAATGTTCAGGACTCATTAACGGGCCATCCTGAAGTTAACTACTCAGATGATCCAAGTGGCTGATCCAGGAACTAGTGGAGCAAATGGATAGTTACTAACTACTGACTATGAGTGCTCACAACCCCCAGGGGTTCCTTGAACTCAACGTTGGTGGTGTGGCTGTCCTCTGCAAGACTAACCAAACGTAAGTTCTTTGCACAAATTAGAAAAAGGCATCTCCTTCTAGAGAACTGGCAAAACAGGGCTCCCTCTAGGTTGTTCGTGAAACACTATCATTATGTGTTGATGGTGTTGAGGGAAATTATAATTTAATCACAGCAAAGAAGAAAATGTGTGTGCAAGGAGGCGGGAGGGGGGATGTTGCCGTGTTAGACTGTGAATAGGATGAGCTCTCTTTTGACACACAAAAAGGTATTGAGTCCTATTTTACAAAACACTGCAAATATTTAACTAAGAGGAATAGAGGGGAAGGGAAGGCATAGGAAGGCACAGCCTGGAAGAAGTGTGTGGGGTGGACATACATGTGTTTGAAAAAGAATATGTTTTACAATTTGATTTGTTTTTCGTTTTTTAAAGATTTTATTTATTTGACAGATAGAGATCACAAGTAGGCAGAGAGGCAGGCAGAGAGAGAGGAGGAAGCAGGCCCCCTGCCAAGCAGAGAGCCCCATATGGGGCTCGATCCCAGCTGGGACCATGACCTGAGCCGAAGGCAGAGGCTTTAACCCACTGAGCCACCCAGGCGCCCCTGATTTGTTTTTAACAGCTCCCAGTGGGTAATTCTGAAGAGCAGAAGAGAGGTCTAGAGAGAATTTAGGGTGCTTCCGTGTGAGCGTCTATGAAACCCTCCCAGAAACTTCTCTTCAAGTAGTAGAGATAAAAATTATTCTTCAAGACTTTAGTTTTGGGGGATGGAAAAGGGAAAGCAAAGAGCATGTTTGCAAGTACAGAGGCAGGCCTAGCATGTGTTCATGTTACAAAATCTTCAATACTGTTAATACCAATTATCAAATTGTCCATATATACTGGCACCAGCAGTATACGAAAATGGTATATATTCTCCATCATCTTCCATGACCCTGGATATGATCTCTTGGTTTTGTGGGATTTTTTTTTTTTTACTTGTTTGTTGCAAATTTGACAGTTAAAAATTTGCATGTCACTGTCATTTTAATTTGCATTTAATGACTTCTGAAATCAAATTCTGAAAGTTTTTCATATTTGCTCTTATAAATTATTCTCTTCTTCTTCTTCTCTTATAAATTATTCTTATAAATTCTCTTGTAAATTATCTTGCCCCATATTGCTAAGGCGCATTTATCTTATTACTGATTTGTATGGATTCTTTCTGAAGAAAGAATATTAACTTTTTATCATTCACATTTTGTGAAAATAACTCTTCCCTATCTCTAGTTTGCTTTCTGACTTCTATTGGAATTTCGCTTTCAAAAAAATCATTTTACTTTCCACCTCTGGTACTGTATCAGGATTCCTCAAGACTATCCACAATTCCGGGTTACCTGAGTGGCTCAGTCTTAAGCGTCTGCCTTCAGGCCAAGATGGCAGAGTCCTGAGATACAGCCCAGCATCAAGGCTCCCTGCCCAGTGGCAGCCTGCTTTCTCCCTCTCCCATTCCCCCTGCTTGTGTTCCCGCTCTTGCTGTGTCTCTGTCAAATAAATAAATAAAATCTTTAAAAATTAAAAAAAAAAAAAAAAGGACTACCCACACTTCCAGCGATTTACTAAAAGGATTCACAGGACTCAGCATACAGTTGTATTCGTGACTAAGATTTATTGCAGCAAAATGATATATGACAGGATCAGCAAGGGACAGTCTGGAAAGACAGGCACAGTCTGGAAAAATCCATGCACAGGCTTCTTATGTTCTCTTCCTTCTGTGAAGGGCCACACCAAGCAGCTTCTTTCTTCAGAAACAAACAAACAAAAAGGCAACATGTCCAATGCTTCTGCTCAGGGAAATCTTATTACAAACTCAGAATCTAAGGTTTTTACTGAGCGCTATTCACATAGACATGCTCTGCTTCCCAGTCTTTCCAGACTCAGAGGAAAAGCAGATTCACCATAAATCACAAGGACTGTACAAACCATCTAGCACCCTTATTAATTAGGAAGGAGTTCAAGTCCCAAGTTTCCAGATGCCATCCAAGGGCTAAACTTCTAAGATGGTCCTTCTAAAGACAGCAGCCTGAGGGCTGCCAGGGTGGCTTAGGCGGTTAAGTGTCCAACTCTTGATTTTGGCTCAGGTCATGATCTCAGAGTCCTAAGATGGAGTCCTGCATCAAGTTCCATGATGGGCCTGGAGACTGCTTGAGACTCTCTCTCTCCCTCTATCCTTCCCACTTTCTCTCTCAAAAAATAAATATGTTAACTCTTCTGCACAGGTACCATGTTTTCCCAAACCTAGATCACCTAAATGCTCATGTATAGGTGGGTTTCCCATTTAAAAAGCTTCTATTTTATTTAAACACTAAAACTATCTAAGGCTTATTTTTTTCTATTTAAATATTAAAAGTTGCTTCTTGGATAAGCAATTAATATTTTTTCTTGCTTTCTATTTTCTTAAACACTTCAGGTTACCTACAAAATGTCTGTATTTTTATAATTGGAAAAATACAAAAATACAACTTCCGGTGAAAATAAAATTTCATTTTCTAATTTCAAAATAAAAATTTGTGTCTCGAAAACAATAATTATACTCTTAGATTCTCCTTCATATTGAATTTTCATTTTCATCAATTTTATTCGCAATGAAATTAATAAATAATTAAATTAATTAATTAAATAAAAAAATAAAATTTTCATCAATTTTATTCACAATGAAAATTTTTATAAGCGTGAGTTAATGCTTTAACACCTGTGTTACACCTGAGTAAAGAATATTACTCTGTAGAGCGTCTGCCTTCAGCTCAGGTTATGATCCTGGGATCCTGGGATCCTGGGATTCTGGGATCAAGCCCCTATGGTGGGCTCCCTGCTCAGTGGGGAGACTGCTTCTCCTCCTGCTTCGCTTGGGCTCACTCTGGCTCTGTCTGTTAAATAAATAAAATCTTTACAAATATATATTTAAGGGCCCCCTGGGTGGCTCAAGTTGTTAAGTATCTGCCTTCGGGTCAGGTCATAATCCCAGGGTACTGGGATAAACTTCACATCTGTTCCATGCTTAGCAGGGGGCTTGCTTCTCCCTCTCCCAATCCCCCTGCTTACGTTCCCTCTCTCACTGTCTCTCTCCCTCTCTGTGTCAAATAAATAATTATTTAAAATATATATGTATTTTTTAAAAAAGAATATTAGTCTACAAATAAGTAATTGTGTAAAAAAACAGTTCACCCATGCGTGACTACCACAGACAATGCATACATGCTTAGAGTTGAAAAGATGATCATCAGTGAAATCTGGCTCTCAGAGACTCCGGAGAACAAGATGCTTCTAATACTTGCTTTATCATTGAAAATATTATATTGGGGGCGCCTGGGTGGCTCAGTGGGTTAAGCCGCTGCCTTGGGCTCAGGTCATGATCCTAGGTCCTGGGTTCAAGCCCCACATCGGGCTTTCTGCTCAGCAGGGAGCCTGCTTCCTCCTCTCTCTCTGCCTGCCTCTCTGCCTACTTGTGATTTCTCTCTGTCAAATAAATAAATAAAATCTTAAAAAAAAAAAAAAAGAAAATATTATATTGGTGATAGTTAAGTGATCCACTGTGGTCAGTATAGACCTAACTCTATAAATGACTGAATTAATCACATCCCAGAGATACACCGACGTTTTTACTACTGGAAGTCTTTAACATGAAACAGCTAATAACAGGACCTCTATAAGAAAAATGGAAATAATCTGAAAGTTTCAGGAAATACCAAGGTAAATATTATATTCTAAGTATACATATAAACATTTCTATACATGTAAATTATTAAATATACTCTCCTATAAAACAAAATGTCTTATATCAAAAACATGTTTTTAATATTTACATGTATGCATTTTTTAGCCTGAGAGTAAACACAAGGTTCTGGAGTAAAGATCAGAGTTATTATTACTTACACCAAAAAATGTATACCACTTTTCCCACACCTAATATGTCACAGGCATCCTATAGCGAGCGAGTTGGTTAGGCCTGTATCTACAGGGGTTGAATCATAGGAAAGGGCCCCAAAACTATCATAGTTGCCCAACTGCTACTTTCCCAGAGAAAAGCAGAAAAAAAGCTAATCATCCTAATGTAAGCAAATGCTCCTTAGAAGAGGGAAGGTCTCAGAGTTCTTACCCTTTGGAATGTAAATAAATGTCTCCTGAGGGAAGATTAACTTCTCAATCTTGATTGTGTCTCAGGCTCTGAGTTTTATAACCCTTTGAAAAAAAAAAAAACAAACTTCCTGGGCATTCTCTAACAATCTAATCTCTTAACAATCTTTTAACTTCTAAGTCTTGCCCTTTAACCCAAGTCTAGTTTTCTAGGCTTACAAAGCTGTGACCATACAAAAACATGAAAATATACACTTCCTGATTAATACACAGTAAAATGAACCAAAACATTTATATTTGCAGCCCTTGTTAATATTTGACACCTCCTAAAATATTGGCTTTCATACCATTTCTGGAGAGCCCTAGGGAATTCCTCGGAGTTGCCCCAGAAGCCTCTTTTGAGGGGGGCATTTAGAGGTGCAGAGTGAGCAGAGCTCTGAAGAAATCCTCTTGGCAGGGGGGGTACCCACCAAAAAATCCTGGGCAACCTAAATAAAAATCCTGTCTTATAGAAACAGACATGGTTTCATTTATGTTTACACTTAAATTTTCTTGGTGTGGTGCTCTTATTTGCATTAATGTGAAACCTAATGAAACACAGAACACCACAAAGTTAATCAATTATTTCTGGGGCTCCAGATATAGTTCACAGGTACTCAGAAAGTTCTTGATGTTCTGCTTGTTGATGTCCTATGTATACAAGGCCACTTGAAAAAAAGTACCTAAACACTAGTAGTGTCTTCCATTTCTTCCTGTTTTCTATTACTGATCCTCCCTAAACAGTGCTGTAATTCTCTTTTGGGGGGAAACCAAAACCTCTGTTGCTCACAAAAATAAGAGGTTCCCTTTTCACAGGACTCAGAGTTCAAGGAGCAGCCACTGTACTCTCATATCCACCACCCCAGTTCCTCACTTTTCTACTTCCAGGTAACCCAACATAAAACTTCCTCCCCCTCCCTTCGCCTCTCTTCCCCTGCACTCACCACCATACAAATAAACTGAAGACAAATAGATGCGTCAGCCCCACCAGTTCGGGCGCCCAGATTGCAATTCCCACGCTGACACATGGGAAGATTCTAGCGACATTTATAAAAATTCAATATTAAGGTTATACATGCTAGTCTCTAAATCTAAAATAATACGCTATACAGCACTTCCAAAATTTTACAATGTTTCTCTATTGCACTTTTTTTTTTAAGATTTTCTTTATTTATTTGAGAGAGAGAAAGCAGAAGCAGGAGGAGCAGCGAAAGGAGAGGGAGAAGCAGGCTTCCCACTGAGCAGGGAGCTTGATGGTGGGTTTGATTCCAGGACCTTGGAATCATAACCTGACCCTAAAGCAGATGCTTAACTGACTGAGCCACCCAGGCACTCCTAACTATTGCATTTTTCAAAGGCTAGACTGGGTGGCTCAGTCGACTAGGCATCTGCCTTCAGTTTAGGTCACAATCCTAGGGTCCTGGATGGTGCCCTGTGTCAGGCTCCCTGATCAGTAGGGAGTCTGTTGCTCCCTCTGACCCTCCCCCCAGCTCAGGCTTCTGGTAGCGCCCGCACAGACACGCGTGCACTCCCTCTCTCTCAAATAAATAAAAAAAAATCTTTAAAAAAAGAAAAGGACAGACTTATTGTCAATTCATATATCTTTACTTAGGGGTAAAAATGTCTCCTGGGATTCAAGAAACCTGAGTGCTGGTTGCACCTTTGCTTGTTATGTGAACTTAAGCTAGTAACTTAACTTCTTTTGGCCTATTTCTCATCTCTAAAAGGGCAAATTGCCTATTCTCAGAAGTGATCCAAGTAGGATTTGGAGTTTTCATATAATTATTAACTCTCCTGGGACGCCTGGGTGGCTCAGACAGTTGGCGTCTTACTTGGCTCAGGCCTTGATCTCAGGGTCCTGGGATAGAGCCCTGCACCAGGCTCCCTAATCAGTGGGGAATTTGCTTCTCCCTCTGACTGTCCCCCACTGTTGTGTTTTCTCTCTCACTCTCTCTCTCAAATAAATAAAATCTTAAAAAAAAAAAGAAGAAGAAGAATTAACTCTCAATACTCATATATCCCTGCAAACCTGATGAAGGGTACACTGTTATGTATAATCTACCTGTCAAAAATTCTGCACTGTACTTCTTTCCTTCCTCCATTTCTAATGGAAGTTCCTGTGTGCAGAAGACAGCAAGATATCACTACAGGAAAGAACATTCTAGAAGTGTAGGCCAAGCAAAAAGACAACATACCATATTTTAATCAATTCTGCAAATCAGTTGCCAGTTATTAAAAAAAAAATTAACAAAGGTAATTTTGGTCCCCATCGCCTTCATTTTCTGCCCTCTCTACCCAAAAAAGATGGGTTAGTGATATGAAAGGTAAGACAAGTGAGAATCACTGAACCATAATGATGTGACGGACCCCATGGTTCATTCAATAAATATTTGAGTGCCCAATTACCAGGCATTAAGCTAAGCACCAAGACAACGCCCAAAGGCTAAATTTTTGGGCGATATAGAGAAATACATACTGAAGTGGATCATCTGGGGTCCTCACGCCCTATAATGCTTCACTAAGCCTTGAAGGCATTATCCTGACTTGACTGATTCTATAACTGTGTCAAAAGGGGAAATTAGGTGAACAGAATTCCCTCAGCATAACCGAAAGCCATTTGTGTCTCCACTCCTCGAGGAGGATGCAAGCTGAGAACACATCACACTTCAGCGGGCCTTGTCCCCGAGCACGTGTCACAGAGACAGCGAGGAGCGGCTCCCCGCCACCCCCTGGGCTGTGATCTCAGGAGTCCCAAAGTTCTTCAGGATTCTGTTTCCCACAAGCTGATTCCACGAGTCACACGGGACCATCGTTCCCAAACTCCGAGGGAGTAAACAAAGTTCTATAAAACTTATATAACTTTCATCTCTAAATAAAATTCTGGGACAGGTGTCTGGTACCAAAGCGTGTTTTATTAGACATCAGGTGTCATGCTTGGATTAGCACATTTGTCTTTATAACCAAAAGTCTGTGAAACGGTCAAGATTTTCAGAGCTTTGGTCAAAGTGTGCTCGTCGAAAATCAGCATCCGAGCGCCGGAGCCACCTCCCTCCCCCGCCTCCGAGTAACAAGAACAAGGAAGGAGTAAAGTCCGACATTAGTTACCACGGCCTCTCCCCCCGTCCCGCAGAGCTGTACTCGGAAATCCTTTCTGAAAGGCGGCCGGGGTGCACCTTCTCAAAGTGAGTTAAACTCGGGACATGAGGCAGGGTAGGGGTAAGGGGCAGAAGCGAGCCCAGGACGACCGCGCTGGGGCGCGACCTCTCCGCCCCCGGCCCGGACGCCGAGCAGGGTGACCACGGGGCGGGCGAGGTGCGGGGCCAGGCCGGCCGCGGGGCCACCGAGCGAGGGCCCCGAGAGGCGGGAAAGGCCAGAGGGTGGGCTGTGGGGGCAGGAGACGCTTCGGGAAAGCGCGGGCGCTCGCCCCACGGCGCCACCGGAGGAGGAGACCGGGGCCGGAGTCCCCTTCGCCGCCCGGACCGCGTCTCGGAGGGTACCTGACTGCGGGCGGCCGGTCCACAAACCCCTCCCGCCGCCCGGGCCGATGAGGAGGCCGGTTCTCCGCAGAGCCACGACCCTCGCCAGCGTCGCCAGCATCGCGCGCCTCTCAGATAGCCTAGGTCCCGGCGTGAGCAGAGTGCAGCGCGCGCGCCGCCCGCGGCCCGCGCCACAGGGGGCGCCCGTGAGCAAATCAGGCCCCGCCCTCCTCCCGCCTAGTGGGCGGGGCCTCGCCCGGCAGTGCTTGCGCGGTTAGTGCTTTCCGGGCGGTGCCTTCCAGTTCGTGCAGTGGTTCGCTTAGTCGGTTCTGAGCAGGCAGCGCAAGACCATAAATGCCTTTGCTGGAGCTGAGTGTTCGGCTTTTGTCCTTTTTCTTTCTCTTGCCTTTATTTAAATCTGCTTGATCTCTACCCAATTCAGTAACCCACTTCCACTGTGCGCCTGCCAGAACCTTTGTGAGGCCGGAACCAATATGCTGTGCCTCGATGGCGGCCGGAGGACTGTTTTGTCAAGGACCACCAAGTCTGTGAGAAGGGTTGGTCGGGACAGTTCCGGCGGGAGAAGGCGGCAGTGAGGTCTTCGTCTTCGTCTCCTGAGATGCACCGACAGAATTTTCGACCCCCGACTCCTCCCTACCCCGGCGCGGGTGTAGGAGGTTGGGGTAGCGGGAGCAGCTTCCGGGGTACCCCGGGCGGAGGCGGACCGCGGCCGCCCTCCCCTCGGGACGGGTACGGGAGTCCGCACCACACGCCGCCGTACGGGCCCCGGTCTAGGCCCTACGGGAGCAGCCACTCTCCGCGACACGGCGGCAGCTTCCCGGGGGGCCGATTCGGGTCTCCGTCCCCTGGCGGCTACCCTGGCTCCTACTCCAAGTCCCCCGCGGGGTCCCAGCAGCAATTCGGCTACTCCCCAGGGCAGCAGCAGACCCACCCCCAGGTAATAATAGCCAGCGTTTGCCGAGCTCTTACTGTATGGCAGGCATGGTACTAATAATAATCCCTTTACATGGATTATTTTGTCTGATCCTCTATGAGGTGAGATACTATTGTTGGCCCTGTTTTGCAGATGAGTAAACTGAGGCTGAGAGAGAAGTTAAGTAACTTACTGTAGGTGACCTTAGGTAGCAGAGCTGTACTTTCTGTTTCTAGAGCCCTCCCGCTTTGAACTAGTACACTGCCGTTCCTACGCACATTTCCCTAATTCCTATCCTTGCCTGCGATCGTGCCGGTTCGTCTGAGTAAATTACTCTCCGAGGGGTAAAACGAATGAATTCCCAGCGTAGAGCTCTCTGGGTTATAGGGTTAAAGACTGGTGCCATTTTCCCACTACTGGCACACTTTTTTGGCGTGGGCGGGGTGGGAGGGAGAAGGTGGTGGGGAGGGGAGCTTCAGACTACGCTGGCTTCTGCTCCAAGTCGGTGATTTGTGGAAGTTTCCCGTTCCTCTCCGTGAACACAGGAGACCGAGGGAGTATTTCTGGTGTGCCTAGGATTCGTGTGATTTAAAATTTAAACGGTTTTCTGCTTTCCGTGGTGCTAAACCAACCCCACCCCTTTTGAGTCTGGAGCTAAGTAGATAAAATTTCATAGGATGGAATTTTGAAGCCGCAGGGTTAAAGCACAGTTATTTCATCACCAGTTCTGCAGAGTTACTACATTAGAAATCAAAAAGCATTTGAGCTGACAAATGGAATTACTAATAAACGAGTATGTCAAATTGGCTTAAATCCTTTTACAAACAAAAACACTAGATTAAAGGAAGAATGGACTTTGCAGTTGAACATGCTTGGGTTCAAAATAACTTTTAACTAGCAGTGTGATCCCCACTAGCTTTTTTAAAAAAAAAAGTGCCAATTATCTCTACAAAACATTTTTTTAACTGATGATTTTTTTTCTAAAGGGTTCTCCAAGGACATCTACACCATTTGGATCAGGGCGTGGTAGAGAAAAAAGAATGTCTAATGAGTTGGAAAATTATTTCAAGCCTTCAATGCTTGAAGACCCTTGGGCTGGCCTAGAACCAGTATCTGTAGTGGATATTAACCAACAATACAGCAATACTCAAACATTCACAGGCAAAAAAGGAAGATACTTTTGTTAACATTTCTGAAATTCACCCGGAAGCTTCATGTGTCAGGAACATCTTGGACAAAACTTTTACTCCTGTAATTAAGTTGAACCCTAAGATGGTGACTTTGAATAATTAGTTGAGTCTTCTTGGTATTTTTCATCTTATCAAGTATTGTTGAGATTAGAGAAGACATACAGTAGAGTAATTTGCAATATTTAGCTCTTTGGAAGTGCCTACCACATTTTAGAAGATTCACAGTTTCCAAATATTTAACGTTCATGGTTATATAATGGACATTTGTCTTTCAATGGTTTTCCAATGTTTTAAAATAAAACATTTTGTCTTTCTAGATATATTGTGGTTTTGTCATATGCTAAAGAAGTAGAATTATTAAAATGTTGCCTGTAATCACTTGCTTAGCATTCATAGGTAAATATTTTGAATATACTACTTTTGAAAATGAAATAAACCATCCTTAGAGATACAGACAGTTCTGTATTTGTTCACAGGGAAAGAGGGTGAATGAAGAGAACAGAAAAGAATTCTATTCATATTTATTATAACCATTGTTCTTTGTGCATATTTTATGTAATGCTTTTGTAAATGCATTGAAACTTGAAAGTCACAGAAACCCACTTAAAGGGTATTTATACTTTTTATATTCATTTAACTGGAAAAGGCAATGATAGATCATAGCTAGATTAAAGTGTTCTGTATCTGAATTTCTCAACATCTCTCAATATTTTGGAGTCCTTTTCTCTTGAGCCAAGGAAGATGGGTACCAGCATTCTGAAATCACTTCCTTTGTGAAGAGAACATCTCCCAACACTGTCCATCCCAAGAAAGACAGATTTGTCCTACCTGGATCATGTTTCTGTATTCCTGAACCAATAATGGCCCAAGCAATGAGGCCTAATTAGCTTGAGCTATGAACCTCCCCTATAATGAGACAGGGCTCCACTAGGCCTGCGTGGATTAGAAAAGTGGTTTTCCAAAGGAAGGGATGCTACACATGTATACCTAAATTAACTATTTCTTCCCAAATATTTTAACAAAACTAAGTCTTCTAACATTCAGACTTTTTAGATATTTTGATATCACAACATGATGAAGATAAAGCTAGTTAAAATTCTCTTTAAACATTCCCAAAAAGAAACCTCTAAAAATGAAATGGTCACACAACCTGTTTGAGCCATACTCAGTTTCTTACCTCTTGGGTCTCAGAGGCAAAGAAGAAAAGGAGAGGGAAAGAGTTTAGACTAAATAGAAGCTCCACGACAGCCAGGACTATTTGTACCAATTAAAAGCTGGATGAGTTATTTAACTTCTCTATGCCTCAATTTTTTCATATGTAAAATGAAAATAGTACCCATGTCATAGAGGTGTTGTGTTTGAGGATTAAAAGGGTTTATATGTGTGCAACTCTTAGGCCAGAGCCTGGCACATAGTAAGCACTCAATAAATGGTAGCTATTACTTTCTCATTCACCCCTATAGAGCCTCAGCTGCTAGAATGATGTCTGGGGAAATAGTAGGTGCTTAATAAATATTTGGTGAATGAATGCAAGCATTCTGATTATAACTGCTGTATTGCTCTGCCTTGTCTCCTGTTATAAAAGGAATAGTAAATTAGTAATTTTCCCCAGTATTTTAAAGGAAATGTCTTTATTCTCTAATGTCTTTCCCAAATGATTTGAGGTCATGAAGTGTGATGAAAATTAGAGCAAATGGAATACTTTTGTAAACCTTTTAATGAATTTTATAGGTAAGAAATACTATCTTTAGGAAATGGCATTTGGAAATAATTATTAAACCACCTCTTAGAGATCACTGGGTTATTGGCAAAGATGAAAAAGGAAGTCAGAAAGGATTTTGTGCCATTGTATTCATTGTATTCATAGCGTATTTGGAAGATACACAAATTGTAACAGTTCTAATGGTTTACGTGCATTTTATTTCACTGTAAGTATAATATTAAATATTTAGTTAAATGTAAAATTTCTTTTTTGCTAAGTCACCAACATCCACTTCAGAGCCAAGCTTTTCTGACTTTCCTGAGAGAAACTTTTGTCCTCAGGAAAGGTGCATTACTGTTTGGCTCTAGTTGGTAGTGTATTCAGTTAACAAAATTCTTGCGACATTGATAATTTGGTTTGTTTCTATTATTAGTCTATCTTTGTTTAGCTGAATCAAAGAATTGATCATTCTTTAAAATGAAAAATAATTGTTTTTTAGTATTCCAAAATACACATGTTTACCTCCATAGAAATGCTATATAACTTAGAAAATTTTTCAGCTAAGTATGCATCTTAAATATTCAGGTAACTCAAGAACGGAAGTTGGGTCTTCAAACAAGGGTATGTGTACTTCTGGGAGTCTTCAACCTTCTAAGGGAAATGCAGGCATAGAAAACATTCCAGATCCCCACTTCCCATATATATACTCTTTGTTAAAATGATCTGTCTAAAGAACATTTCCATGTTCAATGGATTATGCCAGTTCTTTTTACCTTCTGCCTTTTCATTGTCACCCTCTCCCACTTTACATAATAAAACTGTGGCAAGCTTGTGTTTTATAAAATAACCCTAACAATATTTCAGGTCCCACATAGTCTTATAGAACTTGCACTACCCCATCAAGATGTGGAGTTACAGCCCTTCCCTTTCAACCTGCTCCAGACAGACCTTTCTGACTGCCCAATTTAAGAAAGTATGGTAGAAGTTAGTTTTCATTATTAGTGAAGTGTGGTCTTAGAAATGGGTTTATTGGCCCATGTGGAGATGTTCAGAATTCAGATGTGTTGTCAAGTAGGAAATAGTATAATGACAGATGACAGTTTTTGTTTAATGGCCTTGACTTTTTTGTTTCCTGACTTCAAAAAACCATTTTTCCTGTGGGTGAAAGTAAAGCAGAGAACAAGAACATAACATGAAGGTAAAGTTACCTTATTTTTAGGCAACAAATGATTAGATTATTTGCCTCATCTATTTTAGAATATTCAAAATTGGTGCAAAAGCATGATGGGTTTTGGTGAATGCTGTTAAGCAAGCTATTTTCACCATTCTCCATAACAGTAAAGAGCCCGATAAATATGTCTCAAACCTGTCTCAGTAGCATAATTAGCATGGTTTCAAGGAGGAAGAAGTTAGAAGTTCCATGTTTATTTCTGATATGCTAATACTAGATTTTCCAGTGAAAAGATCCCGTATCAAAGGTAAGTTCATGATTGTATATTTTTCAGATTCTTAGAAACATTTTTATTAACCTTTGCCAGTTCATTATCAGATTCTGTAAATCCATATTAATTTTTTTACCTAGCTCAGCTGTCTTCTTTATTTCCTATTTCTTCATTCTTAACATGTATTTAGGTTTAAGTTAACATACACATTTTTTTTTAAGATTTTATTTATTTGACAGAGATCACAAGTAGGCAGAGAGGCAGGCAGAGAGAGAGGGAGAAGCAGGTTCCCCACTGAGCAGAGAGCCCGATGTAGGGCTTGATCCCAGGACCCTGGGATCATGACGTGAGCCGAAGGCAGAGGCTTTAACCCGCTGAGCCACCCAGGCACCCCCCATGTTAAGATAAACATATTATGGGTTTTGTTGTAAATAAGACATAAAATAGTCATCAGTATACCTTGCATGTTTCCAGAACTTGCTAGTGATTCATTATCTTTTTTGCTCCTAATTTCCATGATCTAATGTTTCATCTAATCTGAGACACTATTGTATGACTCACTATTACATACCACCTAGTAAAAACACGGCCCAGTAAATTATGATATGCCATCAATTTAAGATGCATCCCAATTTCAAAAATGTTCAGATGTGTGTCTTAGTTTGATAAGATACTGCAAACAAAAATCATAAAAGCAGAACATAAACTCAGGTGTAGGTAAATGGAATAAATATTCCCAAAATATGTACTAGGACATAGTGCATTTAATTTTAGAAAATAAGTTTAGTTTTAATTAATTCTTCCTTTTCAGATATATATTTATATACATCCTAATTTCTATTAAAAAACATGATTGTTTTTCAGACGTAAAATTTCTAATCTATATAGAGTTATCCTTAAGAAATCTATGCAATTTCCAGTTTTGTAGAGGGTGTTTTTTACTCAGTTGTGTCTTAATTTTATGCTCTATCAGCAAGATGATTAAGTGAAAAAGTTACAGATAAGTCTTACTAAACATCTTTGGTTAACTTTCCAAAGAATTAAGAAGGAGAATGGCTTGAACAACAAGGTCTTTAGTGAGAGTGGTTTTCAATTTTTTGCTTTCAAAATTGAAGAAACCTCAATCAGATTGTCAATTAAAATTATTAAAAATAATTTGATGACAACTCAGTTTATAATTTTGGCATATAACTTAAAAGGAGTCCAGGAATTGAATAGCCTCACTATAACAATTCTTTCTGTCCCTTTTTACTATATACATGTGTTTTCTCAGCGTTTATACCTCTACATAAAAAGTAACAAAATTGATGTCTTATTCTAGCAATGGCTGGAATTTATCCATGAGTATGAGAAAATGCAGCACCATCCATCTCATTGAGATATATTTCCAATAAAACTTGTTTTGTGTTTTTAATTTATAAAAATTAATATATTTTTTATCATTTGAATAATAATGATAATCCACACAATGTTCAACACTTGGAGCTTTATAGTTGTTGGAAATGTATTTCTTTAATTTCTAAAAATATTTTTTATTTCAGTAAATATGTATTTCATGTATTTTGGGACAGATGTATAATAGAGTATCAGTAAAAGACTTTGAAGCAATACACTATTGCAATGAGATAAAATTACATAGGAGAGTACAATGGAGATACAAATTGGGAATAAAATAGCATAAAATTTCTGTTAACTGTTTTAAGGAGTGATAGTGAATATCAAATTGCTGTGATTCATTGATTTCAGCTGGATATCTTTGTAATGTACTAGATTTAGCTTAAAATTTCCATATTACAGAAACTTCCTTTACAGTTTTCAAGATTAGGTAAAAATATTTTTATATTGACTTGACCATGTAGAAGAGGGTATATTACTTTTCAAAATATTTTAGAGAATATATGACCAAAAATTTTAAAGGTCTCCAGCAGAGAAGGAAGAAAGGAAATACAATACAGTAAACTATAAATCCAAAAGAAAGCAGAGAAGGAAGAAAAAATAAAACTGACAGTAGTAAGTCCAGATATATCACAATGAATCTAAGAAAAATAAAAATTCATTTTAAAGAAACATCAGATTGGATTAGGAAAATGGAATCCATCTATTTGCTTGTTTTACAAAGATACATCTAAAATAAAGAGTTATAAGGGCCTCTGGGTGGCTGTCACTTAACCGACTCATGGTTTTCGCTCAGGTCATGATCTCAGGGTCATGAAATCAAGCTACCACATCACACCCCATGCTGGCATGGATCCTGCTTAAGATTCTATCCCTTCCCCCCAAAATGTGCTCTCTCTCTCTCAAAAAAGAAAAAAAAATGTAAAATGAAAGATTATAAAATGAAGGGTTATAAAAAGATTCAAATTCACAGTGGGAATTCAGCACAGCTCTACCAGGCATGGATATAGCAAGCAGATGTGGAATTTGTAAGGATAGAGAAATGGTGCACAAAACAGAGATTGTGGATATTATATGTATATTTTTTCAAGTACACACAGCATATAATAACTTCTATAAATGTTCTAAATCACCAAGAGTCTGCAAATTTCAAAGATTCGATTGATATCCAGACCATGTTTTCTGACCAAAATGTTTGATGAATTTAAAAACAAAAAGTACCCTCCATCAAAGAATAAATAAGTCCGTTACACAGAAGACGAACTATGATGAATGTTAAGAAAGCAAAAGCCAAAAAAAAAAAAAAAAAAAAGAAAGCAAAAGCCTATTTGGATAAACTAAACAAAAATTGGTTGGGGAGGGAATATATAATATTAACATTTGGTATAACATCAGAAACTCTGCAAAAAAAAAAAAATGACTACAGTAGGAAAACAATAGTGATGGAATCACCAAGAAGGATAATGCAATAGTGAAATGAAATAAATCTTCATTATTGCATCACCCTTCATTTTTTTATTGCATTGTCCAGGTCATGCATCATATTTCAAGAAGGTATAAAGTCTAGAGAACACTATCCATTACATGGATAAGTTTTTAAGCTTTTAAAAGTTTTTAAGCTTTCATTGAGCACAGTTAGGAATTTGTCATTTTTTATTTTGCATTCATACGGCAAAGAAAAAATTAACAGGTTTTTCATGATTGTTAGACAAATGAGCACTCTGGGTTCTAACCCTAACTATAAATTTTCAGTTGACACTATCCTAGAAAATTTTTTTCAAATTCAGGAATCAATGAATGAACATACATTTCTAAGGACAAAAGGAAATACATCATCTAGTTAGTCATCCAAAAGAAAGAACTTCATCACACAATACTATGTCATAAGAACATCTCTTGGGTTTGTTTATCAAAATTTATATGATGAGTTTGTAAGACAAACTTTAAAGGCAGGTGCATATTCAAGTTGATTGAAATGAAGTAAATGATATAAAAGTGAGAAATCTATTGGACTGACCATTCTAATTGGTGTTTACACATCTAAAAGTGAAAATGTTTTGCAATTATGAAGCACAGAAGATGGCCATCCTCTTCAAAAATGTGACATCAGAGTTTAAACTATATTGCATTTTGAAGATTCAAGTGTAAGAAGAACCAAAAGGAATACTAATTCAGAGCCCATTAGAGATATTCTTGGAATTTGGCGTCAAGATTTATGCATTGAATATGTTCTAAGCTTTGGAACAATTAAGGAATGTCCATTGCATTCGAGGTACATTACCCAATATCTCATATATTAGTACCATGAAAACCAGGGAAATAAAAACTGGATTTGCTATGTTTATACTTTTATTCTAATTTCTAGTAAAGTTGTATCTCACTGTATATTCTGTACATTTTGCTGAACTTAAAATACTTCTAAAATTAAAAGGGTCTTTTGGACCCAGATGACAAATGACATTTATCTTTTTTCTGAAGATTAAGATGAAGAAATTACATTGCTACTGACAGAGGGTTTGAAAGTCACTCAAACATAGTATAACCAAAGCGTTTGAAAAACAGATGAAATGAGTAATTTTTTAGAAAGGGCCATGATCAAAATTGACTCAAACAGAATAGGAAGCCAGAATAAACCAATAGCCGTGAAAGATACTGAGTTGATAAACATTCTCCCCATGAATGGACACCAGACTTACCAAGTCTTCATGGGACACATTAATGCCTGTATCACGAAAACTTACTTAAAAAAAAAAGGAGAAGAAAAAGTATCGAACACAGCGTACAATCTTCATAATAACTTGATCTCAGTCCTGGCCAAGGACTATAAATGGAAACTGTAGTCTTTAACTTACGAACATAGTCGTTAAAAATCTTAAATAAGGTCACAATTCAGCAATTACCCAACAAGAGAAAAGTGAAGAAAAAACTAATAGGGTGTATATCAGGATTGCAGTAATGCTTTGGCATCTGAAATTCTGTTTCTGTTACACCTGATTGAAGGAGAAGATCTATACTAATAACGCACTAACGAAGACAAAGCATTCCTTAAAATTACACAAAAGTCTTTGAGAAGTGGGAACTCCGAAAGAGACCTGAGGTATGAGAGTTGTAAAGGAAGAGAAGAAACTAATCCTATTGCAGATGACATCTGCGTACAACTGCAAGGGAGGCAAACTTTTGAATTAACTGCTCTGAATCCAAGAACAATATAGAATTACAGCATTACACCATCAAAGATGACAGGTAAAAATGGCACCTCCTCTATAGCAAGCTGCAATCAATCTTGTAGGGGAAACTACAGAGAAAACTGCAAAGCATTTTTGAAGAACTTTTTAGAAAACCTGAGTAAATGGAAAGTTTATTCATGGATGGAAAGACAGTATTGTAAATTTGTCCATCCTTAAATTATAAATTAAATCCAATAAAAATCTCAATCCTTACAGACCTTGCAAAATGATCCAGATAGTTATATGGAAGAGGAAGTGGTCAAGATTAGTCCTAGTAATGTTGAAAAATGTAAGCAGACTTGCTCTACCAGATAAAGAAGCATGTAAACATAATGACTGGTTGGCGCAGGAATAAATAGACTAATGACACAAAAAGAGACCTCAGAAACTCACACATTTATAGAAACTTGATATATGGTTAAGATAGCATTGGAATTCACTGGGGAAGGGACAGACAAGTGCTAACAAGTCAAAATATTTAGGCTTACAAAAAAGGTAAAAGTGGTTCCTTATGCCATTCAAAAGCAAATTTTCAAGTAGAATGAAGACCCAAATGTGAGCAGTAAAAATAAAAATAAACGGAAGAAAACATGGGCAGCAGCATTTTTTTATGAACTGGTAATAAGGAAGGATTTTTTTTTTTTTTTTAAAGATTTTATTTATTAGGGAGAGAGCAAGCCCACAAGCCGAGGGAAGAGAAAGGCTCTACGCTGAGCAGGAAGCGGGTCTCGGGCCTCCATCCCAGGACCCCAGGATCATGACGTGAGCTGAAGGCGGACGCTTAATAATTGAGCCACCCAGGCATCCCCAGGGAAGGATTTCTTAGAGCAAATAGGGAAACCATATAAAATGTTGACAAACTTGACTGTTAAAAACTCAACAAATGGCATTATAAACAAAGTTAAAAGATGGGATTTTTTCTCGCTAAAATAAATAGCTAAACAAAATCTTAAAAGGGGACACAGCGGGTGCGTGGGTGGCTCAGCTGATTAAGCGTCTGCTCTTGGTTTCAGCGCAGGTCCTGATCTCTGTCATGAGAACAAGTGCCACATGGGGTTCTATGCTCAGCACAGAATCTGCCCGAGATTCTTTCCAACCCCTCTACTTCCCCTGCTCTCTCTCACTCTCTAAAATAAAAATCTTTTTTAAAAATTGGATTTTTAGGGGCGCCTGGGTGGCTCAGTGGGTTAAGCCTCTGCCTTCCACTCAGGTCATGATCCCAGGGTGCTGGGATCGAGCCCCGCATCGGGCTCTCTGCTCAGCGGGGAGCCTGCTTCCTCCTCTCTCTCTGCCTGCCTCTCTGTCTACTTGTGATCTCTCTCTCTCTGTCCAATAAATAAATTTAAAAAAATTGGATTTTTACAACACACCTGACAAATTATATCAGAATATATAACAAATTCCTTCAATTCAGTGAAAAAGTCAAGCAACTCAATGAGCCAAGAAGACAATTATAGAAGAGCAAATCCATATGAACAATAAGTACATGAGTCCCTAGTAATTACAAGACTATAAACTGAAGTCACAGTGAACTATCACATTGTGCTTTTATGGCAACACAAAGTGTCAGAACATCCAATATAAGTTCCCACAAGAAGTATAATAAGGTAGAACCACTTGGGAGAGCATTTGGCAAGACAGCAAAGCTGGAGATGCTCAATAAACCTGAAACCCAGCAAAACCACATCTAGCTATTGTGGAACAAAATTAGATTATAAGTGTTAGTGTAATTCAGACTTGTCTAAAATTGTAGCTGCAATCATTAGCAACAAATCAGAAAAGGTTATAGTAGGAAAGCTTTCTGAGACCGAAAAGTACTTTGGAGAATGCAAATATGTTTAGAAAAGTTTTTTTAAAAGAATATTTGCATACCAGTTATAAATTCTAAGGTAAATGTTAAGTGTTTACTCAGAAGCCCAAAGACATTGCTGTAATCTTAGATTTGCACTTACTGTTGTCCTCCAAGGATTATTACATATCAACATGAGGTTATAGAAAAGTAAACTATTAAAAATACTTCTGCATAAAATTTATGTTTACTTAAGTTGTTATAGGTGAATTGGCTCACAAACTTTGTATAATAACCTGCTGACCATGATCTCATTGTTTTTACAATGAACTCAACATAAAAATATATTTAACTCTCTTACTGAATAAAGTATCTGAAAACCGCCCTGAGGAAATTATTTTTAGAAATAAATTAGAGAATTAAAATATGAACTGTTTTCTTCTGCAGTATAAAATATGAACTGTTTTCTTCTGCAGTATGTAACCTAGATAAATACTTGAGCTTGTATTTTTGCAGAGATACATTCAAGAATGTTCTTTGCAGTGATGTTTGTCAGATCAAAAGATTGGCAATAATCTAAATGACCATCAATAGGAAAAAAGATTACTTAAGTAGGTTGTAAATTTGCAAAATGTAATAGAATTCAGCAGTCAAGTTAATTAGAGCTATATGACACAATATTAATGAATCCAAAATAATTTTATGGGGGCGCCTGGCTGGCTCAGTTGTTATGTGTCTGCCTTTTGCTCAGGTCATGATCCCAGGGCCCTGGGATCAAGCCCCGAATCAGGGTCCCTACTCAGTGGGAAGCCTGCCTCTCCCTCTCCCTCTCCCACTCCCCCTCCTGTGTTCCCTCTCTCACTGTCTCTCTCTCTGTGTCAAATAAATAAATCTTTTTAAGAATAGTAATAATTTTATGCAAAGAAAAGAAATAGGTAGTGATAGTCTTTACATGAAAATTTAAAAGTCTGCCAAACTAAAGTAGTATAAAAGCATGAATAAAAGTAAGAAATACTCTTCATGATAGTAACAGTTTTGGGGTAGGGGGATTTAGGCTTCAAATGAATTTGGGTGGATGGATAGATGAGTATATTACAAGCTATCAAAATTTGGAAAATATTAAGATTTATTAAGACTGACTATGGTGTATATATGTTTATTTTCCTCATTTCTTCAAAGTATTTCATAATAAAAAATTCATTTTGACCTCTTAACTCATTCTGTAATGCCAGAATCACCCAAATAAAAAAACAGACAGATTGCAAGATAGGAATACTGTACACCATTATCTCATGAACATAGATGCCAAAATCATCAGCAAAATATTAGCAAATTGAATCTAACAGATATTAAAAGAGTCATATACTGTGAACAAGTGGGGTTCCAGGTATGCAAGTCTGATTCAGTGTTCAAAAATCAATGTAATTCATCATATTAACAAGCTAAAGAAGAAAAATCAGATGATCTTATCAATATATGCAGAAAGAGTATTCGACAAAATCCAGCACCCATTCATGATGAGAACTTTCAGCAAACTAGGAATAGAAAGGAACTTTCTCAATTTGAGAAAGAATATCTACAAAAATCTACAGCTAGTACCATACTTATGAGAGAAGTAAGTTGCTTTTTTTTTTTTTAAGATTTTATTTATTTGACAAAGAGCGAGAAAGGGAACACAAACGGGGAAGTGGGAGAAGGAGAAGCAGGCTCCGTGCTGAGCAGGGAGCCCCATGCAGGGCTCTATCCCAGGACCCTGGGACCCTGGGATCATGAAGAGCCGAAAGCAGATGCTTAGGGACTGAGCCACCCAGTCACCCCGAGAGAAAATAAGTTTCAGCGAAGATCAGGAACAAGGCAAGGATGTCCCCTCACATCATGGCTTTTCAGTGTACTGGAAGTCCCCCAAAAAAAGGAAATTAAAGGTATACAAATTGAGAAGAAATTAAACCCTATTTACAAGTGACACTATTGTGTGTGTAGAAAATCACAATTAAGAAACAACTGAAGTAAGCAATTACAAAAGGCTTGCAGTATACAAAGTTAATATCAAAGTTAATTCCTTTCTTATTTACAGCAACGAACGATTAAAATTTGAACCAAAAAATCCACTGGGGTGGGGCGCCTCAGTGGCACAGTCGGTTGAGCAGTCAGCTCTGGTTTCAACTCAGATTATGATCTCAGGGTCGTGAGATTGAGCCCCAGGTCAGGCTCCACACTAAGTCTGCTTGGGACTCCCTCACCCTTTGTCTACCCACCTCCACCCCCTGCTCCTTCTCTCCGTCTCTCTCTCTCTCTCTCTAAATAAATAAATCTTTTTTTTAAAATCCGAAATGCCCTACGTTAGCACCTAACAAACAAAAAAACCTCAAGTATAAATCCAACAAAATACATGCAAGATATCTATGAGGAACACTACAATACTGATAAAAAGCAAAGTAAGTGGAGCTCTGCCATGTGCACAGGAAAACAAAATGATGTCATGATGTCAGTTCTTCCCAGGTCGATGTATAGATTCAATCCGATCCCAATCAAAATCCTGAAGTAATTTTGCAAATACAAATCAATTCTAAAGCTTAATTGAATTTCATAGGCAAAAGACAATTGTAAAGGTTAATTATACAAGCAAAATAGCCAACAAATATTGAAGAAGAACATAGCTGGAGAACTGGCACTATCAGACTTCAAGACTTCCTACAAAGCTGCAGTAACCAGCACCATGTGGTATTGGCGGAGGAGCAGACAGCCAGGTCAGTGGAGCAGAGTACAGTCAGCAGAAACAGACCAGCACAAATATACTCAACTGATCTTTGATAAAGGACCAAAGGCAATTCAGTGGAGAAAGGACAGTCTTTCAGCAAATGGCACTAGAAAAACTGGAAATCTGCAGACCATAAAAAGTAAATCTGGAAGTACACCTTTCAAAAAACATTAACTCAATCAATCATAGACCTACATGTAAAACAAACCTATAAAAAGAAGATAACAGAAAATCTAGGTAACCTTGGCTGTGGTGATGACTTTTTTAAATACACTAAAAGCATGATCCATAAAAGAAAAAGTAAGTTAAACTTCATTAATATTGAAAATTTCCCTTCAGGACAGTGTTCAGAGAATGAAAAATCAAGCCATGGATGGGGAAAAACATTTGTGAAACAGTGAGATACTGTTACAATGGTTAATCCAATGGCTGAAATCCAAAACACTGAAGACTAAATGTTTACAAGGCCTTAGAGCAACAGGAACCTTCAGGCATTGCCAGGGAGAATGCAGAATGGGGGCAATTTCTTAAAAAACTAGATGATCTCATACCAAATGATCCAGCAATCACGTTCCTTGGTATTTACAAAAATGAGTTGAAAACATGTCCACACAAAAACCTGCATATCCGTATTTATAACAGTTTTATTCATAATTGCCAAAACGTGGAAACAATCCCTTACCCTTCAATAGGTTACAAACTTTGGTACATCCATACACTGAAGTTACCGAGCAATAAAAAGAAATGAGTTACCAAGTCACGAGAAGTCATGAGAAAATTTAGAAGCATATTACTAATGGAAAGAAGTCAGTCTGAAAAGCCTGACACCCTATCGTTCCACCGATGTGCCATTCTGGAAAAAGCAAGACTGTGAAGACCGTTAAAAAGACAAGTGGTCATCGAATTTGGAAGGGGTTGGTGGGTGGAGGGAGGCATGAGTAGCTGAAGCACGGGATGTTTAGGGCTGTGGAGCTATTGTGTTACTCTGTATGGTGCTGTTAATGGTGGATACGTGTCAGTATATACTGACCCACACCCACAGCATGTACAGCACAAAGAGTGAATTCTAATCTATGACCTTATATGTTAAATAATGTGTTGATAACGGCTCATCAGCTATAAAATATGTACCACACTAATGCAAGACGTTAATAGCAGGGGAAATGGTCAAGGGAGAATGAAGGTATATATGGGAACTTTCTGTGTTTTCAACTCATTTTTCTGTAAACCTAAAGTGAGAAAAATAAAGTCTGTTAATTTAATTTTTTTTTTAACTTGGACTTCAGTGTGGAAACGAGTTGATAGATTCTCGAAGACCATTTAGTAAGCCACCAAGTTAATCAGGGTCAGAGATGGTCATGCATTGCATTAAAATAGCAACAGTGGAGCTGGAAATGGATGGATTCCAGGAATAAGGAGGTTTATGGTTTTAGTCCTACAGCTTCTGTGTGAGAGAGGTATTATTTCTTGTTTTTCTCTCAGTCCTATTACCTTATATATAATCTGTGTTAAATATTTGTAAATGCATAGAATTGTCACTGGACCACCTTAACTCTGTATACCTTTAAATATACATTTGTGAAAATAATTCGACACAAAGTAGTTTTCAAAAACATGGATATAGTAAATACTTCAATGGGCCCTCAACTTTCCTTCACCTTCCATTGGTAGAAAGCTGTTTTGCTTTTTTAAATGCTCTGACTCCTTTGGACCCAGTTTCTGAATCAAAATCTGGTTTTGCCAATTAGATACACTTGCCCAAGATTTGGGAAGCAGAAGTAAGTCGAGTCCGTATTCAGCATTTTCTGGCTCTTGCCACGGGTTAGAAAGATTGTGGTTTTCCTGAGAAGATTCCAGGGTTCATTTGCCAGCCTTCTAGGTGCCTCCAGCTTCTTGATCTAATTCCCTAGTACCTGGATGCAGTTGTCTTCCTGTTAATCTGGATGCAGTTGCTGCTGGTGGTATCTCCAGTTCTAGTCTTCCCTCAGTGCAGGAACCTCCCTAAGGACGACTTCTCTATTTGCAGACAGCCTTCCAGGGGCCCAGCTTAGATCCTGCTCCTTCGGGTGTTCCGGTGGTGTTATAAGAACCTTCCCACATGGACGCTTGGGTGGCTCAGTTGGTTAAGCAACTGCGTTTGGCTCAGGTCATGATCCTGGAGTCCTGGGATGAAGTCCCGCAGTGGGCTGCCTGCTCAGCAGGGAGTCTGCTTCTCCCTCTGACGCTCTCCCGTCTCTCTCTCAAATAAATAAATAAAATCTTAAAAAAAAAAGGGGGGGGCGCCTGGGTGGCTCAGTGGGTTAAGCCGCTGCCTTCGGCTCAGGTCATGATCTCAGGGTCCTGGGATCGAGCCCCGCATCGGGCTCTCTGCTCAGCAGGGAGCCTGCTTCCTCCTCTCTCTCTGCCTGCCTCTCTGCCTGCTTGTGCTCTCTCTCTCTGTCAAATAAATAAATAAATAAAAATCTTAAAAAAAAAAAAAGGAACCTTCCCACTTAATAAATATAATGTATTTTGTTTCAGCCTTAAACTCTGATTGGTTAGCTGTAACAATCCATAGAGATACTAACAGTAAAGTTCTGCTGTTATCTGGAAATCCCTCTTTGTTTTTGTAATGGGGAATAAGGAATGAGAAGAGAATAGATAGATGATCCTGTGAGGCTGAAATTGTTGCATCCAGACCAGCAGACCAACTTTCATTACCTCACCAGTATCAGTGAGCGTCTGGGCCATCTATATTATCCAAATCCTGATAGGTCACTAACTTTTTTAGTAGTTAAGATTTGTTAAAGAAAGCACCAAAAACCAGTGCCCATGAGGCTAGAGTAAGAAGAGTCAAAGGAAGCTGTCAAAATTTTATTTTTCTTTAGTGACCATATCATCTGAAATAAATACACTTGGTTGAGTTTCATGTCTAGCACTCAAATTTCTTTTTTTTTTAATTTGAAACAATTTAACATAGAGCATATTATTAGTTTCAGAGGTAGAATTTAGTAATTCATCAGTTGCATATAATACCTCATTATATCAAATGCCCTCAATGCCCATCACCCTGGTACCTCATTTCCCACCCACCTCCCCTCCAGCAACCCTTGTTTCCTATAGTTGAGAGTCTCTTATGGTTTTTCTCCATCTCTGATTTCATCTTATTTTTTCTTTCCCTTCCCCTATGTTCATCTGTTTTGTTTCTTAAATTCCACATATGAGCAAAATCATATGGTGTTTGTCTTTCTCTGACTGACTTATTCCAATAAGCATAATATCTTTAGTTCTATCCACATCGTTGCAAATGGCAAGATTTTGTTCTTTACGGCTGAGTAATATTCCATTGTATATATTTATACACCACATCTTCTTTATCCATTCATCTGCCAGCGGACATCTGGGTTCCCTCCATATTTTGGCTATTGTGGACATTGCTGCTATAAACATTTGGGGTGCATACACCCCTCCAGATCACTATGTTTGTATCCTTTGTATAAATACCTAGTATCTAGTATTCAAATTTCATTTCTTCTATTTCATTTTGTAATTAGGGTAAGCTTTCCCCATAAGAAAGTATCAGCATGCTTTTCATTTGTTTTGATTTTATCAAATGGCCTTTAAACATACTAGATCTGTAATTTGATGCTCCTCAAGCAACATTTAAATAAATACTGGATATTACCATTCCCTTTGGTCTTTTATATTATTATTAATCCCTTGAAAATCAGAATCTCTACTGCTTCTTGTAGAACAGTGAGCTCTGTTACTGAAGCATCTTCAACATTCAGCTATGAGAGAGAGCAAGAGGAGGAGCCATTTCTCTTGACATCTTTTTCTGACCTACTTTTACACATGACAGAAACAGAGAATTTTTTTTTAGTTTAATTTTATTTTTTCAGTGTTCCGGGATTCATTGTTTATGCACCACACCCAGTGCTCCCTGCAATGTGTGCTCTCCTCAATACCCACCACCAGGCTCACCCAAACCCCATCCCCTTCCCCTCCAAAACACTCAGTTTCTTTCTCTGAGTCCATAGTCTCTCATGGTTTGTCTCCCCCTCCGATTTCCCCCACTTCACTTTTCCTTTCTTCTCCTAATGTAGAGAAACTAATCGCTTTCTAAGTTTGTACGAAATGCCTGATGCAGAAATGCAATGATGCCAGGTTTTCCCATTTCTCAAATGACCCCGAGAATCTGAACTTTTTTACAAAAACCCTCCCAGTTTCAAATTAATTAAGTGTTTAAACATTTTATGTAAAAGAAAACCACCTATAAGCTAAATCCCAACCTTGGCTCATCAGTTTATGACCTTTGTTCTAAGCAATTAGCAGAGAAGTGTATACATGTTATCCCTTAGTAAATGCTTTTTTTTTTAAAGATTTTATTTTATTTATTTGACAGAGAACACAAGTAGGCAGAGAGGCAGGCAGAGTGAGAGAGGAGGAAGCAGGCTCCCTGCTGAGCAGAGAGCCCGATGCGGGGCTCTATCCCAGGACCCTGGGATCATGACCTGAGCCGAAGGCAGAGGCTTAACCCACTGAGCCACCCAGGCGCCCCCTTAGTAAATGCTTTTAATGTCAGTAAATGCTGGGTCAGGGATTGGGGGGCGGGTCCACTTTTAAGCTAGGATTAGAATCTATTATATAACTTTTCTGAATAATTCCCAAATATGTAGAATGTCGTTGGTTGACGTTCTACATGTTACAACCAGTTTTGTAATTCAACGAAGTTTAATGGATGATTGTGATTTTTTTTCTTTAATGTAATTAACATCACTATACAATGCCTATAGAACGTGTGATGAAATTCCTGTTGAAAGATAATACTGTATTATGAATCCTGAATTTAAAACGATGACAAATTTAATCTCAAACTTTGGGACTATGTACTATGCTATAATCATTTTAAATTCATAACCCTCAAAAATGAATTGGACCAAAAATCAAAACTATAAGGAATAGATGTTAACAAAATAAAAGTTTGCACATTGCTAGAGTTTTCTCTCAAAAGCCACATGTTTTCATGCCTACACAAAGTTCTGTACATTGTCATGAGCTAAGTGTTTATCACTTTCAGCTATATGGCATTTATTAAGGAAAAAGTTTTAGTGTCTCAGTCTATGCCTTGAATTGGTTCAATTACCTAACTGAACAAGGCAAATTAAAATAGGTTGAGCTATTGTTTTGTTTTGTTTTCTTTATCATGGATACTTTGTAGGACAGCAGTTCTGGTTAATGTTTGCTACTTCTGATGATAGAAATAACATACATTCCTTATGAAAAATCCCAACAATTCAGGATTGTATAAAGTAGGATGTGAAAGTCTTGTGACCCCAGCCCAGTTAGTGGATTAAATCTCTCCAAAGATTTTATATGCACAAGTACATTTTAATAGGTATCATACTAGATGCACAGGTTAGTATTAACCCACTATAGTTAGATATTTTGGTACTGGATTCAAATTGCAAGGTTCGGGAAATCCCACTTAAATTGACCCACACAGCAAATGTACTTTATTGACCAAGTCCAAGACTGGCTGGATAGAGGAGCTTGGATAATGTTATCACTTCCTGGGTTTGATCCCTTTGGCTGGTGGTTCTGCTCTTTCCTGTCTTGGTTCCATGTTCCAGCAGACTTGCTTCATGATAGTAAGGCTGATACAAACCCTAGCAACCCCAGTGGAGAGGAGAGATCCTACCTTCTTTTTTTTTTTTTTTTAAAGATTTTATTTATTTATTTGACAGAGAGATCACAAGCAGGCAGAGAGGCAGGCAGAGAGAGAGGAGGAAGCAGGCTCCCCGCTGAGCAGAGAGCCCGACGTGGGGCTCGATCCCAGGACTCTGAGATCATGACCTGAGCCGAAGGCAGCGGCCTAACCCACTGAGCCACCCAGGCGCCCTGAGATCCTACCTTCTTAACAGTCTCACGAGAGTCTTGGAATTGAGTCTCCCAGGCATTGACTGAGGGCCGTGCCCATCCCTGAAGGTCACGTGACTCAGAGAATGTGGTGTGAATCTGTAGGTCATGCTTGGGGCACCCGCCACCCGCAGAGGCAGAGGCAAGTTAGTGTTTCTCCTAATCATGAGGACTGAGAGCAAAGGAATGCGTAGCTTCCCAATAGAAAGGATATTCTTGACAAAGGGAAAATCAATGCTAAGTAAGAAAAGACACCCCATCTGTCGGCAGCCCAGTTTTCATATATAGGTTTCTTTATACATACACTGTTTTTGTATTATATTTCTAATGTTTACAGAAAAGTTGCAAGGATAGGAGAGAGAGTTCCCTGATAGCTTCCACACAACTTTCCCTGATGCTAATAACATCTTACATAACCACAGTTCATTTGTCAAGACTAAGAATACTAAGTGGCAGGCTTTGGATTTCATCAGGCTTCCATTACTGATGTCTTCTCTAGGATCCAGTCCAGGATTCACTGCAATCAGCTTTCATACACTTTTTTAAATAGTCACACCTGATAAAATGTAGCTACCGTATATGTCAAAACACATATTTTTACAGGAACAACTCTGTCTCGTTATTCATTCATACCGAAGTTCAAAAAATCCCCAGATGATCTGTATTTCTCTTTTCGGGTTTGATACAGTACAACTCCTTCTGGCAAAGTGTGACTGAATCACAAACTCAACTAGTTCACCACACTCAGTATTGCAGTGGTGGCAAGGAGACAGGTTATTTGCAGTTAGAAGGAGGAAGGGAGGAAATGAAGAAGGAGGACAGAAAGAAGGAACCAAGGAGGGAGGGAGGAAGGAAGAGAAAGAGGAGGAGGAAGAGAGGAAGGATGGGTTCCATTAGGATGGGAAAGAAATGAAAACACACATATACCCTAATTGAAAAGAACAGCAAAGTGTATCTGGACAGTAAAGTGAGATTTTTCATCAGCTGTGCTTCTTTCTGAATCTCTTGTCTCTGGCATATGGTAATATCTGAGATGAACTTGGCGGCTTTTTCCTTTAGGGGACCGGGGCTTATTCCTACCAAGCGTGCTGTCTTTCTTAGACTGACTGACTTAACTTCATGTCATTTTATTGTCTTATTCGAAGTCGTTACAATTGTACTTCCAGTGAAGGGTTTCCTTTTTACATATAAAGTCAGTATTTGTTCACTGGATATGGAGTTTGTACGGTGTGCCAGACGCATTTCTAGAGGCTGGAAGTAGAGAACACAGCCAACCAACCAAACTAGTGTCTTCAGAGTTTATATGGGGAAAATTGATAACGCAGGAGAGAGGGGTGAGCTGGATTTCCTGGTTTGGGAAGAAGAGATTTTCTGGGAGTCCCGATGCTTTATGCATGGTAACAGGAAAGGAGTTAAAGAAATGGGGGCGATTCCTGAAAGGTGGAGGTGATGTGGGAGGAACTTTGGAATTTCTCATCTCTGTATCTGTAAGATAGGGAACAGCATCGTCAACTGAAAGTGACAATGGGAGAATGTTATGGGCTCAGTTGTGTCTCCTCAAGATCCCGATGTTGGACTCCTAACCTCTAGTTCCTAGAATGTCACTGTATCTGGAGATTCGTCTTTACAGAGGTGATTGCGTCACCTCTGAGGCTGTCATTGTGGCCCTAATCATATGACTTGTGTCCAGATAAGAGGAAATTTGGGCGCTCGGTCAGGACACGTGGGCACACGCAGAAGGAAGACCGTGTGAATACGCGGCAAGAAGGCAGCGTTGGCAGCTCCAGCAACTTCCTCCTGGAAGTACTGGGGGTTTGCAGAGAGAGGGCAGGTGTGCGAAATGATCACGTGGAAGGACTAGAGAATCATGCCATCCTTCATCGAATCTAAAATGCCGTTCACTGAAAGACACACCAATATTTTAGGAACCACAGGAAAGGGAAACCCTGCCAGTTACAGCGTGGCATGTCCTGGTGGCACATTCCGGAGATACATAGTGTGAAGATGGGTGCATTCTAGAACCGATTATGTGGCAGGATAGCCTCATGGGTCCACAGAGAGACGTGATCCTGAAGGAAGGTGAAACTGGTCAGCACAGTTTGTTTTTCCATCTATGTTCTGCTGCAACGCATGTGGACATAGAGTGGATTTAAACAGTGTTTCTGGGACGCCTGGGTGGCTCAGTCGGTTGGGCATCTGCCTTTGGCTCAGGTCATGATCCCAGGGTCCTGGGATCAAGTCCCACGTTGGGCTCCCTGCTCAGCGGGGAGCCTGGTTCTCCCTCTCCCTCTCCCTCTGCCTGCTGCTCCCCCTGCTTGTGCTCACACACACACTCTCTCTCTGACAAATACATAAAATTTTAAAAATAGTGTTTCTGCAGCATGGATCTAAATAGAGTTCGTTTTTGCAAATGAGTACAGGAAAGCAAGGGGTGCCCAAGGCAGCTGAAGAGGTAGATGTGAAGCTGGTAGCCAGAGCCCCAGGAAGAGGGGGAGTGAGCTGCAACTTAGGAGGGGTGCAGTGCAAGCAGTATGCTGGAAGCGGAGATTTGTGGAAGGATTGCTTTACCGGTGTTGATAAAGCCCAGTGTCTGACAAGGGTACGAGCCGCGAGATGAGGTGGAGGATAAGACCGTTGGAGAAGTGGCCAAGAAACGAGCCAAGACTTGCATGATCATCCGCATGTGGAAATCAAGATAGAAAGAGGCAAGAGTGAGTGAGCCAGGAATTAAAACTCTCCGAGAGTGCATAGGGGATGGAGTGCGGCGGGGAGGGGAGGGCGAAAAGGGAAGGATGACTCGGAGGCCAGTAAAATAACCGGGACAGGAGTGAGGGAGTGAAACAGTTGATGACAGCAGAGTGGAGAGCATGTCGCTCTGAGGAGGCAGCAAGGGCCGTCGGAAACGGAAGTGAAGGTCGAGAAGGAAACCTACCTAGATCCCAGGCCCGGTGAGAAGGCGGCAGGGGCAATCGGGGTCCTTAGGGAGGAGCCACGCGTCCGTCAAAGCAGGAAGGCCCAGGAACGCTATGACACCTGAACACACCAAGGAGGGTGTTCTCGGGTCCCAGTTATATCCCTTAGACTTGGCGGTAGCTTTTAGCCTCCAGTGTTCACGGCGACGGTCTGACGGCAGGCTGAGTCTTCTCCAGACGGTCTCTTCTGTTACTAATTCAACATAAATAAACTTAAAGTCACAATAAAATTTAAAATTCTGAGATACTACTTTGATGTATTTCACGTGTGACTCTTTGACCGCAGGTCTTGCGCCGGCCGCCTCAATGAGAAGCCTCCTGCCTCTTCCAGCTCTGGGAAATTTTCTTCTACTACTTTTTTGCTTACTTTCTCCTCTCCGTTCGCTCTGTTCTCCCCTTTTGGAGTTTCTCTCAGATGACTAGCAGGCGATCGTTATCTATGTCCCTACTCAATTTTTTATACTTCTCTTCGTTTAAATGCCTTGTGGCGAATGTTGGGAAGGACGGTCCCCAGCACTTCTGTCAGGGTCACTGATTTGACCTTCAGCTGTGGATATTTGGTTCCACAGCTCCGCCACTTTTTTGTTTGTTTGCAGGCATGTTTTTAATACCCAAGAACTCCAATTCTTACTTTTGTCAGTCTTTTTTTTTTTTAAGATTTTATTTATTTATTTGACAGAGAGATCACAAGTAGGCAGAGAGGCAGGCAGAGAGAGAGAGAAGGGGAAGCAGGCTCCCCGCTGAGCAGAGAGCCCAATGTGGGGCTCGATCCCAGGACCCTGAGATCATGACCTGAGCCAAAGGCAGAGGCTTAACCCACTGAGCCACCCAGGCGCCCCTCTTTTTTTTTTTTTTTTAAAAAACCTTATTTATTTGAGAGAGACAAAGCACAAGCAGGGGGAGGGGCAAGGGAGGAGCAGGTTCCCCGCTGAGCTGGGAGCTTGATGTGGGACTCGCTCCCAGGACCCCAGAAGGCAGATGCTTAACCGCCTGAGCCACCAGGGCACCTGCCTTTTCCTTTTTTAAATAAATGCTTAACGAGAAATGACTCTCCAACGTTCTTTTAACTTTGTAACCTCATTGCTCCTTTCAGGAGTTGAACTGGCAATGTATATGTAGCTCAGTTCTGGCGAATGAGATGTAATTTTCAAGAGGAGATCCTTCTTCTCCAGAGCTTTGTTGATGATACAGGAACAGCCACAACAGTCTTGCGACCCCACTGAAGATGAAACCAAGGCACAGAGAAGGGCAGAACCAAGAAAGCTGCAAGGAAGCAAAGAAGGAGCCTGACACCGGGGCTGAAGCTTAACCTTTTCTGGATTTCAGTGAAAAAATACATTTCCCTGTTGCCTTTGAGCTGGAGTTTCTATTCTGTGCAACCAAAACGTGCGGACCTGGTAGAGAATATGGTTAAAGGAAGTGGGGTGCTTCCAGGAGCACTTCCTGAAGTGTATATAATTAGCAAGGTGAAGGAGCTAGAAAATCGGACAACGTGACCCCCAGTCCCAGATTTGGACGACCTTGCATTTGGCTACGTTGTTACCTTATACGTTGGGACACTCGTGGTGCACCTACAGAAACGTAGTGTTAGCAAAATGGTAGGAAGAAATATTAGGAGGTTGGACTATGTTGGCTATTTCTTGTAGCCCACGAGAAAGAGCTACGTCCCGCCGAAGGTGACCTACCTGAGAGCAGAAATCCTTCCTACATATAGCCTGTGATCGAAGTCAAGACCACGGGCCTTGAAAAGCTGAAGACTCTGCCCCAGGAGGTGGAAGACAAAGGAGGAGATAAGACTGAGAAAAAAAGATAAACTTTACTCTGCCTTTCTCAGAACTGTGGGACCATGAATCATTCCTTCCTACCCAAGGCTGTTGTTTCATATCGCCTCAAGGCCAGATGTCGTGAAGGAGAAAGTCAGAGAGATGAAGAGATTACAAAAATGAAGCCTGGAATGAACACGGTCTCATTCTCACATGGCTTCATCTGAAATATTACATCACAAATGACCAAAAAAAAAAAGGCGATTCAATTGGTATCCTTTTAGAAACAGTACAGTTGCAATTATGATGAGTTTTGTTGACTATAAATTTAATACATTTATTCTCATAGCTTTCATAATCATTAGAGATGGGGTACCAGGCAAACTTTCTTCCCTGTTATAAAATCCTCCTCATTTCCACCCCACCATTGTAAGTGGTAGTGGCTCTGAGCTTGGAATTTCTCTGAAAATTTTCACCCTGTGGTCTCCCTCTTTGTTTTCATTGTATTCTATTCAAATTTTTCCAATTTCATTTGGTTTCTATCTTCCAAGAATTTCTAAAAACTTCTGGGACACAGAGGCCTGTGTTCCAATGCTGTTACTGAATTGTAAAAACATACATTTTAGGAGGAGAGTGTGCTCAATGTGCGAATCTCTCTCTGCACTGATTTCTTCAAGAAACTGTTTTTCTGTGGCCTTTAAAATAAGTGCTTCTATGTGGACTCTGGAGCGAGACTGACTGTTAGGGACCGAATGTTTGGGTCCCCACGGCCCTCCACCTGGCAAATTCATAAACTGAAGCCCTAACCCCCTGTTGTAGCTAAATATGGAGTAAGGAAGTAGTTAAGGTTAAATGAGATCATTAGAGTGGCCCCTGGTCCATGAGGATTAGTGTCCTTACAAGAATAGAATGCCAGAGAGCTTTCGGCCTTGCACTCTCCCCCCCGCACCGCCCCGCCTCCCCACACACTCAGAGAAAGGGAAAAGGTGGCCATCTCCAAGTCAGAAGAGAGCTTTTACCAGAAAAAGAACCCTGCTGGATCTTTGTCTGGGACTTCCAGCCTCCAGACTGGGAGAAGCAAATTCCCATTTAAAATGTCAGCCCCCCGCCTGTGGTAGTCTCTTAAGGCCAGTTCAAACCCCAGCCCTGCCTGCAATGGATTATGTGACTGTGGGCAATTTGTTTAATGTTTCTTCACCAGTATGATCTTCTATAAATGTACTATGACTAGTATCCAGCTCCTAAGACTTATTAGGATTAAATAAGTTAATATTTAGAAAGGGCTTCGGACAGTGCTTAACACAGTAAACACCAGAGTGTTGGTTAAAGAATTAATTACAGCAAATGCAGTCCTAATCTCATGAGTAGTGTCTCTAGATAAAAAGCTGAAGGCATACCAGTAAAATGTTAGTTAAGGCCATTCTGCAAACTGTCAAGAAGATGTTATAAATGTTCTGAATTCCACTTGAATCTGAGGATACCACTTTCCAGTGACTACAAGAAGTGACCTTCTTCCTAAATGTGATGAAGTACTGTTAGTGCTTTGTGTTTCGTTCAGTCACAACAGATCTCTTGTTTTCTACAAGCTTTGCTTTCTCAATCTTTCACATTTAGGCCTATGATCTATCTCAAATTAACTTTTGAATATGATAGGATATAGGACTCAAGCGTCATTCTCCCCACACACACACACATGGATACTAATTACAATAGCAACATTTACTAAAAAGAATATTTTATCCGGGCACCTGGGTGCCTCAGTGGGTTAAAGCCTCTGCCTTCGGCTCAGGTCATGATCTCAGGGTCCTGGGAGCGAGGCCCATGTTGGGCTTTCTGCTCAGTGGGGAGCCTGCTTCCTCCCCTCTCTCTCTTGCCTGCCTCTCTGCCTACTTGTGATCTCTCTTAAATAAATAAAATCTTTTTTAAAAAGGTGATTTTATCTCTTTGAATTACACGAAAGTGAATGTGTATGTGGGTGGTTATTTCTGGACTTGCATTCTGTTCCATTGGTCCCTGTCTACCCCTGTGTCAATCCCGTTAAAAGCTGTTACTTTACGTTAAACATTGAAGAGTAAATTCTTCAACTTTGCTCTTCAAGGTCCATCCTTGTTCCTTTCCCACTTGCCCTTAAATTTTAATGTCGATGTGTCAATTCTCTCTCTCTCCTCTTCCTCTCTCTCTCTCTCTCTCTCTCTCTCTCTCTCTCTCTCTCGTGCGCGCGTGCACACACACACACACACACACACACACACCTCTGCTGGGATTGGGGTTGCATTGAATCTACACATAGCCCAGTACGAGTAAAATTGGCATAACAACACTGAGGCTTCCGATCTGTGAGCTTAATGTATTCATATCCGTGAGCTAGCTCATTCTCTTTCTTTCTCTCCATTACTTTCAGGTCTCCTTTAACTTCTCTTGGCAATGTTTTGTAGTTGTTTTTTGTTGTTGTTGTTTTTAAAGATTTATTTATTTATTTGAGAGAGAGTAAGCGAGAGAGAGAGAGAGAGAACGAGTTGGGAGGAGAAGCAAAGGAAGACGGAGAAGCAGACTCCCCACTGAGCAGGGAGCCTGATGCCGGGCTCCATCCCAGGACCCTGGGATCATGACCTGAGTCGAAGGCAGATGCTTAATTGAGCCACCCAGGCACCCTGTTTTGTAGTTTTTAGCATAGAAATAAATATACTATCTTTCGTAGGATTTATTCCTAAATATTGGTTTTTTAATGTTAATGTTAGTGATGTTTAAGGAATTTCAGTTTTCCAACTGTACTATTATATATAGATACAATTGATTTTTGCATTTTGATCTTTTATTCAGTTTCCCTGCTAAATTACCTTTTTCTGGTTTCTTTTGTATTTTCTGTCTGCAAATAAAGACATATTTGTTTCTTTTTTCCCAAACTTTCCGTTTTCTCCCTTGTCTTCCGGTTCCAACTTGTAGTAAAATATTGACCAGCGGCAGCGATAACATTCTTGTCTTGTCTGGACCTCAGGGAGGAAGGGTCTGCTATTTCTCCATTAGGTATGATAGCGAAAGGTTTTAAATAGTTACCCTTTATCAAATTAAGGAAGTTCCCTTCTATTTCTGAATTTTTGTCATAAATCTTCATACTTTCTGCATTTACTGAGATGATGATACAGTTTTTCTTATCATGTGAATGTGGTAAATTGCATTGATTTAGGAATTTTAACCTAGCCTTGCATTTCTGGAGTAAACTCCACTTGGTCATCATGCCTCCATCATTGTTTGTTGTTGTTGTTGTTTCAATATGGATTTTCTAACATTTTGTTAGGGATGTTCAATGAGAGATATTGGCTTGCTATTTTCTTGTAAAGTCCACGTCAGGTTTGGGTTGTCAGGATTATGCAGAACTCCTAATATGAGTTGGTTCACATCCCTTATCTAATTTCTAAGAGTTAGGCAGAAGAATTCATCAGCAAAGCATTCTGAGCCTGCAGTTATATTTGTTTTGTTTTGGGGGGAAACGTTTCTTTCTTTTTTTTTTTTTTTAAAGATTTTATTTATTTATTTGACAGACAGAGATCACAAGCAGGCAGAGAGACAGGGAGAGAGAGAGGAGGAGGAAGCAGGCTCCCCGCTGAGCAGAGAGCCTGATGCGGGACTCGATCCCAGGACCCCGAGATCATGACCTGAGCCTAAGGCAGCGGCTTAACCCACTGAGCCACCCAGGCGCCCGGGGGAAACGTTTCTAATTATAGGTTCAATTCCTGTCATAGGAATAAGACTTTTCAATCTCTTCTTCTGTTAGTCTGAAGTTGTATTCGTCTGTTTCATCAAATTTATCCAATTTATTGGAACAAAGTTGTTGATAAGAGTTTATACTGTCTGGCTCCCTTATTACACAGCTTAAGGACAGGCAAAACTAACCCAAGGTGACAGAAGCTCCTTAGGAGTACTGCTTGGGAAGGAGCATGACCTTCTAGTGGGATAGAAATGTTGTCTATCTTGATCCGGGTGGTGGCTACATCGGTATAAACTTATAGAAAAAAGCCTTAGATTCTCTTACTGTTACGTTAATGTATCCATGTTATATTTACATAAAAGTTTAAATGTGAAGTTAAAAGTCAAACTGTCCTGTGACTCTGATGCCCACCTGGGGCTGAAGCTTTTGTATGCAAGTGGGGCCCGAGGCAGCCAATCTGAACGCTGAGGGAGACCGCGATCTCCAAAGTGAGTGGTTCCAGTGCAGGAAGACTTAGACCATTTCCTTGTAGTAAACACAGAACTAGCCCACTCTTAACCTCCTCCAGTGCAAATAGAGAAAAAAGTCATTTCTCTAAATCTGAAGGTAGTAAATGTTAGTGTTTAAAGGAAAAAGAGTGCACGAATTAACACACAGTTCTCCGTTAATCTCTTCCTTCTGATGTTTAAGAAGAGACCAAACAGGGCGCCTGGTGGCTCAGTTGGTTGAGCAACTGCCTTGGGCTCAGGTCATGATCCTGCTCGGCGGGGAGTCTGCTTCTCCTGCTGACCTCTCTACTCTCATGCTCTCTCTCTCTCAAATAAATAAATAAAATCTTTAACAAATAAAATAGAAAATAAAATTAAAAAAAAAATAAGAGACCAGACAGGAGATACTTCAAGAGTTTTTATATTCTGTGGAAAGCCTCAAGGGTGAATGTTATTATTTGTTGACTGAGCTTGGTATCCTCCAACTTAAAATTTATCTTATTACAAAAAGATATTAAGAGGGGCGCCTGGGTGGCTCAGTCGGTTAAACATCTGACTTCAGCTCAGGTCATGATCTCAGGGTCCTGGGATCGAGCCTCACATCCGGCTCCCTGCTCAGCGGAAAGCCTGATTCTCCCTCTCTCTCTGCCTGCTTGTGCACGCTGTATCTCTCTGTCAAATAAATAAAATCTTAAAAAAAAAAAAAAGATATTGGGACACCTGGGTGGCTCAGTTGGTTAAGCGGCTGCCTTCAGCTTAGGTCATGATCCCAGGGTCCTGGAATTGAGTCCCGCACTGGGCTCCCTCCTCAGCGGGGAACCTGCTTCTCCCTCTACCTCCTCTGCCTGCTGTTCCCCCTGCTTCTGCTCTCTCTCTGATAAATAAAATCTTAAAAAAAAAAAAAAGATATTAAGATAAAAAGCAAGCATGAATGAGGAAGCAAAATTTGCCCTTCCCCACTCCCACCCAATCTGTCAATAACAAGACCAGATATTCATGAAGCCCTTACCATATTCCAGGCACTATCGAGTTACTTAACCCATAACACTTTAGTATCGTACCCATTTCACAAATGTAAAAACTGAGGATAAGAGTTTCAAAAACTTCTCTAAGATTATACAAAACAAAATATGGTAAAGCCAGAATTTGATGCTGCCTTAGGAGCCTGCCTTTTAAACCACTGTGCTATATAATAACCCACAATCAGTTTTAGGTTTCAAAATATTTTTCTATACACTATATATAGACATATTTCTTTAATCAAATGGAATCTTACTATACTTTTTATCCATAACAATATTCCCCAAGAGATGGATGTTTATAGGATATTCATGCTTATTACTTTGTAAATAATGAGATTATTTATAACAGATTCTCAGAAATGGAATTGCTGTCAAAGTGCATTTTCCCTTCCTCAGGATTTTTAAATTTTTGTTATTCAGAACCTCAAAAATGTGTATCTTATTTCTTAAATTTATTTTTTTAAAGATTTTATTTATTTATTTGACAGAGATCACAAGTAGGCAGAGAGGAAGAGACAGAGAGAGGGAGAAGCAGGCTCCCTGCTGAGCAGAGAGCCCTATGCGGGGCTCGATCCCAGGACCCTGAGACCATGACCTGAGCCGAAGGCAGAGGCCTAACCCACTGAGCCACCCAGGGCCCCCAAAATGTGTATTTTAAACATTTTCTCTTTTTGACTTTAATATCTGTACTTGTATATATAACCAATTGTCCCAGCAAACTTAATGTCTGGTAGAGCAAGTCCAAATTCTTGTTTTTTTTTTCCCAAATTACCTTGGCTATTCTTGGCCCTCTCTTCTTCTGTATAAATGTTTCTAGCAACTTTCTCAAATCGTGTATTAATGCTATTAACTTTCCTATAGATTCTCTTTGGTGTCCTATGTGGACAGTCATATAGTCTGCCATTAAGAACTTTTTCTTCCCTTCCAAACCTACTTTTCTCTTCCTTTCTCTCTCTCCCCCCAGCTCTTTCGTAACTGTGTAACAAAGACCTGCCACGAAATGTTGAATACCAAGTAGTAACTAATAATGGGTATCTTCGTCCCTTCCTGATCTTAAAACGAGCGTGTCTAACATTCTGTGCCAATATGTTCCATGTGGCTTTAGGTTTAGGTCATGATTATAATAGTTATGTAACAGAACTGAAACATCATTATTTTTTTAAGTGAGTCTAAAATCATGAATTTTACTTCCAAAAATACAGAAGGAAATAAGAGGGCTAGGATATGGGGAAAGTGGGCAAATTTCTTTTTTATTTGGTGATGGTCTACAGCAACTCTTTTATACCTGAGGTCAGTCATTCAAAAAATGGGCTTACATATGTCTTCCAAACATTTAAAGCTAAACAGGAACATTACAAATCAACAGAAGGTCCCCAAACACGAATTTTATTTTTTTTTTATTTTTATTTTTTAAAAGATTTTATTTATTTATTTGACAGAGAGAGAGATCACAAGTAGGCAGAGAGGCAGGCAGAGAGAGAGAGAGAGAGGGAAGCAGGCTCCCCCGCTGAGCAGAGAGCCCGATGCGGGGCTCGATCCCAGGACCCTGAGATCATGACCTGAGCCGAAGGCAGCGGCTTAACCCACTGAGCCACCCAGGCGCCCCAAACACGAATTTTAAAGAGAGAGAAAAGGAAAGTTAGTAGAAGGTTAAAAACAAAGCCGGCAAGGTAACACTGAAAAAAGGAGAGTATAAAATAAACGGACAAAAGACTAGGTAAGTTTGATAATATTAAAACTGGACCTAGTAGAATTAAAGGTTTAAAAAACTTGAATAAATGGAATAAAGATTATGAATCTGTGAACCTGTGAGTCCTGAATGTAGCACAGACTATGTAAGACAAAGAGGATTAGGCGTATAAGGAAAAATACGTAAGAGCAGTGTGAGAATTTACATTTCTCCTTGAGAGAAGTAGAGTGTAGATGGTAAGGATCTAGAGACTCTCAGCACTATTCAATTAATAACATTGACCTAATTGTTACATGACACATTGTTTCAAAGGACATACCCTGTACCAGAGAACCAGGAAATATTTACAAAATGTGTTTGCTTAGCACGCTAAAAAGAAATCCTTAATAAATTCTCAAAAAGCAGCCTGTGTGCACTGGCTATACGTAATAGAAGCTCTAAGTTAGTAACAACAACAACAACAAAAAGGTAAAAAAAATAAAAAATGCAGCCAGCCACCTGGAAACTGAAACACACTATCCTAAATAATCCTTGGATCGAACGAGCAATCAAATTTGCAGCCACCAAATATTTAGAAAACAATAATGAAAACACACCATTCTCAACCTATGGGATGGAGCCATAGGAGTGAAATACTAAGAACTAGATATCATAAGATCAGAAACAAGAATGCTCATTATCATATTCAATCAACTGAAAGTTGTTAAAACCATCAGAGAATTCCTAACAGTAACATGGTTTTAGAATTGGAGAAAGGAAAACAAGTGTATCAGTCAGTAATGGATCCTCAAGAGGTAGGAATAAGTAAGGGAAGTAGAAGAAAGGAATCAAAGTCAAAATGCTGAAATAAATGAGAAAATGAGGAAGAGATCATTCTTCTCTGGTGGTGAGAGAAAGAATGGAAGGACAAAGGTTGCCAGGCTAAGAGAAGACACAAAAATGATACATTATAATATAGATAATATTATAATGTTATAATGATCAAGATATTATAATAGATAATAAATGTATTTACAACACTGAGATTATTAAGTGCAACTATATGCTAAAAACATTTTACTTTTTAAAAGATTTCATTTATTTATTTGAGAGAGAGAGAAGGAGGGGCAGAGGGAGGGAAAGGGACAAGCAGACTCCCCACTAGTGTGGAGCCAACAAGGGGAGGCAAAGGTAGGGGTTGACAGGGAGATCTATCCCAGGACCAGGAAATCATGACCAGAGCTGAAGTCGGATACTTAACCAACTGAGCCACCCAGGTATCCCAATGGTAAAAACATTTTATTATTTATTTATTTATTTTTAAAGATTTTATTTATTTGACAGAGAGAGAGAGAGAGAGAGAGAGAGCAAGTGAGATCACAAGCAGGGGGAGCAGCAGGCAGAGGGAAAGGGAGAAGCAGTCTTCATGTGGAGCAGGGAGCCCAATGCAGGGTTCAACGTAGGTCTCAATCCCAGGATCCTGGGATCATGACCTGAGCTGAAGACAGCCGCTCAACCGACTTGAGTCACCCAGGCACCCCAGGAAAACATTTTAAATATAAGGTAGACCACACGATGAATTTCCAGAAAAGGGTAAAGTACCAAGATGTACTTAAGAAACAGAACTCTGAACAGAGCAAGAACATGAGGAAGTAAAAAAACTGAAAAAATCACCTTGCAGAAGAGTCAATGTCAATAAACAGATAATTCTCACAATATATAAACTATTCTAAATCAAGCATGAGATAGTTTCCCAGTTTATTCTGTAAAGCTATCAAAACCTGTTAATCAAAACCAGACTTGTCTCTTATGCATAAATACGAAATTCTAAATACAGGGTTAGTCAATAGAATACAGCAGCATTTTATTTTTTTTTTATTTTTTATTTTTTTTTTTAAGATTTTATTTATTTGTCAGAGAGAGAGGGAGAGAGAGCGAGCACAGGCGGACAGAATGGCAGGCAGAGCCAGAGGGAGAAGCAGGCTCCCCGCCAAGCAAGGACCCCGATGTGGGACTCGATCCCAGGACGCTGGGATCATGACCTGAGCCGAAGGCAGCTGCCTAACCAACTGAGCCACCCAGGCGTCCCTACAGCAGCATTTTAAATGAGCGGCTCAATATTAGATTCTACTAACATAGTTTGTTTCTATTATCAGTAGCTCAAAGGAGAAAATCTATATAACGGTAGACATTGAAAAGTCATTTGAAAAAAATTTAATGTCTTCATGCATAATGGGCTTCATGCATAGTCTTAATATTCAATTTCTAATCTGTACTTAAAATTATACACAGGAGTGAAATACTAAAAACTGGATATTCATAAAATCAGAAACAGGAATGCTCATTATCATATCCAATCAACTGAAAATTATTAAAAATCATAATAAAAGTTAATGTGGCCAGGGGCCCCTGGGTGGCTCAGTGGATTAAGCCTCTGCCTTCAGCTCAGGTCAAGATCTCAGGGTCCTGGGATGGAGCCCCGTATGGGGTTCTCTGCTCAGCAGGGAGCCTTCCCCCTCTCTTTTTCTGCCTGCCTCTCTGCCTGCTTGTGATCTCTCTCTCTCTCTGTGTCAAATAAATAAATAAATAAAATCTTTAAAAAAAAAAAAAAGTTAATGTGGCCAGTGTTTTAAAAACCCACATGACACCTTTCTGATTTATGGAGTGCCCAGTTTAAAATATTACTGTACTTATAAGAGTCAACAAAATTTCTAAAGTCAACAAAAATATTTTTTGGAGACTTATTAAAAAAAAAAGCAACATGTCAGAACTATGGTAAAGAAAATTTTGGAACTTTTAAGGAGGAACATGCAAAGAAACCCAATTCTGTGCTCTCAACAGAAAGACTTCTAAGTACATTAAATTTAAACACTTAATGTTTCCAGTTACGATCCTAAGAGGATACCATTGGAAAAGTGATCAAAATGATTCTGATAGTCACAGGGAAAAATAAACAGGCCAGAATAGAAACCTTTGAAAAAGGGACACTTAAGTTCCCTCCTACAACAGTATTACTGTCTGCAATGTACTACCCATTGTTCTAAGAATTGAAAATACAGTGATAAAAACACTACAATGTCAGATGCATAATTTATAAAGATATGATCCAAGCACACTTGTAACAAAAGAAACCAGGGTGTAATGTAACGGAAAGCCCAGAAACAGACCCCAAAAATACATAGATGGTATTTACAAACTAGGACTAGGATGTACGGTTCACCAAGGCTGTTCGTATAATTTACATATGTCTTCCAAACATTTAAAGCCAAACAGGAACATTACAAATCAACAGAAGGCCCCCAAAGAAAGCAACAAAGTTGGACCCTTACCTCACAACATCTAATCGATTAAATTCTAAAATGGTTTAGCACTAAAGGGCGAGAGTAGGAAGCCAGAGAAGTAAAACAAAACTTGTGTGAAAATTAAAATCATCTTGGAGAAAGCTTTTCTAAGGAGAAACCATAGGAACAGAGTAGAACTGACTACATATATATGTAACTGTTAAATTTTCCTACATCAAAACACACCATACAGTATTTTTAAAGTTATAGTTTCCATTAAGGCTCTCTTTCTTATACAAAGAGCTCTTCAAAGAGACAGAGATAAACACCTAAAAATTAAACATGTGAAGAGTTAATAAAAGAAAAGATACCTGGCTGACATGAAATAATAATGAATTTCATTAGCCATCAAAGAAATACAAATTAAGATGATCTATCACCCGCCCAAATGGCAGCTTTAAAAGTTTTAACAGAGTTAAAGGAAGAGTGATAGGAATGAATGCAAAACTTACAGACCTTTCCTGGGCAATTTGGGTTCAGCAGAGGTTTAGAAGGACACTCCTTGCACCAGCAATGCCAAGGAAATCATGGGTATTGTGTATTTATGCAGATTTTTAGCACACTGTCATTTTTAACAGAAAAGTTAGAAATAGTTTGTGTCCAGCAATGAGGAAATTTTAGGTTATGGTTCTTCTATAAAGGAATAATTGACAACCATCAAAAAGAAGGTAGAATGTAACTATTGACAGAGAAGGATGTTCACAATGTATTATTAAGTGAAAAACCTAAACCACAAACTTATGGGCAATACAAACCCATTTGTTGTAAGAAGAGTAGATACTCATTTATATACATCCAAAAAGGCTAAATATTAATGGTTATGACTGGATGTGTTCCTACATTTTCGGATGTGAACCAGGCTAAAAAGGGAAAAATAAGTGTTCTTACCCAACTGAGCCGCCCAGGCGCCCTGGGAATTCAGTGTTCTGGGTTTTAAGCTTTGTCCCTACAACATGGCACAATGGATAACAAGTTCCTCTTTGTCAGACGAGATTGTTCCTGAAAGTCTGTTCTGGGTATAAGCAAGAATAAAACAAGCTAAAAATGGCCTGGAATTCTTATGGCAGTTTATTTACAGACTATCATATACAGCCTTTTTTTTTTTTTTTTTAAACAAATGGCTTATATTAAACACATCAGATTTCACAGTTACAAGACTTTACTAAAAGTTCTTGCAAGAAAGCACAACACCTTTACAACAAACTAACTGTAAAAAAAAAAAATCGAAGGATGATTCATTTACAGGGCCTCATTCTGAATGCAATTAGAACTAAAAATTCTTTTTTAATAGGACATTTGACATGGTGAAAGGAGTAAGACCCATAAAACTTGTTAGTCTACATAATTCAAAGGACAAGTTTTTTTCCATTATGATCAATATTCTGTTTTCTCCATCTTCAACTGGATCACTCGATAGTTTATTAATTTGTTCTTAATAGCTTTTATTTTTAATTAAACTAAAAACACTTTTAAGAAATTACCTGAAGAGGCTTTGGTAAATGAGAAACTGTTGCTCTCTCCTAACACTGCTGGAAATTAAATTAAAAATTTAATTGAAAGAATTTAAAAGCAATGTTTGCAGAGGACTGCTGATTTTCCTCCTACAAACGGAAAACAGATTTAAATGAAAGATTTTGTCTTACTACCGAATTGTCATATTTTAAATAACTACTGTCTTAAAAAAAAAAAAAAAAAAAGAGGAACCTCCTTTTTAAAACCTAGCCATTCTGCTATAGGCTTCTAGTTTTCTATTTCTCTATTTTTTGTTTTTAAAGTTGACTTTTTGAAGCCATTTGTGTTAAACTCATTGTTCAGTTTATAAATTTAATTATTTTAGACACTGGTAACTATTTTAAGTCCATTTTCTTGTTAAAAAGTTAAGTGTTTCCTGCAGAATTTAGATAAGGCTTAGAGGGACAGCCCAGGCAACCCATCTCTGAACCTTTTTCTTAGCTATATAAAGCGAGGGGACGTATCGTATGATACTAGATTATTAGAACATACGTTTCAGACTTTAAAAGTACCCAAACCGGTATCCCTGAGGATCAGTAGATCTCCATTCAGAACTTGTATTTCAGGTTTACTTTAAAAAAAAAAGAAAGAAAGAAAAAAGGACCTATGGTGGAAAGTGGCGTAAGATTGGACTGTGCTCCCAGCAAACACAGCAAAACTTTTGACTCACAAGTTCCTGTGAGTAGTTTGGAAGCATTTAACCCATTTCACCTTCCACCTTTCTTAAGAAATCCTGATCTTTTCTGCAGACTGGCTTTTTACAAACTGGCCAGATGCAAGTTAAAATTTGTTTTCAGGAGAGAGTTTCCAGTTCTATTTCTTTCTGGAATGTTATTTCTCTATTCCAATTTGACTGTAAAATTTCACGCTCACACTGTCATCTCTTACATTCACTTACGTATAATTTAGATACAGCTGAGTAGCCTGTCAGCCCACCACAAGTATGACTTAATGCCCTTCGCGGTTACTGACATACCAAGTACTCGACTGTACTGACGCGTCCCAAGTACTTGGCACTGGGCAGGCGCTGACTGTATGTTCACTGACAGAACGAAGCCCTGAATCACAGCTAGAGCATTATCCTAATTCACATTCCCCCAAACCATTTTCATCAATCACCCCTTACAATGAGTCTCTGAAAATTTCATGGGTGACCACAAGTCTCCAACAGATAGGAGACCTGAGTTGCATACAGGAACTTCCTGGGTCAGGAAACACAAAAGGGGACTTCACAGGGGAGACAGTAAAATGTCTTGTTTTGGTAGGTCAGCCTTCTGAGCCTTCAACTTTCAACTTTATAGTTGCCATCTGACTTACCTGTGTCTGTCCCCAAAACTTAAGTAATGTATTATGTTCCTGAGATTTCACTCAGGAATACTCAGGGATTACGGTAATTATAATTTGGAATTAGTGACTTCCATCCCTGTTCTTTTTAGGAAACCAAATTTGCTCAAGTATTCAATGGTACGGAAGGGATGCATGAAGATTTTTACTACCGTATTTCATCGATTCCTCTGTAGACTAACATCTCTGAATTTGGGAAGTGTCTTCTAATTCATGCATCTTAGCACTGTGTCGTCGTTTAACTGGCAACAGTTTTTTTCTAAGTGGTACGTAAAATATTGGTATGTCTCACAATTAACGATGTCTTAGGGTAATATTAGAAGCTGTAGTTCAAATTTCCAATTTCAATCAACAGTTTCCCTGTCCTCCCAGCCACTCACCCAACATAAATACATAACTGAAATGTTGGAAGAACTATCCAAACACAGTTCAATTTTATATAAAATATTTAATTTTTAAAACACAGGCTATTCATGTCACATAAATATCTTCAATTTTAGGTTAGCTGCTATGGTCAGCAGAATTATCGAGTGTGACTATTAAGAATAACTTAGATACTGTCACTTATAGGAAAGTCTAAAGCGCTAAGACTCACCATATTAAAATTTCAGATACTTGAATACTGTAGCTATTTTGCTAAATTTCAAAATATTTCTTCACTTCCTGCAATATAGTTTTATTATAAGTTGTTAGTACGCAATATTCAAATAAAAGCAAAATAATTTTTCTTCCATTCATTTCTTTCTCCCCAACAAAAAAAAAGTTCCATCGAAAAAATAAAATGATCAACTGACATCAACTCATTTTATAGCAGTAAAATGGTAAAATATCCACTTTAAAATATCCTTACTGTCACCAAACTATAATGTTTCCCATATACTGTTTTGAAATGAAGGGTCACAAGTCAGATAGAGGGTGTGGGGGTAAGAAGACTGAGTTTAGAACTGGAGCAATTTCCATTCTAAAACAGTTCAATTTACAATTCCAATCAAAAAGTAAGTTACCAGGAGAACAGTTAAAACAAAATGGCTAATTGGCACGACTCTCATTTCCAGAGTTTATTTTTCCATTTAGTGATAACGGAAACACTGGTTCTTCACCTTTGGTTCCTTTCGAGAATTATTATAATTCTGTGTGCGCGTGAGCGTGCACAAAAAGTTAGTTAGACTTGACACCATTACGGCTTACATAAGGGTTAGTCTGTCATTCTTTGTTGCTTTTAAAAAAAGAAAAAAATGTTAAAAATGAACTAAAGTTGCTCTAAGTCTGGCAGAAGTCGTAATAAACCTCACGGAAGGTAAGAGAAGGGAAGATAAGAGGTTTCCTCTCACTACTTTTTCTTTTTAGCATCAGTAAATTCAATCTAGGCAATGTTTCTGGTTAACAAACTGAACAGTTAATTTTTTCTTAAAATGCAATTACATAACTTAAGATATATGATGTTTACCACCCTCCCCCCCCCCATAAACTTTAACAGAATCAGGGAAATTCTGTTTCTGAAGCCTTGCGTCTACACTACTGCCTTCCAATGACCCATGACAAAAGGAAACAGGGACAGTATGGCAGCCCGGAAAAAAATGGTACTCGGAAATTCTCATTTAGCTATTACTTTCAACCACTTAAATGACATAACTTTGTAGAACTTCTTGGAAGTAACGAGGTCCTGACTGGAGTTCTAGTCCCTTTCTTTGCTCTCACTCTCCTATCAAGACGAGGTGATAGTGGAAGGTAACACAGCCCAACGACAGGCAGGAAAGAAGAAAATGGGACAGGCAGAGGGAATGGATCTAGCAGGAACTGACAGGCAGCCCCGAAAACACTGGAGAGCTCCCTGCCTCTTCAATACAGTGTATTGATTCCCTTTAGACAAATGGGTGTAAAGGTTAACTGCTTTTTCAGACCTTAAGCTTACATGTTAAGGCACTTACTTACCCTCCCCACCCCATATTTTTCATATAAAACCCACTATTTCATTTGAATGCATTTTGCTCGGCTATGATAATCTGCAAAATAAAACAAAAATAACGTTGACCATTTTTTTTTTTTTTATAAAACTGTTGCATCAAGAGAAAGGTTGTGTTTTATTTTCTGAAGTGAGCACAAAGTACACCTTTCACAATAACACTGAAAGCAGGTGCAAAGACTGACAGTGACCTTTGACTAAAGGTAGCTTTGTAAAAAGAAAATACCAAATAAATCAGTGCCCTTTCTGATTGTTGTAAAACTGAGGGGGGCGAGGTGGGGGTTGGTTGGTTGTTACATAAAAGTTGGTCCAAACTTACAAAAAAAGCACAAATGTGCATAGTTCAGAAGATCTGCAAGAGGGCCATAAAAGACTCTTATGTCCCTAAGATTAGCATCCACTTAAAACCGCAAGAATACAAAATAAAACTGTTAACTAGAATTTGTGAAGATGTACAATCAACAGATCTAGTTTTTAGAACAGCATGAATTTAAGCAAAGGTTTTTTTTTTTCTTTTTTTTTTTTAACTATTGTATGCAAGACCCTTTTCCACATAAAAATAAAGCTGTTGTTGAATTAATATTATTCAAGTCTCTTGGATTGCTGCCTTAAACTGCAGCTAGAAAAGTCTTTCCAGATAAAAATGATGTGCCTGAGGAAAAACAGATACTCAGTATGGTAACCCTCTGCCTCGACCTCTGCCAGCTGGTGTGCTAATGTGTCCCCTGTATCCTTGTGAATATCCAGGTCCTTGGGCAGGAGAAGTCCAGGTCTGCCCGTGCATGAGGCCGGGGCCGCCCGGGTTTTCCTGTAAGTTACCGCCATAGTTGTAGTTGTGCATCTTTGCTGGCAAAGGATGAGTACTCTCTGGCCCTGCGGGAGGGTCACTGCTGTTGGCCAGGACCGCAATGGGGCCATGGCTATATTCAAACCTGTGGTCCTTGTCTCCACTAAACAACATGGGACCGGTATTGAGGTAAATGTCTCCATATCCAGCTACTGAACTGGGAAATGACTCGGAAAAGGCTGAAGGCTGAGGCGGACCACCAGAATGAGATGAAGCAGTACTGTAGTTATCCAAAGACTGAATATCCGAGTTTCCAATGAAGCTCCGTCGTTCCAGTGTTGGAGCGGAGCTACCTCCCAGCCCATCACTGCTAACGTAGGGAGCGGAAGAGAAAGAGGAGGATCCAAAATTGTCCTTGTAGTCGGAAGTGGGTACGTAAGTGTCTCCTGCCTGGTAATCAATACCACTTTCTCTTTTGGGGTCATCCTGGGGCTGATGCTGGGCGAGCAGCTGTAACAGGGCAGCTTTCACTCCAGCGTGAGGGTCAGTTAACGCAGAGCTAGTGGTGGGAACATGCTGGTTTTCTGTCCGATAATCCAGATCTTCTTCGGTGACTGGTGGTGGTTCAGGGGGCTCAGGAGGTCGCTGATCAGGAGGCAGAATACGAGGCCGGTCTGGTTCTGGTGTGAGCTCCAACATCCTCATATCTTGATGCTGAATGAGGTCATCTTGCCCTAAGTGACGCAAAGCAAAAAAAGAGAGTTAAAAGTTATCATGGAAAACTAGAAGTTCCAAACAGACCATGTTTCCTATGGGTGGTTGTAATGAACATTAGAAGTTCCATCTCTGGAGAAAGGAAAAAAAAAAAAAAAGAGAGGAAGGAAGGAAAGAAGGAAAAAAGGAAGGGAAGGGAAGGGAAAGCAAAAGAAGGAAAAAGGGATGGAAGTACTAATTTGCGGGCTACCACTTAAGTCTATGGTGACTGAAAAATCTAATTGCATTTGACTTCTCAAAGGTATCTCACATCTACCTATTTATCGCTTGAAGAACAAAAGCTCCTATACACAGAGTCTCTGCCTTGGTCAGTATTGTCTTGTAGTTGGAGTAAAGACTATTTCTCAACTACAGGTCTACATGAGAAAACTCTATGGCATTCATAATGAGCCACGTCACACGTGGAGAATTTGTTAAAGAAGCTGCTCCTAGAAATAAACGACTAAGGAGACAACCTATCACCGGTGACCTGGGATTTCTCCGAACCCATCCGCCGGCGATGCCACCGGACACTCCGCGTCACCGCTGCCCCCCAACACCACGCACACGGCGCGGGTGGCGGCGTGTTAGAGGTCGGCCATCTGCACACTCACCGGACGCCGGGGTGCTAGGTTCTGGAGGTGGCCTGAGTTGTAACGACGCTTCATGTCCTGATCCATTTTCCCTCTCTTCTAGCAGCACATCCTTCTGCTTTGACTGCTGGGCCTTTATTAACTGAGTCAGCAGAACCGCAAACGCGCTCTGCACGGCCGCCTGCGCAGCGTCGGTCTCCACTTTAGGCTGCACGCTCTGAGAAGAAGGCTGAATTCCTCCCAGCGGTTTCGAAGACTCCTGCTGTGGTGTGGATGGATCTGTCTGTTTTTCACCTGTTGCCAAAATTCCAGCAGGAAGGTTTATTTTATTTAGCTGCTGTTGAGTCTCAGAGTTTACCTTAATGTTCAACACTCGGACAAAATCAGCCATATTAACACTTGTTTTAGACTGCAGTAGGTTTAGGAGAATTGCCAATTCACTGTGGTTTAACTGCTGTCCAGGGCCTGTTTTTACTAAAGACAAAATGTGTATTAATTAGCATTGCCGTAATTCATAGCACACCCCGCCCCCCAAAATGGCCCTGTGTGACCATATTCAAATGTACATTTGTGGGACACAGTTTAAGAAACGCTGTGAAAAAGGCATCTCAGTCTAGTTCTAATTTCATGGACGTTTAAGATGGAACTGCTCTGAAGTTAAAACAACTGAAACTGTGGCCCATTCTTCAAGGGGAAATACTTCAAAAAGGAAATATGAGACTATGGCTGGAAGCCCATCCCCTACAGAGAAGCAGGAACCAGGAAAGCGGAGGAGGAGGACACCTACAGAGTCCGCGTTCTCTAAGCATTTCACGTCCTTTACTTCTCACCACAACCTTAAAGCCATGATCCGTTATTAGTATGCGCTGCCCCCTTTTTTTTTAACTGAAGAAACTGACCTCCCGGACATTAACTCACATGCCCGAAGTCACACACTCTAAGTGGCTGAGTTGAGGTGAGAACGTGGGTGCTCTGATTCCAGACTCGGAGCTCTACTCACTGTACTGCTCGTCTAAAACAATGCTTTTTATATCTAAGGACTGCACCTTATTTTTGCAGTAAATTCACACTGGGATGTTGTAGACTCTTTCATAAATGTATTTTATTCAAATTACCATTTTTTAAGTTAACTCACTTTGGGAAGTTCGGACCTCCTACAGAAACATGCTTATGATGTGGACACAAGAGGGTTTTAGCTCAGCACCAGCAAAACACTTGTTTTTCTAGAATTTTCCATTTAGACTTGTGATGGTTACACAGGTTCTTGTGCAAGCCTCTGTGAGTCACATGGAACAAGGCTCAAGGGTATATACTACTATGGAAGCTCAGTGATAACTACATCGATAAGCAATTTCTCTAAGAATAAAAGGCAAATAGGAAAGAGACTTCAAGAAGATGAAACACTGATGATTAAGGCTATCCTTTTATTTTCTCTATATATCTTGAGATACTTTTATTACTTCTTAGTTATTTTTAGGTTAACTTGAAACAAACTTTTGCAAATTCTTCTCGTGACCTGCAGGCATTAATAAGTAAGGAGCCAAGCTTGTTTGCTGTGGCGCTAAGAACCAGTTCCCCTCATTCTCCAGTTCATGTCTCTTCAGAGGTTCTGTAATGATGCTCTCTCCTCTACAGAAAGGGCATTTTCTTATTTTAAGACAGCTGATGACGACAAAAATGGAGCACAGAGGATTAATTTCTATTTCACAAAACCAGAATTCTCACTTAACAGTGACAGTTATAAAAAGGGGCGGGGGGGACAAAAAATGAAACGCTGACCAACAAGTAACAACTGGTTTTGGTTTGTAATGTAACATGTATCAGCGCGTTAATGTAGTCTGACCAAGGTCAAGTATAAGCTTGCAGCTTACATGGGAAAGCATTAAAGGTAATCTTTCTCAGGCTTTCTCAGCTAATCTACTCTATATTTATACTCCACCACCAAAAGTTGAATCCGATCAGATCTGTTTTCATCAACCAACTGACCTTTAAAACTAAATGACAGAATGAGTTTAATAAGATTTCCAACCACACTGAAAAGGTTTCATTCTCAGGAAGAAGCTGACTCTTCGAACAACTGAGTCAGAAGAAGAAATCTGTTTCCCCCAAAAAGCCTTCTTCATCACACATCAAGTCCTTTCTGGCACAACAGGAGAGTCCAATCTTTGAGATTCTAGAATATAATGGGACGTATATTAAGAGTGATTTGTGGACATCATAAACCATATAAAAGAGCTTCTTTTAGGAATTTGGCTGTTTCCCTGCATCTGTCTACGACTTCCCGCACTAGGGCAGGCAGGAAGTCAGGAAACCTGACCGCTCACGGATCGCTCACGGATCGCTCTCTGCCGAGTCCACCTTAACCCACGGTGGCTTCCTACTGCGGCACCGGGGGGCAGTGCGGCATCTGCGCAGGCAATTCCCAGGGAAGTGTCGAGTGCGGGGAATAGACCTGAATGTTTCGGCCACAGATGCTTACACTAGAGCAGTCTCATTGCCGTGAGGCCAGAGCAAGGGAAGAACACCGACCGCCGCGCAAAGCACTACTGACCAGGTGCGAGACTCGAGTTGGCCTGAGGTTTCAGCTGCGAAGATGGCAGCGCGCCCTGCGGGGTGCTGGCCCTGCTGTCGTCGAAGCCGAGAGACAAGTCCTTCCTGGGGGCTTTCACTGTGGACACATCATCAGTCATGCCCATCTGCTTCTGTCGTCTTCGCTTCTTACTCCACAGCTCATGACAATCTTGCCATAAAGGAAGGCTGGAAAAAAAAGTATCCAATTGTGTGCAATGTTACTTCTTAACAACACCCCAAAACTGCTAACAGTCACTACAGAGCTGCTCCCCAACCCCCATCCCGCCAGTCGTTCCTGAAGACTGCAGACACATGCTGTGTGACTCCTCAGTAAAAATCAGCCTTGACGCCCGCCCCCCAACTTCAGGGCTTCACCTCTACAGCCAGACTATTTTTCTGTGACTTCTGAATAATCAGTAAATAATCATTTAGTAAAACTATGTACGAAGAACACAAGTTCATAAAAGTATGTTACTATCATCCTTGGTGCAACCTTTTAAAGCCAGTTCTTCTCACAGTCCACCACACATTGAACAAGACATGGGAAAAAAGGGAAAAAAATGCCATTTGCAGAAAATGGAAACAGGATTAAAAAGTAGTAAAAGCTAGGAAATAACGTCTGTGAAAAACTTCCTAGTAAAAGCGTCTTACTTTTTTAATGCCCTCTTATTTACTTCCATAATGAAGTGCTCTACAATTAAACTATGCTACAGAGAAGTTTCAAAAATAGGTAATCCAGGCTCATGACTACCCATCAACAAAGAGTTCTGAAAAACTAGCAACTATCAAAATTAGCCACAATTCTGAAACAATTCTGCCTTAATGTGATTTCATAAAACTGACAACACTATAGAGTAACTTTTGCTTAAAGACATAAATGTTTGATTTATAAGTTGATTTCTTCTTATCCTAATAAAAATTCCAATGGGAAGTTACTATTATATCTATTTTAAAGATGAGAAAATTGAGGCTTGGAAAGGTTAATAAACTTGCCCAGAATAACTACAAATGTCCTTACACAGCCCCAACCTGGTCACAGATCTGCCATCTTTAACCTGGATATGTTTCCCTCTAGGGATGCTCTCCAAGGGGTACACCTGAAACTGCTGTAAAATAATTCGCATCTCTCTTTGTCCTCTTTCCTGACTTCGATCCTTGAGAGTGGCCTGCACAGCAAGTTCGTTCACACCTCTTCCAGTTACTCTCACCTCAAGTTATAAAGTAAGGGCATATGCAACAATATGGTCCAATCTTAGCAATATAATATTAAGTAAAAAAAAGTCATTCCCAAAAGATTACAAACAGCATGACACCCTTTTAATAAATTTTTAATAAAATTAAAAACAACTAAAATTTTTAAATATAACTTTTTATGAATACATAGAGATGGCAACAAAAGTATATACAAAAGAAAACAGGGATGATGGTTACCTCAGGTGGAGGGAGGCAAGGGGATAGGTCGTAGGGCAGGGGGTGGGGAGAGGGGATGATATGACTAACGGAGGTTATAGTCAAGGTTCTAGCTTTTATTTGGTAGGTTCATGGCTGCTTATTAAAATCATTTAAAATAACTAAGTAACTAAAAGAAAAAAAAGAGAGCCATGCATGGACCAATGATGAGTGACACAAGGATTATGATTAAACCAAGTCTATGCACCTGAGGTCCAAAAACAAAACAAAGGCATACCTCTCAGCCATCTTACTATGGTGCATTGCCTCAGCGTGTAAAAACCTCCTGGAGTAACAAACAAAGGTACAATTTGAAATATTGATATTGGGAAGCTTTAAGGCATCATAAACCCGCCGAAGACTTTCCTTTCTGTGCGCTGTGCGTGTGTATGTATCTTAAGATGTGTGGCCTTAGTCCCTGGTGGGATATTCTGAATTCAGATACACAGCGGAGTAGGGAAACTGGAGTGACTTCACTTCCAGGCTCTTGCGGCAAAGCCCCATGAGAGGAAAGCAAGCAAAGAACTCCACTAACAAGGGCTTTGGTTCCCTCCCACAGTTTAAAGCTAAGAGCTTCCTCTATGGATTATCTCAGCACTCATCTCTAGGAAAGATAAGCAATACCCGACAAACAGCTGAAACGTACAGGTTAGTGACGCTGACTCTGGATTCACCGGCAATGTTTTCCAGGATGACCAAATTGTTATTTGCTTTTCTGAAGGTTCAAATACTGGCTCAGCCACTTACTTATTGTGTCTCATCAGGCAAGTAACTTGACCTCTGTGCCTCAGTTTCCTTATCTTTAAAAATGAGATTAGCAATACAATCTACCTTATGGGGTAGAGGTAATACATGTTAACATACGCAGGCGCTGGACAGTGCCTCTCACACAGCAGGCACTATATTCATGTCTGATGCCATTTACCACCATTCAACACGACAGCTGAAAACTACTTTAATCAAATCACATCATGAAATATTTATTCCAATTACGGTTGATCACATTTTATCTTAGAAATTGTTCGGTGCTTTTTACTTGCTGTTAAGAAAAAAGAAAATTATACGCTAGCTGTCACTCTAATTCACTTTTTAGCAGTAAATGCCTTCTTTTCGTTAAATCAGAAAAATATTACACCACGTCTCATACAACTAATGTAGTTGATTTGGTTTTTTAATACCCCATTCTCATTTGATTATTCCACAAAAATGACACAAGTTTACCACATACACAGAGCTCCCAAAGGAATACCACGCCAATGCTTTTCTTCACAGTCCTCACCTCACAGATAACTCATCATTTTAACTACCTATTACATATTACAAAATAATGAGATGCTTATATAACTCTTAATTTATATATTAAATCGATAGCATTATAATTTCAACCTGACTGCGTTAGTGACATATCCCTAATTTATTACTGGGTTACAGCCTGTTCACCAAAATGTGTATTAACATCCTTATTTTTAATGGAGAAATGCAGTCAGTTGTGTTCTGATAAAAATTAAGTGAATTTAGGCGATGTGTTTGACAATATGAAAAGCGTTTCCAATTAGGTTACGTGGCAAGCGTTTCCCATTAATGGGATGTATCTACAGTTCCAAGGTTTCCACAAAAACATGTAATAAGAAAAACAATCTAACATACGAGACCGGCCAAGTTGTACTGACATTACATGTTGACTTCCTAAACTTTTCTACATATACTAGATGAAACAAGCACTAATAAAAGAAAAAGTACCAAGTGTAAAAAGTCATTTAGGGGCACCTGGATGACTCAGTTGGTTAAGCGACCAACTCTTGACTTAGGCTCAGGTAATGATCTCAGGGTTGAGAGATTTGAGCCCCATGTTCGGGACTACACTGGGTGTGGAGCCTGCCTAAGATTCTCTCTCCCGGGTGCCTGGGTGGCTCAGCTGGTTAAACGACTGCCTTTGGCTCCAGGTCATGATCCCCAGGTCTGGGATTTCTCTCTCACAAATAAACAAAAATCTTTAATAAAAAAAATTCTCTCTCTCCCTCTTCCTCTGCCCCTCCCCAGCCCCCTACCCCTGGTTCATGTGCCCTCCTCTAAAAAAAAACAAAAAAAAACAAAACAAGAAGTCATTTAATAAGTATTGGTAAAGCTTCTTTAGCTTACTTTCTCAAATTTTGAATAAAAATGATTAATTACTGGATTTAAAAAAAAGTCTCTTCAAGTCACGTGGTTTCCAATTCTTTACTATCAAGAAAATTATGAGAAAGAATCCTGAAGTTGACATCTGAAAGATCATTATAATAATTTCTGATGACAGGGGCGCCTGGGTGGCTCAGTGGGTTAGGCCTCTGCCTTCAGCTCAGGTCATGGTCTCAGGGTCCTGGGATCGAGCCCCGCATCGGGCTCTCTGCTCAGCGGGGAGCCTGCTTTCTCCTCTCTCAGCCTACCTCTCTGCCTACTTGTGAGCTCTGTCCAATAAATAAATAAAATCTTTAAAAAAAAAAAATCTCTGATGACAAATCACTATGTGATTTTTGCAAGCCATGTGGAAGAAATGCAAAGAATTCAGCGACAAAACTATGACAAGAGTCCATCTGTTCGTGAAGGCTTATTTACAAGGGTACTTATAAAAATAAAAAATGAAATTATAATTAATGTGGGACTTTGTCATTCTAGAATAAGGAGTATTAACTGATAGATATTAAAACTACATGGGGGGGATCATAGCCCTACTATTTCATTAGGTTGCATCACCAACCAAATTTACATATACATACATACACACACACACACACACACACACACACATATATATATTCATTTTTTATTTTTTAAGTAGGCTCCACACCCAGCATGGAGCCCAACATGGCTTAAACTCATGACCCAGAGATCAAGACCTGAGCTAAGATCAAAGAGTTGGACACTTGACTGACTGAGCCACCCAGGCACCCCTTTCTTCCCTTTTTTTTTAAAAAAAATTTTAATTGAAGTAGAGTTAACATATAACATTATATTAGTTTCAGGGGTACAACATAGTGATTCAACAATTTTCTTTCCATTTTTAAACTTAAATACATACTAGTAATATCTGCAAAGATCATTTGATCAAGAAGAAAAAAAAAGGCTTTGTATTTTCTAAATGACTCTTGGTGAATATCAAAATGCTAAGATATTTTGATCCCGCTGGACACATTTACAAGAGTGATGTAACTGCCCATTTGAAAATGTCAACACTCACCATACACTGAAATTTATATCTTTTGCAACTATTCCAACTCTTGATTAAAAAAAGTTTATACACCAATTAAAAAATGTGCTCAATATAGCTTTTACCAGAATTCTTTCCTGTGGACCAATTAAACCAAGAGATCAACTTAGTATTTCCTTGGGAGAAAAATGACCTTATATTCCTCTTGACAGGATAAAGCAAGAAGCTCACCTCACTACCTCAGTAGTATTCCTGAAACATACACAAGGATACTCTAATTCTGATCACAAGAAAGCAACCAGAGCTAGATTATAGAATGTTTTACAAAACAGGTAGCTTCAACTCTTCAAAAATGTCAATGTCATAAAGGCCCTACCCAAAGAGTAATTAAATAAAGACTGAAGAGACACTGCAACTAAATGAAATGTGTGAGCTTTGAATGAATTCTTCATCCAAGACAAAAAAACCCCAAAAAACCCAAAATCCAGACTATAAAGGAAATTACTGGGCCAACTGGAGGAATCTGAATATGGACTATCTACTAGATACTGCAATGTTAAATTTCTTACGCTTTATAATCGTACTGTAGTTATAAAGTCCTAGTTCTTACAGAAACACAGCAAATTCATGCTAAGTGTGTCACTCTCACAATATAATAGTTCAGGAAAAAAGGCTTATTATATATAGTGATAAAGCAGATGTCAGTAACTACTGAATCTACATGAAGGGTATACAAATGCTCATTGTACTATTCTTCCTGTTTTTCTGTAGAGGTGAAATGTTTCCAAATCAAAAGTTGAAAAGAATTCTTCTTTGAAGGAAGAAGAGTCAAAGTTTCAACAGAATGATTCAGATCCTTCAACATTCAAATGATAGATCCTTTTTGTCTTTCAAACCATCCAATAATGGCAATTCATATATAGTTCAATAAAAACTTAATAAAGCTGAATATGAAGGTCTTAGAAAACATAATAAGCCCAATCTAAGTGATAAGTGGAAGAGCCAGGATTTGGAACTCCAAAGCCCACATTTGTTCATTCATAATATGCTAATTTTATTACATGGAAACATTTTATTGTAGAAATAGGCTTGCTTTTTTATCAATTTTTAAAGTTATCCCTACAAAGTTTCTAGAGCCTATCAAAAAGAACCAAATGGACCGCTTTAGGTCCTCCCCTCCCCCCCAAATAAATCTAGAGAAATTATAGGAGCCACGAGGGAATGAAGGTTCAATAACCCAGCTACTGTGACTCCCAAACTCTATACATTTTCTCTCAATCATATGATAAATTCATTCTATACTGGCTTTTGTTACTAACGCTCTTAGGATTTCCTATTGGCTAGTCTGCCAAGGAGCATTCCAGAACTGCTCTTTCTTCCTGAACTCGCTGGCTCCACCCTGAACTAGATTTGTATTCTTGGGCAAGTTTCTTAACCTCTTTGAGCCTGCTTCCTCCTCTGTCGAACAGTGACAATAATAATAATACCCACCTGATAGGAGGGAATACAAGAAAAATGCTTAGCAGAGCACTCAAATTTTTAACCATAGGAACTAGCAGCAGGATGCACGCTAGGTCTGGTGAAGCAGTACCACAATAATACTGGCGGCAGGAATATTAGGGTTGAAATCTAGTAAAATTAGAAAGAGGAAGGCTGCTTTTGCTAATCCCGGTTAGCTGAACATGAAACAAGGTTCTGCCTTCTAGATGTACGAATTATGTGTGTTACTACTACTCTATTTCTTTTGATTCATGCTATTTCTTTTGACTTAACTAATCATGGAAGAGCTTCTGATTGTTTTATAGCGATGCTATTAAAACTGGCCAGATGGGATCTAACGTAATGAAAAGCCACTTACTCTGGTGGAGGCATTTTTGAGGGTTCCACGTCCCGCAGGAACTCGCACTGGAGCGCCTGTTCTGCGGTGCAGCGCTTACTGGGATCCAAGGCGAGCATGTAATCAAACAAGTCTAGTGCGGCTGCAGGAATACTGGCAGGAGAGGACGACAGAAGTCATGCATGGTCTCTGACACAAGCTTAGTGTTTCTTTAAGCTGACATTTCATAACATGTTTGCTCTACTTTATTCCAATAAATTCCGAATTTTCCTTTGAAGAAACAGTCATCTTCACATAATTTTTTAAACTACTATTCTAAATAATTTGGAATTTGGCCAACAATGGTGTATCTTATTACTGTTGGAAATTTGCGATTATGCCGTAAATTAAGAACTGAATAGAACAGTTTCCTATAACAAAATAAAAACCTGAGCTCAAATAACATGAAAGTTGCTTCATTAAATGGTGTTCCAGTTCTGTCATGTAAGCTCCAAAGGAAACACACACCCCTAAATCACTGATACCATAATGACAATGAGATGGTAATTTGCATGTAGCAAAGGGAAACTCAAAAGTTAAGGTCATAGAAGAACTGTGATAGGTCTACCTTGGGTCAATAGAGGACAGAGTGACATTTAGAATTCTTAAGAAATAACTAAAAAAAAAAAGAAAAAAAATTCAATGCGATATGGACACTTAAGCATCCCCTTCTTACAAAACAAATTCTTCTCTTAACTTTCGACGATACTGCTTCTTTGGTTTCATGGTGTTGAAATATGGTAGTTTGATTACATCGGGCCACACTGCAGGACATGGACTCCCACATATACGGCTAAACAACACACAAAAAGAGGTACATCAATATAAACTCCACAGAAGAAAAAAATACAGACAACTGCTATATAAAAATCCCCTCATCCTTTGACACAGAAAAGTTGGAGTCTTGATACAATATGTAAGAAATTTCATCAAATATTTTAGCATCCCAACTTAATTACTTGTTTTAAGGAATCAATTTATTTTCAGTGGATATTTCTAACACTCCAAACATTCCAATTCCTAAAAAGAAAACCTTCACATTTGCAAAATCAAGTCTTAAAACACAGGTAACACTCCAAATATGCCGACCATATCTTGAACCAAGATGAAAAATTTTATGCCAATAAATTAAGGAACCAGAGTGTAGGTTTATGTCTTTCTCTGGTCTTATAGGTACCTGTCATTACTTCTGTGAGAACCACGGAAACAAATTTCCTACACCCAGGAAGGGAACTATACTGTCATGTCTGCTGCTGCATTCCATCAACAGGAGGACCCTCAAAGTAACACTCTTGAAACACAGAAGTTCTTCAGCTTAAGTAATGCCACTGATTTCAAGGTATTGAGAAATTTTAACTGCTTTACTCTGTGCTTATCTGTAGCTTGAAAGCCCTATTTTTGTACTAAGCCCCTGTTACAATAATGTGTAGAGGTAACTCCAGCTGGTAAGCATTTAAAAATTCACTCGCCAATACGTAGATGAAAAATTTGTTAAATATGGTTAACTTGCATATACCAAACCTCAAAAATAAATGTACATTGAACATAAAATCCTCAGCTGATCTTCACATGTGAAGAGGAAGTGTCCATGCATCACCAACTAAAAATAAAAATGTTCTGTACGTAATAAATATAAATGCACCAGTGTGCATAAACAAGGGATGACTAACGTTGTCCAGCCATCCTTTAGCTGAGCTGTAGAACGCTATCTCAGAAACACATATTTACATAAGACAACTGCTCATCTTTTTTAAGCTATGTCCCTAAAATGTACTTTTTTGGTTTCAACAGGGTTTACGATTTTTGGAAACACAAGCTTCTAAGAAGGTAGTAAGAGCCTATTCTTTGCACAGGGCCAGTCTCTTCTTCCTCCCAACTGGATTTTTACAACCTACTCAAAAATACAGTGGCTCCCTTAGGAAACAAGGCTGACCCTGGGTCTCAATCTGCCTTCCAATCCCCAATTCATCTCTCCCCACTGCCCAATTACACTCTTCCATGTCCGTGATCAAATTCTCTCTCCCTAGATTCTAACTAGTGGAGAATCTTTCCATTGCTCAAGATTCAGATCAAAGGTAATCCATTCAGTGCAGTCTTCTGTATCCCCATGGCCACTCAGAAGGGTCCCTTCGCATTCTACTTGCTTCTTTGGACACTTTTTCGTATTTCATGCTGCTTTGGATCTTGGTTGACCTGCCCGTCTCGCTCACCAAAGTGAACCGTGTCTCTCACTGTTTTGTGTACTTCTCCAAGTAAGTATATAAATATAATAATACCTGGCAGACTGATGTGTTATTACAGAAGTAGGAAGTTCACTGCAATTTTTAAGAATGAAGGATACTTTCAACTGCAGAAATACAGGAACATGCACTCAAGATACGGAAAAGGTGCGGAATTTTGGCTACAGCTCCAAGGATAAGCAAGCAACAAACAGGTCAAAAGTAAGTAAGGGAAATGTTCCTGGCAAACAGAAGTGCACAGACAGAGTCATGAAGTAGTCAAGGACAGACATGTGGGAAGAAGACAAAGGAAACAGGTGGAACTTGGGGCTCAGGGAGGGTTAGCTGAGAGCACATATAGGAGCCACACAGTGTTTTAAAAGGCAATTTGCCTAACTCTAATGAAGACAGACTTTGAAAACAAACTTTAAAACTGAATCCTGTCTGTGATACTGGTCAAACTGCATTGCTGAAGAATCTGTTTCTTCTTTTGTAAAAGAGGTTCATTTCCCTTCAAAGCTGTGGGATTAAATGAGCTGGCATCTGGACTGTTCAAAAGCCCTTCGATAAAAGTAAGTTTCATTACCTCTTAGCTAAAGAGCTTCAATTATTTTACTCTGTGTTGTGGGAAGATAGCTGAGTGGTTATCTAGCTGGTAGTTAGCACACAGGACGGAACAGACCCACTGAGGCAGGGAAACTTACTAGGAACTAGGGAAGCAGACAGGACAGCAATTGATGGTAATTGCATATTAGCAAAAACTAGCCTGATGGCCAGCCAGTTATCTCAAAATCACTTACCGAAGAGGTCTTGAGATGTATCATACACTAAACCCGCAAATACCTGAGGTCTATTTTGGGAATCTATTCTGATCTATGTACTCTGGTATCAATACCATATGGTAGCTTTTAATTTTTGTAAGGCCAACAGGACAAAGCCTTCTATAATCCATTCCTCTAATTAAGTCTCCTCAGCATTTTCCTAGGATGAACCTAGCATCAATGCTGTCACACTCCAAAAGTAAGAGCATCTGTTTGGATTCAACTGCTGCTCTGAATTTATAGATTAATTTAGAAAGGACTGCTATCTTCAGAAGGCTTAACACTTCTATCCCAGAAATACCCCATTTTTCTATTTCCCTCAGTTTTATATTTACATTTCTTCAATTAGATCTTATATATTGCTTTTTATCAGGTTTTTTTGGGGCGTTTTTGAATGTATTCTTATTCCTACTATACAGCCTAAGCAGTAAATAGAGGAGTTTTGTTATAGAAGACATCTTACATATGACATACAAAGTTTTAGATAGCCATCTGAGATCCTATGGCTCCTACCATAGTTTTAACAGTTTCTTTGAGGCTTTCCAGGTTTACAATCTTACCACCTATAATCATTTCTTCTCTATTTTTTCAAACATGGATACTTCTTTTTCCTGATATGGTATGATATGTGGCAATTTCTAAACAATGTTACAATGCTAATGATGCCACACAATATTGGGTAGTTTTGTTTGGTTTCTAACTTTAATGGGAGTACTCCCTCTCATTGTTTACAAATGGGAAGGATGATGACTTTTGTTTTGAGAAAAACAACACATAATAAAGATAATCACAGCCACACACACAAACTCACACATATATCCTGTTAAGAATTCATTTATTCCTTTTTACTGTGGGCTTTATTTTTGTGACTTTTAAATTTTATTTTATTTTTTTAAGATTTTTATTTATTCACTTGACAGAGAGAGATCACAAGTAGACAGAGAGGCAGGCAGAGAGAGAGAGAGAGGGAAGCAGGCTCCCTGCTGAGCAGAGAGCCCGATGTGGGACTCGATCCCAGGACCCTGAGATCATGACCTGAGCCGAAGGCAGCGGATTAACCCACTGAGCCACCCAGGCGCCCCATGACTTTTAAATTTTAAAAGATACATCAGTTTTGTTAGTTTCATTTTTAGAAACTATTATAATCATCATCTGCATTTTTCCCCCATGAATAACTAATGTCATGAATCATACTAAGAGCATTCTTAATACCCACACTTACATTCAATAGAGGAATACTTCCTGGCCTTAGTAAAATACTATATTTTAGTGTAATGCTGTATCCTACTTGTTCATTTAGATGTTGTACATCAATATTCCTATGTGAGATTGGTATACAGGAGTTCTCAAAAATAGGGTTCAGACTCTTCGGGTGAAAGGTGTTACTAATACATTATTTGCCTTTTCCAGTGTGTTGATTTTGCACTGATGGTACAAAGCCAATGGTGGAGAATGACCAGCACCTTAGCAAGATTCAAGGCAGTGGCACCAAACTATCAGGCAGTAAATACTCTTCACTACTATACCATCTCCTGGGGTGGGGGAGAGACACACCACATGCCACTTAAGAATGTACTTGTTGAAGTGGTAAAAAATCATTAATGTTATTAAACCCTGACACTATTTGGAACAGTATATATCTTCTTTATATTCTCAATGATGAAAGAGAAAATACTCATAAGCACTTCTGCTGCTCTAGAAATTCTGATAGCTATCCTGAGAAGCATTTGTGCAATTATTTGAGCTGCAAGCTGAAGTAGCCGTGTGTTTTTCATGGACGGTCATTTTTACCTATATGAACAAGTAACACACTATGGTCACTCAGACTTGGGTGTCTGCCAGACATTTTCTCACATGTGAACGAGTCCGCTTGTTACTTCAAGAACAATGATTGCAGTATTTATGTTCAATTATAAAATCCAAGCTTTCAAGAGAAAATTAGAATTGCTAGGAAGCTTACGTCTATGCCATAGACTTGACAGCTTCACAGTAAATATCTACGGGCTTTTCTGATGAGATTAGTGGTGATAACCAAAATTATATAAAGAAATGTTACATTTAGAGGATCTGCTGAAATAGGGGACCCACTATTTTCCTTATTACCAGTGTTACAAAATCATCACAGATCCAGAGTGCAAGACAGACTAATGCATTTTAATATATTAGAATACAAAATATCCCTTCATATGTTTTCAGACTGTGTATTACAACTAACCTATAAGAAATTACCACTTATTTAGTGTAATTTCAAAGAAGAATATACACAATGACCTGAAAAGACGACCGAAAACAGCAAGCATATCACAGAGAGGGAATCCAGATGTTATTCTATTAAGCCAGACATTTCTTTTAATGTCTTTTTATGTAAAAGATATGTAAAATATCTTTTTATGTAAAAATGTAAAACAGTGCTACTCATTTCACCAACATTTATTTTAGTTTGGAAAATACAGACGTTTTATAATTAAGCAATGTTAACATACTGTTTTAAAATAGGTATTTTTACTTTCTCAGTTTTAATTTCTAGTATGATAAATATCAATAGGTATAACTAGCATAAACAAAGCTCCTGGGATCTTTCATAATTTTTAGCAGTGCAGAGAAATTCTTAGTACAAAAAGTAGCAATTTATAGGATTTTTTATGATATTGTTCTATGAAGACACACATGCTTCATTTTTAAAAATCTGGGAGCTTCCCTTCTTTACCTATATTCTAGAACAATCAAAGTCTAAGCCTTTAAAGTTATAAAAATCTCACCTGTGTGACCATCTAGATCTCAGGCTTTGTTGTGTATAGGGCCGGGGGAAGGGAGGGGAGATCAGACAGAAGAAGGGTTCTTTTCATTCCAATCTAATTTTTTCCATGATTGTAATTTTTAAAAAAAATTTCATAAGCAATGTATACTGTGTGATATAAAGGTTCTTTCTGGCTGCTAGAAGGCTTAGGATTATAAGTGCGACCCTTATGTTAAAAACATTTTTTTGCCTTTATTCATCCCATCTTGTCATCACTTGTTTTTCATTTTCTTTTGCTATCACTTTTTTTTTCCAAGATTTTATTTGTTTGTTTATTTGACACAGAGAGAGTGAGGGAGAGAAAGACAGAAAGCAAGCACAAGCAGAGGGAATGGCAAGCAGGGGAAAAGCAGGCTCTCTGCTGAGCAAGGAGCCCGGATGCGGGGCTCAAGCCCAGGACCCTGGGACCATGACCTGAGCTTAAGGCAGACACTTACTGACTGAGCCACCCAGGAGCTTTTTGCCATCACTCTTTTTTTTTTTTTTTTTTTAAAGATTTTATTTATTTATTTATTTATTCATTCATTCATTCTTTCATTCATTCATTCATTTGACAGAGAAAGATACAGCGAGAGAGGGAACACAAGCAAGGGGAGTGGAAGAGGGAGAGTCAGGTTTCCTGCTGGGCAGGGAGCCTGATGGCAGGGCTCGATCCCAGGACTCTGGGATCATGACCCCAGCCGTAGGCAGACGCTTAACGACTGAGCCACCCAGGTGCCCCTGCCATCACTTTTAAACCCCCTCTATTTCTATCACAAAACTTCTGTACTTTGCCTAAAATAGTGTTTGGAACAAGCTAAGTACAAATAACTTGATCACTGCTGTGTGAAACATTTTAAGATAGATTCTGATTAGTATTCCCACCTTTCATTAGTTCATACATATTTTTGTGCCATGCAGACTAGAAGTCATCATTCCTGGGGCTTTAGATTGGGGATATATCCCAGCATTACTGCAGGTAAAGTGAGGGGAGGAAATATGTAGGAAACTTACATTTATTGGACTCCTGTAACCCTAAGAATACGATTAGTCCTGTTTTACTTGTGAAGAAACAAACTGAGAGCACTGTGGAACTTACCCTAAGTCCCAAGGGCAGGAAGCAGCTGAGCTGGCATTAGAACCCAGGTCTGTAAGATTCCAAAGCCCACCCTTTCAATTAATACACTGCTGCCTCCTTCCTAACAGGGAGAAAACTGTTTCTTTTGTCAGAAACTTAACTTTTTCCTTCATGTTTTAAAAATACTTAATGCCACAGAATCAAAATTGCAGCACTTTTATATTATTATTAATATTTGGTATTTTACCAACAAAAACATGCTGAAATATATAAATTGGAATGTAAAATAGTCCTCTTCGCAGCCCTCTCACAAATCCATGCTCACATAACAACTCCAGACTCCTCTGATGTGTTTGTTTTACCTAGATGGGAGCAAACCAAACACAGCCTTCTATCGAGGGGCTCATCATGAAACGATGTTGCTTTCCTGTGTCAGCATTCCCAGGCCTACCATTTCCTTTTTTATATCTATACAGTATATCACCAAGTGGATGGATTGAGCTTTCTTTTTTCTATATAGTTCACTAACTGACTTAACATGTTCATAAAATAATCCAAGTACACTCATGCCTCAGGATGGTTATTACTTTGTTGTTCCCTAACTTCACTCAAATGATACCTCTGGGAGAAACTCCCGGATTCTCTCTGTAACACTGCCTCCTATAATTTTCTATCTCCTTACCCTTATAAGCACCTGATGTATTTTATTAATTTGTCTTGTCTCTCCCAATTAGAAACCGGAAGAAGTTGTGTGCTAGTTACTAGGCACTGAGGATACAACCCCCACCCTTCATTGTATCCTCAGTGCCCCAGAACGGGCACACAACCAGAAACCAATGGATACTTGTTCGATTAATCCCCCTTGACTTGAAATGACTTCTGTATCATATTCGGAGGTCCATATAAACTTGCTTTACTTCAGGACTTTCCCTGTACTGCCACCACTTCATCTATGTATCTTGTGGTAAAATGGTTTTAGTTGCTATAATTTTAACATACAATATGCCAAATTTTCCTTCTTTTTAAGAATTTTTCTGGTTATTTTAATGTTTATCTGGAGGGAGACTATCATTTGAAATCTGCATTAGGACTATAATGTTTATACAGCTTGAACTGTAATATTTAAAGAAGTTAAGGTTTCCAACCAAAAATGAGATATGCCATTCCCAATAGTTACATTAAATCTACTTTACAATTTTCAGTGAGACATTATAGTTTTCAATATCCCTGGAGTATATATGGTGGTGCTTTTGTTAAAGGCATCTTCTTCCTCATGTACATTTCTAACTGGTTATTACTGGTACATATTTTTAAGAAGCTATTGCTTTTAGTATGTATGTATTCGTATGTTATATTAGGATACTGTGTTCATAAGTTTACACACAATATACACAAGCACATATTTTCTCAACACTTGTCATTTTATTAGACTCTTTTACTTAAGGTGTTTCAGGTAATTTCCTTGCAGGCTGCCTGTATGCAATGCTCATATACAAATTATGACAATACTGCCTTCATCCTGCCACTCTTTATACCTCTTACTGGGTCACTTACCAGTTAACTAGTTAGTACTTCTAAAACACTCCTAAAATAATGATACTAGAAGACGCTTTCTATCATTCTTGTCTTACATCTTCTAGTATTTCACCACTAAATATTATTCTGGCTATTAGTCTACAATACATATTTTCACCATGTTAAAGAAATACACTTTTACACTTAGTTTGTATTCTAGCAAATGCTTATTCAACACCTACTAAGAAAAACATATTACCTTATTTCTATTAAAGTGGTGAATTATAATAATGGATGTCCTAAAACTGCAACATTTGTATATTCTTTGAATGACTCCTACTTGACTCAGCAAGTTGATTTTTAATGAAAAGCTAGATATGACTGGCTAATCTTTCCTTCAGAATTTTTGGATTAATATTCTATAGAAAATTTTCAGGATGTTTTTGTCAATTACTGATGTATATGTGTCATACTAACCTAAAGCTTCAGGAAGTCTTAATTCCTACATGATGTAGCGAATTAGTTAAAATTTAGCTACTAAGGTAGAACTGTCTAAATTCAAATCTCGATTTTGCTGCTTGCTAGTTATATGACCCTAGACAAATTCTTCACTTTCTAAGGTTCCATTTTCTTAATTATAAAAAGTAAATGGAAGGCTGTATGAAGCTTAACTGAGGCTAATTCAAGTGAAATTCTTAGAAAAATGCTTGCATCATGTATAAATAAAAGTTAGGATCATTAATAGAAGCCCTAGTATCCAAAGAATCAGGACCACTGCCTTAGTAAGTGAAAAAATGGGTAAGAGGGAATCATGAAAAAAAAAAAAAAAAAAAAAGAAAAAAAAAAAAGAAAGAAACACAGATACATAATTTAAATATTTTATTGTAACTGAAAAATTTAAAATATACATTCTCCAATTTTCTGACACAGGGCAAGGCCTCTCTTTGAACAGAGGATTTGTTGAATGGGACTCTGCATTAGCTTTCCTGAACAAACCACATTATCAAGGATTTAAAGCAATTTGAGTACTAAATTCTTCTAAATTTTTATGACTTACCTTTCTAACTTAAAGTAACTTGCCTCCCACCCAGTTAATCTGATAGCAACTTTGTTAAGTCTTTGCAAGCACCGCATCTGTGTATGTTTAAAGGACACACATATAATAATAAAAAGTTGGTATACAAAATTGGAAACAACCATCTCTTAGTCATTATACTTCAAAGGGGAGGATAAATACATAGTCTTACTAGAGAGTAGTAGTCTACCAGCTGCAACCATTCAGCGTGTCATGTTATCATGCTACTGTTACTTACAGAGGGACTGGAGAGCATCAATTAATCCAATAAGTCTGTTGAAGGGAAGGTTCATAGTATATTGGTATCTGTGCCTCATACCAATATCTTTCCTATAAGTTCTCATCCATATTTTGAGACACACACAAAACTTAGAAGTTGCAAATTGACATTATTAAATATGAAAGCCAAAGCTCTTTTTTAAAAAATAAAAGAATTACTTTAAAACATTACATGAAGAGAAAGGTGATTATGTATGTCCTTATGACTTAGGCACTACAATAGACTCCAAATAACGAAGACTGACACCTGTAGGTATATACACGTGTTTCCATGTATAAACATTCACATATAAACATGTATGCATATGTGTATATAAAACAGTTTGTCTTTACAGTATCCCCAAAACACTAATTCTTCCATCCTGTCATACTAAAAAAAAATTTATCTACCATTTATTCTCTCCTTCCTCATATTTATTTACTCTTTCTTCCTGGTCTTATTTTTTGGGCCCCCCACCCTTTCATTTAATTGCAGAAAGATTTAGGGACTTTGAGATCTTTAATTTTACTAGATCAAGTATCAAGAAGTACCCACATTCTAGTTTCTCCTCCATGTAGCAATCATTAGCCTTCAAGAAAACCATGCTGTTCTCCTAAAGACACAAACTTGAAAGACTTTAAACTTCCTATGAAGTATTACACACCCCCCAACAAATATTACAATCATGAGCTTACCTTATTAACTCTAGCTGTGCAAGTTCTTGATTTGCTTGAAATATAGGTTTTTTTGTGAAGAGTTCACCAAGGATACAGCTAGAGGAAAAAAATATGCATCATTATAAAATGATATGATTTTACTTTACTACCAAAAATTTCAAGTAAACTAAGCCAGTCAGCCTATCTTACCCACAGCTCCACACATCAATAGCAGGTGTGTATCTTTCTTCTCCCAACAGCAGTTCAGGTGGACGGTACCATAAAGTGATGACCTTGTTAGTATATGGCCGACTAAAAAACACAGAAAGCACTCTTTTGAGTTAATATCTGTTAATAAAAGAGATTCTCTTAAGAAATATTATTTTGGCTCATCAAAGCAATCCTACAATCCTAACTAAAACCAATTTCATCTGCCTACTAAATTCAGACATGCTATTACATCTGACATATGTGATCAAAAAATACATTTGAGAGCAACACGATTAACTGAAAATTTCCTTTTAAGGTCCCAACTGTTCAGTTCTGTTTTTCCTTTCCATAACTTTATTTTTTTTTTAAAGATTTTATTTATTTATTTGACAGAGAGAAATCACAAGTAGGCAGAGAGGCAGGCAGAGAGAGAAGAGGAAGCAGACTCCCTGCTGAGCAGAAAGCCCGATGTGGGGCTTGAACCCAGGACCTGGGATCATGACCTGAGTGGAAGGCAGCGGCTTAACCCACTGAGCCACCCAGGCGCCCCCCCTTTCCATAACTTTAAAGGGGATTAACTGACTTAAAGGAAGTTGATTGATTTTGACCAAATCTGGCAAATTACTAATGTGTGGCAAGATATAGTACAAATTGGAATCACCTAATAAAAATTTTCACTTGGGCATATTTTTGACAATATTTCACCGACTGCAACTCCACTTCAGTATGCACATACAAAGTACATAAATGTAGACTGTAGTCGTTGAGGTCTATTCTGCAAAGTACCACTGGTAATAGGTATGAGACTTTATCAAGATGATTTCTTTTGTCACCGCCTGAAAGAGAGGATAGACACATACTGCTACCTCTTTATTTGCCAGTGGGGCTTATCTGGTGGACCAAGTAGGCTGTAAGGAACGGAACTGAGATACTTCTGTAAAAGGCTTGCCTGCAGAGTCACTCATGCCAGGGATGAACACAATGCAGCTGTTTGAAAAGCCACTAGACTGTTGTGAGGAAGATTCATTGGCTGATCTTAAGCCAGCCACAAGAGGGGCAGGGGCCTGTTGGGGCTCTGTCCAGGGACAAAGGTGCTGCCAGGCACCACTGTTGCACCTTCCCTCTACTCTGATAGCACTGGTGGTGCACTCCCACCCTGCACTCTCCTATGGCCCCACTAAAGCTGGCAGGTGCACCCCAGTCCTGTATTCTCCCCCAGCTGCACTAAAGCTGTTGGTCACACACACTCCACAAAGGAGATGCTCCCTGATCACCTGGCTCTGGTGGCCAGGGGGACCTGCATTTCTGGGTCCCATGAGAAAGTAATAATCAAACAGTTCTTGGCAGGCTACCATGCCCAGGGCATTACACAGACTGAAATACACCCCTAGTCTTTCTGGGCAGAAGACCTACTTAGATGTCCTGGAGCTTCAGCCTAAGGGGCAGACTTCAGGTTTGCCACACATCTGAAGTCTGCAGAGGTGTACTCAGGGAAAGTAGGGCAGGAGACACCTTGCATTCTCTACTGACCTCATTACTGGTACCTCTCAGAAAGGAGCTTTTTACTCATCTTATGCTCTGACTTTTCCAACTGTAGTCCAAGGGATATCTCCAGATTAACCTGGTCTGCAGGCCAGAAGATTTACAATCATGGTCCCATATGACTATATATATTTGCATACATTAAAAGCTGCTGCCTGAGGTCTGGCTTCCAATCAGCCTGAATCTAGGTGCTGACTGAGAAGCCAGCCTTTGCAACACTGACGGGTCTTGGAACATCCTCCATAGTTGGTTCCTATCAAATATAAATCAGACTGCTTAGACAAACACAAAGGTTTGAGAAACAGATGAGCTAGAGCAAGGCTGAAAGATAAAGATCATCTCCTATACAAGCCCACTCCTTCAAGACTAGAAGAGATAGCTGTTTTCCCTAAACATAGAAATAACCACAATCAAGCAAAAAGAGGAAACAGAAAAAATATGTCCAAATGAAAGAAAAAGGTAAAACTTCAGAAGAAGAAAGAAAAAAATAAAACTAATGAAACAGAGATAACTAATTTACCTGATAGACTAAAAATGGTTATAAGGATGTTCACCAAACTTGGGGAAAAAAACAATTATCAATGAACAAAAATAGATAGAAAATGTAAGAAATTATCAAAGAGAAGTCATAAAGCTGAAGAAGACAGTAACTGATCTGGGCAGGGGGGAAGAAACTAGAGGGATTCAATAGCAGACTACATTAAGCAGGAGCAAAGCAGTGATAGAGCAGTGGGATTCAAACGAGCAGAGAAGCAAAAAGAAAGAAGAAATTAAACTGAAAATTGCTTAAGGAACCTATGGAACAACACCAAGCAGAATCACATCCATATTATATGGGTACCAGAGGAGAAGAGAGAGACAAGTGGACAGAAAAGTTATTTGAAGAAACAGTGGCTGCAAACTTCCCTAACGTGGAAAAACAAATATCCAGATCCAGGAAGCCCAAAAGAGCCTATAAAAATGAATTCCAAAAGATCTACACCAAGACACAGTATAAATAAAATGTCAAAAGTAAAAGATAAAGAGATAATCTAAAAAGCAGCAAGAGGAAAACAACTTTTACATACAAAGGACCTCCCCTCCCCCAGGTCTGCATAAGACTCTCAGCAGATTTTTCAGCAGGAACTTTGCACACCAGAAGAAAGTACACATTGTATTCAAAGTGCTGAGAGGAAAAAACTCCCAAACAAAAATACTCTACCCAGCAAGGTTATCATTCAGAATTAAAGGAGAGATAAAGTTTTCCAGACAAGAAAAAGCTAAATAATTTCATCATCTAATCTGGCTTTACAAGAAATGTTAAAGGGAATTCTTTAAGCTGAAAAGAAACTTTCTTTACTAATTAATAACTTTACTAATTAATAACAAGAAAACATGTAAGTATAAATCTCACTGGTAAAGACAGACTAATGGCAGTGGATTAAATCACATAAAGCTACTATTAAGGTTAAAAGACATAATTAGTAAAAAGAACTGTAATTACAATAATCAGTTAAGGGATATACAAAGGAAAAAGATGTAAAATGTGACATCAAAAACATAAAATGCCAGGATAAGTAAAAATGTAGAGTTCTAGAATGCATTCAAACTTAAGCTGCTATCAGGATGCCTGGTTGAGGGTCCAACTCTTGGTTTCAGCTCAGGTCAATGGAGTCCTGCACCAGGCTCCAAACTAAGCAAAGTCTGCTTGAGATTCTCTCTCCCTCTGTCCCTCCCTCTGCTCCAATGCATGCTCTCTCTAAAACAAGGATATCTTTAAAAACAAAAACAAAAACCTTAAATTGCCATCAACTTAAAATAGATTGCTATATATAGGCTGTTATGTGTGAGCTCATGATAACCACAAAGCAAACATCTGTAAGAGATGCACAAAGATAATAAAAAAAGAATGTAAGCATAACACTAAAGAAAACCACCAAACCACAAAGGAAGAGAGCAAGAAGGGAAGAAAGGAACTAAAACCCAGCCAGAAAACAATGAACAAAATGGTAATAAGTACAGATCTATTAATAATTACTTTAATAGAAACGGATTAAATTCTCCAACCAAAAGACAGAGAGTGGCTGAATAAATAAGACAAACGAACAAACAAACAAAAAAACAAGATCCTTCTATCTGCAACCTACAAGAGACTTGCTTCAGATCTAAGAATGCACACAGCCTGAAAGAGATAGAAAAAGACGGTTCATGCAAATGGAAACCAAAAGAAAGCAGGGGTAGCTTTACTTATATCAGACAAAATAGATTTTAAAACCAAGAGTGTAATAAGAGACTCTTATTAGTGGGAAGAGGGATGCCTGGGTGGCTCATTGGTTAAGCATCTGGCTATGACTCAGGTCAGGATTCCAGGGTCCTGGGATTGAGCCCTACATTGCACGCCTTGCTCAGTGGGAAGTCTGCTTCTCCCCGGCACCCCCATGCTCGCGTGCTCTATCTCAAATAAAATAAATAAAATCTTAAAAAAAAAAAAAGAGAGAGAGAGAGCGAGTGAGACAAAGAAGACCTTTATGATGATAAAGGGGTCAATCCAACAAAAGGCTATAACATTTCTTTACTTTTTTTTTAAAATTTTTTACTTATTTATTTATTTGATAGAGAGAGAGAGAGTGAGAGAGCATGAGAGAGAGAGAGCGAGCATGAGAGGAGGAAGGTCAGAGGGAGAAGCAGACCCTCTGCTCAGCCGGGAGTCTGATGGAGGACTCAATCTCAGGACTCCAGGATCATGACCTGAGCTGAATACAGTTGCTCAACCAAATGAGCCATCCAGGCGCCCAGATTTAACATTTCTAAATGCTTAAGCACTCAAGATAGGAGCACCTAGATAACGTAAATATTAACAGACCTAATAGGAGAAATGGACAGCAATACAATAATACAGGGGACTTAATACCCCACTTCCACCAATGAACAGATCATGTGGACAAAAAACAGCAATAAGGCAACATCAGCTTTAAGCAACCAATTAGATCATATGGTTGTATAAAGATATATACAGAATACTCCATCCAAAAGCAGCAGAATATTCATTCTTCTCAAGTGCATATGGACATTCTCCAAGATAAATTACGTTAGGCCACAAAACAAGTCTCAATATATTTGAGAAGCTGAAATCACATTAAGCATCTTTTTCAATCACAATGGTATGAAAGTAGAAGTGAATGGAAAAAAACTGGGAAATAAATCACAAATACACAGAGATTAAACAATATACTAAATACTAAACAACCAATGGGTCAATAAGGAAATCAAAGGAGAAATAAGTAAAAACCTCAAAACAAATGAAAATGGAAAATGCAACTTACCAAAATCTATGGGATGCAGCAAAAGCAGTTCTAACAGGGAAGTTCAAAGCGATAGAGGCCTACCTCAAAAAAACAAGATCTCAAATAAACAATCTAACTTTACACCTAACGGAACTAAAAAAAGAAGAACAAGCAAAACCCAAAGGTATTAGAAAGAAGGAAATAACAAAGAGCAGAAATAAATGAATCAGAGACTAGTAAAACAACAGAAAAGATCAATGACACCATGAGCTGGTTCAATGAAAAAAGAACAACAACAACAACAACAAAAAAAAACAAAAACAAAGGCAACAAACTTTTAACTAGACTCAAGGAAAAAAGAGAAAAGGGTCAAATAAAAATTCCTAGAAACATATAATCTTCCAAGACTGAATCATGAAGAAAAATAAAATCCGAACAGACCGATTACTAGTAAGGAAAATGAATGAGTAATCAAAAACCTCCCAACAAACAGGTCCAGGACCAGACAGACAGCTTCACTGATGAATTCTACCAAACATTTAAAGAAGATTTAATGCCTATCCTTCCCAAACTCTTCCAAAAATTGATGAGGAGAGAACACTTCCAAACTCATTTTATAAGGACAGCATTACCCTCATAACAAAACCAAAGACATCACAAAAAACAAAATTACGGTCCGGTATCCCTGATGAATACAGATACAAAAATCCCTGACAATGATGCTCACTCTATCCATTCTATTTGTCATAGTATTGAAAAATCCTAGCCAGAGCAATTAGTTAATAAAAAGAAATAAAAAGGCACTAAAACTGAAAAAGTAGTAGTAAAACTGTCACTATTTGTGGATGATATGATTTTATATATATATAGAAAACCTAAAGACTTCACCAAAATACTGTTAAAAGTAATAAATTCTGTAAAATTTCAGGATATGAAATCAACCATACACTAACAATAAAGTATGAGAAAGAGAAATTAAGAAGGCAATCCCATTTATAACTGCATCAAAAAAAAAACAAACCTAGAAGTTTAACCAAGAAGATTAAAGACCTATACACTGAAAACCATAAAGACACTGATGAAAGAAACCAAAGTCATAAATAAATGGAAAGATGTTCCATGCTCGTGGATTGGAAAAATTAATATCATTAAAATGTCTACACGACCCAGAGCAATCTATTGATTCAACGAAATTCCTATCAAAATCCCAATGGCATTTTTTTTATTATTATGTTCAGTTAGCCACTCTACATATACATTACTGGTTTTTGACCAAAGGCATTTTTCACAAAAATAATGCAAACTACCCCCAAATTTATACAGAACCCAAAAAACACTCCAAATAGCCATGGAGGCACCACACTCCCTAATTTCAAACAAATTTACAAAGCTACAGTAATCAAAACATTACAGTATTGGAATAAAAACAGACACATAGATCAATGGAACTGAATAGAGAGCCCAGATATACACCCATGAATAGACGGTCAAGTAATTTATGATAAAGGAGGCAAGAATATACACTGGGGAGGGGCGCCTGGGTGGCTCAGTGGGTTAAGTGTCTGCCTTCGGCTCAGGTCAGGATCCTAGGCTCCTGGGATTGAGTCCTGCATTGCGCGTCTTGCTTGCCAAAGAGCCTGCTTCTCCCTCGACCTGCTGCTCCCATTACTTGTGCTCTCTTTCTCTGACAAGTAAATAAATAAAATCTTTAAAAAATAATATATACTGGGGAAAGAACAATCTCTTAAATATCAACGGTACTGGGAAAACTGAATAGCCACATGCAAAAGAATAAAAGTGGACTACTATCTTACGTCATACACAAAATTTAAATTGAAATAGATTAGAGACTTGAATGTTAACACCTGAAACTATAAAACTTCTAAAAGAAAACACAGGCAACAAGCTCCCTGACATCAGGTGTTTGTTTGTTTGGATCTGATTCCATAAGCAAAGGCAACAAAGGCAAAAATAAGTTGGGACTACATCAAACTAAAAAGCTCTTGCACAGCAAAGGAAACCATCAACAGAAGAAAAGACAACCTACTGAATGGAAGAATATCTGCAAATCATTTATCTCCTAAGAGGTTAATATCCAAAATATATAAAGAACTCATACAACCAAACAGCAAAACAACCCCCCAAAATCTGATTAAATTATGGGCAAAGGATGCAAAGAAACATTTTTCCAAAGATGACACACACATGGCCAAAAGGCATATAAGATGCTCAACTTCACTATTCATGAGGGAAATGAAAACCACAATGGGATCACTTTACACCTGTAAGAACGGCTGTTATCAAAAGGACACGAAATAATAAGACTACCAAGCATGTAAAGAAGGAACCCTTGTGCACTGTTGGTGGGAATGTAAACTGCTATAGTCACTATGGAAAACAGTATGGAGGTTTCTTCAAAAATTAAAAATGGAAATCCCATATGACCCAGCAATCCTACTTCTGTGTATTTATTCAAAGAAAATGGAAACACTAATGGAAATACTAATCTGTACTTCCATGTTCACTGCAGCATTATTTATAATAGTCAAGATACGGGATAACCTAAGTGTCTATAGGTGGATGAATGGATAAAAAAGATGTGGTACACATAGCTGTCCCCCTTTACCCATAAGGGATACCATCTAAAACCCCCCATGGATGCCTAAAACCACAAATAGTACTGAACCCTATATATACTATGTTTTTTGCTAATCCATACATAACTATAATAAACCTTAATTTATCAATTAGATACAATAAGAGATTAGCAACAATAACAGAACATTTATAATACATACAGTAATGAAACTTGTGAATATGGTCTCTCTCTCCCTCAAATTATCTTATTGTACTGTACTCATCCTTCTTGTGATGATGTAAGATAATAAAATGCCTATGTGAGGAGATGAAGTGAGGTGAATGATGTGTAGGCACTGTGATGTAGCATTAGGCTACTATTGACCTTCTGATGATACATCAGAAGGATCATCTGCTTCTGGACTGGGGTTAATCGCAGTAATCTGAATCTGGGAAACACAAAACCCAGACAGGGAGATTACACATATACAATGGAATACTATTCAGCCATAAAAGACAATGAAATCTTGGTATTTATGACAACATGCATGGCCCAAAGAAGGTATTATACTAAGTGGATGGAAAAAGACAAATACCATATGATCTCATTTATATATGAAATCTAAAAATCAAACAAATAATAAAAAACTCATGGATATAAAGAACAGAAAGGTGGTTGCCAGGAGGAGGGAGAGCAAAGTGGATGAAGGGGGTTCAGGAGGCACAGACTCTTCATTGTGAAATGAACAGGTCATAGGGATGTGGTGTGAGAATGGTGATTACAGTCAATGGTACTGTAGTACATATTTAAAGGTTGCCAGGAGAGTGGATCTTGAAAGTTCTTGTCACAAGAATAAAAGAGAAATTTTTCTTTTGTAACTTTTTATAGTGACAAATGATGACTAGACTTATTGTGGTCATTTCACAGTGTATACAACTGCCAAATCATTACATTCTGAGATTAATGTTTTTTTTTTTTAAGATTTTATTTAAAAATCTTTATTATAGGGGTTCCTGGGGTGGCTCAGTCAGTTAAGCATCTGCCTTTGGCTCAGGTCATGATACTGGGGTCCTGAGATCCAACACCACATCCCGCTCCCTGCTGAGCAGGGAGCCTACTTCTCTCTTTCCTCCCTGCTCGTGTTCGCTCTCTTGCTATCTCTGTCTCTCCTTCAAATAAATAAATAAAATCTTTTAAAAATAAATAAAGATTTATTATTTTAATTTTTAAAATAAGATTTTACTTATTTGACAGAGAGACAAAGATCACAGGCAGGCAGAGTGCCAGGCAGAGGGAGAGAGAGAAGCAGGCTCTCTGCTGAGCAGGGAGCCTGACGTGGGGCTTGATTCCGGGACCCTGGGATTGTGACCCAGCAGAAGGCAATGCTTAACTGACTGAGCCACCCAGGCAACCCTAAAGATTTATTATCATTTATTTATCTGAGAGAGAGGCAGGTGGCAGAAGCAGAGCCCCAGAGCAGCACAGGCTCTGAGCTGAGTGTGGAGCCCAACGTGGGGCTCAGTCTGATGACTCTGAGATCATGACCATCAAAGGTCAGACGCTCAACCAACTGATCCACCCAGGTGCCCCACTAATATGGCGCTGTATGTCAATTATACCTTGATCAAAAAAAGTTCACCTGTTTATGCCTTAACTCCTTTCAAATTTGAAATCCCCTCCCTATTTTTCTCATTTAATCCTACACCTCCTTCAAGACATAGTGAAAGACCAATCTCTGTAAATTCTAATCTCTATTATCAACAGATTTAATTTCACGTTCTTATTTTTTAAATCATACTTAAGACTCTATTCTATTTTAGGTTTTCGATCTTTCCCAGAAGACAAAAAACCCAGGTGCCATTTTTTGATATGACCCCCATAGACAAAGCCCAGAACAACATACTTTAATGTATATGGCCTTTAGAGGTGTCCGGATGGCTCAGACGGTTAAGTGTCTGCCTTTGGCTCAGGTCATGATCTCTGGGGTTCTGGGACCGAGCCCCACATTAGGCTCCATGCTCAATGGGGAGTCTGCTTCTCCCTCTGCTCACGCTCTATCAGTCTCAAATGAATAAATAAAATCTTTTTAAAAAATATATGTGGCCTTTTTTTTTTTAAAGATTTTATTTATTTATTTGACAGAGAGAGAGATCACAAGTAGGCAGAGAGGCAGGCAGAGAGAGAGGAGGAAGCAGGCTCCCTGCTGAGCAGAGAGCCCGATGCGGGGGCTCGATTCCAGGACTCTGGGATCATGACCTGAGCCGAAGGCAGAGGCTTAACCACTGAGCCACCCAGGCGCCCCTATATGTGGCCTTTTAAGTTTAGTTGACATACATGCATTTGCTGGGTGGGAGAACAAAGTTTGTGAAAATTCTAATTACCAGTTTTCAAAAAACATTTCAAGGATCTGTAAGCATATGAAACCTATGGTCTTGTTAACTCAAGTGTAACTGAATATCTATGGTCTCAAGAAAATGTTTAAATTAATATAAATCCTTATGTAAACAGTGAATACTTTATCTTTTTGTTTGAGTGTTTTAATATATATATATATATATATATATATTTTTTTTTTAAAGATTTTATTTATTTATTTGACAGAGAGATCATAAGCAGGCAGAGAGGCAGGCAGAGAGAGAGGAGGAAGCAGGCTCCCTGCCGAGCAGAGAGCCTGATGCGGGACTCAATCCCAGGACTCCGAGATCATGACCTGAGCCGAAGGCAGCGGCTTAACCCACTGAGCCACCCAGGCGCCCCTTAAAATATATTTTTAAAAGTAAAAATATGTTGAATTATATAGAGAAATCATACAAATTAAAGTTATTAAATTTTATTGAAAAGAATATCTAAAATATTATTTTATAAACTATGTATTAAGTTCTAGCATTTAGAACATAGTTATCTTTAGCAGCTAAAATTAAGACTAGTTTAATTTTTTTAACTCTTCTATCAAATTCAGAAGTGAAAATATTTAGTGCATTATCGAAAACGATAGGGGCGCCTGCTAGCTCAGTCAGTTAAGTGGCTGCCTTCGGCTCAGGTCATGATCCCAATGTCCTGGGATCGAGCCCCACATCGGGCTCCCTGCTCAGTGGAGAGCCTGCTTCTCCCTTCTCCCTCTGCCTGCCCCTCTGCCTACTTATGCTCTATCTCTGTCAAATAAATAAATAAAATCTTTAAAGAAATGATTAAACACAAAACTAGATGAAATATACTTCTAAGTATATGGCGAAAGTATTTCATGTATACCAATTAATGGCTTTTTCAAGTTTTTCTAAATTCTTAGTTTCTGCCACAAGAACTAGGTAAAGTCAGAAAAAGCATTCAACTGTAAAATATGACATAGAAAGTTCAATTTCATTTATTCGTTTAAAGATTTATTTATTTATTTGACAGAGAGAGAGAGAGAGAGAGAGCACGCACACACAAGCAGGGGAAGCAGGAGGGAGAGGGGGAGGGAGAAGCAGGCTCTACATCCCCCACCCCCGGCCCCGCCCCGAGCCGGGAACCCACTGCGGGGTTCCATCCCAGGACTCCTAGGATTGTGACCTGAGCCAAAGGCAGACGTTTAACCAACTGAGCCACCCAGGCACACCAGAGGTTCAATTTTAAAACCCAAATATCTCAAAACTGTGGAGATGCTTTCATTTGTAAAATGAGTAAAATATTCAGACTGATACATACTTTCAATAAAACAAAGTACCATCACTGAATTTTCAATGTATTTTTCTTTACATCCAATGACGTATCAACAGAGATCAAAGACAGATCTCAAAACTCTGCCCTTAGATAATCCCAGGAATTCAAAAGATGGGTGGATCAGGGGATATGAGAAATAGTTACGGTCTTCCTTACCTTCACCCCCAACAAACAAAAGTACCACCATAAGGGTGTGTTCCCCAGGCTGGCAGATGGCTGAGCCTGCCATTTGGTCTAAACAGATAAAAGGCAAAAAGCAAATGCTCAGAGGAAGATCTTAGGCCCTTGAGGTACTTGGGACGTTCTGGATAATTAAAATACACAAACCAGAGCTGCTAATCTTAAAGAACCTTACAAGAAATAAAAAGAGAATTATATTAAAGGAAATACCAGAAGTGCTCTAAATGCTTCATTTTTTTCAACATATGTAATGGTCTATACTTCTTTTAGACTATAATATTTTTAAGAAAAACATGGGAGAGCATTCAGCTAACAAAATTTATCATATGCACAAATGCCATGTCTTCCCTCCGAATCTACTGCAGAAACACCTACCAAACCTACAAAAGAAATCTGGGGTCTGATTTTAACACCCATGCTTCAGAAGTCAAAAATCTTCTGTCATCTTTGATTCTCTTTGCTTCAAACCTCGCATCTGATGTATCAACAACTTCCATCATTTCTACATCCAAATAGATCCTAAATCCAACAATTTTCCACAATTTCAGAAAGTGTACGCCAAGCTTATCTTTTGGTCTGAGCCACCAGTATCTTTTCATTGTACTAGTTTCTCTGCCGTACCTATCCCTAGCCTGCCTTCTCCATTTTTTTTAAGGTGTTTTTTTTTTTTTTTTTAATTTAAAGCATAGAACAAGCTCATATTACTGTAACTACATAACATTTAAACTTTACCTCAGTGGGTAAGACCATATTCCCGAGTGTCTCATTTCCTATTTTTACACCGGGCAAATGTTTAGCCCTTAAACTTTCCCAGTCTATTCCCAAGCTCTGCAGCTGCTGAGCTCCTTCTACTTGCGATGTCCGTGGCCTGTGCCTTCATTAAGTTATCCCATTGTCATCACTCAGGTTGGTCCTAGCTCAATTTTACTTCATCAAAGGTCTGCACTAACCACCTTACCTAGAAGTCACCCACATGCCCGGAGTGTTCTTATAGTCACTATTTTATTTGCTTTGTGGCGCTTACGTATTTTGAATCCTTTATTGCACAGGTTCGCCGCCTACCTTCTTTCACCACCTTGTAAATGCGCTCAGAGGCCAATCAGTCCGTCACAGCTGTAGTTCTAATACTTAACCTGTAGGCCTGACCTCGGTTGGGGGTAGGCACAAGGTCATAAGCACTTACTGATATTTTTAATCAACTGACCTGCGCCATAAATGTTATAGAACACATTTTTCCCCTATCTTTTGATATTTTCCATGAAAAGTAACTCTGAAAGTTCTGTATTATAACACTGGTACAGAGAAACCAAAGTAATTTTTTTCCCAACTGAAATCCTCTTACAATCACTTTTCTGTTTTTACTACTCATGTAAATTTAGAAGTCCTGTAAGTACCCGTATCTAAACACATCCAAAAGGACATTTACCACTTTTTGCTACCCACTTGCTGCCTGTTTCCTGCTTCAGGAAACATCATCATCACTTCCGGCAGAGACTACTACCTGTCTCCCAAAATCTGTTCTTTTCTTCAATGGTAGCTGCAAACCTACACTATATTTCCATCCTCCCTGTAGCTGGGTGTGATCACATGACCAAGTTCTCACCAATGGAACGTGAATGTGGGTGGTAAGTGCCATTTCTAGGTCTGGCTCCTAACACCCCTACCTCCTTTTTTATAGTTTCTGGCTGACAAGAGGTGGTATACCTTGAAAGGCATATGAAGACGGCCGATCTTCCAACTTGGACCCCCGAATGACTGTATGAAGTCGATACCCCCTGATCTAATGATAATGAGATGGTTAAATACTCTCAATTGTCTACTGAGGTAAGCAACAACCACTCCTGATCCTTAAGTGAGAACCACATATAAATTTCATATTCTTTATGCCACTGAATTTTGAGGTTTTGTTTGTTGTAAAAGCTTAGCTTACCCTAACAAACTATGTAGTCAGTTGCTTAAGCAGAAATCTTACAGTAGGGGTACAAGCTGGGATGCGTTTAACAATACATATTCAACCATCAAGTTCTACCAATTTTATATCTTATGATCTAATTCATCTTTCTAACATCTATGCCCATTCCTGCCTAGGCTTACTGAAACAGCTTTCTAACGGACTGCCCTTGTTTCCATACTTACAAGGCCAATCCACTTTTCAAAATAAAGTCAAAGTGATAGCATAAAATGTCAGTACCTTATACCTTTCACACACACTGCTGCCTCCTAGAGCACACGCACACAAGGCCCAGAAAAATACCTGTTACTTGGTTCTTGCTTCAACCACAATGAGCATCAGTTCCCTTTGAAGGTTGAGCAAATGTTCATTTTCTACAGCTAGGAGAAAAAGCCAGGGAGACAGCACAGCCGACAGGAAAACTTTCAAGAAGACAGTGCTGCTATAATTATGTTTTAAATGTTTGAGATAGGCATTTTTTAAATAAACATTTTATTTTTTTTTTTTAAAGATTTTATTTATTTATGTGACAGAGAGAGATCACAAGCAGGCAGAGAAGCAGGCGGAGGCGGCGGGGCGGGGGGGCGGGGAGGTGCGGGGGAAGCAGGCTCCCCGCTGAGCAGAGACGATGCGGGGGCTCCATCCCAGGACCCTGGGATCACGACCTGAGCCGAAGGCAAGAGGCTTAAACCCACTGAGCCACTAGGCGCCCCTTAAATAAACATTTTAAATAAGCTTTTTAATAAACTAGTTTATAATAAACTTTTAGAAGTTAACATTGACAAAAGATACTGAAAATGATGGTTTTATTGTCAAGAAAAAAACACATGATTTATTCAAGAATTTTGCAAAACAGGTATCCTGCCTCACTTTCCACCTTAGTGTTAGATGAGAAGGAAGCAAACACTGAGAAAGCATACAGACAGAAAAAGACATTAATCATAAAAGCAAATTCCAAGGTAGATGGAGTTAGCAAATAAAGCCAATTTCAAATCACCTAATTCACTAATTTAAATGATTAACAAACAAGTATTAATGAAAATATTCTATGTTACGATCATGAAACTGTTTTTACAAACATAATGATGAAAATAAAAATAACTGAAACTATGTTCTGAAACTAGGTTGTTTGGGGCAACTGGGTGGCTCAGTCATTAAGCGTCTGCCTTCGGCTCAGGTCATGATCCCAGAATCCTGGGATAGGCTCTCTGCTCAGTGGGAAGCCTGCTTCTCCTTTCCCCACTCCTCCTGCCTGTATTCCCTTTCTCTCTGTCTCTCTCTTTCTGGGTCAAATAAAGAAACAAAATCTTGGAAAAATAAAAAAACAGTAAGTTTAAATCTCAAGAAAACGAAAGTACTGTTGTAATATGAAAACAGATCACCCAAAATTAGACAAATAAGTGAAAACCCAAAATCCCTAAAAACAAACCTGTCAAATTTGGTTACTAAGTTTAGCTACACATTATCAACATCCTAAAGATGGTCTTATTTAGATCACAAAAATGCAACTGATGTGACACCTCATATATGATACTTTATTTTTCTTTCATGGATTTTTAAAAAAAATTACATTCTTGATATCTCTGCCCAGTATTTCCATAAAAAGTGAATTTATAACTATGAAAAAAGAAACAGGAATGAAAAACAAAGAGGTTCTTAGATGGTACAGAATAAATACACTTTAAAGAAGACAACCTGAGTTCCTGGGTGGCTCAGTTGGTTGAGGGTCTGACTCTTGGTTTTGACTCAGGTTATGATCTCCAGGTCCTGGGACTGAGCCCCGCATCAGGCTCCCCAATCACTGGGGAGTCTGCTTGAGATTCTCTCTCTCCCTCTCCCCTTCCTCTTGCTTGTGCAGTCTAAAATAAGTCTTTTAAAAGAAAGAAAGCCTAGGCGCCTGGATGGCTCAGTGGGTTAGACCTCCACCTTTGGCTCAGGTCATGATCTCAGGGTCCTGGGATCAAGTTCCGCATCGGGCCCTCTGCTCAGTGGGGAGCCTGCTTCCCCCTCCACCCCACCCTGCCTCTCTGCCTACTTGTGATCTCTCTCTGTCAAATAAGTAAATAAAATCTAAAAAAAAGCCAAAAAATGGAAAATAAACCACCCCATTTACTCCCATAATTAAGTTAAATTCCCAAGTAATAAATTCCATAACCTGGCAAAACAGACACACATGCAATCCCTCTGGCATTAAATTTAAAAAAACCAAACAGTAATTCCAATAAGCTATTATTCTTAGTAAAAACTAAACTCTGTAAGGATCCAGAAATACTGGTATCAACAGTAAATATTCTGAATTTTAATTTCTACTGAATATCTTCACAATTTTTTAGAAGAAAGCAGACCCATCTCTTTTCTGCTAGGGGGAAAAAAACCCCAACACTCTGAAAACAACAAAAAGAATACTCCCTTTGTTTTGTTATGTTAAAACTTCTACCTTAATATGGTCAACAAGGTATTAAAATGTAAGTCATCAGGCTTGTATGTAATAAAACTTCCATGTGAAATCTCAGGTTATTTAAAATATCTGATGCTATCAAAATACTTCTCAGTTACATCTTTCTCATTTGGTACTTAAGGAGCTTTACAGGAGATTCAGAAATGGAAATATCATACAACTTGCTGGAAAACTAAATGAGTATCCTTCAATGGGCAAAAATAAAATATATTATTTGAAGGCCAAGAAAATAGAGACAATAAAATTCAGCAACTGTTTGTTTTGACAACTGTAAAAACCTGCCATCAGCCTAATGGTACCTCCAAAGCAGACTCTAGATGCCCCTAGAATTCAGCACTTAGAAGATACTTTTACAAGTGGGAAATTTAAAAAGAACATACTTTTAGGAAATCAAGGTTAGATCCAGAGTCTTACCGAAGCAGCACTCCAGTATAATGAAAATAAAAGGCTTTCTGTCAAAAGATTTTACCTCTACCACTAATTAGATGATCTTGAAAATATACTGAAATTTTGTAAATTTCATTATAGTTTCATTATATTTAAAGTGTACATAAGAATGATATCTACACCACCTGTTTCAGAAAAACTGCTGCTTTTGCTTAAAATAATTCTTGTGAAAGGGGACTATATATAATAAACTACCATGCACAAATGCTAGTTAAGTTTGTTCCTTTTTTATAAACAACAAGTATTTATGAAACTCTGAGCTCGGTACTGTACTTAGCACCAAAAGATGGCTGGCAGAAAGAGTCAACCACCAACACGGTTGGAGCTGTTTAAAACCTTAATTAAGAGTCTGGTGGTAATAGAAATTATAATAATACACTTTAAGTACTATGTAAATTAATGAAAAATGTATTCGGGACACATAAAGGAAGACGTGCCCAACGCTGACTACAGGAATCAGGGTAAATTTTTCCGGAGTGGTAGTGACTAAACTGAAGCAAAAAACCAAATTTGTCAGATTGAGATAATGCAGAGTCTAACTCCATATAAAAGTTAAGAACTTATGCAGATTCAGAGAGGCATTTAACTTGTTTAGGGAATAACAAATAATTCAAGGGTTGCTTGGTGGGGGGGGAGGAGGGAGCAGCAGGCAGGGGACAGTAGGAAGAATGACGTAAGAAAATAATGTTAGGGAAAAAGACCAGAAGCACAAAAACCAATGTAATTCTATTTACAGTGGTCTACAGGAGACATATCTATATGTGAGAGTGACTGGGTATCTTCAACTAAAAGAGGAAATAACGGAAAAGGAGCAGACTTGTTTCTGGGGAATGTGAAGACAGGCTATGTAACAAGATGTTTAACTTACAGTACCTACACCACCTGGGTGGAGCTGTCCAGTAAATACATAGGTTTAGAGATCAAAAGAAAGATGAAGTCTTGAAGTTGAGATTCGTAAATCTTCAGCATTAATGGAATGGATCAAATTTCCCCTACGTGAAGAGGGGGCACACCATACCCTAGAGAGTTAAATTGCCTTTCCCATTTTATATGCTCAAAAATGTAAGCTATTCCATTAGGGCCAAAGGAAGTACAATTTAATCTTGATCTTATGATTAGGTCAGCAATCTAAATGAGATTTCTATTCCTAAAGCTTGTTTAGTCACATTAGTCACATTATTTACTATTATTATTTTTTTTTTTTTAGATTTTATTTATTTATTTGACAGAGAGAAATCACAAGTAAGCAGAGAGGCAGGCAGAGAGAGAGGAGGAAGCAGGCTCCCCGCTGAGCAGAAAGCCCGACGCGGGGCTCGATCCCAGGACCTGGGATCATGACCTGAGCCGAAGGCAGCGGCTCAACCCACTGAGCCACCCAGGCGCCCCACATTATTTACTATTATTAATATGTTATTAATGACCTTATTACTATGGTTCTAATAACTGGCCCAGAAGATCCTCTGAATTATCTACAGTCCCCAAGGCTCCCCACACTAACTGATATCAGGAGGGTCCTCCAGATCAGAATGACCTTCTCTTGGATCAGAACTGATCAAGCAATTACTGTGAATGTGTTTTGAACTTTAGGGTAAAAAACATAAACATTTAAAATATGGTCCCTGTTTTTAAATCGACTAGAATTCTAGCTTGAGTGTAAAGACAAGAACACAAGTAATAAGTCCTGGATATAATTTCATCTAGTCCTTGGATAAGGTAATACTTTCTCCCTCTTCCACTCATACCTATATATAGCCTTCCTATATATAGGAAAAGTTTAGTTTTGCTTTTAATGGCAATTTTATGAAAAGCCACTAGGTGGTGATATTGCCTTAAAAATGTTCAAGAAACTTATTTTGATCTCAGTAACTTGTAGAACTGCAAGAGATGTTTTCTAATACCCTTTAAATAAAGATTTTAGAGATTTTAAATCCTTCATCTTATAGTTGAGAATGATAAGATAGCGATTAAGTGACTTGCCAAAGATTCCACAACTGCTTAAATAAAGGGCAATGACAGGACTAGAGCCAAAGTCTCCCTGATTGAGCCCTAAGGGTGTTATGTTCCTTTCATTAAAAAATGAGCTAAGTTCTAATTTATTCTCTAGAAAATGAAATTATCTTCAGTTTATGTGGAAAGCACGTATATACTCATATGGGATGGTCACATAAAGAGAAAAAGATCCTGTAATTTGGAAAAGCACTGGAGCAATGACTTGGTAAAATAAAAACTCAGAAATGGGTTATATATTACTGTGGCTAAAAGTTTCAGGAAAAGTTGATTTTAAAATAGCTACTGAAAAAAAATGAACAGGTATAAAGAAATGGGCAAACACCTCTGCTCTCCAGTTCTGTATTTTCCAAGGCCAGATGGGATAGTGTATAAATACTGATAAACAAAATAAGAAAATGATTATTAAAGTTTAAAGAAATAATTTTCCCCCTAATTTTAACCCAGTGGCTCTCTTTTCTTCCACTTAGCATACATGACAGAGGAGATCCACATGGGTCGCACCACCCCCGATCCTGAATTCCTAAGTATGGACTATCACACTCCATCCAGTTCTCAAGTTCAAAAAAATATCTGAAATCAAATAAGTGAGGATGTAGTTAAGCTATTACAGTAGTTAGCTGAAATGTGTTCTGCTTGGGAACAAACAAAAAACACTGCAATAATTTCTTGAACACTTCAGTTACTCTATCTGTAATAGCTAATTACATAGAAAATACTTCAAAGTGACTTAACATTTGGATGGGTGTTATTACGATAAAGGCTTATTACCCTTCTTCCTGCTTATAAGGACAAAGAAATATGAATGAAAAGTCATTTGTCACGTTTATTTCAAGAAATATCTAGAAAAGTTGGGACAATATTAAATCTGCTAAAGGCAGTATGGCAAAAATTGGTATGTTATTAAGATTTACTAGAACAATGCATGTATTTTTAAAGTCATTCCTTTAAAATTAAGCCTACTTCTCTAATTTTAAAGAATTATTCAAATCAAAAATCAAAAAGAAAAGTTTTAAGGGAATATATATAAGCCCCTAAAAGACAGGATATTTGCTTACAAAACAAAATAATACACCCAAATTTTTAGCTTACGAATTTGGGTAAGCAGGAAAATTTAGTATATATTACCTGAAGATGCAAATTTTAAATTTTCTACTTTAGTAAGCTCAAAATTCCTGTTTTAATTCAGGAGAGCAATGGGGATCATGGCTCAATGAACATATCACACCCTTGGCACTCCACTGAAACTCAACATTCCATTTTTTAAAAAGGTAAAGTAAACAGGGAAATGGGAGTCTAATACATAAAATTTGACTTTACAGTCAGTTATCCTGGAATGTATCTAATATCTGAATAAATATCAGCAAAAAAGGAATCTATAAGATGAAAACAGTAATTTAGCTCTTCTCCATCTCCACTGAAACCTATCGTGAAAACAAGAAGGGATTTACATTCAAGAATGACAAAACATATACCTGTATTAAGGATGATCTAAACTACAGTGAAATCTCAATTAACCAGCTACGCAAATAGAATCCTTAATTAAGCAAAATTCCCCCCACCCCAAAGAACAGTCATTGAAATTTGGTTATTCAAATATACAAATACACATCAAGAGAAGTTTTCAATTAAGTGCATATTTGACCAGTCTGTTTTTTCCTTCAATTTCTACCAAGAAGTATTATTATATAAGATGGAAAACAAAACAAAAAACAACCTGATAGCTGGAAACTTGAAATTACACACTCTTGATTCTGTCAACAAATATTTTCTGATCTTTAAATTCACTCAACCCTTCCTAGGTCTCAGTTTTCTCAAATACAAAATGAGGGTTACAGCTTTTGTGCTTTAAAACAGTTTTTTTTAAATTAATATATAACGTATTATCTGTTTCAGGGGTACAGGTCTGTGAATCATCAGTCTTACACAATTCACAGCGCTCACTATAGCACATACCCTCCCCAATGTCCATCACGAAGCCACCTAAAGAGTGTTAAACTTAAACAAGCAAACAAACAAAAAACCCACAATGGTTTCTTTAAAAAAAGTATTAATTAAAAGTGTAGCAAGTAAAACAAATAAAAGTGGAAAACTCTGGCTAAAGGAAGTATAGGGGACTGGAACCCTGTCCAAAACAACTGTCTACACCACAGTTTTCTGAAGGGTTTAATGAATTCTAATGGATCTTAAACACACCATTTAAAAACCTCTCAACACTAAATAATGAAAATAATTTTCAGAATGAGATGATGACACGGCAAGATTCAAAAATAAACAAATTTTCACTGTAAAAAATTCAAACATGAATATTTTACCAACTAACCAGAAACTGGCCAACATTCAGTGAAAGTAAACACCTACTTCTAAGAATTCCAATTAACTGATGCATCACTGCATTAAATTATGGTTACACTGAAGAAACTACAGAATTGACAAACATAAAGTACTTCAGAATATGTAAGTGAAAATAAAGAAACAGTACTGTTTGACAGGAAAGAAATGGGCCACACTAGAGATATATTAAACCCAATCAGGTCTGCAATATATTTACATAAAATCCATTATATATCACAGAAGTATTTTATTTTGAAATTCCATATCAGTTCTTTTGTTTTTTAAAGATTTTATTTTTAACTAGCCTCTATATCCAACGTGGGGCTCGAACTTACAACTCCAAGACCAAGAGCTGCATGCTCTACGGACCGAGCCAGCCAAGTAACCCCGTATTAGTTCTAATAAGGGAAGTCATATTTCACCACCACTATGTCCAAAGGAGCCAAAGGAATATACATCCTAACTGCAGCCACAGAAGCTCCATAAAGGAGAGTTATGCAATGGAAATTCTTCGCAATAGTTTGTCTAAGTAAAAGGCTCTAATGAGATTAAAACAAATATAACTGTAGATAAAAGTATAGTTTTAAAAAAACAGAAGTCCATAATAATAACTAAAAGTGTGTACATTTAAACATGCATTAAAAAAAGCATATATTAAGATTTTTCACCAAACACAAAAATCATAAACATCTTAATATCTGAGTCTACATTAGAAATTTAAGTATGAGTTTTTTAGAAAGAAATTATATTTACCTCTAAATGCCAAAAACCAATTATTTTCAAATTGAGATAAATGCATGAAATTGCAATTAAAATAGTCAATCCAATATGGTACAAAATTATATTATTTCACATATTTAACAACGAAAAGTAAATTTCCCTTTTCTTAAAAAAAATAAAGTATTAATAAGGTATTCTTAAAACTGGTCTCTATTGTCTTTAATAGTCACTTGAAAGTACTCTTACCTTTCTTCTGAGCTATATAATCGAGCAAGTCCAAAATCTGCAAGTTTTATTTGCCCTCTGGTAGAAGACAAAATGAACAAAAAGCATTAGTCTACTCTGAAATCAGACATATTTGTATCCATTCATTGATATCTAATTGTACACATTCATATTCTATTCCTAAAACTAATAAAAAATATGTAAACTTTAACTTTGATCACACAGCAGTACCCTAAGTCCTAAAAGAAAAGGCAAATAGATAAACTCACAACAAAGTAAAAAAGTAGTACTTCTCCTTTGGTGATTTCAGCTACTATTATTCTATCTAGAACCACCACCACCACCACTATTTTTATTGTACTAGTATTAACAGTATTTTAGTACTACCTAGTTCCTATTTAGAAAAGTATATGACAAGGAAAATAAACGGAGATAATTTCTGCTTAGTAATTAGACATATTACTTGTTCAATTCAAATCAATAATGCATAAGACTAAACCACATTATTTTAAATCTATGTTTAGTTTTCCAGTTCTTAGAGGGACTAGGTACATAAAATCCTTTCGCACACTGAAGTCGAACTAGGCATGCCTCACTTAAACTAACAAGTAACACCAACTATAACAGAATTACCAGAGCTCAGGTTATGTTGTCAGTAAAATGTTTTTAACATACACTTTAAACATCCATTTATGCAGGGGCACCTGGGTGGCTCAGTCGATTAAGTGTCCAACTCTTGATTTTGGCTCAGGTCATGATCTCAGGGTCATGAGATTGAGCCCCCTGTCCGGCTCTATACTGGGTGTGGAGACTGCTTAAGATTCTCTCTCACTCCCTCTGTCCCCCCACCCTCCACTTGCACTTTCTTTTTGGGGAAAAAAAAAAAAAAAATCAACTTATGCATATGTGTGTGTATACACACGTCAGAAAAGCTCTTTTTAAAACTGTGAAACTGGTGTAAAAACAATTTCTAAATAAAAAATTCTTAGATCTATTCTTAACCTAAAGCTGAAATCACATTATTAATTACTAGAATATCCATTCACATTATTTGGAAGAATAGCAAATGATAAATTCAATTAAGTATTATTTTATGTACATTAAAAACTATCATTGGAAATTAATTAAAGTATATTTAACACAAGTCCAGATATACCTCAAGCAGTAATATTGATTATATTGAAACAGTTTGAGCAATAAAATAAATTTAAGTCTTTTTAACAGAATCAAGGCATATATTATACAACACTGATTTTAAACACATATATCAAACTCACATCATACCTATTATTTAGAAGAATATTTGAACATTTAATATCTCTATGCAAAAAGTTCTTCTTATGACAATAATCCAGACCTTCCATGAGCTGTCTCATGAATGACTTTATGTGATTTTCATTAAAATGAACCAAGCCTGATTCCAGTAGTCCCATCAGATCATGGTCCATATATTCAAACACCAGATAAAATGCACCTAAGAAAAAGAATAATTAATTCACTAAAGTTTTTATTCTTATAACTTTTCTATAGGTTCAAAATTTTTAAAAATTAAATGCTGTGGAGAAAATTATTCCTTGAAAAGAAGTCCTACTTTGTCACTTCAATAACATTCATCTTTCTCTCTGAATTTAATATCAATAAATGCATTTCAAGGAAACATCTAACTCAGTTTTCTTCTTTTGAAGAAGAAAACTGTTAAAATATCAAATCAACTCTACAATGCATAGTTTCTGGGTGGTGATTAATGTAAAATAAATTATTAACTGTTTTATATATTGAACAAACTGTCTCTCAGCAGAAGTTGAGTAAAATCAGTGTAGTTCATCAAAGAAAATTTTTAAAGTGTAAAAACAATTGTGTTTAATTAAAAAAAAAAAAAAAAAAAAAAAAAACTCTGGGCCCAGTTGGGACTTTAGATGATTTCTATTAAGCCTTCAAAACACATATAACTTCATTCTGTTTATACAGCTCCAGAGCATTTGAAAGCACACAAACTGCAACTGTATTTTATAAGACCAGCTTAATCTTGCTACCCAAACCTAAAATTGCACATAGTACATACACAACAATCGAGATTCAAAAATCCTAACTGAAGCTCATACAAACTGAAACCAAAGCTGTATCTAAAAATATTCCAATCAGACTAAGTTTAATTTATCAATTCAAGAATGGAAAAACTAACAAAATTCAACATAGCTATCAAAGAAAAAAGCTATTTATAGGCCAAAAAAAGTCATCTGAAGAAAGCTAACAATCAGTTCCTAATTAAAAACAAACATCTCACTCACAGTAAACTTAGAATGATTCTTAAAAGTTGGGGATCAAGAAGTATACTTGTGATGAGCACTGGGTGTTATATACAAGTGTTCAATCACTAAATTCCACACCTGAAACTAACACTTGAAACACTTGTATGTTAACTAACTGTAATTTAAAAATTGTTTTTTAAGTTTATATTGGTACCTCTCTCAAATCAACAACCAAGTCTTATTGAACAGTAAAATGCCAGTAAAACATGACAAAAACATTCATTACTAGTAACTGCTCTAAAAGTTTAGTAAGCAAAATTATTGTTAGTAAATAAAATTAAAGACAACGTATAAACACTGAAATAGAGAAAAATATAATTATTGATAAAGATGACTATTTTCCTTGAAATCCAACAGAATAAAGAGAGTACCTGGGTTAAAGAAAATCATATATAAAAAGCAAAAAACTTCATCTATGCAATTAACAACTCATTAGAAAATAAAATTTAAATGAACTCCACAAAAGGAAAAAAAATTACTACAAAGGATTAGGAATAAACTTTAACAAGAACTATACAAATTCATTAAATTCAGAACTGTAAAATTCTATATTTTAAAACAATTTCAATAAGAAAATCAAGGATTTGCTTCTATTTTCTTTTGCTGAGAGGATACTTCACAAAATAATTCTAAAGTTCACCTTAAACAAGAACCAAAGTACCAGCTAAAATGTTTCTGAAAATTAACCTACCAGAGATTAATATAATCTGTAGGGACAAATATGAAAGTATAACACGATATATACCAGAAAACAGAGCCTAAATATACATCTAATAATTATGAAAGCAACCATCAGTGAAAATAAAGAGGCAAACTGGTAATGGGACGAATGTGTGACACCTTAGGAAGATGGGGAGTTATAACAAAGACAAAACAAAACCCCATTAAAAACCAAGAAATTTTACTAAATAAAAATTTAGAATAAAACATATATAAGTAAACAATATGGAAGAGAGGGAAAGGTAAATGATAAACCAGAGAAACACATTTGCTACAAAATGGGTTAATATCCTTAATATAAGACAAAGTCTTAAAAATCAGTACAAAAGAAGATCAATCCCACAAGAGAAAATGAGAAATAAAATGAACTGTCAACGTGCAAATGATATTTTTGTACAAAATACATGAAAACCTGTTTAATCCCACTATTAACCAAAATATACAAAGTAATATAATACTTTTAACTAAAGGGAAAAGATTTCAAAAAGAAAGACAATAAATACACAGTAGTAACAAATACTGTGAGGTAAACAGATAATGTTATAGAGTGCTAGTAAATCAGAAGATTTATAAAATTAGGCAATATACATGAAAGCTTTAAAAATTACATATCCTTTTACAGAGCAAGTACATTAATAGATATTTAGCATAAGGAAATAAAGATTGCAAAGATTTAGCTATAAGCATGTTCACTAAAAGCAATGCAGAATTAAATATTTAAAAGCAAAACAATAAGCAAACAAAAAACAAAAAACCTGGTTATTATGGTACATCTACACCATACCATGCACTTTGAAAATCACTGTAGAGGTATAATGTTAATATGGAAATGTGTTATTGATATTGAGTTAAAGTAAGTAGATTATAAAATAATAGTTACTTGATAGATCTATCTTTGATGGCATTAAATAACGAGAAAGTATTTAGAGTCTACACAGAGCAACAAAGCCACACCAGCTATTGAATACTTCAAATGTGGTCAGACCAATGTTCTGGAAGTGTGACGTACACACTAGATTTCAAAGACTTCCTAAAAAAAAAGAATATAAAATACCTCAATAACTGTTGTATTGATTATACTGATCTACTAGATATACTGGATTAAGTAAAAATACCTGAATTAGCAACTGATTTTTTAAAATGCGGCTAAGAGATTATTTTAAAATAAAACAGAATGGCTTGCATTCTATTTCTATTAGAACTGCATTAGAGGTATAAGAACTGATATAGGAGAGCTAAAATTCTCTCTCTATGCAGATAACATGATCTTTTGTTCCCCAAAAAAGATATAAATATTCAATGAAAAAATTATTAAAAACAGTATCACAATTTAGAAAAACAGCAGAAAATATACCGTAGTCATTAACATAACTACCAATTAAAAGACAAAAAGGAAGACACCATTTCTAGTAAGAGATTTTTTAACTTAGAAATGTACCAAATCCTTCAAAGATAAACTAAGAAGACAGAAAACTTTACACAAAAAAATGCATAAATTCTTAGGAAGGCTCAACCTGATAAAAGATGTCAAAAATTTCCCCTAAATAATTTATAAATTAAACACAAGCCCAATTTCTACTTATTTATTTAAGGTTTTATCTATTTATTCAAAAAAAAAAAAAAAAAAAAAAGGAGAGAGAGAGAAACTCTAGCAGGGAGAGGGGCAGAGAAAGGGAGAGCGAGCGAATCTCAAGCAGACTCTGCGCTGAGTGCAGAGCCCCAAGCAGGGCTTGCTCAATCTCACGACCCCAAGATCATGACTTGAGCTGAAACCAAGAGTCAGATACTTAACTAACAAAGCCCCCCAGGTGCCCCCACAGCTCAATTTTTAAAAATACAGTTTTTTTTCCCTAAAATTAAACATGAAGTCGATGTAATAACCACATAGAAAAATAAAGAAAGAAGAAGAGCAATGAAAACACCTAAAAGAGAAAAGGGGATCTAGGCATGAGGCTCTACCAGATATTAAGGTCTATAACTAAGAAGTGTAATATTGCTAAGTGAACATGAAATGAGACAAATCCAGAAATATGTCCAAGCATGTATAGAACTTTAATATAAAGACGGCATATCAAGTCAATGGGACGAAAGATGGACTTGTTAACTAGCAATATTTGAGGAACTGAATAGGCAGAAACAGATAAAACTGATCTGTTTCTCACAACATATACCAGCATAAAAAAGCACATGAACCAGTGCTAAATATTAAAAAATAAAGTCATGAAAACATTTTTTAAAAAACATGAATTTGGGGGCACCTGGGTGGCTCAGTGGGTTAGACCTCTGCCTTCAGCTCAGGTCATGATCTCAGGATCCTGGGATCGAGTTCCACATTGGGCTCCCTGCTCAGCAGGGAGCCTGCTTCCCGTCCCCCCGCCTGCCTCTCTACCTACTTGTGATCCCTCAGTCATATAAATAAATAAAATCTTAAAAAAAGAAAAACACACACACACACACATGAATTTCTTCATAGCCCCAGAGCAAGGAAAACTTTCCTAACTATGAATCAAATCAAGCAAAAATAAGAGGAAAACACTTCAATAATGTGACTAGGTAAAAATAAAAATCTAATGGGGCGCGCCTGAGTGGCTCAGTGGGTTAAGCCTCTGCCTTCGGCTCAGGTCACTATCTCAGGGTCCTGGGATGGAGCCCCGCATCAGGCTGTCTGTTCAGCGGGGAGCCTGCTTCCTCCCCTCTCTCTGCCTGCCTCTCTGCCCACTTGTGATCTCGGTCTGTCAAATAAGTAAATAAAATCTTATAAAAAAAAATCTAATGCATGGCTAAAAACACTACAAATTTAGCAGACTAAAGCAAACTGGCAAATATTCATTTGAAACTTATATTCCAGATAACTTAATAATATCCATCATAAAAAGTCCCTGTAAGTTGGAAAGAAGAAGATTAACAACCTTACAGAAAAGTGGGCAAAAGAAGATAGAAAACTCATGGGATGGTGGGGGGAGGGGAGCAGGAAAGGACAGTAAACTGCCATCAAATCAATGGAAAGATGCTTAACCTTACGCATAAAAAATTTATTTTTCAAACTGAAACTTCACCACAATAACAAACTGACAATAATCCGAAAGAATGATACAAGACTCTACTGCAGAAGCTGTGAGAAACCCTCATACACTGCGAGGAATTTGGCAATGTGAAGTTTAACCTCATTTAGCATTTCCCTTTGACTTAAGCCCAATTCTAGGAACCTGTCCCAAAATTCACTGACAAAAATACAAAATGATGCAGGCACAGAGCTATTCAATGCACCATTCTTTTTTTTTAATTTTTTTTATTTTTAAAGATTTTTATTTATTTATTTATTTGACAGAGAGAGAGATCACAAGTAGACAGAGAGGCAGGCAGAGAGAGAGAGAGAGAGTGAGAGAGGGAAGCAGGCTCCCTGCCGAGCAGAGAGCCCGATGTGGGACTCGATCCCAGGACCCCGAGATCATGACCTGAGCTGAAGGCAGCGGCCCAACCCACTGAGCCACCCAGGCTCCCTCTTTTTTTTTTTTTTTTAAAGATTTTATTTATTTATTTGAGAGAGTGAGAGAGCGACAGCACCAGCAGGGAGAGGGGGATAAGCAGACTCCCCACTGAGCAGGGAGCCCGAACAGAGCTGAATCCCAGGACCCTGGGATTTCGACCCCAGCTGAAGGCAGACGCTTAACCAGCTGAGCCACCCAGGCGCCCCCAGCATTACTTCTAGTAATAACATACTGAAAACAATGCAAATGTCTATCAGTAGGAGACTGACTGAATACACGGGCACATCCTCACAGTGGAGTACTGTACAGCCATAAAAAGGGATGACGACAATCTCTACTGAAACAGGGAGTAATCTTCAGGATACACAATACAGCATTTATTATTATGCTGCTTTTATATACAGAGGGGAGGGTGAATATATAGGAAAGGAACTAAAATGATGAACTGAAACTTTTCAAAAATAAAACCCAGTTGCCCATAGGTAAGGGAGAGAACAAAAACAAGAGAAATGAAGTGGGACTATTCTGCATGTGGCCTATTATAAAGTTTTGAGTTTGGAATCATGTAATATTTTACATGATTAATATATATCATTAAATCAAAAGGGTAAAAAAATAAATGCCTAAAAATTGGAAACAGATGAACCTAAATGTGTATCAAACTGGCTGCACATGGTCTATATCATAGTATTTTGACTAACCATCCCCAGGGGGGTATATTCTAAGTATAAAAAGAAACACTAAGAAATCTAGAACTTTATTCGGTAGTCTTTTTAGTAATTAATATTAATATTGTTATCTTAAAATTATCTTATGTATATTGTAGGTCTACATTAATATCTTGGAATCAAGATTTTTAGTATAAAATAAAGACAAGTTTAAGATAAAAAAAACAGAAACCCTGTTCTTTTAAATTAAAATAATCTATGGTAGGGGTGGCTGTTTGGCTCAGTCAATAGAGCGTGCGACTCTGGATCTCAGGGTCATGAGTCCAAGCCCATGTTGTATGTGGAGCCTACTTAAAATAAAAAGTAAGTAAGAGTTTCTCTTAAAAAAAAAAAAAAAATCTATAGTAGCAGGCCACTAAGATGGCCCCAATGCTTCTTATCTCCCAGTATCTATGCCCTCACACAGTGATTTAAGGACAGTCTGTGTGACCAACAAAGTATTGCAGAAGTGATGTCACTGGGTACCAAGGCAAGGTCACATAAATATTGCAGGCTCCATTTTACTTTCTTGGATTAATATGCCCTGGGAAAAGCCAGCCACCAGGCTGTCAAGATAGTCAAACAACTCTGCTGAAAGGCCCATGTGAGGAACTGAGACATCCCACCAGTAATGGAACTACAACCTGCCAGCCATGTGAGGAAGTTGATTCTCCAACTCAGTCAAGCCTTCTTGTGACTACAGCCCTGATCAACGTCTCATGGCAAACTCATGAGAGAACTTGAGCCAAACAAAACTGCCCAGTCAAGATGCTCCCAAATCCCTGCCCACAGAAACCACAAGAGATAATGGCTTCCAGCATCATCTCTGAAGTATAACTGCCAAACAACTGGATTGTATCTAAAGAAGCTTCTAGCTCTAATTACTGCTCATAGGAAATATGCGAGTTAGAACAAGCTAAAAACACTAAAAGGAAGCATTTAGCCAAATCCAAAATGTGGCCTATGCCTCAATGAATAAGTGGAATGAAACGTCAAAAAAGCAAGAGAAGATACTACAGATTCTAGGAGACCTAAAATGATAAGCAACCACATATAATAAAGATCTTGTTTGCATCCATATTCAAACAAAGCTCCTATAAAAAATATAGGATAACTGGGTAAATGTAAACATTGACTGTTAGATAATATTATAAAACTGTCTATTTTGTTAGGTATAATGCCTCTTTCTCTTTTAACATAAACATAATTTCATTATTATAGACAGCTGATTATCAAGTATTTATGTTCACAATATGATGCCTGGGAATTACTTAAAAATAGTCAAGAAAATAAAAACAAGTAGGGAGAGATAAAACAAGACTAATAAAATGTGGTAACAGTAAAATGTGAGAAATGGTGATACTGGGGTTCAGGATCACATTTTCTTTATTTTAAGCATGTTTGAGTACTTCAATAATACTGTTTCATTTTTATTTTTTTTTAAAGATTTTATTTATTTACAGACAGAGGTCACAAGTAGGCAGAGAGGCAGGCAGAGAGAGAGGAAGCAGGCTCCCCACTGAAAGACAGCCTGATGCAGGGCTCCATCCCAGGACCCTGAGATCGTGACCTGAGCTGAAGGCAGAGGCTTTAACCCACTGAGCCACTCAGGTGCCCCAATAATATTGTTCTAAATGTCCAAAACAAAAATGAATAAAAATTTTAACAGGCTTTCAAATTATCCTGAATTAATCGATATATTGTCCCCATATTTTAACTTTGGTTTTATTTTTATCAAAGTTTATATTTATATAGTTTTAGGCAATGTTTCAAAGTCAATATTTCCAATTATTTCAAATGTTTCAAACTGTGTCATGTAATCAATTTAGTAGGTCACAACCCACATTTTAATTTTTATTTATATTTAAAGATTTTATTTTTTATTTTTTAAGATTTTATTTATTTGACAGAGAGAGAGAGGTCACAAGTAGGCAGAGAGGCAGGCAGAGAGAGGGGGAAGTAGGCTCCCTGCTGAGCAGAGAGCCCGATGTGGGCCTCTATCCCAGGACCCTGAGATCATGACCTAAGCCAAAAGCAGAGGCTTAACCCAAAGAGCCACCCAGGCACCCTAAAGATTTTATTTTTAAGTAGTTTGTACATATGACATGGGGCCCAAACCCACAATCCCAAGATCAAGAGTTGCACGATCTACTGACTGAGCCAGCCAGGCATCTCACAACCTGCCTTTTTTTTTTTTTTTAAAGATTTTATTTATTTATTTATTTGACAGAGAGAGAGAGAGCGAGAGCGAGAGAGAGGGAACACAATCAGGAAGAGAATGGGAGGGAGACGCAGGCTTCCCGCTAAGCAGGGAGCCCAATGCGGGGCTTGACCCCAGGACCCCAGGATCAAGACCTGAGCCGAAGGCAGATGCTTAATGCCTGAACCACCCAGGTGTCCCAACAACCTGCGTTTTTTAAAAAGCTCATTCTATTGCATATTATTTTTCCTTATATTATATTTAAACAATAAAATCATATGTTGGGGCACCTGGGTGGCTCAGTGGGTTAAAGCCTCTGCCTTCGGCTCAGATCATGATCCCAGGGTCCTGGGATCAAGCCTCGCATCGGGCTCTCTGCTCAGTGGGGAGCCTGCTTCCTCCTCTCTCTCTGACTGCCTCTCTGCCTACTTGTGATCTCTCTCTGTCCAATAAATAAATAAAATTTAAAAAATAATAATAAAATAAAATCATATGTTATAGTATTTTTATAATACAGCATGCCAAGTAAACTTTTATTTTAGTAGGAACTTATATACATACATAGAATTAGAAAAATGTCCAATATCAAAATTCTAAGAGCAGTTTATCTCTGTGTGAGCAGATGGGTGGTTTTTACTTTCCTGTTATGCTGCCATTTTCTGACTTTTCTACGAGGAACACAAACAGTGATTTTTAAATATATTAACAACTACATCTAATATGCAGTTTGATAAGGAAAAAATAAACAACCGAACTGAAAGAAATGGCAATGTCATAAAGAATGCACATAGGAAATCAAAATGATAAACATATGTAAGATGCTCCATACCTCACTAGTAATCAGGAAAGTACAGTTTCACCTATCAGACTGACAACATCCAGGGATTTCCGGATGAAACTCATACACCACAACTTTTTGGCAAAATAATCTGATCACCTATTAATTAAAAATACAAATGTCTGTTGACTTAGCTATCCCACATTTGGGGATAAACCAAAGGAAATAATAACACCAGTATGCATGTATACATGTATAAGACTATTTCTAGCACTACTGTTTGTAATGGAAAAAACAATGGGAAAAATTGAACGCTCATGAAGAAATGGGTTGAATAAATCTGTATATCCAGAGTGTGACACGTTATACAGCTATGTGAAAAAATTTTATCACCTAGAGATATGCTGTATTCTTTAGTAAGAAAAGTAAAATACAGGACACCTGGGTGGCTTATTCGTTACATGTCTGCCTTTGGTTCAGGTCATGATCCCAGAGTCCTGGGATTGAGTCCCACCACTGGGTTCTGCTCAGCGGGGAGTGTGCTTCTCTCTCTCTCTCTCTCTCTCTAGCTCTCACTCTCTCACAAATAAATAAAATCTTAAAAAAAAAAAGGAAGGAAGGAAGGAAGGAAGGAAGGAAGGAAGAAAGAAAGAAAGAAAGAAAGAAAGAAAGAAAGAGAAAAGTAAAATACAGAGTAAAAAAAAAAAAAAATTAGCGGGGGCGCCTGGGGTGGCTCATTTGGTTAAGTCTCTGCCTTTGGCTCGGGTCATGATCCCAGTGTCCTGGATCGAGTCCCACATCGGGTTCCTTGTCCAGCAGGGAGCCTGCTTCTCTCTCTGCCGCTGCCTGCCTGTGCTCACTCGCTCTCTGACAAATAAATAAATAAAATCTTTAAAAAATAAAATAAAATAAAATCAGTAACCTAAGGCACCCACACCTCAAGAAAAAGGGCAAATTAAAGTCAAAGTAAGCAGGAGAGAAATAATAAAAATTAGAAGCTAATTCTTTGAAACGGTCAAATAAAATTAGTAAACCTCTAGCCAGGTTAATTAGGGGAAAAAAAACAGAGAAGGTGCAAATTAATATTAAAAATGAAAGAGAAGACATCACTATTTCTCTGAAAAACATTTAAAGGATAGTAGAGCAACAAATGATCAACTCTATGCCCACAAATTCAATAATGTAGATGAAATGGACCAGTATCTTAAAAGACACAATATACCAAAAGTCACACAAGGAAAAACAATCTAAATAGGCCTATACCTTTTTTTTTTAAAGATTTTATTTTTAAGTAATCTCTACACCAAATGTGGGGCTTGAACCCACAACCCTAAGATCAAGGGTTGCACACTCGGGGTGCTTGAGTGGCTTTTGTTAAACATCAGCCTTTGGCTCAGATCATGATCCCAGGGTCCTGGGATCAAGTCCCAAGTCAGGTCCTTGCTCAGTGGGGAGCGTGTTTTCTCCCTCTCCCTTTGCTCCCCCTTCCCCCAACTCCTGATCACTCACTCACTCACTCTGCTTGCTGTCTCTTACTCTCAAATAAATAAATAAAATCTTAAAAAAAAAAAAGTTGCATGCTCTACCAGCGAAGTCAGCCAGGCACCCTTAAATAGGCCTATATTTATTAAAGACCTTCCAAGACCAAAAGCACCAGGCCCAGATGGGTTTACTGAATTTTACTAACAATTTAAGAAAGAAATATCAATTCTCTACAATCTCTTCCAGAAAATACAGATGGACAGATTGCTTCCTAACTCATTTTACAAAGCCAGCTTCACTTCAATACCAAAACCAAAGTCATCACAGGAAAGAAAAACCACAGACCAGTTATCTCTCATGAACATAGACATAAAAATCTCACAAGGGCACCTGGGTAGCGGCTCAGTTGGTTGAGTGTCTGCCTTCAGCTCAGGTCATGATCCCACAGTCCTGGGATCAAGTCCCTTGGGCTCCCTGCTCTGTGAGGAGTCTACTTCTCTCACTGCCCCCACCCCAAAATCATTCTCCCGATCTCTCTCAGAGAAATTAAGTTAAAAAAAAAAAAAAAAATCCTCACCAAATTTAAGCAAATCGAATCCAACAATATGTGAAAAAATATATACACCATGACCATGTGGAATTTAGTTCAGATATGCAAGCCGGGTTCATCATTCAAAAATCAATCACTGTAACCATGACATCAAAGCTAACAAAAAAAAATTAATATGATCATAGCAAGAGAGGCAGGAATAACATCTGACCAAATTCAGCACTCATCCTTGATTTAAAAGAACCAAAACTCAACAAACCAAAAATAGAGAACTTCTATGAAAGAGTATCTATAAAACCTAGAGCTACCAACATAGTTAATGGTGAGAGATCTCCCACCAAGAAAGAACAAGCCAAGAATAGCCCCTTATCACTTTTATTTGCTGTCGTACTGTAAGACCTAGCTAATGCAGTGAGACAAGAGAAGGAAATAAAAGGTATACACTATTAGAAAGGAAAAAATAAAATGTCTTTGCTCACAAATTACATGACCGTATACGCAGAAAATCCCAAAGAGTCACCAAAAAAAGTCCTGGAACTAATAAGCAATTATAACAAGGTTGCAAGATATAAAAGTGATGTACAAGGTTAGCGCCTTTCCTATATACCAGCTATGAACGGAGATTTTCAATTAAAAACATTATACAATTCACATTAGGAACAAAAATAATTAAATACTTAAGTTATAAATCTAATAAAATATGTACATGATCTACATAAGAAAAACTATAAACCTCAATGTAAGACACAAAAATCTAAATCAATAGAGATATTCCATGTACATGCACGGAAGACACAAGATTGTCAAGATGTCATTTCTTCACAGTCACATCTATGCATTTATCACAATCCCAATTAAATCCTAGCAGGTTGTTTTATGAATACTGACAAAGTAATTCTACAGTTCATAGGGAGAGGCATTTCTGATAAAGGACTGCTATACAACGTGTACAAAAAAGTCATTAAACTCAACAATAAAAAACAGACCAATTAAAAAATGGGCAAAAAATGTGAACAGATACTTCATCAAGAAAAAGGAAAAAACCCAAAAAAAGAAAAAAGAAAAAGAAAACCCCCACACACAGATGGCACATAAGCATATGAAAAGATTCTCAACATCATATCTCATTAAAGAATGGTAAACTGAAACAACAATGGGTTCCATACATACCTATTACAAAGGCCAAAATCCAAAACACTGACAACACCAAATGCTTGTGAGGATACGGAACAACAAAACTCTCATTCATTTCTTGTGGAAACACAAAATCATGCAGCTAACTTCTGAAGAGAGTTTGAGGAGGAGCTAAAATAGCAGCGGAGTAGGAGGACCCTAGGCTGGTCTTGTCGGTGAAACACAAAGAGGTAATGATCAAGTCATCCTAAGTACCCCAGAAATACGCCTAAAGACTGACAGAACAAACTCTACAACTAAACGGAGAAAAGAAGCCTCGTCGAAGGGGGCAGGAAGGGCAGAGGTGTGGTTTGGGGGACAAAGGGATCATGACTGTTGTGGAGGAAGGAGACCCTTGGTTGAGGAAATGAGAGAAAGAGAGAGACATACAGAGACAGAGCAAGCAAGAGAGTCAGAGGAGCACAGAGGGGAACCTACAGGGAAAACATTTCCCCAAAGTCATTTGCTGGGAAAAAGAGGGGGTGAGTTTTGTTGAGTTCTTTCAGCCAGCGGGGCTTCAAGCCTAGAGCCCTGAGGGTGCTGTCCGGCTCCTAGAGAGAAGGCAGGCAAACACCCCGGAGGCAGAGGGCATGGGAAAAGCCATCTGAAGAGAGATTTGCCCTTCCTGGAGGAGCTGGAGAGGTAGTATTCCTGGAGAGCCCTCAGTGGACACACAGAAGAGGGCTGGCGCCATTTCTCTCCCCTCCCTTCAGCAGAAACACAGATGCACCAGCCGGAGACGGCACTGAGACAACAGAGGCTACCTCACTTGCTTCCAACAAACCCCACTTCCCTGCACTCTGGTGAGACTGTCTTTCCAGGTGAAGCTCACCTCAGCCCCAGCACAGACCCAGAAGACCAGCACAGACCCCTGCCCCCAGCATATCCCTGAAGGCTGGAATCTGAGAAGTCAGCAGGCTCGACTGGGATAGAACCCACAGGGCAACTGCGCTGCTCCTGGTCAGGAGGAAGGCCAGCAAGCCAGGGACATATGGCCTGGAAAGAGCAACCTGGAAGAGCCCTGGGACACATGAGGGGGAGATGATTTGTTCTTCTCAGAGAACCTTCCTCAGAAGCCGACTGCTCTCCAGGGACAATGGGGGTGGCCAGTGCCATTTTCCTCCATGACCACAGAGTCACCTGAGGTGGTAAGCAGCACAGCAAGAACGTGAGCCGCTTAACTTGCTGATGCCAAGTCCCACACTCTGGCGCTCTGGCCCTGCTGTCCTTCTCCGTCAAGCTTGCCTCAGTCCCAGAGTAGCAGGCCCCCTGCCCAGAAGAGCAGCACAAGCACCCGCACATACAGCATCCCAACTAGAGAGTTCTGCAGGGCTGCAATTCTAGCCAAGTAGCGTCAGGTCCCATTTCACAAGCAGAGCAGAGCACACCTAGTGCAAACTTGCCACATTCCAGCCAGAGACCAAACACTGTCCAGAGCCGGCCAGGAGAGCCTCTGCCGATGACCAGCCTAAAGCCTAGAGCAGCCAAACCCCAGCAGCAGAGTGCATGCGGCGCACGCACAGACACCTGCTCAAGTGCCAGACACCAGGCACTGCGTACCCTCTGCTTCATAAAGCCATTGCTCTCCAAAGTGGGGAAACAAATGAACTTTTCTTGCACCCAGAAGGCAGAGACTCAGACAAAATGCCAAGACAGAAGAATTCATCCCAAATTAAAGAACGAGAGAAAGCCATGGCCAGAGATCTAAGGGAGACAGTAACACACCTAATGGAGAACTTAAAGCAACAATCCTAAGGATACTTGCTGGGATGAAGAAAAGAACTTCAGGGAAGCCCTTACCACAGAGGTAAGAGTTTTAAAAAAAAATCAGTCAGAAATGAAAAATGCAGTAACTGAGACAGTAAACGCTTGATGCAATGAACATGAGAATGGAAGGAACAGATCTCTCCACAGACACGTGGCAGGCCAGAAAGGAGTGGCATGATCTATTCAACGTCCTGAACGGGAAGAAAATTCTGATCACAAATGGTAAGATTTCATTTTTTTGATGGCTGAGGAATACTCCATAATCTGTATATCCATACACACACACACAATATGCACACCACATCTTCTTAGCCATTCGTCTGTCGATGGATATTTGGGCTCTTTCCATAGTTCAGCTATTGGGGACGATGCTGCTCTGAACACTGGGGTGCACGTGCCCCTTCTAATCTCTGTGTATCCTTTGGGTAAATAAATACCTAGCGGTGCAGCTGCTGGCTCATCGGGTAGCTCAGTTTTTCACTTTGGGAGGAAACTCCATGCTGTTTTCTGGACAAATGTGGATATTAAGAAACAAAAGAGAGGATCATAGGGGAGTGGAGGGAAAAATAAAACAAGATGAAATCAGAGATGAAGACAAACCATAAGAGAATTTCCACTATAGGAAAGAAACAAGGGTTGCTGGAGGGAAATGGGTGGGAGATGAGATAACTGAGCGATGGAAATCAAGGAGGGCACTCGATATGATGAGCACTGGGTGCTATACCCAACTGATGAATCACTGAACTCCACCTATGAAACTAATAATATATGTTAATTCACTGAATTAAAAAAAAAAAAAGAATGGAAAAAAATCTGCATCCAAGAAGACTCTATCTAGGAAGGACACCATTCAGAATCGGAGGAGAGATCAAGAGTTTCCCAGACAAACAAGCACTAACAGAGTTTGTGACTACTAAACCAGATTGTAATTATTAGTGTCAAGTGGTGTTCCTGTGAGATGTCATTTCCCAGGCTTTTTTGGGTGGTAATTATTTCACAGGATGACATCATTTTTTTGTTTTGTAGAATCTATTTAGTTTTCTGTTACCTAATGAATTTTCTTCTCTCTCTTGAAAAAAAAAAAAAAAAGACAGTTTGAAAGTTTTTCACAAAACCAAATATACTCTTACTACATGATCCAGCAATCGTTGGATTAATACCAATCCTTGGTATTTAATCAAAGAAACTGAAAACTTGGATTCAAACAGAAACATGCATGTGAATGTTTACAGCAGCTTTACTCCTAATTATTCAAAACTTGGAAACAACCAGTATGTCCTTCAGCAGATGAATGGAAAAATAAATGTAGTACAACCATACAATGGAATTTTAATTATCATTAAAAAGGAAGTGAGGTGTGAAACTATGAAAAATACATGGAGCAAACTTAAATGTAGACTACTAAGTGAAAGCAGACAATCTGAAAAGGCTACATACCATATGTTTCCAATTATAATGATGTTCTGGAAAAGGTAAAACTATGGAGACAGTAAAAAAAAATTAGTATTTGCCAGAGTTTCAAAAGGTGGCTATGAACAGGTGGAACACAAGGGTAAATTTTTAAGACACCGAGAGTATTCTGTGCATGGGGATGTTAGATTCTCTGTGCCTGCGAAATTTTCTGTGCCTCTTTGTCTCTCTTTCTCTGTGTCTCTAACAGTCTCTCTCAGACTACCAAAACTTGAATTCCCTGTATCCCTGCTTCACTGACTCTCTCTCGATTTATACATTTAAATATACTTTTCTATTATTTCTATTTCCATTTTTTTAAATGTTTTATTTTTATTTATTTGACAGAGAGAGATCACAAGTAGGCAGAGAGGCAAACAGAGAGAGAGAGAGAGAGAGAGGAGGAGGCAGGCTCCCTACTGAGCAGAGAGCCCGATGCGGGACTCGATCCCAGAACCCTGAGATCATGACCTGAGTGGAAGGCAGAGGCTTAACCTGCTGAGCCACCCAGGCACCCCTCTATTTCCATTTTTAAGCACAAAGCGTCTTGAAGGATATGTAACATGCTATCAACCCTGGATTGGGAAGTAGCAAGAAAAAAAAAGGGAAATTTTTTCTTTATATATATTTATATTATTTCAATGATTAGGATAAAATCATTTTTACTTTTATGCTTATTACAGAACTTTATTTTCAAAAAAATATTTAAAAAATAGGGCTGCCTGGGTGGCTCAGCCGTTGAGCGTCTGCCTCCGGCTTGGGTCATGATCTCAGGGTCCTGGGATCGAGCCCCACATCGGGCTCCCTGCTCCACGGGAGGCCCGCTTCTCCCTCTTCACTCCCCCCGCTTATGTTCCCTCTTTTGCTGTGTGTCTCTCTCTCTGTCAAATAAATAAATAAAATCTTTAAAAAAATAAAGAATTTATAGTTACAAGACCTTGAATACAAGAGATTTTAAATTCAGTAAAAGCTAATCACAATAAGCTCTACACTCAAAGGCAAAGCAATAAAATGCAATAAGAAGAACAAATAAATTGGGGGGACTAAATTATACTTTCCTTGCACTTCTGATCCCTTTCACTGAATAGATAGTTGAGTCATTGCTGTTCATAGTAATTAGATTAAATCCTTAAATGTCTGCCACAACAGATCTGGAATAACCCTCTATAAGAAGTCAAGAATCTGAGGCCTGAGGCCTGGGAATCACAACTTGACCTGAATTATAATTGGCAGAAACCCTCTGATCAATCCCAGAACAACCCTGTGCTACTAGGGCATTCTAAGACCACAGGCTATTTTAAGATGGACCTCCCTAATCCATACCTACAAGCCAATGCACACTGACCTGAACAAAAAAGACAATTTATCAATCTTCTAAACATTCTTTGTTTCAGGTACAGAATGAAACAGAGCTCACAAAGTCAGATGGCAGAAGTCTAAGTTCCCTATCTACCCCTCAGGGCTAGCTCTACACGCAGAACCTAGACTGTCATTAAGGTGATGGTTGTAGCAACAGCTCCTTCTTGCTCTCAGGCAAGAGGACCCCACTCTATGCATGAAATCTCAGGACTAAGTCTCAATCTCATGGACAGGAAAACCTTACTGTAACTGGCCAGTGACGTGCCCCTAAGGAGCTGGGAGTGGAGTTAGCTCTACAGCTACATGAATAGGTAAAAGGTGGAGCCTCAAAAACAAAAAGCCCACGGCTGTTACAGGAAATTAGGCATTAAGAAGTAGGGTAAACTGGTGGTAGGAGACACCAAAACATGTCAAATACAGTATCAACCCCAAAGTAAAGCCAATATCAAGCTATATCCTAGAACTATGTTGTCCATTCAAAGGCCTCAGTCACGAGTGCCTATGGTGCAACTGAAACATGGCTAGACTCAATGAGACGAGATGTACCATGGATTTTGAAGATGGTACAAAAACATGTAAAATATTTCAGTAAATTTTAAATACTCATTACATGTTGAAATGATAGTACTTGAGGAAATTTTATTTTTATTTATTTTTATAGATAATATATTTCAGATTTTAAATAAAATACTTATAAAATATTAATATATTATGTAATATATTAATATTATTTAATTTTTATTTTATTTTATTTTAGAGAGAATGTGTATGGGAGAGGAGGAGAGGATCTTTTTTTTAAGAAGATTTATCTAGGGGCGCCTCGGTGGCTCAGTGTGTTAAAGCCTCTGCCTTCGGCTCAGGTCATGATTCCAGGGTCCTAGGATCGAGCCCCGCATCGGGCTCTCTGCATAGCAGCGAGCCTGCTTCCTCCTCTCTCTCCTCCGCCTGCCTCTCTGCCTACTTGTGATCTGTCAAATAAATAAATAAAATCTTAAAAAAAAAAAGATTTATCTATCTATTTATTTAATTTATTTATAAGAGAGTGAGAGTATCTACAAGTGGGTGAAGGGTGAAGGAGTTGGGGGTGGAGAGAGAGAGAGAGACAGAGGCAGATACTGACTCCTCGCTGAGAGTAGAGCCTGACAGTAGGCTGGATCCCATGACCCTGAGATCATCACCTGAGCTAAAATCAAGAGTTCAGGCTTAACCGACTGAGCCACCAAGGCACATGCACCTTGGGGTGTTTTAGATAAAGTATTATTTTAAATAACTGGTGGGGCACTTCGGGGTCTGGAGATCCAGCCCACGCCCCACTCCCTACTGGACATGGAGCCTGCTTAAGATTCTCTCCCTCTCCCTCTGTTCCTCCCCTGCCCAGCTCATTACGCTCTCGCTCTCTCTCTCTCTCTCAAAAAATCACATCTAGCACAATTTATAAAAATGTTTAAAAATTCTTACACAGTAAGATTATTCCTAATAGGGAAAACTATTCAAGAAAGAATGTGAAAGACCAATCTACTTTCAATTATCCATTCTAGAAATCATCTACATTAACTTAGATTCTACCTGTTCAAGGCTAATAAATCAGTAATGCCTAGAAGTAAACAAAAGGAACAGAAATAGTAAATATGAATGAGAAACTACAAGTTTCCATTTGTAAATCATAATTTATTTTTTAGTTACATATTTTATGTAAGCTCTTTATATGATCTCAATCATTTTATAATTTTACCTGAGACATTTTTCAATAAAACAGTCAACAGAAGTTTATTGTTTAGAAGTACAAAGATGAAAAAAAAAAAGAAGTACAAAGATGACTAAGAGTTGCTGACATCAAGAGCCTAATAAGGTAGCACTGCAGACATTAAGTAAATAAAGTAACACTACAATACTTCAATTGCTAGGCCTAAAATGCAGCTGGTATCCTGATTAGGGAATCAAGAAGAAACATTTTAAGTTGGGCTTAAAATTAGGGCTAGGAGCAAGCAGGGTGATGGGTACAGGAGGCACGCTCAGTTTGAGAAATGCTTGAGAAATGTCAATACGGAGATATCAACTGAATATCCTGTAACTATCTGGAGCTCAGGTGTAGAAATATTTTTACAAGGTAATTGCACAGAGTCAGTGATAGTAACAACCTTAGCCAACAAGAGTATCTGGGAATAAGAGAGAAGACCACCAAGGACATAACCCCGAGGAACACCAACATTTAAGGATAAGGCAAAGAAAGGGCCAACAATTAAGACTATGAAGCCACAAAGAAAAGCAAATCTGACTAGAATTTTTCATACAAGCCAAGAAGACACTCAAGAAGCAAATCAACGTAATAAATGTTGCCCACATAAAGAAAAAAATGAAAAATTACCACTGGCTGGCAAGAGATCTTTAGTGACCTTATCTTAATAAAGTGGTAGAAAAATTCAGACCCACTTTGTGAATGAAAAAGGAAGTACAGACAGCAATTGCTGATTACTCTTTCCAAAAGTGTGGCAACAAAGAAAAGGAACAAGACAGAGTAATGGAGTCATAGTAGACTCCTATCAGAAAAAGATTTTTTGTTTTGTTCAAGATAGAAGAGATCTAAGTTTAGTGCTAAAAGAAAGGAGCCGAAGAGGGAAATGGATGAAATGCAGAAGAAATAACAGGTAACCAAGATGCTAGGAACGTGAAGGAATCAGCTTTTCTATGAAGACTTGAAGAAGGAGCTAAGGGTTATCTAAGGAGCCTTGAAGTCCTAGTAATATAAACCAAAACCTAGGGAGGAAGAAAACCCTTACACTTCAGTGATTTTTCTCAAGCAAGTTTAGTATCAAAAAAGTGATCAAGGGGCGCCTGGGTGGCTTCAGTGGGTTACACCTCATGATCTCAGGGTCCTAGAATTGAGCCGCACATCGGGCTCTCTGCTCAGCAGGGAGCCTGCTTTCCCCCTCTCTCTGCCTGCCTTTCTACCTACTTGTAATCACTCTCCCTGTCAAATAAATAAAATCTTTTTAAAAGAAAAGTGATTGGGGCGCCTGGGTGGCTCAGTGAGTTAAAGCCTCTGCCTTCGGCTCAGGTCATGATCCCAGGGTCCTGGGATCGAGCCCCACATCGGGCTCTCTGCTCTGCAGGGACCCTGCTTCCTCCTCTCTCTCTCTCTCTGCCTGCCTCTCTGCCTACTTGTGATCTCTGTCTGTCAAATAAATAAATAAAATCTTTAAAAAAAATAAAGTGATTAAGGTTGAAGGTTAGGGCAGACAGGTAGGACAGAAGGACAAATATCAAGAGGTAGGAGTTGACTGGCAAAAGTCATTAATTATGACTCCAAGTATCTTTACTTTCTGAAAATGTACAATCAAAAATAAAGTATAAGTTGTATAACATCAGAAATAATCGGGGAAGAAAAGTTTATGGAGATGATTTAACAGTTCTGACTATAAAACTAAGGACTGCAAGAAGTGCATTGTTTTCTTTCTTTTTTAAAAGATTTAATTTATTTATTTGACAGAGAGATAGAGAGCACAAATAGGCAGAGCAGCAGACAGAGAGAAAGGGAGAAGCAGGCTCTCCGCTGAGCAGGGAGCCCGATTCAGGGCTCAATCCCAGGACGCTGGGATCATGACCTGAGCCACAAAGGCAGCCGTTTAACTAACACGCACCCAGGCATCCAAAGTGCATTTATCTGGATTTGGCCCGAAGCTTCCAACTCTGAAAACCTGAGAGCTCCTGGCTCATCACCTGAGGTTCTCCATTCCTCATTTCAAGCCTCCAAGGCCACTACCAGTGACAGTGAGCTGGGTTAGGAAACACGCACCCACCATGTGAAAGTAACAGAACCAGAAAGAGGAGAAATCCATTTAATGCCACAACTGGGAATGGGAGGAAACAGGTGTGTACCTGGCCTCAATATCTGTATTCCTAATAACTTTCCCCACAGGTATACTGTGATACAACACAGTTAGATTTTCCCACATCCTACTAAAATCAAACAAACTGAAATGACTATCTGCTTGAAAAGAAGTATTTCTAGTTACTATTTTTCATATATCAGGTATTGTGTACATCGGAAAGTGGTTCTGACCTTTCCTGGGAATATCTCATTTCCTTGTCTCTTCCTCACAGATTTTTTATGAGGATTAAATGAAATCTTTAAAAACTGCTTAGGATAGTGCCTTGCCCACAGTAAGCATCATTATCATCATTATTTTACTAAATAAAACACTACTTCATCTTTCAAATATGTTAAATTAATTTTCTGAATAATTTTCAAAAAAATATATTTGGCTCTACTTTTTTTTTTTAAGTAGGCTTCAGCCCAGCATGGAGCCCAAGGGCAGGGGGCTTGAACTCACAACCCTGAGATCAAGACCTGAGCAGACTAAGCTACCCAGGCACCCCTTCACTTTACCTTTTTAGTGATGTTTTCATATTTTTTTTAAAATCTACCTCAAAAAGAATTGTCTAGCATTCACACAGTCAAAATTATCATTTCTGAAGACTAGCACATCAACTGCTCTTGGGATTTTCAGATTAACTTAATTTATAACTTTATCATTTGTAACTTCCCAGTACGCTTAATCTTTCCTAAAGTTGCCTTGCTTTTTAAAAATGTTATCTACAACCTGTTTTACCTACTGCTATATTATCACCCCCTTAAAAGTATCTTTGTTATGTTTAAGCAACTTCTATTTACCTTAATCATGAGTGCTCCATTAAACTAACATCGTTTTTTTAAAAGATCTTATTTATTTATTTGACAGAGAGAGAGATCACAAGTAGGCAGAGAGGCAGGCGGTGTGGGGGTGGGGAGGAAGCAGGCTCCGAGCTGAGCAGAGAGCCCAATGCGGGGCTCTATCCCAGGACCCTGGGATCATGACCTGAGCCGAAAGCAGAGGTTTAACCCACTGAGCCACCCAGGCGCCCCTAAACTGCCATCATTTAAAGCAGCTTCTGCTGTGAGAGTTGGGTGGACAGTGAGAAGTCTGTGCGACCTCAATTACATTCTGGGACAAATATAATCACAAAGCATTTTAGGGAGAGCATGCCGGTCTAGGCTTTCTTATGCAACTGAATATGCTGGGAGAAAGGGAACAGCTTTAAAATAAAGAGTAAAAGCGTGTAGACGTATCAGTGAAGGGAATCCAGGCTGGCCAAGTGGCTGCAGCAGAAATAACATGAGGTGGTATAAGAATCTGAACTTGTGGAATTTTAAAGTTTACTGGTTCTATTAAGTCTAGAACATACTATAAAATTCCAATTCACTTTCAGAAAACTTATTATAACCAGAAACAAATAACCAAAAAAAAGAGAAGTGCAAAACTCATTCAATTCCTTTACCCCAAATATCTGTAATAATGGACAAATCTTACAATTACACAGCATTTGTTAGAAAAATCCCACTATACACAAAAATGACCCCAAATCCCCAAATTAAAAGTCTGGTACCTGAAAAACTTAAGAGTGAAATGAACATAAACCCTACTGAACAAGCCCAGTGATAAAAGCAGCAGCAGTCAGGAAATAATTACTACATTCACTAAAATAAAACACGGAAGTCAGAACATTAAGAGGATATCAATGCAACTTTCCATATCCTAAATTAAAAACAGTCAGTAATTCCATTAACTTTATGACTCAGCATTTTGGCTGCCAATTCCCACCTGTCCTAGAGACATAGAGTAACTTAAACAGAAAAAAGTTTGAGTAACTTTTACTTGCATGGCAGAGTAGGTATTTCTTGATCTTCTATTATATTGCAATGTCTTCAGGTATCATGTGAGGCCAAGAACCAGCTTCTGTCTGACTCAGCTATCTCCCTCCCTCCTAACAAATCCCGAGTACCGAAAGTGGTACTTTTCTTAAGTTTCTTTTCTTTTAATCATATTCTAATTCCAGCACATTTTATGGTGTAAGTTTTTTTGTTTTTTTTTTTTAAGATTCTTATTTATTTGAGAGAGAGAGAGAGAATGCATGGGGGGAAGGGCAGGAGAGGGAGAAGCAAGCTCCCTGCTGAGCAGGGAGCCCAACGCAGGCTCAAAGCAGGGCTTGACGCCAGGACTCCAGGATTATGACCTGAGCTGAAGGCAAGCACTTAACTGAGCCGCCCAGGCACCCCTAAGTAGATTCTTAATAACCCTCCTGCGTGGGGAAGTGGTTCACAAATTTGCAGGCACAGCAAAGATTTAGGCCCACTGAGGCACTGAGGAAGGCCCCTAAGAGAGAGCCCTTCATGGACTTTAGAAAGCCATGGGAAGGGCGCCTGGGTGGCTCAGTGGGTTAAGCCGCTGCCTTCGGCTCAGGTCATGATCTCGGGGTCCTGGGATCGAGTCCCGCATCGGGCTCTCTGCTCAGCAGGGAGCCTGCTTCCCTCTCTCTCTCTCTCTCTCTCTGCCCGCCTCTCCGTCTACTTGTGATCTCTATCTGTCAAATAAATAAATAAAATCTTTAAAAAAAAAAAAAAAAAAAAAAAAAGAAAGCCATGGGAAGCCAGGCTTCCCCCTTACTAGATAGGAACAATCAATCGCCTCTTCCCACTATCCTACAGTGAGAATGAAACAGACACTGTGGACTTTGATGACATCCCTAAGCCACTACTGAATCAACTAACCCTGCCTGTGCTATCCCTGGACCACTGCTTATGCAAGCTAATACATTCCCATGGGATTTAAACCATTTCAACTGAACTTCCTGTCACTCTGCTAAAATCACTCTGATACAGTGTGATGGTTAATTTGATGTGTTACCTTGACTAGGCTACACTGACCAGTGTGAAGGTATTTTTAGATGAGATTAACACCCAAATCGGTAGACTCTGAGGACAGATTACTCTCAACAATGTGGGCAGACTTTATCCAATCAGCTGAAGGCCTCAAAAGACTGAGGTCCTTTAAAGAAATTCTGCCTTTAGAATGCCTTTGAACTCAAGACTGCAACACACACTCCTGCCAGAATTTCCAGCTTACTAGCCACTCTCACAAATGTCAGACTTGCCAGCCTCAACAATTCTATGACCCAGTTTCTTAAAATAAATCTCTATATGTGCATATATTCTACTGGTTTCATTTTTGAAGCAATAAACTCAATAGTTTTCCTTGAGCTTATTATATTTTAACAGAACAAAAATGTTTTAAAGTTTTAATGTGTTAATTAACAATAATAAATTAGAAGGTACACTTTAAGTAGTTTTCATATGGGTAAGCTCCTCTGAGACTATGGCTACAACTAAGACACCCATCACCCTCAAAAGGTTTCCCTGTGCTCCTGGAGTATACTTTTAATACAGAAAATGTATTAAACTTTATATGTTCCTTTGTAAACTTTTTCCAGTTCATAATATATAAAGTGAACAATTTTCCTTATCTTGAACTTTTACACAATTTTAATGGCTACACAGTACTCCACAGTAATAATATGCCATAGTCCTGTTCAATAATCCTCTGTTGTTAGATATTTACATTATTTCTAACATTTTAGTATTGTAAGTCATACTATGAAGAACATTCTCATAGCTATATTTGTGTGAAGTCATGACTACTTCCTTCTATATTTCTAATAATGAACTGCTAAGTTAAAGAACACGTTACATTTTAAGAAATAATTATTATAATATCAACATTAAATACTTACACATTTAGTGTGTGCCATGTACCGTACATGCCCTTACTCTACGAAAACTTTACCAATTTTCACTCTCAGGCACTACATGAATTTACCTATGATCTCATACACTGACAATTTAAAAAAAAAAAATCCTTATCCTTCCCCAAATAAATCTGAACATAATTCCAGTCAAATCTCCATTGTTAAGTTTTCACACTTCATAAACATCTAAAATGCATAAAATAAGCAAGTGGAATATGGGAGGAGACCTTTATCTAACAGTAATTAAAATGTAGTATGAGGCTGCAGTAATTAAAACAATGTGTGCTAACAGGACATGCAAAAGGATCTATAGAACAGGAGAGCCCAGAACATGTTCAAATTTTATATAGGATAGACATGACAGAATAGCATAAGAAATTTAGATATCTAAATATTTTTAAAAACTTAAAGAGAGGGGGCACCTGGGTAGCTCAGTTATTAAGCATCTGCTTTCGGCTCGGGTCATGATCCTGGGGTCCTGGGATCGAGCCCCTTATCAGGCTCCCTGCTTGGCAGGAAGCCTGCTTCTCCCTTTCCCACTTCCCCCGCTTGTATTCCCTCTCTCGCTGTCTCTCTCTCTCTCTCTGTCAAACAAATAAATAAAATCTTTTAAAAAAACCCCAAAACAAAAACAGAAATTTTTTAAAAATCAGAGAAAATAGAACTACTCTACAATCCAGCAATTACACTACTAGGTTTTGATCCCTAAGACAAAAATAACTCAAAGGGATACATGCACCCTGATGTTTGTAGCAGCATTATCTACAATAGCCAAATTATGGAAACAGCCCAAGGGTCCATCGACAGATGAATAAAGATGTGATTTTATATATATATAGTAATACTCAGCCATAAAAAGGAATGAAATCTTGCCATTTGCAACAACACAGATGGAGCTAGAGTATTATGCTAAGCGAAGTAAGTCAGAGAAAGACAAGTCCATATGATTTCACTCATACGTGGAATTTAAGAAACAAAACAACTAAACAAAGGGAAAAAAGAGAGAGAGGGAGAGAGAGGCGCAAACCAAGAGTCTTTATGGAGAACAAACTGATGGTTACTAGAGAGAAGAGGTTACGGGGAGGTGGTAATTGGGTGTTGGGAATTAAGGAGCACACTTGTGATGAGCACTAGGTACTGTAGGGAAGTAGTGAATCACTATATTGTACACCTGAAAGTAGTATTACACTGTATGTTAACTAACTGGAATTTAAATTAAAAATTTTAAAAATTGTTTTAATACCTGAAAATTAATCAATTAAAAAACTAAAAAACATTCTTATACCTTTCCAGAGGGTTGAGCCTTCCTGAGCATGAGATAAATCACCTTCCCTCAAAAAAATCCCCCAAAACTGACAGACATGACCACATACAAGTTTCAGAATAACAAAGAACAGAGAAAAACAAAGTTAAGGGCAAACAATGGAAATGGGAAAAATTATCTATATGTGAAATACACAAAACATTTATATTTTCATAAACCTTTCCTGTGAGTAGCCAATGCCAAAGAAACAGGCAATTCACAGAAGAAATGGCAAAAAAACATGAAAAATCTTGAGCCTTTGTTTACTGCTCTAATGGCAATGATGCCCTAAACGGTGCTCTGCTACTTCCACTCCTCACCAGCCCCCCTGCAGAATTCAAGTGCAGAATTTTTTCTCTTTATTAATGGCCACGGTATTCTCAATGTCGGATCACCTGCTTCTTCACTTCCCCCCCTACTCTCCATTTCAAACTGATACCACGGCCTCTGCACTTGGCATCTGTCTTACATGCCCTGTTGCTGAGTTTCATTCTTATGACTTCCTTTTCTAGGCCTGGGTTTGATCTGACTGAGGATCTCACTTTTTTAACTTCTGGTAGGTTAACTAGTCAGTTAAAGCTAGTCATATGTGACAAGTTTTACACTCTTCTTTTTTTTTTTTTTAAAGATTTTATTTATTTATTTATTTGACAGAGAGACAAAGTGATCACAAGTAGGCAGAGAGACAGGCAGAGGGGGAAGGGTAGGCAGGCTCCCACCAAGCAGAGAGCCCGATGCGGGGCTCAATCCCAGGACCCCGAGATCATGACCTGAACCGAAGGCAGAGGCTTAACCCACTGAGCCACCCAGGCACCCCAAGTTTTACACTCTTCTTGACAACTTTTACTATTAGTAATTAGAGACTACTTTGAAGCTTTCAGAAAAAAAGTTTCTTTTTCTTAATTTCTGGGTCTGCTCTCCACCTAATAAAATTTCACTAGAGGACTAAAACTAAAATATTTAGTTCTCCCAAACCTCCATCTTCTCTGCTCAATTATAAACAATTATTGTATTAACTGATCTATTTCTGCCCTCACAATCAATAGACTACTAAACTATAACAAATGCAAACCTGACTGCTTACTGTCTCCAATATTTTTAAGTGCTTCATATGCATATAATATAACACACTTATGGAATTAGGCATTATTACTCCATTTCCCGGATGAGGAAACCAAAACGTACATAACTGATGGAAGAAGCATGGATTCAAAGTACACTTCTAACCATTACACACATTTCTCATCACTACTACCTTATAACATGTGCCCTGAAAGAACATACTTCTTGTAAAGGATATATTGCCAAGAGAAAGGCACTCCCCACTTTTCATGCCCATCTACTCCTTCCCAACATTCCCACAGATTTCTTGTCCCTTAAACTCTACAATCCTTTTGCCATAAATCATCTCCTGGTGGGCACCTACATTCTGATTTTTCCATATTCTTAAAACTCTAAATTTCAGGGGTGCTGAACTGGCTCAGCAGAATTCACAACTCTTGATTTCAGGGCCGTGAGTTCAAGCCCCACCTTGGACGTAGAGCTTACTTAATTAAAAAAACAAATAAATGAAAGTAAACTATAAATTTCAACACAAGATGCTAACTCTGTATTTAAGATTTTACATTTTTTCCTTTAAAAAGTTACATGCTGGGGTGCCTGGGTGGCTCAGTGGGTTAAAGCCTCTGCTTCGGGCTCAGGTCATGATCTCGGGGTCCTGGGATCTAGCCCCACATCGGGCTCTCTGCTCAGCAGGGAGCCTGCTTCCTCCTCCCTCTCTCTGCCTGCCTCTCTGACTACTTGTGATCTCTGTCGAATAAATAGAATCTTTAAAAAAAAAAAAAAAGTTACATGCTATATTACATACTTTCCTATATCTTTTAACTAATCATGCAAAATTTACAATAATTTAAGGTTCATTTGGTTATTCTGGAACAGACTACAATCTGTTTTATAAATATTTTCCTCCTCAATTCAACTCAAACACTTACTGAACACTACCATGAGAAACAGGAGAGGAAGGAAACCAGACACCTGGATAGTTTTTATATAAATCCCTCCAGAGACAAATGTATTACTTACTATGTGATAAATATATTCAAAATCAATTAAGAAAAACACTAACACTAGAAATGCACTCACTTTAAAAAAATAGACAAAGGACATAAAAATAAGCAATATATGGATAAAGATATATAAATGGCCTGTAAGCGCAGGAAACTGTCTAACCTCTATAGTAATAAAAATAATTATTAAAAAGATAGGATACCATTTTTTACCTAACCAAATTGTCAAAGATCTACAAAATCATTGTTCCGAGCTATTTTTTCTGAAAAAAGTAAAAAATATTTTGGTGTCCTGGCGTTGTATTTAAGGTCAAGCACCATTTTTGGTCCTAGGCTTCCTTTCCAGCCTCCTCTTCCATACTGACACTTACTCCTCTCAGCTTACACGGTATTTTCATCAAAACCAAGAATCTGGGGAAGCTCTCTGGGCTTCTGTCTTAAATAACAGATTTATTGAGATCTAATTCATATACCATACATTCACCCGTTTGAAGTATACAATTCAATTGGTTTTAATGTTTTCACAGAGCTGCGCAACCATCTCTACAATGAATCGCCTCAAAAAGAACCTCATACCCATTAGCAGTCACTCCTCTTTTTCAGCCCCTCCCCAAGCCTCGGGCAACCACCACTCTATTTTTTTCTACATATTTGTCTATTTTATATAAATAGAATAATACAAGTCCTTTTTAAACTAGCTTCTTCCACTTAGCATATTGTTTTTAAGGTTCATCCATGTTATAACATTTATCAGTTCTTCATTTCTTCTTTTAAAAAATTCTTTAAAATTGTGGAGATATATATATATATCAAGCACGGTACCTATTTTGAAGTGTACAGTTCAGTGGTATTAAGCTCATTCACACTGTATGCAACCAATCACACCATCATTTCCAAAACAGTTTTCATCTTGCAAAACTGAAATTCTGTATCTGGCAAACAATAACTGCCCATTTTGCACTGCCCACCTCTACTCCCAGGTAACCACCATTCTACTTTCTCTAGAAAGTAGTTTCTCTATAAATTTGGCTACCTTAGGTTCTTCCCATAAGTAAAATCATCCTGTATTTCTCCTTTTGTGACTGGCTTATTTTAATTATTAGCATAATGTCCTCAAGATCCAGCCATATTGTAGCTGTGTCAGAATTACCTTCCCTCTTACGACTGAGTAATATTTCACTGCATGCATATACCACATTTTGCTCATCTATTCACCCATCTGAGGACATCTGGGTTGCTTCCACGTTTTGGATACTCTGAATAATGCTATGACCATAAGGTACAAATATCTCTTCAAGATGCGGCTTTCAGTTCTTTTGAGTACATATAAGCCAGAAACGCTGCCTTATATGGGAATCTTACTTTTAGCTTTTTGAGGGATCACTGTATCATTTTCCACAGCAGTTTTACCATTATTCATTCCTACTGGCAAAAAAAAAAGGGGGGGGGCTCTAATTTCTCCACATCTTTGACATCACCTGTTATTTTCTGTTGTTCTTATTTTTGTTCTTTCGGCAACAGCCATTTTAATGGGTACGAAGTGGTAACTCATTGTTGTTTTAATCTGCATTTCCCTAATGCTATGTTGAATGTCTTTCATATACTTAAAATACATTCAAGTCCCTTGCTCTTTTGTGTTGAGTTGTAGTTCTTAGACTGAATACGAAACCTTATCAGATATGTGATTAGCAAATATTTTCTCTTATCTCATGAGTTGATTTTTTACTCTCTTGATTATGTCCTTTGATGCACAAAAAATTTTATTTTGGGGGAGGGGGAGGCACCTGGCTGGCTTAGTTGGCAGAGCATGTGGACTTTTGATCTCAGGGTCATGGCTTTGAGCCGCAAGTTACATTTGGTGTAGAGTTTAAAGGTTTGTTTGTTTGTTTGTTTGTTTAGTTTTCATGTAATCCAATTTTTTGTTTGTTTGGGTTTGTTGCCTGTGATTTTGATGTTAAGAAATGGCTGCCAAACCCAAGGTAGTGAAGCTCCCCCATATGTAAGAGTATTCTTGTTTTAGCTCATATATTTAGGTCTTTGATCCATTTTGCATTTGTTGCTTTTTTTTTCAACATGCTGTTAGTTAAATGTCCAACTTCATTGTTTCACATAAGGATATCCAATTTTCCCAATACCATTTGTTGAGAAAACTGCCTTTTCCCATTAGCACCCTTGTCAAAAATCATTTGACCATATACATCAGGGTTTCATTTTGAGGTCTCAATTCTGTTCCATTGGTGTATACATGTATTACTGTCATTAATAACAATCTGACTACTGCAGCTCAGTAATAAGTTTTGAAATTAGGAATTTGAAACCTCCAACTTCATTCTTTTCCAAGATTGCTTTGGTTATAAGGGGGTCCTCTGAAATTCCATATGACTTTCAGGGTGAATTTTTCCATTTCTGCAACAACCATTGTTGGGATTTTCATTAGAATTCAATTAAATCTTTACATTACTTTGGGTAGTATTGACATCTTAACAATATTAAGTCTTCTAATCCAGGAACACACATGTCTTTAATTTATGGTGTCTTTAACTTCTTTAAGCAATATTCTGTAATTTTCAATGCACAAGTCTTTCATCTCCTTGGTTTATTTTTTCATATTTTATTCTTTTTGATGCTATTGGAAATGAACTTATTTTCTTCATGTCCTTTTCGGATTTTTTGCTGTTACAATACAGAAACTCACATCTTTTGCACATTGATTTTGTACCCTTCCATTTGCTAAGTCCACTTATTAATTCAACATTTAGCGTCGTAGAATCTTTAGGGATTTCTACATTAAGATTATATTATCTACAGACAAAGATAATTTTATTTCTTCCTTTCCAATTTTGATGACTTTATTTCTTTTTCTTGCTTAATTGCTCTGATTAGGACTTCCAGCACTAGGCTGAATAGAAGTGACAAAGGTGAGTATCCTTGTCTAAATCCTTGATTTAGAAGAAAAGCTTTCCATCTTTCAGCAGTGAGTATGATGTTGCCTGTGAAATTTCCATAGATGGGACTTTTTTTTTTATTTTATTTTTTTAAAGATTTTATTTATTTGACAGATAGAGATCACAAGTAGGCAGAGAGGCAGGCAGAGAGAGAGGAGGAAGCAGGCTCCCCGCTGAGCAGAAAGCCTGATGCGGGGTTCGATCCCAGGACCCTGGGATCATGACCTGAGCCGAAGGCAGAGGTTTTAACCCACTGGACCACCCAGGCGCCCCCATAAATGGGACTTTAATATGTTGATACAGTTTCCTTCTTTGTTGCGTGTTATTAAAATGAAAGAATGCAGAACTCTGTCAAATGTTTTTCCTGTATCTATTGAGATGATGGTGTGAATTTTTTCCTTCATTCTGTTGAAGCAATGTATTATTACACGTACTGATAATCATATGTTAACTATCTTAGCATTCCAGGAATAAATCTCATTTGGTCATAGTACATAATCCTCTTAAATATGCTGCAGAATCAAGTTTGCTAGTGTTTTCTGAGGATTTCTGCATAAATATTCATCAGAAATACTGGTCTATAGTTTTCTTTTCTTGTCATGTCTTGGCCTGGGTTTGTTATCAGGGTAATGCTGTCCTCAGAGAATGAGTTTCAAAGTGTTTCTCCATGCTCAATTTTTTGGAAGAGTCTGGAGAGGATTGGTGTTAATTCTTCTTTAAATGACTGGTAGAATTCACCTGTGAAAGCATCTGGTTCTGGGCTTTTTAGTTGTGACTGCTGGAAGTTTTTGCTACAGATTCATTCCCTTACAGTTATAGGTCTGTTCAGATTTTCTATTTCTTCATAATTCTTCGTAAGTTGCACATTTCCATGAATTTTTCCATTTCACCCAGGTTATCAAATTTGTTGGTGTAAATTCTTCATTCCCTTTTATGGCATAATGATACTGCACTGTATGGATATACCAGATTTTATTTATTCATCAACTGATTGACATTTGAGTTGTTTGTATTTTTTGGCTATTATGAATTATCCTGCTATGAACATTAGTATACAGTTTTCTGTGTGGACATATGCTTTTATTTCTCCTGGATATATCCTGAAGAGTAGGAGTTCTAGGTCTCATGATAACTCTATGTTTACTATTTTTTTTTAAGATTTTATTTATTTATTTGACAGATAGAGATCACAAGTAGGCAGAGAGGCAGGCAGAGAGAGAGAGGAGGAAGCAGGCTCCCTGCTGAGCAGAGAGCCCGATGTGGGGCTCGATCCCAGGACCCTGGGATCATGACCTGAGCCAAAGGCAGAGGCTTTAACCCACTGAGCCACCCAGGCGCCCCGATGTTTACTATTTAAAAAAAAACGCCAGATTTTCTTCCAAGATGGTTGTACCATGTTACAACCCTATCAGTAGTATATGAGTCTCCCACCAGTAAGTAATGTTTTAATCTTCCAATCTCCGTATCTTTCCCAACACTTAATATCTACCCTTTTTCTTACGGCCATCCTATTGTGCACTGAAGTGGAATCTCACTGTAATTCTGATTTGCATTTCCTTGATAGCCATGATACTGAACATCTGTTCAGGTGCTTACTGGTCATTTGCATTTCTTCTTTGGAAAAATGTTGATTCAGGTCTTTTGTACACTTTTTAAACAGGTTGTCTTTTTATTATTTGGTTTTAAGAATTCTTTATGTATTCTAGATATAAGTTCCTTATCAGATAGACACTTTACAAATATTTTCTCCCATTCTGTAAATTGTTTTTTCACTTCTTTAGTAATATCCACTGGAGCACAAAGGTTTCTAATTTTGATGAAGTTCAATATATCTACTTTTTCCTTTATTACTTTTGCTTTTGGTGTCTTAAGAAGGCTTTAGCTAATCCCAAGGTCATGAAGATTTACTCCTATATTTTCTTCTAAAGAGTTTTAAGGTTTTAGCTCTTATATTTAAGTCACCTATTTATTTTGAGTTAATTATTATGTATGATGTGAGGAAGAGGCCCAATGTCATTCTTTTGCATATGGAGATCCACCTGAGCCAGCAATGATTACTGAAATGTTGTTCTTTACCACTAAACTGTCCTGGTATCCTCACTGAATATCAGTTCACCACCAAAAATGTTAGTATTTTATTTCTAGACTTCCAAATCTATTCTCCTGATCTTATGTTTATCCTAAAGCCAGTACTATACAGTCTTGATCACTCTAGTTTTGTGGTTAAGATCTGAAATCAGGAAGTATGAGTTCTTCTGTTTAAAGGTATTGCTTAACTGTTTTACCACTCTTGAATTTCCACATAGATTTTAAAATCAGCTTGTCAGTTTCTGAAAAGAAGCCAGCTGGGATTTCGAAGAAACTGAAATGAATATACAGATCAATTTGCCATCTTAATAATATGGAATTTGTAGGACCCATGCACAGAGACTGTCTTTCCACTTACTTAGCTTTTCTTTAATTTTTTTCAATGACATTCTGTAATTTTCAAGGTATAGGACCTTAGATTTTTTTGTTGATTTATTCCTAGATACTTTATTCCTTTTAAGGCTATTACAAATTGAACTGTTTTCTTTCTTTCTTCCTTTCTTTTTTTTAAAGACTTTATTTATTTACTTGACAGAGACAGGGAACATAAGTCGGGGGGTTGGGGGGAGAGGGAGAAGCAGGCTTCCCACTGAACTGAGAGCCTGACGCAGGGCTCGATCCCAGGACCCTGGGATCATGAACTGAGCCAAAGGCAGATGCTTAATGGCTGAGCCACCCAGGTGTCCCTGTACTGTTTTCTTAATTTCAATTTGGAGTCTTCATTGTTAGTGTACAAAACTACAACAGATTTTTCAGTACTGATCTTGTATTGTTCCGTTCTGATGAACTCATTTATTAATTCTAAGAGTTTCTTAATGGATTCTATAGAATTCTCTATAAAGTGTGTATATACACACACGTGTACCACAAACACATTAGAGATAGTTACTTCCTCCTTTCCAATCTTATTATCTCCTATTTAGTTTTCTTGCCTAATTGCCCTGGCAATGCTGAACAGAAATGGTGAGAGCAGACATCCTTGTTTTTTACAGATGCCCTTTATCAGGTTGAGACAGTTCCCTTCTATTCCTAGTTTGTTCTATTCCTGCCTTATAAATTGGCACAACCTTTCTGTAAAACAACTTGGTGATATGTGTCAAGAAATTTCAAAGTTCAAATCCTAGTAATCCTACTTATATTAATTTACTTAGGGAATAATCAGATGGAGTAAGAGTTTTATGTACAAAGACATTAGAATGGAAGGATATCGGGCTCCACTGTCTAACAGAACTGTCTATAACATGCGATAAAGGCAGGGGAGTACCATGTGGGAATCACAGATTATGAAAGAGTAACATTGAGACTTTTTCTCTCAACCATACAGTGACATTTTGCCACACACATTTACTATAGAATATTTTTTTCCTGATTTTTAGGAAAATTCCAAATCAGAATTCCCTCTTCAAATACTAATATTGAAAGCATCACAGCTTAAGTTAATTTCAACATAGCAATTATTGACACTGGTTTTTGGTTATCCAGGATATCATGTTAATTTTAAGTACCAAAATACTATTTTGTTGAAATGATAGCAGTATTTGTTTGGGTTTTTTTTTTAAACTGAACACTAAATATTCACATCTTGAGATGGAGATCAATGACTACAGATTTATTTTATACTCCATATAGCTGCAAAACAAAGTCTTCTCTAACCAGAGAATTATAAACTGCTTTAAATTTTTTTTAAGATTTATTTATTTATTTGAGAGAGCAAGCATGTGAGCCTGAGTCGGGGAAGGAGCAGAGGGAAAGAATCTCAAGCAGACTCCCGACAGCATGGAGCCTGACATGGGGCTTGATCTCACAATCCTGAGACCATGACCTGAGCACAAATCAAGTGGACGCTCAACCCACTGAGCCACTCACATGTCCCAAATTGCTTTAATTTTTTAAATTGAGTATAATTACATTCATTCAGAAAGTATCTTTCTATAAATTCATAATCCTCAGTGGGAGCAAGAAAATAAAAAAAAGCAAAGCTTCCACTACCAAATAGTTCACACCCTAGTTCAAATATTTGATAAACAGTGAAATATGAACACTAGAGGACTAAAATTAATACCATAATTGCATCTCACTCTCTTGATATTTGAAGATCAACTAAAAATCTACAGGTACAGGAAATGTTTCCTTTGAAACAAAAGCTCTCCCTTGCAAATAATAAAAAGATTGAAAAACAGACAGAAAGATATAAAGATCTCCTCGGTTATTAAAAAAATGGGACAGTCTTAAAATAAAGAATATTGGGAAAAAACTAAAAATTAGTTTACCTTCCTCCATTCCCCCAGATGATTTCAGAAAAAGCTCATTCAGCATCTCTAAGATCTTGCACAAAAATCCACCTCTGAATTACTGATACTACTTAACCCCGCTTTCTTAAGGATGATTTCCTTTTTAAAACAAAATAGTATTGGGGAGCCTGGGTGGCTCAGTGGGTTAAAGCCTCTGCCTTCGGCTCAGGTCATGATCCCAGGGTCTTGGGATCAAGCCCCGCATCGGGCTTTCTGCTTGGCGGGGAGCCTGCTTCCTCCTCTCTCTGCCTGTCTTTCTGCCTACTTGTGATCTCCATCTGTCAAATAAATAAATTTAAGAAAAAAAATTTTAAACAAAATAGTATTTTATTTTCAACTTCTCAATTTTTTTGTAATTTTTTTTCATCTTTAAGTAGAGCCAAGTTTTTAAAAAACTCTTTATGGTGTTATTTAGTCAAATACTTGTGTTATAATAATGCAAATATTTATATTTTTATATTAGCAAATTTACTTGTTATGTGTGTTGTTTAAAATTTTCATATTTAAATTAGTTTAAGTATTTGGTTTTACTTTTTTTTAGTCTTATGAATTTTTTTTTTTTTAAGATTTTATTTATTTATTTGACAGAGATCACAAGTAGGCAGAGAAGCAGGCAGAGAGAGATAGGAGGAAGCAGACTCTCCGCTGAGCAGAGAGCCCGATGCGGGGCTCGATCCCAGGACCCTGGGATCATGACCTGAGCCGAAGGCAGAGGCTTTAACCCACTGAGCCACCCAGGCGCCCCTAGTCTTATGAATTTTAATATGAACTATTAAAGTTCCCATACTGTCCTTCTGCTCCAGGGTAGCAATCACAATTAGTATAATGGTACAGAGCTAGATTAGAACCCAAGGACTTCAAATCTAGTTCCCTTTTCACCAAATCAGGCTGTCTCATCATGGTTCCCATCAAAATTAAGATTCATCAAAAAAGGATTGTGTTATCTCATACTTATTAGAATGTCTGTTATCAAAAAGTCAAGAAATAACAATTGTTGGTGAGGATGTAGAGAACAGGGCACTGTTGGTAGGAATGTAAATTGGTATAGCCATTATGGAAAACAGTATCGAGGTTCCTCAAAAAATTAAAAATAGAAGTGCTATATGATCCAACAACTCCACTTCTGGTTATTTATCCAAAAGAAAACTCTAACTCAAAAAGATATATGCACCCACCACGTTCACTGCAGCATTACTCAAAATAGCCAAGACATGGAAGCAACCTAAATGTCTATCAAAAGATGAATGAGTAAAGAAAATGTATTATAAATATACAATGGAATATTCAGTCATAAAATAAAAGGAACTCTTGACATTTGCAAGAGCATGAATGGACCTTGAGGGCTCTGTACTAAGAAGTCAAATAGAGAAAGACAAATATCGTATGATCTCACTTATATGCAAAACCCAAAACAAAAAACAAGAATTTAAAAAAAATATATATATATAGATACAGAGAACAGACTGGTGGCTACCAGAGGCAGGAAATAGGAGGTAGCAAAATGGGCAAAAGGGGTCAAAAGGTATAAATTTCCAATAATAAAATAAATAAGTCATGAGGATGTAATACACAGTATGGTTACTATAGTTAAAAATACTGTATCGATAGCTGAAAGTTACTAAGAAAGATCTTAGAAGTTCTCATCACACACACACACAAAAAATGTTCTATGTGTACACACACACAAAAATCCAGAATGTTAACTGGATTTATTGCAGTGCTCATTTCACAATATATGTAATATTAAATCCTTATGTTAAATATTATATATATTATATGTTAATATAATCCTTATATTAGTTAAAACTAATATAATGTCAATTATATCTCAATAATTTTGAAAGAGAATTTTATGCTGACATAAATTATATCCCATGATTATATCCCCGACATACTGTACTATATTTAACTAATACTTGGCATCTGAATGTAACTTCTCGTGTAGTAAAACACTTTTTCTTATTTATCATGATTCCAATAATTATGAACAGGATTATGGTGGGGGGAAAAGATGATGAGGAAGCAAATATATGAAATTCTATGATTTGTAAAATACAGTGCTAGGCATTGTGGGGGAGACAAAACAAAACAAAAAACAAAGTACTCAAGGGAATTTATAATATAGTAAGGAAAATAACTTATAGCCATAAATATAATACAAGGAAAACTATGAATACTTTTATGTTCAAAGATAACAGTCTTTTAAAAAGTCATTTAAAGTATGGACAGGATATAATAACTAGAGCTGACTTACACATCCAGCAATCAGTTATTCATAGTATCTTCTTCCATGGCCTAACCAGTGAGCTAACCAGTAAGGGTTCTAATAATGAATAAAACAGATATGATTCCCATCCTCATGTGGAGAAAACAAGTAACAAATCAGTTATTTGGAAAAGTTATGAAGAAAAAAATAAGCCTTTTAAGTTGCACGTGTCTACATAAAATAGAAAGTGGTCCAGTTAGGCCTCACTGATAAATAAAGTAACATTCAGAGACCCAGAGGATGAGAAGTCAGCCTTCCAAATGGGGTGTGCACATGTGTGTGTGCATGCATGCGTGCGTGTATACGCATGAGTGTTGGGGGTGAAGCGTAAGCCCAGAAAGCTGCACATGTAAAGACTTCTAAGACAGAGAAGCACATTGGCATATTTGACAACTCAAAGCACCCATATGACTGAAGCTTGGTGGAAAACCAGAAAAACGGCAGAGATGAGGGTAAAGAAATAGGCAGGGGCATGATCCTAAAGATCAAAGAAGGAGGAGGTAAGAGCTCTCAGAAGAGCTAAGAACTTGCTAATAAGGTTGCACTACTCATAAGCAAAGTCATGAATTCCAGACATTGCAGCACAAGTCACACCTTTCTACTACATAAAGGAATAAAAAAAATAAGGTGAAAAGTACAAACTGGATTACAAATCAAACTAAGGAATATGGGTATTATCACGGACAAAAACTAATGGAAAGGACCCCAATTAAAAAGACGATTCTAATTATCTTCACAGTACATACAGAATACTGACAAAAGAAGTTCCTTTCTACAAAATTACCATGTATTATGTCAATCATTTTGATAATGTTCCCTAGAAGAGTAAGTGTGGGTGTGTGCACACACATATGCATCTGTGTAAGTTGGGGATGGGAGGGGGCTAAATACCGTGTTCAATCAAAACGTACCTATTTTACTCTTTCTCTTTGAAAACTACAGATTATAATTGAGTCAACTTGGTTCCGACATCTTACTCTGAAGTTCCAAAACCTAGCAGAAGTAGAACCTTTTACTCACCATATCCCTTATAATAACTACTTTAATAATCATGCTAATTTCTTCTTAGCTTTTCTACTAAATATCAAGCATATGCCACTATAGTTTATTAAAGTCAATTTCAGATAAGATTTTGGCCTCCACACCTTCAGAAATAACATGTTTACCATAAAGTTTCCTTATATGTTAAGGCATGATATTAAAAAATGTAAGGTAAATATATTCTGTACTACTATAAATTATTTTTCAACAACTAAAAAAAGCAGACTAAAAATTATGCATTCATGTTAAAAAAAACTACTACTATTGACAAATACACTTTTTTGTTTACTAAGGTGACTCAAAAACTATTAAAGTAAATTAATTCTTCAGCTCAACCACATTTAAAATTAGAGTATGACATTAATGCAATAGTTTTATGTACCCAGTAATTACTCAACCGATCAATACCTATGACAAAATCTCCAAGTTAGCAACATCATGCATATGCTGAACTGGTTATGTAAATATATATGCATACCTTTATCCTTCTTAAAATCCAAAGCATCTTCTTTATCAGTCACTATTTCCTTCATATTGATAATACTCTGGTGGGTAAGCTGCCGGAGAATTTTAATTTCTCGAATTGCTGTAATTGGAAAGCCTTCCTTTTCATTATCTAGACGTACTTTCTTTAGGGCTACCATTTCTCCTATAAAAATTAAGTAAGATCAAGTTACTAGATGATAAAACAAAATGACATTTTTCTTAATTTTAACTTTATTTTAATTCATAATACCTGTTCCTACCTCTTGAAATTACAATGTTCATAGTACAAGAAATTAAGTCTCTGGTTAGATAGAATTATAAAATATTTACCCAAATTGTGGAATACTATACGACTGTTAAAAAGGATGGGGTAGGTACATAAGTACTGTTATTTTGTGCTCTCCGAGATATATTAAGTAAAAAAAGCAGATGATGTGATGAACAGTAAATGTATTACACTACTAATTTTAAAAAGTGAAGGAGGGGAGGATAAATTTACCCAATATGCTTATACATGCATAAAATCTCTGAACAGAGAAGGTTTTGTACATTGTGAAGGTGAGAAAATAAGCTCAGACATATTAACTTGTACAAGGCTTCCCAGCTGCCTAGTAGTGAAACTGGGATTCAAAATCTGAATCAGCTATCTCAAAAGTATTTCTGCTCTTCCCACTTCACTAAATGGCTTCACAATTCAGATATCAATGAGTTCTGATCAGGTAAGATCTAACTATTAAATAGAACACACAAACACATATCCCATTATAAGAAAAAATTCACTATCATTCCACTTCTTTGGAGAAAAAAGGAATTCTGTACTTAAATATTTTCCAAAAGGACATTTATAACATTTATGCTTTTAATTATCAAAACTTCCTTGATTCTTTTTGACAGAAGTCTAAAATGTAGGATTCCTTGTTTAATAAACAGCTTCTAGAAGTTATAATTTAATCTTTTTGATAATACAGAATCATTATAAATATTATTACTCTATGCTATAATTGCCCTCCAGAGTTTTCTTATACTAAATGGCTTCAAATAACTCTGCTATTTTAATCTACTGGTTTATTTTAACAAGGAATTATAAGTAAAGATTAAGTACAGGCTCTACCCATTACCTCCTAAAATACATAGCCTCTAACATAGTTACTTTTTTACTCTGCTGCAAAAACTTTTAAAACTTTCTCTCAGGTTCCTGATTATGTTCTAGAAGATTAGGCTGCTAAATCTAGCCTCCAAACAAAGGGTAACTTCAAAAGAAGAATATTTTGGGTAAAATAAAAAGTGTTACATAAGACTTAATACAACAAAATTTACTACTAAGTTGGTCAAGATACTTTTGTTCCCTGATTACTAATAACATAAGAATTTATTCACAATTAAAGAAATCAAAATCCTATCATACTACACATCACAAATGCTAAAAAACTTTAAAAATATTTACATACCCATTTACAGGTATTCATACCTTACGTTAAGCGCACATATAAAACAAAAAAGATTAAACAAAAGCATAATAAATTCAAATTTAACTTAAAAAAAAAAAAACTTCAAATTACACATTTGAAGAGAAAAATAAATAAGTACATTCAATAGATCTAGAGATCCACAGCAGCTGACACACTTACCAGTGTCTTTATCCCGGGCCTTGTAAACTTGTCCATAGGTACCTTCTCCAATAATTCCAATGATATCAAATTTATCCACGCAGCGCTTTCCCCAGTCAATATCTTTTTCTTTGATTTCACCATAGCGAGGCCCACATATTCTATCAAATATAGTTCTGGAGTTTTTATATGCAATCAAGCAAGCTGAATAAACTGTTTAATACTTAATACCCACCCTCCCCCAATCTTAAATCCTTTATTTCCCCCCACCCTCGAACATTTTTGATCATGTAAGACAAGTAACACTGTAATTTGCTATTATAAATTATCATGAAAGTCAAGGCATCATTTCTCCATACCAGCTCTTCTTCTATAGACGAACAAGCTGAGAAAAAGAAGTAAAGCTTGTATGAAGAACTTTCAAAAATATAATGCAATTTTCAATGAATGGATAAAACCAACACTAATACAAAGAGTCAACGTTCTCTAACCAACTTCCAGAAGTTTTTCTTTTCATCCATTATATATATATATGTATCACTCATTTTCCAAGAAACAAGTTTGATAATGAATATTACCAAAAAATCTAACTATAAAGCTTATTGACAAATTTAAACTTATGGCTCGATGAAATTACCTTAAAAATGAAAACACAAGAAGGATTTTTAGTCCAAGAAAGTACAAAAGTATTACTATAATCAACTCTCAGTAATCCACCCTGTGTATGTGTGTCTGTGTATGTGTCATATATATATATATATATGTGTATATATATATGGCAAATATTTGACATTCTTAAAAAAAATAGGTAATTTTGTAGTCTCTCAATATTCTGGTATGTAACAGAAACTCACTAAAGGAATAAAGCTACAAAACTCAGAATTTTAAAAGCTTTCTAGTTTTCTACTCTATACTAGGAAATCACATCATACTCTCGCTAGGCACCTGAACGGCAATTCTAAAATCAGATCTAACTCAAGTTCTTACTCACACTTTCCCTTGATTAAGTAGAAAAAAAAAAAAAAAAAAAAGAATCAGTGTTCTCCCCCTTTAACTGATAAACAGGTTTCAAGGGAAAGAGTTGGTTCTAGGCACTTACTTGAAGCTAATTTAGGATACAGATTTCAAACCTTCTTCCACTCCACCTCTTGCAGAATGAAAAATACATTTAGTTAGGGGAGCAAATGGAGCTAAAAAGCAAAGGAAAACACAGCAGCTTGCCCATTACTAATTTTGTTTGGGCTCACTGAATGCTGACTTCCATCTTCTCCAATTTTAGTGTTTTGTATTATTTAAATATCTTAATTATAGAAATTATCTTTAACATATAATAACCCAAGAAATTAATACATTACAAACTGTGAGAGAAAATTAAATCTGGTTTTATTAGTCATTTTGAATAGGGATGCAGGGAATTATGAAATTTTTTTAGAACTCTAGAATTTATTCATATACTTAAGTTTAAAGAATAAATACACTTTTTATTATTTTAAATCTTAATTTTTTGTTTTATGATTTTATGATGACCCAGAATCATTTCTGGCCAATGTAAGAGCAGGCGGAAAGCAAGCACATACTTAGGCCTCCTTTTACTATGTAACTGTGTTGCTGTTTTCTTTTCCTCTGGACTCTTTGAGAGATCATCTCCTCCTGGTAGCTCTGGGGGCAGTGGTAAATCAGCAAGTAAACATCGGAGTTTCTTCTCTACTTCTTTTTTAACCGCTTTTACTGAAATATTTCCTCGTAAGCTAAAAGAGAAAGGAGTCACACAAATAAAACCCAAACATCTGAGAAATAAAAGTGCAGCCACATCTCACACTTAAATAGCAATGGCAAAATACTAAACTAAGTTTCTTTACTTTCCAGTTAAAATAATGTACTATATTCAATTACAAAATAAAAAATTGGGGGGGTAAAAATGATACAGAATTAGAGAAAAACTAAGGAAATCTGAACAAGGTGTGAAGTTTAGTTACGATAATGTACTGATATGTGTTCACTGATTGTAACAAAGGTACCGTTCTAATATAAGATGTTAATAATGAAGAAACTAACTAGAGGGTATATGGGGACTTTCTGTAGTACCATAATGTTTATGCAAATGTAGCACTGTTCAAAAAAAAAAGTATACTTTTAAAGATGATACAGAATTACTACAAAATTGTAAATTAATACTAAAAAAGTCAACTTGCCATGCTTCACAGAAAAATTGAATAGTTTTGTGATTGCGTTTTGTTTGATACTATTAGAGAGACATAAAGAGGTTTTCTAAGAAATAACACTACATGCTATTATTTATCTTGCCCATTTAAATAACCACAACTAGTCTAGCTTTGCCCCTTTATAGGGTTAATTTTCTTAAACTAGACAATAATTCTTTGAAAATTTTTTAAGGTTCTAGCTTACTGATGTTACAGGTAAAAATTTAAGTTGTTAGTTCTGTACTTTTTTGAATGCATAAAATATATCTTAACTAGGTAATTTGAGTAAACTAAACCTCCCAGTTACTAAAAAAATCTCTTTAATAATAAGATATTTCTTGAAAGAGAATCTTATGATAGTAGAATTTGGACTTCCCACAGTTTCATATCAGTTATGAGTCCCAAAATGAAAAAGTTTAATGAGACTATACTACTGGGGTCACAAATTACCAATACATTAGCGAAGTAAATCATTTTAACTTCTCTTATTCATTTTGAACATTAATATTGTTGTACAAATGCATGATTTAATACCATCTGATAAAAACCATTTACCAATAACTATAACAAAATCGTGCCTTTTCTTCATAACCTTGTGTTACTCACTAGAACTTTTTTTTTTTTTAAGATCTCATTTATTTATTTGAGAGAGAGAAAGGAGGAAAGAGAGAGAGAGTGCGCACGCACTCGTGTCAGAGAATGACTAAGCAGGGGCGGGGCATTGGGAGAGGGAGAGAGAGAACCCAGAGCACACTCCGCACTGAACATGGACCCCACTGAGGGTTGGATCCTACCACCCGAGATAATGACCTGAGCCAAAATAAAGACTCAGAGGCTTAATTGACTGAGCCACCCAGGCACTCCAGAAGTTCTTTAACAGAGAAAATATGCTCAAAAGGAAATTGGTTTGTAGTTTTATTTTTATAGTAATGGTATGGGAGCACGTGGGTGGCTGAGTGGGTTAAGCAACTTTTTATTTACTTGACAGAGAGAGATCACAAGTAGACGGAGAGGCAGGCAGAGAGGGAGAGGGAAGCAGGCTCCCTGCTGAGCAGAGAGCCTGATGTGGGACTCGATCCCAGGACCCTGAAATCATGACCTGAGCCGGAGGCAGCGGCTTAACCCACTGAGCCACCCAGGCGCCCCAAGCAACTGACTCTTAATCTTAACTGACTCAGGTCATGATCTCAGGGTAGTGAGACTGAGCCATGAGGCTCCATGCTTAGCAGGGAGCTTGTGCAAGATTTTCCCTCTCCCTCTGCCCTGCCCTACCCCACCCAATGCTGTGCCAAGTGTCCCCTCTCTCTCTCTCTCTCTCTCTCTCTCTCCCTCAAAAATAAATAAATAAATAATAGTATCACACAGCCCACTTTTCAGTACTAATGTTTTGTCCATTTGCACATTGCTTTCATGCTTCTATGTGCTAGGTATTAGGTAAGGCACTGGTGTTTAACAGCAAAGACAATAACAAACACATTAAGATAGAACTCCTCTCAGGGACGCCTGGGTGGCTCAGTTGGTTAAGCAGCTGCCTTCTGCTCGGGTCATGATCCCAGCGTCCTGGGATCGAGTCCCACATCGGGTCCTTGCTTGGCAGGGAGCCTGCTTCTCCCTCTGCCTCTGCCTGCCATTCTGTCTGCCTGTGCTCGCTCGTTCTCCTCTCTCTCTGACAAATAAATAAAAAAAAAAATCTTAAAAAAAAAAAAAGAAAGATAGAACTCCTCTCAGAAAGGGGCTTGGACGGTCATTGGGAGAACACAGTCAAATAAGCAGCAGGATAAAGTACTACACAAAGGGCTTCCTAGAGTAATGCAGCTGAAGGGTAGCTAAATCAGGATTGAAAGAGAGTAAAAGCTTCCTTCTAAAAAAGATACCACATGAACTGTACCTGAAAATAAACCTATCTCTAATAACTTACTTAGAAAACTATAGTTTCTTACTTGTAAGGTTTTAGTCAAAAATTCTCATTAGGCTGAATATTCAAATGAACATTTCTAGAGGGAAAAACTAAAAATCTTAATTTTACTTATAATTTAAAATTTAAGAGACTGCCTATATTGATATATATTATTACATGAACTACCAAAGTCAGCAAGGCTTCCAGACTTCAGAGAAATGAAATACTAACTTTCCAAGAATAACACTATGTGATTAAAAATATCATTATTTTAACTGAGTACTTGTAATAAACAAATAGGGAGTGTGATTTTAATTTTTTTATTTTTTAAAGATTATTTATTTATTTATTTGACAGACAGAGGTCACAAGTAGGCAGAGAGGCAGGAAGAGACAGAGAGAGAGGGAAGCAGACTCCCTGCCAAGCAGAGAGCCCGATTCAGGACTTGATCCCAGGACCCTGGGACCATGACCTGAGCCGAAGGCAGAGGCTTTAACCCACTGAGCCACCCAGGTGCCCCAGGAGTGTGATTTTTAAAAGTTCCCACGTGTTCTAGCAACAAAAACAATAAAGTACCTCAACAAGAAATATACAAGATCAATAGAAGAAAATTAAAAGATAGGGCTGATGAACATAAAACCGGATCTGAATGAACAGAAAGAAACCATGTTTTTGTATGGAAAATTGTAATATGGTAAAGCCATCAGTCTCCAAATTAATCTACGTTTGGTCGAGTCCCAAACAATTTAAAGTAACTTGACAAGCAGACTGACTATAAAATCTGTCAAGAATAAAGGCAAAAAATCTGCCAAAAAACTTCTGAAAAAGAGTAATTAAGTGCAATTTGCCCTGTCATGTGGTCAACCCTATTTTAAAAGATCACAAACCAGAAGCCCAAGATTGGATGAAGTCAAGGAATATGTATTATGGTCTACCCAATGTTTTATAAAAAACTATGAATTAAATTGCCAATATTTTTAAATCAGAAGATTCAGATTTCAGGCTTCCTTAAAAAAAAAAGTATCAAAAGCTCTAGCAACACTGGGCCCCAATTTATGTGGGCTTCAGCAACACTGAAGCGGAGACTGAATGGCAGAGCTATTCGCTAATTAGTAATTCATTCCACCCCTTCACTTTTGTATTAGCTGCCTACCCCTACAGCAGAAACTCAAATCTGAGAACCAATGTATCATGCCTAAAGAAGTTAAAACAAAGAAGTACTGGCAAAGAAATAATAAAACATGTTAATAGAAAATAGTCCAGAAACACAGGTATCCATAATAATTTTTATATATGGCACCACAAATTATGGATTTTTCAGTAAATGTTGTTAGAAACAACTGGATCTTATCAGTCTACATGGGAGATGGGGGAGAGCATCTTTCTTCTTCATGTAATAAACAAAAAAGAAAATTTGTGTGACTTGACTTAATCTTTTTAACTTTATAAACCCGTAAGATATAAAGAAAAAATTATTAGATCCGACTATATTTAAAAATGAAAAAAAAAAAAGAAAATAGCCAAAACCAAAACAAATAAATGTCAAAGACAAGCAAAAAGACTCTGATAAGCAAAGATCAAGATCCTAACGTAAGGAGCACCTACAACTCAGTTAGAAAAAGGAAAACATGTTAAGGAAAAGTTAGCATGAGATATGAACAAGTAGTTCTGGAAAAAATAAATACCCAACAAGTATTCAGAAAGTTGCTATATTTCAATAATCAGAAAAATGCAAAATTAAATAATTCTATATTTTAAGGACTAATAAATTGGTAACAGTCTTATTAAAGTACAATTTGGCGGCGGGGGTGCCTAGGTGGCTGAGTTGGTTAAGGGCTGCCTTCAGCTCCCAGGGTCCTGAGAGCAAGCCCCACATTGGGCTCCCTTCTCAGTGGGGTGTCTGCTTCTCCCTCTCCCTATGCCCATCCACCCCCTGCTTTCTCTCAAGTAAATAAAATCTTTAAAAAATAATAAAAATTTAAAAATAAGTGTATATACTTTAACCTGGTAATGATCCTATAAAAATTGCTCTCATACACATAAAATATTAATATAGAGTTTGGTAACAAAAAATTATAAATCTACGTATCCCTTAATCAATAGCTGGATAGTAAATAAGAGCATGATTTATCCATTTTTTTCTAAGATTTTATTTATTTATTTGACAGAGAAAGAAATCACAAGTAGGCAAAGCAGCAGGCAGGGGGGCTCGATGCCAGGACCCTGAGATCATGACCGGAGCCGAACGCAGAGGCTTAACCCACGGAGCCACTCAGGCACTCCATGATTTATCCATTCTTATAGATAGGAATATTAAACCTATCTATATATCGACACGGAAAGGTCTCTAATACATTAATGAAAAAAACAAGTCAAGGAGTATTATGCATAATATGATCCTAATTTTTTTTTATATTGTATTTATTTATTTGACAGAGAGACACAGCGAGAGAGGGAACACAAGCAGGGGGAGTGAGAGAGGGAGAAGCAGGCTCCCCACCAAGCAGGGAGCCCGATGCGGGGGGCTCGATCCCAGAACCCTGGGATCATGACCCGAGTCGAAGGCAGACGCTTAACGACTGAGCCACCCAGGTGCCCCTGATCCTAATTTTTTAAAAAAATCAATTTATTATACGAAAGCATACAGTTTAACAGTCTACCTTGTGATTTTCAGAGAATAATAAATTCCAGGTCTGGAAGAGAAGCAAAGTTCAAAGTAAGCCTAAAAGATATTACCTGGCCAGAAAGTACTCAAAAATAAATAGGTCATGTCAAAAGGACAAATAAGTCAGCTTAAAGGAGTTCCCACTGACATTTAGAGCATCAAAAAGAAGAGTGACTAGTGTTGAACTGACCTTTGGCCACACAAATTAGTAGTAGTATCCATGTACTGTATTCATGAAATATACAGACACCTTCAAAGAAAGAAGAGCAGTCATGCAATAGAAGAGAAAAGCAGAAGAGACAGAGAAGAAGGTGGGTCAAAATATTCTTTTAGGGGCGCCTCAGTGGCTTATTCGTTAGGCATCTGCCTTCGGCTCAGGCCATGATCCCACGGTCCTGGGATCAAGCCCCATATCGGGCTCCCTGCTAGGGAGAAAGCCTGCTTCTCCCTCTCCCACGCCCCCTGCTTGTGTTCCCTCTCTCGCTGTCTCTCTCTGTCAAATAAATAAGTAAAATCTTTTTTAAAAAATTTTTAATGATAAGCATGACATCTACCATCACCCCATTAAAAACAGATGCACGAAGAATACCCTCCTTAAGCACTCACTTGCATATATGTTGAGTTCTTGAAGAAACCACCAGTAAAAATTTACTTCCAAAGCATATATGAAGAATAAAGTAGAAAACGAGTCTCACTGGCCCAGAATTACTGAATTTTTTTTTCCTTAAGATTTTATTTGTTTATTTAAGATAGAGAGAGCACAAATGGCAGGGGGTGGGGAGCTGGCAGGAAGGGACAAGCAGACTCCCACCAAGTGGGGTGCCTGATTCGGGCTCAATCCCAGGACCCCAAGATCATGACCTGAGCCAGAGTCAGATGTTTGACTGAGCCACCCAGGCACCCTCAGAATTACTGGATTCTTCGCAACTGGGTTATTCGCTCACTAATGAAGTGACTCAGTTCTGTATTCATGCCTCCCTGTGATGGAGAGCCCATTCCTGGACTCATCCAAATTATAAATCACTACTCTGTTATGAACTTTCAGTGTTCCTAGAGAACAGTCGAACCTGTAAATACCATAATTAGAGTGATATAATTGGTGAATACCTGATTATATTGAACGAGATCTCTTGGCAACATTTTTGATTATAGAAAAAAGACATCACAGAGGGCATAAAACACAGGAATTATGATTTCTTTTTTGTTTTAAATTATAAAATTTTTGTAATGCCAGCCAAAATGAGCACTTGAAAGACCTACCCACACAACATTTTCATCCACTTTTCAAATTCTATAAAGATGTCAGCTAGGAGAACTGCTCACATAGCTGTTTTTTAACAGAAAATGAGGGGAGAACAGCTTTATTTCTCCATAAAAATAAAAATGAAAATGAAAAATGTTAAGTGGTATAACAGACAGATATTACACAGCAGTATAATGCTTCTATCCTAGCATACATTTCAGAGATATTCTTAGAACTGCATTTATCTTACACTCAACTCACTCTTATCTTCATCTCTAAAAAATAAAAATGTTTCAAAATTTAAAAAAACCTCACACCCCCAATATTCACATAGAAATTTATAAACACGTTAAAGGAAAACAAACACATTATGGGTTTCCTGCAACATATAATTAATCTCCAAACTGCAAAAGAATCGAAAGGGTCAAGGAAAGTCTAAAAAACTATAAACTCATAATGCTACCCAGAGTGATAAATTTATAAGACGCTGAAGAAACCTAGAAATAACCAGGTGTATACCTGCTTCATACCACCCAGGGTAGAGTCTCTCATAAACTGTCACGTTTCTGACAATGTCATTAAGGAACACTAAGCTAAAGAAAACACACTATGCGCATTTCCAATTCCCAAGCTGAAATATACGTTGTATCCCAAGGCAACAGTAAATTCTTCCTGGAATTCTTAAACTATAATTCTGTCACAAGCAATGTGCTTCATTTATAATAAAGACAACTTATGACTTTTTTATATAACCTTTCTATCTGGGGGGGTCAGACAGCTTCTCACTTCAAACTTTTCTTTCAACTGCTGGTGACAACACTCTCTGGCACTTACCTGTCAGTGTCCTTATCTTCAGGCAGCATGGGAGGCAAAGGTAACGGTGGTAATGTAGAGGTCACTAAAGCCACATGGTGCTCCTTCTCCTTGGCTCCTAAGCTTGGTGTAAGTGGTTTGGTTTTCTCTTTAAGAGATACTGGTTCGTCCTTTGTAGCAGCAGATTTACTCTCCTTCCCAACTACAACTGCTTTCTTGGTGGCTTTATCTACAACCAAGTTATTGTCCACCTTTGTTACCTGAAGAGGTGGCTTTGTTTTTGCCTTGTCATTTTTTAAAGTTCCACCGCTTGAGGGAGAAGGTGCATGTTCAGTTTTCAGTTTCTTCACATCCTTCACATGGTTGGTTTGTGACGCACTGGCCCCGGTCTCGGCGCTCCCCTTCGTAGGTGTAGAAGTGTTAGAAGCTTTGGCAGCTTTGGCAGCGGCCTCAGCAGCCTTCGCCGCCTCTGCAGCCCTCGCTGCCTCTGCAGCCCGGGCTTTTTTATTCTTGTTCAACTCGGCTGCCAGGCTACTCTTCAGAGTTAGTGTGCTAGGAGAAATGCTAGAATGACGACTTCTGGATCTAGACAATCTGTGCCTGCTACGAGATCTTGAATGCCTAGATGAATATGGGCTTCTGCTTCGGGATTTGGCAGAACGTCTGGTGGAAAATAATGAAGATATAGTCAGTAATTCAGAAGAGGTGAGTTCTAAATTTATAAAAACTGCGAACTAAAGCCTGTGAAATCAAACAAATTTATTTAATTTCAAAATCATAATGTATTTTGATTATATTGATCTTGGTCTAGCCTATGAATGCTCAAAGGTGAGACTGGATGAAAGGAGATCTCTGTGAGAAGAAATACTGTAAGGTTAGGAGAAAAAGTTTGACAAGACATCCCTGCTGTCTTGGAAAACAGATGTATACAACAAGGACACAGCAATGGTGGCAACAGCAGGGTCAAGTCTGACCAATCATTCAACAGGGAGACCATCTCTACACCTGAAAAGCATCCTTGCCCACAAGTTCAGAAGTCAGCAGTGCTCTGTCCAAAGCAAGAGTGAAAAAGATAAATGCCTATCATGAAAGAGTAAATACAGTCTCTAAATTTTGGAAACTATTTAATACTGATTGTGTAATTACTTCCCAAAAATTATTGGAAAACACAAAACCTATCATATATTTAGAAGTACGGTGGCAACTAAAATTCCTGTAAAACAAATGCAGCACAGCATCCCATGAAAGGAAGCTGAAGTTTTCAAATCAATAGCTTATCAAAACTAAAAAATACTCACCAGACAAAGGCACTATGATAGCACTTTCACATGTCTGCCACGTCTCATTTTAATTGCTCACATCAACCCCAGTGAAGTATCTACAGTTTACAGATTAGAAATTTATTCTAAAATACCATGTAACCTAAAATCAATCCCATACTTATCAGTAAATGTACTGGTAATTATCTTACTACCACTACCCTCTTCCTCCAATACTCTTCTGCCCAACTCTGTGCCTAAGAAGGCTAATCTTAACAGACACATCTTCTGGGTTTCAGTGCTACCTGTCACTGGTAGGTCAGAAGGTAGAAAAATGCTGGGTTATTTTTTCCCAGCACTCTCCCTCCTTTTGGTCACATTTTCTGACAGAAGTTCTGTCACCCAACCATCATGGCTCCTGTCAGGCACCCCTTTCTCCACAGCTCTCCCCAGGCTCTAATAACACTGTATTTTCCCTGTCCCTTGAAGCTTCCTGCTGTAACTTATAAAAAAACATCCCTTGTGGGTTCCCTTAATCCACCCCTACCTCTGCAGTCCTTCACTGAAGTCTCTTAAACCATCTCAGTTAGTTCGTTTCCTTCTAGAACCTTGCCTGATTTGGTTGTATGCCGTCTTAAACCCAGACCTTCTGACTGGAAAGTAGGTAGGTCAACACAATACACAAATTAATACACTGTGGAGGAGATAGCTCCTGCTGACATTTTGTAGAAGTTACATGGAGAGGGTAAATAAAGGCAACAAAACTCCTAAAAACCCATAATTAAAATGGGCAGAGAGAAAAAGGAAGGACTGGAAATCTTGTTTATATTTGACATTAACAGAGCATGGAAGAAAATACTGAGAAACATTCTACAATTCTAGTATGAAAACGAAATGATATTTAGGTTTAAGATAAACCCAAATACAAACTGAACTTCGCCCTCATTTTTTCAAAAAGATTTCAAAATGTACTAAGGGCTAATTACTCTTCAGCACTGAGGTACTTTATACATAGTATTTATGTAACGTTATTTTAGATTAATGGAAACACTTTAGAAAACATTCAAATCTAACACTTGCTTATCATTAAATATTCATTAAAATTACCAATGAGCTTACAAGTATTTGTGGAAATGCAAGGAAATGTTTTGTTAAATAGACAACTTTAGTATAAGAACCAAAAATGTCATAATATGAAATACTCAGCCACATTTTTTATTTTTTCTCCCTTCGGACCCTTAGACCTCAAAACAAGTCTGACCATGCTTCTAGAGCAGCAGAAAGGTAGAGCAGGAGGAGAGCAAAGAGACTATCATTTCATCAGAGGTAATAGCACCAGAACTTTTGTTAAATTAACTTTCCTACACTAACACGATTCTGGTCACCAAATTCATACAGACACATAAATTATATTTAACTGAGAGATTTATGGCCACTAAGTTTCACCTAAGAAAAGAGAGACAAATATATCAGGTAAAATCCCAACATAATTACCACCTTTGGCCTATTAAATTATTTTTTACTGGAGAGAATCTGGATAAGCATTATCAGCAAAGACTTAAAAAACATACCATACCCTCCATTCCTCTCCAATTTCTCTGTTTCTCTTTAAAAGTTCCTTAACTTTTTAACTTCATGGCCTAGTAAACATGCATTCTTTCACAAAGTGCATATTTACTAATAAATGTCAATGATGTATTTAATGTTCGTAACATGTTTTGGGAACCCAAAATTAAATATAATCACAAAATCCAAATTTAGGTCATTTTTACTAATGACCTAACTTCAGCCATATAAAGTTAGGAAGGTAAGAAAGTGCATCTCTGAGACTATATAATGAATTACATCATGAAGTTTAGTAAAAGAACTGAAATGGATGGTAGACTACAAGTCCTCTTTTTTTTTTTTTAAGATTTTATTTATTTGACACAGATGGAAGGCATGAGCAAGAGTGGGGAGAGAGAGAGGGAGAGGGACAAGCAGACTCTGCACTGAGCACAGAGCCCAACTTGGGGCTCAATCTCACAACCCCAGATCATGACCTGAGCCAAAACCAAGAGTCAATTGCTTAACCAACTGAGCCATCCAGACGCCCTGCAAGTCCTTCTTTTAAAGATAAGATTTTTCTTCTTTCTAAAAAAGGTTTTTTTCTAATTATTTCTATACTACAGAATCTGCAATGAATATGTATTAGCTGTTTGTCTGTTATTAATGGGGTTTTTTTAAGCTTTTTTTTGTTTTAAGATTGTATTTATTTGTGAAAGAGAGAGATCGCACAAGAAGAGGGAGCAATAGGCAGAGGGAGGATCAGGCTCCCCACTGAGCAGGGAGCTTGATATGAGACTTGATCCCAGGACGCTGGGATCATGACCTGAGCTGAAGGCAGACACTCAACCGACTTTGCCACCCAGGCGTCCCAATGTTTTCAAGAGATGACAGTATCTCTTCAGGAAGAGAACTTTCTATGTTTCTAAGGTTTCCAAATTGATGTAACACAAAGCAGAACCACAATAGAAACTCAGTATCCTGAAACTCAACTGGTTAGTGTTCACTGTTAATTAGGTTAGTGTTCCTTAGAAAGGAGAGCATAGTGTACTATTCACTCAACTGTATCACACAATCTCTCCAAGAGTTCAGGTCTTCTGAAATGGTGCATAATTAGCAAACACTGATTCTTAATAATTTTACTATAATAAGATCTAATCCCTTATTATATAAAACAACACTGAACGGTGCTATCCAAAAGGACTTTCTGGGGATGCCTCAGTCGGTGGCTCATTCGGTTAAGCCGCTGCCTTTGGCTTGGGTCATGATCCCAGAATCCTGGGATCAAGTCCCACATCCGTCTCCTTGGTCTGCAGGAAGCCTGCTTTTCTCTCTGCCTCTGCCTGCCACTCTGCCTGCTTGTGAGCGCATGCGCTCGCTCACTCTCTCGTTCTCTCTCCTCTCTCTGACAAATAAATAAATAAAATCTTAAAAAAAAACACACAACTTTCTGAAATAATAGGGTTCTATACATGTTCTGTCTGATACAGTAGCCACTATTTTCAACATTTTTTAAGCCTAATCTTTCTACTCTGCTTATTTCTTTTCTTTCTAGTATGGGAATTTAGTATATGATAAAGAGTATTTTAATTTTGTTTTGAGAAAGAGAGAGAGAACGAGCACACATGCCAGGGGGAAGGGGAGGAGAGGAGAGGGAAAGAGAAAATCTTAAGCAGGCTCCAAGCCCAGTGTGAGCCCTTGAGCTGAAATCAAAAGTCAGACACCCAAAGGACTGAGGCCATCCAGGCACCCCTAACCTGCTTCTTTTACATGCTAATAGCAGTTGTACCCATTTGAAAAACTTGTTGATTACCCTCCCCAAAGGGATATAAAAACCACTTCCCATCAACAAAATGAAGGATAAAAATCACATAATCACAAAAGCGTTTAACAAAATTCAGCATCCTTTCATGATAAAAACTAAACAAACTGAGTACAGAAAGAATATACTTCAACATAATAAAGGCCATTTAAGACAAGCCCACAGCTAACACTGTATGCTCAATGATGAAAAGCTGAAAGCTTTATGTCTAAGATCAGGAACAGAACAATACCCACTCTTACCACTTTTACCCAACATAATACTGGAAGGCCTAACCTGAGCAATTAGGCAAAATAAATAAATAAATGATTTTTTTTTTAAAAAAGATTATTTATTTGACAGAGAGAGAGACACAGGGAATACAAGCAGGGGGAGTGGGAGAGGTAGAAGCAGACTCCCCCCCACCAAGCAGGGAGCCCAATGCGGGGCTTGATCCCAGGATCCTAGAATCATGACCCAAGCCAAAGGCAGATGCTTAACTGCCTGAACCACCCAGGTGTCCCCCAAAATCTTCTTTTTATTTTATTTTATTTTTCTTAAAGATTTTATTTATTTATTTGACAGAGATCACAAGTAGGCAGAGAGGCAGGCAGAGAGAGAGGAGGAAGCAGGCTCCCTGCTGAGCAGAGAGCCCGATGTGGGGCTTGATACCAGGACTCTGGGATCATGACCTGAGCCGAAGGCAGAGGCTTAACCCACTGAGCCACCTAGGCGCTCCCCAAAATCTTCTTTTTAAAACATAAGAAACTGCAGCACACCTAGGTGGCTCAGTCGGTTAAGTGTCAAACTCTTGATTTTACCTCAGGTCGTGATCTCAGGGTCCTGGGACTGAGCCCTGCAACAACTCCTCTATCCGTGGGGAGTCTGCCTGAGGATTTCTCTCCCTCTCCCCCCTCAGGGGGTGTGTGTGCGTGTGCACATGCTCTCTCCCTCTAAAATAAATAAATAAATCTTTAAAAAAGAAAAAAAAAGCATCAAAATCAGAAAGAGGTAAAATTTTCTGTTTGTAGAAAACCCTTCCAAAGATACCACTAGAAGGATGTTAGAACTAATAAACAAATTCAATAAAGTTGCAGGATATAAAATCAACAGTTGACCCGGGAACAATGCAGGAGTTAGGAGAGCCCGAGGCCTCCTGTACAGTTGAAAATCCACCTTTAACTTTTGACTCCCCAAAAACTTTTAACTACCAATAGCCTTCTGTTGACCTGATCCCTTAGCAGTAACATAAACAGTCAGTTAATTTATATTTTGTATATTATATGCATTATATACTGTATTCTTTTAAAAAAGCTATTAAAAAGAAAATGTTATTTAAAAAATCATAAAGAAGGGTGCCTGGGTGGCTCAGCTGGTTAAGTGACTGCCTTAGCTCAGGTCATGATACTGAAGTCCCAGGATCAAGTCCAGCATCAGGCTCCCTGCTTAGCAGAGTTTGCTTCTCCCTCTGACCCTCCCCCTTCTCGTGCTCTCTTTCTCTAATAAATAAAATCTTAAAAATAAATAAATAAATAAGTAAGTAAGTAAATAATCATAAAAAAGAAGAAATACATTTACAGTACTATTTATGGAAAAAAAAAATTCCATGGGGTGCCTGGGTGGCTCAGTGGATTAAAGCCTCTGCTTTGGCTCAGGTCATGATCTCAGGGTCCTGGGATGGAGCCCAGCATCGGGCTCTCTGCTCAGCAGGGAGCATGCTTCCTCCTCTCTTTCTGCCTGCCTCTCTGCCTACTTGTGATCTCTGTCAAATAAATAAATAAAATCTAAAAAAGAAAAAAAGAAAAAAAATTCCATGTATAAGTGGGCCCACACTGTTCAAACCTGTGTTCTTCAAGGGTCAATTGTATTTTTTTTTTCTTTTAAGATTTTATTTATTCGACAGAGATCACAAGTAGGCAGAGAGGCAGGCAGAGAGAGAGGGGGAAGCAGGCTCCCCGCTGAGCAGAGAGCCCGATGAGGCGCTTGATCCCAGGACCCTGAGACCATGACCTGAGCCGAAGGCAGAGGCTTAACCCACTGAGCCACCCAGGTGCCCCAATTGTGTTTCTACAGACTAACAACAAACTGCTGAAAAGAGAAAGAAAATAAATTCATTTATAAACAGCATCAAAATGAATAAAATACTTAGGAATAAATTTAATCAAGTAAGTGAAAGAAACAGATTAAAGAAATTGAAGAAGGCACAAATAAATGGAAAGATATTCAGGGCTAATGAAATGTAAGAATTAGTATTGTTAACACGTCCATACTATACAAAACCATCTACAGAGTCTATGCAATCCCTATTAAATTTCCAATGGCATTTTTCACAGAAACAGAAACCACCACCCTAAAATTCATATGGAACCACAAAGACCCAGAACAGCCAAAGCAATTGTGAAAGAAAAGCAAATTTCGAGACATCACACTTCCTGATTTCAAGCTGTATTACAAAGCTATAGGCCATAGTAATCAAAATAGTATGGTACTGGCATTGGGGGGGGGGGGACAAATCAATGAAACACAGTAAAGGGCCCAGAAATAAATCCACATATATATGGCCAATTAATTTTCAACAAAAGAGGCAAGAATATACAATGGGGAAAAGACACTCTCTTCATAAACGGTGTTGGGAAAACTGGATAGCCACATGCAAAAAAAAAATAAAGAAAGAAAAGAAATTGGACCCCTATCTTACACCAAACACAAAAATCAACTCAAAATGGATTAAAGACTTAAACTTAAGACCTGAAACCATAAAACTCCTAGAAGAAAACACAGGGGATAAGCTCCTTGACTTGGGTTTTGGCAATGGTTTTCATATTTGACACCAAAAACAAAACAAAGCAAAAATAAAAGAATAGGACTATGTTAAACTAAAAAACTATGCTCTGCAAAGGAAACCATCAATAAAATGAAAAGGCAAGCTATGAATGGGAGAAAATATTTGCAAAACACAAATCTAGTAAGTAGTTAACATTCAAAATATCCAAGGAACTCATGTAACTCAAACAGGGAAAACAAAACAAAACAAAACACCCAATTAAAAAGTGGACAAAGGACCTGAACAGATATTTTTGCAAAGAAGACATCCAAACAGCTAACAAGTATCTGAAAAGGCACCCAATATCACTAATCATCAGTGAAATGAAATCCAAAACTACAAAGATATCACCATACCCGCTAGGATATCTATCATCAAAAAGATAAGCAATAACAAATGCTGGTGAGGATGTAGAGAAAAAAGAACCCTTGTACACTGCTGGTGAGAATGTAAACTAATACAGCACTATGAAAAATAATATTGAGAGATTACTCTAGAAGTTAAAAAGAGAACTACGAAGTGATCCAGATATCCCACTTCTGAGTATATAAGCCAAAGGAAATGAAAGTATTAGCTCAAAGAGATACCTGTACTCTCCTGTTCACTGCGGCACTATTCACAATAGCAAGGTACAAAAACAACCCAAGTGTCCATCAACAGATGAATGGATAAACAAAATGTGGTGTGTATACATGGCTGTGTAATGGAATACAATACAGGCTTTAAAAAGGAAGGAAATTCTGCCATTTAGAACAACACAAATAAGCCTAAAAAGCTTTATGCCATGTGAAATAAGCCAGAGAAAGACAAATATGGCACTGTATCACTTATGTATGGAATCTTATAAAAGTCAAACTCACAAAATAAAGGGTGATTTCCAGGAGCTGAGAGGGAGGGGAAAAAAGGAGAAGCTGGTAAAAGGATACAAACTTTCAGTTAGAAGATTAATGAGGTATGAGGATCTAATGTGTAACATGACGACTACAGTTGATAATACTGCATAACTGAAATTAAAAAAAAAAAAAGAACTCTAGCCACACAAAAAAATAAATGTATGAGATGATGGATGTATTACTTGATTATGGGAATCCTTTCACAATATATACATGTATCAAATCATCAAAGTGATACTTTAAATATATTAATTTTGTCAATTATATCTCTTTTTTTTAAAAATTTATTTATTTGGGAACAGGAGAGCATGGGGGGAAGGGGCAGAAGCAAAAACTTGGGCTCCATCAAGGGCCCTGAAATCATGACCTGGGCCCCTGAGGCAAAGGCAGACACCCAACCAATGAGCCACTCAGGTGTCCCTAATTTTGTCAATTATATCTTAATAAAACCAGGAAAAAAATGCCTTCTAAACTGAGAAACAGTAAAGTAGTAGCAATTTTTCAAAAGCCTTTCCCAATCATCCCTCTTGTTACGTTCTCAATCAAAATTCTAAATATTCGTATGTAATTTGCCATATACTGGTATTAGCAGCTCAGTTAACTTTTTTTTTTTCATTTTTTTCAATTAACTATTAACAGTACCATGGCAGCCTCTTAAATTCCTCTCCCTGCTTTAGATATTCCTTCACCCTAGCTAATCCATACTTACTGCAAAATGAACACCTTCCTTTAAGATCTATTCCTTGCAATTCTGTATTTCACCACTATCCTCCACCCATTTACCCAGGCTAGAAATCTTCCCAGATTCCTGATGCCCATACCACATCCCATCAATCCCATCAACTGTCTCGCTTTATCAGTTCTAACTCTACATTCCCGTACACCCACACTTCTAAGCATGTTTCCTACTACTGCTGTAACAAATTATCACAGACATAATGGTTTAGCCACACCAATTTATTATCTTACAGTTCTTGAGGACTGAAATTCCAAAATCAGTCTCATTGGGCTAAAATCAACAACACCAGGGCTTCTTTTCTTCTGCAGTTTCTTGGGAAAATATGTTTCCTTGCCTTTTTCAGCTTCGAAAGGTCCATGCCTTGGCTCTCAGTCCAACAATCTGACCTCTGCTTCCTTTATCACATTTCCTCTTCCTCTGATTCTATTCTCTCATGGCCTTTTCTGACTCTGCTGACCCTCTTGCTTCTTTTTATAAAGATCCTTGTGATTACAAGGCACCCACCTGTACAATTCAGGATAATCTCTTCATCTCAAAATTCCTATTTTAATCAGACCTACAAAGTCTCTTTTGTCACGTAGGTAACATACTAACAGTTTCACAGGGACATCTTTGGGTGGGCCACAATTTCTAATTATTTCTCAAGGTCCCTGTTCTGTTTCAGACCTCATTATCTCCCCTCAGGCTTACCTTATCATCTTAAAAATCTTCCTATCTAGTCTCTCTCTGCTCCAATTATTTCTACAGACACTATAGCTGAACTAATCTTCACTGTTCAGTGAATATTACATGTCCCAAATTCACTCTTTCCTTCTCTTTTTAGTAGCTATTCCAAATCTTCACAAACTGTTCCAAACCTTTCTACCCGTCTTCAAGTTAACAATTTCCAAAGTACTTCTATTTTGCAGAAAAACAAAACAAAACACAAAAATTATTAGGCATGTCTCCTGCCTACAAGCTTAATCTGTATCTCTATCTACCTTACATTTTACCTGAGCTCAGAACAGAGATACTCCTCTTCCTACCCAAGGCTAACTCCTGTACAATGCTAGCAATGTCCTATCTCGAGATCTTACTTCAAAGAGGGTTGGCCACAAATCTGCAGCTTCGGCCTCATCTGGGAGTTTGTCAGAAATGCTGTATTTTAGGCCCCAACCCAGATCTTCCGATTCAGAATCTGCATTTTAGTAAGATCTCCACTAAAGTTTGAGATGCACTATGCTAGGCTCCTCTATGACTTGTGACTTCCACTCTTTGCTATTCATTGACTATTTCCCCTCAAGGATTAAATAATTCAAGTCTCTTAAGATCTTTTAAAACAGATAAAAAAAAAAAACAAGCAAATAATGGCACTCTGATATTTTATCTTTTTCCTCTCCTTCCAATTACAGCCAAATTCTCCTACACACACACCCCCACGTAGCCCTCAAACCACAGTAACTTGGCTTGTATCCTCACCAAAATTACTAAGGTGACCAATCTTTGGGTGGGTGGGGGGGAATAGCAATGCCTGTGATGACAATGCTGACCACACCCCTAAAAACACTTGCTAACCACTTTTACTCTTCTTTTTCCTGATTACTTTCTAACTTCTATGGCTATTTCTCAGTGCTCTCTTAAGATCCCTCTTCTTCACTAAGTTCATCCACCCACAAGAGTCTAATTATGCTATGAATGATTTAAATTATCACGTAAAAGTTGATTACCCCACCAAGTCATCCTCCCTGCTCCCAATTATCCTACATGCATGCAACTTCAACACAGTCCAGATAAAACGATTAAATCCAAAATCCACCCCTTTTCTTCTTACAGATACCCTATTCACAGGCAATGGCAGATTCTAAATTTCTGAAATAGCAAAGATCCAGAAATCATCCTATACCCCACATGGTCCTTTTCCTTTCTTCTTCCACATCCAACTGATCTCCAAGTCCAGCCAATTTTATATCTTAAGCATCTCAACAGTTTCCCAGGCTCTTTGTCCCCAAAGCTATTCTTTCTCATTAGGTCCTGTATCATCTCTGACCTGGCCCAGTCCAACAGTCTCTCTCCGGGTTTCCCACCTCACATCTCTATCCTTTCCAATTTCCTTTCCCTACCACCACCCGAATCTTTCGGTTCCCCCTCTACAAAGCTCTTGACAGTCTTGCACTACATACAAAGACCTTGTGCAGCCAACCCAAAACATACAAAGTCAGGCATAGAAAGCTGTTCTCACATTCCTCTCTTCACCTCTTATATCCGGCTAAGTACAGGGATACTTACCACATCACTTTCAAGCCTTCCCTCATTATGCCAGAGAGCTGGAAATATTCCTCGTCCTATGATCCTACTACTTTGTTCATACCTCATTAGAATAATAATTAGGTAATCTGTCTTCCCCAACTAGACTGAGATCACTGTACCTCCTCCACAGCCCTAACTAGCACAAACCTGGCAAAAGCGGATGCTAGATAAATATTTGTAGAATCAGGGGCACCTGGGTGGCTCAGTGGGTTAAGCCTCTGCCTTCGGCTCAGGTCATGATCTCAGGGGTGCTGGGATCGAGCCCTGCATCGGGCTCTCTGCTCAGCAGGGAGCCTGCTTCCCCCTCTCGCTCTTGGCTTACCTCTCTACCTACTTGTGATCTCTCTCTGTGTCAAATAAATAAATAAAATCTTAAAAAAAAATTTGTAGGTACACTGGTGAGAATATTTCTACTGAACAGAATTCACTTTCCTTAGCCTAATATTAAGGTACTGCATGATCTTCCTGGTTCTATCGAGTTCTGATTCTGCCTAATACTACCATGTCTTTACTCCCACAGACTGAGAATATTCTCTTTCCACCATCTTCTACCGAAGTCCCATCCATCTTCCAAGAATGTAGCTCAAGAGTTCTTACTTATTCACAAAGCCTCATCAACTCCAAGAAGGCTCTCCCTTTCTGTGAACTCCCACTGGGCTTTATCTGCATCTTAAGATCTTAACCATTCATAACTTTGTATTTTAGATATTTACCACACTATTAGACTATATGCTCTTTGTGGCGCAGAAACTAGGTCTAATTCATTTTTTTATCACTCCACAGCCCTTAGCATACCACACAGATGGTAGTCTTTTACTGAGTAAACAAACATACAATAAACCTCACAGTTTACAAAACACTTTTATAGACATTTTTCATTTGACTTGTTCTTCATAGCAACCAAGGTATACAGAAAGGAGATGAGGGAACTAAGAAGAGAGTTAAGAAATTTATTTAGAGTTCAAGAGCTATAAAGAGATAGAGTCAATATGAAGACCACATCTTCCAATTCAAAGCCAGGCACTATATTTTTGTTACCACATCAGACTACATCCTTCCCCTCCATTTATTTAATTCTCATTGTCCTTAAGGATCAACTTGAAGTCCCACCTCCTCTATAATCTCCTCATTTGCTAAAATTACATAATGCTTGTGACACATTGCTTTGTATTTTAAAAACATAAATTGGATTATGCCGTACCTTTGCCTAAAACTCTCCAATAGCTTCTCAATCCATTCAGAATAAAAATAAAAATCTTTATTGTGATCTGAAAGACCCAAACCACCTCTCATCTCTATTACACCCTCCTTCACTCACTATGATCTACAAACACTAACCTCTTTTCTGGTTCTTCAAAAAGTTATGCTTCTTTCCTGACTTGATGTCTTAGCAATACTGTTTTCTCTTCCTGGGATGCTTAAACCACATAGCTGCTCTTTCTTATCATTCAGGGCTCTATTTATCACCCTTATAGGGAGGCTCTCCCACATCAGAAAGATAAATGGGCATATCATATACCCCTCTCCTCCCACCACTGTCATGTTCATCACTATATCCCCAGAACTATGTCTGGTGTGGAATAATCAAAAGGTATTTATTGAATTGATGAATAAAAGAACAAAGAACATGTTTATCAACTACTTTCCTAAATGCTGCCCACAAGCAGAATGCTTTCTGTCACTGCTATCCAGCTAATTAACTAATTAACTAATAGGCACAGGTCCACTGATAAAATTCTATTTAAACTAAGATTTAGAAGACAGAATAACCCTTAGCTAATTAGTTTCTTCATATAAACATTGAGATGACTTTATTATTTTTATTAACAACCAAACCTTTTGCATCCATTATCCCACAGGGATTTAGTAAGTGAAACCAGTTTTTCTATTGTAAAACTATCTTTATTTCTTATTTTTAGTAGCTACAGGGTCCTCTTAATTAAAAAAAATAATAGTCACAGAAGAAATACAAATGGCCAGTGAAGAAAGGTAAATGCTCCCTTCTCTATTATAACCAGAAAAGGCAAAATAAAAGGAGCCATCCATCAGAATAGCATCCATCAGAATGGCAAAAAAATGGAATTTTGAAAATATCAATTATTCAAAAAATACAAAGAAATTGCCACTTATATAAATTATCAGAAGGAATATAAAATTGCACAGACTTTTATATCTATCCAATGCTTTTGATTTGCAACTTCACCTATAAGAACACATCTGACAAAAACACTTACATATGTGTCAAAAAGTTACTACAGATATTCTTAAAAGGATTGGCTGTAATAAAGAAAAAATGAAAAAATAGTACCCAGCAACTGATAGTTAAATAAAGCCTGAAACATTTTATGCAATACTGGAGTTCTATGTAGCCATTTGAAAAGACCTTCAAATCCTACTGCTAAACAAAAGAAGCATGTAAAAAACAATTACGGTATGGTAACATTCTTAATGTTTATGTGTATGTACTTAAGTTTGAATATAAGCATATACACAGGAAGAAGCCATACAACAGCTACTGACATGGTAATATATTTGAAAAGGACATAAAGGGTAGCTTTCACATCTTGCTATGTATGCTTCTGTACTGTTTTCAAGCATCTTGTATATAATTTTTAAATACAGAGCATGGATTTTAAAAAAGGTAACAATTTCAGTGTAGAGAATTGAGAAATACAGAAAAGTTTAAAAATAAACACTAACAGAACTTGCCAATGGTTCTCTTGTAGCCTTTATGCCCTTGATTGCTATTCTGTTATTCCCAAATAAATCCACTTTTGCTAGTAAAAATAAATAAAATTTAAAAATTAAAAAAACAAAAACAAAACAAAACAAAACAAAATCCACCAACAGGGCTCCTGGCTGGCTCAATCAATAGAGCATACAACTCTTGATCTTGGGGTCATGAGTTCAAGCACCATGTTGGACACAGAGATTGCTTTAACAAACAAACAACAAACAATACTCAAAACTTATCAAAAAAAAAAAATAAACACCAACAGGAAAGTTTAAAGATGGACACCAGAAATTACATCAAACTAGAATGTATGGTACAAAGAAACCCTGTCACTTTTTTAATAAAAATAAAAAAGCTTACTCCAGTACACCAATTACTTAACCTTAAAAAAATTAAATTTGGAAAATCATGAGTACTTAAGTAGCACTAATTTAAAAAATACTGTAAACATTAATGCATATACTTTTCATAATAAAAATGTTTCTTCATGCATATTGAGGAAATCAATACAGCTAACCATTACACATACTACAAAATAGGAATCTTCCTCTTTTTCTAGACCCTAGGACAAAAATAAATAATTACACCAGTTCATGTATTAGGGACAACCAAAGCATCCACAATTTTTTTCGATACCAAAAATTAGACCCTGATGGAAACAATTTTAAACAAAAATAAAAGTAGGCATTTATAATAAATTCACAGCCAACATCATTTTGTAGAAAAAAAGACTAAAATGCTTTCCCTATGGGATCAGGATCAGAACAAGGAAATCTAATTTTGCCACCTCTAATCAACACTGTACTTGAGATTCTAGACATTGCAATTAGGCAAGAAAAATAAATAAAAGGAATCCAGACTGGGGGGGAAGGGGGAGTAAAACTATTTGCAGAGGACAATCTTGTACACAGAAAATCCTAAGAAATCTACTAAAAACTATTAGAACTAATAAACAAGTTAGCAAGGCGGCAGGATATGTGATCAATGTAGAAAAATCTACTACAGTTCCATACACTAAGCAATAGACAATTAAATGAAATTACAAAAACAAATCCCATTTCAATAGCCTTAAAATGTAAACATACAAATAAATCTCAAAAAACTTCAAGGACTATACCTGAAAACTTCAAATTACCAATGAAAATATTGAGGGAATATAAATAAATGGAAAGACATTTCATATTGACATATTTGATGACTTAACATTAAGATAGCAATACTCCCAAATGATCTCCAAATTTAGTCCAATTCCAATGAAAATCCAAGCTGCCTTTTTGCACAATTTGGGAGGCTGTTCCTAAAATTCATGTGGATATGCAAAGAACCCTTCTCCTCCTAAGAAAGTGTATAAGATCAAAGCAATGTAAAAGAATGAAGCTGAAAGACTTGCACTGCTTGATTTCAAAAACTACCGCAAAATTAGAAAAAATCAGGACTGTATGATACTGGCATAGGACAGACATGTAAATCAATGGACTAGAACTGACAGTCCAGAAACAAGCCCTCACATTTATGGTCAATGCATTTTCAAAAAGGATGCCAATACAATTCAATAGAGAAAGAAAATTTTTTTTAACAATGATGTTGGCACAAATGGCTTTCCACGCAAGAGAACGTAGTTGGGCCACTTTCTCTCACCATCCACAAAAACTAACTCAAAATAGATCAAAGACTAAACTAAAACTAAAACTATAAAACTCTTTGAAGAAAATATAGGAATAGAGTTTTGTGATGTTCATTTAGGCAAAGTCTTCTTAGATATGACATCAAATCAAAAGCAATGAAAGAAAAAATAAACTGGACTTCATCAAAATTAAAAACTGTGCATTAATGGATGGCAACAGTGATATAATGGGAAAAATTTTTGCAAATCATGTATCTGTACCATAATTTAATTGCTCCCCAATTCACTGTACTTGGGTTGTTCCCAGGTTTGTTTTTTGTTCTTTTTTTTTTTTTCTTAAACTAGGTTGGCATCATTTCTCCCATTTTACAAATAAAAAGACCAGAGCTCAAAAAGGATAAATAAAGTGATTAATAGTGTTCTGCAATGAAAGCACCAGAATTAGTACCTAAATCCACATCTGTATAATTTCTAGTCTTTGCTTTTTCCTTTATGGTAGGTATTTACCCAGTCAACCCAAGAGAGAAGATCTGCCAACTAGATAAGAATCTTCTGGTTGTTCTGTTAACACTTGATCCTAGAAATTCTTTCCTTCTTTTTTTCTTCTTATGGTCCACACGGACTCAAAAGCTAAGTTCTTGCCCAAAGTTTACACTATTAGAATGACCTAAGTGGTTACAAGTAAGTTATACCTAGGGAAGAGTCCTTTTTTTTTTCCCCACTAAATTAAAACGGACTCTCCCAAATACAAGAGTTCTTCTTTCTAGAAGAAATGTCACAGGTATATTAGTACCCAAAATATATAAAGAACTCTAGAGACTCAATGAGAAGCCCCAATTTTTTTAAAAAAGATTTTATTTATTTGACAGAGAGAGAGAGAGAGAAAGAAAGAGACAGCAGGAGAGAGAACACAAGCAAGGGGAGTGGGAGAGAGAGAAACAGACTTCCCACTGAGCAGGGAACCCAAAGCGGGCCTCAATCCCAGGACCCTGGGATCATGACCTGAGCCAAAGGCAGACACTCAATGAATGAGCCATCCAGGCACCGCCCCCCATTTTTTAAAATAGGTGAAGGATTTGAATAAACATTTTCCCAAAAAAGACATATAAATGGCCAATAAACATATGAAAAGATGTTCAGTATCAGTCACTTAGGAAAATGCAAATCAAAAGTACAAGGAGATATCAGAATACCATTTTAAAAACTTGTCAAGATATGTGAAACAATTGTCAAGGACATGGTGAAACTGAAACCTTCATATATTGCTGGTTGGAATATAAAAGCGATGCAGACACTGAGGAAAACAGGTTGGTGGGGCACCAGGATGGCTCAGTCATTAAGGGTCTACCTTCAGTTCAGGTCATGATCCCAGGGTCACTGGGCTCCCTGCTCAGAGAGGAGCCTGCTTCTCCCTCTCCCACTCCCCCTATTTGTGTTCCCTCTCTGGCTGTCTCTCTCTGTCCAATAAAATCTTTAAAAAAAGAAAAGAAAAGAGTTTGGTTAATTCCTTAAAATGTTAAAACACAGAATTACCATATGACCCAGAAATTCCACTCCTAGACATATGCCCAAAAGAAATAAAAACATATCTCATGAAAAAAAAAAAAAAAAAATCTCACGCAAAAACTAAACACAAGCGTTCGAGGAAGTATAATTCGTAATAGTCAAAAACTGAAAACAACTGAAATGTCCATCAACTGAAAATAAAATGTGGAATATTCATACAATGGCATACTATTTTGCCACAAAAAAAATAACCGATGACACATGCTACAACACAGATGAACCTTAAAAACAGTATGCTTAAATGAATTTAGTCAGCCATAAAAAAACATGAATATGATCCTATTTATATGAAATGTCCAAAATGGGCAAATCCATGAGATAAAAAGTGAATTGGTGGTTGCTAGAGGTGAGAATGGGGACTGACTACTAACAGGCATGGAGTTTCTTTTTGAGATGATTAAAATGTTCTAAAATTAGTGGTAATGGCAGCGCAACTCTGAATATACTAAAGGCCACTGACTGTACTAGTTAAAATTGGAGTAAATTGCATGGTAGGTGAATTATATCTCAAAAAATGTTATTTTAAAAACCAGAAAAATTAAATAACATAAAACTGAAATGTTTGTGCTTATTTCCTTTAGTTCCTTATGAAACACTAAAAGTTGAGAAAATAAGAGTCATGACTGACTTTTTGCGGATTTTCTCAGGCAAACAAGTTCTAGTCCACTGAGCACATGAACTGTACTTGTCTTCATGTTTCACTGAACCATGTCCTGATATGTGTTTTTGAAGAGAGAAAAAGGAAAGATGGTAAGAAGTAGAGGGAAGGCTTAATAGTTGATCTGCACAAAGGCACATTCTTTTGATTGGTCCAGCTCTAGTTATGACAAATTTATACTTAAGCCAATATTAGACCCTATTAATATCAGAAGGATTTTTTTTTCAAAGTGTAAGGTGCTGGATATTTTCTTACACAAATCAATTTTGTAACATTTGTTGGGTATCTATTTCCTATCACATGCTGTGGTAAGTGCTTAAGAGACATTAAGATTAAAAAAGAACCCCATGGGACTTACAATCCAGCGGCTGAAGCAAAAAATAAATATTATGTAAATTCTCGTCAAACTACAAAAGCCAGAAGCAGAATAAGTCAAAGAACTAAAAAGGGAAAAAGAAGTCCATGTAGAATTCCATACCCAGCAAAAATATCTTTCAAAATGGAGACTTTTTCAGACAAATAAAATGGCAGAGCTACATTATAAGAAATGTTGAAAGCCAGTTCTCTCAGTAGAGGAAAATACATCAAACTTTGGATCTACATAAAGGAATGAGAAGTGTCTGAAAAGATAGAAATTAAAGCAGATATAAATTATTTTTCTCATTTTTTTCATGTCTAATTAACATACATAAGTCATATATATATACAGAAATAAGACATATGACAAGAATGGCACATAAAAGGAGAAAAATGTAACCATGCTCTTATCATATTATATTACACAAAAAGACAGACTGTGATAAATTAAAGATGCATATTATAAAACCAAAAACAAAATCTTTGTGACCATGAGTTAGGCTTAGTTTTGGGGTGGCAAAAAAATACATGACTCATAAAAGAAAAAAATTGCTACACTGGACTTCATCAAATTCTGCTCTTCAAAATTATGTGAAGGAAGGCAAGCCAGAGAATGAGAAGAACCATCTGCAAAGTATTTGTATATACATATATATATATATATATATATATATGTATATGTATATATGTATATATACATATATGTGTGTGTATATATATATATATATATATATTTGTGTGTATACACACACACACACATATACACTAATGTGACGGAGACAGCAGAGTAGCAGTTGCCAAGGACCACAGGTAGAGTAGGGGACAAACCACAAAGGGGCCACAGGAAACTTTTTGGGATAATTAAATGTTTTTTATCATGACTGTGGTGGTGGTTACACAAGTACATCTATTTGTCAAAATCCATTTAGATGTATATTTAAAATTGGTAAATTATACCTTAATAAAATTGTTTTAATGAACAGATGAAGCATGTCCAATATCTGGGGGGGGGGCAACCAACTCAAATTAATGCGAGTCTGAATATGAGAAATCACTTCTGGATGAAATTAATGAAGACGACACCTCAACTATGACTGGAAGAATGGCCAAGTAGGATTAGCCTGTTGAAGGAAGGGCATAAACTAAAGTGTAGGGAACCTGTAATTCCATGTTTTCAAAATAGTAAGGAGTCCAGTTTGTACTGTGATCAGCATATTTACTGAGAAATAAGGGAAGTTTGGGTCTGTCTCAGGTAAGGAATTCTTACCCAGTTCAAGAATTTGAACTGACATTTGAAGAATCTGAACTGGTAATATTCACATTACAGTAAGTGTTCATATTCATATTCATATATTCATATTACAGTAAGTGCCCAGTTCAAGAATTTGATTCTGTAAGTATGTAAGTATGATTCTGTATGTATGTAAGTAAGTATGTTTTAGAGAAAAATGAAGGACTCAAAATGGCATTTTAAGATTAATATGAATGCAGAAAACAGGAGAGGCTTGAAGAGGAAAAACCCAAAGTAATCAGATCCAACAATAAACATAAACAAAGGGGTTTCAAACCAAGTAAGAGTAGATAAAGACCACTACAAAAGGACAAACAGAACAAGCAATTCACAAGAACTGGGGAAAGAGAAGAGGTTAAGTATTACTAAAGTTTTGGCACTGAGTGCCTGGGAGCAACTACTGTAACTTAAGATACATGAACATAGACATATGTCAACAGTTCTTTTTTTTTTTTTTAAGATTTATTTACTTACAACAGAGGAAGATAGCAAGAGAGGGAACACAAGTATGGGAGAGCTGGAGAGGGAGAAGCAGGCTCCCCGCTGATGCTAAGCAGGGAGCCCGATACGGGTCTTGATCCCAGGACACTGGCATCATGACCTGAGCAGATGCTTAACAACGGAGCCACTGAGGTACCCCCCAAGTCAACAGTTCTTAAAACAAAACACTTTGAGGTGCCTGGGTGGCTCAGTCAGTTAAGCATCTGCTTTTGGCTCAGGTCATAATCTGAGGGTCCTGCAACTGAACCCTGCATCAGGCTCCCTGCTTAGCAGGGAGTCTGCTTCTCCCTCTCACTTTGTGCCAACTCTCCCCTTCTCAGGTAAATAAATGTGTAAAAAAAAAAAAAAAAAAAAAAATCTTTAAAAACAAAAGAAACCAAAACATTACATAAACAATGTTAAAGAACAAAAGATAAATTCATGAAAAATACTTGTTATGCCACAAGACAGTTAATATCTCTAACATAGAGAAAGCTCTTATAAATTAGTAACAGAAATGAATCAAGAAATTAAAACATTCAATAAACAGATTAAAATAAATTCAGTCTAATTAAATAAATGCAACTGGAAAAATAGCGTACCTGACAACTCTAAGTGATGATGGAACTGAGGAAATGAGCATTGGCACATTGTTGGGAAACAAAAATTGGTAAAAGCCTTCTGAAGGGCAAAATGACACAGTATCAAAATTACAAATGTGTATACCATTTTTGACCCAACAATTTTACCGCCAAGAAATCCAACATATAAGGAGATAAGGGGACAAATGTGCACACCAACTATTTGCAACAGATACATACACATCTCAAAAATTTTGAAAATAAAAAACTAGGAGTCTAACAAAATGGACTTGGCCAAACAGATTACAGCACATCCATACTACAAAATACCAGACGCCAACAAGAACATAGTACAGAGCATGGCATATAAAGTAGCATTGTAATATGTTCCTATAATTCCTAAGATTTACATAAAATCTTTTGTCCCAATGCATACATGCAGAGGAAAATCTAGGAAGAATGTTATTTAAAACTTCAAAAATGATCATCTCAGGTGGTTGGATTCAGTACGACTTTTAATCTCTCACTCTTCTGTACTAACTGAAAACTTCCACCTTGAGCCTGTAGTATCTTTGTGAACAGGTGAAAAATAATGAAGAGCAGTATCAGAAAAAGAAATGACTCCAAGAAAGGTGAAATAATTAATTTAATGTTAGATAAGTTTGGAGAGTCAATAAAATATCTCAATGAAAGTGCCCCATGCAAGTGAAAACGCAGAAGAGTGGGGAGACTGCAGCCCATTAACTACTTTCGGTTTTCAGTTCCTCTCACTACCTTTTTCATTTCCATTTTATAAATCCTAGTTTTTTTTTTAAAGATTATTTTTTTTTAAGATTTTATTTATTTATTTGACAGAGAGAAATCACAAGTAAGCAGAGAGGCAGGGAGAGAGAGAGGAGGAAGCAGGCTCCCTGCTGAGCAGAAAGCCCGATGTGGGGCTTGAACCCAGGACCTGGGATCATGACCTGAGCCGAAGGCAGCGGCCCAACCCACTGAGCCACCCAGGCGCCCCTAAATCCTAGTTTTTAAACCAGCAAAGGGAAAAAAAGAAAAAGGGGGGGCAAACCAAGAAAGAGACTCTTTACAGAGAACATGGTTACCAGAGGTGGGGGGGGAGTCAGGGAAAGGATTAAATAGGTGATGCAGATTGAGCGCCCTTGTTGTGATGAGAGCCTGGTGTTGTAGGGAACCATTAAATCACTATCCTGTACACCTGAAACAATATTACACTGTATGTTAACGAATTGGAATTTAAATAAAAACTAAAAAAATGAATAAAATAAATTCTAGTTTTTAATCCTCCAATCTACATTTATTTTGTTTCCAAAATATACTAAGAAAACTAGATTCTCTCACAATTTAGACGTGTGGAAATTCAAGGAACAAAAAAAATCACTACAAACAAGTAATATTTCCGACTCTAGCCTGATACTTTTGCTTCTAACATCCACTCTAAAGTTTACAAATATCTACCTGTAAAACAAAGCCAAGCAAAAACAACAACAATAAAAATTTAAGTGCTATTCATAGAAAAAGCAGAGAATAAGAGATCAAAATTATCTAAAATATGAATATTAATATTAATTTCAACTGATTTTTGAGAAATAGCTATAATTTTTCAGAGAGTAAATATAGTTTGGCATACGGTTTGTTCAGAAAATCTTCACGAAGAAAACATATCACTTATCTTGATTAGTACAGCAGAATGCAAATACAAACACTAGGTCTGAATTTATTCTATTCACACTAGAAGTGACTCCTAGCATCCTCAACTCATTCCAGTAAAGCAGCAGCTGGAAAGAGAAGGTTCTTAAATTCTCTCCTTACCAATCACTTCACCTATCCTAAAGTATATGTGAACCAAAACAGCAAGTAAGTTCAGAGATACAACTGCAATCTGTGCAAAGTTGGTTTGCATTAATCTGTGGAGAAAAATGCTATTTAAACTGATTCACCACTAGTAAACACACATTAAAATTTGTCCTCCAGGAGCTTACAGTCTAGTAGAGAAAATACAAATGTAGCCAGCCAAGTAATCAGAATATTAAATAGAATTTTTTAAAGCTCTATAACAAAGATAAAGCAAAGTGCCATAGGAATGTAAGAATGAACTTTTTCTACATGAATGGAGCAAGATCTCGGGATGGTTGAATTGGAGCTGGGTTTTGAATGCAAAGCCTGAAGCAGAGAAGAGGGGGGAAAGGGCATTTCAAGGTAAAAGAACAGCAAGAGTAAAACTACAGAGAAATAAAAGTGCCTCTAAAAATAGAATTCTGATAGAATGGGGCCAGTTCATAAAAGGCATTACCTGACAACACACTGGAAAGTCTGGACTGTGGAAGTGACGCAATCTGACCAAGACCTTAAGAAAATTCTCCTTTAAAAGAATGAATTGGGAAGAAAGGAATTGACGAACAGCAAAGAAAAGAATGGTAACAGAAAGTCTGATTAAAAACAAAGGCCTAAACTGAGTTGCTGAAAATGGAAATGGGATAAATATTAGTGTTAGAACAAATAAATGATAAAGACTGTGCAGATGTAAATGCTGGGTAAAGTTTGGTCAGAGAAGGAACAAAACACAAGGCCATGTTGAGAATGAAATAAGTGATTACAGATTTGGAGACTTAAGACTTCACCTAAATTTCCATTCCTTCTGAGTGTTTCTGCATTTATTCTAGTATCCTACATATCTGACATTTTTAAAAAACATTTTAAGCATAACATTCACCTAAGGATACTCATGATTTAGTTCTATTAAGTACAAATCAAATCAGCAGCATTTTATGAGTTAATAGGACCTTTTTTCCTTATTCTGAAATGTCTTCATTTTATATATTTCTGCACACAGTTTTTAGGACAATTACATTAAATAAACCATGACAGAGGTACCCCATACCATACACAAGTAAGTACTAGTAACTTCACTAATTTACACCTACCGGTCCACCCATCTTTAGACTCCCAGGTCGCTATACTACTCCATAATGGAGGCTTCTGCTGCTTCTCAGTGGAAAAGAATCTCACAGAATCTCCGTTAAGTTAATAAACAGAACCAATTAAAAAAATAAATAAATAAATAAATAAATAAACAGAACCAATTAACAGTATATATAACAATTTAGTGTCCTGTTTGTAACTGATCTGACTAGAGTGACTTCAGATCAAGATATCCCACTGCAAAAACAAACAAACAAACAAAAAACAAAAACCTGTCAATAACTAAATATAATTAAAGTCTTCAAGGACATGTTTTTAGACTCATACTCATAAAAGCTACAAGTTAATGAACCAAAAGAATCTCTAGAAGAATTTGTTTTTTACAATTCTAAAAATGCTGCAAAAAACGGTCATGTAAAAGAAATTGATACATAAATACCCAAACAGGAGATGAATTTTAGCAAAACAGATCACTACTTGAAGGGGTCAGCTCCCTTGAATGCCATGACAGTATCAATATCTAGTATCAAGAGCACATCACTTCAGGGGCGCCTGAGTGGCTCAGTGGGTTGGACCTCTGCTTTCCGCTCAGGTCAGGATTTCAGGGTCCTGGGATTGAGCCCCACATCGGGTTCTCCGCTCAGCAGGGAGCCTGCTTCCCCCGCCCCCTCTGCCTACTTGTGATTTCACTCTCTCTGTAAAATGAATAAAATAAAATCTTTAAAAAAAAAAAAAAAAGCACATGTCACTTCAGTCAGCCCAGGGTTTGAATCCAAGCTGACTTCGGAACAAATCACTTCTATTTTTTGGAGCTTCAGTTTCCCCATCTATCAGTAGAAATGTAGGAGGTGAATGTATGTTGTTAAGTATTTATCAATGCCTGGCACATGGTAAGACCCAAATGTCAGTACCATTCCCTCCCTTCAAAAACAGCTCTACTACACTCTCACATGACAGGAACTAAATAAGACCAAGAAAAATCTTCATACTATGGTTTGAATACTATTTTCAATGTGCATGCATCTCCTTAAAATATCTATGCTGACAAGTCATTAATACATAAGGTCCGTGTGGGCTGGTAAAAGATCATACTGCTCTTTCTTATAGCATAACACATGGTCTCTATTAAATACTTATACAATCCAGGCCCACAATATTTCATAGGCTCAGTAAACTCCATCATCCCTTCATTTACCCATTCAACAATTATTAAGCAATGACTTCTGCCAAATACTATGCTGAACACTAGGGATACAATGGTGGGTTAAGACAGGATAGCTGCCTTCAGAGCTCAAAATCCAGCAGACTATTCATCAAATAACACAGGCCACTTAAGACATTGCTAAATTCTTAGAGTAAAACTTTTTGCACTAAACTGGACAAATGAGTTCAATTAACTGTTCCTAAACAGTAATAACACACTTGCTGTATTTAAAAATTTTTAATTTTTCCAATCAGCTATGTTAGGTGTAAATTCTGGGCCCTAAATTTTAAGCAGGACAGCTGACAAACAGATATAATGTGAAAAATCTGAAAACCATACCTCATGACAAATGAAGTTTTTGGACCCAAGAAGGAAAGACTCAGAAGACTTGCAAGTGTCTTACATTTTTAAAAAGTAGTAAGTAGCACACAGTTGAGTTTGCTCTGGTTAAACTTGAAGCAATGGATAGAAAGTTATACGGAAGGAGATTTCGGTTTCAATGTGAAGGGTTCTAATAATTCAAACTATTCAATAATAATTCAACCACATTACATTTCCATAATAATCTATAGTATTTCTATACTATACAAAACATAAATTTTCACTTAATCCTTGAAATCATCCAAAAAAACGCCACAAGTATTTCCCTGTTACAGTTTAGGAAACTGAGTCTCTAAGGGAGGGTCTTGCTAAGATACTGGGGCAAAGCAGTCCAGTCTAGAACTCTCAAGTCCCAAATCTAATGGAAGAGGCTGTCTCAAAGTAATGTCTTTCCATGTCTAGATGTATTTAGGCACACAACAAATGGACAGCTGTCTGGAATGTTGGCCGAGATACTCTTAAGCTTTGTCCAAATCCAATCCTTTAGAAATACCGGTGGTAAGTATAAAAACCATGAAAAGATTCAGCAATGAATGGTCCTCTAGAATGCAATCTTCATGAAGGCAAGGACCTCAGCTTCCTTCATTAATCTATTCCAGGCCCTGGAACAGTAACTAGCATATGATGTGCTGAGTAAATATTTGCTAAATACAAATAATACTAATCATACATGACACTACTCCACGATATATATAAAATACCTGCGACTATTAAGGGCAGGACCTTGCTGAAGTATCCAGCAACTAAAAATTCAAATAAACACAAACCTAATTTCTTAAAATTGCATCAAACACTCAAAACTGCTATCTAAAGTCCTGAGACTTAACCTAATCAGTTTTCAAAAACAATGTTAATTGCAAAAAACAAACAAAACAATAAAAAAATGCAAACTTCTGGCAAATCTAAAATATTTTAAAAGTAAAATGCAAGGAGTGATATAAAGATATAAAGGCTAAATTTGGTGACCTGAGTTATCAGTGTTGATAGACCTTTCCTTAAAGCATCTACTAGCATTTTAAGTGTACTGAACATTGTAAGAATGAAGAGATTTGTACAGCTGCTTTCATTTAAGGACAAACTCACAACCAGATCTCTATTTGCATCCCATCTTGACAAATATTTACTAGGCTGACACTTCAAAGAGATCCGGTAATTTTACAGGTACATGCACTGAGATTCAACGTAACGTCTACTCAGAAGTACTTGCATCCACTTGGCATTACTGAAAACTAAGACCAACAGGAAAAACACAACCAGCGAAAAGTCATTTTTTAATATTCTATACACTAAACTATAAGAATTTTCAGACAGCTCAAGAAATAGAACCTCCAAAATATTCAAAAGTTATTTTTAATTAATTTTGCTTAACAGGTATGCATAGATCAATGCTCATACTTTTCCTGAAGAACAGAATTATATAACAAGGTATAACAACTACATAAAAGATTTACTCCAATTTTGCTAGGTTAAATTATACCTTTTAAAGATTTCTGAACAATGATCGTGATATTTAAAAATATAGCTAACTTTAAAGTAAATGTAAGTAGTAATTTAATATAATAGTAAACAGTGTAATACTGTAACGGCGAACAAGACCATTCACTTGGTTACACCAATTAATTATACGTTATTAGCAACTGGGTGTCATCACAAACCAACAGTGAAACCACAATCTTGTCATTTTTTTTAACACTTAAAAAACCATTCCACACAAGAATATCACAAAATGAGCATCTTCCTTAAGAATTTAGAACTGTAAGTTTCCACATAAGCTTTTTTCACATATTAAAAGAATAAACTCTAGAGAAAGGCTGCTTTTTCCATCGCTGTATTCATCAGCTGCAACATTTGCAATCCACATCTAACTCTGACATCAGCGAGTGATTCCGAGTCTCCTCCACAATATGTGGGTCCGTCCCTAAATCTCCAAAGATGAAACCTCTTCAGAGAGCTTTCCAAAATTATGACAAATTAAACCACCTCTAGGTTTTCCCAAAGAAACTGCTGGAAATGCAAAGAGCAGTTGAGAGAAACCCCGTTAATATGTTAATGCAACAAGTTTAAAAAAAACTCTGGGAACTCTTTCTGCGAAATGTTCCCTGGCACAGCGAGGAGAACAACTCTGCTGGACCTGTTGCTTTGTCCCTTCACCCCACTAAAAGGTGTCCTAGGCGCGCGAAAACGCTTCTCCCTACTTGAACCCGGCCTGAAGTTGGTTTTCTAGCGCCGGTGGCCGACTTGGGCGGCTCGGAAAAGGCCAATTACCACTTCGCCAGCCTCCCGGGGAACAGGTCGGCGCAGCAAAGGACGAACGCCCGGGGGGGCGGACTCACCTGATCACGGGGCTGTAGGGGCTCCGGGAGCGGCGCCAGCTGCTGCTGCTGTACGGGCTGGGGGACACGTCGCCGCCCCGCTCGTAGGAGCTGTGGCGGCTGTAGCTGGGGGAGCGGCGGCGGCTGTAGGGGCTCGGGGAGCGCGGCAGCCGCCGAGAGTACGGGCTGCTGCCACCTCCTGCCGGGCTGGGGGACTTTCGGCTCCTCAGGCTCTGCGAGGCCCTGTGGGACACCGGGCTGTCGTCCCGACCTCCCAGCGGGCTCAGGGACCGCTGCCGCCGCCTGTAGGCCTTGGGCTCGCTCTTGTCCTCCCGGTAGGCCTTGGGCGGCTCCTTGTAGGCCGAAGGCGGCTCCTTGGACGACTTAGTCCGGCTCCGGTGGGCCTTCAAGTCTCGATCTTTGCGGCTGCTGCTGCTGCTAGACGTGGCCGAGGCGCTTTTCCGGCGGCCGCCGCTGCTGCTGCTGCTGCCGCTCTTGGCGGCCTCGGCCCGCTCCTCGCCGCTGTGGCTGTGGCGGCTGCGGGACTTGGAGGCGTCGCTGCCGCCGCGCTGCCCATCCCGCCGCCGGTGCTCGCGGTGGCGCTCCTTGCTGCGGCCGCTGCTGCTGCGGCGGTCCCGGCGGGGCCTGCGCTCCGACCCCTCCCCGCGCCGCTGGGTGCCGGAGGAGGAGGCCGGACTCCCGCCGCTGCCCCCCGTTCCCCCGGCAGCCGTCGCCGCCGTTGCCGCGCTGGCCCCCCCCAGCAGCAGCCCCTGCTCGGACTGGGAGCTCACATCCTCGTATTCCACCAGCGGGGTCACACCCCCGCCGCTACTAGCACCGCCACCGCCGTCCTGCTGCGGCTGGGGCAGCGAGAAGACCCGACGCTTCTCCGCCTCCTGCCCGGCGCGGGGCCCGCGGCGCCGCTTCTGCCGCCCTCCTGCGCGCCTCTTGCCTCTCGCCAGCCGCTTGACCTCCAGAGGGGGGCCCGGGCTGAAGCAAGAGGAGGAGGCCGCGGCGGCGGCGGCTGCGGCGGCGGCCGTGCCGGGAGCAGCCAGGAAGAGCAGAGGCGGCGGGGGCGGCGGCGGTTGCAGGAGCTGCGGCTGCAGGAGCGGCAACAGCAGCGGCGGCTGCTGAGGGGACAGGAATCGCCTCCGCTTGCGGCGTTCCTCCAACTTCTTCTCCGCCCAGCTCAGGCCCCCGCCTCCCCCCAGCGCCGTGTCCGAGCTGCTCGGCATCGCCTAGAGCCCGCCGCAGAGCGCGGCGCGGGTGCGGCCTCCTCCCGGGTCAGATCCTGGCCATCTCCCCCGCCGGAAACGGGAACTGCTGCGGCGGCGGAGGGACACCGAGCGCCAGGTCCGGCCAGAAGACACGCCACGATAATCCGGGTCAGGACTCGGGTCCCTGGGTTCCAGGTCACAGTCGGGTATGCAGCGGCCTCCGGGCCTGAGGGAAGCAGGAATCCGGGTGGCAGAGCTCGCGATCGTGCTCGTCGTCCTATCCTCAGCAGCAAAAACACCAGATGCGCCGGGCGCTGACCTGCGGGGGAGTCCGGAGTCCTCCAAGTGCCCCCGGGGGTGGGGGAGCGGCCTCGGCCGCGCTCTCGGCTCGGGCAGCGCAACGCGGAAGTACCACCTTCGTCTCCGCTTCACTCCATCGCGCCCTGACGTTGGGTGCGAGTTCAGGGGAGGGGAGTGGGCGAGACAACAACACGCCTCCGCCGCCGCCGCCTCCTCCGCGTCGACGTCGTCCTCCTGTGGTGGCGGCGACACACGGCGGGTGCCTCGGAAGTGGCCTGGGCCTGACAACAACTCCCGGCCTACGGCCTCGCGCACTCTGCCGCCCGCAGGGACGGGCGGCGGGGCGGGGCGAGGCGGGGGCGACCGGGCTGCGGCTCACGGTTGGGGCAGCGAGTGTGCGGGGCTGGGCGGGGGGCTGTTTCCGGGGAGATAGGGGCGGGGAGGGGGAAGTTTCTGAGCCTGTGGCGGTGGGTACGGGCCCTGACTTTCTTCTTCCTTCGCCGCCGCCGCGAACAGAGGTGGCGGAGCTCCCCTTTCCTCCGCTCCCCCCCCTCCACGAGGAGGCTCCTGGTGTGCGCGGCCGGCCCCGGCTCGCTCCTCCCCTTCCCTCTCCGATCCTCGTCAAGGAGGAGGGAGGGCGACGGGACTTGCTGGTTGGGCCCTAACCTCCACAACCCCTCCTTCTCGCCTCGCTCTTTCGGCCTTTCCCCTCGGCCCTGACGCAAGGCCGGGGGCGCGCACGCACGTCACGCTCCGAGAAAGCCGAAGGTGAGTGGTGTTGGGGCAAAGGAGGCGGGAACAAAGTTGCCGCGCACCGGCGTGCTCGCTCCCGCCAGAGACGGGCGCGCGGACCGGAAGTGGCGTAATGTAGAAACGGCTCCACTTCCGGTGAGGGTGGGACTACGTGTGAACCAGGGTTAAAGAAAGGAGAGGGAGGATTCCTGTACGCCTACTGCTGTCGCTTGAGTCTCTCGCAGTGATGGCACGCGGGTCGTGCATGTTGGGTCCAACGTGGAGTTGCACCGCCCGCCCGTTGAAAGGTCAGGGCAACAGCAAGAGTTTGGGGACTCAATAATTCAGTTAGGGGCCTTCTGGACTGGGTAGTCACCCCATCATTGTGCCCTTAGCCAGACCCTGGGGAGAAAAGAGGGCACCCCGCAAAAGAAGGTGGCATTGGTCAAACTGTCTTACCTACGCCCAAGTTTGAGGCCCCATCTTAGCGTAAAAACACACTTGGGTATCACAGTCTTGAGCATTAGTAACACTGAAATTCACTTAAAACAAAAAAAAAGCCTTAACGTTAATTCAGGGAGTAAATGAAACGTCAAAAGGGACTACTGGAAATCCCAGAATTATTACAGCTGCTTGAAGTCAAAATATTTGTTCAAATCAGGTCTGCCCTCTCAGCACTTCACCCACTTTCTCCTTAATATCTAAACCTGTGGAAGCGCCGAATGTAGTCATTCAGTGTCTTCACATCAAATTTATTGCCTTACCAAGCTTGCCATTCAGTGTCTTCACATCAAATTTATTGCCTTACCAAGCTTGCCTTTCAGTGATAGACTGGGATCAGAGGATAATTGGCTCTTATTTTCTTTTTAAGATTTTATTTATTTTTTTTATTAAAGATTGATTGATTATTTATTTATTTATTTATTTATTTGACAGACAGAGACCACAAGTAGGCAGAGAGGCACTTTTAAGTACTTTTAAGTAATTTCTACACCCAACATGGGGCTCAAACTTAGTACAGGGAGATCTGGAGGAGTCCAGTGCATTACCAACTGAACCAGCCAGGTGGCTTTCATGTGCTTGAAAAGAAAGGCTAAGGAGTCCACTCAGGGACTACATATAGCAACCCCTTTGCAGGTTTATTTTTTCAGATCATCAGTTGGTTCTTAGTTCCTAAACACTTGGTATCCATCCATCATTCATGCCCTAGTGTAAATATTTTTAATTGGCTTGACATCCACTAACACTGTATTTCAGACTGGACTAATCTAAGCCGAAAATCAGACTAAAGTGAAAGAATGAATACAAAGCGTGTGTGTTTGCTGAAGGATAAAGGGGGAGGCAAAGCATTGCCCAGGAAAGTGGACCTGGGTGGGCCACACAGTGGGGCCTAGTGTGTAGCCAGCAGGAAGTGGTAAGGGCATTGAGAAACTGAATAGAAAAGTAAGGGGCAGGGTGCCTTAAACTAATTTCTCCTTGGTAGTATTGCTGAGTGGAGGTCTTATAGCCTGCTAGTGACCAGTTAGCAGGTGGTTTTTTCCAAAAAATAGGATTAACTACTATCATTGTACTTTGAAAAGCCTGGAGTAACAGAAGAGGAAAGCAGAATAAGAGGTTGATTTAGCAGGTTCTCAAATCTGTAACCAATTTCACTTGAGAATGTCATCTATACTTGCGGAAAAACAAAAAACAACCTTGACCCATAATAAGTGGGCAGCTTACAGGCCAGGTTGCAAACAGAAAAAATGTACTAAAATATATATATATATATATATTTTAAAGGTTTTAATTATTTATTTTACAGAGATCACAAGTAGTCAGAGAGGCAGGCGGGGGGGGGGGGGGGAAGCAGGCTCCCTGCTGAGCAGAGAGCCCCATGCGGGGCTGGATCCCAGGACCCTGAGATCATGACCTGAGCCGAAGGCAGATGCCTAACGAACGAGCCACCCAGGTGCCCCCTAAAATATTTTTAGTAAGGTTTTGCTGCCTACATGTTCTGCAGAGATTCTGTCTTGGAAAGAATGGAAAGGAGGAAGAAATGAAAAATTATGAGCTTCTCAAAGATACCTGCCTGCATACATTGAAATACTAATAATCGAGTTCAAACTAAAAAAAAAAAAAAGAGAGAGAGAAAGAGAAAGACCTGTAAGTTAGAAGCTATCTGTTTCTTTTTTTTTTTTAAGATTTTATTTATTTATTTGATAAACAGAGATCACAAGTAGGCAGAGAGGCAGGCAGAGAGAGAAAGAGGAGGAAGCAGGCTCCCCGCTAAGCAGAGAGCCCAATGTGATCTCAATGGGATCATGACCTGAGCTGAAGGCAGAGGCTTTAGCCCACTGGGCCACCCAGGTGCCCCAGAAGCCATCTGTTCCTTAAGCATGTCTACTTGTCTTCATATAAAAAGATTAGAAATTGCCCTTTGGAATTATATTTTAGTATCTCACTGTTTGTGTGTTATAACTTATTGCCTCCTGATTTAAAAAAAAAAAGCAGGTAGTAAATTTGTTTTATTTATCTAACGGTCATATCATTACCATATCAGCTGTTCTTAAAGTGTGGCTTGAGACTAAAACCTATTCAGTGACCCATGCAGTCAAATCTATTTTCATAATTAAAAAACATGATTTGTTTTTATCACTCTTATCTCCTGAATTTACAGTGGAGTTTTCCAGACACAACATGACATCATCATTCGTATGGCTAATGGAATGTGTGCTTGTGTGTTCTTATGTTTTCTAGAATGTTCTACAGTATTAGGTTTCTCAAATGTGTAAACATTTGGAATATCTGAATGACTCAATAAACTAATGGATGATTTTACAAAATCTTGAGTAAAACGTTCATTCAAAGTGCAAGACTGACCAGCAAGCTTTGATATAACAGTACAGAAAATTCATTGATACGATTTCAGATTCCACTTTACAACTAACCTTTAAAAAACTACTGTGGAGTTTTGGTGTAGTATAAAAGAATAACCACAGAAAGGCTATTAAAATATTCCCTCATTTCCAAGGACCTATCTCAGTTCATATATTTTCACCAACACAACATATTGCAACAAATTGCAACAAAAGAATCAGTTTCAGTTCTATTAAACTAGTCAGTAAGGAGATTTGCCAAAATATTAATCCTCTCGTTCCTATTTTATTTGTTAAGATAGTTAAATGTTCGCTGTGTTAATATATGATGGGGTTATTGTTATTTTGCATGAATACTTTCAAATACTTTCCACTTTTATTTATAATTTCAGTAAATATAACTCATGTAAATGAAACTCTTTGTGGTCCTCAAAAATTTTGTAAGAGTATAAGGGGATCTTCAGACCAAAACCTTTGAGAAATAGTATACAAAATCATTAAAATTCTGACTCCCTGCTTTGTGCTTCTAATGATTTCTGCAATGTCTTTCAACACTGTTCCTCCTCTGGAGAATTTGGCTGTTTAACTTTCAATTAGGTTTTTCTCCACCTTGGAAAAAAATCAAGCTCTCTTATGTCAGTCCACTATTCTTTATCATAAGGAAGATTATCAACATATTATTGTTAGAAAAGCTGAAACAATGGAAATTTTCAATTCAAAAATAAAAACATGGCTATAATTTACTGAGCACTTGCTCTGTATCAGGCTCTGTACTAAATGCTTTATTTTCTCATTTAATCCTCTCATCAGTACCTACAAGTAGGGTGACCATAGTTCTGGGCTTATGCCACTTGTTCAAGCATAATAGTTAATCCCATCACATTAAAATTTTCCAGTTTGGACATAAATTATCCTATCATCCCACTTATAAAAATTATTATCCACAGTTTATATATGAGGAAACCGAGGCATTGATAGATTAAATGTACATTGCTAGTAAATATAGCTCTGGGATCCTAACCCAAATCCATCTAGCTTTATAGTCCAGTCTTTTAAGAATTACAAGATGTTCCTGGGGCACCTTGGTGGCTCAGTTGGTTAAGCGTCTGACTCTTGATTTTGGCTTAGGTCATGATCTCATGGGTTGTGGGACTGGGCTCCTCCCTGGGCATGGAGTCTGCTTGGGATTCTCTCTCTCCCTCTACCTTGGCTCCTCCCTCTCTTAAAAAAAAATTTACAAGATGGTTCACAGTGTTATCAGTCCTGAGACTTATACTGAACACAGCTATAGTAATAAGCTCCCCAGTACAAAATAGTATAACACAAAATTTATGATAAAATTTTAAGATCAATTTCACTAGTAAAACTCAGAAATAAAAGATGTGCCTCTCCCATGCTCATCTTTCACACAGTTCAGAGCCCATACTGGCTATCAGTCCTTTGGAGAAGAGCAATGCTGCCTCTGTGTGTGGCGATTTGGGGGTTGGGGGGCGGGTGATGAGGAAAAGAGTTCTTCCTGGTTCAATAAAGCTGAAGGGTACTTATTTATAGAACAGGAATGGTGGACTGAACTACTAGAGACCTTCCTGATATGGATTCTCCCTGATCATAAGTAGCAGAACACTGGTTTTGAAGGGGGTATAAATATGCCTGGTGAAAAACTACATCTCCCAGCACTCCTTGCAGATGAAGGACATAAACGTATTATGCAGTTCTGGCCAATGAAATGTGAGTGGAAGTTATAGGATAAGGCTTCTGTAAATGCTTCTTAAAATGGAAGGCAAATTTAAGTGCCCTGTGTCTTTTGCCCTTCACCCTTACTTTTCTTTACATCTGGAATTCAAATGCAATACTGGAGTTTGAGCAGCCGTCTTGTGACTACAAAGAAACAAACATGTGCTAAGAATTACTAGGTGAAGGAAGGCCAGAGGGACCTGTCTCCCTGAGGGCATTGTGCATGTGTCAAACCAACCCTGGACAAAAAAGACATAAAGCTGGCAATATGTTTAAGCCACTGCTTTTTCCAATTTTATTACAGCCAAACTAAATTCTTTTTTTTTTTTTTTAATTTTTTTATTTTTTTCAGCATAACAGTATTCATTATTTTTGCACCACACCCAGTGCTCCATGCAATCCGTGCCCTCTACAATACCCACCACCTGGTGCCCCCAACCTCCCACCCCCCACCCCTTCAAAATTCTCAGATCGTTTTTCAGAGTCCATAGTCTCTCATGGTTCACCTCCCCTTCCAATTTCCCTCAACTCCCTTCTCCTCTCCATCTCCAAACTAAATTCTTAAATATCGCAGTGTGACCCATGTTCATTCCACTTCCATGATGGATATCATAAATTAACGACAGCACTCCTTCCTGCACATTCTAAATATAGCCTCAGACTCCATCTCAGAATAAGTGCCTGAAACCCACACAGGAGCAGATCAGCTACATTGCCCAGCAGCTTGGGCTTGAGAAGAACAAGGTCCAAGTGTGGTTCTGTGGCCCTCACCAGAAGGGCAAACAATTTAGCAGTGACTCTTCAGGATGAAAGGATTTTGAGGCTGCAGGTCTCCTATCTCAGGGGCACCAGTATCCTTTTCTGTAGTACCAGGGCCTCATTTTGGTACCCCAGGATAAGTCCCTCACTCCACTTGGCTGAACTCCTTGATGCCTTTCCCTGAGGGTAAATCCTTTCCCTGTGTGTCCCTCACCACTCTGGGCTCCCCCATGCCTTCAAACTGAGGTGCCTGCCCCTTCCCAGGATTTGAGAAAGAAGAGAAGGGAGAGCTATGGGAGAAGAACCCTGGTGTTTATACCATGGCTTTTGGAATTAAATTCTTCATTCACTAAGGAAGGAACTAGGAACACAATGGGTGTGGGGACAAAAAGTTTGGGGAATTGGTTGGAGGGAAAGTCAAGTTCAGTGATGCTCTTGATGTTAAGCCATCCATCACTCACCACTTTGTTCTTAAAGAAGCCTGGGATAGAGAGAGAAAGGTAATGTATTTCAGAATAAGGTAATATTTGTGATAAATTTTAAGGTGAATTTCGCTAGTAAAACTCTGAAGTAATAGGGGCGCCTGGGTGGCTCAGTGGGTTGAAGCTTCTGCTTTCAGCTCAGGTCATGATCCCAGGGTCCTGGGATCAAGCCCCATATCCAGCTCTCTGCTCAGCATGGAGCCTGTTTCCTCCTCTCTCTCTCTGCCTGCCTCTCTGCCTACTTGTGGTCTGTGTCTGTCAGATAAATAAATAAAATCTTTAAAAAAAAAAAAACTCTGAAGTAATAGATGTGCTGCTCCCACACTCATGTCTCACATGGTTCAGAGACCCACTACCAGCAGGTCAGAGATACCAGCAATTAAACCATGTTTCATGCCTGTCCTGGAGCAACTTTTGTAATGATTTGGGGATGAAAAGATGCTCAATATTATTCGCGATTAGGGAAATTCAGATAAAAACCATAATGAGATACCACTTCGAACACAAGGATGGCTTTTATAATCAATAGACAAGTTTTGTTGAAAAATGTGAAGAAAATGGAACGCTCATCCTTTGCTAGCAAGAATGTAAAAATGGTACAGCTGCTTTGGCAAACAGTTTGGCAGTTCCTCAAAACGTTAAACAGAATTTCAATGTGATCCAGCAATTGTACCCCTAACCTGTGAGTTGTGAAAACATATCTCCATGGAAAAACTTGTACATAAATGTTTATAGCAGCATAATTCATAATAGCCAAAAAGTAGAAAGAGCCCAAATGTCCATCAATAGATGAATGGAAAAACAAAAATGTGACATAGTCATACAAATATAATATTTGTCGGCAATAAAAAGGAACAGATTTCTGATGCATAGCTAGGAATTTCTAGTGGAAATCAGGGGATTGTAGAGCTGGAAAGAATTTTTAAAGTTGAACTCAATCCCCCCCATACTCTCTTTATTGATAAAAACTGAAATTTACACAAATGAAATGTCTTGTTTAAGGTCCTACTGCTACTTTGTATTAGAAATCCAGGGTTTTTTGGTCTCCCAAGCAGTACTCTTTTTACATGAGACATTTTCAAACTCACTAGTGGTACTCAAAGACATTCCAAGGGGCATATGTGCTGGGAAAGTTCTGAGAAATTAGCGGTCAGATCCTCAACTTCATACCTTTAAAATTGATCTGCTTGAGAATGTTCTCACGGTCAAAGGTCTCTTGCAGGTTCTTCTCATTCCACTTTACAAAACAAAGATAACACCCCTCATTCTGTAATCCTAGGGACTCACTGCCCAAAAGCGTAAGAACAAAGACAAAGCAAGCCACAAATCAAAACACTAGTGTGAGGAAGGCTTTTTAGATAAAGACAACCTGTCTAATTATAGTAGTCGGTAATATATTTCTATGGACACAAGAATGAATAGGGGGCATATGAACTAATGTCTAAAAATGATTAATCCAGGGGCGTCTGGGTGGCTCAGTGGGTTAAAGCCTCTGCCTTCAGCTCCAGGTCATGATCCCGGGGTCCTGGGATCCAGCCCCGCATTGGGCTCTCTGCTCGTCAGGGAGCCTGCTTCCTCCTCTCTCCCTCTCTGCCTGCCTCTCTGCCTGCTTGTGATTTCTGTCTGTCAAATAAATAAGATCTTAAAAAAAAAAAGATTAATCCAAACATGAAATACTTTTGCTGTTTTGATCAATTGTATATTACTGATCGTCAAAATTTTGCTTCACACTAAAAGAAACATTCTAACCCTCATAAATTTCTACTTCTATACATACTTTTATAGCAGTGTGTTAAGGTGATCAATTAAAAACTTTAAAACAAAACTGTAAGTATATTACATTAGGACAAAATTATGTGAGAGAAGTTGAATGAAAATATAAATTCAAAGAAAAAGGAACATTGTAAAATTCTGCCTGTTGAAGACTGATACAGTTTCTCTAAAAGAATGATAGTGGGGGCTGGGGCCTGGCTGGCTCAGTTGGTAAAGCCCGCAACACTTGATCTTGGGGTTGTAAATACCAGCCCCACCTTGGGTATAGAAATTACTTAAAAAGAAAATCCGACAAAATAAACAAACAGAAGAATGATAGTGGGTATCAAATAGCTATCATTTGAGAGTCTTTTAGATACACAGAAAGTAATCTAATAGTTTTATTTTTAAATATTCATATTTATAGGGGCGCATGGGTGGCTCAGTCAATTGGGACTCAAATGAGTCCCACTTGAGACTCTGACTTCTAGTTTTAGCTCAGGTCGTGATCTCAGGGTCCTGAGATCAAGCTGCAGGTCGGACTCCGTGCTCAGAGGGGATTCTGCACGAGGTCCTCTTTCTCCCTCTCCCTCTACCTCTCCCCCAGCTCTCTCTCTCTCTCTCAAATAAATAAATAAATCTTAAAAACATCAATGTTAACATAATACACAGAAAATTGCCTCCTTTGCAAATATTTAATTTTAATTTATAACGAAAGAACAATGTTAATTTTAAAACGTGCAAAGGTATATAAAGGGTTTCAAAATTATTTTAGGAAGTACAAGCAGAAAAACCTGAAGGCTACTGTTTCAATCCCCTATAGTATATTGATGACTCATAAAAATCCATTACCATTGTAGAAGAAAATCCTCAAACCATCTGCTAATTTTTAACGCATTAATATCATTTCTACACATAAAAGAAAGCACAATATTACTTTCCTTAAAAAAAAAAAAGTCTGGAAATAACAGAGATTTTTGCTTCCACCCCTAAATTTTGCAACATTTTCTTACACAATATTCTCAGGCACTGAGGCAGCAGGTTGCTGTATAATAAGATTTCTGTTTAAAACCCTTCTTAAGGGACGCCTGGGTGGCTCAGTTGGTTGGACAACTGCCTTCGGCTCAGGTCATGATCCCGGGGTACCGGGATTGAGTCCCACATCGGGCTCCCAGCTCCATGGGGAGTCTGCTTCTCCCTCTGACCTTCTCCTCGCTCATGCTCTCTCTCACTGTCTCTCTCTCAAATAAATAAATAAAATCTTTAAAAAAATAAAAAATAAAACCCTTCTTAAAATGGACTGCTTGTGTGAGAAGGTGCTAACACTTTCATGGGATTCATATTATTTTGCATGATCTGATTGCTCCATATTTATGTTGTTATCTCTGTGCAAACTCTGCACTTCAGTCACATACAACTTCTTTTCAGCTCTTTGAAAGTCCTGTACCTTTCTCAACTCTGGGCCTTCTCATGGGCTGTCCCTTCTATTTGGAATACTCACCCCAACTCCTACCTCTCAAGTATGTCTGATTTTTACATATCTAAATTTCAGTTTAGATATCCCCTGAAGCTTTCTCTGACACCCCCTGCCACTGCCACCACAAAGGTTGAGTTAAATGCCCCTTCTTTGTGTTCCTGACGAATAGTGTCCTTCTCCACCAAGCTTGTACTACAATCATCTCTTTCTTCTTTTATATCCTCCGGTAGACTGTAGGATCCAAGATAGTAGGGACAGTGTCTACTTTACTCACCATCCTATTAAGGCCCACTCTACGTATGGTACCTAGGTGCTTAATGGACAATGGGAGAATTAATGAATGGCTGGGTTGATTTTTCTGACTTGTCAATTAAAATAACGCCACTGTAAGTTAACAGCTACTCTAAAAATCTCAAGTTAAAAAGGAATTTATTGGAGACACGTAAAGGACTCACGAATTGACAAGAAGCTGTAACACCAGGGCTTGAAAAGCTAAAGACCCAGATAAGTCCAGACGGCAGGAAAGCTGGAAAACGTTAGCAGGACTAGCTGAGGAAGGACATGACCACTTCTGTTGTAGGGCACTGCTGTTTGGCGGTAATCTCCCCAATGCTGTGAATTAAATCTCATCCCCTCTTGATCCTTGCGTCATTGGCTCAAGATTCAAATTCCTGAAAAAAGGGATCATTGATTGGCTAAAGCTCATGCGCCCATGGAGGCTGCTAGGGGATATGGCCCCTTCCACTTCCAGAATGGGAAGGAGGGCCTGCCTGTCAATAAGACAGTAGGGGAATTCCCACAAACAGGAAGCAGGGATGGTTACGGTGCGGCCGAGCAAGTCCAGCTGTCCATTACAGCTGTCTAGAACTAAAGCAAATTATGTGTTCCCATACACAGCAGTTTGTTTTGGTACCATGTGTGTATTTGGGGCCTCTAGAATAGCTTAAAAAGTAATCAAACGCAAGAATTGAGCGTGATGTTTTCAGAGAAACATAATCTTCATTCTGTCGTCAAATGGAATATTCAGTAATTCAGATGTGTTTATGCTAGAAGTTTTACTTAATGAAGAGCTCAGTTAAGGACAGAAAGAGAAATTACAAAATAGACACTTAAAACATCAACTGAAAAGAACTTCAAGTCTTTGGGTTGCATTACAGATAGGTTATTTCCTGCTACATTCTCGATTGTAGCATACGGTTCTCCCTTTCTGTGGAAATAGGCATCAGCCTAGAAATCCAAAGGACTCTGAAAATCACTCAACAAAGTTAAAAGTGTCAGTCTGAATTTTGAGGAAAACTTGCAGTTAATATTTACTGAGAACCAACAAGAGTTCACGCTCATAAACAAGATGAAGAGTTTTTCTCAGATATGGAAGAAACGAACCATCTAAGAAAAAAAAGTTTAGCATAAACCTGAAGAACCAGGGATGGAGAAGAAGTATATGTCCACACAAAAACCTGCACAATCAGCGTCTACAGAAGCTTTATTCATAATTTCCAAAATTTGGAAGCGACTGAGATATCCTTCATAAGTGAATGGGCAAACCATCTGCGGTACATCCATACAATAGAACGTTACTCAACAATGAAAAAAATTGATCTATCAAGCCATAAAAGACATATAGGAAACTCAGGTGCATACCACTTAGTGAAAGAATCCGGTTTGAAAAAGCTGCTTAAGGGCACCTGGGTGGCTCTGTCTGTTAAGCATCTGCCTTCAGCTCAGGTCATGATCTCCGGGATCCTGGGACGGAGCCCCACGTCGGGGTCTCTGCTCAGTAGGGAGTCTGCTTCTCCCTCTCCGTTGGTGTGCTCTCTCTTCCCCAGTAAATAAACAACCTTAAAGGAAGAAAGAAAAGGCTACCTACTATAGGATTCTAACTATATGACATTCTGGGAAAGACAAAACTAGAGATAGTAAAAAGATCAGAGGTTCCGGAGCACTTGGGTGGCTCAGTCGTTAAGCATCTGCCTTCAGCTCAGGTCATGATCCCAGGGTCCTGGGATCGAGCCCCACATCAGGCTCCCTGCTCAGTGGGAAGTCTGCTTCTCCCTCTCCCACTCTGCCTGCTTGTATTCCCTCTCTTGCTGTCTCTCTCTCTCTGTGTCGAATAAATAAAATCTTAAAAAAAAAGATCAGAGGTTCTTAGGGGAGAGTGAGATGTACAAAAGTGGAGAAAGGAATATTTTTAAGGAAGTGAATTGTTGGGATGCCTGGGTGGCTCAGTTGGTTAAGCATTTGCCTTCGGCTCGGGTCATGATCCCTGGTCCTGGAATCAAGTCCCGCATCAGGCTCCTTGCTCAGTGGGGAGCCTGCTTGTCCCTCTGCCTGCTGCTCCCCCTGCTTCCTGCTTGTGTTCATGCACACTGTCTCGCTCTCTCTGACAAATAAATAAATAAAATCCTAAAAAATAAACTATTAAAAAAAGGAAGTGAACTGTATGATACTGTAAAGGTTGGTACGTGTCATTATACATTCATCAAAATCCATACACATGTACAACACAAAGAGTGAACCCAATGTAAACCATGAACTTCAGTTAATAATAATGAATCCACACTGACTCACTAATTGTAATGAAAATACCATTGTATGGTAATGAAATACCATTGTTGTAATGAAAATGTTAATAGAAGAAACTAAAGGGTGAGGAGTATATGGGAACTCTCCATCTTGCTCAATTTTTCTGCTAAAAAAAAGAACTGCTCAAAAAAATAAAGTCTATTACTTTTTTTAAAAAGAGAGAGGCACATGCAAGTGTAACTTTGAAATACTATAAATGTCTTAGCTATGTCTATCATAGTATATATCATCCTAATAAAAATTGATCGGTGTTTTCTTCACAAGTGGCAGGTGAAAACATGCTGAGGAATAAAAATGAAGTAAAGGGACATAGACACACAAGAAAGTATTTACTGACAGGGTTAGCCAGCCGCCAAGATGAACCCCAATGATCCTCACATCCCTTTTATTGCGGTTTTAAACCCCTAAATTTTGCAGTATTTGTTATGCAACAATAGATAACTAATACAATGCCTATCAACGAGGATTAAATCAATGGATCCACATCACAAAGCAAAAATCCTAAGAACACATGAACAACTCTGGAATTGTAGGGTATAGGAAGTATTACGGAGGGAAAGAAATCGGGGAGGCAGAATCAGAATGATCTCAAGGAGTCTAGGGAACAGACCAGCTGTGAAAGAGAATAGTTGCCAGCCAGGTGATTACACCTGGAGGTTGGGGAGGAGAATTCCTTTCTAAAGAACTGCCGAGAGAGAGAATTAGGGTTGCTAGGAAGGAGTTGGTACAGTAGAGAAAACCTCCTCCTTCTGGCATGTGTGAAGTTTCCATCACAAAAACCAACCCTTGACCTGTACTCTCAAGGGAGTCCTATCAATTGAGAATCTCCTTCTTTGTGTACAAATCATCCAGTCTTACTGTTGTCTCTTTAAAAAAAAAATGAAATCAATTGATACAGTGGCAAATGTATAAGGCATGTAACCACCAAAGAATAAATATTCTTCATTCACAAAAACAAAAAGTTTCCTCCTGCCCCTTTGCAATCAATTTCCACTGCTACCAGCACCCCTCACGAGTTATCATGTTCTATAATTTCAGATGAATTGTATCCTAAAGTATGCAGTACTGGCTTCTCTTGCTGAATGTAATGTTTTTGAGATTTATCATGTTGTAGCTTTTTATCAGAACTCCTTTCTTCCTATTGCTGAGCATTACTCCATTGTAATGACATACCACATTGTTTATCCATTCCAGGATGGACGTTCAAGTTGTTTCCAGTGGATAGCCATTATGTATAAAACTATTACATTCACATATCCACAATTAGAGTCTCATATAGAATGGTTTCACAGCCCTAAAAAAATCTCTGGTGATTCACCTATTTAACCCTCTCCTGTTCCCCTCAAGCCTCTGGCCACTCACTGATCTTTTTAACATAGCTATAATTTACCTTTTCCATAAGGTAATTATACAGTGTCATTATACACTGTCATTATACAGTGGTCTTTTCAGACAGGCATCTTTCACTTAGCATTATGTACTGAAGATTCGTTCATGTCTTTTTGTGGTTTGATAACTAATTTCTTTTTATTGCTGAAAAATATTTCAGTGTATGACTGTGCCACAATTTGCTTATCTATTCACCTATTAAAGGGTATCTTTGTTGCCGATTTTGAGTGATTATGAATAAAGCTGAGATAATGGTTTTTGTGGATATCTGTGTAAAGATGATTTTTCAAATCAATTGAGTAAAAACCTCAGAGTGCAACTGCTGGATCATCTAATACTATTATGTCTAAACTATATTTAGCTTTGTAAGAAACTGCCAAAATGTTTGTACCGTTTTCCATTTCCACCGGCAATGAATGAGAAATTCTGTTCTCCACATGCTCACCAGCAACAGGTATTGTCAGTTTTTGGATTTTAGCAATTCTAACAAGTACATAGTAATATCTCATTGTTGTTTTAATTTGAAGACCCCTATGTCAAATGCTATTGAGCGTTTTTCAGATATTTAGTTGCCATCTGTGTATCTTCTTTGATGTGTGTGGGGAGTTTTTTGTTTTGTTTTGTTTTTCAGATCTGGTGCACCTTTTTACAATTTGGGTTGTTTTTTGTTGAGCTTCAAGCATTCTTTGTATGTTTTTCATACAAGTCTTTTATCAGATATGTGTTTTCCAAATATTTTTCTGCCTGTCTGAGGCTTGATTTTGATTGTCTTTCCAGTACAGATGTTTTTAATTTTTATGAAGTACAACTTACCAAATTTTTCTTTCATAGGTCATGCTCTTGGTGTATCTAAAAATTCACCACCAAACCCAAGGTCAAATGTATTTTCTCCTGTGTTCCAACCGGAAGTTTTATAGTTTTGCAGTTTAAGATTTGATCAGTGATTGATTTTTAATTTTCATGAAAGGTATATAAAATGCTTTTTATACTTCATTTTCTTCAGTTTACTGCTAATATTTGAATTAGAGCTGATTTTTATATATTGGCCTGCTATTCTTTTAGCTTGCTAAATTCACATTTTAGTTCTATTCTTTGTAGAGTCTTTAGGATTTTATACACATATGATTATACTATCATTAATAAACATTTTACTTCTTCCTTTTCAGTCTGTGTTGCTTTTTATTGCCTTTAAAAAATGTTTTTGATAAGTTTAGACCTCTAGTGTTGAGTAGAAGTGGTAAGAGCCAAATCCTTACCTTGTTCCTGGTCTTAGGGAAAGAACATTCAGTCTTTCACTATTAAGTTGTAACATTAGGTGTGTATTTTTCACAGATATCCTTTATACATTGGATGAAGCTCCATGTTAATCCTGAGTTGCTACGTGTTTTTATCATTAATGAGTGCAAATGTTTTCATGAATGAGTGTCTCAATGTTTTTCTGCATCTATTGACAGAACAATGTGCTTTTTGTCATTAGTTTCACTAACATAGTGAAATAGACTGAGATAATCGTATAGTTTTTCTTTTTTAGTCTCTTAATATGGTAAGCCAACCTTGCATTCCTTGAATAAACCCTGCTTGGTCAGCATACATTATCATTTTTATATATTGTTATTTGACTTGTTAGTATTTTCTTAAGGATTTTTGCACTTAAGTAAATGAGGATATTGGTCTATAAACTTTTTTTTTTCATGTCTTTTTAGGTTTTGGTATATACACCAGCTTCTTTTTTTAAGATTTTATTTATTTGGTAGAGAGAGAGAGAACACAAGCAGGGGGGATGGGAGAGGGAGAAGCAGGCCTGGGATCATGACCTGACTGAGACACCCAGGCATGCCCACACTAGCTTCTTAAAATGAGGGGAATTAATCCCTCATTCTCCATTCTGGGAACTTGTATAATTTTTTTCCTTAAATGTTTGATAGAATTGACTAGGGAAGCCATCTGGAACTAGAGCTTTTTTTGTGGGAAGTTTTTGAATTACAAATTCAATTTCTTTAATAGTAATTAAGTCTTATGCCAATTTTTGTTATTTTTGTCCTCCAAGGAATTTGTCCATTTCATCTGAGTTATAGGATTTATTTTCATTAAATTCTTCTTCGTATCATGTTATTATCTTTCAGTGTGTCTTGTGGTCTCCCCCCATCAACCCTGTTACTTTTAATTTATGCTGTCTCTACTTTGTTGTCTGTTTAGCTAGTAGCTAAATTTAGCTAGTAGCTATTATTTTTATTGATATGTTACAAAGAGCCAGCTTTTGGTTATTCATATTTGTTTATCCATTTTCTATTTCATTGATTTCTACTCCTTACTATTTCTTTCCTTATACTTACCTTGGATTTAATTTACTCCTTTTTTACTAACTTCTTTTTTTTTTTTAAAGATTTTATTTATTTATTTATTTGACAGACAGAGATCACAAGTAGGCAGAGAGGCAGGCAGAGAGAGAGAGGAAGGGAAGCAGGCTCCCTGCGGAGCAGAGAGCCCAATGCGGGAGCTCGATCCCAGGACCCTGGGAGCATGACCTGAGCTGAAGGCAGCGGCTTTAACCCACTGAGCCACCCAGGCGCCCCTTTTACTAACTTCTTGAGATGAAACATGGATTATTATTATTTTTTTAAAGATTTTTATTTATTTAAGAGAGAGCTGTATGTGTATGAGAGAGAGAGAGCAGGAACTGGGTGAAGGGCAGGCTGTGCACTGAGCAGAGAGCCTGATGCGGGGTTCGATCCTGGGACTCTGAGGTCATGACCTGAGCCAAAGGCAGACACTCAACTGCCTGAGCCACCCAGGAGCCCCTGAAACATGGATTATTGATTTCAGACCTCATTTTTAAAAAATACAAGCATTAAAAACTATACATTTCCCCCAGGCTCTGTTTTAGCTGCATCCCACAGATTTTGATATGTTGTGGTTTTGTTATCAGTTGGTTCAAAACATTTGAAAATTCCTTTTGTGATTTCTTTTTTAATCCATAAATTAATGACAAATGTGTTGATTACCCAGATAAATTAGACTCTACTCATATATCTTTTGGCTATCTATTATGGTCAGAGGACCTACTTGCTATGATTTCAGTACATCTAAATTTATCAAAACTTGTTTTATGGTGCAGTATATGGCCTATTTTAGTGATTACTCTAAGTCAGTTAGAAAGAATGTGTATTCTTTGGTTGTTCGGCATAATGTTCTGTGATAAGGAGAAAGCATTCTGTAAATATCCGTGGGTCAATGTGGCTTAGAAGTCTTGTATATTCTTACAGATTCCCTACTTAATCTATCAATTACTGAGCTGAGTGGAATCTTCCCACTGCAATTGAAGATTGTTCTGTGTCTCCTTTAATTCTATCAGTTTGTGCCTCATGTATTTTGAAATGTGTTATTAGCTGCATATACATTTAGAAATCTTTATATTTGGCATATTCATTGTTCTGATGTTTATTTCTTTTCTTACTAGAGCCATTCCAGCTCTCTCATGATTATTCTTTGCATGTTTTGTCTTTTTCTATCCTTTTAACCTATACGTGTCTTTACATTTAAAGCAAGTTTCTTAAAAAAAAAAAAAAGCAAGTCTCTTGTTTACATTTAATATAAGTATTATATATATTATATGTAGATAGATATAGCATCTATTTGGGTCTTGCTTTTTTAAAAAAAAATCCAGTTCAACAATCCCTACTTTTTAATTAGAGTATTCTATTTCAAGTATTCCATTTTATCTCCATTATTTACTTGTTAACTGTACCTCTTTTGTGTATGTGTGTGTCCCTTGCTCTACATCTTGCAATATGCACTTTAGCCTTAGCAGAAGCTACTTCAAATAATATTATACTACTTCAAGTTTAGTGTAAGAACCTTACCACAAGGGGCACCTGAGTGGCTCAGTCATTTAAGCATCCAACTCTTGATTTTGGCTCAGGTCATGATCTCAGGGTCCTGGGACTGAGCCCCACCTGGGCTCTGTGCTCTGTGTGGAGTCTGCTTGTCCCTCTCCTGGGTCCTTACCTGCTGCCCCCACTCCTGCATGCGCATGCCCTCTCTCTCTTAAATAACTTAAGTTATTTAAGTTATCTCTCTCTCTCTCAAATAACTAAAACCTTTTTAAAAAAAAAAAGAACCTTACCACAATATACTTCCGTTTCCCCCTTCTATCCTTTGTACTTTCTTTGTCAAGATTTTAATTCTATATATATATATATATATATATATATATATATATATATATATTACAGAATGCAAATTGTTTCTTTTGTTGTGAACAATCATCAGTCTTTTTTTTTTAAGATTTTATTTATTTATTCATGAGACACAGAGAGAGATAGAGGGGCAGAGGCAGGGGGAGATGCAGACCCCCTGCAGAGCAGGTAGCCTGATGTGGGACTCATTCCCAGGACCCCAGGATCATGACCTGAGCCAAAGGCAGATGCTTAACCATCTGAGCCACTCAGGTGCCCAACAATCAACATTCTTAAAAGAAATTAAAATAAAATAAGGATTTGTTATAATTACCCTTATTTTTATCATTTATGAAGCTTGTCACTCCTTTGTGTAGATCCAAGAGTATTTGATATCATTTCCTTCAGCCTGAAGAATATTATTCAACCTTTCTTGTAGTACAGGTCAGTGAAAAACAAATTCATTTAGCTTTGTTTGTCTGGAAGTTTTGATTTTTTTCTTTATTCTGAAAGGCACTTTTTTAAAATATAAAATTCTAGATTGACAGTCTTTTCCTTTCATCATTTTGAAAATTATTTCACCATCTTCTGCCTTACACAGTTTCTAGTGAGCAGTCTGTGATAATTTTTCTTTTTTTTCTGGCTTCTTTAAAAGTGTTCTCTTTGGGGTGCCTGGGTGGCTCAGTTGGTTAAGTGTCTTACTCATGAGTTCTGTTCAGGTCATGATCTCATGGGTCATGGGATATGGAGCCCAATGTCAGGCTCCACTCTCAGCACAGGGTTTGCTTGTCCTTCTCCCTTTGCTCCTCCCCCTGCTCTTTCCCTCTCTCTCTCAAATAAATAAATAAAATCTTTAAAAAAAAAGAAAGAAAGAAACATTGGCTCATTTTTCTCCTGGTTAGGGGTCATATTTTTACCTTCTTCACTTGTCTAGGGATTTTTAACTGTGAATATTATGATGTTGAATATTTGAGTTTTGTTGTATTCTTTTGATGAATGTTAAATTTGCTTGGCAGGCAATTTAGTTACTTGAGGATCAGCTTAATTATTTCGAGACCTAGTTTAAAGCTTTGTTCAGGGACACCTGGGTGGCTCAGTTGGTTAAGTGTGTTTTCAGTGCAGGTCATGCTCCGGGGGTCCTGGGATCAAGTCCTGAAGAGCTCCTTGCTCAATAGGGAGGCTGCTTCTTCTCCCTCTGCCACTTCCCCTGCTTGTGCGCGCTCTCTCTCTGACAAATAAATAAATAAAATCTTTTTTAAAAAAGATAAAGCTTTGTTCAGGCAGATCTAAAGTAGCTTTTACTCTGGGGCGCTGGAGTAGCTCGGTTGGTTGAGTGACTCTTGGTTTCGGCTCAGGTCATGATCTCAGGACTGTGGGATCAAGGATTGTCTGCTTGAGGAATGTCTCCCTCTTCCCCTCCCCTCACTTGTGCTCTTTCTCTCTCTCTCTCTCTCTCTCCCAAATAAATAAATAAATAAATCTTTAAAAAAAATAAAGTTGCTTTTATTCTAAATGCTTATTTAGCCCCTCTACAAGACATAACCCTTCTTGGTTCTCTATTGAATGCCTCAGGTTTTTTATGTTTTCTTCACATGGTTAGGAGGTGATAGTGTCTCTGAGCCCTGTTTGAGCTGCAGGATTGTTTCGCTCATAGCTCCCAGGTTGTGTTCTTTGCTCAGAACATGTATAGTTTCACCTTACCTCATTTCAGATTACTATTCTGTCAAATAATAAGGGAATCCCCAGGCAAATTTTTGGATCTCTTTCTCTGCATCTCTCCCTCCCCTTTGATATTCTGCTCCTACCAACTGCAGCCATCCCAGCCTCCCCAAGTCCTTATCTCTGGCTCCTCAACTCAGTGACATTGTCTAGCAATGTCTGGGTTTCTGGAGACTAGAAATTGAAGATCAAGATGTCAGTAGTGTTGGTTCCCTCTGAGGGTTGTTACATAGAATCTTTTCCATGCCTCTCCCCTAGTTTCTGCTGGTTTTCTGGCAATCTTTGGCATTCCTTGGCTTCTGCTGCATCACCCCAATCTCTGCATCCCCCCTGTGGGTATGTCTGTCTCCAAATTTCCCCTTTCTAAGGCCATCAGTCATACTGGATTAGGGACCCACCCTACTTCAGTATGATCTCATCTTAACTAATCATATCTGCAATCAGCCTATTTCCAAATAAGGTCACTGTTCTGAGGTACTGAGGATTAGAACTTTGGCATATGAATTGGGGGGGGGGCACAATTCAAAGCCTAACAATAATTAAGGTGCTTCTGGCAAAATCTTGAGATGGGAAGGGAAAGGAAGAGAGAGGGAAAAGTGGAAAAAATCTAATATCTTGGTCTTACAGAACAAGAAGGGAGCTTTGAGATACTGACAAAAGCTTATGAAACATGGAATAGGAGTTCTGGTTTATTATTTAAAAGTTATAAAAGGGGGGCATCTGGCTAGCTCAGCCAGTAGAGCATGCAACTCTTGATCTCAGGGTCGTGAGTTCAAGCCCCACATTGGTCATGGAGCCTATGGACCCAATAGATAGATAATAGAAAGATAGATAATAGAAAGAGATAGATAGATAATAGAAAGATAATAGATAGATAGATAGATAATAGAAAGATAAAAGTTATAAAGGTAAACAATAGCACAGTTAGCACATAGCTATTTATGGGAGCAAAGCAGGTAACGGAAATGAGAAATAGGGCTCATGTATTGGTGCAAGTGTTTGCCTCATAGATGTGATGAGAATTTTGGTGTACTCGTATGTGCTTGCCCCACTACTAGGTGCTTGCCCCACTTGGAGAGTTCAGCCACTGGACCAGCTTTGGTCAGTTCTTAGGACAGGATCATATATGCCATATATTGGGTTCATGCCTCTCTAGCCCCATCCCTATCACATTCATCCTTCTGGGACATCAAAATGTGGTCTAACTTGGAAATAGTGACTTTGCAGATATAACTAGTTAAGGTGAAGTAGAATCAGGGTGGGCCCTAAATCCAATAGCTGGTATCCTCACAAGAAGGGGAGATTTGGACAAGGAGACCCAGACCCAGAAAGAGGACAGCCACACGAAGACTCAGGCAGAAATTTGATAACTCCTACCAACCAAGGAATTGGCAACCACCAGAAGCTCGGGAAGCGTCAAAGAAGGATTCTTTCCTAGAGCTTTCAGAGAGATTATGGCCCATGCCAACACCCTGATTCCAGACTTCAAGCTTCCAGAATGGTGAGAGAATAAATTTCTGTTGTTTTAAGCACCTAGTTTGTGATGCTTTGATACAACCGTCCTAGGAAACTAAAACATACCCCATCTGACTTTTTGTGAGAAGCTAAACATTTTGATTTTTTTTTTTTTTTTTTTTTTTTTTGGACAGACAGAAAGCACAAACAGGGGGAGCTGCAGAAGGAGAAGCAGACTCCCTGCTGAGCAGGGAGCCTGATGCTGGGCTCAATCCCAGGACCCTGGGGTCAGGACCTGAGCGGAAACCAAGAGTTGGCCGCTCAACTGACTGAGCCACCCAGGCGCCCCATTCAGATTTCATTTTTGAATCACCTAAGAAAACCCTTGGAGGTACCATCTGTGTTTCATGGAGGTATTCTGTGCCCTTCAAAGAGGGAGTATAGATCCCTAGTTATACAACAAACAAAAACAAGTTAACCAAAAACAAAACAATGACTAATGATTTTAAACGACCAATCAAAGGAGCCAAACCATCGCGACTGCACAAGGGGAAAATCATCTCTAGAACAATACCCAGCTTGTCTTGAAATTCTTGTTTCTATAAAAACCTATGAACATATTCTCAGTATAGATTTACATGAAGTTCACAAATTGAATTTATAGAGTTAGGTAGTTATTTGAGATCTCTGAGTTGCTTCTAAGAACATTAGGAAATTAAAATTATATTAAACATGAGAAACAGGTGTATTATATGTCACTTTCTTCCCTCTGAAACACTGCAGGAAAACTGGGCCAATAAGCCAGAATATGTCCCTCAATCTGTTCACAGTAGTCCCAAAGGTCCTTACACAAAGGCAAATCTGCTTAAGCCTTCCCCCAACCTAAATCCTTTACTGAATCTCCATTGCCTCCATGACAGTTAAGGTCTTTCGTGATCTGACCTCTGCTCTGCCTTTCTGGCCTCATCTCCAAGCTCTCCACCCAGTCCTAACAGTGGGGATTGCTGGTCCTTGGATCTGAGCTCCTGGGCATGCATAGTTCCTTCCCTCTCAATCCTCTTTCCTATGCCTAACTCCTACTTGTCCATGAAAGTCCAAGTTAGGTCTGCCCCCTCCTCCAAGAAGGGGCCTTCTTCATCCCTCCACAGCTGGGTTGTATGCTATCCTGGGCATTTCCATAGGATCTTACTGGATAATTCATCGTAGCTTGGTGTGTTCACCACCTCTCTCCTGACCTTAATTTCACTAGTGGACTTGTCACCTTATGACCATAACAGTTGAGCTTAATGAGGAAGTTTCTTCTTTTGTTTCTAAATAATGGCTTTAGTTCTTAGCTCACGTATGAAAACAGATCTCAAGCCAGATGAATAATTCGACCCCTGCCTGTCCTGCCGGATCTGACCCTCAGATCCCTTCACTTCCAGTTGTCCTCTTCCCACTCCCCACGGGAGGTGTCCCAGTTTAATACCAGAATTATAAAAATTCAAAGAGGAAAAAAAAATAATAGTCAAAAAAGAAAAAGAAAGAGGACTGTTTTCTCATAGTATAATGCATTCCTAATCAACTCACTTAACTTTCCTTTTGAATGATTTGAATGTAAGTATCCTAGAGGCTTGAATCATGTCCTGTTGTGAGCATATTGCATTAAATGGGAGAAGATCACTAAATATTTGCTGCTGATGACGATCTTTCAAACGACCTGATTTCCATCAATCTCTGGATTTACTAGCAGAAACACTCCATGAGGAGTGGTTTTTAAATTTTTTTGGTTTTTGTTTTTTTTTTCCACAAAATTTTAATGGAGAATGACAGAATTCATGAAAGTTAAACAGCTTATGGGGCACCTGGGTGGCTCAGTGGGTTAAGCCTCTGCCATCAGCTCAGGTCATGATCTCAGGGTCCTGGGATCGAGCCCCACATCGGGCTCTCTGCTCAGCGGGGAGCCTGCTTCCCCCTCTCTCTCTGTCTGCCTCTCTGTCTACTTATGATCACTCTCTCTCTGTCAAATAAATAAATAAAATCTTTTTTATTAATTATTTTTATTAACATATAAGGTATTATTTGCCCAGGGGTACAGGTCTGTGAATCATCAGGCTTACACAATTCACAGCACTCACCATAGCACATACCCTCTCCAATGTCCATAACACAACCACCCTTTCCATACCCTCCTTCCCCCAGCAACCCTCTGTTTTGTGAGATTAAGAATTTCTTATGGTTTGTCTCCCTCCCAATCCCATCTTGTTTCATTTATTCCTTCCCTGCCCTCCCACCCCCCTACTCTGCCTCTCAAATTCCTCATATCAGGGAGATTGTATGATAATTGTCTTTCTCTGGTTGACTTATTTCGCTCAGCATAATACCCTCTAGTTCTATCCACATCGTTGCAAATGGCAAGATTTAAATAAAAAAAATCTTTAAAAAAAAGTTAAACAGTTTGCCCCATTTTACAAAAAAGTTATATGACAGATGATAAGAATCTATCAGTTTAGATCCAGGTAGAACCAGAAATTCTGCAGGATTTTTTTTTTTCCTGATGATTTTTTGGTATTTGCTCTGAAAATAAGCCAGATGTATGAAGGTCTTTGATTTACACACAATTCTCAAAAAAAAAAAAGAAAACTCAAACTGCCCATCTTTCAGAAAAGGCAGAATTGGCCTAAACCTGAGAAAAATTTTCAGTCCTACACCATTGACTTTCCTCAAAAGTGCTCTCCAAACATTTCCTGCTCCGTTCTCTTTTCCTGCGGAGAGTCACATCAGAGTCCAAAGAGAAATTTTATATCGTCGGTAAAAGTTAACTGTCATTTTTGCATGTTGGTTAACCCAACAGCGCTATGAACAGCAGCTACCCTGCATAAGCACCCTGCTAAGAACATTCACAGACAATAGCTCATTCATTTTTCAGAACACTCCTGGGATTTAGGGATTCTTATTCTTATTCTTATTATCCCTACTTCTCAAATGTAGAAATGTGAGATCAAAGAAACAATGCCCTTTTCTCAACGTCACACACCCAGCAAGGAGCACAACCTTAAGTGACATTTGTAAATGCTGGATAAAGGAGAGGAGAAGAAATGAGAATTAGACCAGAGAGAACGAATAGTTCTGAAACATTTTTTCACAGCTGTGTGTGAAATGACAGCCTACTGATGCCCCGTGAGATAATGTGAAGTCAAAGCCCACGTGTTTTTATCCCTTGACCATCAACAGGGAAAGACAAACAGATAATTACTGTGGAAAGCCCAGGACCGATTTTTGTTTTGTTTTGTTTTAATCAAGTCTTTTTTGCTATCAGAATTGATGACAAAGATTTGTTGAGCCCTACTTCCATCTCTTTCCGCAGAAGGTTGACCTGAATTTTGCTTCTATAGCATTCCACTATCCCACCATATGGCATCATTGAGACTCTTATCTATCATGAGAAACAGCCTTGGGGATAGTTATGTGGGTCTCCACCTCTGTAGTAACCCACCCACCCCACCCCCCAGCTCCCCACAAAGCTGATTCGTTATCATCGTATCTCAACGTAGTGACTATCGTTGTACCTTTTGGCTCTGCCACCCCCTTCTGGTCTAGGGCAAGGGGAGTAAGTTTGGAGACACAGAATCCTCATTTGTCTCTCTCATGATGAGGAGCCCCTAGGTGTCCAGGACGCCTGACTCGGTCGGATATTTGGATGGCCTTCTCATCCCTTCCGGCAATAGCTTCTCAGGGCAGGAACATGAGTTGACAGGTGCCAGCTTCTGCTTCCCTCGGCTTATGAAGTCGGTACAAAGTACAGACGTCTTCAGTTACGAAAGGGCTCCTCTCTGCTGGGCGCCTCAGGGAACCCGCAGGATTCTTTAAGGGCTCTGATGAGCTCTGTCTCAGTAAAGTCGCTCCCATATTGCTTTTCTCAGAGAGTTTGAAGGCTGGAAAGCAGCAGCCCTATTTTTAAGAGAGTCTTGACTTCGCTCTGGATTTACCTGAAGTGCAAAGACATGAAACCCTTTGTAGCTTTTGTCATTACTGCCTTTTACCCAGAGCAGTCTGGAGGATTTTTTTTCTTTCTTTCTTTTTCTTTTTTCTTTTTTTCCTTTTTTTTTTTTTTTTTTTTTTTTTGCATAACCTTCCCTCTGGTTTGCTTTCCTTTGGAACTAAGGTCTGCAAGAGGTTTGCTGTAGTGGGAGCTGTGCGACTGAGGCTCTGGCCATCTGAGAGGCAGCTGGGTCCCAGGGATTAGAGGTCACGACAGCCGAGCCGGTCACTTGGCAGGAGGAAACACAAAGGTAGGTCTTGACAAGTTGGAGTGCGTGTGATCTCACGGATGCCTGCTCCCTTGCTGTGCTCGCCTGACAAATGAGACTGGCTCCCCTGAAAATTGCTTGGAACACTGAGTCTTCTATTTGACGTTACAACAGATCGCTGCAGTGCAACAGAAAGAAATGAATTCAAAACAAATGCTTTCTGGAGTCCTTCTAAAACTATACAGGCAAACTGCTTCAAGGCATATTTTACTTCGTTAAAATCGATTACGAAATTGTAGGATCACAGGTTGCCCCCCCAACATTTTACCCTTATCACACCTGCACCTGGGTACAGCTTTTAACTCACTTTTATGCTGGAATCTTTCTCTTGAAGAGTTTTGAAATCCAGTCCCTTGAAGAACTCTCAAGGGGAACTGGAATATCGTGGCAGGATTAAGGCTGAGTCAGACGTACTCTGATTCTGCATTAATCAGTATTTTCATCTACTCTCTCTCACCCTCCATTTTCATTCTTGCAATATGACAAGAATGACAGCTTCCTCACCTACTGTTACAAAGTTCTTGTGATGATACCGGGTGACATGTATGAACGATGGGAGCCAGTGTGTGACGTAAGTCACGATGTTACCCATCGTGTAGAGGAGAGTACTAAGGTTCGAAGTGCCAGGTGACATCCATAAGGTCCCTTACAAGGTCCCGAACTGATTTTATGCACTACCCCAGACCTCAGGTCAGGCTTCCTCTGACCCCGTACCCCAGCCTTGGCCTCTTGCTCAATGGGCTCACTCGATCCAACATCCCAGCTGACTCAGACTCCCCCAGGCCGAGGGGCTGGCTTTAGCCTGACCTCCCTTATACTGGCTCATGAAACAGCAGTAGCTTCAGCACCCAGGTCCAAAAGGACCCACCGACTGGCTCCTCCCACCACTCGCAGATTAGATGAAGCTGGGCGCCATTTTCCCCACCCAACTCATAGCAGGAGATGGCAAGGGGCCAGTAGATGAGTGCATTTCCCTTCTTCCCCAGAATGGGCTGTCCCCACATTCGACAGTGCTGCATGGCACCACCAGAGACATCCCGTGTGGCCAAGCTATCAGTGTGTTTGTTGGTGAAGCTGCGACAGCTCAGTTATCCACCACATTATGAGTGCGTCCCCCACTTCCCTTTTTCTTTCCATCACTCTTTTTTGCCCTAGGATTGCACCCCTCCAATAAAGCAGTTGCTATGATCCTACTCGAGACCTATACTGTCCAATTCACCAGCCGCTAGCCTCATGTGGCTATTCGAAGGTAAGTCAATTAAAATTAAATAAAATTTAAAAACTCAGGGTCTCCATCATGCTAGTCACATGTCAGGAGTGGGACAGATAGAATATTTCTATCATTGCAGAACATTCCATTGAAGTATAACCAATAGTTCACACAGAATTTCTATTTTGAGCAGTTCCTTTCATGACAGGCACCTTCTATCTTTCCAACTTCCTCTAGTAACCTCACTTAATTACCCTGTGACCTGCATTTGGACCCATAGATATGGGTCCTGCATTCTCTCACTGCTTTCCTCCTTTTTGTGTGTCCTCACCAACCCCCTTACCATGCTTTTTAAGATTTTATTGATTTATTTGAGAGAGAGCACAAGCACAAGAGGGAGGAGGGAGAAGCAGACTTCCCACTGAGTGAGGAGCCCCACGAAGGGTTTGGTCCCAGAACCCTGGGACCAAGACCTGAGCCGAAGGCAGACGCTAAATAGACTGAGCCACCCAGGTGCCCCAATCCCCCCTTCACACCCTGCTTAAATGTCATGATATGTCACTTTATTCTTAATTTCCTTGCTCCTCCCTTTCCCATAATCTCCTGATGCAGGATATCTTTTATTTGCCCCTCTAGATCCATGATCATAGACAGATCCAGACATAGACGGTCTACAGTCTTCAATGAACCCCTCGTTCTCTGGATTCCATTGGGGCTCAGCCCTTAGCAAACCCAGAAGGAGACCAAAGGCAGGGATGGCTGCATCCCTCTTTGGAAGGACTCAGCTCAGGAAAGGCCTTCAACTCCTCCATTTCACAAACAAACAAACAAACAAACAACTATGACCCAAACTGCCCATCACAAACTGGGTGTTATATATTCCATCAAACGTCAAAATAAGACATGCACAGCAGATCTCTTATAAAATAAAAGAGGTGTGCTCAGTCTCAGAAGCAGGTCTGGAAGACAAGTCACCTGTATAAGCAGGTGGCACAGACTCCCAAGCTATGGCTCCTGCTGCTTTGTTGCCTCTTTCTCAGCCTCCATCAGGGCCCTGTGAGCAGTTCCCTGTGGCCAGTTAATAGAGGAAAAAAAAAATAAGCTAGACTTATTGCTGGATCTACCCATTACACCATCACCGCTGGAAGTGGGTGGCTGCCACCCTAACACTCTGCTCAAGGGTGGCCCAGAAAGACAATGGTAGAGGGGAATCCCTAGAGGCCACATCTCACTGTCCATTTCACATGGAAGAAGAGGCAGCCGGACCTGCAGAACTATAGTGATACGTGGATAGGAACTCTATCAGTCAGGGACTTGGAACGGTTGATTTTGGAAAATCGGTGGCAAGATCTCAGCGCTTTTGCCAGTTCCACCAGCTTTTGGATTCTTGGGACACCCTTATCCACCACCATCAAATCCCATACAGCAATTGCATAAGACTAGGAAGGGCATTTTATGGCAAAAGAAGTGGAGCAATGAGCTCACCGTCTATGAACTTCGCTGTCGTGCCACATGCCACATGACATGGAAGCAGTTGGTGTGACAGAACAGTGGAACGACCTGCTGAAGGCTGCGTCCTGACACCAGCTGGGAGACATCACCCTGTGAGGTTGGGCTGCTGATCGATGAATTAAGGTATACTTTTAACCAGTAACTAATATATGGTGTCTTCTTTTTTCCTAACCAGAATACACAGGCCCGGGAACCAAGGGTTGGAGCTGGAAGTGGTCTCTCTCATTATTGAAAAATATTTGCTCTTTGTCCCTGTGATCTTCGTCTCTGGGGGTTTAAAGATCCTGGTGCCCAACGGAGCAAATCAAAGAATGGGGCTATTGTGCTGACCGGGATCATTGATCCCGATGAGCAGAGAGAAATTGGGTTGCTGCTCCATGAGGATATGTCAGAGAATGCTGTGAATGTCACAGAGGATTTGCCAGGTGCCTCCTAGTACTCAATTGTCCAATTGTCCTTGTCAAGGGGAAGTGGTAGCCACAGAATAAAACCAGACCATGAAGGACTCAAATCCCATAAGAATGAAGGTTTGAGTCCCTCCTGCCCGCAAAAGAACTCCATCCAGCTCAGGCACTCTCAGAGGATAAGAGAAACATGAAGTGAATATGGAAGAGGACGGATATGATCACCACCTACTTAGACCTCACATACAGTCACAGAAGCAGGGATGGTAATAGCTACATTTCATATTAATTAGTTATCTTCCACACCCTTATCCTAACCATCTGATATGAAGAACACTGGTGTTAGCCAATATTTCAGTTTCAGATGGAACCGTGACTGAACAGACATTTTCCCAAAACATGGAATTTGAAGGACTTTGAGTATCTCCTGTAATAGGAAGACAGATTTTCACCTGGGCTAAGAGCAAGAGTTAATGTTGAATGCTCAGTATATTTTGTTCACCTCTCCAGATCCAGTCTCCATTCTCCTCTCCCCTGCTCTGTGCTCTAAGAAGCCTCTTATGGAAAGCTTTGTGGAAAATGTGGAAGGCTCCCTTATCTTCTGTTCCTGACTAAGTTCAAATTATGAGGAACACCTACAGGGAGACTAGAGGGAGGGAGAAGAGTGAAGTTGAAATGTTTATTTCCAGGCTCCCTCTCTGGGGCGTTGCTGCCTGGTGGCTGTTTTAGTTAGATATCAAAAAACTGACTGACTGGAGCATCTGGGTGGCTCGCTCAGTTAAGCATCTGCCTGCCTTCAGCTCAGGTCATGATTCCAGGATACTGGGGTTGAGCCCCATGTCAGGCTGCTCAGTGGGGAGTCTGCTTCTTACTCTCCCTCAAGTAAATATTTTATTAAACAAACAAACAAACAAACAAACCTGACTGGGGTGCCTGGGTGGCTCAGTGGGTTAAAGCCTCTGCTTTCAGCTTGAGTCATGATCCCAGAGTCCAGGGATGGAGCCCCACATCGGGCTCTCCACTCAGCAGGGAGCCTGCTTACCCCTGCTTTCTCTTTCTGCCTGCCTCTCTGCCCACTTGCGATCTCTGTCAAATAAATAAATAAAGTCTTAAAAAAAAACAAAACAAAACAAAACCTGACTGACTTAAGTGATCCTGGGTGGCTCCATCAGTTAAGAGTCAGACTCTTGGTTTCACCTCAGGTCATGATCTCAGTGTGGTGAGATTGAGCCCCGCATTGGACTGTACTCAGTGGGGAGTCAGCTTGAGATTCTCTCCCTTCTCCCCACTCACGCTCTCTCTCTCTCAAATAAATAAATGCTTAAAAAAACCACAACTGACTGACACAGAACCATCACCATTTTATTGTTTCCCATGATTCTGTGAACTGACCAAATTTTCCACTGAATGATTCTTCCACTGGTCTCACAAGTCCACTGGTCTCACAAAGCTGCAGTCACATGGTGGTTGGAATGCTCAATATGTCTTTGCTCTCATGTCAGGTGGGGACAGCAGGAAGGTTGAGCCCAGCTGGGGTTCTGAGAAGGTAAGTCTTCTCTCTCTCCCCAAGCAGTCATGAGCCCCTTTCTGTACGGCTCACCACAAGCTCTTTCCCCGTGGTCTCTCCAGCAGAGTAGCTGGACCTGGTGACTCAAGACTCCCAAAATTGCAAGGACAAAAGCTAACAGGCTTTCCCAAGTTTCAAGGCCTGGAACTAGTAGAGGGTCACTTCCGTCATCTTCTGAGTAGTTCCTTTATTAAGCCAATCTAAAATAATCCCAATTTGCTGTGTCATCTATTTCCCATCGGGACCTGGGAAGTTCCTACTTCACATGACTCTGTACTCTGTCCATGCCTGCACCAGGTAGAACTGAGCTGCCTTGGTGAAAATCAATTGACTGTACATATACAGCTCTATTTCTGAAGTCTCCATTCTGTCGCAATGATCGATATGTCTACCCCTACACCCCTACCACATGGTCTTCCCTCTTGAAGCTTGGTACTAAGTACTGAAGTCAGCTAGTATAAGTCCTCCAATTTTGTTCTCTTTTTCAAACATGTTTTGAATATTCTATATTGTATGCATTTCTGGATAAATTTTAGAATCATCTTGGCACTTTCTGCAGAAGAGCTTATTGGGATTTTTATCAGAATTGCATTGAATCTATAGATCAATTTGGCAACAACTGACATTTAACAAAATTGAGTGTTACAATTCATGAGCATGGTACACTTTTTTTTGTAAGTTGCATACTTCATGAGTCTTTATCGCTTAATTTTTCAGTGTGTATTTCCCAAGAATAAGAATATTCTCTTGTAGTTCCATAATACCACTATCAGCTTCAGTAAATTTAACATAGATACTTTTACCTTATCCATTGTCTATATTCCAATTTTTCCAAGTGACCCCACAATGTCCTTTATAACATTATTTCCTCTAGTACCGATTCCAGACCAGGATCACATATCCTATTAGTTGTCATGTGTCTTTAGTCTCCTTTAATCTGGAACTGTTCATCATTAGCTTTTGTCTTTTATGACATTAATATTTTTGGAGAATATACCCCCCTTTCTTCCCTTTCATAGTCCCTCTTTTTAAAGAATGTTATTTTATTTTATTTTTTTTAAGATTTTTATTTATTTATTTGACAGAGAGAGATCACAAGCAGGCAGAGAGGCAGGTAGAGAGAGAGGAGGAAGCAGGCTCCCTGCCGAGCAGAGAGCCCAATGCGGGGCTCGATCCCAGGACCCTGAGATCATGACCTGAGCCGAAGGCAGCGGCTTAACCCACTGAGCCACCCAGGTGCCCCTAAAGAATGTTATTTTAGTGTGAAACAACAGTACTGCTGAATTCCCATATCTAGTTTTTTAAAAAGGGGGATGCAATTAAAGGCAATTTTTGTAATAATTTTTACTTCTCAGAACAGGGAAGTCCACTTTAACAAATAATGTAGAGATCCCTTTTGTATAATTGAGTTGTTTCCTCTACTTACACATTGAACAGAATAAGCATTGCTGGTTGGATTACACAGACGTACATATTTTACACACAAGTATATGTGTACCGTGACAGAGACCGAAAGGGCTTCTTCACACCTGGTTCTCCTCTCCTTTCTAGGCCTCAGGAGAAACTGTACTCCCTGGCTGTTCTTGACAGTGAAATGTGAACTTCTGGATGAAGATGTTTAAGAGCTAGTGTGTTATCTCCATGTACTCTTTCGCCGGTCATGGTGACCGTGGAAGCCCCCGAAGGCAGCACTTCTACATAGAAGAAGCATGGGTTCTTGACTCACCAGGTGGAAGACAGCTTTGGCTCACCTGCATCAAATTTTGTGCTGGTGAGAAATAAACTTTTTAATGTGTGCTAAGTCACTGAGATTTCAGGGTTTGTTGCTATATCCTATCCTATCCTATCCATCCTATCCTATCCTATCCTATCCTATCCTATCCATCCTATCCTATCCTATCCTATCCATCCTATCCTATCCATCCTATCCATCCTATCCTATCCTATCCTATCCTATCCATCCTATCCTATCCTATCCATCCTATCCTATCCATCCTATCCATCCTATCCTATCCTATCCTATCCATCCTATCCTATCCTATCCATCCTATCCTATCCTATCCATCCTATCCATCCTATCCTATCCTATCCATCCTATCTATCCTATCCTATCCTATCCTATCCATCCTATCCTATCCTATCCTATCCTATCCATCCTATCCTATCCTATCCTATCCATCCTATCCTATCCTATCCTATCCTATCCATCCTATCCATCCTATCCATCCTATCCTATCCTATCCTATCCTATCCATCCTATCCTATCCTATCCATCCTATCCTATCCTATCCTAATATAATTATGTACCAGTTATTTGTGTTAGGAAAGAGAACTGAAGAATAGCTGATTCCTAAAACGTCCTTTTCAAGTTGCGTTACCCCCGTGTCAGACAGTTAAGGAAAAGTCGATCTTCAACCATCAAAAACAATATACGAAAAGATCCTAGGGTTATAAGGAAAGGAAAAAAATGGTTAAGTATGAGACATCTTTCCTGCTTTGGAGATGTATCATGTTTTAAGTTGCAGATGTCAGAAAGTCTAAATCAAATTGGATTGAAAATAAGAAAATGCATTACCTCGCATCACTAAAAGTCTCTGCTAGGGTAAGGAGTGCTCCGGGATTGGTCAGTTCAACAGCTCTGTGTGCAGTCAAGGACCTGGATTCTTTCCATCCTTCTCTTCTGAAGTCCTTGGTGTTGGCTGCGTCCTCATGCCTGTCATAAGACATCAGCAGCAATACTTGTTTCCACATTCTCACAAGATTGTCAGGTAGAATGGGGCTGACTTCTCTTATAGCTGCCCCTCAGGATTGAGGGAAGTTTCTCCAGAAGCCTCCTCCTGGACTTCTCTTTGTGTCTCATTGGCCAGAACGGAGTCTCAGGCTCGTTCATAGCTACTCATTAACAAGGTGCAGCGTGATCATCTGTGGAAGACTTGGGTCTGTTCTTAGAACTGGGAGTATTGGGACCACAAGGAGGGAGATAGCCTTAAAAACAACACCTGGGTGCTGTTAGGAAGGAAGGAGCCTGGCTATAGGCTGGATGCAAGCTGACTCTGTGCTGCACAGTAGGAATGACCCACGAGGCTCCCTCCTGGCCATCTCTAAGATGTACTTTATCGGTCATGAAGAAAACAATTGGAGAACTCCTGGTCGTGTTGCTTCCCCCTTTATGGTGCTCAATTTTAGATCGTGCAAAGCGTATCTGATTAGGCCATTCGTAGACTAACAGATGAATCAGAATGTGGAGGATTGTATGTAGTTATTTTACGAACAATAGTGGAAATCAGATGACTATATCAGGTGGTATGTTTTGGTTCTAAATTCGAATGTAGAAACATGACTTAAACCATTTAACAAGAAGGAAATTTATTATCTAATGTGGCGATTATAAACTGACCCTGATACAGCTGTTCAATGATGCCTTCATTCCAGGCTTTGTTCCATCCCTCTGTACTGACTTCATCTCCAGGTTCGTGGCAGAAAACTTTCCATGTTTCCCTACGTCATATTCTTCTTTAATATATATATGTTTTGTAAGATTTTATTTATTTATTTGAGAGAGAGCGAGCAACAGAGATAGCAACAGAGAACACAAGAGGAGAGGGAGAAGCAGGCTCCCCACTGAGCCGGGAGCCTGATGCCAGGCTCGATCCCAGGACCCTGAGATCACAACCTGAGCCAAAGGCAGCCGCTTAACCGACTGAGCCACCCAGGCGCCCCTCCATACGTCAAATTCTGAAATGGCAATGTCCAGATGATAACGGGGGGAAGCGTCTGTTCCCATGGATGGAGGAACATTTCTCAGAGCCTCTTCCATCCAGCGGGATTCTCCCCACATCTCACTAACCCAGTTTTGGTCACAAGCCCATCCATGCAGCAAACACTAGCAAGGAGTATAGAATCTGACAATTGGTTTATGTTAATCACCTGGAGTCAAGTGGATGTTTGGAGCCAACTTTATAACTGGGATGCTAAAGCCAAAATGAGGCATACAGTTTATGTAGGAGACGAAAGAGGAGGACTAGAAACAACACATGGTGAAGACCAAGGTTCCTGAGATAGTCTGGGAATAGAAGAAAGATGTCACTTGTCTCCTTACTCTCTCAGGTTTGCAGAGGACTCTGGCCACAACCCTACAAGGAACAGGAGAAGACCACAATTTATCGCAGCTATGTCCCTAACAAAGTCACCTGGAGCAAGGATGCCATCCATCCATCCATTCATTCATTCAACATTTATTGAGCATGGGATAAATGCTAAGGATAAAAATTCATGATTTGTGGTCCCTTCCCTCGAGGATCACATACTCTGGTGTTCAGAAGTGTTTTCACAGACTGTTCTAACAACTATCAACAGGTGTTGAACTGGGTCCCATGGCAGAGATAATGAGGTGAGGGGGGAGGGATTCACAGGCTAGAACCGTAGGTACCTGAGCTAAACATTGAACATGAGTAAGACTCTGCCAGACAAACAAGGGTAGGCTAGAGCGTTGGAGGCAAAGGGAACAGCATGTGTGGAGACACTGGGGCACCGAGGATGTGGCGGGACAGTGGAACGTGAAGACGTTCAGCATGTCTGGTGAGTCAGGCTTGTCAGAGTTAAGATCGTTAAAGCAGGACTGGCACCGAAAGGTCTCATAACCAGAAGACTGGGATCCTCAGGCAGTAAGGAGCCCCTGAGGGAGTTTAAGGAGGAGCATGACCTAGTCCGGCTTGGGTCTTCCAGAAATTACTCTGGCCAGAGATTGCAGGGATGAAGCCCAAATCAAGCAAAAGGTTTAAGGAGGTGAATTCAGTGGGTGGCAGAGTGGCATCCCACTAGATTAGGCAAGGCTGGGCAAACGCTGTGTGTCAGGGGCCACACCAGATGACTGGACCACATTTTGTCTCAGAGACAGCAGCAATGACTCAACCCAGTTTACATGTAGCTATGGACCCAGGGGCGCCAGATTTGCCAGTTAAAAAATAAAAACAAAAGCCCCAAAACACTTTCTGTGAAATCTCCCAACATTTATACTTTGGTAACCACCATCAGCAGCAACAAGACTAAGCAGGCAAAAAAAACAATTGGTCAGCTGAAGTCTAATGGTATTTACCAGTTTGGGACCTTGGGACCTGAAAACCTCAAGGGCCTCTTTCAGCTCTAACCATATATGATTCCATAATATCCCAGGAGTGTACGTGCTACACTGTCATTGGTCCTTCATGGTAAGCCATTCACGTGGATGACAGTCTTTGGTACTGCTTGAACAAGCCTACCCAGGGATCTCCAGGGTTAGTGTTCGCCCACTGATATTGTCATTCATTCATTCATTCATTCATTCAACAAGCCTTTGTATAGTGCTGATTATACACAAAGCATTGTTAAACTGAGATAGAGAGATAAAAGAAAGAAATGGACCTGGGGGCTCGTGGAGGAGAAACTGGAATTTCCTTATATGAAGGAGAAATTGGTCATTTCTCATGTGTTGCCTCCCCCAGCAGGTTTTAGAGGAGAGGAGTGGGTGGATGTGCAACCCAGCCCAGGGGCTCAGTGTCCACCCTTTCTAAGGTGAGCAAACTTGTCCGTCGTGGGTCCCCTGGATACTCAGGATCCAACTGCTTCCTCTTCCACCTGAAAAAAAGACAAATGAAAATAAAGGAAAGAAAAATAAAATATAAAGAAAAAAAATAAGGAAAGGAAAGGAAACTGCTGCTTGATTCCTGTGGTTGTTCTAAGACGATGGTAGCAGGTGACATTTGTTAAAGAAGGGTAAAAGAAAAAAAAAAGAATAAATATGGAAATGAAGGGCATAGAAAAATGTGTTTTGGATGGTAGCTTTGTGTGGAATGTGTAGAACATTCTAGAAGAAAGCACACATACGGATACTGACATCTGAATTCTATCTCATTTCTACCATCAACAGAAAAGGAGCGTGAGAAGAAATGAAGTTTGAAACAAAGAAAGGTAAAATACCGTGCCACTAAAGCAAAGGAAAACAACATTTGCCATTTTAAACTCATTTTAAACCATTTTCATGTAACCGTTTTCACAAAAATGACCATTTTATAAGAATCACAAAGGTTTAAAAAATCATAATTCCCAATGGTGTTTGTATAATACAGAACAGTGTCAAAATCTTTAAAGATTGTATTAGTACCAATTGATCCAAAGGAAGTCATTTAGCGTGTATAAAGATTTGACTGTAAGGATGATTGTCTTAACACAACTTTCAGAAACTGGAAAATAATTCAATAACTCGCAATAGGGAATCGGTTAAAGAAATGGCACAAATTGTCACTACCTAGTCATTAAGCATGACTCATTTATTCTCACAGAAAGCTGTCCCAGGGGGCGCATGTGTGGCTCAGTTGGTTAAGCATCTGCCTTTGGCTTGGGTGATGATTCCGGGGTCCTGGGATCGAGTCCCGTGTCAGGCTCCCTGCTGGCCTGCGAGCTTGCTTTTCCTTCTCCCTCTGCCGCTCCCCCTGCTTGTGCTCTCTAGCTCTCTCTGTCAGATAAATAAATAGAATCAGAAAGAAAGAGTTAAAGAAAGAAAGAGAGAGAAAGGAAGGAAGGAAAGAAGAAAGGAAGCAAGCTGTCCCAAAGAAGCATATTTTGGCTTATCTAAGAAAGAAACTTCTGACAGCTAGACTTGTGCATGGAGCCATCGGGGGCATTCCAGCAAGGCTCCCTAGCAAGAGCTGTCATGTGTCACACAGCTCCGTGGGCAATAGGATAGGGCTGGTCAAGGGCAAGAATTAGAAAGAACCAGATGGATCATGTACCCTAGGGAAGTGGTTAGGCCCCAAGTGGTCAGTGACAGTAGGGACCATCAGAGAAATACCACAGTCTCAGATCAGCAGGGGTTGACCCACTTGACATAATTTTAAACCCTCTTGTAGCCAAATCTGAAAAGGACAAATAAGCAACTGAAATTAGTTTTAATAATATATTTTATCCAAGCCAGGAATCCAGAATATCATTGTTGCAACATGCAATCAGTATGTATGTATGATTACTCATGAGAATTTCACATTCTTGCAAGGTCTCCAGAATCTGGTGTGCGTTTCACAATTTCATGCACATTCTGCTTGAGACACATTCCAAGGTCTCAATGGCCACATGTGGCTTGTGACTACTGTGTTGCTCTAGCATCTGAGATGTGGGCATCAGCGCTCGTGATATGAGTGACCAGACTAAGTGAACAGTTAGGCTGTTTTGTTCTCTGCCTCATTTGTAAGCCTTGCCGGGCAAGGAAGAACTTGGGTTAGAGGAGAAGTATAGCTGAAAACAGGTCCAAGGCTGACAGCTGCAGATGTCTAAGATAATATCCCCTGAGTGAGTACGTGCAGAAGAGACTGCTGTCCTGGGAAAGAAGCCCGGCTTTGTCCTTCCTGACACCGAGTCCCTGAGCCTAGGGTGGGTGTCAGGCTCCTGTTTCTAACAGAAACAGCAGATGCTCAATGTCAAAGTATTCCTGTCAGTGTCAAGCGCACAAAGTCAGTGCCATACCTCCCAGGGACAGAAAGAGAGACATAGACACAAATAGAGACCAAAGGTGCCTCAGCTGAGCAAAGCTATCAAAACACCACCCAGTTGTCTTGGGAGGTAGCTTTGCTTTGCTGAAATGTGCATGGTTCTGCGTCCATGTATATTTCAGATTACTTCTGCTTTTGTAACCTCTTCATCCCTGACACTTCACCGTAACATACAACTTCAAGTTGCTCAGCCAAGCGTCTTGCTGCCACCTCAGACTCACTAACATGATGAAGGGAACGAGGGGTCCAGGAGAGAGCAGGAACATTTACTCTGACAGGAGCCAGGAGATCCAGGCTTGTGCAGCCTGGATGGGGCTCAGATCTAAGAAGGTACAATCCTGTTGGCAGCAAGGTGGGAAGGTGGCAGCCAAAATGTGCACATTTGGTATGTGGACAGAGAACATCAGGACAATGAGTCACAAATCAATGAATCAATTCCTAAACCTTGGCTTGCCCAATGATCACTTCGGGGTCTGGTTTAAAATGCTTCTTATCTCTACCTTCAGAGATTCTTTGTTTGTTTGTTTTTGTTTTTGTTTTTTTGTTTTAGAGAGAGAACATGAGCGAGGAGGGCAGAGGGAAGAGGGAGAGAAAATCCCAAGCAGGCTCTGTGATGACCACGAAGCCCCACGTGGGGCTCGATGTCACAAACCTGAGATCAGGACCTGAGCTGAAAGCAAGAGTCAGACATGTAACTGACGGAGCCACCCAGGCGCCCCTCTAGCTTGGGAGAGTCTAAGGCAGCAAATCCCCAGCTGGACCGGAGGGGTCTGATTGTAAGCAGCAGCCGGGGAGACTCTGATGCATTTGGTCCCTGGAGAAGTACTGGTATTGCTAGCAACAATTCCAGATTCAAGGAGCCGGATCTGGCTCCTACTCACCAAGATTGCAAGGAAAGCTGTTCGGGCCCGAGAGGAGCCATTCTGTGAGGAACTGGGAACTCAAACATTGGGTCAGGCGGACGCCTACTCAACCTGTTGAGCCCAGAGATGGAGTTAGGGGTAAGGGCCAAAGGATTCCAGAGAGCCAGCTCTCTGAACCACAGCACAGCCAATGTGAGGCTCCTCTCACACGTGCCCTCTGACTGCCGGCGAGGACTGACTACCGGCTCTGGAAGGCATGTTTTCCTAGGAAATGAGCCAACCCCAAAGACTTGGCAGTTCCTCCAAGTTACTTCATGAGTGCTTCTGCTCTAAGCAGCTTGCAGTCCATATTGCCAAAGTGGAATCTTGGAGGATCATAGAGTTAGCTGTAAAATTAATAATCCAGGAGCCCAGTGCCATAGAGCTCAAAAGGCAAAAGCTGGATTATTTGAAACCAAGGCTGTCAGGCGAGGGATGCCTTACTGGGCATGCGTCACCAGAGGGCGCTAGAGGATCCTTCGTCAATAGAAATTTCTGTTCATTAAAACCCGTTAGGCTTCGATTAAATACAATACTTGCCCAAAGCGACAGTCTCCACGGAAATAGCCCTAAAGATGTAGGAGAGCGGACAGGTGGCCCCTTAAAGAGTCTCCCGCGGGCATGCAATTTTGTTGATGTCATCAGTTTTATGTTAAAAACTGATGTAACTTTTCACCGAAGCTCCTGGTTTGTCTCAAGAGAGGATACGATGTTTCACATTCCTTATGCCCAGTCAACAGGATGCTCCGGAGGACGCTGGTGTCGGGCGCACACTGGCGCCTACTCGCCAGCCTGGATCGCTGCAGCCCGGACTCGCTGGGGAGCGCGAACCCACCCGCCTGCTGGCGGCCTCCTGCCAACTCCGACCCTGAGCTTGGAACCCCCGGCTGTCGCGGCTGATGACCTCGGAGAGACCCTCTTCTAGTGTTCTCGTTTCATCCAGGGGGAAACTGGGGCTCACGGAGACGCAGGGACCTGCTCGGGTTAGTCTTGCGGTCGAGGTGAAACATTTTTTTAACCCATGAACGGACACTGGGGTCCCCACTAGGAAGGGGTCTCGGTCCGCTGATGTTCTAAATCCTCAACAAAGATAGTCTGAGACCCGGGAAACAGGGTTCAAAGTGCAAAAAGCTGGCCTGGCGGGCGGGGTGGGGGGCGTGAGGCGGAGGGGTTGGCGGGGCGGATCTCCTGCAAAATTCCTGTGGGGTGCTGCCACCTTCTGTTCAATTAGGGAATTAAACTCTCACTGTCCGGAAAGAGCTTTTTCCAATAAAATGGTATTTTGTGAGAGAGCTGGGACTTGCTGTATTTCTTTCGTAATACTGTTTTCCTAATGCCTTTGCTTGGTATTTTCAAGCTCCATGATCTTCACTAAAGAAATACGAAAAGACAAATACGAAGATACGTGAAAATTTCACAACTAATTACTAAAATTAAATTTTAAAATGTCAATTTCTTCTAGACTCAGCCTTTACGAGTGTAAAGAGCTGTGGATCTGGCATATTTTATAATGGACATTTGCAGTATAATCACTGACTCACAAAACATATTCTGAATTAAAATAATAGTGAACATTTGAGTATTTACTGTATGCCATATCCATTTTTTATGTGGAGGAAGTATTTTGTGGATGAAATACTTTATGGATACGGACAGTTCCCATATTTCATGTGGATTAATTTATTTAATCCTCACCATAACTCCCCCCCCCTATAGATGACATTATTATCCTCATTTTACATAGAAAGGAACTGAGCATGGGATACTGAATATCCCAAGGTCACACAACAAGTGGTGAGCTGGGAGTCCACCCCACTGAGTCTGACCTGGACCCTGTGATCTTAACAAAAAAGCCAGTGGTTCTCAGACTGTCACCCCCGGACCAGCAGTGCCCTCATTATTACCTGGGAACTTGATAGAAATGAAAGTTCTCAAATCCCACTCATAGGTTTCCTAATCAGAGGAATGAAAACCACCAGAGTTTTAACCAGACTTCCAGGTGATTCTGCCACAGGCCAAAGCTTGACAACCACGGATCCAGGCGATGCTATCTCCAAATGTTAGAATATTTTACAAAAACAACTTTGGGCCTCGACCTACCCTAGAGAGCAGAATGATAGATACGGTGTAACTTTACGCAAGTATGGTATATTCAAAAGACACTGTCCTGGAATTAAGTAAAAATATTTTTTGAAGATAATGCTTATATAATTAAAACCCTAAAAAAAAAAAAAATTGCTGCACTTGCCAAACTCCTCAAGAGCCCTGGTGACTCTATGGGATTTTCTGTTTATCGTGACTGAATTTTGACTTTGGGGAGAAAAGGTCCAAGGACAGAGGTTGTGGGTGGTTCCCAAGAGAAGCGAAGGACCCACTCAGGTGTTCAGACCAGCAGCTGACAGCAGGGAATACGCCTTCGTTTTACAACAAAACACAAAGTAAATACTAAAGAAAGGGAATTCTGTAGGCATTTTTTCTCCCTCAGCTTTTTGGACAGCCATTAAGATATGATGGGGTTTGCATGCTCTCCTTCCCCTGATCTGCTGGCTGACCTTGCTGCAGACAGTGGCTGGGCTCACTGCTCCTCTGCCTCCATGAAAGCCTCTTCTAGCTTCTGGCTCTTGGGGTGAGGAGTGTGTATTTAGGGGAGACTATGTATTCCCAAATTTGAGAAACCAACAAAAGGTAGTGGATCCCAAAGGTGGCTTTATGTTAGAGTCTTCTGGGGATTTCCGTAAAATACACATGCCAGGCTCTATCCCAGACCTACTAAATTAGAATTCCCACAAGTGAAGCCATTGCTCTCCAAGTGATCGCGATGATTGGCCATTTTGAGAACCATTGATTGAGAAGCTCCTTTATTTCTCTCCATCAATTAGTGCTTAAATGCATTCTACATTTTCCTGACAAACACTCATCCTGTGTTAGCCTGTGTTAGCCCCAGCGAGGGACCAATCACTTTCCTCTGAGTCAGCCCATTCTAGAGTAGACACTATTGTTTATTTTTTTCTTATATTGAGCTGAACTCCCTTTCCCTCAAATTTTACCTAAGGGTCAGTCTGATGATAAAGAGAACAGACTTAGATCAGAACTTGGAAAATTATTATTAAACAATAATATTTGTCTAGTAACCCTCTTGAGACACCCTGTCTTCTAAAAGGCTGGTAATTCTTGGACAGATTTTTTTGGACACAAAATCCCAGAGTCAACATGCTATGTTCTATATGCTGGGACTGATTGTTATATGCTTTATTTAATCCTGATGATTCATAAACTGTGGTCTGGCTGGACTCATAGGAAGTATGTGTTATTTTCTCTGGGAAATTTTGGGAAAAAATATGTACAAGGATTATATTCAAGGAATGCAATTTGTTAAGGAAGGTAGTTTTTATATTTTTCTCATGATGAATCTTTCTGTTGGTTTCTTTGTTTGGATACCGTTAGTTTATTTTAAAGGAAGTCCATGAGAATTATTTACATGAAGAAGGATTTCACAACTTCAATGGACAGCTTCACTTGATGTCATTTCAGTGATTTATTTTAGTCTACATACTTTCTGAGGATGTCACCATCTCCAAATAAGAAATAATCCTTGTCACCTAGAACTACTTTGGTGCCTCCATGTTCTGGGAAAAGAGCTTTATCTCCAATTTCCATGCTAACTGGTTGAATGTCTCCACTTTTTCCTTTAAAGCCTGACCCACTGGCTACTACTGTTGCTTTTCCTTGAGGTTTTTCAGGAAATATAATACGTCCTCTGGTTACAATTTCAGCTGCACTGCTTTCAATTCAAACTCGGTCAAAGAGGGGAAGAAAGTTTCTAAATGCCTGTTCTGCCCTGACTCCAGCCTCCACAGTTTACACTCTGCTCTCTGGAGCTGTCAGGTCAAGGAGACCTATAGTCTGACCCTTGGGCCACACAAATGTTGGGGGGGAAAAGGGTCTCATGATGAGTCTTTTGATTTTGTCTTCAAATTCTTGAAATTTTTCCAGTATTGTTTTCCTCCTGCCGTCCCTCATTCCTTCCGCCCCTTCCTTCCTGCTTTCCTGAGGCTTGCCAACATGTATTTAGTCTTTCTCCTATGGGGCCGGGGAGAGACTGGAGGAGGAGAGCCAGTTTGGATTTGCTACAGCAACCTAGGAGTAAATAGACAGAGGATAGGGTAGGGGCCATGAGGGGGAAAGAAGAGACAGAAAGGAGAGTCGGGGAGGGAGACAGGCCAGGATGGAATCACCACACGGACACAGGGCACAGAAGGTGGGGGAGGGAAAATTTACTCCAAGATTTAGAGGCAAGGGAAGAGTGATTGACAAGATCTAAAGGAGTAGATGCTGAGGAGAAGATCATATACATTTGAACATACTGGTTTGAAGAACTGGTGGAGAGAGTTTAGTAGGCTTTTATAATGTGATGCTAGAATTTAGGACCAAGGTTAGGACAGAAGAAAAAAGCCTTAAGCCAAAGTAATAAGCCTCAAAGAGATGGAAGGCGTCAGTGAGAAGGCTGGAGGAGTGTTGGTGGAGGCAATATTTCTTAGAACTCCTAGAATTAAAAAGAGAGACTCCATGCCCAGTGATCCCTATTTAATAATCCTTTACTTGTAATCTTGAAACACCAATGTGTCAGGGTCAAATTCCCTTTTGGTTGAAGTTTTCCTGATTTTCTACATAGATTTATCTTAGATTTTTACAATAAATTTTACTTTTCCTCAGGATTGGATTGGTAAATTTTTACTTCCTTTAGGTGACCTGTTTTGTTTTTGTTTTTGTTTTTACTATAGCCATTTTCTGTCCAAACTATATAAGTTATTTAGTCCGTCCTATAGCAAGTTGTCTTTATAACTCTTTTTTTTTAATTGTGGCAACGTATAAATAGATAAAATTTACCATCTTACCAACTGTTAAAAAACATACTGAAATTGCAGTGGCATCAGGTTCATTCACATTATTGTGAAGCCACCACCATCATCCATCCTCAGAACCCTTTCATCTTGCAAAACTGAAACTCGTAGGTATTAAACACTAACTCCCCATTCTCCCCTCCCCTTGGCCCCTGGCAACCACCATTCTACTTTCTATGAACTTGAAGGCTTTAAGTACCACATCTAAGTGGACTCACACAGTATTTGTCCTTCTGTGACTGGCTTACTTCACTCAACATCATGTCCTCCAGGTCCGCCCAGGTTGTAGCTGTGTCAGACCTTCCTTCTATTTTTAAGGCTAAATAACATCCATTCTATGGATATGACACATTGCATTCGTCCATTCATTGATCGTTGGATACTTGAGTTGCTTTCGCCTTCTGATATACATGGGTATATAACTACCTCTTCAAGATGGCTGGGGTGTATACTCTTCAATTACTCAATACGTCTTCATTATTTGGGGGTATATGCTGGGTTATATGTTAATTCTATGTTTGTGGATTTTGGGGGGTTGAGGGGTGGACCTCCATACTATTTTCTGTAGTGGATGCATCATTTTATATTCCCATCAACAGTGCACAAAAATTCCAATTCTCCACATCCTCACCAACACTTGTTATCTTGTTTATTTGTTTCCTTTTTGAATAGTCACCATCCTAATAGGTGTGAGGTGACATCTCATTGTGGTTTTGATGTGCATTTCCCTAATGATTAGTGATGTTGAGCATCTTTTCATATATCTTGGCCATTCTTCCTTGGAGAAATTTCTAATCAAGTCCTTAGCTCGTTTTTAAATTGGGTCATTTGCATTTTTGTTGTTGAGTTGTCCATGTAACTCTTGATGGTTGTGTTTCTCTAAGTAATTTCCATCCTCCTCTTTTTTCTTTTAGCTTTTTTTGTATTTTGCCAGCAAAGCGTGTAGCTTCTTGTGTAGTTTCAGTGTTTATTTAGGAATGTAAACAACTTAAAAAATAAAAATAGAAGAAAGCAAAAGAAATGTAGTAGCTTCCAGCTGGAATCTGGTGAATTATTACATATTTCACCAGCAAGTCTTATGAAAAAGGAATTTTTTGACTCACATAAGCTGAAAAGTATAGATGAAGAGCTGATTCACTAATTTAAAACTTAATGTAGGGCTCCAGCAAAGTCACCCAGACCCACGTCTTGGCTCTGCTTCCTTGGGTCTATTCCATTCTGAGACAGCCTTTCCCAGTGTGGTTTTAAGATGGTTGCCAACAGCAACTCTTTTCTTTTTCCTCCTCCTCTTCTGCCACTTCCTCCTCTCCCTCCTGCTCTTTTTTCTCCAGTAAACTTTATTTTGACATAATTAGATTTACAGAAGAGTTATGAAAATAGGAAAGAATCCCTTTATATCCTCTGTAAAGGAAAACTCGCTTCCTGTGTGACTCCTTTGCTCTCAACACCACTCCCACACTTCACTCCTGACACCAAAGGTGTGCTAGTTTTACACACATTAAGCAATTCTGCAACACCACCTGGGTGTCCTGCAAGTAAACTCAGTTCTGACACTGTCTAATTGGACATAGTGTCAGATCCCACAGTAAAGGGCTGTTTCCGTTTTCACATGGCAATCACAATTCACATGTTTCTGACAAACTGGCTATAAATGGAAGGTTCCCATGACCTTCTTCTTAAGTTTGATTACCATGTTAGAGTCACTCACAGAACTCAGAGAAACATTTACTTCCATTTACTGGTTTATTATAAAGGAACAGATGAATAGTTGGATGGAGAGGTACAGAGGGTAAGGTCTGGAAGCTGGAAGGGCCCCAAGGATAAGACGTTCTGACCCCATGGAACTGGGATGCAAAACCATGGATGTTTTCACCAACCCTAAAGTTCATCAAACCTTGTTCAAGAGTTTTTATGGAGCTCAATCTTCAGCCCCTTCATCCTTCCAGAGGTTGGTGGGCATGGCTGAAATTTCCAGCTCTCTAACTATTTGGTCTCTCTGGTGACCAGCTCCAACCTGAGGCTAGATTTGGGACCCAGCCTAAGTCATCTCATTAGCATGAAAGTGCTCAACACGGGCCTGTTGTGAATGACAAAATACCAAGGGTTTTCAGGACTCTGTCCCAGGAACCATGGACAAAGACCAAATGTATCTGCTAGGGCCCCTGGGTGGCTCAGCCATTAAGCATCAGGTCATCAGGTCATGATCCCAGGGTCTTGGGATTGAGCCCTGCATCAGGCTCCCTGCTCAGCGGGAAGCCTGCTTCTCCCTCTCCCACTCCCTCCGCTAGTGTTCACTCTTGCTGTGTCTCTCTCTGTCCAATGAATAAATAAAATCTTAAAAAAAAAAAAAGACCCATGGGCACCTGGGTGGCTCAGTGGGTTAAAGCCTCTGCCTTTGGCTCAGGTCATGATCCCAGAGTCCTGGAATCGAGCCCCACATCAGGCTCTCTGCTCGGCGGGGAGCCTGCTTCCCCCTCTCTCTATCTCTACCTGCCTCTCTGCCTACTTGTGATTTCTGTCAGATAAATAAATAAAATCTTAAAAAAAAAAAAAAGACTAAATGTATCTCTTATTACACCACACCCTTTAACCAGGTTTCTCCATTGCTAAGTTTTCAGACCATTTGCTCTACCATTCTTTTTCTTGTCCCCTACTTTAATGTATTATCCCTGCATGTGTGAGAGTGTGTGTGTGTGTAATGTAATTCTTCCCGAACCATGGTGACTGAGTTGCAGATGTGATGATGTTTTATGTCTAAATACTTTAGTGTATATCACCTAAAAATAAGGATATCAACCACAATACAGTTATCAAAATACAACGATCAGAGTCCAGATAATATGGTTGATAATGGTGCCTGCTAATCCACACACCTTATTCCAATTTCACTAATTGTCTTAGTAAAAAAAATTTAAGATTTTATTTATTTATTTATTTGAGGGAGAGAATTAAGTGGGGGGTGGGGCAGAGGGAGAAGCAGACTCCCTGTGGAGCAGGGAGCTGGACTCAGGACTCTATCCCAGGACCCTGGAATCATGACCTGAACAGAAAGTAGATGCTTAACTAACTAAGCCACCTAAGAGCTCCCTTTTATAGACAAAGAAAACCGTAGATTAGAAATCATGTTCTGTTGTCAGCCTCTTTGGATATTGCTGAATTCGCCTCTGTAAAGCTGTAACATTTTGCATTCTCCCCAGCAATGCATGATAGCAATAGCTCTACTCTTTTTTGTTTTTTTATTACTTAAATTCAATTAGCCAACAAATACATCATTAGTTTTGGATGTAGAGTTCGAGAATTCATCAGTTGTGTATAATACCCAGTGCTCATCACATCACGTGCTCTCCTTCATGCTCGTCATCCAGTCGTCCCATCCTTCCACCCGCCCCCCTCCAGCAACCCTCAGTTTGTTTCCTACAGTTGAGTCTCTTATGGTTTGTCTCCCTCTCTGATTTCTTCCCATACAATTTTCCCTCCCTTCCCCTATGATCTTCTGTCCTGTTTCTTATATTCCACATATGAGTGAAACCATATGATAATTATCTTTCTCTGCTTGAATTATTTTGCTCAGCATAATGCCCTCCAGTTCCATCCGTGTTGATGTAAATGGTAAGTAATCATCCTTTCTGATGGCTGAGTAATATTCTATTGTGTATCTATCTATATCTGTCTCTATCATCTATTATCTATCTATCTATCTATCTATCTGTCATCTATCTATCTATCATCACATCTTTATCCATTCACATCTTCGGAGAAAGAATCCCCAGGTCCAGGTCACTCATCATTTTTTTTTTTAATTGAATCTTTTATGCCCTGATTGGTCCAATTTGGGTCATGTGTTCTTTCCTGAATCAATTACTGTTGTCAGGGGAAATAGTGTTGATTAGCTTAGCCTGGTTCACACACCACTCCCTGGGGGCAAAGGACTGGATTCAGGTTCATCTGCTGGCCGCAGACTTGGGGGAGGGCTGGTTTTTCACAGCAGAATTGGAATACTATTTCTACAGAATAGAACTGGATGAAAGCAACAGAAACAACAACAAATATCCAATGCATTCTCCCCATAATGGATGCCTGACAGTTACACATACCAAAACAATAAATGCCTACTATGTGTGGCAAAAGTGAGAGATACCAAAATCAGAACGTACGTAGACCCTCACCTAATTTTTCATTTTCGTGCAATAAATATTTTAATATCCCTTCTTCTATTTGTAGCACCACTTACTCTGAGAGATATTTGGATCTGTCTAATTTTATTTTATTTTTCAATTGAACTAACTCTTAGCTCTAGGTAGCAGGAGGAAATTGCATATGTATCCTACTTTTGCAAAGTATGTGCTAAAAAAATAAAAGTATGTCCCTTGAAATAATTTCACTAAATGTTACTCAAGTAAATAAACGTAAGCCCAGTTTTTCCTTTTGTTGTTGTTCTAACCTATAGGTCTTTTTTTTTTTTTAAGATTTTATTTATTTATTTGACAGAGAGAAATCACAAGTAAGCAGAGAGGCAGGCAGAGAGAGAGGAGGAAGCAGGTTCCCTGCTGAGCAGAAAGCCCGATGTGGGGCTCGAACCCAGGACCTGGGATCATGACCTGAGCCGAAGGCAGTGGCTTAACCCACTGAGCCACCCAGGCGCCCCCTATAGGTCTTTTGAGACTGTGATCTGTCTAAAAGAACTTGGCCTCTACTTTCCTCTCAGTTCCACAAACAAACAAACAAACCAAAAAACTGTCATTGTTAGAATGTTTATTTTCCTGCCTTTTCAAATGACAGAGAGTTTTCATCTTGCACAGAAACTGGAGGGCTCTTGGTATAGGGTGATGATCTGTGGCTGTTCCTCACTTCTTCTCATGTTTGTTTTTATTTGGATTATAGAGCTTCTAAGTGATCAAATGCCATCATAACAGACCCTATGGAGTTGTGTTCCCCTGGGGCAGTTTCTTTAAGCCCAGCGGCATTGACCTTCCCAGATGTATCTGTGCCAGGACAAAGGGATCTCTTGTTTTACATCCAAAGAGTATTTGGGAAAATCTTTTCTGAACCTAAGTGCTTAGTGTATTTTGAAGAACACACATTTTATTCCTGTAGTCATCAAACCTCAAAAAGTCCTACCATTCCTTGATGTAGGAATGCATTCATTTTTCCTCTTACTTTCCACTCAGTAGAGTCCAGAAATATCTTAAAAAAAAAAAAAGAATCCAATTTAAGTCAGTCTCTCTCTATTCTTAACCAACAATTAGACAAATATTAAACAAAGGAAACCCAGTGATGGTCGAACCTGTATCTTTCCCTTCATGTGGATCTGAAGAAGAAAAATACAGGGGTGTGTTTTAGAGAGGTGTTGGAGGCTGCAGGGAAGGGGCATGAGCCCTGGGAGATGGACGCAGGACACATGCGTCCTAAGAGGGCTGGGTAACCACAGCCAAGCCACAGATATTTTCTGGAGGTTAGACCATGATATCAAAAAAGCACAAAAAACCCCCAAAACTTCAGAATTTAATCAAAATCATAATTGTCCCCAAAGTGACAATGTGTGTCTTCCTGAAAAAAAAATCATAACTTTGAGATCTCATAATTCAGATAGTCCAGACAGATGTTATTTGTATAAATTCTCCCCCTAATATAATGACAAAATCTGTCCTATCAGATGGATACATTTATTCTATTTGAGAGGGGACAGGGAGAGGCAGATTCCTGTGACCAAGCTCTCTTCACCCAATGCAAGGTCAACCTGAGGCCATTTCTATTATAATAAGGAAGACAAGCCTTAGGAAAAGAAAGGAAAGACAGATGACCTATTCCTTTAAAAACAACTGATGTGACTTCAGATTGAAGGGGCCTGGGAAGATCACTTGAGGTTCTTGTCTTGAGTGATGTTGGCTACTTTTCTGGAAAACCTCTTATCCCAAATTAAACAGCAATTATGTCTTGGAACCCATTTTAGGGGATCTATTTTCTGTAAAACTGGATTAAAATGAAAGACTTTTGAAATAAAAGAGAAACAGAATGGGACAAAATAGTCCCTGAAACCTCTTTAAAATAAAACAAGAGATCAAAATCAATTTCTAGACTTCCAATGGGCAACTCTGGATAGTCCCATTTCATATCAGAGGAACTGTTTTGATAAACAACCAACAGGTCTGAAGGCTTTGCCTCCAGGTCTTAATTAAAAAATTATCCCACAGTGTATGTTCATTATTTTTTAAGGCAAATAGTATCTCAGATTTTCCTTATGTTACCATCACTTAGTCTAGAAGCTACACTTAACTGACCACTGTCCCTCCAAAAATAAAATAATTTAACCACCAGGAAGTGTCCTGGGAGGGATTCTTATTAGAGAATATTTATTCATTCATTTAAATGTTAATTAGGAGCATCTGGGCATGCAGTAATGAACCAAAACAATGGCTCTGATCTCATGAAGCTGGATTCTAATGGAGAGAGACCTATAAGAAACAAATACATATATGACATCAGCTAAAGATGAGTGCTACCAAGAAAAATAAAACATCATATGGATGGATGCAAAGAGCAGATGGGGGGGCATGCATTCCATTGAGGTAGGGGGGTCCACGAAGACTTCTCTGACAAGGTGACATTCGAGTGGAGACCTGAATGAAGGGTGGGAGGGAAATGTGAGGTCATCTAGAGCAAGAGTTTGCAAATTTTTTCTGTGAGGGGACAGACAGCAAATATTTTTGGTTCTGCAGGTCATATGGTCTTTGCTGCAACTGTTTGACTTCACCCTAAGGGCAAGAAAGCAGCCACGGACAGCATAAATGAGTGGATGAGGCTATGTCCTGCCAATCCCACACTTACAGACAGTAAAATTTAAATTTCATGTGCTTGTCATGAGTCACAAAATATTATTTTTCTTTTGTCTTTTCTAACCATTTTAAAATGTAAAAAACATTCTTGGCTCAGAGGCTATACACAAGTAAGCTGTGGGCTATGTTTGCTGACTTCTGATCTGTGACCCCTGATCTTCAGTAAACATTCCAAGAGACGGAAGCATCGGGCCTGGAAGCAGGAGCATGCACAACTTGATGATTGAAAGCAAAGTTCCATCCAGAGACCTCAATCAGTAGTCATCATGGGAGAGAGCCCCCTATACTCATTTCAAATTATTTTTACCTGGATATGTCAAGCTTCTAATTGTTAGGTATCTTTAGGACCAAGATGTGTTCTGTTGGTTTCCCTTCAGAAGAAAGATCTCACATTTCAGAGGGGTGGATGTATTTGGAGAAATTTCTCAGAGGCAGCAGGTTTTGAACTGGTTTGGCTTTGAACAATGAGCAATGTTTTAACAGACAGGCCTGGACGGGGAAAGAGAAAAGAATATTCTAGTTAGAGAAACAAACCTGAATAAAGGCCGGAAAGTAGGAGAGTAGTATCTTGTGGGCTGTATATTTGGTTCTGTTCCAAGTACTGTGTGTGTGTGTGTGTGTGTGTGTGTGTGCGCGCATGTTGCATACCTTGAAATGCAAGCCTCCAAACAATGGTTCTCAAATCTGTCCTGCATCAGAATCACCTGGAGGGCTCATTGCTAGACCCCACTTGAGGGTCTCTGATTCATCAGGTCTGGAGGGGAGCCCGAGAATCTGCATTCCTAGTAAGTTCCCAGGTGAGGCTGCTGCTGCTGGTCCTAGGATCCCACTTGGAAAAGCATTGCTCTGCAAGGGTCGTCTGCTGCAGAGCAAGGGTGGGGTTTGGCTATCGTCTCTTGCCGGGCCTTCAAAATGCGCTAGTCCCTGACCAGTCATGGAATGCATGTTCATCATAGACTTCTTTATACGTGAATTCTGTTTTTAAAAAAAGGTCAGAGAGACAAGTTTTTTTTGCCATCAACAACAAAGCAATAACACGGAGCAGCACACACCACACCGAACATTCAGGGACTCCTAGGATGTCACCAGAGAGACAAAGGAAACTGGAGATATTTTGGGATTGACTCACACAGTGCATTTCTGTATCTTTCTCACAAATTAAAGGCTAAGATTCAACTTAAATTCTCCAGCAGCTAAGAATATCATAATTAAACTTTTTATTATGCATTCTATTGATTCTTCTGTCATAACCATTCTTTAAGACTGGCAGGTAGCAAAGCTAAGCAACATATTATTTCTTTGAAATCATTCACTTGCATCAAATTTCCAATGATTAGCAAAAAACCCAGAAGGTAGGCAACTGGGAGATCAATACGCTCCAAAAGAAATGTTTTTTTTTTTTTTTAATGGACAATACCAAAAATAAAAATTCTCCCTTGTGTTCCAAAATTAAACAGCGGAAGTGAAGTAAAACACCCATATGTATTTGGAAGTGGACTTCAAAAATAATTAAGGTAAGGGGTGCCTGGGTGGCTCAATCAGTTAAGCTCTCGACCTTTGATTTTGGCCTGGGGCATGAACTCAGGTTTGTGGGCTGTGTGCTCAGTGAGGAGTCTGCTTGAGATCCTCTCTCTCCCTCCCTCTCTGCCCCTCCCCCCACTCACATACCCTCTTTCTCTCTAAAATAAATAAATAAATCTTTTTTTTTTTTAAAGTCAAGTTACTATTGAAGTAAAATCTAATTAAGAATGTGGAGCAAAAACTCAAAATTTGAATGATCAGAATAATCTCCGTGTGCTGAGCTTGCTGCTGTCCAATCTCCTAAGAAATAAGGCCCTATTTACAAATTATTTAAAAATTCTGTGGACTTACCTGGCTCATTTGTGTCTCACGACCCTGTCCCATACCCCCAGCTATGGCTTACTGAGCTTTTGATCCAATGGTTACCCATCTCAGGCAAGCCAGCAACCTATGATGTTGGAGCCACTGGGCCAGCTAGCTGTGAGAACCAAGGGAGGGCTCACTGTGGACCACAGGCAAAGTGAAAGTATGAAGAAGCCCAGGGCTAAGAAGAAGAGGGTGGGGTAGACAGACTCACAGGAAACAAGAAGAGAGGCCATTACTTAGAGATCACGGGGCCACTACTGGAGAAAGGGACAGACTTGTTCTGGATAGTTCTCTAGTCCCAGTACACATGTATTCTTAGAGTCAACTACCTTTTCCTTGAGATAACTAACTTGTGTAAGTTTCTTTAAAGGGACCTAATGCAAACAGCATCTATGTTTCTAATTATTATTATTATTTCTCAATGGGAAAGCAGCAAATTTTTTTTTTTTTAAACATTTCAGCACATTGACTAGGGAAAAAATGATTTAGAAGCAGGCATGAATCAGGTTTTGTGCGGTCTGAAGCTTATACAGATTGGGTGGCTATCTTTAAGAAAAAGAATGCCAAGTTACCCATTAAAAAATAGGTAGAGGGCCCTAGAAGAGGAGGAGCCTTAAAGCTCAAGCTTCATTAACTTCATGGTAACTTCAACTCCATCCAGAAGTGAGTACATGATCCAAAGGGCCACTTCTTTCTCCAACAACCGTGTTTAAGTAAAAAGTGTCCCCCAGAAAATCCTCATGCTTTACTTCAGTGTTTAAGCTGTAGCTAAAGAATTAGTCACGGGCATGACTGACACTTTTTAAAGGGTGAAACAGAATAGGAGAGAGAAGAAAATATCAGGATGCATCACATGATATCAGGAAACAATTGTTCTATGAGATTTGTATTACAGTTTTCCACTTAAAATGCCACTGGTTCTTAAGATCTCTTCACAGGCAGGGCCTCCTAAAGTTTTTTGCTTGTGTGGGATACATCTCTTGATATTTGCTGTATTAGAAATTAAATCTGAGAATTAAAATATATACACATGTATGTATATATTTTAGACTAGTCAAGTGAAGTTGGTGAGAAGGGGGGAAAGGGTAGAACAAGGCATTCAATCTGTAATTGTGAACGATCAATAGAGATAACTCACTACCTTCAGCCAAGCCTAAAGCATAGTAATTTATTAATTTTTATATTAACAACTGCTGTGGTCACCCCAGGGAGGCAGGAGGAGCCCAACAGCTGTCACAACGAACGGGGTGTTCCAGTGGTGACCACCGCCAAGAGTCTCTCTTCTCTTGCTTTGGTTTGCTAACTGGCTCCGCTGCCCGCTACTGAGCATGTATTTTGAGCTGCTGCCTGTTCTTTGAGCTGTGCTGCTACCTGCTGGGGACACTGCACTTCGAACTGTGCTATTTTGTGCTGCATTTGCTGTGTCCTATCAAGCCTCTGTTAGAAAGGCAAGCAACCCAAGTGGAAAGTTTCAAGAATTCGTGTTTAGGGCCTGGATCGAGACCTTCTTTATTTATTTTGTATTTTTTTATAAAGATTTTATTTATTCATTTGAGAGCAAGACAGAGAGAGCACAGCAGGGAGACAGGGAGAAGCGGGCCCCCCTGCTGAGCAGGGAGCCCGACATGGGGCTTGACTGCAGGACCTGGAGATCATGACCTGAGCTGAAGGCAGGCGTTTAACCATCTGAGCCACCCAGGTGCCCCAAGACCCCCTTTCAAGTAGTCCTGGGCTATATGTCTCAGCCTTTGCCAGATGCTATGATGCTGGAGGACCCCTTGGCTCCATTAGGAGACCCTGGGGATCAGTAATGAATAGCAATAGGGGTTTGCTACTTTATGACGGTATGGCCATCATCACACATGAGGGAGCCTGCTGGAGAGTTGCTGGTTTCCATCTCTTCCCCGGGACATCCTTTATTAAGGATGGGACACAAGGGTGAACCCAATTAGCTGCACTACAGGAAGTCAGCTTAGCACAGGTCCCTGGCCAACAACTGACCCCATCTGCACATTTTTTACAGGTACTGGGGTCATTTGTTTCCAGTGCTCAGCCATCTGGTGCAGCCAATGGCAGCAACAATTCCCTATCCAAGGCTGCATCCTTATGGATAAAGAATTCTGGAAATCTATTGCTAACAGACACCCAAATTATAAACCAAGTTTACCCATATCTCTGTGCATACTAAAACCACAATATGATTCTAAACTTTACTGATGGTGACCAAGGCACACATTTCACTTTGCAAAATACACGAAGCTGGGCCCTTGAACAAGGTCTTCAACTGAGCTCCCTAACCAGACTCAGGCTACAGGTTTCATCAAGCACTGTAGTAGCTTATCTGTTAAAGTTCACGTTCAGTTAAAGGAACCATGGCATTTTCGGTCGTCAGCCAAATATCAGGAGTGAATTGTGATAATCAGTCTGACTCCATTTTGTATATTGGAGGGCTGACGTCTTTCAGCCTCCTTTCCTCACGTTTCCCTCTTGCCCACATCTGTTAAGAAAGCTCATGAGCATCTTCTGTTGGTGCCAACAAAAAATTCAGACACACAAGTTCTGGTCCATACGAGAGAACACTTGCTCCAGCCCTACGTCCTAACCATCATAAAACTCCAAGCCAGTCACCTCTCTCTGCTTTCTTAAGCCATTTATGGACCATCTTGGTCCCTTCCCTGCTCTTCCCAGAAAGCCTCATTATGTGAGTAATATTTGCTTTATGCCCTCTTGGGGTATATGTGATGTACCAGTCTAAAAAGCTGAGCTAGGGGCGCCTGGGTGGCTCAGTGGGTTAAGCCGCTGCCTTCGGCTCAGGTCATGATCCCAGGTCCTGGGTTCGAGCCCCACATCGGGCTTTCTGCTCAGCAGGGAGCCTGCTTCCTCCTCTCTCTCTGCCTGCCTCTCTGCTTACTTGTGATTTCTCTCTGTCAAATAAATAAATAAAATCTTTAAAAACCACAGTTCTTTAAAAAGCTGAGCTATATTTTGGGTGTGGGGCCCATACAGCTCCAAGAGGTGACCACAACAATAACAATAACAAACCCATTATGTTAAGTAAAAAAAAAATTTATATTTAAAAATACTTATTTATATTTAAAATATTTTAATATTTTATTTTATATTTAGAATTTGTATTTATATTTAATATATTTGTTAATATAGTAAATATTAATATATTCAATATAATTATTAAATATGAGTAATATATTTATTTTATATTAAATATTAAATATATTATTTATTTTTAAAATATTTTATATTTAAAATATTTATATTTAAAAATAAATATTTTTTAAAACAGGAAAACATTCAGTGAGGAGAATGGCATTTTTTTTTTACATTTTGGGGGGAAATCTCTTTGATACCTAGTTTTATAGAAGACACTTTGATTCTCATATTCTTCATTCAGTTAATTGCAATGAGCTTCTCTGGTTAAAGTGTTTGAAGAAAATTCATCCCCACTGTTATACATCTGGAAAGAGGAAGAGTATTTTAATAACATCTTTAGATAACCACAGCTATTTCTGATACTGCCCCAGACTTGACAAGTGGTAGTTTCCTAAGTTTCAGTGTGGAACCTGAAACCATATCAATGTACTTTTCATACTCTGCTGCTGCATTAAAACCCATCCTGCATTTTGAATCGATCTTTTACCCATGCATGTTTTTTTCAACATTATGCATTGATCATTTGGAAAATGCTGATTAACTGAGTTATACAGCTCTTATAAAATGTGACATATTTCATAATATGATATTTTTAAAAACCACCTTTGTTAATATGACTATCAGTCTTAATTATCATATGATCTCCCTGATATGAGGAAGTGGAGAGGCAATGTTGGGGGTTTGGGGGGTAGGAAAAGAATAAATGAAACAAGATGGGATCGGGAGGGAGACAAACCATAAGAGACTCTAAATCTCACAAAACAAACTGAGGGTTGCTGGTGGGGGAGGGGGTATGGAGAGTGTGGTTAGGTTATAGACACTGGGGAGGGTATGTGCTATGGTGAGTGCTGTGAAGTGTGTAAACCTGGCGATTCACAGACCTGTACCCCTGGGGCTAAAAATAAGTTATAGGTTAATAAAATAATAGTAAAAAATAGGACTATCGGTCTTATTCGAAAAATCTTTATATGCTGGAAAACTGTCAAGTTCATACTGGTGGATACGAGTTTTCCAAAAATTCTAATTTTTACTTGAAAACTCAAATTGTATCACTGCCAACAAATGCTGTCAATTGTTGTCCTTAAAGTAACAGGCTCCCTTCATTCATTTTCCAGGAAATGCCTGCCAAATATTCAAGGGTGAATAAACCTGGTTTGTCTGTCTGATGTTCTTCCAGGAAGTAAAAATGGTGCTTCACGAACACTGCAGCTAGTTCAGTCTGCAACTCAAACAGTGGTTCCAGCGCTCTTCTTGGACAACCATTGGACTTCACTTTGCTGCAGAGTGCTTTATGCATACTTATTTCATACACAGATATCAAAAAGATGTGTATGCGAGGAACGAGATTTGATATAATGTGTGAGTTTTTACTGCTTTATCAATAATGTTCTTAAATGATATTGGCTTGTAAAACAACCGACAGGGCACGGAGATGAAGAATGCCACCATGACTCGTACAATTTGGCGCCGCTGCCTTCACTGACACTGACTGAGGCACCAACAAATTTACTGCCACTGCTCTTTGCCGTAACTCAACACAGCACAAAGGCAAGTAATGTCTTATGTTCAGAGGCAGGGGACAGGAGGTTGTAAGCTGAAACAGAGTTCTGTTGTTGTCGTTGTTTAAAGATTTATTTATTTGAGGGGCGCCTGGGTGGCTCGGTCGCTGAGCATCTGCCTTTGGCTCAGGTCATGATCCCAGGGTCCTGGGATCGAGTTCTGCACAGGGCTCCCTGCTCCAAGGGAAGCCTGCTTCTCCATCTCCCACTCCCTCTGCTGTGTTCCCTCTCTCGCTGTGTCTCTCTCTGTCAAATAAATAAATAAAATCTTTTTTTAAAATATTTTTTTAAAGATTTTATTTATTTATTTGACAGACAGAGATCACAAGTTGGCAGAGAGGCAGGCAGAGAGAGAGGAAGGGAAGCAGGCTCCCTGTTGAGCAGAGAGCCTGATGCAGTGCTTGATCCCAGGATCCTGAGATCATGACCCGAGCTGAAGGCAGAGGCTTTAACCCACTGAGCCACCCAGGCACCCCAAATAGATAAAATCTTAAAAAAAAAAAGGTTTATTTATTTGAGAGAGAGAGCATGAATGGGGGGAAGGGGAGAGAGGGAGAAGGGGAGAGGGAGAGAATGTTGAGGAGACTCACCACTGATCGTGGAGTCCAATGTGGGGCTCGATCCCATGACCCATGAGATCACAACCTGAGCTGAAATCAGGAATTGGACCTTAACCAACTGAGACACACAGGTGCCCCTGAAACAGCATTTTAAATAGGAAAAAGCAAAGACCAGGAATCAAACAGTCATGGGTTCTAACCTGGTCCCTGTACTACTGAGTATAGAGATTTTCACGTAGTAGGGGGTCAGTAACTATTTTGTTGGTGACTGATGAACTGTGTGGTCTTGGGAAATCACTCAACCTCCATGGGGCTCAACTGACTATAAACTGAGGTGAACCTGGTTCCTCAAGGCTCCCAAATGATGGTGATTCCATGTTGTTTTGCGGAACGTCAACATTCACTACTGGTCAGGTCTCCCTGGCACTCCTGTCATTCCTTCACTACCTTCCTGAGCGAGCCTTTGTTCCTTGCCAAATTCAAGAACACGTCAGGAGTTTTCTTTATTTTCCCCAACTTTCCTTGAAAAAGAGAACCCTTCAAAGGTGTACTCTCTCCTACATCTGGAAAGGTACCAGTGGGCACAGGTGGTGAAACCCTAAAGGACGCTCCCCTATCCACGTGCCTTTCTATCGGGGAGCAGAGCGCAAGGATAATTTGCTGTGCTAATGCACCTGGGCAGAAGAATATCCTTTTCTGTTCTTTATAAACTGCCACCAGATGGTCGGCAACGACCATTAAAAATCCTTACAAGACTCCAGTTTATTTGGAGCCAGGGGAAGCGAATGAATCCAAATCAAATGAAAAACCAAGAGCTGCACAACCGAGGAGAGAAAACATCTCTCCTGCGTTGAATAGGGTCCCCGCTCTGCCAAATTCATGTCCATCCAAAACCTATGAATATGACATTCTTTTTTTTTTTTAAGATTATTTATTTATGTATTTGACAGAGAGAGACAGCAAGAGCAGGAACACAAACAGGGGGAGTGGGAGAGGGAGAAGCAGGCTTCCTGCCGAGCAGGGAGCCCGATGTGGGGCTCGATCCCAGGACTCCTGAGCTGAAGGCAGATGCTTAATGACTGAGCCACCCAGGTGCCCTGAATGTGACTTTCTATGGAAGGAAAGTCTTTGCAGATGGAATCAAGTTAAGATGAACTCATACCGGATCCAGGGAGGTCCTAAATTCAGTGACCAGGTGGCCTTCTGAGGAGAGGGATATTTGGAGACCGAGACACAGGGACCAGGACAAGGTCGTGGGGCCATGGAGGCAGAGACTGGAGGGACACAGCTGCGTGCTGAGAAGCACAGAGGACTGCCAGCCGCCAGAAGCTAGAAGAACCAAAGAAGGTTTGCCTACAAGTTTCTGAGGGAGCACGCCCCTGCTGACACGTGTTTCGCACTTCCAGCCTCCCACATTGAACACATTGTTCAAAGCCTCCCAGTTCAGAGAACCTGGTTAGAGCAGTCCTAGGACACGAGGACAGCATCTTACATACCTTCCACGTGAGAAAATGTAATGGCAGGAGTTATGAATAATTCTGGGACATCTCTAGGCCCGAAGGCATGCATTTTCTAGAAATATTGCCCTGCGGCTGTGACTAGTAATTAGAGAGATCAGTTTGTTTTTTTTTCAATTTTTATTTATTTATTTATTTGACACCGAGAGAGAGATCACAAGTAGGCAGAGAGGCAGGCAGAGAGAGAGAGAGGGAAGCAGGCTCCCCGCTGAGCAGAGAGCCTGATGCGGGGCTCGATCTCAGGACCCTGAGATCATGACCTGAGCAGAGGCTTAACCCACTGAGCCACCCGGGCGCCCCTAAAGAGATCAGTTTTTAAAAGGTAACAGCGAAAACCCACATCATTTATATCAGGAGGGTTTGTAGGTATGACGTTTGGACGCAGGCCACTGGTGCCAGCTCTCTAAGAAGACCCGTTTCCCCCACACGATTTTAGGAGACCCCAGAGCCAGGCCCTGACTGGGGTGAGGTTAAGCGGCAGTATGAGTTGTTCTCTAAATGCTGCACCTCGGGGCCTGCCTTCCACCACCTTCAGCGGTGCCCCAGTGCGCTCACAAGTGTGCACAAAGAAAAAGCCATATCCGCAAGCCATACCAAAGACACCCCGGATAAGATTTCTCGGCGGGCAGGTGCACCGTGCATTTGATGAAACTCTCCAGGTGACTCGAAGGATGAACCAGGTGGTGCCGGTGGAAGTGATCCCCGCCAGGGCCAGAAATAGGATTCAGGATATATACATGCTTCTTGCCTTACACCTGCTGCGTTCATATCAACTTAAAACGCAGAGACTCCAAGGGATGTTAACACAGGCTCATGCTTCGAAGAGGGAAGTGTTGAGAAGCTAGAGAAGAAGCTGACCACGAGGAACAAATGAATTACAGACAAGAGGGTAGAGGTGCTTGGGGGGTTCAGTCGGTTAAGCATCTGCCTTCAGCTCAGGTCATGGTTCTGGGTCCTGGGATCGAGGTCCTCAACGGGCTCCTTGCTCAGCAGGGAGCCTGCTTCTCTCTCTGCCTGCCGCTCCCCCTGCTTGTGCTCTCTCTCTGTATCTCTCTCTGACAGATAAATAAATAAAATCTTAAAAAAAAAATAAAGACAAGAGTGTAAGGAAGGCAAAGGAACTCATGAGATGCCCTTTGTACGACATGTCTAGATCGGCAAATCCATAGAGACCAAAAGAAGCTCAGTAGTGGCCAGGGGTTGGGGACAGGAGGGCATGGGGAGGGGATGCTTAATGGGTACAGGGTTTCCCTCTGAGGAGATGAAAAGTTTCTGGAATCTTCAGCAGTTACAACATAGAATGTTATTTAGTGCTGAAAAGCAACAGACCATCAAGCCATGAGAAGGCATGGAGGAAACTGAAGTCCGTATTACAGAGTGAAAAAGCCCATCTGGACAGGCTACACACTGAGTGATTCCAGCTCTAGAACATTCTGGTTGTCAGGGAGGAGGGAGCGATGGCTCGGTGGGGCACAGAGGATTTTCAGAGCAGTGAAACTGCTCTGTATGACACTATAATGGTGGATACAGATTATTATAAATACATCCAAACACACAGAATGACAACAGCAAGAGCGAACCCCAGTGTAAGCCATGGACTGGGGTGGCTCTGACGCCTTGATAGTCTACGTAAATAAACCAAAACCAAAGCCAGAGTCAGTGCCCTGGAATCCCAGAAAACAAAATTTAAGGACAAACAGCCAAGTAGGCTATCCCAAATATGGCCACCACTCAAGTGACAGCCAATCACATCATTGCTTGGCTTCCAGACCTTCTCCATGAAAACCTTTCTGCCGTCTCCTGTCCAGAGGGCTCCAGACCGCTTTTTGCTAGTACTGCCTGATTCAAAGGATGCTTGCTCAAATAGCCCCAGATTTTTAACGTGACTCAGTTTACCTATTACTAGTCACCATGTGCTGATGTGCACATTATGTTGGGAAGAATGGCTCTAAACCGTCCTCCAGCTCTGGGATGCTGTGATGAAGGTGACCAGGCAATTCAGCAGAGTCTCCGAAGAAGTCTCCGGTTCTCAGGTCTCCACAGACACCTTCTCTGCCCGCCTGCTGAGATGTGGCACTTTATTTTGTTTTGCACCTTGGAGCTTTTCACTTCACAGTTAATTTTAGAGGCATTCCCACATCAGCATATTCTGCACGACTGCATTCGAGTCTTAAAGCAGCACGGACAGTTTTGCTACAAGAAAGCACCCAGCTTAGTATGCGCAATCCATGCATCAGGGGCTATCTGAGCATAATGGGAATTTCATATTGGCTTCTGTGTGATTTCTTGCTCCGGAAATGCTAGGTGACGCGGAAAACTGCTCGCTGCTGAACTGAGTCCCAGAAGGATCCATGAGCCATACACAGGGCCACAGCTCAGACACCCTCCGGAGGCTCAATGTGCTGCTGGGCAGTGGCAGTGAGCCACACCTATGTAGGGGACGTGGCACCTCCGAAGAAATGTTACACTCCCGCAAGAAGGGATCCACCCAATCTGCATTCTAAACGCCCGAACCTCCTTTTCTGCACAGTTCATGCCAAAACACTGGAACGGCAAAATCACAAGCAGTCAAGACATTTAAAGAGAGCCTGAAACTTCTCCAGTGCAAGAGAACCACATTTGCTTCTGACATTCTAGAGGTTCTGAGCGCTCACGTGGGAGGCTCGGATGAACGCCGATTGGGGAGAGGAGTAACAAAATCGTGAGGCCAGGAGGGGGCGCCTGGCGGCGCGGAGGGAGCCTTCTGGAGAGGACAGGCTCCCCCAGCTGTGAGGCCAGCGCGGAAACAGGGCCCCCGGCAGGAGGGGGGCGATTTTAGTGGCCCAACAGCAGACCAGAATGACTTCTTGCATCTCCCACTCACTCCCCAGCATCAGCTAGTGGTGCGCAAAATGTCAACGGACCCCAACCCAAGATTCAGACCAGCAACTTGTGCGAGTTATAAGCGGCGGCTGGGGAGAGCCTGATGTGGGCGTGGTCCTGAGGTCCCAGGTCTCACGGTTTTGGAAGAAAACAGCACGTTTTGCAACTTCAGGTTTGAGCACATTGATATGGAAAACTGAACCTCATTTGAAACTGAGAAGTACCCTTTTATAAATTTTTATAAAGGGGGGCCCGGTGGGGGGGGCGCGCCTGGGTGGCTCAGTGGGTTAAAGCCTCTGCATTCGGCTTGGGTCGTGGTCCCAAGGTCTTGGGATCGAGCCCCAGAGCCCCGCATCGCATCGGGCTCTCTGCTCAGCAGGGAGCCTGCTTCCTCCTCTCTTTCTGCCTTTCTCCTCTGCCTACTTGCGATCTCTGCCTGTCAAATAAATAAATAAAGGGGGACCGGGAAGATCCAGGCCAGCTCACCACCAGAGCCTTCCATGTGCAATGCACGTGCCTGTTCCCAGGCGGCTTCCCCACCTCCCCTCCCCCCCCCTTCCCCCCACCCTGCACACACACACACCAGGGCCCAGGTCAAAGCCAGACCAGGCATGGGGTAGCTGGGTAGTTCTCCAAACCTGAGATCCAGATCCCCTGGGAACCTGTTACAAGTGTACTTTTGCACGGCCCGCACCAGACCTATGGTTTGGAAACCTCAGGAGGGGGACCCAGCAATCTGTGTTTTAACAGGCCTCTTGAGGGGATGCTGATGCTTAAGAACCATGGAGCGACCTCATCCAGACACTGAAACTTAATGGCATCCTCCATGTCCAGATCCCCCACCACACTGTTGAGCGAAGCCATCACTGGAGGGATGCCGGAGGGTACGGGGGTTCGGTGGGGGGGTGACGGTGAGGGCAGGCTTATTGCTAAACCTTTCCCTCTGGTCCAGCGTAACCTGGTGCCTAGGGCTCCCCCATTTTCTTTTCCTTCTCTGAATGGCTACCCTCTGCCCGCAGTTCCACCCTGCTCCCCAGGAAGTTTATCTGTTATCAGATAAACTTTATCAGAGCCTGCCTGCTTCTTGGCCTCACCCTTCCCTCCCTCAGGCCATCTGGCCTTCCAGACTTCTCTGTCAGGGGCACCAGCCCACCCTCCAGGAACGGACACGTCCTCTTCTTCCGGCTGCCTGCCTGTGACCTGCTGCTGGCTTTCGCTTACCTCTTTCCAGTCGGGCTGTTTGGCTCTAGAAAGCTGAGAATTCCCTGCCTCCCACATGGAGAGGGCTGATACCTTGTCTTGTCTGCAGCACAGGCTCAAACAGCTCCTTTGTGACAGCTTTGCCAGGACCCACCCCAACACCCCAGCTGGGGTGTTTCCAGGAAGAGTGAGCTGGTTCCTTCTCCGGGCTCCTGGGGCACCTGGAGCTCACCTCCAGCACTTGCCTCACTGCGTAACCCCCTGAAATCCTTTTTGGATTCCCAGTATCTGTGCCTATTCCTGGCCCCGTAAGTGTTCAACGGAACATACTAGATGATCCAAGCACTAGCTGGGATGGATGTCTGATTTCCTCCCAAGCGCAGGCTGTGATCAGTGTACCTTGCTTTGTGCATGCGGGTTCCTAGAACGTGGAGCCCAAGCATGGGCGCTCACATAAATGAAGGGGAGCCAGACATGGAGGTGAACCAGAGTGTGTATCCTTGCCATCTGGGTCTGTCCTTTATGAGTCTAGAGCAGTCTAGACCATCTTGCGCCCTCTCCATTCCTTTTACTTCTGGGGAACCACTCCCATGACCCTGGACCCTTTCTCCAAACCCAGGCTTCCAAGTCTTGCTAACTCTTGAAGGAGCAGATCCCAATCAGGTTCCTGGTAAGGAAAACCTGTCACTTATCCCCCATATTGGGGAACTTTGGAGAGAGAAAGCAGCAGGATGAGTCGTGACACCAGGACAAAGGCGTACATGGGGCGTGTTGCAGGCAGGCTGGGAGATGGGGTCACCATCTCTCTGAGCCATGTGACTGCTCCCTCCCCTGGCACTCAGGAGCCGGGTTGGGCTGGGCTGGGCCCATGTGGCAGCTGGACCTGGAGCCCTGAAAGTGGTCACAGGGCTGAGGCAAATAGCCTTTTCCCATGGAAACTAGTGCCCAATTTTGAACTGTGGGCATTCCACTTTGGAAAGAAAATTACATTTTGGGGTGCCTGGGTGGCTCAGTCGGTTAAGTGTCCGCCTTTGGTTCAGGTCTTGATCCTGTGGTCCTGGGATGAGCCCTGCCTTGTGGGGGGGGGTGTCCCTGCTCAGCGGGGAGGCTGCTTCTCCCTCGCCCTCTGCCCCTCCCCCTCTGACTGCTTCGGCTCTCTGGCTCTCAAATAAATAAATTTTAAAAATTAAAAAAAGAAAAGAAAGAAAATTACATTTCAAAGGTCTGATTTGACCTTAAGCTGCCTGGGGCATCACTTCGTTTTTTTTTGGCACTTCCTCTTCTTTCTAATTGGGCTACCTCTGGTCCCAGATGCTCAGGGACCCCAGGAAGTCATCTAATTTAATTATAACCCCCAACCTGTCTAGCTCTTCAGTAAAAAACCACTTTCACACACTAAATCTCTTCGGGGCCACACCATGGCTTCCTGGTGGGCGGGGGAGGCAGTGAGTGGACCGAGCGGGTGTCTGTCATAGAAACACAGGACACAGCAGAGTGTGAGTAAAAGGGATTCCGTGTGTCTACTGCCCACACTGGGCAGTCGTTTACCTGATTAAACAGAAAGCTTCTCACTTACTATCTTACTGCATCAAATTAGAGGGGAAGTTATTCCCATGACCAAAGGATTCCCCATTTTTTTAAGAAGCGGCTTGTCCTGCGTTCACTTGCAGATTGTTAACACGCTTAACAGAGGGAGAACCCAAAAGCTGAAGTGTCCCAGCTTGCTGCTTATTAAACAGAATTAAAAACTGAGGTAAGTCTGCCATGATGGTGCCTAAAAACGTATTTTTATATGTTTCTCTCTCAATGGTCATTTCACCAGTGATGGTTTTTACTTCACTGGTCAGGAAGCTACAACGCCAGATGTTCAGCTCAATGTTGGACGCAGGGAGAGTTAGGTGATTGGCACTCACGCATCCATAGAAGGAGGCCGACTCTGGACCTTGACTCAGTTTCCCCAGGTCCACACCACCTCCCAGACAGGGCCGCTGCACCACTCACTTCCCGCCTCCAGCTCCTTCATACCCTTGGCCACTTCCTTGGGTCTCTCCGGGTCAGCCAGAGTGGTGAGGAGCACCGAGCACTGTGTCCCCAGATGATCCTGCAGATGCTTCCCCACACGGGATGGGAGAGGGGATGGGAAGTGGGGAGGAGGAGGGTGGGGACTCCTTTCAGGACACGCCCCTTACTCACTATAACCTGGCCACAGGCTTCTGTTCCTTTCTCCAAATGTGCTCAGCTCTGTCCCACCACAGGGCCTTTTCCCAGGTGGTTGTTTTGTCTGGAAAGTTCTTGCTTTTACTGGGTAACTTGTGGAATCTCTCCGGTGTGTGGAAACTCAAAACTCTCTACGCGCCTTTAACATCATCTGACGGTTGATGACTCTTCTCAGCACTTAGTCCCTGGCACATGGCCAGGATCAGTGACATGATCCCGTCTGCAGATGTTCCCTGGTCAGCAGGAGTAGAAATTCTGCAGCGACTCCCCAACTGGGAACGCTTCCAACACCACCATGTAATTTGGGATTTCTCTGGAATTCTATGTTATCTTTCACCACCATGCAATTAAAAGCCAAGGGGACACATTATTAAGTCACTGTGAACATTCTAAATGATTGTTTACAAACAAAAGATACAAGCAAAATTTCTGTACGATAACTGAATTTCTAAGCAGTACTCATTTATTTCTTTTGTGCAGTGTCATTTAAAGACCTCCCTAGAAGAAGATCCTATTTACAAAGACAACCAAAGATAAAAACTATCGAGGAATAAACTTAAAAATAAATGCATCAAATGATGTGAAGAAAACTGTAAAAATTTGCCAAGAGACATAAAGGTTTTGATAAGTAAACACTAAATGAGGGGCACCTGGCTGGCTCAGCTGGTGAAGCGTACAACTCTTGATCTCAGGATTGTGAGTTCGAGCTCCATGTTGGGTATAGAGATTACTTAAAAATAAATTCTTTAAATAAACACTGGGGGCACCTGAGTGGCTCAGTGGGTTAAAGCCTCTGCCTTCAGCTCAGGTCATGATCCCAGGGTTCTGGGATAGAGCCTGGCATGGGGCTCTCAGTTCAGCGTGAGCCTGCTTCCTTTCCTCTCTCTCTCTGCCTGCCTCTCTGCCTGCTTGTGATCTCTGTCTGTCAAATAAATAAATAAAATCTTAAAAAAAAAAAAAGAAACTAAATAAACACTGAAGGAGAATTTTCAAAATTAAGGTATTAAATTAACCTATGTGTTTTGCATTACCCAAATCAAAATGCTAACGTTAGCTTTTCTGAGGTTTTTGCCAAATGATACTAAAGAATATCTATGTGAAATAATTACATACAAAAATAGCCCAAGAATTCTGAAAAGGAAAAATAAAGGATAGGGACATTTCCCCTTCAAATATTAAAGACATATACAAGAATGTCCATGTAGAATTATTGCTAGTAGCCAGAAATTAGATAAAATCCTGGTGCCCATCAGCAGTAGAATGGATAAGAAAATCATTGTATATTCATAAAATTTATTTACAGCAATAGAGAATGATCTCCAGTTGCACCCAGCAATGTGGTTGCCTTTGAGAGATATAACGATGAGGGAAATAAGGCAGTCATCAAAGAATACACATACTGTATGATCTAGTTATACAGAAAGTTCAAAAATAGACAAAACAAATCAGGCGTGATCAGAACCAGAAGAGGGGTTACCTTTTAAAAACAGTGACTGCTAACGGGTACAAGAGAGGCTCCTGACATGCTGGTTTCACATGAATATACACTTATTTATTTTTTTATGTTTTTAAATTTTTATTATTTTTACTGTTATTATTAAAGATTTTATTAGGTAATCTCTATACCCAAGGTGGGACTCAAACTTACAACTTCGAGATAAGGGGTCACATGCTTCACCAGCTGAGCCAGCCAGGTGCCTGGAATACAGACTTTTTTTTTTTTTTAATTATTTTTTTTTTAATTTTTTTTTGGAATACAGACTTTTAAAAAATTCACTATTAGAATATACCAAAAAAATACCTCTGTGAGAATGAATGAACTACTGCTGAACCAACAACACGATTAAGTTCACAAGGACAATAGTGAGTGAAAGAGATCAGACACAGATGAGTGCACACTTCTATGGTTCTATGTGTACAAAGCAAAAAGAGCTAGAATCAATCTTTGGCATTAAATTTCAGAAGAGCAGTTACATCTGGAAATGTGAGGGTGGGAAAGGATAGGAGGAGGGACGAGAGGGGTTCTGGTTACTCACATTTTTCTATTTCTTGCTTTGGGTAGTATTTACACAAATGTGTTCCCTTTGAGATACTTGATCAAACTGTATATGAGATATCCTATAATCTACAAATTGGTCTTTTCCCAGGTGCCTTCCCTTTAACCCTGCAATTTCACTTTTATGATTTTTTCCCCTAAGGAAACAATAACAAAATTACCCAAAGATGCACAAAGAAGTGTATCAGAGCACTGTTCATAAAAAATAAAACTAAGAAACAATCTAAATGTCTAATGGTAGGGGCATCAGATGAATAATTTAGGGGGCATACACTGAGATACTATCCAGCCAAGCGTAGATGACACAGATCTACATTTATTGACCTAGAAAAAGGCTCACTACACAGGCTCAGATAACAAAAGCAGGTGAATGTATTGATGTTTTCAGATATAATCCTAAAATGTTTTCGGCAGTAACTTGGGATGGGGGATTGATTATTTGATTGCTTTTGTATTTGCCTCAGTATATTTTCCACCTTTTCTATAAAACCCGTATTTTTCTTTTTAAAAATTTCTTTCTTTATTTAAAGTAGGCTCCATGCCCAGCATGGAGCCCAGTGTGGGGCTTGAACTCACAACCTTGAGATCAAGACCTGAGCTGAAGTCAAGAATCAGACACTTGACTGATGGAGCCACTCAGACGCCCCATAAAACCCACATCTTTAAAAAAACATTTAGTCATTTCATTCACATCAAGACAGTCCAGCAGTTAGTAAAGAGCTGACTTACTTCCCCTAAGAACACAGACTCTGTAGATAGATCCAGAATGGCGTTCCAGCCTTAACCACTTGTCAGCCACATTACCTTGGGGGTGTTGCCTCCATTTCAGAGCTTCCTCTTCTAACTTCACCGCTTCTAACTTCCTCTTCCAATTTCAGAGCTTCCTTTTGCAAACTAACAAAAATGAAGATAATTGGGTTTACAGGATTTGAAATATTTCATTGTACGTAAAGCATTGATCACTGGCTGATGCACCAAAGATGCTCCTAAATGCCGCGGCCCTGCTTCTGCTGTGTTCAAGCCTCTTCGTATCAGAATTTGGATTTGGGATGCAACAATCCTTCCGACAGATGCTCAACTTCCCAGGGAATTAGAAAATGGTCTTTTTTGTTCTTATGAGGTCCTTTTTTGCCTTGTGGTAGCAGCTTTCGATCAAAACTGTTGACAGTTCCTGGACACTTTTCCTTCAGGAGGACGGAAATGTGATTGCCTGGTGAGGGCAGAATAGTCTTGTTCAACCTTGTCAGCAGGTGGCGCTGCTACACCTGTGCTCCAGCTTTTTTTTGTTGTTAAGATTTTATTTATTTATTTGACAGAGATCACAAGTAGGCAGAGAGGCAGGCAGAGAGAGAGGGGGAAGCAGGCTCCCTGCTGAGCAGAGAGCCCAATGCAGGGCTTGATCCCAGGACCCTGAGATCATGACCTGAGCTGAAGGCAGAGGCTTAACCCACTGAACCACCCAAGCGCCCCTTGTGCTCCAACTTTAATATCTGCAGGGTGAGCAGCCCAGAGCACTTGGAAGGAGCTCTGGTGACACAGGAGCTCAGACAAGCTGAGGTCAGGATTCCTGGGCCAGAGCAGCTGGGCTCTCACTATTCAGCATCCATGACCCAGCGACTTCATACAGACAGGGCACAGCACACCCAATGGTCCCTGGTGCTAGAGTGTCAGCCTCCTGAGTGTCTTGTTCCCAATAATCTAGACCAGGATGTCAGGCCACAGGTATAAGCCCCGCATTTGGGTGGTGCAGGGAGATATGGGGTCCTTCCCAAATGTCACTCCATGCCCCAAAAGGCTACAAGGTGCCTTCTCAAACACGACAAGTCCTAGTGTAATCCCCAATGTCTAGCGCTGATGTTCCAAAGGAGGAAAGTGCAATGATCGGAAGTCTGTCGGATCATGAAGCATGTTAGTGAGTGAAAACTACATGATGTGTGAAGCAGAAGTTCACTGATGCTGGGACAGTGTAAACACTGCCACATTTTCATTAAGATAGGAACTAGAGGGGCACCTGGGTGGCTCAGTGGGTTAAGCCTCTGCCTTCAGCTCAGGTCATGATCCAGGGTCCTGGGATGGAGACCGGCACTGGGCTCTCTGCTCAGCGGGGAGCCTGCTTCCCCCCCCCCCCCCGCCCCCCGCCTGTCTCTCTGCCTACTTGTGATTGCTCTCTCATTCTCTGTCAAATAAATAAATAAAACCTTTTAAAAAAGAGAGAGATAGGAACTAGAGACAAAGTTGTCTGTGAACACCTTCCTATAAGGAGACTCCACTAGTAGGGGAGGGGGGGTCCTCCTGGTTTATCCACTAAAACAGCTACCCTGTTTCCTCACCTCTCCAAGCCATAGTCATCGTAGCTAAGACTTAGACTCTGATTACTAACACTTCAGTAGACTGACTCATTTATTCCCCATCATGACTTATGAAGCAGGTAACTTTCCAGTGAGAATGCTGAGATCATCAGCCCATGAGATTGGGCAATACGAGCCTTACTAGTCCTCTTCATCATCCAGCTCTCTCAGCCGCTTTTGTGGTCTGGCTAAAGGCCAATCTTCCCCAGCCAGGCCTCTTGGTGATCAGATCGGAGGTACCAGACCTTGATCCACCCCAGAGATGGCTCCCTGCTACCCGTCGAGATTGGTGATGCCGGATTGTCTGTAATTGACTAGGGCTGCCATTTCCGAGACTGCTGGTCAGATTGACGTTCCCAGGGCTGTGCCACCCAAGTACAGTCTCACCCCATTGTCCCACTGAGGCTGCTTCTACCACTTGAGCAGGAGGGGACCCCAATGATGCCTCAGATCTAACAGTGATTCTGAGTTTGGGGGATGCACACTGGAATCACTGGGAGAACTTCTAAGAATCCATTGGCCAAATGAATACTGTTATGCTGAAAAAATAAAAAATTAAAAAAAAAAAAAAAGAATCCATTGGCCAACCAAGCCCTGGACTAATTACACCAGAATCTCTGGGGGTGGGGATGAGGCATCAGTATTTTTTAAAACTCCCAGGTGAGCTCTACTGTCAGCTGTCACTGACTGGAAAGGGGAAGACGAGATCTCCATGAAAACGGTCTTGGAACGAAACTGTTAGAAAACCCAATACAGAACTATGATCTGCCCCCCCCTTCTTTTCAATTTGTTTATTTAAAAGTATAAAACTTCTAAGTGGGCTAGATTTCATTTTCCTGTTACAGAGAACAGAAAGATAAGCATTCTGTAATAGACATATGGTACACATTATTCTTTCAAATAGAAAGTACTGAATAGAAGAACCCTCTTGGCTAGACCAGAAAGAAGAGTCACAGAATGACCACTTTTTAATAAATATTTAATGAATATCGACCCCTATGTCAGGCACTGTGCTTGATGCTGGGGAGGACAGACAGATAGTATCTATAGTGGAGAGGAATACTATGAAACCATAGTACACACAAAGATAAATACTTGTCAATCAGTCAGTTGCGCCAGAGATCACTCCCCAGACCTGAATGTCAGAGTGTCTAAACAGTGCGGTTTTGCCTGAGATTTTGGCAGGAATGAGTAGGCAGGTTAGAGGTGTGGAGAACTAAACAGTGGGATTGTTTTGCAGTTAGGAGAGGTCTCAGGCAGCTGAATGGACAATGTTTATCTCTGTATCTACCTAGTTTCTTTTTATTTTATTATTTTTAAAAATTTTTTTAAAAAGATTTTGTTTATTTGGGAGAGCTAGAACAAGCAAGCGCAAGCAGGGGGAGCTGCAGAGCTCGATCCCAGGACCCTGACATCATGAGCTGAGCCAAAGGCAGATGCGTAACTGACTGAGCCACCCAGACACCTTTCTGTCTACCTAGTTTCAAGGGGACAAACAGTTCTAAGCCAATCACTCATGAGACAAAGAACAGGATGTTGACCGAAGGCAAAGGGGTCTATGTCTGGCCTTGTCTCTCCTAATCAAGATTTTGTATATTGTATATAGGTGCTTTTCCTCCCTCTCTTTTTTAGTTGGTAGCATTTCAAATATATGCAAAGGAAGAGAGACTAGTATAATGAATTCTCACATACAGTCCTCCAACTTCATTAAGTATCAAAATTTGGTCACTCCTGATCATTTATCCCTCTTTACTTTTTTCAACATAATTTTAAGGCAAATCCTAGACATGTGTCACTTCATTCCTACATACTGTGATATGTATACAGTTAATTATATTTAACCAATTTTTTTAGATTTAGGAAGGCTTCCTCAAAGAGGTGACATCTAAGTTGAGATCAGAAGGATGGGTCACAAATAGCCTGGTGAGGATGTAGGTGGCATGGCCGGGACAAGGTGCCAGGAATGTTCTAGACAGGGAGAAGAACATGCGCTAAGTACATTTTGAGGAGAAAGGGATCCATAAAAGGTTTCGAGAGCCTCGAGCTCCAGAAGGCCTGAGTTAATTAGAGGAGAAGGGAGGAAACGGTGTATCAAAAGATTTCCCTAGCCCAGAGCTCTCTGTAGCTTCACTCTGCTGGGGTCCACTTTCAGTTCCTGCCTGAGTTGGGGAATCTAGAATCTCGTGGGTCTCAAAGCATCAGACTAAGCAAAATGTGTACAGGCGCTCAGTTCTCTCACACAGCATCCCTCATTCCTGCGGGCCGAGGTAGGTGGCCCCCTGCCTGCCCCACCCCTTACCATGCTGTTAGATCCGAAGCGGGGGCTTGTCTTTCACTGATTTGTTCCTCCTGAAACCCACTTAGAGAAGTGAGGAGGTCCATGTTCTCGAATGGAAGAATGAGGACATTGCACAGTACACAGCTGAGTCCACAGGTCAGGAGAGATATGAGCTGGCACCAGATCTGGGAACCGTCTGCAGAGATGCGCTTGAGGTGAAAAGTGAGCCTGGGCCAGTAGCCAGAGGGATGCTAATATTTAATTGCCTAGCAGAGCAGTTCCATTATATCTTGGTATCATTTCCTTAAGCTTCATAATTACATTGGTTCATTATTTTTCTTGCACCCAATTGTGTTCCTGCGCTAAGAACTACAAAACTATTAATTATGGCAAAATCTGTGGCCTTGTCTTTGGAGATAGTAAACCTAGGAGATGGCAGCAGGTTGGGGTACAGGAGGTTGGGGTGGGGGAACAGTGAAGCGATGGGGAGAAGAGAGAAGCAAGCTGAGTCCCTGGGAGTTACAGAATTGAGGGTTGGGGGAGGGAGAAGCACGGGAAGCCAGACTCGCCAAAGGGGGAAATAGTTTCCCACAATCCCAGGGACACCCCACTGAAGGACTCGCAGTCCTGTCTACAGTGAGGAAACGCGGGCTCTGGAAGATCACCCAAGGCCTTGCTGGTTCGAAGCGCTGGAAGCGACCTACGTCCCGACTCAGCCACTGTCTAACTGTGGGACCTGGGACAAGGGCCTTCATCTCGAACCCCTTAAAGACACCAGGCAGTTGAGGGACCCCGGGCTTGGAACCAACAGTCTAGAGGGGCTCTAGCGCCCCTGCACTCCCGCTCGGCGGTCCAGATCTCACCATCCCTATTTTACAGACGAGAAAACGGAGGCCAGAGGCAACGCCGGGTCTAGAACGCAGGGCTCCGGGAGTCGACATGAACCTCTCCTTGTGACTCTGAAGCCGCTCGCGGGCCAGAGCGGACAGTCCCTTCCCGGGGTTCCACGGGAGGAGAACACGCCCGGCGCCAGCGTGAGAAGAACAAAGCTGGCGGCCGGCGCACGGCTGGAGGCTGGAGGCTGCAGGCTGGGCGCCCGCCTCCTCACCGCGCCTCCCTTCCTCAGGTGCGGCCCGGCGGGAGCGGGGAGGATCCGGCTTCCGGTTTCCGGGCACTAAGGACGAAGCCGCCTGTGCCCTGGGAGATCCCGTCTCCTAGAGGCGGCCGGGGAACGCCCAACTTGGTTCCTTCCTGCAGTCGCCACGGAAACCGCCTCTCGCGTCACGGGGGACCACAGCTCCCCCCTCCATCCCACGCAAGGTTTCGACCAATGAGATAGCGGGAGTCCTGTGACGTCGACGGTAGCTAGGTGGGCGTCGGCCGAGAGCTGAGCCCCGGACACGGATGGAGCTTCTGGCTGGGGGTTGGGAAGGACGGGGCTGGGCGAGGAATTGAGGTGGGAGTCCAAGAGGCACAGCTTCCTCTCCTCCTGGATGCCCCACGGGCACCTCCTCTCGCGATCTCTCCAGATTCACCTGCCTCCCCGGCCACCCCCCTACTTGCTCCTTCTCCTGAATTCGGTTTCCAAGCTGGTGGCCCCTGGGTAGGGGAGGGCGGGAGAGGAGCATTGTCAGAGAAGCCTGCGCTAAGGAGTCCGATGGCTGACTGTTGCTTCTGCCTGGGGAGGTTGAATGGGGCGCAGGCAGCAATGGGAGGTACGGGTGAGGAAGGCTTTTCTTGACTGGGGAGGGTGGAGGAGGGAAATTCCACCCTGGAAACAGAAGTCGGCTGAGCTGAGGCGTACCTGGGGGAAGGAGGGGACTGGCCCGAGCGGAGCTGTACTGAGCCTGAATGCCAGCCTCCACTTCCTCCTCCTGGAGGTGACCGGCAGACAGTGAAAAACGTGGGTCTGTACACCGCGGAGACCCGAGGGAACATTCCTATGTGGAAGCGTGTCCTCACTTGTATTTGTGGTTGGGGTCAGGAAGGGGGGTGTCTTTGTTAAGGATTCTTTGGGCCCAGAAGATCCTGGGGCTGTTCCTTAGAAGGCCATAGAACCTGGCTCAACCCAGCGTGGAGAGAGTCCCTGGAGGGAAGTCCATCATTCTTCCTTCCTTCCCTTTCTCACCTCCCTCCCTCCCTTTCTCAGCGCCTGTTAAGGGCCAACTGTGAGCCAGGCCCTGTTCCAAGGACTGGAGGTAGAGTAGTGCGGACCACACACAAGGGAGTTCAAGCCTGCCTTCTAGATGCTAGACCCCAGACTCTGCTCTGAAAGTGATCATTTGTGCTGAATGCAGGGAAGAGATCATGACCAGACATGGTCCTAAAAGAGGGTACCCCCCTTTTTAAAAAAAATTTCAGCTTTGTTGAGGTATAATCAGAATATACAATTATAAGGTGTTTGAAGGGTAGGGATGCCTGGGTTAAGCATTTACCTTCGGCTCAGGTCATGATTCCAGGATCTTGGGATCGAGTCCTGTGTTGGGCTCCTTGATCAATAGGGAGCCTGGTTCTCCTTCTGCCTACCCCTCCCTGTGCTTGTGCTCTCTCACCTGCGCACACGCTCTCTCTGACAAATAAAATCTTCTAAAAAAAAAAAAGATATTTGAAGGGTACATCGCAGTGATTTGATATAGGTTTGTATACATTGTGGAAGGATTCCCCCATCTAGTTAATTAACACATTCATCACCTCCTCAGACCTCATTCATCTTACAGTTGGACGTTTATACCCCTTTACCAAATGTCCCTATTCCCTCTCCCCATCCTAGCTTCTGTTAACCATTTTTCTACGCTGTGTTTCTGTGAATTTGGCTTTTTTTTTTTTTAAGATTCCACATATAAGCAATCCCATGCAGTATGTGTTTTTCACTGGCTTTTCACTAAAGAGTGTATCCTTTCTTCTTCTTCTTCTTTTTTTAAAGATTTTATTTATTTATTTGACAGACAGAGATCACAAGTAGGCAGAGAGGCAGGCAGAGAGAGAGGGGAGAAGCAGGCTCCCTGCTGAGCAGAGAGCTGGATCCCAGGACTCTGGGATCATGACCTGAGGCAGAGGCTTTAACCCACTGAGCCACCCAGGCACCCCAGGAATGTATCCTTTCTTAATGGCATCCCAAGCATATCCCCAAAGCTGCCCTTCCCTTGTGCTAAGGACTAAGGCCTCAGGGCCAATTCTCCAGGCCTCTGGGTAGTATCCATCCCCTCGGCCCCAGTATATTCTCTCCCCTTTGGTCTGGAATCAGAAGATTTACCCAGGAAGAATTGGGCTTGGGTTCGAGCATCTCGGTCCTATCCTCAGCTGCAGTCTTAGGAAGGAGTAAGAGGGGGGTAAGGTATCGAGGTTCGAGGGATTTGGGGCCCAGCCAAGGAAAAACATATGACCTTGAGAGGCAGTAACACACACACCAGTTTAAACAAGGTTGGGCTTGAACAAGAGTGCACTCCGGGGGAAGTCTCTGAGGGCCTGAGAAGCTTAAAGTGAGCTGAAGGAGCCCCCACCCAGCAGAGGGAGACAAGGGAACGCCCAGGGAGGTGGGACTCAGCGAGGGGGCTTACAGGTCTAGCTACTGGGGCTCAGCGGCATGGGGGGCGGGGTAGGGGGTAGTGTCTGAGTCAAATGGCAGCTCGGAGTCATAACTATCAGACTCTATCTTATCTCTGGATCACAGACATCGGGGGGAGCTGTGCCTTGCACGGTATGTGAAGCAGGCAGGCTCTAAATGGCTAAAAATCTGCTGGTTAGAGCTACTTTTTAAATAAGGGGATATGTAAAAATTTGAGTTTTGCCCTGGGAAGGGGGGAGTGCTTTTGAGCTGATGGGTCTCAGCCCACAGTGAAGGAATGAACAGCCTAGGGACTGATACATGGATGCAGGCTGCAGGAGTCTAGAAAGTTCTGTTGACAGCCTTCCCTCTGCACATGACCTTGTCTCAGGATCCTCTCAAAGAGTGAATGCGGGCGTCTGGTGTTGGGTGTTTTCCACCCTTGGAGGACTCCGAAGACTGCCGTTCAAGATCCTTTAAGATCCGGACCCTGCTGGCTCCCATACCAGTGGTTAAGTATCCTAATGGCGCAATAAGGAGACAGTCTCCTTAGAACAACTTTCTTCACATCATTATCACAGTCGGAAGCCACAGTGGCTCTCTACCGTCCATTCCGTCCCACAGACTAGGTGTGCTCAAACAACAGAACTTTATGGTGTCACAGTTCTGGAAGCTAGAGTTCCGAAATCAAGGTGTCACGGGACCGTCTCTCTCAGGAGGCGCTAGGAGAGGAATCCTCTCTTGCCTCTTCCAGCTTCTGCTGCTTGCTGACATTCCCTGAGTTCCTTGGCTTGTAGAGGGATGTCTGCCCCCCCCCACCCCCGCATCACGTGCTGTCTTCTCCCTACGTGTCTCCCAGTGTCTGTGTGTGTCTCTCTGTCCTTACGAGGCCATGGGTCATGTTGGATTAGGGCCCATCCTTGATGACCATCTTAACCTGATTGTATCTGCAAAGATCTTATTTCCAAATGAGGTCATACTCACAGGCATGGGGATTAAGACTTCAACATATCTTTTCGAGGGACATAATTCAACCCATAATACGAGGTGACTAACCTCCTGTTTAGTGACTGTGATAGAAATATGCAAGAGCCGGGCATCTGGGTGGCTCAGTCGGTGAAGCATCTGCCTTCTGCTCAGGTCATGATCTCAGGGTCCTGGGATCGAGTCTCACATTGGGGTCTGTGCCCACTGCAGAGTCTGCTTGTCCCTCTCACTCTCCTCCTGCCTGCTCTCTCTCTCTCAAATAAATAAATAAAATCTTTAAAAGAAAAAAAGAAAAGAAAAGAAGTATGCAAGAGTGTCCCTAGCCCGCCCTTAGGAAACAGCCTGTGGGTTCCCTTTGTTTTGTCACTGTCTCTTCCTCTATCTTGCCACCCAGAACTTGAACTCTGATGCTGAGACCATAGCAAAGCAATGCAGAGGAGCCTGGGTTCCTCATAGTGGGGAGCACATTTCTAGCCCTGGACACCCAACCTGGACTTTTACTTTCAAGAGAAGTAAATTTCAGGGGCGCCTGGGTGGCTCAGTCAGTCTGCCTTCGGCTCAGGTCATGATCTCAGGGTCCCAGATTTGAGCCCCACATTCGGCTCCCTGCTCAACGGGGCAGCCTGCTTCTCCGTCTGCTCCCCCCGCACCCTGCTCTTGTGCTCTCGTGCTCTCTCTCTCTCAAATAAATAAAATCTTTAAAAAAAAAAAAGAAATAAATTTCAGTGCTCACTTTGATATACTAAAAATTGGAAATGATACAGAGATTAGCATGGCGCCTGAGCCAGGATGACATGCAAATGCGTGAAGTGTTTTGTATTCTTATGGATGGATCTAGAAGATATCCTGGGGTCCTGCTTAGTGAAATAATCCAGTGGGAGAAAGACAAATGCCACATGACTTCACTCATATGTGGAATTTAAGAAACAAAACAAATAAGCAAAGGGGAAAAAAAAAAAAAGAACCCAGAGAGAAGAACCAAGGACCAGACTCTTAACTGTAGAGAATAGTCTGATGGTTACGGGGGGGGGGGGGGGGTGGGGGGTGGGGGGGGGGGTGGGGGGGGGTGGGGGTGGGGAGGCAGAGGAAGCAGGTGACCAGGACTGAGGAGTGCACCTGTCAGTGATGGGGGGGGGAGGATGTATGGAAATGCTGGATCACTATATTGTACACCTGAAACCAGTATAACACTGTATGTTAACTACACTGGAATTAAAATATTTTTTTAAAGAAAGAAATTTCAAAGTGTATAAATACTTTATTGTGGAGATTCTACCCATAGCAGCTGACTCCAGTTCCTACTAGTACACTTTGTGCCGTCCTGGGCTTGGGATTTCACTGTGGGGATTGGTTCCCCCTCAGAGTTACCACAGGGAAATGAGCACAGGTCCTTTGGCTTTCAGATTTTCCAACTAACTTGGGTTTCTATCACGTCCTCCCCTTCGCGGGGCCTCACCAGTGCCTCATCTCTCTCTGCTCCTCTGAATTTTTTCTCCTTTCCTCACTTCAGAGAGTCTCCTAAGGCAGGAAAAAAATTACTCCTTTGCATGCACCCAAATCTATGATTTCTGCCATAAACAGCCGCTCTGAGTCCCTTGGGGCTTTGACTTTTGAAACTCAAAACCTTTCTCTCTCATCCTGTTGTGTCAAGATGTAATCCGAAAGCCAGAACTCCAGAATGGACATTTTTGTGTGACTGTTCCCTTCCTTTCCCTGGGGTTGAGAGTCCAGAATGCCATAGCTTATGCCCTCACAGGGGAAAGGTCATGAAGGCTCACAAACGACCAGGAATGAGGACAGGCTGGCTAATTTATCAAATATGAGCCTGCCCGATGAGCATTCACCTCTATGCGGTGTCCGACAATGCCAGTACTGGACGATGTCTTTAAGAATCTACCCCCAGGGGCACCTGAGTGGCTCAGTCGGTGAAGCGTCGGCCTTCGGCTCACGTCATGATCCAGGGGTCCTGGGTTTGAGCTCCACATCAGGCTCCCTGCTCAGCGGGGATTTTGTTCCTCCCTCTGCCTCTCCCCCTGCTTGTGCTCTGTCCCGGAGAAAACGTAAGCTGGTACATAGGATGGCTTCTGGGAATCCAAGGTGGGAAGTTGACTTGCTTTTCGCTGTACAACTTTTGCTCTTCGGGGTTTATGCTTTCTAAGTGCAGGTGTTACCCATTGATCTGGAATGGGCTCGAACTTTGGAAATGAGCGGGTGAGCCCAGAACCCAGGTTGGGGCGGTGGGGGAGGGGGTGGACAAATTGAAAACTTAGCTCTTGGCTGGGTTTGCCAATGCTATTGCTGACCAAACTCAGATAGACCTGTAGCAAGAGAAGCCCGTAACTCAAGAGACAAGGTTTTTGGAAAAGAGAAAGGGAGACACTTATTTCGAGTGCTGGCAGCCAGGACAGGTGTGACAGAACAGGCAGAGAGCCAGTGATCCTACGTGAGGTTGGGTGGGGGGGGGGTTGCTCAGCATGTGATCATAGGCGAGGCGGTGGGGGCACCTGTGGGGGTGGTCTTCTAAGGCGTTTCATTGCTCTCAGGGCTTTCCCAACCTGGCATTGGAATGTTCTAACCATTGCAAAACATCTTCCATGCCTCAAGAAGTTGCAATGAGAAATGAGAACCATGGGTTTCAGTGACAGCATGAGTTGAGCTGTCTTGTCTCTTGTCTGTTTCTGATTTTAATGGTTGGCGTTTATAGTTGAGCAAGAGGGCTTGCTGACTCATGTATTAAAATAGAGACAATGAATTGACAGTTGCTTAGATAAGCCCCAAACCCGTTATCGACTTTACTGAAACCTCCTGGGGATGGATAGCTCTTGTCCTCTACTGAAGGTCTTTATAAAAAGCATCCCGCAGAAGCTCACCACTGAGGGCGATGTAAGAAGGACATTGAGGGTACTGTGAAATCGGAAAGCAAGAAAAACAAGAGCAAAATCTGATTTAACTGTTCTGGTGTGGAACTGGCTGTGGCAGATGTTTTAAAAGCTCTAATGTGTAGCCATAGTTGAGACCCGCTAGGACTGAGAGGGAACAATTCGAGATCTTCATCCAGAACGTGTTTCTCTTATTTTGGGCAAGGCACTGAGGTGGGGGGTGGGGTGGGGGGGGGGGGTTTAAAAGTAAGACTTGGTCTCCAACTTCAGATGTCTCCTGGAGCTGGAAGTTGCTCTGTTTCTTATTGAAGATGTTTCTGGAAAGAGCCTCTCCCCTACTCCCTGTCTACTTCCAGTTTCATTATGTAAGAGCTGGGTCTGGGTTTGCTCAGTGAGAGCTGAACTGAGGCATCGTGTCAGCCTCAGAAGATAAAGAACTTTGGGTCACCTGGAGCCTTGAGGGCAGCTGGCCCTTCCAGGCACTTCTGGGAGAATTCCACATTCCAGATCACACACTCAGGCCTGGGGAACCCCAGGGTGGGGGTGGGGGGCATCCCATGGCTTGCAGAGCCACAGATCCAAGTTTTGCTCTGGAAAAGCCTTTCCGATTGCCACCCCTTCGACAAACTAACTATATATATTTTTTGCCATCTTGATAACGGAGTCACGTAACCTTTTTCAAACTGTAGCAATGGATGGGGGTGCCTGGGTGGCTCAGTGGGTTAGGCCTCTGCCTTTGGCTCCGGTCATGGTCTCAGGGTTCTGGGAGGTTCAGAGACCCCTCATCGAGCTCTCTGCTCAGTGGGGAGCCTGCTTCCCTCTCTCTCTGCCTACTTGTGATCTCTGTCTGTCAAATAAATAAATAAAATCTTTTAAAAAAAACTGTAGCAATGAAGAAATCATCATTTCTCAGAAGAGAGAGCATTCCAAGTTTGGAAAATTCTATTTAATCTTAAATTTTTTATCTTGAAATAATTATAGGCTGTCAGGATACTGCACAATTAGTACAGAGTCCTGTGTCCCCTTCACCTCTCTCCCCCCACCAGTGACATCTTATCTGGCGGTAAGACAGTTTCAAAACCAGGCGATTGACATTGGCGATTGACAAGAGTGTTCTATTTCCTTTGCCTCTGGAGACATGTCTTGAAAGAAGTTGCTGTGGCTGATGTCGAAGAGGTTACTACTGCCTATGTTGTCCCCTAAGATTTTGATAGATTCCTGCCTCATGTTGAGGTCTTTCATCCATTTCGAGTTTATCATTGTGTACGGTGTAAGAGAATGGTCAAGTTTCATTCTTCTACACATAGCTGTCCAATTTTCCCAGCACCATTTATTGAAGAGACCGTCTTTTTTCCACTGTGTATTTTTTCCTGCTTTGTCAAAGATTATTTGACCACAAAAAGTTGCGGGTCCATATCTGGGCTCTCTACTCTGTTCCATTGGTCTATGTGTCTGTTTTTGTGCCAGTACCATGCTATTTTGGTGATCACAGCTTTGTAGTAAATCTTGAAATCAGGCAACATGATGCTCCCAGTTTTGGTTTTCTTTTTCAACATTTCCTTAGCAATTAGGGGTCTTTTCTGGTTCCATACAAATTTTAGGATTGTTTGTTTCAGCACTTCAAAAAATGCCGGTGGAATTTTGATCGGGATGGCATTGAAAGTATAGATGGCTGTGGGTAGTATAGACATTTTAATGGTGTTTATTCTTTGGATCCATGAGCATGGAATGCTCTTCCATCTTTTCGTATCTTCTTCAATTTCTTTCATGAGTGTTTTGTAGTTCCTCAAGTTCAGATCCTTTACCTCTTTGGTTAGGTTTAGTTCTTTCAAGACATGTCTCCAAAGACAAAGGAAACAAAAGTGAAAATGAACTTTTGGGACTTCATCAAGATCAAAATCTTCTGCACGGCAAAGGAAACAGTCAACAAAAAAAGAGGAAACCCACAGAATGGGAGAAGATATTTGCAAATGACACTACAGACAAAGGGCTGATATCCAAGATTTATAAAAAACTTCTCAAACTCAACACACAAAAAACAAATAATCATGTCAAAAAAATGGGCAGAAGACATGAACAGACACTTCTCCAAAGAAGACATACAAATAGCTAACAGACACATGAGAAAATGTTCATCATCATTAGCCATCAGGGAGATTCAAATCAAAGCCACATTGAGATACCACCTTACAGCAGTTAGAATGGCCAAAATTAACAAGAGAGTAAACAACGTGTGCTGGAGAGGATGTGGAGAAACAGGAACCATCTTATACTGTAGGTGGGAATGCAAGTTGGTACGGCCACTTTGGAGAACAGTGTGGAGATTCCTTAAGAAATTAAAAATAGAGCCTCCCTATGACTCTGCAATTGCACTACTGGGTATCTACCCCAAAGATACTGATGTAGTTAAAAAAAGGGCTATCTGTACCCCAATGTTCATAGCAGCAAAGGCCACCGTCAACAAACTGTGGAAAGAACCAAGATGCCCTTCAACAGACAAATGGATAAAGATGTGGTCCATATATACAATGGAGTATTATGCCTCCATCAGAAAGGATGAATACCAAACTTTTGTATCAACATGGATGGAACTGAAGATTATGCTGAGTGAAGTAAGTCAAGCTGAGAGAGTCAATTATCATATGGTTTCACTTACTTGTGGAGCATAAGGAATAAAATGGAAGACATTAGGAGAAGGAAAGGAAAAGTGAGTTGGGGGAATTTGGAGGGGGAGATGAACCACGAGAGACTGTGGATTCTGAGAAAGAAACAGGGTTTTGGAGGGGAGGGGATTGGGAGGTTGGGTGAGCCTGGTGGTGGGTACTAAGGAGGGCACGTATTGCATGGAGCACTGGGTGTGATGCATAAACAATGAATCTTGGAACGCTGAAAAAATAAAATAAAAAAAAAGAGTGATCTAGGCTACAGGTCTTATTCACACTTCATCTTTTTTGTTGTTGTTGTTTAAGATTTTATTTATTTGTGGGGTGCCTCGGTGGCTCAGTTGTTAAGCGTCTGCCTTTGGCTTACGTAATGATCCTACGATCCTGAGATTGAGCCCCGCATCAGGCTCCCTGCTCCGCGGGGAGCCTGCTTCTTCTTCTCCCACTCCCCCTGCTGTGTTCCCTCTCTTGCTGTGTCTCTCTCTGTCCAATAAATAAATAAAATCTTTTATTTTTTTTTAAGATTTATCTATTTATTGGACAGAGAGAGAGAGAGATCACAAGTAGGCACAGAGGCAGGCAGAGAGAGGGGGAAGCAGGCTCCCCACTGAAGGCAGAGGCTTAACCCACTGAGCCACCCAGGTGCCCCAATAAAATCTTTTTTTAAGATTTTGTTGAGCCTGGGTGGCACAGTGGGTTAAGCCTCTGCCTTCGGCTCAGGTCATGATCTCAGGGTCCTGGGATCGAGCCCCACGTCGGGCTCTCTGCTCAGCAGGGAGCCTGCTTCCTCCCACTCTCTCTCTGCCTGCCTCTCTGCCTACTTGTGATCTGTAAAAAAAAAAAAAGATTTTATTTATTTGTTTGTCAGAGAGAGAGACGAGCAGGGGGAGCTGCAGAGGGAGAGGGAGAGGCAGAGGCAGGCTCCTCACTGAGCAGGGTGCCCAGGACCCTGGGATCATGACCTGAGCCAAAGGCAGACTCTTTACCAACTGAGCCACCCAGGCGTCCCACTTTTCATCACTTTTTAAATTAAAACAAACAAACAAAAAATCTGTATTCATTTGTGTTTGCAAGTTGTATGGATCTGCATAGAAATTCCCACATTTAAGATACAGATCTGTTTCATCACTGAAACAGAACTCCTTCCTTCTGCTTCTTTGTGTTCACACCCACCCATTTCTAGATGAGAAATGTTCTATAAATGGACTCGTAAAGTATGCAGTCTTCATTTGAAAGGTGACAGCTTGAGGGATATATAACTCACATACCATTCATTTAAAGTGCACAGTTGAGGGGCCTTAATGTAGTAAAAGACGTCAGCAACCATCAGCATAATCAAGTCAGAATGTTTCTGTCACCCCAAAAAACTTTCCACCAGTCTTCACGGGCTTCTGATTTCTCCCCAACCACTGATCTGCTTTCTGTCTGTAGAGAATCGCCTGTTCTGGCCATTTCCTACAAATGAAATCATCTAATATTTATAATCATATCTATTTAGCCTTTTATAGTCTGACTTCTCTCACTGAGGAGGATGTCATCAAGGTTCATTCCAGCGGTAGCAAGAATCAGGACTTTATTACTTTTTTTGTTTAAAGATTTTATTTATTTATTTGAAATAGAGAGAATGAGAGAGCCGGAGAGGGGGTAGGGCCAGAGGGAAAAACAAACTCCCCGCTGAGCAGGGAGCCCAATGCGGGACTTGATTCTGGGACTCCAAGATCATGACCTGAGCCGAAGGCAGTCTCTTAACCAACTGAGCCACCCAGGTGCCCAGGACTTTATTCATTTTTCCTGCTGACTAATAGTCCCAGGAATGGATGTAGCACCTTTGTTTCTCCATTTATCCATTGTTTCCACTTTGGTCTACAATGAATTGATTGAATTGGTTGGCTATTTTATTGATTGAATTGATTGGCTCTTATGAATTGATCAATTGTTTCTACTCGTGGCTATTATGAATAATACTACTAGGAAAATTTACATACAAGCTTCTGTGTGGATCTAGGTTTTTATTTTTTTTAGGTTGTACCTAGGCATGGATTGCCAGATTTTATGGTAACTCTATGTGTAACCTTTTTGGGAACTGCTAAGGAAGGATAGTTGGAAGAAAGGCAGGCAAGGACCAGGAACCCCTGCCCTAAGAGGAAACCATCCTTAAAAGGATTTGACACACCCTGGAAGGAGCCCTCCACCCTTTCCCAGGTGATAGATGACAAAAACCTGACTGGATGCACGTGAATGATAAATCAGATTAAAACAGCCTGCCCACAAACCCAAACCCACAAGCCCATAAAACCCCCTAGACTTAGAAAATCCAGAGGCAACCAACTGGGGTTCCCTCCCTCTTCTGGAGGTTTGCATTATCGCTCAATAAACGTTGCTTTGCTGCCCACCACTCTTTGTCTGGTCTATCTCCTCATTCTTCAGAGCTGCTCGACCACGAACCCTGGACACTACAGGCAAGGGAATCCTGTAACACTGCCCAGCTGTTCCCCAAGCAGCTGTGCTAGCTCATGTTCTCACCAGTGGTGGACGAGGGTTCCCATCTCTCCACATCCCCACCTGTGATTGTCTGTCTTTTTGATTCCAGCCATCTTGGGGAGTGAGGAGTAGGATCTCATTGTGGTTTATCAAAAAAGATTTTATTTTTATTTATTTATTTTTAAAGATTTTCTTTATTGATTTGGGAGGAAGAGCGAGAGAGCACAAGCAAGGAGGAGAGGGAGAAGCGGGCTCCCCATGGAGCAGGGAGCCTAGTGTGGGGCTTGATCCCAGAACGCTGAAGGCAGATGCTTAACCAACTGAGCCCCCAGCTGCCCCTAAAGATTTTATTTTTAAGGAACCTTTACCCCCAACATGGGGCTCGAACTCACAACCTTGAGATCAAGAGTCACACACTCCGCCGACTGAGCCAGCCAGGTGCCCCTCACTGTGGTTTTGATTTGACTTTTTCTAATGACTAGAGACATTGACCATCTTTTCATATGCTCTATGGCCTTTTGCATATCTTCTTTGGAAAAAATGTCTACTTGAATCCTTTGTCCATTTTTAAATTGGGCTATTTATCTTCTTATTGTTGTAAGAGTTTTCATATATAATCTAGATACAAGTCCCTTAGATTTATGGTTTGCAAATATTTTCTTCCATTCTTTATGCTTCCTTCGTGGTATTCTTTGAAGCACAAATGACTTTAATTTTGATGAAGTCCAATTTATCTATATATGTTTCTTTTGTTGTTTTTGTCTTTTTTAAAAAGATTTTATTTATTTATTTGAATGAGAAAGAGCATGAGAGAGAGCATGAACAGTAGGGAGGGGTAGAGGGAGAGGAAGAAGCAGGCTCCCTCTGAGCAGGCAGCCCGACTCTGGGTTCCATCCCAGGTCCCCAGGATCATGCCCTAAGCCAAAGGCAGACGCTTAACCAACTGAGCCACCCAGGCGCCCCCTCCTTAGGATTTTCTATATACAAAATCATGTTGTCTGCAAATGGAGAGGGTTTTTTAGCATGCATTTTTATTTTTTATTTTTATTTATTTATTTTTAAAGTTTTATTTATTTGAGAGAGAGAGCATGCATGTACGTGGAGGGTGGCGTGGGGGGGGGTTGCAGAGGGAGAGGGAGAGAGAGAATCTCAAGCAGACTCTGTGCTGCCCGCAGAGCCCGTCACGGGGCTGGATGTCCTGATGCTGAGATCACGACCTGAGTTGAAACCAAGAGTGGGACACTTAACTGACTGTGCCTCCCAGGTGCCTGTGTTTTTAAAAATAGACTTTAGGGGTGTCTGGGTGGCTCAGTGGGTTAAAGCCTCTGCCTTCGGCTCAGGTTGTGATCCCAGGATCCTGGGATTGAGCCCCGCATCGGGCTTCCTGCTCAGCAGGGAGCCTGCTTCTCTTCCCCCTCGGCCTGCCTCTCTGCCTACATATTATCTTTGTCTGTCAGATAAATAAATAAAATCTTAAAAAAAATAAAGTCTATTTTTTAAAAAAAGATTTTATTTATTTATCTGAGAGAGAGAGAGAATAAGAGAGCAAACATGAGAGGGTGAAGGTCAGAGGGAGAAGCAGACCCCCTGCTGAGCAGGGGACCCCACCGCCCCACGTGAGATTCCATCTGGGGACTCCAGGATCATGACCTGAACTGAAGAAAATTGCTCAACCAACTAAGCCATTTTTAGATCAGCTTTACGTTCACACCAAAATTAAGAGACATGGACTCCCTGCCCCTACACATGTGTAGCTTCCTTCATTATCAACATCCCCCATAGGAGTGTGGGGCACATTTATTATAATTGGAGAACCTATACAGACACATTGTTATCACCAAGAATCCATCATTTACATTAGGTGTACATCCTGGCATTGCACATTCTCTGGACTTGAACAAATGTATAATGACATGTAACCATCATTATGGTATCGCATGGAATATTTTCACTGCCCTAAAAATCCTCTGTGCTCTGCCTCCTCTCTAAACCCTGGCAACCACCCATCTTTTAACTATTTCCATAATTTTGCCTTTTCTGGAGTGTTATTTAGTTGGGTTATACAATATGGTGTCTTTTCAGGCTCTCTTCGTTCCCTTAGTGGTATGCACTTAATTCTTCAGAATTGAACAACATTCCATTATTAGATGGACCACGATTTATTTATCCATTCCCCTACCAAAGGACATCATGGTTGCTTCCATGTTTCCGCAATTAAAAAATAAAGCTGCTATAAACATCCAAGTTCAGGTTTTTGTGTAGATGTAAGTTTTCAGCTTCTTTGGGTGAATACCTAGGAACACAATTGTTGGACTGTATGGCGAGAATATGTTTAGTTTTCTAAGAACCACCCCGCTGTCCTGCTAAGGGGCTGTTCCATTTCGCATTCCCACCAGCAACAAATGCGGGTTCTTCTTCTCCACATCATCACCAGCATTTGGTGTTGTAACTGTTTTGGATCTTGGCCATTCTGATAGTGGGTAGTGGGATCTCGGTTGTTCTAATCTGCGTGTCCTCAATGACTGAGGATGTGCAGCCTCTTCTCGTATGATTATTTGCTAGCCTGTGTCTTCTTTGATGAAGTATCTGTTAAGTTCTTTGGCCCATTTTTAAATTGAGTTGTTTTCTTATTGTTGAATTTAAAGTGTTCTTTGCGTATTTTTGGATAACGGTTCTTTTAACAGATGTGTCTTCTGCAAATATTTTCTTCCAGTCTGTGACTTATCTTTTCATTATCTTGACAGTGTCTTTAATTTGCATTTTTCTAGTGGTTAATGATGCGGAACATCTTTTCATGTGTTTATTTGCCAGCGAGTGTAATACCTGTTTATGCCTTTTGTCTGTTTCTTGGAGTTTGCTTATCACTGTGGAGTTTTGAGAGTTCTTTGTAAATTCTTGATATAAGGTCTTTGTTGGGTATGTGTACTTGTATACTTAAAAAAATTAGTTTCGATCATGTAAGTAGTACATGAATGTATTTCTCTCTCTCTCTTTTTTTTAAATAGGCTTCATGCTCAACACAGGGTTTGAACTCATGATCCTGAAATCAAGATCTGAGCTGAGATCAAGAGTCAGCTACTTGGTGACCAGACACCTGGTTGGCTCAGTCAATTAAACGTCGGCCTTCGGCTCAGCTCATGATCCTGGAGTCCTTGGATCGAGTCCCCCATCTGGCTCCCTGCTCAGCAGGGAGTCTGCTTCTCCCTCTGCCTGCCACTCCCTGTGCTTGCGTACTCTCTCTCTGACAAATAAATAAATAAAATCTTAAAGAAAAGAGGAGATCCTCAACAAATTGAGCCACTCAGATGACCTACATGGATGTGTTCTTTATTTAAAAATAGTAAAGTAAGTTTGATAAAGTTTCAACCCCCAAATCCATTCCTTCCTCACCATCCCCCCGGGGATAACCATCATAATGTATTTGAGGTATAGCACCTAGATTTTTAAAAAATACTTTTCTCAAGATACACAAACTCACAATGTATATAGTGCTGTTTTGTATATGGGTTTTACAAAAAACTTATACTGTTTATATTGCAGTGCAAGATACATTTTTTGAATGAGGGATATTTTTTCTATTTTTATTTTTTTTTAAGATTTTATTTATTTATTTGACAGACAGAGATCACAAGTAGGCAGAGAGACAGGCAGAGAGAGAGAGGGAAGCAGGCTCCCCGCTAAGCAGGGAGCCCGATGTGGGGCCCGATCCCAGGACCCGATCATGACCTGAGCCGAAGACAGAGGCTTTAACCCACTGAGCCACCCAGGTGCCCTTGAATGAGGGATATTTTAGTGAGCTTCTTAATGTTGATAGATATCTCTGGTCTGTTCCTTCACACTGTCATAAAAAGCCTTGCATTGTGTCACTGAATTATGTTTAGTCACACCTCTGCTCCTAGAACGTCCACGTGGGTCCCAATGGGTCTCCAGCAAACAGTGCTGCAATGAACCGCCCCGTCCAGGGCTCTGGGCACACGTGTGAGTGTTTCTTTAGCACAATACTCCCAGAGAAAGGGAGTGTTGAGAACATTAAGGTATTATATACATATATATATATATTTATATACACACATATGTATATACACACACACACATATTAAGATTGTATTTATTTTAGAGAGGGAGGAGGAGAGAGAGAGAGAAAGAATGAGAGACGGGGCTGAGGGAGGAGAGAGAATCACAAGCAGACTCCATGCTGAGTGCGGAGCCCGACGCGGGGCTGGATCCCACAACTCTGAGATCATGACCTGAGTTGAAATCAAGAGTTGGACACTCAACTGACCGAGCCATCCAGCCACCCTGTGCTTTTTATATTTTAATAGATCCTGCCAAACCACCTTCCAAGATGTTTCTCCACACCTTGGCCGAGAACCACATGCCTTTTGAATGTAAGACCCTCTATTTCATATGTCGATCGCCTACCAGCTGCCAAGATGGGGGCTGTCTGGGGGCGAAGAGGAGTGGGATTCAGACTCGTGGCCGGTGAGGGGAAGCGGGGAGCTCACACCGGACGGTGCCTTCTCTGCCACGGGGCCGTGCTCACACACTTTCAGCTCAATTCTGTTAGGAACTGTCATCAACTGGAGGGGACAGTGGAGACATGAAGACTACGTCCAGTGCGGATAGGGGGTTAGAACGTGAAACAGAAAGAGTGGGGACACGGGTGGTATCCCATGAAGTCCGTAGTTAACTGCTGTGTACCAATGTTAATTATGCCTTGTGACAAGTGTGACTGGGCTCTGCTGGGAGGAGATATACAGGAACGCTCTGTCCAATCTTGGCAACTGGACTGTAAATCTAAAATTATTGTAACACAAAATTTGTAAAATAAAAGACTTGAACATGAAATAAAATATATGATGTGTGTACCGTATTTGGATCCCAACAGAAACAAACAAACAAACAAACAAAAAAGAGAGTTGGCAGGAGAAAACAGCAAAAATTTGAATATAGACTGGGTATTAGACAGTATTAAGGGATTACTATTAATTTTGTTAGCATGTTTGATGAACAAAAATCATCTTTACCTATTGAAGGTTCATCTTTACCTATCTTTACCTATGCTGAAGTATTCACAGGTGAAATGATGTAATAGCTGGAATTTGTTTTAAAATATTCAGAAACAATGGGGGTGCTTGGAGCGTGCGACTCTTGGTCTCGGAGTCGTGCGTTTGAGCCCCATGTTGGGTGTAGATGTTACTTAAAGAAGATAAAAATGGACACATCCTTTAAAAAAAAGTTAAAATATTCACGAACAAAAGAGAAGTACGGGGCGCCTGGGTGGCTCAGTGGGTTAAGCCTCTGCCTTCAGCTTGGGTCATGATCCCAGGGTCCTGGGATCGAGCCCCACATGGGCTCTCTGCTCAGCGGGGAGCCTCCTTCCCCCCCCCCTCTCTCTGCCTGCCTCTCTGCCAACTTGTGATCTCTGTCAAATAAGTAAATAAAATCTTTAAAAACAAAAACAAAAGAGAAGTACTTAAGGGTAAAGTGTTATAATTTCTTGGGATTACTTTAAAATATTCCAGAAAGAAAAATGTAGTTGGCAAAATGTTGCTGCTTAGTGAACCTGGATGGACCATACAGGGTGTGTGTGGGTGTCTGTCCTACTTTTCTCTCTACTCTTATGAATGACGAAGTTTTTCCGTAATAAAAAGTTAAATAGACAACACTGGTCCATGGATAGGAGTGACTCGGTGACCCCCCCCCCAACTTTTTCTTCCCACGGGACTTTTCCACGCTTCGATAGCACTTCCTCTGTTGTTTGATGCCGTCCATAGAACCTGTCTTCTCTCTGGTCTGAAGGCTCCTTGCGGCTGTTTTATCTGTGGGGCAACTTCATCCAGTCCTGTAAACCCTTGGGGAGCCTTGCTAAGTACCAGACTCTGTGCTGCCCTGGGGGATGGGCTGGTAGGGAAAAGCAACATTGTTGCTAACTGATTGAATTTATAATCCACTCTGGATCAGATCCTTGGGTCATGGCACTGAATCGCTTGGCTCTCTGTTTCTGTTGTCCTGACTCCTTCTCTGACTTTAACTCTGACCTTTCCGCCTCCAGCATATAAATCTTGTGATTACCCTGGGTCCACCGACATAATCCAGGATGATCCCCCATCTCAAGATCCTTACTTCCTCATGCCTGCAAAGCCCCTTTTGCCACGTAAGGTAGTAACATATTCGCAAATTCTGGGGGCGAGGACAGAGACATCTTTGAGGGGGTGTTTTTGAGCCGACTCCATCTTATTTTTTTGAGTTCTGCGTTCATCCTGAAAAGGACCTGTGAAACCATCTCAGTGAATGAGATGGTTTAAGCCAAGGGAGGACCCAATCAGGTCCGCCCTTTGCCCTGATTGTTGTATCCAGAATGGACTGGGTGGGGGTTAGGAGGGGAGCAAGGGCAGGGTAAGGTGGGAAACTAGGAGTCTGTTGGGTGAAATCCTTTAGTCTGGATGAGAATGGAGGTGGTAAAGATGGAGAAGAATGAAGAATTGTGTTTGATGAATGAATGAATGAATGAACAGTCAGTTTTGGAACAAGAGGAACGTGCTTCCCCGCTGTGAGGTTTCCACTCTGAAAGCACAGTGTGCTGCTGAGACGGGCAGCCCCTGACCATCACAGCACGGCCTTCCAAGGCCCACGTGGTTGAACGTTGCACAGACACGGTTTTTATTAAGAACGGAGGCCAGGCACAGTTAGAACCTTCCTCTGCATTAAAAAGCATATGCCCTCTAGTAAAAATAGTGTATTCTCTGGGCCCTCTTTGTAATCATCCCAGGAGGTAGGCAGTGACTGCCTGTTTTACAGTCAAGAACCTGGGGTCTGTGGGAGCTCCTCAAGGCCACAGAGAAGTCACGGAGGCCAGACAAGTCAGCTCACCGGGTTCTGGGAGGCTGGGTCTCTCTCGAGCCGTCTCCAGGTCAGGCAGCCTCGACATCACCCCCAAGCTGGTAAGGGGAAGGAAATTTGATCCCAAGACTGCACACCTGATTCTGGTTCTTACCTGACTCATGGGATCTTGGGCAATGCCCTCCCCCTGCCGGCCTGTAAACCCGGTGAAATGGTGGTTACGGCCCTTTCTAAGCCAACTTCTAGGACCCTGCTCTTTCCACCGCATCAGACGTCCTTTGCCAAGGTCAGTCCGCAGACAATTCCGGGGGCTGCAGCCTGAAATTCCTTGCCCTTGCTCCGCAGAGGCCCCAGGGATGTCAGCTTCCAATCTCTCTGCTCCTTTCCCTTCCAGTCAACAGACCCTTGTGTGTGGAACGCTCTGCCCTTAGGAGCATTTCCTGCGGGGGTGTGGGGGGCTGGAAGCACCTGAACACGCCGCCGGCTGCTGGGTTTCGTCGGGGCTTTGGATAAAAGCCGTCTCGTTCTTCTATCAGATCAGCGCCCCCCCCCCCCCCGCCCCGGCCGCCCCCCAGGAGTGTGTTCTGCGGAGACTGAGACTACGGATGGCCCAGACTCCCCGCTCCCCACCCCGGCAGCCTCCAGGCCTCTGTCCGCAGCAGCTGTGTGCGGGGCTGCTGGAGCGCAGGGCCAGGACGTTACTCTGCAGCCAGGAGACTCTGGATGAAACTGCTGGCCATCCCCGAGGAAGGCTGCTCCTTCCCGAGGTTCCGGAAAACGCACAGTGAGACCTGAGTCTGCGGTGGAGCACTGCACAAAGCTTTCCCTCCGGGCACTTGGCCTTTCTCTTACCAACCAGGCTGTCCACACAGGGGCCTCTTCGCCTCCGGCTCCCAGCCAGGCCATCAGCGCTGAAGCGGCTGCCGCCACTGTGGGGACACCTGGGGCGCATCCCACCTTGGTACTGGCTACCCAACAATTCGTTCTTGTCTCCACTCTGCTCCTCCTGCACTGTGCAGCGGAGAAGGGCATGGGCCCCCCCCTGCTGTACTTCCTTTGCCGGCTGGTAGTTGCTAGCCTTGTGGCCCTGGGCGTTACTGGTCCTTCATCCGCAAAATAGGGGTTAGTGACAGCACCTGCCTCGTAGGATGAACGTTAAATTTAACTACATGTACACAATATCTGGCACATAAGATGCATTGTTTGCTATTATTAAGTAGGTTCCGTACCCAATGCAGGGCTCAAACTCACGAACCTGAGATCAAGACCCGAGATCGAGTCTGACGCTCAGACTGAGTTGCCAATCAGGTGCCCCTTCTTAGGATTGCTTCACATGTTGGCAATCATAAGAAATAGGGAGGCGGTCCAGCCCAGAGTAAGTAGACCTAATTTTTTTTTTTTTTATATTTACCCTCTTTCTACATGGGGTACAGAGGTCCCTTCTTTTTTTTTTTTTTTTAATGGATAGTTAAGAATTTTTTTTTTTTAAGATTTTTTATTTATTTGTCAGAGAGAGGAGAGCGAGCGAGCACAGGCAGACAGAATGGCAGGCAGAGGCAGAGGGAGAAGCAGGCTCCCCGCCAAGCAAGGAGCCCGATGTGGGACTCGATCCCAGGACGCTGGGATCATGACCTGAGCCGAAGGCAGCTGCTTAACCAACTGAGCCACCCAGGCGTCCCCAGAGGTCCCTTCTTTAGTGTGACTCCCTAATCGCCCCAACCCCTGTTTGTCCTTTCCCTGTTCTATTCCCAGCAGCGCCCACAAATATGGACTGAAAAGGAAAGGCACGAACGAAGGCCTCTAGTGACCGGCCACTCTTGCGGTTGGCTGAAGGAGACTTACAACACTGGATTCAATCAAAAGGGTTATTTTGAAAACTTTGCAGGAACTTTTGGTAAATGATTTGACAGTTTTACTCTAATGGTGGTAACATAAGGTTGCCAAGTATTTTTTTTTTTTTAAAGATTTTATTTATTTATTTGACAGACAGAGATCACAAGCAGACGGAGAGGCAGGCAGAGAGAGAGAGAGAGGGAAGCAGGCTTCTTGCTGAGCAGAGAGCCCGATGCGGGACTCGATCCCAGGACCCTGAGATCATGACCTGAGCCGAAGGCAGCGGCTTAACCCACTGAGCCACCCAGGCGCCCAAGGTTGCCAAGTATTAACTTTTATGGCCCTGTCGCACAATTTTGAGACATGGCATTCTGATTTAGTTTAAGACTGGAACTTACTCTAACCTTTGTTGGTATGTAATACTTAACAGCATACTCCATATTGGTGTTAAAAACAGGTCCAGGGACTCAGTTGGTCAAGCGTTTGACTCCTGGTTTCAGCTCAAGTCATGATCTCGGGTCATGGGATTGAGCTCCATGCTCAGTGGAGGTCCCCTTCTCTCCCTCTGCAACCCCCTCCATCCCCGCTCATGCACCCTCACTCTCTCCCCGCCAAATAAATAAAATCTTAAAAAAAAATGGGTCCAGTGAGGTTAAAACTATGCCAACTATAACTCAAATGTGCTCATTCTAGCACTGTTTATGAATTAAGAAATTAAAATCAACTGGCTTTTGAATAGGTAGTGCTCAGTCAAAATTGGGCCAGATCGTTCCTAACCCCCAGGCTCTTTGATAGTTCCCACCACCATTTCCCACCAGACATCCGATGTGAGGGAGAATGAATGGCCTGAGGCTCGTGAGATGGTAGCAGCGTGGTGACTCCTGCCACAATTTGGAAATTAAATTACCTGTGGGGATCATTCTGATTAGAACATGAATATAAAGCCATCCCCTGATCACTCTGGACATCAGCAGTACTCAGAAAGTACTGCACACAATGTGACTTTCATGACCACATAAGGGAATCTTCCTTGTAATTATGCTCATGGGATTCTCCCACCGAGCACCAAGGCTAGTCACTGAGGGAATCTGGTGTTACCCAAAAGCAAGCCCTAAACTGAGAGTTCAAGAGATTTAGTGTTTTTTGTTTGTTTGTTTGTTTTTAAGGTTCTCTTTCTTTATTTGACAGAGAAAGTGCACAAGTAGGGGGAGCAGCAGGCTACCCGCTGAGCAGGGAGCCGGACACGGGGCTCGAATCCTGGGATCATGACCCAAGCCAAAGGCAGATGTTTAACCGACTAAGCACCCAGGTGCCTGGAGATTTAGCGGTTTTATTTATTTATATATTTTTAAAGATTTTATTTTAGAGAGAGCGAAAGCGATCACAGAAGCAGAGGGAGAGGCCGACTCGCTGTGGAGCTGACAGCCCGACACGTGGCTCGATCCCAGGACCGCGAGCTCATGACCCATGAGGAAGGTAGACGCTCAACCGAATGAGCCACCCAGGTGCCCTGAGATTTAGCGGTTTTAAAATCTCCTGTAAAGCTGCCCAGGTTGGTAAGTCTAAATGTTACATATTACATATATATAATAAACATCAAGTAACACCACAAGCATTTAAAAAAAGGAAGTTTATTGGTCTTTAAATGGCTCAATTTTGCAAATAAACCATTTGGGTAGTGGCATCAGCCTAAGACATGTGATGCATCTTTGTCAGTTGGCTTCATAGCACCTCAGTACCCAGGAGAGGAAAGGTCTAAAGCAAAGTCACAATGTTAGTGGTTAGGACCCCTGGTTAGATGAGACTGCAGTGAGTACACACGGAGATCGCTGGGCCCGCGGGGCGGCTGTCACACGGGTAACTTAAATTCTGCACATGGCATAGCCTATGAAAAATACGAAATGAAAGATGTACATCTCCAACCCTTTAAGGACAAATATTTAACAGGACAAGCCAGATGGAGTATCTAAAGAGCTGAGTTCCTAAAAAGCCTATTTTTGTTAACTTTACGTACACACCTGTTACCTGGAATGCCTGAACACATCTTGGACTTGTTGAAATTAGGACTGAGCCAAGAGAAAGACGAACTTTGTTGAATCAACTCTCTTAGACCCATTCCGAGGAAGAAAAGAAAACTCTGGACAGCAGTGTATTTCCTGTTGAAATTATGTTCCCAGATAGCATGCTAGATTTCTTCTAGGGGACGCACCACACAACGGCCTGCGTTTGCCACACATGCTTCCTGCACTACACTCGGGGCTGACGGCCTGGTGTTAATGTCAGGACAATGTGGCTCTGGTGTTCTTCGTGATGACTCCTGAAAACTCTCCCAGAGCCCAGCTGGCCAGCATGCGCGCCTTCCCCAAGTGTTCCAGGGCAAAATGCACTAACGACGTTCTTCCCGTGCCCTTGTTCCAGAGAGACCAACAACAACTTAACACATGCTCACCACTTGCAGAAAGGGATTTCCGGGCACCAGCATTTTAAAGAAAAAGAGGGATCACTGAAACGTGACTGCGCTGAATCCTCACGGCCTCAAGGTATCTTACAAGCATATGCTGGCCCTTTTTTGCAAACTACCTTACAGTTAGTCAAAAGTAATCGAGGTGCTCTGGAACCTTACTTTCAAGAACCAGAGTATGGCACACATTGTAAATTTGGACAGATCCTAGCAGACGGTTATTTTTTTACGAATCTTCTATACAAAAGTTGTACTCCACACCAGGCAAATTTTCTCACCAGGACACGCGGGGCGATGGGCCCACGGCACCAGTGAGGACACACCCAGGATGATGTCACCGGGTATTTTTCGGTTTCTAAATTAAGGCATATTCAAAAATTTCCATGTACAAGTTTACACCACTTTTCCACGTTAATCACCAGGTAATTAATGCAGGTTCACAGATGAATCACTCTCAATTGAACTATATGCAACAATCATGCCAACAACTTTGCTTCTATATTTTGCATAACAATGGTTTAAAAAAGTGGTACAGTTTAACTACCATGTTCACAATTGTCATTTTTCAAGGCAGTAGAAGACCAAGACATTTTAAAATGATATAAAATTTAAGCTTTATAATAAACCAGAGGAAGTAGCCTTTCCTCCCTTCCCCCCAACCCCATCTCAGCTCTAACAGTTCCAGAAAGACTGCCCTCGAAACACAAGCCCACACGCTACGTTCAGGACCGCAATAAATGTAGGCAATTATGAAAGAAGTTGAACTTTGCTTCTTGGTGAAGCCACATTAATTTCTTTTTTTTAAAGTGAATTTGACTTTCAGTGCAGTTCCAATTCATGCTTTTAGTGATACATGACAATTTCCAAATTGTTAAAGTAATTTCAGTCAATTGAGCCTTCGATGGCAATGCTTATAAATTATATTTATTAGTATGGTCAAGATAAGAAAGGAGTTTGGGCTTTGATTATAAAATGCAGCATCTTTCTCTGATTCTCTTGGCTAAACTTTTCCTCTTCTTTTTTCCATTCTTTTCTTTGCTGTCTTCCATCTTTCTGGCTCGAATTTCCCTCATCAGATCAAAAAATACCTGGAAAGAAGAAAACAGGGTACATAAAGCCAACAGATAACATGAGCTTGGTACTTCTTGGAACCACAGCAGTAAGCCCTGGGAATGAACTAAGAGTAACTACTTAAGTGCTCTTGTTTAGGGAGTACAGGGAGAAGAGAGCATAAAACCAAAGTCTCCTTCTCCAGGTATACTGAGAAAGCTGGGACATTTTCTGAGTTACACTTTTTGGTACAATTGTTCACATCATATAACCTAATCTTCTCATCCCAATTTTTAAGATAAAGAAGATAATAACCTATAGATGACGACAGCTCCAAAGATAAAGACGATAATAACACTATAGATGATGTGGATTCTGTTTATACAATAATGAATGTATTTCACCAATTCATATTTATTTATTTATTTTTAAAGATTTTATTTATTTATTTGACAGAGAGAAATCACAAGTAAGCAGAGAGGCAGGCAGAGAGAGAGGAGGAAGCAGGCTCCCTGCTGAGCAGAAAGCCCGATGTGGGGCTCGAACCCAGGACCTGGGATCATGACCTGAGCCGAAGGCAGCGGCTTAACCCACTGAGCCACCCAGGCGCCCCACCAATTCATATTTAAAGGTAATTTATGTTTAATACAATTTATATTTAATAACTTGTTTGTTTTCAGCTCCATTTTGAGAAACAAAGCTGAGGAAAATGAGTGCTTCCTTTATCATTCTGATACCAGGTACTAAGAAAACAATTTTCTTTGTGGCAACATACTTGAGATTTTATCAATTCTGTCTCCTATCCAGAAACTGGCAAATGAGAGCTATTAGCACAATAACTAAAAAATTATTAGAACAACTCAAAAGTTAAATATTGCTGACAAATGCCGGAGGGCAGACAGACAAGGGTCTAAAAGGACATGGGCTCACATCGTACGTAAGTAGTTACAAGTATGTGTATGATGACTTTATGAAAAAATTTCAGGGTCTACACTCTAAAATTCTGAATTAAAAACATTCAGTTATTACTTTGGTTTTGTTTATTTTTCTCATAAGCATGAAATAAGAAGTGACACCACACCGACATATTAAGAACTCAGCTGAATATAAAGATTTCAAAATTTCTAGTTGGCCTGTGCATTGCGAAGGTGCAAAGTAAACAAATGTATGTTACATAGTGGCCGGCGCGCCTCTAGCTCTCTGAAGGAAAGGCTAACTGGGAAGGCGCGGTGCTGTAAAGCTCAGGCAGAGGGCTACCTGCAGGAGTTATGTGGGTTTGCCTGCATTTGAAACAGAAACAATGAAAGAATAAACCAAACACTGCTATTATTTTCAGGACGAAGGGAACAGGGGACACAGAACAGTGAGGCATCTGTGAATATACTTCATGGTACAACTTCTACTTTGGAACGGTAAATGTTTTACATATTAAAAAATGGAATTAAACACAAAAAAGCAGCTGCCGAAAACTGAAAATCAAACTAAAACACTTTAAGGCGAGCTACACAGAGAGTTGGTGACATAATCATACAGAGGAGAGAATTCAAGAGACTTTAAAACACGGCATAGAGAATATACATCTCAGACTAGAAGCTAAGAATAAAAATTTTAAAAACCTCAACAAATAAAAAAACAAGACAACTCTTGAACTTCACTTTGTAACTGAGCTGTTCACAGCAACGGCGGCGTTGCTGACTTGGAACAATCTTGTACAACGGGTTGCAGGACACTGCAAGAGAGCAATCACGCTAATGCAGGTAAGGAACCAAGACTTCCAGTGTAAGAGAGAAGATACGAACATAAAGTCAAAGAAGCAGAAAGTCCTGAATGCTAAAACTGAATCAGAAGTAACAGTATGCTCTCATGATTTGTTTTCTTTACTACATATTTCCCAGCACTTCAAGGAAGGCCACGAAGCAACGACAAGGCAACAGCGGTGAGCACATTCGTCCTCAGGCTATGGCTGCTAAATACCATTCCTCCCAGGGGAACTGTGTTCCTTAGATAAATGGCTGATCCCTGATCTGGAGTAAGAAACAGAATGTGAGTCAGAAAGCAAGGAAGCTATTAAAAAAAAAAAGGCAAGGAAGTGATTAGAGACTAATGGCTTAAGTCAAATGGACACAGGACCAACACTCAAAGGGGTGCAAGTGGTTAGAACAGGGAAAAACCGAGCAGAGAAAACTCACAGAGAATTCAGGAGACTGAAACAGGTGACACAGACGCCAGAGGTCTCTGCCCCCCCTTGATGCACCTCGGCTTCCCTGGGGTGATTTCGGAACACCTGCCCTTCGAGTCTACAGCTGGCCCGCCGAGGCAGGAAGCTTCCAAACTAGCTGCAAGTAACATCAGAGGACGCCCCTGCAGCCTTCTGATGCAGATATATCACTATGGACTGCACTCCAGAAGGTGGTTTAATTTTTTTTTTTAATTTTTTTTTTTTTTTTTTTTTTTTTTTAAAGATTTTATTTATTTTATTTATTTGTCAGAGAGAGAGAGCAAGCACAGGCAGACAGAGTGGCAGGCAGAGGCAGAGGGAGAAGCAGGCTCCCCACAGAACAAGGAGCCCGACGCGGGACTCGATCCCAGGACGCTGGGATCATGACCTGAGCCGAAGGCAGCGGCTTAACCCACTGAGCCACCCAGGCGTCCCTAATTTTTTTTTTTAAAGTAGGTTCTATGCCTGGCACTTGATCTCACGACCCTGAAATCATGACCTGAGTGAAAGTCAAGAGGTGGACGCTCAACGGATTGTGCCACCCAGGTGCCCTGTTATAAAATTCAGAAAGCAAACTACAGAAATGCATGATCTACACACACAGAAATACCATATGTGTGTGCGTGTGTACACACACATATACATACATTATATATATATACATATACATATATATACTATATGTACACTATGTATATATATACATAAATATACTATATATGCGCTATAAAAATCCTACATATACAGGGGAAACACAAGCAAACACAAGTCTTCCCTTAGACTCTATAGACTGGTCTTTAAATGTGGATAAACATCTGGAAAGACGTCTGAGTTAGCAGTGGTTACCTCACAGCAAGGAGAGTGAAGTGGAATCTGGGTGAGGAGTGACTCCCTTTTTCTCCTTACTACAAATTTTTCTTTATACAATAAGCATATGTCCATGTTTTTAGTGAAAAAAAAAAATTAAAAACACAGTACATTTGTACTAAAATTCTCTCCCCAACATAAACTTGGCTCTCTTCATGTAATAAATCATCCTCTCTACCCATCTACTTGCTCAACCTCTTCCCATTCCTTCAAGATGTTCCTTAAAAATTAGGAGCAACCTTGGAGTTACGCTTCAAGAGCGAGAGCGTTCAGCCAGAAGGCCGCTAACAAGGTCATGAGGACGAACCAGCACCCAGCGAGTCCGTGAGCAGGACTGCCAGGTGTCCTCTGTGACAGGCGTGGCCTCTGTGATGGGCAAGGCCCCTGCTCGACCACTCAGATGGTCATGAAGCTTTTCACAGAGTGGATTCAAAATCTGCCTCTTTGAAACTTCTTTGCAATGGTCTATGTGGAAGCCAGAGGAGGGCACGGCATGAGCCCTTACTGTCTTGTAGGGGAGCTAGGATTTGTTTCCTCTGACAAAACAAGATACTTCCCAATATAATAGAAGGAGACAGTGTTAACACGCACGACCCCAGGAAACCTGTATGTGGCTCCCACAGAGGGTGACATACACCTGGGGGATACCTCAGGGGCTCCAACCATCGTGTGGAGTAGAAGAGTGAGATGACGTGGGCTCCAGAGCCGGCCACACGCAGGGCGAGCAGCTGCCATCACAGGCCTTCTGAACTCGACTCAGGTATGTAATCTCTCCACATCTCAGTTTCCTCATCCCAAAAGTGAGCATGAAAAGAGTCCTTCTGCTTTATTGGGTTAAAGATGCATGGCTAGTGCTGGCCACAGTGCCTGCGTCTTATAAACGCGACTGAATATGAGCTCTTTTAACTACTAACATTATTTCCTCAGCAAGAAACCAAGTATCACCTAATTCTAGAAACTGAGTAAGTTGCAGCAAGGCTACTTCTACGTAGCCACTGAGGTGTTTTATGCGGCCCGGCACGCACACCGCTCAGGGTGTAGCAGCACGCGCAGCGAGAGCAGTTAGCGGGAACTTCTACCCTGCTGTACAAGCCGCCACGTTTCATCTCGTTTTGCTTTGGAGAGGTGACCGTTGACTACAGAGCACATGTTCCCACACCGGCCACAGCAATCCTCCCCGCTTTCTTCGGGCATCTTGCCACTCTCCATCAGGAGGTGGAGTCCATTTCCCTCCCTTCTGACCCGGGCTGGGACTCTGGGACTACTCTGGCCAACAGAACGGAGTCGAAATTAAGGCTGTGTAACTTCTGTGGCCAGGCCAGAGAAGGTGATGCGGTTTCTGCCTGGTTCTTCTTCTCTTGTGACACTGGCCCTTGGCACTTACCCTGCCTCCCTGCCGGAAGAAAGCCTGAAGTAGGACACCTGGAAGAGGTCACATGGTGAGGAACCGAGGCGTCCCTGGACGACAGCCAGCATGGACTGGCTGAATCAGACATGTGCGAATGGTGTTTAGAACCTAAGCCGAGCCGCTTCCCGTTTCTGGACTTGAAGCTTTTCAGCGCAGGCACCAGACACTGTGGAGCAGAGACAAGCCATCTCCCCCGTGAGCTGTCCAGATTCTTGGCCCAGAGATTAAAGGAGCATAAGAAATGGTTGTTTTCACCCATAAATTTTGGGGGTATAGTCTATGTTACACAGCCAGAGTAAGCCCTATCCCTTGACCTTTCTTTCTTTGACAATACAAGCATATGGCAAAAAACTTCACTCCAGCAGATGACAGCACAGGGATTATTAGAATGACAGCTCTGTGGCTTGGATGGTTACTGGTCACCTCCTCTCCCCACTTTCCTCAGTTTAAATAGGTTTTAGAGTGTGCTCTATAGCCTGCTCAAGACCTCAATTAGGAGGAACCCCAAAACACACATAATGATAATATCCAATGTTGCCTCTCAAAACTCCAAACACATTGAACTTTAAGACATATTTTCATTACCAGTTTAAATACATTTGCCGTAGCTTTAGAGAAAACTGGTATACTAAGTAGAAATCTTGTAACACTCATTTTGTACAGATATCTTGGGCCTATGGGAATCTGACCACGTGGCCAAAAAAACCTAATTGGCTTAAGACAGTATAATGACATTGTCATCAGGCCCACAGAAACTGAACAGAACGAATCTCTAATTTTTCTTTTTTTAAGGATTCCTAATTTTTTTTTTAACTTAATGATTTCTGGATCGGTGTTATAAATCTACAGGCACAAGCAGACCAGTTCACTAAAACTCGAGGCCACCTAGAAGTGGTGTTACTTGAAGTATGGTCCCCTGGGCCATAGTCTGCACTGCAGGGGAGCTTAGTGGAAATGCAAATTCTCAGGTTCAACCCACAGCAAAGGAATCACAATCTCTGGGGGTCAGACCCAGGAATCTGCGTTCATGGAGTTTCACAGACGATTCTGCCCATTAGAGTCCAAGAGGCACTCGGTAGAGCCTAGATGCTTGGTGTCGGACAAAGGCCCCACGTGGGGGCTCAGGGAGCCCATGCCTCGGCCCAGTGGACGGCCCCCCGAACACTGAAGATGTGGGTCTCCGGCAGCAGGATGAAATAATGCACTTGGGCCGGCTCCTAGAAAGGACCCCGGACTCAGGGAAGGGCCACCTGAACAAAGGGGGGAAGATACAGAAGAGGGCAGAGAGGAGAAAAGAGGTTGAGGGTGGGGAGTGTAGGTGCAGTAAAAGATTTCAAAGTCCTCTGGCCTGCGGCTCCTTTGTCTTGGGAGCGAACCTACGTGGGGCCGGGCAGGTGTCAGCTCAGAGGACTTACGCCATGCCTTCTAAACTACCCAGCCCATCACGATAAGAAAAAAGAAAACTTTAAAAAGGCCAGGGATTCAGGTCAGAAATCCCGTCAGCGCTAGAAAAAAAGTCGTGTCTCGTGTTTCAGTGTCTCTTGGGAACCTGAGGACAAGGTAAAGCAACAAATTCCTAACAGGCCGTGCTTGAGCACTCAGGGCGGATGAGAATCAGCACATACTACATCACTATCTGCAAGTGTCACAAATCTCTAGACACAATGGAGCTGAGTTAGAGCGAATCAACTTGTTAACACGATGTAGCCTGATGTAGCCGTAAGGAGGGCCGCCCTTTACCTTGTCAACATTAGCTCGAGTTTTAGCAGATGTTTCCACATAGTTGACATTCCACTGGTCGGCTCTGGTTTTTGCCTCTTCTACGGAAACCTGCCTTTTATCTTCTAAATCTGATTTGTTACCAACCAGCAGAAATGGAACGTTCTCATCTTCTTTTACTCTTAAAATCTGCTCCCTGGATAAGAGGAAATGAGAAAGAAATATTAATATTATCCCCGTGTCTGACCAACAAAACAACAAACACCAGCTGCAATGAGCATTTATTCACAGGATTCTTTACAGTAACCACGAGCTCATTCATTGCATGATGGGAAATGAGCATCACATCCTCCTTATTTTATCATCAATCACTTGCATTACATACTCACTTCTTGGATGAAGGAAAGATACACCAGAGAAGGGAGTATAAAATGGCAGTGGAGGTACAAAATGGAAGTGTCAGAAGCAACTTCCTCCTTTTCCTGCTTTTTTAAAAATACACTTTTACGAGAAGGGTGGTTTTAGATGTGCAGAGAAGTTGTGAAGACAGTACAGAGTTCCCTTCCCGTACTCTCTGCACCCAGTGTCTCCTACTGGTAACATCTTACTCTGGTGTGTGCATTTATCACAACTAATAAGCCGATCTTGATCCGTCTTTATTAACTGAAGTCCAAATTTTATTCAGATGTCCTTCGTTTTTACCTAATGTCCTTTTCCTGTCCCAGGATTCTGTCCAGGATCCCATGCGACATTTAGTCATCAACTCTCCTTAGAGTGGCTCAAACAGTTCCCAGACTTGCCTTGTTTTTGATGACCCTGACAGTTCTGAGGCTTGCTGGTCAGCTCATTTGTAGAAAATCTCTCAATAGGGATTTGTCTGATGTTTTTCTCGTGTGATTAAACTGGGGTCATGGGATTTGGGGAGGAGGACCACGGAGGGAGAGAGTGCCATTCTTATTACCTCAGATCAATGGTCCCACTAAATGTTTTTAAAAGCCCCGCCTAGGCCAGACATCTCTTGAGTATAGATTTTGTGTTCAGAGAGAAGTTATATGCCATCATCAATTTTATTTTATTTTTATTTTTTTTAGATTTTGTTTATTTATTTGACAGACAGAGATCACAAGTAGGCAGAGAGGCAGGCAGAGAGAGAGGAGGGGAAGCAGGCTCCCCGCTGAGCAGAGAGCCCGATGCGGGGCTCGATCCCAAGACCCTGGGATCATCACCTGAGCCAAAGGCAGAGGCTTTAACCCACTGAGCCACCCAGGCGCCCCGCCATCACCAATTTTAAAGGTATGACGGCTCTCTGTTCCTCCTAATCACGTGCCTCTAAGCAATGAGTACTTCTCTGCCTCGGTCTCCTCGTGTATAAAATGAGGCTAACAACAGAACAGTTGCTCGGAGGATGAAACGTAAAGTGCTTACAATTGGGTCTGACACACAGGAAATGTTCAACAAATGCAAGCTATTCTTAATGATTACTAGGACTCTACTGGAGAAAGAAGTTTTCTTCTAAAATCATCATTCTCTTGCTACCCTTCTGATGCCTCTCCTTTGAAACAAAGAGACACTGAAACTACAGGAACGATATTTTAGACTAAAAGAAAATGAGAAAATTAAAGGGGTGATTAGAATGGCAGGTCAGCTGAGGACACTGACCTTGCAGGGATCTATCATGATATTTGAGATGGAACAGGAATCTCTGCCAATCTTAATCTCAGATCTGTCTACACTGTGCTTCCTCGGCAGTGTCGCCTGAATACCACTGCCACCACCACCACCACCACGGTGAGCCATTTACTGAGTGTTCCCCATGGGCCCCGGGCTTTCAGTGCCACTAACTGCACACAATACGTTACGCACCGCAGAGAAAAAGCCGCTGCCACTTACAACCGTAGGCTGTCCTCCTACAGGACATGGCCCCGATTTTGAGAGATGATAAAATGCAAAAAATGTGTGTCTTCGAGTCTATGAAATTCGCTAGTATCTAGCGCATGTTGTTGATGCTCAGAGCAGTGCCTGGTGTGTGGTGAGCGCTGCGTGAGTACTAGGCAGGGTTACTTTCAGCATTCCTTCATTCACCTGATTGCCGATGTCGTCAACACCCGAGCAGGCTCCGTGTATGCGGGCAGCTCTCTGGACCCTAATTCCTAGTTTCTAGCATGAACGGATTATGGACTACACAGTCACCTCCATCTTTCGGGGATCTGTACTTACCTTAACCACCCCACTGAGGAAAGAACGCGGTCACTGGGGCATAGTAACTTGGGGACACAAGCTGAGCTGTACAGGACTGGAGGGCTGGATGTTTCCCACCACACAAGCAACCTCTTGCAAGGAGTGCATCCACGCTCACCATTACTACTGTCACATTTCTGATGTGGTTGTGAAGAGGATACTGGCCAGCCATCATCTTTTTCCCGTAACAACAAATGTGCTGGTACCTTCTTAGCCAGCTTCCTTTGTGATCTACAGTCTCAACTAAGATGTTCACAACAACAGACTTACCACCTGTCTCACTAACCGGTAGAGACCGACACTGGTTTTCAGGACTCTGGTACTTCTGGTCATATGTGTATATGTATATATAGTCATTAGTTTATTTCTTAATAAACACCCACTAAGGCACTCTGAGTCCCTCCTTCAGGAAGACCAACAGAGAAAGTGCAGTGATAGCATTAATCAGTGCTATCAGAAACGTGGCCACGGAAAGCCTGGACTTAACTGGGTTCAGGGGTGAGAGGACAACATTCTTAAGTTAATTAGTTGGTTTGAATGAGCTACTTTCCTGGATGTCGGAGAAAGGCAATGTTATGTCTACAATCTTCAGACACATTTTATTTTAAATTGAGTGTTAGAGGCTGTTACAGAATTTTGGAATAGCAAAGTACCTTCACAAACTGGTCCAATTTCTTCATTTTTGACATAAGAAAAGTGAGAACCCAAAAAAAAAAAAAAAAAAAAGAGAGAGAGAGAGTTTCCTAACACTTCTATCAAATGTTTACTGAGCAGGCCCTGTATGATACATGGCAGGAACCGTGCCAAATATGGGCACTAGGGATACTTGGACAGGTGGGAAATGGGTCCTGCTCTGAAGAGTTTTCCACTCCTCAGGAAAAACACAGGCACATCAAGCTGACTCTGGAGAGTGTAGTAAGTGTGCCAGTGGCACTGTCGCAAACACTTTACCACATACAAAGCTCCTACTTTAGAGAAGCCAACAAAGTTAATTTTATAAATAAATCAGCATTTTATTTCTTTATTTATTTAAGAGTGAGAGGGAGTACAAGCAGGGGGAGCAGCAGGCAGAGGGAGAAGCAAGTTCCCCACGAGCAGGGAGCCCGATTGCAGGGCTCGATCCCAGGAACCTGGGATCATGGCCTGAGCAGAAGTCAGACACTTAACCAACTGAGCCACCCAGGCGCCCCATAAATTTGCATTTTAAAAGTTTCTCAATGACGTTTTTTTGCAAAGAATGCTCTCTTAGATTCCTTTAAGTTCTTGAGACTTTCAAGTGTACATGAAAAGCAAGCTTTATATAGGCTCAGGTATACAGGCCCAGGTTCAGTTTTTGCTCAACCCCTGGAAAACTTTCCTCATCGGTGGAAATCCTTCTTATCCTTCAGGCTCAGCTATCTCATGAAGGCCCCCGGGCTTCTCTCCTCTCCTGGGTCCCTGCAATGATCACGGGCCACATCTCCTACTTTGTCACCACCTTGCTCTTGGTTTCACCCCCTTTTCAACTAGGCTGTATGAATCTCGAAAATAGAGGATATACTACGTGTTTCTTTTGTGTCCCTCATACCAAGGCAAATTCATAACACAGAAATAAAAAAGATATAATTAAGGAATACTTTTGGGGATACCTGGGTGGTTCGGTGGGTTGAGTGTCTGTTGGTTTTGGCTCAGGTCATGACCCTGGGGTGGTAGGACTGAGCCCTGCATCTGGCTCCGCACTCAGTGCGGAGTCTACTTGGGATCTCTCCCTCTCCCCGCTCACACTCTCTCTCTCTCTAAAATAAATAAATAAATAAATAAATAAAATCTTTACCCCCCCCAAAGAATACTTTTGATTATGCATATAGGATATGAGACTACTCAAGAACTTATTTATGCCGTATATCTCTCAGAACTTCTCTCCCCTTCACCAGCCAACCCCCTGCAAACCAAATGGCTGACAGATTTTGATTAAGTAAATAGTAAATAAGATATTAAAAAATATATAACACAACCTCGTATGCCAATCTATAGTATTTTTATTTCTATTAAAAAAATCAGTGTGTGCTGTCTGGCATCTGTGTCGTGAGAAGGATGGCGATGAGCCCGCTGAGCATTACACAGGTGCGTGACACCGGTGACCAACACTGAGAGATCTAAAATCTGGGGCAGAGCTCCATGATATGAGCCAATGTCAACTCTGATGGCAGCAACAATGTTCTACTCCAAAGAGAAATACTTCAGGAACAGGTACTGAGGCTGTCACAGTGTCACACCCCGGTGCAGGCGGCACGGGGACAGCGGTAAGACAGCAGTAAGGTGTACGGGGTATCTGAGTGTCAGTACACCGGGGATGGAGTCATAGACTGCCATCAAAGAGGGAGTGAACACGATCACAGCAGAGTGCAAGACTGACAAATAACCACCTCTAGCTGTCCGCCTGTTTCGGGGGAAGACACTACTGTGCACAAAGTGCGAAGGCCTCAGTCCCCGCCATACCTGAAGTCGGCTGTGGCTGCAAAGGATTCCATTTCTGTAATAGAGAAGACACAGAGGAAACCCTCCCCGCTCCGAAAGTAGTTGTCTCTAATTGCAGCATAGTCCTCCTGCCCAGCTGTGTCCAAGATATCGATCTGCACTTCCTCCCCATCCAGCACTACCTTCTTCCGATAGCTGTCGGCTTTGGTAGGCTCATAGTCCTCCACAAACTGGAAAAGATGAGATACAGATTCATGTGAAGTTGCCAAAACAGTAGAGAGGTCCCATGCACTCTTCCTTCCATGTTCCTCAATGGTTAACACTATATTAATTCACATTTTCATTTTAGATAATTCGGTGGCTTCTACTCTTTCAAAAAGCAAGGGTTGAAGGAGTACGTCTAGACTCTTTACAGCTTGACAGCTAGGCCTTTTTCTTCCTGAAAACACCATACCTGCAAAAACGATTATATATCTGTTCAAGAAAATACCCAAAAACTCCTTTCAGCGTGACTCTAGATAAAAATTTTCATGCCAGAATTGTGGAAATAACTTGAAAGTGAGTCAATATTGAGGTGAGCACTGAAAGCTGCTATGAGATCTCTTCTCTAAAATGAACCAAGTCAATAAGGTGGCTTATACTACTCGGTATAATGGCAAAGCATGGACTTTTGAGATCGTTCTCTAAATGTCTGCTTTATAAAATAATAAAATTAAACAACTTTACGTTCCCACATCTATCTTCAACTCTGTAATCTCACCTTGGTATTTTTGATAAGTGTATCACTGTTAGCATGTGTCTATGTATACATACATACTTTTGCAAGTTTTTCATGCTTATTTTTATAAGCATTCAGTATTTATGAAGATTTAACAAATAGAAATATTCAGATATCATATCAGATACTACTGTGAATATTAATATTGTTGAATACTAAGTGAAAGCTTAACCATTTATCAAATGTCAGGTATGTGACTAGTCCTACCTTTGACCTCCTCCTTACTGTTAAGGGGCTGGATTTAGCTATTAGTTTGAAAGACTAGCTATTAAAATGAATAGTATAGAAAACAGATTGAACAGATAAATTAGCAAGTTCAAATTCTTTGTTATGGTCCCCTATAAGCAAGATAACGGCTGGGTTTAAGCTGTTTGCGGGTGTGACAGATGCTGATGAGCAGCATCTGGGGGGTAAGGCAACTGGGGGGTAAGGACCTGCAGGGTCTGCTGTTAGAGGGGACCAGGCTTCAGGCTCTGTTTCTCAATGGAGATCACTCCTCTGGGGCAGGTTGAGAAACCTCTCCGAGGTTCTGTTTTCTCATCTGTAAAATGGGGATACTACCACACCGTGCAGGATTGTTATGAGGATTAAGTAAGAAAGAGAAACATATAACCTTGCTGCTCTGGAAGGAAGAGTTGAGGATAAATGCTTCAACTGGATTTTCAACTCTTAAATCATTCAAGCTTGATAAGAATCTTCTAGGGAAAGAATATACTGCTGTATGTGGGCTGAGACCTTAACTCTGGGGCAGTCAAGTCTGATACACATACAGGCACACAAATCTGTAGCCTTCTCAGAATTATGTTTTAGGGATACAGCCTTTACCTAATGGTGAGTGTAGCGCCATGCCAAATACTACAACTAATTTTTCCACTATTATTAGAATTGTTTTATTAGTATTACTATTATTATCACAGGACACCTTATTACGTCAACTTTAAGTCTCAATTAGGTACTATATCTACCAGTTCCATTAATTCAAGATGGGAACCTCCATTAAACACTTAAAACGAAAAAGCCAAAGTTAGATTGCTTTAAAGGCGGTACTGCTTCCAGGTTTGATTTGTTTTTAAAGTATAACGTTTTTAAGGCTCTTGAGTTATTGACTTGCTAAATCAGGATGTGTATAAATGTTGCCTCTGAACTGAAAAATGGGAAAAAAAAAGTTTAGTAGCTTTCAAGGATTCAGGAATATATTTAAAATAGCACCAAAACGAAGCCATAGAAATCCTCTCGAAACCCAAAGTTTGCTATCCATTATAAAATGGGCACTCACCTCATCGTACATGAACTGTAGGGTCAGAGCAGACTTGCCCACACCACCACTGCCCACCATGATGACTTTGTGTAGGGCCAAAGAATTCTGACCCTTGGGCTTGTTTGCAGCCATCTCGTGTCACGGAGTTTGCAGCAAAGAAGTAAGAAGAATCTAGAAAGGATGAAAAAATAAGCAACGTTCAGTACATTCTTCTTCAGAATCACAAGTGTAGGGAAGAGATACGGTGTCCTTGGGCTTCAAGATACTAGTTTTCATTTTCATGAAATCACTGTGGTGATTTGAAACAGATGGCAAATGAAGTATGCTCCTTTAGAGGAAGAAGCACTTATCAGGGAACACCAAGACAATACGACAAGTATATGAGTCAAGGGCATTTCTCCTAGAACAGCTCATTTTCAGTAATGAGCTGTGACCCACAATGAAAATTTCCCAGTGCAACCACATGCTGACGATAATGGAGTACTGCAGGTATTAGAGCATAATCACAGACTATGAAAACACGCCAAATGATCACTCTGTTCTCATGTTAACCTTTACTGACAATAATGAGAGAGATGTTTCTTCTAATTCTAGTAAGAAACAACTGACGCCCCTCCCACCCCACCTGCCAAAAAAAAAAGGTTGCCGACTGAAAGGCTTACTCCGTGTCAGTTTATAAATGAAGGAATCTCATCCCAGTAACTTGGTAGCAGAGTTACAGATAGACTCCGATACTGTGTATCACACCTCCCAAGGGATGCCATGGAGTAGACGTAATTTACATAGCGGGATCCAGTGTGCCCCCGCTTTCTCCATCCATTTTTTTTTTTTTTAAGTTTTATGCTGTTTACTCAAACAGTATTCAAAGGTTACTTAATAATAATAATAATAATAATACTCAAATAATAATAACCTTACAGGTTACTCAAATAAGCAACACTCCAGTAACAGGTGAGAATCAGAGATAATATAATGCTTAAAATTTATACAACCAAACCATACCTCAAATGTGTATTTTTCTCTATTATTAAAGAGCATTAATATGGTCATCTGGAAAGTGGAGACCTGCAATATGTGCTTCCGCGTATTAGAGCCAGTTACTTGTGCCCCTCCAACACGAACTTCGGATCCATCTTCCTTTTTAACTGGTCCATAAAATGTAGCATTGAGATCTGCAGAACCCATATGATGCTGGAGTGTGAGCTGTCGACCACTGTGTTTGGCTAAGTAAAACCTTCTGAATATCTCAAAAGCATGTCTTGGTGCTGGTGGGATGTTACACTTTGGTGTGGCTGACTGAGTGGGCCAATATCCTGTCGTGAGCACCCGGACTGTGAGATCAACACCACCTAAAGATATCCCAGTTGCCTGTAGATGCTGCCTGAATTCATCCATAGTTGTGTTTGAGATGCTCATATCCCTAAACATTCCTTCCAGTTTTGACGTGGACATGCATTTGTGTACTACCTGTCCGTCTGCGCTCAGGGTGGGAGGACCAGGTTCCTCCAGAAGCTGGCTGCTGCTCTATGCTAATGGCACCCAGTACCCAGCCTTAGAGAAAGAGGCCATGAGGTCACAACCAACAGCCTGTGGGCAGCCCAAGCCAGAAGCCTTTTTGTTTTTCGATGTTCCAGGGGACTGCTGCTACCCTTCCTTCTCAGCATCCTTTGACTGCTTTTGGTTACCGTTCGGCTTTCCCAAATTGCAGCTTGCAGGGCCACACCGCCTCCTGCCTGCCTTCCCGTTCCGTGCCAGTGTCTCCCACCTCCGCTGCACCAGATCCCCACTGGCCTCCCTCGGTTCTTCAGGTATCCTGGCCCTTGCCATGCAGTATCCTGCGTCTGGATTCCAGTTGGCTGAGACCTCTCAGTTTGGGGTCTCAGCCTTACCTGAAACTCTCAGCTCTCCCCTGCCCTGTGTTCTCCTACAGCATCTGCTGATACTTTCCCTCATAACCATTATTCCAGGTTGAAACTGCCAGAATGTGTTAGCTGCTTCTTCAGAGGTCTTCTTCCCTAATACACCAGAAACAACTCGAATGCCGGGAGCCAGGTCTACCTGCCTTACTCTACACCCGACATGAGTAACACAATTTGGCAAAATCAGCCATTTGGTACAAACATGTTTAATGAACAAATAAATGTTCTCAGACTGACAACTGTGGGGAGTGATTTAGACAGTACTGGTATAAAGTGGTCATTGCTACTAGAGATCCGACCACAAGTCCGGGCAAGGCCAGTCTGCTGGGGGTCTGGGCCTCATCCACTAGCTTACAGGCACCCAAGAGTTGGGCAATTCTCAGCTGCACCCAGAAATCACACCCATATGACTATTTGCCCAAACAGAAAAGTCTTTTTTTTTTTTTTTTTTAAGATTTGTTTATTTATTGTACAGAGACGGAGAAAGAAAGAGTGTGCAAGTGAGTGGGGAGGAGGGGCAGAAGGAGAGGCTCCATGCTGAGTGCAGAACCCCACAAGGGGCTCAGTCTCAGACCCACGAAGTCATGACCTGAGCCAAAACCAAGAGTCCCACACTTGAGCCACCCAGGAGCCCCCTCAAACAGAAAAGTCTTAAGGAGAAAAACAAAACAAAATAAAACAAAACACAACCTCCCATAATCTTACTATCCATTTAACAACATGAACATGTTGTACTTTGAGACTGCTTTCAAACTGTATGGAGCATAACTTGAGCTGACACTATATATGCAATTTCTGATCCTGTTCTTAGTGTGGATCATAAACATTTTAGCAGAAGCAACTTGCACTGCAAAGTGTCCTGTAAAGAATCCATACTTGGAGGCTAGCAATTTGATCAACTCAACAAACAAGCATTGAGTCCCCCCTTTTTCTGGGTACCGAGGACATGATCATTAGAGTGTGAATGACTATCATTCCTCAGAAATAGTGAAAAATAACAGCATATTGCAGATAAGGAACTAAAAGCCTGAAGTCCTCCCAGCCTACGCAGTTTATGGAACACAATGCTGCTGGTGTTCCTGGGTGAATCAGGAAATGACTTCTCACCATTATGATCCTTACTTGCTGGTAGATGCAATCACTTCACGACTATGTAACCACTGTCTTATTTTTAAAACAGTTAAGTATACTCTACGAGCTGTGTGTGTGTGTTTTGAAAGCAAAACATTTAGCAGCTATAGCAACTGGGTTAGAACACTTTTCCTTCCAGAGCAATTTAAAATACTGTTTAAATATTTGTAAATACGTAATTTAAATAGCTACATTGTATTTATTTCAAATATACACATATGTAAAATTTAAATATTATAAAATATTGTGACGTAGATGTAAAAAAAGCAGATTCCCAAAGACATTCTTCCAAAGTGCAATCGGTTCCTAATAACTAGGAGCTGCACGTCCCATACATTCAAGAGGTTATGCAGGGTGAGAAGCTTCCACTGAGGAGACACTCCGCTCTCCCCAGTTCAAAAACTTGGCATTCCACAATTTAGCTCCCAAACCCTAGCCTAGATGTTGTTTTGATGGTAAAAAGCTGAAGCCCTTGCCTACCTAGAACTTAGAACAAACACATATGCAAATAAGAAAATTCCATAGTGCTGAGTGCAATACAGAAGATGAGGGGCACAGGGCTAGTTTAACCAGGACAGTCAAGGATGACTCCTTTGAGGAGGTGGCATTTGAGCTGAGACCTGAATTTTAAGAGAGAACCAACCAGGCAGCTCTGAAGGAAGAGCATTCCAGACAAATGACAAATGCGAAGACCTAAAATGGGAGAGTTTGGCATGTTTTAGGGACCAAGTGAAGTCCAGAAGGGATGGAGCCTTGGGGGTAAGAGTGGGGAGAGTAACAGGAGGTGAGACCGAGAGTTAAAAGAGGCCAATGACAAAAAGCCTTGAAGGCCATGGAAAAATTTTGGAGTTTACTTTTAATTGTAATGGGAAGCCCTGGAGAGTTTTTAAGCAAGACAGCGACATAACTTCACTTCTATCTTTTAAAAGATCAGCCTGGCGGGTGTGTGCAGAGTGGCTGGTAGAGGTGCAAGGGCGGAGAGCACAGGTGGCTGCCTCATGGTCCATGCAGGAGAGGTCAGAGGCTTGGCCTACGGCAGCTGCGGCCCAACTGGTAATACTACTTGTCCCCCTAACTAGTACTTGCATAACTACCAATACTATCTATACTGGGGACAACAATGACAAATCTTCACTGAGCACTCACTAGTGCCAGGCACTGCTCGGAGCACCGCAGACGTATCAGTTCAGTTGGGTACCACAGGTTATGAATGAACAGTCCTGTGAGATGTGCAGCATCTTAATTTCATTTGAAAGCTGAAGAATCTGGATCACAGAACTTGACTCGCTCAAGGCCGAGTCAGGACTCAAACTGAGGCAACCTGGCTCTCCCAACTACTATGCTATGTGGCATACTTCTGGAGAAACAGCTGACATGGGGGAAAAGCGGAGCGGGGGAGGGTAAGAGTATCTTCTAAAAATACTGAATGGGTGGTGGTACCACTAGCTAACAGAAAAAGACAGGAAGGAATAGGTCTGGGAAAGCAATCCTAAGCTTTGCTTGTATATTAGATATCCAGTTGGGAACTGAAAAGGACATTGGATGTTCTGGTCTGGAATTCAGGAGTGAGGGCAGAGATGGGCACAAAAATTTGAAAGTTAGTTTACAGACGCATTTAAAATTTTTATTTATTTATTTATTTGAGAGAGATGGAGAAAGCACATGCATGCATGAGTTGGGAGGGCAGAGAGAGGAGAATCTCACAGACTCCCCACTGAGTGCGGAGCCTTATGTGGGGCTCAATCTCACATCCCTGAGATCGTGATCTGAGCTGAAACCAAGAGTCAGATGCTTAACCAACTGAGCCACCCAGGAGCCTCAGTTTACAGATGTATTTAAAGTCACAAAACTGAATGAACTCACTTGGAGATTGAGCCCCATATCTGGTTCTGCGCTGGGCATGGAGCCTGCCTGAGATTTTCTCCCTCTCCCTCCAACCATCACCACCAGCCCCCTATATTCTCTCTTTTAAAACAAATGAAGACATGGGGCACCTGGGTGGCTCAGTGGGTTAAGCCTCTGCCTTCGGCTCAGGTCATGATCTCAGGGTCTTGGGATCGAGCCCCACATTGGGCTCTCTGCTCAGCGGGGAGCCTGCTTCCCCTTCTCTCTCTTGCCTGCCTCTCTGCCTACTTGTGATCTCTCTGTCAAATAAATAAATAAAATCTTAAAAAAAAATGAAGACAGCACTTATTGTGATGAGCACCAAGTAATCTACAGAATTGTTGAACCATTATATTGTACACCTGAAACTAATATAACACTGTATGTTAACTGTACTTCAAAAATTAAAAAAACAGAAATTAATGACATAGAAGAGAGGGTACTTCCAGGAGCAAAGTGCCTTTAAGAGAGTGGCCAGAGGAGTGGAGATGCATCACGCAGGAGGGCCATCTCTTTCTTTGTAACAGGAGGGGAGTTAAAGCGAAGAAAAGGGGTCCAGGTGAAGGTTGCAGAGAGATTTGATCATTTCTCTATTTAACTACATCTATATTTCCTCCATGAAATATGATCACACAGCAATTCAGTGAGGGAGTTGTAATTCAAAGGCAAAGCCTGTCTAGATAGATCAATGGAACAGAATATACAGCCATAAATCTGACTACATGCTATGGTTTAGTGCGTAATTTCAAACAGAGGTGTGGAGGGAAGCATGGAGGATAATTTAATAAGTGGTACTGGGACAACTGGTGAGCCATCTGGAAAAAAATAAAGTTAGATCTCTTCTCACACCAATATAAACTACCTGGATCAAAGATTTGGATGAGAAATTAAAATCACAACAGCACTGAGGGCGCCTGGGTAGCTCTGTTGGTTAAGCGTCTGACTCTTGATTTCAGCTCAGGTCACAATCTCAGGGTTGTGGCATGGGCTCCTCGCTCAAAGGGGTGTCTGCTTGAGATTCGCTCGCCCTCTGCCCCTCCCCCCACTCATGTGCACACACTCACTCTCTCAGATAAATAAATAAATCTTAAAAAAAAATCACAAAAGCATCAGGGGGGGGAAAAAACTCCAGAAGAATTGTTTGATAATCTCAGAATGGGAAAGGCATGAAGTATTACATAACACTCATCATCAAATAACTGACAAATTTTACTACTCAAAACAATTTCTTTTTTTTTTCTTTTTTAAGATTTATTTATTTATTTGACACACAGAGAGAGAGAGAGAGATCACAAGTAGGCAGAGAGGCAGGCAGAGGAGGAGGAGGAAGCAGGCTCCCTACTGAGCAGAGAACCCGATGTGGGGCTCGATCCCAGGACCTCGAGATCGTGACCTGAGCTGAAGGCAGAGGCTTAACCACTGAGCCATTCAGGCACCCCTCAAAACAATTTCTACCTGACAAAATCTTCTACGAGTAAAGAGATAAAGATAAAACTGGGGAAAATATTTGCAATTCATTTCAAAGAGATAATTTCCCTTATATAAAATGCTACTATAAATAACAATCATAGGAGAATGGACAAAAGATATGAACAGTCACAGAAAAGAAAATGTAAATGGCTCTGATATGCTCAACTTTGCTGATAAGAAAAATACAAATAAATTACACTGGGACACCATTGTTTTACTCGTCACGCTGATAACAATATGTTTGCAAAAGTCAGCAAACTATAGCCCCTTGGCCTCCTTTTTGAGCCAACAATGGTTTTATGTTTTTGAAGGATTGTAAACAAAACAAACCAAACAAAACCAAACCAAGAATATACAACAGAGTATGCCTGTGAGCCACAAGTCTAAAATGTTTACTTCTGGCCTTTACAGTTTATTTACCCCTGGTGGAAAGAAACGGGCACATCCATTCACTGCAGCAGGAGTGCAAGCTGGAGATATGGAATAACCCCAACCACGAAACACAAGGATGCTCTTCACCCAGTGACAGGGAGGGAGCTCCGACATATTGTTAAACCGAAAGAAACAAGAGGTAGAACAATGTATGAACCGCATACACAGATGAGGAAGAGGCTTATTTAGGAATTCACTTGTCTACTGTATCTGGAACAATATAAAATACTGGTAACAGAGGCTGTGTGAGGACAGAAATGAAATCGCTAGCGGACAGGAGTGCGACAATGGGTTTTCACTGCACACCATTTTTTGCATTTTGATTTTTGTATCGTGCATATACAACTTGTTTTAAACAAAGAATTAAAATTAGTCACAAAATAAAATAAGAATATATGCTTGTTTATTGCTCGCATTCACTTGGCAAAAGTGCAATTAAGTACCTCGTTGGAACTTTCATCCCAACTAGGAATTGGAGGACTGAACCTACATTTTAATTAAGGTATGACACCTCCATGTGTGTGCATGGGTTTTCCCCCTCAACTCACGAGACAGAGATTCTTGGATTTCAAATGGTTTGGTTTATTTGGTTTCTCAATTATCTTCTACTTTTTACTGTTCAATTTTTAATAAGGAATGTCCTAGAATAATACTATAGAATCTACTGGTTATGGGTAGGCTTCAAGTTTTCAGCCTACTGTTTTTCTCTGCTTCATTCAGAAACTAGACACCTGTACCATGCTCAAAAAGACTCGTGTAAAATACAAATCCCCTGACTTTCCCTTCCTCTTTGTCTTCCTCTATTCACAAAGGCACTCTTTTTCCGGGCTGGGGCTGTGGAGTTGAACCCACGGGCGGAAGCCTGGCTGCCGAGGTTTAGTGGATGGGTAGCCACACTGCATGGGCTTCCTGCGGCTGCTGTAACAAATCACCACAAACCTACAGGGGCTTCAAACAACACACATTGATTGTCTTACGGTTCTGATTGCCAGAAATCCAAAATGAGTCTTAAGGTTCAGTCAAGGTGTCAGCTGGGCAGATTCCTTTTGGAGGCTCCAGGGGAGAATCTTCTCCTAGCTTTTTCCAGCTTTTAGAGACTGACTTTCCTTGGCCCTTAAATCCCTTTGCAAAAAGACTTAAATCCCCTGGCTACATCACACAATCTGTTTCTGTGGTCATACTGTGTTCTCCTCTACTGTAGTCAAACCCCCCTCTACCTCTCTCATAAAAGGACACATGATTACATTTAAGGTCCACCCAGAATTGTCCAGAATAAGCATCCCATCGTAAGATCCTTAATTTAATCACACCTGTAAAGTCACTTTTGTCACAGAAATAACATTCACAGATTCCAGGGATTAGGTCATGGATGTCGTGGGCCATTACTCAGCTTACCACATACAGAAAGGGCAAGGAGATTCAGACTACAAATCTTCAATCCAAATACTAAACTATTTTAAACTTTAAGAAACTTTCTAACAAACGATCAGTCTAGTTCTCCAATACTGAATAAGGAATACTTTATCAAGTAAGAGATCAAATAGTCCCTGCCACCCAAAACAAAAATCCCAATGGTCTTCATATTTCCAGAGTTCATTATTGTCTTTAGAGTTTCCTAATAAAGGTACTTACTATTGGGCTTTAGTCTAACAAAAATGCTAGCTGTAAAAGCTCCTAATGAGAGATTCTTTGTAATAAAGAGGTTAAATGAAGCATTCACCTCCCCTCCAATTTCAATAGTGCATTAAAGGTTTATGATCATTCAAGTTTAGTTCCTATCGCCAAATCAGTGACTAATTCTCAAAATGTAAGGTACTTCATACAAACAACTCACCCACGACATTCCCTATCTGCATTAAGAATATCTGCTCAAGGGCGCCTGGGTGGCTCAGTGGGTTAAGCCTCTGCCTTCAGCTCAGGTCATGATCCCAGAATCCTGGGATCGAGCCCCGCATCGGGCTCTCGGCTCAGTGGAAAGCCTGTTTCCTTCTCTCTCTCTGCCTGCCTCTCTGCCTACTTGTGATCTCTGTCTGTCAAATAAATAAATAACACCTTTTAGGGGAAAAAAAAAAAAAAGAATATCTGCTCAATAAAACAAAACAAAACAAAACAAAACAAATCCAACCCAGGAATTTCGTATAAAATCAACAATTTTAGAAGAGTTAAGAGTATACTTGACCATGGAAATGAGACACACTATTGTTTTTTGAAAGGGCTTTAAGACTATTTAGATTTACTACCAGCCACAAATAATATCACTGGTATAATTTTTCCAGCAATTTAAACAGGTATTATCAATACTATTTACTGTTCCAGAAAAAGCTTCCAAATTCTCTTCAGAGAGCCAGCTTAACACCAATGAAATCCTAACAAAGAGAGACTAGAGGAATTGTAGATTACCTGACCTATTATGTGAACACAGTGCAAAAACTCTAAATAAAAAAAATGTTACCATATAGAATCCAGCACATTAAAAGAATAAGTCAACGTGACCAAATAAACCAATGTGACCAACCAGATATTGCAAGAACAGCTTTATATTTTAGGACGTCACTATAATTCCTCATATTAACAGTTGAAAAAAATCATATTAGTACCTTCACAGGATCTAGAATATTTGATAAAATTCAAAATCCACTACTTATAAAAACCCTTAATAAAGCAGAAATTTATTAGTACTCACACAGTAGAGAAACTGGTGACCTTAAAACCAAAACCCTAAAAATCTCATTGTGCTTCATGATAAAAATAAAAGCATTCCCACTAACGTTTTTGTCAGGAGTAAGACAAGAATGCCCACTACCATCACTCCTTTAGCACCGTTCTGGAAATAGCATCTGATGACATCAGAAAGAGAAGTAAGGAGCAAATGATCATTAACTGATAATATAATTTCATATTTAGGCCAAAGGAACCAACTGAAAAATTGCTATTACAAGAACATTTCAAAGAGTAAGTGGTTCTACTAACAAATATGTTATATAAAACATAAATTTCTTTTCAAATAACCAGTTAGCATGTATAATGAAAGAAGGGGCCAAAGCAATTAAATGGGAGAAATGACAATCTTTTCAACAAATGGTCCTGGAACAACTATATAAATCTTGGGAGAAAAGAACCTCTATGCATTTCTCACACTACACCAAAAAATTAATTTGTATGTACGACAGGCTCAAATGTAAAGCGAACATACAAAGTTTTCAGAAAACAGGAAAATACTTCTGACCCTGAAGGAGAAAAAGATTTCTTAGAGAGAACACAAAACATATGAAGTACAAAAGAAAACACTGAAAAATTGAGCCTATCAAAACTAACATCTTTTGCTCACCAGAAGAGATTGTTAAGAAAACTAAATGGTAAGCCACAGCCTGCGAAAAAATATTCGCAATATATATGTCTGTCAAAGGACTTGCATCCCTAATATATAAATAACTCCAACAAAGTAATGGAAAAAATACAAGCAACCCAATAAAAACTGGACATAGTACTTGACCTTCATAAACGCTTCATAAAAGATATTTCTTTGGCCAAAAAGTTCATTAAAAATTGTTCAACGTTGCATTTACTGCATTTGTTACAAGATACTGCCTTGGAGAAAAGCTGCAATGGAGTGAAGCAAGAAGTGGTCATTCTCTGGAGGTTACTGAAAAGCAGACTGTGAGGCTTGTGGTCAGACATGGTAAGAAATGTCAGGAAATAAGAAGAACAGAGAATTGGATCAATATTTTGGAATAAAATCTGGAAGTAAGAAATCCTCATATTACCATCAAGGAAAACCACAGGAACGATACTTCCATCATTTGGTTCCTTTGTGCCTTTCAGTATCAGCACCTCAACTCTGCAATGTATAATGAAGTCATCATTATTCTGACTTCCATCAACACTGAGTGGAAGCTCTTTTTAACAGAATCAAACAAAAATTTCTTTTGTGCATCTGCCTTCTTTTTCTCAGTGTTTATGAGATGCAAACTTTATAATGTAACCAATAATGCTATTGCTTTCTCTGAATCATTTGATATTTTCAGATATTATGAATAAAAATGCTATAATCCTCCCTATTAAAAAAACTGGTCATCGTTAGAGGGAAATTCAAATTAAAGTCAGATGCCCACTAGAATAGCTAAAGCTAAAAAGTCAACATTGAATGTAGGCAAGGATGTGGAACTATCAGAACTCTTTTGCTTTGCTGATGGGAGTGCAAATATGGTACAGTCATTTTGAAAAATGGCAATTTCTCAAAAAGCTAAATAAAACACATACATACCCCATGACCCATAAGTTCTACTTGTACGCTTTACCCAAGTGATATAAGTCCACAAAAAGACTTGTAAAAGAATGTTAGTATTTTCATCCACAGTAGCCAAAAACTGGTAACAACCAAATGTCTAACAATTAAAAAAAAAAAAAAAAAAAAATATATATATATATATATATATATATATATATAAAAAATGGAAAAAAAGACTGAATTTACAACAGCACTCACAAAGGGTACATAAGAAAGAATAAGACTGACACAAACTGACTAAGATATACATGAAGACAATTTAATAATATACTTAGTAACTTTATAAAGATTCAAATAAATGAAGAGAGATCCTGTTTGGGGGGCAAGAAGATTATACATTGATACAGGCACAAAATCCTATAATAAAAAAAAGACTATTACTTTTAGTACATAAGAATTTATTCATGATTTAAAAAAACACCACTGAGTCAAAAGACAAGGGACCTGATTTAGGAGTCATCTGATCTATCTCCTGGAGTTTTCTTTACCCTTATATTTGTGAAGATAATTTCCGATGGTGAAAACTGGCTTTAACTTTTTCTTTAAAGGCAGTTTGGTTTGCATACAATAAAATCACACCTACTTTTTCTTTTAAGGATTTTATTTATTTATTTGACAGAGAGAGAGAGACACACAGTGAAAGAGGGAACACAAACAGGGGAAGTGGGAGAAGGAGAAGCAGGCTTCCCACTGAGCAGGGAGCTGATGTGGGGTTTGATCCCAGGACCCTGGGATCATGACCTGAGCAGAAGGTAGAAGCTTAATGACTAAGCCACCCAGGTGCCCTGAAATCACCCTTTTAGTGAATTTTGATAAATGTATAGAGTCACATAACTACCACTACAGTCAAGAAACATAACATTTCCATTCCCCCCAAAAAGTTCCTCTTACCCCTTTGCGGTCAATCTTCTCCCATGACCCCATCCCCTGGCAACCACTGATCCAACTTCAGTTCCTATCACCTTTCCAGAATGTTATATTAATGGACCATATTGTATGTAACCTTTTGTACCTGGTTTCTTTTACCTAGCTATGGCTTTTGAGACACATCCATATTGTTACATGTAGCAGTAGTGCATACATCTTTCTGTAATGTTGGATGGTATTCAGCTGTCTGCAAATAGCACAATTTGTTTATCCATTCACATTTATTTGGATTGTTTCCACTTAAGATGTTAAGGATAAAGAAACTATAAACATTCACATACAAGTCTTATGTGTGTGTTTGTAGATAAATAAATAAATAAATAAGTAACTTCCTACCTCTCTCGGGTAAATACCTAGGAATGGGATTGCTAAACTGCATGGTGTGTTTAAATATGTTTTCCAAGTGGCTGTACCCTTCTGCATTTCCACTAAGATACAGAAGATTTCTATTGCTTTCTGTCCGGGTACTGTTAGTCTAATAGATGAGTACTAGTATTTCACTGGTTGTAATTTGCATTTTCCTAATAGCTAATCATGTTAAGCATCTTTTCAAGTGGTTGTCTACCATCTATGTTATTGGTGTTCAAATCTTTTGCCCATTTATAAAAATTGGGTTTTGTTTTTTCAGGGAGTTTTAAGAGTTCTTTATATTTTCTGGAATAAAACCCTTTACCAGAAAATATTTTCTCCCAATCTGTGGCTTATCTTTTCATTTTCCTTACATGTTTTTTTGAAGAGGAGCAGCTTTTAATTTTGACAAAGTCTAATTCATCATTTTTTTGTTTCATACTTTTGGAATTCCAATGAATCTTTGACAAATATTAAATGACAAAGAAACTACCGTTTTGAATATTTATAAACAAAACCTTATTAATTTGTCATTGTTAAAAAGAGAAGGTGGAAGGAAGTCCAGGTGAAACATGACATTAGTAGTAATTGTCACCCTAAACTCTTAGGAGGTCTTCCTCCACTTTAAAGTATACAATCAAGGTCTACATGAGCAACATTCAAAGTCAGAAAGTTTAATTTTTGAGGCACTGTTTTATTTTTGAAATATAACAACATAATATTTTCTAATTATTCAAGCTGTACTGACTAAGGAGAGTACAAAATCATAATAAAGACTGAACTAAGGAAAGCAATACTGTTTTAAAGGCACAGTGGCTGGAAACCACTTAAAGATGTCCTAACATTTTGCTTTGTCTGAATAATAACATTATTTATATGACTTGCCAAACATGTCAGATATCAAAGCACAGACTTAAAATCACAAAGGCTTGAATTATTTTATCTCCTTGGGTCTCCACCTGTTTGTAAAGCCAAGGTTAACGTGAATAAAACAGTACTGTAAGATGTCTGATAGAGTAAGCATGGATAATATAAACATTCAACTTTTTAAGCATCTTTTCAGAAGATCCAACCTTTCTCTGCAGCAAATATTCAGCCACCAGTCAGGAAAAATTACTATTATCAGCACAAAGGTAAAGCCCTTGCCTCAGTTAAAACTAACAAAAAATTCTCTAGAACAAATGAGAAACTGAGAGCTGAGACTTAAAAGACAAAGCACTAGCCAACCAGAGGTAAACCCAGGAGGGAGAGAGTGAGATGAAGCCAGAAGTAAAAAGGGCCAGGAATAGAACCTTATGTACCAGGAATTTAGATTTTTGTCTTCAGAGCAGTGGAGACCCACCAGGAGTTCCGAAGAGAGAGACTATTACTCAGAGGCTGGCAGAATGGCTGGAAGGCTAGAGGGCCACGTGAGCTTGAATGTGGACCAGGGAGAAGGTGTGGATGGATTTAAGAGATACTCAACCAGTCTGGGGACAGATTAGATGTGAGGGGTGAATGGGGAAGTTCAAGCCAAATCACCCAACTTTCTGGCTAGAATGGACATGGGTAAGGAAAAGAGGAGGAAGGAGCAGCCTTTTGTTGGCAGGGGGGCAGGGGGGGCTTGGGGGTTGATGGTGAGAAGGATTCATTCAGGGAAATAATGGAAATCAATACTGATCTTTTAACAGATCAAAATAATTTAAAACAAGGTGCGCCTGGGTGGCTCAGTGGGTTGGGCCTCTGCTCAGGTCATGATCTTGGGGTCCTGGGATCGAATCCCGCATCGGGCTCTCTGCTTGGCAGGGAGCCTGCTTCCTCCTCTCTCTCTCTGCCTGCCTCTCTGCCTACTTGTGATCTCTCTCTGTCAAATAAATAAATAAATAAAATCTTTAAAAAAAATAAAAAAAATAATTTAAAACAAGAATCTAAGTATAGCCTAAGTATAAGTGTCTTTTTCTCACCTTAGCCTCAATCTTTTGTTACCACATTATGACTTGATTTCTTTCTTTCTTTTTTTTTTTTTTTAACGATTTCATTTGAGAGAGAACAAGAGGGAGAGAGCCCATGAGTAGGGGAGGAGGGGCAGGGGGAGAGAGAGAGAAACAGACCTCCTGCGGAGCAAGGAGCCGATGACAGACTCGATCCTAGAACCCTGAGATCATGACCTGAGCTGAAGGCAGACACCTAACCAACTGAGCCACCCAGGAGTCCTTTTATGACTTGATTTCAGTAATGTTGAGAAATAAACAACAGAGTGGAACCCGAAAGGTAAAAGAAGAAAAAACTGATAAAACTACTATTTACAGCTATTTTAACACTTGTCTTTGAGCCCCTAAATGTGGTTTTGAAATAAGATTACATAGTTTATGAAAACAGTAAATAATAATTATAAATAATATACATTTTGCTTCTGTACTGCTATGGTAACTATGGAGGATACATAACAGATAGTAATCATCTGAATTTTGAATGATGCGAATATGTTACTTATTTGAAAATTAAATACATTAAGTGTTATTTACTGAATTTTACTAGCTACAAAACTGGATGAAGAAATAATACTCAGAGCCTGGATGCTTAACAGATCAAATAAAAAAGTATGTAACATATCTGCTTTAGGTTCCACTGGGTGTGAGCTATAAATTATATATATACATATATATATAAAATTACAGTTTCTCTTATTGATAGTTTATGAACTTCATATTGTCTATCAAAGCTCTGCTAAGTTAAAAAATGCAACCAGAAAAAATAACTGAATTGATCATATATGAATGATTCAGCTTAAAAATTATTCAAATAAGACATATCAAACCTAGATATTAGTGGGGTGCCTGGGAGGTATGGTCAGTTAGGCAACTGACTCTTGGTTTTGGCCTGGGTCGTGATCTTAGGGTTGTGGGATGGAGCCAGTGTTGGGCTCCACGCTCAGCATGGAGTCTGCTTCAGTCTCTCTCTCTCTCCCCCCCTCTGCCCCCTCCCTGCGCGCTCTCTAAAATAAGTAAGTCAATCATAAAAAAAAAAGCACTACATATTAGAATACAAAAAGTTTAACAGTAAACAGTTATGAACACATGAAATATTTTTAAGGAATCTAATTTCACATGAAGACATCTGTTAAATTCCACTCTAACGCATGTAAGTTAGCTCTCTCTGTGTAAAGTGGCTTCTCCGATCTTTTGGCTTATTTCTGGATTTCCTTCCCGTTTCTTTTTCCTACGCCCATCTTCGGAGTCAACATAATTACTGAGAGTCAGGTACCATGCTAGGCATGGGAGGGGGCAGTAGTGGATGGGCAGAGAGATATAAGCGAGTCATAATCAAGCACTGAGACAGGATGGGAAGAGGTCAAGTTGCAATACACAAGTTCGCTTTCTGCCTCCCTTTCCATTTAAGTCACACTTGTTTTCCTGTGTTTTGTTGACTCGATGGTTATAATTCTTATGGCTATTTAACAGTCATTCTGTAGATGTACATCAGTTTGCTTACCAAGTGTTGTAATAGAAGATGCTATAGCCAGTTAGAATTCTTCAGTGTAACAATGAATGACCATTTATTTCTACATTCAAAATGCTTTTCATGAGGTAGAGTCTAAGAAATAGAAATGAATGAATGGATTGTTTAAGGTTTATTAGGCATAATGTCCAACTCCTTTTCAAAAGGGCTGTACAATTGTTCAAACATTCCTGTTAGCAATTGGTATTCTTTAAAAGAAAAACCTGCTTAAAAAAATCTGCTCATTATATATTAGGAAAAAGATCTCATTGTTATTTCTATTCCGTCTTTGATTACATGAAGAGGATGAATATCTTTTCCATTTAGTTATTTTGTGAACTGTTAATTCATATCCTGTACTAATCCAGCAATAGTATTGTACTACATTTTATAAAATTTCATGTCACCACTGGTTAGGCTTTATTTCCTCTAGCTTCCCCAGGCCATTTCCACTGGTGGTGGGTGACCTACTTCCCGTTACAGATCTGGAGACTCTAGGTTCACTGGCATTTTAACAGACACACTTCACTTCAGGGCTCTTGGGCAAGGAACAGCATGACAGGTTGGATTCTTCCCCAAAGATCAAACCAAGGAGAGTTTACCTTGGGTCACTAACACTTTCACTGGAACTCCGAGTCCTCCTCAGGCTGAGAGTTTAAAAGGAAACGTTTTCTGAACATCGATTTCCAAAATTACCATGGGAACCAGTGTTGTTGCACCATTTGTATAGGCTGGGTGTATGGGCAGGGATTATCCAGTTAACTCTTGACACATACATACATAATACCGTGTCCTATCATCTCTTCTGCTGTTCCTCCTGACTCAGCACCAAGCCTCTTCAGCAACCTATGGGAAGAAGAGATTCCCCTTGCAGGCTTTGCTCCTGGGTATGCCGGACTGGGGCTTCCACCACCCCGGTTCATCCCTCAGTGCCATCTGTTTTCTGTCTTCCAAAACCTGGAAAGTCTGCTTTGTTGATGGTCACTTCATCTGTTCCCATTCTCAGTGCTGTTGCAAATTTACAAATTTCTGTCTGTAAATTTTATTTTCCTCTGTCATTTGACTGGGAGCTCTCCTTGACACAGAGGAGTCAGTCTACTGGCTTTCACTTACACAAACCTTAATTAAAATCCTTGGTGATGAGGAGCCTGGCTAGCTCAGTCGGTAGGGCATGAGACTCTTAAAATCCTTGGTGACTTCCTTGAAATCCCAAAATATTTCAAATTCAGGAACTACAAAAATCTCATTAAAGACATCTAATTAAAATTAACCTCAGTTTTATCTTTTAAGATTATTTATTTACAATGGGCGCCTGGGTGGCTCAGTGGGTTAAGCCGCTGCCTTCGGCTCAGGTCATGATCCCAGGTCCTGGGTTCGAGCCCCACATCGGGCTTTCTGCTCAGCAGGGAGCCTGCTTCCTCCTCTCTCTCTGCCTGCCTCTCTGCCTACTTGTGATTTCTCTCTGTCAAATAAATAAATAAAATCTTAAAAAAAAAAAAAGATTATTTATTTACTTATTTGAAAGAGAGCAAGTGAGAGAGCATGGGCTGGGGGTGGGGGGCAGGCAGGAGAGGAACACACAGACTCCCTCCCTGCTCAGCGGGGACTGTGACACAGGGCTTAATCCCAAGACCTTGGGATCATGGCCTCAGCCAAAGGCAGATGCTTAACTGACTGAGCCACCCAGGTGCCCCAAATTTGCATCAGTTTTAAAGAATACAAGTATCCAGAACCAGTTTTAAAAATAAATAGGTTTCCTGAAATGAGTGACCAAATAATCATAAATAAAAAAGTTAAGATTAGGCAAATTCTGGCACAGAAACGGAGTAGGAGTGAGGCACAAGTGGGAGAAAAGAGAAAGGAGAGCCAGTAGTCTTCACTGCTGCTATAGAGAAGTGTTGAAGTGATTTTTTTTAAGAGATTTTATTTATCTATTTGACAGACAGAGATCACAAGTAGGCAGAGAGGCAAGCAGAGAGAGAGGAAGGGAAGCAGGCTCCCTGCCAAGCAGAGAGAGAGAGAGCGCCCGATGCGGGGCTCGATCCCAGGACCCCAGGATCATGACCTGAGCCGAAGGCAGAGGCTTTAACCCACTGAGCCACCCAGGCACCCCTAAAAAATGTTTTCTTTAGAGCATTGAGACAGGTTAGCTAAAACTAGGAATTTACAAAGGGCCATACTGATCAGTCATGCTCTGCAAATGAAGTACTGAAACTATTTTTATAAACCAGGAATTTAGTTTTAAGATTTTACGTATCTGAGAGTGAGAGAGAGCGAGCACGCACAAACGGGGAGGGGCAGAGGGAGAGGGAGAAGCAGACTCCAGGCCGAGCAGGAAGCCCAACACGGGGCTGGATCCTCCAAGTGCCAGGATCGTGACCTGAGCTGAAGGGAGATGCTTCACCACCCGAGCCACCCAGGCGCCCCATAAACCAGGAATTTAAAGCTAAAGATTAACTCTACGGCAATAAAGAGAACCTTTGTACCAACTGACCTCTACTACAGCTCTTTCCTAGACCACATGCTGAGTTCCTACTTTACGGAAATAAGGTTCAAGAGCCAATGGTTTATTTAATTTTATTCGGCGCGGGGATCTATAGATACTTTAGCAGAGAAACCAGACTGTACTGAGTCTATGTGACTGGAGCAGCTGACGGTCATCTTTCCAAAGGGAAATGTGGAGCCTGAGTGCAGCTGGTGGCACACACAGGTTACAACTGGAGCCAGGATACTCCTCTTTTCTGGTTCTGCCCTGCATCGCCCGCTCATGCGGTGAGATGAGAGACTGACGGCTGTACTGAAGGAAGGAAGAGGTCCGACGGGCAGAGGCGGCATCCCGACAGGAGACAGTCAATCACTGAAGAGGAAGCCGAACTAAGCCCTATAGGACTGGGTTGACGGTCAAGCAGTAGGACAGGATGAGAACCTGGGCTCGGTACAGATCTCTGTGCCTAATGAAAAGAACAGCAATGCTAAGGGAGAAGACAGGAACGTTAAAATGCCTGAAAGTATTAAAAAGAAGAGCCTATTGTCTTTATTAAATAAGACAGGAAATGCCGTCTTTATTTTCCTCGCGGCAGGGGAAGCACACTTGCTAGTTTTCATGCACCACGATTTCTGGAACGAGGCCTGCGGGTCGGCTCGCTCAATCACGGGAGGACGAGCACGAGGCTGCCTGCTAATGCCGGAGCACGGCTTCCCGCAACACCGCCCCGTGGGTGCTATGCTCATGCTGGATCTACAGAGCTGCCCCCAACAGCATCATGTGCAGCAGCGAAAGCTTCTGGAACATCGCAATGGCATGATCGACAAGTGTTCTGTTTTGTTTTGGGCCTATTTCTTGCCTGTATGTGTAAACTCTTTTGAACAGCTGGAGTTAACGGATGAGCAGGAGTTTGGTTCTGAGCCACAAAGCTTCAGACACCCGCCACAGATGCCTCTGCCCTATTTCACGACATGTCCTTCTCTAAGAAACACATTCAGTGATCTCTTCCCTTCTGTGGCCATCGCTGAGGCTCCTGTGGCCGAGATGAAGTTCAATCCCTTCGTGACTTCCGACCGGAGCAAGAACCGGAAGCGGCACTTCAACGCGCCGTCCCACATTCACAGGAAGATCATGTCCTCCCCTCTTTCCAAGGAGCTGAGGCAGAAGTACAACGTGCGCTCCATGCCCATCCGGAAGGATGACGAAGTGCAGGCTGTGCAAGGACACTACAAAGGTCAGCAGATTGGCAAGGTCATCCAGGTCTACAGGAAGAAGTACATCATCTACATTGAACGAGTGCAGCGAGAGAAGGCGAATGGCACAACCGTCCATGTGGGCATTCACCCTAGCAAGGTGGTTATCACTAGACTAAAACTGGACAAAGACCGCAAAAAGATCCTTGAACGGAAAGCCAAATCTCGCCAAGTAGGAAAGGAAAAGGGCAAATACAAGGAAGAAACAATTGAGAAGATACAGGAGTAAAGTAGTCTTCTCTGTGACTTGAAATAAAAACTGTTAAAACGAAAAAAAAAAAAAAAAAAAGAAACATTCAGTGGCTGAGTGTTAAGTCCTGTGGTTGAAAGAAATGACGAGCGGGCCACCACCCGCCCTCCTTCTTCCTCCGTGTGAACCTCAGTGGAGGCCATAGATGGGAAGGTTGTCTCTGTTTCCTCTCACCAGGGAAATGACGTGGTGACCTAGTGAAAGGCATGGGCAAGGTAGCCCCCTGCCACAGAGGTGCGGCCATCCTCTGTCATGCAGGCGGAGAACTCCTTGGCCTCTCAGCCTGCTCGAGCTTTAGTTCTGTGAAACAGAACACGCCAGTCTGGTCGGTGATGTGCTGCCGGTGTGGAAGGAGCCCTCTTTGAGGCTGGAGACCAGTGAAGTCAGCACGCTCATGATGCTGTGGGCCACACACACAGGGCCTGCCTCCTGGTTGGGGCTGACCAGGATGGTGGAGGCAATCTGGGCCCCACGGATCAGGGAGGGTTGGAATACGTCGGGTGGATCAAGATCTTCAACTGTGACTCCGCCCTTCTGGCTGTGTCAGCTTCTTGGTGGACCACAGTGAAGGCTCCCATGTGCTCTCCATACAGACCCCTGTTCTTGGCACGAGACTGGCAGAGGCCAACCTGAATGTCCTGTCCGATGAGGTGGCGTACAGCCCAGGCGTCCTTGTTGCCATCACCGCTAGCGAAGCCTTGGGAGGCCATGTCAAAGAACGCAAAGAAACTTCTTCACCACCATTGCAATTTCCTTCCACTGCTCAGGGTGAGGGTCCACTCCCGTGGGACTGTGGGCACAGGCATGCAGAAGAACACTTTGCTGCGGCATTTTCTAAATGTTCTCCATCGTGTCTGTGAAGTCAAAGCTGCACGTCTTAGGGTTATCGTATCAATTAACCTTGGGGCTGCATGCCAGCGTCCCTGATTTCCCCAGGATGATTCCCCAAGAAGATATTTGGCTGAACTTAAAAAATCTCTGCAGAAAACTGGCTCCAATCCTCAAGGTCCAGAAATGGTCTTCAGGGTGACCTATGTGCTACTTTTCAGCACTTGGCTGGTCTTACCCGGGGCTAGTTCTGCAGCTGCCTTACAAAATTCAGCAAGGCTCATGACACGCAGGTATTCTTGTCCACGTATTTTGGAGCAGTCTCGGCCTCTGCCTTCCAGACACTGGGAAGCACATAGGCTTTCCATACCACCCAGTAGGCACCAACTCCCAGATTCATCTTTTTGCTGTTGTCTCTCTGAAAGGCTTCTGGGACTTCCAGGATGGAATCTGGGAGTCCCATTTCCACATGGGTCCACCAGGAACTGGCTCTGGCAGAGACCGCAGAGAGAGGCCTAGGTGGAAGGTGGCAGTGAACCGGGACAGTACGCCCGCGGGGAGGCGCAGCAAGGCCAAGGTGGGCGGAGAGAAGGCAGTGGTGGAACTGCAAGGTGGAGCAGAGGGCCAGCCGCCAATTCTTCTTAAATAATAGCAGGGAGTCATTCAAAACACAGAAAGAAAGAAAACAGAAACTGGTAACCTCTGAAATTCTGACTTGCTATCACGCATGGCACGAGGCATCCATGTAGTCTCATTAAGCTTCTAGTATGTACTCTCTGATGCTTGCTGTATAAACATGACACAGCAAAAAACCAGGAAATATCAATGTTTTTCATTAAAAACTCTAAAAATGAATATAAAAATAGACAATCTGAACTTATGTTTAATAACAGCTTGAGTATTTATCAACTTTCTCCTTTGCAAAACTGTTTACCACAGGCTGATTTCTTTTCCTGCTTTCTTTCTTTCTAAGATTTTATTTATTTACTTGACAGAGAGACAGCGAGAGAGAGAACAGTGGGAGAGGGAGAAGCAGGCTTCCTGCTGAGCAGGAGCCCAATGCGGGGCTCGATCCCAGGACTCTGGGATCATGACTTAAGCTAAAGGCAGATGCTTACTGACTGAGCCACCGAGGCGCTTAACCACAGGCCCATATCTGAAGGCTATCTTGAATGCTGTTGAGTACTCTTAATGTTACCAATAGTGTTGATCAACCGCCCACATGCATACACACACGCACATGGGATGTGTGCTTCTCTTCCACTAAATTTTTCATTATATATATATATATAAAGATTTTATTTCTTTGGCAGAGATCACAAGTAGGCAGAGGAAGGCAGAGAGAGAAAGAGAAAGAAAGAGAGACAGAGAGAGGAGGAAGCAGGCTCCCTGCAGAGCAAAGAGCCCAATGCGGGGCTCGATCCCAGGAATCAGGACCTGAGCCGAAGGCAGAGGCTTTAACCCACTGAGCCACCCAGGTGCCCCAATATTTCATTATTATAAAAAGCAACATGTATTCATATAAAACTTGGAGAGTAAAAGTAAAAGGGAAAAGTCACCTGTGTGGTAACTTAATGTTAATATTTTTGAATTTTATCTTCTTCTAGGACTACCTTATCTTTTTTATAAGATTTTGTTTATTTATTTGAGAGAGAGAATGAGCAGAGGAGCAGGGAAGGGGATGAGGGCTGCGGCATAGAGGGAGAAGCCGACTCTCTGCCAAGGAGGGAGACCCACACAGGACTCAATCCTGGGACTCTGGGATCTGGACCTGAGCCCAACGCAGATGCTTAACTGCTTAACCGACTGAGCCATCCAGATGCCCCACGAGAACTATTTTATACAGAGCATTCAACCGATCATATGGTTCAAGAAACTGGGAGAAAAATTCCAAGGAAAGCAGGAAAAAGAATAAAAGGGAAATTAAAAAAAAAAAAACAAACTGAAGATAAGACAGTAACACTGCAGGAAAATAAATATTTTCATTTATTGAGTATTTAAGTTGGACACTTTTTCAACTACTTGATTATCTTAAGAAACTCTTAAAGGACATCAAAACTATAACCCACATTTTACAGCTCAGCCACAGAGAGCCTTGAGAAGGTGCCCAAAGTCACACTGTTGGTGCGAAGCCAGGATTTTTTAAAAAATCCACATCCTAAGTGTTTACCATCTAAACTTTACTACCACTATGGAAGAAACTGATAAGATTGACCTTTCTACAGGGCCTGGGCCCCAGACAGTTTTTGTTTGTTTTTTAAAGATTTTATTTATTCAAGAGAAAGAGTGAGTGAGTGGGGAGTGGCAAGGGGGAAGGAGAGGGAGAAAGAATCTGAAGCAGACTCCTCACTGTGCACAGAGTTGGACATGGGCCTCGACCCCACAACCATGAGATCATGACCTGAGCCACAGCCAAGAGTTGGAAGCTCAAATGACTGAGCCACCCAGGAGCCCCAGGCCCCAGAGAGGTTTAAAGGCAATTCCTCTTAAACCTAAAGAGATAATTCTCATGGGTAGCACAGAAAAGCTACCCTAATCATTTCATTTGGGTAATAAAAGCCAGGGGTACTAAATGGCAGCAATCATACTAAAAAGAAGGCCACATTGTAATCTCATTAAAGAACAGGCATTTCATAAAATATAAATACTTCATTTTTACCTCTTAGTAATGTATAATCCATTACAGTTAAATGTGTTAGATCCCAGAAATACTAACAGCTTAATATCAAGAATGCTAGAGTAAGATCTAATCACATGAATAAGCCAAATGAGAAAACCCATATAATCAACAGAAAAGAAAAAGGCATTAGGTAAAATTCAATATTCCTTCCTCAGAAAAAAATTTTAAGGTAACTAAGCAAAGGCTGCATGTTGTTTAGTGTATATATACACTTTAATGAAGTGCTTTACAAATTTGAGAGTCATTTTTCTTCAGGAGCCGCACTGAACTTAAACTTCTCTGTATTTTAAGAAACTATATATGCCACTAAAGCAACCCCACTTCATGAGTAAGGAGTGCAAATCAGAGAGAACACAGTGGTGGGAGGTAGAAAAAAGCCCAGAATTCTCTTTTCGGGGTTTTAATATTTTGTCTACAGCTGTCAATGAACTAACAGAAATTTTGCTCGTAATTTTGGGCTTATCTAGAACCCACTTACCAGAAATTTCAAAACACTGGTTAACAATAAGAGAACAAGAAACAAATTCGTATCAGTGAAGGAAGAAAGCTGCTGTTCAAAGAAACTCCCTCCATTTTCTCTTGGCTACATTAAAATTATGTGGGTAAGCTGCCATTGTGAGTCAGGTGAGTCAATGTATGTTACACTGAATTGTGGCCTGCTTACTACTACTTATTCTCTTTTGCATGAAAAGGCAAAAGTATATTGGAAAAGTGTAAAATCCTACATTTAAGCTGCATGAAAAATAATGTGAAGTGATCTTTCAGAACTGGGGGAAAAAAGACCTGGAAGTTCCTTGAAAATCATGAAAACATCCTATAGCACCTAGATTTTCCTCCCCAAGATTAAATACTGATAAATCTAAATTCGAGATTTGATCATATCTTGAAGTTAAAAATGACAATAATTTGAGGAGTCATAAAAATAAAGTTTCAATTGATGACCAAAAAATGGATTACATGAGAAACATAGAAGTCTGTAGAAAAGAACTTGTACGTTAAAAGAAAACAATCTGAAAGGGAGATTCTCTGACAGGTATTTTAGCAGAAATATGAATTTGAATCATCTGGAGAGCTTTTTAAAAATGCTTTACTCATGGGGCACCTGGTTGGCTCAGTGGGTTAAAGCCTCTGCCTTCAGCTCAGCTCATGATCCCAGGGTCCTGGGATTTGAGTCCTGCATTGGGCTCTGCTGGCAGGGAGCCTGCTTCTCCCTCTGCCTCTGCCCTTCTCTCTCTCATGAATAAATAAATCTTAAAAAAAAAAATACATTTACCCAGGGGGCACCTGGGTGGCTGTTGATTGGGTGCCAGACTTGATTTCGGCTCAGGTCAGACAATCTCAGGGTTGTGAGACTGAACCCAGCAGTGGGTTCAACACTGGGTGTGAAGCCTGTTTGGGATTCTCTTTCTCTGTGCACTGACCCCCTGCCCCGCTCATGTTCCCTCTCTTAAAAAAAAAAAAAAAAAAAAAAGGGACTTATCCAGGACCCATGCATGAAGATCCTGATTCAATGGGCTGGGATGGGGCCAGTGTATATTTACATACAGTAAAATGCTGACTAGATAATTCTAATTCGCATCCTGGTTTAAAACAATCACTCTCTGTATCTATAAAGTTGAACTATATAAAACTGCCCACATTAGATTTCTTTTTTAGCTTATAAAACAGCAGTTTCATATGATTCATTTAATAGGAAGTGGCCACAACTAAAAACAGCTAACATTTACTGAATATACTACTTTGTACCAGGTACTAAATTCTGCACACCTATTGCTCCAAGTCTCCTAACACTAGTCAAGAAGTGGGCAAAAATATACCCGGATTTTGATGGGGAAGTGAGAGGGTAAGAAATGCAGCTGAGAAGAGGAGTGATGGTCAGGGATGATACCACAGGACAAATCATCATTACATCTGGAATAAAGACCACTGGGGTTCTAGATGGATTGATGGAGGCAGAAGAAGAGACTGGACAACATTAATTTAAAATGATTCCCACACAGAGCGACTGTCTATGTGGTCAAGGAAGGATAAGCCTCCTCGGTCATTTCCAACATGTCTAACAGCCAGAACACAGAGCAGAACGCCTGTCCTATTACTCTGGGGGTGGGGGCTGGCTGTGGGCGAGAGTGGGTAGAAGGAGCTGATTGGGGATAGTCAGAGCTCATCATGAATGGTCAAGAATCATAGGCTGGGTAGCAGGCCCATCTACAACGAAGCTTCCCATCTCAACTGCATCACCCAAAACCAACCATGTATTAAAATGAAAACACTACACATGTGCACCAAAATTCAAACTGGGGGTTAGAAGCAAAGTTGTAGCATGTCATTATCATCTCTGATAATCAAAGTGAAAACATCTGGAAGGTCCAGGCCCCATAGAAAGTGATATTTCCTTAGGGACCTCATTCAATACAATATCCCCTTTGGTATACAAGCCTAGTTCTTCCAGTTTTATATGTGATGGGATTTAAAAAGTCATTTCCATTTTTACCTAGAAGTTTCACTGCAAGATGTTAAGTCAAGTCAATACAATGTAACTGAAGAACTACAGAAGGAAGTCTTAAAATAGTCAATTCTCTCATTTTTCCTAAGAAGTATCAGGGCTAGAGAAGAGTTAAGTCACTTGTAAGAAATTCCACAGAAAGCTGTGGTAGAGTTAAAAAGAACTGACCCAGGATGGTAACGATCCGGCAGAATCTGTGTATCTGCGTCTATGTAGTTAGAGCAGACGTGAAATCACTGGGTACTCACATATGACTTTTGAAGCCAGTATCCCTTATCCTCTTTCGTTTGCTCTATCCCAAAACCAAGGGTTCATTTCAAGGGCTGAGCATGTTTATTTTACTAGTAACTGGTAACCACTTATGGGCTTCCACAGACCAATCCATCCTACTGAAGGACTGAGTTCAACTAACCTCTCGAAGGATTGGTCTCTTATGATTTAGTAGTTTCAGGTTATGCCAGGTGTTGAAAAACATGGTCTTGGTTAGGCAGTGACAGGTGCTGTATGAAGACAAAGAAACTTCTAACCATAAACTCACTTTAACAACAGAGCATTCCGGTTGCCAGAAAACTGGCCGCTGCTCATAAATCACCTTTGTCCTTTCTGGGTTCTTGCCATCCCTTGCTGTCATGAAGAATCAGTAGTGCCTTACTGAGAATGGTGACTAATCCCAAATCAGTGAACCTTGACTCTTAAGGTTTGAAAGGAAGAAAAATATAATATTAAAACCACTTACATGCCATTTTATAAGATTTCATACTCAAAAACAGCAAGGATGAATATGTGAAGCCTGTATTTAATTCCAGCAAACTAAATTCTTAAGCCTAAATATAGTTGTCATTCTCATAAATCCAAGAAGCAGAAGCAAGAAAATTCAGGTAGTTCTGAACTTTGAATTGTTAGCTATATTTCACCAGACAGGATGCAACTATAAGGTACAGAGCCTGGGGATAAATTAAAGTATCAGAAGAAGAGTACTGACCTTGCCACCCCCCAAAAACTACATATTAACTAAAATACCAAAGAGACTGACATGAAGCCCCTCACTGTTAATATTGCCTGCCTCTTTATGTAACCACGACCTATCACATTAGAAGGGAAATTAGTCCAACATGGCCTAAGATTCCATAGTGCTCTTAGGTTAAAATCTAAATTCTGAATACTGTCTCCCTATGTCATCTGCCCCTGATCATTTCCTTTTTTATACTTCTCCCCTTAAACCTTATATATCTTGATCCTATGCATTTTTCAGTTTCTACTAGTGAAATATGTGTGGACATTTGGGGAAGTTTGAGTTAAATGGATAACAAAATGGTTTGTATGCAGTTGAACAATGGTAACAAGGAAAGATAACAGACCTTGTAGGAACTGACAGGACATAAGGACTTGAATAAAGAAGTAGAAGGTATACCTGAAGTGAGTTTACAAATCACATTTTCTGAATGCTATATTAAGAACTACACACCATTTAAAAAAAGATTTTATTTATTTGTTTGACAGAGAGCTCACAAGTAGGCAGAGAGGCAGGCAGAGAGAGGAGAAAGCAGGCTCCTCGCTGAGCAGAGAGCCTGATATGGGGCTCGATCCCAGGACCCTGAGATCATGACCTGAGCCAAAGGCAGAGGCTTCACCCACTGAGCCACCCAGGTGCCCCTACACATTTTTTAATAGGAATAACAAAGCGGGAGTTATTATACGAAGAAAAGATTAAGGAATAAGAAAAGAAAAATTTTAGCTATCAAGACATAGTTTGCTGTATTATTCTATAAAATTTTTAGAATTTTATTTGTAACAGCTTTATTGAGGTATAACATATAATAAACTGCACGTATTTGAAAGTCTGACCCATTGTAATCTCCCCTTCCATTGTCACCCTCCTTAATACATTGAATTACATACATTACATACATACATACATTGAATTGTTTTCTATATAGGTTAATTAGCATTTTCTAGAGTTTCTAGAATTACGCTGTATGTATCCCTCAGGTTTCCTGCACTGCATATAATTCTGAGATACATCCCTGTTGTATCAGCAGCCCTTCTTTTCCTTCTACTCTGCACAGCACTCTACTGTATGGATATACTACTACAATTCGTTTATCCATCCAACACCTGGTGGACAAGTGGGTTGTTCAGATTTTGACCCCTGTTGACAAAGGTGCAAAAGGCAATGCGGTACAGAAAGTCTTTTCAAAAATGATACTGGACAATTATGATATCCATACGTTAAAAAAAAAAAAAAAGGAAAGTACCATATACAAAAGTTAACTCAAATTGGACCATTCTTACATGTAAAACCTAAAACCCTAAACTTCTAGAAGAAAGCACAGAATTAGGCATGTGGCCTTGGATTAAGTAATGACTTCTTAGATAGAGTATCAAGAGCAGAATCCACCAAAGAACAAAACGATAAATGGGACATCAAAATGAGAAACTGCTACTCTTTTTTTTTTTTTTTTAAGATTTTATTTATTTGACAGACGAAGATCACAAGTAGGCAGAAAGGGCAGGTAGAGAGAGAGATAGGAGGAAGCAGGCTCCCCGCAGAGCAGAGAGCCCGATGTGGGGCTCAATCCCAGGACCCTGGGGATCGTGACCTGAGGCGAAGGCAGAGGCTTTAACCCACTGAGCCACCCAGGAACCCCGAGAAACTGCTACTCTTTAAAAGACAGTTAAGTAAATGATTACACCGTCATCCGCTATATTCCTACGGTGTGCCTTTTATTCCTGTGATTTATTCATTCATTCATTCCAAGTGGTAGCTACATTTGTGGTGAGCACAGCGTAACACAGACTTGTTGAATCACTATGCTACACACCTGATACTAATGTAATGTTGTGTGTCAGCTATACTCAAAATAAAGAAATAAAAAAACATATTTTCTGCCTTCAAAAAATAAAAGACAGTTAAAAAAATGAAAGGAGAGGGACGCCTGGGTGGCTCAGTTGGTTGGACGACTGCCTTCGGCTCAGGTCATGATCTCGGAGTTCCGGGATCGAGTCCCGCATCGGGCTCCCAGCTCCATGGGGAGTCTGCTTCTCCCTCTGACCTTCTCACTCATGCTCCCTCTCACTGTCTCTCTCTCAAATAAATAAATAAAAATCTTTAAAAAAAAAAAAAAAAAAAGAGAAAAAAAAAAAAAAAATGAAAGGAGAGGTGCCTGGCTGGCTCAGTTGGTACAGCATGAGACTCTTGATGTTATTAGGGTCACGATTTCAAGCCACATACCGGGTATGGAGCTTGCTTTAAAAAATGAAAAAAGAAATGATGCAGGTAGAAGAAAATGAAAGGACAGAAAGGTCCCAGTGAAGAAGCTGAGGTCAACACGAAATCTGACATACTCAAAAAAGATACAAAACTGTTTGAGCACTGCAGATGTAAACAAGGGCACTGTTGTGCGTGATGGGGCCGCTGGTAAAAGGTGTCTCCTGATTCCCTACATTTCCATCTGAATATGGACCAACTGTTTTTGACAACCATGCAGTCATGGTTATGATCGGTGGAGAGCCACATACTCTTGGACTTTGTGTGTTTCACTGTTTTCTCTGTCCTCATTCAAACTGTGAGAGAATAGTAAGTGCCTGCGATAATTCACCACCGTGCAAAGACTCCTTTCTTGCTTGCTGGGATCCAAACTGATCTCGGAGATGATCCCTCTCCGACTGAGAAGCTTTAAGAACAAACAGAAGAAGCCTAACCAGAGACTGCTTGAATGCTATCAAGGACACGGAGGGCTTTGGACTCACACAGAAAGGCCGAGGAAGAGCTGCAGATGTGCGCCGCTGTGAATGTCTCTCCAGAGCCCTTTCTGCACAGCTGGCATCAGCATCGTACTAAATGTAATGTTTTACTCAAGCCAAAGACGAAAAGTAAAAATTTGTCTTTCCAATAATGACAAATGCCCTGCACCTTCCCACATGCACTTGTGTGAGACAAGGCCCATTGGTATGACCCCCCCCACCTCCCCCAATACTAGTTAATTCTGAAGAGTTCTATGTTGTCAGAAAAGTGGTCAGTACTGGTCTTTGATCTGTAGTTTCCAAAAAAAGTAATGCTTTCGTTGTTGTTTAAAAGCCAGGCATATTTGAGCTAACTCTGTAACAGACTAATCTGGACTGCGGAAGCTGCTCCCTGGTTCCACTTGGGAGAGTAATCAGGGATATCTTAGTGGTATCTGTTTCTTTTCCATTTTCAGGGTGTGTGCTTGGTTTGTTTTTATTTAGTCTTTTAAAAAAAGCCATTAATCAGTGGACAGCTGTTAAGGTGTAGAGGACAAACTGATTCCACTTCCTAGATCTAGTTTAAAAAACATGTCGTTGTCCCCTACTCTGCGTTTCCCCCCACGCTCCCGTGACATGCTCTTAGGAAGGCGTGTAGTAAAAGCCTTATGAGTAATATACTCCTTTTTGAGAGTTGACTTTTCTGTTCACCGTTGAGTAGGTCTAGTGTCCGATGAACCTCATAAAAGCAGGTGGTATCTGATCTGCCCCTCCTCTTTTCTGGGATGTTTTCTCTATGTGACTGTGACTTCCAAGATTTGTCTGCCATTTGCTGAGGATTTTTAAAGCTAATTTCTAACTTCTACTATTAATAAATGTACTGAAAAGCGCTGCATCTTTTGAGATAATATCAAATGGACTGAGTTCATAATTTAAAAAAATTTTTTTTCCTCAAAAAGAAAATGAGGGGCGTCTGGCTAGCTCGGTTGGTAGAGCATGTGACTCTTGATCTCAGGGTTTTAAGCTCAAGCCTCGTGTTGAGTGCAAAGATTACTTTAAGATAGTATCTTTAAAAAAAAATAAAATGAAGGGATAAACTACGGACTGGGAAAAAATGTTTAGAATTTAAAACTAAAAATACTGAGGAAAAGGGGCTCAGTTGATTAGGAGGCTGCCTTTGGCTCAGGTCATGATCTCGGTGGGCCTGCATCGGGCTCTCTGCTGAGCAGGGAGTCTGCTTCTCCCCTTCTCTCTGTCCTTCCCCTTGCCTGTGCTCTCTCTAATAGATTAAAAAAAAAAAAAATCTTAAAAAATTAAAATACTGGGCGCCTGGGTGGCTCAGTGGGTTAAAGCCTCTGCCTTCGGCTCAGGTCACGGTTCCAGGGTCCTGGGATCGAGGCCCGCATCGGGCTCTCTCTCAGCAGGGAGCCTGCTTCCTCCTCTCTCTCTGACTGCCTCTCTGCCTACTTGTGATCTCTCTGTCAAATAAATAAATAAAATCTTTAAAAAAATACTGAGGAAAAGAAAAAGGCAAATTTTGGCTCACTCGCAGATTCTTTCTGATTACTTATTATGGTAAAAAATGAATGAACTGTATATAAGCTCCCAACAAAGGATTCAAACAGTAGGAAAGAGGGTGGTAGGGACTCAGATAATTAAATTTAAATTGCTTCTTACTCTGTAAATATACTTTTTAGCTATTTCTAAGATGACTAATTTAATGCATATTGATACCATATTAAATCAATGAGGAAAATAGTTCTTGATCCATACAACTTGATCAAAACATTTTCAATGAAAACAACAGCTGAACAGGGTGATGTGAAATGTGTACATAAGGGTAAAGAAAGCTGTTTAAACAGAACCTCTTTTGTGAAGCATGTCCAGCCCTCCGACTGCTCTCTGGGGCCTGAGTGGCTACTTCCTCAGTGATTTCAAAGCACTGTGGACATAACTTCTATCAGTGCTTCACACCGCATTAATTACTGGGGGCTTTTCAACAGCAAAGAGCTTTTTTTTTTTTTTCCAGTTCTGAAATCCCTGCATCGAGCACAGTATCTAGCAAATACTAATACATACAAATATTTTGAAAAAGAAATCAAACTCTAGAAAATGACTGAGGAACAGGTAATCAGTATTGGTAAAATCTTGACACATTCCCCCAACAAGAATAGGAACCCTAGTTAAGAATTGTTTATTGAGGGGCGCCTGGGTGGCTTAGTCATTAAGCATCTGCCTTCTGCTCGGGTCATGATCCAAGGATCCTGGGATGGAGTCCCGCATTGGGATCCTTGCTTCTCCCTCTCTCTCTGTCCCTCCTTCCCTGCCCTGTTCATGCTCTCTCTCTCTCTATTTCTTACTAAAAAAAAAAAGAAGAAAAAAAGATTGCTGATTAAGGGAATGGGCAAAGGAAGGAGAGCCAGCACAGAGTCAGACTGCTCCCACATCTGATAATGCGATGTTGTATTACTTGGAATTACAATGTATTTTGCATTATGGACAAATTAAACACTGGTCTCACAAGCTAAGTTAGCTTTTCCAAGACTAATGTACTTAAAAAAGCCTCAGAAAAAAATTAAATGGAATAGTAAGAGATAATTTTAAGCTCAGCAGATACTTTATGCAATTTTCTTAATAAAATTAATATAACCATGTCAACGTTATATAACATCTGACTACAAAGCAATTCAATCTTCTGACAATGAGGTCATTTACTAAGATCACCATAGCAAGTGGCAAATCTCCACGAACAGATTTTTTGCTTTTTACCTTACATATATATTATAAGATTTAGGAGTCTGGGGGATATTAGATATGTGCTATGTTCTTATATCCAACCCAAGAGGTTTATGTAAGGTTAAGTTTGTAGTCACTGACCTATTTTTGCAAATTAACTGAGGACATGAATATCCCAGTCACTTCTGAGAACATTTATGGACACTCAACATAGAAGTCTCACCATGGTCCTATTTAAAAACTAATATAAATGTTACAAAATCAATACCTACAGTTTTCGCTTTTGTTGAATTTGTGTATGAATTATTAGTAAGAACTGATAATTGAAAAAAAGGCTATCATAACATGGCTGTGCAAAGAGAATTAACAACAAGGATATTTACAGTAACACTATTCATAATAAAAAATGAAGAATTAAATTATGGATAGTCATATAATGGGATTATAAAACAGTCATTAAAAATGAAACTGAGTACTGAAGGACACTGAAAAATGTTCACAAAATACGTGAACGCAGCTCACAAATAAGGTGAAATAGGAAAACAGATTACATATTAGTACAAACAGGAAAAACATCAGATAGCAAAATAAGTAAGAGCAGGAAGAGCAATCAAAACAGAGGCACAATAAAAATGTTTAATTTCCAGAGCATTTTACTTCTCTGAATTCCAGTGTTCTATCATGAATGTTGCTTCTGTAAAAGAAAAAAGCTTAGGAAAAAAGAAAAAAATATTTAAACAGTGTTTGTGGCTGGACTTTAATAAAATCGAACTGTCAATAACAGCTGCTCTGGGCAGTGAGGAAAACACTGGTCACCACCTGGCAAAGCTGGAGGTCTACAATGTAATTCTGTCAAAGTTCAAGTGAGTCTGTGTAGTCAGCCTCCAAGATGGCTTGGACAACCCCCGCCTCCCAGGATTCACACAGTATCCTCCTGTAACGTAACCAGGATTGATCTGTATGACCATTACAGTACAGCAGAAGTGAAGGCATGTCACTTCCGGGACTAGGTTATAAAAGACTAAGGCTTCTGCCCTGGGCGCACTCTCTCACCACTCTCTTTGGGGGAAACCGTGTTGCGAGTCGTCCCACGGAGAAGCCCCTGTGGCAAGACACTGAAGCCTCCTGCCAGCACCGTGTGAGCAAGACAGAAAGCCAGACCTGGAGACCGAGCCAAGTCTCAGATGCCGGGAGTTCTGGCTGACACCTTGATTGCAGCTTCATGAGAGACTGAGCCAGAACCATACCACTAAGCTGCTTCTGATGCCTCACCCCCAGAAACTGTAAGATAATAAATGTTGGTTGTTTAAAGCCGCCAAGATTGGGGTCATTTGTAACACAGCAATAGCTGACTATACGGTTAGCTTATACCTTTGGAGACTTCGGTCCTTCTAAGAACCCAACTTAGTTTGAAAAAGCCCCTAGGCTGTAACTCATTTTGCTCTAAATTCAAGGTTCTGATTTCCTTCTGATCTGACCCAAACCAGAAATGACATTTGAGTACCCCTTTCAAAATGTTCAGTTCCTTAGAACTGCCTTCTACTTCTCCTCTCCCACTCGTATTTCACCTCCTCTTTCAGTTACTGTAAATCTAGGGTCGACAAACCCGTTCTGCAAAGAGCCAGACAGTAAATATCTTGGGCTTCTCTGTAGGAACTATCACTACAACTTGAAAGCAGCAATAGACAACAGCTAAATAAATGGGTACAGATGCATCCCAATAAAACTTTATTTCAGTAACAGTTGGTAGGCTGATTTTAGCTCCAGAACTGTGGCTTGCCAACCTGCTATAAATGAAAACTGGTAAGATCAATGCTTCCAACTCATGCAGTAGATCCCATTCCCTCTAGCCGACTCCAAATATTGCTCCAGAAAGCCCAGAAAACCAATGTATCAATTTGTCCCACTCTACTAAAAGTACACGTTATTTCTTTTTTAAAAAACAAAATTCAAAACAAAACAAAACAAAAAACCCAAAATGAACTCTCTCAACCCAGCTTCCATTTCTCCAATTCACTGGCTTTATGTTCCTCCCCAAGCCTACTCTTAACAGGCTTTTGTTAAGATCATCAATGATTGTCAATTCTCAACCTTCATTATACTTCACTTAGCAGTATCAGCCGACTCAGATGATCAACCCCTTTTTCGTGAAGTGTCTGCCTTTGGCTCAGGTCCTGATCCCAGGATCCTGGGATCAAGCCCCACGTCGGGCTCCCTGCTTGACGGGAAGCCTGCCCTCCTCCCACTCTGCTTGTGTTCCCTCTCTCACTGTCTCTCTCTCTCTGTCAAATAAATAAATAAAATCTTTTAAAAAAATACCTTGTTTTATTTCCTGGATACCATAATCACTTGGTTTTCCTCAAATTTCTATGGCTGCTCCCTTTTGATCCCCTTTGTTCTAAGTGTGGTGGATCTCAGGGTTCAACTTGAACCTCTGTTTTCTGTCTATACTCATTCCTTCATAACCTCACTCAGTATATTTCTATATGAGATAGCACCCAAATTTATACCTCCAGATTTCATCTCTCCCCTGAAGGCCAGACTTATATTCGGCTGCCTACTCGACATCTTCAGCTGGTTGGGTTCCAAACTCCAAGCTGTCCCAAACTAACCTCCTAGTATCACCTACCTCAACCTCTCTCTTTCTCAGTTTTCCTCTTTTCTTAGTAAACGGCAACCCCATTCTTTGAGTTGCCCAGGCCGAAACCCTTGAGTCATTTTTGCCTCCTTTTTCACAGCCCACATCTGATGATGTGCTGGCAAATCTGTAAGCTCTACCCTCAAAATAGATCTACTCCTGTGAAGAATTTCCATGTTACTCTGAATAATACAGTCTTACAATGAAATGTAAGGTCCTAAGTTATCTTGCCATTCCTTCTACTAGAAGATAAACACATGGCTCACTCCCTCACATCATTTAGGACTCCCCTCAGCAGAATGTGAGATTTATGGGGGCAGGGAATTTTTCTTTGTTTACTGTTTGTTACATCGCCATTACTTTATATAGTGCATAACACACACTGGATCCTAATGTAGTATTTGCTGAATGAATGAGTTAACTGTGAAAAATGACAAAAAATATTTTCTAGTTGATGGAAAACTTACTGGTAAAACAGATGGGTATGTTAACTTTTCTTCTCATTTCCTACTTTCATAGTGTTCCTTAAATATAATCAAAGCCCCTGGTAACACAGAGTATAAAAAAAGACTAGAATATCAGTCAGTGGTCTAGGTTCTGCCACCTACCAGCCTCTGAAGTCTTTAGCTTTTCTATTTAATGACCATGGTTTTCAGATCCGTAAAATGAAAACTGCACTAGGAACCCTGGATCCTTTTAAAACTGACAAACATCCAAAATTGTGCATATGACTTCAGAGACTTAAGCAGTTACAGATACTCTTCAAGCCCACGGGCATCTGACCGCAGTCTCTATAAAGGTGTGCTCATAGGGAAGTGTAAACCTAACTTCCTGGAAAAAAAAAGTGTAAACCTAACTTCCTATAGGAGAAGTGGCAGAGCAGCTGATAAGTTGGTGACAGGAGGTAAAACACTTACTTAAGGGCTTTAAATGTCCAAGGCTTTATGTTAGATACAATAATAATGCTGGAAAGTAGATAGGAATTTTCTTGGTTTATTTATTATTTTTAAAGGTTTTATTTATCTGAGAGACACAGAGGCAGTATGAATGGGGGAGGGGCAAGCAGATTCCGTGGGGAGCTTGACAAGGGGCTGGATCCCGGAACCCTAAGATCATGACCAGAGCTAAAGTCGGATGCTTAACTGACTGAGCCACCCAGGCACCCCAAGAATTTTCTTTGCTTAGATTTCTGTAATAGACCATGTAAATTATGTAATAGCCCCCAAAGTTATGTAACATATCCAAGGCTATGCAGCTAATAAATGGCTGAGCCATTTATTCAAATACAGGTTTATGAAATTTTTCATATTAACGCGCTGAGTGGTGATGTGAACAGAGCCCATGTTTCCAAGTGCTACCACTCATACGTATTCGGATATTCACAGACAACTGAAACTCAAATGATGATCCATTCAGGCTCAGGGACTCATACCAGAAACTTCACTTATTCTTCATGCCTCTCCTCAACTTTTCATGTGTCATTAATCACTCAAGCCCTACACGTTCTATCTCCTCAGTATTTCAAATTGAGCTGCTTTTCTTAATCCCCCTTATCCTTTTTAGGAACCTATCCTATCAGCCTGGGCTGTTCTAAGAATCTTATTAGCCCTGCCTGATAGCCTGACCCCTTCCAGTGCCTTCTCTAGAGACTGACCCCGAAAGTAGGCTTATATGCACACCAGGATGAATAGAAAACCAGCCACAGGAATATGGGAAAATATTACAACTTGTTATTTTTATGTGTTTGTCATCTTAAAAAATGAGAAAGAAATTAAACTTTACCAATAGCCAACATGCTGACTTACACTGGCATCCTCACTGGGTCTCTGTCAAATGGAGAAGGTCAGTGTGAAATTTGAGGGGTCGGATCTAAAGGAAGAGCGAGCAATCTGAGAGACGTGAAGAGTGGTGCTTTCCCAGCTGTTCAATGTCAGGATATCGGGGGGGTATTTTAGTCTACATGACCAAGGTAGATAGACATAAAAAATATTATCTAAGTTTTACCTAAAACATCTTTACAAGATAGATAATTTAATAAACTTCCTGAAAAGAAACCATGAATTAAAAAGATTCGCAGAAGCACGGGTGAGCAACAAGACAATGGCAGAATGTCAACTCATTTTCACTTCTAGTGTAAGCTCTCCAGTTTCATTGAAGAAAACAATGACAAAGTAAATCAGATCTGAGAAGTAGGCCAACCTGAATGAAAGACGGAAATGGTAATAGGGATTTATAGATCTAATTCTGTGTTAGGTTTAGGTTGGGCTGCTAATGACAGAAAACCCCAAGTAACAGTTAAAAAGAGAAATTAATTTCCATGATGATGTAAGCATACAGAGACAGGCAATCCAGCGCTGACAACATGGCTCCATAGTTATCTAGCCACCAGCATGCTTCTGGTTTTTTAGGGAGCAGCTGTCCCCAAGGTGCAGAGGATTCCCAGTCATTTTAAGTAAGTTGAAGGCGTGCAACCCTCTCAACTTTGAGAGCCCTTCACAGAGTTTCACCAAGCACTTCTGCTTGATCTCACTGGCCAGAAATGAGTCAGCTGGCCATGGTTAATTGTAAGGGAGATGGGGAATTGTAGTCTTTATCCCGGGCAGTAGCATGGGCAGTAGCACGCTCTGCCTCTATGCGGGAAGTTTACAAAAGAAGGGGAACACTGAGATGAGCTGTCTCCAACAACCTATCAACAATAACCCTCATTTCTGTTCCTCATTGTTAACCAGGAGTCAGCCACAGTATCAAAATACAAAAAGGTCTGAGTGATGAAGTTTTTTTCAGGTGAGTATGGTGCAAACTGATGTGAGGCAAACCTGAACTGAACAGACAAGAGGTTGTTTGTACTACTGATTTATTTAGTGTGAATAGTCATACATTTTGATGTATAAATACTATCTGATTAATGGGAACTGCCCCAAATTAGAAAATATTTAATATATGCATAAAATTATCTTTCTTAAATTCTAAGGATTCCAAATCCTAGAACACATCCGTTTTGGATAAGATTATAGAATGGTAGTATGAAAGTACTAGAACTACTAAGGTATTTGAAAACTAAGTGTTAGAACAAGAAAATCTCCATGTTTTTTGGTCATCTTTAAAGTAATCCAATACTGAGTCAAAACTTTTATTACTTGTAATTACTCTGAAATTAACAATAAAGGTTCATAAGCATCCAATAAGGCTTCTTACTTAATAGCGAAATCCACATTATATTCTATTAAGACTTGTTCTTCCTGCCACGGTAAACATGTCTAAACACACACAGAAAACAAAAGGCAAAATTCAACTGAATTTCACTAACAACAAACACTGCTGGAAATCATATAGGTTTTAGGTAAACAAGAACAAGATTCTTGGACAGGCAGATTTAAAGGGCAAGTGTTTAACGTATTTTCTAGATTCTAGAATAATGTAACACACAAGAGCTGTTTTTTAATTGCTAAAAAAGCAAGAGGTAGCAGAGAAGAGATCTCCAAAAGTAAATTACTTCTTTCATAAAAACAATGTGCTACATGGAAAAACTATGTAAATGTATCCCTGATGGAGCTATTTGGATGAATAAGAGGATTCTAGGATAAGCACAGAGGTAGCACCACGTCTGAAATTTATTCTCTGCATAATTCACAGCTAGTGTAACAAAACTGAAACTGGAAGTGCACAAAGTGTTATGCCATTAATATGGTTCATTTTATAAAAATAAGACCCTTAAAATACAGAAGAGAAGAGGGGCTGTATCCCCACTCATGTTGTAATACCAATCTAATCTTGACATAAAAAACTGAAAAGGAAAAGAAGTTAATTACAGGCCAATCTCTCAAAAAACAAAGATGTAAAGACATTAAAGATAACAGCAGACCAAAACCAACAATACATCAAAAACCAAACCAAACAAAACCAAAAACCCAACATCATGATCCAACTGGATTTATTCGAGGAATATAAACTTCTATTCACAAATCTATGTGTAATTCACAAAAGGGGAGAAAATCATATCATTATCTCAACGAATGCAAAAAATTGCATCTGACAAAATTCAACATTCATTCATAAGAAAAGCCTTATTAGCAAACCAGAAACAGAAGGAAACCTCTTAATACTGATAAGTAATATTTACAAAAACTTCACAGGTAAAAGAGCAAAATGTTTTCCCCATGAGATGAAGGATAAGACAAGACTGCTTACTATCATCACTGCTAGTCAGTAAAATCTTGGAAATTCTAGTCAGTGCAATAAAGCAAGACCAGAAATAAAGGGCAGAAGACTGGATAGGAAGAAGGATAAATTCAAAAAATTGAATTTATAGGCAACATTCCAAAAGAATCAAATTATCAATATTAACAAGTGAATTTAGCAAAATTGCTGAAAATGTGGTCCTAACTTAACATTATATTTCAATATTTAAAAAGTAATTACAGGATAAAGGACCTAAATGTAAGACCTAAAACAATACAACTCTTGGAAGGAAAAAAGGACAAAAGCTTTATGATATTCGATTTGGCAATGGTTTCTTGGCTATGACACCAAAGGCATAGGTAACAGAAGAAAGTATAGACAAACTGGACTTCATGAAAATTACAAGATTTTGTGCATCAAAAGATGTTATCAACAGAGTAAGAAGGCAACCACAGAACAGGAGAAAATATCTGCAAACCATATATCTGACAAGGGATTGATATCCACAATAAACCATTTATCTGACAAGGGATTGATAGCCACAACAAAAGCACCAAGCAACCTAGTTTAAAAACAGACAAAGGACTTGAACAGACACTTCTTCACAGAAGATAAATGAATGGCCGACAAGCACAGGAAAGGCTGGCTCAACATCATTAATAGTTAGGGAAATGCAAGTTAAAATTACGATAAGACACCAACTCACATGCATTAGGATGACCACTAAAAAACAAAACAAAACAAAACAAACCAGAAACAAGTGCGGGCAAAGACGTGGAGAAATCAGAACCCCTGTGCACTGTGGTAGGAATGTAAAATGGAGCAGCTGCTGTAGAAAACAGTATGGCAGTTCCCCCCACCCCAAAATAAAAAACACACTTAATACAGGATCCAGCAATTCCATGTCTTGCTTTGTATCCTAAAGAATTGAAAGCAGGGTCTTGCAGAAATATTTGTATACCCATGTTCAGAGCAGCGTTATTCACAATAGCAACCCAAGTGTCCATGGGTAGATGAGTACACATACACACACACACACACACGTACTGAAATATTATTCGGCCTTAAAAAGCAAGTAAGTTCTGACACATGCTACAACATGGATGAACCTTGAGGACATTATGCTAAAGCAAAGTAAGCTAACACAGAAAGGCAAATACTGTAAGATTCTGCATATATGAAGTACGTCGAGCAATCAACATCATAAGGACAGCAAGAATAGTGGTGGTTTAGGGACTAAGAGGAAGGGAGAATGTGAAGTTATTATTTACTGAGTCCAGAGTTTCATTTTTACAAGATGAAAAGAGTTATGGGGATGGATGACAGCAGTGATGGTTGCTGAACAATGTGGATGTGAATGTATCTAAAACTGCAAAATTGTACACTTAAAATGGTTAAGATGGTAAATGGCCAATGTATTTTACCAGAAAAACAGGGAAACAAAACTAGTAATTACATAGAATTTGAGGATGAAAACTTAGAAGTATGTATTAAGACTGTTGTCTTTCAGGGGCGCCTGGGTGGCTCAGTGGGTTAAGCCGCTGCCTTCGGCTCAGGTCATGATCTCAGGGTCCTGGGATCGAGTCCCGCATCGGGCTCTCTGCTCAGCAGGGAGCCTGCTTCCTCCTCTCTCTCTCTGCTTGCCTCTCTGTCTACTTGTGATCTCTGTCTGTCAAATGGATAAATAAAATCTTTAAAAAAAAAAAAAAAAAAGACTGTTGTCTTTCAGTGCACAACAAATTACCCTAAAACTTAGTGACTTAAAATAAAATTTATTATCCTACGGTTCAAGCAGCCTAGCCAGGTGCTTCTTCCTCAAAGACTCTCATAAGGCTTCAGTTAGATGTTGTCAAACTGCAGTCATCTAGAGGCTTAAACACTGGAGAATCTGCCTCCAAGATGGCTCACTCACATCACTGTTGCGGCAGAAAGCCTCTGAGCTCTTACCATGTGGGCCTCTCCACTGGGCTGTTAAATGTTCTCTTAACATGACAGTTGCTTTCTCCAGATGAGTGACCCAAAACAGCAAGGCAGAGGCCAAAATGTCTTTTATGACTTCGAAGTCACACAGTGTCATTTGGTCAATGTGAAAGGTAACGAAGAGGCAACAATCTTTGGGGGCAATTTGGAGGATGGCAACCACAGAGAACTTCATATAGACAATTATAAAACACTGATGAGAAAATTTAAAGAAGACCTAAGTAATGCTTTAGTTTATGTTTACGGATTGGAAGACTCATTACTGTAAAAAAATGTCGATTTTCCTCAAATTTATTTATAGATTTAATGCAATCCCAATCAAAATCCCAGCAGGCTTTTTGGTGGAACCTGGCAGTTGGTTTTAAAATTTGTATGCAAACATGGGGCACTGGGGTAGTTAAGTTGGTTGAATAATCCGTCTTCAGCTCAGATCATGGTACTGTGGTCCGGGGATCGAGTCCCGAGTCAGGCTCTATGCTCAGCAATGATTCTACTCCCCGCCCCCCAACTCATGCCTTCTCTCTCTCAAATAAAGAAATAAAACCTTAAAAAAAAATTTTTTTTTGTATAGAAACAGTTACACCAACAATATCCAAGACCAATGTTGAAGAACAGTCATCAAAGTACCCAGTGGTTGGCAAATTAGGCTGCTTGGGTTTTTTTCTATAATAAATTTGTTTTACTTACTTTTAATGATATGTATTTATTAAATGTTGGAACAATCTCAAATTTACAGAAAAGTTACAAGTACAATACAGAAAGTTTGTCTCTGAGCCACTTAAGAGTAAGTTGCTAGGATGCTTGGTGGCTCAGTGGAGTAAGGGTCCGACTCCTGATTTCAGCTTAGGTTATGCATGATCTCAGGGTTGTGAGACTGAGCCATACATCTGGCTCTGTGCTGGGCACTGAACCTGCTTAAGGCTCTCTCTCTCTTTCCTTCTCCCTCTGCTCCTCCCCTGCTCTCTCTCAAGGGAAAAAAAAAAAAAAAGAAGAGAAGAGTAAGTTGCTGATATGATGCTTCATCTCACCCGAACACTTGAGTTTATTTCCAACAAACAAGGACAATCCCCTACAAACCAAAACACAGTCATCACCCCTGGGATATGAACGTCAACAAAGTCCTATCACAGAATCCTCAGACCCTACCCAAAGTTCTGCACAGGCTTAGAATCCGATGTTGTGTTGAGTTGTTCCATCTCTTTGGCCTCCTTCGGTCTAGACCAATTCTTCATACTTTGACTTTCATGAACTCAACCATTTTGAAGATTACTAACCAATTATTTTATAGATTGTCTCTTAATTGAATTTTGTCTGATGATTAGATTCCGGTTATGCGTGTTCCACAGGAACACCACAAAAGTGATGATGCTGTTTCTTCTCTCTGCACTTCTTTTTAATGGACTATTTTTTTAGGGTGGTTTTAGGCTTATGGCAAAATGTTTCTCTTTGTAAATAAAGTTTTACTGGGAAAATGCCACTCCCATCTGTTTATGTGTTGACCATGGCTGCTTTTTATTATAGCAGCTGAGGTGAGTGGTTTTAACAGAGACCATATGGCCTACAAAGTGTACACTGGATATTTTGGCCCTTTGAGAAAACCTTTGCTGACTCCCACTCTAGTGACTAAAAAGACTTTTTATAAAACTACAGTAAATTAAGATCTGTGATATTAGTGAATGGATACACCAAGAGCTGGCAAATTTTTACTGTTACGAATGTAAATGTACCCATTTTAAAAGATAATCTCACCCGAACAGCAACTTGCAAATTAATTTCTAACCTGTGTAAATCTATAGATACACTGGATTTTGAAAACATTTATTACAAATACACACAAAAAAGGAAACACATTTTGATGAATTTGCAAGAACCGACTAACATCAGAGAAAACAGAAATCAGCATGACAAATTTCATTAAAAATCTGTCCTTATTTATTAGATAAAATTAAGAACTGAGGATTATCATTAAGCCAAAACAATCGACAACATCATTCTCCCATTTTTGATCTATATCTTCATAAGGCATATGTTTCAAATGTGGCAAGCATTCAAACAAATATAAAACAGACTGTACCCAAAACCAAGCCTTTGAATCACCATTTCACGAAGTGTTAACTTTCACTAGAATGAAGACCATGGGAAGCAGAGACAGTTTTTTTTAGTATATATTATGGTCTACTGTATCCCCCAGCATCTATAAGAGGGCCTGAATAATACTTTTTACTTTTTTTTTTTCCTCAGCTTTATTGAGGTAAAATTGACAAATTTCTATTTGGACAAACTGTATACCACAAGATGATTTAATATACTATTTATCTGTTGTATGAATGAAACAAGACTTGTACAAGTTATAATAAAGCACATCTGACTATAGTGCTTTCACTAAATAATGTTTTAGTGCCAACAAAAAAATTTTATACTACCAAAATTTTTAAATTTAAAATAGCTTATATAACCTCCCAATATTTTACAATTTATATTCTTTGATTTGTAATGTATAACTGCACAGCAGTATACGTGTGTTATTTAAAAATAAATATACACATGGGAGTTTCTAGAATTCTGTAGTGATGGGGCATATGATCAAAAAGAGATCACTCCCCTGTAGCAGAGGTACCAAAAGCCTAACTAGTTAACGACCAGGAAAGAACTAAATTGAGAGTATATATTCAGAGACTTACAAAACTTAAGAGTAATTGTATGTCGGGGTGCCTGGGTGGCTCAGTGGGTTAAAGCCCCTGCCTTCGGCTCAGGTCATGATCTCAGGGTCCTGGAATCGAGCCCCGCATCGGGATCTCTGCTCAGCAGGGAGCCTGCTTCCACCTCTCTCTCTCTGCCTGCCTCTCGGCCTACTTGTGATCTCTGTCAAATAAATAAATAAAATCTTTAAAAAAAAAAAAGAGTAATTTTATGTCTATTCAATCTAACTTTTGAAATGGACTTGTTTTCTGTTTTAAAATTTCATTTTTCTGGTAATTAATTTTTATCATATTGTATTTTAAAAACTCCTCAGTCTGATATATATTGAAAATTTTAAAAACAGTTCTTCACCAAAGTTAATTTCAGAAGCACTGCTGTAGAGAATGATCAAAACACAAATCTGATCATAATGCTTCCTAAATGTATTTGATGGCCCCAAGGGCCTGAGATGACAGGCTTTATGATCGGTCTACAACCCTCAGGGCCTTTGCACTTTCTCCTCCTTTCCCCTCAAGAATACACCACACTCACTCTAAATTCATGGCATGAATTTGATTCCCCAGTCCTGAACCCTCAATGTCCAATTCAGCCAGACCCTGATTTCTTTTACCAAATTCCTACTCATCCTCCTGGTGGTCACTTCCAAAAAACTCTCCTTGTTCCTTAAGCCTAGGTTGAGTGCTTGTCCTTTTATGTGTCCAGCACAGTACCTTGGCACACAACAGGTGCTTATTAATTCAACAAACATTTTATTAAACAAAACCTACGCTCATGTTGCCACACATACTGTCTCCCCCAAAGTGTTCTATACTTCTCTTAAAAACATTTCATACTACTGACAAATAAATGCGTATCTATCAGCTTCAAATATTAAACAAAACAAATGATAATTTCTAAAAGGAAAAAAAACCCTCAACTACTATCAATCTTCCCTTTCTTGTTTCCATTTATGAAACATTATTGGCAATGTGTCCAAGTTTTGGAATGAAGAAAACACACATTATTAACAACTTTCATCTCAAAATTACTTTCATATGACTGCCTTAAAAGGGAATCCTTCCTGGGATGCCTGTGTGGCTTAATTGGTTAAGTATCCGACTCTTGATTTCAGTTCAGGTCGTGATCTCAGGGTCCTGAGATCCAGCCTCACGTAGGGCTCTGCCCGGGCATGGAGCTGCTTAAGATTCTTTCTCTCCATAAATGAAACAAGATGGGATCGGGAGGGAGACAAACCGTAAGACTCTTAATCTCACAAAACACTGAGGGTTGCCAGGGGGAGGGGGGTGGGGAGAGGGTGGTGGGGTTATGGACATTGGGGAAGGTATGTGCTACGAAGTATGTAAACCTGGCAATTCACAGACCTGTACACCTGGGGCTAATAATACATTATATGGTAATAAAAAAATAAAAAATTTAAAAAAACTCTCTCCTCCTCCCCCTACCAACTCCCCCCACCCACTCCCACGAGTGCACGCACTCTTGAGCTCTCTCCCCAAGAAAACAAAAACAATAAACGGAATGCTTCTTTCTAAACCCTTCTGCCCTAAAACAGAGGTTTACTGACTAACCTACAAAAATAAACTACAAAAAGTAAACCTGCTGCTATTTACCCTTGGCCCAAATACTTTAATGTCAGTGAAAATATTTTACACTGACAGTAAGTAAAAAAATGAGTCCTGAGTTCTGAACCCAAATGATGTTATAATTATACTCTCGGTACTTTAAGCCAAAGAGCACTTCACACTTTTAAGGAAAATCACTGGAAAGTCTGAATGTATCCTACTTCTTCATCTACCAACATAAAGAAACAGCACAAAGTAATTTATAAGCAGAGGTTGGGTTTCCCACATTTTTCACAAGTCTGTCAGGTAATTATATACGTTCTATAATTCTATATTGCATTACAAATTGTTCTTAGTGTGAAGTTACTAAAACTTCACTGAAAGCACAGATAAGATTACTACTTTATAATCGTCAATGGTAGCAATGCTCTGACAAGATTACTGCTAGGTTTTGAGCAACCAAAAAAAACCCCCCAAAAACAAAAAACCAAAAAAACAAAAAACCAAACCCCCCAAAACAAGACCCCATCAATATTCTGGCACTATACACTTTTATCTTTTTTGATTGAAAAACAAGGTGTCAATATGTACATCAAAGACTTAAAGATGTAATAATATTAGAGACAGTTGAAACTTATAAGAATAAAGGGCAATTGACTACTTCTATCAAAATAGGAACCAAATGAACAGCTAGGGTTTGGAAGAAAAGGAGAGGAAGGGTAAAATCTAAAGTATTTCCGGAGTAATAGAATCTTAAACTTTTACTTCCCAATCCAAAAGAAAGCAACTGCTAGTTAGGTAATTTTAAAAGTACTCACATACCTTTTTCTATGAAAAGTTAAATAGCATTCTCTAAATATTTATCAACTGATGGCAGGGAAAGTGGACCAGAATGTGCCCGCACACAAAGGGAAGACAAGTTGTAACAAACTGTTAACACATCAAAGACGGGAGAACCTTGGTAATTCAGCCAACGTTATAGGGTTATAGGAAATGACAAATTCTAACTGTATAGGTCACCTCCCACATCAATCAACAAGTAAACAGCTTATTCTACTTAGTGCTTAACATTCATTAAAAAAGAGAATCAGGGGCGCCTGGGTGGCTCAGTGGGTTGAGCCGCTGCCTTCAGCTCAGGTCATGATCTCAGGGTCCTGGGATCGAGTTCCGCATCGGGCTCTCTGCTCAGCAGGGAGCCTGCTTCCCTCTCTCTCTCTCTCTTTCTCTGCCTGCCTCTCTGTCTACTTGTGATCTCTCTCTGTCAGGTGAACAAATAAAAAATAAAAAAAAAAAATCTAAAAAAAAATAAATAAAATAAAAAAAATAAAAAAGAGAATCATCATGGGACTTTAGTAAAGATCTGATAACCGATGAGAAGCGATTTAGCCACCAGCAGTATCCAGGAAGGATAGTAGCTAATTTTTGAGGTGCACTCAACAAAGATTTTGAGTTCCTAATCGTATGTCTCACAAATTCCTCAACTTAACTGAATAGTTTTTAAAAAATTCCTTGATAACCCAGAATCATAAGGAGCCACTATTCTTCTGTTCTCAGAGGTTCTTCTGAATCTGGGGCAGGTTTCCCTGGATGCAGTAGCCCTAGACTATGGAACTCTGAATTCTCCTAAAGTCGTGTTTTAGCTTTGTGCCTCCTGCCTTCCCTTCATAGTTGTCCCTAACTGATCACTACTGCCTACGTGCTTGCCTTCAGCAGCATCCCTTCACCCCTAAAAATTGTTTGGACGCACACTACCAGGCTTACTGCAACTAGATATAAAGTAAGACTTCGGAAGATGGCGTAATTATTCTCTTGAGCATCAGATGCATAACAGCCTGTAGTGCTAGGACCTTGCTTTTCTACTGTGGATGTTCAAAGGTATGTTGTTTTTTTCTGTGTTTTTATACTTGAATTCCTGATTCTTATAGCCTTTAATGTTTCCTTATCTTCTGCCCCATCTGGCTGAATCTGGACAATTAAATGGAAATAATGAATCTGATATTGTTTAGGATCAGGGCCTGGCCATAGAAGGAAATCTACAAATTCTAGTCTCCTCCTTCCTCTCTGAGTGTGTTTAATATTTTAAGTTGTAAAATTTGACCTCAAAATAAATGAATGTTACTGCATTATTATAGGAAGCCTGTGATCAGGAGAGTTACGAACTAACTAAAGAAATGAAGGACGTCTGGCCTGAATAGGCAGACACTTGGGAAGCTGGCAAAGAAATTGTATCACTGCCATCTTCAATTATTTGAAGAAAGATATCTGCAAAATGCCTGTTCTCAATTCCATCAACAGATGTACTGTTTAACAAGGGCTCAAAAACGTTTGTGTACCAAGTGCTTCTTTAGAGAGCAAACCAGGCACAGAGAAGTCACAGGATAACACACTTCAGTACAAAACAAGAATGAATTTTAAATGCAAACATCCCCAAATGGCCCAGATTTCCACAAGATCACTGCAAGAGCTTAAGCAATGGCTAGTGGCTGGGTAGTTTTGAAGGGATTTTTGTTAACTGTGGAAGAACACACTAGAAAACCGTTCAAGGCCCATTCTTCTAACTCAATGAGACATGACACATTTTATACAGACGACCCCAAACCGTAAGTTCTCATTTCTGCATTTCACTTTCATATTGAAAACAAATCCTAAAGAGCACTGGAAAAGTATGGAAGCAACGTAAGAGCCACACAGTATCCAGAGTTATTTGTTCAACTTCAGGGACAGACAGTATTTATACAGCAATTTTATCTATCTATTAAAGGCTTTAGACAAGAAACATTTTAAGTGATAAAAATTATTTCCTTTTCAGAGCTGGAAACTCACAATTACATCAACAGCACCGTCACTATCACCATACACATCATAAACCCAATGTCATGAAAAGGAATTGGGAACTATCCTTACTTTAAAAAAAAAATCACTTTGAAGATGAATCATACAACATATGGACACTGACAGAGCTTGAGAATCCAAGTAAATGAAAGAGGAGAGGAAGGAAACTAATTATAAAAAATTGATTTCAGCAATCTGTAGGAATGTAGGAACTCCAAGACAGTTGGATACAACCCCCACTCAGCTAAAGAAAACTACATGAAAGAACAATCAAGACAAGTAGAGAAAAATCAGCTACAATTACCAAGTTGTTACCATTGTTAATGTCAGTTGCTCCTCACCTCCACGGGAGGAGGAAAGAGGTGAGTGGGATGCTTTAGTTTAAATCAAATACTGCATCAGTTTATTTAAGAAAAAGTACTACTGGTAAAGGCTCATTCAAGGTTAAAATTAATCGGATAACAAACGTGATTTTTTTCCCCCAAACTCCAGATATCAACTTTCTTTGTATTACTTTCGGTTTAATTTCATAAAAGTGGGCAAAAAAGAAGGACCCGAAACCCCTAAAGAAGCAGACATATGGCTTGTCTGCTGAGCATTCCTTCTTCTGGTGGGAACCACCCTCTCCTTACTCACCGCATCACAACAGGCCTGCAAATCTGGATGCTCTGCCTCCCTCAAAAGCGGACAAGAGACCCAGACTGGCCAGAGTGCTCCTTTCCCCGGGCTACAGAGAAAGACTGGCTCTTTCTGCTGAGCTGGGAAGAACTGAATCTGGAGATGAAAGTGGGAACCATGTGAAGAGGTGGCCAACAGAATGAAGAAAGAATCAGAGCTGAAGAAGGGAGAGAAAAACACCAACATTCTGTCTTGCCCAAGACAGTCAAGGGTTGTGGGCGTGGCTCACTTTGCTGAGAGACTGTCTTCAGCTCAAGGTCATGATCCGGGGTCCAGGGATGGAGCCCCACGTTGGGCTCCCTGCTCATCGGGGATCATGCTTCTTCCTCTCCCACTCACCCTGCTGGTGCTCTCTCTCTGTCAAATAAATAAAATCTTAAAAAAAAAAAAAACCAAAACCCTCAGTCTTAACAGGATTTCTAGATGTTATGGTTCAGAAGGGAAGTTTCTCACTGCTTAATTGCAGAATGAAGATCAAGGTAACTATCACTGTCTTTAACTCTGCTTCTGTAGTAGCTAGACATGTGGAAGAATTAAGAAAAGATTTATCTTTTATTTCAATTGTCTAAAAAAGCCCCATGGCAAATGAGAAAAATTAAGCAGAGCTCATGGCTAACATCATTACAAAAACCAAACAGCATTCTCTGGGAGAAAATCCTTGCAAATCACATATCTGATGAAGGACTGTATGCGGAACACACAGAGAACCCACAATTCAATGATAAGACAGATAACACAATTTAAAAAAAACAAACAGGAAAAAGATCTGAGTAGACATTCCACCAAAGAAAATTTGTGAATGGTTAATAAGCACATGAAAAGATGCTCAACACCATTAGTCATTAAAGATGCAATTAAATCACAACGAGATACCAATTTATACCCAGCCGAATGGCCATAATAATTACTGGAAAGACTATAACCACTGTTCAAGATGCAGAGATAGGGGAACTTTCAGGCATGGCTGGTAGAAATGCAAAATAACATGCAGCCACCTTGGAAAATAGTTTAGCACCTCCTTAAAAGGTTAAGCATAAATGTACGATACCACTAAGCATTTCTACTCCTAGGTATATGCCCAGGGGAAATAAAAACATATGCCCACACACCGCAGAATTATTCATAATAACCAAAAAGGGGAAACAATCCAAATGTAAACGGTAAATCAAACTGGTAAATGGGGGCGCCTGGGTGGCTCAGTGGGTTAAGGCGCTGCCTTCGGCTCAGGTCATGATCTCAGGGTCCTGGGATCGAGTCCCGCATCGGGTTCTCTGCTCGGCAGAGATCCTGCTTCCCTCTCTCTCTCTCTGCCTGCCTCTCCGTCTACTTGTGATCTCTCTCTGTCAAATCAATAAATAAAATCTTTAAAAACAACAACAACAAACTGGTAAATGGATAAGCAAAATGTGGCGTTTCCATAAAATGGAATACATACCTACTGCTCGCCAATAAAGAGAGTTATGGACACTTGCCACAACCTGAGGAACCAGGAACAAACAAACAAGCCCAACGACGACTTATGGAATGATTCCATTTATAGTAATGGCCAGAAAAGGCAGATCTGTGGAGACAGAATGTACGTTAATGGTTGCCTGGGGCTGGAGGTGCGAATGGGGATTATTGACTACAAGTGGGCAGAGGGATTTTACTGAAGTGATAAAAATGCTTTAAAACTGGATTATGGTGACGTTTACATAATCAGTTACTAAAAATGACTGTAAACTTAAGCGGGTGAATTTTATGATACGTAAATTATCTCTCAAAAGAGTTAATTAGAAAAAATGAAATAAGAGACTAAAGAAGACGTAATAAGCAAACAGAAATCCTGAACCTTGATCGGACCCAGCATCACAGGAAGAACAGCTACTAAAGACACTGGGTGGCAGCGAGGGAAGGAAATCTGAATTTGGGCTACATATTAAATGATGGTATGGAATTAATACTAATTTCCTTATGCGTTACAATAGCATTAAGTTATACAGGAGAATGCCTTTATTCTCAGAAGATGCAAGATTAAGCATACAGAGGTCAAGTTTCATGAGGTCTTCAGCCTTCTTTCATAAATAGTAGAGAAAAATAAAAACATCTAACTTAGAAAGATGAAGCAAATGGGGCTAAATAATAACTGGGGATTGGGAAATACAGGTTTACAATATAATACTCTATTAATTTTTTTATAAGTTTGGACTATTTCAAAATACAAGGCTGGTGGGGTGAGCAAAGAGCACTCTCATTTTAAAATGTAACCACATGTTGAAGAATCACCAATGCACTTCTCTATGCATTTCAGAAAAAGGCCTATAGTTGAGCTAGAGAGATCGTCCTCTCTTTATGAACATGCAGATAATAATAGGGAACAATGGGAACTAAAGTATAAGATAATTACGCAGAGACTTAGCAAGTTAGAGCTTTACATGCTAATACTAACCAATACTTTTTGAAATAATCATTGAAGACAAAGCATCAGAGTTATTTGTTGGTGTGGAAATATTTAAGTTATAGGTATATCCAAGAAAATATTGTTGAATGAAGGTCAATTTTCCCACCCCAAAGAGCACCCATCCCACCTATAACTCTTGGCTGACATAAAGATCAAACGAGATCATGTACACAGGAGTGCTAAATTTCAATTTTTAAAAACTTAGGCATTTATACTTGGTACCTTCTGGGTAAGAAGAGGAATACAAACATAGGATCAAACCTAACATCTTTTTTGGTTACTCTTGTGTATAATTGGTGTTTCTCAATTTTGTAGCCAACACTGCACAAGCAAATCTTCAAAACATTGTCAGTGTCCACTATGAATGATTCCCCTTCACTCTCTAACTTAGGCATTTTGTCTTTCTACTTGTTATGCCACATTTTTTAACAGTATGCTTTTAACAGTTTAAAGTTATAACAGCTTGAACCTCATCAGACACACTAATATAAAACAGAAATCTTGTTATGAATCAAAAGCAAAGTTCACCTGGAAGTTCGAACAAAAAGCCACCTTTATTATAGCTTTTACAATAAAGAAAACATTCTTGGAATTGGGCCTCAAAGTAAAATATCTAAGAAGAAAAAGACATGCTATGCTAAGATGTCATTACTTCACATACACAGGGCAGCTTAGACAAAGTATTCTAGCAAATGAAAGAAGACAATCACACCCACTTGGATGGCTGTAATTAAAAACAGGGACTATACCAAATGTTGGGGAGGAGAAACTGGGAAGGAGGAGGAGAAAATGGGAAGCCTCATACACCCATATTGGGCAAGTAAAACGGTACAGGTGTTTTAGAAAACAGTTTGGCAGCTTCTCAAAATGTTAAGCATGGACTTACCACATGACTGACTAATTCCGTTCCTATCTATATCCCCAGGAGAAATGAAAACACATGTCCACGCAAAAACATGTACATCAATGTTCATGGCAGCATTTTCCATTGTAAGTCAAAAAGTGGAAACACCCAAATCTGTCCCTCAACTGATAAACAAACAAAATGTGGTACATCTATTCAAGGGAACATTATTCAGCCATAAAAAGGCATGCAGTACTGATACATGCTATAACCTGGATGAACACTGAAAACACGCTGAGTGAAAGAAGCCATACACAAAAGACCGCACATTGTATGATTCCATTTATGGAATCGAGCAATGTCCGGAATGGGAAAATCTGTACAGGTGGCAAGTGGATCAGAGCTAGAGGGAATCAGGAGTGACAGCTAACGAGCATGGGGTTTCTTTTTGGGGTCATGAAAATGTTCTTAAATCAGACAGCAGTGATGGCTGCACAACTCTGTGACTGTACTAAAAACCACTGAATTATACTTAAAAGAGTAAATTTTATGGTATGTGAATTATGTCTCAATAAATCTGTTATCTTTTTAAGTCCAGCCCCTCCATTCCCCCAAAATAAGCAAATGACATAAAGACAATTCACAGAATAAAAAACATAAATGACCAGCTGCTGTACAAAGAGTTTAAACAGTTGTACCCAAATAAACTTAAACAAAACAAAACAAAATATAAAGACAAGAAGGAGTTTTATGATCTGAGCCAAAGCAAAGAATAAGAAACAAGCAGAGCAACTGATCAAGTTTTATTTATTCTGAGGGATCAAGAAAGCTACTAAAACCCACCAGCAGCAAACAAGTATAAAGGAAGTAATAGACACAGAGAACCATCTCAGTTGTAGCATGCAGACACAGAAACAGGAAGACCCTGGAGACCAACAGGGTAGTGGGAAAGTTACCAATAATTCAAGCATTAAGACTAGGACAACTGAAGACCTCGGGGAATGGGGATTTTCTGTCACAGACAATATGTCTTACGCAGAAGGTTAGGGGAAACAGGGACACGGTCCTCAGCCTTAAAAGGTGGGGGTAGGTGAAGTAAGGGGAAAAAATATGAATAGAAAAAAAATCAGCCTCCTCCCCAAACTTTACCATCAAGGTGCCATCCATGTACCAGAGGGTGGGATGTGAGGGTCTTCAAGGCAGGCAGTCCCCACACCACGTTAAGGCTGAACTGCAAGCCAGAGAGGCCACATGACCCAAAGAGAAAAAGGCAACGCAGGTCCAGGAAAAGTGGAGATGGCCAAATGATCGTGGATCACTCACCAGGTGAGTGAGAGCTCTTCAACCTAGGGACAAGAAGAAATTATTGGACACCCTACCTATCCGTGTTCCCGGGCCAGTGAAGATGGACAATAGGCCAAGGACTAAGACTTGTAGGGATTTCTGGGGAGGAGCTCCTCAGCCTAAGGGGCAAGAAATTAATAAATATCCTGCCACCCAGCACTCTTGGGGAAGGAAATACTTAGAATGACAAAAACAACAGGATGTGGATTGGGAGTTCACAGATGGACCTAGATAATTGTGAAATTATAAGAATCTATAGAAAGTATGCTATTATAGAAACTTCCTGGGTGACTTAGATGGCAGTGAAATCAAAGTACCCTCTAGAACTTGGGAGACAGCACTGGTGTGTGTCCACAACTGACGTGTGGATGGAATGTGTGCTGGATGCCCAACACGTGATTCCACACAAACACATCGCTTCCAGCTAGAGGACTAAATCTTTGAAAATGCATTCTGGAGAAAGAACAGATGATCCAGGCTCTACAAACTTGTCAGGAACCACCCCACATCTGTGTACTTTAGGTCACCTCCATGGATAAACTCATCTAATTACAAACCTGCCTTGCCATATGACCTAAAGCCCCAAGAAGCCAAGCCATAACCACATCAATACAAGGTAAGCCTAATTTATCTGTTTACAATGGAAAGAAACCACTTGAGACTGCGAAAGCCAGGAAAGACACCCTTAGATCACCACAGACCCACGGCAGCTTTAGCCTAGAGGAGAAAAGGAGGTCACCCTGTGGCATCCATGACTGACTGAGAGAAGATCACAATGAAGTTCGACAAAACTGCGTGGCAAGATAAGAAAGAACAAAACTTAGGACTGGATGCGTGAACTGGGAAACTATAGATCAGTCCTTACCTTGCTTATCTTTGTACTTTGCCCGCTAGGAAAGTCCATTTTTCCTGCCTCTCACCACACACATCTCCATTAATAATTACAGAGACAGTGAAGGACTGCAATCTTCGAAAGTCACTTCCATATCTACGTTAGTGTCTAGTACAATGTGTATCTTTGTATATCCACAGGAAAAAAATAATAAAGCAAGCAGCATCTCTTATTAAAGACACGGTTAAAGTGCAGTTTAATTGTCCTGGAGAAATTAACTGATGCGGTTAGATAGGATAAACAACTGGAGGCATAACCATTGGGAAAGAAAAGACTGAAATCTCTGCAGGTGAAAGAACAGTATCTGAGCCTAAAAGAAGCAATGATGAAAGTAACTCAAACACTGAGTTTAGCAAGGTAGCAGGAAAACGTGCAAAAACCTGCAATATCATACACGTGAGTAATAACCAGAAGATATAATGTACAAGAAAATTCTATTTATAATAGCGGCAGCAACAACACAGCAACAAAGATAAAATGCCTAGGAATAAACTTAACAAGAAACGTTCAAAACTGGTATGAAGAAAACTATAACCATTCTGCAAAGACATAAGAGTAGTTTTAAGAAAATGAAAAGACATTGCTCGTTCTAGGTTAAGATGTCTCCACACCATCAAGAAATTAGTTCTAAGCTAAATCAGAAGTTTAGTGCAATCTCAATAAAAATAGCAAAACGCTTTTTAATGAATGGACTTAGACAAACTGATGCTAAAGTTCATATGGAAAAGTAAACATGCACGAATAGTAGGGAAAACAATGAACAGGACGAACTATAATGGGGACTAGTCCTACATGGTATGAAATCATATACAACACCTCTATGACTAAACAGTTTCATACTGGTGCATGAATAGTCAGATAGTCCAACGGAATAAAATACACCCAACTACATAGAGAAATCTAGTGTACGATAAAGGAAACAAAGATTTTCTAAAAATAAATAGCACTGGGACAACTGGATAGCCATGTAGAAAATGGTAACATTATATCCATTCCTCACACCATATACAGAAATATCCTCCAAACGATCAGAAAACTAAATGTGGTAAATGAAACTATACTGAGTATTAGAAGGCATGGGTAAATTTCTCTATAACCAGGGGATAAAGAAAGGCTCTCTGATGATAACTAAAAATCCAGATGTAATACATTTAAGATTAATATATTTGATGGGACACCTGGGTGGCTTAGTTGGTTGGGCATCTGCCTTCGGCTCAGGTCACTATCCTAGGGTCCTGGGATTGAGCCCCACATCGGGCTCCCTTCTCAGTTCTCCCTCTTCCTCTGCTGCCCTCCTGCTTGTATGCTTTCTCTCTCTCAGAGATATAAATAAAATCTTAAAAAAAAACTGGGGCGCCTGGGTGGCTCAGTGGGTTAAACCTTCTGCCTTCGGCTCGGGTCATGATCGCAGGGTCCTGGGATCCTCGGAGCCCCACATTGGGCTCTCTGCTCAGCGGGGAGCCTGCTTCCACCTCTCTCTCTCTCTCTGCCTGCCTCTCTGCCTACTTGTGATCTCTGTCTGTCAAATAAATAAATAAAATCTTTAAAAAAAATAAGAGTGGGCAAATAACATGAACAATTCTTTTTTAAAATGTAAAAAATGGCACTTTAATATACAAAAAAAAGTTCAGTTCACAAATTAAAACTACACTGAGATACCATTTCTCACCTATTAGATTGGCAGAAATTCAAAAGCCCGGCCATATACTCCATCGGTGAGGCCATGGCACTCTTACGCACTGCTGGTAGGTATTCAAAATAGTATATAGCTCCATTAAGGAGCAGAATCTGGCAAAATCTAACAAATCTTGTATATGCATTTATCCTGAATATCTACTTCCAACAATACAAAGACACATGTACGTAAAGATTTTCATTATAACATCATTTGTAATTGAATAATACTGGAAATTACTTAAATGTCCAAGGACATGGGGCGCTTCGGTGGCTCAGTCGGTTAAACATCTGCCTTTGGCTCAGGTCATGATCCCAGGGTCCTGGGATTGAGCCCCATGTCAGGCTCCCTTCGTAGCAGGGTGTCTGCTTCTCCTCTCTCTCTGTCTACCACTCTGCCTACTTGTGCCTCTTCCTCTCTCTCCAAATAAGTAAAATTAAAGAAAAAAAAATGTCCAAGTACAGGAGACTGGTTGAATAAACCATGGAGTACTATGCAGTTAAGAAAGAAATTATTGGGGGCACCTGGGTGGTTCAGTGGGTTAAAGCCTCTGCCTTCGGCTCGGATCATGATCCCGGGGTCCTGGGATCAAGCCCCACATCAGGCTCTCTGCTTGGCAGGGAGCCTGCTCCCCCCCACCCCGCCTCTCTGCCGACTTGTGATCAGATAAATAAATTTTAAAAAATCTTAAAAAAAAAAAAGAAAGAAAATTATTTATTTTAATTCACATGTATTTTTTTTTCATGTAGCTACTGAATTTTTAGGACTTAAATACTTATTAAGTTGCTTAGGCCTATTTAATAAATTAAACCGTTAGGTGGTTTTTTTGACCTAGGGATGCTGTGAAACAATTATTGGTATGATAAGGACGTCATGAACTAAGAAAGTTTGGGAACTTCTGGTAAAGGCCTGTGAAGACTTTTAAGAGTGTATTTATGTGTGTAGTTATGAGCTCTGCGTGTAGTTACTATGGATTGTGGTCAACAAAATTTTATGAAGGCACTGCCCATAGTGGTAAAAGTGCTATGCTGGATTTTATGGCAGCCCATAAAAAGAGCAACCAGTCCAGTGTCGAAAGTTGTTGAAGTTTTTATTTGTTGGTTTTTCAGTTTCTTGTTTTTAGAGATGAGATCAAGAGAAAGAATCTAATCCAGACACAGTTTTTGGAGAGGCATAACCCACAGTGAGTGCTGGGAGACAAGCAGGCATACACCAGATTGGGGTAAAGAGGGATGGCTACAACTACCAGAAGAGGAAATGGGGCGCCAAGAAAACGCTAGCATTCTAGAAGTTTGGTCCTGCTGGAACAGAATATCCTAGAAGAGAAGAGATGAGACTAGAGAGTTAGGGAAAGAGCAGGTCTTGAAAGTTTCGTATGTGAGATTAAGGATTATAGGAGTTTGGATTTTATTAATAGGCAAGAAGGAGCTAGGAAAGGGCTTTAAGCAGGGGAGTGTCACAGGGCTGCCCTAAGCAAGAGTGGGTGGGGTGGGCAACAAAAGGCTAAGGAGCTGCGGCAGCAATCCAGAACAGACCTAGACCGAGCAGCTGAACTAAAGCACTTGCAATCAGTAGCGGCCAGCCTCCATTTTCAATGAGGAACGATGATAGCTACTCAACTGCATTAGGAAGCAGAGGTCCTGTGGCTTAGAGGACTACCATCACGATCTTTGTGGAAACGGGATCTCTGCCCACCCTTCATTATGCATCTGGGAGTAGAAGTCATTTCATAATCTTGCTATGTTTTATTCTCCAACCTGACATTGTCAAACCCGATACCTAGTTCCAGTAAGTGAATTCAGCAACCCAACTGGATCCCAGACATCAAAGGGATTATGTGTGTCAAGCGTTAGGTCTATTCCATCTAACAGGGAACTCTAACTGTGAAGGACCTGGAGAATAGTATCCTAATACTTTACGTACTTTAAGTACGTAATACTTTGCTGGTTTTGGCTTGTACAGACTACCCTCTTGATGCTGAGGAACTGTACCTTAGTATAATTATATCAAAGATTCAAATTCTCTTCCAAAATTTACTCACATGACTATTAAAACTCACAGAGCTTTACTTTCACTTTTTCTATATTGTAACCAAATCCTCTGGAGTGTAATAAGGTAGTAAGAAAGGTGTCTTAGAAAAACAAAGAATAACTCTTCCTAATGGGGGCTGGGGAATGAGCCATTTTTTACTCAGAGCTACATACTTTAAAAAAAACAAAAAACAAAAAAACAAGAGATGAACACATCCTTCAAATTAAGCCCATTAAAAGCACATTCCCCCCCCCCCCAAAAAAAACAAAAAAAAACAAAACCAAAAAAACCCCAAAACCGCACAGGCTTGGGAAGAGTAAAGAGAGTTGGCCAGCACTGAATAGCAATCAGACACTTACAAGAACTCGGCCACTTTTAAGCCTCTATATTAAACCCAAAGTGAAAATGATACCTGGTTTGAAATGGTAAAAACAGATCCAGGATACCTTCGCCTCTTCTACATTCTTCCCAATTCCGCCTCCGGCTTCCCAACATTCCCCCACCACCTCCTTTAGTCAAAGAACTAAAAAACAAGGTTTCAGGAGAGGTCACCACAAAATAGATTTTCCATGGTCCTCTCCAGTAGGGATTATTCAGGTATTTCAGAGCAAAAAGCGGTAATCGACTGCTTGAGTTCCTGACATTCTACTCCTCCAAGACTCCTATTCCAACAAGACCCAACCACTTCTTCACGGCACAGCCAGGCGGATGAACACTGCATCTGTAGGCACTCACAACAGAAACAGCCGCAACCCTAGGGCCCACTGGATAGCCAAGAGGGCTGAGATCATTGGATTCCTGTTCCTGAAGCTCAGCTCAATCAGAAACTTGTTTTTCCTCAGCATTTAAGGATTAACTGCAATATGCAATGCTCTCAGAAATCGGTACTTTCAAATCCCAACTCTCCTGAATACTAGCTACCAGCCTCCAGCCAACAGCTTTTCTTAGCCTTAGTAAAGTACGGAAAAACTACCTATCTTACAGAGGTACTGCGGAGATTAAGAATAATGTAACTAAAGGTCTTATCACAGTGTTTGGCAGGCAATCAATGTTATATGGACTGTTATTACCAAGAGGGTTGCTGAATTAAAAAAGAGATCTCACCTCTGTACAGAGATGTTGCTAAGAAACTGCAGGCCTCCCTCTCCTTAGTGTCTAAGAGTTAAAACATTTTACAAAACAATAAAAATCATAAACTTTCTCCCTACTACTTCCAAATCATAATATTTTTCCTCATCAAGAATACATACTATTTTTTAATTTTATTTATTTATTTATTTGACAGAGAGAGAGATCACAAGTAGGCGGAGAGGCAGGCAGAGAGAGAGAGAGGAAGAAGCAGGCTCCCCGCTGAGCAGAGAGCCCGATGCGGGGCTCGATCCCAGGACCCTGGGATCATGACCCGAGCTGAAGGCAGAGGCTTTAACCCACTGAGCCACCCAGGCGCCCCAAGAATACATACTATTTTAAAAATGACTGTTCTTGCGACCCATTTATATGGATTACAAGTGTGTATAACAGTGATACACACATATCCAAAAAGTGATTCTGGTACATTCATGTATATCCTGCAGACACTGAGCTTTGGAAACAAGTGTAGGACCATCACCAGGCATTTGGAGAGGAAAGAAGATATCAGCACTTTTTTTTTGGACCTCTCAGAAGTGAAAACAACCCGACCATCTATACACAAAAATTATTCCCCCACACAAATGGCAGAAAAGATCCTTCCCTATAATTAGCCCTTCTTTTCCCCTGAAAGCCCTGCAAAGAAAGGATTGTATGAAACTACTTTAAAATAAGTGATAAGATGGCTGCACATTCAGCAGACACACTAGAGAACACCAGGATCTTGACAAAGAAATGTGAAAGTGGCTACTGGTAAATCATGCCAAGGTCATATCAGGATGTCAGAGGATTTCCTCTACCCATGGGAGAAACAAGCCACTATAAGCAAGTCTACGATGTGTCGTGTTTTCCAAACAGTGGTGACTTCTAATTTCCTCTTTTGCATTAAAATTACTGTATGGCTATCAACCCCAAACATAAACTTACTATCACTAGGAAATCTCTTCTTAATAACCCTGGATAAACATGTTTAAGTAGTTAAGTACTGAAGACTGGAATACAAGCTATTATAATGCCCAATCACAATATCCCAAATATAATTTTAACCTTTCAGAGGATAGTTTTGGAAGGACAGCAAAGGATTCTTCTTAAATTGTCCTTTTCATCACGTTAAAAAACATTAAGACAAAGCAAAGTCTGTATGTGCCAAGAAACTGGGACACAAACAAAAAACCAACAAAATAAATGATTCCTGAGGCAACTGTGGGGTCAGCTACACGTTCATTCATTCAGTGAAGAAATACGGGAATAACTTCTATGTATCAGTCATCACTTATGAACACAGGGATGCATAAGACATAGTTCCTGGCCGCAAAAAATTTAAGTCTAAAATTAACGTCTGAAGAGTCACAAGTCATTTTACAATAATATTGTATTAATAGACACAGAAATATATAAACTAGTAAAATACATTTAAATATATTAAGAAACAAGCTGCGGGGGGGGGACCCTCTACTGCAAATTTACTAACAAATTTTGTTATCCGAGTCTGGAAACATGACTAAAGTTGTACTTTCAGGACAAAAATTAACTAATGACACACGTTTTACAAAGGCCTCCACACTCCCCACCCCTCCCCCCAACACACACCAAACACAATTTGTAAACTGGGTGCTTTTCACCTTGACACGCAGGGCGTGGCACGGGAGTTCTCACACAACCCCAAAGACACCTGGATAAGCTCTCACAAGTCTGGACATTCAGGTTTCTCAAGCAAAGGTCAGTTAACTCCCTAATTCTCCTTAAACCTTGAAACAACACTGCCACCTCTCTGTGCTGTCATCCCTGCCCACTTACACACATATACCCAGACTAAAACATACAAATCACATCTTCCACTCCTGGAAAACCTTAAGGAACAAATCCAGAGGAATTACCCTCTCACTCAAAAAATATCTGTATTCTCTTCCTCGCTTTAGAGGCTAGATTACCTTAATACGGGTAAAGCTGTGCAGTTCAATGCTGATCATCTAATGACTTCAGTCTGAAAAAGCCATTCCTTTAACTGGCACAAAACCCTGGCGGAGATGCTTAAAAAGCAACTGCTCTAGTACAGGCGAGGAGTGGAAGAAAGGGAAGGAGGGGAGAGGGGCGGAGTGAAGCGCGGGGACTGCGGCGGTGGCGACGGGTCCCCCCAGGTCGCGGGCACCGCCCAGGCGGGGACCTCGGCGCGGCGGGCCAGAGATGCAGGGTGACCTTCCGACGAGGCTAACTCAAGGAGGTGCTGGGCTCGGAGGACCGAGCCGCAGCCGCCGGCTCTCGGGAGTGCACTCGCCCGCACAGCAGTGAACACCGCGCCCCGGATTCCAGCCCGGGCTCGTCCCGCAGCTCGTTCCGGGACAGAACGCGGGATGTGCAATCTCGGCGTCCGGGCCCTGAGCCTGGGCCTCGGCCCGCTGCCGCCCGGACACACCCCCGCCGCCGCCGCCCCGGCCGCCCCAACCCCTCCCTGGGCGGCCCGGGCAGGCATCGCTCACCTGCACCGCAAGCCGGTCCGCCGCCCCGCGGGTTCCGGAAGCCGCGGCTGGGCTGGCCTCGGCCGGAGAGAGCTTGGCCCTGACGTCTGGGAGGCTCCCCGCCGCGAGCGGCAGAAGGACGAGTTCGACGGGCGGCGGCGGAGCCTGGGCGGCAGGAGGAGGAGGACGACTCGGGGTGCTCCGATCTCCGGAGATCCACCCTCCTCCTGGCCGCTCTGCAGCAGCCGCCACAGATCACTTCCGGGGCGCTGGGGGAGCGGGGCGGGGCCGACTGGGGAGCAACTTCCTGTCCGTGGGCGGAGAGGAGGTTGTTGGGGGCCGGGGCTGGAGAACAATGGCCAGCAGGGCGCGGACTTGCCGGCGTCTACCCGCTGCGTGCCGAGAGCTGGCTGCGCTGCCTTTCGGACCGCCCCACCCCCGGCTCCCCGCGCCGGGCGAGGTGGAATCGCCTCCCGGGGGCCCGGGAGCTGCCGCAGGCCTCGCGGAGGTTCCCGGATCTCGGCGTCGGCGCCGCGACGTCCTTGTCTCTCTTCTGGGGACCAAGAGGGGGTTCTCGGGGAGGGAGGGGAAAGCGGAGGCCGCCATCTTGCTTTCGGGGGCCGCCGCTTCTCCCTGGTTGTCCAAGGGTGGAGGCCGCTTGTCCCGTGGCCGGGGTTTTCCCGAGTGGAGCTGGCTTCGTGGCTCGTTGCGGGCGGAATACTTGGAGATGGTTTGGTCAGTTCCCTGCCCTGGCTGGAGAGTTTCGGTAGCCGCCCTGGGCCTCAAGTCTAACTGGTGATCCCTGGAGAGCTCAGACCTTAGGGTGGTTTGTGATCTTTTACTGAGGGTCCTCGAGCCCCCGGACACCGCAGGTCTCGAGTCTGGTGCGGCCCTGAGATCAAACGGCGCCCCCATCTTGTGATTTGGTAGCTTGAGTTAGAAGGAGTTGCACTAAATCGGTTGCTCTATTTGACTCCTTCCACAGATTTGAAATAGATCGTTTGCCTAAGATCCATTAGCACTTGGAGTCTTACCTGTTGACATTTATTTACCCCCTTATCTCCTCCCACTGTTGAGTAGCAATTCCCAGCTTTGCGCAGCTCGTTCAAGGAATGCCCACTCTGATGGGCCGACATGGAAGCAAATAATTATGATTGGAAGGATGGTGTATCAAGGTATACAGAGGAAAGAATGGATGACTCATAACTGCGTTAGATTTTCAAGATAAGGGATTTTCCAGCACAAACTTAAGGGTGGAATGGTAAATCCAGATCCTAGCAAAAAGGACATGCAGCAAAGGGAAAAATAATATGTGTTTAGAAGTCTGGGTAGTAATTACTGGACTTAAAAGTTAAAGCCTGAGTTGCTGAAAAGGATGAATCTGGAGAAGCAGATAGGAACCAAATTGTGAACCGTCTTTCACTCCTTGGTGAGGCAATGAATAGAGGAATTACCCCGGACAGTTTTACAATTTAGGCTGTTGGTAGAGGACATTAGTTGAGGGGAAGAAGAGGGGAAGAGGACTTGTGGACAAGGGGACTTGACAGAAATCAAGAGAAAGGATTAGGACCATTATGGGGAGTGTCTGTGAGCACCCAAAGAAGATGGATTCCTAAGATACCAGGATGCCAAATCAAGTGATTGTAATTGTAATTGATTGCTGGGGGGAAGATTCTGGGTAAGCCAACGGAAGTAGCAACATGATGCCTTGTTTTGCGTTGGGGAGAGGGTAAAGGTGTAATTTACCAAATGGAATAGGGAATGGCTGGGATGGGAAAGGGGAGGGGACGTGGAAACAAGTGCTGTTTTGGACCTGGCCAGGTGATGCTGTCTCATGGCAGTTGCTACATGGGTCTGGAGTTCTGGGCTGAAGTTAGAAACACCACAGGCTTGTATCACCACATCCAAGCCCACTGCAGGCCCACTTTGTCAAGCACAGTTTCAAAACCACTTCTCCCTACCTTTTCTTGGGAAAATTGCGGAAATACTACATTTTTAAAATCCCGATGTGGTAATCATACATATGCCCATGCCAATACTCCAATGTTTAATGTTTCTATTGGACCGGAAAGGTCAGGCTTACGAAAAACAGTATGACAGTGATAACTAGTATATAAGCATAAACTCAAAGATGAAATATCATTAATTTTCAAAATTGTTAGGTTTAATCATTGACAATAAACAGCTTCTTTAAAACCAGCCAGAAAGGACTGAGGACAGTAGTTTGCACAAATACCTGTTGAGTGGAGAATGAGGAAGATGACTTCAAGAAGAGTGAGCAATGGGAACACAATGACAGACAACCTCAAGTTCATTAGTCAGCCTGTCTCAGTTGCTTCTTCATTGTTGATAGCCACGCTAACTTAGCTGAAAGCAGTCAGAAATAGAATGGATCATTTTGAGCAGAGGCTTTGGAAAGCAACAAATAATAAAAGCCCTATGAATAAGAGCTACAGTGGCAAACCAAAGAGTAATTATTAGTTTTTATTCAACATTTTTGAATATAAAAAAGAATTCTCACCTTTAGTCCTAGATTATTCAAATACATTATTTGCAGTTTTCCTAGAGTAGAAATACATGTAGGCGTATTAAACAACCCTTTAATGGGTACCATACTGAACTGGTAATGAGAACAATGATCTCGAGGCATTTTTTGTTCTTTGTTCACCCTGTGACCCTAGCACAGTGCCTTAACCTCTCCATGCCCTAGTTTCTTTGTAAAATAGAGATAATAATAACCCTCTACTGGCCTACCTCTCAGAGATATTATAAGAAATAACAAATTAATGCTTTAAAAGCTCTTTGAGGTACTTGGATGAAAGGGTATAATTGTGACTACATTTCATTAATAATTAGCACTAATATCCAGTAGAACTCATGAGCGTTCCTAAATTTGCTGCCCGGGCAGCTCAAAGAACCTGAAGGATTCTGTTTATAAAATAGGCTTAGATTTTAAAAAAAAAAATGAGATTTCTTCTTGTGAGTGTAAATTTTTATTATGATCAAACCTTGTGTATTAAATATACTATGAGTAAGAAGTAAAATGGAATTTTTAGTAACTACAGTTCTTATGTTCACTGCTGTTATAGATAATCTATTTTAGGGGGGATGTATAGAGTGGTATGCTTTTGTCAGAATCTTGTTTTAGAACTAATGATTAGTTTACTGAAGTTAGTTTACTAGAATTTTCTATGAAAGCATTACACGTCACAAAAGCATAGTAAGAATTTTATCTGCAGTTCCGTGTTTATCTGAAACCTGAAGCATTCCTGTGAATCTTTTGTCATTCCCATCATTGTTTAATCAGAAATACAGAATGAAATATATAGGTCCCTGAGGTTTTATCCAAAGTCTACCCCACAGTAGATGAAATTTTGCCCATTAGATTCGTGGCTTCGGTATTTCTATGTTGAAAGGCATATGCATAAACCCATTTAAACATATTCATGGGTATATTATGTGCATATTTTATACATATACTTATTACATACCAATTTATAAAAATGTTATATGAATGTACATTAACTGCACATATAGAAACAACTGTTAACAACAAAAACCTCTTTGGGTGTATTGGCCAGATAAGAAAGCAGTGGTTATTAGCAATTTGTCATTATTGATGGAAAAACAACTCAAAATACATGTCGTTGTCTATAATACCCATGGTACCTTAACCTTTATATTACTTCATTTTGTTTTCACAACAACTTTGTGAGGCACACATTATTCAGAAAAAGCGGCCCAGAGGGCTTAAAGACTTGCTACAAATTGTCCAGTAGCATACTCAAAGTCAAACTTTGGAGACTCCCAGAGACACTGTTCCCTGTAGTACTTGATACTGTGATTACCAGCTTGATAAGACTGTTAGACCAGAACGTATTTATAATATGACATTCCTGGCTTATGAGTGATAGACTGCAGGATCTAAAATTCAGCCACACTTGAATTTTTGAAAATTAAGCCGCTATTCTTATGTTTATGGCAGTGTCTTCACCAAAAACTTTGTTTTATTCATCTTTGTATTCTTCATGATGTCAGGCATAAATACTCAAAGTATTTTAGGGATGAAAATAAAAAGTATACTGTGATGATCAGTTGACTAAGAAAAAAAAAAATATATATATATATAGATGAGTGGCTCAGTCGGTTAAGTGTCTGCCTTCAGCTCAGGTCATGATCCTGGGGTCCTGGAATCAAGTCCTGCATTGGGCTCCTTGCTTGGCAGGGAGTCTGCTTCTCTCTCTGCCTTCCACTCCCCAGCTTGTGCTTTTTTTTTTTTCCCTCTCTCTCTGTGGCAAATAAACAAAATCTTTTAAAAAATTAAAAAACAGGTGGGTGTGTGTGTGCACGTATAACAGCTTCCTAATTCTGATCATCAGTCAAGTCAGGATTGGGAAGCTCCGGTTTCATTAACTTATCCAAAGTCACCCAGAATCATAAATAGAGCCAGAAACAAACAAATCTTGTAAGTCCAAGCTACAGATCTTTTCACTGGACCTTTACTGTCTACATATGACAGGGTAGGAGAGCAAAATAGCGATTTCATTTTTAAAATTATTTGTTTTACTATATTGTGTTGTACGGTTTTATTTTTACTTTTTAAAGATTTTATTTTTAAGTATCTACACCCAGCTTAGGGCTCAAACTCATGACCTCAAGATAAGAGTTGCATTCTCCACAGATGGAGGCAGCCAGGTACCCCTCTGTTACATGGTTTTAAGATTAAATGAGTTTATACCTGTGGAGTGCTTAGAACCTTATCTGGCATGAGGCAAGTACGGTGTTAAATAATAAGTTTTCCAACTACATTGCTCCCGTTGCCCAGGGTTAAAATTGGTAAGATTATGTTAGATACAGGCATTTTCTATGTAGAAAAAAAATGTATGTAAACAATGGTGGAATCCTTTTTTTTTTTTTTTTTTGGTCCTAGAAGCTTTAAATTTGTATAGCTGAAAGTATTTCTATGTTGTTTCTTTTAATCTTTCCTGACATAGTAAAAGAAATGTTAATAATATACCTATTAAATAAAGTTTTGGACTTGAGACTGTGTAGTATTTTCATATCATTTTCTTAAGACATAGTTAAGGTACATGAGATGATGTACTTTATTTTACATTGTCCTCCTATCACTAAACTAGTTCCAAAAATTGATTCTTACTGTTGTGTAATCAAATATTCACTGTTTAGAAGCCATTGGCTGCTCGGATTGACCTTTCAAATGAAATATTTCCCTGGAACAAGGTAATAGATAAACTCGGTTCTTTTTAATTTCTCTACTTCTCTACAGGTTTCTCTGTAGTCTTTCAGCCTTGAACAAATGTTTGTACTTGTTAACTATAAATAAAATCGTACATTTTCATCCCGAGTAAATGAGGAACCCAATTTGATATTTAAGGGCTCTTTGATATATTTGGAGAAAGTCTGGCAAAGTATGCCTTTGGTCATCATCTGTGACTGTGAAAATTGATACTCATCTTAGTTTTCGTTCCATTTTATAAGTTGTATGACTTTTCAGAAGAATTATCACATAGCAGCAATTTCTAGTGGCTCCGGTATTCCTTTGTGGGGGGGGGGGCGGGCATACACATACACGGGGTGCCTTCACATCTTCATGCAGAACATGAATTTAGTCTTTAATATACTTCATTAAGTGAATTATACTATACCCTTTCCTGAAGGTGAGGATAGACCAGAACAGAAGGTATTTACAAAGTCAGGAGGGACCTGGTAAGTAGGATTAGACCAGAAGGTACAGATCTGAGAAGCCAGACGGGAGAACTAGATGCTGTTAGTGGTGAAACATCTGACTACTGCAGTCCAGAGTCAGCCAACAGAAGGGAATTAAATTAGCATTTATTGAATATCTACTATATTTCAGACTTTGCAGCCAATTAGCTTACAAAAGAAGGAACATTTGGCTAGGCTTCATAAATCTAGGTGGTTTGAGTCTTGGAAGTCAGAGAAAATAGTATTAATAAGCAGGACACTCGAACAAATCCCATTATTCTCTGCCTTTTAAAATACTTATACTGGGGGGCGCCTGGCTGGCTCAGTTGATACAGCATGTGACTCTGATCTCGGGGTTGTGAGTTTGAGCCCCACATTGGGTATAGAGATCACTTAAAAATAAACACGTAAAAAATATTTAGGGGCACCCGAGTGGCTCAGTTGGTTGAACAACTGACTCTTGATTTCAGCTTAGGTCATGATCTCAGGATCGTGGGAGCATGCTTGGACTCCACGCTCAGTGGGGATTCTGCTTGCCCCTCTCTCTCTGCTCCCACCACAACCCGCTCATGCTCACTTTCTTTTTCAAATGGATGAATGGGTAAAATCTTAAAAAAAAAAAAATACTTTTACTGTGTAGTTTATCATAAGAATTAAAAATTACATGAGATGTTATGTTAGTTATTATAACCAAACACACGTCTTTTGAACCGTATCCATCCCTTCTTTGTTCTTTCTACCATAGACAAGCATTGTTCTGTCTGTTCTGAATCTCAACTCCTCCTATCTACTGGAGGACCTATCTCCATCCGTTGTTCTCTTCATTGTGTACTCAGCTCTTACCCTACTAGTTCCTTGTCATTGGTATTTTTATTGGTACAAGGTATCTCCCTCATATCCTCTCTCCCTCTAGCTTCCACCTAGATTCTTCTTCCTTTCAGTAAAGAAAATTTTCCAGAGAATTTTTTGTGCTTGTTATCTCCCCTTCCTCACCTCCACGTCACTCCTCAACCATTTGTAGTCAAGCTTGCATCCCCAACACTACTCTGAAACTACTCTGATAAAGTCACCAATATCACCCCTATTATATGATCTCTCTCTCTCTCTTTTTTTTTTTTTGAAGAGGGTGAGGGGCATAGGGAGACAGAGGGAATCTTAAGCATGCTCCACTCCCACCACAGAGCAGGACATGGGGTTTGATCTCACCACCTGAAATCACAACCTGAGCTGAAACCAAGAGCTGAATCCTTGACCAACTGAGCTACCCAGGCACCCCATGATATCTCTAACTTCTTAATGTTTCAACAACTTTTGAATTTATCGATCATTCCTTTCTTTTTGAAACAATCTGTTCTCTTAGCTTCTGTAATACTACACTTCATTGTTTCTTTTCTGGCCACTCCTCGTTATCCTTGGTCCTTCTGTCTTCCTTGGTCCTTCTGTCTTTGCTTAAATTTTGCCATTCCAAGGAAGTCTAAAGCTCTTATCACTCTTCTCTGGTCTACATGTTCTCTTGGATGATCTCATCCATGCCCAACATATGGATAATATGTTGATGACTTCTAGCCATGAGCCCACTCCTGAGCTCCTGAGCTCCTGAGCTCCTGACACCCATATATTCAGTTCCTTCCTTATATCTCTTTGGTGTTTCATAGGCATCCAACTCAAACACAGAATGTCCACACTGAACTGATGCCATCACTCACCCCAAATGCCCCAAACTGGAAATCTAAATGTTTACTTTGCATTTTCCATCTTCTCCCTCAACATCTACTCTATCACCACAATCTTTTAAACTTTCCCCCTTAGGATATCTCGAAGTCATCCATTCCACTCCGTATCTACTCCCACTCTCCTAATCTGAGCCATTTCTACCTGCTTACCATTACTGCCGTCCAGATCCAGTGAGTTTAGTGTATTCCCCCCTATATCCACTCTTTATGCTGCAACTCTTATGATCTTCCAGAGGCAAATGGATTCATATAATTCCTCTGCTTCAATACTTTTGGTACTTCCATTAATCTCAGGATGGTTCTGAATTCCTTTATGTGTCCTATGCAGCCTTATACAATCTAATGTCAACTGATCTCTGTAGTCTCATCTCTGGTCACTCATCATTTCCCTCATTACACACACACACACACACACACACACACACACATATCCAGGTCCAAGAATACAAGTAGTTGTCTGCTTTTATATATTCTGTGGTCCCCCAAAATGTGTGAAAGTTAAATGAACAAAAGTTAAGATATATTGTACAAGGTTTGTAAGATTATAATACAAACACTAGAATATTTCCAATTATTGTACAAAGTTTTTATTTTTTCACCCCTGCCATACGTATACCTAATATATTTGAAACCTAGGTTAAACATTGAATATGATAAATTTCTTAACACACATTCCAGTTCTCCCACTTATGGTGACATTTAGTAGACAAAATTCATTTTCATGTTGGAAAGAAGTTGGTGATGTATATTTTGTAGAGTAGTGATCATTTTTGTTAATGTTAGGAAATTACTGAGAGAAACTTGAATTCCAGCTTTCTCTTGGTAACAGGTTCATTAGTGAGGTGTGTCCCTATATCTGTTTGCACAATGTTTTTTCTATGTTCTAATCACTAGAATACTTAAGGATGGCAATGAGCAATCCATAATTTTAACAATATCTCCATTTCCATTGTCACTGTATTTTATGTTTTAGACACAACTGTAAAGGGTAAATTTCCAGGATTTTTAAAACATGCTTGAATAGCATTCTTTTCTTTCACTGAACTCACAGGAAATCCACTTCAACAAGCATCTGATTTGGGCTAAAGATTCACAACATGAGGAAAACCTAATGATTTTTTTTTGGCCTTTGTCTCAATTACACTGTTAGTAGCAACATTTTAAAATTTCTTTCATTAATTTTTATAAAAGATGAAGTTCCAATGCAGTAAAATAATCAAATAATTGCACAAGCACTGCAGTACAAAGATTATCTGAAAGTCAGTTGTCAGATGGCAATGAACATTGCTGTGTCATAAAAACTTCCCATTTTTATCAGTGGATATGTTGTGATCTCAATTCAGCCTAGGAAAATGTAGAGGGTGGGGTGGGAGTGGATTCAGTGAAGTCTAGTACCACTTCATGTGGCGTTCTTGTTGCTGCTGTGTCTCCTGCCTGGAGAAAATCTCTCACCTCCCCCTCCAGCCTCCTACCTCCACTTCGCTTCTCTTTCACACCACATGGCAACCACTCATCACTACATTCTACTCTCCTTTCACATTGCAACTTAGATGTCACTTCAAAAGGACTTTCCACACCTTCCCTGACTACCGCAGGGCTGACATAGGCATGGGCTCCCTTCGTGTCCCTGGGGGCTTTGCTTAACACCTAGTACAGTATATTAGAATTGCTTGTTTGTATTTCTTACTTGATAGGGAGGGAAGGAATTATATCTATTTTGTTTATAGTTATGTCTTAGATTGATATCAACTTCTTATTTAAAGATTTTATTTATTTGAAAGAGAGAGAGCACGAGCAGGGAGTGGGATGGAGAGAGAGGGACAAGAAAGATCTCCATTGGGCGCCTGGGTGGCTCAGTGGGTTAAGCCGCTGCCTTCGGCTCAGGTCATGATCTCAGGGTCCTGGGATCGAGTCCCACATCCGGCTCTCTGCTCAGCAGGGAGCCTGCTTCCCTTCCTCTCTCTCTGCCTGCCTCTCTGCCTACTTGTGATCTCCGTCTGTCAAATAAATAAATAAAATCTTTAAAAAAAAAAAAAAGAAAGATCTCCATTGAGCTGAGCACAGAGCCCGAGACAGAGCTCCACGTGGGGCTCAGTCCCAGAAACCTGAGATCGTGACACAAGCTGAAGGCAGGCGCTTAATTGACTGAGCCACCCAGGTGCCCCAGGGATTTTGAAGTTCTCAGAGACCTTTGATGTGGTCTAGACCAGAGAATTTCTCAAAAATCATTTTACCATCACCCCTGGAGGTAGGCCCAAAGATCCTGCAGCCCACCAGTTTCAATTTTCTTTTCTTTTCTGGTTTTTCTAAGATTTTATTTTAAAGTAATCCCCACACCCAGTGTGGGACATCCCTGAGATCGAGTCTCATGTTCCACTGACTGAGCCAGCCAGGTGCCCCTGTTTCCATTTTCTAATGAAAAGAACTCAACAATGATGAATGGATCAATAAAAATTGTAGAACCAGAATTCTAGTTTTTCCTCAGACCAGCAATAAGTAAAAAGGATAATCTACAGAACATGAATCACTCACCTGTAAAAACTGAAGAAAAGGCTTGACTTATAAAACGTTCTCAGTACATATATGTCAGGGTTCTCTAGAGAAGGAGAGCCAACAAGAGATTATCTATCTATCTATCTATCTATCTATCTATCATCTATCTATCTATATCTAGGAATTGGCTCACACAACATGGAGGCTGAGAAGCTTCAAGATCTGTAGTCAGCAAGCTGGGGACTTGGTAGGGGGGGACAATGCTATACGTTCCAGTCCAAAGGCCAGTAGGCCACAGAGTCAAGAAGAGCCAGTGTTTAAGTTTGACTCTGAAGGAAGAAAAAGAGCTGATGTCCCGGTTCAAAGGCAGTCCGGTAGGAGGAGTTCCCTCTTCTCTGCTGGAGGGTCAGCTGCTTTGTTTTACTTTGTTTGATTAACATTGAACATAACACTTTGACCTGATCTGGTTTCCTACTGAAGCAAGAATCTGTCGATAACACCGCTGCAAGCTGGCTATGTTCCTTGACTTGAAGGATGTCTCACTATAATTTTAGCCAATTGTCCTACTTTTAACCTGTTGAACTATCCAGGAATAGTTCTATACCATATCCCCCATACTAACTTTTCAAATAAATTAAGATTCCTGTTATAGTCTCCCAAGTGTTTTTCTTCCCCCAGGTTAAATAGCCCCAGCTTATTCTTCTAATCCTCATAGTACAGGATTTCTTTGATGCACTCCACTTTTGTCAGTTTTCATAAAATATAATGCTTTGAACTAAAAACATTTCCTAAATGGGTTCTAACTTCTTTATGCTGAAAAAAAAAAAATCAACTTTGAGTCTCTGTTTATATTCTTACCATAAAACAAAAGGAACTTCCTGTTGTGAGAACCACTAAAACCATTATTTATGACTAATAATCACACTAGTCTTAATATAGTATACATTATATTGTGTGTATACACACACACACACACCCTACAAAGTATATATGTATATATGTATACGTTTTACACATCCAGCAATGAATCATTTTCCTTGAGACTCAAATACCTGTGGAAGTCACACTGTGGACCTAAAATCCTGATTTTTTAGGTATCTGCCTATACCTGCTTTGTGACTCAGGTGAAGATGACTCATACCCAACCTAGGAGAAAATCTTGATTGGTTTAAACCAATTAGGGTGTTTCTGAAGGGAAGCAATCTTCCTTGTCAGGACATTGGCTTAATAGCAGGCGTGCGATATAATTCTGGCCAACTGGGTATGTAGGGAAGTCTGCTGGAGTTTCTTCTTGGAAAGATTTCCTCTTCGTAAAAAGGAGATTCCAAGAAATGGCCTCTTTCCTGCCTCTGGATATTATATCAGGATGTGTTGCCAGGAACTGCTTTTTGCTGTCAGCCGGAAATGTCAGAGTGAAGATACTGAAAGCACCTAAGTCCTTAACATCAATCAACCCCTCCTCTTATTTTCTGCCCTTCTTTTATCCTTGCTATTATGTGAGATAATTAACTATCTTATCATTTAAGTCAGATTGAACCAGGTTTCTCTTGCATCCAAAATCATCTTACTTGATAAACTCTGCCCTTGATCTATTTCCCAAAAACCGAGTTAACCCTCATCTTGCCATTGGTGGGAAATCCAAAATCCTCCCAATATTTTTTTTTTTTGAAGTTCCTCAGGCTGACATTCTTCAAGTCCAACTTCTTGGTTCTACTGAATTCTTCACCACCCATCTCCTGCGGCAAAGTGTGTCCTTGTGCACTGTGTTCATCCAACCATTGGAACATGACTTCTTTTCCTCCATATAAAAAAACCCATTCATATCAGACACACAGAGCTATGTGTATGCGTGTATGTGTGTATGTGTGTGCACCCAACTTTACTGAAGTTTCAGAATAAGGGAATAGAGCTTACGTTACTCCAGTTAGACATCTTAAAATGGACATTAATGTTTCTAGACATCCTCAGGAATTCTGTCTATTGGAAATTTTCACTGATCACCTTCCACAGTAGTCTCTGCTTTCAATCTTCAAGCTAATCTCTTCAGGATGAAGTACTTCATCACAATTCTCAGACCTCGTTTTCAGATTAATTTAGTTTTCCACCTACTTAGGGACTGGGGCTTATCTTTGCATACCAAAACTCATTAACTGCACTGCTGAATTAAGAGGCATTTACTTCAGGTCTTACTTTTTGGGGAATGTGGAAAAGTTGGCAGATACTTGAAAACTTCAGTCCCTGCTATGAGTATCTGCCAAAGGAAGCAACAGGTAGTAATGTTCTCCCTGATAGGAATTCTGCCACTTCATCTTAGAAGAAACAGCTGTAGTAACTGTGAGTTTTGTTTGTTTGTTTGTATTTGTTTATTATTTTAGAGAGAGAGAAAGAGGGAGCACACATGAGCAGAGTGGTGGGGGGAGAGCTGGCAGATGGAGAGGGAGAGAGAGAATCTTTTTTTTTTTTAAAGATTTTGTTTATTTATTTGACAGACAGAGATGACAAGCAGGCAGAGAGGCAGGCAGAGATTGGAGGAAGCAGATTCACCGCTGAGCAGAGAGCCTGACGTGGGGCTCGATCCCAGGACCCTGGGATCATGACCCGAGCCGAAGGCAGAGGCTTTAACCCACTGAGCCACCCAGGCACCCCGAGAGAGAGAATCTTAAGTAGGCTCCATGCTCAGCGTGGAGCCGGATGCAGGGCTCGACCCCATGACCTTGAGATCATGACCTGAAATGAAACCCAGAGTTGGACACTCAACCAACTGAGCCATCCAGGCGCCCCAAAGTCACTGTGAGTTTTAAAGAATATCTTTCCTTTGTATATGCATTACATGAATGCTAATACAAGGACTGTGTGAGAACATTTGTAAAATGGATCTTCTCAGAAACCTTGAATCTTTTTGTGTGCTAACAACCTCTACGGCATGGGAATCCTCTTTTCATCACCAGTTTCTATTCATGGTAAAGCTCTGAGTAGGGGCGCCTGGGTGGCTCAGTCAGTTAAGCGACTGCTTTTGGCTCAGGTCATGATCCTGGAGTTCTGGGATCGAGTCCCACATCGGCTCCTTGCTCAGCAGCGAGTCTGCTTCTCCCCCTGACATCTCTCCTCTCATGCTTTCTCTCTCTCTCTCAAATAAATAAATAAAAATCGTAAAAAAAAAAAAACCAACTCTGAGTGAAATAAAACTTGGCTTTTAAAAACTCTTAGAGGGGCACTTGGGTGGCTCAGTGGGTTAAGCCTCTGCCTTTGGCTCGGGTCATGATCTCAGGGTCCTGGGATCGAGCCCCTCTGCCTGCCTCTCTACTGGTGATCTCTCTTTCTGTCAAATAAATAAATAAAATCTTAAAAAAATAAAACCTCTTAGAAATGTGCTGTCTACCTACCTCTCTGCAAGACTCTTCAGTATCCAGAAAACCAACTATGTCACTGATTTGCTTCAGGGGTGTGTTGGTTGGATTGGGCTGGGGTGTGGCACGTTTCTGGCAGTAGCAGATTGGGGAATTTTCAGGGAGAGACTGGATAGGCTGAGTCCGGGCTAAATTTAACCACGTCTCTCTAACCAGATATTCTCTTAGCTCTCCTTTCTGACTGGCTGTCTTTTTGAGTCCCTCTGATCTGCTTCTAGAAAGGATGGAGGTAGCAAACATGATCCCAAGACAGTCACTAGTCCACAAAAATTCCCACTAATTACTCTTTTGGGGTTCCATTTTCAAAAGTAATCTGCTCTCTCTCTCTCTTTTTTTTTTTAAGATTTTATTTATTTATTTGACAGACAGAGATCACAAGTAGGCAGAGAGGCAGGCAGAGAGGCAGGCAGAGAGAGAGAGGAAGGGAAGCAGGCTCCCTGCTGAGCAGAGAGCCCGATGCGGGGCTCGATCCCAGGACCCTGAGATCATGACCTGAGCCGAAGGCAGAGGCTTAACCCACTGAGCCAACCAGGCGCCCCAGTAATCTGCTCTCTTAATCCACTCATTGTTTTCATTCATTCCTTCATTTAATATTCATTGTTTTCTATATACTGAGTATGGCTCATCATTAACTCTCCTTGAGGTTAGAATATTCATGAATATACTTCAAACTCTTGTTATTTCATATCAGTGTCAAATCGATATAATGCTCTTCCTAAGAATCTAAATGGGATTCAACGCAACAAGGACCAGTTAGGTCAAGGAAAGCTGGGCTGTTCTTCATAGTTTATCGTTACACTTATTGTCAGTTATTCTTGAGAATTCAAAAACAATAGTGCCATAAACAGATTTGCTTACTAGTGTTACTTGACCCTGTAAACATTTTACAGTGTTTTCATAAAATAGAGGTAATTACAGAACTTTGACTTGAATAAAATTAAACAATGAGATTTCTTCTGCTGCTGATCTCAGTCTGCTTACTGTAGCTACTGACTTAGCTCTAATGTCAGATACTGAGCATGCTCTTGGCATAGGGTTTAGTAATATGACGGCATTTCCAAAAAAAACTTAGATAACTTCTTAGAATTGTGCCTCCCAGAAAACGATTTCATTTTGCTCTTGATTATGTTTGGTTTGTATAACTTTTGCTTAGGCAAAATACTACCAACCAAAGCATCTCTTTCAGAATAGATTCAAACCACCAAGAACTACACTTATAAATAAACATACCCAGTTTTTTAAAGATGATGATGTCACTAACTTAGTGAATTCATTTCCTGAGGCTGCCATAACAAAGTAACAGACTTGGGAGGCTGAAACAAGGGAACCTCACAGTTCTGGAGGCTAGATGTTTAAGTTCAAGGTATGGTCAGGGTGGTTCCTTCTGCCAGGATGGGGTTGTGAGGGAGAATCTGTTCCATCCTCCCTTGTGGCTTCCGGTCTTCTGTTGACAATCACGGGTTGTCCGTGGCTTGCGGAAGCATCCCCCCATAGCTGTCATCATCTTCACATGGTGTTCTCCCTGACGTATGTGTCTGTCCCCAAATCTACCCCTTTTTTAAAAATATTTTTTTCAAGATTTTATTTATTTATTTGACAGAGATCACAAGTAGGCAGAGAGGCAGGCAGAGAGAGGTGGGGGAAGCAGGCTCCCTGCTGAGCAGAGAGCCCGATGCAGGGCTCAATCCCAGGACTCTGGGATCATGACCTGAGACGAAGGCAGAGGCTTTAACCCACTGAGCCACCCACGCGTCCCCAAATCCCTTTTAATAAGGACATCAATAATCCTGGATTAGGGTCTGCACATCTCTGGTATGACCTCCATCTTAATTATATCTGCAAAGACCCTATTTCCAAATGAGATCACATCTGAAGTACTGGGGATTAGGACTTCAACATAAGAATTTGGGGGGACAGTGGGTACCTGGGTGGCTCAGTCAGTTAAGCGTCCAACTCTTGATTTCAGCTCAGGTCATGAGCTCAGGATCCTGGGACCAAGCCTCGTGCCACGTTCCTCACTCTGCTTGAGATTCTCTCTCTCCCTCTCTCTCTGGCCCTCCCCCATCCTCTCTCTCTCAAAATAAATGAATAAAATCTTTTAAAAAAGAATTTGAGGGGGACACAATTCAACCCTTAATACTTGTAATTAGAATTATGTTTTGTAATAATTGTTCTTCCTTCAACAAATATTTACCATTTGTGTGCCAAGCACTGTGCTAGATACTGGGAATAACAGAATAAATAAGATAGACACCTTGACCTCAAAAAACTTTAGTTCATGGATTTGTGCCCCTTCTCACTTCTGAGGAAATGAAATAAAACACAAAGGGACTATAAATGATCATAAACCATATGGCAGGGCAGCTAAAGACAATAATAATGGCCAACTTTTGTTGGACACTATGCAGTGTCATCCTGTAAATTATCTCACTGAACGCTTAAAACAACACTACGAAGTAGGAACTATTGTCACTTCTATTTGTAGATAAGGAAACTGAAGCTCTGGGAAGGCTAACAGATGGCCGTGGGAGAATTTAACCCGATGGTCTGGTACTTGAGCGGGAGTCCCCGTTACCTACTCCCTACATTTACATACATCTAATAATGGCAGGAAGAATTGAAACATGGCAGGCCTGCCTGCCTGCCTGCCTGCCTTTCTTCCCTCTTTCCCTCTCACCCTCCTCCCTCCCTCCCTCTTTCTTTCTTTCTTTAAGATTTTATTTATTTATTTTAGAAAGAGAGAGCGAGCAAGAAAGAGCAGAAGGGAGAGGGAGAAGCAGGTTCCCTGTGGAGCAGGGATCCCAAGGTGGGACTTGATCCCAGGACTCTGAGATCATGACCTGAGCTGAAGGCAGACGCTTAACCAACTGAGCCACCCAGGTGCCCCTGAAAACATGTCTTTTCAACATCTTCAGAGGGTGTGTAAAGTAATACTACGGTTAATCCAGGGTAGGTTATAATTTCTTCTCTTTCTCTGTTGCTTTCTTTCGGACTTGTCAACATTCACAATCCATTTGTTCCTTTTGTCAGCATTTCTTCCTATATATCTTATTTTGCCTTTCTTCCCCCTTCCCATAGAGGGCTCCCCTTTCTGTGAATTTGCACCACAAACTATGTTAAATCCAGTTCCATGAAATCCAGACTATGTTAAAAACTAAGTTTATTTATTTATTTTTTTTAAAGATTTTATTTATTTATTTGACAGAGAGATCACAAGTAGATGGAGAGGCAGGCAGAGAGAGAGAGAGAGAGAGAGAGAGAAGCAGGCTCCCTGCTGAGCAGAGAGCCTGATGCGGGACTCGATCCCAGGACCCTGAGATCATGACCTGAGCCGAAGGCAGCGGCTTAACCCACTGAGCCACCCAGGTGCCCTTAAAAACTAAGTTTAATGGGAAGGTAGTAGGCATATTATTCTAGGACAGAGTACAGAAAACATCTTACCTCTTAGAAATAAACCGCATGGAAAGCGGAGGGGTGGGATTCAGCTCTTTCCAGAATTGAAAACAATCCTGTTTTCAGCTATATCTAGTGATTCTACCCCTTCCTCTATCAAAAGTCCAGGATTTTGGTGCTACTGCTGGTTTCTTCTAGACCAGGTGACAGTAGATAGGGGTTGCTGGCTGATCAGAGGGGTATCTTTCCTCCAGGATTTAAGGCAAAATCATATTTCGGCAATGGTACCTTTGTGGGAAAAAAATGCAATAAACTGAGGCCAGCTAGTTCCTTGAGCTAATAAGTCTCTGAAATTAAACAGTAAATTAATAGATAGGTGCTCATTCATATGTTCCACTGTCTCTTTTCTAATAAGTGACATGATTCTGAGGGTGAAACTATTCTGTTTGATTATGTAGAACATCATGAGTAATACAAATGTATCATGAGTAACACAAAAAGGATATCTAGACTAAATGTGTGTGTATATATATATGTGTGTGTGTGTGTGTGTGTATATATATATATATATATATATATATATATATATATATACTTTTTTTTTTTTACATTCCCTAAAGACTTTAACAGGATCCTTTCTATTGTGAAGAAGGCACAGTTAAAAAATAACTCCATTTTAGAGACAAGTCTTGCATTTCCAATCTGTTACATGATGGCAAACCCCACAGTTACTGTGACTTATTCCAGGAATGTCTTTAAAGTTTAGGTGTTAATTGTCGCTGGAAGCACAAAGGGAAAGAAGGTAAATTCCAGTGATACAGAATCATGTTTGTTTCTAAAATCTTTCCCTTGAGATTTGTATAGACATGACCTGTTTACTTCTTGTAATGTTAATTAATTTCCCTATATCAGTTGTGTCTTGGGCACAGTCATTCATTTATCCAACAAACATGTATTGAAGGTTTACTTTATTCCAGGTACTGACCTAAAAGCCAAGGATTCAGAGTGAAGTGAGACATAAGAGCATATCCTCAAAGAGCAGATGGTCTAATGGGGGGAGACAGGGAGGTAAATTGGGCATATCATTGTAGTGTGGTAAGTAATAGGTCGCAAGCCGGTACAGAGGGCATGCCAGCCCCAGCATAAGCCAGGCTGTGAGGTGAGTGGAGTCAGAAAAGTGGTCAGGAGACGGAAACATTTAAGCTACCTCATGGGGAATATCTATTGTTAGCGGTGACTTACAGATTGTGAGATTGGGTAAAACTCAATTTTGTCAGTTCCCAAATGTTCCAAATAATAAGTGGCTTCCTTTTGCAGACTCTAAAAAAAAATTATTTTAATGACAGAGAATTCAGCCATATGTGACTTCCTTTGTCTTTTCTACTTCAAATCATTAAGGCCAGAGAGACATTAAGAAAAAGATGTATTCAATAGAGAAAATGAACAACTGGGCAGAACCTTAACTGCTTGAGTTAGAGAAAAAAAATACCCCGTATGCAGCCTTAACCAGGAAAAAGCAAGAAAAATTCCTTCTCATCTTAGGAGGGCTTGAAGTGAAGCAGTTTCCAAATGCGTTCCTTAGATACCAAATCTTGGTTCTTTCCATCTTTAAGCCCAATCATTCCAGGCTTGAAAGGTAGCCAGGTATCTGCTTATGGCCACCACACACAGCTTTGAATAAGTGTGATAGTAGCAACACTAATTGTACTTGAGAGTTGGAGGTGAGGGGCCCATTTCCCCCTCCTTTTGTAATACAGTAGTTACTGAAAAATTTGTCTAGGAACTTTGTATTCATTTATTCCGATAGTATTCATCCTTAAAAAATTATTGTATGGGTGGGGCGCCTGGGTGGCTCAGTGGGTTAAGCCTCTGCCTTCGGCTTGGGTCCTGGTCTCAGGGTCCTGGGATCGAGCCCCGCATCGGGCTCTCTGCTCAGCAGGGAGCCTGCTTCCCCCCCCCCCCGCCCCGCTCTGCCTGCCTCTCTGCCTACTTGTTCTCTCTCTCTCTCTGTCAAATAAAATAAAATCTTTTAAAAATTATTGTATGGGATGTAAATTATATCTTAATGAAGATGTTTTATTATTTTTAAAATGTTTATTTATTTGAGAGAGAGAGAGAGGGTGTGCCAGGGGAGGGGCGAAGGAGAGAGAGAGGGAGAGAAGCAGACTCCCTGCTGGGCTTAATCTCACAACCCTGAGATCCTGACCTGAACGGAAATGAAGAGTTAGACACTTAACATACTAAGCCACCCAGGCACCCCCAAAACACTGTTTTAAAAAGATACTTATAGTGTGCTCCAATGTCATCTTCCACTCCCAGCCCCAGTGAGATCAGCAGCATATTTGGCACATAAAGATCTTTCTTCTCCTTCTTCTTCTTCTTCTTCTTCTTCTTCTTCTTCTTCTTCTTCTTCTTCTTTCTTCTTTCTTCTCTTCCTCCTCCTCTTCTCCTCCTTCTCTTCCTCCTCCTCCTCCTCTCCTTCCTACTTCTCCTCCTTCTTCTCTAAGGTTCCTTGAATTGAGTAGACCATGCAGCCTAGTTGTGTCTCCATCTTCTTTGGTACATTGTGACAATCTTTCCTCCTTTCATGGTTATGCCATTAGATATGAACTAAAAATCCCTTTTATTCAGAAATTGACTGTGCAATCCTCTAGAAAAACTCTAGATAAACACTTCTATCAAAAAAAAAGAGAACAGGGGCGCCTGGGTGGCTCAGTGGTTAAAGCCTCTGCCTTCGGCTCAGGTCGTGATCCCAGGGTCCTGGGATCGAGCCCCGCATCGGGCTCTCTGCTCAGTGGGGAGCCTGCTTCCCCCCTGCCCTGCCTCTCTGCCTGCCTCTCTGCCTGCCTCTCTGCCTACTTGTGATCTCTGTCTGTCAAATGAATAAATAAAATCTTGAAAAAAAAAAAAAAAAAGAGAACAATTGAATGGAATGCTTGGAAATGCTCCCGGGCACTTCCTCAACCTTGGGAAAACAATCCCCCATCTATATTGTTTCTATTCACTAATCCACAGGAATAGAATTGGAAAGATAAATCAGGACAAGTAAAAATCCTATTAGTAGAGCGGTTCTGGGAAAAAAGTAGCCTGACAGCTTCTTTTCAGCAAAGAAATGAAATACAAGCACCAGAAGATGAATGGAGAGGTTGTCCTCTTTCCAAATATTTTATCTCTAAAAGGTGAAAAAAACAAATCAAAGCATATTATGGTAGGGAGCAACAGGGTTGGTATAAGTAAATACAATATATATTATAATTATGTCTATGAATATATAGGCATAAATATATAGACATAATATCTATTATGTCTATATATGGAGCAGATTTTTCTTGGTTAAAGGAAGAAAATGAGGTTCCACTTCTATGAATGGTTGAGTAGCTTGTACCAGATCAACCATTCCATAGGTAACACTTTGAAGCTCTGTGTAAGATATAAGAAAACAACTATATGAAAGCACTGAAAAGTAACCAAATCAGGCAGAAAGTGGAGAGAGTGGACACTTGGAAGAAGGGAAGGACATTAGATGAGTTTTCAATTTTTAATGACTCTACCTGAGGGCCAACTCCCATCAGCATCATGCAGGCTAGCTAAGGCTCAGTAACCTGTGATCTCACAGGTTAAATATTCAGAATCAGTGCCTGGAGCAACTACAGCAGAAACATGAAGGAGAATAATCCAGAAAGGAGAGAGCCATAGAGGGGTCTCCAATTTAAGAGTATAAACTCTGCACGAACTTCTGGCGGACCCCTGTACTATGTGTGTGCAGGGCAGAATCTAAGCAGCTTCTGGAATACTAAAAGAACTGAACAGAGATTTCAGCTGCTGCCCAACAAAGAAGAGTCAGAGTTTGGAGCCCACGTTCTGCCAAGTTAACTGTCTTCTGTAACAAAAATTGATACTTTTGAGAACATAATGGAGGTCAGTCTCTACAATGGAGTTCAGTCTCTACAATTCAACATGTCCAGTGCAAGATCCAAAATTACTAGAGTGAAGAAGACACAGGAAAGTGTGACCAATACTTAAAGAAAAAGATAATGAATAGACACCAACCCTAGGATGTCTCTGATTATAATCAGCAGACAAGGATTTTAAAGACAGTTACTATAACATAGTTAAGGATATAAAAGAAAATATAATTGTAATGAACAAACATTAGGACACTCCAGCAGAGAAACAGAAATTAAAAAGAAATAGCTAAATGGGGGCACTTAGGTGGCTCAGTTGGTTGAGCATCTCACTCTTTTTTTTTTTTTAAAGACTGCATTTATTTATTTGAGAGAGAGCGAGAGAGAGCATGTGCTCGTGAGCGTTCACGAGTGGGGGGTGGGGAGCTGAGGGGGAGGGAGAAAGAAACTCAAGGAGACTGCACTGAACGTGGAGCCCTACACGGGGCTCAGTCTCATGACCCTGAGATCATGACCTGAGTGGAAACCGAGAGTTGGACACTCAACCATCCAGGTGCCCCAAGTATCTGACTTTTGATCTCAGCTCAGGTCTTGGTCTCAGGGTAGTGAGTGCAAGCCCTGTGTTGGGCTCCAAACTGGGTGTGGAGTGTACTAAAAAAAGAAAAAGAAAAAGAAAAAAAAAGAACAAAAACCACACATACAGAGAAAGAAAAGAAAGAAATAGCCAAATGGAAATTCTAGAACTAGATATTAAAATACCTGATATAAAAAATCCACTGGCTAGCTTTAACTTCAGATTGGAGATAACAGAAGAAAAGAATTAGTACCCTTAAAAATAGGTCAGTAAAATTATCTAATCTGAACAAACAGAAGAAAACCTGGGGGAAAAAAATGAGCAGAGCCCCAGTGACTTGTTAAACAATATCAAGAGGTCTAACATTGTGTGCAAATGGAGTCCTTTAAGGAAAGAGAGATGTTTCCAAATTTGGTGAACTATCCAAGATTCTTGGCAAACTCCCAAGCACATTAAGTACAAAGATAACCACACCTAGGCACATCCTCCTTGAACTAAGGAAATCCACAATTAAAGAGAAAATCTTTAAAGCAGCCAGAGAAAAAGAGCACATTGTAAACAGGGCAAGCAATGATACAAAACGGCAGCTGACTTCTTACCAGAAGCCAGAAGGCAATTAAATGACACATTTAAGGTACTCAAAGAACAAAACAAAACAAAAACCAACTTGGAACTTTACTTTATATCTAGTAAAATTATCTACAATTTAACAGCTGGCAAAGATACCTTCAAGAATAAAAATGAAATAAGGTATTTTAATGTCCATGAAAACTAAGAGACCCCAGTGCTGGTACAACAGCTTTTTTCAAAAAACATTAAAGAAATATTTAGGATTGGGACGCCTGGGTGGCTCAGTTGGTTAAGCAGCTGCCTTCGGCTCGGGTCATGATCCCAGCGTTCTGGGATCGAGTCCCGCATTGGGCTCCTTGCTCGGCAAGGAGCCTGCTTCTCCCTCTGCCTCTGCCTGCCATTCTGTCTGCCTGTGCTTGCTCTCTCTCCCTCTCTCTCTGACAAATAAATTAAAAAAAAAAAAAAAAAAGAAAGAAATATTTAGGACTGTGTGCCAAACAGCACCCTTCTTGTTTGATGTAGTTGTTTGTGTTCCCAAGAAGCCAAGCCTGGAACAAAGTTACAGCTGAAGTAGTGTATTTAGTAGAGGTTATGGGCTGAATGGGGTCCCTCCCCAGTTTATATGTTGGAAGTCCTAATCCCCAGTACCTCCGAATGTGACCGTATTTTGAGACAAAGACTTTGAAGAGCTGATTAAGCTAAAAAGAGGTCTTCAGGGCAGGCCCTAACCCAGTAGGACTGCTGTTTTTATAAGAAGAGTAGACAGGAACACGGGAAGAGATAGCAGGGCTGTGAGTGCATGGAGAGACGACTCCGTAGAGGACACAGGGAGGAGGTGACCATGTGAAGTTCTATTATGAAGCTGTGTGGGCAATGACCAAGATGGGCCATCCAGTGGGGAGGCCCGAGGGGATGTAGCCAAAGATCACACTGTTTAGGGGCACAGGGCTTGCTGCCAGGCAGGTACGGGTTCAATCTTATTGGCTCTTAATTTATCTGTAAAGTAGTTATAACATTAACACTTACTGAGAATAACAGTTTTTCTACAAAACCCAAAACCAGTGTTTGACACAATCAAAGCGCTCAGTAAGTGTCATGATTTTATCATTTAACAACTAGGTAATAAATAAATAAATAAATAAATAAATAAATAAATAAATCGTTTCATGACAACTCTGTGAGATTAGTGTAAGTGATGATAATTACACCTAAATATGTCTCCACTAACTGAAATGATTAAAACTTAAGTTATGTTGGGAATCGTAACCCTATTATTGTAGTTTATAAGTGTTTAGCATAGTGTCTTAGTATATATTTAATATACTTAATACTTAAATATGTAGTATATACTCGGTCATAATCCATTTGTATACACATGCAGTTTTCACGCTGATGGGGCTGGGCTGTACGGAAATGATATTCCCTCGTGTTCTGACTTTCCTGCTTCCACAATCACAAACTGACAAGTATAATACATATTTTATTAGTGACACATATCAGGTGTTTACTTCCTCTAAGGCCCAAGGTTTGGAAAGGGACTTTTGGTGAGTCATCGTCTCCGTGTCTCATGATGTATGACCTCATTGTCTGCCTGCTACCTCCAAGCATGGCTTCCCGAAATAAGGCTGCATTTCCCTAAATTTTAGGTACCTTTTTTACTGCTCTTGTTGCTGGGGCCAGATTCCTGGAATCGCCCTTGATGGGCTCATGGTGTCTCCTGGCAAACACAAGTGTATTTTGTGACAGAGGTATCAGTAAATCTTACTTACAGAGGTAAGTAAATCACCTTCAGTTATGGAAAACACAAAGGTTCATAACAGTGTTAGTGATCAAAACAGATTATCCTTTCATAAGTTGCAGTTAAGAGAAATAAAAATTTAAATATAGAAGTTCTACTTTCATATTTTATTTTTTTAAATTGTTTCAGATTTTATTTATTTATTTAACAAAGAGAGAGAGAGAGAGAGCACAAGTAGGCAGAGGAGCAGGCAGAGGGAGAGGGAGAAGCAGGCCCCCCGCTGAGCAGGGACCCTGACACAGGACTGGATCCCAGGACCCCAGGATCATGACCTGAGCCGAAGGCAGAAGCCCAACCAACTTAGCCACCCAGGAGCACCGCCCCTATTTTCAAATTTTAAAAAACAATTTTCGGGGCGCCTGGGTGGCTCAGTGGGTTAAGCCGCTGCCTTCGGCTCAGGTCATGATCTCAGGGTCCTGGGATCGAGCCCCGCATCGGGCTCTCTGCTTGGCGGGGAGCCTGCTTCCTCCTCTCTCTCTGCCTGCCCCTCTGCCTGCTTGTGATCTCTCCCTGTCAAATAAATAAATAAAATCTAAAAAAAAAAAAAAACAATTTTCAGGTCATGCAACTGAAACTAAAAGAGCCAATTCACTTTAATTTAATTTAATTTATTTATTTGTCAGAGAGTGTTAGAGCACAAGCACCACCCCTTTACTGTGCCTTCTAGACGCCACCCCAGACAGGCCACGCTCCCTGGGGCTGCAGCCGCCCAGAGAAGCTTCTGTCACGTGACACTTTCTAGGCTTTTTAAACATGTGGCAGGCAGAGGGACAACCAGGCTCCCCACTGAGCAGGGAGCCTGACATGGGACTCGATCCCAGGACCCCGAGATCATGACCTGAGCCGAAGTCAGACGCTTTACTGTCTGACCCACCCAGGCATCCTGAGCCAAGTCACTTAAAAAAAAAAAATTCTTTAAAAGAATGTTGAAAACACATTTTTAATAATTTTGTTTCTATTAAAAGCATAAGCATTTTACTGATGTCAATGACAGGAAAAAAAAATCAATTTGTGTCTTATAACCAGTATTAGGAATTGGAAGATTTATTTATTTATTTTTTAAGATTTTATTTATTTATTTCACAGAGAGAGATCACAAGTAGGCAGAGAGGCAGGCAGAGAGAGAGAGAGAGAGGAGGAAGCAGGCTCTCCGCTGAGCAGAGAGCCCGATCCCAGGACCCCGAGATCATGACCTGAGCCGAAGGCAGCGGCTTAACCCACTGAGCCACCCAGGCGCCCCCAGGAATTGGGAGATTTAAAAAAAAGAATTGATTTAAAATATTTACTCATTTTATTTATTTATTTAGTAAGATTTTTATTTGGCAGAGAGAGAGACATCGAAAAAGGGAACACAAGCAGGGGAAGTGGGAGAGGGAGAAGCAGGCTTTCTGCTGAGCAGGAAGCCCAATGAGGGGCTCCAGCCCAGGATCCTGGCATCATGACCTGAGCCCAAGGCAAGTGCCTGAGCCACCCAAGTGCCCCCTGCTCATTCATTTAAGATATTTATTAAGCACCACATATTACTGAGCACTGGTCTAGGTGGGGTATTCACAACTGTGAATAACATACAATTGTTTCTTGAACAACACAGGTTTGAACTGCGTAGATCCACTTATGCACTTTTTTTTAACAGTAAAGTATGTAAATGTATTTTTGTTACGATTTTCTTAATAACATTTTCTTTTCTCTAGCTGATTTTATTGTAAGAATACAGTATACAATACCCGTAACATACAAAATATGTGTTGATTGACTCTATGTTATCAGTGAGTTTTCCAGCCCAAAGCAAGCTATTAGCAGTTAAGTTTTGGGGGAGTCAAAATTAAACATGTGGATTTTCAGCTGTGCTGGAGATGAGCATCCCTAATCCCTGCATGGCTCAAGGGTCAAGGGTCAACTGTACATTTAAAAAAATTACTCTCAGGGTGCCTGGCTAGCTCAGTGGCATAGAGCATGAGACTCTTGATCTTGGAATCATGAGTTCAAGCCCCATGGTGGGTGGAGAAATTGCTTAAAAATAAAATCTTTAAAAAAAATTGACTACTTTCACATTTGAAAGAATTATTTCAATAAACAAAAATATCTGGAATAAATTACGAAAGAATAAGGAACAAAAACAGTTCCTGGCATTTAGCAAATGTCAAAGACACAGTCAAATCCCAGATGAGGAGTCAGGGATAGGCAAATTATTTCCAATTTGGAAGGTAATCGACTGAAGACAAAAGAAAAACAAAAATAGAAACAGTAACACATTACACATAATCAAAAAAACTACCATGAAAATGGTTGGGTAATAATGGCACAAAATAGTCAAGGAATCTTGTCGGCCATTTAAAGTTTTGAACCCATGCACCAACAAGCAATCCCAAAGGGATCTTAGCCATCAGATCCAATAAGACAAAATTCTCGGGATGGAATAAAATAAAAGAGGAAAATCCAACAGTCATCTGAATGTTCCACAAGGTCTATGTCTTGGTGGACTCTCTTGGATGCTTGCAAGGCTTTTAAGCTGTGTTCAGCAATTCTATGTCTTCTGTTCAGAGCCATTAAGTTCTGTCAAATTAAGTCATCTAGACTAAATTCAAGAGACCCAAACAAACCAGGGCAATTACGTCACTTTATGCATTAATACCTTTCCAATGGACAAAATCTTCATAGACATCCAAGATGCCCTTCTCCGGAAAACAAAGTGACTTGTATGCATTTAAGGAAATGTTGTCTAGACTGTGGGAGAGAAAAGGATCATTCTGTGGAATGTTATTTGTCTAATACATGTATACTGAGAACTTACTGGATGTCTAGCAGTGTGCTAAACGTCAAGGATCCAGATTTTAATAAAATCTGTTTAATCTTTGTAAGAGCTCACAGACCAATGGGGCAACCCTGAGGACTAATTATACTGTGTGATGTGGCAAGGCAGGAGGTCCCAGGGAGGCAGGGAGGAAAACGTTATTACTTTAGCCCTGGCAGAATGAGTAATGCCTTCCTAGAGATGGTACTTTAGTTGGATGTAAAGGAGAAGACAGTGGAAAAAATTTATTCCAGGCACAGCAGTAAATACTTAGAAGAACACAGAGTACTTACAGAACAGCATGTGTTACTCTCACTGGTGGGTGAGGCTCTGTTGTACTAACAGGAGATGACATTGAAAACAAGGCTGGGTGGGGTATCGGGCGGGCTCAGTTGGAGGAGCATGGGACTCTTGATCTTGGGGTTGGAGTTCGAGCCCCATGTAGGGTGTAGAGATTACTTCAACAATTAAATGAATTAAGAAAAAAAAAAAAAACAATAGGAAGGCTAGGACCAGTTGTTTCAGTCATGGAGACACATAGAAGAGAACAGTATGACCAAACGTGAGTTAGAAAGATCCTCCTTGGCAATATTGCGCAGGACAAGGGAGCTACAGGAAGTAAGTAGGGAAGTTGAGAGGGTATTCCAATGGCTCAGGTAAAAATGGTAAGGCAGTGGAAGTTAGAGTCAATGCGTTAACATTTGTCCCTGAGCATGACTGGTGCTTAGCTAAAGAAAATAATTTTTTTCCTTAGGGCAGTGTTCGATGCATACCAACAAATATTTCTTCATGGATTCTCCTTTTTCTCAAATCTATCCAAACAATTGGTGAACAATTAACTCAATAGACAATTAACTCTTTTAGACCTTAGACTTCTGTCTCCCCCTGAAGTTCAGGAGATAGTCTAAATCACTCACAAGATTTTAAGAGAGGGTAGCCTATTGTGTATTGAAGTCTAATGTTGCCTTAACAGGAAGAAACAGGTCTTTTGTTAACACCACAGTTCCTCAGGTGTTTGGGAGTCAAAAGGGAATACTATTTTTGGGGGGTGAGGAGGGTGGGTGGAATTTAGACTCTGCTGGTGAAACACCAGCTTGAAGAAAATCGGGTTTCCTGCATAGCTAAGAACCAAGTTTGAACTATTTCATAGTCTATCAAAAAGAATATGGGGACTTCTACTAAAACTCAGTAGGATTTGGGGTCCCCAATTATATAAGAAAAGATAACTTATCTATACATATTTTATACACATTAGTAAGTTTGAACACTACTGTATTCTAATTAAACAATTTAGATGCTGCGAAATTGGCATGCCATCAGAAGGACACATTTCGGTTTTGGAACATCAGCAGAGCACCAGTAAGTACTTCTTTGTAAATGTTTAAGGACGTTCTTCCCAAACAATCAAAAAATAGCTTCAATTTCAGATTTCAGATCCTAAAATCCATGTGAGCTAGCTATACAGAAGGCTACACAGTAGGGATGTTTATCTAGGACAACCACTTTTCAAAATCCATCAATTTCCAAGGGAAATTAGTTTCTATTGCTTCTAAAATGACTGCAAGTGGCTTACTTTATAACTTTTTTATTTTACACTAAACTAAAACTAAAATTGCTCAGTGTATTCATTTTTAAGGTAAATTCTAAACACAGAGGGTGATGTCTTTAGAAATCAGAAGCAAGAAAATAAACAGGAATCCTGGCTTGTTGCAAGTGATGTAATCAGCAAACAGCTTGTAACCAAATAGCTACATACTTGGTAGGAGTGGGGAAGCCTTCTCCTTTGAGGGGAGACTTATTGCCCAAAAAGAAACACTGGAAATTCTTGTCCCTGCTGAGCAGTGTGGGGGGTAGATGTGATGTTTCCTTCTTCCAAGCTTTGCCAAGTTTACAAGCTCCCTACATGTACACAAAGGACTAAGGGTCACTAGCTTTTCAAGACCAGAAAGCCCACAGTAATATATTAATTAAATCTAGGCTCAAGCAAAAGAGAGACTGGAGAAAATGTAACATCTCTCAGAGACAGATATAGTTTGGGAGCTTTAAAAAGACCTGGGGAAAAAAAAGAAGAAGAAGAAGAAAAAAAAAAAAAAAAAAAACCCTGGAAACCAGTAGAGACTAAGAATAAATCGGAGCCAATTAAACCAAGAAGAGGAAACAAAGAAACTAAATAGAATTTTAAAAAAGTAAAAGGTAGTCAGGAAGATACATACAAAATTTTGTTTTCCAGATTCTATCCTGAGTTGCTACCCTTAAAGCAGTGGTTTTTAAACCCACATTGACCCATGTGTCTACTCACTTTTCCATGGGTAATAGGTTGTAATGAATCCTTGACTCCCTTGAAGTGAGATTTATGATAACTTTACCTCCAGACATAATTTAAAAAGTTGTGATGGAGCTCAGTTGGTTGGGCTTCTGACTCTTGACTTCCACTAAGGTCATGATCATGGGGTCGTGGAATCGAGCCCCGCATTCTGCTTGGGATTCTCTCTCTCCCTCTCCTTCTGCCCCTCCCCCTTCAACGAAATAAATAAAATCTTTTTTTAAAAGGGCTATAATTGTAATATAAGGGAGAAGTAAAAGGAAGATAATTATCAGCCAAAGCATCGGTATTTTAAGATGTGAATGTGTGGGCATTACCTCACCAAGGCAGGACAGAGTCTGCAGCTGACAGGGTCATGTGACAGAGAAGTTAGCAGCCTTGGTGACTTGATTCCAGGAGCTGTTTTTTGTCAGTTGGCAAAATTCCAAACACAACCTATTACAATGCTCTTTCTTTTTAGGTAGTAGTTGTATCCACAGAAAAATTCTGTGTGTACTAAACTGCACCAAAAAAAAAAATTAAATTAAAAAAGATATCTCATGTTTTATTTTATTTTATTTTATTTTTTGATATCTCATGTTTTTAAAGAAACCATGGTACCAGGGTGGGAAAGGAAGGGGTTGTAGAACAAAAGATTGACCTGAAAGTCAGGACACCTGGTCCTGAGCCCAAATCTCCCCTTTGGTGGTAGACATGGGCTGCTGTGTGCCCACCATCTGAGTCTCCTTCTGTGACTGGGGGATCCTCCCACCATCTGAGGCTTGCTGGTAGACACAGCTCTTCCCCAACAATGTGAGCTACCACACAGTCCTTCTGCCTGTCTCTGACAGAAAAATTAGCTGAACACTCTTCCCTAGAACTTAGAATCTGAAGGGAGAGGACGAAAACCTTGGAGTAGTTCTGGATTGTTTCTGGTGGCAGTGGTGTTGTTGAGTCCAATGGCAGACTCAGGAGCCCACGCTGCCTGGGGGCTCACAGTGGCTGGGTGAGCTGTGGACCCACTTCCTTAACCTCCTGAGCTTGGTTCTTCTGTGGTTACCCGAGATCCTGCAAGAAATTATTTTTTGGGCTTCTGTTGACCAGAATCAATTTAAGGATCCCAGCCACGAGCTCTGACAGGCCCCGTTTCTCCTGGGTCTCAGTTTCCTCCCATGTATGGTGAATAAAAGCTCCTTCCAGGTTTGATGGTTTCCAGTCAGTGAATCCATGAAGACCACTGGTGGGGAGACCTCCTTTGCATGTAGTTTAAGCTTTAGAGTTTCCAAAGGGCTCTCAAGTCTATTATCTCTTCTGGCTTCGAGGAATAGGGAGTAAGACATTGCAAGCAAAGTGTTTATTCCAGTGCCTGGAACATAGGAAGCCCTCAGTAAACGACAGAGGCTGACACCTAGGATATGTTATAAAGTGAAGAGATCAAGCTGCTTTTTGTATATTTGGTATGATTTCATTTTAGTAGAGAATTTGTTCTGCACCACAAAGTATCCTCTCTGAAAATACTACATATTCAGTATGTCTGTTGAAGCAATGAATTTCTATGAAATAAAATCGTGCCATTTACTAGTATGTACCTAGAAAGATTTTTTGGAAGAATCTGGAGTGGGGGTGGTGGTTATCAGTTTGCACAGGCTGCCATAACAAGGTAGTAGAGACTGGGTGGCTTAAACAATGGAGATTTATTTCCTCAGAGTTCTGGATCAAGGTCAGGACGTCAGCAGGTATGTTTCCTTCTGGAGCCTCTCTTCTTGGCTTACAGACGACTGTCTTCTCCAGTGTCCTCACGTGGCCTTTCTTCTGCGTCTCCGTGGATGTCCAATTTTCCTCTTCTTCTAAGCGTTAGGGCCCTACTAGTCTCCAACCTCATTTTAAGCTAATCACCTCCCTAAAGACCCTGTCTCCAAATACAGTCACATTCAGAGGTACTAGGGAATAAGATTCCAACGTGAATTTCCGGGGGTGGGGTGGGGAACACAATTCAGTCCATAACAGGTAGCAATATGAAAGGCTTACTTTCCCTAAATACTATTTTCTACCTTCTTTCTATAATGTTGAAGATACTTCATGAAGAACCTAATTATTTAAAACTTGGAAAAGCAATAATGTTTGAACAGAGAAAACCCATTTGTGTTCATATTTAATAAGTAGTTAGATTCTAGGCTTAGATCATCATAAGCAGATTTTCCAGTGACACGAATGTCTCCTGGGGCGTTTGGGTGACGTGAGCAATGCAGGACAGTTCTGTGTTGTGAAGGGTCGACCAGGCATTACAGCTTGGACGGCAGCGCTTCCCTTACTACTGCCAGAGACACCCCTCCTCTATCCCTCTGACAACCAAAAAAAGGTCCCCACCGTTTCCAAAAACTCCCCCATCGATCATCACTTTAAAGTATAATTTGATACTAATATCTGTAAATCTTTAAAGCATTTTCTCCTTTTCTCTCCGTAACCATCCTTCCTCCCAACCCCTGTGAAACAAAAAAAGTAAGAGAGGAAGAAATCATGCTAATTACCTTTAGGCAGGGCAGTGGTCCCGGCAGAACTTCGGGATAGCTCAAGTTGTCTAAAGGCAGCTGTTTACCCAAATAACAGGCAGAAGCTCTGAAGAGCAGAAAATAAACAGCTGCTGGGGAGTGAGCATCGCAGATGTACCCGGCATTGTCTGGAAGGCTCCACCTGTAGGAATTCGTTTATTCTTCTCCACAACCCCATTAGGTAGGCTCTATTATTTGAGAGATGAAAGAACAGGCACGGAAAGGTGATGGGACTTGCCAATGACGGAGCTTCAGAGCGGACGATCTGCGGTTCAACCACCAGGGGTATCAGCTGTCGGTACCGAGCATCTCCTGGGTATCCCACAGACGTTACGGCAGGTGAGCCTCAGAGAAACAGTGAAATTGCTACTGTTACCTCCATTTTACAGAAGTGGGAATGGACAGGCTCCAAGAGTTTGCGGAAGCAGAGAGCATACAGTATGTCCGGATGCATACAGTTTATTGACATGCACGGAATAATGGCCGGTTTGACCAGTTACTGCCCTGGTCCAGTCTACACGGAGAACCAAAGAAATGAGAGGGACATATTTGTTCTCTTCCGAAGCTACTTAACTTAGCAGTCGGTCACTTCTTGCTGAATTTTTGGGGGTTCTGGGTATCTTACTATTGGGTAAGACGTATTGTGTACAAATGATTCATAGATATGATATTGGTTTTCCCTGGGAGTCAATGAAAAATAACTAAATTGGGCTAAGAGGAATTCCAATTTTGTGAGTGATCTTTCTCTTTTAAAATGGAAGCAATATTGCGGACAAATCCAATAAAACACTTTTTTTTTTTTTAAAGATTTTATTTATTTATTTGACAGACGGAGATCACAAGTAGGCAGAGAGGCAGGCAGAGAGAGAGGAAGGGAAACAGGCTCCCTGCTGAGCAGAGAGCCCGATGCGGGACTCGATCCCAGAACCCCGAGATCATGACCTGAGCCGAAGGCAGAGGCTTAACCCACTGAGCCACCCAGGTGCCCCAATAAAACCCTTTTTTAATTTTAATTTTTTTTTTTTTTAGTTTGTTAAGGCCAGTCTACTCAGGCGACTGAGAATGTACTCCTGGGGCACTCCTCCTCCCCCGCCAGCTGGTATAATTGTTAGTATCTTACTATTGTTAGTATCTTACAAGGGCCACTAGAAAGTGCACTGAAAGCAGGTAGAAATGGCTTCTAGCATACCCCCCTTTCTCTTCTATTGGAGTTTAAAGTTGACTATGTATACTTCAAGGGATAAATTTCAGGTTTTGATATAATTGAAAAAATAGTAAACCATAAATATATTTTGATTTATTGTTGTATGCCTCCTCACCAGACAGTAGCCAGAGATGTTTTTCTGATCCACTGTTTTGAATTAAGTGCATTTGCTTTTTTTCCAGAGTCTGATTTTCAGGATAAAGCACACGTGGTTCCTTTTCTTAAAAATGAATAGTTGTCCAAATATTTTTCTTACTGTAAAACAGCTCAACATAGAAGAAAATTCTGAAAAAGGAAAAACTCCTCTAATCCTATCACATTAATACATTACCATATCTGAGCATAATCTTCCTATTTTTATCTGTAAAATACACATTTTTTAACATAATTTGTCCACATAGGTATGTAACATATTACTGTGGCTTTCACTTAAAAATACCCCTAAGTACCTCCCGTTTCTCAAAATGATAATCTGTAACGGGTGTGTGTCCTTGCTGTGAATAGATGGGTTATAATTTACGTGGCTATTCTTTTTTTTTGAAGACTTATTTATTTGAAAGAGAAAGTGTGCCCAGGGGGAAGGGCAGAGGAAGAGAATCTTGAAGCAGACTTCCTGCTGAGCACGGAGCCCAGGGTGGGGCTCAATCCTATGACCCCGAGATCATGCCCTGAGTCATGACCAAGAGTTGGACGTTTAACCACCTGAGCCACCCAGCTGCTGGTTATTTAGGTTGTTTTTAATTCTTCTTTACTTTAGATAGAATGTGGCAATGAGTATCTTTGGGCAGAGTTTTCATAACCTGTTCAATCATTTCCTTGGATCAGTCCTAGAAGTAGGGTATCTTTGATTTGATACAGACCCTACCATAGCAGACAAAAAGCTGTGGACCTTCAGTATTCTTCTTTGTCAGCCTCTCTACTCACTCTCTCTGTCAACTGAAAAGTATCTGTCAATGGCCACTTACTCTGCCTGACCTTTAACTCCCCATCGTCCCTTGGTTGCTTCCCTTGAGACAGCTGTAACCTGGGATGAGGTCAGGAGTGTCATGTTCACACTACAGGGATAGAGCCAGCGAGCAGCTGAGTGAAGCCGGATCACATCTCTGACCCCGTTCTGCTGCTACCTTCACGAAGGCAGTCCTTTGTTCTAACATATGGACAGAAATAAAAACTGTCTCTGAGCGGAAAAATGGGGTCATAATGAACACTGCCAGATTGCCGATTTTGTGGGAACCTCATACATTCCTATAAGAAGATTAAAACATAGATTAATATATCAGTTGGTAACTTGAATAGCAAAACAAAGTGATTTCATGTGACAATAGTTTAATTGACTCCTGCTTGGGATTTAAATGTCTAAGTGCACTAAGTGAATTTTCCTTCTGTAATCGACTCTGTGACCATAATTTCTAGTAGTGATGAAAAATTTGTGGTTAGTTTTTAACAAGTAAATGAATTCATCATTGAGGTTTCCTAAAGTATGCTTTGATGTTTTACAGGATAAGTTTATCATCACAAATGAGAGTCCCTGGTTATTTTAGGATCTGAATTTGTAAGAAATATCTTGTAGTGTTTCCAAAGAAGAAAAAGGAAGGTCTTTTATTTTCAGGTTATTTACGTTATACCCTCATTTCAGTCCAGTTTTGCTTTATTGATAAGGACTGTCAAATCACTCTTATTGTTGTCAAATCACTCTTATTATTATAAAAGATTTGGCAAGTTATTTATATTTTATGTTAAACATTTTCTTATAGAACTTATATACTTATTTTATAGCTAATTTTACATAATGGTGACTATGCAACTCCTAAGGAAACAGACTTAAAGAGTAGCTGGAAAGAGATGTATTTGATAGGAGGAAAACCTCTGGCTGTCGACTTATTGGTGAAAAAAAAGAAGGGTTGTGACATATTGGAGAGGTTAACAAAGTAAGTTGTTGTCTCTCCCTAAGTTTGAATCCTGAGAAGTTGTGTTTGTGTGTGTGTATGAGAGAAAAAGAGAGACACAGAGATGAGATAGAGGGAAAGAGGAAGAGAGGGAGAGAGGGAGGGAATGTGGGAGAGTGGGAGAGAAGAGAGAGCTAGAGAGGGAGGGAGAGAGGGATGGGGGGAGAGATTAAGATTCTTTGAAACACGTTAGGGACAGTCCTGGTTGACAAAATGGAGATGCTTCAAGCATGTGAAATTATAATTTTTTTTTATCACTTCTGATTAAGGTTCCTATACTTTACGTTCTAGGTGTTTATCTTTAGGCCACAGGGATTTGGAGAATAAAAGGTGCTTTTTTTCTTGCGAACATGTTTCCTTAAGATTGGTTATTTCGATTTAGAAAAATTCTACCTTAAGATTGGTTATTTTGATTTAGAAAAATTCTCAGCCTAGAATTGAAAAAGGCTGGGGGGGAGGGGCTTCTCATTTCGTGATTTTCTTCACTCCCAACCTTCCCAGCATTACGCGTGACTCAACCTGTCTGACATAGCTACAGGCATAATCACCGGCTTGTCCTTGTGACGCTGAAGACCAAGCAAAGAGCACGTTACATTTCGGGATGCAGCAGCGCCACCCAGTGGCCAAGGAACTCCCTAGCTCCCGGGAAATAAACAGGATCCAGACCGTCCCCGCCTCCTTTCCCGCCGCGAATTGCGCGCGCAAGCCTTAAAAGAACAGGGAGCTCAACTTCTCAACCTCCGCAGCATTGAGTCCATTATAGGTAGGTCTCATTGTACTTGGCTATCCTTCTTTCTTGAAAAATCACACTGCTTACAGGGCAATGAAATGGAACTTGGTGTACGTTAAGGACTCTTAAGCTCCTTTGGGCAGATCGGTAGCAATGCACGTATTTTGTAAGCCCTGAGCTTTTGTGAAAGTTAAGTAGAAATTTATGAAAGCTAAAGGAATATTATCACAGAATAGATGGCACAAATATCCTCTTCATGAGCAGTGTAGAAAGTCTAAGGAGTCCAAGGACAATTTAATTTCGTAATATGCTAAATGCACCTTGCTGTACCACTCCCTATGGAGAGATTTTCTCCCCCTTCCTCCCAAGAAGGGAATGGTATTTTTCTTTTTCTAGGTATATGGCAAACAAATTAATGATCAATTTATTGTTATTTGTCACTCTGATTATTATTATTTTTTAAAGATTGTATTTGTGAGAGAGAACGTGCACACGAGTGGGGGAGGGGCAGAGGGAGACGCAGACTCCTCGCTGAGCAGGGAGTCCCATGCAGGACTGGATCCCAGGACCCCAGGATCATGACCTGACCTGAGGGCAGATGCTTAACCGACTGAGCCACCCAGGTGTCCTGTAGCTGCTGATTATTATTAACATTTTATTAGAAAATAATACTCGAGATGATTTGAAAAATGCAGAGAAGTAGAAATGAATAATGAAGACAAAATGCAGTTCATAGACCCTCTACTGAACGCAGCCCCTGCTACTGGGCTATTACTCAGTACACAACTACCCTGAGCACAGAATCTGGAGTTAGATTCTCCTTGATTTACATCTCATCTGAGCCATATACGTAACGGCGAATTGGAAGAGTTACTTGGTCTTCTCAGTGTCCTGGTTCCACATTGCTGGGATGGGGATAATTAATAGCTCGGTCACATGGGGTTGTTGTGAGAAATGAGCGAATTAATACATGCAAAGTTTTCAGAACGGTGCTTGTGTATCATGAACACTGTATTTTTAGCTATTACCCCCCCCCCTCCTGCATTTCCTCCAGCTCCTTACTGCTATCAGAGATTAGGCACCAGGCATCCTGCTAGAAACAAGTATTTTTCTTTCTTTCCAGTTTTTTCACTTGTGGTGTTCTTCAGTCCCTTCTTGCTTAATAGCTGAAACTGAACTCCAAACATAATTTTGTATCTTTAAAAATTATGCTGTAATTTTATTCATTAGTGCAATTTCAAATGGTGAGTAGTATTGCTTTTTTTTTTTTTTTCAAAGATTTACTTACTTTGTTGGGAGGGGGAGGCAGAAGGAGAGAGAATCCCAAGCAGACTCCCCGCTGAGTGCGGAGCCCTCGTGGGGCCTGATCTCACGACGTTGAGATCATGACCCTGAGATCATGACCCTGATATCACAACCTGAGCCAAAATCAAGAGTTGGACGCTCAGCTGACTGAGCCACCCAGGTGCCCCGGTGAGTAGTAGTGTCTAATGCTACTGTTAGCCTGGTATAAGACGATGACACAATTTGGGTATGTGGATTTTATTAACGTGCAAAATGAAAGTAAATTTTTTTTCTTCAAGTTAAATACAAAGGTTCCTTTTCCCTTTTAAAGACAAAAGAACATGATGTATTTTTAATCCTAAATTTCTGGGCTTATTTTCATTTTGTCTAGTTGATTCACTTGTTCTCTAATCAGGCACCACCTAAGTATGGGCACTGCTGGGACGTAACAATGAATAAGGCGATTTCCTGAATAAATCTGAAGACCGAGAGTCAAAATGATGCAGAGGGAATACTGGGGAGAACAACTAACTCTGCCTGAGGAAGTTGAAATTTGAGGCGGTATTGAAGGGTAAGTAGGAATTTGCTGGGAAGGAAGGATGTGGAATAATATATTCTGGGAAGAAGAGTCAGCAAGGAACAAAATTAGAAGCTTGTAACTGTCCATAAAGCATGGAGTATTTTTTTTTTTAAGATTTTATTTATTCATTTGACAGACAGAGATCACAAGTAGGCAGAGAGGCAGGCAGAGAGAGAGGGGGAAGCAGGCTCCCCACTGAGCAGAGAGCCCGATGTGGGGCTGGATCCCAGGACCCTGGGATCATGACCTGAGCCGAAGGCAGAGGCTTTAACCCACTGAGCCACCCAGGCTCCCCTAAATAAATAAAATCTTTAAAAAAAAAATCTGGCGATTAAAATGAAAGGGGACCAGGGCGCCTGGGTGGCTCAGTTGGTTAAGCGACTGCCTTCAGCTCAGGTCATGATCCTGGAGTCCCAGGATCGAGTCCCGCATCGGGCTCCCAGCTCCACGGGGAGTCTGCTTCTCCCTCTGACCTTCTCCTCGCTCATGCTCTCTCTCACTGTCTCTCTCTTCTCTCAAATAAATAAATTAAAAAAAATGTTTAAAATGAAAGGGGACCAGATTCAAGGCATTTTTTAAAAAAAGATTTTATTTATTTGAGAGAAAAAGAGCACGATTGGGGAGAGGAGGTGGAGAGAGGGAGAGGGAGAAGCAGGCTCCCCGCTGAGCAGACAGCCCGATGCGGGGCTCTATCCCAGAACCCTGGGGTCATGACCTGAGCCGAAGGCAGAGACTTAACCCACTGAGCCACCCAGGTTCCCCTCAAGGCATGTTTTAAAGTAAGACGGATAAACTCCCCAGTGGAAGTAGGGTCAGATAGCAAAGGAAAAGCAAAGAAAGACTTAAATGTTTCTAGCTTTTACAAACTATAAAATAAATGTCATGGGGATGTGATGTGCAGCATGGTAACTACAGTTAATAATTCTGCATTGTATATTTGAAAGTTGCTAAGATTAGATTTCCAAAGTTCTCATTATAAGAAAAAAAATCATAACTGTTTGTGGTGATGGATGTTAATTAGCTCATTGTGGTGACCACTCTGCAACATACACAAATATCAAATAATTATACCGGCCACCTGAAACTAATATAGTGTTTATGTATCAATTATATCTTAAAAGAAAAGATTCCTGGCTTTGAGTGAACAGAGATGACAGGAGAAGATCGCCAGCGCAAAAGGCACAGCAGTTTGGGCGGGTGGGAGGGGAGAAGATGGAAATGAGGACAGTTTTAGACATGCTGTGCAGCTACGCCGGGAGACAGGCAGGAGAAATTGCCATTGGAAATATGGATCTAGAGCTTGGGAGAAAAAGAGGGGTGGGAACATCAGCTTTGGGATAGTCAGTGTATTTGAAACTGTGGGATCAAGTGAGACGATCTGGTTAGAGTATAAAAACAGAAAGAGGTCCAAGGATGGAAGTATCATAGCCTCCCGCAAGCAGAGAAGGGGAGACTTGGCAGAATGATAGGACAGAGTGAGAGACCAGGGTAAGCAGGAGAAGAAGACGTGCCGCTGCAGAAGGCAAGCAGAGGGACCATAAAAAGTCGGGGATGGTCACCATGTCCGGTGACAGGGGAGACAAGTCAGGGAGGGGCCGCTGTGGGACCTCAGCCACAGGTGACCTTAACAAGAAGCAGTTTGATGCTGAGGAGTGAATGAGCAGAAAGCAATCTGAGAGTGACAGCAGACTCCTCTTGTGGGGAGTTTGTCGGGAAGAGGCGATGACAGCCGAAGCAAGAAAGGCCGACTGTGGGTCAAGTACCACCAGGATGGAGAGTTGAGAAGTTCTGTCGAGCCAGAAGTCTGACCGGTAGTTTATTAGCACGACATATTACATTTACTTCATCCACTGGTCTGGAATTAGTAAGATTTTCATTTTTATTTGATTGAAATTAGAAAGATTTTTAAAATAAGGCCTTTTCCTATATTATCTCTATGCCTCTCTATCTTGGACTGGAACACAAACCTTCATCTTTAGTTTGAAGGTGGGTGAGAGTCCCAACTTGGACTTGGTTCAAGGCTCTTATTTGGGTTTACCACAAAAGCAGTTCATAAGCAGGGCTAAGGATATAAATGAGATAAGGATGCAGGTAGGGTAAATTCAGCTGCCCACTTCCTGTTGTCTTTCACACACATTTTCCTGGCCTCAGCAGCTCTAGCAACTGAGATAGCCAAAAAGCAGGGTATTGTGGACTCTTTCTCCCATTGAAACAAAAATGGTCTAGGGATTTCAGTAACTAGAAATTATTTAAGGTGAAAATTCTGTTTGTAAGGAAGCCATGCCACTCGGGCCTCATGTATGGGTTCTGGGCCTTAAAACTCTGGCTGTGCCTGCTTTGGGACAGTCTTGCTTTAACCTTCTGTTCTAGAACCAGCAGGAGTGAGGAAAAGAAACCGTGCTTGCCACGTGCTTCTTGTCCTGACTCATGCTATAGGCCTGCTGGCTGTTACCATGAAAAGGCCCTAGATGACCATAAAGGTAAAACAGAGGCTCTGTTCATTAGACACAGGTGTAATGGGTGTACCATTAACATTCCTCTGCATCCATAAACTTCTTTAAAAGGCAAAGCAAGGGGCACCTGGGTGGCTCAGTGGGTTAAAGCCTCTGCCTTCTGCTCAGGTCATGATCCCAGGGTCCTGGGATCGAGCCCCACATCGGGCTCTCTGCTCTGCAGGGAACCTGCTTCCTCCCCTCTTTCTCTCTGCCTGCCTCTCTACCTACTTGCGATTTCTCTCTCTCTGTCAAATAAATAAAATCTTTAAAAAAAAAAAGGCAAAGCAAGTTTAAAAGATGTTTTTGACCAAATTGCTTCATCAGCTCGGCTAATTCTTTTTGATTTACTTCTCTATGAACATCTGCACAAAAACACCATATTATCAGTGGTGGCAAGGAGTATTACCTTCGGAGAATCTTAGCAGGGTGAGCCCAAATAAAATCTCAAGATTTACTGCACTGGTGAAATTTCCATTCAGGGTGTGACTTTTTTGAGATGCATCATTAGAGATGGAGATTTCATATCTGATATGCAGGGCAGAACAACACTTTTTAAAGATTTTAGAGTCTGTGCATAATATCCATATATATATAGAGAGAGAGATTAGTAAATATCTGAATTAATGTTTATACCTAGAGAGATATAAACACTTAAAAAAAAGATTTATTATTTTTTAAAGTGTTATTTGAGAGAGGGAGAGAGGAGAGCACCAAAGCAGAGTGAGAGGGAGAAGCAGACTCCCCGTTGAGCAGGGAGCCCAACGTGGGGCTCGATCCCACGATCCCGGAGATCATGACCTGAGCTGAAACTAAGAGACGCTCAACCGAGTCATCCAGGTGCCCCTAAGAACTTTTTTTAAAGTAGCTGTCAAGTGTCACTTGATATCTTCAACATGTTTTAGAAATCCTCAAACAGTATATGGTCTTATTTTTAAAGATTTTAAATAATCTCTAAATCCAGTGCGGGGCTTGAAGACCAAGAACCACATGCTTTTCTGACTGAGTCAGCCGGCGCCCCAGGATAGGAACTCTGACTTCAAATTTGTTGCTTAATTTCTTAATGTTCTGTGAACTTTGAACTTTTTTTTTTTTTAATATTTTATTTTTAAGCAATGTCTATATCCAAGGTGGGGCTGGAACTCACAACCCTGAGATCCAGAGTCGGATGCTCCAACAGAGCCAGCCAGGCTTACCTTTCAATGTTCTATGAGCTTGAAGGAGGTTGTGAGATCACAGTAGAACATTTTATCAATCTCTGGAAAGACTTATTTTCTATTCTCTATCTGAGTAGGTCTATCTTTTAGAGAAAAGAAGGCACCTCATACAACTTTGTATTTTAGCCAAGAAGGTGCTGAAAAATCCTTTCCTGTTCTCATCTGCTTAGGTGCTGGAGCAAAAGCTTGAATCTTCATCTTGTCTGTGCTAGACTAAGAATATTGCTACAAGGTAATAGAGAAGTCAGTGGTTCCAGTGTTTATTCCTATTTGAATACGTGAAACAAAACTCGCTTAGAAATAACCTGGCACATTGTTAGAACCACTACTAACTCCTTACTATGTGGAAAAACCAGGTACTTGAGCATGAAAGGTATTTTTTACTTCCCATGGAATTGTATGTCCTTGTTTTTAACATAAAACGAAAATGAATTTTATGGGGCGCCTGGTTGGCTCAGTTGGAGAAGCAAGTGGCTCTTGATCTGGGGGCTGTGAGCTCCAGCGGGTGCTGGGTGTGGAGATTACGTGAGAATAAAAAAGCAAAACAAAAACAAAAATGAATTTTAATATTTTGCTTTTAATCATCAGTATAAACATTTCTTCAGTTTCTTACACTTATAGCCTCTTAATTTCAGTATATATATTTCTATATACTTACGTGTGTCTATTTACAATGTTATCCACTAGATTATTATTATTTTTTTAAGATTTTATTTATTTATCTGACAGACAGAGATCACAAGCAGGCAGAGAGAGAGAGGGAAGCAGGCTCCCCGCCGAGCAGAGAGCCCGATGCGGGGCCCGATCCCAGGACCCTGAGATCATGACCTGAGCCGAAGGCAGCGGCCTAACCCACTGAGCCACCCAGGTGCCCCTCCACTAGATTATTTATGGTAACTTTGGTCTGATTAGTTGGTGGTAAGGCCCTAACCGCTTGATGGTGACTAAATCAGGAAAGCAGGGTTAGGTCCTTACAAAATGTGTTTGATTCTTTTTCACATTTGCTAAGGAGTCTGAAAAATGCTTGATTTTGATCAGAAACTTGAAAATGACAATGGCAACTCGAGTCTCTGAGCATATCTTAAATGACATAAAAATTACCAGTGGCAAAGAAAAAAGCTCTTATTACATTTAATAGTGTTAATTTTGAAGATATTGCACATTTCCATGAAGGATAACCTACAAATGATGTGTTCAACGTAGAAACTGGTACAAATTTTGGTTAGTTTGTTAAAAAACAAAATGTTCTAAGACATGTTATGAACATTACTTTCATCAAAAAAGTGAAGAGAATTTTTATAGTTGTTTGAGGTGCTGTAATATGTCGAGTGACATTCCCAGCTGTTTTACTAAACCGGCTGTCTGTTCTAAAATCCAAGTGAGGCTTGGGTTTTCAGAATGTTCACAGTCCTGCATTCCACAACATTCTAAAGAGGAACAACCTGCCTCACTAAGGCTCTTGCTGCAGTTTTTGTGAAGCTCAGCGTTATTTTCACAGAGTCTTTCATCAGTAGCTTCATCCATCTTTTTCTCGGCTGGAGCTACGTGACAAAGGTCCATATCCTCAATAGAGTCCAATAAATCTACAACGTGGGGCGGGGAAGTGATTGATTTTAGATGTTTGAGCACATAATCTTCACACTGGCCAACTGCATCCAGAAGATTATTTATTTTACTGATCAGAGCCGAACCATTATCATGAAGGTGACACCAGGAGAGCAAGGCACTGAATGAAAATATTAACAAGAGTTAAATAGGAAAAAAAATGAAACAATCACAGGCTTTTCAAATTTTTGATGCTAAACCCTACACGTTTCTTTTCCAGATAACACAATGCAAAAATGATTCAATAATAATGCAAGTCAAAATCAGGAAAGTAATGATGCTAAAATGGCTTTTAATGTATATAAAGATTTATCTTTTGATAAAAATTAAACTGGAGGGGCACCTGGGTGGCTCAGTGGGTTAAGCCTCTGCCTTCGGCTCAGGTCATGATCTCAGGGTCCTGGGATCGAGTCCCGCATCGGGCTCTCTGCTCGGCAGGGAGCCTGCTTCCTCCTCTCTCTCTGCCTACTTGTGATCTCTCTGTCAACAAAATAAATAAAATCTTAAAAAAAAAAATTAAACTGGAAGTAATCATATAAACTGCTTATAATTCCTAACATCTTCTTCACAACTCCACATCCACTTTTCTTGATTTTAGATTTTTTCTTTATGACTGTGTAGCTTTCGCTGAAGAGGGATGCAACTCAGAGGAAGAGATCACTAAAATCAGTTTCTCCTTGAAGGACATCACACGGCTTCCGGACTAGTGATTCTCAGACTTGGATGTACATTGGAATCACCTGGGCGGCTCTTAAAACTGTCAAGGCCTAGGTCACATCCCAGACCAATGAAATCAGAATCTCTGGGGTTTTTATTTTTTAAAGCTTCCCAGCTGATATCAAGGTGCAGCCAACATTGAAAACAACTGCTCTAAGCATATAGTTACTTGCCATCAAAACTAAAGGGTAGAAAAAAAGTTCTGAGGCAACTTTCCTGACTTTGTTATAATCACTGTTGAATTAACTAATCATCTTCTTAGAGAAGGTAAGAATGTGGGACACCTGGATGGCTCAGTCGGTTGAGCATATGTCTTTGGCCTAGGTCGTGATCCCAGTGTCCTGGGATCAAGTCCCACATCGTTCTCCATCTGCCTGCTGTTCCTGCTTGTGCACGTGCTCTCTCTGACAAATAAATAAAATCTTAAAAAAAAAAAAAGGTAAGAATTCTTCTAGCCTATTTCTACTACAGATAACACTTTTGTTTTCTGACATTTCAGACTGTTCAGGTAACCATGACATAAAATAATGGTTACTGAGAAAAGTAATCCTGTCTTTTTTTTTTTTAAAGAGAGGGAGAGAGAGGTGGGGAGGAGAGGCAGAAAGAGAGGGAGAGTGAGAATCCTAAGCAGGCTCCATGCCCAGGGTCCACCCTGACTTGGGGCTCAGTCTCACAACCCTGAGATCATGACCTGAGCAGAAATCAAGAGTTAGACGCTTAACTGACCCAGCCCCCCAGGCGCACTGAAGAATAATCATGTTTTAAAAATGGAATCAAGTGATATACAAGATTTAGTAATAAACTTTCTGAGCTTGTAGAAGATTTAACTTGATGTAAAATGAATACTTGATCATTTTCCTACTGGAGACTTATAAATTCTGATTTCTGACAGCTGAATTTTCTAAAACCTCAAACAATGAATTTTTTTGTTTTGATAACTTTTATTTCCTACCCTTTTTAAAATTAGTGATTCTTTGAACCATTTTATGTTTTGTTTGTTTTCTACAGAGGACAATTTAAAAGGTATGTGTCATACCTTTTAGTGTCAAAGTGTCAAAGATGACAAGTCTGTCATACTCCTAGCTCTTTCCGTCATTTGACCACTTGGCTCTGATATATGCCATTATTACTATGGAATCTTGACAGGTATTCAATGTCCAGCACTAAAGTAAATGGAATCATTTTTCTCTCTATTACCAGTTATAATTTTCATCATTTCTAGTCTAGAAGTCTGTTATACTGTGTTCTGTCACATGTGCAAGATTAAAAGCTTTATTCAAAACCTGAAGATCTTTTAAATTACTTTGAGATACAGATTAGTGGTAGTTCAGGCAGCAAAAGATATACACCTTCCTAGCATTTCTTTGCAATAAAGGACAATACCTTTATTGTTGTCCTTTATTAAAGTGGGTGAACTTGTTAAAGTTCACATATTAAAGTAGATGAACTTATGATTTTGACTTTTTGAAGGCAATATTATTCTGTGCTCCGCAGTACTCTTTTGTGGATTTAACACTAGAAAAAGTACTTCAGTATAAATGCTTTATTTTTACGTACTACTTTTAAAACATCCTCCGGTAGTACTGGGGTTAAAATGACTCAGCATTTAAGTTTTAAAAATTACCTCAACGTTCCTCGGAGTTGTCCATAGTTTATAATGATTTCGGCACCTTCCTTGTAACCTTGGTTGAAGCCTTGTTGAAGAGTAACTGCTTTGCCGGCATCTATTCCATCTCTATAGCCTTCCTAAAAATAAGTAATGAAGAGCTGCAGCTGTAATGAACACCAGGTAAACCACTGTAGGTTTTTCTAGAAAGTCATAGAGCCAACTTGGAAAGTTGATGAAATAGGCCTTTGCTACTTACTAGTTAACATAATGGTTCTACAGCAGATGACACACACAACCAAAGCAGACTATGCCTCTCGTAAAGGTTTATAATTGGCATATCCCGCCTTTGAAGTCGACTTATTTGGCACAAATAAATACTGATTCTTATACAGCTTTAAAAACCTTGTGTTAACAATGCCTTCACGGAAAGGATACAGAGGGAGTTGCATGTCTGGCCCCTGGGCAACACTGACTGAGGTGGGTGGGAGAGAAGGCAGGGCAGTAAATAGGTTAACCAAGGTCTTCAATAATCAGCTCAAGCAGGGAAAGAGGAAACTGTGTTAGCAAAAAAGATGGGAAGTGTGGTTTTAGAAATTTTGCTTGATACCTAAATTCAAATAAACTGCGAATTTTCTGTCAGTAGGGATTTTGTCCTGCATCTCCGATGGCGCCACAGCACTCAAAGATGATGGCGGCTTACTGGTCTAACCCCCGCCTCACATAAAGCGTTTCTGAAACTGATTGCGCGGTTGTTGGGCTAAGCAAACATTTTACTGAAGCAAACAAGGGCGGATCAGGGGCAATATTAGGTTGGCAAGGATTCTAGGTGGAAGCGGACCTCACCATGTGAACTCAGCTCTGAGCGCTCCAGCTGGAAACTGAGTGTGTGGTATTAAGCTTAGTTCCAATGAACAGTGAGACACAGTAGATATGGGTAACTCACACCTAACAAATAAAAAACCGACTCCGGCGTTCCTTCACCTAGCCGCCAGTATTCCACAGTGGCTTTCCTTTATTGCTCTTCGACATTCCTAAGTTCATTTTTCCCCTAAGTCTCGATTAATGCCATTCCTAACTTCAGGGTCTTCACTCATTCAAGCACGCATGTGCACATGTCCTTCGACAGCCATAGTTGGTATAGTCTGGGTCTATGTTTCTCCCCCAGCCTCTCTGCGATCCTCGTCAAACTGCAATCTCTTCAAAGTCTAGACCTGCTTCATTCTGTCTGTTCCCAGCGTCTAACGCGCCCCGTGGTTTCACACGCTTTAGAGCGGAACATCCCAGCAGGATCTGGGTGGCAGAGGGAGGAAGGGCAGCGCCGGGCCAGGCTGAGACCACGCTGTCCTCTCCTCTCGCGACCCTGACTCCCGACAGCTCCGTGTCCCTCTCCCCGCAATCCGGCATATGTCCCCCGCACCCGCCGCGCAGCTTTACTTTGACTCGTCTCTGCATGTGGCTCCGCCATTCCCGCTGCACCAGGAGCGACTCGTCCGCTTCCTCGTCAAACACGTCCCCCTCCTCTCCGGGACCCCCGACCAAGTGAGCCCTTTGAACCCACGACATCACCGAGGCAACCACAGGGCGGCTGGGCGCCGGAAGCATCATCAACTTCTTCCGGTCCGAGGGGCGGGGCGAGGGCTGCGAGTCGGGCTCGCCCGGCGTCTGCTACTGCGCATGCGTGTGTGATGCGGGTGATGCCGGTGTTACCCGTGTTGCCGGTTAGGCTCGGTCGCGGCTCTTCCTCGCTGGTGTGTGGGGCTCCCTCCGTGGACCCAGTGTGGCGGCGAGTGCCTGTTGTGGGCGAGGCGGGTGGCTTCCTCGCTGGGTCCGTCCGAGCTTGAGCTCTGCGGAGGGCAGCCGGAACGCTCAGTGAAGCACTTTGCATCCCCGCCGCGGTCTCTGCAGTGTTGTGGGGTTTGGAGCCCGGTGCCTTGGGAAAGCCATTCCAGGTCGTTCAGGGGATGGGCGATTACCGGCCAAGGTCGCTGTCTCTTTTAGAAGCCCCCCTCAATACATTTTATGGATTTGACAGCCGATGCTTTTTAACTGTGAGAAGCAGAGCACAAGAAGAGTCGAAAAGGTGGCCACTGCGGCCATTTTGAGATCAGTACACACACAGAATACATTTACGAGAAGAATCCATTTCTCGTGGATTCGCGGTGTCCCGGCTCCCGTTCCTTTTCGGATGCCCTATAGGCTGGGTGAGGACGGGGACTTGTCTGTTTACATATATGTAGCACCTGCGTGGTTCTGACACGTGGCAGATGTCGAAACAGATGGTCGTGAATGAACGGACACCAGTCGTATTGCTATTTTGCTTTTTGTGTGATCATGATGATTTATGTATTTTAGTTTCTGGTGCCAGGCTCCGTTGTAGCTTTTGGGATACATCAGTGAGCGGCAGCTAAAACTTAGCGGCTCTGCTCCGTCTTACAGTCATGTAGAATTGACAGGATAAACAGTAAGCACTGTATAAGTAAATTACATAGTTTGTTACAAGAGCATAAAGGATATATGCTATGAAAAAATAAGTAAGGGGAACCATGATCGTGTGTGTGAGGGTGGGTGGGCGATTTAGTTGATAATTTTATAAATGCTTAGAATTTTGCATCAAATATATAGTAATTACAACATATAGTACATATGTAGTATATATATTATATATATATAGTGTGTGTGTGTGTGTGTGTGTGTGTGTGTGTATACCTACAGGTCCGTGGACTATGTATAAAAACACTTAGCCACATAAAACAATCTTAATAAACTTAAAAACTCAGACATTTTACAAGTCATAATCTCTGATCATAATCCTACAAAATTAGTAATAAATAGTAAAAGACTCCAATAATTTAAACTATTACAGGGGGCATTAGAATCACTTTATTTCCTTTTGAATCAAAAAGGAAATAAAAATTAAAATGATATACAATAAACAATTAAAATATGAACACTTCCTACCAGAAAACATGGGACCAAATGAAAGTTGTACTGAGGCAATACTATAGGCTTAAATGTCATTATAATTTAAGAAAAAAGAAAAAATACATAAACTTATCATGTATTTTAATTGGCAACGAAATGGTAGTAAGAGAAGCAATAAAAATATCATTGAAATTAATAAAATAGAAAAATCCCCGAACTCACATAAATAAATCCTAAAGCTAGTTCTTTGAAGAGACCATTAAGATAGATGATTCCTTTCTTCTTCTTCTTCTTTTTTAAAGATTTTATTTATTTATTTGACAGAGAGAGATCACAAGTAGGTAGAGAGGCAGGCAGAGAGAGGGGGAAGCAGGCTCCCGGCGGAGCAGAGAACCCAGTGAAGGGCTTGATCCCAGGATCCTGAGATAATGACTGGAGCTGAAGGCAGAGGCTTAACCCACTGAGCCACCCAGGTGCCCCTTCTTTTTTTTAAAGTATGCTCTACACCCAGCATGGGACTTGAACTCACTACCCCGAGATCAGGAGTCACATGCTTCAGCAACTGAGCCAGCCAGGGGCCCCATATGTGTGTGAGTGTATTATTTTTTACTTTTTATTTTTTAAATAAGACATGCCCAATGTGGGGCTCAGACTCCTGACTTTGAGATTAGGGTTCACATGCTTTGCCAAATGAGGCCAGCCAGGTGTCCTAGGTAATCCTCTTTTGACCTTGATTAAAAAAAAAAAAGAACAAAATTATACAAGGTAGAAATGAGAAAGAAGGTAATGATAGAGAAATAAATTCGAGTACTATAGGGAAATTCAAAAGCCACACATTTGAAAACCTAGGAGATGTGAATGACTTTCTAATAAAACCGACTCAATAAACAAAAAACAGAAACTAATTGCCCTAGAAAAATTAAAGATTAAATATCCATTATAAAAAATAGCATGAAGACTTGACACACAAGTAAATCATTTAAATCCTTTTTAATCTTTAAAGAACAATGGATGGGGCAACTGGATGGCTCAGTTGGTTAAGCCTCTGACTTTGGCTGAGCTCATGATCTCAGGGTCTTGAAATCGAGCCCCAAGATGGGCTCCACACTCAGTGGGGAGTCTGCTTGAGATTCTCCCTCTGCCCTTCCCTCCCTTACTCTCTCTCAAATAAACAAATCTTTAACAAAAAGAACAATACATAATTAAATATTTTTTAGGGTAAAGGCAAAGAAGCTCCCTAAATCATTTTACGAAGCCAGCCTTAGAGTAACCTGATAAAGATAGTATAAGAAAATTCCCAAGTCAAGTTAGCTTATGAATATGTATTTAAAAGAGAATCCAGTACCACAGCAAAAGAGTAATTCAGGATGTTTTATTCAAGGGAGTCAAACTATTGCAATATTAGATATATTGCAATATTAAATATAAGTATATTTAATTGGAATCAAGTTTTTTTTTTGAATCAACAGTTTAAAGGAGAAAAGCTGTATGTTATCTAAGCTGCAAAGTCATTTGAAAAAATTTAACAAAATGAAATGGAAAGAAACTGCAAATTGATAAACAGTTTACGAAAAATCCAACCACAAGTAGTAGTGTAAACACTCAGAGATTTCCTTGACGGTCGAGAAAAGAAAGGCCATCTGGTGATGCCCGTTATTATTCAACATTATTTTGAAGACTCGTAAATGCAATAAGAGAGGTAAAGTAATCTATAAAATGTTGGACAATAAGAGATGAAGTTATTTCTTTTTGCTGTTTATATGATTATATGCCTATAAAACCCAAAAGATTTCTGTCAAAAAACAGAATAAGGCCATTGGCTATAAGAAAAATAAACAGACCAACAGCCTCTTTATTTTGTAGCAATAACCATCTAAATGTAAATGAGATAAATATTCCACTTGCAGTACCAACAGATACTCTTAGATATAGTATTTATATATTTGCTTAGTATTTATTTAATAAAGGATTTACACATGCCAGGAATATATTTTAAGGAATCAATTTTATTGAGGTATAATTTACTTGTAGCAATATGCATACATTTTGTGTCTAGAGTTTGATGAGTTTTAACAGATATATACACCTGCGTAACCACCACTGAATCAAGGTATAGAAATTTCCATCACCCCAGGAAATTTCCTCTTACTTCTTTGCAGTCTGTCCCTCCCTCCTTGATGCACCTCTGATTCAATTTCTATCACCCAAGATTAATTTTGCCAGTGTTAGAACCTTATAGAAATGGAATCATAAATGCCCTTTTAAGTATTTGACTTCTTTGATGCAGAAGCCACTTTGACTCAGTGTTTTTGAGATTCAGTCACGTGGTTGGACTTACATTGTTCTTTTTAAGTGCTAGGTACTCTTCCTGGAACGGACATACTGTAATTCACTTATTGTTTGGGTTCGTTCCCATTTTGGCTATTGCCAATAAAGCTTCTGTGAACATTTACGTACAAGTTGTTCTGTGTGCAAGTTTTCATTTCTCTGGAGTAAATGTCTGGAAGTGTTGAGTCATGTGGTAAATACAAATTTAACTTTATAAGAAACTGCCGAGCTGGTTTCCAAAGTGATCGTACCATTTTACACTCCCACCAGCAATGGATGCAAATATCAGTTGTTGCACATCCTCTTTCGCACTTGGAATTATCAATCTGTTCAATATTAGCTGTTCTGACAGGTGTGTTGCGGTATCTGACTGTACTTTTACTTTGCATTTTTCAGCTGGCTTGTGATATTGGCCATCTTTTCCTGGCCTTGTTTACCATTTGCATATCTTTGTCAATGAAGTCTTTGTCCATCTAAAAAAAAATTGGGTTGTCTTACTGTATTTCGAAGATTCTTTGTATACTCTGCCTTTGTCACATATGTGAATTGTATGTTCTTCACATTAGTTGTATCCATCAGGAGACAGCCGTGGAGGTAGAGTTAGGAGTTCATGAAATTTCCTGGGGGTTAGGCAACATAATGCCTGTGTGAGCTAAAAAGCTGAGGAGGCATGATTAGGTGGAGAAAGCCTATGCAAAGGGATGCTGATCTGATCCCTGTGATAGGAGGTGTGAGCTAGGGAGATCTCAGAGTCCTGGGCCACATAAAAGGGAGCTTGGGAGCAGAGGGCAAAGAGGAGGCTTTTGTTAGGTGCACAGGGCCAGACTTTGGTAACCCGGCGGTGCTCAGTTACTGGCTGGGTGATGCCCTGGAGGAGTGTGACCTTGGCTAGAGGTCTGAGACAGATGCTGCAGGTGCTGCTGGAGGCTGACAGCTGTACTCCTTTGTCAAGAATCAGATATCTTTCAAGGTCCTTTCAAGTGTGCGATTCATTTTTTCCCCAAAATAGCTATCCTTTTCCTTTTTTTTTCTTTTTTAATGAACTGTAAATAACAATGACATCTCCTGCATAAATTTTGGTGTCGTAGCTTTGCGCAGTGGCAGTATCGTAGCCAATGAGGTTTATCCGAGGCGCGATTATTGCTAATTGAAATTTTGGTGTCGTGATGTGAACTTACTCAAAGTATTTAGCAAACTTATCTTGCAGCTCCATATCTCTTATATAAATACTCTGTGATGAGGTCAACCTTTAGGATTCACTCTATCCCTTTTCTGTTCTTCTGCTTATCATTCATCCTTGTCTTTTTTTTTCAAAGCCTTCAACAATTCTTTTTTATGTCCCTCTATTCCCCATTTCTTGCTAAGTTTCATTCTTTATCTCAGTCTTCCACACTTTATTTGTGCCTTTGCAAACTGCTATTTTGTAGTTAGTGTAATAAACTCTAAGAGGGCACTGACCTTTTCTAGGTTTCTGTTCTGAGTTTCTGGCATACTGGCTTTAATCATTAAGCACTGGCAGCCAGCCAGCAGAACTCCTAATTTCCATATGCCTAGTGAAGTAGTTTTCCACTTTTCCTTATCCTTCCTAAACTTTCATACATTCTACGATTCTCAGTGGTATTCAGTGATTAAGTCCTTGGGTGCTGTCTTTTTTTTTTTTTTTTTTTTTTTTTTTTTTTTTTAAATAAGATCCGTGCCTAGCATGGAGCCCGACATGGGGCTTGAACCCATGACCCTGAAATCAAGACCTGAGCTAAGATCAAGAGTTAGATGCTTAACCCAATGAGTCACACAGCCGCCCCTGGGTGCCGTCTTTTAATTGCTTATGTCAGGTTTGCTCCAAGGGCATATAAATTGTAATATGATATATAATAGTAATACGAAAAATAAAACTGTTGGTGGTGAAAATGAAAGGAAAGCATTCTTCAGTATAAGGCTTTTAGAGAGAGCCTTAGAATAAGGTGAGTAGGTAGTAGGTAGATCCTAGGCAGAGTTGCCTTCTTCACGTTCTGTTATTGTGTCTGTAGGAGACTCCAGTTATAATATCGCTGTCAAAGCTAACAGGAAAATTATTAGTCCAATACAGAATGTTTGGTGATGATGTGGAACTGTCAGACAGGAAGCCCGACTGATCGTCCTAAGGGCCTATTGACGGACAGCTGGGTCTAACAGCGTTTAAGCATGTTCAAGTCAGTCTTATCTTAAAAAAAAAAAAATCCTTTCTCAACCTTACCCTGTCATCTAGCTATGGCTCTATGCTTCTCTGTCCCTTTACAACTGAATTTTCTGAGTCCATGTCTCCACCGCTGTACCTTTCACTTCTGAACCCACTGCCATCTGGCTTCCAACCCCACTATAGCATTTAAAACAGGAGAGGGGGTGGCGGCAACTTCCACAATATTTTTACTGGTGACTCAAACCTCTGCTCCCAGCCCAGCTCTTGTCTGCGTGTCAGACTCGTGTCTCTAACTGCCTACAGGAGGAGAGCGCCACTTGAATGTACCATATGGATTTCAGTGCGTTACATCTCTTTTTTCTTTTCTTCCTCCTCTTCTGTTTTCTGCTCCTTGATGTTCCCACTGTGCTGCAGGCACCTGGGAGCTGTCAGAAATGCGGAGCCCTGGTCCCATCCCAGATGGGATGGGTCAGGGTCTGTGTCCTCAAGTGATTTATCTGCTGAGTCAAGTTTGAGAGGCTTTGCAGCTCACTGAATGGCCACCGCATCCGCTAACTCACCATGTCATAAATTTGTGCCCATTTTCCTTCATCCCCACTTCCACTTCCCTGATTCAGGCTACGATCCCATTCTACCTGGATGTTCTAACAGCCTCCTAACTGGCCCCGCTGCCTGGTGTCCTATCCCTCTTTCAATCCCTTCTCCCTAGTCAGAGCATTATTCCTAAAGCAACATCTGATAGGACGATCCCTTGCTTAATTCCCTAGGGTACCTTCTGATTGCTCCCCAGAGACACTCCAAATGCCTTTATGTGCTTAGTTCCTACTTATGTCCTGGCCTCGTTTCTGGCCACTCTTCACTTGCACACATCTGTTTTCCGGCCTTTCCCAGATAGCTTTTCCTCTGCCTAGAAATGTAGTCCTCACCTCCATCAAAGCCCGCTTATATTAGATGTCACTTCCACTTGGAAGTTTTTTCTGGTTAGTTGTCCTTCTTACGTGTGTTCTGGTATTTACTGCCTTATATTATAAATGCCTAATTGTCTGCCTTCCCTTCTAGACTGATAAGCTCTTTGAGGCAGGGACCGTGTGTCCTAGTTAACTGTTTTATCCTTTTTGCCTAGTATAATCCTCAATAAATATTTATTAAATAAATGAATGAATTTCATTAAAAATGCTTCAAACACTATATTCTAAGCAGTTCCGTGTTCCAGTTAGAATTATGTAGTAATAAACTGTGTCTATAAATCCAGATTAAATAAGAATTAACTAAGATTAGGTTGTTACAGGGGAATGTGGTTGGGGAAGATACAGAAAGTTATAATAAAAATCACATTTCATGGATTTGTAAGAACTTTCAGGTTTTATAATCATGTTTTTATATTTATTCTAAAGTCTATATATTTAACTGATTTTGGCAAGCACAGTGAACCTTATGTTTCTTGGTCTTGCCCATGTTGTGTTTCTAGTTTTAACTCACTTCTCGGTTTTGAGATCTTCAGGTTCTCCAGTGATGACTTACGAGTGATTCTTTCCTGACTCCATGTATATCTGATGTCAACATTGTCATCCCTGTGTCCTTTTTAGTTGTATTTGACTGATATTTAATTACATGTCCTGTTACTTTTAACTTTTGGATCACTTTAGGGGCACCTGGGTGGCTCAGTGGGTTAGGCCGCTGCCTTTGGCTCAGGTCATGATCTCAGAGTCCTGGGATCAAGCCCCACGTCGGGCTCTCTGCTCAGCGGGGAGCCTGCTTCCTCCTCTCTCTCTCTGCCTGCCTCTCTGCCTGCTTGTGATCTCTCTGTCAAATAAATAAATAAAATCTTTAAAAAAAAAACAACTTTTGGATCACTTTATGATAAGTCTGTCCCCTGAACAGATCTGTATTATATGTGAATGTATGCTCACACACACTGACACATATCCTGTGTGTGTTTGTGTGTATGTGTGTGTATTTTGGTATGCTCTGAGAGACACATGTCCTATATATGGATGTATATGTGTTGTGATATGATCTGAGTTTTAACAGGGATATTTAGTCCATAAACATTCGTTACACTTTGGCCATGTAGTTGAAGTATAAGCCTATGGAGGAGATCTTTTTTCTCTCCTTTCATGAGAGACAGGGTAGAGGCTAATGGGGTTCAGAGGATTAGGGAACAATGCCTTGGAAACAGTAGGATCCAGGAGCTCCCATAGGCTGTCAAACAGCTTCTGATTTTAAAGAGAAGTGTCAGAGGTCTGCAGGGTGGTGGTGATATAGCAGAGACCTCTGGCTTCAAGGGGTGTTAGTGCATTCCTGCTTTGTTAGCAAGAGGTCAAAACAACCAGGTCTGACCTTTTGGGATCCTCATAAACATCCCTGGGGATTTGTTAGGCATAGAAATATCGAGAAAGTTCCTCAGGGAAAGATTGGAAGTGACTCCAGTCAGGTTCGGTTATTAATAATTGTTTTCTCCCCTCTGTGTCACACATTAAATGCAGCAATTACTGAGGCAGCTGGAGTGGTCGGCACAGAGATGAACCGGGGTTCACCTTCTTGCCTTCTTCCCACTTTGGTTTTCTCTTCCTCTCTTGTGGTTTTCTCCTTCTTTGGGATGGGCCGAGTTGAAGCCAGCATCATGCTTCCTGTGTTCCTTTAGATCCAGTTACTGGGCAAGTGAGGTCACATGGCATTATACCTCAGTGACACCTCACCTGCGGGGGCTACTTGGCCTATCAGGTCCATGGAGTCATACTCCCTCGGGGTGATCTCTTGTTCAGGTTCTCTCTGTATATACCTTGGGAGTGAATAATTGTCCCCATAGGAACTATGATAGACATGGCTAATACCCACCATTACCTGCTTCTCCCATTTCTGGTTACCCATAGTACTACACTTCCTAAAGTATTGGCACACTTAGTGGGGGCCAAACATAACTAGTAAGTGACTTGTAAGTGGCATAAGAAGCAGTGATGCTCTTCACTCCCCAACCTCAGCTGTTGTAGCTCCTGCCTAGTGCAGCAATCCTTAGTGCTGATGGATCAAAGTGGTGGAGGCACATGGTGGAGCCAGCCTGGGTCTCTGAGTTACCACTTGGCGGGAGATTCCCTGGAGAATGGATGGACCCATAGTAGACCCTGTATGTAGGAGAAATGAACTTTAATTTCTTAAAATACTGAGATTTAGGGGTCACTGTGTTATCTAGTAAAGCCCTACAAATACAATACTATATGTGCTCTGTCTCATCTCTCTGGATGTTTTCCAATACACTCCCATGGTTTCAGCGTCCCCTAGGTGTTTCAGCTCGCCCTCTCCTCATCAGTATGTCCGTACCAGACCTTTAGACTGCTTTACACTTGCCCATTGAACTTAAACAACTGGATATCTGCATCCAGAGGTACCACAGGAACTTCATACATAGTATGTCTAAAACTAAACTCATTGTCTTTCTGCATTAAACCTGGTCTTCCTCCTGTATTCTCAGTATCAGACAGTGATGGCACTCTGCCCTCTATTCTGATGGGCCACGTAGTAGAGAAGTTTGAGTATGAGTCTGAATGGATAAACAGATGGTGGTATATCTATACAATGGAATATTATTCAGCCATAAAAAGGAATGAAATTTGGATACATACTCCAGCCTGGATGAACCTTGGGAACATGCTTAGTGAAAGAAACCAGTCACAAAAAACTACATATTTTGTGATTCCATTATATGAAGTGTCCAGAGTAAGCAAGTCTATAGAGATAGGAAATATATTAATGTGTGTCTGGGGCTGAGAGAAAGGTGAAGTGGAGAGTGACTGCTAATGGGTACAAGGTTTCTTTGGGGATAATAAAAACATTCTGGAATTAGATAATGTTGATAATCATACAATTTTGTGTATATGCTAAAAGAAATTGAATCATACACTTAATTTTTTAAAAAAGATTTTATTTATTTATTTGAGAGAGAGAGTAAGTGGTGAGGAGGGGCAGAGGGGAGTGGGGAAGGGAGAAGCAGACTCTCTGTGGAGCAGGGCGCCTGATGCAAGGGTCGATCCCAGCACACTGGGATCATGACCTGAGCTGAAGGCACCCAGGAGCCCCCAAATCGTATACTTTAAAAGGTGAATTTTATGCCATGAGAATTATATTTCTTTCTTCTTTCTTAAAATATTTTTTTTATAAACATATAATGTGTTATTAGCCCCAGGGGCACAGGTCTGTGAATTGCTAGGTTTACACACTTCACAGCACTCACCATAGCACATACTGTCCCCAATGTCTATAACCCAGTCTATAACTCCCCCCATCAACCCTCAGTTTGTTTTGAGAGATTAAGTCTCTTATGGTTTGTCTCCCTCCCGATCCCATCTTGTTTCATTTAGAGAATTATATTTCAATTAAAAAGATTACCAGTAGAGAAGAATGAAATTAAATCAATAATAGATTATACTTTAAAATAAAACAGAAGATTGAAGGTCAGTTTTTAAAAAAAAAATATTTTATTTACTTATTTGACAGAGAGAAACACGGCAAGAGAGGGAACACAAGCAGGGAGAGTGGGAGAGGGAGAAGCAGGCTTCCTGCTGAGCAGGGATCCCAATGTGGGGCTCAATCCCAGGACCCTGGGATCATGGTCCGAGCCAAAGGCAGATGCTTAAGGACTGAGCCACCCAGGTGCCCCTGAAGGTCAGTTTAGAAGATAGTCTTTCATTGCACACATTTCACTGAAAGAATAAAACACACCATCAGTGTTTAGAAAGCACGATGTCTCCACTAATGATATAACATTAGTGTTTATACCTTGAGGCCAAATTCAGCAGTGCAATTTATACTAAACAATATCACTTCAAGATGGCTAGTAGAATGAAAATGGAGGCAGGGAAAAAGTTTTAAAAATGTGTTAGGTTGGGGCACCTGGGTGGCTCAGTGGGCTAAAGCCTCTGCCTTCGGCTCGGGTCATGATCTCAGGGTCCTGGGATCGAGCCCCGAATCGGGCTCTCTGCTCAGCAGGGAGCCTGCTTCCCCCTCTCTCTCTGCCTGCCTCTCTGCCTACGTGTGATCTCCCTCTGTCAAATAAATAAATACAATAAAATAAAAATGTATTAAGTTGAAGCATATGCAAGTGTAAGGTTACAGACTACATCGTACAAGTTACGAAATCAGAAATGTTTGCGGAATGTCAGTTAAAGTTATATTCACTTGTACAGTTATTTATCATCTACTTAAGGTCTAGTTGGTTAAAAAAAGTGTCGGTTCTGGTGTTATGATGCCTGGGGTCAGTAAAGATCAGTTCTTAACAATTTTTAACTCTATAACCTTGGACTTAACTTTCTTATGCTTCATTTCCTCACCCATAAAATTGTAAAATGTGTCATTATGAGGTACCACTAAAAAACAAATGCTGTGATCCAAACCACAGTGAGACACCACAAAATACCCACTTGACGACTATAATCAAAAAGTTACTGAGAGACTTCAGTTTTGGGGCTGGCACATAAGGGACTTAGAAGTTGTCACTTCACCCTAATGACAATTAAAATGCTGAACAAATATAAAAATCAGCAACTCTTCTTAGATCCATGAGAGAAGTGAGGTCACAGAGCAAACTTCTGTCCCCAAAATTGCAGAGAGAGATAAGTAGATAACAGAGAATCCCAGTTTACTAGAGCACAAACCTGAAAGCAGAAACCTCTGTGGGCAACAGTGCCAGGGTAGAAAAATCTGGACTGGTATCCGACAAATTTCTGAAAGCCCAATGTGAATAAATCTAAGAGTTAAAAGTTCTAGGGAGACCCCCACTTAGAAGCAAGTAAGATGGCTTTCAGTAGGTGCATGGGTTAATAAATTCTGGTACATCCAGGCAATGGAATATTAGTCAGCACTCAAAAAGAATGAGGTATCAAGGCATGAAATGATATGGAGGAAAGTTAAATGCATATTACTAAGTGAAAAAGCCAGAGTGAAAAGGCTCTGTATTATATGTTTCCAACTATAAAGACATTCAGGAAATGGCAAAATTATGGAGATAGTAAAAAGATCAGTGGTTGTCAGGGTTTAGTGGAGAGAGACTAGGTGGTGTACAGAGAATTATTGGGGGCCAGTGAAACTACTTGCATGATATTTTATCGTGGTGAATATGTATCATAAATTTGCTTAAATCACAGAATGTATAACACCAAGAATGAATCCTAATGTAAACTATGGACTGTAGGTGATGATGATGTATCCATGTAGGTTCATCAGTTGTAAAAATGGACCACTACAAGGTCAGCATTACCTTGATACCAGAACCAGATAGACACCACTGAAAAAAGAGAACTACAGGCCAATATCCCTGATGAACATAGAAACAAAAATCGTCAACAAAATATCAGTAGACTGAATTCAACAATACATTAAAATAATCATTCACCACAACCAAATGGGTTTTATTTCTGGGTTACTGGATGGTTCAGTATTTGCAAACCAATCAATGTGATACATCACATCAATAAGAGAAAAAAATAAGAATAATATGATCATTTCAATAGACACAGTAAAAGCATTTGACAAAGTACGACATCCATTCATGACAAAAATCCTCAACAAAGTAGATTTAGAGAGAACATACTTCAACATAATACAGGCCATTTATGAAAAGCCCACAGCTAACATCATCTTTAGTGGGGAAAAACTGAGAACTTTTCCCCTGAGTTCAGGAACAAGATAAGGATGTTCAGTCTCACCACTTTTATTCAACATAGTACTGGAAGTCCTAAAAAACAACCCTAAAATTTGTATGGATTCACAAAGGACACTGAATAGCCAAAGCAATCCTGAAAAAGAAAAGCAATTCTGGAGGCATCACAATTCTGGACTTCAAGTTATATTACAAAGCTGTAGTTATCAAAACAGCTAGCACAAAAATATGTGCTAGCACAAAATTGGTACTAGCACAAAAATAGACACATGAATCAATAGAAACCCAGAAAATAAACCCACAATTATATGGATAATCGATCTCCAACAAAGCAGGAAAGGATATCTACTGGAAAAAAGACACTCCCTTCAACAAATAGTGTTGGGAAAACTGGACAGCCACATGCCAAAGAATGAAACTGGACAACTTCCTTACACCATACACAAAAATAAACTGAAAATGGAGGGAAGAATTACATGTGAGACCTGAAACCATACAAATCTCTGATGAGAACATAGGCAGTAACTTCTTTGACATCGGCCATAGCAACATTTTTCTAGCTGTGTCTCCTGAGGCAAGGGAAACAAAAGTGAAAATAAACCACTGGGACTACATCAAAATAAAAAGCTTCTCACAGTGAGGGAAACAACAAAACTAAAAGGCAACCCACTGAATGGGAGAAGATATTTGCAAATGACATCTGATAAAGGATTCGTATCCAAAACATGTAAAGAATTATCCAAATCAACACCCCAAAACCAAATAATCCAATCCAATAAAAAATGCACAGAAGACATGACTAGACATTTTTCATATAGATGGCCAACAGACATGTGAAAAGATGCTCGGTATCACTCATCATCAGGGTACTGTGAATCAAAACTCTAATGAGATATCACCCTGTCAGAATGGCTAAAATCAACAACACCAGAAACAACAGGTGTTGCTGAGGATGTGGAGAAAAAGGAATCCCCTTGCACCATTGGTGGCAATGCAAATGGTGCAACCACTCTGGAAAACAGTATGGAGGTTCCTTAACAAGTTAAAAATAGAAGTACCTTATGGATCCAGCAATCACACTAATGGGTATTTACCCCAAGAATCAAAGATCACTAATTCAAAGGGATACATGCATCCCTATGTTCATATCAGCATTATTTACAATAGCCAAGCTAGGGAAGCAGCCCAAGTGTCCATCAATCGATGAACAGATAAAGAAGATGTAGTGTGTATACGTACAGTAGAATATTACTCAGCCATAAAGAAGAATGAAATCTTGCTATTTGCAATGACATGGTTGGAGCTAGAGACTGTAATACTGGGCAAAACAAGTCAGTTAAAGAAAGACGAATACCACATGATCTAAGTCCTATGTGAAATTTAAGAAACAAAACAAACAAGCAAAGGGAAAAAAAGAGAGAGAGAGAGAGGGAAATCAAGAAATAGACTCTATAGAGAACAAATTGATTGTTACCAGAAGGGAGAGGGTGGGGGGCTGGGCTAAATAGGTGTTGGGGATTAAGGAGCGCACTTGTGATGAGCACTGGGTGATGTACGGAATTGTTGAATCACTATATTGTATTGTGCACCTGAAACTAATATAACACTGTATGTTAACTGGAATTAAAATTAAAACTTAAACTATAAAGAGAATGGACCACTGTAATTCAGGATGTTGACTGTGGAGGAGATAGAGGCTGGCAGGAGTTATAGTTGAAACTGGTGTACCTTCTGCTCAATTTTGGTGTGAACCTAAAACTACACTAAAAGTAAAATATTGTTTAAAACAACCTGAGCAGCTTCTTAAAAAATATTTAATTTTTTAAGAGAATGGGAAGGGAGCAAAAAAGAGGTAAAAAGTTTTCGTCTTCATATGACCCTGCACTTCAACTTTTGCTGGCCATTGTAAAAATATGCACAACAGAAGATTATGGCAAACGTTTTGCCAAAGAAGATACACAAATGAAAAGATGCTCAACATCACTAGTCATTATGGAAATGCAAATAAAAATAAAAAGTAGGTACCACCTTATTTAGAATGGCTAATATTTAAAACACTTACTATACTAAATGCTGATGAAGCTGTGAAGAACTGGAAGTCTTGAACGCTCCCAAATGATGTGAAGTGCTATAAACTTTTATGGCCACTTAGTAAAACATTTTGGCAGCTTTTAAAAAAGTGTCATATAACCCAGCCATTTCACTCAAAGATAATTCTGCAAGAGAAAGTAATATGTCCATACAAAGACTTATACATGAATGTTCATAGCAGGGTTTTTTTAAAAATAGCCAAATTGTAGTTTATCCATCCTATGGATACCACTACTTAGCGATAAAAAGGAATGACTATTGATACATGCAACAACATAGATAAATTTCAAAATAATTATGCTGAGTGAAAGGAGCCATATAAAAAAGAATATATACCCTATGAGTCCATTTATATAGAATTCTAGAAAATGAAAGCTAACCAAAGGGACAGCAAGCAGATCAGTGGTTGCCCAGGGATTAGCAGGTAGAGAAGCAAATAGCGTGGGAGGAAAGGATTATAGAGATGTATGGAGAAATTTGGGGGTGATGATATGTTCATTATCTTGATTGTGATGACTTCATGAGCATAAAAATATGTCAAAGTTTACCAAACTGTATATATATATATATATTTAAAGATTTATTTATTTTAGGGAGAGTGCACGTGCATATGGGGTGGGGGGAGAAGGAGAGAGAGAATCTCAAGGAGACTCCCCTCTGAGCATAGAGCCCAATGCAGGGCTCGATCCCACCACCTGGAGATCATGACCTGAGCTGAAGTCAAGAGTACAACACTTAACCCACTGATCCACCCAGGTGCCCAATCAAATTGCATATTTTAAGCATTTGCATGTCTAGGAGAAAAAAGGATAAAAATCAGATGATCATCCCATTGGATGCACCGTTAGTACTTGACAATATTCACCAAAATTCACAATAAAAAAAACTTAGCAAAGAAGGCAAACCAGTAACACATAAAAAATAGCATTCATAATAGCATCAAAAAATCAAATATTTTGGAATAAATCTGACAAAAACGTGTAAAACTTCTATGCTAAAAATTATAAATATTAGGTAAATTAAATAAGAGTTTCATGGATTGAAAGAGTCAATATTGTGCAGATGTTGATCTTCTCAATCTGATTTGGGTTAGAGTTAGGACTGTGAGGAGTGGAGCAACCAGAATTCTCAGACACTGATAGTGGGAGTGTAAATTTCATCGTCACTTTGAAAAATTGGCAGTACCTGAACATCACATAGAGCTGAACATAAACATTTCACATAGCTCAGCAATTCCACTCCCAGTTATATATCCCAACAGAAATGAGCATACAGTGACCAAAAGGCATGGACAAGAATATTCATAGCAGGGTTATTCTTAATACTTAAAAACCTGGAAAATGCTCAAATATTCATCACTAGTAAAATGGATAAATGCCAAGTAGATGCAATGGAATACTGAACCTCAATGAGAATGAACGAATTACAGGTTTATATGGGTGAACAGCATAACATTGATCAAAAAGAGTTAAGTACAAAAAAAAAGTACATACTGTGATTCTATGAATAATAAATTCAAAACCACCCAGAATTAACTCACAATATTGGAAGTCAGGAGACTGGTTACTCCTTGAGAAGAGCAGTGAGTGACAAGGGGCACAAAGGGGCTTTTGGACTAATGTTCTATTTCTTGATCTGTGTGCTGGCTACACATATTTGCGCATGCTTCTGTATGTGTATTATACTTAAAAAATATTTATATAAAAATGAAAAACACGTTTGCTTAAAAAACATGCATGTCAATAGTACTTCAATAAAACTGTTCTCAAAAGAGACTGTATAAGGATAAGGAAATGCTTGACTTGGGAAAAAAAATGCATTACAAAGTGAAATAAATGGGGCGCCTGGGTGGCTCAGTGGGTTAAAGCCTTCGGCTCAGGTCATGATCCCAGGGTCCTGGGATCCAGTCCTGCATTGGGCTCTCTGCTTAGCAGGGAGCCTGCTTCCCCCTCTCTCTCTGCCTGTCTCTCTGCCTACTTGTGATCTCTGTCTGTCAAATAAATAAATAAAATCTTAAGAAAAAAGGGAAATAAGCTAAAATAGGAGGAAAAACTAGAAGACCAGCCTAAGAAAAATGGAAGAAAGTGAAGACTAAAGAAAATGTTATAGGCAAAGGAAACATGAAAGGGAAAACAATAACTGCTAATATTTATTGAGAAATTTACTAGATTCCAATTTTTCTTTAATTAATACACTTTATTTATTTATTTTTTTAAAGATTTTATTTATTTATTTGTCAGAGAGAGAGAGGGAGAGAGAGCGAGCACAGGCAGACAGAGGCAGAGGGAGAAGCAGGTTCCCTGACGAGCAAGGAGCCCGATGTGGGACTCGATCCCAGGACGCTGGGATCATGACCTGAGCCGAAGGCAGCTGCTTAACCAACTGAGCCACCCAGGCGTCCCTAATACACTTTATTTTTTAGAGCAGTTTTGGTTCACACCCAAATGGAGCAGAGGTAGAGAGATTTCCTATACAGCTCCGGCACCCTTCCATCTCCCCTACTATCAACATTCTGAACTGTAGTGGTGTATTTGTTATAACTGATGAGTTTACATGGACATGTTATCACCCAGAATCCGTAGTCTACTTGGGGGTTCACTCTTGATGTTGTTCATTATATGAGTTTGGACAAATGTATAATGATGTGCATCCACTGTGATAAAATAACATGCAGGGTAGTTTTACTGCCCTAAAAATGACCTATGTTCTACTTGTTCATCCCTCCCTCCCTCCCAACTGATCTTTTGTCTCTGTAACTGTGTCTTTTCCAGAATGTCTTATAATTGGGATCTACAGTGCATAGCTTTTCCAGACTAGCTTCTTTCACTTAGTAATATGTATTGAAGTTTCCTCCCTGTCCTTTCATAGCTGAATGGTTCATTTCTTTTGAGCACTGAATAATATTCCATTGTCTGGATGTACCAGGGTTTATTTACCCAGGTGCCCCCAAATCATTCTTTTTTTTTAATTAAAGATTTTATTTATTTATTTATTTGAGAGAGAGAGAGAGAGAGAGAGAGAGAATGTGAGAGGAGAGGTCAGAGGGAGAAGCAGACTCCCCGCCGAGCAGGGAGCCCGATGCGGGACTCGATCCCAGGACTCCAGGATCATGATCTGAGCCGAAGGCAGTCGCTTAACCAACTGAGCCACCCAGGTGCCCCCCAAATCATTCTTTTTAATGATTGAGAAATACTCCGTTGTGTGTGTGTGTGTGTGTGTGTGTGTGTGTGCGCGCGCGCGCGCGTGCCCGTGTGTGTGTACTACATCTTTTTTATGCATTTATCGTTCTATAGACATTTGGGCTGCTTCCCTATCTTGGCTATTGAAAATAAAGCTGATATGAACATAGGGATGCATGTATCCCTTCTTCTTAGTTTCATTGATCTCTTTTATTTTTCTAGTCTCTATTTCACTTTGCTCTGATTTTTGTTATTTCCTTTCTTCTGCTAACTGTGGGCTTAGGTTGTTCTTTTTCTAGTTCCTTGGATGTAAAATTGGGTTCTTATTTGAAATCTTTCTTTTTTTTTCCTGAAGATTTTATTTATTTATTTGTCAGAGAGATAGAGAGCAGAAGTAGGCAGAGCAGCTGGCAGAGGGAGAGGGAGAAGCAGGCTCCCCGCTGAGCAGGGAGCCTGACATGCGACCCATCCCAAGACCCAGAGATCATGACCTGAGCCGAAGCAATAGACGCTTTACTGACTGGGCCACCCAGGTGCCCCAAGATATATATATATATATATTTAAATATATGCATTTATTGCTATAGACTCCCCTCTAAAAACTGCTTTTGCAGCATCCCATTGGTATATTGTGTTTTCATTTTCATTAGTTTGGACATATTTTTTGATTTCCCTTTTGATTTCTTCTTTGATTCATTGGTTATTCAGGAATGTACTGTTTAGTTTCCGTGTGTGTGTAAATTTACTAGTTTCTCATGACCTTGACAGTCCTGTGGAGTACTGGCTAGATATCATGTAGAATGCTCCTGATATGAGTTTACTTGATGTTTCCTCACAATCAGACTAGAGTTAATGTTATTTTTTTTTGAAAGAGCACCACAGAGGTGAAATGCCCTTTTTATCATATCAGGGCACAAATGATGTGGGAAAAAAAATCCACGCATTATTGGTGATGCTAAACTTCAGCATTTGATTAAGGTAGTGTTTGCCAGGTTTCTCCATAATAAAGATATTATTTATTACCTGTCTTCACCATTAGAATGTATGATCTATGAGCCTAGAAATGCCATCTGATTTGTTTACTGCTATATCCCCATTGACTAGAGCAGTGCATGGTCTTAGGTACTCAGTAAATATTTGTTGAATGAATAAATCTAAGCATGAATTAGATGATCCTTAGCTTCCCATTCTACTCCATTCTTTTTTTTTTTTTTTAATTTATTTATTTGACAGAGATCACAAGTAGGCAGAGAGGCAGAGAGAGAGGAGGAAGCAGGCTCCCTGTGGAGCAGAGAGCCCGATGTGGGGCTCGATCCCAGGACCCTGAGATCATGACCTGAGCCGAAGGCAGAGGCTTAACCCACTGAGCCACCCAGGCGCCCCTCTACTCCATTCTTTTAAAAAAATTTTGGGGTGCCTGGGTGGCTCCCCCAGGTTGGTTAAGTGGCTGACTCTTGATTGGTTAAGTGTCTGACTCTTGGTTTCAGCTCACGTCAGGATCTCAGGGTCATGAAATTGAGACCCACATTGAGCCTCTTTTGCAGCGGAGACTCTGCTTGGGATTCTTTCCCCCTTCTTCTCCCTCCCCGTCCACCCTCCCCGTATTCATGCTCTCTCTCTCAAATAAGTAAATAAATAAATAAAATCTTAAAAAAAATTGGTTCTGACAATTTTTAAAGGAGATTTTATTTATTTATTTGACAGAGAGACAGTGAGAGAGGGAACACAAGCAGGTGGAGTGGGAAAGGAGAAGCAGGCCTCCACTGAGCAGAGAGCTCGATGCAGGGCTCCATCCCAGGGCAGAGGCTTAACAACTGAGCCACCCAGGCACCTCTGTTCTGACCCTTTTTTTGACCAGCAAGTCTTCTGTTTTGCTAACAGCAATTATACTAGGGCATATAGTCTGTATGTATGAAATATCCAGTGCATGCCACCAATTACTGAAAATATATGAGCATTAGCACCTGTTGGTTGATAGGAGACTGACTTACTGCAGATGATTAACTTATATTTAATTTTGGCTTGAAAAGCAAGGGCAAGAATATCTAGGCCTACTTTGTCCAGGTTGGGAGTTAGCATACGGCATTTAAATGAGCTTAGTTTTTAGTAAGACCTAGATTTTCAAGTCTCATTTCTACCACTTCTTAGCATTATGTCTCTGGGTAAGTGATCCAGGGTCTTGGAATTTTCTCATCTCTGATATGGGAGTAATTTTTCTTTTTTGTAGATTGGTAATAACAAAGTCACACAGCAAATGCCTACTCAGTGCCTGGCATTTTGCTCAATAAATATTGGTTTTGTTACCTTTCCACAATCTCCTGAAGCATGTGGTTGAATTAACTGTCCTATTCTGGGATAGTCATCTTCTATGAAAGAGCATCTTTTAGCTGGAAGATCCATGTAGACAATTCCATTTCATTAAAAAGCTGATGATTTAATAATTTATTTAGAAATAAGCTATGGCTTCTATAATTAAATTCATCTGGCATATGTACAAAGCACCATGACTTCTTTCCTCTGGCAAGAAAGCTGATGGAATATAAACATTTTACTGGCGTGCACAGCACAGTTTACCTTCATGCAATGCCCACACCTTGAAGAAATAGCATATAGTGCCCTGCAGTGGATGTGACTCAATATAAAATTTGCCATTTCCCAAGCCCTTGAAATATTGTTCCATTTCTTATACTTATGCACTGCACATGCTAATTTGGTAATGCCAGTCTGCTTCCTTATTTCAGTAGCTGAAGTGACATAGCCCTGTTCTAGAATTTGCCAAGTGATTGAAGGTGCCAGGCAGGTCCATATTATCCCAGCAATGTCACTGATTCCTAGTGCTTGAAGAAGGGAGGACGGTGAGCACTTAGCTTGAGGGTGATATGTTCTGTGGGAATGTATGTTCTTGGCAAGTTGTTTATGACTTTTTTTCTTCAGTACAGCCGAAGAAGCAGAGGAACATATTTCAAATTCCCATTGGCAAGGGCTCCCAGTTCTTTAGTAAGGATTTGTAAAATTCCATCCCTTTGAATCTTGTCAGCAATCTCTGGATATCCTGCAGGCTCTTGTTCATAAAGCGTTCAGTGCCCAGAGCTGAGGGGGCTGGGCAGGGAGCACGCATGAAAGAGTGTGTGCTTGTGCGTGTGCATGTGTGTATTTATGGGGGGCTTCCGGCTTGAAATGACCATATTATGTTGCTTTCTGGTTTGAATTTACTACAGCAATGAAATGGAAGCATCCCCCTACATAGTGAGGTATAGCCAGTGAGTCTCACCACTTGTTTAGTTGTCAGTGTTCAGGTCTTCCTTTTGGTTCCTTTCCTGTTTCTCTTCTTCGGAGCTTCTCATCATTTGCTGAGTTTAGGGGAAAATGTTGTCCTGGAGCTGTCATAGTTCTCCACAGAGAGAGAAGGAGGGATCCTGTTCAGGCTTCAGGGATGATCACTGTGGTAGAATTTGCCATATTTCATTGTTCGAAAGTGTGCACATTTTTTTTAAGAGATTTTATTTATTTGACAGAGAGAGAGTGTGTGCACAAGCAGGGGAGCTCCAGGCAGGTGGAGAGGGAGGAGCAGGCTCCACGTTGAGCAGAGGGTCAATGCGGGGCTCCATCCCAGGAGCCCCGGATCATGACCTAAGCCAAAGGTAGATGCTTAACTGACTGTCAACCGGGTGCCCCAAGTGTGCACATTTTCTATTTGTAACTTCTTTTGGAAAGTATAAGTCACCAAATATTGGTGAGACAGTTTTCACTTCTTCCCAAATCATCAGATAATGGATATTGAGGTTGTCTAACCACAAGTTGGTTTGTGGTTTGCAGGTTCTAAAAAGCACTTCATAACTGATGTTAGAATTTGGCATGGCCTAGAGATTTTGAGGTTTGGGAGAAAAGGACAGAAAAGCGTAGTCATCTGACTAGGAGGAAGGACCTCAGTGATTTATTCTTTGGGGGTTGATTCAGATCCCAGTTCCTTTGTCCTAAACCAGGATTCTGGGCAAAAAATAAATTGGGTGATAAGCACAGTTGAACAGGTTTGATTTCCTCATGAGCCCTATGATGGTTAATTTTATGTTTAAACTTGATTGGATACCCATGTAGCTGGTAAAACATTATTTCGGGGTGTGTCTGTGAAGATATCTCAGGAAGAGATAAGCATTCAAATCGGTAGACAGATTAATGAAAATTGCCCTCACCAATGTGGGTGGGCATCACCCAAACCACTGGGGGCCTGAATAAAACAAAAAGGCAGAGGAAGGGTGAGTTTGCTCTTTCTGCTACAGCTGAGATGTTCATCTTCTCCTTCCTTCAGATACTGGTGGTCTTGGGCTTTTGGACTCAGACTGGGACTTAAGCCATTTTCCCCCTGATTCTCAGACTTTTGGACTTGGACGGAATTACATTCCTCACTCTCCTGGTCATGGGACAGGTTGGCCTATATAAGCAAGTCAGCCAATTCCTAAAATAAAACTCTTCTTACATCTCTTTCTGTCTCTATATATATCTTATTGGTTCTGTTTCTCTGAAGAATCCTGATTAACACAAGCCCCATGTGTAGAAAGGGTCAGACTTTTTACTTCAGATTTTGCATATGTTCAGTTCAGTGATCATTCTCTTGAGGCTGGTAGGTTTCATGTAGCACGTTTGGAATTGATTGACTCATTTATGGAATTATTTTGTGAATACTGAGAGCCAAACACCAAGCCAGGTTGTGAATACAAAGATAATTCAACCAAGGATCACAATATATCTCCCTGACTCGACTGCGAGTTCCTTGTCAGAAAAGGGTTTATAGCCTAGTAGGGAAAATGAGTGATGAATGTCAGAAAAACATAATATAAGATAGAAAGTGACATGTCATTAAAGTATATAGGCCAAGAGAGGTAGAGATTAATTGTTCTAAAGTAGGGAGGGATGACATTTGGTGGAGGAATGTGGTAAGATTTTAAGAAGTTATTTGAGCTGGACTTCAAATTTATAGGAAAAGAAAGCAGACATTACAGGTGGGCAAAGACACAGATGTGGAAAGGCACAGGGCATAGAATACAGGGATTTCTTGTGGGGGTGGGCAGGGGAGATGAGAGGAGAAAGGGATTGTTTCATAGTTTAGGACCTGTTTTGGATTTAGGATTCATAGAGTTCTTGGAGTCCTTCTGGGGATCCAAGGAGAATGGTTAAGGTTAGGTGGTACTTGGGGTGTGGGGGTTGGGATAGGAAGTCTGGGACTGGGTGATGTTTTCTGATACCGCTTCTGATAACAAATATGTGTCATTTTTCTACATCACTTCTCCAATACTCTGACACCAACTGAGTGTCCAATTCAATTCAATTTGGACCCTATCTACCTGGAGTTACTGTCGAATCCCACAAATTAAAGGGCCCAGCTCCACAAGACTGCCCTTACTTCAGATGCCAGCTGTAAGTGGGATAACCAGGTGGCCCACACTTCTTCCCAGCTAACTACATATTTGAAAATTCCCTTGACCAACCCACACTAAGTTTGATAATTGACCAGATAACTCACAGAACTCAGGAAGTGCTCTACTTCCTATTCCAGTTGATTATAAAGGGTCCAACTCAAGAAGAGCCACGTGAAGGAGATGCATCTGGCAAGGTATGGGACAAGGGTTGTAGAGCTTCCCTGGTGTCTCCAAATGCACCAGCCTTCTAGCACACTGGTGTGTTTACCAACCTAGAAGCTCCCTGATGTCTGCCATTTAGGGTTTTTTTTTTTTTTGTGGAAGTTTCATTACATAGGCATGATTGATGAAATCATTGGCCATGGATGATTAAACTTCATCTTCAGCCCTTCTCTGCTCCCTGGAGGTTGGTGGGAGAGTTGGAAGTTCTAATCCTCTAATCATGTGGTTGGCTTTTCTGCTGACCAGTCCCCACTATGAGTCACCTCATGAGCACAAAAAAGATAATAAATTCCATGGATTTTAGGACTCTGTGCCAGGAACCAGGGTCAAAGACCAAATATTTATTTATTTTTTATTATACCACAGAAGTAAAAACCAATTACCTCACAGTCTCGCTGAGAGGACAATGCCTAGAGCAGGCTTGGTGGGGCGTCTGCGTGTAGCTTAGCTCTGATGTAACAACAGGTAACACGGCTTGGGTCAAGGCTGAGTGTGCTGTGGCTTTTCTGGAACAGGATGAGAGCCTTGGGCCAAGGTCGAGTGAAGCCGGACAGGGTTGTTGAGACCTTGCTAAAGATTAGTTTACAATGTGTGGTTTGTGGGCTCTGCCTAGAGATTTCTGGCTCTAACTTAGGGCAACATGGGGGAGAAAATGGATTTACCTTACATTTCTATTTTGTTCCTTTTTAAAGAGATAATTCCCATCGTTGGAATAATGTCCTCATGGAAAAAGGAAACTAGTTTCAAGTTACGGTCAGTTCTGGGATAATCATCCAGGGTAGTTCCTTTCTCTGACTGACTGAGGATGGTCTGTCCTGTTAATAATCAGAGAGCACATACACATAAAGATGTGACCAACATGTTAACCAGCTGGCTTGAATCCTTTAAAATAGTCACACTTCTCAGCGGCTGGCGGAAGGATCTTCGCAGGCAAGCACTTCACTGGTCCTAACAGCGAAATAAAGAGGGTGCCTCTGGACTCCACAAAAACTGAAGGTTTCTGTCCATATGACATCCTTGAGTGCTCCGAGGAATCAGTCTTAGAATCTGTCTTCGTCTGTTCGGGCTGCTGTAACTGAATCACACAGACTGGGCGGCTTGCAAACCGCAGACATCTACCCCTCACCGTTCTGGAGGTGGGAAGTTCAATATCAGGGTGCCAGCCTGTTTGGGTTCTGATGAAGGCCTTCTTCTGGGCTGCAGACCTGCGACTTCTCATTATGTTCTCACATGGCAGGAAGTGGGCAAGTGGCTCTCTGGGGCTTCTTTGTGAGAGGCGCGAATTCCATTCGTGAGGGCTCTGTTCTCAGGACCTAGTCACCACCCCAAGACCCCACCTCCTAAAACCATCATATTGGGCGTTAGGATGTCAACATATGAATTTTGGGGGCCATATCCATTTAAACCATAGCAGAATTCTTTTTCAAAGACACCCTAATGCCTTGAAAGATACCGAGCAGGACTGGGAGCCTGCTCCAGGTGTAGCACAGCAGGAATGCTGAAAAGGGAGAAGGGAGCTAACATTTCAAGAGCACTCACCATATGCCGGCCCCCATGCTGGCTGTTTTACCTACCTGATCTCTTACTTCTCTCCCAAAAGCTCCGAGAGGTTGATTTAACCCACTTCTATTTACAAATAAGGAAGCTGAGATTCAGAGAAGTTAAATAAGTTGTCTAAGGTCATTTGACTTGTTTAAGGTCTGCGTGGTAGTCTATCTGACCACAAGCTGTTCTCTTTCCAATACATAACAAAAGAGTTGTGGGTACTAAAGTTCCGGAGACTGATTTTCGAGTTAGAAGTGATCTTGGGGTAAACGGAACAACGACTAAATAGACTTAGAATGATTTTTAGTGATTACCCACTCCCATACCTCTACCAGGTGGCCTCCGGGCTTTGGTTTTACTTCCAGTCAAGGGAGCCCCAACTACCACTAAGGCAGAGCCCAAAGGGTCAGCAAATTGAGGACCGATTCCAAACTTAACCTACAAGAATAGAAAGATGAAAATGGGAGAAAGTATGAAAAGAAGATTAATGGAAAGTGAAGGGCTCATCTTGTGAGAAATTTAGAATATTGTATCTGAAATAATTAGTTAATGTGGCTCAAGGACAGACTCATACATGAGTGGAAAAGAAGATACTTCTGTGGAAGCAAACTCAAAGTTAACACACAATAAAGGAAATATTGCAAGTCACTGAGAGATATTAGTCTGCATAATTGATAGTTTGTGGAAATTTAGATAGCTGTGTAAAAAAGAATTAATGCAAATCACAACCATAGGTTATGCCCAGGTAAATTCCAGGTGCATGAGTGAATTGTATTTAAAAAGTGAAAATACTCTAAGAAAATTAAGAATAATATTTATCGGGGGAAGGAGTCAAGATGGCGGAGAAGTAGCAGGCTGAGACTACTTCGGGTAGCGGGAGATCAGCTAAATAGCTTATCTAAAGATTGCAAACACCTACAAATCCAACGGGAGATTGAAGAGAAGAACAGCAATTCCAGAAACAGAAAATCAACCACTTTCTGCAAGGTAGGACTGGCGGAGAAGTGAATCCAAAGCGACGGGAAGACCGACCGCGGGGGGAGGGGCCGGCTCCCGGCGAGCGGCAGAGCAACGGAGCAAAATCAGGACTTTTAAAAGTCTGTTCCGCTGAGGGACATCGCTCCAGAGGCTTAACTGGGGTGAAGCCCAGGCGGGGTAAGCGCGGCCTCAGGTCCCGCAGGGTCGCAGAAGGATCGGGGGTGTCTGAGTGTCGCAGAGCTTACCGGTATTAGAACGGGGAAGCCGGCTGCAGAGACAGAGCCGAGGAGTGACTCTCAGCTCAGGGTTGCCTTGAACCGGTCGCAGGCTCGGTCAGCTCGGAGCGCGGCCGGAGGCCAGGGTGACGGGAGTCATTTGGCGCTGTTCTCTGAGGGCTCACTGAGGAGTGGGGCCCCGGGCTCTCGGCTCCTCTGGGCCGGAGACCGGGAGGCCGCCATCTTTATTCCCGTCCTCCGGACTCTACGGAAAGCGCTCAGGGAACAAAAGCTCCCGAAAGCGAACCCGAGCGGATGACTCAGCGCGGCCCCGGGTAAGGGCGGTGCAACTCCGCCTGGGGCAAAGACGCTTGAGAATCACTACAACAGGCCCCTCCCCCAGAAGATCAACGGGAAACCCAGCCAGGACCAAGTTCACCTACCAAGGAGAACGGCGGAATTCCAGAGGAGAAGAAAGCAAAGCACAGAACTCATGGCTTTCTCCCCATGATTTTTTAGCCTTGCAGTTAATTTAATTTTTTTTTCTTTTTCAATTTTTTTTTCTTTTTCTCTTCTTCTGCTAATTTTTTTTTAACTTTTACCGTTTTCTTTTTTTTAACGTTTTTTAAATAGTTTATCTAATATATATATATTTTTTCCTGTTTTTATATTTTTTCTTTATCGGCTTTCTTTTTTTTAATAGTTTTTTTTTTTTCTTTCTTTCTGAACCCCTTTTTATCCCCTTTCTCCCCCCTCACAATTCAGGATCTCTTCTGATTTGGCTAAAGCATATTTTCCTGGGGTTGTTGCCACCCTTTTAGTATTTTACTTACTCCTTCATAAACTCTTATCTGGACAAAATGACAAGGCGGAAAAATTCACAACAAAAAAAAGAACAAGAGGCAATACCAAAGGCTAGGGACCTAATCAATACAGACATTGGTAATATGTCAGATATAGAGTTCAGAATGATGATTCTCAAGGTTCTAGCCGGGCTTGAAAAAGGCATGGAAGATATTAAAGCAACCCTCTCGGGAGATATAAAAGCCCTTTCTGGAGAAATAAAAGAACTAAAATCTAACCAAGTTGAAATCAAAAAAGCTATTAATGAGGTGCAATCAAAAATGGAGGCTCTCACTGCTAGGATAAATGAGGCAGAAGAAAGAATTAGCGATCTAGAAGACCAAATGACAGAGAATAAAGAAGCTGAGCAAAAGAGGGACAAACAGCTACTGGACCACGAGGGGAGAATTCGAGAGATAAGTGACACCATAAGACGAAACAACATTAGAATAATTGGGATTCCAGAAGAAGAGGAAACAGAGAGGGGAGCAGAAGGTATATTGGAGAGAATTATTGGAGAGAATTTCCCCAATATGGCAAAGGGAACAAGCATCAAAATCCAGGAGGTTCAGAGAACCCCCCTCAAAATCAATAAGAATAGGTCTACACCCCGTCACCTAATAGTAAAATTGACAAGTCTTAGTGACAAAGAAAAGATCCTGAAAGCAGCCCGGGAAAAGAAGTCTGTAACGTACAATGGTAAAAATATTAGATTGGCAGCAGACTTATCCACAGAGACCTGGCAGGCCAGAAAGAGCTGGCATGATATATTCAGAGTACTAATGAGAAAAACATGCAGCCAAGAATACTATATCCAGCTAGGCTATCATTGAAAATAGAAGGAGAGATTAAAAGCTTCCAGGACAAACAAAAACTGAAAGAATTTGCAAATACCAAACCAGCTCTACAGGAAATATTGAAAGGGGTCCTCTAAGCAAAGAGAGACCCTCAAAGTAGTAGATCAGAAAGAAACAGAGACAATATACAATAACAGTCACCTTACAGGCAATACAATGGCACTAAATTCATATCTCTCAATACTTACCCTGAATGTTAATGGGCTAAATGCCCCAATCAAAAGACACAGGGTATCAGAATGGATAAAAAAACAAAAACCATCTATATGTTGCCTACAAGAAACTCATCTTAAACCCGAAGACACCTCCAGGTTTAAAGTGAGGGGGTGGAAAAGAATTTACCATGCTAATGGACATCAGAAGAAAGCAGGAGTGGCAATCCTTATATCAGATCAATTAGATTTTAAGCCAAAGATTATAATAAGAGATGAGGAAGGACACTATATCATACTCAAAGGAACTGTCCAACAAGAAGATCTAACAATTTTAAATATCTATGCCCCTAACGTGGGAGCAGCCAACTATATAAACCAATTAATAACAAAATCAAAGAAACACATCGACAAGAATACAATAATAGTAGGGGATTTTAATACTCCCCTCACTGAAATGGACAGATCATCCAAGCAAAAGATCAACAAGGAAATCAAGGCCTTAAATGACACACTGGACCAGATGGACATCACAGATATATTCAGAACATTTCATCCCAAAGCAACAGAATACACATTCTTCTCTAGTGCACATGGAACGTTCTCCAGAATAGATCACATTCTTGGTCCTAAATCAAGTCTCAACCGGTATCAAAAGATTGGGATCATTCCCTGCATATTTTCAGACCACAATGCTCTAAAGCTAGAACTCAATCACAAGAGGAAATTTGGAAAGAACCCAATCCATGGAGACTAAACAGCATCCTTCTAAAGAATGAATGGGTCAACCAGGAAATCAAAGAAGAATTGAAAAAATTTATGGAAACAAATGATAATGAAAACACAACGGTTCAGAATCTGTGGGACACAACAAAGGCAGTCCTGAGAGGAAAATATATAGCAGTACAAGCCTTTCTCAAGAAACAAGAAAGGTCTCAGGTACACAACCTAACCCTACACCTAAAGGAGCTGGAGAAAGAACAAGAAAGAAACCCTAAACCCAGCAGGAGAAGAGAAATCATGAAGATTAGAGCAGAAATCAATGAAATAGAAACCAAAAAACAATAGAACAAATCAACGAAACTAGGAGCTGGTTCTTTGAAAGAATTAATAAGATTGATAAACCCCTGGCCAGACTTATCAAAAAGAAAAGAGAGAGGACCCAAATAAATAAAATCATGAATGAAAGAGGAGAGATCACAACGAACACCAAAGAAATACAGACAATTATAAGAACATACTATGAGCAACTCTACGCCAACAAATTTGACAATCTGGAAGAAATGGATGCATTCCTAGAGACATATAAACTACCACAACTGAACCAGGAAGAAATAGAAAGCCTGAACAGACCCATAACCAGTAAGGAGATTGAAACAGTCATCAAAAATCTCCAAACAAACAAAAGCCCAGGGCCAGACGGCTTCCCGGGGGAATTCTACCAAACATTTAAAGAAGAACTAATTCCTATTCTCCTGAAACTGTTCCAAAAAATAGCAATAGAAGGAAAACTTCCAAACTCATTTTATGAGGCCAGCATCACCTTGATCCCAAACCAGACAAGGATCCCAACAAAAAAGAGAACTACAGGACCAATATCCTTGATGAACACAGATGCAAAAATTCTCGCCAAAATACTAGCCAATAGGATTCAACAGTACGTTAAAAGGATTATTCACCACGACCAAGTGGGATTTATTCCAGGGCTGCAAGGCTGGTTCAACATCCGCAAATCAATCAATGTGATACAACACATTAATAAAAGAAAGAACAAGAACCATATGATACTCTCCATAGATGCTGAAAAAGCATTTGACAAAGTACAGCATCCCTTCCTGATCAAACTCTTCAAAGTGTAGGGATAGACGGCACATACCTCAATATTATCAAAGCCATCTATGAAAAACCCACCGCAAATATCATTCTCAATGGAGAAAAACTGAAGGCTTTTCCGCTAAGGTCAGGAACACGGCAGGGATGTCCGTTATCACCACTGCTATTCAACATAGTACTAGAAGTCCTAGCCTCAGCAATCAGACAACAAAAGGAAATTAAAGGCATCCAAATCAGCAAAGAAGAAGTCAAACTATCACTCTTCGCAGATGATATGATACTCTATTTGGAAAACCCAAAAGACTCCACTCCAAAACTGCTAGAACTTGTACAGGAATTCAGTAAAGTGTCAGGATATAAATCAATGTACAGAAATCAGTTGCATTTCTCTACACCAACAACAAGACAGAAGAAAGAGAAATTAAGGAGTCCATCCCATTTACAATTGCACCCACAAACTATAAGATACCTAGGAATAAACCTAACCAAGAGACTAAGAATCTATACACAGAAAACTATAAAGGACTCATGAAAGAAATTGAGGAAGACACAAAGAAATGGAAAAATGTTCCATGCTCCTGGATTGGAAGAATAATATTGTGAAAATGTCTATGCTACCTAAAGCAATCTACACATTTAATGCAATTCCTATCAAAGTACCATCCATTTTTTCAAAGAAATGGAACAAATAATCCTAAAATTTATATGGAACCAGAAAAGACCCTCGAATAGCCAAAGGAATATTGAAAAAGAAAGCCAAAGTTGGTGGCATCACAATTCCGGACTTCAAGCTCTATTACAAAGCTGTCATCATCAAGACAGCATGGTACTGGCACAAAAACAGACACATAGATCAATGGAACAGAATAGAGAGCCCAGAAATGGACCCTCAACTCTATGGTCAACTCATCTTACGACAAAGCAGGAAGAATGTCCAATGGACAAAGGACAGCCTCTTCAATAAATGGTGTTGGGAAAATTGGACAGCACATGCAGAAAAATGAAATTGGATCATTTCCTTACACCACACACGAAAATAGACTCAAATGGATGAAGGATCTCAATGTGAGAAAGGAATCCATCAAAATCCTCGAGGAGAACAACAGGCACACCTCTTCGACCTCAGCCGCAGCAAACATCTTCCTAGGAAACATCACCAAAGGCAAGGGAAGCAAAGGGCAAAATGAACTTTGGGATTTTATCAAGATCAAAAGCTTTTGCACAGCAAAGGAAACAGTGAACAAAACCAAAAGACAACTGACAGAATGGGAGAGATATTTGCAAATGACATATCAGATAAAGGGCTAGTGTCCAAAATCTATAAAGAACTTAGCAAACTCAACACCCAAAGAACAAATATCCCAATCAAGAAATGGGCAGAGGACATGAACAGACATTTCTGCAAAGAAGACATCCAGATGGCCAACAGACACATGAAAAAGTGCTCCATATCACTCGGCATCAGGGAAATACAAATCAAAACCACCATGAGATATCACCTCACACCAGTCAGAATGGCTAAAATTAACAAGTCAGGAAATGACAGATGCTGGCGAGGATGCGGAGAAAGGGGAACCCTCCTACACTGTTGGTGGGAATGCAAGCTGGTGCAACCACTCTGGAAAAACAGCATGGAGGTTCCTCAAAATGTTGAAAATAGAACTACCCTATGACCCTGCAATTGCACTGCTGGGTATTTACCCTAAAGATACAAACTTAGTGATCCGAAGGGGCACATGCACCCGAATGTTTATAGCAGCAATGTCTACAATAGCCAAACTATGGAAAGAACCTAGATGTCCATCTACAGACGAATGGATAAAGAAGAAGTGGTATATATACACAATGGAATACTATGCAGCCATCAAAAGAAATGAAATCTTGCCATTTGCGACGACGTGGATGGACTAGAGGGTATCATGCTTAGCGAAATAAGTCAATCGGAGAAAGACAACTATCATATGATCTCCCTGATATGAGGGAGAGGAGATGCAACATGGGGGGCGAGGGGGTAGGAGAAGAGTAAATGAAACAAGATGGGATTGGGAGGGAGACAAACCATAAGTGACTCTTAATCTCACAAAACAAACTGAGGGTTGATGGGGGGAGGGGGTGGGGGGAGGGGTGGAGTTATGGATATTGGGGAGGGTATGTGCTATGGTGAGTGTTGTGAAGTGTGTAAACCTGTCGATTCGCAGACCTGTACCCCTGGGGATAAAAATATATGTTTATAAGCTGTAAAAAAAAAAAAAAAAAAAAAAAAAAAGAAGGATGAATCCCCAAGTTTAAAAAAAAAAAAAAATAATATTTATCTGACCTCTGATTGGGAAAGGGTATTTTAAGCATAAAATTTGTAGGAGAAATCACAAAAGAAAAGTTGGATAGATTTGACTATAGACAAATTAGAATTTTGTGTATATAAAAAAGAAAAACTTAAAATAATTGATAATTTGGGGAACATTGCAAGAAATATGATAAGGGTGAGTATCTTTAATATGTAATGTGTTCACTAAATCAACAAGAAAAAATGTTAATGTCCTAAATTAAAATTAGCCATGTGTATAAATTACCTCAAGAGAAATTATAAATGATTAGTTAACATTTAAAAAGTACACCCTCACTAGTAACCAAAGCAATGGAAATGAAAAATTTCATTCAATCACTGGGAATTATCAGAAGTAAGATTTAAACTTGGTGTGGGAAATGTGTGCTCACATACTGTAGGTAGAGAGTAATCTGTTAATCGTTTGCTGTAGGCCTATCTCTGACGTTTGGGAGCCTGGTCCAAAAGTATAAATGGAAGTTCATATACCAGTTATCTAAATATTTAAAATATATAATTGTATTCAAACGATATACATCTGGAAACGTCCCCATTACACATATAAATTAAAGGAATAGAAAATTAAAGTTATGTATTACATATTTTTTTTTAAAGATTTTATGTATTTACTTGACAGACAGAGATCACAAGCAGTCAGAGAGGCAGGCAGAGAGAGAGAGGAGGAAGCAGGCTCCCCACTGAGCCCTATGCGGGGCTCAATCCCAGGACCCTGAGACCATGACCCGAGCCGAAAGCAGAGGCCCCAACCCACTTTTAAAAGGTTATTTTTCTTCCAAAATATTCAGAATTATTTTAAAATTAAAAGGGTCAGTCAGTTAAGCATCTGACTTTGGCTCAGGTCATGATCAGAGTCTGGGATCAAACTCCAGTTGGGCTTCCTGCTCAGTGGGGGAGTCGGCTTGTCCCTCTGCCCTTCCCCCCACTCATGCACACGTGCACTCTCTCTCTCAAATAATAAAATCTTAAAAAAATTAAAAGGCAAAATGAAAATTATAACTAGTGACTATCAGAATTTTATCTTAGTTTTTTTTTTTAAAGATTTTATTTATTTATTTGACAGAGAGATCACAAGCAGGCAGAGAGGCAGGCAGAGAGAGAGGAGGAAGCAGGCCCCCTGCCGAGCAGAGAGCCCGATGCGGGGCTTGATCCTAGGACTCTGAGATCATGACCTGAGCCGAAGGCAGCGGCTTAACCCACTGAGCCACCCAGGCGCCCCTTTATCTTAGTTTTTAAAAAAATTATTTTAGACAGCATGTGAGCAAGTGTAAGTGGGGGAGGGGCAGAGGGAGAAGAGAGAGAATCATAATCCCATTCCCCCCTCAGTGTGGGGCTAAATCTTATTAACTCTGAGATCATGATCTGAACTGAAACCAAGAGCCGGGCTCAGCTGACTAAGCCACCTAGGTGCCCCTGACGGGGGCATTTTGGATAATTTTGGATAAAACTTATTTAGATAAATTTTAGTTTAATTTAAATATTTAATTAATATTAGTAAACATTTTTATGAAATAAAGCTACTCAAAATTGTTCAATGTCAATTTCCATGGACTTAAGTAAAGAACTTATCATGCATCATGCACGTTATGTCTTTACCAACATGGACTCTAATTTAAGGAATCGTATAATTGGTTAATATTGCAAAGTGCCCCTCCTCAAAGTGCAGAGCACCAACTCATGAGTATGTCAGGAGCTGTACATTTACAAGAAGGGAAGTGGAAAATAGGCACCAGTACCGCTTTTCTAAGTGGTATTCTTTTTTTTTAATTTTAAAAAAGGTTTATTTATTTATTTGACAGAGATCACAAGTAGGCAGAGAAGCAGGCAGAGAGAGAGGGAGAGGGAAGCAGGCTCCCTGCTGAGCAGAGAGCCCGATGTGGGACTTGATCCCAGGACCCGAGCTGAAGGCAGCAGCTTAACCCACTGAGCCACCCAGGCGCCCCAGTGGTATTCTTTTCTAAGAAGCTATTGCACTGATATTGATGGGAAGGGCTTGTCTGGTTAACTTGTCTCTTTCTTACCTATGTGCTTTCTATCTCTGCAGAGAAGTGTCCATCTCTGAGGTGGGAGGGGCATAACTCCTAGATCTTACAGGTATTTAGATGCAGCTCTTCTTTGTTGTAAGGACATCAGGCAGGAGAGGTGAAGCTGTGTGTTCCTGGGGTCTACATAGTCTTATTCATGCTGTGCCCTGGAAGCTGATTGATTCTGGCCCCGACGTGTTCTTACTAAATGTAGAGTGTGCATGAGTGTGCATGTGCGCACGCATGTGTGTGTGTGTATGTTTTGACATTGGCGGACTTCTGATGTGTGGGCCTAGGGCAGGATTCCTTGTTATCTGGGTTCAGAGGCAGTTAGTACAATATGCATCAAAAGCCTTAGAACTATGAAGATGCTGTCATTACATCTTTGTTAGGCTAGGTTAGGGTAGGACAAAGGAATTACATAGGCTTTAACTCGTGATTCCATTAAAAATAAAACTACCCTAAATAATGAATGAATACTAGAGAGTGTGAACAAAAATTGACATACCAAGGTGCTTGTTAGACAGTATTTTTTAAATATTTATTTATTTAGTTACTTATTTTTTATATTATATATATTTTTTGACTGTTTATAAACATTTGGAATTTTATTTAAAAAAAAAAAATCACAACCATGAACATTGTTACAGTTAGAGGCCCTCTTGGTTCTCCACAATGATACTGAGCATGCTCACAAGGGGTTCCCATTATTTAGTCTTAGTTAACAACCATCTTTAAAAGAAGGAAAAAAAAAAACTCGGCACACTACCATTTAACTTGTTTTAATGTTTCTTCACAAATGGTGAAAAATACTAAAGTACAGACAAGGAATAATCATAATGTTGTGACCAACATTATAAATATGGAATTATAAATTTAAAACATTTTCTGGTTTAAAAAATAAATCTGGTAGTCAATGCAGCTCTGCGGGGTCTCTGCGTCTAGTAGGGCCGGTCTCTGCGTTCCTGACGGTGCTCGCCTTTATCCATTTTTCCAGGTCCTCCACGCCCACCTCTTCTTCCTCCCATCTGTTCCATCAAAGGTCCAGGGGGTCCGCCGGGGCCACCCGGTCTTCCTCCACCAAAGCCGCCTTGGTCCATGCCCCGGCCACCACGGAAGCCCCCTCTGTCTCCACCACGGCCACCTCTAAACATCCCACCAGGACCACCACGGTCCATGAGGCCGCCTCTTCCGCCCCGGATTCCACCAGGGCCACCTCTGCCACGGTCACCGCCAAGAGGTGGAAAGGGTGGTGGAAGGAAGCCTTCAGGCTTCGGGGCCTTACACTGGTTGCATTCTGTTCTCCAGGCAAAGTTCTGGTTTCCACAACCCGGATTGGGGCACTGCCAGTCTCCAGCTCGGTGCTGGACATTTCCTCCTCCAGATGGGTTCCCTCGGGAACCCCGGGGCCCTCTTGGGGGAAAGCCACCTCTGTCTCCTCCACGGCCTCCCATGTGACCCATGGGGCCCCCAGGACCTCCTGGGCCCCCCAGACCTGCACGGAGGGGTGGCGGCATCCCTCTGCCCTCACGGGGCGGCATGCCACCCCTCAGGCTCTTCATTGGAGGCTTCTTCCAAGCAAGAGACACCTTAAGTTTGCTCCCTTGAAAATCTTTCCCATCAAACCACTCCACAGCGGCCTTGGCAGTTGGTGGGTCTTCATAGGACACTGTAGCGTCACCTTTGGGCTTTCCTGTTTCCTTGTCCAAGTAGATATGGATCATGGGTTGTCCGGTTCTCTTGTTCATCTTAACAACTCCACACTGCTTAAAAAAGTCAGCCAGATCATCTAAAGTCACATTGTCATTTAAGCCTTGCACATAAATTGCACTGTTGTCAGAGTCTTCATCTGGATCTACAGGTGGGCCTTGATCAAGATCTGGTCCTTCATCCATGGGTCCACCAGGCTTATTGAAGCCACCTCGCTCTCCAGCGCTGCCCATTCCACCGCGTCCTCCTCCCCGCCCACCTCTGCTCATACCTCCACGATCAAATCCCCCTCTTCCCCTGACCCGGTTATCAGGGCCACTCATGCTCCGGTTTTCTCCTGGTCTGGAAAATCCTCCAGACTCCTGCCCATAAACACCCATGCTACTGGGGTGGTCCTGTCGGAATGAACTCTGCTGCCCGTAGCTGCTGCTCTGTTGGCTATATTGACTTGGAGCCTGGCTGTAGGATCCAGTTTGGGGGGGATAACTAGTGGGCGGCTGCTGCCCATAGCTGCTTTGTTGACCATAGCTACTCTGCTGTCCATAGCTGCTCGGCTGCCCATAGGTGTTCTGCTGAGAGTAACTGCTCTGATCATAACTAGTCGGCTGTGTAGAGGAGTAGCTGGTAGGAGGATAAGATGGTGGTGCCATGACTGGCTGCATGGGGTAGCTCCCAGGTACCTGGGGATAACTGTAGTTACTCTGTCCATATCCTAGGCTGGGCTGGTTGTAACCCCCTGTGCTAGATTGAGGTTGACTAGTCTCAGCGGGTTTGTTACCATCCTGCGGTCTTGCAGGTGTGGTGGCTGCCGGCTGCTGCCCATAGGCTGGGTAAGCAGGTTGAGTGCCATAAGCAGACTGAGCTGCATAGGAGGCCTGGGTGGTAGTGACCGTAGCAGTGGTGGTATCATAAGCACCAGTGCCATACCCCTGGACAGGCTGGCTGTATGCCTGGGGGGCAGTTGGAGTAGTATAACCAGCAGGAGGCTGTCCATAAGAAGTTGCATAGGCGGTCTGCCCATAGGTAGCAGTGGTCTGGGCTTGGGTATAGCTGACATCAGTGGGCTGTCCATAGGTTCCATAACTTTGTTGCCCATATGCCTGGGTGGTCTGTGCATATCCTTGAGTGGGTTGGGCGGTGTATGCACTGTAGCCCTGCTGGGCTGCAGCTTGGCTGTATGTACTGTAATCCGTGGACGCCATTTTCTCTCCTTCCTTCTCGTTCCTATTTTTTATATTATTTTAAAATGTCCAAGTAGAGGGGACTAGCACATAACATTGTGGTGTCTATATAGTGGAATGCAATGCTAGGTCTTTTTAAACATGTGGGAAATACTTGTGGCTATGACGTGAAGTCACAATTTAAATTGCATCAAATAGGATCCCAATTAGGAGAACCAAGTGCATAGAAACAAAGACAGGAAATGCATTGACATTTTATAGTGTTTATGTTTGAGTTGTGGGTACATGGCTAATTTATCTTTTAAAAAATATTCGTATAATTTTCCCAGTTTAGTATTACAAGCACATTATTTTCAAATGAAGGAAAGCGATTTTAAAGAGAGAGCACTAATGTTAACATACTGCTTCACAAGTACTCCCTGGGAGCCTTAGAGGCAATGCCTAATTCACAGCAGAGGGTGAGACCTGGAGCATTGGTTCTTGCTAAAAAAGGGGGCTTGGGGTTATTCTAAGGTTCTCTTAGATGTCTCTATGATCAAGTAAGTTTGTCACATCTTTGGGAAGCATTGGTTTTAACTAGGGCACACTACCTAGTTGTTTCTGTTAGGCTATATTCTGGAGATTCCTTTAGGTCTCCTGAAAAGAAAACTGAAAGAATAAAAGGTTCTCGGTTTGATAGGAGAAGAAGGGGATGGGGATGCATGAGCTGGTAAAAAAGAATGTTTTATCTTGGCTTGAAAAATCATAAGGGCCAAACATAGTTTTAAGTTCATTGTCTGACTAAACCTCATAATTGGCTTTATTGACAGCCCTTTGTCTGTTACCACTGGGTAAGTATTAAGTTACAGTATGCAGACTGAACCTGAGGCCACAAAACTCCTTTCTCCAACCCTAACTTAGCCCGACAAAGTGGTAATGGCAATGTTCTTCCTCGTCCGTAGACTGGTTGTATTCTGTTTCCTTCCCGGGCAAGCCTCTGACATGGAGAGGCAGCTTAACCTAGTAGTTGAGAACTCAGGATTCAAGATATGTTACAATGAAAAGAGGAAGTCTTAAGAGTGATATTTATGTTCTGAACAGTTGTTGAAAAACACACAGTTGCATCTTTTGTATATTGTATTAGGCAGCTTAGGTTAGGATATGCTGCAGTTACAAACAATCCACAAATCTTGGTGGTGTTCAATAATAAAGCTGGTGGCTTACCCACATCACATGCTGGCTGTGGTTTGACTGTTGCTCTGCTTTTCTTCTTCACTCTGGCATCCAGGTTGAAGGCGTAGTCCCTGACAGGGACATCACTATTCTCATGGCAAAGGAAAAAGAAGATGGTGGAAGACATGATGGCTTTTAGAGCTTCTGTTTGGAAGTAGAACATACCTTTGGCCAAAAAAGACACATGAGGAAGCCTGAGGTCTATGCGGCAGGAAATGTAATCCTTCCTGTGGCCCCTACAGAGGGGCTACAAATGTTTTGAATAATAATTTAACCTACTTCATATATGTGTGTAATTGTGTGTGTGTGTGTGTGTGTGTGTGTGTGTGTGTGTGTGTGTAAACAGCAAGAATTAGACAGAAATCAATAAAATTGGAAGCAGGGGGGCGCCTGGGTGGCTCAGTGGGTTAAAGCCTCTGCCTTCAGCTCAGGTCATGATTCTGGGGTCCTGGGATCGAGCCCCGCATCGGGCTCTCTGCTCAGCAGGGAGCCTGATTCCCCGCTTTCTGTCTCTGCCTGCCTCTCTGCCTACTTGTGATCTCTGTCTGTCAAATAAATAAATAAAATCTTAAAAAAAATAAAATTGCAAGCAGGAAATCAATAGAGAAAGTCACCAGACCTTTTATTAGTTAAGGCACACTATAGCTAGGTAGTAATACAACTCCATAAAATACTTTTGACAGCTTCCTAAACAAAAGTTTTTTCAAAAATAATCTTTAGATAATTTAGACAAGAGAAATGTTTGAGGAGGATGTACTTTCGAAATTGAAGCAGTAAATTGGTTTAAAAGAACATAGGGACTCATTGGGAAAGGTCTTGGACAAGCTAAGAGAAGTCAGGACCAACACACATTGTCAAGGAGAGACAATGAGACCCAGAGCCAGAACTCTGGGCGACAGACCAATAGTGTCTTGCCCTTGGGTAGTCCATTTACCTCTGCCCTCCCTCACATTTCTCAGATTAAAAGCATCTGCTTCACCTGATAGGGTTGTAGAGAAGATCTTTCTCAAGATAGCAAAAAAAAAAATGCTTTGTAAACCTAAAATAGAAAAGATTGTAATTTAGGTCATGAGACAAGTTTTGCCCGATTATTTCAGTTGGAAGTTTTTTTCTTCTTTTTTCCTTTCTTAAGTCATGTGAATATTTGTCTCAGCTCTTTGGAACACTTGCTATCATAGTCTAAGTATGGAAAATATCTTAGCAACAACCATTTCCCAGAGAAATCCTATTTGGGCACCACGACCTCTTGGTAAAGCAAAAAGGAGTAAATGTGAAGTTTTATGTAGCAACCACACACCTTTGGAAAAAAATTAATTCAAGTATTCTAAGTATTTGATTATTGATATCATATACACCCATGCTGCCTGTTATAGTAACAACTAGTGGCATGTGGCCATTTAACTTAAATTAATTAAAATGAAAAAAGTTCAGTTCCTTGGTATGATCTACCCCAGCCCTCATCCACCCCAACTTCTATGACTGTCACCCTCACTCACTTGGGGCCCCCCATCCTGGCCATCTTGGGTTTTAGGACATAGGTCCTACCTAAGGGTCTTTGCACACACTGTCTGCCCCTCTCTCTGCCCCCGCATTCACTCCTCAGTTATTTTTATGACCCACTCTCACTTCATTCAGGTTTCTGCTCAAAGTCCCTTCATCTGAGAAGCTTTTATTTTTATTTTGTTACATTTACCATATGTAAGGTAAATAAGTAAGATATATAGTATGATAGGTAGCAATAGATGATTAGGAGACAAGTAAAGGAGGTGGGGGGAGAGTTTTATTTTGTTTTGCTTTTGAATGATTTTAAATAATCCAGGTCCATGAGACATCTTAGTAAAGAGTTAAGAAGGTGAAGAAGCGAGCCATGGAGATACTTGGAGAAAGAATATTTCCAGCAGAGAAAACAACAAATGCAGTGACCCTGAGGCAGGTGTGGGCTGGGCCTGTTGGAGAACTGATGAGCCATTCCTAGCTCAGCGGTGCTTCACTGCCGTTGAACTCCCTTTACCCTCCCTGCACCTTTGTAAATATTCAATATACTCTTCTCAGTTACTCCTCGTGAGGGTGCCATCTGTTTCCTGCAGGGACCTGATGTATATGAGTGAATCCATCCTGTTCGGGAAGGTTGTACAGTTTATAAAAAGAAATGCTGGAGGAGTTCAGAGCAGGAGAAAATCACTGTAGGATGAAGCATGTGAATCTTTGTTTTGTCCTTGAAGGGAATACAGTAGAACCAAGTTATTTCTAGGACTATGCTTCAAGATTAATGGTAACCCTTCAACATGTGGCCTCAGCCAGAAATCTCTCTGGGTATTATCTTGGATTCTTCTTTCTTCCTCACCCCAGCATATAACTGATCACTAAATCCTGTCTGATTTTCTAAGTTTCTCTTGCATCATGCTTTGCAGGACCTTGTTATCCAATCCTGGGTGTCTACAGTAGCCTTCCTGGTTGTGGTCTTACCCTTTCTCCAAAGTGACCTTTATAAAATACAAGTTGACTATCTTACTGCTCCTTTGAAAACCACTCACTAGCTCTCCCTGGTCTCTAGGAGAGTGTCCATAGTCTTTGGCCAGCATTTCCAGCTCATTACCCACCATCCGTCTTTGGAACTTTATGTTCAAGCCATACATAGTAACAGTGTTCTTGTGTGGTCATGCCTCCAGATCTGCATATGCCTCACCAGAAGCCAGCAATGCCACTTCCCTGTTAACTAACTCTTGCCTGTCCTTCAGGACTCTGCTCAAGTATGACCTCATCAGAAAATCACTTCTTCTTTTTTAAAACAGAGATAGAGAGAGAGAAAGAGCACAAAGAGGGGGAAGGGTAGGCAGAGGGAAAGGCATGCTCCCCACTGAGCAAGGAGTCTGACTTGGGACTTAGTCCCAGGACCCTGGGGTCATGACCTGAGCTGAAGGCAGATACTTAACTGACTGAGCCACCCAGGCATCCCAGGAAGTCATTCTTTCAAGTATTTGTTAACTCAGTCTATAAAGGCACTGAATTAGGCATTTTGTGTATAAAACATACAAGTTCCTTGTTTTCATAGAGATTCTGTCTAATAAATCTTACTTTGTTTTTAAAGTAATTGAACAAGGCAGCCACTGTACCAAAATGGTTCTAATGTCTTGGCAGCCTATGCAAATGAACTGAAAGCCAAGCCAGAGTCAAGTCCTATAAATACCTCAAGGTTAGGAAATTGAAATTTAAGAACCATAAGTCACAAGCAACCAACTAGGCTTTCCTAAATCAGACAACTCAAATTAGAGCCAATCAAGTAACTTCTTTGCTGTGTTTCTGTGTCTTCTCTCTAAAAGTCTTTCCCTTAGCTTCTGTCAGTGGAGCACGTCTACTCACCTTTGGTTTGACATTACCTGAGTCAACTCAATCATTGTTCAGAAAAATTTAAAAAATTTGCCTCATTTTATCTTTTAGTAGACTAATTTGTCTTTGGAAAGATAAACACTAAATGGGGAAGTGTACAGATAAATATATAGCAAAAATTATGGGAGTTGCCTTGAGGGAAACAGAGAACAATGAAAAGTGACTGTGGAATGGGAAAGGGACATGGGTTGGGTTGGGTTGGGCATCTGCTCTAAGTAGAAGGCTGAGGAGGTGACAGTAAATTCAATACCTGAGAAATGACAATGAACTAGCCAGGTAAACCAGGTGATGCTGTGGAGAGAGTTGATGCTCATTGGAAAGGATTCAGGGCAGCGTTTCAGACAGGAGGAACCAAAGGAGAATACGTATGTAGGAAGGCTCTGTGCAGACAAGAAGAACTGTATGCATTCTCAGAATTGAAAGCAGGTAAGTAATGGAGTTGGAATTTGGTGGGCCATGGAGAGTGAAGGAGGTGGTGGAGGTGCAGAGGTGGGTGGGGTCAGACCTTGCGTGACCGGGTGCCCACGCAGGAAGTGTGGATTTGGTTTGAATATATAGCAAGACCCTGGCTTTTGCTAAGCAGAGGAATGACCTGATTTTGTTCATGTTTTAAAAAGTTCACTCTGACTACAGTCTGGAGAATGGCTTGAAGGGAGCTCAAAAGGAAAAAGAATGATGCTTCCCACACTGAATTTGAGGTCCCCCCTATATATGCTAGAGTACCTGGAGTTCAAAGAGTGCTTCTTTGAACATAGTGGTATATTGATCACAATTACAATTTTCTATTCACTTGTCCATTGCCTCCACCAGCCTGAAAGCTCCTTCAGGGTAGGGATTATGTCTTTTATCTCCATGCCATATGGTAAGTGTACGAAGAATGTCTTTCTTAAGGAAGGAGAGAGAAGTGCACCAAACTGAGTATCAGATCCAACTTTCCTCTCTAGGAAAGGTATCAGAGTATCAGAGAATCAGATCCAACTTTCCTCTCTAGCTGTCTTGTCTGAAAGAAAAAAAAAAAGTCTTAACTAAGGAATTGTCCAGCTATAAAATTCAGTGACCATTGTCTAGAGAAAAAAAATGGACATCTTGGTGAGGCATCATAGTAAGAGGTCTGAAGGAGATTGGACTGAACAGGGTGTGTGCTAGATGTGGGGTGTGGACAGGAAACAGAGGGAGACTCGTTTGACTGGAGTAGGCAGTTGAGTAGCCATTATTAATTACTGGAGTTTTCCTGGATTGTGAATAAAGGTTCTAAATGTAGGGAGAAAACAGCTGACTCTCCCACCATTCATCAGGATGGTAATGAGGCTAATGTCCTCTTGGGCAGCCCACTCTCAGGGCCCATTCTGACTCCTTTACTTACAGCAAGGAGCTGGCAAGCTCTTGACACTCCCAAGTTTGTGCAATGAGAATTTATACACCAGCAGCATAACACAGTAAGATAAAAAGTCTACCAAGTGGGGGCAAATGCAATTAAAGATACATATGAGAAGATAAATTCAGCATTTCACAAACTCATTTTGGGGGAGGGAGAACTCATTAGGTTGTGAAAATGAATCATGGAGAGAAAAGGGTCCCCTTGGCAAAACATCGCTCACTGCAGAGTAATTCTCCTGTTGTCGTGGGGTTCTGCGTAGAGGGTGGATTGATGATGATCCCTTTATTGAAATTTTGGGCTCACATCTCATTTATGTTTATGCCTGCCAGATGGCAGAGCCTTTATTTGTCACTGCATTCCTTAGCCATTTTTTGATCTCTGAGACTCGAGTGCAGAGATGCTGAAATGGTACAACAAGGATATCCGGGAGATGCATCGGTAAATGCTTAAGGGAGACACACAATGCCAAGGGCAAGAGTTTATTCCACAGGATAACAGGGATGAAGTTAAGAAGAAGAAATATGGATGTTCAATATCAAGGAAAAACATCCTGGCCATTCGACTTTAAGAATGACTTCCCAAGGGAAGCTCTGAAAATCCCACTACTTGAGGCATTTGAGAATACTCAAGTATTTGAGATATTTGAGAATACCGGATGATGTACTGGAGATTATCCTGCAGGGAGTCCAATGTACCGTCGTCCAGGGAGTGAATGAAAATAGCCACAAAACCCACAAAAACAAACAAACAAAAAATAGCCACAAAACCCACAAAATGGTCATTTGTGGTTACGATTCTGGCAGCCCAGGAAGGTCTTGCTTTTGGTACAACCAGCTTTTTGCTACAACCAGTATGAATTTCCCAAAGCTGAACTGAAGAACAGCACCTTAGAATAGGAGCCTTCGTGGGCCCCCATGTTCATGGCCGGGCTGGCTAAGAGGAGATGCAATGTGGCATCTGTCTTACACATTGCCCTGATTCCTCCATATCCCTCCTCTCCGCTCTCTTCCTCTTTCCTCCTTTGCCCTCTCCTTCTCTTCTCTGCTCTCCCTTCCTCTCCTCCCCTCCCTTCTTTATTCTCTTCTCCTTAATAAAGGAAATAGATAAGGGGTGACAAAGCCTTGGGAAACCATTCCTCTGAGTCTTCTGATGTGTCTGTTGGTTGCTTGCTCTCTGCTGTTCACTGTCCTGTGGTTTGGTGTTTGGTGGGTTGAAGTCCACCGGTCAGTGTGAGACATGGGAACTGCTGAGGTCTGCTGGCCATTCCCCAGTGAACAAGCCCTGCCAAGCCTGCAAAACTGCAGTAAAACTCTCTTGTCTGCTTCTGCCCCTGCCCACCCAGAAATGTGCTGGGGGTTCTGAGTCTTCTCTGGTTCACAGCTATTGTTTGTGATTTGGTGGAGGCGAGGTGAGGGAGGAAGGTTTTCATTCCCCAAGGACAGACTGAACTTGTCATTTAAGTTCAGCTGGAAGTATCTAGAGTGTGATGTTGAAGGCCAGATGCTCATTTTTCTTTCTTTTCCTGTTTAATTGCAATTGATCTACAAATACTTGTATTGGGGGGAAAGTCTGAAGCTGGAGGTGGGACGAGTTGCTGACACAGACTGAGGCAAGCACAGGGGTCCAGGTAAGTCAGGAGGCTGAGGAGGACTGGTGAGTCACCCGTGGGGGTTTCCCCCTTATTAGTTGAGTATATTCTGTACATTCTCAGTTGATTGCGAGGCTCAGCAATTTCCCCGTGGAGTAGACTCTGGCTATTTATGGTTGTAACATTTACGTTTAAGTTACTTGAGTGTGATCTGGACGTCCATTCTATAAGGTAGAATGCAAGATGTTGCTGAGGCATGAACTTGAATCACTGAAACTCTAAGGTCATTGTGATCGAGTTGTTACCTAGGGACTGGACCCCCTTGTGGGCCAGTCTCCACTCCTTATTGCAACCCTTCTCATTCTTTGTGTGTGTGTGTGTTTTTAAATTTTGTATTTTTTATTAACATATAATGTATTATTAACCTCAGGGGTACAAGTCTATGAATTGCCAGGTTTACACACTTCGCTGCACTTACCATAGCACATACCCTCCCCAATGTCCATAAGCCCTTCTCATTCTTAATGTTCTTTCTGTGTGAGAACTTTGGCAAGACACATCCTTGGTGAAAGCCATGATTCAATGCCTTGTCACTCCACGCGAAAGCCCAGCCCGCCCAGCTCTGCCTTCCTAAACACACACGATCATAAAGATCCAAAAAATTTTTTGACACACAAAAAACTGGAACCCGTTCAACATAGTTTATCCATCTTTCATTGTGGGCTAGGTCCTGTGCTAGGTGTTGTAAGGAATACAAGGATGAATAAGACCCAGTTGGGCTCTCAGGGAAAATAGAACTAATAGGAGAAAAGAGGAAAAAAAAAACCAAACCAAAAACCGCAACACAAATCATCATAACAAAGGGCAGTGCCAGGGGTGCCTGGGTGGCTCAGTGGGTTAAATCCTCTGCCTTCGGCTCAGGTCATGATCTAGGGGTCTTGGGATCGAGCCCCTCATCGGGCTCTCTGCTCAGCAGGGAGCCTGCTTCCTCCTCTCTCTCCGCCTGCCTCTCTGCCTACTTGTGATATCTGTCTGTCAAATACATAAATAAAATCTTAGAAAGAAAAAAGAAAAGGGCAGTTCCAGATAACCACTCCAGGGTGTTTCCACACCAACAACCAATTCTCTGATTGTCCAGACACCAACTCGGTTTGCAGTGATTCCATTCATTCTGACACGACTTTGTGTCAGTGCAGACCCCACAGGTCAAGGGCTCAGTCCTACAAGACTGCCTGCCTCCCACTTCAGAGGCAAGTCACCAGTCCTGGGCCTCCCATAATTCTGACCCATGAACTGTAAATGGGAGGGGTGTCATATGACTCCTTCCTTAGGTTCAGTAATTTGCTAGACTGGCTCATAGAACTCAGGAACATATTCACTTACATTTTCTAATTTATTATAAAGGATATTATAAAGGACGCAAATGAACAGCCAGATGAAGAGGTATGTATATAAGATGAGGTCCGAGGAGGTCTCGAGCACAGGAGTTGTTGTGCACCACCATACCAGCAAGGGGATACGGTCACCAACCTAGATGCTCTGGGAACTCTGCTGTTTAAGGGCTTTATGGAGGTTTTAGTACATATGCACAATTGATCGAATCATCTGTCATTGGTGATTAAACTCAGCCTCCAGCCCCTCTCCTATTCCTGGCGGTTGGAGGGTGAGGCTGAAAGTTCCTAGCTTCTAATCAAGACTTGGTCATTTTTGAGACTGGTCCCCATCCTGAAGTGAAGTAGGGGACCCCAATCGCCAGTCTTCTCATTAGCATGCACAAGACTCTCATCATTTTAGAGATTCCAAGGGTTTTAGGACCCGAGTGTTAGAAACTGGGAACAAGGGCTATTTTTATTATGCTGTAACCACCACAAGGAAATTATATGGAAAGTGTTGTGTGACTTTAAAGAGAAGAATATCCGATACTTTTTTTTTTTTTAAGACTTCATATTGTCATATCACGTAACGTGACAGAACTTGGATTCTGGAGCGAATCTCATAGCCACTCTTTCGCTTCCTCATTGGAAGCCTCAATCACAAAATACAACAATGTCAGTTCCCCTGGAAAGAGTGTAAGGCTCCTCAGATATCTTCCAAGATGGGAACCTCTTGTTGCAGAATATTATTTTGCTTGTCTGTTCAGTCCTCTGTGGAGCTCAACTACATTGCCTTTTTTCCCTCCCAGAAATCACAATAAGATGAGGAGATTACTGCTTGAAACTTGGAATCCCATTATCTGTCAGCCTATGAAAGATAAAAAGTGCCACTAGTGTCTCCAGAAAGTCATTTTTCAGTAGCCATGGGTGACAAGAATTACATTTCTTTGCCAGGACATCTTGATGTGGCATATCATAAATATTCAGGTTCTGTAGACTTTTAAAGAAGATATAATATCTCCTTTTTTGTATAACACCAGCTTCAAGGTCAGATTCAGGATGACTCAAAAATAGGAACTAGGAATTCTTATGCATGAGCATAAAGTAGCAGTTGGGGAGAGGGGCTGAAGGAGGCTGAGGAAGTAGAAACTGAAAAATGAAGTAGGGGTTGGGGCCTGGGTTTGGTAATCCTATGCTGGGGTCTTTTACCCTTAGAAGCAGGCAGATGGGCCTGGCTCTGGCTCTTTCCCCTCTGCACCTGCCCCATGGGATGATGTCCCCACGGGATGAGAGGTCCAGGAGGTCCATGTGTCCATGTGGAGTCCCTGCCCCGCCCCCCCACTTCAAAAACATATCCTAGGTACCAGGGACACCAGAATTCCTTGCCCGATAACTAAGGCCTGTGTGAGAGTCTGTCCTTTTGAGTAATGGCTAACAATACCACCTGTGTACCCAAAGGGTGGCCAAGGACTGATTGTGTGGCAGGGATTGGGGGAGACAGAGATAGACTGTGTGAGCTGGGATGCCCATATGCATATGGAAAAGGTCGTTTGTGGTCCGAGTAAAACTAACAGAGAAAAGAGAGAAATGAATGGGGTGTGGGGCAGGGGTCTCCATTTGACTATTGCCCTAGACCTGCAACTTTTAGGGGCACGCCTGTGCCAGAGTCTGGGCTTCTAATTTTCCAGGCAGAAATGATAAATTTGCAAATAGCTCCTGACAGAATTGAGCTGGCTTGTCCTTGTGCCTGATTCAATCCTAATTGTTTCTTTCTCTATCTGCCGTGTCACAATAGAGCAAATAGTTCATGGTGATAGCATTAAGACCTCCTGGTCCATAGCAATGGTCCTTGAGATACAGGAGTAACCTGAAGAGAAAGACTGTCTGGCCTAGAATTTAGGAGAACACCACATTGTCCACACACTGAGAGCAAGGAGGCAATGTTCCTTCTGAGCCTGATTCAGAGAGGGAAACTGTCAGAGGTTTTGGTGTCAAATGCAGTCCTGTCCTGAGTCCTGGCCCAGCCCAGCGCCTCTGGGGACTCTGCTTTTTGGAGTGCCTTCCTTGGGCTTGTCTCATTCCCTGCTCAGTGCTGGAGTCAGGCAGGAGTCAGCCGTGCCACCCAGGGGGAACTCTTTGGGTCTGAACCAGGACCCATGTGGGCTTTGGTGCAGATTTCTCCCCTGTAGGGCTTTCTTCCATCCACCATCACTCCCAGAGGGTTGACCAGATGCTCCAGAAAATATGAGCGCCATGCCTGTGACTTTGTCCCCAGACTGGGACTGGGAGCAGGACACAGACCCAGTTCCAAGAGGGTGGTCTGGAGATTAGATATCTCCTGCTGACTGATTGGTTTTTCTTTTCCTTTTTTAAGATTTTATTTATTTATTTGTTGGAGAGGGAGAAAGAGTGCAAGCAGGGGGAACAGAAGGCAGAGGGAGAAGCAGGCTTCCCACTGAGCAGGGAGCCCGATGAGGGTCTCAATCCCAGGACCCCAGGATGATGACCTGAGCTGAAGGCTCAGGTGCCCCATGATTGATATTTCTTCCATGAGATCATCTGAAATTGGGCTGCCAGATGTGCTAATAGGCAGATTTTGGCGACTCAAATTGTTTATACATAATTGTTTATATATTTGCCTGAGCCCAACACACCCTGGAAACAGCCCTGGTCAAATGCTTGTGCAAATATCAATCTTTCCCCCAGTTTCCCTCCTAATTTTGTTGTCTCCTAAATCCCACAACAAGGGCCCAGATTCTATAAAGAGCAGAAACACAGAGGCAGAGGAGGAAGTCCCAAGTGTTTACTTCTGTCTTCTCAGACATAGAAGCCCTAGTTTCCCGACGGGCAGCTGCGCGGAGTTTTGCCTTCAGTTTTCACATGGGACAGTGGCTTGGTTGAATCCTATGAGACAGGAAGCTGGAGGGTGCCCCACAGGCACTGGGGGTAATTGGTCGAGGCTTTAAGGAAAACATTGTTGGATCTAGAGTGGCTAGAGGAGGAGGTGATGTGGAGAGGTTTTCTGTCGACATTGTGAGCTCCCCACCCATCCTACCAGGTCCAGAGTGGACCCCTCTACCACCAAAACCTCTGGTGTCTGAGAAAGGGCACGTGGACGAGACCAGATGCACAAGAGTGAGAGACGTTGCCGCAGCTACTGCCAATCCCGTTGAGAGTCTCGACTCACACTGAGTGGGCACCTGCTATCTATTACCTGGGCTGTTCCCAGTGGTGAATTCGAGGTGGCTGCTGCTGTTATTTCCACTTCATAGATAAGGTAACAGAAGCCAGAGGCTGAAATAATGTGCCCAGACTCATGCAGCCGCTCAGCGGTGGAGCCGGGACTTGAACCCAGGGCTGTTTGACGGCTCCCGGCCAGCTTGCGCTCTGAGGCCCTTACTGCTGGGGTGGTGTGAGGCAAAGCTGTCCTGCAAGAGAAACTCAGGGGCCCGGAGGGCCTCACTGGGGCCCGGGAGTGAGCCCCTGGATGGGCTCTTTTAGCTGTTTTTAAAAAGCCCTGAAGTCCTTTCAGTGACTGATTCCTCATTCCGAGTCAGCAGCCTTGGAGCAGGACGCACATCAGCGGCTCTTAAAAGGTGACTGAAAAGTGGGTGTGATGAGGTATTGACGTTCCTCCCCACCCTCCAAAAAGAAGATTATATTACGGTTCTTTTCACCCAAGCACTTCAAAACCTTTCCAGAACACCTCATGGGAAATGCTATTATCACACTTTACAGAGTAACAACTGAATGTCTGATCCAATCAGTCAGGAAACCAATGGCCGATCGAGTGTGATTTGGGGAAATGGAGGCTGGCTTCAGCCCCTCTCGCCGCTCAGACTCAGGCTGTGCCTGGCGGCTGGGCCAACCCTGTCCTGGGCAATTTGGAATCTGCATTATCAGTGGCTTTCTTTTTCATTCATTTACATGTTTTCTTTTTCAAGGAGGTTTTATATTTTACCGCGCGTTATGAAGGCCTCGGAGAAGACTGGAAATATGACTGAAGAGCATAGAAGGGTAAGAAAGTCAGATAAGAGTTGGCCACAAAATGGTGCCTGCGAACACGGGGAAGCCAGCCTGGATGAAGTCGGGAGCTCGCAGCCACAGGCTCCTCAGATCGCCTTTGGGGAGCGCCGGGCACAGGAGCCTTCACGTTGAGGCCTCCCTCTCCCATCACACACATTTCTCAAGTTCATGCTTGGAGCCTGGAAGCTCTGATTCAGATCTGGGTCCGAGTTAACTCTGTGCTTTGGAACAAATGATCTAAGGGCTCTGAGCCTTGGTATCCTCATCTTCAAAAAGGGATAATAGAATCTCCCTCCTTATATTGTTTTGAGGAATAAATGAGGACAGATGCAGACTATGTAGTGCTATGGTCTAAAAACGTTCATGTCCCCATGTTGAAGCCCTAATCCCAAGGTGAGAGTGGGTGGGCCCTGGAAGATGATTAGGTCATGAGGGTGGGCCCTCAGCGTGGATTAGTGCCCTTATGGAAGAGGCACCCAGGGAGTGTCTGCCCCTTCCCTGCCTCCCAAATGGTAAGAGATAAATTTCTTTTTTTTTTTAAAGATTTTATTTATTTATTTGACAGAGAGAGATCACAAGCAGGCAGAGAGGCAGTCAGAGAGAGAGGAGGAAGCAGGCTCCCTGCTGAGCAGAGAGCCCGATGCGGGGCTCGATCCCAGGACCCTGAGATCATGACCTGAGCCGAAGGCAGCGGCTTAACCCACGGAGCCACCCAGGCACCCCAAGAGATAAATTTCTGTTGTTTATAAGCTACGTAGTCTATGGTATTTAAGTTACAGGTGCCCAAATGGACCGAGGCACTTAGCACAGCATTTGTACCTTGCAGACACTTAGAAAGGGTTACGGACTTGTCTCCCTCTTTCCCTTCCTCTGTTTTTCTTTCTTTCCTCAAGTTTTCTTTCAAAAGTGATAGAAGCAAATTCAATTTTTCTTTTGGAATTGGTCGAATCTTAAACTGCTTCTTCTAGGAGCATAACCCAGGACAAACAGACTTTCTAGGGGAGTGGTGTTTGGGATCCCCAGTCCCTGGGCACCGTTCCCGAGGAGGATCAGGCTTCAGGTCGTCTGTCCACTGTGCGGCAAAGTACGGGGCTGGTAGGTGCTTAAAGCTAGGGGATTGGGGGTTCCCAAAGGAGAGGTGTGAGTGTGAGTGTGTGTGTGTATAGGATCCGAGGGAAAGTCTGCCTGTAGCCCAAAACTCGCTGTTCACTCTGGAGGTGAAGAAACTAATTAAGGGCATCCTCCTCAAACTTTTGGTGTTTGCCGAAGACTGGAGGCTTCCCCCGCTCTCAGAAATCCCTTGAGAGAAATGTGGATGCAAGGGGAAACATGTGAAGTCTTTTGGACAAAGGCCCTCTTTCTTCAGGTGTAGAGGGCTCTCTGGGTCCATGGTGAGAGCTCCGGACTCTCATTCTACCTCCACTTCCCCCTTTTCCTTTCTTTGCTTCATTCCTTCGTGTTGACTCTTGCTCCTTGTGGCCCCGCCCCAGCCGGGTCCCTCCCGCATAGCCTCTCCCAGGCTTTTTCAACGATCCTTCTCATTTCTCCTCTTCCTTCTCTTCTTCTTCTTGCTTTCATCCCAGAACGAGGGAAGCATGGTAGAAAGGGCCTCTTTTCTCTTCTCCTCAACTCCTGTTAACATCCCAAGGGCCTGAGAAACGTCTGTTTCTTGGTCTCCTGTTTCTGGAAACCATGATTTATTTAACATTTTCTCTCTGGCTTGCTGAGGCTACCTGTTCTTCTGTGGGATATTCCTGACCAGGATTCCGGAGCCTGCTGCTAAGAAGTGCTGTCGTTCCTATCTTTTCTGTCACCAAACAATCGCCAGCTTCCTTCGCGTGAGCAGAAGTGGGAAAAAATGCCAGCGGGGCAAAACTGCCCCAACCCACGGCCCCCTCCCTCGGGTGCTCCAAACCGCCATGGCCCACCGCGCAAGAGTGGCTTTACTTAAAAAAGAAAAATTTACCTGAGCTGGTCTTTCTAGTCATCGTTTTTGTTTAAAACACGTGTCTCTATTTTAAATAAATAGAAGAGGAATTAGAGTCCAACTGGTTCCCAGTAATAAGGATGGACACAGATTGTGCTTTTAAAATTATTGGCCGCCTGTCAGCGTCTGTGGCTTGAATTATTGATGCTGGGATAGTTACAGGCGGCGAAAACAAAGGCCTTCCCAGAAGACAGTGGCCCTGTTAGTGGCTGAACCCAGGGCTGGCTCCCTCCAGCTCCCCCAAACTTTCTGGGGCAGGAGGAGCCTTCAACTGGGAGAGGCTGGCGGGGATTTTCCTGCTGCTTTTGCCAGAAGTGGGCTCAGGCCACACTCCGCTGGTAATGAGCCTGTGACACTTTGAACAAGTAATGTTACCTCTCTCAACACGGTTTTCTCCTCCACTCTCAAACGCAGAAAACGAGTATGTGCAGGAAAGTGTGAGGAAGACGTGAGAATTATATTTGCATGAGGAGTTCACTGTTGCCCCTCAGAAATCTTCTCATAAACAGTGTGCGACAGATGGAGTATGTTCGAAGCCACAGCCTTCTTCAGCCCCGGGGGACGTACTGTGAGGGAGGCTAGTGTTCCTAAGATTGTGCACTTTCCTCCTCCTTCTCGAGAGATGAGAGAACTTCTCTGAGGTCTGTGCTTGTGGCTGAAGAGATTCCTGGTGTCCCAGGAGGGGTTTGGGTAAACAGCCTGGTGGTGGACTGTGGGCAGGACATAGGGGACAGGCAGCCAGGTTGGACATCACAAAACAGGTGACCAATCTGTTGTAGACCTGATTTCCCCCTGTCCCCTCATCTCCTGAATGAGGTCATCCATTCAGTCCTGCCTCGTCCTTCCTCTTTCAGAACACATAGCTTGTGTTTCTTGTTTCTCACACGGGTCTTGCTATGGCCCAAACCCTCATCTCCTGCCTGAGTTATTGTCAGGGTTTTTCTCCACAATGGCGTATTGTCCCGCCATAAAAAGAATGAGATCTTACCATTTGTGACAACATGGACAGGCCTGGGGGGCACTGTGCTGAGTGAAATGAGTCAGAGGGAGAAAAAACAAATACCACGATGGAACTGGAAACACAAAAAATGAACAAACGAACAAAAAAAAGGGAGAGAAACGACCCATAGATGCAGAGAACAAACTGGTGGGTTGGTGGGGGGTGGGAGAGGGATGGGCAAAATGGATGAAGGGGAGTGGGAGGAGGGGCCTCAAGTTACAGAATGAGCAAGTCCCTGGGGACAAAAGGGACAGCACAGGGGATATAGTCCATGGTGATGTAATAGTGTTGGGTGGTGACAGGGGGTGGCTAAGCTGTGGTGAGCATAGCATCCTGTCAAGACCGGTTAAATCACCGTTTGCACACCTGAAATTATGGGACATTGTGCCAAAACACACTTCAAAAAAAAGTCTTTCTCCACCCTGGCTTACGTGTAATATATAAAAAATTCAAAGTAACTTCAATTTCTTTTTATTAATGAAAGATTCATTATAGAAAGGTATGAGAATAAAGAGAATTTAAAGGAAAATGCAAACAATCTCTCCACTTAGAGATGCAATATCTGTGATTTTTTTCCTATACAGGCATAGATATATTTTCTTTTTTTAATTTAAATTCAGTTGATTTAACATATAAGGTATTATTACTTTCAGAGGTAGAGATTAGTGATGCATCAGTCTTATATAATACCTATACTCCTTACATCACGTGTCCCTCCTTAATGTCCAGGACCCAGTTACCCCCCTCCCCCACCTCCTTCCCCTCCAGCAACCCTCATAGGTATATTTTAAACAACTAAAAACAAAAGGAATCCATAGTGTGCGTATATTGCGCTACTTGCTTTTCCATTCAAGAATGTAGACGTGCTTTGGAGGTATCGTGGGTTTCAGTTCCAGAGCAGCACAATAAACTGATTACTGCAATAAAGCGAGTCAAATGAATTTTTTGGTTTCCCACTGCATATCAAAGTTATGTGCACACTATACTGGAGTCACTTAAGTGAGCAATAGCATTATTTCTTAAAAAAAAAAAAAACAACAATGTATATACCTTAATTAAAAAAAAAATCCTTTATTGCTAAAAAATGCCAATCAGCATCTGAACTTTTAGGGAGTTGTAATGTGATCACCATTACAAATATAATAGTAATCACCATCACAAATACAATAGTCATAATGAAAGAGCCTGAAACGTTGCCAGAATTACCAAAATGTGACATGGTGACACAGCAAGCAAACATTCGGAAAAATGGTGCTGAGGGCCTTGCTTGAGGTAAGGTTGTCACAAACATTCAGTTTGTAAAAAACGCAATTATCTGTGAAGTACACCACGCAATAAAATGGGGTATGCCTGTATGGTCTACTGCTGTGTAACAATTACCCCAAAACTCAGCAGCTTCGGCAACAAACTCATCATCTCACAGGGTGTGAGGGTCAGGGGCCCTGGGGAATGGCTCAGCCTGTGGTTCAGGCTCAGGGAATCTTGGAAGATTCCAGTCAAGAATCTCAACCAGGGCTTCCGTCACTGGAAGGCTTGGCTGGGATGGAAGATCTGCTTTCAAGATGACTCCCTCCCATGGTTATTGCCCGGAGGCTGGGTTCCTTGCCACATGGACTTTCCCAACATGGCGGCGGGCCTCCTCCTACAGTGAGTGATCCAGGAGAAAGCAGGAGCAAGGCAGAAACCACACTTTTTAAAAAAGTTATCTTTTTGAGATATCATTCATCTACCATCCAATTCACCCAATTCAAAGTATATGATCAATGTTTCAGTATATTCATAGGATTGTGCCAATGTCCACCAAGGCCTTGTTCCGGAACTTTTCAGTACTCCTGACAGAATGCAATCACTCCCCACTCCCTCCTCTTCCCACCTCCCTTGGCAACCACTGTCTACCTTCTCTCTGTGTAAACTTGACTATTCTGGACATTTGTATAAACAGAACATATAATATGTGGCGTCTTTCACTCAGCATAATGTTTTCAAGGGTCAATCCATGTTCTAGCATTTATCAAGTATTCTCTCTCTCTCTTTTGGTTTTATATGTCTCTTTATTAAAAAACAAAACATCCCAAATCCCACATTGTGCTGGTCCCAGAACATGAAAAGGTATTTAAGAGACAGGCCTACGTTCTCATTTCTTGACGTATTTCCTCATCAGGATTGGTCAAGGGAAGCACTGAGTTCTCATGACCGGACAGCTTGGAACTGCATGGGGGTTCTTTCTTCCCTCCCCCCTGCCCGCCCATTCTGATGGCATGTTCTGGAGACATCCCTCCCTCTGCATCATCATCAGCGTCACCCATGTGCTTGGAGAAAAGCTCTGCTGCAGGACCCCTGTGTCGGAACAGCAGTCATGGGAGTCTGGGGAGAGTTCACTGATTCCCCGGTCTGCCAGAGTGAAGTGTGTTCCTTGGCTGGAATCTGTCTGACTCCCACTGAATGGCTTTATGGGAGGGACCCACTGCAAAGCCAGCAACAAAGAAGACTTGGTCTGCTTGGGCAGGTACAAAGCTGGATGTAACCCAGAACCTTCTTTCCCTGGGTTTGCAAACCTGTTCTCCTCATTAGTCCTGTCATCCATCAGTATCTTCCTTTCCCTGCTAAATACCGTTCATAGTCTATGCATAAATTTGGTTCATCCATTCATCAGATGATGGACAATGGTTGTTGGCACTTTTGGCTAACGTGAATATTGTCGCTATGATCATTCACATATGCTTTTGTGTGGACAGTTATTTTCATTTCTCGTATAGATGGTAGAGGAACTGCTGAGTCAACGGTAACTCTATGTTTAACATTTGGGGGAAACTGCCTGTTTTCCAGATTGGCCGCACCATTTTACATTCCCATCAGCAGTGTATGGGGGTTCTGAGTTTTCGAATCTCGGCTGACACTTCGTGAGCCGAGGGTTTTCTGTGTAGTTATCCTGGTGGGTATGAAGCAGTGCTCTCGATTTGCATTTCCCATCATGATTAATGGCGCTGAACACTTTGTCATGTGTTTTATTGGCCATTTCTCTTGAGAAATGTTTGCTCAGACTCTTCACCCATTTATGAAACTGGGCTGTTTTTTTTTCATTATTGAGTTGTATGAGATTTTTTTATATACACTGGAGACAAGTTTCTTTTCAGATATATGAGTTGCAAATATTTTTTCCTAGTCACATTCTTGATGGTATTGTTTGCAGCAAGAAGAAGTTGCACTTTGATGTTGTAGAAACCACACTGACCTCTAGGGAACCATTGGCCATCCCTCTGCCATATTCCCTTGGCTAGAATGAGTAAAGTCCAGCCACACTCAAGGGAGTACAGCGGACCACGTTCTACCTCTGAAGGAGGAGAATCAAAGAATTTGTGGACATATTTAAAAATGACCACCTATACTAATATCCATTTAAAATGCCATATTCAGTGGCTACAAAATAAGAATCTATAGCCAAGGTGGGTTTCAACGGTGGTTTCGTCACATCATTGCTGTGTGGCCCTGGAAAGAGTGCCTCATTCTTGTTGCTTCGGTTTTCTTCACTGTAAAATGACAGTGATGATAATATGTATTTCTGCTTTACTATCATATGCCTTCCACACATTCCTAAAAAGCACACGTTCTGCCAAATCGTGTGATCAAAGTAACAGGGCTGATGGGAACTATAGGGTTGCGTTGTGCCAAGTAAGACCTGTAGGGCTCTGTAATCAGGGTGCTAATGAAGAGTCCCAGTCATAATAAAAGGATGAGCGTGGTTCTCTGCAGGGACTAACGCCTAAAATCTCGGTCAGTCTGTGCTCAGCAGCCTTTACACTTGGACTCGTGTTTCTTCCTTCAAGTTGCGGGTCCTGGAGGGCATTTTTTCCTCATTTTCATGAATGTGCTGTTTTAATAAAGAAGCTAATTTTCACACCTTTTCATGAGCAAATGTTGTTTTCTCAAATGGATCAGCACGGTGGAAAGCTGAGTGGTCTGAAGCCTCGAAACCAGGCTTCGCTTGCAATAAATAATGACAACTTGATACTTCCCCCCTTTTCTCGAAGTCTCTATTTATTGCTAAGTCTCCTCTTTCATTGTGAGAACATGTGTCTCTGATTACTTTCCCACACTCATGTGCCGGGAGGAATCAGGCGTGGGCTAGCATGATGTGCTGCAAACACCAGTCTCCATTAGCCATCGTGTCTGAGCTAATCTGTGACGAAGCATCGTGGTACTCCATCTCCTCAGGTGGTTGTGAAGATTACCTCCGATGACACGTGTTCAACACCGAGAACAGCACTGTTGGGGAGTAAGTGCTCAACAGTTAGTTGTTTTGATTATGCCCATATTTGTTTACCCAATTCCTTCTTAGTTTCCCCATTCCAATATAGGAGAACTACACCACTGGAGAACTCTTTTCCAGATGACATATTTCTCATTATTGGGTAGATCACAGCCCTCATTGATTTCTTTTGGGCCTTGAGTCCTTGGGGCAGGTTAGATATAAGAATTTACAAAGAGGCATTCACTTATAGTGTATTCATGTGTATATAGTCTGGCTTTAATGTTTTGCTGTGCTTAGTTTTAGGGAAAAGTATAATGATAAAACACATATATCTGCTTTCAGGTACACCCTGAATTCTGAGTAGGTGTTTGCCTTCTGTGTGTACACTATTTTCAGAAAGATAACTTCAAGGCCCTGAGGTAATCCTGGAAGAATCAGAGCTTCTGTTATTTCTTATATTTTCTCAGGGGGGATGGGCACCGATATCCCTACTTTACAGGGACGTTCTAAATGGTGCAAAAAAACAAACTTGTTATTTTCATTAACCTTTTTTAATGGGTAGAATTCAACTAGGGAAAACTCACCTTTGGGATTTTAATTACACAACATATTATCTCTTTAACAATAAAACTGCATTTTTTTTTTTTTTGAGAGGGAGAGAGAGGAAAGGAGGGGCAGAAGGAGAGAGAGAGAGAATCTTAAGCAGGCTCCACGCCCACCCCCACCCCTGATAGGGGGGGTCTTGATTTCACGACCCTGAGATCATGATTTGGGTCTAAATCAAGAGTCAGACGTTTAACCAACTTAGCTACCCAGGTGACTGTATTTATTAGATTTTCAAGTAACTATTATTTATGCCTCATAAAAGGCAATTCATTGATAATTTGCAAAAGCTGCTATATCAGAGACTCTGCAAGTTCTCCTGAGCCTCCCTCCTTTGAGTTCTTGGGTAATAACAACCGTGACAATAAAAACAATGTTTGCTGTAGCGTGTATGGTGTGCTATGCCCTGTGATTCACCAACTGAATGGCAACGCTAACTTTGTCCTTTAACCTGAACATGACCTGCATATGTGAACTTGTGTTCATCAGACTTTTGTGTAGTTAGCACTTTTGAAAAAGAAATTTATAAAGGTATTCTTCATTTTATGGACTAAAGCGCGATTAGCGAGGTTAACACCAGGTGGCGCTAAAGGACTGAACTTGGAAATACTCCGTGCTCTTACCTGGGACTGAGTCTGGGCGATGCTGTTTATTTAACCGGTGGGTTAAAGGAAAAGAAGGGCAAGCGTTGCCCTTACTGCGCCCTGTTATCCGCTCACGCTAAGGATTGCTCCCGTCAAATTGTCTAGTTCCCTTCTCTGGAGAGTTGACACTCCCTAAAGCTATGGAGCATACAGTAGCTTTCTTGAGGTCTCGAGTGGTAAAAAAAAATATTCACAGTTTTTCTAAAGGAAAATGAAAACAAATCTCACATGAAATTGCTTTTTGGAGTGGATTCAGTCCTGCTCTCACTGTTGTAGGTGCCCAGGAATGTAGATTGGATGAGAGTAGCAAAAGAAGAAGATAAGGTCCCCTGAAACTCCTTCCCCCAGGATTAGACTGAGCAAAACCAGCTTTATCACTGTAGGGTGCCTGGGATGAGAATTCCCACCAGCTCAGGCTTTATTACTTAATGCAACTCCCTTTCCTAGAAGTCTTCAATGTGCTCATAAGTGTTTTTCTCTAGGGCTGTTATAGGGAAAATAAAATCTCAAAACAGAGATTGTAGATTTAAAAATGAGAACAAACTTCCAGTGGGCATCCAAGGGGCCAGAAAAGAAAAGAGCAGGAGGTGAAAAGGTGTGCCACAAGGAAATGTGGATGGAGGAGCCTGACACACGGAGGCTGCCAGGTTAGAGAAGGACAAACACTCCTGGAAGGAGCCAGGCACACTGAAGGCGGTCCCAGGAAGCACTGATGGACCTGTGGGAAAGGACTTTGGGGATAGGATGGGGAAGGAGCGAAATCCGAAGTGTTCACTAACCTCTTTTCTGGTCAAGTCAGTGGAAAGAGTAGCCAAGAGTGAAGCATCTTGTGGATTGCTTGATTTACACAAATCCTTGCAGAGTGGTCATGGGCACCTTTAGAGGAAGGTGTGTGTCACCAAGGGACATTTTTAAAAAAGACTTTATTTATTTATTTGAGAGAGAGAATGAGAGAGAGCATGAGAGGAGGGAGGCTTAGAGAAAGAAGACTCCCCACTGAGCAGGGAGCCTGATACAGGACTTGATCCCGGGACTCTAGGATCATGACCTGAGCTGACGGCAGTCACTTAATCAACTAAGCCACCTAGGTGCCCCACCAAGGGACATTTCTGATACAACTTTTGAACCAAGCAATTCACCCCCTATCAGTGATTCAGCACCTTGTCTAACCCCATCCTGCCTGGGTCCACATCACGTGTGCACCTGCTGTCATTTCCTGTTTGGGTCTTGCCGTCAGAAGAGAGGTTGAGTCCAGAACTCCCCTGAGTGGGATAAACCAGGATGGGGGCACCAGGAGCTGGGTTGATGACTTGGAATCAAATGATTTATTCTTCTCTCCCCACTCTATTTCCTCCTTGTTTCAAGGTCCTCTGCGAGATGAGGGAGAGGAGAAGTTGGTGGGAGGGAGCACCGTCTCGGCATCTTTGACTTAGTTTTAGTCATTTTGTTTGGTATCACTTGGACGGCAGGTCATTCCTTGGCCAAACAAAGAATAACATTTCTCCTAGGTCTTCTGTGCTTGTTCCATTTATCTCAACAGTCTCCTTTGGAATCTCAATTTTGGCATTTTGCTGCAAATTGAAACTCAGTCAGCCTCTGGAAGCAGTCGGACCAGGGAGAGCATGTCATTAGCTTTTTAAAGAGTTGATTCTAAAGTTAGAAATGAGATTAAGATAAACTTGTCTTCCTAAAAACAGCCAGTGATTCTACAGGAAAACAGATATCCCTCTACACTATAATGTTCTTCATTTAAGGCCTCAAAAGGTTTTATAAACATGTGCTCCTGTGGGTGGGAGTGTAAGATGGTTTTTTCCCCTGAGTTTAATTGACAGATAACATTGTATAAGCTTAAGGTGTACATCATAATGATCTGATATATGTATGTATTACAAGATGATCACCACATTAACTTCAGTTAATATGATATGGTTTAAGATGGGTAAATCATGTAGGAAAATGAACTCAGTATTTGGAAACCAGAGTATGAATCTTGGCAAGAATGATTAGCTGTGGTGTCATCTCTGTAGGTTTCAATGGCTTGTGAGCAAAATCAGTTGTCATACAAAGGAGGTGCCCCCTTCCCTCAAAGGGAAGGGTGGACCCTCCCACTTACATTCCTGTCCTGAGATCTTGCCTTTCTTTTTTCTCTCTTTCTTTCTTTTAAGATTTTATTTATTTATTTGTCAGAGAGGGAGAGAGAGAGAGCACAGGCAGAGGGAGAAGCAGGCTCCCCACTGAGCAGGAAGTCCAATGTGGGACTCGATCTTGGGACCCTGCGGTCATGAGGTCATGACGTGAGCCAAAGGCGGATACTTAACTGACTGAGCCATCTAGGCGTCCCGAGATCTTGCCTTTCTAATACGATAGGAAGATGCGCCACTCTCTGGCTTGTGTTACTCCAACTTGCTGGGGCTGAGGTTTTTCAGTGCTTCTGCTCCCCACAGCAGAGACCCCGTCTCTCCAGGCCCTACAGTGAAGAAAAACAGGAGGATGAGGGGGGCCTGAACCTATCGAGAACTGTCCTTTCCTACCTGTCCTAACAACAGGCAAAGCGATGCCACTCAGGTTGGCCCTGCTACCTTGGCTGTTATTTTTAGCAGAGTGAGTCCTTTCAGGCTTTCACACAATAGCTTCTGTTGACACAACTTACTATCCGGTGATTACAGAGAGGCACCATTATACTGGGCGGCGGGACAGAAAAAGCACAGTGTGTGTATTATTCAGAGGTGACCAGGACCGGCTGCATTCTCTAAGTGCATGTGGCTCAATAACCGAAGTGTGGGCCCGGGCAGGCCACCGCCACCCTTTCCGCCAGGAGAAGCGATGTTCTACAGACTTGTGTGGTGTCTGGGCAAAACCACCACAGACAGTGTTGAAAAAAACGTCTTTTATTCCCCTTTCAAAGGTGACTTCCTTCTGTGTCAGTGAACTCAAAGTCTTGATGCTTTGCAGGGACTTCTCCCTGAGTAGATTGTGGGAAAGAGGTGGGATCCTATATGAGTTAGTAAGATACTTATGAAACCACCTCTGTCTGGAAGGAGACTTGGGGCTGGAAATCAGGCAGGGACATACCGAACACCCCCAGGAACATCAACCTCTTGATGTCCACTCAGTGTCCAACCGAGCAGAAGTTCCCCCCCAACCACCCCAGCTATCTCAGTGGACAGTACCAGGGAGCCCTGTGCATTTAGGAACAGAAGGTATTTAGAAAACACTGAAGACACTGATTACAATGTAAAGGGGCATTTTGCTAGTTCGGATATATCGTCCAGGTCTGTTAGTACCTGTAAAGTCTTACACATAATGTGCTATGAAAAAATCTCCACATTCAGTCTACTCCGTATGGGTGCATGAGCGTGTGTGGGTGAGTGTGTGTGTGCATGTGTGCCCAGTGCTCACTTATTGACACACTGCTTGTATTTTAACATTTTTATAACGACAGGGTGTATGTACAGATGCATTTTTTTCTTCTGTCACCAGAAGCTTTTAAGGAGTCAGAAAATTTGAACTAATAAGGATAATGTTTTATGTAGTCCCCGAGTGCCTTTGTTGAACGTATAGTCAAAGGAGTTCATTGAAATAAACACCGCGGTTGAATTTTTAACAATGGCTGCATAAACATGGGACCATCTATAACCTTTATGCCCACGGGAGCCAGGAAAATGATCTGTATAATTAACCCCTTGATTGATCTGGTCTTTCAGCTGTCAGGGTGAAGAGTCTGATTTCCTGCGTGGAGCGAGATGTACCTGAGAAGCTCAAGGCAGCTGGGCCTGTTTGCAGGGGGGTTTCTTTTGGAGGACTTAATGGGCGTTTGTGCGACAAAATCCTTAAATTATTCTCTCTCCTTAAGTTTCTCAGTTTATGCTGAAGATGTGGGGGACATGGAGAAGGCATCGGGATCTCAGATTGGGGACTGAGATTGGTGTAGCGGGTAGAATTGTGGGATGGACCCCAAGATCTCACCCCATTGTCATCCTCTCCCTTTGAGTGTGGGCAGGGCCTATAAGTATGATGGCATGTCACTCCCTCAATGAGGTTATGGATATGGCAAAGTTGATGAGACACTCATCATGACAGTATGTCATCTTTGGCTTTGTCCCAGCAGACTGGAGAGATTCAAAGCTGGAGAGTTCTCCTGCTGCCTGGAGGAAGGCGGCTGCCATGGTATGGAAGAGGGTTCTGACAGGGAACAGCGACAACCTCTAGGAGCTGGAATGACCCCTAGCCAGCAAGAAGGCAAGCCCAGCCCTGTAACGGCAAGGAATTGAATTTTTCCAACAACCAGTGACCTTGGAAGAGGACTCCACCTTCAGATGAGATCACAGCCCCTGACAATGCCTTGATTTTCATCTGATTTGGATGTGGCTAAACCAGTGCCTACATCCTAACCCATTAAAACTGTGAGATAACACACATGTGTTGTTTTAAATCGCTTAATTTGTGCTGATTTGTTGTGCAGAGAGAGAAAACTAAAAAAAAAAAAAAATACGGGTCTGGTAGGCAGCAGCTGAGAATTTCCATCTGTAATAAATTCTCAGGTGAAGCCGGACTGCTGGTCCAGGAGCTCCCCTTTGAGAACCACAGTCATACTTCAGCCTCCTCTGGTGCTGGGTTTTCTTCACAATGTGATGAATGGACACTCTCTGTGCCCTTCTGGAATATAGCCAAGATAAACCAGAAGGGATTCAGCAGTGTGGTTTAAGCCCCAAATAAATATAAGCAATATGGTTCAAGCCTTTAAAAATAATTTAAATGTGACCAACAACAATAAATATGCAATACAATATTAGAAAAGCCATTAGGAAATGAGAGCAGGAAAAATAACGTAAAACAAAGCATGAGGTTGGCACGCAAAACGCACACTCACTGAAGTTCACGCCTATGTGGCAAGAGAGGCTTAACTATGGATTCCTGTTTCTCCTTTTGAGAATCCTGTCTCATCCATACTACTTGTGAACAAGCTTGATGTGATTACTGTACTCAATTAAAAATAAGTGAAGATTTTATTTAAAGAGAGTGAGAACGCGTGCGTGCATGCATGGCTGCGAAGGGGGACGGAGGTGCAGAGGGAGAGAGACTCTTAAGCAGGCTCTATGCCCAGCGCGCCCCCAGTCTGGTGTTCAATCTCACAACCCCGAGATCATGATCTGGGCTGAAATCAAGGGTTGGGCGCTAAACTGACTGAGCCACCCAAGCATCCCCGAGAAGTCAGTGACAATTTCTGACACCACACAAACTTTCCAATTTCTACCACGATAGAGAGGATGAAAGATGGGGTACATTTTGTAATTCTTGAAAATACTGGCAAATTCTCTGGCGTTGCTGGGTCTGTGTGGGTAATTGGGAGGGCCTCCTTCGTAGGCAGATAAATGAATTCCGTGTGGCTACCTCTGTGTGTCAGCTGTCTTCAATTACTTTCGAACCCCTTCTGTGACCAACGTCTTCCCCTCCCCACCTCTCTCTCTCCTGTCTTCCCTTGTTTTCGTTGAGCCATTTTTGAAGTTAAGAAGAGTCAGCTCCATTGAGGTTTTCCTAGTAGAAAACAGCTAGAGCCGTGCTTAATCCTGAGGCAGTTTACTTCTCTCGTCGTGATCTCAGTGCCCCCTGGTAGGATAGAGGCTTACTGCTGGGGCTCTATTACCGGAACCATCTGGACGGTTGTTGTTCTTTTGTTTCATACTGTACCCATCACCCAAATGTGAAGGCTTTCCAGGCACTTCCGTAGCGGGAGGTGTTTTCCACAGCCACGCCACAGGGGCTCTGAGGGAAGAGTCCGAAACCGGATTTTGAAACTATTCTGAATGTTGCTTGGTGTGATGGCTGTCCTGCCTGGGTCTGTTGGAAATTGGAGTGTGAATATGGGTGTGAGAGTCTGTGTGTGTGTGTGTGTGTGTGTGTGTGTGTGTGTGAGTATGAGCGAGTATGAGCGAATGTGAGTGTGAGACGAGCAAGTGTGTGTGAGTGTGAGGGTAAGTGAACACGAGTGTGAGTAAACCCATGTATGAGTGTGAGCATGATGAGTGAGTGTGGGCGTAGAATGAGCATGGGTCCATGTGTGAATATGAACATGCACGTGTGTGCATGTGAGCATGAATATGTGCGTGTATGTGGGTGCGTATGAGTGTGAGCATAAGTGAGTGTGCGTGTGTGGTGGGCGGGGCAGGGGCTGCGATGCTGTGTGTTCCAAAGAAGTCCTGCACAGCTCGCTCTTCTCGGGGAACCAGACCCAAAGGCAGGTTTCCTGACTAAGATTCTTTGTTCAGCCCTCTTGAAATGGTAACTTTATTTTTATAATTTTTTTTTTTCTCTTTGGAGATTCCTGAGTCTCTTCTGCAGCCCAGGCACCAGCCAGGAAGTAAGCGTCTCCAGGCTTTCACCCAACTGTGGTCCCCTCTGCTCGATTCTCTGTCATTAAGAAATAACTTTACATGCGTTAGCAGCCTTTTGGTGGTGTACCTTCATCTCTGGGTTTGACTACTAATTTAATATGTTTCTCCCCCCTGAGGAAGTTAAGAGGTAGAAGAAAGTATCTTTAACTTGCACGGTCTTCCCTCATTTATAAAGCTTCATAAACAAATAAAAATGTTGTGTTTAGGATGACTCCTGGGGGCTGAGGAATCACATCCAAGCGTGACACGTGTGATCTTCTGATGTGGAGACCGAGTTAGGCGGCTGGAGTGCTTGCAATGACCTCTGTTTTGTAGAGTAGGAAACAGGGGTGCAGAGGGGTGCTCAGCTTCCCGAGTTACTGATGAGGATGCTGGTCCACACTGCCAGTCTGCACACACGCAGCCTCTTTGGACAAGGTTGCCACTCAGATAGGAATACGGATGGAAGACCCAGCTTGGTGTTTGTGGCGTCAGAAATCTCAGACGTGGGCAGCTGAATTCCAGTTCTATTCTGGAGCAGTTATGGGCCCTTAAGAATCCTGCTGTCTGAGGGGCACCTTGGTGGCTTAGTCAGTTTGAGCATAGGACACCTGACCTCAGTTCAGGTCTTGATCTCAGGGTCGTGAGTTCAAGCTCTGTGTTGGGCTCCATGCTGGGCTGAAGTCTACTTAAGAAAAATAGTAATCAGGCTATCTGACAGTGAAATTTCTCTAGAAAGTCTATATTTAAGTTTAGAAATATGTATTGTTTAACAATAGTGATTTGAAGGCAAGTAGTGTGAGACCTACAGGTGGTGATTAATAGAGATTATAAACTTGACTGAGAAGTTTCAGGTTCTGGGAAGTCCAGCTCTCTTGTGGATGTGTTCTCTGTAGGAGGCACTTCTCTGACAATAGCTCCTTGTCAGCACTGCTCCAACTGTTGCCATGTGCTAGATTATCAGCTGGCCAAGGATGGCAGGCTATCTGAAGAGTGAGTGGGCTTTGGTCATGGATCTGAAGTCTGGGGTGTTTGAATCTATGTGTTAACTGATCTCATAAATGGTCCATATACCCAAGGGTGTACCTTACTTTTAACCTTAAGCCTGGTGTTAAGTGATCTTGGAACACTTACCCAAAAACAGCTTTGAGAGCTTTGCTTTGAGTACAGTGCCGCCGATGTGACTGGGACTCAGCCCAGAGGCACGCACGATCTAGCACACATCAGCTTCTTTGGAATGAGAATTGTGGCGTGGAACGAGTCAGCTCAGTGATCCCTATTTGGACATGGATGAGGTCCAGCCTGGGTGAGCCAGCTGGGAGCTGAGGAGAGAGAAGTGCTTGGTGCCCAGGAAGGAGTGCAGCGAGGAGGGCAATTTCATGTCACCAAACCAGTGTCGGCTTTTAGCTTATAGCCTGTGACGTTGCCTACAATGCCCCTGAGACTGCTGGGGAGACTCTGGAGGACATCCAGCATCTCACCTCAGGGCCAAATTTCCTCAGCTGTGTTATGCCAAATGTTAGGGTTTCTCAAGATGTCAAGACTTCCAAGATTGAGTGAGTGTGACAAACACTCCATAGAATGTCCTCATTATGAAATTCATAATACAAATTGGCTTGCTAAAGATTCTAGTTAAAATTATGAGGATACAACCCTAATTACTTTGTTTAATTGACCACTTACTGCACTTACCTGACCATGAAGATGCCTTTAGCTCTTAGTTATACAGCAAGAAGACCTACAGATGTTCAATGGGTGACCCAGCCTTTCTGGTCCAGCTTTTTAATCCTGTGGTTTTCCTCTGGTTGTCTCTAGATGATTCTGGTGAGCAGTGGAGTGAGGGATCATTTCCATTTTTAAAAGAGCCAAAATACCTAAAGCATATATTAACAGTGACAGTCACTATTCTCTCTTTAGTCTTCCATGCTTACAATGACTTAAATTTTTACAAATCTCTTTAGACTCCATCAATTGAGAAGTTGAGTAGATAGTCCACAATCCTGGGAGACTTGATCTTTGTTCTATAAAATGCTATTCTAAGATGCCTAGTAAAAGCATCAGGAAGAAATTATAAAGACCACTGTATACATTGAGGAAGAATATTTTAGTTGAGGGAAGCAAGCAATTTCTCTGACCTGTTACATAAAATACAATCTAAATATTCCCTCTCTGTTGTAGGGATGTCTAATGCTTGCTCGGGTGTAGTTCTCTTCTTTTAGGACATGCAGATGGTTTTTCCCTCCCTGTAGGTAGGCGGGTCCACAGAACTAATTCTGGCTAATGCATTATAAGTAGAAGTGACTTGTGTAATTTTCCAGCTGAAGCATTTAAGTGCTGGTGTAAAAAACTCCAACCCTCTCTTCTATCTCTGCTCTGCGTTTTTTTTTTTTTTTGAGGTTTTCAGTTCCAGACGACGAGGCCTGGATCTTTGAGTCTCTGTGTGGAGGATAGTGGCCTAGGTGAGTCACCTGGATCCACAGCTGAATCATATATATATTTTTCATTTTTGCCAATTTGAAAGGGGACAAAGGTACTTTGTTCTTGTTTTTATCTACCTTTATTCCATCACCAAAGGTCTTCTTTCAGGATCTGGTCAGATACTTCTTTGCAGTATCTGTTTCTCCAGAATAATGATGACTGATTTTTTTTTTTTAATTAGTTGGAGGGGTTCAAATTTACGACATCATGATGCTTCCCCTACCTGATAGATACTCCACTTCTGTCACTAAATATTTAATCATATATCAGGATGTGTTAGTCTGAGTTCCAATGAGAAGCAGATGTCAAGACTGGAGTAAAAGTGGAGTAGCTTACTGGGGGAAACATCTGTGTGAGAGAAGACAGGAAAGGAGCTGTGAGAAGATGGGAGAGCCATCAGACTACAGAGTAAGTCTGATCCTGTGAGAGGAAGAGGAGGAGGCAAGGTTGGATGCAGATATCCTTAGACTGTCTTGCAGTCTAAGGCAAGTTAGCCTCAGCTGTATGGGTGTCCTTGAGCTGAGGTTTTTCCTTAGAGAGGCCTTGCATCTTCTGGGAGAGGCCTGCCTTGGGAGACCTGCCATGCTGAGTTGTTGGCTGAGCACCCAAGGGAAACATGGCCTTGGCAGACATGGTGATGGTTTCCAGAGCACAGCAGCTGGGTCCTTAGGTCCATAGGCTCCCACAGTGCATGAGTTTGGGAGCCTGAGTTCTCTTCCCTGTGGAGTTTCTCCTCCAGTGGAGCAGGCTTGTTAGAAGACTGTTTGTAGGAGGGACTAAGAAGCCTTGTGGAGAAGAAGTCATTCTAGAAGAATAGCTAAAGCTTCCCTTGTGATGGGGGAGCAGTTCAGAGTAAAGTCTCTTGCCTGGTTGTTGGCTTGGCCTCCTGGCCAGGAGGGGGGGAAGCTACAAATACCAACCAAAAGAGCTGACTCCACTAAAATTCTGAAAGATATAGGCAGGGCTCTTATCATAGTCTTCAAATAGAGTAACACACAGAGGACAAGGAGAAGTATTCTTGTCTGTGTCTCAAAATCCTAAACTATAGCCCATTTGCAGGCCCTGATGGGAAGTGGTGGTAGAAACAGGGAACTGCAGTGGTGCTAGGTGGGGATGGCATCCCCCGATAGAGAGGTGCTGTCAGAACCACGGAGGGAGCCTGGCATGGGATGGGGGGAAGGAGAGAGAGAGGAAAGAAAGGAAACTAACCCAGGATAGGCTCCTCCATGAGCCACATGCAGTAGCCCCTGGGAATTCTCAGAGGTAGTTGTGGCGGGCGGGGTATCGGGGGGGAGTATTTTGGGAGGCCAGTTAGATAACTACTTCTATTTAGAACTGGCATAATTTTAGGGCATTTCTCAGGGACCCCGTATCAGTCAGGCTGGGCAAAATAGCTGCAGTAACATACCCCCCCCCAATATAGTGGTTCAAACAACAAAGGTTTACTTCTTGCTTCTGTTACTTTGACAGTGGGTTGGCCAAGGTCTTTGTTCTGCATCATTGCCTTCCTCATCCCAGAACACAGTCTAATAGGACTGTCATTTCCTGGAATACTGTTGGTGCCTTGGCAGGTGGGGAAGAGAAAGGACTCAACAAAGTGCAATTTAGCTGTAAAACTTTTTCCTGCGAGTGACACCCGTCACACATCATTGGTTCAAACAAGTCCTGTGACTCCACCTGAGTTCAAGGAGGTGGGCAGAACAGTCCCTCCGGAGGATGGGGAAGAGAATGTTGGTACAGAGTAATCAGGTCTGCTTTTCTGGGGGCTCCTCCTCAGCTGTTTCAGGTGTCAGAGCATTGAAAGGAGGAGGAAGTAGGAGGCTGTTCTATGAATGAGTTCCAGGCATCCGTCCCTGCCTCTGCTGTACCAGTACAATCATGCCAGGCTTATTTCCGCTTTAGGGATGTTGCTCTAGCTGTTGCCTCTTCCTTGCATGTCCTTTATCAGACAAAACAGTTCTCTCAGTTGTTCACAAGACCAGCTTTCCCTTGTTGCTTAGATGTCACCTCCTCAGAAATGTCTCTCCTGGCTTCCTAATCCACGTGACGCTGGTCCTCCTCCCCAAAGGCTCTCCTTTGCATTTTACCATCTCCTCCCTTCTTTGTGGCACTGTGTTAATCAGAAAACACACCCTAGGGGGTAGGTTCTGTTCACCGCTCATTTACTTATTGTCTATTTCCTCACCAGAATGTAAGCTTCATATTTGTTGCCCAGTGCTGTTTTTGCCAGCCAACATCCAGGCTGTTATGATGGGGTAGAAAGGGTCTGACTGGGGGCACAAGGAAAGGGGAAGGGAGCAAAAGCCAAAGCAAAGCCTGCATGCATGGGGGTAGGTCGCAAGAAGACCTTGGATTTGAGACAAGTTGGTGTATGGAGTGAGCGTTTTCCAAGGGCCAGGAGATGTGAGGAGATAAGAGGGAAAAAGAACAGGACTTTTAAAGTGCTATTGAGTGTTAATCTTCCTTGAGAGATTCAAGAAAAGGTTAAACTACTCTATAGTTATCTCGATGGCTGTAATGTGTGTATTTGATCATGACATCCTATAGGAAAAGTAGCCTGGCTTGCCCAACCCAAGGACTAGGCGTTGCTAGAACATCATTCTCTGCTGAGATTTTGGTTGTTTGTATTATCCTCCATAAAGGTCGTGCCTGGAATAACCCAGGATGACTTTTTGGTCTCTATAACTGATCAAGGGTTTGAGGATTCTGAAGGGGTCAGAACAATACTTAGCCCATGATGGGCACTGAAGAAATGTCAGCTCCTGGGGAAGCTGTGGTGCTCACAGGCCAGCGGGGGAGAGGGTGGTGTCAGAGAGGTGGGCTGATGCTCTCCTACATTCCCTTGAAATTAGGTCAAGGGGGCAGTACTGGAGACAGAAAAAGGGCAGGAAGAAGGAAGGAGAATCCTCTTGTTTGGACAAGTTAAAACATTATATTCTTGGACTTGTCCTTTTGGGAGAGTACACTGAGAAGAGAACATTCTAGAAAGTGAAAGTTTGCTGAACAGGAACAGAAGACCTTATACTACTCTTTCCCTACCTTTTTTTACTTGTAAAGTTACAAGTTAATATGGTGTCCTATGAATTGTGAGGCTACCCAGGGCATTTCAGTAGTTAGGTGTTAAGTAAGATGCCTCTGAGTCCTGCAAATGGGATATTTAAGAGAGAATCTGACCGCATAGCTAGACCTCAGCCTGACAGCCCGATGATGAGGAAGATCCTGCTTTGGCAGATAGCCAGGGGAAGGGGCTTCTGAGTCTAAGTGTCCTTGATAATAACATATCATTATCTGAGCTTACACTCTGAGGATCAAAACTTCTTGGTGTACCCCGTTCATGTTCCTGGATGGGACAGGCCTGAAGAAAAGGTGTTTTGTCCAACCCCTTCAAGCCCCAGCCCACTTTTCCCAGTAAACTTGACCATGGGCAGCACATCACACCCTAAACAGAAACTTGTAGGCCACTTTCGAGTAAAGAAATCAGGGTGTGTGTCTGTCTGAGGTGTAGAGACTAATATAATTTTCATGACCAGGCATGAAATAGTTGAATAGTTGAAGGAGAGTTTTATTCTAAATTCTTTTTGAATAAATAACAGCAAATCCTCAAGACATCCCTAGAATTAAGTATTTTTTGTCAATTATTTAGTAAGTGCCTAATTTGCTCTTGCTAGGGAAGAAAATTACATGTTGTTCCTAAATTATTAAACAATATTTTGATGGCATTGACAGAACAAGTAGTGAGGTATTGACCAGTTACCCTGCTATAGGAAAATTCTAGCACAGCTCTGTCTTATCTTGCTAGGTGAAATTGAAGAGAACAAAAGTCATTAACTCCTGTGAACGACATCTGCAAAGGCTGATGGAAAGTCACACATAAAGTTCATTGTCCTTTATCAGACAAAGTGGAAAAGCCCACAAACTAATTCTTTTGAGAAATGCCTAAATGAACCTCAAATCCAAAATCTGATTATTGTTCTAAGTTTCACTGTCTTGGCTTCTTCAGGGAAATTTAGTTTGGTGGTAAGATCTTATTCAAGTTTTCCATGAGTGTTCTGTAGTTCCTCAAGTACAGATCCTTTACCTCTTTGGTTAGGTTTATTCCCAGGTATCTTATGGTTCTTGGTGCTATAGTAAATGGAATCGATTCTCTAATTTCCCTTTCTGTATTTTCATTGTTAGTGTATAAGAAAGCCACTGATTTCTGTACATTGACTTTGTATCCTGCCACGTTACTCAATTGCTGTATGAGTTCTAGTAGTTTGGGGGTGGAGTCTTTTGGGTTTTCCATATAAAGAATCATGTCATCTGCGAAGAGAGAGAGTTCGACTTCTTCATTGCCAATTTGGATACCTTTTATTTCTCTTTGTTGTCTGATTGCTGTTGCTAGGACTTCTAATACTATGTTGAACAAGAGTGGTGAGAGTGGGCATCCTTGTCGTGTTCCTGATCTCAACGGGAAGGCTGCAAGTTTTTTCCCATTGAGGATAATATTTGCTGTGGGTTTTTCATAGATAGATTTGATGAAGTTCAGGAATGTTCCCTCTATCCCTATACTTTGAAGCGTTTTAATCAGGAACGGATGCTGGATTTTGTCAAATGCTTTTTCTGCATCAATTGAGAGGACCATGTGGTTCTTCTCTCTTTTATTATTAATTTGTTCTATCACATTGACTGATTTGCGAATGTTGAAACATCCTTGTAGCCCAGGAATGAATCCCACCTGGTCATGGTGGATAATCTTTTTAATGTGCTGTTGGATCCTGTTTGCTAGGATCTTGTTTAGAATCTTAGCATCCATATTCATCAGTGATATTGGTCTGAAATTCTCCTTTTTTTTTTAAATTTTTTTATTTTTTCAGCATAACAGTATTCATTATTTTTGCACCACACCCAGTGCTCCATGCAATCCGTGCCCTCTACAATACCCACCACCTGGTGCCCCCAACCTCCCACCCCCCACCCCTTCAAAATTCTCAGATCGTTTTTCAGAGTCCATAGTCTCTCATGGTTCACCTCCCCTTCCAATTTCCCTCAACTCCCTTCTCCTTTCCATCTCCCCTTGTCCTCCATGCTATTTGTTATGCTCCACAAATAAGTGAAACCATATGATAATTGACTCTCTCTGCTTGACTTATGAAATTCTCCTTTTTGGTAGGGTCTTTGCCTGGTTTGGGGATCAGGATAATGCTGGCTTCATAGAAAGAGCCTGGAAGTTTTCCTTCTGCTTCAATTTTTTGAAACAGCTTCAGGAGAATAGGTGTTATTTCTTCTTTGAAAGTTTGGTAGAATTCCGCAGGGAATCCGTCAGGTCCTGGGCTCTTGTTTTTTGGGAGTTTTTTTTTTTTTTAATTTTAAAACATTTTATTTATTTATTTGAGAGAAGAGAGAGACAGTGAGAGAGAGCATGAGCGAGGAGAAGGTCAGAGGGAGAAGCAGACTCCCCGTGGAGCTGGGAGCCTGATGCGGGACTCGATCCCCGGACTCCAGGATCATGACCTGAGCTGAAGGCAGTCGCTTAACCAACTGAGCCACCCAGGCGCCCTTTTGGGAGGTTTTTGATCACTGCTTCAATCTCGTTACTAGATATCGGTCTATTTAGGTTGTCGATTTCTTCCTGGTTCAAGTTTTCCTTTATGGGATTTCATAATCCAGCCTTCTTTGCCTTTTAAGTTAATCTCTATCACCTTCTCAACATCTAGCATGGTGAATAGATGAATGATCTTTCTGGAAAGTTTCTCCTAAGTTTGCCCTCCCTGTTGCATCCTCTGAGGAGGATGAGTTTTGGGAGAAAAGAAGGAGAAACGCTAAGATTAACGCTAAATCCTGAGGTTAATTGTATCTTGACTCCATGAGTTGTTTCAGCAGTTTGGTTTGGACCGCTGTATGCAAGGTCAAGTTGCTCTCTTCTGGGTCAGGAACCTTCAGCATTCAATGAATGAGGAGATATGATATTTTGGGAGAATTTTTGACCCAAGACTGAAAGACTGAATCCCATCCCTCTTCGAATCATGGGGCAGGCAGAAGCGTTATCTAGACACAACCTATCAAAATTAAAGAAGGTTTCTTTAGGAAAAAGGAAAAAAGTGATTTATTTAGGAAAAAGGTGATTCTTTTATGGAACACCTACCAAGTGCCCATCGTGTGTTAGGTACTTCTGTCATCGGTTCTCACATGAACCCTGTGATGATTATTATTTCAGCCTCACCTGCTGAGGTAGTTGGGACTTCAAGAGACCCAATAACTTGTTCAAACTTTCACAGGTAAGGAAAGGAATGGTGGATAGGTGGGGGAGATTGGACTTGAACTCATCATCTTTACCTTCAACTCTCACCAGGCTACCTTAGAAGTGCCTAAGGAGGGAAGTGGCCACTGCATTTGAGGAGCTCACAGTATAGTTGGAAAGGTGTGGTGAAGGGCTCAAAGTACGGGGGCGGGAGGGATTAGGACGTATTGAGCATCCACTGTGAAGTAGTGTTCAAGTCCATTCTTTCGAATCAAGACCTCTCAGATGGCTAATGGGCCAGGAAGTTAGGCTAAGCAAGCTAAAGTCATTTTTCCAAGGGTCTCCCCATCAGCTCTTGATCCCAGTTTAGTTTGATTCCAAATGTCATGCCTCCCTAGTGCTTCACCCTTCCACTTACAGCAAAGACCTCCAAAAAATATTGTCAGGGAATAATGTATGTCAGTGTGCTTCTGACTGAGATGGAAGGAAGGGAAAGGACACAGTGAGCTGAGTTAATTAGAAAAGGTAGAACAATTTGAGTCAAAATAGAGATTAGAAAGATGTGCCAGTGGTGGGACAACATGGAATTCCATTCTAACATCAGTGGCATCCCCTGTTTCCATAACTGAGATAGCACCTAGCATGGGGTGCCAGTGTGTGCACGCATGCCTAGTGACAGGTGCATGTACAGTGGGCTCTGTGATAGCCCGGGTGCATAGCTGGTTGGTGGCCTCCATGACCCCCCAACCATCTGAGTATGGGACAAAGGAAGCGGGGAGACGGGTAGATGGGTTCTCCTCATGGAGTTTTGGGCTTTCTGCTATGCTGCCTGGGCTCCTCTTTTAGGGATTATGCCTTTGTAACCTGTTATACAACAATGCTTAAGATGAAATGTTCCAGACCAGAAAATGTGATTCCAGTACACCAATGACTTTTTCAGAGGACATATAGGGATGTTACTTAAGCGGAAGCAAGGGCTTTCTTAAGAAACTTCTGCTTACCTTGCTAGTTCTAAAATTTTCACTTTCTCGCTACATAGTTTGGGAAGAATAACTGAGAATTTGTTCTTTTTAGAATGATTAAGGAAGGAGACTCTTTCGAATTAGTCGCAGGTGTATTTTGAATATCTTTTTTCTCTTTCAACATTGTTTCAAGACTGGTTTGGTTTAATAGAAACCAAGGACATGCACAGGCACTGTCATTTGGGCTGTCGGCAAACATTACGAGTCAGCTGAGAATTTTGGCATCAAGTTACCTCAGAGCCGACAAAGTCAGAGGGGGATTGGATCGAATCATTGTTTTAGGCAAGCATTTACTTTTCAAGATCGACCACATCTGGAGACCCCACAGGACTTACTGTAAATACCTTTCCCTCAACGCATGCAAATACTACATCGTCATTGTGCTTGTGTACAGAAAACACCTCTTATTCAGAGTTTGCAAAGGGGAGTACCAGGAGTTCTGAGAACATGATCTAAAAATCTTCTCAGTAATCTTTTAGAGACGTCCCGTATATTGTAGAAGACATCAGAATTCTGGAACCAGTAGACAAGATGGCCAAAGAATAAATTCTCAGATTCCTTGTTCAGTGCTCCTGGCCTTACATTGCACTGGGATAGGGCTCGATCTGTTTCTAGTATGTGGGAGGGTGATGTTCTAATGTAGAAATAAGAGAGAGACTTTCTGAGCCCTGATATTTAGGATCCTCTATGAAAGTGAAATTATTTTGGTATAATCAATTATCATGCCAAGTTCTTCAGTCTTCATTTGCTTAGGGGAAGATGTCAGACTGGATTTTGACAGTTCTCTTTTCATCTGTTCAGAAATCTTATATTTATTTTGTGATGGGCCTAGCAGATCTGCAACCAGGAAAAGGAATACTGTAATTCCTCAGATGACTGTGTGTTAGGACATACTGTGTTTAATGTGATTTCCTCTTCCCAGTTGCAAGCAGGGGCGAGGAAGCATTCTCACGTAACTTTGTTAAGTCATCGAGTATTCAGTTTAAGAATAATCCACACTTTTTTGAAGAGTGAAATTCATACTATCTTAATTATACCGAGGGGTCACTAATTAGAGGACCTGGGGGGCTCAGGCTGCTCTAGCAAATTAAAATATGGAAATGAGATGCCTTCTGTGGGACTGTGGGCTGGCAGGCCATCCAATGGGCTCTAGCTTCTGTTTTCTTCTCAAAGGTCCTTTTCTCCCCCTCTGAACAATGAACATTGTCCACGTGAGCCATAGTCTGGAGAGCAAGCTGTTAGGCCCGGATAACAAGATGCTCTTGGAAGCATCTGGAGTACCGGAGCCCACCCAGCAATTTCGAAGCTTTTCTTTCCTAAATGTAGGTCTCAAGATATTCTGCTGGCATCTCTACTTACTCCCGAGGAAGAGGAGTCTAATGAAGTCACCATGGGTGATGAGGCTGAGCCCCGTGGCCCTCTCCTGCAGGGGCCGTTTCTGCTGCCTGGTTGTTAGCTGTGTGACTGCTGTTTTTGCCTTTGGTATCTGCAGGGAAAGGTGCTCAGAGAAGGAGGTGAGCCTCACCTTGGCAATTCCTCTCCCAGCAAAATGAATACAAACATCTTGTATCATGACCCTCCCCCCTCCCTTTTCACGCATTCAGCATGTTTGACACTGTTAGCTGCCACAGTGTGGGCCCAGAGTACATCAGCAAGTAGATTAAAATGTCCTTTTGCACTGGGAGATAAGCCTGCATCTTGGTGGGCAGGGGCTGGGGGCCCGACACTTGGGTGGAGATGCTGCAGAAGCAGTCCTGTGAAGGCACGTGCATTATTGACATACTCAGCGGGTTCCATCTTCCTTTTAATTTTTCTCTCCCGATCCAAAAAACTAACCAGGAATTTCTGCTGTCTTTTTTTTTTTTTTTAAATTTTTATTTATTATTTTTTCAGTGTTCCAAGATGCATTGTTTATGCACCACACCCAGTACTCCATGCAATCAATACATGCCCTCCTTAATACCCACCACCAGGCTCACCTAACCTTCCACCCCTGTCCCCTCCAAAACCCTGTTTGTTTCTCAGAGTCCACAGTCTCTCATGGTTCGTCTCCCCCTCCGAATTCCCCCAACTCACTTCTCCTCTCCACCTCCCCATGTCCTCTGTGTTATTCCTTATGTTCCGCAAGTAAGTGAAACCATATGATCATTGACTCTCTCTGTTTGACTTATTTCACTCGGCATAATCTCCTCCAGTCCCGTCCATGTTGCTACAAAAGTTGGGAGTTTGTGCTGTCTTGCCAAGCAAAATGGAAAGCTTAGTTGTTTGAAAGCAACCCCTTGTCTCTGTGTTGGTTTTTGGCATAAAAAGCTTATTGAGGAGACTCAAGGGGGGCGGGGAGGAGAGGGGTGCATGTCTCTTAGGGAAGATGGCAGAAAGCTGAGAGGATTGGGGATCCTGATCCTTGGCCCTAGAACTCCCAGGTTGGCAAGGTTTTCTGTCTCTGAGTGAGAACCACCTGCTTTCTAGAACTCCCCACGGTGACCAGTATGGCCAGAAGAACAGAAGGGTGTCCCTGAACCTTTGCTCTATCAAAATGCTGGAGCCTTTTTGTCACCCTGGGGATGGAGAGACATTTCTCCCATCCAAGTACTAACCAGGCCCGACCCTGCTTAGCTTCCGAGATCAGACGAGATCGGGCGCGTTCAGGGTGGTATGGCCGTAGACTGGAGAGACATTTCTAATGAGGACTGACGGCCTCAGAATCAGACTTCATTTGATTGGAAGGAAATAAAGCCAGGAGGATTTGCATGTAGTAGAGTCTGGGGAATTCCTCCCTGCCACATACCAACTGCGCAAGTTGGGAGAGGCCCTGAAAGCCAGTGACATTAGCACACACGAAGAGTTGGAACTTGCCTCTTGCAGAAGTTTTTAGCTGAAGAAACCTAACAGACAGGAGAGGGAGGAGTGTTACTTTATATGTGACAAAGACATTACATTGTCATTAATATTGCAGGTCACTGCTTTTGGGGAAAAAATCTTTGTTTTATTTTAAGATTCTTAGTAGGGTTTATTCTGAGGCTTGGAAAACTCAGGAGAGTTGGGCCTTCCAGACAAATGCATTTGCCTTGACGAAACACATTTGCAATAGCTCTCCAACAATGGCCTAGAGACTACTCCCAACTCGCACTGGACTTAAAACATATACATATATTTTTTACCCTGTTTTGAAAATGGACTTGGGTTTGGGGCACTAATTCACATAGCTACCACACCCACTCTTTCTGCCCAGAGAGTGAGGAGAATGAATGGGTCAATCAGCTGACATATTTCCATCCAATTTCAAGGATAGAATGTGTTCATTTTCCGACTAATGGCATGTCATTTTGCAGAAGCCTTTGGTTGTGAATTAATCCTGGAATCAAAACAGATTTTCCGGGGAGCAATCTTCCATCAAGTATTGATTTTTTTACACTCATGGAGTCTGTACTCCCTAATTTAACCTGACAATGATTCTGCACAATGGCCTGGGAGCACCTTGGCAGCTCACTGAAGGAACTTTTACTGTCTTTTCTCTCTGCAAAGTAGAAGGGAAAAAACCCACACAGCTAGCCCAGTCAGTCACTGGGGGGCATTTATGACTTGATACTTTACTTCTGGCCATTTGGAACAGGCAGAGAGATGCCTTCTAACTTTTAAAGAAGTGCCGGGAGAGAGAGCTTCGCCTTGCTGAGACTGTTCAAAGAAACATTTTTTTTTTTAACTGCCAATATAAAAGAAATCTTTAATATATCGTTCAGTCATGGCCAATGTTTTCTAATGATGCCATCTTGCTGTGCCCACTAAGCATGAGGAAATGAGGAAGGATTTTTGGAAGAGGGGTTTTTGCTTCTGAATTTCAATAAACATGGCTGTTCTTTTCTTCCCCCTCTGTTTTCTCAAAGGTGCTTTTGGATTTCTATATTGTTTGGTTCCTATTTGATTCTTGCGAACTCAGCAAAGATTCCTGAGTAGTGCTAGGTTTGAAACAGAGCCTTACAGAGCGGAATGTGACATGGCTCCCTACTTCAAGAAGCATAGGATTTGGAAAGTGTGGATAAAGCAAGCGCACTCCACCTATGGCAGAGACTATAAATGATGAAGGATGTGGCTGTGGGTCCTTGGGACGTGGGGAAGTTGAGAAAGATTGGAAAGGACTTTGTGGAAGAGAAGACATTTGAGTTGGGTCTTGAAGGATGGTGTCAGAGACTGTTAGTAAATGTTTCCTAAGTGTCTAGGTGCTTCCCATCATTTCCCAGCTTCCCTTGCAAGTGGGTTGGGACCATGTGACCAGTTCTGACCAATGGACTATGAGTTCAAGAGACAGGAGTCACTCTTATGAGGGGGCAGTTGCCCCCCTCCATCTGCTCTCTTCCCTGGCCATAGTGACTGGCTAGAGGATGACCTTGCTCTCCAAAACAAGGACTTGTATGAGCAAAACCTAAGTTTACATTATAAGCCACCAAGAAATCAGGGTTTATTTGATTTCACAGCATGGGTTAACCAAACTAATACAGATGAGTAGGAAGGATTACTTAGTGAGAAATGATATCAAAATCCAGAGTGATGTAATTAAGAAAGTTCATTCACAGATAAGAATTTTGATGGACTCCTGTTCCAAGCTCATAAAAAATAAGTGCTTAAGTAGCTCATGGAAACTAGTGGCAGGTATTCAGTGAGGTTGAATTACCTGATTCTTACTGAGACTTTTTTTGGAAAGAGGACACATTTATTACAGATGGAAAATAAAATCAATAAACTGAATAATGCATTAAGCAGTATTAGTGAGCCCTGAGTCATGGGTATCCTCATAGATTAGAGTTGTTTGGAAGTTATATCACCTGCATTCAACATCTTCAACCTGAATGAGAATAAAATGATCACTGGTGCATTAATTTAACAGGTGCCTGGAATGACAGAAGAAATAGAAGGAGAATTTTGAACCTTGCAGAACTTAGTCTGGCTGTGGAAGCAAGATTCCAAGCTCTGTGATGAAAGAAGGAAGGGAAGAGGACTCAGGCATGGGGAACAGCAAGTCAAAGAAGGCTTTCTGGAAGGTGAGAGTTCGGTTCTGGAGGAAGTGATTTATAGATTTGTGGAAAGGAGGTGAACAGATAGTCTGACTGGAGTGAGTGAAGGACTGAATGACCTAGAACTCAGACAGTTTGTGGGAAAGCAGTGCCAAGTGCCCTAATCAAAGAAAAAGGAAGGGATCTAAAGAAAGGAACTGTGAGAAATTCTCTCTTCCCAACTTTCCCCCACTATCTGCAGTTTCTTGCTGACCTGGCAATCTCATTAAATGTGGCCAGTAGCTGGCCATGACCATGCTACTCTTTTGAAGAGTGGCCATCCTGCCTATTAGATCTGAGCCTTCTTTCTTTCTCGCCATTGGGTGTTATTGCCTGTGAGAGTCATAAAATTACTCCATCGGGCCAACTATGCATCTTACAGGAGCCAAGACGATGGCCTTACCGGCGCTTCCTGGTGCTGTGACCCTCGTGAGCGTTAGTTTCTGCATATGCAAAGAGAGAATTAAATAATTTATACAAAGCTCTTAGGAAAGTATTGGTTTAGGAGAGACTTTTAACAATTGTTAACATTATTATTACTCATCTATTGTTTTCATCCTTATATCAGAATGTGATCCTGGGGAAAACTCTTTTGGTTGATGATAAAAAATGAAAATGGACTTCGTCTTAAAACCATTCCAGGACATGCTTACGTACCCTACTAAAAATCCACATTTCCAAACTGTTGAGAACGAAGCTATGACTAATATTTACGGTTTTTAGCAATTCATCTTTTCCCCTGCTTTTTCCTTTCATATCATCAAAGAAGCTGTTTCCATGTACGTGTTCCACAAATGAGAAATAAACATACTAACTCATGTTTAGTAACTTTTGAAAATTCCCAATTTTCAAAAACGGGGCAAGATACATCAATTATTATTTTGGAAATTCTCGGAAATTTCATCTTCCCTTCTTGTTGCCTTCGTGGTGGGAGACATCCAGCTCTTTCCCCTCTGCCTTGACCTAAAACGGGAGAAAGCTACAGTTTCCGTGCCTGAAATTCTTGCCTTTTTTTTCACTTTAGCAACGCAATGTTCAATTAAAAAAGAATACATCAAACGTTATTTGAACAAGGGAACAGTACAGAATGAGTTTTGAGGAGGTTAAACTACAGGTTGTCATGTAAAAACTACAGTGGTCATGTAAAATCCCTTGTGTTTAGGGAACAGTGGTTGAAACAGCCCATTTCATCCACTTAACACAGATGTTGTTTTAAGGAAGAACTCTTTTCTCCTTCCTTGCAAATTAAAGGAAACTTCTGCTCCATTGAAAGAGTACCACTTTTTTCTTCCTTTTAACTCTTTTTTTTTTTTTTAATCAAAGCAGGTCTGTACATTAGTGAAGCACTTTATAACAACCTCCTCCCTGCACAATCCCGAGCGCTCAATTGCGCAGCGAGCGCCACATGGAGACAAACGGCACATTTCATAAATTGTAGATTCCAAACTTTCTCCCTTTTAAAAACATATCAGTGATTCCGCTGCAATAAAGATATTTAGATTTGCGTGAGACCACTTTTCGATTCTCGAAAGATGGTAACATTTTATTATATTTGGGGTTGGAGTGGTGTTTTGGAATCAGTCGCCAAAGCAGCGAGAACAGCTAAAGATTCCTCCGAGCCTATAATGTGGGAGTCGTTTGCAGGGCTGGACACACTGGTTATTATTATTTTATTTCTTTCCCCCTGACTTCCAGGTGTGAGTGATTGTTAGAGAACACACATGGCAAGTAATCTTCATTGCCTGTGTAGACCTCCGTGTTGAGAAATTCTAGAAGCCTCGGAAAGTTGGAGAACTTTTGCTCTGTTTCCAGTAGGATAGGTGGAGACCTTCCTCTGATGATTCTGGGGCTGGAGACCCATGTTCTTAGATGAGAAGCTCTTTAAAAATGAGGAGTATACAACAAATATGATATGGGGCTTTTGGGGAGAGATTCGGGGCACAGATAGGCATGGGTTTGATTTCTACTGCCAACATTTTCCTGGGTAACATACTTAAACTTTCTAAGCTTTCTTTTTCTCATCTTTATAAAGGAGGTAATAAAGCCTCTTTCATTGTCATGGAATCAAATACCCACAAGTCCATGCATGTGCAAATGCACACACGTATGCAAACACACACACATACACACAATTTTTTTGTGAAGTGCTTAGTTCAGTTCCTGGCAGGAAGTTAATAAGTAACAGTTATTATTCTTATTAAAGCTAATTAGCTTTTCTAAAACCTCTGTTGTACTACTGTAGGGGCCCCTGGATGGCTCAGTAGGTTAAGCGTCTGACTCTTGATTTTGGCTCAGGTCATGATCTCAGGGTTGTGAGATGGAGCCCCAAACTGGGCTGAACGCTGGGCATGGACCCTGCTTAAGATTCTTTCTCTCCCTTTCTCTGTGCCCCCCAACCCCATCGCTTGTGCTTGCTCTCTCTCTCTAAATTTTTTTTAAAGAAGGCATTATAATCAGATAAAATAAAAAAAATCGAAACAGAGAGATAGTTGTCCGTTAAAGTGAGATGAAGAAAAACCACATTTCAGTTTCAGTTGGCCTGTTCCTTCTGTGCACACGCTGGTGTGTCTTTCCTGTCTGGGCATTGAGGATAGAAACAAGACTCTGGACATCTGCAACGAGTACTCCTCAGGTAGAATCCTGTTGTATTTTGACGGTTGAATAGAACCAGGTAGGAAAAAACCAGGACATTCAAGTCTGGGATCAATCAGGATTGTGTGTGTTTTCAATGAGTATAATCTCGTTGGCAGAAGAATGAGTGAAGGGTTTAAATCTGGGTTTCAAGATCTTAAAAGCCATTTAAAGTACATCAATACATAGAGTTGATTTACACAGTTTAGAAAAAGTGAGGAAAAGGAAGCATCAAAGCTTAATATTTTATTCTGGTTTGGCTATTTTTGTTTGAAAAGAACTTTAAAATGCAGGTTCTTAAAAACAGTCTCAAGGGCTGTTCTGTTCACTTTTTTTTTTTGATATTTAAGCTTTATTTTATTTTTTCAATGTTCCACGATTCTTTGTTTATGCACCACACCCAGTGCTCCATGCAATACGTGCCCTCCTTAATACCCACCACCAGGCTCACCAAACCCCCCATCACTTTTAAAGATTCACCTGCTCTCACTAAGTGGTAATGATCCTTTGAAATAATGAGATTTAAAATCCCAAACAGAAAAACATGTAGTCATGTCACAATAGTGCCAAACATTAATAAAATTTTGTGGAAGTTTACATTAGAACAAAGAGAGACACGAGCCCAGAAATTACACGTCAAGAACACAAAACAGAACAGATCCAAAGATCTGGTTTTCAGCTTTTCAATATGTATAAAATCCCATAGTAATTACATAATAAAACACCTTGTAGGTGGCATGCCCCTAAGATGTTTGCATTTTAATTTGGGGATTTTGGAACCTGTCTTATCAAATACAATTTTCCAAACAAAATTTGGTAGACTTGAGCAAAATTTCTGATGTGCAGTGGGAAAACAAGAACCTCAAACAGTTAGAAAGCAAATCGTCTTTGTGGATTTAATTGCAATTGACAGAGAAAGGCCGTTGGGCTGGAAAGATAATCATCGTTCAGCCAAAAGGCACGATATAGTCTGAAATTAAGGAAAAAAAATTCTATCAAGTTAAAACAGCTGGAAAATGAAATCTAATAAAGAAAATATTTAATTTAAATGATTTGCTTTATTTTTTATTTTATTTTTTTGGTCAGTGAACTTTCTCACTGCAAATGTGACATGTATGGCCAAATATCACATGTCTAGGCCAGGTATAAATGGATATTTATTGATAAATGTCAATCTTGAGAGAAAACATAATGGACCCACTGCTTTTAAGTTTATTGCATTTTCATACCAGGCCAAGTTTTTTTTTCCCCTCTATGGCTTAAGAAGAAGAACCCTAGTCCATTTTATGTCCAGGCCCAGGGAAGATATTTTTTAAAAAAATGTATTTACTTGAGAGCGAGAAAGAGAGAGAGAGCCGAGAGGGAGAGGGAGAAGCAGGCTCCCCACTGAGCAGAGAGTCTGGCTTGGGGCGTGATCCCAGGACCTTGGGATCATGACCTGAGCCCAAAGGCAGACGCATAACTGACTGAGCCACCCAGGTGCCCTCAGGGAAGACATTTTGATCCAACAGTGCCCTCATAAAGGGGAACTCCCCTTCCCTTCCTGGTTTGGACCTCAGCTCAGATGAAGGCATCTGTCCCTTCCAAACCGAAGCTGCCGCCGTGGCTTGGTTTCGTGTTTGTGGAGCGTGCTGTCTCTTCTGGTTTCCTTGCTGCCTTTTCTCACTTTGCTCCCTTTGCGAATGTCCTAGCCTAGCCTGACCCCGATGCAGAGCACCTTCTCTCAACCTTCACCCTCATGCTGGAGAGCCACGGCAGCCACGACTCCTCCAGGTGGGCCCTGCGATTGAAATACAAGCAGTGATGCAGACATGGCTTGAATTTCAGTGAGCTTTCCCCCCATTGCCCAGAGCCCGAGCCCCCGTACTGAAGACAGACAGCACCTGCTGTCTTCATATTCATGGGTCTGAATGAAGTCCCTGGGCTAATATTGGTTTGACTATTAAGTCTGTCGTTCTCAAATCTCCTTTCTTCAGGAGACATTAAGTTCCCCTAGTTGGGGAACCACTAATTCATCTACTTGTTCGTTCATTTATTCATCTTGTTTTTATGAGGGGCCGGACACTTGCATCCGTCCCTGGAAATACAAAGATTATTGAGAAGGAGCCAATGTTAAAGGAAAAGGGGTGCTTTCAACTGAGGCTGGGTTTTCTTTCACAGTGTCCCTGAGATCGGACCCGGCGTTTAGGCGTCCTAGACTCAGACCTGTTCACTCGACTTCTGTTCTTTCTCATTAACACTCCCCTCCATCCCTGAAGGGTGCTCTGGCCTGTTTGCCCTCTCTCATTACTGTCATTCCTATTGTAGGAATTCAGGTCCAGAATTTGGGCTCAGTATTTGGAGATGAGGTAAAAATCATGGAAGCCTGTATCTCAGGGCCTGCATGTTCTCTGTGCAGTGGGAGGCAGACACAGTGCCCCAAGACAGGGTAAAAACTAAGGAGAGCAGTCAGTCAGCTGTTCCCGTGGTCACTCTAGCTCTACATCTCCTTTTTCATTAGAGCCGGCAACCCCGCCAAAACCCCCCAAGTACCCCAGAGGATACCAGAGCATCTTTTTTTTTTTTTAATTTATTTGACAGTGAGAGAGAGAGAGAGAGATCACAAGCAGGGGGAGAGGCAGCTAGAAGGAGAGGGAGAAGCAGGCTCCCTGCTGAGCAGGGAACCCAATGTGGGGCTGGATCCCAGGACGCTGGAATCAATACCCGAGCCGAAGGCAGATGCCTAACTGACTGAGTAACCTGGGTGCCCCACCAGAGTATCTTTTATAGGCTCAAGGACACATTCACTCCACAGTGTCAGAGTTTCCATAATGCCCGTGGGCACTGTGGGTTTCCACCAGTGGCCCCAGCAGGTGGCTGCTGCTGCACAACTAGGTACAGAAGCTGCGCCTTGGACCCTTTGTGCTCCTCTGGGCTGTGATCCCGCTCACTGCTCCTTCCGGCCTGGTAGTTCCAGCTGAGGCCCCTCTGAGCACTCTCCGTTAGCGTCCTCCAAAGCTGTGTTGCTGAGGGCTTCGTGGGCTCTAATATGAGAAGAAACAGCTTATTCCATTTTTATTTTCTCTCTTGTATACAGACAAGCCCCTCAAGGGCTGGCTTAAGCATACATCTGAATGAGCCGCCTTGCTGTTCTCAAAATCTCTAGTATGTTTTATGGACTAAGGCTCTGTTACTCAGTTAACATCACCGAGCTGGAAATGAATTCCATCCTGGAGGCTCTGCAGATCCCATCATCTCCCACCTCACCCCATTAAATGGTCTCGAACCCCACTATGGATACAACCTGAGTCACTGTGTCAGCAGACCTCAGAGAACCCTCTCTCCATAGCTCCCCAGCCTGTCTACACAGCCCAGAAGGTGACAGCAGTAAAGTAGGCTTAGCTTAAAACCCATGCCAAGAAAATTTTAGAACAAGAAAGTTTTAGAACAGCTGCCTAGAGGCTGGAAAATGTAGGAGACCAAGGAAGGTTACAAACTGCTGAAAGTTACAAAATTCTACTCACTTCTTCACGGAGACTAGAGACCTTCGATTGAAATGGCAGCATCCAGCATCTGTCTGTAATTTTTCCAGCAGTATTGGGCAGCCCAGGAAGAAAAGAGAGGTTTGAATTGAATCAGGGTTGAGGATGAGCAGGGCTGGTAAGGTGTGGTGATCCAGAGCGTGAGGGGACTGAGAAAGTTTGTAAAATTGTTGTTGGAATGATGGATTGGGAAGCTCAGCTGGGTGGAGCCCAGGAGGAAGGGGAATCTCGGGAGTTGGTAGAGTCATTTGTTCAGCAAATCTTTATTGATCACTGATGATGTGCCAGGCAGGTACAGGTACAAGTTCTAGGAAAACTGCCCTTGAGAAGTTTACAGGCTAGTTGGAAAGGTAGATCAGTATAGAGAAGACTATGCTCCCTGCTATGATGATCCACAATGCATTAGGAGTACAGCAAAGGAGCACTGAACTTTATTTTGGAAGCTTGATTTGAGGAAGTTCTACCTCCACGGAGACCAGGTAGGCAAGAAGGAGTTAACCAGAGAGAGGGAAATGTGCTCCCAGGCAGATGGACCTGCTGGGTGAAGGCTGGAAGGTAAGAGGGAAAGAGGATGGCAAGATCACGACCCGAGCCGAAGGCAGAGGCTTTAACCCACTGAGCCACCCAGGTGCCCCAAGGATGGCAAGATCAGACTGGGATGGCTGGGGCAGAAAGATCACAGAAGAGTTGTGACAGATGAAGTTGACGGGTAGCAGGGAGCTGTATCAGGAGGAGTCATGTGGCCTCGTAGGATGCTTGCAGGGTTATCTACACAGCCTGGTCCTTCCCCTTTCACCCTGACCCCCACTAAACTGCTTCACCGTCAAGGGGAGAGTCCAAAATCCAACTCTGTGTGATGCTGACTGGGCTTCCCCTGTCATAGCTGGTCCGACCACCAGGATCATAGTCCAGCATATTCACAGAGGAACATTGAGAGCTGGTTGATGGAGAGAGACAGACAGACAGAGAGAAAGAGAGAGTGAGAGAGATGCTGAGAGAGAGGGGGAGGGGAGAGATTTATTGAGTAGCAAACTTCCAGGTTTTCCAAGAGGTTGTAATAAATAACAAAGCTGTGTCTATGTAATTAATTACCCCCCTTTTGAACCCAATCTAGCACAAGTGGGCAACTCTTTCTTTCAGCCGAAGGAGCTTTGGACTAGGCTTACCAGGGCCAGATTATAAAATGATAGGAATGAGCCCCAGGTAGAACTCTGGAACAGCAATAGGAGTAGACTTGTTTTATGTTTGAAATAGTCACAGACTTTTCTAATCAAGTCTGTGGTTTCCTTGCCTGTACAAGAGACTTCAAAGCTTACTGAGTTCAGGGGTCAGCAAACCATGGCCAGTGGGCCACATCTAGGCCACCACTTATTTTTGTAAATAAAGTTTTTTGGAACAGAGACATCACTTCCTTTACATGTTGTTTACAGCTGCTTTGACCCTACAACAGTGGAGTCCCATAATTGTAACAGAGACACAATGGTCAGCAAGACCTAATCTCTTTCCTCTATGTCCCTTTATAGAAGTTTGCTGACCCTTGATCTAGTTGATTCCTCTGTGTTCCATGACCATGCCCACATGCCTTTTCTAGATGCACTTCTTAAGTTTTTTTTTGTTTGTTTGTTTTTTTTTTTTGGTAATTCTTTGCATTCTTATCTCCAATCCAGTTCTTTCTTTCTATTATCCAAATTGTCCAGTCCCTTGAGCTTGTCAGGGTGTGGGTGGAAGATCCACACTTTGTCTCCGTTGACTGAAGTGTTCCTTCCAACAGAAAGGATTTTCTGTGCACCACACCTTTGGTTGAACCATTCTTCTGATATGCCTCAACTCGTTCAAAGTTTTTAACAACAGTTCACAGCGTGGCCTTGACCTGACCCTTACGGGATAAAGCTGGGTATTATTTGGCCCTTATTGCTTAGAGGCCTTCTCAATTTTATCTTTCCCCAGTTGGCCTCCATTGGTTTTCTTCTTTCAGACTACAAGTCCCTGAATTTCCAGACTTCTGTTTTGTTCATACTCGTAAACCTGCCAACACTTTTCTGAACTCATCCTTTCCTTGTGCTACCTTGTCAGCCTCAGCCAACAACAGCCAACATGTCTACTAATGCTCTGTTTTCCGATCATCTCTCTAGAGTTGTGAGTTCATGAAGTACATGATCTTCCTTCCATGTAATCTGAGTGACAGGTTTGCCCATTTTTCACCACTTCATGCTGCATGTCACCTTCCCAGCCTCCAATGACTGGTTCCCCAATGCACTAAATACTTGCTAGCCAGTGGACTGTATTGTAAGTATTTGGTATGGTGGCACCTCGCTTCTAGGTACTGTGGAAGCCTATTCACGAAAAGGCACTGGAAATACTCTTACAGTCAAATAAAACTCACTTCATTGCAAGTAGGGGCATTGAGGGAGGGTGTCTTGGACTATGAATCAGGAGAGACTTGCTGTAGGACTTGGGTTTGTACACAGCGGTGGCAGAGAGGGTTTAAGGAAGTGAGGCCTCATTTCAGATTGGGAGCTTTCAGGAACTGGGGGCGGTTCAGTGATGGAGAATCTCACTAATTTTTATCTAGGAGATGAAAGGCACAAAGTGGGGCTAAGATTGTCACTGGTAAGGAAGCAGCGATTATTCGTGTGGTGACAGTCCTGAGGTCTGTTCATTAGGACATCCAAGATATCCAGGAAGGACCATGGGACCAAACCCAAAAAAAGCTGGTGATGCAACAGCTACTGCCCAGGGTGGAGGAAACTTTCCTTTTGATCTCTTGAGCAAACCTTCTTTGGATGGTTTGACCTTCAGTGCATGGCATAAAGTCTATCCTTTAATGTGCATTAAAAAAAAAAAAAAAAAAAAACCCTTGAGTGGCAAGAGGAAGCCTTTGGGACAAAGAACCTCTACCTCTTTATGTTGCTTAATGTTACTGTCCTAGAGGTGCCCAGAGACCTTGGCAGTGAGTGCATTTCTATAAATCTTAAAAATCAATCAACTGATCAATATGTAGGGAGGGTTGGTAGATGTGCCCACTTAAAGCACTAAACTCCTGGTCCAGGTTGGCCTTTCTCATTATTGAGGAGACATTGATAAACTGGGGATGTGTAAAGGATCATAAAGATGACCCTCGTTTCACTCTCTCCTTCCTACTCGTTTCAAAATCATGCATTTTGAAGTCATCTGGGATCAAGGGAATTGAATATGCACATTTTGAAGGAAAGAAACCACTGAAGCATCTATAAATACTGAGGAAAGATAACGGAAGGAAAAGGGACAAGTTATTGACTGTCGTTAAAAGTACAGCAAAGAATAATGGGCCTCACCGGGATGAGGATAAACTTTTCAGTTATGATGGATCCAACTTCTAACGCTGAGGAGTGGGGAGAGGTCTATAGACAGAGACCACTTTCTGGGTGCTCAGAGGCAAGCAGATGAAAATCGGAAGGGTTTAGTACAGCGAACAGTATTGCCTCCACCAGGGGCTTTCCGTGGTCCTAGGGGTTTGTTTTTTCGTCCCTGAAATCTAGAATCCAGTTTTTCTTTGTAGATTTTGTGTTGACTCGCTTTGATTCCTTCATTTCTTCCTCCCCTGGCCTCCTGTGCCTGTGGTTGTCTCTTTTAAAAATTTTATCTTGTGAGTCCAGTTTACTTTCCTCTTCTTGTTGATCCTTATGGTCCACTGAACGCGTACCATGTTCCTCATTCAGATGCCTTTCCTCGAAACTCTCTCCTTAGGGTGGACGCTAGGTGATTGGAACATAGGAACTACCCCTTGAGAGACATTTTTCTTTTACTCACTTTCTTAGCCCATGTTGCTTATTGCCATTCTTCGCAAAGCTCATGTTTGACTAAGAAGCTCATGACTAAGAATAATTGGTCCAGCCCTACTGTCTTTGTGCAGGAAGGATTTGAAAAAAAAAAAAAATGTGGCTTCATTTATCCTGGCTCCATGAGGTAAAAAGATGGCTTTTTGCAAATACGATACAAATAAACCAGCATTTATATACAAAAAACAAAACTAACAAAAACCAGACTATCCCTCACTGCAGCCTCCTTATTCTACTGCTATTGCCAAAAATAAAAAAAAATCTGGACGGTTCTTTGGGAGTTGTTTACGGAGATTATTTATAAACCATCCCGGGAAAGTAGTCTCATTGCTTATTAATCGCATCTTTCTATTTTACCTAAAATTATGTTACCTAGCATTGACACGCATCTGATTTAGTTCAATCTGCCTCATAAGGCTTTACTTACAGGATGACATCAGGATGATCATCAACGTGTTTGACAACACATTTCATTCAGAACAGATGTGGATAATGACCAGCAGTGGTATACATTGTCTGAATATCAACTCTGCTCTGTGATATTCCACATTTTTTGAAATAAAAATACCCTATTTATGGTGAACTTCGACATTTGTTTGACTTTCCAATGTCCAATCCTAAGTGCTCCAGTGGGGAAATCCCCGTAGTGTGTGGTCTTTTTGAGACATGGACGGTACCTTGGCTTCTCACTCCTGATGGGAAAAGACTGGAAACTTTCCTCTCCCCTTCTGCTGGCTTCCCAGGTCTGTGGCAGGGTCCTGACCCGTTAGATACTCTGTCGAGCAAGTCCAAACAAGGCATGGAGGTCAAATGTCAGTTTCTTTCTTTTTTTTTTTAAGATTTTATTTATTAATTTTTCAGAAAGAGAGAAAGAGTACGCACACAGAAGCAGGAGGAGCGGCAGGCAGAGGGAGAAACGGGTTCCCAGCTGAGCAGGGACCCCCATGTGGGGCTCGATCCCAAGACCCCGGGCCCATGACTCGAGCTGAAGGCAGATGCTTAACCAACTGAGCCACCTGGACACCTACGTCAGTTCCTTTTAATCCTTGTGCTTATACTGTTCTCCTGGGTTCATTTGACTCATATACATTATCTCGCAGCCCTGTAAGCATTTGGGTTTATGACCTCTATTACAACTTTAATTCTCGTGAAAAGCCACATATAGATGAGAACCAAATGAGTATTTTATTTAACCACCAATGTTGAAGGGAAGTCTGTTTATGCCTGTTGTCCTCAGCAGCATTCCCTCCAACGTGCCCTCCATATGTCATAGCCAAAGCTGACATTTATCATCAGCAGGATTCCAAATAACAGACAAGGGAGCATCCTTCCCATCTCTCTCTGCTCAGATCTGGAGAAGAATGCTGGGCCATTTTGGTATGATTTATCAGAGTTTGGCTGAAAACTCTGATAGTGATATCTGTCACTATTTAAGACATTCATCTTCTCTCAAGTTGGCCTTGTGCCTCCTCTTTCAGACGAAAGGTCTGGGGTAGGATCTGGGGTGAGCCCCTGTAGCTGGACAGAGCCTAGGCTCAGCCCCAGGGTTTCCGCCAGCGATGAGGGTGATTGCACTTTGTCCCATCATAATTAGACTGGGAGGGTGAATAGGCCAGGTGGCAGGTGTTGGGAGGCAAAGTTGTGCTGGGAAGAAACACAAAGGAAGTGCCTCAGAAGGTGTGCTTGTGCATTCCATGGGCATCTGGGTTAGCGAGAACCTGCATTTTGGTGGTGGGCTTAGGGTATGTCAGTATGGCCTTGACCTGGCAAATAGGCCTTTGGGTCCGGACAGACCTGGTCTCTTATCTTCATTGTCCCACTGACTAGCTTGTGGGACTTAGGGCTGGAGACAGCCTCTCTCTGCTTTGGTTTTCTTTTTTGCAAGAGGGAAGAAACTGGTAGTATCTTCTAGGGTTGTTGTAAAGATTAGATGTAAAAACACAGTGCCGTGCCTGGTGTGTGACAATGTTCAGCCAACAAATAGTACTTTCTGTTGTTGTAGTAGTAACCCGTGTAGGAAAAATACAGAACGCTTGGTGCCCAGCTACCCTTGAATTTCAGGTAGACTACATACACACATAAATGTACGAAGAAGTCCCAGGCAATACTACACTTACACTAAAAAATTTTGTGGTTGATCACAAGTTCAAATGTACCTGAGTGTTTTGTATGTTTATTTGCTAAATCGGGTGGCTCTAAGCAGGTGTGCTCCCAAACCTCATTCACTCAGGCAACACATGTTTATTGAGTGCCTAGTAAATGCCAGGCACTGTTCTTGGCTGACGGAAAAGAAATCGAACAAGACTGCTGATTGTGGGGGCACCTGGGTGGCTCAGTGGGTCAAGCCTCTACCTTTGGCTCAGGTCATGATCTCAGGGTTCTGGGATCGAGCCCCACATCGGGCTCTCTGTTCAGCGGGGAGCCTGCTTCCCCCCACTTCTCACTTGACTTTCTGCCTACTTGTGATCTCTCTGTCAGATAAATAAATAAAATCTTAAAAAAAAAAGACTCCTGAATGTGAGAAGGTTATATTTGAGCGGGAAGAGACGGGTAATGAATGGCAGGTATTAAACAATTAAACTGTGTAGAATAGGAGAGGATTATAAGTGTTATAAGGGGGAAAAAAGAAGAATGAGTTAGGGTTCAGGGAGTGTTGGGGGCTGGTGGTATAGCCAGTGACTTCCTTTAAGGGGGTGCCAGGAAGCCACTTGAAAGATGAGATCTGAGCAAAGACTGGAAGAAGGTGAGGGGCTAGGAGCCTCCAGGGCAGTGCACACGGTTGGAAAAGCTGCAGAGCTAGGGTGGGTGTCCAGCACATTCAAGGAAAAGCAAGGAGGCCGAGTCCCTTGTACACCACGGAGAGCACAACCACAAAGCTGGAGCCAGTACTTTAAGCCGCCAATGTCTGCGCGGAAGCTGCCCTCTGCAGCTCTTCTTAGGTCAGCAGAAACTCTCCTTCAGCTTCTTGGACCAGCCCCCTAGAAAGGCCCTGACCAAGGTGAGGTCACTGAGGCACCAGGAAGTGAAATTTCAGGAGATGCTCACACTCAGGGGCTTGTCCTGGGCTCTTCTTGAAATTTTCTGCCCTACGGACTTCACCTGTGTCACTCTAGTCCTGGCTCTGCTTCTAGAGATGGGGAGTTCTTTAGTCCTAAAGCCTGTTCCCTTCCCACATGCCCACTTCACCCCTACTGGAACATGTGCTCTCGCTCAGGTGAAGCTCAGGCTCGTCCTCTCCACTGGGTCCTTCCATGCTCACCCCCATCTCCTCTCAAGGACCCCACTCTCTCCCTCTAATCTAGGTTCTAGAGGGACCCTCGTGTCTCAGGTGTTCTGCTTATATTTGAACCTCAATTGTGGGATGGGTTAAAGGTCTTTTCCATAAGGCTCCTAGACCCAGTGCAAATGTGGGCTGTGTCTGACCATTTGTTCCAGAGTCAGTAAACATTTCATGGAGGCAAGAATTTCCTAGAACATTCTGAGATGGTGCCTGATGTCAGGTTCCCCAGAGATGAGGATTTGGGTGCTTCAGTGATTTATTAAGGAAGATCTGCCAGGAAAAAACTGGCAAGGGAGCGGAGAAGTGGGACAAGCAAGGGAGAGATTTCAGGCAGATCCCTGGGGAGGGCAACTGCAGCCGGATCCCTCAATCTGGTTGGATCTGAAAAGTACAGGAGCCTCACAGATGTTCAGACCAGAGGCAAGGAGCTTGCAGACATCCTCCCACACCCATCAGTCATAGGCTAAGGGCTGCCCTTGGCTGGGGGGCTTGGGGACATACATTCCCAGGGACTTGGAGCTCTGTGCTCCTGAAGGCAAAAGTGACTCCAGTAGTTTGAGGGAGTTTTCCAGAAGAAGAGTCGCTGGAACACAGTTTTGAGGGTGAAGGTTTTTGAAGCAGGTGGAAGGATGCATAGAAGACAGGTAAAAGAATTCTAGGGGGTCTGAGTGGAACAGAAGGCAGGCCGGGGTCTGAGTCTGTGAAAGACTTATGGGGACTCTGTTATCCCCAAACCAACTTAATCTAATAGCCCAGGGTGAGCAACCTTCAGTCTACAGGCCAAATCCAGCTATGGCTTATTTTTGTTCATAAAGTTTTATTGAACAATCATTTCCATTTTGCTTACACACTACCGATGAGAGCTTTTGTGCTAAAATAGCAGAGTACCATACCTCAAAGCCTGAAGTATGTGCTGCCTCCGGAAAACGTTTGCCAGCCCCTGTAGCAGATTCTCCTCTTGACCTCTGCTCTAAATATTCAGTTACACAATTATCTTTTCACATATTAGGGTTCTCATCTGGACTTTGGATGCTGATTGGGCTTTGGGTGTGAGAACAGGGAAGGAGCAAGAGGCCGAGAGAACACAAAATGCAAGGAGGGGACCCTGGCTAAGAAAGTTGAGGAAGTGTGTGCAAGCAACAGTGAATGATCTCATCTGGTGAAACTGGTGATGCTTCTTACCCCTCTGGTTTTGGGGAAAGCAAGGAAAAGTAAGTTTTAAAGAGTGGCAGAAAACAAAGGACTAGGGAGAGAAGAAGTGGGGTCAGTTGGCTGTTCTGCCAAGGGCAGGCCAGGTGGCTTTGGGGTGTCCCCAGGTTTTTGCTCTCTGCATTAGTATAAATAGTTCCCTCAGAGGCTAATGCTTCCTGTGGAAGCAGACATTTTCTGCTCGTATCTTCTGGGAGCCTTCATTTTCCTCTTTGGGTTCCTCCTGAGAGGTCTGATAGTTGTAGTAGCAGACATAGAGAATACGTACATACATGGCAAGTGTTTGAGCCACATCCGTTTTTGGAAAGACAGATTGTACTCTAACCTCCCAGGAGGAGAGCCAGGAGCCTATGAAGGATTTCTCTCTCCATTTAAAGCAGAAGTAGGAGATGAGCATCCATGGCATAGCTGGAGTTGGAAGGTAAGCATGAAGCTTGTGTCATTGGAAAGAAACAATTGAAAATATCTGATGTGTGTGTGTTGGGGTGCGTGTTGTCAAATTAGACGGCAGGGAATGGGTTTGGTGGATTTCAGTTGTCTTTCTATGCTGTTACAGCTTAGACTGGGTCCCCATGGGGTACATGAGTAAAATGCTTAGTGCAAAAATGGTATGGTCATCCAAAGTGTTGATATGGCTTCGACTTATCGGAAGATAAAACCATTTTTTAAAAAAATGCAAGGTAGAGGTTCTCATCCTAAGAAGGAATTCTTGATGTTGGCCACTACAGTCCTGCCAATGCCTGGGGACACCCACTTTTCTTCACTACCATCTCTTGATTGGTTAGTAGAGTGCGGAGACAGTGTCAGGCATCATATCCCCCAGACAATCAGGGTCTGTTGTGTTTTCCTTCAAGATGAGCTGCATGATGGGTCTAGTTAAAGTTCTGGGTGAAGAGTTACTAAGTTTAGACAACTCACACAGCTATGGTGTTTTCACAGAGATGGGATTTAAGATACATGAGTTCCATTTTTGATTTCCTAATTTGCCCTCTATCTCTGTAGTTCAAGACAGTCATGTAAAGCAGCTCATAAATGTTAAAATAGAGCAATATAGAGATGAACAGTTGACCTATAATATGCTGACAATGGAAATATCATTGTGTCTTGGGATTTTCTCATTTTTCTCCAACAAACAGAGTAATTTATAAAATATAAGATATCAACAACAAGAAAAACTGGAAGCAAAAATGTTTCCCTGTTGGTATCTTGTCCTTCATCTGTAGTCATGATGTGGTCCAAGTGACCAGAACCACAGGATCCAAAGTTGACTCATCTGAAGCCCAGTGATCCACTTCGATGATGCATTAAAGAGCTTAGTCAGTCTGCATGTAAGTAAGTCTTGATGGATCTTCCTCTTTGAGAATGTTTATTGGTAGCATAAGTAAGTCTAAGCAAGCTGTGAATCTCAGATAAGAGTGCAGGATTTGGAAATGAGGACAGTAATACTTACATATAGTAGGAAGCTAAAAAATGCCTGTCTCTTTTCTGCTTGTATCCAGCATCTTAATAAGAGCATCAATGAAGGACATCAGTAGTACTGTTCACCACTAATGTTATTGCATATGGGTGGATGTCTTATCTTGCAGAAGTTCAGTTTTTGGAACTACTCCTTTCTGGTTCTGTGTGATGATATTGGCCTCCCTACCATTGCATATGTGCAAATCACCAAACATCCTAGACACATTGCCAGTTTCAGAGATCATGACCTTGATAATGAAGCCCATATACATATACAAAGGCTGACACACAGATGCCAAACTATAGTAGTACAAATAAAGCAGAGGGTGTGACTCGTTCCTGAATGACCAATCAGCAGGTCTGGGGAAGCTAGAAGAACTTAACAGCTGGGAGCACACCCAGAATTCTTAAGGAGTAGCAAAGAAAATTCTGGAGTGGACTCACTACTGTAGGTCCAAGGTCAGATTCCTGATTCTACACTTATTCTTGTTTTTCACCTGCTGATGAGATTAGTCAAACAACCTGTACGATTTATAAACTTTCTCTTTCACTTTTCAACTGGTTTCAATGCCTTTGTCTTTGGATCAATTAGAATTCTGTATTCTAACCTGGAGTTCCTGACTCTCAGTGGTAATGGAACGGCATGATGTATGGAGGCATTTCTAATTTCCCTTTATGTATCTTACTGTTTCTGCAAAGCAGCAGTAATCATTCAGGCTGTATTCATCTAAATCATAGTGGACTTGGTAATTAGACCATTGGAATTTATCTTCAACAACAGCCTTTCCTGAACTATACAATAGATCAGATACTGTATACTGGTGGATTGAGAGACACGGTCTCACTGGGGTTCAGTGTTTACCCACCTTGCTGAGTACTCTAATTCCTAATATATTTAAATGCCAGCTCTACTCATGAACTCTGGAGTCTTCGTCAAGCCCATTAAATTTTATGATTCTTAGTTCTCACCTATAAAATAGAAATTACTACACTTCCAAGGGTTTATGCTAGGAGAAAATTAAGAAAAACATACAGTAGTCTCCTCTTATCCAGAGTTTTGCTTTTTGTGGTTTCTGTTGCCAATGGTCAACCACGGTCTAGAAGCAGATGAGTCTCCTTCTGACATGTCTTCAGAAGGTCAGGAGTAGCTTAATGCTATGTCACGTAGACAGTCTATACCATCTGCCATCATCACAAGAAGAATGGTGACTACTCTACAATAGGATATTTTGAGAGAGACCACATTCATATAACTTTTATTACAGTATATTGCTCTAATTATTGTATTTTATTGCTAGTTATTGTTACCAATCTCTTGCCGTGACTAGTTTGTAAATTAAGCTTTACTATAGCTAGGTATGTTTAGGGAAAAAACATAGTACATACAGGGTTCAGTATCATCCACAGTTTCAGGCATCCACTGGGCGTGGTCTTGGGCCATCTCCTCTGTGGATAAGGGGGAACTAGTGTACATGAAGGAACTTTGCAAATTATACAAATATAAAATTGTTACTCTTACCAGACAGGAAGAACTGTCACACACAAATGACAGGTGGCTAAGAGAATATATTGCCAAACTACAAGTCCACAGGTAAGCCAGATCTGTGGGCATTTAGAATTCTCTGTCTGTGATTCTGTAATGTGTAAATGGTGACTGATAAAAACACAGACTCAGTGCCTGTTATGATGAAGGCAGCAGAGTGCCCAGCACACAGTAGAATAACTATTTATGTAATGGAATAGAATGGAGTCTTAAAGAGTGACTAAAGTTAGATAGGCTGACAAGGCAGGGGCTGGCCTGCCAAGCAGAAGCACAAAATGTTCCTTGGCTATTGGAGAAATTTTAGGAAGTTTGGTTTGAGAGTTGATGAGAGATGACACCGAAGAAGTAAACAAGGGGGTCGGGTCCTAAAAGACCTTGTATGCTAGGCTGGAGTTTCTTGTCCACTCTGAAGGCAATGGCAGGCATTGGGAAGATTTTTAAAAAAATTTTTTTATTATTTTTATTTTTTAAAATATTTTATTTATTTATTTGACAGACAGAGATCACAAGTAGGCAGAGAGGCAGGCAGAGAGAGAGGAAGGGAAACAGGCTCCCTGCTGAGCAGACAGCCTGATGTGGGGCTCAATCCCAGGACCCTGGGACCATGACCCGAGCTGAAGGCAGAGGCTTTAACCTGCTGAGCCACCCAGGTGCCCCGAGAAGATTTTAAATAAAAGAGAAATACATTCATATTGGCCTTTTAGAATGATTTCTTTGGTGGCACGTTTATGATGGGTAGAGAGACCAGGAGAAGCCTATCATGGCGGTCTGGGTGAGCAGTGGGTAGGTTTGAGCTAAGTAGAAGCAGTGGGAGATGGAGAGAAGGAGACAGAGTTGTGAAGAATTGACATGACTAGAGCCATTTTTTAACAGACGGGAGTGGCCAATGCAGAGAAATTGCCTTACCTGTGTTCGTTTGGACTGGGCCAAATGGCAGTTGTTTGAATAATGGCTTGAGAAGTCAGTGGGAGGAAGACATCCTGATCGTAAGACCGGTGGTTGTGGATTTTCTGAAGATAGAATGTTTAACCCAAGCAGTTAGCTTGTTAACGCCTATAGAAAATGTTTCTCCCCGCCTCTACTCATGTAATTGTCCCTGTCACTCACTATAATCCCTTCCTTTCATCCTACAAGCGGGACACTATCTGGGTTTCTATCTGCATCTGTGCAATTCTCTGATGCTGAGTAAGTTCTCATTTGCCTCTTACTGTAGCTCTTCATTTTTGGGTTAACAGTGTCAAAAGGAATTCATGAGGTGTAATTTTCAGTGACTTGGGTGTGTGTACGTGGGTGTGTATGGGGTCAGGATAAATTCCAGATCTCTGCTTTGGATGCCTGGTGGATGGAACCATTAACAAGGATAAAACAAATAGATAGAGAGCATCCATAAAGAAGAGGGTGAATTATGTCCACCATCTGCTTTAAGAAAACACAGCAGTGTTTCATCTGTTCTAGATAGATTTTCATCTAATATCCAGAAACCCTCCATAGGTGTCTTCTTCCCTTGACCCTGACTTTCCTCTTGGTACTGCTGATAAGCTGAATGGTTCTTAAGGGCTATCTGTTCAGACTCCTTTCAAAGGGTCAAATGATGGATAAGGAGCCCAAACCTGTGTGTGTTAGTGAGGAACTGGTTTCATCTACTTTGTGATAGCTTCCCCCTGAACTCTTTCCAACCATGGATTTTTGATTATATTCATCAACCTTTGTCTTGCTACAGTTGCCACTGAATAGATTATGTGTAGATGGTTGGCTTAGTGGAAGATTTTATTGGAACAGTTTTTGGAATCATTTAAAACAGATATTGGTGATTGTCTTGTAACCGAGGCTGGGTCTTTTTCCATTCATTTACTGTTTCAAAGTCAGTGTCAGAACTATGTTTCGTGATTTTAATTCTGAAATTTGTGTTATTTTTGAAATATTACAGGAAACATGGGATGATTCCAGTTTCTGTTTTTTGCATTATAACTATGAGTTTCTTGAAGGCAAGGATTCATTTTGTTCATTTCTGAGTTTTCACAACAAAAAGTTTCTGGCACAGGGGCGCCTGGGTGGCTCAGTGGCTTAAAGCCTCAGCCTTCAGCTCAGGTCATGATCCCAGGGTCCTGGGATTGAGGCCCGCATCGTGCTCTCTGCTCAGCAGGGAGCCTGCTTCCCCCTCCTTCTCTCTGCCTGCCTCTATGCCTATTTGTGATCTGTCAAATAAATAAATTAATAAAATCTTTAAAAAAAAGTTTCTGGCACATATGAAGTGTTTAACACATATTGGTGGAATGTGAAATGATTGAATTTAAGTGATGGGTATCTTTATTTTTTCTTTTATTTTGAACTATTTTTTGTCTATTTTATTGTATTTTGTTACATGACTTTTTTTTTTTAAAGATTTATTTATTTATTTGAGGAAGAGAGAGAGAATGGGGGAAAGGTACAGGTGGAGGGGAGAGAGAGTATCTCAGATTTCCTGCTAAGCACAGAGCCAGATGTGGCAGTGGATCTCACAACTGTGATCATGACCTGAGCTGAAATCAAGAGTTGGGTGCTTAACCGACTGAGCCACCCAGGTGCCCTGTTCCATGACTTCTAATAGGTAAAGAATATTGGCACAATGATTGGCACAATGAGTACAAAGTGATTATACTTATATCAGTGGTTGTTGTCCAAATATTGTATTATTATGTCCTTGTTAGAATGGAGACAATTATTCCACTGTTTCTCTTCCAGTCAGCATGACAGTAGAACCCAGCTCTGCTGAAGGTACTGGTGTTGGGTGGTGAAAACTATTTGATTTTTTATTGTGACAGTTGAAATAACTGTGTCCTTTTATTATTTATTTATTTATTCATTTTAAGGTTTTTATTTATTTATTTGAGACAGAGAGAGAGAGTATAAGCAGGGAGGAGGGTCAGAGGGAGAGGGAGAAGCAGGGTCCCCACTGAGCAAGGACCCTGACTTGGGACTCGATCCCAGGACCTTGAGATCATGAACTGAGTGGAAGGCAGCTGCTTAACCGACTGAGCCACGTGGGTGCCCCAAACTGTGTCCCTTTAGTATATTAAGCATTTGTATAATGAACAAAAGACAACACAGTTTATTTTTATATCTTGGCTACTGTGAATGGTGCTGTAATGAAATGGAAAGTTAAAATCTCTCTTTGAGATACTTGTTTTATTTTTAATTTGGGTATAGTTGAGAAGGTTGTCTTTTTAAAGACATGTTATCAAACATATTTTATAATGATGGGTTTAATCATGGGCATGGCCTTTGCCCAGTGTATTTTTAGAGGACTCGAAATGGAAAGAAAGTTCAACAAGGACTGTATCTTGTCTCTACCCACGAGGGCAGAAGTGTTAGTATCTTCTCGCTCCTCTTAGAAATCCATCTCGAAGTTTTCTGCCACTTTCCTCGCCTATTTATAATGTCTGAGCACTCCAATTTTTGGTTCCGTTGCTTGTCCTAAAGCACTTCTTATCAATCACAACATGAAGTCCATCTATGGACCTCCCTGCAGCCTAAGAAATGTTTGCGAAGGTCACTAAAAGTATGCAGATCGTCATTCTAATTAAAAAAAAAATTTTTTTTACTGGCATTTTAGCAAGATATTCCCGTCTTCCTTTTGATCTAGTCAACTATAAAATGACGGTAACTTACCTCTCGTTCTCACATTACAATTAATCAGGACCATATGCTAAACGCTTTAATGTTCCAGAACGCGCAACAACAGGCATTGCTTGGGGGCAGCAAAAGCTCTTTCCCAGCAGAATCCTCTGCAGTACTTGGCCTGCGGTGGAGTGTTAATAGGAGACTGGGGTGGCTGTGGGCTCCATCTGCCTGGGGTTTAACATCTTCCGTCTTCAGGTCCTTGTGGAGACCTCTTCTTTCCATCCTGGGGGTCCCGTGGGGTTGTCATCATGAGGCCCCATCCCCCAACCACAGACATGGTGGGTCTGTGACCCTGAGTGGCCGTTTCCCATGCATCACCCCCCAACATAGCGCCTTGTCTAGAGACATGTGCGAGACTCCACATTGTGGGGGGTCAGGTGTCTCCATCTGAGAAGGAAGCTGAGTAGGGGAGGCCGATGACGTCCTTGGAACCACTGTATCCAGCGGTGCGTGAGGTCCCCAGCAGGATTTCCGCGTTGGTGTGAACAGCATTGGCTCTTTTTGTCTCCGCAACTTCAAGTTGGAATTCTGTAACCTACAACCAGCGGAGTCCTAATTTATCTAGTATTTTATTTGAAAAGTGAAAATAATCATGATGTTGACCAGTCTGCCTGGTGCCCCTGCCTTTCCTGAACCCCCGGGGCCATAACACACGCTCATTTACATGCTTGCCATTTAAATGACATATCTGAGTTCAAGACACACTTAGCCTAGAAGCTCATGTCAAACAATTCTTTATTTTTTATGGTACAAATTAAAAGTGACAGATCTGAAGCTGTTAAGAAATACACAAAGTGCAGCTTTACTGACCATACAGATATTGCTCTAGATTAAGTACAGTTTTGTCAGTTTTTTTTTTTTTTTTAAACGTTAAGCAACCTGTGCAGATAAATCAGCTTTGGTTTCAATGTCAGAGCAAGTAAGGAGCTTTTAAATATCAAGTTTGGCTTCTCGGTCACAAGTCCATCATGTCAACTTCTCATCATGACGATTTTTTTTTTTTTTCCAAAATAACCCAGTCTGTCTTCCTGCCCTCCTTCCTGCTGCCCCCTCCCCAATGTGGGGGGAGCAGGCAGCTGTCTGTGGGGCCTCATTAGTGACCCTGGGGACCAGTCTAGATCACAGCACGTAGGACAAAAAGAAAAAAAAAATCACTTTCTCAACAACAAATAAAACAAATGTGCCTCACACAATTTCAGGTTGAAGACAAGCAAACCACATGACGAAAAGCTCATTACAAAATGTTATCCGAACAGATTTTACACTCAAACATTAAAATGAAAATCAATTTCTTTTTTCTCCATTTCTTTAAGCTTGGTCATTAACTGGGTACAAGTAGAGTGCTGAGGTAAAACATTGATGAACAGTTTGTATTTCTTTTTTTTTTTTCTTAAAATAGGAACAGTTTAGTATTGCGAGATTGTCAGCAACATTTAAGCCATATCTGTACAATGTGCATATACCTACATTGAGCTTTGGTCCAGCGTAGAGAAGATGAGCAAAGGCATTTTACAATTTCTTTTTGGTTATAGCTTGAGTTCTTTGATACGCCTCTACTTGGTTTTCTTTTTTCCTAGCTCCTTTTGCTTTTTTGTTCTCTCTTTTGTGGGGTGTTTGTGTGTATGTGTGTGTGTGTGTGTGTGTATGCGTGTGTATGCGTGTGACGGGTGTGTGATTACAACATGTAGAAACCAAAACCTTGCAATGCAATTAAAACTCTCAGTTGTTCAAAATGGTTTTTGGTTGGAAAAAAAAAAAAGCCCACAAACAAGGGTGAAGTTGAATCAGTCCTTTCTCTATTTTATCAAACAAGGAAGGAAATGAGGATGACCATGATTAAAGACTACGTAAGAAAAATATTGAAGCTTGAAATACAATCACGTATGCCTGAAGTGGCTTTTATTTTTTTGTTAGTGGCAACCTTATCCTTCAGTTCATGGAAACGTAAAAGACACTTAAGAGCTACTGGCATAGACAAAGTTGTTTACAGGAATAAGGAAATAAGAAATGTCATAATAAAATTAAGCAGTAGGTGAGGTCCCGAAGACTTACAAATCACACAGTATAATTTATATTCCTAGGAATTTGTTCAGGCACCTTTTTATGCCTTGTAGCAAAAAATTCATCTGTAAAAAATTAATATAAGAAGCATTACAACACCTTATAAATAATTTATAAAACAATACAAAATTATAAAACTATAAAAAAAAGCACTGCACATGAATGGTTTTACGACTGTGGGATGAATATATTTCTTTTTTATTCCACTCTGGAAGATTACTTTTATTTTATATTTTCACTGTCCTAGTTATACCCTCCCAATTATAGATCTCCGAACCGAGCAGGCCTTATGTAACTGCTGCTGGCGTATGTTTAAACATTTAACATCCATCATACGTCCTCTTGTTAACTTCTCTTCCTGGGGAGTTTTTCTTGATGGAATTTGGAGCAGGTCCTAGGAGAATACAAAATATGTCTAATCGATACATTTTTGGATTTCTGGGTTGTCGGTCTTTGTGTGCAGTTTTGGAGGTGGAGAAATGGGTACCATGATCTTGTTGGCATCGAAGATCAAGTTAGCTGTGGTCCAGTTAGCCTCAGGCTGGCAGAATGGAGATGCCTTTACAAGCAAATGATTCCACTTGCAGGATTTCTTTTTGAGTTTCCTTGATGGTGGTCTCCTGCTTGGCACAGGAGCCCTCTGGAGTTGGGGGTAGGGGATAGAGTGGGGACAGTCCCACCATCGCACTGATACCGGCAGCAAAGGGGCCCACTCACACTCCCATGGGGAAGGGAGCGTGTTAGGGGAAGAAAAGGACATTTCTATTCAGTTGGGCAACTTGAGGTTTTGTTTTGTTTTTTTTTTTTTTTTTCTTTCACAGTTTACTTCTAGAGAGTACATGAGCGTGATTAGTAACTAATTACTCGGGAATATTTGCATCTAGACAGCAGGCGGATTGGTGATTCCCTTTGACTAAACACATTGCACGTGGCCCTATGGGAAAGAGCAGCTGTGGGCTCCACGTGGCCACCTGCCCAGCCATCCTCACGTCTCATCCCCTCCTTCTGGCTTATTGGGTGATTTTGGCCCATGGACCTTTGGAGTTGGTTATCTTGAAACCTGAACTAATCCCCTAGTTCTAATGGTGAAGGCTACTCTGATGTGTTAGAGAAGCTCCTTCTAGAATTTTCCTTGTAGTGGAGGTGCTTCACTGTTACAACTTCTCTTCCCCTCAAGAACACAACTTCCAAACCTAATTGTTTAAATCCGTCCTCCAACTTTCTGCTTTCTTGCTCTCTCTATATACATATCCCAAAAACAATGCCTCCCCCGCCCCGCTGAAAAAAGTCTGCCATCCCTATTGGAATGACAAGAGTAGCAGAAAAGATGGGATTTACAGGATGCATGATGGCCTCTAATGATCCACTTACCATCCCTTTCTTTTTGGCCTGTTGTCTTTGTGTGTGTGCATATGGGTGTGTGCATGCTATGTGTGTGTTTTGACTGAAATCTTGAGACATTTCTTTGGCTATCAGACTTCTGAGAGAAATTGCTTTGCACAGAAGCATAACATAGATGTAAGTATTGAACCAAATGTGCAGTTTATGTTTATATTACAAAATTAGTTTTGGTCAGCTCTCCATGTACGTGGCCAACAGACTGAGAAAAATCCCAAGCTCTGGTGTGGACAACAACGGCTTATGCCAGTGTTGACAGTTCATCGAGCAAAGCCCTAGTTATTTCGGAGTCTCTCCTGCATTTCACTGGGATCGGAGTGGAAAAGACACCGTTCCCACTCTGTGGCCCTCCAGCAGACCCTGGAGGCCGCACACGAGGGAGATGGAGATATGGAGGAAGAATGGGAAATGCGAGCTCCGTTTTCTTTTCTCAAACCCACAAGTCATAGTGAGAAGAAAGCAATGGATGCTTTGGCACACGATCCAGGACGTCCCCTCCCTCCGCCCCCTCCCCCCCCCAAAAAAACAAAACCAAGACAAAGAAAAAAGAACCCCCCCACCCCAAATGAAAACCAACAGTGAGCCTCAGAGAATGGCTTCAACAACAGCACCCACCCCGCAGGTGGGGACAGAGATGGGTAAGATGGGAGAAATCAGGCTTCTTAATTTTCCTTTAAGTACAAATGTAAAAATTCGTAACACAACTTTACACGCAGAGAAGAGTAGACCAAGGAGATCGCGTTTGCAATGCCATGTTTCTGACTTTGGTTAATAGGGTTTCAGAGTGAAATCAGCACTTGGAACCTGAAAGAACGAAGTCCCTCCTCCAGGTGGCAGGCTTGTGTTTGCTTTGAACAGATACAAGTTCTTGTTGGTTGTTGGGTCTTCCATTCTTTCTCTTTCCTTTTTTTTTTTTCCGTTTTTTGTTTTTTTTGTTTTGTTTTGTTTTTTTTTTTTGTTTTTTTTTTTTTGGTTTGGTTGTTTTTCTTTTTCCTTAAAATGTGTTCACATTTTCATAATATACACAAAAAAAGTTTGTGGTTATTTGGTTTAAGTCCTTTAGAAAACTGGCTTCGGGGCGGGGGGGCGGGCGGGCCAGGGGACTATGCTACCGCACACACCAGCAGGTATGCTGTGTGCCTTGTTAAAAATTTTCAAAAATTGTTTTTTTTTTTTTTTGTTGTTTTTTGTTTTTTCTAACTTTTTGGAAAACCAACGGACACGTATAAACCATTCTGTCCGCTTGGTAGTTTTCTTAGTCTTTCTACTTACAAGGGTGACTGACGACGGGGGCTCTCTTTCGATTTTATTCTCAACCTATTATTCTTAATGATCGTTATTCTCACGAATTCTGAGCTGCGGCGTCCGAGGGCGGAGCTGGAAGTTTCTGCGGGTTTCGCCTCTGCTTCCGGGCTGGGCGTGCGTTTAGGCGTTTTCCTCCAGAGAGTCCGTCAGGGGCTCCAGGGGGACCGCCGTGGCCGGCTCGTGCTGTTTTAAGCGCTTAATGGTGTTCTTCAGGGCTTGCCTCTTATTGCAGAACCAAACTCTAACTACTTCCCGGTCATAGTTCAGCTTCTCGGCAATTTCGGTCATTTCCTGCCCCGAGGGGTGTGTGTTCTTCTCAAAGTGGGCATTGAGGATCTCAAGGGCCTGGGGTGTGAAGGAGGTGCGCCTCTTGCGCTTTTTGGACGGCTCACTCCCGATAAACTCGGTCAGGTTCTGCATACCTGCTCGATGGCGGGCCTCAGCCTCAGCCATCCACCGCTCAAGCACCGGCTTGATCTTCTGGGCACTTTTAGGGGTGATGTCCAGCTTTTCAAACCTGGCAGGATACAAAAGGCCAGGGTTCAGTTTGGCTGTCAGACTGCTAGCTATAGTGTTCTCTTGGGCTTCCTGTGGTAGGAAAAAGTGGCTTCTCAGGATGGTGTGTCTGGGGGGAGAATTGAGAAAGAACAGTCTTACACTGAGTCCTCTGCCAGGGTGGGCCTCCTGCCTGCCTGCCTGCCTGCCTGCCTGGCAGAGCCACGTCCCTCCGGATGAGCAGCCGGCTGCGAGGTAGCCCCCCCCAGGCCGCTCAAGCCAGCGCCCCCCCGCCCCGGCCCGGCCCGCACGCATGCTTCATGCCCCGCATGCAGCCCGCCCCGCACGGCCACGCGGAGGGGGATGGGGAAGGGTGCAGACGGCAGGACCCGGGAGCTCCGGGCACCCACACCCAAACCACCCGCCCATCTTTTCCCTGCACGCGCTGGGAGCTGAGCTTTCACCACGACCGCCTGGCAATGGTCTCCCCCCAGCGTCAGAAGCCCCCAGGCAAAAATGAACCCCAGGAAGGGGCGTCGGAGACAACCGCTGTCATGTTCTTTCATTTAAAACGATTCTTTTTGTGTGTGTTGCGTTTAGTTTTCCTGAAACTCCTCCCATGGACTCGGTGATGAAAATCTTGTATGTTACCAGAGTCAGGGATGGCGACTGGGACGCAGCTCTTTTCAGCTCTGTTTAGTGTCTCATTTTAATCTCTCTCTCCCTCTGTCTGTCTCTCCCTTCCCCCCACGCCTGTGCTCTCTCTGGTAACAAACAATTTGCACCCTATGTCAGTTAACAACTTGCCCCCTTTCCAGGTAAAACACAGCCCGTTGCTGCTTTACTGGGGGGACCCGAGCAGCTGGACACCTTGTAATTGCTACGAACCCCCACTCCCCGGATGTGCGAAGGCCACCTCGTGCCTTTCAAACGCTGTCCGTTGTAATGGTGTACTTTGGCACCGAGGCATCAAGCTGTGTTTAATGTGTGATATCTGCAAACTGCACTCCAATGATATCATTTTCTGGAAATGAGGTCTTCTATGTATCAATCGCCATCAGCAATTCCTTGCTACACTGATTTTAAAAAGTATGAAGCATCTTGGGACAAAATTATATGGAGTGTTTTAAGAGGTCATCCTGGTATCAAATTCAGCCTCACGCTCAATGAAATATACCAAAGTGCCAGTTGCTTTTCTTCCTTCATTTGTTTATTCTAAATCCAAATTCAGGGCCCTCCAGTATGACGACCTCGGATACACAGATCCTCTCTTTTGGATCCCCTTTGGATACACGCTTTCTAAGTGTTCAGCAGTCTGACTGCACAGTACATCTTACAGGACCAAAATGAACCTGCTCTAGCCAGTCAGGGTATGTTTCAGAAGGACGCTTGCAGGAGGACACAAAAGGATAGGCTTCCTTTCCCGGCTATAATCTTATCTTTGACACTGCATTTTTAGATACTGTGATAAGCAGTGCAAAGAGTATCAAGTTTTAATGTGATTTCCATAGCTTTGCCTTCCCTGTAGAATTCAAGGGTTTTTTTTTTTTTTTTAAACCCAACTTCCACTGCTGATCAAAGGGGGAAGAAGTACATTTTGCTTTCAATAGAAAATGAACTAATCATGTCATGTCATTTAATGAGCTTACCACAAAGCTCTAACTTTCGTGGTAATTTGTCACATACCACATTTTACCGTGGAAGCCAAGCCGCAGAGCTTAAACTCTGGACAGCACGACAGTAGACCTCACAGTGCCAGGGCGTGAGGCACAAAGTTTGCACTAGGGATGTTCAGTGTGTTGGTGGTGTTTCCTTCTCTGTGTCTCTGTTACGGAGGGACTCGTCAGAGCTGTGTCTAGGAGTCGCCCAAGTGACACCTGGGTGTGTAGGCTGAAATGCGGATTCTTTCACTCCTCTTCAATAAATGTGAATTATTTCAATGTCAGATCTCCGTCTCTTTCAAGACTTTCATTTTTTTTTTTTCTCTTGGTAGTAAGCTCCTAAAACTAGCTCACCCAAACACTAGAAACTAGAGAAAGGCTGTCAAGTCAAGGCATCTGGCATATTCTGTGATATGAATTCCCAGGGTCTCTCTCTCTCTCTCCATTTCAGCCATAGCTTTCTTGGCTTCCCTTGGGGAAGACTTTAGAAATCTACATATTCGATTGGGAATGCCCCAGACACTCTATGGGTGTTGGTGAAAACATTAGATGGCACTTAAGCCAATAAAAGGAAATCACATTTTAGGACTAAAAATAAGCCAGAGAGGACTTTAGCAAAAATAACAAATTGACAACTTAAAAAACCTGTGGTTGCCTTCATCACAAGGCTGTCAAGATGAAACGAAATTAATGTTTCCTAGCAGGGAGCAACAGTATTCATATCATTGATGCTGCTTGTTAGTGTTGATGTTTCTTTCCGTGTTGTTGGGAATAACGTATACAAGCCTTGAAACAAATTTCCCAGCAGTCGTATCCTTGTATAGACTGAATAAAGGTTATTTTCTGCAGGGAGGTATCTTATAAGAAAAAACAGTAGGGGAGACCATAGAAGTGAGAGGATCCTATGGCGCTTTTTGTATTTAACAACAATCAATGGGTTTTATGGAAAATCATTGAGCAAAATGTGAGCTGCCAGCTACTACCCCATACTGATGTTATTTATAACCTTAGTCTTAAACTGCAGGAAAAGTACACTTCCGTCCTTTGGGGAATACATTAAAAGTATAAAGAGCAGATAAAAAGACAGCATTTCATGGATCACCAAGAACAAAATCCACTTAAATGAGTTTAGAGTTGGTTTCTTGGCTTTTCCTGATGGAGGAGGACTCATAAGGCATTGCCCAAGAGGGAAAAGCTCTTACAGAAGTGCCTTTGTTACCTCATGCATAAACATGGGATTAGTGCAACACACACACACACACACACACACAGAGGCATGCACGGGGTCTGCTGCTGGCGGCTTGACCCAGATCAACTTGAACACAACCAAGGCTGGATTCTGTCATTTATTTATTTATTTATTTATTTATTTATTTATTTATTTGGAGGGGTGAGGACAGTGTAGGCCAGGTTCTCATTACCCCTTTCTGAGCCACGTAAAGCAGCTGCTTCTTTGGAATGAAAAAAAAAATGGGCTTTTAGAGTTATGTCTGGGAAGGCAATGCTAAAGCATTCCTTTGCGGTCACGAGAGGGTTAATTTTCTTTTTAAGGTATTATTTCCTTGGAAAAATCCCGATAGCCCTCCCTGGGCAGAAATGGGAGGAGTGTTGGGACTGGCAGCTTTACCGTGTTTGCTCGGGATACCCATCTGCAGGTGGGAGATGGGGGCTCTCAGGGGGTAGGAGGGTGGGTCCAGAAGGAAGCTTCTGGCCCACAGTGGGTGGGGGTTTTCCAATGACACTGCCTTCTTTGTGAGTTGACAGGAGTTGTCAAGCCAGGCCCCAGAATCTGCTTTAGCACCTTCGTTTCTGTCAATATCACCGGTTGCAACGTATCAACACCCCACCCCCCAAACTTAGTCCCCATACTCTACCCCTCCAGCTCTGCCCACCCGAAGAAGAAAAGCTGAGCCATGAGGACAAACGAGGCCCAGGCCGGCCAGGAGAGGTGACAGCACGTGGGCACGGGTTACCTGCAGATGGCCGACTGGCTGTACGCGGGGCCCTCGGTAGCACTGAGAGCCTGTCCCACCTGAGTCTGGGTCAGGCCAAGGGACAGGCGCCGGATTTTAAAAGCTTTGGCAAATTCTCGGATCTCTTCCAGATTAACCCCATCCACCTCACCCGCTGCCGTTTGAGGATCTGTGGAGATGTTTTTAAAAATAGGATCAATACATCAACGCACATCCAAGTAATATCTGTTTGTTACGGTTTTTAGGAAAGCGGCTCTCTTAACAGCAGATGCTGGGGAAACTGACCCTGCAGGACGTTCTCTTTGTCTCCCAAGTGAGGCACCCGGGACTCCATCCTCAAGTGGTTACACCTCCACAAATCACCCTTCGGGATGTTTCTATCCCAGATAAAACCACGGGTAGTTCACCCACGGCCACTTTCATGATACGACAGCCTGTTCCCCTGGGCTTAACGGGTAACAGCCAGGGGAAGGCATGAGCTAGGGGATGCAACTCCATTTTGCCCGTCGATAGTTCAATTACGGTACAAAAACATAAACATGGAAAGCTTTCAATGTGAAATGCCTTAAATTGGGTTCTTTAGGGCTAAAATTTGCCCTTGAAGAAAATACGATTTTTGGTTTTTTTTTTTCCTTCACCAGATCACTGCTGCAGTCAGGCTACCAGATGGTAATGTTGTCTAATTTCTTAGTTCACGTTAGCCCCTCAGAAGAGAGTGCTTATGAAGCTGTGAGGATAATATTGTCTTTTTTTCCCCCTGGTAGCAGTTTACTGACACAATGTCTTTGTCCCCTAAAAGGGCACATAATAAAAAATGCCTACTGCAGGAAGGCTCCTTTGGTGCCGGATAACGCGGTCAATTTAGGACTTATCAAGGGAAATGACACAACAGCTGGAGAACGAACCCCCCAGCTTCCCGCTACTGATCCCCAGATAAATGATAAATGAAAGCATACACCAAGCTGGAGACAGCATGGGTTGGGATAGGGGAAAATTTCAAAGTGCCGCTCGCTCCTGCCTGGCGCGAAGCCCTTCTCCCTGAGAGCTGACTCTATTGTTTTCCACCTCATTCCTCGTACTTAGGTGAAAAGTTTTTCTCTTCCTCTTTCTGCACAATAATCCATCAATTTCAGTAAATTCAAGTACTTGTCTAGGGACTCTGGTGGACTAGATTCGCCTTTTGGGCTACGGGGAGACTCCCGTTATCATGAAGAGAAATAAACATTTGCATTTCAAGGGCCAATTGTTCAAAGACTTTTAAATAAACATGTTAATATCTGTGGGGGCTTGGAGCTTCCTAGTACAGATCCTCTCAATACAGGGGAAGTGGACTCTGTCAATAGAATCAGCAAGACACTTCTGCACAGTACCTTCTTTATCTTCACATCCAAAAAAGTCCTGTAAAATTTTTGCATGTCATTCATCGTAAGTTTGTTGAGGAAAGATTGAAAAGGGGTACAACCACTGAGACCCGTCTGTGAGTATTTAAGATATACTCCTGGGCATCCAACCGAGTGTTAAGGGGGAGCAGGAGAAATAGGGGAGGCAGTTCCAGCTTCTTGTGGGATTTACGGTCTAAAGGGGGTTGGGGCTCAATATTATGAATGAGAATCACCCATGAAAAATACCAAGCTGAGTAAAATCAAGAACTAATGGTGTCACCCCCACAGCAGAATTTACAGAGAAGCATGGGTTGACTGGAGGGAGGATTCATGTGGGTCCTACCCCATGGCCAGCTGTTGCAGAATGGAGGGGCCACGTTCTGGCCAGTGGGAGCCGCGGGCAGACAGGCAGGAGCAAAGTGCCGCGGGGGTGTCTGCGAGCATTTTGGCAGGATGGACTGGGGAGCTCGTGCTAGGAGTGGCGGCTCTTTCATTGTAAGACACTGAGAATCTGTGTCCATGGCAAGGGCAGAGGGTGACTATAAAACTGATTAAGATTAATTAAAATCTTACTCCCCCTCCCAAATCCCCCCCAGGAGGGCTGGCAACCCTGGTTAAGGAGAGACTTGTTTGGGTTGTCGTGAGCGGCTGCCCTCTGGATCTTAAATCCCACCAGCGCAGCAGCCTGGAAGCAACTTCAAGGGTTTGCTAAGGATTCTGGGAAGTCGCGTCCGTGCACACAGCAGCCTGGAGCCTCGTCTCTCATTTCTTCCTTTAAACATTCCTAGAGCAGAAGTTGCAAATGAGCAGCTTGCACAAACAGCTCAGCTTTCCTAGAGCTTACAGGTTTTTGGAATTGCCAACATTTAAACATTGGGAGGTTTCTCAAGAAACACATCTCATTTTTTTTTTTTAAATGTTCTTTTGGAATGTTTAGAAGGTTTGGCTGTACCAGGCCTCCATTGGCACTTAGTTGGGCACAATCAGTCAGCTCGAACTGGTTCTGGCTGCCTGTTCTGCTCGTCCTCCTCCTCCTCAGCAGCCCCCCTTACACCCGCTGCTTGGCTCAGCCTAGTTTGGAGACTCTATGTTCAGGTTGTGCATTCTCAATGGGGGGGTGGGTAGTGCCCCCCCAGAGGCCTGTGGGACATAAACAGTAGAGAAGTGCAGTAGATGTGTGATATTAACATTTTGCGGGGGAAGGAGGGCAACCGGGATTTAAAAAAGCATAACAGGGCTTCTTGTAGGGGAAGAAAGTGATGATAAAATAGTAGTCAGGAAGATCTGGTTTGGAACTGAGCTGGCCACTTGGTGCAGATGGGCGCAGGGAGGGAAGCCTGAGAGTCCTGGGAGGCTTACCAGCGTGGGCAGCAGAGGTTCAAAATCAAGGGTGAAAAATTGGAAACTGCAGACTTTCCTTATAACGCTATAGCTTTTAGGACGGTGCTTTCTTCCTTTGGCAGGACTAGGAGTCGCCCGATGGGGCCCGGGACATGCATTTTGAACAAGTACCCCACGTGATTCTGCAGCAGGGAATCCCTTGCCCCCACAGATGGGGGTCTCTATGTTTCTGGCCTGGCCTGGGGCCAGGAGTGTCACCCTCTGCAAATGGCTGTCTTCTCTCCACTCTTTACCGTCCTTATTCACCAGGTTCTACCACACAGGAAGGTTGCTGTGCCACCTGCGTAAAGAGTGATGAGCCAAAAAGGCGCTGGGAGTGGGGACCCCGGGCAGGCACCCCATCCCTTGCGTTCCCTGAACCCAACTCCTCTATTTCTGGCAAGTGGCAGACGTCTGGACTGGGGTTGCCAGTGTAGTCCCTAGTTAGGGGGAGAGTTTTTCTCTGAGTCAAGCTAAGTAGTCCTTGTGGGAGATAAACCTATTGCCTTACATTAGCTCCCTCTCTAGATCAACAGGAATCAGTGGAGTTACCCAGCATGTGGGGGGTGGGTCTTCCATCTCGGAGAACACTGTGTTCCGCTTCAGCCCTGTCGTCTCTGCGGTTGCATTTTATGTAAATCCGTTCTCTCTTACTTCTTCCTTTCGCCTGCTGCCTTTCATGCTTATATCTCCTTCCTGGTTCCCGGAGACTAGCGACAAAATCTATGCATGTGCCTGATTACTGATGATAACCAGGGTTGACCAGAAAGCTGTGGGCTCTTAACTCCCTGCACTGAACGGACTGTCAAAGCTGTCACTCTAGAGCTCAGAGAGGTGGGCCCCTGCCCCACTGAGCCCAGGGACCTCCATGGGGCTCCGGAGGAACACTCATCACAGCAGGAAGCTGAGTTCCTTCTTCCTCTTCTCACACATTTCCCTTCTTGTCTTTTTCCTCATTCTACTCAGAGAGCTGATGAGACAGGAATTCTTGTGAAATTTAAACAGGTTGATGATGGGTTGGATAAAGGCCCAGGGAAGGGAAGCCAGTATCTCCTTCTTTGCGCAATTTGTTAATGCTGGAGATGAGCTGCCCAGTTTTCTTTATATTATTTTTCTTACTCATAAAATCAGATGGTAAAATGTCTTACTACAGTTTTCTCCATGAGTCCCAAGACTACAAAGGCCTCATCATGCAAAGAAGGGGCCCACCTGTGGGCAAAAATTAGTTTTATCCTGATTACAACATGTGGGAATTGTTTTCACACTTTGGAAGAATTCATGAGGTGGTTTTTATAAGATGTTTTTGAATTGATAAAAAAAATTGGTGTTTTCTTTTCTTCTTCTTTTTTTTTGATACTAAAGTTTCTGTTTTAAACTCTTGAGGATCCCTCCCCAGCCCCATCAGAACAATACTCTTCCTTAAGAGATATATGCTTTTCTGTCTGAGGAGGGGAAATGTAATGGGACCCTCTTCCCTGAGATATGACCTCAGCCCTCAGTCTGGCTCAGAGATTGACATTCCATCCTGGGACAGCTCAGTCTGGTTTTCCCTCACCCAGTCTCCTGGCTTGGGGAGATTGGGTTAATTTCAAGGAGAATTCTGGGGCTACCTTGATGGGGGCCTCAGAAGGATCTCTCAGATCCCCTCCCGGATCGATCCAGCACTAGGGCAACCCAGTCTGGAATTTCTGTGCATTGAGGAGGAAGTGACACCTTTTCGAGACGTTTGCTCCTGATGAAGTCAGACCAACAGATTAAGTAATAGGGTCAGGAAGCAATGACTGCCAGAGTCTGCCCCAAACCTGACCTTTGCTAGGGGAGCCAGAAGATCAACCCACAGAGAGATTAACTGGCCCAGAGATTTAGAATGAGCGGGCCTTGAAAACTGGCAAGATCTCATAAGCAGGATGTTTCCCAAATCAAATCTGGAATGCAAGGGCTGAAAAGCATTTTTTTTTTTTAAATGGTAAATAAATGCAAATTGGGTGAAAAAAATCCTGTTCTGCAGAATCTGGTTGTATGGTCCCTGGGTCCACACCAACCTGAGGGCCCAGGATGGACCAGCACAGATGCTTTTTTTTTTTTGTTTAATTTTTAAAATTTAGCTCCTTCTACCAGTTAACGTGGACATCAGTGTAAGGGTTTGCTAAGTGGGTTGAACTATCACCATCCATCAACATCATCCTTCTACAACCTCTGCTTATGGGATTTTTCTATGAATAATATGCAATTTTAAAGAAGCTGTCAAGTCTGAATTAACAGACTTATGTAAACACCCATCTACTTTTTTATGCAATTCTCACAGCAAATAATGGGTGTATTTACCAAATATTTCTGAGAAGTAAGAAACTGCTTGAGAATGGGCAATGTAATTTGGGAGAACAGTTTACTTGCAATACGGTGACTTCATTGTGGAAAATGGTGGAAGTCGTGATCATGGGAATCAGGGGTGCCATAAGCTATCACCATGCATCTTTATGTTCACTTTATGGTTTGTTTTTTTCTGGTAATAGCCAGTGGTCCTTTGCTGTCTAAAAAAAAAAAAAAAAAAATCAAGTTTACAGGCCAGGGGTTTAAAGAGTGTGCACTGAAAAATAATACAAAACCAAACTCAGCAAGGAATTAAAAAAAAAAAACAAACAACCTGAAATCTACCTGTTTTTAAACAGTGCTGTGGAAGTCTTGAGCCAATTTGGGACATCTGTCAAGTCATTTGTTTGACTCTGTTCGACTTTCCAAAAGCCCTGCTTTTAGAAAATATATTTACCTCTGATGACTGTGAAGACCAAGCAAGGTTTAACACAGGGTACAGGGTAAGCTGTATGGGTACAGAGAACAGGTGCCCACAAGGTGTTCTGGGAAGTAAGGAGTGTGCTTATTTGGTGATGCTGAGCTAAGATGTGATGTCCTTTGCATATGAAGCTCCCATTATCATTGCTAAGGCATTAACTCTGGGTTCTTTTGCCTGGAGTGGGGAAGATTTGAGGGTGACTTTTGGTCCCATTTTATCTGGGATAGTGGCAAGTTGAGCAGTGTTATGACAGTCTTTGACCGTGACATGGGAGGGATCATTGACCAAGGTCTTGGCCACAGGTTCAAGTCCAGTTTGACCTGGTTCCTTCTATGGCCTTCGTTTCTTGGAGGAATTTGTTGATTAACCATCCAACTCAAGGATTATTTATTCTAGGAGGTCCTTCTGGTCTGTTCAACCTCTAAAACCAAGTTAACCATCGACTGTATTGCCATAGTCCTTGTTCACGTGTTGATTATAGCATTTATTTCTTTTAGTTATAACTGTGTTTCTTTGTTACCGGTTCATGACCTCCCCCAGGACAGGGAGCCCATATTACTTATTTTTGCTTTCTTAATTTCTATTCCCGTGCTCAGCATATACATGGCACTGTGTTTTTATTTTTAAGTTGACAGCCTCTAATGAAACCACCCTTTTCCCCCTGTAATTTAACCGGTATCACAACTACATCTGAAGTATGGGGTTAGGTCTCCCCACATTATCTTACCTGCAGATTTGGTGAAGTGCCATCTCAGACAAAAATAATTCTAGATGGATATTTCATGCTTGAATACAATTTCAAAACATGAACGATGTCTAGTTTTTCTCTTTATATTATCTCAGGGAAAGGCCTGTGCTTTAATTGTAAGGCATGGGTCCAGGCTTTTAAAGAGCTATTGAGGACTATTTAGGTAATCTGATATATGCCACTGGATGTATGTCAAATGTCACTGGATAAAATTTAGGTGTAAACATCCTAATTTTTAAGGCAGCTGTGCTGTGTGTCGTGTGTGCGACCCATTGAATCAGACTCTTCGGGTCATCATCCTTGCCTGCCACCCGTTAGATTTCTCACACAGACTGTCACAGCCTCTCAGCCAAGACAGAATGTGGTTCCTCGGACAGAAGTTGGCCAAAATGGGTTGCACTTTCAGGAGCTATTCGATGTCAGTTTCAAGATCTGCGAATGAGGATTTCTATGGCCTTGGTGTATTAAAATGAGCAGAGTATTGAAAGTGCTTTAAAACCCTACTTTACAAATCAAGTCTTAGACAGAGATTTGTTCGGGGGAATCAGCATCAGAGAAATGCTCTGTATATCATTCACTGTGTAGTTGGGTTTTGAGACGGAAGTCAATTAAACGACATGCTCAAAATTGGTAGCAATTTTAAGGCAAGGAATGGGTTTCTGTAAAGTCTGACCCTCCATGTAATTGCTAGAGCCGCTCCTGTATCTTCCAGAGAAGGTTTCTCATTCGAGCTCTGCGTATGAGTTTGGGGTTTCATGCCTCAAGTGCATATAGTAAAGGAGTCTCTGTCCCCATTCTTTATATCCAATACCAGGATATGTAATATGGTTCACTCATTATACACCCAGAACTCAGATGCCCCATTGGCAACTGTGCAATTGAAATTCCATCTGTCCCACCACTCTGTGATGGATTTCTGAAAAAGGCTACTCCTTTCCTGCCCAGTTTGAGACAAGTGACGAGAGAGAACCTGGTATCATCCATCTGTCTGTCCGTGCGTTCAACCACTCACTCATCTCCAACGTGGACTGAGTGTTTAACATTGTGCAAAATGCTGTATTTGTGGGGGTGATTAGTCCTGTATTTCATATTTAACTTATTTTTTCTCTCTGTTTGATCTCAGTTCCTTTTCTTTTAGGACCAAAGCTTAAAAGCCTCTCCTACACTTAAGACCGTGCTGCTATCTACAACTAGAGTATTTTGCAGAAACTTATGCAGAATATTGAATGGGAATGACATTGAAACCTTTTCTAACACCCCTATGAGGAGTGTCTTTATCGGGGAAAATCTGGCTATAATTAAATTAACTTTGTGGTTTTATTCCAGTAAAACTAGAGTTTCTGGCCCAGACGAGAGGGGTTGTATATGCAAACATCCTATAATGACTGGTTGATGGCCACTCTGTGTGCACCCTGACACTGTGTTTGGTGTTGACCCATCTTTGGGGTCAGGGGTCTCCAAGCTAGTTGACATACTTGGGCATTTTAATATCTCCCCATAATTCCTCATTCTCTTCTCCCTTCCATATCCTTTTTGCTGGAATTATCCATGTACTTGAATGTACATGTATGTATGCACGCACATATATATTCTTTTTTGCAGGTGGGGTTGCTTGCATGGGGTGGGCATGGCAACCCTCCGTTTTGCTTCACATTACAGATATGTGAAAATCCCTGCTGTTCCCATTATAACAAGTTATTCATGACACCTGATCAACACAGATACTCAGCTGTATCCTTATTTTACAGCCCAGATGTCTATGCAGTACTTTAGCCCTTTAAACCTGTAATTACTGGATTTTCGGTTACTGGAGCATTATAATTGAAGTGCACACTCAGTGATTTTATTCACGAGTAAGAATGGCACCGACAGTCAACGACTAACCTGGAAGCAGACCACGGTCCCAGTCATCTTCGGCTGTTTCGATCTGCGTGTGATACGTACGCTGTCTTTACGTGGGGCCACATACCAGCTCTCAAAATTATGTATATATGTGGCCCCCTCAGGGAAGCAGACCCGTAGGCTTCTTTTATTTTATGAATGGTGGCTCAGAGATTTCCCATCTCGTTCCAGCCCAGGCAGCTTCCCCACGTGCCCCTGGAGGCCGCTCGTTGTGCGTACACACCCACCCGCCCACGGGCACGCTCTCTTTTATTTCCTCTGACACCTACAAACAGAATGGCAGGGGACTTCAAACGCACGGAAAAGCAGCTTGACCTGCTGGCTGAGTGCCTGTTGTTGGTTTATTTCAGTTCTGAGCTCCGCGGCTCATGGCCTGCAAGCTGATCAGCTGCTCCCTTCTGAAAGCGGCAGGACTGACTCAGTGTGGCAGAAAGCACTTGAGATAGAGACCGGCCCCTGAGCACACTCATCAAGGGGGCGTGCTTTGGGGCCCTGATTCCCTAAGGAGCCATCTGGCCCTGGGCAGAGACTTTATTCTGCTATTGGCCTAGAAAGGCCAGGAGATTCCTCTTTGATGTTGAAAAAGAACAAGAGAATGAAGGACGGAGGGCCGGTGGGGAGAGAGACAGGGAGGAGGAGGGGGAGAAAGAGAGAGAGAGAGAGAGGAGGGAAGGCATTGCAGATAGGCAACAAGAAGGCCACCACGATTTAACCGAGCCAGAAAGGATACTTACTGCTGACTAACTGGCCCACGCTCAAAGCTGAGGAAGAGGAGGATGAAGAGGAAGAAGAGGAAGCCTGGCGGACGGGGCTTTGAGACATGGATGCTTGGCTGTGAGCCAGGTGCAGAAGGCTGCCTTGGGAAGCTGCTTGACCCACTGACGTCTGGGAGGGTTGGTGGAGCTACATGGGAGGGGGATGTAAAAAATACACACAGGAGTGAGAAATCAGGGTGGGGAGACACCAGAGGGTAGAAGTTTCATCTGGGGTTGAAGCATTTATTTCCAAGAACATTATACTTCTCAGGAACAGTGCAAACTCTACACCAACTGGCAGGAATTTTGTGTGTGTGTGTGTGTGTGTGTGTGTATAATATGTTGCTGCTTGCTTGACAGGCATTTTATTAGTAATCCTAAATATATTATTAATTCCCTACTTGGCTGGCAGGAGCATCCAATTTTCTACCTTTCTAGACCACAGTGTGTGGCTGGACTCTTTTCTGCCTGTTCACACAATTATAGCGCACTTGACAGGCCTCTCCGGGAGGTACAGATAAAATACAGTGTTTGCAATGAACTTGGAGTGCGCAACTCAGGCTCACGGGTGTGTCTGCGCCCAAGCATTTTGGCTTCTGTAACTGGTAGTTTTAGGAAAGTTCCCCTTTAGGCTCAGTGTGAATTGAGTCTAGGAACTGTCTGTTCCCCCTGATCCAAGAATCTGGCTGGATTACTATAAAGTGGGGGGAAAACGTTTTCTGATGTCCTGTAGGAACTGGAGAGAGAATTTGGGGCAGCCGGGACAAAAACAACCTGTAGAATTTGCATTTTCCAGTTGTCGCTTTCTTACTCTGTGCTACTCCGTGTTAAGGACTTTGAAACCCTCGCTCATTTAATTCTTACATCGGCCTGTGAAGTGGGTGTTATTTTGACCTCTGTTCTGCAGACAAGGAAGCTGAAGCTCTGAGAGGTTAAAGGGTTTTGTGGGTTCATCCGGTAGGTGTGGGGGAGCTGATGTCTGGCCCGGAGGCTTGAGCTCTTAATCATCATGCCAGAAGCAAGAATAAACCTAATTTTCAAAATTCAGTGTGCCTTGACAAAGGCTGACTTTATGTCCATTTCTTCATGACTCCTTTAGAGCCTCTCAAAGGCTGGTTGTTCTGAGGTGAAAAAGCCCAGCTCAGGAGAGGAAGGTTGGAGGGAAGGGAAGCGAGTGCCAGTACCAAGTTCCCTTGAAGGCCCAGGAGGGGTCTTTCTCCATCTGCGTGTTGCCCTCCCCTCCCCCGCCGGCCAGGAAGTTGACACAAAGGGGGCAGCCCAAGGTCCCAGACAGGTGCATGACCAGGTCAGCCATTGCGTCCTTTGTGATTGAAGATGGCCCTCCTTGGTTTACGAATGTCTTTCGTGGCCATCTTCACACTCACAGAGGTGTAGCAGAGTTTCTACAAAAGGAAGTCAGCTGGGGAGTAGAATCAGGTCAGGCCCGGGAACGGTGGTTGGCCCTCCCACCAAAGTTCACGGCCTCACCTGATCTCTGACCACCTTCTCAGGATCTGACAGTCAGCCTGGGACGTGTCAACTGCACATGTGTCACTGTTTCCCCTGTGTGTTGTGTGTGTGTTTGTGTGTTCATTTTTTCATTCAAATTTACCAAGAGATCATTTATACATAATAAAATATACCCATTTCAAGCCTGCAGTTTGAAGAGTTTTGTCGAATAGATACTCTGTGAAAGCACCAGCATAATCAAGACGTAGAACTTTCCTTCCCATCATTCTGTAAAGTTCCCCCATCCCCTTTGAATCAGTTTCCCCCAGTGGGACATTGGACTTTGTCACAACGGACTCGTTTGGCATGATTCTAAGAACGGAACCGTACAGTACGTACTCTTCTTTTATCTGGCTTTTTTGGCTTGAATATTGTTTTTAAGATTCATTTTGTTGCATGTGTCAGCAGTGTCATCGCTTTTTTTTATTGCCGAGTAGTATATATAGTATATATTTGTGGTGCATATCTCTATATTTATAAAGATATCTACGCCACAAGTTGCTCATCCATTCACCTGTTGATGGACATATGGGTTATTTCCGTTTTGGGGCTATCAAGAACAGAGTGGTTGTAAATACCGATGTTCGGATGTTTGTGTATACCTGTGTTTTCATTTCTCTTCTGTAAATACCTGGGAGGGGAATTGTAGAATTCTTGCCTCGTACTATAAATGCATGTTGAACTTTTTAAAGAAATTATCAGACAGACTGATTTCCACCGTGGTTGTAGCATTTCGTGTTCCAACAAGAAATGTACGAAAATTCCAGCTGCTCTCCGTCCTTACCAACGTTTGGGGTTTCTCAGTCTTTTAAATTCCTTAACGAGTTTTTAACCATCAATTAACATTTTACCCGCAAAGAGCTGTTAGTAAGATGCTACTCTGGAAATGCATAAGAAGCTCTTTCCTCTTCTGGTCCCTCGTGGTAATGCTTTTGCTCCCCGGGATTCACATGACATTCCCATGCAGCAGATACACCGAGCATGATTACGAGGAGTGAATGGCCCAGATCATGTGTTCCGGAGCACATTAGAACCCGAGCTCTCATTCATAGCTCTGGGCTCCTTCTGGGTGCCATCTTGTCCCCCTTCAGAATTGCTTGAAGTTGCCTTCCAAGTGCACGTCCTTACTGTTACTGAACTGTGCTACTAAATGGAGGCTATATTGTGAATAAAAGATAGTGATAATTGACATGGAACCCAAATTAATATGCATCAAGTATATGTCCCAAGGTAATTAGCCAATCTACCAAGCACATAATCAACATTGAATCCCGTAAATTTTATTCTGTAGGGACACATATTAAAGATTAAATCTATTTTTAATTTGCTTAATAAAAGGTGATAGATATTTGCATGTCAGTCTACCCCTTCTAACTTATTGAGTTGTCCTTCTAAATATTGTTACTTGACAAAAGCTTTTCACAGTTTTGAGTCACTGGATCATGAGATAGCCTTCTATTTTACCATTCCATCAATATTTTATTGGCCCTGGGTGTGGTAAAGTACCATCAAGGAACTGGGTAAGACAATAATCAATTAAAATTTTCTTCCTCAGATACAACTCAGTAGAGAAACAAATTAGTGGGTTGCAGCCTCACTAAGGACTCAAAAAGCAAACTAAGGCTTATGCAGGAGAAGAAATTCAAGAAGAAAATAAAATAGTTCTTTTAAGAGCTTGTGCGGTGTCCACACAGTCAGAGAATGAGATGATTCTAAGATATCTAAGAATCTAAGAAAGATACATTTCTTCCAAAGAAAATAAGCATTTTCTTTTTAGGACATTGGGGTTCTGCTTTCCCTCCAGAGTTTAACCAGACAATATGGAGAGACCAAGAAAAATTCTGAGAAGTTCTTACTTATCAAGAATTGACATTATATAAGCAGTAGCATCCTTACTGGAGCCCATATGTCTCACTCCAATGTAGGGAATGTATAAACATGTATCTGTTAATTCTAGAATCACTTGTAAGTCCAGATGGAATGGCCTTTTGTACACATCAAAGTGAGCCCAGAGATTGACCCTCTTTGATAACTTCTTCCCTCAGAAAAAGATGATGTTAGAGTAATACATCTGTTACTTCCCAACCCTAACATTGTATTTCTTTGAGGTAAATGACAAAAAAAAGCTTTATCTATGATATTCTTAGTCTAAAGATTCTGATGCATTAATCTTTAGAAATATCATACTTAAAAATACATGTATCAAATAAAGAAAGGGAAAGCAGAGATTTAAGCTCCCTCATGAAACAACTGTGGTTTTCCATATAAAAAGTTCAAAGACTTTAAATAAGAAGCATTAGAAAAATGTCATTTAATTAGATGTAGCTTTGCAGACCCTGACTTGAATCTGAAAATCATGTATTGTAATGTGCAATTACTGGCAAAAGAAATAGGTGTATAAATACCTCAAACATAATGGACCACAAAAAGTGACAGAAAGTGCAGGGAATTCGGGAATAAGGAGAAGCCTGGAGGAAAAGCTTCTTTCCTTTTCCTTCCTGGAGAAAAAGGAGAACTTGGAAGCTTCTATAGAGGGAGATGTTTTATTACATTGCCTTGATCTTGAGAAGCCAATTACATAGGTACCATTGATGGGATGCTTCCTATGTGTTTTTGTGTGTACTTTAAAAAATTTTGGTATTAGCCCTCTTGGTTAGATGATGGTGTTGTCCTTATAGAAGAGGAAACAGACTTAAGATGGCTTAGCTGGGGTCACACAGCTGGTATAACTGAGCTTTGAGTCCAGAGAAGTCTGACTCAGGAGCCAGAGCTCCTTCCAGCAGGCACACCGCTGCCCCACTCCTGTCTACCACTGGAGGCAAGTATGAGTCAGGGAGATAGCAGGAAGCTCTAGCTGGGGGTGTGGGAACAGACGAGGTGTGTTCAGACTGGGCATGCTGAGCTACACTCTAGAGTTGATCAGCATGAGCGTACATTGTGGTCTATCATTTTGAACACATCTCATCTCTTTTTGCTAAATATGACAATTTAAGTACTTTTCCATTTAGGATTATTTTCTACATACAGGTCCTGAAGTATTTAAAAATGTCATATTTTTTAGGGAAACATGGTAGTCAGAGGTGGCCAGAGCATTATGACTTACTTCAGTGTCGTTTGGGACACACCTCGGATGGGGTTGTCTATAGATTGTCCTTTGTTTAATGTAATGAGTCCCAGTTATTTGGAGCACCCCACATTTACTTTTCTCAGTATCCTGTTTATATGATCATATTTCCTATTAATTCACTATACCCCCTCTGTGCTGCCTAAAGGAGCTGGAGTTTATTTTCATTAAGTTCCAGGAATCCCTTGCTTGCCTTTTACTGGGCTGTAAGTCAGATGTAAATAGGCTGTGTTATGGACTGAAATGTGTTCCACCCCAAATTCGTATGATAAAGTCCTAACCTCCTGTATCTCAGAATGGGACTATAATGGGAGATCGGGTCTTCAAAGAGGTAATTAACTTAAAATGAGGTCCTTAGGATGGGCTTCATCCAGTATGACTGGTGTCTGCCAAAGAAGAGATTAGGACACAGACTGGAAAAGTGGGGAGACCACATGAAAACACATGAAGGAGGTGACCACCTGCAAACCCAGGAGAGGGGCCTCAGGGGAAGGCATCCCTCCCCAACACAGTGATCTTGGACTTCCAGCTTCCAGAACTGTGAGACAATAAACTTCATCCTATCTATGGCATTTTGTTATGGTAGCCCAAGCAGGCTCATACAATCTGAGAGCACAGAGTCAACAAAACAGGAGAGGGAAGGGGCAATTCATGTTAGCTGGGCTTTGGATTACCCAGGGAAGGAGGGAGGAATGTCCATCTCCTCCAGGAAATGGCAAACAGGGAAGGACAGGATTCAGGGACTCAAAAACTTCTCCCTTTCCATTGCTTTTCAGAGGCTGGCTTCATTGGTTTGTTTGTGTTGGCTGGAACTGAAGGATGTTTAATATATTCAACAAAAGTAAATTCAAGTGCAAGCATGCTTTATAGACGTTCTTGCTTTTCTATGCCCTTGGCTCCCTGTATAGCTTCCATGGGTAATATAGAATATCCTTAATAATGTTTTAGTTTCTGGAATAAAGCATCTCTTCCAATTGAATCCACAATTGCTATAAAAATAAGTGGAGGTGACAAGTGTCTTGGAAGTGGAATAAAATGTGGAATGTGCTAGACAAGTTGGAAAAATGAGTGCATATAATGAGTAGAATTCAAATGGAATTAAATATAGAGAGATTAATTCAGGGAAGAAAAAACTCTCCAGTTATGCCAAGGCCAAATGCAGGAGGTCTGGCCTTTTACAAGTATGTCAGGGAGCCATAATGAATGCCAGGCTGTATCCCCAGGTGGTGCGATGAGAATGTGAACACAATCCCAAGAGTTCTAGCAGGAACAAGAGCATGAAGGAGGATATGGTGATTCTCCCTCCCTGCACTGGCTGGCATTTTTCTGAGTACCTACTGTGTACCTTATAATAGCCTGAAGAGAAATTAAGTCAGTGGGTCTCAAGATACAGCATTTGTCAGAATCACCTGGAAGGGCTGTTAAAACACAGATCATACCCCACCCTTGCCTGGAGGGTCTGATGCAGTAGATCTGGGATGAGGCTCAAGAATTTGTATTTCCAACAAGTTCCTAGGTGATGCTCATGGTTGGGGGACCACACAAAGGTTTTGAAGGAGCTTTTCTTCAAAAAAGGGTAAAGGAATAGGATTTATTATGCCCAGACGAGAGAAGCAACAACTCAGACTTAATAAGAACCTTCAAGAATGAGGAGGACTGCCTGAGTGTTACTGTGTTACTGAGCTGCTCGTTCTACGGTGGGTAGGACAGGAGCCCAGGTCTTAGATCTGTTAAGATTTAGAGTTTACATCAGGACAAGCCAGCTTGAAAATTTTGAGGACCTGGACCATGACAGGAAGTGGACATTTGAATTCCTTTCTAGAAGGCTTGAAAAAAGCAAGGAGGGAGTTGTCCTTTTGGCAGGGTCCAGGAGAATCCCTGAATTTTCCTTCCAGTTCTCTCCATGACCCTGAAACAGCTCTTTAACTTGGGCAGGAAGAAGAGCCCCAGATGTAAGCCTCCCTCAGACACTTCCGGTCTGCAGAGTTGTTAAGCACCGGAAGCGGAAACACCAGTGGACGCAAGAAGGCGTCACACTCGGCACTGGAGCCTGGGGGGAGATGAGGAGAGGCAACATGGGGACGGGATTCAGGGAGATCCCTGCACACAGGCAGGCAAGGCCAGTGGCAGTCCTGAAAAGCACCAGGGACACACAGTGATGGGACAGAGCAGGGCACAAAACCAGGGAGTACACGTAGTTGAGAGGGTAAGGTGGGCGAGTGCGGTGGGCAAGAGGAACGTGTTGACATTCAGAAAAGAGGTGACTAGAGAAGGACGTGCTGTGTGGACTTCTCAAGCTCCTCTGCAGGTGCTGACGTGGAAACTACAGCAAACCGGCAGAAGGCACGGCAAGGCCTGGGCTGGGCTGCTCTGGAAGCATGGCTCTGGGACGCTGCTGCCTGTAAGTGGGCAGCGATTCACCCGAACGCCATCGACTGAGCCCCCATTGTGGGCAGGGCCCAGAGCGAGGCCAAGTCAGTCAGGTCCCCGTCTTCAGGCAGGCGTAGATTCCAAATGACAGCACAAGTGATGAAAATGAATGGAACGGAGGGGAAAGCAGAGAGGAGGGAGCGTGTAGGGAAGCTTCGAGAAGGAGGGATCCGGAACAGAGGGACGGTAGCCGGAGTTTGCCAGACAGAAGCGGTGGGAAAGGCACTGCGGGCCAGGGCACTGTGGCCGGGCTTGGCAGGGAGTGACAAGGGGAGACCAGAAGGCGAGATGCTCAGCTGTGTGGCTGGAAGGTCAAAGGGCTCTTCTGCATTGGAGTCAATGATACACGTTGTATCCATCTAGGAAAATTCCTATGCTATTTCAGATCCCTTGTGGGTGGAAACGCCTCATTTATGTCTCATTGTGGGTGGCTCCAAGAAAGAGATCAGGGACCACTGTTACAGGCAGGTAGGGGCTGGGAAGGACAGCTGACTTTCAAAAACAGGTAAGGGAGTACATGTTGTATTTACTTGAAAAACAAATGAATGGATTTGGATAATCAGATGGCATTGGGGGGGGCAATTTAAATGAACTACCTTCCTTTGGTTTCCTATTAACACCAAGATTACTTTTTGAAGAGAAGTCACGTGCCTTCGTAGATGGCAGTCTCCAAGGATTATATCCACAGCCTTTAATTTTTGAAAAATTTCATTGCTTTGATTTTACAGATTGCAACATTTTTTCCTTTCAAATGTCCATACGCTCTTAAGCGTGCTAAAAACTCCTGCTAAATTTTGTTGGAATTTAGTCAAAGGGAGAATAAATATACATAAAAATGATGTTTGTGCTGCTTATGGACAAATCGTTAATGCACAGTCACAGTTGTAAAGGGATCTGGGGCCTCTCACTTTGGTGGGGAGTTAGTTCACCATAATCCTCAGTAGCTGTAGAGTCCCATGGAAGGAACAAAAGGCTCCTTTCAAAAATCCACCAAATATTTTGGATTAAGTAGCTTTTTTTTTTCCCCATGCACAGAAAGATACTTACATCTATCTGTCCCCCCCCCCTTTTTTTTTTAAAAAATCTGGTCTTTTTCTGACTTTTATTCTCTTGCATTGCTCACCAAGAATCTCTGCTGTGATACTGTGAAGACTATATCTAGGACCATCAAGTCGTGGTATGTATTTAAGAAATATTTTGCTTGCATTCCAGATGATAACTTTGTAGTTTCGCAGTCTTTTATCATTGGCATAAATCATCATCAAGAGTAGCTGAGGGTTCACTCTTAGAATGCATTCATTCATTCATTCATTCATTCATTCATTCTACCCTTAGATTTTATTCAGGTTCTTTTAATTAATGCTAGGCAGATATAAAAATAAAGTTAAAGATGTAATTATTTTTGTTAAATTAAAACAAATCACCCCAGGCAATCTGGTCCAAGCTACTTCACTCCATGGAAGTGAACTCCCTTCTGAGTGTGAGTTAGGGAACTTTCTGCTCCTATAATTTATGATGTATTTTACTGTTGGAACTAAGCTCTTGTGAGATCAGGCATTTGTCATAAATCACATGAAAAAATAAATTGAGAAAGTTCTCTACTGTATGATAGAAATCCTTTATTTTTTAGTGGTTGTCTGTATTATATTTCTTCAATGTAAAGGGTAATATTTAAAGAAAAAAAATTGAAGACCACTATCCTTACACCTCCAGCTCTGAGCTTTTTACTCTTGGACCCTTGGGCATTTTATGATCCGCTCTCCTCAGGATCCCAGCTTTTATATCCAGGACTCAGACTTGCTCGTTTCCCATCAATTCACCCAACTTGTTAACCATACTAGGTGCTCTGAGGTGTTTCATGGTGTTTCAGAATGGATGGCAAGAAACAGTACCAGTAATTCATTTCTTTCCACCATTTCCTGATATTTCCGACCAGGTTCAACCACTGGTTCCCTCGAACTTTCTGGGACTAGAATAGACCATGGGCATGTGGCTAGAACAAGAAGGATGCGCCCCGGGGAGACTGCTGTGACTTGGAGTTTCAGGAAGGTTCGCTTGCCACTATTCTCCAGCTGTGCTCACGTGTTCTCTCAGCATGAAGGTACACGAGAGGCACTTGTGCACACACCAGTCCAGGACAGTCCTGCTTGTAACTGATGTGAAATGGATTTGCAAGGCACACCCCCCAGGGGCTGGCTGTTTCTTAGGAGTTGCTGGGTCCCAATTCTACAGTAAAGAAGACAGCCATGGAGGTTAGAGCAGCAGAGGACCAAATCTTCCCGCAGTGATAATGAAGTTTGCTCCAGCGACCAACAGGTGCAGGGTGAGAACGTTTCTGAGGTGTGTCTGTGCTCACAAGAGAGGCTGCGGAAATGGATCAATGATATGTACTTTGGGCAAAGAGTGAAGGAATGGCACCATATTCTGCCTTTTTTTTTTTTTTATGCCATTTCTTGGTTAGGTCCTTCTCCTGGATTAAAACCGTTCTACCTCAAATCTAGAGCTGTAATTTTATGTAACTCGAATTGTCTATCACCTACACGCCCTCCACTGAAATCCAAGGTGAGAACGAGAGCTACTTTGTACTAAATGTTGATGATTTCTAATTAATTCATCACCTTCGTGGCAATTTACAACTTGGCTTTGCTGACAGAAATAGTTTTAGCATATTGTATGAAAAGAGGCTGATCTCATTTTCTCCCCCCTAGAGATAATTTTAGCCTAAGTTTGAACAGATAGAAATAAGTCTTAAAAAGCCAATAAAAGATAGAATCTCTTGCCTTATTTAAGGAACCATTTAGAAGGCAGAGAGTCCAATGGCATCTTGTATATAGTATAAGAAATAAGCCAGCTGAGAGACGGGGTGGGGAGGAGGAGTGACGTCCTCAGTGGTATATTTGGCAGGGACTGCACCACGGCCTAGGATTAAGCTGAGGAAGAAGAGGGGAAGAGGGATGCTGGGAGCCTTGGCTCTCCAGGCAGTAGACTTACAGATTCGATGGGAGAACCAAAGGGCATAAGACCAGAGTCACCATCTCTGGGAAGTGTGTTCAGGCCTGACTTGGTTTTTTCCTCCTCCCTCAGTGGAGGAGGTGTCCTTGCTGGACCCGCTCATAGATCCCCTCGCTACTCCCTCATGGCATTTACCAGAGATCTCAGGTACATATTTGTGCAAGTCTTTGATGAATGTCCGCCTTCCTCCCTAGACTCATGGTATCTGTCATGTCTATGACATGACATGTCTATGTCTATGTCATGTCTATGTCATGTCTCATGTCATGTCTATGAGCCTAGCTTCCAGGAACAGTGCCTGACAAATAGCAGGTGGGGACATACACACACACACACACACACACACACATATATTCAGTTACTTGTTCAATAAATTTTTTTTTTTTAAAGATTTTATTTATTTATTTGACAGAGATCACAAGTAGACAGAGAGGCAGGCAGAGAGAGAGAGAGGGAAGCAGGCTCTCTGCTGAGCAGAGAGCCCGATGCGGGACTCGATCCCAGGACCCTGAGATCATGACCTGAGCCGAAGGCAGCGGCTTAACCCACTGAGCCACCCAGGCGCCCTCAATAAATATTTTTAAATAAATATTTTTTTAAAAATCTGTTTTATACATATATACACATATATATACATATATATGTATAAAACAGATTTTTAAAAATATTTATTGAACAAGTAACTGAATTTCCAAGCATAGCCTTCAAGTGCCACCAAGAATGGGCTCTATGCATGGCTGGATCAGAAGCCAAATGGCTGAGATCTCTGGAAAGATACTTCTACTTTGTTACAGTTGAATGATGAATCGAGCAGTGCTTTCTTCTTCCTTTTTCTTTCACATCCTATTTCCTTGCTAGATGCTTTCCATTATAGAGTTTTCCAACAACTCATAAGGCCATGTACTCAGTCACGTACTCACTGTTAGTATCTGTCTTCTCCCACCACCTTTCCTGGTAGTGCACCCTACAACTGCAAATCTGGGTCTCAGCCTGGTCCAACTTTGGCTTCTTCACTCACTCTGCTGCTGGTTTCAAAATGTTTCAAACAGAGCAGCTCCAGACTTTAAAGCGTTACAACAAAGAGAGAACTGATATTTCTCCATTGCTTTACCCGATATCATCTCTGCAGTGTTTGACACTGTGTTGGTTCCTCCTTTAAAAAAAAAACAAACTCTTGGATGCTCAATCATTACCCTCTAGATTCCTTGCCTCCTTAACTAGCCATTTCTTCCATCTCTCCCTTCCTCTTCCATTCCTTAAAAGCTGATGTTTCCCCAAGTGACTCCGTTGTCTTCCTTCCTTCTCTCGCTCCTCCTGAGTTTTCTGAAAGTTGGTTTTGTTTTCAGTGACAACGTATGCACTCATTGACTCTCAGGTCCTGTCCTGGCACTACTACAGTTCCAGACTCTTGGTTTCAGCTGTCCGGCACATGCTTTCATAAATTCCCATCCGTGTTTTACTATAGTCTCCTAAATGGTTTGTTGACAATCGATGTTCCGCCTCTTCAACTCAGCCTCCATCTGCTCCCCAAGTTAGAGTTGTTTTCTTGAAAAATAAAACTGAACATGTCACTCCTCCCTTTAAATACCTCTTATAGATTTCCAGGGCTGCGGAGTAGACGGTCATTACCATCATCATGAGCATGTAAGCACTTACTGTGTACCAGGCACGAATCACTTCATCCAGATGGACTCATTGAATCCTCATGACCACTCTGCGAGATGGGTACCGGATATTCCCATTACTCAGATGAGGATGCTGGGGCACCGAGATGATGCATAATGCGTTCAAGATCACACAAAGTCCATCCTTTCCAGCTTGATTATGGAGCCCTTTCCATGAGCCTTTCTTCTGTTTTGTGACATTCCATCCTCTTCATTTCCCTGTCTTTGTGCCTGCTGGTCTTGTGGCCTGGATGTTGTGATCCCATCATTGTTCCATCTTCATTCATCAAGACTCTGTCCCCAAACAGAGTCTTTTCTCTGTAAGAACTCAAAACTCCTCAGACAGAGTTGGCCGCTCCCACCTCTGTGATGATTCTAAACCTTGTACACACCCGCCCTGCTACAGGACAGTCCCTGCTTTATTTCACAATGGAGCAATTTTTTTTCATTCACAGTTAAGGCATAAGTGGCCTTGGTTTCTTCTTGACCCCTTTTTAAATTGTCTGAAAATTAAGTATCACCAGGGTCCAAGCAAGGACGCATCCCTATTGAATTTTAGGTGGTTATTTGTTTATAACTTAATATATTCATATTTGTAGCTTAGAGAACTAGCTCTTACCCATATTTTCTAAGAATGAAAAAAGAGCTACTTGCCTTTTAAAATTATTGATGTGTCAGGATTCAGGTTGGAATCTTATGTGGTTTTATAAAAATTACCCGTCATTGATTGAGCGCAAACAGAAGACGAGTGGGAAGGAGGGGGTCCATGCAGCCACGGCTGCCTGGACATGGGGCTGTTACCTGCTGGCCGGGCTTGATGGGTGAGAGCGTGATGCCCTGGGTGTTGATCACTGGCAGGATCTGGTTCCCGATGACTGTGGCAATGATCTGGCCCTGGGCATTGGTCAGGAGCTGGGGGGTGATGGGTTGCACTTGAAGGCCCTGAGTGCCACTCGCTGCTTGACTTGATGGCCCCGGATTCGGCATCAGAGGGATGGTCCCAATAATCTGCAAGAGATGGGCCCAGAGGTGAGGAGCCGGGCTCTGCTCTGGTTCTGCACATGCAGCTGAAGGTCACTCATGCCTTGCTCTGTGCAGGAGCCTCCCAAGAGCCAACGGAAAGACTGCGACCAGATCTGGAGGAGGGTGTAGAAGACAGGGGTAGGGCTCGAGCACCTGCAGGAGAGATAAGCACACATGAGCGGGATGCATGGAAAGGCAGGGGAAAACACCTTCCTCGAAAGCAAAATCAACCTTCAGTGAAGACATAAACCTAGGGTTTCACAGACATCTGCTTTGTTGTCTCAGAACCAGCCAGAAGATGGACTTCTCATGGTACCCAAGATGCTCTTCTAGCAGGGAAGCCACATCCCTTCCCCAGAGGAGCGCCTCAGATGGGCTGTGGTCCCTCACATCTTTCCCCTGCCTTGTTCTCTTCTGCTCTCTCCATCCCTGCATCCTTTCACCTTCCATCCTACTCCCCCAAGGTCCCCGGCAGCCCAGCCGGAGTGTGTCTCTCCACCCTGGTTCTGGCATCAGGGAGACACGGTTGCCTTCCCAGCTCTGCCACCTACCAGCTCAGTCAGGGAGCTTCCGCTTTCTGAAGGTTTGAGAGAACTGGGATCATAAACAAATGTCTGAAACTCTTAAAATAGAGTTGGAATGACAACTGAAAACGGCAATTTTTGAAAATGTGCATTTTAGATAACGTGTTTGCAACCGGGTCTTAAGGGTTAGAAGTTCAGGGCTTCTGTGGTGGGTGGCAGAGAAGGTTTCTGCTTGCGTCTAGCAACTTCTGGCTTCAGCGAGGGGATGGGGCGGAGTGTTGCAGGAGGGACCTGGCTGGTGACGGCGCTGAGGAGGAAGGGAGCAAAGGGAGCGTGGGCAAGACGGCAAATGGTCAAGGTGTCTCTGAGAGCTGGAAACATGGATCACATTCATATGCTGCTAGGGGCAAATTTAATCAGTACAGAATGAAAAGACGATCTGTCTTTCAAAGTTATGGACTCATCTGGGGGAGTCACGGAGCTGGCGGTTGGAGGCTTTCCTCTCCCACACAGCGCAGAATGGTTCAGCAGCGCTGCTCTTGTAGTCACATTCCGGATTCTCTCCCAGGGTGAACCGTGGTCGCATGGCCTGGGGACCACCCAGACGTATTCATAATATTGTCTCCAGAAGTGCTTTTACGTTCATGGTTTCGTTTCCTTCCATGTTCTTACTTCCATTAGTCTGCCCCCTTTAAGTGGCTGGGACCGTGGAGGCCCAGCTGTCGCTTGATGGAGGTGGTGGTAGGTGACAGCGGGGCAGTCCAGGTCCTCCGAGCCCCTGATGGTGGCGCTTTCATCATATGACATCATATTCCTGATTTCCTTGGAATACACCGCAGGGAGGACATGGGAGAGGACCCACTCTTCGGGAGGGCACTGTGTCCCATGGGGATCTTCTGTCCAGACAACATGCAGCTTGCAGTCCGAGTTTATAAACGACTCTGTTTTCTGCCCCCACAGCCCTCCAGAGAGGGCTTTTAACACAGGTTCTCAACACACGTCTTTCTGACGAATGGTTTCTAGCCTCTGCTACTCCCAGGATTCCAGAAGCAACAAGACCTGCAGGAGAACCACAAGGGCAAACATGGTTCGGTGATGAGGATAGCGATGAGAGGGCACCCCTCCTGGCGTGGCCGTTGCTCCCACCACAGGAGCCCTCGAGGGACGGTGCTAATGGAGCAGCTGTGTGCATACAAAGCAGCGGCGGCCGTTGTCATCGGATGCTGGTGGAGGTCACGTAATGCGTGCGAGAGCGGTCAGCAGGCCCTGAAGGAGTCCGTCGCTCTGCGGGTCTCCCTGAGCAAGCCTGCGGGTCCGTCTGGCAGCATCAGCGGTGAACCCATCCCAGCAGGGCAGCCAGGTCAGGACGAGTCCACATCAATAGACGAGAGCACATAAGTGCTGCACTGATGAGTGGTCTTGCACGAAGTAGCTCAGGACCCAGAAGCTATCCCTCTGGCCCCACAGGCGGTGTGTAGAGACCTGGGGAGCAGGCTCCTTGTCCCACACCTACGTGCACCTGTCCGGTCTGGCCTTCCTGTGTCTTCAACCTGAGAAACCCCAGTCCACCGGGTTGGCCTGAGTTGGAAGCCGAGAGAAGCCAGATTGGTTTAGGTGGCGGGGTTGTGGGTTCTATTTTAGGCAGCATGTCAGTGTGTTTATGAGCTTGTGTGAGTAAGTAAGCCGGGAGAAGGCTTCCGAGTGAGGCACAGCGCCTGACAGCTAAGCCCACTGCAATGCTGGGAGGCATTTTGCTCCCAGAAGATTGACATGAGTCTCTGCTCCCCTCACGGTAATGAGATGCTTTGCCTTCTTTCCCAGTGCAAAGAAGAAAGGCAAATGCAAACGACTCTCCAGCCTTTCCCGAAAGTGCATCCTTGCTCCAAACACTGTGCTTGACATTACTAAAACATAGCGCCACTAAAACTCCTCCCCACCGGCTCCTCTTTTCTTTCGGGGGCCCCAGCATCACTTGCCGTGGCTAGCGTGGGAGCCAGAGGGATCTGGAACTGCACACCTGGAGGAATCCTTTAATAAGGAGGCTTTGTCTGCCAGGTGGTGGGGTGGGGTCGGACCGTTCTAAGGTCTGGAAGCCTTCTGTGAAGCTGTGCATTTCTCATTTTTGTCCTTGCAGGGGAGTTGGGATGACCATCTGGGCACGGCAAGAACTTGGCAATGCTGTGGGGGTTTCCCAACAGCCCCCAGTGAAAACCAGAACGCTGGTTTTCATTTGCTCCCATTCATTGAGGGTAGAGATGATCACACAGTGTGGTCTACAGATTCCCAGATGTGCCTGTTTTGTTCAGGTTGGCCCCGACTCCTCTCAGTACTTCCACAGACCTCACCAAAAAGCTTCCTCCGATCCTGATGCCAGAGAGATCTCAACAAGGAAGCCAGAGATGCTGAGGCAACCATGGTGTGAGGCTCTTGGCACTTGTGTAAAGTTGACAGTTTACTTGTGGAAACTGTATTTGAAATCAGAGGCCTTTTAATATTCAAGGGAAGTATTTACATCAACATGTATTCCAAGGAAATCAGGAAATTAAAACTGACCTTTGATATTTGGAGAGCTCCTTCTTGAGGGCAGAGAGAGAAGGGATGCTTCTGAGACATCTGGAGACCATGCCCTTTGGAGTCTGAGTTTCTGGCTCCCAGAGCTAAGGATTTGCTGCTAGGGGAGTCCTGAAGGAAAGACGCGGTGCTGAGTGAGCAAAGCCAGCCAGTAGGCTGTGACTCCTGGTCAAGGCATTAACTACAACAAGAGAACTGACTTTGTCAGAGCAGCCTAGTGCCTGCTGACTCTTCTCTGCGTGGAGTGTGGCATCATGTGCCATGGAGAAGACCGAGAAGATGCAATTAGGGATGAGGAGGGGGTAACAAGGCAGGCACATCTCATGCAAAGATTCTATCAATTCAACAGAAAAATGATATATACCAAACAAGTAGCAAGGACTATTGATAAGAATCTCTATATCCACGTGGTGGGTATTCCAAGGTCTATTGGGAATGAAGAGTGGTATCAGAGGAAGAACGATGAAGGAGTTCAGGGAGACTTGACCGAAGAAATGGGGCAGAGCCGAGTCTCGATGTTTGGGTGGGATTCGGCAGGGCAGAGAAACCATTCCAAACAAGAGACGAGCTGGCCATGAGAGACACGGGGGATGGGGCATTGACTAGTTTTCAAGCAAGAGGGTTGAGACAGTGGATCTGGGACAGGTCAGCACGGAAGCTGTCAAATCGCATCCAGGCAAGGAGGTTCAAGGATGGTTTTGAGCATGTGGAGAGGAGCGCTGAAATGGGAGTTACTTCCAGGATAAAGACAAAGATGTGGACGGAAGAGACAGAAGTAGTGAGAAGCTCTGCATAGGAGCTCCGTTGCCAGGATGCCATTCTAGTTGGCCAAGGGTGAGGCAAAATGCCTCCATGAATCCTTGACAGAGGGGTTGTTGGAGTCATTGACTGCCACCTCAATTCAAAATGCATGGCCTACTTTATGCCTTGGTTACAACATTAGAAATTTTGGGGTGAAGTTATTAGTCTCATCAGTCCCACAGCAAATAGCTTGGGCATTGCTTGCAATGATCCTCGATGTCTTTGCCCTGGTTCTAACTGTAATGACTCATCTTCTGATGAATGCTGTAACCGGGGCTGGGCCCTTCGTATCGTAATGACATCTTGAGATCTAAAAAAGAGTTCTGGCCTCTTTGACAGAGGACTTCCTTGGCTGTTGCTGTTCGTGTCCACCTGTCTTTGTCCTTAGAAAAGTTATGAGCATAAACCACAACAGAAAATGAAGTCTGTGGTACAAGAGCAACTAAAAAAATATAGTTAAAATGGCCGCTGGTGTTCGTTAGCACGTGTAATCCCTGTTTCCGTAAAAGTTTGGGTGGCATACACATAAAAGTGACTGTTGTACATTCAGCGGCAATGAGGACTTTAGCCATCATAAAGATTGTCTTGGAACTGTAGCAAATTTCAGCAATTTGGGGTCACCCGGTTAACTTTACAGTGTCCTTAGAGACTTCGTATTAGTTGAGGTGCTTAGTAGGGACGAATTAGAACTGATGGAGATAACATGTACTGAATTCATTCACTGCCTGCATGTGGTGTCCTCAGCAGCAGCAGACGCTGGCATCACAGAAGCCCAGGGCACCAGACAAGTCATCTGATGGGCCACGTGTCGTAATTGTCTATGACATGCTGTTAAACTCTGCCACGGAGAATGTGTTTGCAGATGTCACATTGACAAGTAATTTCGTTGCATGTATCTTTAAGAAAAGGAAATCCGTCAATGCTGTGAATCGGTGACTTTCTCAGCAACTTCAATCCATCAGCAGAGACGATTCTTTGCCAAATATTTGTGTAACCTCAGCACTTTTTGGTCAAGAGGCTTTTGTTAACACTAGCATCCAACAAAGAGCACCAGAGAGCCAAGGAACCGGTGTGAGTGATCCCCAGGATAGAAGCAGCTCATTACCTTCTCCTTCCTCTCTGGTCTGGCAACAGCCATTCTCTCTCTTTCTCCGAGGGAGGATTTTGTCTTCTTTATATAACACATTCAGTGTGGGGTGCCCGGGTGGCTCAGTCAGTTACGCATCTGCCTGTGGCTTAGTTCATGGTCCCTGGGTCCTGGGACAAGTCCCACATCGGGTTCCTTGCTCAGCAGGGAGCCTGCTTCTCCTTCTCCCTCTGCCTGCCTCCCCCATGATTGTGCTCTAGCTCTCTCATTCTCTCTCTTTCTCTCTCTCTCTCTGTCAAATAAATAAATAAAATTTTACAAAAATAACACATTCAGTGTGATTTCACTGGGCTCCAACTGTAAGGTTAAACCCACTTAGCATTATTTTGGCAGCTCCGATTAGGATGTTGGTTCCAGGAAAGGTAGGAGAATACAGTTACTCCTCAAACGAAATTTATTTTTTCTGAGATGCAATGGTGCCTTCTTGCATTTAGCACTCTGTCCACGATGGGGAAGAAGAGAGGCGTGGGTGTTGAGAGGGGCTTTCGCAGAGAATCTGAACCGGAGAAGAGTAAAGGCACGAAGATAAGCAGATGAAGGAGCTCAAAAGAGGGAGACGCTCAACTAAGGACCCTTGGGTTTAATCTTGGAGGCAACGCCCATCAGTTGGCCGTGGCTTCCCCGAACTCTGGAGGTGTCAGCGTTCAGGACAAATATACCATGAGGGATGAACAATGTCTGGCTTAGGCATGGGCAGCGGGAATGGCGGTGCCTGAAGGTGGTATCACCGAAGCCCAGGAGAGGAGGCAAATTATCTCAGACCAATTTGCAAGAAAGGGACACCACGTGGTTCTTTAATGAGCAACTGCGAAAAAGAAGGGCTGAAGGTGTACATTTTGATGCTTGTGTTCTGGGTGTTGAGAGGTGTTCTACCCCTGGGAACATGTACCTACTCAGTGTTTCCTGCTGTCAGTTAGAATTAGGATCCCTGTTGGATGATTGGTTTTCAACTTCAGAAACCCACTCACAGACAAGAGTAAAGAATTAGAAGTGCCAGGATCTTTGCAGTGTCACTTGTGGTCACATTAGGAGAAGGATAATTTGCATGAAAACCAGATGTTGTAAAGACAGCCATAATATCAATAAAAATAATCCTCTTCTCTAAAATCTTCCTAAGAGCCATTAAAGATCATTCTGCTTAATGGAATTTAGGATATGTTTATAGAGGAATTAAATTCTCCACTGCCCAGGTGCAAACCCAGGTTTTGCCACTAACTGGTGGGAGATTGTTGGCAAATGACTTCACTACCTAGAACCTCAGGGTATTCATCTGTAAAATGGGAATAATGACATCCACTGCATAAGGGCATTGTGAGGACAAAATGGGACACAAGTCTCCGAACAATACTTCACTAACGAAATTGACGTTCAATAAATGTTTGTTCTTAGCTTAATTTTGTTTATATGCGTATGTGTAACTCCTGGCATTTGTACTAATTTGTACAACTCTCTTGTATTTTTCTGAGTGGTATGACTTTACTATGAAAATAGTTTACCAAGAAGAACAGAAAACAGTAGTTCACCATGAAAAATAATTACATCCTTCCTGTCTTATAATAGAATGCTAAGCCGAAAGTTTCCATCGAAGCACCAAGATTCAGTAGGTGTTGCGTTCCAAGGGAGGGACTGGACTATGCTGCTGAAAACCAGGAGGACAATTCTAGAACTCAGAGGGCAGACACAGAAAGATTTTGAAATTCTGTGTGTCTTCCTCACTCCCAGGAAGGGGGCATGGGGAGTTTTTCCTCACCTCCAGGTTAATAAAGGTAGTTAAGTATATAGTGTTCCCTCAAAGTTGGGGAACATACACCATAAGGAATCTAAAGGTGAGAGGCTATGGTTTTTGAGCTGAGGAGGGAAGAGAGAAAAAGACAGAAGAGCAAAGAAGAGGAAGGAAGAGAAAGGAGAGGGATGAGAGGGAGGGGGACAGAGAGAGAGCGCTCTACTGCATTGGCCTTTGCTACCCTCCCACTGAGAGCAGGCAAAGATGGGTGAGTGTTTTCCTGGACTCATTATCAGGGATCTGAGCCATTTATAATCCTTTCCCAGAGGACCCCCTTGGGGAATGGGCACTGGGACAGAAAGCCTTGGAGAGTAGACTTGGAGAAAACCAATCCCTGGGAGGGGAGGGTGTAGCTGGAAGAAAACACATTGCCTATAGCACTGTGCTAATAACATAACACAGAGCTGTAGCACTGTCCTATAGCTGTTGGAAGGTCCCAGCTGGGCCTCAGACAATCTCGTGGGAGAGCTGGCTTGAGCCATCTGCTGGCCCAGAGGGAAGAGGCTGTCTCTCAGCAGTTCAAACTAGGGCCGCATTTATGCCCATCTGTCCTCTCCCCACCTCAGCCTGCCCTGTCAGGAACGGAAGCAGCAAGCTGAAGGAAGGAGAATCACTCCACCAGAGAAAGACTACCCTTTCCCACAGCAGCAGTAGCAGGAAGGAGGCCCACCTGGGGACGCTTCTGGTGGCTGTGGGACATTTAAGTTAGGTTCCAAGTGTTGATTACTGTCATGGAATGGGGCATCTTGTTGGCACCTTAAGGTCACTCTAGAAGACTCTGTTTCCTTAAGGGCCTATGAGAAGTTGTGGGACAAGAGTCTGAGGTTTAATCCAAGGGGAGGGGACAGCCTGTGGCCACCGAGCCGGTTGACAGGGACAGTGAGAGGCTCTGAGGATCTTACCCTGCTGGGTATCACTTCTGTCCTCATTCCCCACTTTAGGGGAAGGGTCTTCATAACTGCCAATTACCAAGAGATTTAAGTTCGTCCTTCTCTCCTGACCATCTCTCATCACTGCCTGTGAGAGGGCCAAGTGTGAGCAGAAGGTACCATCTCTTTATGTTTTTCTTTGAATGCTAGCATTTCGGGCCCATAGTTCAGTGGGTTTTCTTAAAATAAGTTAAACATGACTTAATCATGAATATTAACAAGTATTTTCTAAGCCATTCCCATCTATAATTTTAAAAACAACTAAAGAGAGGGGACCGCCTTTACCTCAATCATCAAGGTCAGTAATACTAAAAAAGGAGTCCCTGTGGGTCACGGGACTTTGTTCACTAAGAACACTTGCAAGGTAGAGGAGAAATAAAGGCAAGAAGGAGGCTTGGAAGACGAGAGAGAGTGATGGCTACTGGAGGAGTTACAGCTGTGAGCACAATATACACGTTCCCACGGACTATGAACTTGGTTTGGTTCTGAGAGCCTGGGCTGCTATATGCTGACTGTGGACAGATCAGCTGGTAAATTACTGAAATCTACATCCAAAACTCATGAAGTACTCTATGTTGGCTAATTGAATTTAAATTAAAAAAAAAATGTCAGCCGACTTAAAAATGAATAGTATGACAATGGCTTCATTGCTGAAATGCCACTGAGGCTCTTGATAACCTGGGAGCTGCACTAGGGAAAGCCAGTGGCCCCCAAAGTAGGGGAGGGTGTCAACACCCAAGGGAAGGTCAGAAGAGTCAGGGGGATTTTCAACCCGGTCGTTTGGCAGTTATCTTAGCAAGACCGTTCTCATCAGCAACAGCAGATTTATAAGATGTGATAAAGATGTGCATATGGGTCTACCTTTCTTGTCTTAACTTTAATTAAACATATGATTAAGGAGCACAAGACCACCCAGAACTCCCAAACGCAGCCTGGAACACGGTCTTTAATTTGTTTAATTGTCGAGAAAGAAAAAGTCTAATGTAAATGTGTTTGTTTTCCAATTCCAAATGGTGAGTCAGGGGGAAAGGGATCCCACTCATCTTCACAAGGAGAATGATTTGCTTATAGAGCATGGCCTGAATCCTGGTTCTGTGGCCCATTAGCAGCAAACACTGTGGAAGAAACTCCACATCTCAGGGAACTGACAGGCCTCCCAGGTTAGAGTCAACTCAATTGATACAATGATCATTCTTATTGGACCTGAGTCTTTCTTGAGTCCTTTGGCAAAATGAAGTTAGCAGCTGCGGCCACGGTCTGAATTGTTGACAGTTTCTATTATAATAACACCTACAACTGAATCTGGAACACTCAACACTCTGCATGCAGGTGTTTTTGTTTGTTTGTTTTTTTCCCTTAATTTTTTTTTAATTTTAAGATGCATCACAATATGTGTTCTTACATATTTTACTGTAAATGTGAGCTTTTTCTATTCTCTCTTTTATTTGGTTTTGTACTCAAGCATTAGGAATCATTGATAGAATAAAAGTTTTGATCTAGAGTGTAGTCTAAAGATTAAATTAAATGTACACAAGATGATCCTACAGTGAGATAGGAATTAAGTGGGGAGTCATTGTAATTGACTGCCTGTCTTACTCATGGAGTGACTGATGGGCAGGGATCAGTGTCCAGGACATTAATGCTTTTCTTGAGCACAGTATAGGTGCCCACTGTCAACACAAGCTCTTTTTTTTTAAGATTTTTTTAAAAATTTATTTGTCAGAGAGCGAGAGAGAGCACAAGCAGAGGGAGCAGCAGGTAGAGGGAAAGGGAGAAGCAGACTCCCCACTGAGCAGGGACCCCACTGTAGGGCTTGATCCCAGGACCCTGGGATCATGCCCCAAGCCAAAGGCACGTGCTTAACCACTGAGCCACCCAGACGTCCCTCAACACAAGTTTTAAAATTGTATCTGAATTATAAATCTACTCTATTGAAAGGCATATTGGTAAGCTCTGGATTATTTAGGAGTTCTTTATTTCTCTGTGGTGCTATTTTCCCTCTACTACTCTGCTTTTACTTAACTAGAAGGTGGGAAGAGGAAGACAGAGAGGGGAGAATGAATTTTGTAAAATATTTGCCCAGAGTTTGATTAGGCCTGATGTGGAATTCAAAGCTGACTGACTTCATCTGTGATTGGACAGAAATATCCAGTGATACAGAAAAGGTTCTCCTAGCAAAGCTCAAATAAACACAACTCTCAGGACTAAATGCAATTTTCTTTGGGGAAGGGAAGTGGAATTTGGAGAGATTCTTTTGGAAATGGAAGGAGAAATTGCCACTTTGTTCGATGCCCATCTTCCCCTTGGAAATTTATTGCTTATGGTTAGCAATTTTTGTTTGTTTATATGAATATTAATATTTACATATTAAAAGTATTTTTATATAAAGAGATAATACAGACATATTAGCAATTCTTTTTTTTTTTAATTTTTTTTATTTTTTTCAGCGTAACAGTATTCATTATTTTTGCACCACACCCAGTGCTCCATGCAATCCGTGGCCTCTACAATACCCACCACCTGGTGCCCCCAACCTCCCACCCCCCACCCCTTCGACATATTAGCAATTCTTTCATTGTCAGAAAGAGTAGGGGATTGAAGTGACTGTAGATGATTCTAGCAAAGAAAAAAAAATCTCTTCCACATTATCTGGAAAAGTCAGGTAATTGAACATCTCTGTTTTATTCTGAACGGCTTCAAAATTAGAAGTGTTGCTTTATTCATTCATTTGTTTCATGCACAAGTTAAGCCCTTATATACTCACTCACTCACTCAGCAAATCCTTTCTGGGGTCTGCTCTGTGCCCATCACCCAGCCATACCACCTGCTCTCATTCCTACTGTAGAAGATGGGGAAATCACCCAGCCATCTGAGTTCATGAAAATCCCTTCTTTTGGATCAACAAGAGCATTCTGCAAAGCTTGCTGTCTATGGCACCAGCAACTGGCCAGTGAAGAAGACAGCCTAGGTTTCTAGTAGGCAGGACGGTCGAGATGGCAGCCATTGTATAAAGCCCCAGCCCTTGCTCTTGACGAGTAGGGCTACAGGCTCTTTTCTCCTTCTGGGAAACAGCTGCACTGATCAGTGGCTTGAGGTGATCTCCCGAGTGATCCCCTTTTTAAGGTGATCCCCTTTTTAAGGACTGCCTGTTTGCATGCTCACATGTGTCATTGGACAGCTGAATTCACCCATCATTGAAAGAGGTCCTTATTTTCTCCTGAAAAGTAGCAGAGTTCTTTGTTTAATCTTTGAAGAAGGCCACTAGGTGCCAGGCACCGTTCTAGATTTTGGGAGACTGAGGGGAAAAACAAAAGAAAAGGAAGAAGAAGCTGGATTTGATGCCTGCAGAAATCAGGTAGCTATCAGGGGGCTAGGTAGAGGTAGATCCATTGGGACCTCTGGTCCCCAAGAACATAAACAGAAACTGCTGGTTTCCCACTGGAGATGAGGAAGGACAGGGCCGTGGTGGGGAATGCCCCTCGGTTTGCACAGAATGACATTCTTCCTCAGCGACCACACCCCAGTTGCAAGACCTCTGCCATCTTGATTCCACTGCAGGGATCCTCGTATGAATTCATTTTTGTGGTAAACGAGGGCTCTGGGTCACTGTGCTGTCACATAGTTCCCCCCCTCTTCATCTGTGAACGTATCAAAACTTTCCTATAGAGAATCTGAATTGGAATTTAAGGAATGCATATTTCAGCGCATGGTTAATACATAAATAACAAGGGCAAGCGTGACGCCTGGTACAAAAGCAAATTCCTTCAAGCCATTGTGGTCCAGGCTTCTCACTCGATATTCAATGGTAGGGAGTGAAAATGTTTGTAAATATGATCTAATGCCCCAATTTCCAATTCTCTGCAGAGCCTTTACATTTCCGTTTTTAATAGTCGCTATATTTGCCCGGAGGGTTGTTCCACATACCAGATAGCAAAGACAGATTCTTAAGGATGAACTGTAACATTCGTTATTCATCATCTTTCCCTTTTCCCCCAACGACTACAAATTAAACTCTGAGTCCTATTTATTTTCTTTGCTGCCGCTAACGCTGTGGAATTCCAAAAACATTATTTTTCCCTTCCAAAGAGGATCATCACTGTAGTGAAGCCATCATTTTGCAGACAGACCAACTTTGTAAGATTTTATATGGCTTTGCCTAAGAGTTTAAGTTTTAATACCAGCAAAAAAATACCTAGAATGTGGGGAAGTATTTCTGCTTCTGCCTGCCGATGCCAGATTAAGTGACTAAATCAGATTAATGTTATTTATTGCTTGGGAGAACACCTTTTAGTTTGACTCAGCCTTGGTCCTTAGAAGCTTTAGTAAACATCCCTAGATGAAGCTCTGGACCTATGAACTGTATATTTTATATTTCTTCCCAGATGGGAGGGGGAAAAAAAAAAGCAATAACAATGAGCTAAAAACAAAACCAAAAACAAAAACAAAAAAACAAAAAAAAATCAAAAAAATACAAAAAACCCACAAAAAACAAACAAACCAAAAAAATATAAATTGGGGACCAGTGATCTCCAACATTCTAGGTTCTTTGGAGCAGTGGGTCCCAGCGAAGGAAACGTTTGGCAATTGCTCAAGAAAAGTGCTGCCCACATTTAGCATTACCTCGTGCTGTGAGGGCATCCAGCCTGCAAAGCTGAATTTAAATGAATATAAACAAGAAAACAAGCATCTAAAAAAAAAAAAAAAAGAAGAGTAGGGAATGAAACCACTCCAAGCGTCATTAAAAAATGCATCTATTTATTACTACCTGGTTTCATGAGTCTGAGGTGATTCATATGCTTTTTGTCAAGAGAATATCCATTGTTGTGGCAAAATTAAATGTATTTTGACACTGCTTGCCATATTTATCTATCTGTTCAATCAGAAAAAAAGTTGCCTCATCACTCCGACATATATTACTTTTTCAATTTCCTCTTAGTAATTTTTTTTAATACTCTTTAGGGTGAGACCACGGAGTTTCTCATTTCTCACAACAAAGACGGTAACTCATTAGAATGATGCTGATGAGTTTTTCTCATAAAATTGCAACCTCATTTTCAAAGGTGACCAATCTGCCCCCTTAGCCCCAGCCATCGGGCAGGTGTCGATGGATGTGATTGAAAGGGCCAATGCACCTGTCCTGGTATGGTTTCTCATGGTTTTGTGCTTCCTATTTTAAATGTCCCTATGTGTGTGTATGTGTGTGTGTGTGTACTGACTCAGGTTCCTCTAATGCAGTCCGAAAAAATGTAATTTATCATAATGAATCAACCACCACTGTAATGATTTTTTAACTGTCCTCTTCTAAGCTCAGTAATGTATAATTTATACCAATGGAATGAATTTTGGAATTTTTAATTTCAAAAGCTGTTTTTGAAGTATAGCCTTATCAGGAATAAGTTTGGTTCCTTTTAGGATTTTATTTATTTGAGAGAGAGCATGAGCGAGAGAGAGCACAAGCTGTGGGAGGGGCAGGGAGATAGGGAGGAGCAGACTCCCGGCTGAGCAGAGACCGGATGTGGGACTCGATCCCAGGACCCTGGGGTCCTGACCTGAGCTGCAGGCAGCAGCTTAACCACCTGAGCCACCCAGGTGCCCCAACGTTGTCACCTTTTATATTAAAAAACGCAAATAGTTCCTTTCTAATTCAATGATACTGAGAAGATCCTACATTAAAAATCCATCCGTAACTTGCAATGAGATCCTCCAATTCCGTGTCAGGTTAAAAGAGAGTTTTGTTTTGGTAGCTATACATATCACTAAATCTCTTCCTTTTGGTTGCCTGGGAGAGCTTGCTAACGTCACCTAAAGATTTACTGAAGGCAGGTGAACATGTTTTTTATTCTAGAGCATCAAGGAAAGCAGCAGTAGTTAAATGAACCTAGCAGGTAATAATACTCCTGTGCCCCTGCCTTTTGATTAAATGAAGTCCAGCAGCCACGTAGTCATGATAGAGAGGGAAAGTACACATTGCCTAGCCTTCTGCTGCTGACACTGTAGAGAAAGCGAGGCAGCCAGCTTAACCTGTTACTAACGGTGTGGGCAGTGGATTCAAAATCCTCCTCCTGGCCCTCCATGTGCTGGAGTAGGTCCCAAGACGCACGGGGTCAAGGGAACAAGACGGCAGGGGCGGAGTTTGCTGGCTAACTCCGCTGTGTTAAGCATTTAACATCCTTTCTGACTTGTACTCCTTACAGCAGCCCCTAAATGTTAGTAGTTTAAAAAACTGAACAAAGTAAACAGACAATGCCATTTTCATCAGGCACCTTAATGCTGGGTGTTTAAAAGCATTTCCCTGTAGACTTCAATATAGTTAACAACTCTACTTTAGATCAACCACCCTAAGTGGATTAAAATATATGCGGGTGAGGAGCCCGAGATATTTATGGCAAGGCTGCCGTATGGCAGGCTGTGTCTTAAGCACTCATTCCCGAGGTGCTGAAAGCGGTTTCACTCAGAAGAAAGCCGAGCTTCGAAGAAACTAGATCTGCCCTCAAATCCACACTCTTTCCCTTACTAACCGTGTGGCCATGGGAAGCTGGTTCCCTTCTCTGAACCCGTGCTTGCTCAGCTGTAAATTAGAGATATTAGGCCAAGAGCAATGTGAGAATGAAATGAAATGATGAATTTTTGTACAATGCTTATCGAATAGCGTATTAGCTTATATGAAGTGCTCTATTCATTCACTCCACAGATTTTATTACTATGTTTATGCTTACTGTGGGCCGGGGTCATTCTAGCCGCTTGGGATACATCGGTGAATAAGAAAGTTTTAAATTCGTATCAGATCACAGTGATTAAGAGCGATCACTGATAGCAGACAAGAATTGAGCTTGTGTCCTGCCATCAGCTGGGTGATCTTGGAGGTTTGTTAATCTGTACGATAGGGATAAGGCATTGTCCATGGTTGGGGTAAAGGTGAAATGAAATAATAGAATATTATTGGATGCTAAGCAAATCTTTGCTATGTAGAAAGTGCTCAGTAGGGGCACCTGGGTGGCTCAGTCAGTTGAGCGTCTGCCTTTGGCTCAGGTCATGATGCCAGCGTCCTGGGATTGAGTCCCGCACGGCGCTCCTTGCTCAGCGAGGATCCTGCTTCTCCTTCTCCCTCTGCTGCTCCTCCCCACCTTGTGCTCTCTCACTCTCAAATAACTAACTAACTAAATAAAATCTTAAAGAAAAAAAAAAAAAAGAAAGTGCTCAATAGATGGCAGGAATTTAGGAATTTTATTACTGTTAGTACAAATCCCTCTAACAACCCGGAGAGGAAGGGACTGTTGTCAGTGCACAGAAGCGAAGACAGCCGCTGAGTTAGACTAGCTGCCTTGCCTGGGGTGGCAGAGCTGCTTGGAGATGGTGCCTAACTTGGAAGCCTGTACTCTTTACAGTGGGCGCCTTCCATGGGACCAAGTAGACCTTCCTACTGTCCACCTCTAACTCTCAGACACAGTGTTCTGGTGAATATCTATCGAGAAGTGTCAGAGGTAGGGAGTGTGTAACGTGTTTCCTTTGTGTACCGGGGTGGTGCTTGATTGATGGCATTCACTTCTAGTTACAAAGCTGTATCACATCTCGACTTTGCTGTCACCTTGAATGTCCCACCTTATGACATCTCAGGATCTACTTATATTGTTACTTTTATAAGATGGAAAAGGTTAGTTGATGAACTGATTCTCAGTTTGGAGCAATGTTCTATGTGAATGCATTGAATTCGGTTGGATTGTGCAAAGGCCTCCTTCTGTATGTTTGAACTCGAACCTGGCTCTTCCCACTGTTCTGAATTATGACTTTTCCATTCCTACCTACTTCTGATCTATTTCTCATTTCTCTCTTATTGGCCTGTGAGTTGAGGACATGTTGCCCACGTCTTTAAGAAGAATGTGTCATGTCAACAACTGACAAGCCAACAAAAAGTTGGGTGTATCATTGGGCATCTGGTGTAGTAAACGGTTGGGTGAACATTTATTTGGAGGTTGAATGCATCTTACATGTGAATTTAACGTTTTCTCCTCTTTAGGAATGTTCTGCTTAACCATAAAAATCTTTCACTGAAAAAACTGATATTGATATAGGGATGCTAAGTCAAAATTCAGTACTTCCTCTCTTTCCTCACCCTCAGACCCAAATCAGGTTTAATTTTCATTCTCTAGTTGTGAAAACTGAGACATAAATAGCTTCTACTTCCATCCCTGACTTTCTACTATAAAATGTGATTACTGAAAAGAGAATCATTGTCAACAGCCCAGTCTTTTTGATATTGTATTTGGTTAAGGTTATTCATCAAATAAATAATACACTTCCTCAATTATAAGAGTCCCACATTTTTTCTATTTTTAATATCTGTGAAATCAGGTTGCCCTAACAGTTGATGTATCTGTTTAGTGCGGTAGTATTTTCTTCCATTGTAAAAAAGCTGTTCTTAAACTGATGGTGTAATTTACTATCAGTGACTTCCTAAACTCAGAATACAGTATTAGCTATTACTCTTTTTCTTTGGAAGGGCTTACTTCCTTAGAAGGCAGCTTCCAAAGGTAAGGATATAGAAATGTATAGTGCCTTGCCACTCTGGGAGCTTCCTCAATTCCAAAATCACTTTACTGAGGGATACTACAAAAACCTCCAAGCCAAGATTCGCTGACATTGAGTTTCCTATGTGGCTCTGAAAGGCTCACTTTGACGAGCACCCATATCAAGCACACACCATGCACTCTTCCAGCCTGTCTCAGCTGTCTGTCTGGCAGGCAGGGGACCTGCAGTCCCCCAGACCCTGATGCCCTGGGGCTGATATTCCCCTCGACAAGATAAAGTGGAGACCTAAGGTCATTTTTTTCAAGATTATCTCATTGCTTTAGAGACTCCCTCCTTTTCTGGTTCCTCGGATCAGCAAAAATAATAAGGTGATAATACTGATTAAAATAACATATTTATCTTGGCAAGGTTTACAGTTTTTTATAGTTTTCAAGTGTGTGTTTATATATCTTCAAGAGAAATCTTTGAGGTTCAAAGGGTGAGAATTACAGTTACCATTTGCCGATGGACCGAGGAAGTTTCTGGAGTCCGTGTCCTGTCTAACAGAGCATCCAGGAAATGAACCCAGGTCTTTAAACCCAAGAAAGTGATGGTGGTACTGGAAGATGAGGTTGGACTTGGGGCTCAGATCTCAGTTCTGCCAGTTTCTTAAGGTTTCATCTCAATAGTTTGCTCGTGTGCACGGCTGGGGTAATCAAACTGCATGCTCTTCTAAGAACTAACACGGTTCTAGAGCTTTGCGCACTGAAATGAGCTAAATGTGCACGGGTTAGTGATACTACATTGCGGTCGGGATGGAATGTCAACGCTGCTAGTCAAAGATGCGAGAAGTCGGATCAGTTCCGAGGGAGCTGTCTGTGAATAGTACCTCGAAACCCATTACCTGTTTGGAATTATAGCTCTTAATAGGTTGTTTCATTAGTTAATTGGCCCCTTTCCTATTTACCCTGAAAGAATGTGCCCATTCTCCATTCAGGAGCCTACACAAGAACACATTTCCCTGTTCCCAGGAAAATGAAATATTATGTTGAAGAATTGAAAAAAAAAATGCAGTGGAGAAAAAAATGTAACGCCACCACCATCCAAAGTTCTGCTGTAGATAAGAGACCTTGGTTCTCTCTGGCTCAATCTACAGGGTAAATCCCCTAAAACAAGATTTTTTTTTTTTTTTAAATTGTGTATTTCTGGCCACTCCTTTAATTGCGCACGACAGGTTGCACTGGGTGGAGCGTGGGAAGAAAGATTTCAGAGGGTGCTTCGTTTTTAGTTCAAACTGGCCAGCTCTCCGGGGTGTTGGCATTAATAGGATTAACCCTCTCATTTCAGAAATGGGGGCTGTAAAGAGGAACCACACGGTGGGGAGGGACAGGCGACCTCTGGCCCGGCAGCCAAGGTGTGGGCTGAACCATTCACTGTCAGGGGCAGGGGCAGGGGCAGGGCGTGCTCCTGCCGCTGGCGTTGACCAGCTCAGAGACCCCATTACCGTCCCGCGCGTCAGCAGGCGAGCCACTGCAGATGCAAGGCCTCCCATGAAATCCATCTCCCGCGAAATCACTGCGGAGCCCAGGGCCAACAGGGCTCATTAGCGCCGTTTACCATCCAGGGAGGCCCACTCCTCAAAAGGGCGAGGACCCAGGACCCGAGGGCCAGGGCCGGGGTCACTCCACCAGCCGGCCCCCTCCTCTCCGGTCCTGACCGGAGGATCCGGGCGGCGGGTCCCCAGGGGACCTGCGATGGCCCTGCGCGCTCTCGGCGCAGCCGCGGGGTCAGAGCGGCGTCCCCCCACCTCCCGTCTCCGCTCCCCGCAAACGTGCTCTGGGATGTGCGCGCCCTCAAAGCCGGGAGGGGGCTCTTTCGGACTGAATCATCAGCTCGCAATCCAAAGCGCAGACAGGAACCAACGCGAATGACTCCCCGCAGCATTTCCCAAAGCGTGCTCTGCAGAGGTCCATTCTGCGAAATGTGGGGTGGACAGGAAGTTTAGGGGAAAGCGGGGTCCGACAAGTTAAAGGGGTCTGGGGCGCGTCGGAGCCCAGCTGCCCGGGCCGGCGGAGCTCCTACACGGCGGAGCCCGCGCCCCCCCCCCCCCCCCCCACCTCCCGGCCGGGACCCTCCTTCGTGCACCGCCCCGGGGGGCTCATTCATTTCCAAGGCGCACACTTAGGGAAACGGGGCTTTAATGCAATGGTCTCTCCTGAAATGAGGAAATAAAGCTCTCAATCGGGCTCGAAGGGGAAATTTGATATGTTAGTAGAAAGATTGAGGTTGTTTATTGTTGTTACTGTTTCATCTTTATTACTCAGATGAAGCCAGGGTAAAATTCTTATAATATTACTAACCCCATGAACATTTATTTCCCAGTCTCCGGAAAGAGCCGATTTTAAAAGTGTTAAAAAATGCTATTAAGGGGCGCCTGGTGGCTCAGTCGGTTGAGCCTCTGATTCTTGGTTTAGGCTCAGGTCAGGATCTCAGGGTCCTGAGCGGAAGCCTCCCTCCCCACCCCAACTGGCTGGTCCTGGGTTTGGAGCCTGCTTGGGATTCTCTGTCTCCCTCCCTACCTTGCACATGCACGCTCTCTCTCCCTCTGGAGATGTGATTAACAAAATGCATATTTGATAAGTATTCTACTGCATGTGATTGAATTTTTACACCCTTTTAAGACTTCATAGAATGATATTTGCAAGTGAGAGAAGAAAATCTTTGGTCAGACTGTTTTGAGTTTTGGTTTAGAAAATATGGCCAAAACCATTATCTAAATAGATTGTTCTGTTCATATTTGGGGAAAAATATACAGACACCAACCCTGAATTTTTAGATACCTACTCTGAATTTTCAGCAAAACATACTTGATTCTTAGTTATGCAACATGTCTAAGCAATATGTTCTATTTTTTGTATTAAAAGTGGTATTCTGTACATATGATTTTGTAGCTTTTTAGAAAGATACCTTTTTTCTTTTTCTTTTTTTTTTTTTTTAGTAAAGATGTAAAACTTGCATGAAAGGAATTACCAATGTTATAGTATCTATCACCTTGGAGGGGAGGGGCATGAGGAGAAAGTGTCAAGGCCTCAACTGTATCAGTAATGTTTTATTTCTTCTAAAAATAAACAAGAGAACTAAAGCTTATATGGAAAAATGCTAATACTTAACATTTCTGAAGGATACTTTTTTTTTTTTTGTAAAATATTATTATTATTATTTTTTTAAGTAGCCTCCATGCCCAATGTGGAGGCCCACTTGGGGCTTGAACTTAAGACCTTGAGATCAAGACCTGAGCTGGAATTAAGAGTCAGATGCTTAACTGACTGAGCCACCCAAGTGCTCCTGTAAAAAATTATATTTACCTTTTCATACATCTAATGTGTTTTATTATAAAAAATAAAATAAGAGGCACCTGGGTGCTTCCATTTTTTTAGCATCTGCCTCTGGCTCAGGTCACAATCCTTGGGTCCTGGGATCAAGCCCTGCATTGGGCTCCCTGTTCAGCGGGAAGTCTGCCTCTCCCTCTTCCTCTGCCCCTACCTCTCCCACTCCCACGCTTGTTCACTCTCTCTCGATTTCAAATCAATAAATAAAATCTTTAATAAAATACAATAAGAATATGTGTGAAACTCCCTAAATTCCTGATCCACTCGCTTTAGCTGGGTGTGTGTGAGGCACCCCATTTGCTCTAGTCACATTGTCCGAGTTAACACACTTTATCTCCTTTGCACAGGGTTTGAAATTCGTTTTACAAAGGTGGGCAGCTATGGCTTTATTTGTTCTCCTGTACAGATCTAATAAAGCCCACAGAGAGGTTCAATGGACACTTATTGAATAAATGTATTACATCTCAATTCTCTGGTGGAGATTTGCATTTATTATAACTTCATCTTCGTTCATCTTGTAGTGATTTTCTCTGAAAGAGTCTCCTCTTTCCATTTAAATTATGTGTTGGATTACTTTAGCCACCTATAGTTCAGGGCCACTTGCTGGCTTTTCATTTAAAGAAGAATAGCTATAACATGAATTTATTGATAACAATATACTTTATTAAATACTTAAGACATATCGGGCACTGTGCTCAGCCCATTGCTTGCTCTCTCATGTTTAACGCCCTGTGAAGTATGTGAGATCTCTTATCAGTCCCATCTTCACTGATGAGGAGATAGGGGCCCAGACGAGCTCTGTAACTTATCCAAGGCCACATAGCTAGAAATGTGTGCCAATCAGACCTGTTTCCTTCAAAGCCTGGCATTCAAGCTGCTCTACTCCCTTCTAGAGATGCTCTTCAGCCTTTGAGGATTATAATTCAGAGGAATGTCCCAACTTAGAATTCTTCAATTCTAAGACATGTATTTTTCACATATTTGAAAGTTATGGTATTAGGATGGTCTCCCAATTGATGTGTACAGACGCGGGGCTGGTGGTGTTCCTGCCTTGGCGGTGTTCCTGCCTTGGCCTTCTCCAGCCCAGGGCTGCCATGAATAGAGGCAACTCACCGTCCATGGTTTTGCACAGTCAAGGGTGTACTTTCTAAGCTACATTGCAGAGGCTACTACTGGAATTGGGAGATTGCTTTTCTTTGAGCATGACCTGTGGTCCTTTTAGATGGCAGCACCTCCCTACTGCAAATCCTTCTGTCTTGCCAAAGCAGCTCTGCTCAACTACTGTTTATTCATATAATGCTGTGTGTATTCTTGACTCATGAAGTGAAAGGGTAGGTCCTTTAAATTTTTCTCCTTTTTATACATTAAAAAAAATAAGGGCGCCCAGGTGGCTAGTCCATTAAGTGTCTGCCTTCGGCTCAAATCATCATCTTGGGGTCCTGGATCGAACCCTTGCATCAGGCTCCCGCTCAGTGGGGAGTCTGCTTCTCCCCCATCCTCTGCGGTACCCCCTGCCTGTGTTCTTTCTCTCTGTCAAATAAATAAATAAAATATTTTAAAAAATAAAAATAATAAAAAGATTAAAAAAAGTAATGTTGTTTTGTTGATTTTTTTTTTTTTTTTTTTACTCGACTGTTTCTTTAAGGATGGTTGGGAAGGACTTTGGTTTGACTTGTTGCCACTTAAGAAAATTTCACAGCGGTCGAGAACTAATTTCATCAGGAAACATTCTGAGCTTCAGTTAAAATGTAAAATGCTTTTCTTAGCCCCAGGATAAAATGAAATTTCATTTGCTTTTACTTTTCTGCAATAATGCCAATAAGGAGATATTGCCAGGGGCAATAGGGAAGCCAGTTCTATAGCTGAACAAATCGATGGTAAATCTACTTGCCAAATCCTGAGTATACCCACTGTACGAGTGTTAACACACACACACACACACACACACACACACACACATCCCTACTGCACTATCTGGGGTAAGGCTAAAATTTCCTTAAAATAATTTAATGTTCTCCTGCTAAGATTCTCACATTTTCAAACTCCTTGCACACACAGTGGGGTTTGTGTGCACAGTGTGAACTGAAAACACATAGCATCTTAATTAATAATAACAGCATATACTGAGTGTTAGCCTTATTGAATGATGTCTATGTGCCTGACCACTGGCTGAACTATTTAATCCTAGAAGATGGTTCCCTTCTTCTCCACATTTTTCTTTTTTAAGTTTACTTATTTATTTATTCGAGAGAGAGAACCCACATGACCGGGGGGAGGGGCAGGGTCAGAGGGAGAGGGAGAAGCAGATTCCTTGCCTAGTGTGGAGCCTGACGCAGAGCTCGATCCCAGGACCCTGAGATCATGAGCAGAGCCGAAGGCAGATGCTTAACTGACTGAGGCACCTAGGTGCCCCTTATCCCCACTTTTCAGATGAGGAAATTAAGGCACGAGAGAATTAAGTCAACCTGCGGTCTCACCGCCGATGAATGGCTGCCTGGTTCCAGAGCCCATTCGTTTTGCCTGTGTGCTGTACTGCCTCTTCCTATATATCCAAACCAAAGAGAGGTTTCCAGAAAATGCTAGACCGAACTCTAAACCATGATGATGATGATGATGATGATGATATTGATAATTTCTGCAGCCGCTAATTATTACTGAGTCTTTAACTATATACTCCAGAACTATGATAGGCTTCTTACACAACTGACCCCACTTAATCTTCAGAATCTAGGGACTTCGATTTTATTATCTTTATTTCATAGTGAAACTGAAACCCAGAGAGCTCACGTAACTTGCTTGAGGTCAGAGCTAGTTAGTTATTGGCTGACCTGGGATTCAAACATGTGTCTTGCTAGTGCCCATTCCCTTGTCTGGCTTCCACACTCACAGGAGTTCCTGATTTAGGAAGCAAAGGGAACGAGAATGTTCTTCTCAGATGTGTGATAGTCATTACACATTCCAAGATTATGAATTACCAATAGGACACTTGCTACCTTTTCACCTCAGAGTGAAGGTGGGTATGATACCATTTTTTAAAAATGGGGTACGATATTGCTTTGTGACTTCGGAATATAGTGTTTCTGTGAAAACGAATCACTCTTTGGAATAGTGCATGACTTCTGAATTAACCATAAATGGATGGCAGAGGCAGAAGGGGAAAAGAATGACTGAACTGGTTAGGGGGAAAAAAAAGGAACTAAAAAACTAAAGTCCTTTAATATATGGAGATTTCCCATCCCTTTAAATTCATTGAAAACCTGTAAATGGAAACATTCAGATTCCAAGATAAGGAGACAAAAACGGCAAGTCCCCGATAAAGGGGCGCTTTCTCCCGGTTGAGATGGGGGCATGTCTCCCTCCCCGCGTGGGGTGGGCATCTGTCCTTCTCTGCAGGAAGACCGAGAGCCTTTTGCCCAGAAACCATGGTCCATGGCCCTGGGCCTCCTCACCGAGGTTGTCTTAAACTTTGAGGATGAGGCTCTGGTTTAGAAAGATTAAATCACTGATTGCCCCAAGGTCCAAATTTAGAAACAGGTAGAGCTTGAACCCTATTCCAGGCAGGTCTGAAATTAGTCAGGGTTCTTTTCCTGGGTAAAACCGTCTCCGTTTCCAAGTAGCCAAGAGAGAGAATCTTAGCAGGAGGGAGCAAGTTTCAGGGGACCCCCCCACCGGTGCCTTCTCTGCAGCCCCGACCTCCCCAAATTATCAGCAGAGTAAAACAAGCTTTCCAAACCTAGGTGTAGATTTTAATGTTATGACTTCTGCACAGACTTTCAAATGTAAAAAAATAGTTGATGTCAAGAACTCAAATGAAAGGATCTATAAATATATTAAGAGTTTTCTCTTTGTACCTTCTCTGGTAAAGCTCTGTGGAGATTTTTAAGGAATTGAAAATGGGCTGGGTGAAGTAATTCTCATTTACATGGGTTTTTGAGCAAGGCTAATTATATGAACCTGATTCCAATGCAGTCTTATTTTTTGTACTGCATTAATAAAGGGTAAGGAACACACACACACACACACACACAACCCAAATAATGTTTGCCCTTCTTTTTTGTTGTAATCTCACCACTTCATGAGGTTCAAACAAGTATCTTTATGCCAAGAGGTACAAAGCATGCACTTTTCTCTGGAAAGATGAATGTGTTTATATTATAAATTTTTTAAAAAACACACACAGACACACGCACACACAGACACACACACAAACACACACACACACAGAGCACTACGGGAACGTGGCCAATTCATTAGCTTTGGAAACTGAGTACCTCGGTCTTTTCCAGCACTGGGAGGAGTACATGACACCCCAGGGTATGTTTCTAAAACTCTCAGACAAGACTTCACGAGTGGGCAGTATCGATTCCTCTGTGATGTGGTTTTTTTTTTTTTTCACTTTAGGAGGTTTGTACGCCATATCAAATCAACTATTACAGCATAGTTTCTAGGACAGAAGAATTTTACAATTAGAACCAACCCTTATTCGATATATGCAGAGTGCCCATCAAGCCTTTAATGGGAAGCTCATTTCCCTGTGGGTCCTCCAGGGAGGGAGAACCATCCCTGGGGGTGGGAGCTGGCAAAAGCCAAACGGAGTGGAAAGGCTGTAACTCAAGCCCCTGAGAAGGGGATGGATTTGTAACTGGCAAGATGACCCGCCATTAAATCACGGGAAGAATAAACTCCTAATAATTCCTTCTCAGCAATAAAGCATTTTCTCCATCACAAACTCACAAGTGGTGGGGCAGAGTGGGACATTTTCCTTGGACTCTGGTACCGGAAAAATCAGGGGGAAATACACATCAGTGGATATGCTTTCTATCTGGAACTCGTAAAATCTCCATCTCAAGGGCCAGCTGCTGGCAGGAATGAATCGGGGTGTTCTATTTTGGGCAGAACTCTGGGAAGCAGCTTCCAGGACCGACCCGATCGGAGTATGAATTACAGATATTATAACCAACTTTTCCTCCATGCCAAAACCCCATCCCTCCAGAAATCTTAATAGGCTTTTGAGAGCCTCCATTTAGAGCCGGCTGCATAAAATGATCCTTTGATGAAAAGGGATTGGAACAAGGGTTAAAGCCGACATTGAGAGGTGACTGTGGAGGGCACGGTGTTCATACAACCCTCCTTTAATATGTGTGGTGTGCACCTGTGATAAGATGATTCATTACCTGGGGCTGCTCTTTGACAAGCTCCATCGTTCAGCCCTCGGGGTTCTGACGGGACAATCCCGCACCCGCCCAGGAAATATACCAAGGTCAGCTTTTTTTTCCCTGGGACGTAGATTGAGACGGTTTAGCTTATAATGCATCTCTGTTTACTCTTTATGTAAAATAAAAACAGGGTGCAAGACGTCACCATTCCTGTTCTTCACAGAGCAGGCCAAGCAGGGATCCGTAAACTCACTGCTGAGTAAATAAGTCTGGGAGGGAAAATCCTGAGAGCATGCAAGCTGCTTCCACCTTGGGCTCCCACCCTCAGAAGTGGCCACACTTGAGGTCAAGGTGCTCTATCCACTGAGGGTCAATGTCGAGACTTTGAGTGGAGGGCGCTTCTGATACCCTCAGCTTTAACTTTGGTTTGCTTTCCCTGCAGCTTTTAGGTTTACTGAGGTCTTAAAGGGGGAGCCCCGTCATCTGAAGCTCTGTCAGTGTCCTCGGGACCATGAGGCGGGCGCATGAGGGGCGTAAAGGGACCAGCATGCTGCCTATGACACGAGGAGGGTTTGCCGGCCCTGGCCCTGGCTGACTGAAGCAAGCCTTTAGACATACCCGACCCAGCCTGGCTTCCAGAAGAAGAGACCCTCACCCCTTCCCTTTGCTGCTCTCCCAAGAATGCACTGGTCCTTCCCATCACGTCCCCACACATTCAGAACCTGGCTTGCTTACGGCTACTTTAGAAATCTTAGAGCAATTGGGAAAGGAAACGTCCCAGTTTCCCCCCGCTGTCCAAGTTTAAAATGAATGAATGAATAAAAGAGGAAAACTGAATTTTTATTTTAAAAATTACCTTTAAAAAAAAGAAAAAGAAAAAAAGAATGCCCTGTCATGGAAAGTGTTTTCCTTCAGTTAAGGTCAGAACACGAGCCATTGTACAGAAATAAGAACAAACGAAAACTTAGCCATTCTTGGGGAAGGAAAAAAAAAATCTTGCTTCTAAAATATAGAAACACCTCCCAACCCTTCTCCTATTCTTGACGTTGCTAGTAAACATTATTTATTTGCCTCGAATGGATGCGGTTACATATCATTGTCATGCAAAAGAAATTCATTTCCTTTCCGAGTTCAATCTGCCATAAAAATTCACTCTTGTTCCCATCTCCCACTCACCTGTCCTTGTGCATTAGTAACTAGTTGACCCGTGACCCCCTGAAGACTGGAGAGAGCATTGCCAAAGGCTTGTGAACTTGCTATGGAGCCCATGGCGGCTGCTGCAGCAGCCTGACTTGCTAGTGGATTATTAACCAGCTGCAAAGAGAGAAAAGATCAGGGTGAAACCACCAAGAGAGGCACAGGCACAGCACACCATACGACATTCACGTGGGGGAAGGACGGTCCCCCTCCAACTGGTTCATGCAAAGGGCCCGGAACCTCCCGGAGGGAGCCTGCTGAACAAGCTGTGGGCTCTTGGGGAGGTTGGCCATGAGGCGGGGAAGAAAACAGGCTCCACCGACCCTGGGCTGCTTAGTGGAGCCCCAGGAGAGAAGGAGGTGGACCCTGGGGTTGTTTGGGGGGCTGTCAGGGTCTTGCCAGGTGGATGAACAATTTTGGAGAAGTCCCTGGATTGTGTCCTCTAGCCTACCTAAAACTCTGGGAAAAGGTCTCCTTTCCTTGAGGCCAGCAGACGGAATGTGGATTCACGTAGGTTGGGAGTAGAAGTGGAGGGGAGGAACAGATGTTAGGGATTCTGCAAATGAATTTATCATTTTCATTTGTGAGTCGCTCCCCATGGTGAAAGGCAGGTGCCTCACCCCACCTTCTTCTCCAAGGAAGAAGGAAACCAAAGTCAGTAGCAATGGAAACCTCTAACCTCTGTGTTCTCAGAGAGCGAGTCCAGGGTTGTGACTTGGGGGGAGGGGTGGCTCATGCCAACCATGGGATTCAAGGCCAATGAGGAAGGTCCTTTGGTGATCGGCCAAGTTGAAGCCTAGCTGCTTGCCGTTGGACTAGTATGTGGCCTTGCCTGGGTCTCTATCCTGGGACCCGGGTGAAATAGGGAGGAGAATTTGACTTGGGTGGGGGGACCCACTCGAGGAGCAGGGTATAGCTGCCAAAACCCGTTTTTCCATGGAGACCAATTCAATATTCTTTATCCTGCCAATTTTCCACGCCACAGGTTTTCAGGCCTTCTGACCATGAGGCAGAAGTGTAGCTTGAACTAAAATCTGCATTTAGGTTAATGACTAGATATAAATTCAAGAAACATTTAAACTATTTTCACAGTATTGGTTTTGATACATGAATTTCATTTGTATTTATTCTAGGGTGTTATTTTTTCCCATATAGTTCCTCTCAAGTACAACGATTGTTGTGTATAATAATGCATTTTCCATCACCAGTTCCCACATCCATGAAATTCCTGCATTTTAGAAGAAGCCTGCCAAGACTAAGACTTGGTGGGAAAAAAATTAATGCCATACTTAATTCAGGTCCCAGAAGCTTTTCTTCCACTTTCTTCTTTACTTTCTCAATTCTCTTAGTCTTTCTTATTTCTTTCTTTTCCTCATTCCCTCTTTCCCTCAAATTGTATCTTATTGCTTACCTCCTCTGGAAATTTGCCTAGAGTTTTATATCATCTGATGAGGATGGGAAAACTAATTGTCAGGGGAAACATCAAAAGGGACAGGAATTTAACAATTCTTTTTTCATTAATGTGATATCCTTATCTCTCTGGTTTCTTTATTCATCTATAACTGAATTTCACGTAACTAGTTCTACAGAAAATCCCATTGACCTAGCGCATTTTTTTTTTTTTAAAGAAGTGAAAAATCCATTTTAAGCTCATTACTTTATGTGTCTTTTGCCTTTATCTCTCTCCTAAAAGACAGGAATGATTTTCTTTTTAAGGAGAAAAAAAATTCTCATTCATCAGCCTCAAAGAAACCCTGTCTCATCCCAGATTACCACCATGGGATTTAAAATTCAGGTTGGCTGTGTTCTTGACTTTCGATGTTTATAGTGTAGATGAGGCAAATAATGGTGGATGGTAAGTGGAACCCTCCCTATTTACGGATTGACTACCTTAGGTGAGAGTGTTTGTACTGTGTACCTTTTTTTTTTTTTTTTTTTTTCCCCACTGATGAAGTGAGAAGATCTTTGGGAATACCTTCCCCAAACTGCCCGGACAGATCCTGCCTAGAGGCATACTATCTCGGCTCATATGCCATATGCTATGTTTACTCTTCTTTTATGCCATACAAGTTAAAATCACAATGAAATTCCCCAGGTTCAGAGAGATCTCCAAATAAGCTTCTCAATCTCGGAGAAAAATGAAATCATGTGCTGCTTGGTGTTTGTGTCGAATATGCCCTTTTGTGCAGGAATTTTGGGTGCAAAATTTAAATCGGTATGTGCAGAATGTTTTCTGAAGAAGAGAGACAGTGATTCCTCCTTAATGAAGAGAAAATATTTTCAGAAGTTGTAAGACATTTCCCTAACATCTAGGTCAATCAGAAATTCAAAATAGGAAATTAGGGAATTACTCTCTGGAGACAGTGGTGTCCTAGGAGAATTCCTTACATTTAGGATTTGAGTGTATGTTCCGCTGTAGTCCCATATATTTGCTGTAAATTCAGGCGTTCTACAAAGAATGAATTATGGTTCTGAATATGAAACAAAGTAGCTACTTAAGCCTCCTTGTCATGGGAGCAGGAACAGGTATCCTTGCCCTGTTCTGGAAGGTTGCCAAAGCAACCGCAAACGCAAGGATCTTGTTGATTTTTAATGTTTCTTTCCTCTCTATCCTGGTCTTAGTTCCCCCCTCTTTGCTGCCTTTCCCTCTTACTGGAACAAGAGCCAACTCGGTGACTCTCTTCTTTCCTGTCCCCATCCCTAGGTCTTTGCGAAAGGCGTAGGGGCTCTGGGGAGATGCCCCCCTGCCCCCCGGAAGTACAGCTAGAGCTGAAGGCAGGGGGGTGTGGTGCAGAGAGACAGCCCGGACGAGTCAGTCTGCACGCTGACAGCCTTTCAGGTGGACCATTGGTGGTGTTGACGGATGCAGCTCTGTAAATATCTTTGGGCTTTTCTGTCTGTGACTGCCAAGGCAGGGATGTAATATGCTTCGAGATTTGTGGCAGAGAGGGGGAGGGAATGGTCGGGAAACCATAAGTGTTTCCTTCATCACCTCGGGTCACGTCACTCTGTATTGTCCCCAGTCATGTCATATTAGCAGTGTTCCTATCAGTCCTTCTCCTTGATTGGAGGCTCAGAGTAGATTTGGACAGCGAGGAGCCCGGGCACAATAAATGTACATAATGAGCAAGTCAACATTCTAGGAATGACTGGATATTTTGAAGTCACTGCCAAGTTTATGCCTTCAGATCTTTCATTGCCGATGTACCTAAGCAGCTAAAGGATGGCCCTGATGAAGTCCGATTGTATTGCATACTTGACTTTTCCACAGACCGACTCAAAAGTCAGGCTGAATTCCGGGGCAGGCTTGTTTATAAATGTGGACGCCCCCAAGCAAGCGGGAGCAGAGCGCTCGAGCTCTCATGCTGCCTCCAAACGGAATCTGGACCGCGAATGCATCAAGCTTTAGCTGTATAATTCACAGATAGTCTAAATACCTTCTAATGGAAAAACTAACTTCTTGAGATAGTTCCCTGCCTCCCCCACAATATTAGAGAGTAACATAACAGGGAAATTTTTAAAAATAATTTTTACTGGGGGAGGGGTGGGCATCGCCTCTGAAACCAGACTGCGTTGGCTTGTGACTTTTAGCAAATCAGGTCTCATTGTCTCATGGGTAAAAGGAGTATAAAGACGGTACCAGCCACAGAATTACCATGAGGATGAAATGAGCTAATACGGACAAAAGTTTTAGAATAATACTTGACATTTATCACGTTCTGAATACATGCTCACTATCATTCTCACGGTTCATATGGTGCAGGAGGGTTTTGAACTCATCAGTATGTCAGAATTAGGACTCACCTTTACAAAAATCTTCTCCCTTTGGAAATAATGGGGATGCAGGCAACTGCATTCTCTATTTTGATATTTTAACTGTATTCTCTGATTTTATTTGACTTATTTTTTTAAAAGAGTTTATTCATTTATTTGACAGAGAGAGAGAGAGAGTACGCACAAGTCGGCAGAGTGGCAGGTAGAGGCAGATTCTCCTCTGAACAAGGAGCCTGATGTGGGACTCGATCCCAGGATGCTGGGATCATGACCAGAGCTAAAGGCAGCTGCTTAACCGACTGAGCCACTCAGGCGCCCCTATTTGACTTATTGTAAAGAGTAGCTTCAAGGAAGCTATTAGCTAACTAACACGATTATTAGGTGAGGTGAGTTTCGTGAGTTAAAAAAGACAAATCTGCCCCCTGAAAATATTTCGGACTGGAGGACATCGAAAAGAAGTACTGAAAACCTGACATTACCTGCTTATCTTGGGCTTCCTGTAGTTGGTTATTTATAGAGAAATTTAGAGGGAAGGCACAGTTCTGACTCTGAGGCCGGGTTGTTCACAACAGACCAGCAAAAGGGGACCTTTCTAGCATGTTATCCTCATACTTTGTTGACAACATTTGTTGGGTATCCACAAGGACACCCATTTTGGAGTTTAATTCCTGCCTCGTGTCAAAATATTGTGAATGAATCTACCCCATGCTTGCTGATTTGAGAGTGAAGGCATGCAGAGAGAGCTGTAAAAATCTTTCCTTAGGATTCGCAATGGTTTATTTCCATACAAACATATCAATACGGATATTGGGTGCTCACCTCATAATGAGAAAAAAATCCATATTCCCAGCTCTACAGAGCTTTGTGCTAATCTTTGTTCTCTGAGGTCACTAAATGGTGATGAGAGGAAAAACTCAGATAGAGTCTCTTCCAGGAGCATTCGATGATGTCATATGTAGGTCACTGCATAACTGTCACATAAATTATGTCACTCCCTGATGGAGGGCTATCTTTCTCCAAGTCCCGCCCCATCTTCTCTTTCTCTGAAAGACTCACAACCTAGAGCCTGGTAAAGAATTCAGGTTTCTTGAATCTGGGCATTAGCAGTCAGAATACTTCTCAGGAGACATTGCTGATTACAGTATTCTATTATTATGAACCTTATTTATGAAAATAAGGCAGGACGATGAGGCAACTGACTTATGGTGTCATATTCTTCTTATGCCTAAATTCCGAGAGGGACCTGTGAATGCAGCAGGCTCAAAACATTTCTTTGGAGCAGAATTGCCCGTGATGGATAATTTTGTCCTACTCTTCGTGAGCTACGTGGATTTCATAGAGCATGGACTGTGGAGCAGCTCTTTTTGTTACTAACTTCTCAATTTAGAACCTGGAAACTGTGGCGCCATTTGTTTTTAAATGAGGATGTTGATAAATGCATTCATCATCGCTCACTCCCGCAGAAGGTCCTAGAGACTTGCAGGGGCTGCCTGGACACAGGACGGCAAATACGGCTGCCTGAGTTCATTTACGTGCATGAGGTCCTTGTCTTTCTTAGGCACTAGATGTGACATAGTTTGGTCTCCTGTGACTCTTAACTGAATCAGTGCTTGCATTCACTACCCTCAAGTCTTCTCTTAAAAGGGGGAGGAAATACCAGTAGACAAGTGTTGGAAGGTTGGCCACGTTTATCTCAACGACCTATTTGATGAGGGTTTTATTCTACTAGGCTTTCCCCCTAGGTCTCATGATTGTTCCGTGATACAAACAGAAAGTTAGGAATCAGGTTGGTGAGTTTCAGTACCAAGCCCGGCTCTTCCACTCGCTGTCTGCCCGCTTCTGCGCAGAGACGGTGAAGTGTTAGATGCCAACCCTCTGACCCTCTGCCTGTCAGAAGTCTCTGGCTGGAGGGCCTGAGGTTTGCAGGGATGACCCAGGCACCACCATACCCTAAAATATCTTTGGTTCATCAATGTCAAATCACACTGATTTCACTATAGTTTTAGAATAAACTTGACTTTATTTTTATTTTTTGACAAAACTGTAAGTATAGTAACTTCCAAATAATGCTCTACTGTCCAGCCACATTCAGTAACGAGAAATTTTCATTTTATTTTACTTAAAAAAATTTTTTTAGGATTTTATTTATGTATTTGAGAGAGAGAGAGAGCGAGCGAGCGAGCACAGGCATGGGGAGCAGCAGAGGGAGAAGGAGAAGCAGGCTCCCCACTGAGCAGGGATCCCAATGTGGGGTTCGATCCTAGGACTCTGGGATCATGACCTGAGCCGAAGGCAGCTGCTTAACCAACTGAGCCACCTTGGCACCCCAACAGATAAATTTTTAAAGTGATCTCATGTCTGAGGTTTGGGTCCCCAGAACCAGGGTGGAGAAGGGAAGGGTTCTGATCCTGTAGGGGCTGTGGAGTGTGACTAAGGTTTCAGAGCTGTCCTACCCCAAGGCAAGGAAGTTGGATGCTCTCCCTTGACACTTGATGCTCCCAGTTGAGAGATAGCCCCTAGGGTCAAGGAAGGGTTGGAAATCAAATCCCTGGCCCTGGTGGCTCTTTGCTCTTGGGGTAAAGTGTATATGGGGGGCTGAGGGATGGAAGAAGGGCTGCAGGTGCTGGTTGTTGAAAGCCCCTAAAGGGGTAAAGGCAACTCACAGAAAAGAGCAATTCCAGGGACCTGGGTGGGACATTATCATGACCTGCCACAGTGCAAACAACACTTCCTTCCACTCATTATGTCTTCATCCCACAAACACTGATTCAGCACCCACTGTGTTGTGGGCACAGTATGAGGGGAAACAGTGTGATGACCAACCTATCTCCTCCCTACGCTCATGGGGCTTTAAACAGGGAAGAGCCTTTGGTGGAGAGGGAGGGGAAGTAGGAAAAGATGAGGGATGTCTCATTAAGGAGGGATATCCAGACCTGGAGAGGGTGGTAGTCTGGGGTGGTGTGTCCAAAGAGACCTAGAAGGGGCAGCTCTGAGTATTTGCACCTGTAGTTCCTCCAAGTTGCACAGAAATGTGCCTGGCAAGAGACAAGCCATTCTACTTGAGAGGATTAAGAGGTGGCATTCTGGAGCCAGATTTTTTGGGGTCTAATTCTGAGTCTGCTAGTAACTAGCTGGTAACTAGAAGTACCTGTCTGCTACAGTCTGAATGTTAGGGCCCGCTCCCCTCCTGCTTCATATATTGGCACCTTAACCCCCAAAGAAGATGGAATTAGGAGGAGGGGCTTTGAGGAGGGACTTTACGTCACAAGGGCAGAGCCTTCATGAGTGGGATTAGTGCCTTATAACAGAGACCCTCTAGACACCCCGAGCCCCTTCCACCATGGGAGGACACGGTGAGCAGGTGCTGTGAACTGGGACCAGGGCTCTCGCCAGAGCCTGATGGTGAGGGTGCCTTGCTCATGGACTTCCCAGATGCTAGAATTGTGAGGAATAAATTTCTGTTGTTTATAATCCATCCAATCTGTGGTCTCTCATTACAGCCCTCTGAAAGGACTGGCACACTTTCTGCATCCAGGCTCCCTCAGTGTTTGTAAAAGGGGACTATTAGTGGTGGTCGTGACGTCACAGGGGTATTGGGAAAAACCACACAGCATATGCAAAACATGGGAGGAATTTCTGGCACACGGTAAGCATGATACATGTTTTGCTGTAAGAATTTTCTCTCCTTCTAGGAACTTCATGCTGTTGTAGGATTGGGTCCCCTCTGGCCCTCACTCCCTCCAGGGCGGACACACTGGCCCTTTTGCTGATCCTCAACTATGTAAGGATGTTCGCATTTGCTGGCTCTATGTCCGCAGCTCTCTTCCCTGTCCACACATCTCTTCCCCCAGGTCATCCCTTAGAGGCACCTGCCTGGACCACCTTATCTGAGAGGTCATTCCCTTTCTTTCAGAGATTTATGCCAAGACATGTATAAGGAAACCGTAGGGTGCCGGGGATTTTTTTCTACGCAATCCGTGGTGGGATGGTGAGAATGGCGGGAAGGACGAGGCGGTCTTGGGTTGAGTACATGGAAGCTGGGTGGTAGACATACACGGTTTGTTTGACTATTTGTTCTACTTTTGTATATACTTGCAATTTTGCCGCTGTAAAGTTTTTTGAAAACTCTATTCACTCGTCATCTTGTCTTCTTGACTGCTTACCTCGTAGCACCAAGAGAGCTTCATAGTCTCATTTGTTTATCCCCATCACCCCCCTCTCTAGAATATAGATTTCGGCTCACTGGTCTGTCTTGGGCTCCTCCAACAGTGCCAGGCACCCAGGGGGCCCTCAATCAACGTTTAGTTGAATGTAGGAAGGAGTGAGTCGAGGATGTGTAGGCCTGACTGGGACCTCAGTGGGAGTTTGGCCCTTTATTTAATATTTACAGAAAAAAGCAAACATTTGGGAGGCAAATTCATCTAAACTCTTCTTTTTTAAAACACAGCACCACACCTTATAGTCTCTCATGACACGCTGGTTGGACTGGCAGGAGCCTCGAACATGGTGACGCAGTCCTGAGGTTCTGGAATCTTCCCTGGTGTGTCCCTCCCTCCTGTGAGTCAGCCCTTCCAGGCTCCTCTCAGTGGCTCAAACAGAATCCTGCCAGGAACCCTGGGATCCTCCAGGGTATAAAACTCAATAATGGCAGGCTCTAAAGGTGACGACCCAGGCATTCTGGACACAAATTTTGGACCCAAATCCCTAGACATCCCTAGAAATTGCATGCCTAGAATTGGGTGTGGATAAGGCTAGGTGGAAGGCTTCATCTTTAGGTATCTGGAAGCTGCAGGACAAGGAGGCAGGGAAGGAAGCTTTTATATTTTTATATTTTATATAAAATATATTTTATATTTTTATCCTTGGGCTGCGGTGGTGGAAATGGAACTGGGGGTTGGGAGTCTCCTTCCCCAGCCCAGCCGCCTAGGCTATATAGAGCAAAGCCCATGTAGACAGCAGCAAGGGTGGGAACAGAAGGGACAGTTACCCCGGATAAGGATGGATCTATCTGTCATTGGGCACAAGCCATGATGCTTTGAAGACAGGTGATAAGGTGTGGATCTATTAAGGAGAGATATGTTTTCTCTTCTTGGGGTCCCACTGGAGTAGGACTCAGGAAGTGCTGGGCAACTTGGGTATCTAGATGGTTCATGGCTCCTGATGGTCCTGGGTGCAGGGGCAGAAGGGAGACTCTGACCAGAGGGGTTTACAAACCCTGAACATCATTGTGGGTGGACAGAGGGGACTCTGCAAGCACAGATGGATGCCCTAGAGTCTATTCTAGAAGTACCCTCAAGAGAGAGGTGGATCCTGCAGGGGCCCCCGGGCCCAGGTAACGCAGGATGATCAACAGATCTGTAAGGAGGAAGCGACGACACTGGAGGAAGGGAAGGAAATAAACAAGTGGCCAGCGCACTGTGATTTAGGAGCAAATTATGGCGAAGCTCTTCGAAGGGATGCACTTCTCTTTTATTTTTAAATTTACTGATAAAACAGTCAAGTCCAGAGTTGAGGAGGGAAACAAAACAAAACAAAACACCAGCTTTTAACTCAACCCAATACATCTGATTTTGAAGTAGAGAGGTCAGCATTATGGAAGCACACCAACTCTAAATCAGATTTTATCCAAGTTATATGGAGCCCAATACTGTGTTACCACAAGCTTACACATCTCATTTCCTTTTCCGTCTAGTCCTCCATTTAATAACCTGAAAATCTATCCTTTTATTGAGTTTCATGCTATTTTCTTACTTACATACAATAGTGCTCCTCTTACCAATTGCCTATTGTCATGGCACATTAGTTAGGTGAATTTGTTGATATTTCAAAATTACTCTTCCTGTATTTTTTATTCTATCATCCAGTTTAAACAAGTGATTGGGAGCACTCCTGGGATGAAAGAAAAAGGCTTTACTTTTTTTTTCTTTTAAAGAATAAATTGCTGCTACAGTAGAGTAGTTGGCATTATTCTGGCTCCTAGCTATGGGAATGTACAGTTTAGTCCATCCTCGGCCGTACCTAATGTACTTACGGTGCTTCCCCAATCGAAGAAAGACAAGGCACAGTCTGCCCTATGGAGCCTCTGGACGATTTTGGACATGATCTGTTTCCTGATGACTATGGTACTGGCTCCAAGCCAGACCCCAGGGGCACAGACACAAGGCAAGAGCCTCTGGCCCTAGGTGCTTCCAGTCTGGTCCAGAACTGTGGATTTCCATCCTGTAAGAAGGGGGCGCCCCGAGCCCAGGTGAGCCCTCATGAGGCCTCAGGCAACCAGACCACTTGGGAACTGAATTTTAAAGGATGATGAGGAGTTGACTGGGGAAAAGGTGGGAAGGGGAGAGAAAACTTCCCGATCAGCGGCGATAGTAGGATTGCAGCTTGGAGGCAGGGGGTGGTGTTTTGGGGACGTGGAGCCCCTCAGTTGTCACTTAGACCTTTGGGAAGACAAAGTGGAGAGAAGGAAAGGGCAGAGACAAGGTAAATCATGGGATTATGGAGGGATGACTGTCACTTTAAGGGGCTTGTCCTTTATTCTATAGGCAAGGGTGGAGAGGTGTGATGAGATCTAAACTTGAGAGTCATTACTTTGGAGACTGAGTCCAACTGGGTAGGACTGGGTCAGACTAAGGTAGAGGAGAACAGAAGGCTGCTGGAGCCAGAACAGGGGCAGAGGGTGGCCCTGCACTGGGGGAGGGCAGTGGCTTCCTGTATTCACACACGGAATGAAGTCTGGTTCACGGTTCACTGATTCAGCAAACACTGAGCACCAACTATAAGTCAGGTACCTCGATATGGTCTTTCTCCCCAAAGAGCTTTCAAGGTATGGGGAAGGCAGATACACAGACACATGAATCAAGAGCCAACAGTGCAAATCACAGTAAGCTGTCACCTCACACCTGTTAGAATGGCTATCAGCCAGAAAACAATGGATAACAGGTGTTGGTGAGAATGTGGAGAAAAGGGAACCCTTGTGCCCTCCTGGTGGGAGAATAAATTGGTGCAGCCACTGTAGAAAACAGTATAGAGGTTCCTCAAAAAGTCAAAAACAGGATTACTGGGTCCAGTAATCCAGCAATTCCATTTCTGGATATTTATCCAAGGAATATAAAAACACTCACTCGAAAAGATATATGCAATGGCCGAGATATGGAAACAGCCTAAGGGTCCATTGTGATTCTGTGTGTATGTGTGTACATACATTTATGTATATATATAATGGAATATTATTTAGCTATAAAAAATAATGAAATCTTGCCATGGGCAACAACATGGATGGACCTCAAGTTGCATTATGCTAAGTAAAATAAGTCAGACGAAGAGTAATATTGTATGATCTCACTTACATATGGAGCAACAAAACCAACAACAACAACAAAAAAACCCAGGGAATATGTTCCCTGACAGACACAGGGAACATATTGGTGGTTGCCAATATGGGCGGGTGGGGTGAAATGGATAAAGGGGGTCAAAAGGTTCACACTTCCAGCTACAAAATAAATAAGTCATGGGATGTAATGGCATTAACTATAGTTAATAATACCGTGTTGCATAGCTGAAAATGGCTAAGTGAGTAAATCTTAAAGTTCTCATCCCCCCCAAAATAATTTTGTAACTACGTGTGATGATGGATGTTAACTAGACTGATCATGGTGATCATTTTGTAATCCATGCAACTATCAAATCATTACGTTCTACACCTGAAACGATACAATGTTATATGTCAAGTATACATCAATTTAAAAAAAGAACCAATGGGTACGAGCCAGGCTAGGGATATGCTCCGTTAGCTGTGGGAACACTGGGGAACTGACTAGTTCAGTGGGGGAAGAGAGATGTCAGGGAAGCTTCCTGAAGTAACTGACAGGAGCTCAGTCCTGAAAAAATGGCAGATCACCTAAGCAGACAGAAGAAGGGCAGATAGAACAGAAGAATAAGTATAAAGTTATGGAAACATCAGAATGCCTGGTGTGTTCTGAAGGGCCAGAGCACAGTTAGGGCAGGAAATGGGGTTAGGAAAATTCTGGGTGGGGTCCTGAAGGCCGAGCAAGAAGGTGGGAAGATATAAATTAGGAAGCACACGTGTGAGTGGCATGCCAGTGTATCTATGGTACAGAGCATTTCCTGAGTGATTTCACTACAAGCTGTTGCTATGAAAGTACCTGAATATTACCATTCATGGAGATAGTTTAGCAGCCTTGCGGCACAGGAAACAACACTACTTATAGTAATTGAGTCATAAAATCCTTTCATGTATTTTACATAAAGGGAAACCTAAACTGCTAACTGACCAAAAATTAACCATTGAATTTTGATTAATAAAAAACCAAAGCCATCATCTTTTAAAATACGGAATGTATTTCATAATTTTATGAAAAATTACAAAGATGGATGATAAGTGATACATTGTATCTGTGTATTCACCTTGGTATCCACAACTGGGTCCCTGTGTGAAGACTGAGCTATGAATTTAGAAATTATAATTTTATAGATTAATTATACAGGTTGCATTAGTTTATAAGACTTCAGGTCTCTGACATGCTGCGCAGAGAAGATGGAAGTCTTTATTCACTTTGGAGTTATTTTACTCCCGAAAACATATATATTGTATGGGTAGATAGTAATGTTACTATTGAAACTCAAGAAACTTTTTATTAAGTGCAAACCAGTTAAATTTATCACTTAGGAGGAACACAACATATGCTTCTTCTTCCTTTCATCCCTATAGCCACATTGAGTATGAAAATGTGCTTGTAACAAATGTTACACATTATATCGTGGTTTGATCCTCCCACTGGCAAATGGGAAGGCTGTTTCAACTGTTACTGATTTTTATTATTATGCATAATGTCTTGCTTGCCTCATAAAACGGATTCACTGAACAGCTGTTGCACACCAAAGCTAGTGAGAAGAAATGTTACGCTTCCACAAAACAATACGACGGTTGGGTCACTCATGCATGTCTTTTTCCCCAAGGACAGCAAATCAGCAGAAATCAACCCATTTCCTGTTGGTCTGCCATTGACCCTTTAGAACTTCTACTTCCTTGGATTCACAATGAGGGTCAGATGGACCATTTAAACTCTAAGATGAAGAAAATGCCATTTTTGGTCGGGTCACCCCCGTCTCCTTCTGAAGAGGTGGGCGAAAACCTGGGAAGAGTTCCTTCCTTCCCTGTAAAGAGATTTGTGGCAGATGTGGGCATGTCTGCCTATCCTAAGAGCCCCCACCTGTGCCAGACCCATGGCCGCCTCCATGCCCAGAAGAGAACTTTGACATTAGGAAAAACGAATGGTCCAAATTATTAAAGGAAATACGATTCTGTAGAAAGAGGAAGAGAAGTACATGAACGAGAAAGCAAAAAACACGGCCAGAATGCTCAGAGGTAAATAAAATTCTTCTGCGTTCACAAAATATATTGGTTATAGGTTGTTCTAAAAACATTAAGCTAACAGTAAGAACCGCTACCTGTAGGAGCCGTAAGCCAGGAAAATATAAAAAGTTGTTGTATAGATCGTTCGGGAAGTTTCCATTAATAAAACGGAACATAGGTTAAAAAACATAAAGCTTAATCTCACCAAGAGCAAAAGCAAAGCTGGGTCAGAATTTTCCGCGTGGAGGGAGAAGAGAGCAGAAAGTCACTGGAGAAATCAATCCACCCAATCAGCAAGGAGAAAAATCGGTTCAAAAATTTCTTGCCAATAATGGTAACTTCTGAGCAATGAGTGGCCCTGCATTTATAGGCAGAAACCAGGCAACCAGGAAGGGACGAGGGAATGTGCGGAAAGGGTGAGAAGTCAGGGCGCACGGGGACTCCCTCCCGAGTCTGCAGCTGACAGGGTCTGTGTGGGCCTCCACGCCCTGCCCAAGCTCCATTTGCTGGTCTATGAAATAAGAAGGTTGAACTAGATCCACTAGATCAGTGGTTCTCGAAAATGGTCCCCGAAGGGCAGCTAAGCTGCAGCAGTTTTGGGGACGTGTGTTTTGGAGTTTGCCTTTCCTAATGGACACCCCTGATGAACAGTAAGGCTCACCCATCCATCATCCCCCGAGCTGCCCGCAGGCCTAGAGAATTCATGATTTCCTGCCTCCACTGATAGCTCTGCTGGGTTTGGGTTTCCAGCCCGCTCCAAGAATGTTCAGTCTCTGGAGTAGACTGGAGAAAGGCTTTTCTAGGATAGTGGTTCCCGGCACAGGTCCTGGGACTAGCACCATTGGCATCACAGGGGAAATGTGCAAAATGTCAATTCTTGGCTTCATCCAGACCTGCTGAATCAGAACCTCTAAAGGGGGAGTGGCAATCATCTGGGTTTTAACAGCAACCTAGGGGGTGCTAGCTAAGGCACACTGAGGCCTGGGAACCCTGAACAAGATGATTTCCAAGGTTCCATCAAACAGTAAAAATCTATGGTGATGCTAAAATGATGGAAAAATATTTGGAACAATGCTATACTCTTTCCAGTTCTCTTCCTGTAAGAGGTACAAAATGTTTTCTAGATCTGCCCTGGCATATGGGGACATAGTGCTGGAAATGTGTTTAGGTCAGGGCTTAAAGCAAATTCCCAAAGTGACCACACTGTTCATTGACTTCTGGGCTGGTGGCCAGCAGCCGCCAGGCAGCAGTGGGAGGGTGTAGCACATGGTTGTAGCACATGGTTGAGGTGGGGGCTACCGGCCTTTCCAACACGATCAGAGCAATCCCAATGTTCTATCATTGAGATCAGCAGTAGAATTTTAAATCTGTGATAGAGCTTTAATAAAAAACTAATTACTTGGGAGCGGGGTGTCTGGGTGGCTCAGTCAGTTAAGCATCTGCCTTCAGCTGAGGTCATGATCCAGGGGTCCTGGGATCAAGCCCAGAATCGGGCTCTCTGCTCAGCAGGGAGCCTGCTTCTGCTTCTGTCTCTACCTCCTACCCCGCTTGCACACTCTATCAAATAAATAAATAAAGTCTTAAAAAACCCTGATTACCTGGTATTAAAAGATAAATTACTACAAGCCAACCAAGCCAAGGCTTTCAAGGACAAGAACAAAGAAAGACTAAGAACTGGCATATTCCAGTTCTGTCTGAATACAGAGGAAAACCACCGCTGACGGGAGGCAGGAGGGCTGGTCACCGCTAGTAAACCTGGGTGGACGCACATGCCGGGGATTAGCCTCCGAGTCTCTTTAGCATAAAACTCCCATTCTTTAGGTTTGGGGGGATATATTCCTGGGCCTGGATGGTAGAAAGTTTTCCTCATGCTTTGTTTGAGTTTTCAGATTAGCGTATATGCTGTTTACTTCTTGTTTGGTACCTGACTTTAAAAAAAATAAGAGTACTTTTTTTTGTACTTGATATCCTGTGTTTCTATATTGTAGTACATTAAGGAAAAATAAAGCAAAATGGCCAAGAGTTAAAAAAAAAAAGAGGTGATTATACAATCACTTTATAGAAAATATCACTTAAAATACAGAAATAGAAGATGAAAAAAATCACATTAAATAAGCAGGTATACTTCCCCTAAATTTTGGTTTCAAGAACTTGGACACATTAAGTAAGATAGATTTTGTTGTTGTTGTTGTTTGTTTTTTGTTTTAAGAAAAGAGGCATGCAGTGAAAAGGGGAAATGGACTTTCAAAGGACTTATCAAAATAATGTGGAAGTCCATGATGCCTTTCTTTAGAGCTCTACATGCTAGAAGCAATGAAATTTTGGCGGAACCCTTGAGAATTACAGCAGTTCCCAAAGTGTGCCTAATAGGACTCTGGTCTTGGGATTTGTTCTGGAATAAAAGGTCTGGGAGTAATATAGTTTTGGGAAACATTGCAGGAAGCATCTGCCTCTAGGTGATGGACGGTGTATCTTGGTATGGTAATGGTTCTGGAAATTGCCCAGAGGTAAAGAAACCTGTTCATCTTATTGAACTCAGCATTCCCCAACATTTGATTGTATTGTCCCCTTTGCCACTAATGTCCCTAGAACTTGCGTTTCTTGGTGTGCCATCTAAGAAAAGTTGGGTGATGTTATTACTTGGTCATCCACAGATTTATCAAACGGGCTAGTGCAATAAGCTTGCAATCCACCTTGGCTAGTCTCATCTATGATAACTAAAGGAAAGACTTTATATTCCAAACCCAGATGTTCAGACCATCTAGGTCTCATCTATGATAACTGAAGGAAAGACTTTATATTCCAAACCCAGATGTTCACACCATCTAGGTCTCATCTATGATAACTAAAGGAAAGACTTTATATTCCAAACCCAGATGTTCAGACCATCTAGGTCTGAACAAAATTCCCTCTGGTACTTTTGCAAATGTTCATGCAGACTGGTTAAGACAAAATTCATGGATTGAAAAAGAATCCTGGAGATCACGCACACTTTGAGAATTCACAAACACGTATGTTCACAAACACATGTGAGCAGGATGATAATACTTTCAAATTACCATTAGGGAAGTATCACTGTGAAGTGAGCACGACGGTGTCCTCACTATTATCTCCTGCTGTGGCCCAGGATGTGACCTGCTGAGGTCAGGATGGCCTGGAGTGCAGGAGAAACCAAGCCCTTGTGTTAGAGAAGAAACCCACGTGAAGGGAGGGCTGGAAGATGATTCTCTGTCCTCCTACACAGCGCTGTGTGTGTCCATGTGTTTACTTTGAAGGCTATGCATTTTGAACTTGCCTCACTTGCCTAATTCTGGCTTGAAAGTAAATATTCTTTTCTTTTTCTTTTTTTTAAAGTTTTTTTATTTATTTGTCAGAGAGAGAGAGAGAACACAAGCAGGGGGAGTGGCAGGCAGAGGGAGAAGGAGACTCCCTGCTGAGACCGGTGATGTGGGACTTGATTCCAGGATTCTGGAATCATGAGCTGAGCTGGAGACAGATGCTTAACTAACTGAGCCACCCAGGTGTCCTTTTATTATTATTATTTTTTATTTTAAAAAGTATTTTTATTATCACTTTATTTATTATTTATTATTATTATATTATTATTTTTATTTTGTTATTTTCTATTGTGTGTGCCCTAGTAGATAATTGCTAAACAGAGGGGGGAAGTTACCAGGAAAGCTTTTGTTTTGTTTTTAAAACATCCATGGTAACGAAACCAAGAAAAATATATTTTCATATATCCAGGACATTATATAGTTAAGAAAAAAATATTTTGGGGCAATAAGAAGCAAATTCACCAATTCACATTTGGTCTTCATTTTCCTTATTTCCTGTCACCACAGCATTTTTTTTTTTTTTAAACCTTGGCATCTAAATATATTTCCATCTCTGGATGGGTTGCTTTATCTTACAATTACAAAAAAGGCGAGTTACTCAACGGTGTTGGTTTGGCTATATCCAAAGTCCTGAAAAAATAAAGTTTCCTTAACACAAAATATAATCATTGTACATTATAATGAAATCTCACAATTAAAAAGCCTGGTTCTAAAATAACTCCATTTTGTATTTTATTATTATTTTAGAGAGGGAATGGAGGGGCAGAAAGAAAGAGAGAGAGAATCTCAAACAGATTCCGTGCTGAGCGTAGAGCCAAACTCGAGGCTTGATCCCACAACCCTGAGATCATGACTTGAGCCGAATCAAGAGTTGGTGGCTCAACTGACTGAGCCACCTAGGCTCCCCACCCATCTTGTTTGAGAGCTTGTCATTGCCAAGGTTATTTTGAAGCATGTCAGAATAAAACCAAAGCATGTGGAATTATTGCTCTGGGAAATAAACTTATTCAAAACACAAGAGAATCATGTATTACTGTCTTTTCTCCTAATTATCTCTTGAGTGTTTAGAAAAGTAACAGGATACAGGGACTTCTATATTTCTATATTTGAAAACAAATAACACTAGTTTTCCTTCCCATAGCCATTGTTACTCCCGTTAGGACCACCATGGACACAGTTTTCTGCAGCAAACATCTTCACAGGGAGGGGTGGGGGGGAGTCAGTAAACTGATGGCTATAGATGTCTACAAATTGCCCAAAGTATAACAGTAAAACTATGGTAAGTAAACCCAGGAAATGTCCTGAAAATTGCATTCCATTTCAGAAAATTTTTGAAACAATACTATAATTTTCTAATGCATTTCCCTTCTGTGAACTTTGTCACCTAGTATTCAAATAGTAATCACGGAATACATTATAAAATAGGTTACTTCAAGGAAAAATGATTTTGAATATAAAAGGGGGTTAATGTACCAGCCATTAATTTAACTGAAGATGTAGAATATGGACTTGGCAGAAAAATCAGGTCTTTGCCCCCACTTTCTGGTTTTTGTTTTTCTTGGAAGAAGATCAGGGAATTCAATTCACCATTAAGAGGGTCTTCCACAGCCAACTTTTCTTGGTTTAAAAAATCATTTTGACAATCAAACAAGGATACTAACAGGACATTCAAATAATAGAAGCAAGGAGGTGATTCTTATTGGTTGGGGGGAATTGTGGAGTTGCGCCCTCTGGTCCTGCCCGGGGTGGTTCAGTTCTCCACATGAGCACTGCACAAGGTAGGGAAAACCCTCACCCAGAAAGCAGTTGTGGGGTCAGTTCTTGCTTTCGGCCAAATACCTCTTCGTTCCCTTCCATATAAAGGCTGGAGAAACATGTATTTTGCTCCTTGATGGAGGGGTCATAAACAGAGATATTATGATTTCCTAGAAATAACTGCTTTGGGAGGTCCCTTTATTTTCATGTTCTGAGTAAATGATATGAAGTGATTTTTAGACAGTTGGGATGGTTGCTTTTGAGACAGGAGGCCAGTAGACTAGAAGCAGCATCAGCAATCAGACGGCCACGTCAGACATGCACATTGAAGGCAGTAGCTGAATTCTGCATCCATTCCGTGACTTCTATGGGTAGCTCAGTGTCTGACATTCAAAGGACCTTATCAATGTTTGATTAAAGCATGATTCTCCACTATCAAGACAGCAGGTTAAGAACACTGTATCAAAGACAACTGCTTTGGTCAGAAATTATTTTTTATCCCAAAGGACAAAGCTAAGTAACTGGACCCGGATCATCAGTTCTATTGTTTGGAGGCAGGAAACCTTCAACATTGTGGAGGTTCCTCTGGATACAAAATATGCTCCCAGCATAACAACTGAGGGCCAGCATTCCAATGCAATCCCCTATTCTTTAAAGGGGAATAATAATGGACTTGTTGGAGCCATAATGGAATTGTAGGCAGTACCTACTCTCAGCTACATAAACTGAAATGCAAGCCACGTTTCTCTGGGTTCTGCCATTGTGACATATGTTCAAAGGTGGGAAGATGGACAATAACGTCAGGATTGCGAGTGCCTTCTCATGGAGATAGCCCAGCGTGGAGAGAAGAGCAGTGCTGTCTCCTGGGTGACCCCAGCTTCCTGGAGGATGACTTGGGTCCAATGGCTTCCCATTCCCCCTGCAGCAGGTGCTCCATGTGGGCTCAAAAGGGCCTTTTGGTACAACTGGTCCCAGGCAGCGTGTGCTCCCAGTTGACCTACATCTCCTCTGAACAGTCCGTGCTCAAGCTTAGACTGTTTCTACTCCACTTTCAAGACTGATGTCATGAGCCCAGTAAAAGGGGAGAAGCAGGGGGAGCCCAGCAATGACTCTTCCAATCATCTCCTAACTGTGGACCATGACTTCAAAGACCTTTTTGTGTTGAAGATAAACTAGAAGTCAACGATCTACCTGAGGATTATGCACGGGATAAGTGTGCTCCTGTGTATCCTTCCACTAATCCAATTTATGTCTGTTTTTTTTTGCATTTTTTTCAGAAAGTTAAAGAAGGGTTTGTAAAGAAGGCGAGACTCATCAACAGCCATTATGGAGATAAGGTGACCTTTCCCTTATTGTCCAGGCTCTGTGATGTTGCCATAGAAACCATCTTAAAACATTTGCTGATATCACCTTCCCATTTAAAATCCTTGCTGGATCCCCCCTGGACTTTGAATAACATCTCACCTCTTTGGGATGACACAAAAGGGCATTCAAAGCCTGGCCCAAATTGATAATTCTGACTTCATCTCCATTCTGCATCTCCATTCTGCATCAATAGTTGAGCTCTGGAGTCCTGTTGTCTGTGTTCTAAACAAGGCTCCAGCACCCTATCACCTTGACTGAGTCACAGGTGGGTTGGACAGGAAGCCAACTTTGAGACTGCTGGTCAAGGACAAGGACTGTCTGCCTTTGGGACTGACCCCTGAGGGAGGGCAGGGTGGAGACATCCAGCTGGGACACCGGCCTGATGTCACTGCCAACCTCATGAGGAAGCTTTGGAGCCAGAAGTGTCCATAAAAGTGGCCAGAGTTGAGCCTTTGAACTCCCACATGGATAGGTCCCTGGAGGTGGACCATCCTGGAAGGGCCATGGCCTTGGGCAAGGCTTTGGATGAAGAGGTTTCTCTGCAACTGAGGCCATGCCAGAAGGGTTGTTGGGAGCTGAAGCCCGTGTGACAAGAGCATTCCCAAGCAGCCAGGGTGACAAGTCCTCAACACCCCTTCGCCACTCTGACTAACTCGCTGCTCCAGGAGACCCCAGCATGCTCTCACATCTTCGGGCCTCTGACTGGAATACTTCCCTATCACTGGTGAGCTTCTTCCCAACCCGAAGCCGACACGATCCCCCCTCCAACACGTATCCCCAGGCCGAATGAATTGCTGCCTACCTGTTACTCCCATTGCACTTTGTATATGACTCTAATATAATATTTATCTTATTATAATTAATTATGACCATAATTAATTATAGCCTGGTCTGATCCTTTCCCCTTCCCCCAGGACCATGAGCAGAGGAATGCAAGGGTAGAGCCATGTCTTTCTCCTCTTATCTCCTCCCTGTACTTCCGGCACGGAGCACACAGACTTGCCAGGAAAGCAGTGTGTGTTTGCTGAATGAATATACGAAAGAGAGGAGGGTCATTTGTGACACACTCAGCTCTTCCTCCTGTAAGGATTTAAGATTTACAGAAACCATTGCTTCCTTTTATATCTTTGCCCTGAGAAGGTCCTGGGTTAAGTTTAACGAGCAACTGTAGAAATGCTATCAGCCTTGGCACTGAGTGTCTTCTTTTTATACTGCATGGATTTGGGTGTTTGTTTTATTGACTCTACTTATGAGTATTGTATGTTTTCGATCCTACATCATCTCAGATCACTTTTGGAAGCAGGCAGGTATAAATTACATATATGCAAATAGCAACATCTACTTAATTCTGGCCTTCAAAACACATGGCTAGTACTACCTGATGAAATTCATCCCTCCACTTATAAGCGTTTGTTACAGAATGCAGAGCTTCTAAATGTGTTCTGAATCATCTTGTCCGAATATAATTTGTTCCCATCTGACATTTACAGGGACATAGGTAAGATATGGTGGGGATTTTGTCTAAATATGGTCCACACAGCAGAAACATAAATGCTGAAACAAAGGGGAAGTAAGTAGAATCATCCATTCGGCATGTATTTACTGAGTGCCTGGCATTTTCTAGGTAATTGGGTTGGAATAAAGGGCAAGATCAATGCGGGGGACAAGGTGCCTGCAGTCTAGTTGAGGGAAGACAGGCATAAATGGGTAAGCAATAGGCAAGATCACTGTAGGCAGTGGAAAGTGCAAAGGAGAAATCAGAACAGGAAAATGTGATAGAGGGACTGATGGTGGGAAGAGGGAACACCTGCTTTCGATAGGGAAGTCGGGAAAGATCTTTGTGAGAAGGTGGGATTTGAGGTGAGAGTTTAGAAAGACAGAAGCTAGCCATTTAAATGTCTGGACATAGAACTGTGCATATGAGGGACAGCAAGTGCAAAGGCCCAGAGGCAGGAACAAGCAAGGCTGTTTACAAGCCCTCTGCTTGAAAATATGCATAATTATTTGGATATTAGTTATTTCAATTTATAGTCAGTACATATGAAAATTTTTTAAAAAATTAAATTTAAAATTTTAAAAAATTTTTTCACAGAGAGAGAGAATTTCAAGCAGGCTGCACGCTCAGGGCAGAACTGAACGTGGGGCTTGATCTCATGACCGTGAGGTCATGACCTGAGCTGAAATCAAGAGTCAGACACTTAACCAACTGAGCCACCTAGGTGTCCAGGCAAAATTTTTTACCTTGGTAAAGAATCACAAAAACCTTCTGCAGACTCCAAATGACTCTTCCATTCCCACAGACTTCAGCCTCAGCCATGAGTGTGAGCCTGCTCTGGGTCACAGCATGCTTTGTTAAAACTTTAAAGAACTCAATAAGGTTTTCACCATAGTGATCTGTCATTACTATTTGCAAGAAAGGAAACATCCCGGCCGTGGTGGCTAGCCCAATCTCCAGAGCATTTGATCTGAACCAACTGCAAGAATTTCTAGGAATGGAGTCTCTACTATTTTATGCAGCACAAGCACAAAAATCCCTCTCTCCAGATGTCAGTGGAACAAACGAGAACCACTGGGGCTACTGTGGATTGATCCCCTATTCCCTGACCTCTAATCCGGACAGTGCTTTCAGTTATTGAACTCTTTGAGTTCCTTATGTTTCAATGGTTTGTGATTTACCGCATATGTCAAGACCCCTATGGGGGGGCGTTGATTACATTCGAATTAAGCATCTAAGGAGAAGGTGATAGAATGAAACGTGTGGCTCTTGCAGAAACGGGTGAGAGAAACACCGAACATGCATTTGCGTGGGATCTCATACAACAGGGATGCTGGGAGGTATGCGACTGACAAATGAAGAAATCGAAACTCAGGGAGATCTCGCAGGGGCTTACAGGTGCAGAAAGCCCTGACTACTTAAAACTCGTGCAGCTTTCCCAGCATGGTTGGGAATCCCTGCGGCTTTGGCAGGTAGAAATGCAATCATCCTTCAGGGGCTTGGGTTCTAGCACCGTAATCACTGGTGTGTTTTGTGACTGAGGACACCTCGTAACCCTTCTAGGGTTTGGTCAAAGGATAAACACCTCTGAGTGACTTCTACGGACTCCATGCTGATTTCAATACTCTGCTGGTGGAAACAAAAGACGTCAAAGAAATAGATCTTGATGCTAAAAGAGTTTGCATGGGTGGATTTACCAAATTAGAGGTCTTTGCTCACAGAAAATATAACATCTTCCTTGTAAGAATAAGATACAATGTTGCAGGAAATGGTGGCACGGGAAGATTCTGTTGGCGTGGTGTAGACTGAGGTTCTCATTTCACAGACAGAAGAAAATCTTAGCTGTCTGGGGTTCCTAGAGGCGTGAATTACTGCAGAACACCAGGAGTTTAGACTGAGGATTTTTTAAATCCTATTTTAATCTTGTACATGGAAATATTAAAAAAATGCATTGCCAATGTCTCTACCTTCTTTTTACCCTTTATCACTTTTAGTATACTCCAGGCACCTGTTTGTCATGGAAAATTGTGAAATAGAAACAAGCAAATAAGATATAAATTAATACTACCCCAATCTCAGAGATAAAAATGCCAACATTTGGAAGCCTGTCCCATATGTCTCTCTGGTGATGCACATTTTAACAGTAATAGGAGCATAATATGGGTACTTCTTGGGGGGGGGGTAAGGTAATCTTTACTTCGCTTTTTTTAACTGCATTATATGTGATCCATATTTTGTCACACCAGTAAATTTTTTGTGCCTTGCTAAGCTTAATGGAGTTTCTTTTTTCTGATGACTCTAGGTCATCATTCTGAAAATCAATTAGTGTCGTAGGCCCTGCCAGGTTGTCTGTCCCAGGTCCTGTCCTCTCTAGGAGCTTAAGAATCTTGGTTTGGGGAACTCCACCCTTGAAGGACAACTGTATCCTTCGAGCTGCTCCAATTTTGTGGCTGACTGCAAGCTCTGCTAACAGGGTCCCTGATCACATTCTCTCTGACTTCAGTTCTCCCCTGAGACCTGCTAGGTGGTGTTCTTCCAGGCTGGGCGCTGCTCTGCCTTCCCCGCCTCCCAAGGGAGCACAACTCTGTCCTGAACTTGGTCCTGTAGGGTCTGCTTGTCTCTGTGTCTGGGGAGTTCCTGGGTGCAGTGCTCTGTGTCCTCTGCCTGGGGTCTGTAGCTGGGGTCTGTTCCAGTTACCTGCCTCCCCGCGTCTCCTCTCTGGACTTGGTTCCCCCTGTTGTCCCGGAGCGGGGACACTGAGCTGGCATTGCCGTCTTGGCTAATGTGCATTTGCTCCCTTTGCTTCCATCCTACACAGGCCCAAAGGGCTGTTCTTTCTGAGTTGTATGTTTCTAGATCTTCCAGTCCCAATAGTGCTATTTTTCTCAGCTATCACTGGGTCTGTTTCTAAAAGCAAGTCTACCTCTTCTTCTCCTTCTTTTAAAGCTTTTATTTATTTATTTGAGAGAAAGAAAGAACAAGCAGTGGGGAGGAACAAAGGCAGAGGGAGAAGGGAGAAGCAGACTCTGTACGAAGCAGAGAGCCCGATGCAAGGCTCAGTCCTGGGACCCTGAGACCATGACCTGAACCGAAGGCAGACGCCTAACCACCCAGGCACCCTGACTCTACCCCTTCTCATATGTTGTTTTATAATCTGCTGTGGCTTTGGGAACCAGAAAGTCCATCTGGCTGGTTCTGGATGAGAGCTTAAGTGTCTTCTCTCTCCTCTAAAGGACGTGCATGGCTATTCTGACAAAGAGCTCACAATTTTTATATTATTATTATTATTTTCTGCTTGTCTCTTGGTTCTCAACTGTTTCAAAGAGTCAAGCTGATGGATAGAGGAATTTCCAATAAAAGAGGTGTTTACCCTGAAAAATTTGTTTTTCTTACACTCCATCTGGAATGGCATAGCTATTAGCTCAAGAGATTTCTAAAGGTATAAACAGGTTCTAAGAAAGAGTTTGTCTAACTTTACGAAAGATACAGGCTGGGTTAAGAAGCGGAAATCAGGAATCTAATCAACTGATAATGAGACTCCATTTCATAATTAGGTCACTTTTCTGTTTAAATTGGAACAGGGGCATGGTTCTCCCCGCCCCTCCCATCATGCAAATATCCTGAGAGGGAAACACTGAATACGTACAGATCAGTCTGTTACAACCCATACTGAAAGACCTTCCTGGGCTTCTCCTGGGAGAGCTTTGGATGAGTTGGTGAGAGCTGGCTTAAGGTGAAACTTCTGTGTCTGGGGAGGAGGAAGAACCCACCAATGATGTAAAAATGGGAAGACGCAAGAGGTGGGAATGCTGATTGTATCTGGGCTCCATGACATACACGCTATATGGGCTCATGGGTAAGCCTCTATCTCATCTGGGGGATGGGTAACTGAAGAGTAGCAAGCCTACCCACCCCCCAAGTGTTGTGTGGCGTTTCTAACAGAGACCCCTGATGAAACCAGTGGTCTGGGTAGTATGAGCAGAATTTCTGGTAGACATGGTGCCCAGAAACAGGAGCTTGGAGTCTGTTGTGAAATCTGTCTTTCCAAAGACATTTATTAAATATCCCAGTGAAGGGAGCCCGAGAAAGGAGAACTTCCAGGAGCAAAAGGGCAGGAGGCTGTGCCTTGGCAACTTTTCAGGACTTTGTCTCTGTACAGAGAGTGATCACACAAGCAGGTAGCTCATACGATGATAAAATAGAGTGACGTGGGGCACCTGGGTGGCTCAGTGGGTTAAAGCCTCTGCCTTTGGCTCAGGTCATGGTCTCAGGGTCCTGGGATCGAGCCCCACATCGGGCTCTCTTCTCGGCGGGGAGCGTGCTTCCCTCTCTCTCTCTCTGCCTGCCTCTCTGCCTACTTGTGATCTCTCTCTGTATCAAATAAATAAATAAAATCTTAAAAAAAAATAGAGTGACGTAAAAAAGAACTCGATGTATAATGAAGCGATTTTTTTTTTATTGAGCACTGTCACCCTGACAATGTTCTTATTTTATGATAGTCTAAACATCTCCTGTAATTTGCAATACAGTCTGTGCTGAATTGAGAACAAATGTGTGAAATGGTGTCCTTTCCATCAGGTGTGCAGAGCAGCATACGTACGTGGATAAGGTTCTGGAGATGCAAAAAAGATCCGTGCAAAATATGACTTTTTACATGTGATAATATTTACCACATCACATCGTATGTGTCAGATGCTTAACATCTCATTGAATCCCTCAATACCTGGAAAAATAGATTCTATTATCCTTGAAGCTCAATAACTTGTCTAAGGGTCATGGGAGCAGCTGCCATTAGAATCTGGGTCTCACTCACTCCAGGGATTAGGCTGCCTTCTTCGAGTGTCACAAATAAAAGTGAATTTTGTAGGCCAGGTTGATACAACCCAAATTAAATGGAGCTGTGAACATATTCAGTGGGAACATCTATACTCCTCATGTGAATAATATGGCAATTTTTTCCCTGTTATCTATATTTCTTCAATTGGGTTGGGATGAATAGATCATTTCTAAATAAAACAGGAGAGCATAAAAAAGTAAAATGAATGGGCTCAATCCCAGTTGAAGCAAGAAGAGTAAAATACATTTCCCTGCTTGAAAGAAAACGATTCATCTATTTGAGGTTCAGTAAATGCCCTCTTTCAGAAAGTCATACAGCTCTGTCTGGAAGGGCATTTTACCTCAAAATGACAAGGGCTTTCATTTTGAGAAGGAATATCCTCACACACATTGACCCAAGTGAACAGTTCCCTCTGAAAACCAAGGGAGCTGGTGATGGTTGATATGGAGGGAGGCAGCTTGGTAGAACCAGGACGCAAACTGGCCCTGGATTTCTTTTTGTTTAAAAGAATTTTTTTTTTTTTTTTTTTTTTTTTAAATAATGGAGAACAATAATAACTGTGGTGGGAAGCAGCGGAGCTTGTGAGCTATCTGGCTCCACCGGGGGATCGGAGATCTTGGGTAGAATTTTTCCTAAGGAGCATTGAGTGGTGGGTCATGCCAAAGAAAGACAATAAACTATGAACATATGTTCCTTGACCGCTATGTCAGGAGGGTTGGAACTTGAGGAAAGGAGCTGAGCTAAGGCTGGCCGGAAGTGGGTGATGGGTACAGAGGCTGGTCGTTTGGGGACAGAAGGGGAAGGTGGGAGCTGAGTGGCTAAATGGACTCAAAAATACAATAGGAGCTATAAAGCCAAGAATATACACACAGGGCAGTGGTCGTTGGAGGACAGGCAGAGTAGCAAAGGCCGTGCGCCCCCCCAGGAGAGATTTTAGTCCCCATAATTCCATATCAAAATCTACGACTTCGGCTCCAGCTTGGCCTGCCTCCAGACAAATCTCAAAAGTCTGCTGTTTTATTTCCATGGAAGGGAGAACAGCCCCTAAAACTCTGGAACTCAATTTCTCCCCTGAACCCCATCTCCTCATTCCTGGGTCATTCCTCCCCAGTTCCTCTCTCTCTCCACTTCTCAACTCCAGTCAACGACTAAATCTTATCATTTAGATTTTGAAGCTCCATTCATTTCTCTGCCTCCTTTCTACCCATGGTGGTCTCGTTCAGGTCCCCATCTCTTCTCGTTTGGAGGATTATAAGATCATCTCTTTGTTCTGCTTCTAGAATTTTCTATGTCTAACTAATCTTCCCCACAGGAGAAAATCTTGAATAACCATATAATTGGGTCACAAAATGAACGTCAGACATTTCTGCGCTCACATTAATTGTCAAGAATGGCTTTGTCATTCAAATGATCAGAAATCATCTAATAAGGATCTCACGTGGGTCCTCCTAGAACATGAAGAGTTTCTGCCACTGTTTGAATGACCCAGTTACAAGGGGGACACCCCACATTTTCTTGGATAAATGTCACAATGCTGGAGAATGACGGGGTCTTTCATATGAGCTATTGATGGGCTCATTTGTCAGAAGGAGAAACTGAGGCTCAGGGATGACAACAGATTTATAGGACCCAGACTGAGTGGCAGAGGTAGCCCTTGCTTGCACTCTGCCATCTGCTTCTCCATGCCAGGCCACACCATGTTCCATGACACGTCATGCCTCCAACATGAGCGGGTCATTGCTCATGTTTCAGAAGTTTGTCTTGGTCTGTACAATGGGTTGGGAGGGGCCTTAGGGAAGCATGGAGTCAGGGAAGCCGGAAAGAAGATCCAGAGCTATTACACCCCAGATGTCACCTGGGATGGCGGCAGTGGGGACAGAGAAAAGAGAATGATTTTGAGAAAGAGAACACAATTCTGCACCCATAAAACCGTGCCTTTACTTGCATAGTTTCCTGGGACAGAGACTGTCTCTTGAAACACAATTTCATCATTTTTTAAAAAAAGATTTTATGTATTTATTTGAGAAAGAGAGAGAGCATAAGCAGGGGGCACAGCAGAGGAAGGGGGAGAAGCAGACTTCTGCTGAGCAGGGAGCCCGATACAGGACTCGAACCCAGGACCCCAGGATTGTGACCTGAGCTGAAGGCAGATGCTTAACCAACTGAGCCCCCCAGATACCCAGCATGTTCTCATCCTTATGGGAGGTAGAGTAGTGGCAAAGGGCCAGGAAGCTCACGTCAGCAGATGGGCTACGTGCACACACTTCTATCAGTGGATAAATTGGTTATGCAAAATATCTGGCATTATGTTTTCAATGTCCATTTGAGTTGCGTGCATCTAGGCTAGATTCTGGAGACCACAGACAAGAGATTGTGGTTATTTTAAACAGCAAATAGTCAAGAGGATCATAAACTCAGAAGTGGAAAAGTCCTTAGACATTATTTACTTACTGGGCACATGTGGCCCTTAGGTTTATTTCTTAAATGCTCTGGGCCTTACTTTTCCTAATCTGTGGAATGAGCGTGGCTGAGAGTGGCATTCAGGTGTAGGACCCAGGAGACACCAAGTCCCCTTCAGCGGAAAGCTCAAGACCCTTTCAAGGCTCATGTGGACACCGCAAGACCAGGCAGCCTCTGTCATTCACAGCTCGATGGTCCAGATGCTCCAGCCGTTGCTTCCCGTCCTGTGGCCACCCCCCACGCCCATGCCAGCACTTAGTTTGTCCATTTGCTTTGACTCAGACTTTGAGCCCTTGCTGATAGAGCTCATGCAAGGTTCAAGCAGTCCTGCAGTCCAGAAAAAAAGCAAGTGTCAGGTTCAAACCATGAATCTCTTTGATTGCCTCCTGAGGCACGTACCCAGTAGCACCTGCCACTGAACAGCTTGACAGTGGAGTCTCAACTGATACCATAAGGCAAATTAATCCCCAATTTGTGATATACTTGCAAATCTTTTTGAGTTCACCATAATACCAGCTGCAGTTTATGGAGGGCACACAGCAGTCATGCCAAGTTGTTTCTTTTATTTTTTTTCAAGTTGTTTTTTTTTTCCCTTCCAACAGAAAAGCTACTATGATAGCTCCATTTTACAGATGAGGAAACAGGTTCAGAGTGTTTAAGGAGTTTGCCCAGGGTTACACAGCTAGTGAGCGGCAGAGTAGGATCTGAATGACAGTATCTCCAGCCTTCCTGAAAGGGGTCAAGGATAGTTTGAGGGGGAGGGCCAGGAGCCACAGGACAACCTCCCTCCCAGTGAATGACTCTGCCAAAGTATAGCAGGGACCAGGAATGCTGATCCGAAGGCTTAGACAAAGGACTGCTCAGGGTGTGTCTCTTGGGATTGGTTCTCCTTTAGGGCTAATCACTTCTCCTATGTTGTGGGGGGTGGGGGGGTAGGAGGCAGTGTTCAGTTGTACCTTCTGCCTTCCCTTCTATTTCCTCAGCTAAGTGGGAAAATTAGATTTTTTTTTTTTTAAATCAAGGAGGAAGCATCAGCCCTAACCAAAGAGCTCAATGATTCTCACATCCTGGCAAAGGACAAGGGCAGTGGTGAGCGCAGGGGGGGACTCCAAGGGCATCAGAGACTCAGGGGACATGGCCCAAATGAAGGTTGAATTTACCAGCCCTTGCGCTCATCACCTGAGTAAGACCTGGAGAGTAAATGAAAATAGCCATCCCCAAGAGAAACATATTTATTCATTTAATGGCCAAAACAGAGTACCATCTCTGTTGTGATGACAAAAGGTTTGAAGTGCATTACTGTCGTTTCTCAATACGCTTGTGGTCTGGCTGTGGGGTCATATGGAGCAACAGCCCATGTAATCCCCTGAATGGAAAAAAATTAGGCTCAAAGTACCAAATGGACGCCCACAACATAATATCAGGTAAAACAAGCATATTCTTTCTCCCACCCCCTCCGAAACCTCCCCAAATGTTAGAGAAATAGAGAGAAATTCCAGTCATTTCTCATTACTGTGAAGGTCAGCCTGGCTGGGAAAATTGTTTCTGCTTTACAATTCCCCAAACTGTAGAAAGCAGTTAGACTTCTGGACAAAAACTAATGTTGCATTCAAAGGGAAAAGAGGCTGAGACGGCATTGCTGTAGTAATAAGAGAATTTTTTACTCTTTCCACTTCCCTGTGAACCTAATCAACTGTGACATGAGAAAATATACTGGGCTCACCCAGCCAGAATCTGACTGCCACCTGAAAATGTCCTCAATATTCCACTGTTTGGGACTTTACAATGATCTGTCTGACATCAATTTCGTGCATGTACATCAAAATGCCATTAGAAATGCCTACACACTGCTCCGTTCATGGGCCTGCCCTGGGCCTCCAATAGAAGGCTCCCAGGGAAGACCCCCGTGGTTGACTAATGGTTCCTTCCTGTCACCCGCGCGAAAATATTTGCTTATATGGAAAGTTGTCTTGGGAAAACACAAGAGATCTCAGGATCATGATGGCCGATCTCTCCTCAGAAGCATTCTTGAATAGAACGAGGCAGAACTTCGAGAATCAGAGGGGATTTAAGGATCAGCTCCAAGCCCGTGATTAGTATTATTCGTTGACTTGAGTTCTAAGGCTTTCCTCCAGACCCAGAAAGCTGGTCAGCCTCCCATAGCAGATTGGAATGCAAGGAAAGCGAACCCACACGTGTCTGTGTGCAGGGCCTGTTGCAAATTCCTAGCAGCTATCAGACACTGAGAGGCATGGGCCCAGCGTAGGTGGACAGGCAAACAGATGGCTCCCCCATACATTCTCCTCTAGAGGACATGCGTGTGCACGCTTTCTGGGCTCATCCACCGGCACGTACACATGCATAAATGATGTGCAGCAGGTTTTGACAAGTGCTTGGCATATATAATGAAATTCTTGATGACACTTTTATTATTTCTCAGTTATGTAAAGTTGAACAAATCTGATGTGACTCTTCACGGTGGCATTATCATCGTTTCCCTTGCCCTAATATTTACAGGAAATATTACAAGTGTTTGACATATAAATTCAGCATTTGACTGGCTTTAATAACCATGTGATCAATAACAAGTGATATTTTTGTAGTCTAAGTTCAATATTTAAAGGGTCATGGGTGGCAAATTTTCATCAAAGCAATAAGCCTAGATCTTTTTGTTTTTCAGAATCTATTCTCTCTCTTTTTAAAAATTCTCTTCAGAATGAGTACGATTAAGGGTTAAGATCTAGAAAAAGTTGGCCGCATTTCAAAGTCGTGGCATTATAGGGGCTCAGACGCATAGATACATCTATTTCCTCCATGGCTTCATTTTTGGATACTAAGGAGAAATTCAACGTGATGAACATAGATAGAAACTGGATAGGAAATCAATGAATGTAAATCTGGAACTTATTCTTTATTCAATAAGGACACCAATTCCCACCTTCTTTGTAAAATTATTACTTCTCCAGTAAACTCACAGTTAGCTAAGACTACTAGGTAGGCAGGTCTTCATCTCCTGTGTGCTGGGTTCTGAATCACCTCTGAGCTCAAGTGCCAACTTTCTCCTTCCCTTGCCCCCACATCTCTTCCAGCTCACAGTCCTCCAGATCGTAGGGTCTCCAGAGTAAAAGAAACACTCATAATCTTGCTGAGTGAACTGTAACCCAAGACCATGACTCTCGGTGCTTGGAATTCCAGTGGAAGTCCCACATTTGGCTTGCCACGTTTGGCAGGCTTGGCCAGTCTCAGAAGGCAACCAGTTTCTGAGCAGCACTCCCAGCCTGTGGAAACTACTCAGGGCCCTGGCATCATGAGGACTCACTGGCCATCTTCTTCATGGCCTTCCTTCTTCCATGATCCTGGCCAGCATCAGCTTCACATCTAGCACTTGGGCAGTGCTCACTCTGTATCAGGCAAAGTTTTTCTAAGGACTTTACAGACAACTAACTCCTTTCGTGTCCACAGGAAGCTAATGAGGTAGATACTTTTATTTGCATCTTTGAAAGCAGAAAACCAGAAGCACAGAGGGGTTAAGGAACGTGCCTAAAGTCCTGAGCTCACAGTGAGAAGTCAGGATCCCAGCACAGACTGTCAGGTTTCAGCCTCCTCTCCTAACCATTATTCACCACACCAACTCTCACTACCTTCCTTGTTTGGTGGGGCAGGGTGCTGTCATTATTATTATTATTATTATTTTTTAAAGATTTTATTTATTTATTTGACAGAGAGAGATCACAAGCAGATGGAGAGGCAGGCAGAGAGAGAGAGAGAGGGAAGCAGGATCTCCGCCGAGCAGAGAACCCGATGCGGGACTCGATCCCAGGACCCTGAGATCATGACCTGAGCCGAAGGCAGCAGCTTAACCCACTGAGCCACCCAGGCGCCCTGTCATTATTATTATTAAAATATTATTCGATAGCAATTATTGGCAAACTGTTGCTCATAGACTGAATTTAGTCCACAATCCAAGAATGGTTTTTACAGACGAACACTTACCATTGCCTTGATGAGGAGGAACACTAATTTTGCCCTCCAGTTAACGAATCATTATCCCCCTGTGATGGCTAACTTTATGTGTCAACTTGACTAGGCCACAAGGTGCCTCAGAAAGTTGGTCAAACTTATTCTGGATATTTCTGTGAGGGTGTTTTTAGATGATTTACATTTACATAAGTGGGCTTTGAATCAAGCAGACTTCTCTTCTCAATGTGGGTGGGCCTTTCCCAATTCGTTGAAGGCCTGACTAGACCAAGAGCTGAACTTCCTCCGAGTAAGAGGGAATTCTCTTGCCTGTTGCCCTTTGGACTCCTGTTGGGACATCAGCTCTGCAAATTTGGATTTGCCAGCTTCCATGATCACATGAAGTGATTTCCTGGGATAAGTCATATATACATATATATATGAAAATACAGCCCTATTGGTCTGTTTCTCTGGAGAGCTCTAGCTAATACACCTCCCTCAGAAAAATACCAGAATTCTGTTCTCATTCAGAGCCTGTATTAAAAAATTCTATTCAGCTACTGTTATAATATTTTGGATTTCACCAATAAGAAATCTGTGGAAATCTGTTTACCCTTGTTATTATATAAGCACATAAAAGTATCCCCAATTTTTCCTCAACACACAAAGCCTAAAGCATTTTCTACTTATCCCTTTACATAAAATGTTTGCCAACTCCTGCAGTATAACAAAAGCCCATGGTTGAACCTGAACTAGCTGGTTAGTTTGGCCAATCATCCACCTAGCTTGAATGCTTGGAGGAATTATCAGTGGAGTCAAATGACAGAAGGTAACCGCAGGGGAAAGAGATAACAGACCCACTGCAGAAGAGCAAGGGATGAAAGATGGGGCTTCTGACACTCCAGGACTGGGTTACGCCCAGAATGCACTCTGAGAATCACTCGCCAGACTTTTTGGATTCTTTTGCCCCAATAAATAAAGCAATGTCTGTGATCCTATTGACTTTATGGGAAAGACTTCCTCCATTCTCCCACAGGTCTGGAGAAGAACTGTACCCCTACTGTCTTCATATAATCCATGAGAAAGGGACAGGATGGTCAGATTCTCCAGAAAAACAGAACCAACAGAATGTGTGTGTGTGTGTGTGTGTGTGTGTCTGTCTGTCTCTATCTCTATATATCTATATCTATCTATCTATCTATCTATCTAGAGACAGAGATAGATAAACAGATTTGTTTTACAGAATTGGTTCATGCAAATATAGAGGATGAGTCCAAAATCTGCAGGGTAGGCTGGCAAGATGGAGATCCAGGGAGAAGCTGATGTTGAAGTTCAAGTTGGAATCTGCTGCAGAATTCCCTCTTGCTCAGGGGAGAGGTCAGTCCTTTGTTCTCTTCAGGCCTTCAACTGATTGGATGTGGCCCACCCACAGCATGGAAGGAACTCTGCTTCACTAAAAGCCTACTGATTTAACTGTATATTCCTTCCAGAAACACTCTCATGGAAACATACACAATAACGTTTGAGCACATATCTGGGCACGATGGCCCAGTCAAGTACAGAGGGCACAACTGGCCAACGTGGTGGTGCCTATCTGCCACAAAGTAGAGACCATCTAAATGAAAAAACTACTATTCAAACATTCAGCAGCATGATTACTTACTATGTCTTCCTCTGGATTTTCCTGCCCTTCTAAAATCTACTAAACTTTGGAGCCCTGCTCAAGTTCCACCACCTCCAGAAAGTCCTCTCAGACATTCCCCTCTTCAGTTGGCTCCTTTCTTGGTCTCTGATAGCCCTTGCTGTCTGTCCACCCAGTTTGATCCTTCATGATGTTGTCTTACAGTGCACAAGAGTCTTGCTTTCCCAGAACATATATAATTTATATTGACAATAATGATCCAACATCATCAGGAAGTCGCAGTTATGTTCCCTTTCATCCACACCTGGCAAAACACACCCCTGCGACTGTCTATCTCACCAATCTGTCAAATCTGTGAAATGCCCACTTTGCTGGGATGTTGGTAGATAATAGGAGATAATGTTTGTGAAAGTACTTTGTAAACCACGAGGCATGATACAGATAGAAGATTTTTATTATGATGATACTTTGTTTAAGAAGGCAGGGGATGGGAGTAAAATGCTTTTAAGTGATTTACATTTTCCAACTTTTATAGTTCTGGCACTAAAAGGTTTAACCCTTAGCTCTTCTGGGAAAACTCAGCTATAAAGAGGAAGTTATTTCTTTGGGGGTGATGAATAGCCAACCTTTTCCTGTGCTATCTTGATGTTCTATGTGCAACAGATCCCATCCCTCCCCCCTCTTCCAGAATACCCCTGATTTGTTTCATCAAATGCCCCTCTCTATTGGATCACTACCATCTGCCTGTAAGCAAGATGTTTCAATTTCCATCTTAAAAAAAACAGACCCATCTTGACCACCCCCCTCCAGCTAGTGCACCAGTTGCTTCCTTTCAGAGAAGGTGCTTGGAAAGAGTTGTCCATTCTCAATGCCGCCAACTCTTCTCTTTTTGTCCTTTTTTTTTTTTGTATCCACTTTAATCCCTGCAATCCCTTACCACCACCCCTCAGAAGCTCTTGTCAAGGGCACTGCTTCCCTACACATGCTGGCTCCAATGTTTATTCTCAGCTCCCCTCTTACTTGATCTGTCAAAACTAGTTGGCACTGTTGATCACTCCTTCCTGGAAGTATAGATTTACTTCAGCTTCTGAGTGCTTCTCCCTTCCTTCCTCCTTGACCTCTTCTTAGTCTCTTTGGATGATTTTTTTTCCTTTATAGGAATTTTTCATATTAGGTGCTTCAGAAATGCTTGAACCTCTTTTCTATCTGGGCCCACCCTTTGGGTGATCTGGTTCAGGGTTATGGCTTTAAAATACCAGGGGAACACCAATGAGCTCCCAAATTTATCTCCAACATGGACCTTTCTCTAGAACTTGAGATCCACCTGCTTTCTCAACCTTTCCTCCGAGACATTTAGCAGCTCTTGAACATAACCTGCCCAAGACTGACATGCCAAAAACCAAACATGTCCCCAAACCTCTTCATCCTATCGGCTTCCTCATGTGGAAGCTCCATGCCTCCCGTTGCATAGACCAAAGTCATTGGAGACAACCTTGACCTCCTGTCCTTTTCTTACGCATCAAAGCCAGTCCTTTAATGAATCCTGTCAGTTCTTCTTCATACTACATGCAGTTTGATTACTTTGCACCATCTCTACCTCATCCAACTTGGTACAAGACCTTGTCACCCTGTTGAAATCAGTGCAGTAGCCTCCTAACTGGACTCCCCATTTTTGCTTTTGAGACCCCACAGTCTCTTCCCCTGAGAGGGTCCTGATTCATTCAAGGTGATTGCTGACATCCTAGCAGTGGCATACAGGCTCCAAGACCATCTGGTCCCTGCTTCCTTTATGGCCCCATCTGCTGCTACTACCGCCCTCACTCAAGACTGTAGTCTTGTTGCCCTTCCTGCTCTTTCTGGAATCAGCCCAGCACCCTCCTACCTCAGGGCTCTGTCCTGGTCTCTCCCCTGGAGCCCATTCTCTCCATATGTTGGCAGGTTCTCTCCCAACATCTGTAGATGCTCAAGGCATCATTATTGAATAAATGAATGCATGACTTAAAGGATTTGAGTGGCATGAGAAATCTAATAAGGAACCTGAAAAAAGTTCCCCAGATGTAAAGGTCTGGGTTAGCTTGCCACAGAATCCCAGAATACTCTGTGAATCTCAGTACCACACGAATCCTTCTGGATTTGCTATTCTTCTAAGCAGACATGCCCAGAAAGGAGAGACCTCCCAAGTCAAACCTGGGAGGTTCCTTCCTGGGCTACTCAGCTCTTATATGTGTTGCAGTAAACATTTCCATTTCCTCCTCTCCCCTCTTCCTTTTTTTCCTGGAAGTTGATAGATTTCAATAGGAAATAAAATGGCATTGACTAAAAGCATGTTCTCTGAGTTTGGGGCAGGAGTGGAAGCTTCAAGATATATTTTTAGTGGAGGGTATTTTTTGAGCAATTGAAGACTAGATTATAATTTTGTTTGGACTCTCCAAAACAGGAACTCATATTTGCAGACAAGGGAGGCAAAGACTGCTATAGAGATGGAGGCTGAGTGAACAAACACGTTCTCAGACACTGCCACCAGGGGATGGTACCCAGAGGGAGTCAAGAACCGTCCTGCATGGCTCAGTACTTTGTCCCCTGGCAGCCGGTGAAGGACGGGCTGTCTCTATGTGACAGAGACACTTTCTATGGGCTTTTCCCCATTGTCTGACCCACTCATTTCTGCAAATAACCTCAGGTCCTCTCTACAACCAGAGCTCAAACATTTGTGGATGTTCTTTCTTCAGACTCAAGAACTGGCAATTTCACGGTGACCCTTTCAAACTGTGTGAGCCGGGCAACGTGGTGAGAGAAACACATCTTTTGGTGCTGTTTCCTGGCTCTAAACTAAGTTACGTAAAGAGGGAGAGAATAAACTTTAAAATGTTTTTTTGAACTGTCATTTGATGATGTGTTCTGCAATCTTCAGAAAATAGGTACATGTTACTACCACATTAGGGAGAAAATAAGTTAAATAAAAATTTCTAGCAGCAAGCCTGAAGGCTATCATATTATCACTCAATAATCTTTTTCTGAAAATCCCCCACTGCATTTTAGTAGGTCTGCAAGCTTTCAACTTTCTGGATCACATACCGTGTGCAGTACACCCAAAAGAAACAGAGGCAGTCAAAGTGACAGATTCTAATTTAGAAACCAAAAAGTGAATTTTCTATTGTTTTTGAAGGTAAAAAAATGACAGTCTTGCCTCTTCTCCTGAAAACTTATCTATAATTATGCTTTGTGGTAGAAGGAAAACAGCCTACTTGCTGTGCACAACACTTGGGTTTTAAAAGCTGCTTTTGATTAATTAATTCATATTTTTATCAGGAGGTCAAGAAGTCGGCTTTTCAGAGCTCCACCTACATTTTGCAGCAAGTCTTGATTTATGAGACAAATCAAGCTGAGCCCAGTCGAATACAGGGAAATCACCACCTACAAAGGGAAAGGAAGTTTTCCAGTGAGGGCTTCATTAGATTAGGATCTTTGGTCTCTTTGTGGTATGCTCTTTCCTGTTGTGTTTCTGGGTTCCTTCAGGCTGAGAGAAAAACCCCTACTCCCCACGCTTTAGAGGACTCTTGCGTCTCAGGAGTGCTGGCGCCTCGGATTTGGTCAGGCTCTCAGTGCACACTCAGAAGGAAGAATCAGATGTCTTGGCAGCATCTCCAAAGGCAACGCTGTCTTGGTGAGAACAGACCGGTGGGGTGGTTGGGTTGAACCAGTCAGCAGAGAAGAAGGGAGGGAGGGAGCCAAACTCAGATGCGCTGAGTGACTACTGCGTTCTACTTCCTGAAAGGCACTTTAGCACCTTTGTTTATTTAATCCTCATGACAAACGAGCGTGCCTTGTAACATTTCACAGTTGTAGAAAGTCTCAGAATGTTTCTATGTGACTTCAAAGATTAGGTACCTGGAGTTTACAGAAATTGTTTCTGTTTCATTCACATCTGTGCCTTGCTTGTAACTCATCTCTAAGAATACATCCAGGGTATTCGTGAGAAAGTTTTTGGCTGATACTCAGTAACTAATACTAATCAACAAAATCTTAATTGGTAAAGAATGGCATTGAGGGACACTTGGCCTTGGCTCCTATTTCACAGGTCCTCTCACAGACAATGAAGATCCTATCTGGAAATGCAATTCTAAATAAGGACATTAACTACTCCCTTGAAAAGTACCTGGAAACTTCCCCGCAAGCCAATCTTGCACGTGAAATACAAAAATCCTCTGTGTTGCATTTGAAATCTGATAAATATTTATTATCAATGCTGTTTGCTTTTAATCTGTTCAGGATATCATTTCTCCAGCTTCTTAGTAGTTAAACAAAAATGGCATTTACATTACAATATTGCTTGCCAACAATCTCATTTTCTGGTTTAGTCAGCAGCCCTTCATGCTTGATTAGTCTTTAATTACACAAATACCTACATATTAAAAAAAGTTTTCTTTTTTCCATACTTTGAGCATGTAATTATTTTCTCTTGCATGCAATAACCTTTAATTTTAGGATTAAGCAACTGATTCTTTTTAGTATGGATGGGCCTTTTCAAGTGTTAAAACAAATTTGGTTATTGTATTATGAGAAAAATTAACTTTGGGAAACCTCTCATCAGTGTCTTTGACACAGCACTCTGATCGGCTGTTACAGAAAGCGCCGGGTATCCAAAAGATAAAACAAGATTTCATTCCTCCAGTTTTTTTTTTTTTCCCCAATTTCTCCCTCCCTGTCTCTCTGGTCTAGGAATGTGATAATTTAAGCACTGAAGACCTGAATATATCAATTTTCCAATTTGTGCCAATTAGGGCTGAGAGCAGATGTTTCATATAGAAAATATTCCAACACAAAGGCTGTTTATAGTCTGAGTTGGAAAAATCTACAAACTATAAACTTTTATAATTAAAGATTTTCCTATAAGAAATCCACAGAATCCTTAAAAATATAGGAGTATTTTGTTGAGTTACATGGCGTTTCTCTCCACACATCATGTGTAATACTTGGGGCCAATGAGAAGCCAGAGCAATGAAATGGTGCCTCCCTTTCTAAAGCCAAACAGGGGAAATCCTTAATATACTGCCTGACACACTTCTGGACATTTGCTTTAGTTTTCTTCTCTCTCCTCTCATACTAAACCTGGAAAAAATGACATGCATTTCCTTATGAGAGTCCTCTCCAGGAGCAAACTAATCTCAGAACTTCATGGCATTCAGCTGGTCATCTTAAAGATGCCCCAGGTTCTGGGTTCCAAGTGAGGCTTGCAGGATACAGAGGCAAATAAGACTCACAGATGAATTAAACCAAACCCATGCAGTAAGACTTGAGCCAGGTTCAGCACTTGAACTTGAGTTCAAAGCATTGCCAGGAAGATATTTTAACTTTCCTCCATTGCGCATTGCAAAGTTTAGTCCAGCTGATGATAAAAGCATCATCCTCTCATACCCTGCTTTTATGGAGAGGTATAACATTCTCTTTTGTTTTGTCCTCAGGACTGATCACAGGATCTGAGAACTGGACGGGATCATCAGGCTCCTCTGGTCCAACGTCTCTACAAGAGAACCTCTGAAGTGGCTACCCCTTTTCTGAGAGGGACATCTCGCTGGCTTTCCCAACAGCACACCCCTCTGTGCGTATATCTCCTAGGAAGCTCTGTTTTCTAGAGATTGCCCCTATAGTCCTAGGTCTACCAGTGTGGGCACTTGACTCTTGCTGGATTGTAGCAGTGAATGGGACAAAGTCTTGTGATTATGAAATTTCCATTCTAGTCGAAAGAAGAAAAAAGACAAGCAAGTCATCAAATAAATATATAGCGTATCAGGTAGCAATAAGACCTCTGAAGAATGATGAAGGAGCAGAGGTGTCTTGTGTGCAATTTTATATAAGATCGTGTGGGTAGGACTCCCTGATGAGGCAAAATGTAAGGCAAGACCTGAATAAAGTGAGGGAACAAGCTGGATATCTAGGGGGAAAGTGTCCAGGCAGAGGGATTGATAAACACGCAGGGTCTTGGTGTAGAAAGTCGAACACAGAAATACACTGAACTTGTGTAACTCAAGCCTCGTTACTCCTAAAACCAAATTCCCCATGTTCTCCAAAATCTTTTAAATGTTCCTTTTGGGATTTGCCTCCCCTATTTCTAAATAATAGCTTCATTGTTTTTCTTGATTTGCCAGTTTGGGGCACTAGTGATTGACTTCTAGTGTGGAAGGTGAGAATTGAACACCGACGCACCCACTCCCTATTTCCCCTCCTCCTGCGTCCCTTTGTTCTGACAACAGAGTTTCTGATTTAATCAGAACTTCTTTTGGGGGACTACAAAAGTTCTGTTTACCTCTGACTCTTTTTTTTTTTCTCCTTCCTTGTAAAAGGTTTTGCTCTTATCAAAGTTAGTCATTGCATTTCTATTTGCTTAGTTTTCTTTCTTTCTATTCATAATTCTTCCCAAACTCATCTCAAGAATGATGAACACTGCTTTCCTTTAGGTTAACCATACCAGGTGTTCTCTTGGTTTCTCATCTGCTCCCTTCCCTCCCCCTCCCCTGTCTCTTCTCCAGGGACAACATTTCTAGAGTCCTCAATGTTCTGCCCCAGTGGAAACTGGTTGCTTTCTAAGCCTGCTATGTAACTATCAGCCTGGGGGTTCCTTCATGGCCCTTTTGATGGTAAAGCTCCAATCTTCCTGTCCTTTGGCCTATTCTCTTGTTTTGGTGGAACGTTTTCAGTTAACGTTGATGATGAATGCATGACAGATCAACTTGAGACAAATTTTCCAGAGACTCTACACCTGGATCGTTAGTTTACTCTTATATTTGATTGGTTGCTCAGCAGTATATTAAATACAAGCTAAAAACCATTTTCCCTCAAAGTTTTGAGGAAAATTATTCCAGCTTCATTGTCTTCCAGCTTCAATAATTGCTATGGAAACCCAGTGTTATTCTGATTCTTGATTCCTTGTATTTTATCTATTCTCCCCTAGAAAATATTCACAATGATACATTTTAGGTGTTCTGTTTTGTTTTCATTCATTAGGTTATTTACTCAGTGAGACTTTCAATGAGGTAATATCCTTCAAGTCTGGGAAGTTTTCTTGGATTATTTCTTTGATAATTTTCTCTCTCTCTCTCTCCCCTCCCTGCTTTGGATTCTATAATTCTGTTAGTCAGAAGTTAGATCTCCTGGATTGATTTGCCATTTTCTCCTTGTTTTACTAATTTGTTCTCTTTTTTGTCTTTTTGTTCTACATTCTGACAGATTTTCTTTATTTTCTAAACCTTCTACTGAATTTTTATTTCTGCTATAATTATTTTAACTATTATCTATCTCCTGAATTATTTTTAAGTGTTCTGTGTGTACTGCACCTATTACATGTTTTGTGGATACATGATCTCTATGGATATTCTATAGGATATTAGTTTTAACATTTTTATAGAATTGTTCTCCTTCCTCTACTGCTTCTATTTCCAACAAATGTCTCCTCTCATTTGTTTTTGTTTCTGATTTCAGACAAAGGCATTTCTCAAATATTTAGTAATTCTTTGTTGTCTTTTCACATGTAAAAATAGAGCAGGGACCTGGCGATGTTGGAGATGGCAAATATTGATAACTGAGTCTTTTCTCTCTCTGATTAGTGGTCAGGTTCCTCCAGAGAAAAATCCACCAATTACCTGGGGTGGTTGAGGTGGGAAGGCAGTGAGATGCCTGCATACTCGAGCATCTGTGTACCATGTAAGTGGCCCAGGGAGGCCAGGTTTTATCATTCAGGTTATAGACTTCCCCTTTGATGCCCTGATCAGCAGTAAGGAGCTCTCTCCAGCATGCAGCCAGCCAGACTTATATCTCCAGTCTAGAGGGTCTCTTCTTTCAATTTCTCATACATAAAGCTGTTAGAAGGATAGTTGCCTGCCTGCTTGGATTGGGGAAGCAGCTGAGAGTCTAACTGTTCATTATGCAGTCATTAACTTATGTCCTTGTTTTCAGCAACATGGCTTGCCATCCCCATCTTCCATGGCACCTGGCGTCTGCAACCCCCAAGTGCTGCCTTGCTTCTTGCTGTGTCCCTTTCAGACCCTTGGTGTTTAGCTTTCTCAGCTTGGTTATCTCCTCCACCTGCTTCTCCAGAATTTGGTTGACATTACTTGCCCACTGTTGTCTTTTCTACACTTCTCTTTGTCCTTTTGGATTTATATGATTAAAAAAATTTTTCCTTGAGTATTGTTTTAGTGCAGTTCCCAGAAGATGTATAGAGATAAATGTTCATATTCAATCTACTTCACTGAAGAAGAAGCCCTCCCATTTTCTTTTTCTTTTTGAGAATTGGAAAGATCTTTTCTATCTTTAGTTTCCTAGTACTCTTCCTATTCTTATATTTCATCAGATATTAATAACTATCTTCACTTTTCAATCTTACACTTGAAAAAACCTGTTTCTTAAGATGCTGTGTTTCAACCCATCAACCATTTTTCATCTGTATATTGCCCTGAGCCTTGGCCAACCTATCCTGATCTAAGAAACTGTTTATAGTTCCATAGGGCAAGAGTTCTTCAACTTCTTTGATCATCAAAATCACTGGCTTCACCCCAGAGATTCTGATCTTGTAATTGTTGGGTGGAGTGAAGGGAATCTATATTATTAAAGAATCCTCAAGTCATTTAAACTTCTTTCTTTATTTTTTCCTATGGAAAATTTTAAACACATGTAAAAGAAGACACAATGTTATCATGAACTCCCATGGACCCATCACCCAGCTTCAATACTTATCAGCTCATGGCCAAACTTCTTTTATCCATACTCTACACAACAACCTCCACCAGTATTATTTTCTTCCTCCGCACAACATCTGAGGAAAATCTAGACATCCTACCATTTCATTTGTATTTAAGTATGTATCTTCAGAAAACACTCCTAAAAATATAACTACATACCACCATTACACCTACAAATATTAAAAATAATCCCTAAACATGATCAGACATCCCATCAGCAGCCATATTTCCAACTGCCTCATAAATGTTATTCTTTTTCCTTTCCACCTTTGCGTGAACTGTAATCTAAACAAAGCCCACATCATGAAATTCTTTGCGGTATCTTTTGATCTACATGTCCAACCTCCTCTAGTCCTTCATTTCAATCTCTCTTTCTCTCTCTTTCTTATGATTTACTTGCTGCAGAAACTTCCCATGTGGTTTTGATGTGTGGCCAATCTGGGAATTATGGCTTCTCTGAAGCACCCTCCAGGCCCACCTAAATGAGAGAGGCTGGAGCAATCAGTACTCTGGAGCCCCCACTTTCGTTAAGGAAATGTTGTACCCCTTCCCCTCCATGTCACCTGCAAACCTTTTAATAATATTGCATTTTTGGCTCCCATTCACCTTGATTTTAAAAATCATTAGTTCTGGGATGCCTAAGTGGCTCAGTCAGCTAAGTGTCTGACTCTTGATTTTTGGCTCAGGTCATGACCTCAGGGTGGTGAAATGGAGCCCCACATTGAGCTCCACACTCAGCATGGAGTTTGCTTGAGGTTCTTTCTGTCCCTCTCCTTTGGCCTCTTGCCCCATGTACATGTGCATGTTCTCTCTCTAAGTAAATAAACAAATAAAATCTTTTTAAAAATTATTAGTTCTTTTTTTGTGCATGTGAGTGTGAGTTCTTTTCCTCTCCTTATAATTTATGTTGAACACCATCTTTGGGAGGTGGTTTGTTGTTGTGTTGAACATCTCATTGAACATCATCTTTTAGGAGATGGTTGGTAAAGCTTTCTGTTCTAAATTACAATTCTGTTAGCATGGTGTTAGTCACCTCAGCCAGGATCCAAGAACCATCTCAGTTAGGTTTTTCCAAATTATTTGGGAAAAGGAGGTGTCTCCTGTGGCTCTCATCCAAAGATTCTCTTGTCTCAAATAGGATTGTATTTGAAAAATTATTAAAGTTGCCAAGTAGAAAGAACACAACATATTTCTAAAAATGACTAATTCCATCTTTTCACTAAATTAAGATGACATCCAAATGCCTTAGCTTTTATGGCCGAACAATTTCACCCGTGAGGTGAAAACAGGTAGAGGTAGTTTGGACAAATGTTGGAGGTGACATAGAGAGCAGAGCTTGGGAGAAGGGACTCCAATGATTTATTGTCCAAACCATGACAGTTCTGAGTGTGAAATGGGTTCTATTAGCAATTACACTGGTCAACAGGCATACAGAGACCATCCCAGTTAAAAGACTATTTGACATCCCCCAGGTTGGAGCCAGACACTCTGGACTCAAATCCCAGCCCCACCTCTAAGAAGCTGTGGTCTTTTGGTGAATTACTGGCTTCTCTAAGTCTTGGTTTTCTTACTACTATAAGTGATTGTAAGGCATAAGTAGGAAAACAGAGACAAAACACCTACCACAGTTCCTGGCACGAAAAGCTCAATGGTATTTTCATTTTTAAACTGGATCATCATTTTTCTACTGGGAGATTCTGTACCAGTGGGGTTTGGGCAGCACAGCATGTCACATGAGAGTTTCTGGTATCCATGTGGGGGCCTGAAGTACACCCTTGGTGGGAGATTCCCTTTCATCTTCCTTGGATCTTTCTATCTGTTTTATAATACTTTTATGCTTTGGAAAATACGACTTAACTCCCAGATCAATCAGATCTATAAAATACTAAGAAGGCCTGCATTTCTCTCTATTATCAAGAACCACCATGGGTCATTGAGATGAGGGGGAAGGAAACAGAAGATTAAATGGAAAATGGTGGTCCTTGCTTTGATGAACATTGCCCGCCAAAGCAAAGAAGCTGATTTGAAACAGTCTAAATGAAGTTCTGGATTTCCCCAAGCCCACTGAGAAGACACTGCAAAGAACAACAGTGTTAGAACCATTTCAAAGAAATCATAATCATAGGGGTGCCTGCTGGCTTAGTTGGAAGAACACGTGACTCTTGATCTTGGGGTTGTGAGTTCAAGTCCCATGTTGGGTGTAGAGATTACTAAAATAAATAAATAAACAAACAAACGGACTTGGGAAAAAAAAAGAAATCACATTCAAAACAAGATCTAAGGTTTGGGGTGCCTGGGTGGCTCAGTGGGTTAAGCCGCTGCCTTCGGCTCAGGTCATGATCTCAGGGTCCTGGGATCGAGTCCCACATGGGGCTCTCTGCTCAGCAAGAAGCCTGCTTCCCTCTCTCTCTCTCTCTCTCTCTGCCTTCCTCTCCGTCTACTTGTGATCTCTCTCTGTCAAATAAATAAATAAAATCTTTAAAGAAAAAAAAAAAAGATCTAAGGTTTTCATAGTCCTTACTATGTATGAGGCATTGTTCTAAATATAAAAATAAATGGGTAACATTTCTTTCATTACTAATGAAACAAACATGAAGATAACAAGTACTACTTGTTATCTTCATGGAGTAATTTTGCAAATAAATTTAAGGTAGTCGGATAACAGGCAGCTAACGTATTTGTGCAATAAGTAGCTATGACATGAGAAATCACCAAAAAAATTGTTGACAGTCCTGGGATGTACCGAGGTGTGAAACATAGTATCTGTTCTTAAGGGGCTTATAATTCAAGTAAGTAAGTAAGTAATGTGTGAGTCAGAGAGGAGTGCACTCACTGAGGGCTGGACAACCAGGTAGGGAGTAGGAAGTTCAGGGAAGTGTAGGGAAGCATGCAGGGCAGTGGTGAGGAGAACAGGCATGCCTGGTAATGGCCAGGGGCCCAGCACAGCCAGTGAGGTGGACTGCACAAGGCACCTGAGGCCTGAGAGGTGGGGGGAGTCCTGGGCGGGGGTCAGTGGGAGATGGAGTGGAAGGGAGGGCTAGAGCACCCAGGATAAGAAGGCCCAAAGAGGGCTTTTTAAGTATGAGGGTGATGGAACAAAGCGCTCTTTTAGGCAGGTTAGCTTGGACGTGGTTTGCCCAGTGGATAGGATCAGGGAGGAAACAGAAGTAGGAAGACCAGGTCAGGGAGGATGATGCTAGTTCTGCCCCAGGGTAGAAGAACCGAGAAAGTTTCTGATACTGTGGATGTGGAGCTCTCCAGCCCATGAGTGTTCTGAGAGCCCGTGGACCCCGCTCCCATCCTGTAACTCTCAAGACAGTATTTTCCCCTTGATTAATGTTCCAGGAACCCAAATCAGTGTGGGGTCCTGGGCTTCCTTCCCACCGCATTCTCTCTCCCCTCCCCTTTCCACTTTCTCTTTAGAATGGCTTCTTCACTTTCCCTGGGACTGCTTTGTCCTTTTTAAATATGTTGCTCCATTTCTCATTTAATAGGTTTGTTAAGCTATGAATTTTATGTGAATTTTCCACCACGGGGGCAATGGTATAACGTTGAAGACCGCTGCAATGTTGTGTATGTGGCAGGGTTGGGAGTGGATGGCAGAACTGTTCAGGTCCTTTTTGACTGTTGGGGATGGTGGTCAGTGTTGAGGAGCTCATCGTCACTTTCAGTATGTTGGAACACCAATAACCTGGCTTCCTGCGCTATTCTATGTTTAAAGAATTCCCACCTTGGCCTCCCTGAAGAGCTCGATTTTTCAGGACAGTGTTCTTCAAATTCTTGTGACCTTGCTTCATGGTAAGAAATACACTTGACAACTCAATCTAACACATAGATACATAGAGAATACACACAAACGTATATGAACGAATCTCTCTCTATATGTATCTCTATCTGGAACTATATACATGTATCTATATGTATATACTTTAAATAGGAGCTTCAAGAAAAAACATGTAGCTTTACTACCTGTGATAGGATGTCTTGTTATTTTCTATTCTCTTTTATTATTTTCTTTAAAAATTTAGGTTACAAACCTGATACTAAGCCCATGTAATAACCACGCCAAATGTGGTTATTATATCCTCCCCCAATCTGGGCACGTTGTCCCACCTAAATCTTCATAAAGATCCAAAGAAAGGTGCAGGAAGCAGAGTCTCTTGAGCGCCAAGGCCATCATTATCTTCTGTGACTGCCTAGCTCCCTCATTTACAAAATGTACCCGATTTATTACTGGTGGTATGAAGACAGGATGGGGGCCTTTTCACACTGGGGATGAAAAGGTATAAGCATCTGGTATAGGGATGACTGGATGGGATTTGGGCCACCATCATATGGTCAAAGAGGAAGAACGTGGTGCCCCAAACATATTATTCACCATTGATTGGGAAGGAAGCTTCCTTTCTCTGTACCTTCCTGTCACCTCTGTTTTAAAAGGGCTCTCCCCAAGTGAGGCGTCCATAGCTCCCCGATAAAGCAGACCTGGTTGGAAAGAGGTTCTACATTGCTCCTAAATTCTAACTTCTGAGGTCTGCCAATGGTAAGTCTAGACCGGGATGTCCTTTAGGGCACCTTCTCTGCATTGCTAATAGGGCAATGTGTTTTGTAAATACTGAATGAATCACTGCTCAGTGTCAAGGCTCCTGTTGAAAAGAATCTGGACTCTGAATTGTTTTCTTAAAAAAGTTAGTGCACAGCTACCTACTCACCTACTTCTCTCTCCTGCCCCACCCTAACACACCACGTGGGTTTATTTAAAATATAGAAACTCGGTGTTTATTTAAAAATTAGAGTTCCAGGACCACACCCTCTTGGGGGACAATCAGCTCTTACAGCTGAGGTTTCTTCCCCTTCTGTTGGGACACTTTAGATTAGTTCTATCCGGGCCCTAGTTGTAGAGCCCTGTTGGCAAGGAGATTTTTCTAAAGGCCTATTTTCTCATTGCTTAGAGCCAAAGATTTTGTCCTATGACCTTTTGATTCCCGTTCTGCATCTAATCAATGTCAGGTCACCGCAAGGAAAGCTAAGATGAGGTTAAGTGGAAAAAGCCAGAGCAAAAATCCCAACTAGATACAAAGCCCCTAGCCCGCCCCGCTAACTTTTAAAAGCTCACCATGTTGAAATAGTACAATCACTTGGATAAGAGAACATTTCTGGCTTACCTCCCCACTCACCGCCCCCCCCACCCCCATTTGTTTGGTGCCTGATTTGTTTCTGGTTGCAGCAGGGAGGTCAGAGGCAGCCCGGAAAATGAATGGAATCAGCCTCCTGCCCGGGCGCCTGGAGCGGGCGGGTGTTACGGATCAGCGTAAAGCCAGCTCCCTTTCCCGGGCCGGGCCGATGTAACTCACTGGAGTGGCAAATTACATCAGACCTACAGCTGTAACCCGACATTATGATTAATTTGATCAGTAATTTCTCCTGTTTTTCATTTTAATCGGTGTGACTATTCTGCTGTGGCAGGTCTTTCAGATCTAATTAAGATAAATTTCCGAGTAAAAGACTTGGCAGACTTTCCGAGTCAAATCCAGGCATCGAGTGTGAAGACCTGAAGCCCCAGTCAATCACCTTCGGGGAGGGCCAGCACCGCACGCGGCAATCAGCCATTCACACTTAAGCAAATTCATAATCTCTGGCACTGCTTAGTCATTCTCTCCAAAACTTCCTACGCAGAAGAGGAAAGAAAGGAAGACTGCAGACAATGTCATTTCTCCCCTTGGGCTCACACTCCACTGATCTGGCCAGACTACATGGATAACCCTATAAGTGGACACTCTACAGAATTCCTGAGTTGATGTTCAAAAAAAAAAAAATTAAGTAAATATGTGCCAGTACATACATTGAATAAACGCAATTATATATACACACACAGATGTGGAACACACATACATGTAACTAGGAAGACTGGAAAGCCTACGTAATAGGTCTTTTGCAGCAAACGCCGAGAGTGAAGGGCTTCTTTCAGGATAAGACAGAGGACGGGAGAAAGCCGTACCATGAGAAATGGAAGTATGAGCTGGGAAGCCTCAGTGCCAACATTAAGATGGGGCCTCACCGCCCAAATACACGTCGTCTGCTTTCAGGGAGGCCAGAAGAAGTCCTGTGCCTTGAGGGTGGACGTTGCGGACATCCCCGGGGGCTCTGAGGGTCGTAAGTGCAAAACGAGGGTTACCGATGTTGTCTACAATGCTTCCAGCAAGGAACTGGTCCGCACCAGTGATGAACCATATTGTGCGCAAGGAAAGTGCCCGCTCTGAGGGTGGTAGGAGCCCCACTACGCACTGCCTCTGGGCTGCAAAAGGGGGCCATGCTGACTGCCCAGGAGGAAGAGATTTTAAACAAAAAACAATCAAAGAAAATTTGGAAGAAATATGTGGAAAGGCAAAAGAATGCCTAGATCAGCAGTCTTCTGGAGGAACATTTCCAGCAGGGCGAGTTTCTCCCGCGCATCTCTCCGAGAGCAGATGGACCCGCGCTAGAGGGGAAGAAGCTAGAGTTCTTCCTGAGGAAAATCAAAGCTGGAAAGACAAATAAATCTTCCTCCCTCCTAACACTGGTGATGTAAAAAAGGTGTTTACTGTTCAAAAAGAAAAAAAAAATGGTCTACGTAATACGCATACAGTTGCTTTAACGCAAATACACATCCATGCACATATTGGACTTGGGTGGGCAGGGATTAAGAGCTTAATTCCCCTGTTTGTTTTCTTGTAGGTCAATCCATGCATTCATGTGTGTATCCTAAGGCTAGCGACTAATATTTGCACAAGTTCTGTTAGGTTTCTTCTGTTCCTTGAAAATGAAGATGTTAATGAGATTATTTTTTTCCTAAAGCCATTTAATCAGCAAGACCCGCCTGTCCAACCTGGTAGAGGCAGACACTGGGCAAGTGGTAAGGATTTGCCTGGGCTACTGGGTTTACATGTCCACTTACAGGAAGTCCAAAATGATGTGCTTAGAACCTCGAGCGGGTGGATGTTCTTGAAGACTTCTCTTGCATTTTATGAAGAATACATCACTTCACCATGATGGCACCCCTCCTGATGATCACACAGCAAATTCTCCATTCTTATGGAAACAGCCATTTTGGAAAGTAGATGTGACTGGAGAGATAGTGCTCGATGTGAATGTCGCTGTGTACCCTACTCCCACACTCCTGATGAAGACGGGAAGGAGCTTTAACAAAACACACTATTGGAACTTTCATCAGGGAAAAAGGACTATGTTCTGACTCTGTATGGCTTCTACATCTAGAGGATGATTTTGCTACCATTTTACATTTATTTTGGCTTTTGCTCTTGAAATGATGGTGTAGAAGACTCCCTTGCCCCCCACTGAAAGAGAGTCTCAGGTGCAATTCTGTGGCTGTATGACAGATGGTGGGGATATAGGAAGGGGTGAGCTTCCCAGTCGTATAGCCAGGCGATCTTGGGCCTAAAAATTGGAATGAGACCCACCAACTTTACAGCTCTGATTTTTTGGTGGTCACAGAGCATTTCAATCTCTTTGTACCTCAGTTTCAGTTGGGTAGAAACGGTTCCAACAGAAACTAGTAGATTTACCAAATAAAGAGAAGAATGTGAGGCTGTACCCTCCTCCCTAACTTCAGAGTTTCTGTTCACGAGCAATGATAAGATTGAAATTGAGATCAGGAGCTATAAGACAGACCAAAGAGGGGATGGAGAGAGCCTTTCTTCTAACTGTGCAATTACCTCCATCTTCATCTGCAAGCGAGAAATCCTTATGGATTTAAATGAGATCTTTTCAAACAGATGGACATCCACAATGAAAAAAAAAAAAGACTAAAAAGAGGCAGTTGAACACAGTAGACAAGGTCTTATGTCAGACAGACTTTGGTTTGAATCTTGACTCTTAAAGGTCCTTACTTCTAACTTCCTCGCCATGAAGAGAGAAATTGGGACATATAAGGTTCATTGAGCTTTGCTACTCCAGATGTGGGCAGAAGGCCAGGTGCATCAGCCTCACCTGAGCTGGTTAGAAATGCAGAATTTGGGGTGGGCCCTCTAACCAAGAGCTACTGAATCTGAGTCTACATTTATCAAGGTCCTAGGGGAATTCGTATGCAAAGAAAAGCTTGAGAAGCCCAGGTATAGATTGGATGAGACATCATCTAGCAGTAGTCTGGAGATCTAATAAACTCCCAGCCAGTTGCAGATAGTTCTTATTTGGAACAAGAGGGTGTTAAAAGATTATTTATTTCTCCTATTTTGAGTGTCAGAGGTGAATCACAAGGTGTGAGATTCTTCTGCAAATATTGGCTAATAACCCAACTTCAGAGTCTGGGAAAGGCTCCAGTGGATAACAAAGTACATTTATGGCTGTTTTCATTTCCTGATGGGCTGTGAATCTGGGGAGGGAGAGGGTCGAAGTAACACTGGCTCCATCTTCTTAGAAATGAAGACCTAGTTTTATTATATCATAGAAGTAAAGTTAGCACCAACTCCTGCAATGGACATTTCATGTAAAAGGCATTTTGTAGGAATAAGAGGTAGGAACTTGCTTTTTAGTAATGAATAATTAGGAGCCTATTTACAAGACAATAGGTAGTTGTCCTTAACCCTTGCTTCAAGTTGGAATCATTTGGGCTGCTTTAAGAATGCTGATGCCCATGCTTTACCCCACTTGGGTTCGCCCAAGTGTTGGCATTGAAGAAAAAAATCCCCACAGAGGATTCCCAAGGTGCAGCTAATGCTGGGAACCACTGCCATTGAGTTTGTAAAAGAATTGAACAAAACACAGTGTGGGCATGGCCACAGCTATTTGGAGATGACATTGCTTGTGTGAGCCAAGAAGAAGGAGGGGGGTCAGACAAGGCAGCGAATTAATAGGGCCCTATGGCCCTGAAAATATTTGATTACATGGAGGTCTGCCTTTCCCGTATGAAGATACCTCCTTTATCACTTAAGGAAATCCAGTAGTAATGAAAATGGTATGCACGTTGTGCCTTAAAGATGCTTAAAATATATTCATGGTGATATTTACACTGGGGGAGCTTGGAAAATACCCCATATTTACTTTCTGCCTTTAATAACTTTCTGTCTTGTCCAGGTTGGTTCCAAGGACAATTTGGTTTTCTAGCACTAGATTGGTCAAATTCTTTCCATAGTGTGCAAAATACGGAAGGTGGTAATTACACTAAGGAATGTTAATTTTTAAAACCTCAGACAGAGGCACAAGATGACTGACTTTCCCTCTGATTTAACAACATACAAGTTTCCAAGACAACCAGACTCAAGAGAGCTTTCTTTGGGGGGAAGTGAGAGGGTTTCTCTGAACTCTTCAACATTGCTTTGTTCTCTTTAAATGCCACATTCATAACCTCACAATGCAATGACAGAGAGCTCAACTCTGGAAAGAGCGGCCAGCCTCGGGGAGGATATGGAGCCCAGCTGAGAAAAGAAGGAGCTCCCTGACTTGACTTCTCTTTTATGACAGTTCCATTTCTTCTGGTGTAGAAAACTAAGTGATGGTTGATCCCAGTGAAATGACAGTTCAGGCGAAATGTGTCGGGCTGGAAAGTTGCATTGATCAGAGCCCAACTGGGCTTTCAGATGAGAGCCACTAGTTCCCAGAAGAAAGCCATCAGCATCTACATGCAGGGAGCTCTCCCAACCACTGCGTTCATCTCTGTCCTCACAGGCATCCCCACCGAGGGGCCAAGGTCTGGGAAATTCCCTGCCAGTGGACGGCCACTCTAAGGAGCACCCGAACCTTTGCCATGTGGATTCCTCTTACACATGAAAGAAGAGATTCTCAACATGGCACCTTTCTATGTCTTATCTCCGTACGGAAGCCAGAATGCCCAATTTAGTTCTCCACAGAGAAGGATGAAAGAGAAGGAAAACACCAGTGTCTCTGAGGCACTACCTCTCTCTTTTCAAATAGGAAAGAAGAAAAGAGTCAGGATGGGAGAATTACCGCTGAGAGAGAGTGCCCCACAGACAGAGAGTACTGAGATCCGGTACTCTAGATGCCTGACACCTGTATGCCAAACTGACTTGACCTGTTGCTTGGATTCCAATCACTCTTAAACCCGGGAGTTGAGAAGGTGGTTACCCGGGAGTTGAGAAGGTGGTTGTCAGGGTATTGGGAAAATGTCCTGACCACCAGTCAAAAGGCAGGAGGGTGGAGGTGTAGTGGGGAGGGAGCATGCTCTCTCTGCCCTGTTGATTCCACGGGGTTGCCAGGGGCCATGGGGTCCCGGGGTACCCTGCTGTACTTCTCCATGCCCTGGCATGGTAGGCATGACTCCAGGTGCAGTGCTGTGTGAAAAGGAGGAAAAACAGGCAGTGAAGAAGAGGAAAAGGGGGAGCCCAGCTGGAGGAGAAGCTCTCTAATACCTCAGCTGCCCTGAGGGGCAACCCAAGCAGACCTTCCCTTAATTTTTTGACCCACTGTTTTTTTTTTTTTTTTTTTTCATTGCCAACTATAAGGACCATGCTTGGTTTTAGCTTTCCCTCCTCTTACTTTGGTTTTGAAATTTTTTCTTCACTCTTTCCCCACTTTTCTATACTTCGTTTTCTCGACTGTCTAGTCTATAGGATTTGGTCTGTGGATTTTTGCATAATGTTCTAGGTAAGAAAATGCAAGATTATTTTAGTTGTGTGGATGCAGCTGTGATAATTAGAGAAAGCAGGCTTAGAGTAGTTGCTGAGGGATTTTTTTCATGGGATATTAATTAGTGTTATGTGAAAAAAAAGAGGTTCAGAGGTTACATGAGTTTGAGAATTTCTTGGTTAAATAATGTTGACTAGACATCTCTACTGCAGGATGTGTTTTAGCTTTTAGTGTCTTACTATTCATTGAGAAATATCTAAGAGTGGCATTCAGTGTGTGGTATCTTCCTATCTTTCTCTCTGTCCATCCATCCACCCACCATCCATCCAACCATCCATCCATCCATCCATCCATCCACCCTCCTGTCCATCTATCTGTCATCTCCTTAACTACCATGAAATCTGTTTTCATGCAATTTCTTTGGCCTTGGTGTTTAATGGATGACACTTTGGGAATGCCGCCTTAGAAAATGCTGACAGCCAAATAAGGGAGTAAGAATATATAACTCACCAACAACCCAAATGAACAATAGCAGAGGCAGTAAAATATAAACAGAGATGCTTTGAGGTCTGCCAATAATGTTGAGAATGTCCCTTCAGCTTTCTGACAGTCTGCTTCCCTGTATCTGAACCGAAGATCCAGGCTCTTGTGAGGAGGAAAGGGGAGGCCAAAGTACTAAGAAAGTACAAAGATACATAGATAGAGCCCATAAATGATAATGGTTATTCCAGGAGACCACTGCATGAAATACTGTTTATAAAATGCACTTTGTAAATTTCAAAACACACTGCAAATACTGGCCACATATTATCAGGAGTCTTTCTGGAATGTTGCATACCTGTTCTGGGTTATGATGTGGTACATACATTGCTCTTTCTTTCCATGGAATTCAAACCACCTTATTTGTGATATTTCATAAATAGAATGTGGAGCTGGAAAGGGCTGTAAGATCATCTAATACAGGGGCGCCTGGGTGGCTCAGTGGTTTAAAGCCTCTGCCTTCGGCTCAGGTCATGATCCCAGGATCCTGGGATCGAGCCCTACCTCAGGCTCTCTGCTCGGCAGGGAGCCTGCTTCCTCCTCTCTCTGTCTCTCTGCCTCTCTGCCTACTTGTGATCTCTCTCTGTCAAATAAATAAATAAAATTAAAAAAAAATCATCTAATACAGAGTTTTCATATACTAAGTGACACAATGGAGGCCCTGAGATTAGGCAACTTGTCCATGGTCAGTCAGTGGCAGAATCCAGATTACCAAGATTCTTCCTGTTCACCACATATTAAAAACCCACAACTTTGGGAATTTAGAAGGAAGAAAATAATTTTGGGATCTTAATAACATTGGTGGATAATCTGACATTCTATGGGTTGAAGTGCTAATTCTTTAAGATTCCAAGAGTGCATGGCTTCAATTCGTTCTTGCTCCCCACCTTCTCCAAGGCCTTTGTGCAGACTTGCCTTTGCTGTGTATGACCAGCCCTGCTCTGCCGTGTTCCCCATCTCAGAAATCCTCCTTGCCTCTCCAGCTGGACTCTGCAAAACTTATTAGCCTCATGTTAGCTTAGATGGGTTTTCTGGTGGTGTGCTGTGCATGATTCTATTGTGGACATGTAGAGTTTTATATTCCCATGAATATTCACTTTTTATTCAACTTCAAGTGGGTCTTTTTGCCTCCTGTCCCTCTCAGATGGTAGTATTGGTAGTCAAGAATGAAGGCAGGCAGGATACTGGTATTTTTTCAGTACCTGTTATCTATCAGGGACCCTCATGTAAGTCATCTCATTTACCCTCTCATCATCCCTCCAGCCAAGGAGGAGATCGAGGCTAAGGATGGGCAGACCTCACCCAAGTGCCCAGCAGAGCTGGCATTCATTCAAGTTCAAGTCTGTCTGCTTCTAAAGACCCACGTCCTCTATGGCACCACACCGTCTGTTCTGCAAACCTTCCCTGGGGCCCCCAAGCACACCATAGATACTCCCTAAATGTTTGCAAATCATGAGAGAAGTGCTTCCTCTACAACCTGGAGAATATTCACTTGCAAGTCTATACTGTGAAAGTCAATTTAAAAGCCCGTGGAAAATTTATCCCAAACCTGTGGGAAGTGAATTGAGGCTCAAACACAAGGAGTAATGGTTGATCAGGCAAGCCCCAAGAAGATGGTATTACGTTAGCATAAACGTGGCTGTATTTTGCTCATTCGGAGCGAGGTGCCAGCCAGCCCATTTGGGGTATCTCAAATTGCCACTAAAACCTGCATCTATGCACCTGGAGGCGAAACGGCTTAGAAATATTCTGAACTAGGCTTTGAGATTCGCTTATCAGCCCCATCCGACAGACGGTGACGGGACTGGACGTCGTGTGTGGCTCCAGCCTCATGGCTGCACTTGTTGCCGATGAGCCACAGATCTGCCCACTGTGATGCTCAGAGTGGGCTGCTTCCCTGAGGAAGTTATAACTTGCCATGTCCAATGCAGCAATAATCTCTCCACCCTCTTTGAATCTGGCACCCCTCCTATCTATCACTACTTGACGTGAGCTTCCGTAGTCAGTGGGGTGAACATGCTGTCTGCTTTGTTAAACCCTTTTCTACATGATTTGACTAATCTACACAGCACTACCCAGAAATGGTAAATCTAGACAATGACAAAGAAGCACCACACTGTATAAGTATATTCTTTGTAAACTAATTTTCCCCCTGCCACTCTCAAAGCAATATAAACTTTGTTGTTCCTCCTGGATCTCAAATGCTTGTAATAAATTCTTTGAAATGTCAGTAATGTTGAACTGAGAGTTTTTTTTTTTTTTTTAAGGAGATTTTCTTTCTTTCATAAAAGGAAAGACTGTCCCTTGCAGACAATGTGGATAAATATGTTTTGTTTATTTTACTCAGTGCTGAGTATGGTTGGGTAAAGGGACTCCCGTTTCCCACCCAATCTCTTGCTGAAAGAGTGAATGATAAATGAAACCCTCAGTTTCCTGGACAGTAGTATAGCCAAATAAATTCATACTCTTTCATATATGTAGTATAATCAACAATGCTGCACGCATTTATAGCCTATAATAAATATAAATATAAGTATAAATATAAACACTGTCACCAAACTCACTCATTTTCATAAGACCATAAACCAGTTCAGTGAAAAATATCAACCAAATTAAAAACATTTCAATTCAATCAAAATGATTGGTTTATTAGACCCATGGATACACTATTTAGTGAGCATGGATTTCCACCATACCCCCCTGCTCCGATCCACTCTCCAACACACACTTGTCTTTCTACTGCACAAAATTTGGTACAACTGTCAAGTTCAACTGGAAAGTGGGATCCAAGACCTGGATGGAATTTATATTGGATGCAAAGTCACTGGCCTTGGAGGGTATTTGCCAACTGAATCATTTACACAGTTGGTATCCAAATGGTGGGGGTTGAGGGTGAGGGAAGTGAGGCAGTCATTTCAGGCACAAAATTAAACAGTTTCCCCTAAAACACAATTATCAAGATGAATCTAATGTGATATTTAAAAAAATCAAAATGAATGCAAAAGAATTCATGATCAACAAAATCAGTATTGCTGACTTTTTATCTTGCCTCAGACTCCAATATGACTCAAGGTTATTACTGATCCTATATCCAAAATTTTGATATCCAGTGCATCATGGATTTTGGCATTCATTTTGATTTCTAAAAATACTGCATTAAAACACTATCGTCAGGGTGCCTGGGTGGCTCAGTCAGTTAAGCGTCTGCCTTCAGCTCAGATCATGATCTCAGGGTCCTGGAATTGAGCCCCGCATCAGGCTCTCTGCTCAGTGGGGAGCCTGCTTCCCCCTCTCCCTCTGCCCACCCCCCTTTGTGGTCTCTCTTGCTTGTTCTGCCCTCTCTCTCTCACACACAAATAAATAAATTTTCAAAAATCTTTAAAGAAATATCTGTCTTGACAATTGCATTTTTGGGGAGCACCTTGAATTTTGCATCTGAGTACATCCCTTGCTTCACTTTAGTTTTGGTCCAGGCCAGGAGAATTCTACACTGTGATTCAGCCTCATGTGGGCATGGAGATATCTGAGTTCTCTTAGAATAACCAAGGCCCCAAAGGGGTTATGTGACTATGCCTACAAGGGTAGCAGACTATGCCACCCCAAAAGGTGTCACTTCAGCATGAGGATTATTTTGAGTTGAGGACAACTGAGAAGTAGATATAGGAAAAGCTCTCTAAAGAGGAACTCTTCTACACTGTTGGTAGGAATGCAAGTGTGGAGATTCCTTAAGAAATTAAAGATAGAGCTACCCTATGACCCTGCAATTGCACTACTGGGTATTTACCCCAAAGATACAGATGTAGTGAAAAGAAGGGCCATCTGTACCCCAATGTTCATAGCAGCAATGGCCACAGTCGCCAAACTGTGGAAAGAGCCAAGATGTCCTTCAACAGACGAATGGATAAGGAAGATGTGGTCCATATATACAATGGGATATTATGTCTTTATCAGAAAGGATGAATACCCAACTTTTGTATCAACATGGACGGGACTGGAGGAGATTGTGCCGAGTGAAATAAGTCAAGCAGAGAGAGTCAATTATCATATGGTTTCACTTACTTATGGAGCATAAAGAATAACACAGAGGATATTGGGAGAAGGAAAGGAAAAGTGAATTGGGGGAAATTGGAGGGGGAGATGAACCAGGGGAGATGAACCAGGAGAGTCTGTGGACTCTGAGAAACAAGCCGAGGGTTTTGGAGGGGAGAGGGGTGGGAAGTTGGGTGAGCCTGGTGGTGGGTATTAAGGAGGGCATGTATTGCATGGAGCACTGGGTGTGGTGCATAAACAATGAATCTTGGAACACTGAAAAAAAAATTAAATTAAAAAAAAAAAAGAAAAGAAAAGTTCTCTAGCATTCCTTATTTGCCAAAAGCAGGACATAAATGTGTTAAAATGTCCCTCCTTCCTCTTTCTACCAAGAAGGACAGCAGTTGGTGGCAAGGAACAACTGGAGACCTTTCTAGCATGAGAGGAATTGATAACAGATTTTGCCAAAATTAGCCTTTACTTTCTATGAAATTCTCAGTACAGGGGTGCCTGGGTGGCAAAGCCAGTTAAGCATCCTACTCTTGGTTTCTGTTCAGGTGGTGATCTCAGGGTCATGATCTCAGGGTCGTGAGATGGAGCCCCCATGTCCAGCTTTGGGCTCTGGGCTCCACACTCAGTACAGAGTTTGCTTAAGACTCTCTCCCTCTCCCTCTGCCCCTTTCCATCACATGCATGTGCACGCATTCTCTCTCTTTCTAACATAAATAAATCCAAAAAGAAAGAAAGAAAGAAAGAAAGAAAGAAAGAAAGAAAGAAAGAGAAAAGAAATAATTTTCCCATATTTGCCTTCCCACAATCTGCCTTCCCTGGAAGCTCCAAGTCCTTCTCCTTTGTCTTGTCACTTCTCTGCCAGTATATTGTTTTGCTAAAATGCTGTGTGAACCCACCCCCTTTGAGTTACTCCTCACTGAGTGCTCCCACCTGTGATGCCCAAGTTGATAAGCTCCTATTTATTTTCCTCCTGTTGGGTCTGTCTTTTGTTAGTCAAATTTATGGGCCCCAGCCTAGGAACCTGGAATGAAAAGAGAAAAAAGATTGTGTTTTTCCCCTGCACCTGTATGGGTCAGTCAACACAGTTTCAGAGGTTTGTTAACCTAAAACTGTAAGAACAATGGAAGGTGGAGCTCGAGAAAGTTTCATTTTACCCCCCTCCCTTTAGAGATGAAAAAACTTCCGACCCACAGAGTTTTGACTAATCCCATGTTAAATTAAGACTAACCCCTAGAGAAAAAGGAGGTTGGCCCAGGGCACCAAGCCTTTCTTTTCTTTTTTTAAGTTTTATTTTTAATTCCAATTAACATAGAGCGTTCTTTAGAGCCTTTCTATAGGAAGAAGCCCTTTGGAGACTATTTTCTTTTCTTTTCTTTTTTTTTTTTTTTTAAAGATTTTATTTATTTATTTGACAGTGACACAGCGAGAGAGGGAACACAAGCAGGGAGAGTGGGAGAGGGAGAAGCAGGCTTCCCGCCAAGCTGGGAGCCAGACACAGGACCCTGGGATCACAACCTGAGCTGAAGGCGGACCCTTAACGACTGAGCCACCCAGGTCTCTGTTTTAACAAGGGATACTGTACCATCCTCTCCATCACTCACACACTTTGGAACTTCATACTGAAAGTCTGCCAGGGGGAAAATGTCCCAAATCAGATTAGGAGGCGGGGGTCCGCTACATGGCACAGGTGGAATCTGGACGCAGTTTTACTCCCGGATGCCTGAGTGGTAACAAGACCTTTACCTTGGCAAATGCACACGGTCGAGAACAATTTTACACTATCTCTCGAGCAACTTCACCTCTGAGGAGGTGACCATGCCCCTCATTCCTCATCCAAGCACAGATAACTTTCCCTCCCCTAACTGCTTCCACAGATCTCTCTCTCCCTCTGTTATTTATTAAAATGTGCAATACAACAAGAAAAGGAAAAGATTATCCTGCCTCCTGCCATGCAAGACAGCATGCGGAAGTCCAAGGTTAAATGCAGCATTTGGTTTCTTAAGCTTCTCTAATGCATAGGTGTGGAAAAGCAATCTGGGACCAGAGCTTACAGCGGTGACTGTCTAAGGATAAAACCTTGACTTTAATTTGGACTCTCTGGCTAAGATAAAATCTGCTTCTGCTATCATTATCCCACTTATGTTTGTCCCCACTCTCTTTCCACTCTGCCACCCAGCTGAGTGGGAAGAAATTAACATGACCTTGAAGAATACCCAGAGACTCCTTAGGACCATCGCGTTTTCAGTGGCCAATACAGAGGCCTACGAACATTTTCATAGACTCCGGGGCCTGAAAGGGATCTTAAAAATCATCCAGACCACACATTTAACAGAGAAGAAAAATCAAGTCCAAAAGCTCATGTGACTTGTCCCAAATGGTCAGCTAGTTGGAAGAAGGGTCAGACGAGTATGAAACCTCAAAACCGGGAGCTCCCTTCCCAGGGCACCGTGACTAGTCTCCAACCACGGCCGGCTCACCCCCAGATCACTGACCAAGGAACATGCACACATTGGGGCGTTTATACACATTTAGAATTTCTCTCGGGCCAATAAAAAATCTCAAGGAATGGGATAAAGACAAGCCATCTCAAAGGTCACAGAAAGGAGGTATTTCAATATTCTTCGGTTTATAGGGGCTTTATCCAGATCAAAATTATGTACTCAAATTAGAACTGAACATTTTTTTCCTACCTAGGAATGAGACCCTCTGTTTTCTGCCCCCGAAGTTGCTTCCGTTTATGTTTCTGATTTGCTCCTACCCAACACACTCTGTTTTTCTAGTTTTAGATTCCAGCACAGCCCATGGCCAGTGGGTTAGAGGAAAAGGATGAAGTGTGGATTGATATTTATCCAGGAACCTCTGGATTAAATTCAACCCACCAACGTGTTTTGTAAATCCAATCTGTTTTTCTTATTTATACTGGGAAGTGTAAATTCTCTCTTCACCCCTGCTGAGAATGAATTTGTGGGTGGGTAGCCTTTAAGCCTCAATGTAAAGACAGCCCTCCAGGGGCCAGATGCTGGTATTCATGCTGGATGGCGGGCTCCCTTATAACCCTGAGCAACCAAGATTAGTTCTCGGAAGTGACCATCCTAGAGACTCCTATGTGTCTGGAAGCAACAACTGGGTTTTGCAAATGCAGTCAATTTCATGGACTTGAGTAAAAGGGTGAAAACCTTATATGGCAGTCTTAGAGAAAAACCTGACAAGAACTATTTGGAGAATTTCAGTCTAGAGTGATACTCTCTGCCAGCACGATTCATCTTTTTTCTCATCTCAAGAAATGACCTCACCCAACTAGACCCACACAAACCACTGCTTTTAATTTATTTTTTTCCCGAAGATACGACAGCCTCTGCACACTGTAGAAGTAATTATTATCCTTCAAAGTTTTTGGTTTTTTAAACCTCCTGCATTACTGGTTCTCCCTGACAACCTAGGTTGCGTTGTTCTTAACTACTCTCTCTCAAGCAGAGTTGGAAAAACATAGGACAAAGCCCACATGAAAATAAAGAATCACAAAATAGAATTTAAACCGTCACATATGAATTTAGTTGATCTTTGTTCCCCTTAATAATATTCAAACAAAAACACTGTGTTCTGGTTCATGAAGATCATTACCTTTGAGAGTTAAATATCTTCGCAGGTCCTTTTAAAGTTTTCTCTTTAAAAAGTTCAAACATTTCATGTTCCACAAACTCAAAAATCCTTCAACTAGTGTAGAAAAAACTGGTATTTCAAAACCATGGAATTAATTTCCTTTACATACGTCTATCGTGAAGGGAAAAATCCTTTTATGCCCACTGATATATATTTATTCAAAATTAGTTCTCTATCTACTCGGTAAAAATTTTAAAAGCTCTACAGATTAATTCCTTCAGTGGTCATCCATTAGATCTACAGAAGTTACAACGTATTCATTAAGTTTATAAGTTAAAACCCCAAGAGCAAAAAATGAGAATATTCTCTCAAGGTTGTAATGTAAGGAATGAAATGTGGCTCCAACCCTTCATTTCTTGCAAAATAATACAAAACAAAACATAGCCCCTGGACTTTCATAGGAAACCATTAGGACAACTTTGGGAAATTCTCCTAGTAGAATTTATTTCCATGGGGCGGATTGGTCACCTCATCCACAAGTCCTGTCAACAGCCATTCAGATGGGTTGTCTACACCTGGCTTTCACTGGCCAATAGAGAGATCTATAAGATGTTGACAGTGTTCCGAGAAGACTGTTGTCCACAGAGTTCAAAGTTTCACTCCACCGTAATGAACACCGGATTCTACATGAAAACAGAGGACTGAGCTAAGCAACCTCACCCCTCAGAAAAGGACACATTTTTTCTTTAGTAATTTCACCTGTTTAGGTGGTTCAGGTAGAAGAAGTCTTTAACCGGACGGTGTATAGGTCCGTCAAATTTAACTGCTCCTGAAAAGCATTAAACTCATTCTTTGGAATAACAGAGTTGAATTCCGGACATTAAAAACATTGGGACGGCTACGATTGTGCATCTTGTAAGTTTGATCGTACCTTTTTTCTCTGTAGATGTCAAGTGCACACTGAAGATGTTTATAGCCTGTGTTCATGTCAGTCCCAGGTCAAAGGTATTACGCTGTCTCACACTTGTAAGATTTTAAAAAACACATCTTCAAAACCGACTCAAGAGAGCGTTCACGTTGAAAGTAGTCATGACCCAAGTGCCAGGGAAAACGCAATTACTCATCTCACTCAAATGCTTTCATTTCCAAGAAAACTTTGGACTACCATTGAGAATTCAAGTTCACAGAAACAAAGGGACAACAAACAAAGTCAGTTCTTAAAATACTAAGTCTCTAATCCACTTGCCTTTCTGTCCGTGTGTCATTCTAGCGTGACCTCGCATACTTTGCTGTTGGGGACCTAAGGATGCAGTGTGACTGTCGCCCTCAGGTAGGGGAGGGCTGCCTGTGTCCCACACTGAGGATCAAGGAGGAGGTTGAGTTGGCATTTGAAATGAGCGCCCAGGCTGCTCACTTGGTACTAAATCGTTGGTCATCTCACTGGGAGCCCATCATTATATAAGTCAAAACCTGCGCTATTAATTTCTGGATTGGAGGTGCTGACGTCATGGCCATTATGTTTTGAAGCTAATTTATTTTAAAGGTATCTAAGTTAAGAATGGCTTTCTGAACTTTAAAGTTATGTACTCCCGAATGAGGGGAGATTAAAGATCAGCTTTCATAATTAGCCTGAATATCTTTTTTTTTTTTTTTTTTTTTTTTTGATGCCCACAGCCTCAAAGTAATAAAGTAAATGTCCGGAAGCTTTATTATTTTATAAAGATGTGGATTTGTTGAGGCTCTGTGCATCATATTAGAGGACTTGTTAGAGCATGGTTGGAATGGTTGGAATCTGGGACACAGACTGGGGCTGAATTTCTTTACCCTCTTAACCCCAGAGAGTCTTTAGAAAAATAGAAACAAAAGAGCACAAAGTACTTAAGGTAAGACACTGTTGTATTCATAATATAGAGAAATAACCACCATGCCTCATGGACAGGAGATGCAGTTCTCCACGGGGCTACAAAACTGTGCTAGTAATAATTTTAATTGGATGCTATCTTTGCTGCCTTCAGAAAGTATCATAAAATGGAATTATTACGGGCTACAAGTGCACTTCCAGTGCCGGCCTCTCACAGGAGGAAAGAGAAAACATTTATCCATCGGAGGGCAACATCAGCGGGCTTCTATTTGTTTCGTTTACATGCCTCCCCAGCTGCCTGCTCTCACTTCCTCCTCCCTGGGTCTGAGAGATCAATTCGAATTAGGCGCTGTGGACCCGGATGCCAAGTTTTGCAGGCCCTGGGCTTCGGTGGGGGGTGGGGGGAGGTGTGTGGGTGCTGGGGGGGCGGGGAGGGGGTGAGGCCGCCCGAGGGCAGGGCCCGGGGCCGGCAGGGCGGGGCGGGGAGCATACCTGCAGAGGATTGGGTGGCGTGAGCGGCGACGGAAGGCCATGTCCCGGAGACTGGCTGGGTTTCTGAGGGGGGCTTGCACTCTGCTGAGTTGGAGACGGTTGGTTCTGGTTCTGGTTCTGGGGGTGGGGGTGGGGCTGCTGGGGCTGAGCGGGCGGAGCCGGCGGCTGCTGGGAGGCGGGAGGCGGCTGCTGGGGCGGGGCGGGCTGGGGCTGCGGCTGCGGGGGCTGCGGGGGCGCGTGCGGCCCGGGCGGCGGGTGCTGGCCGGCGGGCGGCGGCGGCGGCGGCGGCGGCGGCTGGAGCTGCTGGAGCTGCTGGAGCTGCTGGAGCTGGGAGTTCAGGGATGAGGTAGCTACAAGGAGAGAAAGGGAACGTGGAGTTGAGACACACGCGACCACAGCTGGCGGGGTCTCCGACAGCTTGTCCGGCGGGAGCCGCGAGGGGAAGAGTTTGCTCGCCCGCCCTCGTCTCTTCCGGGCTGGCACTGGGAGACAAGAGTCCCTTCGAGGGGGAGACTTTGCCGTTGGGAGGGGACCATCCTGTCCCCCATCAGGCGTGACTTTCAAGGGTACCGAGCCGAGTCAGGCAGGGCTGCGCCCGAAGTGGGAGTAACGTCTACTCGCTTTCTCTCTCTTCCTTCGCACACGGGCCTGGGAAAGCCACGGAGGCTTTCAAGATTGGCTTTCCAGTGTAAAAGTTCAGTCCCTTTAGTTCTTTTGGCAAATGCCCGGCCGGAGTTAAGAACAGAAACTGAACTGTAATCTGCTTTGGATCACAGGTCCCATCAACGGCGTCTCTCCCACCTGCCGCTTCAGACCTCCCCAGTTTGCACAGACATGTTAGTTTCAAGTTTCTACATTTTGGGTGGCTTTTTTTTTTTTTTTCTTAAACGTGGCACATGCTTCTAGGCTTTGCAGAGACAAAAGCCTGAGTCTGAATATTTTGTCTGCTGATCAAAGAGACAGAACCCCCTCACCCCTCACCTCCACACGGAAGGGTCAAAGTAGGCTACTGCGAACTCTGCAGTGGTAACTAGACATGACCTGTCAGCACCTCAAAAACAGGCCAGGAACTGAGAGAACAAAATCATCTTTTTAAGATTTCCTTGCTATTTGAAAAGTAAGGTGAGCTTCTTCACACTAAACACACTAAATTTGTTCTATGCCCATCTAGCACTGGACAGTTTCTGCAGCAGGAAGATTGTGAGTTTGGCCAGTGAATGATCTAGAGAAAATTATTGCCACAAGTTCACTTCCTCCTTTACCTGAATCTCAGGCTAAAAGCTTTCCGACACGCCTACAAACACATACAAGGATCAATGTTGAACCCATAGGTCTTGACTGAAATGTTTTCCTGCTTTTCCTTTACTTAGAATTAATTAGTCAACAATTTGAACAGTAATAACTCCTGTTTGTAACATTAAACTAGTTCCTATTTTTTTTTTTTTAAGTGCTCCTTTAGGGACGATTGAGTGGTTCAGTCAATTAAGCATCTGCCTTGGGCTCTGGTCATGATCCCAGTGTCCTGGGATAGAGTTCACATCAGGCTTCTTGCTCCGTGGGGAGCCTGCTTCTAAGTCTGCCCTTCTGTTGCTTGTGTGCATGCTCTCTTTCTCTCTCTCTCTCTGTCAAATAAATAAATAAATAAATAAATCTTTAAAAAAATGCTCCTTTAGAAAAAAATCCAGTGGTTCTGTAAAGTGGAATATTGCTTTACCTGCCTTCATACAACAAATATGTTCTTGAGAAGTGTGTGCACATTGAACCCTATGTTGAGGACACCTAGAGGATGTGGTAAGAAAATCAAGCAGTGACTGTAAATTTAAGAATCATTTTGTTAAATTTATTGAACATCAGCTAGGCACTAGTACTGCGCCAGACAGTAGGTAGGATTTAATCCTGCCTTCAAGGAGTTCATAGTCTATTTATGGAGATAAGATTAACTCATAAAAAAACAATCAGGTCTGGGAGTAACTGTTATAGAGCCCTACTGATGGTAGACCAGAAGGACCCAGGGAATCAGGCCAGGGGTTTTCTGTGGGTTAGAGAGGCCAAGGCAGTGTCCATGGAGGTTGTGGAATGAGAGCAGAGAGGGTTCAAGAGAGAGAGGGTCATTCCTCGAAAGGAAGGAAGAGAGGATATTACCGTCTGGGATGTGAGAAATAGCCAGATGACACAGCATGGCCTAAGTGATATTTCTGAAGGACAATGTGGAGAACGGAGTGCCTGCAACAGAGGCTCTGGGAAGTTTGAATGACTTTAAACCTTAGAGAAAGAGGAGAGCTTATCTTTTGAAAGTGGTGCAAAGATTGCTCCCAGTTAGCCGCCGATGTTAAGTCAGATTTTAAACCTATAATCCGGTTTATTAGTATTTCTTTTTAAATTGGGTTTGTTCAAAGCCAGGCACACCTGTATCGGCGAAATGATAGCTTGACAGTTCCCAGGGGCACCAAATACCTATCTGTGCCCCCGAGTCCCTTGTAGAGCTTTCCTGTTGGACGGGTTGGGACGGCCAGTGCTCACTGGGTTGGTGAATGACTCTAGGTCTATTCAGCACTTGGTGCAGTGCATGTCCTGCCTTGCATGGAAGTCCGGGGTGCTCTGGGACTCCAGAGGTAGAGATAGTGTGTATGAGACAAGGCCGCGAAATACCCAGTCAGTGGGAACTCTCTGAAGCTTCTGCTCCGTTCTGCAGCAAACCTAAAAATGCTCTGAGAAATTAAGTCTCTCTGGAAAAAGTACCCAGTCTTTCCATGTATTGGAACCTCAAGAGACTGGCCCGATTTTGTCACTCGCACATTCCTATTATACAAAATCACATTTTATTGAAGATTTGGGAGCCCCGCTCAATTCTGACCTCCCAGGATCTCCCGCAATCTGTAGGGTCCCAGGAGAATGGGGTTTGATCTTTCCTTTTGGTGAGTTTACAGATTTGGGGAATCTGATTGCATCTGGCCTCCTGCCTGATTCAAATCAAGCCTGTCCTGCTTCCTTTCAGGTGAGGGGCACATATGTCAGTGCTTATTTTCATGGTTGACTTAAATACCATACTGTTTCATTTTGGTTAGAAAAGCATTTATCTAAATCAGCATTTAGAAGCAGGATAGACTGGGGAATATTGGCAGACAGATATTGGCAGATGGGTAGGTGCAGCAGACCCTAACCTACTAATGAGACACCGTTCCAAATGTGTCTTCGTTCCTTTATGTTGGTGCGTTCACGCTGCTTGGCTATTTCTTTCCCATAATCTGCAGCTTGCCTGGGAAGGCATTAAATTAAGCTAAACAAAACTTCTTTGAGTTACATAAACTAATTTGGCATCTTCAAGCAAAAAATGGTGGACTATAAAATATGTCCAGGTATGTACTGGGTGCAAAGAAAGGCACAAGGGAGTGATACAAGAAGGTAACTCTGGTCTGAAGAACTAAAGCCACTTACATAACAACAAAAGCTTTAAAAAAGTGGTAAAGCAGGGAGCGTCTGAAGGGCTCATTGTGTAAAGCATAGTGAGATACGGACACAAGGTAGGAGGGTTCAAAGACATTTAACTACAGAGAATGTGGATAAAATGAAGATTTTTAGGGATGAAACCCTGACCTTATGCATGAAAGATTAGAGATTTTTATGGTAGATGGTAAATATAAAATGTAACTACAATACCAATAGCTATGAAAGAAAGAGATGCATAGAAATATACATTAGGGCATTTAACTTTTTTTTTTTTTTTAACTTACAATGTTAAAAAAGAAACATAAAACAAAACTCCAGCAAACTCTGAATTTCCTAGAGAGAACACTATGGCAAAATCTGTGGCTCGAAACCTCCCAAATAATTTAATATGACAAAGGAGTAGCCAAGAATCCTCCATTTCTCCATTTGCTCAGTTTCTATTTATCAACTGTACATTAGGAAAAAATTCTTCTTTTGAATCTTTGTGAGGGGTTTCCTTGGAAGTCTCACATGTAATAGAGCCATGCCACCAAAGGAATCAATTACATTGGCTGGGATTTACGTAGACTACTTCCAAGGCTGGGGAATGGAAAAGGGGAAGCATCATGCATATCCATGTTTGAAGGGCAAGTCCACAGAAGATTCTGGAAGATGCATATCTGCATTGGAAGGGCAAGTCCACAGGTGTGTTTTATGCCTTCAAGATATTTGAAACATCTTGGGATAACAGAAAGCAAAATGGCAAATACTACAGGAAGTGTTCACTTTTGTTAACACCAAGTATAACATTGCACTCATATAATCACTCCATCTGGGATCTCAACCTCAGCATTTCCTTGCCCTTTCCAGGGCTCAAGCAAATGTGGGCTCTGTTGGCAAACTGGTGATTTGGGTTTGACGGTGGGCAGGAAAGAAGTACAAGCTATTACTTAGCTGTTGATGCCATACCTCTGGGCATGTCTGGGAACTAGAGGAGCCTCATAGAAATGCTTTTACAGAGAGTAGAGCACTCATGCTAAGGAGAAGGAACCGGGAGAGGGCTTCTCATTGAAAGTGCCCAGAATCCTGAAAAGAGCAGCATGGTAAAGACTATTCAAATTCATCCTTAGCCCTGTCCCCTGGTGCAAGCCTGCTCCTAGGGAAACAGAGGGCACCAAGTAAAAACAGAAAGGGCAATGTGTGATGCAAAGTGTAAGAAGCCAGATGCCAAAGGCCATATACTGTATAATTCCATTTATATGAAGTGTGCAGAATAGGTGAATCCGTAGACACAGAAAGCACATTATTGGTCACCAGGACCTGGGGGTGGGGAATGGAGAGTCACTGCTGACAGGTATGGAGTTTCTGGAAAGGGTGATAAAAAGTTCTAGAAGTAGGTAGTGGTGGTGGTTGGACATCACAAATGTACTTAATGCCATGGAATGTACACCTTAAAATGGTTAAAATGACAAATTTTATGCCATGCATATTTTACTGCAATAATAAAAAAAGCTGCTTTTCTATATCCACACACTGGGGACCAAGCTATACTGTCTTGGGATGCCACAAGGGGAGAGGACAGTCCTTCTCCACTCTGCACATCTTTGCAGTTCCGAGGGCTCAGGGAGACACCAGCAAAAGTTGTGCCTGGTGGAGCAGAGGGAGAGACACAGGTGGGGCCTCTGGTAAGAGAATGTCTCATCTACACTTAGACATTGGGCAGCTGCCTCACTGGGCTCATCTTGACATTTTAAGGAAAGTAACCAAGTAGGGTATCAGCTTATGTTGCCCATAGAACTCTGTGACATTGTCGTCTCTGGAGTATTATTGGTGGCAGTGAAGAGTTCTCTAGATAGATTTGTCCTTCATTGGAAACAATGACTAGACTCCTAAATCCATTCAGTTTTACAAATCAATGGGCTCATGGGTCTCCAAATAGAAAACTTACGCTTCCTAATGTGGCCTTTGCTTCCCTAATGCTGTATTTATCGTTCATGTTTGTTGCTCACTAAAATCCCTAGGAGAAGCAAAAAGAACAGAATCTAGGACAACCCAACCAGAAGAACTTAAATTGGTAAAACTGGATATCTGCCCTCCCCCAGTTCCCCAGAAAATAACATCCAAGATGGCAGAAGCAAGTGCACAGGTCAGGAACCCTTTGTTTCCCTGATTAAGGGCATTTTCAGCCTGCACCAGTAGACAGAAGCTTCGCTAAGTGGGTGGGAAAAAGAGTGTGCCCAGAAGGGAGGACTTCAAAAAAGTGCAGAAGGTGAACTTTGGGGGAAAACTGTTTTTATTTTTGGCAATAGTGTTAAAAACAAGCAAAATCAGTTCTGCTTCAGAGTATGACATACTCATCTCACATGTGGTCTTTGTTACCATCTCCAGAGATATCTTTAATCTGTTCCTTGTTTCTTTTGCACGTAAGGCAGAGATCTCAGTATCTTTTGGATAGCAAGAGAAAACAAAGAGAAAAATACTCTTCCAATTAAAAATCCCTACAAATTACCAGCTAGTGCTGAACCATGCAAGCTTCTTTCTTTTGTGGGTTGTTTTTTGGCCAACTCTAGGCAGCCTATCTCAAATTGTGGACAGAATCACTTGGGGAGCTTGTTAGAAAAGTCAGTTCCAGAGAGTAGGCCAAAATCTGCATTCTAAAGCACCACCCAGGGGGTCTGGAGCCCTTTCCATTGGGGGTCCCAGCAGCCCAGACCAGAGGGAGTGGCTCTTCCCCTGGCCTTCAACTGGAGCAGCTTGCTTTGCCATCTCTCCGTAACTTTGAGAATGTTCTTCTGAAAAATGAATCTGTTCTTCCACTAGCAAAAAAATATTGAAATAAAACCACTGTTTGGGAAAAAGGGGAAAACAGACACCTGGGAATCTTTCAGTATCTTTAGCATATTTTTTAGATATGAGGGCAATTTGCCACCCGTTACTGCCTTTGTGGACATATTTGGGGCTACTCTTGTTGGAGTATTTTTACAAGTATTTAAGTATGAGACATAATGTTAGCTTTCAGATGCTGCATTAAACAAGGAAGATTAAAAGCAAAGGAGCACCCATAGCAAAGCAAAAGGAAGAAGCTGCAGCACGGGCCATCCCAAAGGCAGCCGCACCTTCCCAGAATGCATCAGGGAGGCTGGGGACTCATAGGTGGCCAGCAGGATTTGCCAGGGAGCCCTTCGGTGACAGCTGATCTCCTACCATCACCACAGCTAGGACAACCTAAACTCTCAGGAAAAATCATGGGAAGGCTCTCCTCTAAAGAAATTGAGAAGCATGTCTGGGGAAGAATTAGCATTTCCAATGTGGATGTAGGCACATCAAAGTAAAGTCCTCTTCTTATGTACCCTAAAAAAGCCAGTCAGTTCCCAATCTCACCCCAATACACTGAGCTATCAACACTCTTCCAAGCCCTTAGGAAGCCATTCCAGTTTCCAATTGTTCCAACCAAGTTGGAAGAAGAGAGGACCAATTGGATACTTTCCCATTAAATTGCAGAATACCAAAGATAAAGATTTTTTTAAAAACTTAGAAAAATTTCAGAGAGACAAGAGGCAATCTACAAAGCAATGTAAGTCAAACTAGCATTAGACCTCCCATTAGCAAAACCATATGGCTAAGATCAGAGGAGCACTGCCTTCAAAGTTCTGAAAGAAGATGATTCCCAGCCAAGAGTTCTATTGCTGGCTCAACTTTCTGTCAAAAGCAAGAGCAGAGTAAGGTCCATTCTGGAAATTGTCAAAGCTTATACATCCTATCTTTACACACTTTTTTCTTAGGAAATGAAAAGGTACTTCAACAAAATAAGGTGGTGAGCCAAGAAAGAGGAATATTTAGGACCCAGGGAGCAGTGTGTGACACACAGGCCAGAAATACCAGAAGCCCCACTACAACCATGTCTGGAAGTTCTAGAAAGCAATGAGTCTAGATTGCAGCATGAAGTCAAGGTTTAGGTGAACTCTCTCCAGAAAAAAAAGGAAGATTCCATAGAAGTGATAGAATATATAAGATCATGGAAGAATTTGAAAATATGGAAAAAAAGAAAGGAAACTAGAAACTTTAGCAAAATCAAAAGCTCTTTGGGAAAGCCATGATCAAGAAATGAAAGGTTTGTTCCAAATCAGAACAAGAAATCACTGAGCTCCAAGGAGAAAGGTGGAACCGGTTCAATGCTGTAGAAAAAGAAGAAGCTGGAAGATGGTAGCCACTTCCTAAAAAAAGTATACATTTCTTCTCACAATAAAAAAAGATGGATAATAAGATACTTCAGGCAAGACAAACAAACAATATAAGAACAAGGTATGGTTTTATAAGAAACAATAAAAGAAACAGACAACATGACCCAGTTGTGCAGTGAGATGTGGTGTGATTTTGAGGACTTGGTGAAGGACAAAAGGAGAGTCTATCTGAATGTTTTCTTTGAGTGGCACTAAAATCCAGACTAGAAGGGCATGTGATCACAACACATGTCTTGGCTTTGTAGGAAATAATAAGGTAGCCATATTAAGGTTAAAAGTATTTACTGGCTTTCAAGTTTTGAAACAGCCTGTAAATAAGGTATGCAAGATTTAATGAGAACATAAATGCTACTAAAATCCTTGACAATGTGAAGTGAAAGTTTCCTGGGAGGGAGGAGGGGAAGTGAGAACCAGAGCATTAAGTGGGGACTCAAGAGACCCCTCCATAGGGGACCGAACAAATGGGGATTTAAAGGTGATATTTGAAGTCACAAAGGTAACTAAGATTAGGGCTATATTTCCATCAGTGGATGGGAGGAAAAGGAAGCAGACATTGTAAAGGAACTAAACCCTCATACACCATAGCAGGAAATGAGCAGATGAGACATCCAGCTAATAAATGAAGAGGCAGATAGAGATGGAAAGTATTCAGAAACACGGAGATAAGCCCGTAAGACCTGAATGAAACTGGGAATTGTTCAATGTACTCACCTTGGAGGAGTACTCCTGAGGGTAGGGAGGAGTACAGCTGCATTTCTTCACAAACCCTCTCACTGTAATGATTTTTAACTACATGCCTGCATTACATCAACAAAGGTTTCTAGAAAATCAGTGTCAACTCTTGGGCTGCATCTTGTAGGACAATAGCTAATTCTTTGGGGCCAGGCATGGTTCTAGACCCTCATATTTCTTTTCCAGCCTCCCAACAACCTTATAAAGTCAGTCTCCTAGATTCAATTTTTCCCAGTGCAAACCCTGAGCCAAGGCTTCAAGTGGCAGTGACTTATTAAGAAGGGCTTCCAGAAGAAACTAGGATGGGAGTAAAGAAAAACAGGATAGAGAAGGGCAAGAAGCAAAGGGTGGTGAGATTTTAGGTGAACTCCCCACCCGTCCCCTATCTCATCCTCTCCCCAGGGGCTCTGAAGCATGAACTGCACTCAGAGCCTGTCCTGTCTTGAAGTTCATCTTCTCCTCTTCCTGCACCAGGAAGTCATTGGCTCCAGGTGGTCTGTAGCATAAACTCCCGGAGCTTCTTATTCTCGAATGGGGGGAAGTGACTCCAGTGCCCCAGAATCAAAGAACTTCCTAAGAACCACCATACAGTATCTGAAAATTACCACCAGAGGTCATGATGCTGTGTAGCAGGCCCAGAAGGGTACTCAGAAATGCCCTCAGAGTGACAGGATATGAATTTGCATGGAACTCATCTATAATGGTTTGGTCACAACACAATCATATCAGGTCCCCTTGACTATTTCTCTATGTAGACAAGGATATATCTATTTATATCTATGAATACACCATCACATACATATCTGTATCTGCATTCATGCCACCATATCTATATATAATCCCATACCTACAGACATAATGTATGTCATCTGTATATCTATCTATATTTACATCTATATCTGCACCAAGCCAAGTTAAAGAGACAGGTGGTCTCCAGCCTCTAACACTCTGGTCAATTAATTACTGAACAGAATGCTGGTGATAGAGGATTGAACAAAACAGAAATGGGTGTTGCTATTATATTGCTTAGAGATCATTTCCACTGAAGGCCTTGAACTGATGAAAGTTTTAACATAGCAATAGGAAGTAACTAACCATCAGACAGAGGCTAGTTATCACCAGAAGCACAGAAAGAGATGTGTTACAGAAACCAGTTCTGGGCTTGGAATGGTGTTCTGAGGCCATGACCTACCTGGCCCAGGGGACAGATATACCTCCTTGTGCCATATTATCTTTGAATAATCGACATGCTTAATTTCATATTTATGGTCATCTGCAAATCTTCTGCCAAGATTAGAATTTTCATGGTTTTGTCCTTCTATAAGCAGAGAAATTGTTTGCCAAAGGACAACCATATCAGGTCCACTTAACAATTATATTTCTTTTTGTAAATTAAAAAAGACATTCTCGTTTTGTAAACCTGTCTTTTTGGGTGTGAGTGAGTATAGTGATATTTGGATCCATTCTGCAACACTAATTAGATAGAGGTCCTTGAGCTCCCTGGGCTGGATGGAACAAATTTCGGCCTTGTGCTCCATCAATGACACCAACTGTGACTTAAACCTTCTTTTGAAAAGTCCACAATAGACATTCTTTCCTCATGTGAGACATATTCCCAAACATCATTCCATAGGATCTCATGAAAAAACAGCATTCTGTGGTCAAATAATTTGAGAGATACTGTATGTTGTATTCTATATTTGGAAACCCACAGTGAGCATTAGAATATCAATAACTTAGAATTTTGGCATTAAAGAAACCTGATTAGCATTTTTCATTCAACACTCACCAAACTCACTTGATCTGGGAACACCATCATCTTGCTTTTTCTGACTCAAACTTATGCATGCATATATGTAGAACTAATACTGTGAATGGTCCAATTAGGAGTAATCTAAAGATGTTTCTGTCTGTTGTAGTCAAACATGACCGTTCAATAGATAAAGAAATTATATACCTATATGTAAACAAAAAATGTACATTATACAATGTATATATATATAATGTACATATGTACAATATAGACACATAATTGCAAATATATATACACATATATACCGTGTATATATAATGTACATATACATAATATGCATATATGCAATGCATATACATATGTATATAATGTATTTTAATATATTTTTATATATACAATGTACATATACATACAATGCACTTATATACATATATACATATGTATATGTATATATACATACATATATACAATGTATATGCACATACATAATTGCATATATAACTATATATATGACTTACATATATATCAGTGTCTCTGGAGAAAATAATAAACTATTTTTAAAATAAAATAAGTTTAATAAGATTGTTTTCTTTTTGGGGTATAATTGATTGTATTAGGTTTAGGTGTATGACATTATGATTGTTATATTTATATATTGCAAAATAATTACTAGAAAAATTTTAGTTAACAACCTTCATCACACAGAGTTACAATTGTTTTAGCCTTGCAAGATGAGAACTTGTAAGATCTTCTCTCTCAGTAATTTTCAAATATATGATCTAGTATTGTCAACTGTATTCACTATGCTGCGTGTTACATCCCCAGAACTTATGTATCTTCTAACTGGAAGTTGGTAATTTTTGAGCACCTTGACCCATTTCATCCACTCCAAATCCCACTCCTCTGGCAACCACCTATCTGGTCTCTGAATCTATGAGTTGTTTTTTTTTTTTTTTTTAAAGATTCCACATATAAGTGAAATCATACAGTATTTGTCTTTCTGTCTGGCTTAGGATATATGGATATCCTGAGGATAATGCTCTCAGGATCCATACAGGTTGTTGTAAACAGCAGGATTTCCTTTTCTCTCATGGCTGAAGAATCTTCCATGGTATACATATGTACCACATTTTCTTTATCCTTTATCTGTCAGTGGACACTCTAATAAGGCTGCCTGGATTAATCTGTAATCAGATTTATCCAGTGTGGTGAAACCTAGTTAGTTCATGCTGAAGAGAAGCTGTAAGTGAGTGTGGTAAACATCTTTAATTGATTAAAAATGTAAATAGGTGTTAAGAGGGGTTTACGCATATGGATTTCTTAACCAATGCAGTTTTTTTGAAGGCAAAGACAGCCTTTCAGGTAGTTAGACAAAAATATAAAGTAGAAAAGAGAAAGACATACAAAAAAAGTTCTTGAAAGGTGCAGAGGGAAACTAGAGCTGGAAATTTCTATGACTTGCTAGAACAACCTGGGAACTAGCCAGACTCTTCCCAGCACTGGAAAAGCATCACTGTGAGCTGTTGAGGAACGTGGGATGGATATCGTGGGATATCGTGGGATATAACGTGGGATGCTTATCTTCAAATAAGCATACAACATGAGTAAAGGACGAAAATGCAGTTCTATCAATACTAAACCTTTTTTAAAAATAAGATCTTCCTTCCAAAAAAGATTTAAATAACCCCCTCCTGCTTTTTCCCATCAGATTTTTAAGTCTTCTTCAGGTGTTAATAGCATATCAAATGAGAACGCCTAGGATTTGAATGTGCATTTTGACTAAATTCCCGTGGATAGATTCTACATGTTCCTTGATTTTGCTTGATTGATTTTTCCATAACCTGCAGGGAGTCATAGACTGTCTATGGCAACATTCATTCTTGATTTGAAATCTATTTGTTCGACAGATGAGACCAAATTTATTCATCAGCAAATCCTAACCCTTCCATAATAACTGGTTTCCTTCTCTTCTGGAGGTCAGCAGAGACTCAGCAAAGAATACGGTTGAAAGCAATGAGACCCCTAACGGATGATGGTTCTCCAACACAGGAATAATCAGGGGTAGGTTTTTGTTTTGTTTTGAGAGATTTGAGGGTCCGAGAACATCACTGATTATGACACTTCACCTTCTTAAATGCCATGTGAGTTAAATGACAGAAAATGCATTTGGGTAGAATAAGAAGCAGCTCAAAGAAGTGCTTGCGTAACATTCGATCCCATTATTTTCCCCCCATAAATGTGAGAAACAGTTATTAACTTCCTTGGTGACCTCTCCTCAAAAGGCCAATCCACCTTTTAAGTGGAGGTTAAAAGGTTTAAAATTATAGCTAACATTTATGGAGCGTGGTGTTCCCAGAGAAAATTTCAAATCGTTAGCGTAGAAGTGAAGCCGTGTTCACTAAAAAGGGAGCTATGGGTATGGGGGAAAGAGAAGGAGTATGTCCATCTGCTATTCCTATGCTAAGAAAATAATAACATAATTCTCTACACTTATCAGACAAAGCAAGATGTACGCTGGCCTTCAAAACAGCAGTCTCTCTTCGCTTTTCCCTTCCAATGAACATTTGCAGGAGAACATATTACAGGCGATTCAAAGTATATGGTGCCTGGTTTAAACACAGCACTATGTTCACTCAAATTTCTTTTAGGCTATAGACACATGGGCCAGTGCTTATTTTCATGGTTGATTTAATCCATCCCTCTGCCACTGTGGGGATTATTCCCTACAGTTATTCTCCAGTGAGCTGTCAGTTCAGATTAAAAAAAGTTAAGTGACAAAGATGCGGTAGCTGATTCCTTTCGAAGGCTCTGGATGCTAGAGTGTACAGCAAGAGAGTTTTTTTTAAGAACTGGACCGGGATCTCCTCTTTTTCACTTCCCCCATAGTACTACAAGCCTTCCTTATGGGGACTGAACGTCAAACTCTATGCAGGTGATGCTCTGTTGTTCCCATATGACAACGTCAAGGTTACCAATAAGGCTTAATAGTTCTTATCTCATGGGTTCTTGCTTATTTCTCAAAAAGAGGAAATGTATTTCCTCTTACTTTACAGATGAAGTTGTCTGTAGATGGAGAATCTGCAGATGACCCTAGGACCGCGTGTATCCTAGCATTGTTTGGCTCACGCAATAAATGATAAAACTCTCCTTAAGCTACACCTATTTTCGTATTTTGAAACAAAGGAATTAACCATATGTCCTTGCTAGATTTGCAGTTCCATTCCAGATTCATTGAAAAGAAACCTGTTCCAAAATGACTTTAATTGTACGGCAAAAAGTTACTCCTCTTACATCACCAGATTATTGTAATTCTCATTTGTGTTTTCTTTTCCCAACTCTGCAGCAAAATTCTTTAGTGGAATAATTACTACACCTCAAGGCTAATTTGATGAGGTTGCATTGACATGCAAATTAAGCCACCCGATTCACATAGTTCGTTTTAAGCTTTCGTATGTAGTAAGTTAGAAAGAGGAAAACTAATAGTTTCAATGAAATAATTATATTAATGAAAACCCTACTGGAAGAACAGAGCCATCAAAAGAAGAATTTTTGGAAAATTCATAAAAAGCAATAGATGCTGGAATGTAATATGGTCTCACCTATGCTGGCACCCGTGTTTTTGCAATAAATTTTGTGGATTTCTGCCAGTCTGGTTTATCTTGCTCATGAAAAGTAAAGCAACATTATTTTTACTTTGTTAATGCAGTATGGACGCAAAAGGCAAACACAAACGTGATCAGTGAGGGTAGATCAGGTTATACTGTGGTAATAAACAGCCCTAACATCCCAGTGGATTAGCTCAACAAAGTTTATTTCTTTTCATGTCATCATCAGTTGGCAGGGGGTCTTAGCTCGTTGCAGTCACTTCCGTGTCCAAGCTGATGGAGCACTCACTATCTTGAACGTGGCCAACATGATGCCAGAAGGAATGACAGCTTTTGAGGGGTGGGGATTAAACTCTCCGGTTTGGAAGTCACGTCATCACTTTCTACAGCAGCTCATTGGCCATTAACAACATGTGGCAGTGCTAAATAAAACACCAGACCAGGAGGTGTTATCCCATCAACTCCCAGGGAGGAGGAAAGCCAGACAAATTTGGGAGAGGTAATTAATGACCTCCATGAGGGCATCACTCTGCCTCTCAGATAGTCTCTGTATTTATTACTTTCTTTCCATGTTTGTTTTCCTAAATTTAACCTCATTATTGTCTGGATCATTGAAAGAGCCTAATTACCTGGCCTCTAATGGCTTAACTCTCTGCTCTTTTGTCTCATTCATTAATTCGACAAATGTTATCAAGTCATGAGTTGAGTGCCCATCTGCCACCAGAATTATCTTCCTAAAACACTGCTAATGGAAGAAAAAAAAAAAAAAAGACTGCATGATAGTTTCCATGGTCCGGAGAATGGAACCAGAATGCTCTATCCATATTTGAGAATGACTGTCTTTGCTCCAGCCCTCCTTTCCAGACTCATTTTAACCCCATCTGAGAACTCTTAGTCCAAATCAGAGGGAGAAGGTGGTGGTACAGAACTCAGCACGACTTATGGAAACGGGGCTTTAAAAAAGTTTGAATTGGTTAACAAAATTAAAGAAGCAGGAGATCCTGCATAAAATATGCACTGCTCATTTTTCTAAAAAAAAAAAAAAAAAAAAAAAAAAAGTCCAGAAGATCTTGCAGCAAGTTCTGGAGCTGAGTAACTCTGTACTGCTAGCCAGGGCTGGTCCCCACTGTAGCCAGAATGAACTGCTCTTCTCCCCACACCTGTAAGGAGACAGTCATGGGGCGCCTCGCATTATGATGAATAACATGTATCCGGTTGCTTCTTTTGCCAAATATCTTCCTACAGGAAGTAACCATTTCAGTCAAGTCTGTTTTTCCCTCTTAATCTTCCTCCTTCCTCTCAGCAACTTGCATATAATAGATGCTCACTAAATAATTGAGAAATGATAATTGTGGGGAATGTAACCTGATTTACCACTTGCTCACTTTATCTTGTTCCTTTTTTTAAAAAGATTTTATTTATTTACTTGAGAGAGAGGGAGAGCACAGGTGGGGGAGGAGTAGAGGGAGAGGGAGAAGCAGACTCCCTGCTGGACAGGTAGTCCGACACGGGGCTGGATCCCAGGACCCTGGGATCATGACCTGAGCCAAAGGCAGACGCTTAACTTCCTGAGCCACCCAGGCGCCCCTGTCTTGTTATTTTTACCTTGTCATGTGCTTGCTCTGGCTTGGCTCACAAGAGAAGAGATGCCATGGGAGAATTCTTGAGGTTAAAGAGATTCATTGCCGAGGTTTCTAAAAGACTAGGATCTACAATCAACTTTGTGGAGGGGTATGGATTCCTGTGTTCCTTTTTGGTGACCATACAGGCAAAGGTAGACATATGCATCTGGAGCCTGGACCAAGTCCTAAAAATTCTGTGGAATAATTTTGTTTATGAACTAGGATGTTCATAAAGGAAGTCCATGAACATTTAGGGATTCCAGATTTGAAGGTGTGCTACAGAAATTCAACATGAAATATGCATATAAAATGTGGTCAAAGAGGAAATGACAAGCTTAGAATGCTCGGAAAGGTTATCTGGAAAAACAGTAAAGAGCTTCAGGTGGGTCTGCCACAGACAGATTAAATCATAATCTTAGAAGTGCAAAAAATGTCATCAGAACCCAGGACTGATCCAAATTCCCCCTAATCTGAGAAGAAACATCATAGAGCATGTGGATTAGAGAGTCTGAGTTGAAGGTCAGGTTTTTAGTACATCCCTGCCAGCAGTATTTGCGAGTCAGCCAGGCATAACAATGGCTTTGGCTGGTTAAGTAGGAAGCGAGTAGTAGAAGGGCAGGGACAGATGTAGTAGATGTGGGGGCCCCATGGGTCAGTGGCTGTCTCCTCTCTCCATGCCCACACTCTACTCCTCACCATCAGCAGATGCATGCTCTGTTCATCAGGGAAACCGGGCAAAAGTGTGGGATGGATGATCGTAAATTCACTAACAGCGTTGGTAAAGCAACACTTACAGATCCTTTCTACTTATAATGAATTAAGATATTAAATAAAAATCTTGAACATGTTGTAGATTAACTGTTTAGAGGAAGATGAGAATTTGAATTTTATGGCAACACTAGCTTCTCATAAATATAAGTAATTCTCATTGTTGCTTGCCTGGACCAATGTAATGGTCTTCTGTTTTCTCTTCCGTTACATATGTGTGTGTGTGTGTGTGTGTGTGTGTGTATGTGTGTGTGTGTGTGTGTGTGTATTTTTTCACCTTCATAGCGATAGTTTATATATTGTAAGTGCTCCTTTTCTTTTTCTTTTACTTTTTTTTTTTAGATTGATTGATTGATTGATTGATTTGACAGAGAGCGAGCACAAGCAGGGAGAGCAGCAGGCAGAGGGAGGGGGAGAAGCAAGCTCCTCACTGATCAGAAAGCCCAATGAGGGGACTCCATCCCAGGACCCTGGAATCATGACCTGAGCCCAAAACAGATGCTTAACCCACTGAGCCACCCAGCTTCTTTTTAAACTGAAGCATAATTGACCCATAATGTTACATTAGTTTCAGGTGTACAACATAGTGATTCAACAACTCTATACTTTATACTATGCTGACCACAAGAGTAGCTACCATCTACAAAATGTATATAATAAAAAATACATTTTGAAAGTACAGTTCCCCCTTTCTTTTTCTCCCTCTGCTTTCTTCCTTCTTTCCCCCATTTTCCTCTCTTCCTTCCTTTTGCCCTATCTTCCCTCTTGACTCTAACAAGTTATTAAGCATCTAAAATTGCGAGGGAAGTATTAACATGAATTAGACTCTGATTTCCCACAGTTCATTTACATCCCACTGGGGGGAAAGACAGCAGAAGGCCAATCGCAACACAATGTGATAGTTTAATACTCTTTGTTTAATTGTATTCCCCTCTTGCCTTCTTCTCCAAGATGAGTATAAGTCTTCAGCCTTCACATTAAAACTGCCCACAGCTTAGCCTCAGCCCCCTTTTCTGGAGTTTGCTCCCCCGATTCTCCTACGTGAGACCTCCAGTCTGACTGAATGGCTTGAGTGCACAGTAGGTGCATCACAATGCTGTCCTGGCTATGGGATGTATACATATCCTCTGTAGCTCTCACGCAGACTGTGTTACAGTACAGTGTCGTTGTCCTTGTTGAGACCATGTTGAGACTCTGAGGCTGCGTTGAGCCCGGATCATGAACCCTCTTGAGAATCTGTTAAAAATACGTACCTGTGTTTGATAGACGTGTTCATATTTGAAAATTTAACGTAACTTTTCAGGAGATTTCAGATGCCTGTGAAGCCCACCCATAGATGTCTACCCAAGGCTAAGAACTGCTGGGATCAGGCTACAGGTGAGGGTGAAGGGCACTGGCTTTCTCTGAAACATGGGGCCCCCAATGGTGTCCACTGATGTGGAGAGGTGGGTCTTTATACTGAGACTCAGAGTGCGGAAGGTGGGCTGCAGGTGACAGAGGGAATTCCAGCCCCTTTGATGGTTTTATTCTCTTGGGTCCGGTCTTGACAGTCCTTGCTTATGCTCTGGACCTCCCAGGCGGGAAGAGTTAAAGGTCTCTCTGCCACATGGAGATTCATTCTGAGTGAGCTCAAAGACTATCTGATGGCAGCTTACTCTTTGAGCTTTTAGTAAAGGCATGATAAAATATTCCAGTGCAGTCTCATTCTGTTAGAGGGGTTAACGTGATCCTGTAATGGCAGATATCAGACACTATAGAACATTCCTGGACCAAGGGGCTGATTTTTTAAAGATGCTGTCTGAGAATGAGGTGGATGTCTCGTAACTCTTCATCTACATCATAAAGGAAAATACTTTTAAATAGTACATTTGGAAAGAGTTATTGGTGTTCTGTGAGTAGAGAGTAGGGACTCTGTATCCTTCACTTCATGTCAAGAAAGAGGGGCTTCATAGAACAACACGGAGGGCTTATTTGTATCTTGGCACTGGGGAGACACACTGGACTTGTGTAGGGCTTTAGCTCGGAAGATGCAAAAGGTGGAAGACAGGCTGACTGGCTTCTCTGATGGGGAAACAAAGGAAAGATGGCGGGTCTAGTGGCTGGCACCTCAGGTTTGTGTGAGGATTTCCTAGGGGCCAGGTGTGGGCCAGGTGCCTGAGGGAGTGCTAGTGTGGACCATCTTAGATCCCATCTGAGAGAGTTCTGAGGAGGGTGAACAGATCTCAGCATGAAGCATTTAGAGGTAGAGTATCACCCACATCAAAGGATCTATAGTCAAAAGGCCAGGACTGGGAGGTGGACTGGAAATTTTCTCAAATCCACGAAACCACCCCTCAGAGAAAGAAGAGTCGCCTATAAATATTTCCAAGTCCAGTGAGCATGAAGGTGGCTGACAGACTGCCAGTCAAGTTGGGTGTCCCTGCCCTCCTCACCTCTGTAGGAGTCAGAACCTGTCAGTGGTCAGGGGTAGAGGAGCTGGAACCTGAGGTGGGAAACAGCTGGGATGTTGACTGTTACTGCATCTGGACATTGTTCTTATTAAAGTGAAGTGGTGTTGGGGTGCCTGAATGGCTCAGTTGGTGAAGTGTCTGTGTCTTGGTTCTGGCTCAGGCCGTGATCTCAGGGTTCTGGGATCAAGTTTCACACTGGGTTCCCTGCTTCCCTCTCCCTCTGACCCTCCCCCTGCATGCATGTTCTCTCTCACACACGCTCTCTCAGTAAATAAAGAAATAAATCGAGGTAGTGTTTCTATTACTCAGGAGTGGCCAAAGTGGGACCTCTGTGAATTGTCATCTGGAGGCAGGGGAAGAACCAGCCCTAGTCCATGAATTTGAAGTGACAGCAGGGGTCACTATGACGTTGAGCAAGTCCTGCTTGTTCAACCTGTGGTTACACTAATGTTAGAGGATGGGAGCCTTGGTTTGTTTTTTCCTGAGAGGGAAGATAGGGTCCTTTGCAGTACACACTTGGTAACTGCTGGTTTGAGTGCTAAGTACTTTTTCTGTGCTTTTTCTTCCTAGTGTTACCCTTGTGAGGCCAAGACCTTTGTCGGGGAGAAAGGGTAAATGTCCTTTCCTTTGGAAACATGCATTCAGCATTGGGCACGTATTTATTGACTGTACTATTAAGGAAGCTGTCAATTTTTGGGATGTGGGGGGATCACTTAGGATGCTTATAAAAATGCTGATTCTAGGCTCCATGGATTTTGATTAGGTAGACCTCCAGTGGGCTGAGGAACTAGCCACTTTTCACCAAGCTGCTCCTGATACATGAAGGAAGTAGTTCATCCTCGAGTAGCACTGGCCTTCAATGGGTTCTAGGCACTGTGCTGGGTGCCTGGGAACGCCCAGATAACCGAGGATATTTCTTACCCTCCCAAATCTAACAAATTGGGGGCACCTGGGTGGCTCAGTGGGTTAAGCACCTACCTTCAACTCGGGTCCTGATCCTGGCGCCCTAGGATCGAACCCCGAGTGGGGCTCCTGGCTCAGCAGGAGGTCTGCATCTCCCTCTGCCCCTCCCACTGCTGGTGTGCTCTGTTTCTCTCTCTTAAATAAATAAATAGATAAATAAATATCTTTAAAGGAAAAACGCCTAACAGATTGATGGCATATGTACATTGCCTGTAAGTTATTGACATACATGAGTATGTATTTCTTTTGGAGGCATTTACAAACCCCTGGACAGCAGTAGGATTAGTGTGGGGGAAAGAGAGAGAAAACCCAGCGCAAGTGGCAAGAAAGAAGGGTGTTTCTGCTGGTGTGAAGATCAGGTTGACAAGGGAGAGAAATAGAACGCAAAGTCTTTAAGAGGCCAACTGCAACAAAAGAGTGACTTCTAATTTGATGGTTCCTCTGCCAGGATTCTGCCAAATGTATGAGAATCAGAGCTGGCAAGGTCCTTGGTACTTATTGCACCCAACCTCACCCTTGAGAAATAAGGAAAATGAGACCCAGAGACCTCATATGATTGGCCCAAGTGCACACAGAGGACAAGGTAGGCTTGTATATCTGTAAACTTTGGATATATTTTGAACCAATAACCGCTTATACTCAAGGTAGACTCTTACTGGCTTAGAATTCTAGGGGCAGTTCAAGTCCAATGGGTAATAACCCGGCAAACACATGGTTGAATGAGTGAACTAATTAGAAAGGCCTCCAAAAGTGTCTTCTTAAAGAACTATTTCATCGCAGATAACACAAGTAAGTGAAAAAAAAAATCCTCACGGTAATTTATTATCGCTTAGCTTTTGACCATAAATTATTAAACTTGAAAAATATCATTGGCACAGAAACTGAATTGTGTATACATCTTCATTTGTTTAGGCAACAGATATTTTCCGAAGGCCTCCTATGTTCCAGGCACTGGGGCCTCTCCCAAGCAATCTGGCATGTGAAAGAAGGCGGTGTGCACGTTAGAAGGGACCGCAGCTCTCTCTGGGCATCTGCTGCCTTTCATAAACCATCAATGAGGGCCAGCCCTGTGGGCAGCGTATTTCTAGTTCAGCTGGGAGTCATTTTATCTGTGAGTGACTTAGGGGATCCTCTGGGAAATAGAGCCCTTCCCACACATTCAAGGCCAGGTAAAGAATTTCAGTGATACCCATTCCCTTTTAGCCTATAGAATGGCTTTCTGCAGAGGGAGAAGGATTGAAGAAAGAGATAGTGCTGCTCTGGAATAGAGTGACTTGCTTATCTTTGCAGGAAGGGGAGCTCTTGATGCTTTCCTCTCTCAGATTGAGACAACCCCACATCACCAGGGATCTCCTGTCATCTTGCACTGTGTTTGCACTGGACCTCTCTGGTTTTGCCCCTTGCTTTTCAAGTGAAGGTATACAAGCAGAGATTGGATATTCAAAAAGACTCAAACCCACAGTAGTAAAATTTTTTTCCCTTTTTAAAATTATTAGGCAGTTAATGCAATAAATTTCTTTCTTGGAATTCAGAATTGCCACGATGTCTCCTCTTCCTCCTGCCGCAGCAACGTGGGGCCAGAGGACAGAGGAACCTCCTGCCTTGCCTTAGAAACTCCGACTTCAAAAAATATGCAGATGCAAAATTAGGAAGATGATTAAGAAAATGAGTCTTTCAGATGATACTGTACCTAGAGCACCGTGTGCTAGACCAACTGAGGTGTTCCCAAGTCATACAGAGCTGGACACAAAAAACTTCTCAGATGTAGGAACTGCTGGTGATGCCCCCCAACCCCTGCCAGCCCCCCAGCCTTGATTTGCCTGCACCTGCCTGACACACAACCACTGGGATCTGGCCAGGAGCTCAAAGGGGTCTCAGGGTTCTTAGGTCTTTCTCAGCCTCATTACGGGAGATCCGAACACCTTGCTGTCAAACCTTTTCATTTGAGTCTCTGGATCTGGCGGGGATGAATGTCAAAAGCAGCACTGCACAAGATCACAACGCTTTGTTAGCATTCTAGTTAAAAATGGAAATCAAAAACGATGTCCTTTTTAGTGTTCAGGGGGTCGTTGGCAATGGCATAAATTCAATTCCATTGACTGAGGGACCTGAATAGCACCATGTGAGCATTTAGAACAGGAACGCTGAAAAGACCTCACGTTGAATATTGAAGCCTGTCAATAGGAGGGGGAGGCATAAACCTTCTGAGATCTCTGCTACCGTCATTACTACTCTTATTAGTGTTGTTGCTATTATTGCTTTTTCTACTCTCATTGCTGTTATTCTCATTGTTACCAATATTACTATTAAATAGAACTTGAATTCAAGGAGGGCTTCAGTCTGCTCTCCACCAACATCTCCCACCTGAACTGGCAGGATTTCCCCATAGGACAAGTATAGCAAAAGGATGAGGTAATTAATTTTGGGCAAATGGTTTACTGAATCTTAGGTCTTAGGAAAATTAGGGACTCCACATGGATATTATGAACAAAAATGATACAGCCCATGTAGAGCCCCTAGCTCAGAGCCATCTAAAGTAGGAACATTGAAAGTGTTTGTTCTTTCCTCTTTTCTCCCTAATCTACCACTGTTTCTGCTGCTGGAGACTCCAACCTGGACTGAAGTAGGAGGTCTGTGAGATAAGCCGGGTGGGGAGGGTTCTGGAGGGGAGACAGGTGGAAAAGGGAAGGTAGACCCCCAGAAGAGCAGAGCCGCACTGTTCCAGAAGCTACAATAAGAGGCCATTGGTACAGAAAGGCTGCCTGCCAGAAACAGAGGAGAATGGAAATTATCCCTAAACTAGTGGACTTAATCTTTCTAACAGTGCAGAGTTCTCAATCTGAAAACACCAAGTAACACAGCCAAAAAGTTTTCTGATGATTCACTTATTACATGCAGCATTCCACCTCCTATGGTTCTTATAAAAAGCCTTTGTGGTTAACCGGCACCAGTCAACCCAGCAGAATCCTTCTTGCTGTGACTCCAGAGTCCTTAGGCTTCCCTGGAAAAATCAGCATTGTACATTGCTAAGGAAACATTTACAAAAGAAAGGTTCTCTCAGATGGTTTACAGAATTAGAACAGCCAGGGAGCTTCCTTCAAAAGTCCTAACCTATACATAGCTGGCCTCCAGCAACGAACTGGAAACACAAACCTTTCTTTCTATGGCTGTAAAAGCAGGATACTAAAATAGGCAGTGCCATAAATCTCAGTCACGGAAATGCTGCGAAACACAGTGAAATGTTGTACGTAAGACCCCAGAAGTTTGGATTTTTGTTGTGTTTTAATTTTGATCACCTGATGCTTCATCCAAACCAGCTCTATGAAGGTTATCGCTGTCATGGTTCCATGGCCAAGAGATTTTTGAAAAGTTACCTCCTTAAAGGCCTCACTGAAACTTAAGGAGGTGGACTTCTGAAGAGCTATTGGGAGTAATTCTTTCCTTTCTTTCTTTTTTCCCCCCAGAGCCTTGTATCTCTCTGTCTTTGCTACAGTTGAGTTCACGTATCCCATAAAATAAAAGTATGACTAATTTATCTCCCAACTTTCCAGTACAAACAAGTTGTTGTTGTTGTTTTTTTTAATATAGCAACACAAGTTCAAAATTTTCATTGTTGCAATGAACAAGAAGGCTGTATTCTGTCAGTTGGACTCAGAAACAACATTAGCCACACACAGTATGATTATTAGAAAAATGAACACAACAAAACTGAAATGCAGACAAACAGAAACATTCTTTCCGTGCTCTTCCTTCTGACACCCAGCATGAATGTGCCTCTCACCGAAATGCCTGGTACCAGCTCAACCCTGTTTAGACACTTTAGCACCGTCTTATAAGTCTTTTATTTTCACTGCCAGGAAATGTAGGATCTTGCTTTAGCCAGGGCCCACGTCTAGCTTGGAGGAATTGCCTAGAGGTCATATTAATGTAGTTACAATTTTCAAAAGAAATTGGAGGTGTCCTGCTTACTCCATTACAGGAGATGGATTTCTCCAGTTGGAATTAACTGATGAATTGTAAATCTTTTCAGGAAAGACCAGGCAACCAGCTGTCCACTGGAGGTGCTGCGATTCAATGGGTAGTCCGTAGGAACAGGTGAAGCAGCTGGCCACCTGCAGTCAGGAGTATAGTTCCAGTCCCCAGATGTCAACATCTGCAAAGCACCATTACTACAATGGAACCACACGTGCATCACAGAATCTCAGAGCAGAAGAAGACCTTGGGGGCTCTCTCTAAAGGAGCTGGACTGAACTCCTCTACATGGTGAGAATTTCTTGCCTAGGGTCCCTTTCAGGAAACATCCAACCTCTGTTTTAACAGTCTTCCTTGGCAGGGAGGCCAATTCTATTATCAGCTCTGACTGCAAGATGATTGTCTTGGAAAACTGAAAAAACTACCTCTCTGTCAATGTCCAAACTATTTTTACAACAATCCAAAAGAAGCAGTACAAGACTTCTTGGATGTTCTTTCTAATTCATTTAGGTTCAATTTACACAAAGGCTCAGTATTCATTAGGAGGTCCTAACAAGACGTGGGTTTCAGACTCCTCAGACTCATCAACTTCTGGGTTCACTCTGGTTTCAAAATTGTAAGGAGATTGATGGGAAGGGATGGAATTTCAGTCCAGGGGATTTATTCCTTTATTTGGTAAATATTTGTATGCCTACTATGCTTCAGGACTGTTAAAGGAATAAAGAGATAGATAGAAATTTGTGTCCTTAGGGAACTTTGTTCTAGTGGGGGAAGAGAGATAGGAAACAAGATACATAAAGGAAGTCTGTGAGGTGGTGATAATAGCTAAGGAGAAAAATCAAGCAGAGAAGAGAAAAAGAGGGTATCTGTGGGTACTGACATTTTAGATAGGATAACAAGGGGGGCACAAGACAGGTGAGAGAATAAGACATTCCAACATGTGGTGAAAACCCTCTAGGAAGAGGACACAGTGCAAGGCCAGTGGTGTGGTTGATGTGTTTAGGGATCAGCCAGGAAGTGAGTGAGTCTGGAGTACGTGGGGCAAGAAGGAAGGGAGTGGGCAATGGAGTTAGAAACATGGAGGTGTGGGATCTCGTAAACCATTGTAAGAACTTTGGTTTTTACTATGAGCCAGGTGGGTCTCTATCCATCTCCTTGCTGAGTTGGTATTCAGTAGAGCCACGTTCCTTGGGTTCTTACACAGTAGTGATATTAGTGCTGGGGGATAGCTTGGCTTGGGATAAAATGCTTAGGCCATTTTTCTCTCAAAGGTTTATTGACTTGGCCTCATCATCTTCTGAAATATTAGAAGTTGGAGACCAACTTACTAGTTACTCTTTCTAGATAAGTTCCTTTTGATGCCTATGTGTTTGAATAATTAACCTTTAAGTTCTGTAGTAGTACCAAAAATATGTCTTATAGCAAATATTCTGCATTAATTCCCTCCCCCCAAACATATTTTTCATGCTGATTCAGTCCTTCATTCATGTCCAGATATTTTTTCTTTTTTTTTCTTTTTTTTTTTTTTAAAGATTTTATTTATTTATTTGTCAGAGAGAGAGAGAGCGAGAGTGAGCACAGGCAGATAGAGTGGCAGGCAGAGGCAGAGGGAGAAGCAGGCTCCCTGCTGAGCAAGGAGCCCGATGTGGGACTCGATCCCAGGACCCTGAGATCATGACCTGAGCCTAAAGCAGCCGCTTAACCAACTGAGCCACCCAGGTGTCCCCATATATTTTTTCTATTACATCTCTCATTTTCTTTGGAAAATCACTTATATTATGTTGGATCATCATTGTCTATTCTCCATATCTTTTTTCCCTTCTGGTTTATTTAATCTATGATTCTTTTATTTTCACCACATAAAGGTACATTGTATTCTGTTTTCCAGCTATGTATATTCTGTTCATTGATGTTTCTGATAATTCATGTTGTATTTTGCTAGCTCCTCTATTCTTTCTTTATAAATTTTGTTCAATGTTACCATCAGCTCTTTGTAGTCTGTTCATTGATGGCTCTGGTTTATTCATCTATTTTTAAATGGTATTATTCTGATTCGTTTTGTGTTTTGGTAGCTCCTAAATTCCTTACAAATCTAATTCAATGTCACCATCACCTCTTTGAAGTCTTGCTTTATTAATTTCATGTTCTCTTTCATTTCCTTTCAAGAGGATTTCTTTCTTTTAAAAAAATTCTTCACTTAGTTTTTGCACACTGTGCTCCTTTATTTACATCTACCCATACGTATCTATCTTTAAAAAAAAAAAGATTTTATTTATTTATTTGAGATAGAGAGGGAGCATGAGTAGGAGGGCAGTGGGAGTGGAAGAGGCAGGAACCCCACTGAACAGGGAGCCCTATATGGGGCTCGATCCCAGGACCTTGGGATCATGACCTAAGCTGAAGGCAGCCACTTAACTGACTGAGCCACCCAGGTGCCCCCTATGTATCTATCTGCCTTTTCATGTGGCTTTTTCTACCATCATAGCCACTTTCTTCTATATTTTTATACTTACACCCACATAACTGCATCATCGAATTACTTCCATCTTGTTTAGTGCTGTAATGTTATTCATGGATAACTAATTCGTTAGTTCAGCAACACTTATTGGGCTCCTAGCGAGGGCCAGCTACTATTTTAGGTACTAAAGAAAAATAAGGGAAAAAAGCAGACGAAATCTCTGCCCTTGGGGAGCTTACATTCTAGTGGAGAGGAACAGAAGGCTACTAACTATAATAAGTAGGTACATTTCATACGTGTGAAAAGGTGGTAAGTGTTATAGAAAAAATCTGAAGCGAGAGAAGGCAACTAGGAGGGACATGGTTAACCATTAGAAGGTTTTGAGAAGACCGATGCGATTTTATGTATTTTTAAAAATAAGTGGGGCACCTGGGAGGCTCAGTAGGTTAAGCCTTTGCCTTCGGCTCAGGTCATGATCCCAGGGTCCTGGGATCAAGCCCCGCATCAGGCTCTCTGCTCAGCGGGGAGCCTGCTTCCTCTTCTCTCTCTGCCTACTTGTGATCTGTGTCTGTCAGATAAATAAATAAAATCTTAAAAAAAAAAAATAAGTACCCAAGCTGCTTTTTTACATTTATAGCTTGTGCCCCATCTGGCTACTATTTCCTCCTGCTTAGTAGGAATAGGTTCTCTCCTTGACTCTTCAGAAAAGAGCTTCAGCTGAGGGCTTTTCATTGCTTCAGGGAATGAGGAGGGGAAAGAGGTCAGTGGGAACCTTGGGCAGACCCTGGGAGATAATCTACTCCCTACCCTCTCTTCCTGAGATCTCATTAAAAACCATGCACCATGATGGCTCTCTCCAAACAGGAAGGCAGCCTGCTTCCCTGGAGTTATTTCCTTCTGATCGTTCCCTAGTTCAGGTTGAGGTCCCTTCCAAGCGGGTCCACTGCAGGGGTCCATTTCCCTGCTTTCCGTCTTCGCTGGCTCTTCTCAAGCAGCAGTCCTTGTTCGGCTCTTGAACAGAAGGTGGAAAAGGCACAAGATTGCGGGGGCCCATGGCCGAGGCACGGGCAGGTGGATTTCCTGCTGGTGCCTCTTGACTCCGTGGGTTTTCGCTCTTGTCTTCAATCAGTCAAGTCCGTGGTTTTGGCTCTGGGTGACGACAGTAGTGCTGCCTTCCTCCTGGCTGGGTGATCAGAACTGGTGTGCTCTATGTGAGAAATTGAATACCGTCCTTCAGCATCACAAAGTTGAAACCTACATGTGCTGGTGTTCTCTTCATTTTAAAAGAATCCATCTCAGTTTATGGGGGCCGCATTTTCATATTGATAGTTAAGGCAACAGGTGTTTTTCATCAACACTTGAGGATCTGGATTTCTATCTCAAATCTTGTTATAGGAAGGAGGTTTTTATAAATAAGTCTGTGTTCATGGATGGCAAACTCCTGTGTCTTCCTGAGTCTTCTGAGATGAAAACATAAAAAGACATTTGTGTATAAACCAATAAGGACACTCATCCTTTCTGTACCTTCTATGTAAAGCTTTTCTTTTCCTAAGTGTCATTTTCCTAACGTGTTGAAACTTACTTCAGTTACTTTTCCACCTTGCAGAGTTATTTAAAAAAAAAAAATTAGATCCAGTGCACAGATCTGAAAGGCTTCCCATCTTTTACAAGATTTTTTTTTTCTTTTTCTTCTGCCGCTCATTGTAAAACACTCTGAAGCATGGCACGGTGGGGCTGTATCCTCCGGACTGCCCTAGATTCAGCGAATTCAGAGTTAAGGCTCCAACAGTAACCTTGACTTTGGCTTCTTGCAAGGTTACGGCAGCCTTTTGTTATGTGATCCCATCATCCCAAAGAGCTATATTCTCTGCGGCTGATCTGCCAGTCCACCTGCAAACCCCTCTTTGAAGCTGATGGGCTCTGGGCACAGAGAGGCCAGACATACTACAGGAGAATTAGGCCCCGTGCATTCAAAGCTACAAAACGACACACATATGTGCATTTCTTATCTGTGAGGAAAGGTTTAAAAGGTCACCATTTAGCTACTTTAGCTACTTGATGGCGCCTTCTGGAGGAGCTATATGGGAAAAAAGAGTGTGAACTCTTCCATTTATGTAAGTCACATTCTGTGTCATGGCTCCAACTCGCATATAGTTGGTGGATAAAAGCCTCCATTGTACAGGAAAGGTAACCTTGTAAAAAATGACAAGCGTAGGCTTTCTTGGTGTTTTATGCAATTAAAATGTTAACCTTGACATTATACTAGCCCTTCAGTTTTCTTTAAACGTCCTTCAGTTTGCAAACCAGAGGAAAATTTTTTTCTTAAAGTGTGGCATATCTATAGCTAGGTAATCTGCCTTTTCACTTGTGTTCTCTTCACCGATAGCCACGGGGATGGGCTGTCCCAGCCAGTGGCCATGGCCATGTTGGGCTCCCCTGCACTATCATCATTCCACTGTCTCTCCCCAGAACTTTCTTCACCCTCTCCTGCCTACCCTGCTATGCGGCAATAGAGCATTAGGGGAGAGAAGGGAGAGGCCAGAGAGTGAAGGTCGCTCCCCCTGCCTCGGTCCTCCCCAGCGTGGACACAGGGAGGCAGGATCCTCTGTACCATGGTCTCACTCACAGAGGGCCCTGGGTTGTTCCTGAGAGAAAATTCCTTCGATCTTCTCCAGGTCCTGATTTCCCTAAAAAGCAGTGGAGTCTTTTCCAGTTCTGTTTCCATTCCAGGCCCTTTTCTTTGTTATCTTTAAGCAGGCATGCATCGTTTTTATCTATATAGTGGAAATACAAAAAGGGAGATGGAAGACACGGAAGGAGCCTTTTAGTGGCTATTTGCCTGCAGTAACGTCCTATTAGGAAAAAATCCTAAAGGTAAAGGAGGGGGATGGCAGTGTTTTAGCCACAGGACATAAGGGCGAAAGCTGTGGGACAGCTTCCAAAACAGCCATCAGAGCCCTGTGCTGACAAGATGAAAGGCAGTAAGGAAACAAGGCGGGGGTGGGTCGGCTCCTGGGGCCCTGAGTAGGTGATGGGCAGCCAGACTGTTTGCTGAGATGCGATGGGGTACCCGGGCCTGTAATGCAATCCTTGGCCCTGGCTTGGGAGAGCCAGAAGTGCCCCCTTGGGCACTACCCCAGTGGCTTGGGGCCAGATGATGTTCTGCTTCTGTCTGGTGGGGGGAGCAAAGGAACCGAAAGTCTTACTGTTTTTAAGGAAAGTGTTCTGGTATTCCATTTGGAACCATCAGGTTATTTTTGCAGAGAAACACAGACTACCTGCTCATTCATGTCTACGATCCAGACTCTACTTGGGGTGGGTTCTGAATCGAAAGCTTATAGAGACACCCTGACAATCTTACTTTTCCCATGAAACTAATGAAGCTTAAGCCCCAAGCCCCTCTTTAAAAACCTTCAAAGCCCCTGGGGAATGTCCACCTGAAGACATGCTTTACTGAGATACTTGACAATTGGCAATACCTGCTGAGTCTTTCCAGTGGATCCCTGCCCCACCCCCCACCTTGGAGTGGTTGTGGGCATTTGTGGGGAAGCTGAGTTGAGACTATACTTAGTATTGGTTTAATGGGATGTCTTTATGCGGTTTGCAGTTCCCTTCTACGAATAGTTTAGCTACTGCTAGATGTCTTAGAGTGGGAAGTGCTTCGAGTGATATCCTTACCACCTGCCTGTGATAGGCATGATGTAGCACTTGTCCAATGGTGTCCGGCACCAGAGATCTGTGGACATCAGAGGCCATGAATGTAATGTGCAAAGGCAGAAGTTGTTTGTGAAAAAGTCTTCTAAATGTCACAACTCTCCTAGTGAAAGTGACTCCATAGAGATTTTTCTCAAATTTGACAACAGTCCTAAAACTTCACAATTCCAATAACAAATGAAGCTCCAAGAAACCTCTGAAGTATCAATCATTTCTTTTTAAAAGATTACTCAGGACAAAAGAAACCCTGAATTATCTCTTAATAATCACCACAGAAAGTGATATTATAAAATTTCTGTCATGTGAAGAGGTGATCAAAATATATTAACCAAAAAATGTAGGTGATATAAGAGTATGATTGATTATACTTGTGGGTTTTGTGATACTTGTAGGCTTTTCCAACATTTATACTTCTGCTTTCTTTCCCCATTCTAAAAAAACTATGAACCCTAACACATAATTTTGTATTCTTAATTATATATTCTTTTTTTTTAAATGAAGACTTCTCCAAATTATAGAAGCTTCAGGCTCTACAACCCTAGACTTGCCGCTGAAGAAAGAATATTCTGATTTGTTAAATACTGACTTAGCAAAATGTTGTCTGCTATTTAAAGTGGTGGTTGGCTGTCAGTTATTTAACCTGTACAATAGTAACTACAAAAACGGTCCCTTGAGAGCTTTTTAGAATTCTAATCAACATCTCTTAAGTCAACACTTGGTGATTTTCTTGGACATCTGAAATAATGCAATGCCCTTGAATACCTCATCCATGAACGACTTCTTCTACACCTCTTCCAATGGATCCTCCCAAGTCCTGACCTCAAATCAGAGCCGAATGTTTGTGATATTGAAGACAATTAAAAACAGAATCCAAGAAATCCAGGGACAATGTAAATCCCAACACTGACAGAAGCAACCAATAAACAGAGCCCTCTGGCATAGGAAATAGAAACTGGAAACTCCTGTTTGGACAGAAGTCTCCAATCCAAGGAGTGACATGAACAAATGATGCTCCATGTCTTCTGAGAATAGACACAAATAGCATGCCTTTCTATTTGGGATGGCAGCCCCCAGGCTTTTGGTATTCTGTAGAAATTTCTAAAATCCTGGATAGTTTTTCTGAGTTTAGCTAACTATTAAAATTAGGTAATGCCCCCCAAAGTGAGCCTGGAGCTAAAAATCCGGAGGCAATGATGACACCACATGACACCACATTCTAGAAAGTAGAATCACACAAAAAATCTCAGCTGCCATCTTTGTAGTGATATAATAGTGGCAGGGTGATGGCGTGGAGGGACCATTAGTGATCCTGGTTATGTTACTTAATCTCTCTGAACCTCGCTTTCCTTATCCATAAAACTAGCTTAATGGTACCTACCTGCAAAGATGTTAGCAAGAGTAAATACTGTGTTCTGGGCAAGTGTCTGGATACCAACATGTCCTCAACAAATGAGAGCTATTATTCCTCTATGCGCTTATGCCACCACTGCTGTTAGAAGGTCAAAGTCTCAGGCTCATTAATAAAAGCTGTTTTTATAAGCAAAGGTGACTTTATTTTCAATCATGCTAATGTATTGGCTACTGACTGGCTGGCTGTTCTGGTGGATCTAATGGGTTGGGGCTGTCTTGATTTTTGAACATGGTTTCTTTTTGTTACATGCCCGGAAATTTCCAATATTGTTCACAGACTGAACAATATTTGAACAATAGTCCCAATATTGTTCATGGAGTGAATTTGCAAATATAGTGTCTGTCCCTAAGCAACCACAGATAGAAGAAAAAAAAAAGAGAAAAGAGAAAGAAGCAATAATGAATGCTACTCTTAAAGGCAAGGAAATTGAGTCATATTCCAGGAACAAATCTGTCTCATATCTCTTCTTTTATAAATGTTTGGTGGAAATCACATAGATGACAATTTAAGGAATCTTGCTTTGGGATGTTCTTAGCACACTGGAGAAATTAGCTAAGACTTGTTTACTATCTTACATTTTCTGAGGTGTATTGTCAACCTAAGCCAGCTTTTTCCCCTTCAGGCGGTACTTGTATATTCTTATTGGAATTGCATAGCAGGGAAAAAGCCACTAGCAAAGTCCCCACATGTAAGTATGATGCCTGAAAATCTCCACATGGCCTGTGTCAAGGACTACTAATGGAAGTCATTAAAGCTTTCAGGACAGCTGTATAAACGTTCTACCTGTGGCATGACCACCTGTGACCAACCCCGTTCATACCGGATCTATGTTAATAAGCTCAGTATAACATTAGAGTGCCATTATGATTTTTGTTACCCATGAAGAGTTATAAGAGAAGCATTTTCCAGTTAATACATTTTGAAAAAAAATTAGATAAATAGCTGTCTTTGATTATAGAGTAATAAGTACAAAATTAGTGCCATTATTATTACTAATGGTATGGCCTCAGGCAAGTTACTTGATCTCATTAAGCATTAGCTTCATCAAGAGTAACATGGGGGAGGAATGTCTTCTTAATAAAGTTACAGAGGAGGGGTGCCTGGGTGGCTCAGTGGGTTAAAGCCTCTGCCTGCAGCTCAGGTCATGATCCTAGGGTCCTGGGATCAAGCCCTGCATCGGGCTCTCTGCTCAGCAGGGAGCCTGCTTCCCTTCCTCTCTCTCTGGCTGCCTCTCTACCTACCTGTGATCTCTGTCTGTCAAATAAATTAAAAAAAAAAAAGTTACAGAGGAAATCATGTGTCTACAGAATTTATTTTAGCACTAAACATTCAAAATTGGTCATTGTTATTTTGGCCTGTAAGACTTCTATTGATTTTTGGCATCAAAAATGCTAACTTATGAATTGTTATATTATATATGGCTGAAGAAAAGTTTTTTTTTTTTTTTTTAAAGTTAGGTTGGGGCGCCTGGGTGGCTCAGTCGGTTAAAGCCTCGCCTTCGGCTCGGGTCATGATTCCAGGGTCCTGGGATCGAGCCCCACATCGGGCTCTCTGCTCGGCAGGGAGCCTGCTTCCTCCTCTCTCTCTCTCTCTCTCTCTCTCTGCCTACTTGTGATCTCTGTCAAATTAATAATAAAATCTTTAAAAAAAAAAAGTTACGTTGTGAACTTGGGCAAGGATAGGCCTAAAGGGATAAATCTTGCCTTTTTTTTTTTTTTTAACATACCTTACTGAACTGAAACACTTTGAACTAAAAGATGGTCTGTGTAATTCCACTTTGTAGAATGAGTTCTAACATCCATAGTAATCTCTGTCTCAGGAATTTTAGCTCTAGGTTCACATCTTGGAGTCACTACCTAATCTAAGAATCTAGTGAAACTATCCAAGAATTGAGAGTTTTCTGCAGAATACTCCAAACTGAGGAACTTCTTTTCCAAATAGAAAAGCATACATTTGTGCTTGTTTTTGGCTTGTAGGTAGCATCATTTTTATGTACATTTTTGGATAGGGATTTCTGTCTAAAACTGAGGAGATGATTTTCATTTCTGGTGCCAGGGGACCCTATTTACATTGAGTTTCACTCAGGACTGAGATCACAATAATGCCTTGATTTCTTTGCTCCTTTAAAAAAATTTTTTTTAAGATTATTTATTTATTTATTTGACAGAGAGAGATCACAAGTAGGCAGAGAGGCAGGCAGAGAGAGAGGAGGAAGCAGGCTCCCTGCCAAGCGGAGTACCCAATTTGGGGCTCGATACCAGGACCCTGGGATCATGACCCGAGCTGAAGGCAGAGACCTTAACCCAATGAATCACCCACGCGCCCCTTTTGCTCCTTTTTTTTTTTTTTTTTTTTTAACTTTGCTTGGTTTTACTTAATCTCTTGGCTCTGATTTGGGGTAGGAATCTTGGAGAGATCCTTTTAACACAGAGACTTGTGAGGTGATTCGATTGTTCAGCATTCCAAGAGACCTACCAGATGTGGGCTCAAAAAATATTGAGTTGAATTCTGAAAAGGTCTCTGAAGACTATTTCTGTTTATTCATTTGCATTGTTTTTTAGATTCCACATATAAGTGAAATCATATGGTATTTGTCTTTTTCTGACTTGCTTCACTTAGCATTATACATTCTGGGTCCATATATGGTGCCGTGAATGGCAAGATTTCATTCTTTTTTATAGCTGAGTAATGGTCCATTGTGTCCAATGGTCCAATGGTCCATTATTGATTCAGTATTTCGTACACCCGAAACTAATGTGTCAATTATACTTCAATAAAAAATAATTTTTTAATTAAAAAAGACTTTTTGTAGTTTGCACATTTTTCTTTTGTGTCCTTGCCCATTTTTTCCCTGTAATGAGTCATTCTTTCATTATTAATTTGTAAAATCTTTGTATATTAAAGGTATTTCTGTCATATTTGTCTCAACTCTTTTTTCTCTATTTTTTTATTTTTGCTTTTTTAATTTAAAATCTTTTACATTTTTGTATATTAAATTTTTAAAGATTTCCCTCTAATGGAGCTTTTTTTCTTTTTGCTTTCAGTTTTAAAAATATCTATTCCCATTTGAGATGAGATTAATATCCTATATTAAAATACTATATTTGGGACGAAGTGTGTTGAAGTGGGAGTTGGGAAGTGCCGAGTGTAGGAGATCATAACATTTTGAGTTGGTGGTCTTTCATAAATTAGAGTTCCTAACTACTTTTTTTCCTCTGAGAGGAATCAATGAGACTATTTCTTAGGATCTAAGCACAGTCTTCTCTTCCTCTCTCCTTTCCTTTTCTGTGAATAGGCAGATCACATGGGTATTCCTTTTTTTTTTTTCTTCCAGATTCCATTTATTTATTTGAGAGAGACAGAGAGAGAGCATGAGTTGGGAGGAGAGGAGAGGAAGAGGCAGACTCCTGGCAGAGCAGGGAGCCCAACGCGATGTAGGACTCAATCCCAGGTCCCCAAGATCATGACCTGAGCTGAAGGCAGACGCTTAACCGACTGAGCCACCCAGGCACCCCATCCATATGGGTATTCCTAAGGATGCAGCCTGATGGGCTGGGCCAGGCTGGGTGTGCTGTGCACATCACCACATCGGACATAGCTGATAGCAACATTTAGTTCCCACATTCTCTGAAGGAGGGGAAGTCAGCCTGATGTCCAGAGTGCCGTCCACCCAATAAACTTGGTCCACAAAATCAACTCCATTTGCACCTTCCAAAAGCCACAGGGATGATAATATTGTGAAAAGATTAAGATAAAAACAATTACAATCAGAGAGTGTGAGGTGTTTCTACATAGTCATATAAAATATCCAAGCAGAGGAACAGAGACCTAAAGCAGCGTTAGTAGTAAAGGAGGCATCTGTGTTCTAACAACACATCAGCAAGAGTGGTGTCCCTGTCTGACAGTATCAGCATCATCTATGAACTTGTTGGAAATGCAGATTCTCTGGCCCCATTGCAGACCAACTGATGGAAAATTCTGGGTGGGGCCCAGCAATCTGGGTCCTCACAAGTCCACGGGATTCTAATGCATGTTCGAGTCTCAGAATCACGGGACTAAATTAGACCTCAGATTTAGGATCTCTGACAGTCACTCATCACTCAACAAACATGAATGTCTACACTTGTGTTCCATTCTACAAGCACTGGTTCTGCTCTGCCTGTGACCACCTGATGATGATTGAACTGAAAAGAAAGAAAAAATACAGGTGCTCATCTTACTTAGGAAAAACATAATTTTGATTTTATTCCAGTTTCTTGGCTCTCATCGATTGTTTCTTTCAAGACCGGACATACTAGTATATATTGAAAATCTGTTTAAGTCTTGTGTTCTTCTAGTCATGGTGGAAGCTCCAAAAAAAGATCAGATATGACCCCCACCCTTGAGGAACTTAGAATTTCATCTGGCCAGATTAAACATGCAGGAAAGAAAGTGCCATGATAAGGTGTGGATTAAGAACTTGATCCAGTGGTACAACCCTGAACTACTTAAGAGTTTCTCCTTTCCTCTCTCTTGTCAAATGACTTTTACTCAAACATTTTGGCTTTGGCAAAAAATTCTCAAGAACATGGCATGTGAAGGAAATAAGTATCATTGTTAAAAGCCTGCATTTTGGTATGGCTTCTGTCTGTTTTGGTCTTTATTCCTGGAGTGGGGCAGATTTCTCCTCAAGTCCTTTATCCTCCTTTTGGGGAGTTGTTAGGTGACACTAATTCAAAGCTGATTTGAACAACACTTGCCTTTATAACTTGTGAACTTGCCTAGGAGAATGGGTGTGAAATTGAGAAAATGTAAAAACTTTCAAAAGAGGGAAGAAGATGGTCTTTGACAACTGCAGACTGGAGAAATTAAATTTTCTCTCCTACAAAATTCACTGCATATGTATTAAATAAGTGATTTGCAACTGCGTAAAAGGGTGAGCACTAACAACTGAGAACAGGCATACATTAAAAGGAAGAATTCACTTCCCCTCCCCCACCACAAAACATATTAGTTTTGTAGATTTGGGGGAAGCTGTAAGCAAATTTCTATTATTATTTTGGTTTAGATAGAATAGTCTAATAGCCTCTCATATGTCTGTGTGAATATGTTGGGAAAGTGTAGACTACTGGGGGATTCATCAAGTTCATAACTGGCTGAGCAAACAAACCCAGAGGACTGTTTAATGGGCAGTGTGGAGCCAGACAGAACCCTCTGATGTGCTGCCTCTCATAGATCTGCCCTTGACCTTTCCTATTTAACATGTTCATTACTGACTGGAGTACAGGTACGGAGGGTGTGACTGCCCAGGCGACGAACAACTGAACGAGGGTCTAAGACGTTCGTGAGAGTTTGGATGGTGAAACGAAGGTGACAAAATAACCTATGATGAAGATAGAGTAGACAATCCGTGTGGTGGTTTAAATACACGCACTGACACCGGCATGCACACAAGCACACGTGTGCACTCATGCTCACGCACAGAGGCATACACGTGCACAGACGCACGTGCCTCTGCAGAAAGTGCTAGAATGGGGGTCTGGGGTGACAGCGGCACATGTGAAACAGACTTATGGGTTCTGGATGACAATGAGCAGCAACATTCAAGAGAGTTGCCCAAAGCTGATGTGTTTGATAGAACAACAGAGCCTGGAACAAAGACTGTAAAATCCCCCTGCACGCAAGGCTGTCAGGTCCTACTGGGGGATATAGTGTTCAGTTCTGGACGCCATGACTTTTAAGGGGCACTGAGAAGAATCCATCTTTTCTTGGTGCTGCTGGAAGACCCTAAAGTAAACAAAATGGAAACTTCTAGAAATATGTCAATTCTTATTTCACAAGATGGCCAAGAAGTGGAGTTAAAATGCTATTAAATGACACTGAAAAACACTTTTGAACCTCTAGATAGCGTTTTTCCATCACAGAGGACTGAAACGTAATGATCCTGAGAATAAAAAAGACAAAATTACTCTACAGAATTTCATCAAAATACAAATGAGGTACAATTTTCTCTATAAAATTAAAGAAAGCATGCCAAGGAAAATGACTTCAAAAGACTGAGTGGTAAAGTTTGCAGTAAGAGGAGGAGTCAAAATGGCGGAGAAGTAGCAGGCTGAGACTACTTCAGGTAGCGGGAGATCAGCTAGATAGCTTATCTAAAGATTGCAAACACCTACAAATCCAACGGGAGATTGAAGAGAAGAAGAACAGCAACTCTAGAAACAGAAAATCAACCACTTTCTGCAAGGTAGGACTGGTGGAGAAGTGAATCCAAAGCGACGGGAAGATAGACCGCGGGGGGAGGGGCTGGCTCCCGGCGAGCGCCGGAGCAACGGAGCACAAAATTGAGACTTTTCAAAGTCTGTTCCGCTGAGGGACATTGCTCCAGAGGCTTAACCGGGGTGAAGCCCACGCAGGGTCAGTGTGGCCTCAGGTCCCGAAGGGTCACAGAAGGATCGGGGGTGTCTGAGTGTCGCAGAGCTCACAGGTATTAGAACGGGGAAGCCGGCTACAGATACAGATCCGAGGAGTGACTCTCAGCTCGGGGTTACCTTGAACCGGTCGCAGGCTCGGTCAGCTTGGAGCGCGGCCGGAGGCCAGGGTGGCGGGAGTCATTGGGCGCTGTTCTCTGGGGACGCACTGAGGAGTGGGGCACCGGATTCTAGGCTCCTCCGGGCCGGAGACTGGGAGGCCGCCATCTTCATTCCCGCCCTCCAAAACTCTACGGAAAGCGCTCAGGGAACAAAAGCTCCCGAAAGCAAACGCGAGCGGATTACTCAGCCCGCCCGGGGTAAGGGTGGTGCAACTCCGCCTGGGGCAAAGACGCTTGAGAATCACTACAACAGGCCCCTCTCCCAGAAGATCAGCAAGAAACCCAGCCAGGACCAAGTTCACCTACCAAGGAGTGTAGTTTCAACACCAAGGAGAGCGGCGGAATTCCAGAGGAGGAGAAAGCAAAGCACGGAACTCATGGCTTTCTCCCCATGATTCTTTAGCCTTGCAGTTAAATTAATTTTTTTTTCTTTTCTTTTTCAATTTTTTTTCTTCTTCTGCAAAATTTTTTTAACTTTTACCCTTTTCTTTTTTAACATTTTTTAACTAGTTTATCTAATATATATATATATATATATATATATATATATATATATATATATTTTTTTTTTTCCTTTTTATACTTTTTCTTTATTGGTTTTCTTTTTTTAATTTTTTTTCTCTTTCTTTCGAAACCTCTTTTTATCCCCTTTCTCCCCCCCCACGATTTGGGATCTCTTCTGATTTGGCTAAAGCATATTTTCCTGGGGTTGTTGCCACCCTTTTAGTATTTTACTTGCTCCTTCATATACTCTTATCTGGACAAAATGACAAGGCGGAAAAATTCACCACAAAACAAAGAACAAGAGGCAGTACCAAAGGCTAGGGACCTAATCAATACAGACATTGGTAATATGTCAGATCCAGAGTTCAGAATGACGATTCTCAAGGTCCTAGCCGGGCTCGAAAAAGGCATGGAAGATATTAGAGAAACCCTCTCGGGAGATATAAAAGCCCTTTCTGGAGAAATAAAAGAACTAAAATCTAACCAAGTTGAAGTCAAAAAAAGCTATTAATGAGGTGCAATCAAAAATGGAGGCTCTCACTGCTAGGATAAATGAGGCAGAAGAAAGAATTAGCGATATAGAAGACCAAATGACAGAGAATAAAGAAGCTGAGCAAAAGAGGGACAAACAGCTACTAGATCACGAGGGGAGAATTCGAGAGATAAGTGACACCATAAGATGAAACAACATTAGAATAATTGGGATTCCAGAAGAAGAGGAAACAGAGAGGGGAGCAGAAGGTATATTGGAGAGAAATATTGGAGAGAATTTCCCCAATATGGCAAAGGGAACAAGCATCAAAATCCAGGAGGTTCCGAGAACCCCCCTCAAAATCAATAAGAATAGGTCCACACCCCATCACCTAATAGTAAAATTTACAAGTCTTAGTGACAAAGAAAAGATCCTGAAAGCAGCCCGGGAAAAGAAGTCTGTAACGTGCAATGGTAAAAATATTAGATTGGCAGCAGACTTATCCACAGAGACCTGGCAGGCCAGAAAGAGCTGGCATGATATATTCAGAGCACTAAACAAGAAAAACATGCAGCCAAGAATACTATATCCAGCTAGGCTATCATTGAAAATAGAAGGAGAGATTAAAAGCTTCCAGGACAAACAAAAACTGAAAGAATTTGCAAATACCAAACCAGCTCTACAGGAAATATTGAAAGGGGTCCTCTAAGCAAAGAGAGACCCTAAAAGTAGTAGATCAGAAAGAAACAGAGACAATATACAATAACAGTCACCTTACAGGCAATACAATGGCACTAAATTCATATCTCTCAATACTTACCCTGAATGTTAATGGGCTAAATGCCGCAATCAAAAGACACAGGGTATCAGAATGGATAAAAAAACAAAACCCATCTATATGTTGCCTACAAGAAACTCATCTTAAACCCGAAGACACCTCCAGGTTTAAAGTGAGGGGGTGGAAAAGAATTTATCATGCTAATGGACATCAGAAGAAAGCAGGAGTGGCAATCCTTATATCAGATCAATTAGATTTTAAGCCAAAGACTACAATAAGAGATGAGGAAGGACACTATATCATACTCAAAGGAACTATCCAACAAGAAGATCTAACAATTTTAAATATCTATGCCCCTAACGTGGGAGCAGCCAACTATATAAACCAATTAATAACAAAATCAAAGAAACACATCAACAATAATACAATAATAGTAGCGGACTTTAACACTCCCCTCACTGAAATGGACAGATCATCCAAGCAAAAGATCAACAAGGAAATCAAGGCCTTAAATGACACACTGGACCAGATGGACATCACAGATATATTCAGAACTTTTCATCCCAAAGCAACAGAATACACATTCTTCTCTAGTGCACATGGAACATTCTCCAGAATAGATCACATTCTTGGTCCTAAATCAGGTCTCAACCATTATCAAAAGATTGGAATCATTCCCTGCATATTCTCAGACCACAATGCTCTGAAGCTAGAACTCAATCACAAGAGGAAATTTGGAAAGAACCCAAATACATGGAGACTAAACAGCATCCTTCTAAAGAATGAATGGGTCAACCAGGAAATTAAAGAAGAATTGAAAAAATTCATGGAAACAAATGATAATGAAAACACAACGGTTCAAAATCTGTGGGACACAACAAAGGCAGTCCTGAGAGGAAAATATATAGCGGTACAAGCCTTTCTCAAGAAACAAGAAAGGTCTCAGGTACACAATCTAACCCTACACCTAAAGGAGCTGGAGAAAGAACAAGAAAGAAACCCTAAACCCAGCAGGAGAAGAGAAATCATAAAGATCAGAGCAGACATCAATGAAATAGAATCCAAAAAAACAATAGAACAAATCAACGAAACGAGGAGCTGGTTCTTTGAAAGAATTAATAAGATTGATAAACCCCTGGCCAGACTTATCAAAAAGAAAAGAGAGAGGACCCAAATAAATAAAATCATGAATGAAAGAGGAGAGATCACAACGAACACCAAAGAAATACAGACAATTATAAGAACATACTATGAGCAACTCTACGCCAACAAATTTGACAATCTGGAAGAAATGGATGCATTCCTAGAGACATATAAACTACCACAACTGAACCTGGAAGAAATAGAAAGCTTCAACAGACCCATAACCAGTAAGGAGATTGAAACAGTCATCAAAAATCTCCAAACAAACAAAAGCCCAGGGCCAGACGGCTTCCCGGGGGAATTCTACCAAACATTTAAAGAAGAACTAATTCCTATTCTCCTGAAACTGTTCCAAAAAATAGAAATAGAAGGAAAACTTCCAAACTCATTTTATGAGGCCAGCATCACCTTGATCCCAAAACCAGACAAGGATCCCATCAAAAAAGAGAACTACAGACCAATATCCTTGATGAACACAGATGCAAAAATTCTCGCCAAAATACTAGCCAATAGGATTCAACAGTACATTAAAAGGATTATTCACCACGACCAAGTGGGATTTATTCCAGGCCTGCAAGGCTGGTTCAACATCTGCAAATCAATCAATGTGATACAACACATTAATAAAAGAAAGAACAAGAACCATATGATACTCTCCATAGATGCTGAAAAAGCATTTGACAAAGTACAGCATCCCTTCCTGATCAAAACTCTTCAAAGTGTAGGGATAGAGGGCACATACCTCAATATTATCAAAGCCATCTATGAAAAACCCACTGCAAATATCATTCTCAATGGAGAAAAACTGAAAGCCTTTCCGCTAAGGTCAGGAACATGGCAGGGATGTCAGTTATCACCACTGCTATTCAACATAGTACTAGAAGTCCTAGCCTCAGCAATCAGACAACAAAAGGAAATTAAAGGCATCCAAATCGGCAAAGAAGAAGTCAAACTATCACTCTTCGCAGATGATATGATACTCTATGTGGAAAACCCAAAAGACTCCACTCCAAAACTGCTAGAACTTGTACAGGAATTCAGTCAAGTGTCAGGATATAAAATCAATGCACAGAAATCAGTTGCATTTCTCTACACCAACAACAAGACAGAAGAAAGAGAAATTAAGGAGTCCATCCCATTTACAATTGCACCCAAAACTATAAGATACCTAGGAATAAACCTAACCAAAGAGACTAAGAATCTATACACAGAAAACTATAAAGTACTCATGAAAGAAATTGAGGAAGACACAAAGAAATGGAAAAATGTTCCATGCTCCTGGATTGGAAGAATAAATATTGTGAAAATGTCTATGCTACCTAAAGCAATCTACACATTTAATGCAATTCCTATCAAAGTACCATCCATTTTTTTCAAAGAAATGGAACAAATAATCCTAAAATTTATATGGAACCAGAAAAGACCTCGAATAGCCAAAGGAATATTGAAAAAGAAAGCCAAAGTTGGTGGCATCACAATTCCGGACTTCAAGCTCTATTACAAAGCTGTCATCATCAAGACAGCATGGTACTGGCACAAAAACAGACACCTAGATCAATGGAACAGAATAGAGAGCCCAGAAATAGACCCTCAATTCTGTGGTCAACTCATCTTCAACAAAGCAGGAAAGAATGTCCAATGGAAAAAAGACAGCCTCTTCAATAAATGGTGTTGGGAAAATTGGACAGCCACATGCAGAAAAATGAAATTGGATCATTTCCTTACACCACACACGAAAATAGACTCAAAATGGATGAAGGATCTCAATGTGAGAAAGGAATCCATCAAAATCCTCGAGGAGAACACAGGCAGCAACCTCATCGACCTCAGGCGCAGCAACATCTTCCTAGGAACATCGCCAAAAGCAAGGGAAGCAAGGGTAAAAATGAACTATTGGGATTTTTATCAAGATCAAAAGCTTTTGCACAGCAAAGGAAACAGTGAACAAAACCAAAAGACAACTGACAGAATGGGAGAAGATATTTGCAAATGACATATCAAATAAAGTGCTAGTGTCCAAAATCTATAAAGAACTTAGCAAACTCAACACCCAAAGAACAAATAATCCAATCAAGAAATGGGCAGAGGACATGAACAGACATTTCTGTAAAGAAGACATCCAGATGGCCAACAGACACATGAAAAAGTGCTCCACATCACTTGGCATCAGGGAAATACAAATCAAAACCACCATGAGATATCACCTCACACCAGTCAGAATGGCTAAAATTAACAAGTCAGGAAATGACAGATGCTGGTGAGGATGTGGAGAAAGGGGAACCCTCCTACACTGTTGGTGGGAATGCAAGCTGGTGCAACCACTCTGGAAAACAGCATGGAGGTTCCTCAAAATGTTGAAAATAGAACTATCCTATGACCCAGCAATTGTACTGCTGGGTATTTACCCTAAAGATACAAACGTAGTGATCCAAAGGGGCACGTGCACCCAAATGTTTATAGCAGCAATGTCTACAATAGCCAAACTATGGAAAGAACCTAGATGTCCATCTACAGACGAATGGATAAAGAAGGTGTGGTATATATACACAATGGAATACTATGCAGCCATCAAAAGAAATGAAATCTTGCCATTTGCGACGACGTGGATGGAACTAGAGGGTATCATGCTTAGTGAAATAAGTCAATCGGAGAAAGACAACTATCATATGATCTCCGTGATATGAGGGAGAGGAGATGCAACATGGGGGGTTAAGGGGGTAGGAGAAGAGTAAATGAAACAAGATGGGATTGGGAGGGAGACAAACCATAAGTGACTCTTAATCTCACAAAACAAACTGAGGGTTGATGGGGAGGTGGGGGGTTGGGAGGGGGGGTGGGATTATGGACACTGGGGAGGGTATGTGCTATGGTGAGTGCTGTGAAGTGTGTAAACCTGGCGATTCGCAGACCTGTACCCCTGGGGATAAAAATATATGTTTATAAAGCTGTAAAAAAAAAAAAAAAAAAAAAAAAAAAGAAAGAAAGGATGAATACCCAAGTTTTGTAGCAACATGGACGGGACTGGAAGAGATTATGCTGAGTGAAATAAGTCAAGCAGAGAGAGTCAATTATCATATGGTTTCACTTATTTGTGGAGCATAACAAATAGCATGGAGGACAAGGGGAGATGGAGAGGAGAGGGGAGTTGAGGGAAATTGGAAGGGGAGGTGAACCATGAGAGACTATGGACTCTGAAAAATGATCTGGGAATTTTGAAGGGGTGGGGGGTGGGAGGTTGGGGGCACCAGGTGGTGGGTATTGTGGAGGGCACAGATTGCATGGAGCACTGGGTGTGGTGCAAAAATAATGAATACTGTTATGCTGAAAAAATAAAAATTAAAGCTCAAAATAAATAAATAAATAAATAAATAAATAAATAAATAAAATCTTAAAAAAAAAAAAAAGAAATGAATTCTTGCCATTTGCGACGACGTGGATGGAACTAGAGGGTATCATGCTTAGTGAAATAAGTCAATCGGAGAAAGACAACTATCATATGATCTCCGTGATATGAGGGAGAGGAGATGCAACATGGGGGGTTAAGGGGGTAGGAGAAGAGTAAATGAAACAAGATGGGAACGGGAGGGAGACAAACCATAAGTGACTCTTAATCTCACAAAACAAACTGAGGGTTGATGGGGAGGTGGGGGGTTGGGAGGGGGGGTGGGATTATGGACACTGGGGAGGGTATGTGCTATGGTTAGTGCTGTGAAGTGTGTAAACCTGGCGATTCACAGACCTGTACCCCTGGGGATAAAAATATATTATATGTTTATAAAAAATAAAATTAATAAAAAAATTTAAAAAAAAAAGAAAATAACCAAAAACAAACAGTAAAAAAGAACCCACTTTTTTTTAAATGGGGGCTTTGCTTGTTTCTAAATGTAAATTAAATAAGAGTATGCTGTTTTTACTGGTATTTTCATCGCTTTGTTTCGAGCTTGGCGTCAATAATTTATACACATAAATATAGCAAAATTTCTTCTCTCAAAGAGCACACATACAATAATAAAAATTACATTACAATGTCAAGAAAAAAAAAAGTTTGCAGTAAGAGATTTTATAAGCTACGTTGTGTCTCCCCTGAACTTCCTATGTTGAAGCCCTTATCCTCAGTACCTCAGATAGGACTGTATTTGCCAGATAGGTTCTTTAAAAAGGACATTTCGTTAGAATGAAGTCATTAGGGTGGGCCCTAATCCAATAGGACTGTTATCCTTATAAGAAGAGGAAATCTGGGAGCACCTGGGTGGCTCAGTGAGTTAAAGCCTCTGCCTTCGGCTCAGGTCATGATCCCAGGGTCCTGGGATCGAGCCCCACATCGGGCTCTTTGCTCAGTGGGGAGCCTGCTTCCTTCTCTCTCTGCCTGCCTCTCTGCCTACTTGTGATCTCTGTCTGTCAAATAAATAAATAAAATCTTAAAAAAAAAAAAAAAGAAGAGGAAATCTGGATACAGACACAGAGAGAAGATGCTGTGAACACACAGGGAGAAGATGGCTGTCTACAGCCCAAGGAGGGGGTCAGAACAGATCCTTCCCTCATGCTTTCAGAAGGAAACAACGGTGTTGACACCTTGATCTTGGACCTTCAGCCTCCAGAACTGTGAGAAAATAAATTTTTATTGTTTAAACCCCTCAGTCTGTGGCCCTTTGTTACACAGCCTGAGCTGACTACTACAGAACTTCAGTGAGGGCTGAAGGTGTTGGCTGTCCTCTGGTGCCAGCATTTGTCACTGGCTATGGGAGGAAGGGCCTGAGAGTCACAAGCCCCTCCCCAGCACTTTCCTAAGGTCCCTGTCACTGCACTACCAGCTTTCCATTCCCTGGTCTTCAGGGAATCTTGGCATGTCCTCTATTATTTGGGACATCTCCATTCCACACCTGACTGAATTGTGACTCTATTTCTAGTTATTTATGACAATACTAAGTGGAGTTGTGCCAAAGTTTTAAACTTGTACAAAGTCATATTTATTCATCTTTTTCCTTACAACCTTTTTGGGGAAAGGACGTAACTTTTCTGTACTTGGGCTTGAGGGTTTTTCTTCTTTTTTTTTATTTTTTCAGTGTTCCAAGATTCATTGTTTACACACCACACCCAGTGCTCCATGCAACACAAGCCTCGTGGTGGGTATTAAGGGGGCTTGAGGGTTTCATTAGTGACTGGAGGCCATCCATTTTGGGAAATGTCCCAGGTCACGGGTCTTCCCGGTCAGGCTCGCCTTGAGGAGGGGAACAAGAGCTTTGCCTCCTCAGTCAGGCAGGCAGGATGTGGAGTCTTGCCTGCCAGCAGGAGGAATAAAAGCTCTCTGGCAGCAATCAGCATGGCCTGAAGGAAGCCAGCCACCTAGGGGTCAATCAAGCTGTAGCTCACCACGGCTTTCCTCCCCGAGGAATTCTCCCAGGCCTTTCCTGCCTAAGGGACCCTGACATCACTAAAGGCCCTTTGGAGTTGAATGAGGACCCACATGGGGCACCAATCCCAGAGCAAATGTCAGTGAGGTGGAGAAACTCCTAGCATTGTTTAGGTTATAAGCCAAGGCTCCTTAAACCCAGTGTATTTAATTCTAGCAATCTCTGAATTTTAACATTCAGTTTTGAAGGAAGCCCAGAGCAGATCTGAAACAACTCGGGTCCCTCATTACCAGTAGCAGCTTCCTGTGGGGCAGGGAGGGACGTTTTATGGCCTTCTGCGAAGTCGACACACTTCTAGCTGGTTCGATTTTGTTTATTTTCAGTGCCTTTCAGACGGGCCATTGCTGGGGGCACAATTCAGGCAGCAAATTATTTGGGCTCCCTCTCTAAGCGGACCGGAGCAGAGCTCTGCGAGAGGGTTGAAATGCACAGCAGTAGCCAAAAGGGTGGGCAGAGAAGATTGTTTATTCAAAAGGGATGAAAAGAAATTACGAGAAGCAAGTGATGAAAATTAAAACTGCAAGTATCTGACAGGCCACCGGTGGGAAGCCAGTGAAGGGCGGCTTCCTTTGACGGCGCTGGGTCCCAGCCCACACTGACAGTGACATTACGTGAGCGCTCCCCACCCTCTCCCCACCCTCTTAGCTCTTTTGTAGGAATATTGGCGGTTACCCACTTTTATTGAAGACTGGAATGAAAAGCTAGAAATGGATGTCAGAAGGGTTTCCCAGAAAAATTCAGGCGATGATGATATATGTGAAAGCAATGGATTTCCAGTCCCCCTACTTTCCGGTTCTAGGAATAGTCAGATAAGGGACTGGTCTGAGGCAAAACTACCTACTTAACCAACTTTTTTCTTTTATAATGATGATGTGGCTCAAGGCGTCACTTACTGAATGTGTTCCAAGTGATTTTCTTCTGGTACAGGTAAAATGCCAACAGGAAGCTGGTGATGGTTAGTTAGGGTGTCCTGGTACAAATATCCAGATGTCCATGCTTAATGTGGTCTAAGGAAAGAATGTCGTGTGTACTGTATAGTGTGTTGTGTGTTTGTGTGTGGCTCAGTCAGTTGCGTATCTGCCGTTGGCTCAGGTCATGATTCCAGGGTCCTGGGATCAAGCCCCCGTTCGGGCTCTGGGCTCAGCAGGATTCTGCTTCTCCCTCTGACCCTTCCCCACGCTCGTGTTCTCTCTCTCACTTTCTCTCAAATAAATAAATAAAATCTTTAAAAAACGTGAAGCACAAACATTAAAGAATACAACTTAAACAGCATTTTATTTTTATTTATTTATTTTTAAAGATTTTATTATTTATTTATTTGACAGGCAGAGATCACAAGTAGGCAGAGAGGCAGACAGAGAGAGAGAGAGAGAGGAGGAAGCAGGCTCCCTGCGGAGCAAAGAGCCCGATGTGGGGCTCGATCCCAGGACCCTGGGATCATGACCTGAGCTGAAGGCAGAAGCTTTAACCCACTGAGCCACCCAGGCACTCCTTAAACAGCATTTTAATTGGAGATTTTACTCTCATCAATGGCTCTTAGTTTTCATCAATTTTGTTCACTTCTCTCCGAGGTATAAATAGACCTAGGCTTTTAAAATCATTTTAAAATATGGGGCGCCTGGGTGGCTCAGTGAGTTAAGCCTCTGCCTTCGACTCAGGTCATGGTCTCAGGGTCCTGGGATAGAGCCCCGCATCAGGCTCTCTGCTCAGCAGGGAGCCTGCTTCCCCCTCTCTCTCTGCCTGCCTCTCTGACTACTTGTGATCTCTGTCAAGTAAATTAATAAAAAATATTAAAAAATAAAATAACATCATTTTAGAATAAAAAACCCTCAAGTTTTACATATTGTTGGGATACCTTAGGGTTTCAGAACATTTTAGTGTTAAAAACTCTTGTGTCCTTCAATAAGATCTGAGCCTTAATGGAGCAGCTAAACCATTCATTCATTCATTCATTCATTGTCTGATACAGGCAAGGCACTGGGGAAACAATAGTGAACAAAACCAGGCATTGAGCCTGTTGTCACAGAGCTATGAGGATCTCACTTTTAAGAGGGGAAAACACACATTTGGCCCATAATCACACATAAAAATGCCAAAAAGACACTTTGCTTTCTTCTGGGAGTGGTGCAGGCAGGAGTCAGCTTCTAGGCACAGGGACTAGCATCTGTGAAAACTCTGAGCAGGAGGAAGTGGGTGTAACTGGAGATGGAACTAGAGATGGGGGCTTCGGGGCTGTGTTTAGGGATTTGGGATTGGATTCCCAGGCCTATAGGGGTGCAACGTGCTAGGGTTTGCATTTTGAAAAGATCACTTTGTTGCAATGTGGAGAACAGATGGGATTTGTGGAGGGGAGAGGAGAGAGGACAGTGGCTTATTTAAGTGCATTTACAACTAAGACAGTATCTTGTCCTCCAGGGTGCTTAGCAGGGTAGACAAAAATTAAGATTTAACATTTGTTTGATAGGGAAAATAGAGGGGAAATGATTAACTCTAGAGTTCTTATCATTAATAAGCATCAACTAACTCTTGTTTTCTCACGTTTCCACAAAAGATAAAAAGCCAGAGAATTCTCCGTAGGAGTTTTTGTGGGAAACCGGACTCCACTCTGAAATCACTAAATAGAAAATTGTAAACTTACTATCTCTAGGTTTCTATTCCCTTAAATCTGTGATGTGACTTTGTTCTCATCAAGCCCTCCCAAAAGACATTTATGTGACAAATTCATTCACGTTAAGGTGTGAAGGGCTGATAACTGTGAAACACAGCTCTGCGAATGCAGGGACCAGGTCCCTCTTTATATCCTCAGGTCTGGTCTGCTGTCCAGTATATAGTTATTCATATAGAAGGAACTAGGTCACTTGTCCTACATGGCTTCTGTTTTGAAATAACATGTACGATAACATATAGGAAGAACTTTCTAAGGGGTGAATTTTAGACAATTTGGTATAAAGATCAGGGAGATCATTTTTAGTAATATGGTCTTCTTGATGCTGGACAAGAAGGACGACAAGAATTCAAACCTGTAAATGGGGTCCTTTGGCTAAGGTAATTAGCAATTACCTTGCTAAAGTAATTAGCAACATGACTCACAGATGAGAACATGTTAACAGTTCTTTCTCCATTATGTGGGAGGTTTTTTTTGTTTTGTTTTGTTTTGTTTTCCTGGACCCATCCCCGATCCAACTGCGTGCATTCACGGATCCCTAGTCCCAGATCTGACTCTGGAATAGTCTCCTCTCCTGGGCTCAATCCAGCAAGTGTCCCACCAGAGGTCTTTCCCGAGGTCAAATATGAGTCAGGCTTGAGGGAGGAGGAAGTCAAATGACACATCTATCACATGCTGGTCAGGCTGTATAAGTGACAGTCACCCACATGAAGCTGACTAGCTCTAGGTCCCGCAGTCTTGGTGATCTGGCTTTACCACGATCAGCCAATCTCTTTCTTGAGCTCTGGAATGAATCAGGATACATCTGGTAGACCCCAATGGGACAGACACTAAGCAAAAAAATGTTTTTAGTCCATAAGATTCAAGAGTAAGATGAATGTTTGTTGTTGTTTTTTCTCTTTCTTTGAATCAAGTTGATGTAAGCTTTGTTCTGGAGTCAGACAGACTTGGACCACTTGCTACTTCATTTGTTCTTTGTGTCTAGATGGGCAGAAAAAAGAGTAGTGTGCTTTTATTTATTTATCTAACTATTTTTCTTTGTTTTTTCACCATTTCTGAACAATGAAATGCTGTTAGCAGAAAAATTATACACAACGCACCTTGTTAATAATTTGGCTGAGGACCCCTACTTTTAATACTTTCAGTTGACAAGTCATACTGAGTCAAAGTAAAAACTGAGACAGCAGCCTCCATCATGGTGGCAGCTTTCTGGACAGATGGACATTCGATTCTCCCACAGTGAAGTGATCCCATTAGAATGAATTCTCAAAATGTAAAAACAGGCAATAATTTATTCCGTTACTAGTCAACCTTGTCTGTGACTAGTTTTTCCAAGTAATAATTCTACTGGCAAACTGTCTCCTCATTTTCATGCCAGAAATGATTTTGCTTATCTTCTCGTTTTTCCTTCTTCCCTTTCCCTTTTCAAATCTTTTGCTCTGTTCTTATTTCATCCAACTTGTACATCCATGTGGAGTCTTCCCTGATTGTTCAGGTCACGGTGGTTTTACTCCAGGAACAAGACAATTTACCTTCACTTCACAGAGTTATGGAAAAAAGAGATGTCCCCATTCATTGGATTTAAAAGGACATCGGACTTTAAAAAGGAACTGCCACAAGTTTCTTATGTTAAGCTGAACATTTGAACTTGGTCTTGAGATGCTGCCAATTTGACAATATGTTAAGATTTAATACGAAACCTGACCAAGGGCCTGGCCCACAGGACTCTCCCATGGTTCCCATGTAGCCCAGAGAGTGGGCCCATCAGGCCTTAGGAGGAAATGCGCCATTTACCTCAGCTACGCCGGGGTCCAGAGTAATCATGTTCTATGTGGATCAGAAAAGAAAGCCAACAAAAAGGAAAGAAGAAGAAAAGAAAATTCAAGGGGAGGAACGACCAGCCCCCAGTGGCCTTATTATATGAATAGACTGTAGATAACTCCATCTTTCTACCACAGTGGTTCATAAATTCTGTCATCTTGTTAGCACTGTCAGAACACTGACCTCACTTCCTCCATTAACGAGCTCACCCTATTTTGAGGGGAGAGTCTTTACGAACACACAGCCCAGAAACACCTCATAAACAGCTTGTCAGCCTTGCGATTCTGGAGGTAATGAACTCCATGCCAGGGAGAGGGAGGGCGGCGGGTGGGAGACCAGGGGACCGCACAGGTGTGCCTGGCTCAGTCAACGGTTGAGGAGGGGCCACACACGACTAGGTCTGGGAAGGGGCTGGAGACAAAGTGTAATCCTATTTACCCAGAAAGGTGTCATCGACGGATTGGTGGCTTTTCACACAATAACTGGGCTTCTTTTTATTTGCCTGGGAGCTGTCTTTATCCGGTAAGAGAGAGGCAGCCTGAGTGCATGAGTCAGGCACTGCAGCAGGCTCCTGAAAGAGCCCATTTATGTAAACCCCTCCCCCCACCCCCACTATTTCACTTTTGTTTTTGAGAGCTACTGGAAGACTCCATCCATCTCCCCCGCATCCATCCTGGTTCTCTTATCTCGGGCTAGATGAGTAAAACGGCTTTGAGTTCCCAGGGATCTGGGATGGATTAAATGGTCAAAAATTGCACTCCGATTCTAAGAGCCTAAATTTGCGTGGAGTCTCCAGCATGGCCATGAGAAGGAAATTGCAAATCTATAAAGCCAAGGAGAAGTCCCCGCGGCGAGCTCGTGCCCCAGGCAAGCTCCATAAAGTTGCTTTTGCGGATGAGCCTGGGTTTGAGGGTCTCAAGACACACAGCGTCAAATTATATATAAAAACAAAGCATTTTGAATGCCCAAGAGGACCTTGTGGCTCATTCGTAAGGTCTCCTCTCCCACCCCAGCAAGAGACTTTTTACCCCTGTTGATTTACGCTCCCTCAGCGGACCCAAGGGGGAACGGAGCACACACTGTCTAGTGCTTCTTCTGGTGCCTTCAATGCATAACGAAAACAGCTCGGTGGCCTGGACACAGTGTCCTCTCTTTCCTGCAATGGTTGGCACCAAAACCCTTCCCAGCACACCATAATCAGAGTCTGCACACAAGGGATGGATTCATCAAAATTCATTTGACACCTTTGGGGGCCAGTGGAGATGGGGAGCAGAGGTAGGCTGAGCTGGCGGGCGGGCTCAGAGCTCACCCAACTCTTCTGGGTGTCTCCTCTAGACCAGGTGTACAGGGTCATCCATTATTTCCAGTTGCTATTTTGGTCAGCCCCATAAAAAATATCCCTGACAATTCTGAATTGCATGTATAAACCATTTTATGGCTGTTGGTCTTGTTGCTCTCTCCTCTCTTTCTCAGGTTTTTTTTCCCCTTCTGAGGATCCCATATTTCCTCCTCTCTGTTGTATACAACATAAACATTTATCTTCTTGGACCATGTATTCAGAAAAAAAAAAAAAAAAGGTAAAGGGAATAGTAAAAATCCAGAGTCAAATGTGAGTGGCAGAGCTATAATTCTTTATGAAGTAGCAGGTAAGATTGATTGTCAAGGGTCAAAAGGCTAGGTCAAACTCCGCTCATTCGTCAGCTGAATGTCATTTTTGTTTTCCCTGTCACCAGATAGCTTTAAAAAAAAATTGCAACTCCTTCCTCATTATCTGGGACTTGGCTCCTTTTCTGCCATCCAGTATTAATGAAACCGTGCGTCAAGCCTGGCCCTCATCTTCTGAGGTTCTTCTTCACGTCCTGCCTTCCTTTCTTAAGCACTACAGAGAAAGCGCCATTTCAAAGGCCATTTTCTCCCACAGCCATGTTGGGGAATTGCTACTAGCGTGAGGATGATTTGCAAACACACATGGAGTCTAAGTGTTTGAATGAACAAAAATGTAATTAAATCTAGCAGGTGTAAAGCTCGTGACCCAATGTAATTGGAGGGTGGCAATATCTTTGCCTCTCATAAGTGGGAAAATAAAACAAGCTGTGAAATCTGGAAGCCATCTCAAATTACGTGTCATGTCTATAGAAAAAAAAAATTTCCCTTGTAATCACAGCCGGTCACGACAACATAATGCAAAACCTAAAAGAACACACTGATTTCGCTGGGAGTCTGACATGTCACCCACAGCAGGTCAAATGTAGGTCAACAGTATCAAATTCCTCCTCCAGAAGATTCACTTAATTAGCTCATGTTTGCATCTCCTGAAGTGAAAGAGAATGATGATTAGCTAGATGGGGATTCATTTGTGAATTTTTAAGCATACATGTGCCAAACGCTGTAAGTTATCAGCTGAGAGAGATACTCTTGAAACACGAATTTCTATCCACAGCTAAATAAAAGCGTAGAGTTGAACCTTTAAGCAATCACTATGAGTTCCTTATTTTGTAAGTCTGCGCTATTTTGTTTTCTAACCCCTTTGCCTCTAAATAGTGTTAGTACAGAGATGTGGACCAAAGTGCATTGATAAATCAAAGTTAGAGTTTTCTTTATAACAGTGACATCATTTGGGCCAATCATATAGTCTTCTCTACAAGCGTTTATAATTTCCATTAGTTTGGTTCATTCCTATTGGTTGGCAACCATATGGTGTGACCAAAGTCTTAACATGGGCCAGTGAGTTTCGCTTTGTTTCTATTTCCTGATCATGGGCCTATAGTCACCACAGAGGTCCTGCAAAGTATCTCAGGAGGCTGGAAAGAGAGGGCATTGCCGGATGGGCTTAAGATCAGCATACAGTCTCCTTAGGGAGGAAGAAGAATGACAACAGCAAACCAAAAACCTCAGTGAAATTCTAGGCTAATTTCAATTTACCAGAAATGATAATTCACTTTGAATATAGCATCTATTGATTTTGCAGCAGTATGTTTGGTCTTGGAAAAATGGCCCTCGCAAAGCCATCCACTAGGTTCAGCTCACAGAAGTTGATTAAAAGGAAGATGGCTCAGGGGCGCCTGGGTGGCTCAGCAGGTTAAAGCCTCTGCCTTCAGCTCAGGTCATGATCCCGGGGTCCTGGGATCGAGCCCCACATCGGGCTCTCTGTGAAGCGGGGAGCCTGCTTCCCTCTCTCTCTCTCTGCCTGCCTCTCTGTCTACTTGTGACCTCTGTCTGTCAAATAAATAAAATAAAATCTTAAAAAAAAAAAAAAGGAAGATGGCTCATCTTTAGAATCTGGAATATAAGAGCCAAAAGCCCAGAGGAAAAAAAAATAATTCTCCATGGGAGTGGCTTGCTAGAGACGCTTGTCCAGCCAACCCATAACTGTTAACCCAGCCCCAGGGAGAGGCCCCAGGGGAAAGCTGACTGGCTGTAGCGACAAGGGTCCTGGGAGTGAGATTTGGATTCTGAAAGTGTGGTGGGAGGCCCCAGGGGTGGGAGCCATGAAAAGCAATTCGGTCCATTCTCTAATAAGGAGACAGACTAGTATGAAAGAGGAAGCTGACAGCCCAAAACCTGAAAGGGATGAAAGAAAACTCAAAATCCATGTAGACAAAAAAGGACCTAAAATAAACTCAATAAAATGTTATGTTAAAAAATATATACTTTTCCTTAAGTTGTATTTCCCCCCCAACTTTGGATGGTGTTTTATTTGATACTTTCTAATAAAAAGAAATAGATTCACCTTTTGTTGTTATGATTCTTATTCTTTGTAAGTTTTACCAGGACTGCCCAGGGGTCAGTAGGAAGGCCCACGTCCATGTTGTTAGACTAAGATGTCTTAACAGCAACACTGCTCACCCTGCTTACAGTGACTAAGAGGAACAGGGCCAGACATGATATAATAAATCCCATGAGGATTGTCCCAAACCACAAATAATAATGGCAATGTCACATATCTGACTGTAAATGGCCTAGATTCTATCTTGTGACACCAAGGTGTTTGTTCTAATGGACTATGAAAAGCAGGGCCAATCACTTCAAACCATGAATTCAGATTATTGGAGAGAAGTATTAAAAACCGACTGCATGCATTTTCCTTTAAAAGACCATGTTCGTGTTGTTGAAAGATCAACAGCCACACTGGAATTGCAAACCGCCAGGCACCAGATCACTGATAGACGTTATCAGTGAAAGAGGAGAGCTAATATTTTCCACAATTGAATCAAATTGCTAAAAGACTGATAGTTTTTAACGTGGGCATCGTCGGGAAAAATGTGAAGTCCTGCTTTTAGGTTAGCAAAAGAGCTCTAAGCATAAAAGAGCAGGAGAACTTAGCTTCACAGCAGCTCATATGAAACAAACAGAAGACTTTATTATAATCCAACAATTTGACACTGTGATAGAATGGTGATGTGGTGGGTGGATTAATGGCTGGAGTGGTATCTAAGTCAGGGATACACCAGCCTGTCTGGCCTTTGCTGTCTACTTTCTGGTGCTGGGCCAGAGTGGCCCCTGGGAAGTGTAGTTTGGTTGGGATGACGCTGGGGATAGAAGACCTGTGGCCAGACAGAATCGCCAGTGGTGTCTGCCAGAGGCAGCTGGAGGAGGTGCCAACATGGAAGGGATCATGGGGAGAGGGGATATCAATGGAAAAGGGAGGTATTGGTGCTACATTTTGAGATGTTCTCAGAAAAGCAATGATATTTAGGTAGCATAGCTCTAGTTTAGGGCAAGATCAGGAACAATGTTTGGAAGCTGGATGAAGGTGAGATTTGGGCTCAAAGTAAACACAAAGTCTTAATAATTTGATTATAAGGAGAGAATGTGCTATCTTGGGAAGCCCCTAGTACCTACCACTAGGCTTCCAGGTGGAGACTGGGTGACCACCTGTATTGTAGAAGAGCTGAACTGAATGGGGCTTGGACTACCCATCCTCTAGGGCTATATATAACTCTCATTTTATTGACCAACAGATGAATAAATTTGAAAACAATGATTGAACATCTTCACTGTACTGGACACTATAATCTTATGAAGTATCTGGTATGGTCCCCACACACGTGATGGGCTGATTCGACTGCTTTTTCATCATGTAGTCTCCACTGGGGGTAAATGGAGAATGGACTGAAAACTCCTCCCTTTGCTCACCACGATGACTACAGCACTGTGGGACAGGTGGTTCATGATCCATGCTTCGAAGATGGGCTTCCAAACCAATGATCGTGGGGCTGTACATCTAAAGAACTTCCTGGTTTTCCCCTCCATCATGGCTTTGATGAAGAGAAAGTTGGAACGTGCTGAAAAGGGAAGGAATATTTGTGGATTTGCTGTTCACGTGTGAGTCACTGTGCTAGAAGCTCTGTGTATATTATATTAGCTTTTCCTCCTTTGCCAACATTACATAGACACAGAGTTAATAAGAGGTGGAGCTAAGCTTTGAACTCAGGTCTGTCTTAATGCAAAGACCATAGTCTTGACCTTACCTCTTATTGCTTCTAAGGATAACTATAGCCCACTGAATTGTCAGCACTATCGCTTGCATTTAGAATTTGATTATAATCAAAAGAAGATTAAGTAATGAGAAAACAAATCAATGAAAAGATAATTCAAAAGCAAGGTTTTTATTTTTTTAGTGTTTAAAACTGTTTCTGTGGGCGCCTGGGTGGCTCAGTGGGTTAAGCTGCTGCCTTCGGCTCAGGTCATGATCTCAGGGTCCTGGGATTGAGTCCCTCATCGGGCTCTCTGCTCAGCAAGAAGCCTGCTTCCCTCTCTCTCTCTCTCTGCCTGCCTCTCCGTCTACTTGTGATCTCTCTCTGTCAAATAAATAAATAAAAAATCTTAAAAAAAAAAATAAAACTGTTTCTGCTCTTTGATCTTATGTAAACAAATTATAGTAATTGTTTTGAGGCAAGCCCCTTCCTGTTTACTCTATACATGCCTCTGGCTCCAGAATTTTCCAGTTATCAGTCCCCCGTACTAACAAGTTTCATGCAGCTTCAGTTAATAAGCATGGCTGCTAGAAAACCCCATTGAGTCCCTGCTGTGTGCAAAGTCCAGGCTGGGTGCCATGAAGGATGGAGGCTCAGGGCTGGGCGCATCATCATCTGTAGACTATTGCTTCTCAACCCACATAACCACAAATCACCTGGAGATCTCAAGAAAATGCAGGTTCTGATTCAGTAGTCCAGGCTGGGTTCTGAGAGTCTCCATTTCTAACCAGGTCCCAGATGATTTTGAAGTAGCCAAGCTCTTGGGAACCAAATAATGACCACGGACAGGTAAGATTTAGATCATTACATGATTGACCCAATATTTTGTCTGTGTGTGTCTTCTAGAATCTGAATGTGAAAGGTAAGACTAAAACACGTGTAAGAGGAACTAAGTCCTAAATAGTAGAGAAGATGGAAAAACAACACACAGCTAACGCTTTATGTACATTAACATACTTAATTTTCAAAACTACTCAGCGAGATTGGTTGACTTTGACTTTTCATACTTGTAAGTGAGGAAATTAAAGCCAGAGGGGATAAAGAACACATCCAGCAGCAACTACAGGTTTGGAGTTCTGCTTTAACATGTTGTGTGTTAGAAGAGGTATAACGTATCTAGAGAAGAATCTAGGGGAGAGGGTCTAGGATGCAGAGAAGGTCTATAAACCTTATCACAGGCACAGTTCTTTGAGAAACTAGGATATTTAGGCTGGATTTTTAAAATTTTTTAATTTTAACTAGGCTCCATGCCCAGTGTGAGGCTTGAACTCATGATCCTGAGATTAAGAGACACGTTCTGTACCAATGGAGCCAGCCAGGAACCCCTAATCTGGATTTTCAACTTACGTTCATTATTTTTTTTTTCAGATAGTATTTAAAGAGCTTTATGTGGAAGGAAAAGTAGATTTGCTTGATGTTTATTTTGCATAACTGTTTACAAACATTGCTTGCTGAATGAATTTTTAGAGATGCTCTGTAGAACAAGAGATGCTGTGGTCACGAGAACACCTTATCGTCCCCCCACTCCTTGCAGGGATTCACAGCATCCAGATGTCTAGTAAAGGCTCTGAGAAGTCCCAGTGCAAGCTGCCCTTTTAAGTTAGGATTTTCCTTCTTATTTGATCACAACTCCAAAAACCATACTTCTTAACTAGTCTCCTCAGGTCTCACTTGGGAAAATGTTCCTGTCCACGGATGAGGTAGGGCCAATGAGTGAAAGTTTCAGGGAAGCAGATTTCAGAGTCATAGAAAGGAGAACTTTCCAAATATGTGGACTGTCCATACCAATAAACTCCCCACCAGGGGAAGGGAGAGAAGATTCACCATGTCTGGAAAGACACACCATTCTATGGAACAAGTGGTTTGTGTTATAACACTATCTGTGTCTTGGGTGGTCTTGTTGATTTTGTCCTATAATTTGATGGTAAGATTAAACCATGTTATGGTACTCAAACCACCACATTAGGAAGTAACGTCATAAAAAGAGTAAATAATAAAAATCTTTTAGATTCACTGCCGAGTCAAGAAGTTTTCTACTTAAAACCACTATGTGTCCCAGGCATCCTCTTCCAGTAATACCTTTGTAATCTTCAGCCCAGTAACAGCTGTAGAGTCTTCCAATTTATGTAACATGGCACAGAGACCCACCTCATAAATAAGTAGGACAGATGTGTGCCCATATAAACCATGACTTCAGAGGTCCTTGCCCCACCCCTCACTTCATAGCTAACTTGCTCAGGGATGCCCTGAAGGCTCAACTTCCTTTACCAAGGGAAAAACTGTACAGTTAATAAGCAGAGATGAAGCTTCCAGTTCAAATGCTGGTGAGAGAAGGAACTCACTGACTCTGAGTCACCCATTCATTCATTCACTGATTCACGCCATCAATCAACATCTATGAGCATCGACTTATGCCACGCACTGGGAATACAGAGCCACGTGTTCCCTTCCCCAGGCAGCAGATGCCTTCCTGAATACAGGTTTAGATAGGACGATGGGGAGGAGGTCTCTGGGAAGAGGAAATGGTGGGAGGAGCTACGCTAAGGGGAGAACATGGAGTTCCCTAGATGGTATTGAGAAACCTCTGCATCTCCTTAAGGCCAGTCCTATTAAGGAATTTTAGATAATTTCAGATTTCTTAAATATTTATTTACTTATTTGAAAGAGGGAGAGAGAGAGAGCAGAATAAGTGAGAACATGAGCCAGGGGAGGGACAGAGGGAGAGGCAGACTCTCACTGAGCAGGGACCCTGGGATCATGACCTGAGCTGAAGGCAGACACTTAACCAACTGAGCCACCCAGGTCCCCCTATAATTTCAGATTTCTTTACTCTATGGCTAAGATATATATTTTTTCAAAATCTAAATCACATGTAAAAGGAAAAAGGTTTTCGTTTCTTAATAAGGGAGTGTTTGAGTTTGAAAAGTGTGAAAATCCATACATTTAGGTTTTTGAAATAATACATAGCAATTGGGTTCTGCCCAAATATGACTTTTTAAAAAACTTAGTTGGTAAGTCTGCCTATATTCCCAAGTAGGAATTCCTAAATCTTTACTTCTTACCATGGAAATAAACCTCATGTTCAAAAGGTCTTTTTGCTGGTTGGTCAGTTGGTCAAAAAACCGTGGGTGACTAACACATCAGGTACACAATGAATATAGCAGCCATACATCCTAGGTTTCTGGGGGTAGTCTCAAAATATCCTGTATTCATTTCCAGCATCACACACATACCAACCATGGTCCCAGAGTTTTTAGTGGGGTATATGATATCCAGAGTGAGGGGGTACAAAGGTAGAGGAGGAAAATTCTAACAAATAAAGCTGTGGCAGAGTAGAAAGAATTGTTGATTTTGGATTTGAAGGCCTGGGAGTGAAATCCAGACTTTGGCACATTTGGTGTGACCAAGGCAATCCACTGCAAAGGCTGGGGTTCCCTGTCTACAGAATGGGAGGTTATCCACTGTGAGGACCTCACAGCATGCACTACAAGCTCAAGAATTATGTGGAGAGGCCCACGGATGAATTTGGCATAGAGGGAGTGAAGCCTTCAGATCATGTGTGGACCCCATAGGCTTGGGTGAGAAGCAACGCTGCTGAGAACACCCCCTTCTGAGGAGTCAGGCCATCAGGTATTGGGATATAAATATACCTGGGGATCTCACACAGCGGGAGGAGGAGGAGACAGCCCCTGAGAGGGCTGATACCACATTCTTTCCAACCTTCACTCAGTTTAACTTGGAGGGGAAAAAAAAAACCCTTTCTTATTCCTTGAATACATGGAAAAACCCAATCCTGTTATGATGTTAATGTTGAGTACTTCCCAAACAGAAGTATTTCAAAGCACTCGGAAAAAGAGATTGTGTGTTTCTCCAAAGGATATATAACATCTTATTCCCACTCAGAAGGCTGTATCACCCTTCTAAAGAACAAAGATCAAATTAAGTGTTCGGCACGGCAATGTGCTGTCGCCAAGTATGTCAGTATATTTATGAACAATTTATAACTTGAACTGCTTTCCAGACAGCTGGTCATATGTACATTAAAATAGTCATAATAACCTGTCAGGAGAAATTTCCGATAGCATGTTCACTGCAGAAAATACAGAGAAGCTTGGCGGCCTTTTCAAACTCCACCAAATCCCGTTATCTTCTAAACAGAGACCACCACAGCTGCAAACCCTGCTGAAAACCCAGAGCTCACAAGGGTTTATTGTATCCCTGCCTTGTCCGTTTGCTCCTCACTGTGAAGACTTTGGGTTACAAATATTCCTTTACCCATACAGAGTTGCCCCAGAACCGCCTGGGATGTGTTAAAGTCAACCAGATCTCCAAAAGACATAAGAAGGCTCTATCTTCATCATGTGCCAGCAGGGAAAATGGATCTCACTACCAGGGATCTTTTACAAAGGAAATCTCCTGGCTCTGTGAGACTGTAGGATCTCTATAAGGTGAGGAGGGCTTGGACAGTGGAAAAGGGAAAAGGCTCAGACTTCATTGGTAAGGGAATCAACTTTTGTGTCTTGCATTCTTGGTATTTTCCATTAGTAAGTATTAAAACTTGAAGATGCATTCATCTTGGAAAGTGTCCTTTGGTGTAACCCTAAGGCATTTTGCATCAAGGTGCTGTGGATTCTAGCAAGGTCGTGAATGTCTGGGAATTCACTGGTTTCTGCCAAGTGGATCACCACATCTTGGGCACCTAGAAAGGTATTTGATGATCACTTTGTAGCAGAAGGTATCTTTACTCACAGATCCTCCCCAGTGCTCCAGTCATGAGATTCTAGTGAAATCCCAAAGCAATCAGCATGTTAACTTATTTTCTCTTGGTTGCATTATCTTATGCTCACTTACGTGGTTTTCTTCCTCCATTACGTTGCTCAATTATCTTGTGTGAGCTTTCAGGGAAAGAACCCACATATCTTACTTCACTGCCCCCTTAAATTACCTATGAGAAATGGATCAAATACATAATTTCAGAAAGTAGTCATAATTATTTCCATTACCAACATGCAACTGTAATTTCCTCTTTAGCAATTTTTGGAAGCAGTTGAAAGGAGAGTAAGTTTCAGATACATGGTCCATTTGAATCTTTATATTTGGGTTTGTATGTAGTTTTGGATTCTGGGGTTCCTAAAGGTGAGCTATGAATGCGTTGAGGAAGGCAGGGGAAGAAAGCAGCACCAACTATCTTTCCTTTATCGAACATACATGTTAAGTCACCTGTTCTGTGCTGGTGTGTGGGGGGGTTGTCCCTGAGAGTGGAAGGGGCAAGGCATCTGAATGCATGGTGAGAGAGCACAGGCTTAGTACATACCCTAACCTGCTATTTATTATTTCTCTCGGGTTGACGTAAGTTCCCCCCAAAGATACATTGAAGTCCCAACCATCAGTACTTTAGAGAGTGACCTTACTTGGGAATAATGCCTTTATAGATGGAATCAAGTTACAATGAGGTCATCAGGGGGCTCTCATCCGATAAGACTGGTGTCTTAATAAAGGGGGAAATTTGGGTACAGACATGGACACACACAGGGAAGGTGGCTATGGGAAGATGGAGGATTGGGAGGACGTATCTATAAGCAAGGGGTGTCAGATTGTGCTGGCACACCACAAAAAGCTAGGAAGAGGCAAAGAGGGATTTCCCTAGTGTTCAGAGGGAGCAAGTCCCTCTCAGTCCCTTGGTTTTAGACTCCTGGTCTCTAGAACTGTGAGACAATGAGCTTCCTGGTTGTGATACATCATTATGACAGCCCTAAGAAACCAATGTGTTATTTCATTTCATTTCTCTCACCACCCTACGGGACAGGTGTTATTTTTTTCTATCCTATTTTGTGGATGTAGAACTGAATTCAGCTCAGAAAGGGAATGGCTGTAATAAAAAGCCCCTTGAACATCATGAGAACCTCTAGGGTGCCTAGGGTGTCTGTGAAGGTTGGTTGGTGGTGTCTGAGTTGGGCTCATGGCATGTGCAGAGTTTGCTTGGTGGAAATAGGAGTGCATTCCTGGGGGATGTGAGAGAAGAAGTTGCCGGGCATGAAGGGAAGTTCTTGATGGCTAGAATACAAAATGTGAAGCATGGACGGCCACGAGGTGAGGTGGGAAAGAGTGATCAGAGCCCAATTCTGAATAACCATGTGTGTCATGCCAGGCAGATTGGAGAGAATCGAGCCAGCGGAGAGTGGAGGACAGGCTGCGCAGCTCCTAACCCCAGTTAGAACCAGTGAGGGTTGGGATTAAGACTGTGAGAGTGGGGATAAAGAGTAGGAAGTGAATTTGGGGGACATTTCAGAGACAGAACCTAGAATGGGGGGGCTCATGGGGTTGGATATTGTTGGTGATGAGGGAGAAGGACGTTTCAGACACAGTTCTCTAGTCTTTGGGATTTTGGATGTTGATGCCTTGATTGAGAAAGGTAATACATGGGAAGAAATGCACAAAAACGCATCTCAGCCAAGTCACGTGCTTGACTTAGTGACAAGCACATGTCTCGTTCATGAGTGAATACTGGTGTGAAGAAGGAGCATGAGCACAGAGGCCCTCAGAGAGGAGGCTTTGCTGAGTGAGTAAGCAAAGGATTATCAATGGTCAGAAAGAAGGGCCCTAAAGCATTCACAGGGATCTTGCCACCAGGAACAGAGTGGGACAAGTGCAAGGGCGTATCTACTTAAGAAGAAGATCTAGAAACCAGCACTGGAATCCACTGAACATCCTTTGTTTACTGCACCCCCTGCATCCAGTAAGTTGTAGAGCACTCGTGTTAGAGAGTGTGGGCTCAGCCACTGTCTACTAACTTCTTTTCATGAGACACAGGCTAAAGAGTGTCACCACCTGGGCCATGTGGACTCTGATCTCTGTGGAGAATGAGTAACACAGGGTGGGCAAGCCCTCCTTGGCCCTAATACCACACTGAAGGATAAGCTGTAAACATACTCATCACCATCGGCTTGGGCTTTCTAGACCCAGAAGTGGAATGGACTTTTGGTTTCTGACCACACTCAAATGCTGATGTGTCCAGAGGCTTGTATCCCAGGGGATCTTTCTGAAATGCTCTTCTTTGCCTTTGCCCTGCGTTACTCTGCATATGGGCCAGGAGGAGCTCTTCCTTACATGCGGTCCTCCTTGTCCTGCCCTATATGTACCTTCCCCAGGACAGCTTCCCTCCCACCATACTGGTGACCCCCGATCAATGTGTGTGAAGGGGAGTTAACCTGGGAGTCAATCTTCTCCCCTTCCCTGAGCCTATCCAGCTCCATTGATAATGACAAAAGTTCTGCCATCCTAATCCTCCCTACTCCTCCAGGGCTGAAATCAGGGCACTGGGGCCTGGAGACTCGATGCTGTGTGTTTTTCTGATTATGTCTATCTATTAGCTAGAGGATTTGAAAAAAACAGAGATCTTCCTTTCTAGCTTTGTTTACTCGAACTTGTACTATTTCTTAAATCTTAGTTATTGTTTTTCCAATTGAGAGACACAGTTTGCCCAGAAGCACAATGCTGTTAGCAATGTTCTGAAAAAGAATTTTATATATAGTTCGTTCAAATTAAATGCCAGTGGGCAACAATAAATATTTTGGTGAGTAGTTTGAAGGTGAAGTGAAGTGGTCACCAAACTCTTGAATACAGTTGCTATTTATGTTAAGCAAATTAAATTTGTTGGGAGTAAGCATGCAAAGTTGTTATATCCATAGGGTTACTATTCATATTTTTCTTCATTATTTTTCTCCTTACCTTTATATTTTGTAGATGAATAAAGTGATATTGCTATATAATCTTTTACTCATTTACATTTTTTCATTGCTAATTACTAGAATTTTGTCAACACAGACTTCTTCTTCTTCTTCTTCTTCTTTTTTTTTTTTTGGATACATTGTAAAAGGATTCCTCCCATCTAGTTAGTTAACACATTCATCACCTCATAATTATTGTTTTTTTAAATTATCGTTTTTTTCCCCATCTGGTGAGATCATGTAAGTTCTATGTTCTTAGCAAATTTCAGTTCTACAATGCAATGCATCAACCACCGTCACCACGTTTTTACGTTAGATCCTCAGATACTTACTCATCTCAACACAGACTTTTACAAACTTTAACTTTAAAGACTTTAACTTTTCTGAAGCAGCAAAAGTGTTATATTGAGAAACTAGTTGACATGTTATAATCTACCAGGATAAAGGAAGGAAAAGGGCAGAATTAAGCTTCACGTCCCAAGGGGTGGGGCACATCTATGTATCTCATTTGGAATTCCTCTTTAAGGAAGATATGAGGCTGTTACTTGCCAGGTTGATAGTCTAGGCTTCCTGGTTAATATCCTGTGAATTCTTGTGTTCCCATAATTTCCCCTAAAAATTTCCCTAAAAGGTTTATAGTTTGTTTAAAGTCATCTTCCATCCTCAGTATCATGGGCTTCCAGAAGGAAGTCAGTGGCTCTAACTTCCTCACTGCTGGCTGCTTCACCAGTGTGGAGTGCAGAGCTTGCTTCGGTAATGTCATCTAAATATTCGCTGGTTCCCTTCCTACTTGTTTTAGGATGGAAGATTTTAGGGGAAGGAGAAATATTTAGTCCTGAAATTATCACTTTTATTTAAGGACTGTCCTTTTTTTTTTTTAAGTAGGTCTTTCTAAAAACAAATAATTATGAATCTAAAAGTAAAACATAGCAAATTGACTCACATTTTTTGGCTGATGTGGGTTTAACCAATGCTTGAGGAACTAGATCTTGAAATTTAGGTTTAAATAATGTTTGGTACTGTTTATTTTCAGAGAGATCCAAACTCAACAAGAAGTTCCTCCTTCCCACCCCCTCACCAAAGTTGAGCTCACTAGGTATTTGTTTTTTGTTCAGCAGACATTTTATTTATTGGGTGCCTATTATGACTCTGGCCTTGAGGGCAGCCCTTGGATTCCGTGAAGAAGACTTCCAGGTTGATAGGGAAGGAAGACACATCTAGGGAGACATTCAATGCAATCTGGCAATGGTGGGATGGACAGAGGGTGCCCCGTGTGCTGTGGGAGCCTTGGAGAGGGTTCCCTGGCCCGGAGGGAGATTCCAGGGTGGGGTGGCTAGGAGGAGTCCCGCAGCTGGCTGTATGTCTCTGTGGTAGCCACAAGGATGAGGAACTGAAGAGTCAGCGCATTTCCATTCAGTATTTCTGACTCCTCTCTGTCCACCCAACTGCTAAGTGCTGTGTTTTCTTCAACACGACAGAAGAGTATCTGTCCTACAACCCTGAGCTACCACCGGATCTCCCCCAACTGTCTATGGCATCCTAATACTTAAATTTCTCTCCACGTCTATCACTGACATGTGTTTCAGAAGTACCAGGCTTTGGGAAATCTGATCTAACAAAAACCACACACATACACACACACACACACACACACACACACACACACACACACACACACTCACACTCACAAAAACCCATTCCTCATCTTCTTCCTCATCTTATGGATCCAGCCTCCTACTTGATCAGAAATAATCAAATCTCTGGGCTTTTTTTTTTTTCTTCCACAGCAAATTGGTTTTCCTGAAAATGTTTTCCATTTCCAGGATTTTTAGTATTTTTTTTTTTTCAAGGGAAGAGTAAAGTAAATCGAATGACCAGTTGAACTCTGCCAGGGTCTCTCACTCCCACCCCCACCCCCATTACAGCAAATTATCCCTCCTGGCAGAGATAATGTTTGAAAATGAGCATTTAGGCGTGTTCCTGATGGAAAGTTGTGGCCCACGAAGCAGGTTTCCTCAGGCACGAGACTGGGGCATTTCGAGAAGCTTGTGCGGCTGCTATAATCTGTTGCTCCCTATGGCTCATGCACGCTTCTGTGGCCCGCTGCCAGCGCCCGGGCTGTCTGTAATTTCTCGACCGTGGGGACGGCTCCCTGCTCATAAGGATTATTTGTTTCATGGACTAAACACAGGACAGGACCTGGGATTTCCTTTGGGAAAGAAAAACAAAAAAGCCAAACAAAGCCAACCTGGAAATTTTCTTCTTGCTGTTCCTTGAATTCCAGGGGTGGTAAACTTTCTATAAAGTGCCAGATAGAACAGGCTTTAGGCTTTGTGGCTACATAATCTCGATGACAGCTACTCACCTCTGCCGTTGCCCGCAAAAAGTGCCAGACTCAATTAATACGTAAAAGAAGGAGCGAGCCTGAGTGCCAATAACACAGCATTTATGAATGCTAAAACTTGGACTTCATGTAATTTTCGTGTGTCATAAAAGGCTGTTGGCTTTTTAATTTTTTTCAACCATTGAAACATGTACACACCATTCTAAGAACATGGTGTATGGAAGTAGAGGTCGGCTGGGTTTGGCCTGCTGGCTGTTGGCCGACCCCCATTCAGAGGAATACAAGGAAGGATCACCCAGTTGGTCTCCGGGCAACACTGGCCTCCCTCCTGCACAGGGCTGCTCCCTGCTCTGTGGGGTGTGTGATGGTACTCTGGCCTAGGACTCTGAAAGAGAGTCCAGAAATCCTCAAGAAGGAAAGGGGCTTGGAGCACATAGAAATCAAACAGCCTGGTTTTACAGGGGAACAAAGGGAGTCTAGGTGAGGTTAACCGGCTGATCTGTGGTTAGGAGACAAGTTGGGACCAAAATACTGGTGTTCTGCCTCTCTAATCTAGGAGTCTTCCTACTATTCCATGTTTTCAAGAATGAAAGATAATTGATAGGAAAACAACATTTGAGTGGCACTGTGACCCTCCATGCGTCACAGTGACCAACAGAATGAATGTGCGCCATAGCCTCATTTATTACTGTGACAAGACTCAGGTCGTGGCGGTATAAGCTATGAAAACAAAAGCCCCATGGACATTGCAAAGGCTTGTGCCCGTTCACTCGCCTCCACCCCACAGAAGAAGGGAAGAAAAATAGGGATAACAGTAATCACAGCTACCATTTACGAAATACACTTCCTAGAGACAGTATAGCATAGATGTTAAAAGCACGCTCTCCAAAATCAAGCTGCCTGGATTCATGAGCCGTTCCTACCATGTGCTCCCTAAAGGGACCCTGGCGAATTCTTTAGCCTCTCTGTACACTGTATTGAGTCCCTACTGTAAGGTGCTTACGCTAGTACTAGGCACCTGTAGGTTTTTCCTCTCTCCATCCTCCTTGGAAGGACTCTTAGAGGCAGGTGTCACATGTCACGACACCAAGGCTCAGGATAGTTCCCTCCCACTGGAACTGCATATTATCTTAACTATGATGTTGCTCTGTGTCCTCTGAAGGGAATGACAAGGAGAGATGCACAGGGATGCTGTGGACTCATTACCCCTCTGCTCTCCTGTGTTCTGTCATGGCTTCTCTCCTAATGATTACTGTTTCAGCAACGATACTGACAAGGCTACTTCCTGTGTTTGACGAAATGTGGAGAATCCTTCTTGACTCTGTCCTGGCATTGAGAGTCCAGCTTTGGGGAGTCTGGAACTGGGCACTGTGATTTCATTCTATCTACTCTCCTTTTTTTTTTTTTTTGATGGGGTATATGATGGCAACAAAATACAGCAGGAGTGGCCATGATTATATGCCTCTCACCCTCTGATGCCTCACTTCTCCATGCAAACAATACTCAAAAGAGCCCACGGCAGGTCCATTATCCACATCAAGAACTGAACATAAAGCCCAAGCAGGTGGCGCTCCAACAGGCCCAGGCGGGCCTCCCAGGGAGAAGAGTTGCCAGGCAGCCATGTCTGGCCTCAGACTCTGGAAGACAAGATGTCCTGGGAGGCAGATCCTGTGCCCTGAGTTAAAAGAAGCTAATGAAGACAGGAGAGCCATGAGGAATTAAAGGAATAGTTTGGCCCTGGTTGGCTGGCTTGTAGAAGCCAGGCTGGGCAGGCTGTCTGCACCGGCCAGGAGGCCTCCATCTCAGGGCTCAGGTGTGTCCCATGGGGAACCTTGGGAAGGTCATGGTGTCCCTCCTGATCCCCCCACCCCCACTTACTGGCCTAAAATGAAGCAGTATAACTTTCCTATGCACAAAATTTCTTAAGAAATAATCAATATGATCTCTCAATTATACCATCAAGAAGAAATAAAAGGAAGATAATGGATTAAAAAAAAAAACACATATTTCCACCTGGAAATGCCCAAGCATGACTATTCTAAAAGACACAGAAAGTCTGATTTTCGTACCTACAGGTGGAATCTGAATCCCACGGAGATTACGCTATTAGGCGCATGATGCGGGAGCATGAGATGAGCGAGATAAACACCCCCAGTGGCATTTGGATTGGAGTCTTTCTCAAAGCCATGGACACTCTTGGTAAATCTGACGGCAGATCAAAACAAGCCAAAGTCCAGCCCTCCCTTGATGTCAACGTCAAGTAGTCGCATCCTGGAAAACTCGATGCATATTAATTCTGTACAAAAAAATCATTTGGATTGATTGGCTTTCAGTTTTTCAGTTTGGATCATTATAAAAAGGGTTTTCCTGAATGTGGATGCCTGGCAGGACATGGGGGAGTCCCGCTGAATCAGAGCAGTCTTCCTTGTGCGAGGCTGGCCCCCGTGTCCCAGGACAGCAGCTTCTCTGTCCCTCACCCATTATTCTATGGACTATGAGGCAACGAAGGAGTTCTTTCTAAACAGGGCTATTTGGAGTGCCCGAAAATACTTCTGTTTGAGCAACCTCACAACAGTTCTATCTCTTTGCTTAAAAACACCAACTAAAAGTCACCACGTGCTTTGTGCCTCGGTGTTTTATGTACTTTCCACCCTCACCAGGATGAGCCAGAGCCTTGGTGTGCTTCTACGACTGTCCCACATGTACAAACACTCATAAAGAGAACATCAGGCAGATCTAAAGTGGCACCAATTAGTGTCCTGGCCCTGAAATTCCAGCTTGGATGGGTGCAGAACGGGCATGTGATTTTATTTTATCTCCTTTCCATTATCTTTGATGGACTCGACAGCGGTAACAAAATCACAGTCCATCTGGCATGTGAGTCCGTGACTTTCACACTCTGTTGCCACATCTCCCTATGCACACAACACATAAAAACACAGCATATTATCTCGGAGGCTAAAATTGAGAAAGTCACCAAGAGCTCATGCTTCTCTGGAATTAGTTTACTTTAAAGGGAAGCCCAGCAATGCTATAGGACACACCTGAAGGATGGGCGTCAGTATCCCCTTCTATTCAAACTCTCCTCATCAGCGAGCCCTGTATTAGTCACTTTGTTTCAAGACCTGACAGTTGGACAATAAACCTCTTATTAGGACTAAAGTAAACAGTGGAAAAAAAAATCTGACGAGAGGAATTGGAGTGTTAGCAGAGGGCTAAAGGGTTAATAGTAAGTGCTTAATTAAATGTTATAAATTACACACAAAGTCACAGATAGTCCTTATCAGTTGGAAATGTTACCTTACAGGGGAAATCCTGCAAATGACAGAAAGTTCCTGGGATTCTCCCTGTGTCAGACTGATCACAGATTGGATTTTCACTGGATACGCAGTGACAGGCAACATTGCTGCTTTCCCAGGGCCTGGCTCATGTCCTGCTCAGGGAGGTGCTCTGTGAACATGTATTCAACACATAAATGAGTGGATTGGGGAACAAATGAAAATAAGGGGTGCTCAAAGGGTATGGACACTATAGAAAATGACGCTTGTGTATTTGAAGAAGAGGAGCCCAACTGTGTTTTTCTACAATGAAACTTTCCAAAATAGACTTGATTTTTTTCAGAGAAGGTTTTGGTTCACTGCAGAAGGTACACAGATTTCCCATATGCCTCCTGCCCCCAGTCACGCAGAGACCCCAACCTGTTACCATCCTCCTCCACCAGACTGGTTCGTTTGTTACAACTGTTAGCACTAACACAGCATTGTCATTGTTCATAGTTTACATCAGGGCTCTCTATTTTTTTGGGTTCAATCTTGATGTGGTACATTCTAAGGATTCAGACAGATTTATGCTGTCATGTATCCACTGTTGGAGAATCGTACAGAGTATTTCTGCTGCCCCTGATAATCCTCTGTATTTGTCTCTTGCTTTCCCCTAACCCCCGATAACTACTGGTGTCTTTCCTGTCTCCCCAGTTTTGTGTTTTCCAGAGTGTCATGTAATTGGAATCATATAGCATATAGTCTTTTCAGATTGGCTTTTTTAAAAAAGATTTTATTTATTCATGAAAGACAGAGAGAGAGGGGCAAAGACAGAAGGAGAAGCAGGCTCCCCAAGAAGCAGGGAGCCCAATGCAGGGTTTGATCCCAGGACCCCAGGCTCATGCCCTGAGCTGAAGGCAGATGCTTAATGGACTGAGCCACCCAGGCACCCCAAGATTGGCTTTTTCACTTAGTAATATGTGTATGAGTTTCCTCCATGTATTTTCATGACTTGGTAGCTCATTTCTTTTTAGCCCTGAATAACATTCCTTTGTCTCCATGGACCACGTTTTATTTATCTCTTCACCTGCTGAAGGACATCTTGGTTGCTTCCAGTACGATACAACTTTTGTGTCGTGTGTGTTCTCTTTCTTATTTCCATTCTCTGCGTACACTGTTACTCAACTATCATTTTTTACCTGGTTCTTTAGTTTTCTACACTTCTGCCATTTTACTCTCTGGTTACATTCTTCAAGCAAGCACACCACCCCTCCTCCCCCTGCACCCACCAGGATAATTCTTGGCATGATGATAATAAACACAAGGCAGCTTGTGTTCAAAAGATGGAGTATTTCACCTCAAAGTCGCTACATGAAATGCAAGGGCCAAACCCAGAAATGGGTTGAGGGTGATTCTTGAAGGCCAGATGAACAGTGTAGATGAGCAGTGCCTGAAGGGTGTCCCTCTGCAATTTCCTGGGGAAAGCAGCTCACCCAGGAGCAATTTGCTGAAGACCTACTACATCCTTGCGATCTGGGGCAAAATGATGTCTGATGACCTTGAACCCTTCTTCCAGTCAACACGGGCTTTCACCTGCCCCTGAGTACATGGATTTCCCCTGCCCCCAATTCAAGTTGTCTTCTGGACCCTTTTTAACTACCAAAACTACATTAAAGTCTCCGTCGATCTTTGCCAAGGGAACTCAACTGGTGGGTCCAACACAAACCCACTCCATGAAAAGGGCTGAAGGATTCCAGTGTCTTCAAGGGAACCCTTCCTTCCTAGGGAGGTGAGATGTTTGGATACATCTGAAAACCCACTGTTGGAAGGAGAAGGCAGACCAGGCTTTCTCTTCCCCATTATTACCTGATATTTTAACAATGAGAAAATGTACGGACTTTGAACAGGAAGGGTTAAACAGACTTTAACTGATAAGGGAGAATTCTTCCTGGAAACTCCTTGGAGACACTTGTAATTAATTTGATCTTCTTCAGTCATTAACTCAGACCCATAGTGAGTCGTCGGCACACTGCTCTATTAATTCACTGGAGATCACTTCCTAGGATTCATTTAGTTAAGCAGCACTGTTGGATTACATTTTAAAACCCTTAAAACTGGTTGTAATTGATGTCTGTTTATAGAAGCTTACTTTAATGGAGTCAAAGTGAGATGGAAATGTCGCCTGCCAGCCCGAGCCGCTGCCTTCCTGCATAAAGCCTGGCTCTGGGAGCCCCAAGCAAAATAAAAATCACTGCTGATTAAAATAAATTATTATTTTAACCTGGATAATAGTTTCTAAAATAGGGAGTATTTCAACTGTAACAATATGAATAAGTTATTTAAAACTGCACGGTCCTCTTGAAATGCACATGTAAATGTACATACTTGCTTGGACTGAACTTTCGAAGAGAGGAAACGTAAGTGAGAACAACATGGGTTAGATTAGATGGGTCTGAGTCTACGGCCATACCACCCTGAACGCGCCCGATCTCTTGTCTGATCTCGGAAGCTAAGCAGGGTCGGGCCTGGTTAGTACTTGGATGGGATATTAGATGGGTCTGAGATTTTGTGGGGCTCTGGTTTTCTCCCTGGAGGAGTCAGGGTGGAATGGTGGTAACGCCCCAGTAAGCCTCCCCGAAGCCGGCTTCGTACCCGCATCACCCAATAGGCCTGGCTGGCTCTGTGAAGGCAGTCCAAATGCTGACCGTGCACTCTGACCCCAGGCCTGGGGCATCGATCACAGGCCTGGATTTTCTATCCCAAATGCTCAGAGCCAGAGGGTCTCAGTGTTTCCACTAGGCTGCTGGGGGGGTGTCTTTATTTTTTCGATGAAACGGTAGATCACGAACTGCCTGAGACACACATTCTGACCTTTTCCATTTATTTCACTGGGCCAGCTTTTCTCTGCTTGGCCGACCTTTACCTTTCCTTCAAAGTTCACCTCCAGGCCTAATGACCGCTCTCATAATCCTTCTCTGGCCACACCTGACAATACGAACTAATTTTTTGTTGTTGTTGTCTAGACATTTTCAGTTTTTCCAATCAATTTTGGATACCCTCTTAGACTTAAACTCTTGAGAACCATTCTGACAGTATAGACAGTGTGTGTGTACGTGTGTGTATCTATATACACATCTGTACCTAGACACACACACATACTCATACATATACACACATACTCTGAACACTTAGACGATTTATTGAACATATTATTTATTTGTTGACTCATTCATTCCACATACATTGAATACTAAACTGGTGGGGAGCACTGGCTAGGTACGAGGGATGCAGACTTATAACACGGGGTGGGGCAGATGGGTAAGTGATGGATGACGTTACGCCCGGCCCCCCAATGGCCCCTACCTGGCCAGGCAAGACAGAATCAGAGGGCACGCACCATTTAGGCACAAAGTGGGACTCTCCCCACATCCAAAACAACACACTCTGAGAATAATCTTATGGACCGCAAGCCCACTTTTGGAGTCAAAGAGGCATTTTCTGACCTTCATTATAATTCAAGGATTGAATTTTCTAACGGGGCAATTTACTTTCTTTGAAAATTGCTCAATTTCCCATGTCCAGGCCTCAAACCCCTATTTGTTACCTACTCTCCAGGGGACACACACTCTTGTTTGCCTTTGTAGTCCAATGACATTTTCCCAGAAGCGACAGCTTACATGAGGAGTGGAGGCGAGAGCAAAAATGGGGACCAGTCTGGGTTGGGTGTCCAAGTCCCTGGGAAGAGCGCTTCCACCTCTACTTCCCTACTTGCTCCCTGATTTCCTTTAATAACAGCTAATGCTAACAGAGCACTTACTACACACCAGACCTCATTCTAAGAATCTCATGGATATTAACTCACTGAATGCGCATGGTGGCTGAGAGGCCGCACAGGTAGGAAGTGCGCCAGTGGAGAGCACAGACCCAGGAAGTCAGGTCTGGAGCCCGAGTCCTGACCCTGACACTGAGCGGCCTGTACTTTTGTTCCGGTTTTGATCTCCCAGACACCTTGGGACTATCGAGCCACATAGGCTGCCACAGTCAGCTCTTCTGTTAGTGGGCAGAAAATCAGTGAATTGGCCCCAGATGCCAGACCCAGGGGTGGAATGCAAAACAGGAAGTGGCCCTGGGTCTATATGCCCCAAGTGCTTATTGAGGACTTACTATATGCCAGGCACTATTCTAGGCTCTGGAGATATGAGAGGGATGGAAACAGAGTCCCTGGCTTCATGCAGGTTATCTTTGGGAGCGATAAGCTATAATAAGGGCAAATAGGAAACAGGCAGCAGGGCAGGTGACAGAACACGTGTGGTTTAGGAGTGGAGGACAAGACTTTCTGGGGAGGTGAAGCTTGACCTGAAGAAAGTACGGCAGGAGCCATGTGAATATGCATGGGAAGAAAATTCTAGGCACGGTAAGTAATGAGTATGAAGACACAAGCACACCTGTGTGTGTGTGTGTGTGTGTGTGTGTGTGTGCGCGCGCGTGTGTGTGTGTGCACGTGCTCACGTGCGCGTGCGTGTGGGAGATCATGGGCATTGTTAGCGGTTTCATAACTCAAAGACCAATATGGGGTGCCAGGGTGGCTTAGTCCATTAGGCATCTGACTCTTGGTTTCAGTTATGGTCATGATCTCAGGGTCCTGGGATGGAGCCCTACATCGGGCTCCCCACTCGGTAGGAACTCTGCTTGTCTCCCTCTCTCTCTGCCTCTCTCCACCGCTCATGTGCACTCTCCCTAAAATAAACAAATAAATCCTTTAAAAAAAAAAGACCAACGTACATTATATCAGAATTCTGCTTTTGACTCCATTTTTCTTTATCTAGTACACCATAGTCAAGAGGAAGCGACATTATACAACCATTGTTATTTTAATGAAACAAATATATCAATCCTCTGAAGTATACAGGTTCACTTACGTTCAAAGCTAAAGGAACAGCGTGAGGAATACATTTAAAATATGCTAAATGAAAAAACCCTGGCTCCTATAAAGAGCGGGATTTAAAAATTTTAAGACATAGACCATATAGGTGTGATGAGATAAAACAGTGGAAAGAAAAACACCAAAATATTACGAGTAGTTAACTGAATTCTAAGAATCTGAGTGATTTTAAAACAAATTTTTTCATTTTAATAATGCGAGAAAGAGAAAGAAGGATATAAAATTTTCCTTAATCTCATGACAAATTAGGAGTGATTTTGATTTCCTTTTTAATATTTTTCTGCATTTTTTGAGTTTTCAAGTTGTGCATATATGTCTTTATAATAATGAAAAGCACACAAAAGAGGTCTCTAAAAATGTGATTGAATTTCTGGGGACAGCATGTGGTTTCACAACAAGAAGAAACAAATTGCCACAATCATCTTTAACGTGATCTCATATCAGATGAGCTGAACACTGTACCTTAGGAAACCCATAGAAACTCGGCTGTTTTCAGCCAAATAAAAGTGAAGGGAAATGGTGATTTTCTGAGCAATAGCACTCTTGTTGTCAGAAGAGAAGGTAAAAGGAGTTGGGTACTATTCACAGAAAATGCACTGGGTAATTTTGTTAAGTATATGGTATAGGTGCCAATGCATTTTATATTAAAAAAAGTCCAACTTCATGATTCCTATAGGTTGGGGAAAAAAACAACAACTATAAATAAAATGCATACTATAAGACTTAAAAGTGAAGAAGTTTATATTCTGATCTGAGAATTCTATACATTTCTGAGCTGATAACTTTAAAGTTTTCCCAGTGTGACATTGATCAGTATAATATGATGCTTTTCATAAGAACTAAAAAAAAAGTCCTAGTTATTTATAAAAAGGAGCTCAAGTTGCTCCCTCAAAAAGGTGGGTTTGGCATTTGTAGATTAAATAGCTGAACAATGATCCAATGAGGGTTCCATTAATGACCTTTTTTTTTTTTCAAAGAACAACAAAATAATTTATTTAGAATATTATCAGACACATTATCGTTTGGGCTAACCAACTAAAGAAGGGTGGAAAATGAGCCCAAATCTAAATTTCAGACTTCCTACTGTATTCAAAACTTAATCATTCCTTCTGAATCTGAGTCTAACGACCTTTTATTAATATCCATGCACACTGAGAAAAAGAAATAGGTTCTAAAATTGAGTCTAATCAAGTCTGATGGGACTTGAGCCTGTTGTCTCTAGCCACTGTGACCTAGATACAAGTGCAAGGGAGTGGTTCAGAGGCCCCTCGTTACTGTCCTGCTAAGCTGTTTCTTTCCCAAATCTGACTGTTGGTAGATGAGTCTCTTCCTCTTGAGGTCCTACTGAAGCTTAAAACAACCTTATTGAGCCACTGTTTTCAACTCAGTTCTGTCATGTATGAAGCTCATCTATGGCTTTAAATTTATTTAAGGTGAAAGATTTTGAGCCTCAAGAGGTCTCCCAAAACTGATCCCATTGAGCAGCCTTTTCTTTGTGCCCCAGACCCTTCCCCCCCTGGTTACTCCACACTTCTGCATTGCTGTCTGCAGCCGCCAACTCAGGAAACACATTTCGAGCTCTCCCTCTCACACCGATTCCCATGGGGCCTAAAATCAAGAAGGGAGAAAATACTGAATGTGTTTTAAATTTACTGGCTCATTTCCTTTACCTCTACTGGGTCTTCTTAAAGACCTAAGCCCTAGCGTATTTTCTGGTTAAGTCAATCTGCATAAATATGACAAAAATAAAAACCTATTTACCTGACTGGCATCGTATGGAAGCATCACCGAACTATACAGATGAGAAGGACCTTGGGGATCGCTAGCTCATTTCGCCATTTCTTAGTGGAGACATGGCAGCAGAGGGCAATGTGGTCAGGTCCAAGCTCAAATGCTGTCTCTGCCACTTGCCAGCTGAGCGGTCTTGAACAAATTAAAGTTCGGAGCCTCCGTTTTCTCATCGGGAACACCACCACCCACCTGAGCAAGTCACGTCTAGCAAACTGATGAGAACAGTGTCTTCTACAAGTGGGTTCTGGACAAGCTCTTTTCTCAAGGTAGCCTGAAAGAGGAAGTTGGTGCCAAGCAAATAGAGAAACACATATCATGGCCTGGAAAAGTTCTAAGGTGATCATTAGCATTTGCTACTTCATAAAGCGACATGAAGAGTTAGCAGAGGTGCTGGGGAGGAATTTGACATATTAGAGATGGCGGGCTGAGTGAAGGAAGGTGAGCCAGTGGCAACAGGAAGAGCCTCTGGTTATAACACGTTTCCAGCAGGACAGGCAGCCTGCTTGAGCCCTGGCTGGCTGTGGAATTAGAGCTGCCAGAACTCTTGCCTAGATGTCTCCACCGCAGCTCTTGCTGTTGGCTCAATGAGGCAGGAGACAGACCCATGTGGGGTGTGCACGCGCACCTATGTGTGAGTGCGCGCGTGTCTGCGCTTGGGCCCAAATGTGTGCGTGTGCGTGTTTGCGTGTGCACGTGTGTGTGCGTGCACGCCTGTGTGTGTGCACTCTTATGTCTGCGAGTGCACGTATGTGTGTGTGAGTGCGCACATGCATGCACATGGGCTCCCAACCGTGTCTGAGGTCGTAGTTATGCTCGCAGGCTGGGGAATCCCTAGGCATCCAGGCTCTGCACAAGTTATAACAAAGCTGGGAGCTGGGGGTGGGCAAACGGCTGAAATGAGCTCTCCACAAATTTCCCTAAGGAGCAGCGGAGGCTGTTAGAGAGTACAAGGAGACCAACAAAGAGCTAGAATCTGGAGCAGGCTGGTGAAGGGCGGAAAGTTTTAGTGCATGTACAAGTCTGTACTTGGCAGGGAAATGCCAGGTTCGTCCAAGTGGAGGTGGAGGGATGGGGAAGTAGCGGTTGGGGAGGAGAAAAGCTTCATTCAGAGAAACCGTGGGCAAGAGGGGCTCGACTGGTGCTTCGATGGGCTTTTCCAGGTCCCACACATGTGCTCTCAGGGCCTGGGGAAACTTGGAATGCACGTGCCACGCCACCTAATAATCATTGACTTCAGAGGAGCAACTTTGCCCTTGGGAGTCCTCAAGGACGAATGTGACCCCATACAGGGTCGGGGCTGGGCATGTTCCCCAAGCTTGCTGCACACCCCTGGGCCATGTCCAGGCTTGCTTCTTGCCTTTAACCTTGCACACAATCTGAACAGCCCTGACATCTCCCTACGAGGACCAGATGTGTTACATCCAAAGAAGTAGTTGATGGGCTTAAAAAAACCCGTCCACTGTTAATTTAGATTTTTTCATCATTCTAGGATAACACTGAGACTGGAAAACCAAAATCAGCTGCTCCAAAGTTCATAGACTGTACTGTTATGAAGGCCTAGTTGGCCGGATTTTTTTTCTTTTGAATCAGTCTGTGGTCTTTAAATGTCTCTGCTTAACATGGCTTCTAGATAATCATCCAACTTCTGATGGAGTGATTACCAGGTAATGCTATCAAATAACAATCATGATTAAACAAGTTACGTGAACCCTCAGGCCCTGAAGCAATTTCTGTGAAGAATGAGTTTGGCCTTCAAATGGCATAATAAGAAAAAAATTAGGTGCAATTCACCCTGAACGGTGTGTTATGCTGGGAGAAGCATAATGTGTTTATCCATTCTTAGCAGTTATAAATGGCCTACAATTAGCTTGCTTTCTTCTCAGCTTCCCTTCTTTCTCATTTGTGTTTTACATTCTTCGTCATACGAAATGAGCGAAGTAGTTTATAGCTGCCACTGGCTTTTTGTGTCTACCTGAACCCCTCTTTTAGATCATCACAAATTCTGGCCCCTGCTTTTTATCATCTAGAATAAAAACACACAAAGTGGGAAGAAAACATTTTGTGGCTCTGGGTGATTTTTATACTTGACATGTCGAAAAGCTGTTAAACATAATTGAGCTCAGGGGCGCCTGAGTGGCTCAGTGGGTTAAAGCCTCTGCCTTCAGCTCAGGTCATGAACCCCGGGGTCCTGGGATCGAGTCCCGCATTGGGCTTTCTGCTCAGTGGGGAGCCTTCTTCCTGCTCCCCTCCCACCCCCTGCCTGCCTCTCTGCCTACTTGTGATCTCTGTCAAATAAATAAATAAAATGTTATAAAAAAAATAATTGAGCTCAGTAAAAAATGAGCAAGCAACAATTATGTTACCACGCTACAGATTGTCCTAGATGAGTCTCTGTGGACCGAAACAACTGGAAAAAGGATGGGTTGGTTGATTCATTATATGCAAGGTTTAGGCACAAGATTCTGATTGATTCATTATACGCAAGGTTTAGACATAAGATTCTTAAAATGTGGAACTTGGGGCTCATGCCAGCTAGCAAAGAGAAAACAGAGAGAAGGGAAGCACAGTGTAAAAACCCACATGGAAATCTGCAGATGAAAATCCAAACCTCCAGAATAAAGGTATTGTGAATATTCCTTCCTATTTTTCTCTTCTACACCTGGGAAATGTCTTCAAAAAGTAAAAGGCAAATCAGCATCTGCTGTTGCCTCTGCATTTTTTTTTTTTTTTCTGTTTGGGGAGGCAAACAAATGAAAACATAAAAATACGTAATTATTGTTTCTACTGTGAGTTACTGTCATAACCAATGGAAGTGAATTCCACCACCCAAGCATAGTAGCGCCTAGAACCTTTGATGTCCTCACCTCTGCGCAGTCTCCATTTAAGTTTCCTTTCCACAGCAAATCTGGTACTGGTACCAAATGGGGGGGCGGGTGGGGGAGATACACTGGTGGACCCAATAATTTAGTTTCAAAATTGTGCATGTAAATAGCATTCAGCACTAATATTTTCCTTTCAGAATTTTTTTGTTCCCTTTCCATAAAAGTTACAGATGTCTGAAAGCTGTTATATGCATGAAAACATGTCTATGGAAGGGGAATAAAAATAGAATCAGCGTGGGGGTGTGGGGCACATATACATTTCCCCTGTTCTCATTCTGCCTCCTAGGCACACAAAGGTTCAGTAATGTGTATTTTCTCAGTGGAAGATGGGATGCTGCACGTGATTTTTATTCCAATGCATAAACATTATCTTTTTATTTGAGGTGTTCAAGGGCTGGGCTTGTAGTTTCAGGCTCTAATTTAAGCCCGTTTCTGTAATCTTCTTAATTTTGCTCTTTATTTCCCAGAAGGTGTCTTCTTGAAGCTCACTAGGTATGCGTGGAGTCCAAGGGTGGTGCCTTTCACGCCCACCTATGGCTGGCTTGGTGGTGCCCATCGTGTGGAGACAATGTGTAGGCAGTTTCAGGAAGGTTGATGATGGTTTTTGTTACTGGATAGTGGGTGATGATTTTCACCTGGGCAGCGGGGAGAGGAAAGCCAGTCCAAATAGCAATTTAGAATTTTACTGTGTGAGTAAGATGTCATCTCCCTTTCAAAAGTTAAAAATTATATCTATGCATATTAAATTATTTGAAATTCTAACTAGGCTTTCTAGTGGCTGATATTATCTAGGTTTTTCAGAACTCAAGTTACTCCTGACTCTGGGCACAATGCATTTTTCCTAACATATTAGGAAGTATATCGGTCACAATACTAGGGAGCAGAAAATCTCCACCGGTACCTTCCCTCGAGAACCCATTCCTCTTTGTTATCTAGGCCACGTTTCCCAAAATATAAATATATGTGGTTGCTGAGTTTAGCTCTGGCTTGGAAACCACCAGATGTGACCGCCTGCCTTTGAGAGGGTCTGATGGGAGTTCTCCATGAAAGAGCCACTGAACTTTTATGTGCATACGTGCCAATTCATGATAGACTCCCAGGGCACGTATAAGTTTTCTGTTTGCTGCTGTAACAGATGATGCAAACTTAGCAGTAAAAACAACATGAATTTTGTTATCTTCGATTTCTAGAGGTCAAGAGTTGGAAGCGGGTTTTACCATGCTAAATTCAAGGTGTTGGCAGAGTTACATTCTTTCTGGAGGCTCGAGGGGAGTATCTGCTTTTGAGCCTCTTCCTAGCTTCCAGGGAACCCCAACATTTCTTGGCTCGCAGTCCCCCTCCTCTAGCTTCAAATCCAGCAGCGGTGGGGCAAGTCATCTCTTGATGACTCGAACTCACAATGCCAAGGTCAAGAGCTGCATGCTCTACTGATTGAGCCAGCCAGACACTCCCTCTCTTGGGAGCCTTCCTTTGCTCCCTGGCCTTTGAGCACATTGTTCTTTGGCTCCATCAGATTCCATCCTTTTTGGTCCTTGTTAGTAGATAAACGAGTACTTTGTTACTTAGAACTAGATACTCCTGGTACTTGATACTAGGTACTAGGTACACATAAAGCCATGTGCTTTATGAAGGAGAAGTATATAAGAAGCTTATAGGGATGAAAGTTATGAATGAGAAAATGATAGAGACCAGGAAAGAGGAGTACAGCAGACGATCTCAACATGGACTGAAGAAACGTCAAAGGAGACTCAAGGGACCTAGTTGGGAAGCACAGAAGTCCTTCTTGTACTTGTAGTCCTCTTAAATGCCTCAACCCAGTGAAACCCTATTCCATATTCTTAGGTGATTTCTGATCTTATCCACATATGGGGCAATCCATTCATTCAGCAAACATGTACTAGGCACTGTGTTAGAAGGCAGAAAAGCAGAAGGATATACTTATTCCTCAGAGGGAGCTCACGGTCCAAAAATTGGGAGGGAAGAGAGGAACTGTTTTTAAAGGGGAAGGAAAGGAGAAGAGAGATAAGCACCCACCACCTTCTTCAAAAGAAGTCTTCTGGAGTCTCCTAGAGCACCCTCAGCTTTGGACGGATGTTGTCTGAAATGTCATTCCTTGCCTAGGAAGATACTGTCACTTCTAAAGCTAGACAAATTACAGATGAACAATGATTTGTCTGGTGATTGGTGAAACCAAACCAGGCATTTAGCTAGTTTAATTTTTAAATAACTTGAGCTAAAACCTTTTACTTCCCCCAAGTAGTTTACATTCTGCTCCATTTCCCAAAATATTAAGACCAGAGTCATTTATTATTAATTTCCCAAACATTTATTGACCACCAAATATGTGTCAGATTCTGAGCTTCACACCAGACACACAAAAATGAAAAAGGCTTTTTCCTTGTCCTGAATTGTAACCCAGAGAATAAAGTATTTTCTTTCCATTAGGTATGTCTGTTAATTTGGTGGACTGTGTTCTCATCCACTTGGTGAAGGTATCCTTTTATAATTTATCTTTCTATCTAGGCTTTGTAAGATTTTCTTCTAATCTAATAGTTGTGACTTTCTGATTCCCAGTGAAAATAATTTTAACAATAGTAAATGTTTATAATTAAGTGAGAAGGCCCCTTGCACTTAAAAAAAAACAAACAAACTACTATTCGTTGTCAAAAGTTGCAATAATTTCTTTAAAACCAAAGCTTCCTTTCTTGAGAGGGTTTCAAACTATCTTTTCTAATTTGTATGTTCAACTATGAATCAAAGGATACACTCATGCCCTCAAAATTTGTCTAGATGTTTTATAAATCTATCATAGTATTAACCTCTGCAGATTAATCTGTGTAGTTGTTCTTGGGCTGCAAAATGACCTGGATGGGTAGAGAAGAATGACAACAGGATTTTGAAATGTTCTAGATTTTGAAATGTCTAGAGCTTCTGTCCCTGCTGGGGCCACGAACTGGTCCCATGAAGCCTCCACAATATCCCAGCTCACAATTAAATCTCTCTTAGAGGATGTCTGTGTTGTGGCTCAAATGAATAAGCAGAAGCAATCATATTTCTCTCTGAAAGTTGACATTAGGAACTAAAAAACTTTAGTGATGGCCTCTGAAACTCAAGTTATCAAAAGGAGCCAGAAAGCAGACTGAGGGTGAGCTGCATGGCCCCAGAAGCTGAAGGTATAGGGGATTTAGAAATCACTGGAGTTCTACAGTTTGGGGAGGGAGGGCAAGAGCATCAGGCAGAGAAGCCAGAACGCTGTGAAAAAGCACATACAAGCCACCAGAAGCTCCAGATGGTTTCTCAAAAGTTGGTTCCCCAGATGGTTTCTCAAAAGTTGGCTTCTCAGAACAACTGTTCTACTATTTCGTGCCTAGAGATCCTCATTCATATCCATAACAGAGTCCCTCCTACTTGAAGCAACCCAAGCCAGCCTCCGCTTCTCACACTAACACGGAAGTGGAGGGTGGACATATTCAAGCTCATTCATTGTAAGTATCTTGATTCTTCCATTTGACAACTTTTGGTATGCGAGAGCTGCCCTTTTCTTGGAAGGAATGGTGCAAAGATTATAGCTTGGTGGATATTAGGCTGTTGGGAATATCTTAGCAAAAAAAAAAAACAAATAAAGAAAGAAAGAAAGCAAATTTTATTGTCATTGGCTTCGAAATTCCTCAGTGTTTCATCTCTTCAGCAAATATTTGTGCAAGGGTCTGTGTTAGGGGTCAAAACTACAGAGAGGAATGAGCCAGTGCCGACCCTGGAGATGTCTAGCCTCGGGGTACGGCTTGGGAAGATTGTGCAGTGAGGAAATTATGACACGGAGCAGCATGTGCAATGAGGAAAGGAAGCCTAGATTCATGAACACTTCCCTTGTGCTGATTTTCCACTGACCCTAAAGTGTGTCCTGCCTTTGCCATGGGCTCATGCAGCTCCTTGTGGTTCACGGTCAGGTACTTACAAGTGCTTTCCAGGCAAGACCAATGTTAGCAAATCAGTGCGGATGAATCCAGATATAAAGAGGCAGAAATCTGGTGACGAGTAAATTCTAGAAGGAAACCATGGTTTGGGGACCTCAGTGGAGAAGCATAATGGGAAAAAGTTAACTTCACCCTCCGCTTATAAGGGAAAGGAAGCATAGCCTGCTTCCCAGTGTCTCATTTTCCAAGGTTGCTCTAGGCATCTCTGTGCCTCCTCTCCTCCCTGCTCTGAGCCTTCCTCTACCAGCTCCACCACTTTGCATGAGACTGGGGGCCCAGGCTTCCCCATCTTGTGACCTACGTTACCTGCTTCTCACTCCTACAGCCGGCAGTAGTGATCGGCTGTTGTTCTGGGCTGAGTAGCAATTCTGTAATTTTGTTCCCTCATTAGAAGGTGTCTGTTTATTTATTAAAGCTGCACACTGCCCAAAGGCAATGAACAAAAAATATAGAAATACCGAAATTAAATAAAAGCTATTATTGCTGTTATTTTATAAAGCTTGTCTCTCACAAGCCACTGTGTAGCTTTGGAGAATAGAGGCTCTGTTAATCAGGCACTCTCAGGCACCTCAGTCAGCAAACTTAGTCACTACCCTGTTCCCTGCTTCTGTCCATGCACAGGCCCTCTTTATCTGAGGTTCTTGCGAGAGGCCCAGAGGGTGGCAGACATGTCTAGAGTCTCGCACCTTCTAGAAAATTCTGCAGCCTCTGAACCTCCACACCAAGCAGTGCCTCCATGGGGTCTTTCTGCTGAGCTCAAACGCCCTGGAGACAGAAGGAACATTTTTGTTCCTAAATGGGTCTTTCCTCAGTTGGATAAAGAAATGCAGGGAACTACTGAGTCTCCTTTTGGTGCATGGCTGTTGATGGGATGCTCACGGGGGCTGAGAGGCCAGCAGAGAGCGCACACAGTCACAGCCCTACAGGAGCTCATGCATCATGGGGGAGGCAGAAAATGGCAAATACTCAGGGCAATATATGACCTCTCACATGATATTAGAGCTATGGCTAAAAATAAAGCCAGGAGAGGGCATCAGGTGTGCCAGTGGGGTTGTTCTATAGGGTGGTTCAAGAAGGTCTCACTGAGGCAGTGAGTAAGAGGGTCATGTGGACCTGGAAGGGAAAAGCATTGCAAGGGAAGGGAAGAGCAAACGCAAAGACTCTGAGCACATGGGAACAAAAGCATAGGTTGTATGTTTTTCTAAACACAAGTGTTAGCATTTGTAAATACCTAGCTCCCTGCTGTCACTTAATAAAGAGTAGTCCCTCCCACCCCACCCCTTTCTCTCTCTATCTCTTCATTTCTCTCCTAACACACACACACGCTCACACACACACACACACACACACACACACACACATCCCACATCCGATTGGATTTGGGATCAGAAGAAGCTCCGGGAAGCTGTTTTGGCAGCATCCCATAATGCTCATTCCTAAAAACCCATAAGAGCAAGAAAAGTTCTAGGGCTGCTCAAAATTGTGTGTGTGTGTGTATGTTCCTGGTGACTGTGGAGAGGCTATAAAACCTTTGAATGCAAACATTGCAACTCTCCTGTAGGAGAATCCCAGCCTCCCCCTCTTTGCCTCAGTGGGGCTGGGCCCGCTTTCAGGTAACAAGTAAAGGGAAGCCTGTTGGGGTGTTTGCCCTGGGATGAGAAATGTTGAGAAACTCATGAAGGGGCGGGGCTCCTGGGACAGATTCTGGCCACGGAGTCACTTCATTTCCTTCCCTATTACATCCTGATCTCTCTACAGAGACTCGATGGGAATGAGAGGGAACACAAGGAAAGCCACGTGCTCAGAAGTCTGTAGGGCTGGCCATCACAGTTCAGACAGGCCATGAACAGAGGGGAACAGTTTTTAGATGAAGGGACGGATTCGAGGCAACAGGCGCTAAAGGGAACCACTATAGAGTCGGCTACTAGCCCTTTGATGACTCTGAGCTTCCTTATTTTTTTCCTTTGGTTATGATCAATTTCATGGAGGGGGAAGGGAAAGGAGGGGGGAAAAAAACAAAGACAGGAAAGAAGACAAAACAAAGGAAAGAAGAAGGAGCCCCTTTCCTCCCCAGGCTGGTGGTCTGGGAATTAGGTTCTGTTTTCTGGGGGACACAGTCTTAACCCCTGTCCTGGCCCCCAGGTCTTTGAGAGTATGTCCCAGGATCCAGAGTTGCGACTGCATTTTAAAAATTTCCTCCCCAAGGGGCGCCTGGGTGGCTCAGTGGGTTAAAGCCTCTGCCTTCAGCTCGGGTCATGGTCTCAGGGTCCTGGGATCGAGCCCCACGTTGGGCTCTCCACTCAGCAGGGAGCCTGCTTCCCTTCCTCTCTCTCTGCCTGCTTCTCTGCCTGCTTGTGATCTCTGTCTGTCAAATAAATAAATAAAAATCTAAAAAAAAAAAAAAAATTTCCGGGGCGCCTGGGTGGCTCAGTGGGTTAAGCCGCTGCCTTTGGCTCAGGTCATGATCCCAGGTCCTGGGTTCAAGCCCCACATCGGGCTTTCTGCTCAGCAGGGAGCCTGCTTCCTCCTCTCTCTCTGCCTGCCTCTCTGCCTACTTGTGATTTCTCTCTGTCAAATAAATAAATAAAAATCTTTAAAAAAAAAAAATTTCCTCCCCAAGAGACACCCCTCAGAGCGGGAGCTCAGCTGGGGCCAGGAGCCATTTTTCCCTTTTATTTCTTTTTAACGTTGAAGCAGCCTCAATTTGACCAGTAGGTACTTGTGCCAATTTTCAGGGTAGGAGACCATCAAATAAGACATTAGCAAGAAAGTTTAGGATATTCTCCACAGATTTCTAGTTTCCTATAAAGAAGAGACAAGCCTGGCCTGCCTTCCCCCACACACTCCAGCCTGAGAACAAACTCTTCTCCAAGCTTGGCTCACCAGTGTCATTTTGCTCATTCTCCTCGGCCAAAACTCATTTCAGAGAACACTGCTCGCTATAATAACTTTGCTTTAAGTAGAAATATCTCCTGTGATGCCATCAACTGGAAATAAAAAGAATAATTTTCAAAACTCTTTTCAAACAACCAGCAGCACTGATGAAGCCGATCCCAGAAAGCAGGCAGCTGCCACCGGCAGGCGGATATTAAAAGAATTAAAAATGATGGAATCGTGTCCCTTTTCTGAGCAATGGACAAATTCCAGATGAATGCAGGGCCAGTTCTCTTAAAAAAAAAAAATCAGACCATGCTTAGGTTCACCATAAGCTCATATCTCCTATGTATCAAGTTGGGAGCCTTTATAAGATACTGGAGTTTGAAGTGCTTTATTCCGGCTATAGCTCCTTGCTTCCCCCAGGTTAGCAGGCTGCAAGGTGAATGTTATTTTTGCTATTCCAAATGGTTACACAAAAGGAAAAAGCAAACACATTTGCAATTATTCATTAGACCAAGCCTCTGTTTTGCACCATGATTTTTATTTAACATAAAATAGTGTTTTCCTTCTGGTTGACTCTATCTGGCCAACAGGGACTTTTTTTTTTTTTTTTCTTGGTTCTTTTAATAGATAATTTCCCTTCCCAGGCCAATTCAACTTGAGAATTCTTCCCATAATGTAAGTTAATTACATCAAATTGCTTAAGTTTGTGCGAGGGGGCAGGGTAGCTGTGACTCCTCTGGGCTAAGGGGCCCGGGTGGGATGAGGGGGAATCAGATCCTTGGGGGGGGGGATTATATTCACCTCTTGTTTCCACAGGCACAATCCCCTAACAGAATGATTGCACTTCCCATGGAACGTTTTAAATCATAAGGACACAAGCTAGAGAACTATTAATGAATAAGGAGCGCTCCAAGAGGGCCTGTGCAGGTTAAATGGAATGCGGCTATTAAGGAGGTTGGTTTTTCTTGTCCCTGCGTATCAATGAGCCACATCTTTCGATAAGGCTTTTTTTCAGCCCGATACCAGATCTTATCCAATGTTGTTACACACTGTTTAGTCTCCGGGGCCGACACAAAAGAAATGACATCAAGGTCGGATCGCCCCGAACGACGTGGAGAAAACCAGAGGGAGGTGCAGCGAGTGGGCTCAGTGGCCGTCGCAGGGGTGCTCTCTCCACAAAGCTGAGCGTCCCCCCCTCCCGGAGTGGGTGGAGACCACCAGACGCGTGCAAGCGAGTGTGCGAGCGCGTGTGTTGGTTGGGGGCGGGCGGGTGTGGGGGGAGCGCTTTCATAAAAGGAGATCCGTGAAAACGCAGGAAGGGAAAGAGAAAATAATATGGCACGCGGGCTGCCAAGATGGAGATGGAATTTGTTTTCCCTGGTGCGGCCCCGGCCGGGCAGCCCCCCGCCCCAGCCAGCTTTTGTCCTTCAGAGCCGCGAGAGCCCACGCTTTAATGCCTGCAGGTTGACCATGCATTGTTATTATACAGTCTTCATGTTCACATCATGTGTCATCTGACCAAAGGAGAGTCTACAAAGTGAAAGGCTCATGCAAAATTTATGCTTATATGGCTGTTTCAGTCAGTGGAAAAATCAATACTGCAGGCTTGATGCACAGAAATGACTGAGTGCTCTCTGACTGACACTAAGAGCACGGGGAGATTGAGAGCAGCATTTGCTGTTCAAGGAATGGAGTGTATTAGAGCTCTTCTAATAGTCTGCTCACCTTATATTAGCCTTTCCTTGGGATTATTTTTTGATAACAATTATGATTGTGGGGTTTAAGGCAATTACACTATTACAAAGAAAAAGCTGCTTTTTATGTCCTGTAAAGCTGTCATATATTTCACACCGCAACTGCCTTCCAATTATTTTGCTACAATGCACTTTGGAAGGAAAATGTCCTAACGGATATATATTAGTCCTTTATGTTTTATAAATAAAAATCAAAGCCGTAATGTAATCCTTCAAAAGGAGCCTCTCAGTTTCCCCAGACATGATTTTAGAGAGAGCAGGAACGGAGTGGGTGCCGTATGTTTTGAAAGAGACACATTAGAGCGTCTGTGGTTCCTGGAGAAGATGCACATTCCAGGGGTGCCGCCGAAGATAAAGAGAGAGACCCCATCTGGACCTGGGTGGAAAATGCTAATAGCCTCTGTTACGGGTGGGTTCCAGGGAGGGGGAGCGCTTATAAGTTAGAATTTAATGATGAAGCCAAAAAACCATCCTTGAAATTAATTCAGTCAGAAAGGAACTCAAAGCCATGGGACAGAACATTCAGGAGTCGGCAACAATATGGATAAGATTTTTCTCTTATTTTCCAAGCCCTTTCATGGTGAAGATTTGACAGCTATACAGAGTCCCCTGTGTCCGAGGGTTGGGCAAGGGGAGTACAGAGACCGGCACACAGGGAACCAGGTAGGAAAATCGTGGACCACAATGAGTCATCACAATGGGGATCTGGAAGTTAAGAAGAGGCAAGAGAGAGCTCCTTGTTGGTGAGCCATGAAAAACCATGCTTACACATTCTTGTCCCGGGGATGGTGGGAAAGGCTGTTGTTTCCAGCCCTGAAAACCCTCCAGCAAGCTGGGCAGTCAGCTCAGGGGGTTCGGGAGAGACCCCTGTGTGGTGACTGATGACGCCTGCCTATCTCTTTCACCATATGACCCATGATTCCTCTGCAGCCACCAAGGCAAGTGAGTTCAGCCTCTAAGTGAACGGTAGGTATGAAGGTTGTTTTATGTCTGTGTTCCAAAAATTAAACAACAGCATTGCTGGAAACAGCTGGAAGCACACTGGTTATTCTGATGATAAGGGTGCGACATAGAAGGATGCATTCCACAAAACTGATCCACCAAAGAATTTTATCCACGCGTGCATGGAGGAGGGCCTTTGGGGCTTTAACACTCAGTGTGCAAAGGATTTCCATGATCCCTGGGATGCCATGTTGCAGTAGAGAGGCACAGCCATCTGGCCGGCCTGGGAGCACCCTCTCGCTGGAGTTCTGTGATTGGCCAAGGACAGGAAAGCCAAGAGAAGCAGCATGGATGATCTTTCATCTTGTGTGCATTCTTAAACACACGTCACCATTTTGAAATATGTTTCTATTAGCTCCCTGGTAAGGATTGTTTCCTCAGGACTGTTCCATTTTTAATTGGAAGATCCCATTTCCTTTTGCTGATGCTTAGTCCCAAAGTGAGCTCATCGGCCAGAACTACTATTTCATCCCATATCCTGTTAAACATCTTGCTGGCACTTGAAATGTCAACAGTATCTTAGTAAGTCAATATGGCCACTTCCCCCGGAGCGGTAATGCCACTGTGCTTTTGTCCTGGGAAACAGAACACTTACTGTGAGATCTGTCAGAATCAACACACCACATCTTCCCTTTACTTTTTAGTATATTCTGAGGCTTCCACCTGTGACACATGCTAAGGGATTTTATGTAGTTTATAATTTCTTAGGAAAATGATCCATCTCAGACTTAGAGGAAATATCTAACCTCTACCTGGAAATAGCAGTGGAAAATAAAAAGATCTAGGGATGCCCAGGAAATCGCAAAGGACTTCCACACTCTGACAGGGAAACCATGTACTAGATGCCCTGGAACGTTGTGTCAGAACCTGAAACCTGAAAAGTCTGAAACCTTTTAACCTGAAAGTCTGGAACATCTTGATTTTGGTTGAAGCCAATGGTAGCCCAGGGAAGTGGGTGGTTTCTGAAATTCTATCATAGTTTCTTCTGGGAATGAGGCTGATCATTAAGTAGATGTTGATGAGTATGTTCACTGGTATGTCAGTGAACAGACCAATGTGTCCATGACCACGTAAAAGGAGACGGGGCACTGGACTTGAGGTCAGATAGCCTCACTCTAGATCCTTTTCTGTCCTTTATTAGCTGTGTGACACTAAGCAAACATCTCGAGCTTCATTGAGCCTCCATTTCCCCATCTGTACAGAAGAAATAATAACCCCTGTCCAACAATGGCCTGCTGAGGGGGTGCCTGACACAGTGTGTCAGGCAGTGAAGAAATGTTTGTTCTTTAACTCGTTCCCTAATCAGAGTGACTCCTGGCTATAAATAAATAAATAAATAAAGCCATCCTGGATCTGAGGTGAGCTGGAGTGTGTCTCAAAACTGAACAGAAAGACCATTTTCAATCTCTCTCTCTTTGGCTAGAAACATCCATGGAACAAATGGCTACAGAAAAACTGAATGAAAAAGACTGTCCTGATTTATGAGATTCCCTGGGTCTCCGCTTGTTACTATTATCACTACTGGCAAAAACACCACTGATGATGATGATGATGATGATGATGGTAGCTGATATTTATTAAACCTTTTTATTAAAAACTAACCTTTCCTAGAGAATCATCCCATCAATTCCATCAGATAAATAAGTGATTATTGTCATCCTAATTTTATGTGAAGGAACCAAGGTTCAGGTAGGTTAAGTGACTTACCCAAGGTCAAATAAGACCCAATACTAGCCAGCCTGGCTTAACCACTCCATCACATTGCCTTCCAAAATGTTCCTTACATGTCACTTTCAGGATGTGGTAAACCTGAATTGTTTTCATCTAAATTACACACCCCTTTTTCTCTACCCTGACAGTGTTTTCCCTCTTCATACTACCAATAGGTACTATGCTGACCATTCATTTATTTGGTTAAATGACTGCTCTTTAGTAGAATGTCCCTGGGGCACCCATCCTGTATTATAGTCCCAGTGCTTACCTCATGCCTGGGACACAGAAGGGACTCAGTATGTATTTCCTGATGGAAGGAAAACATGACTTCATTGATTGTGTTTCTAAAGATTGACCAACAGCCATCGAATGAGACAATTTTTTAAGGCCGGTGATATCAAGTAGCAAAAAAGGCCTTGGATTTGGTCTCAAGCATGTCAAAATCTTGTTTCTTTCTCTCTTAGCAGTTACCCCAAGACTCAGGAATATGCAGTTTCGCGGGGAAAAGAAAGAAGCTGAAACATACATCTATATCCCCACATCTTATCTCCAAATGCCATCTTTGTCCCCTTTACCATGTTGGTAGAAAAGGGTTGGAAATGGTGGTAAAGGAAGCAACAAAGATCATCAGACAAGCTTGGTCAAATCATTTGGTTCTTTTCCTGGTTTTTAAGAATTCTTTCCCCATCAGTGCCCTCTACTGAAAATCTAGCTGGTGCCACGGACAGTCCCTTTTGTTACACTGGAGACAACTGAGGACTTTACTGAGGTGGACAACATGATTTTCTGAGAAAACTAAGCTCTTCCTTAGATAGAGGCTTGTATTCATGTTCAATCTGATTCAGCAGGTAGAGTTAGGAGACTGCCAGACAGTGGCAGGGACAACAGTCTCTTGCTCATAGGTTTAAAGGAGAGGTGAAAAATTGATCAAAAACCCAGTGATAAAGAAAAATTTTTCTTTCAGATTGGTAGATACTGTTCCTGAGGCATTATATGAGGCTCATGACTTTGCTAATTTTTTCCCAGTGTGTCTGAATAACAAACAGAATGGGGAGACCCCGATGACTTGGTGCAGAAGTGGAAGGGCAGGTGATCACACATCATTTACACCTTTCAGAATCTAAAACTAGAGCAGAACTGGGCAGTCCTCAGAAAAACTCTACAAGGGTCCAGTTTTATGAAGCTGTCTGCTTGCTTCTGAATAAATTAATTTTGATATTATTTTCAACTCAAGATCTTAAAGGAGAGCCAGATATTTTCCCCCAAGCAGGCTTAACCTTTAAAGATATTTACTTCCATGATTTTAGAGATATTTATTTCCATGACCTAAAGAACCAAGGTAGACTTTAGCTTTGCGGGGTAGTAATTCACTCAACAAAATTCTACTTTTAGTAATTCATTATCTAAGCCCCACATTATTTCTATGAAATACCTGCAAGGTTATAGAATTTTAATTTTAATTTTAATTTCAATCTTATAGAATTTGGACACCTTCAGGACCCTTTCCCCCCCCTCAATCTTAATTGATAACCAAATTCTCCACAACGGAGGAATCATTTCTGGGCGAGGACAGCTGTAAAGTGATACTGAGGAAGAAATGATGGCGATTTGGGTCCTCTGAGCTGGAGATGGTGAATATGCTCATGGTAAGTATAATGGGAATCATGACTTTAGACACCTGGCTTGGATTTGGGGTCTTCACATGATAGATCATCTTAGGATCTTTCCTATATTAACCCTACACAGTTCATCTGAAACATATGTGTGTATGTGTGTACACATCATGAACTATTAGTGTTTATGGGATTCCTTGAGATTTCATAATATTAGAATTTTAGGAAAAAAGGACTATGAGTAAGTCAATGACTATTCAAGGTTCACACACTAATGTAATTAAGACTTACAGCAACCCTAAGTATAAATATTCTCATGCTACTTTATTGATGAAGAAATTTGGTCTCAGAGAAGGAAATTCATCGTGGCTTATAGGCAGTGAGTGGGGTAGTACCAAAACCTGGTTCTTGCCCCCAGAACAGATTTTCCACAGTTAACCAAATGGGTATGTGTGGGATTTTTCATAGTATAGACATAATACTGAGGGGGTAAGGTGTTGTTTTCTGTCTTCCTCTTAGAAGCAATTTTAAATATGACTCTGCCTCAGAAAGACAGCACAAAGTTACGGATTTCATTATAAAATCTCACCGCAAAATTGTTTTTCTTTTTTAAATAGGAGGTTTTAGAGGGTTTCTGTTTTTCTACTTCATTGAGAAATATTATTTAGGAGAGGTTAAGTCAATTAATGGTAATTTATCAAATGTTGTTACCTTTTTGATTAAAAAATTTCCTTTCTCAATGAGCAGATCTTGTCTTAAGAAGTTGAAGACCACTGTTGTAAGTCTTGAATTGTCAATGGCCTGAAAACTTTCTGCCCTCCCAAATGGGCCTGACACTTCTACGCAACCTCCTACACCTTTGCTCTCCACAGAGGAATCTTTGCTAGAGCACAGTATCCTACACCTGTTTCAAAGGAGTTTCCCAGTTTGAAAAAAAAAAAAAAAAAGAGCAAATTCTCAATTTCCTGACTGACTGAGGGACAAATCAGATAGATTCCTGGGACTTCATATCTGGGGATTAATGTACTATCCTGACAAAGCTGGGCTTTTCACACTCTTATGATATACAATCTCTAAAAATATATCCATTTTGATCTAGTAGCACAAATTGCCCAGGTCTATAGACTAAATTATTGATACTACAATTAGCACCTCTTATCTCTTCTTGGGGAACTCAGCAAAATAACTCCCCTATAGCTGGGCCAAGAAATGAGAAAGGATAAAAGAGCTTTTTGTTGTGTTTTTTTTTGTTTGTTTTCCCTTATCCTTCTGGCACCGTACAAGTGGTTTCAAAGGTGGGTGCTGCCATGCCCTTGAAGGGAATAAGTGCTCCAAGCAGTGATGCTGGACATCCATGAAAACATGGACCGGAGAGAGGGAGGAAACTGCTCTAATATGCACTGGCTAAGTGAGGAAGGAATGAAGAGGTGTGTCTCCTTTCTGCCAGCAGAAGAACAAATCTGGGCCAGAATCACTAAAAATTGATAAAGAATCCTACAGTCTGCCAAGTTTGGGGGCCACTGATCTTAATCCAGTTGGATAAAGAAGAAAGAACATCATCACTATTATTGTCCAAGCAATATGGCATATGTGCTGTACATTATGGAGAAGAGTTACATTTAATGTTTGTTGGGCCAGTTTTGATTCTCAGTAGGGATGACTGATGATTTCCCATCGTTTATTAATTTGGTTAATTCACCAACTATGAATGGAGGTGCTTCTGGGAGGGCAGTATTGTGTGGCAGGCAGAGACAGATTATGAGCATTCAAATCCCCCCGCAGCCATTTACTAGCTATATGACTCTGAGTGGTTTTGCTCTCCATACCTCAGTTTCCCCAGATATAAAACAGGGGAAAGAACTAGAACCCCACAGTGTGATGTGAAGATCTATAAAGGTATATGTGTGCCTACATGTGTCTTGGGTGTCATCCAATGGTAGAAGTCATTGTTTTCTAGGCAGGCACAGTGCAAGGGGTTTTCATGTCGGGTGTCTGCATGTTAGGACAAATATGCCAGCTAGAGATATTCTGCCCAACTCATCGCCTCCAACCCAGCTTGTGCAGTAGCCCCTATCTGATCTCTGCCTCACCGGCACCCTGGTTCCAGACCCAGACTCATCTTTCCTAAGTTCTGCTTTTACCATGTCATGATACAAAAAGAAAAAATAAATAAGACCTTTCTCATTAGATACTTTACCAAAGAAAATAAGTGGAAAGCAAAGAAGCACATGAAAATGTGCTCAATATTCTTAGTTTTTAAAGAAATGAAAATTAAGGCCACGGTGAGACCCCACTAGACAACTGTTAATGGGCTAAACTGAAAGAAAAAAAAGAGAGAGAGAGAGAGAAAGAATAAACCTAAATTGACTAAACACAAATGCTGAAAGGATGTGGAGTGACTGGTCCCTCAGATATTGCTGATGGGATTACAAAATGATAAATAAAAAAAGAGCCTAATTTTAAAAAATTAAAAATAAAAAAATAAAAAGATAAAATGGTAAAGCGATTTTAGAAGATAATTTTAGAAGATAATTTTAGAAGATAATTTAGCAGTTTCTAATACAGTGAAATAAATACTTGCCATACGACCCAGTGGTCTCTTTCCTAAATATTTGCCAAAGAGAAATAAACACTTATGTCCATAGAAAAACTTGTATGCACATGTTTGTAGTGGCTTTATTTATAATTGCTAGGAAATGAGAAACTGTCCAAATACCTTTCAAATGGGTACACAAACTGTGGTATATCCATATAATAAAATCCCACTCGAATCAAATGAACGACTGCTACACACAGCATGGGTGAAGCTCCGATGGATGAACTAAGTGAAAGGAGCCACACTCAGAAGACCACATATGACATTCAGGAAATGTCAAAACTTTTGGGACAGAAAACAGAGCAGTAGCTAGCAGGAGCTGGGGGCCAAGGGGGAGTTAGCTGCAAACAGACAAGAAAGTTTTGGAAACTACTCTCTACCTTGATTATGGTAGCAGTTACACCGGCTGGATGCATTTGTCAAAACTCATGGAAAATATACTAGAAAGGGTGAATTTTACTTTATGTAAAGTATAGCTCAATAAAAGGGAGATGTGGTATATATATATATATATATATACAATGGAATACTAGGCAGCCATCAAATGACGTGGATGGAACTAGAGGGTATTACACTAAAGGGAATAAGTCAATCAGAGAAAAACAATGATCATATGATCTCGCTGATATGAGGAATTTGAGAGGCAGGGTGGGGGCTCATGGGGGGAGGGAGGGAAAAATGAAACAAGATGGGACCGGGGAGGGAGACAAACCATAAGCGACACTTAATCTCAGGAAACAAACTGAAGGTGCCTGGAGTAGTGGGGGAGGGATGGGGTGACTGGGTGGTGGACGTTGAAGAGGATATGTGCTACGGTGAGTGCTGTGAATTGTGTTAAGTCTGATGATTCTCAGACCTGTAGCCCTAAAGCAAATAATATACATTACATGTTAATAAGAAAAGAACTTGACAAAAACCCAGTTCTTTCCATTACCAATAGAATAAAGGCATTCCAATGAGCCGAGCATTAAAATCTGCTCTTCCAGACCAATCCTTAATTTTTGTCCCCCACTGAGTCTTCCTCTCTTCAATCTGTCCTCCTTGTCATAACACTTGTTTTATGTGTTTCTACTGCTCTATGTTGGATCAAATGGTCCTGACAAATAAAATAACTTCACCAGCCCTTGAGCCATACCAAACCATCCAAATTCAGGCCATATGCTATTATCTCAGTGGTCTCTTCCTGCTCACACCAATCCCCAGTGATATCTTCAGAAAACTCCTTTGGCATTTATTCTTTGGATCACTCGCTTGGCTGTTGTGTTTTTTTGTTTTGTCTTAATCTTGATGCCATTGGTTCCCCTTTTGTTCATTTATTAATTCATTTATTGATCAGGTACTTAATACAGGTGTGATCGCTATTGGCTGATCACTATGATCAACCTATTCCTATGTAAGCCTATTCCTTTGCTTCCTTCTGTGTAAGATGATCCTGATTTTGTTTCAGGAAGATAACCATGCCTCTTAATTATCTAAGACAGCAGGGATCCCAGACCTTCTGCCAGCGATAGATTAAGGGTGGGCATGTGACCCAATTCTGGTCAATAAGAAATGAGACAAAGTCAGCTGGAATCTTCTGGAAAAGGTGACACCTGGAAACTGCTACAACTATTCTGTGACAACAGGTGAGTCAGCTGCGAGAAAGCTAATATGCCAAAGACAGTGGGGTACAACGTAGAAGAACACTGGGTCTTTGGTGAGCCTTTTGAACCCTGAATGAGCCAATATGGGTGCTGTCTACCTCTTTAATTCTTTTTTGTTTTGTTTTGTGTTCCCCCAGTTTTATTTAGATATAATTGACATATAACATTGTATCCATTTAAGGTGTACCACATATAATGATTTGATATATTTGCACATACAACAAAACCAATTGTTCTAATCGATGGGAAACTGATGCTTATAGAGCATAATGGATTGTGAATAAGCAGGTGATATTCACAAACTTTAACAAAACACCTAAGTTATAATAAAAATACAGAATATCTGCAAAGCCTTATTTTCTACAGTGTAGGTTTTAGTATGGAGATATTTTCAATTATTACCAATGTTATAAGTAAGATACAAGATATTTTCATGAGATATGTTTTACCTACAGCCAGGTAACTTAAAATAAGTCATAATTCACACTCAGTTGATTTTACCTCTTTAATTCTTATTGCATGTAATTTTCCATATGGCTGGAAGTATCTTACTGGTTATTTACAAGAGTCATGGAAGAACATAAACTTCCTTAGTTTCTATTCATCAAAGAAGCAAGCATGAAAATTACCACTCATTCATTTATTCAGCAATAATTTTGAGCACTTACATTGTGCCAAGCCCTGTTTTAGATACTGGGGATACCACAGTAAACCAAACAAAGTCCTGTGTTCAAATAACTGTTTTGTAAGCTTCCTCCCATCTGTAGATCCTTAAGTCTTATCCTTATGTCATATGTAGGATTTTGAAGTGATTGGTAAGAACTGGTTTCTGGCCTTCTGAAATTGAGACCATCGGAAATTCACAGAACTGGGTAAAGGTAAGGAATTCATTTCAATCTACAAGATCCCTTTGACTCACAAATGAGGAAACTGAGGCACGCAGAGTTTAAGTGGCTCGTCCAACGCTGCCCAGAGAGTAGTGACAAAAGCCAGAGCGGGGTTTGGTCCCCAGAACCAAACATGTCAGTACCCTTTCCGCTAAAGCAGGGACCTCTTCTTTTGATTATTTCTAGGTACATCTGGAAAATCCTGGCGCGGGATCATTTCTGCAGTTTGCTTCTCTGGTGAACTTTTCTTTCCCTTGTCCTAATTTGGGGGAATTTCCCTGCTCACTGCTCTAGCAAGCAGAGATGTCAGGGACCTTGGAGTCCTTTCACTGGAATGCTTCAAATACACACAGCACAGCAGGAACTCTAGAAATGGTGTGATCTTAGAAAACTCAGGTAGAATCAGCACTAGATAAAACCCCTCACCTAGTCCTTCAGAGAAACCCTCCTGCCCTGTTCAAGGACACTTAGCAATTTCTGTCTTAGTGGAAGAAGTTGCCACTTTGAGATGTGGTTGAACACAGCCTCTCTTAAGAGAGTCCCATTTGTGCAGTTTTCCTGGTGATAATTCAGGGCTTTGCCCCTTTATGAGCTTTCCACCTCTCTCCCATCAAAGCTGCTCCAAGAAAAGTTTACAGGTTATGGGCCCTGGAGATTGGGTATCAACTAGCTCTATGGAAACTAACAGTTATGACCTTTCTTGGAATGGGAGCAGAGACCACAGTTAATAATAATATTAATCTTGTGTTGGCTGTTTGCATGGGACAGGCGTTGTTCTAAGTGCTCCTTAGGCATTGCCTAATTTCATTCTCCTAAACTCCAGGAAGCAGGTATAAACCCACAATCCCTTATAAGAAACTCTGCATCAGGTGTTTAAGAATTCAGAATGTTTTATCATTTAAAAAGTTAATATGGAAAATATGTACTATACATCACCTAACAGCCTCTGTATGATCTAGGGCAGGATTCCATAATCAAACACATCAATGATTCTGTAACAAAACCTACTACTTTTCATACTAAGCGAGACCGATAAGAACTCCAAATATCCCGATACTAGTTCAGCTCAGTTTTGCTGCCACATGAATTATGAAAACAACCTTTTGCTTTTCAGAGATGTCTGGGATTTTGGAATTGTAGATGAGAAAATTTAGGGCAATACAACTATTTGGCCATTTCACAGTGGAGGAAATAAGAGGTTGCCCCAAGTCCCATGACTGGCCAGGAGGGGAGTCAGGATTCAAACCTTGGCAGCCTCCTCTCAGAGCTCTGCTTTATCGTTCTCCTGTCTCCTGTCCCTTTAGTCTCATGCATTCAGATACAACATACCAAGTACAGGAAGGGCACTGACTCTAAACATACAGCTCAACGCAGTCTTGCCCATGTCACTCCATCTTGAGCTTAGTGATCAAGGTATTTAACAGAAAGTCCCCCTTGCACCTCTTTCCAGGGACTCTCCTTTCCCCCACGACTCTGACTTGCATCTTCATGATTAATTTTGCACATTCTAGAACTTTATGAACAGTCAAGGAACTGAATGTGCTCCTTTACACCCAGCTACCTTTGCTGGCCCAGTGTTTCTAGTTCATCCTTTTCATTGCTGTATACTATGTCCCTGTACCAATGTCTTATCCATTTCCTCCCCATGGACATTTGAGTCCATTCCAGTCTGGAGCCAGAGTCTTAACTATCAGACCTTCTTGCCACCACCTGCCAACATCCAGATCATCAACTAACCCTAGAGAATTTATTCTCTAAAGAGCCTGAATAGTAGATACTTTTGGTTTTGTGAGCCATGTAAGCTTTATTACAACCCCTCATCTCTGACATATAGCCTTAAAGCAACCACAGACAATCTGTAAACAAATAAGGGTGGTTGTGTTTCAATAAAGCTTTATTTAGAAACACGGGTAATGGATCAGCTGGCCCCACCCTGCTCTGCCATGGCTGACTGCTGCTTCCTGGTTAAGGAAGCCAACCAAATGGGCACTAAATGGAACAGTACTACGTGCCAGGTGGAGTCTGTCTTTGTACACATATTGTCTTGTTTCCTCTCCACAACAGCGCACTCAGGCAAATATCACCTCTGTGCCCATTTTACAGATGCCCAAACTGAGTTCAAAGAGGCCAAAATACCTGCCCAGTCTGCGGCTAGTGATTTGAAGGCAGTGCTCTTCCCCCAGTGTTCAGGGCTCCCCAGTTGAAGCTCAGAGCCTCTGTATTATATGCAGACCTCTACGTGTCCCCACTGCATGCATTTTTCTATGGAGAAGATCCACAGCTTTCATTAGCATCTCAAAGACTTTGTGATCCAAAGAACAGGAAGAAACAAGACATAGCGACAGTTTTGTTAACACAAGGAAGGGAGAAAACCAAATGGCTTGTTGCCTTCTATGTAGTCAAAGTGTTTTCTCAGTGGCCAGAAGTGATGTTCCATTTAAATTCTGCAATCCTAATCCTATATTCCAGGAAGGGAATTTTTTTTTTTTTTAATAAAACAATAAGTGAGTTTTCATTTGAGAGACATCTCCCCTTTTATGTGAACACCTCCTACCAGCCAGGCAGGCCGGGCTGAGCCATATTTACATGCAAATAAGGGAACTCAGGCTGAAACCCACTGAAGGACTGTGGTCCTATATAAATAAGAACACAGGGGCCTCTGTCTATATTTACATCTTTAAGTAAGTGCCTGTAACCATCATCTGTCTGCCCGGGTTCCCTTCAGCCGAGCTCCTTCCTAGACTAAAGAACAGGGAGACAAGCAACTGTGTAATTATGAACTGTATTTCACGGCCACAATTCCTTTGAGAAAGGCCCTAATTAGTCTAAGCCGTGTTTAATGTAAATCAAGTTTCACTTTCAAAATTTCAAGGGCCCATTCTGACAGAACGTAGATTTTTTTTATGCTCCGCATAAAACATGGGTGCTAGTAAACACAGTAATGACAGGCAGGGAAGGGCAGAAATCAATACATGAAAAGTCACTGAAATTAGGTAGGCCTGACCTCCTGGAGCTGCCTTGGAAAATCACCCTTTAAAAAAAAAGACTATCGAAGGGAGATGCTCGAGCTGTGTTTTTCTTGCTCTCCCTTCACAGATGCCCACAGAAACCCCAAATCATAGTGTCTCTCTCCAGCTTAATTCAAACTTCTCACCGTGTTGGTTCTGACTCATGGCAGGACTCCCGTAAAGGAAAAACGTGGTAACCCTTCCTCTGGTGAGAAGGGTGGTTCCCCAGAACCCTTCAAGCACTGTGGAGATTCCCCATAGTCCTGATTTATTTCACAATGTAATTCAATTACTGAAAATACCATTTTTATATCTTCCAATTCTCTTATAGACCAAATCACAAAAGCCAGATCCTTTCTATGAGTATTTGATAGCATGTGGTTAGCAGGGTTATAAAAAAAAAAAAAAGGATACTTACAGATTTAGTATAAACTATGATTAATTTTTATTAAGAGGATACATTTATATATCATAAACCGACAATTTATTTGAAGATCTTTTTTTTTTCCCCTTGTGAGTTAGGTACTTCCACTCGGTGCCGAATGCAGAATTGTATATGAGATATTTGAGTGTCTAAAACGATGTATGATAAATGAAGTAGCATGCTACTTATACGCTTATCATGTTCTCTGACTAGCAACAGGTTCAGCAAAGGGCACAGCCAGTAAATGAAATTTTCCACCAGGACAATATATCATCACAAAAAGGAGATGCGCTGGAAACTTACAAGCTTGCTCAAGATGCGGACAAGGTGTGAAATGGTAAAAAATGAAAAGCAGAAGCATCGTACAGTAAATTTCAAATTCAGCTGCATATTGGTTGCAGATGATGCTTTAATTGTTTCAAACCACAGGAATGAGCGAAAAATGCAAACGCCATCTGAAGGCAGAAATAAGTTTCCACTGTTACTGAATTTCTAAATTATTTTTATCATAGGCACCACTGAAGCAGAGAAAAGTAAGGGGCATGGAAATGTATATGACTGTCACGGTATTAATTTGAGGGGAGAGAGAGACACTTGAGTTATATTTGAGGAGCCTTCACCGTATTTAACCTTGAGTGAATCCCTTAGTCTTTCTGTACCTCAATTTCTTCACTTGCTAAACAGAAGGTGGGGACAAATAATTTCTAAAGTCTCTCCCATTTAACAAAAGCTCAGTGGTTCTCTGATGCTGATCTGTGAGCACTCAAAAGGAAACGGTCAGTACAGTTTTTGTTTTCGTAACATATGTCATATTAATAGTTTCTTGGGAGAATATTGTAACTGCATTTGCCCATGTAAAAGATCTACTGAAGGAAGTTCCAGAAAATGCAGAAGCTCCTGTCCAGTATTTCATTTCAATAGTGATCATATCTCAGGAGTTAATTCCCTCTACTGGCTCCCAAGTCGTCAAATGATGCTCTTATTGAGAAAAAACAAACAAAAACCAAAAACAAACAAACAAACAAAAAACCATACAGGTGATCCAAGAGGTACAGACTCATCTTCCCTCACATAAGGGTGGGCTGCATCAGGGAACACCAAGGTCCTCTGTTGATAGGCACCATGCATAAAATTTCCCTTTGCTAGCTACTTCGGGTGACAGTGCACAGTGACAGTTTGCAAGGGTGAATTACCCGCAGCATAGTGTCAATAGGTATAAATTACAATAGACCCAAGTGACAGCTATTCTAAGAAAGGGCTCCCTGTATGTTAAAAAGCTCAGTGAGACAATGCAAGGGGAATAAAGGGCTAAAACTAATCTGATCTAGACTAAGGCCTTGTCAACACCAAAGACCTCCATGAGGAGACAGGCTGAGACTGTGACTGGGGGAGAAAACCCAGAGAACTGGAAAGAGAAAAGGCAGTGTGGCAGAATGGTTAAGGCAGGGAGTCTTTGGTGTGTGTGTGTGTGTGTGTGTGTGTGTGTGTGTGTGTGTGTCTGTGTTTAAATAATCTCTGTGCCCAACACAGAACTCAAACTCATGACCCTGAGATCAAGGGTGGCACACTCTCTCGACCGAGCCAGCCAGGTGCCCTGAGACCTTGGTTTTGAATCTCAATGCCACCACTTACTGTGTGACCTTGAAGAACTGAGATGACAATAACTACCTAGCAAATCATAATGTGTATAAATGAGATAATAGATGGAAAGTCGTGCGCACAGGACTGGATACTTGGGAGCTATTTTTATTACCGATCTGCCTAGATACATCTATTACACTGCTTTTGTTGCTACCTTTCTCTTTTATAAAAACGAGTGGCTATAGATCCGGGTCGGATAAAGGTAGGCTGCCAGGAGGGGTGAGCATGTGAGCAGTAGGTATGTATATAGCAAGGAAAGGGAAAGGTGGTATAATATTAATTAGGAAGGTAAGGGTAGCAATCATAGAATGTAAGAGGTTGAACCAGAATCACCACCTTGGAGGTATAGAGTATAACATCAAAAAGGCAGCAGAGTAGGGATCTACAAGGCATCAGAAATGCAGGAACTAAAAAAAGGAAGAGAGATGTTTTTGTTGGATTAGCATGAAAGCACAGGTTTCTGAACACAGCAAGAAAGCCAAGCCCAGGGAGTAATGCGCAAGATAGCTCATATTCACTTAGCAGTCTGGCCAAAAAAAAAAAAAAAAAAAAAAAAAAAAAAAAAAAAGTTATTTTGTTGGCGGACGCCTTATCTAGTTAGTTTTACCTCTGGAAAAAATACTATGTGTAACAGAAATAGATGGGAACAATGGCATTAATGATGCATGGAAAATGCAATGTGTTGGCAAGAAAATTGACATTAGTAGAGAACAAATTTCTTGATAAGCCTCGATTAAGTAATCGTTTTGCTCATGCGAAAAAGCAGTGAGTGGATTGCAACCAAAGACGCTTTTGCGTCGAGACAGAGGTTGTGCGTGAGGCAGCCAATAGACAAGCAAGAACACAAAGAAAAGAGAGTTTCCAAAGCATCACACTGTGATCTCATTCCTTTGCTGTTGGCTTCCTTCCCAGAGATGAACACGCAGCAACACTGCTGTATTTTGTGCTCACCTGAAAATATCACTAAATTCAATAACTGATGGAAATGAATCTTCTACACATCAAAACTCATTGAGGCAAAGGCTTTGGAGGGTGTGGGCTATAGGATCGCACAACAGCAGGGGGCGCCATTTGCACTGTGTTCTATGGGATGAGGGCGCTTCATTGGAACACAGTGAGCATGGTGCTCGCTGATGAGAGGCCACAGAATATTTCCATTCAGACTCTTTTTCTCCCTCAATAATCTAATTTTAATCATGAGGAATCCTGAGAGTACCATCCTATTCAATATTTGAGTGAACCAATTTCCTCATTAAAAGTGAGGCATGCGTTTTGCCCAACAGAAATTACAATATCCTTGGATTACTTTCCACAGGGTTGGGCTCCTATGGCGCTGTATGCTTAGCATACCCTAAAGATGAAGTTTCCATAAAATTTATACCCAGACAAGCAGGACAGGAGGCCCACATTATATGGGTAGTGGAACATTAAAGATTCAACACTGCCTTTCTCTGTGCTGAATACCATTTAATGAAAAGTCTCCAAGGAAATATCCACATGTCCTGATTTCACAACTGGGAGCCTGGAAAACACAAGAGGGGGACAACTGAGCAGATGGATTGATATAATTAAAGTTATCGGGTTTTATGTTTTTTTTTTTTTTTCAAGACCCAGCTATGCGGGAGAAAATGAGTCATCAGGAGGTTCAGTAATGTGACCACACTGGTTCACATTCACAGAACCCTGGCCACTGGCATTAATAGTGTGATCACATGGAGGGAGCACAGCAAAAAATAAAGAGCCCCAGGTCCTTAGCCTAAAATCCAGCTCACCATCTAACCCCTGGACATGCGTTTGTCTCCACGTAATCAGGGAGGGGCAAGGATCATCCTGGGGACAGACTCTTTCTACAGCCCCCAAGAATGAAAACAAATAGTGTGAGAAGATTTGCAGTCACAGATTTCTAAGAAAAAAGCTTTATATTGTTGACAATATTGGCAACTCAACAAGGAAAAACGTTAATGATAGTTGTGAGAAAAACCAAATGCTAATGGAGATTGGTTACTGCTTAGGATGAATATATTTTGGGCAAGAGAGATGAGACCACCATTTCTTTAGTTCTCATTTGTTTCCATAGTATGTATGTATGTATGTATGTGTATGTATGTATGTATATATATATATATATTTTTTTTTTTTGAGAGAGAGAGAGAACATGTGCGTGCATGTGTTTGTGTGCATGAGTTTTAGGGGGGACAGAGGGAGAGGGAGAGAGAGAATCTTAAGCAGGCTCCACACTCAGCAAGGAGCCCAATGCAGGGCTCGATCTCACAACCCTGGGATCATGACCTGAGCCGAAATCAAGAGTTGGAGGCTTAAACGACTGAACCACCCAGGTGCCTTCATCTCCATATCCTATTAAATTATTTTGTAAATTGCCTGTTTATATGTCTACTTTCCTTCTAAACTACGAGCTCTGTCTTATTTGTGTTAGAATATCACAACAGCGAGAATTGGGTGAGATGCTGGGTAACTGGAGCATAGCATGAGCTAGTTAGTTAATAAAATGTCTGATCCATAAATGAATAAATGAATCAAAAGCACATCATTTGTAAGAAAACATCTTAAATGTATGATAAGACACAACATGATCCACAGTAAGCTAGACTAGTGTTGCCAATAATCTTCAAAGCTTAAAGACCAAAAAATTGTCCCCCAAAGAATGAAAATATTTACATGCAAGAGTCAAGAAATCTTGTTGGTGTTCCCGAGAGAGCACAAAACTTCATTTCATGGGCGAGTCCTTAGATTAATGCCATGGAAATTGAGGCCACACTAGAAGATTCCTCCCTTTTTAGCACATAACCTCATTCCAGGCAAATGGCATGAACTATACCTACTTCTGATGTTAGCATGTCATGGCGATATAAAATGATTGCTACTGTAATAGTATTTGCTCGATATGTTGAGTTCAATGAAATCATTGGCAGCAAGAAGTGAAAGGAACCTTACCAACAAATTCAGTATGGTTTTATTGTGTTTCGATCTGAGAACTATAATAATAGAGTACTATTCAGATTCATTCGATAGGTATTTGAATACTTCCTATATGCTGGAGGAAGCTGTACATATTCTTATGAAATTGCACCTTTTCTATTTAGGGGAGTTCTCAACCGGGCAACCATGGTCTCAGTCTTAGAGACTCTCTTCTTGGTTTCTCAGTTTGGAAATGCAAAGTTTGCTTTTCTAGTTGATGGCCCCTACCATTCATCAAGAGTCAGCATTTTTATTTAATTTGGAATAGGAACTAGTAAGCAGCACTTGGTTCTTCTAGTCTAGAAACCTTTTTTCTCTTCTCTCCATGTTTTTTTCTGAAATCTTTGTAACCCATTTACCTGCATTTTTGTGCTTGGAAAGTGGAACAACTTGTAGGCATCTAGTTAACATCTGAGGAACATGTTAACAACAGTGTTTATTCATATGGTAATCATAAAATCACACATTTTTATCTGCTTCTAAAATTTTTGACTATTTATACACTCCAGGGCTATATTTGTATTGATTTATGAAATCACCATAATGAGAAAATTTCAATGATAGCTATATACTTTGACTTTTCTATACAGAAGAAGCACCGAGAAAATTATAGATGTCTTTTCCTATCTATTGCTTGAAAATAATTTGTACTTGTCTTAAAAACATTAATAATCATTTATTTGTGGCATAATGTAATAGACATGACCTAGGGCTTTGGGAACTGAAAAACATGGGTTCAAATTCCAGCTTACTTAATAGGTACTTGTATTTGTCATGACACATCAATTGTTCCAAGAAAAAAATCCCAATTTCTTAATGGCTGCAAGCAATAGAAGTTTTATTCTCTGTCACATTAAGGCCCCACAAGGGGCCAGGGGAGCTCTGCTCCACACAGTCATTCAGGATCCAGGCCATTCTGTAGGACCCCTGGAGTCTTCTATTGGATTCTTTGTATCTGGCCAGCAGCTGAGGGAAGAGAGAACATGCAAAGGATTGCATAGGAGAGATTTTTAGGAGACAGTCCTGGAAACCAACCCACTCTACCCATTCCCTTGGCCAGGACCAGTCACAGAGCCTTGCTTATGTGCAAGAGAGGATAGAAAATATGGTCCAGGAGGAAAAGGAAAGAGGGTTTGGTGGACAAGGACTAAATATCTCTTCTACACTGTTCCATCTCTCACAAGCCAAAATTTCATCATATATAAAAGGGTAAAATTCTATGCATCTCAGAAAGTTGTGAAGGTTCAATAAGATATTTGTAAAGCATGAAGTAAATGCCTGGCATATGGCAGGTGGTCAAAACATACTACTTCTTATCATGGCTGTTTTCCAGGAATTTGACTCCATGGCTGATTGAAATTTCTTATGAGGCTAATCCCATTAAACTATGAAAGATACTGAAATAATTTTTCAATCAAACTAACCATATTAAGACTTTTCTTATCTCAATTTCTAGCCAGAACACACTTTCACTTAGAGATTATAAATTCAATCACATTTCTTTACCTTTCATCATTTTCCCCCCCTAACATTAATTCTCTAACTCAGGGGTTCTCAGTGTTAGCACAATTGATATTTGGGGCCAGAAAATTCTTCCTTGTGGGGGCTGTCCTGGGCATTATAGGATGTTGAGCAACATCGCTGGTCTCTACCCTCTGGATGCCCCACCCTCGGTGGTAACAAAACTGGTTCTAGAAATTACCAAGTGTCTCCTGCTAGGTGTTAGGGGATCTCTCTCAGTAAAGTACCATTGCTTTAATCCTTTGTTTAGCATCTTCTGACTCTATTAGCACACTGATCTATTGTGGGGAGGTTTTAATTCTCATTTTAAAATTCCAGCAATAATATGCATCAGACGTACACACAAAAAGCCACATTAAGAATACTGACTGGTACTCGGGTGCCTGGGTGGCTCAGTGGGTTAAGCCGCTACCTTCGGCTCAGGTCATGATCTCAGGGTCCTGGGATCGAGTCCCGCATCTGGCTCTCTGCTCAGCGGGGAGCCTGCTTCCCTCTCTCTCTCTCTCTGCCTGCCTCTCCGTCTACTTGTGTTCTCTCTCTGTCAAATAAATAAATAAAATCTTTAAAAAAAAAAAAGAATACTGACTGGTACTGACTGACATTCTTCCTTTGCTTATCTATTTTCAGAATGACAAAAACGATTTGAATCAGTTCTGATATTGCTGTGGGACCCCCAAGAATTACCTCCCTTTCTGGATTGATTTACAAATTCTTCCACTGCTGTGGGAAGAAGAAATGCTGTATTAAGAGGCATGAGGCTGCTCCAATTAATCCACTTAATTGTTTTACTGAGCATCTTAGCATCCTGGGATTATGCAATCCAACCACACCACCTTGAATTTTTTATAGAGCTTGTGGGAGCCATTTTAAATCTTCCAAACCAATGGCAGGCAAAGACTTTCCAAGTCACTGTAGCATTTTAGTAGAAGGAGAAAGGGAGGAGAAGCCAGAGACTTCAAGTTTAGACTTAGAGGGGGGCTACTTCCTAGTTGTATTGTTGTGGGGAAATCCCAGAAGCACATCTGTTCCTCCACTAACTACTGTGCACAGTGAGGAGAATAATGTCCACTCACTGAGAGTCTGTGGGAGGAAAGCGAGATGAGTTTTGAGAACACTCAGCATTTAGCATAAGCTCAATAAATGTGAATGGGATCTGAATCGGAACACCACCATTAACATCCTGACAATATTTTCATTAGCTTCCCCCTTCCCTCACCATGTCCAGGACCACACGGCTTGTTTAGGGCAAAGATTGCGGGGTAAATAGAGACACCTATGGCTCTTAGAAAACACCCACCTGCTTCCCTAACACATACACTTGGAAAGTGTGGATGTGGATGACGTCTTCTGTGTAGATGATATTTGGATTATTGTGGAGAAAATTTTGATCACCAGTGGGTCTTCATACATCTTACAGGGATCAGTTTACACAATGAGTAAATCAATAAATCAATGAAGATAGCAGGTCCTCAATACCTAATACCTCTTTAGTGAAGTCGATCGGGTCACATACAGGATGAGGCTATAAGGTGAATATTTTTTTTTTTTGCCCCTTCCAAAATAATGCCCAAACCCAGCTGACTGATGCCAAGCTTGTGATTTTGCTTTCTTCTAAGTATTTCTGGAAGCAATATTGGGAAACTATACCTCAAACGTGCAAGTTCATTGGAATCTTTTCCAAGAAGAGGTTTGGACCAGAAGAGGAAGCAGGCGCAGCCACCCGTCTGGACAGTTGGGGGAGGGTGAGGAGGGCAGAAAAAAACAAGCATCACTAAAGAGAGCAAAGGAAAACGGAGGGCCAGAAAACAAACTTGGCCTTGGTCACAGTTTTGCCTAGGCCCCTGCCCTTCAGAAGAGAGTCTGTCTTCATCTCTTAAAGATGTACTGAAGTAGGACTGGAGGGTCCCAAACAAATCTGTCCTGGTGTTCTGTCCCTCCAGCTCTTTATAGGAGCACAGGCACAGGTCGAGAGGGCTGCTGTCTCCCCACCAGAGCTTCCAATCCCCCGGAAGCAGCATACATTGAAGTCTCTCTTTCCCAAACAGGAACTGAGGGCAGAAACGGATCCCCTCACCCTACCCCGCGGCCCCCGCTCACCACTTTGTGATCTGTGATAAGAGAGCTGTCTGATCACCAGGGATGTTCTTGTGGTTAGGAAAAGATGGGGGCCAGGAGGCCTTCCCCAGGGTCTGTTTACCTCACTGACACTTTGGGCAGAGCCCAGAGACACTCCCAGGACCTTGATGGCAAACTCATGCATGCGCCCAGCAGCAAGGGTCCAGGGTTTAACAGCTATTAATTAGGGTAATGATTCCCAGGGCTGCAATTACAAACCCAAAGATCCACTTAGCATCTCCTCTTGAATCTCTTGTTTCTGTAATGCTGATGTCCCTAAAAGATTCATTTGCAACCACTTACTGATTGCATTTACCCAGTATATTGTTTCGGATGGACGGACGGAAAGCCGATACGGAATATTGACCTCGGCGGCATCCTGTGATTACTCGGGCTGCCCCAGCTATCATTAACCACCCCATTTTATTTTCTGAGTGCCACGAACACTGTGGTGACAGATCCGTGACCTTTCCCCTAGAAATGTTATGAAGTGAATGTGCTGTAGAAATGACAGGAGGGACGGATGTCAAATGGCTGTTTAAATGCTACGTCAGCAGCCACAGCCATGGTCTTGGGTTCTGACGTTAAAGGACATTTCGATTGGGGGTCGGGGGTGGAGGGTGGGGGGTGCTCTGTTTGCTTTCCACTTGTAGGAAACAACTAAAAACCAAGCAAGAAGAATGGAAACCATAGGCCGTCCTCTGCCTCCAAAAATAGACACTTCACCTAGCTCTCAGAAGTAAGTCTGAAGTTTTCTAGTCTTTTATTTTAAACCAGAACAGAAATCTCAATTTAAGTCATTAAAGAAAAAAAATTCAAAGTGTATTTTGAGCATATGATTGAAAATGCAATTAAACAACGCAGAAGTCTCTGGGAATCTGATTATGCATATTTAGGTCACATGTACACATCCACATACTGAGGGTCCCATAATGATTCCTGGACCATAAGAACTGTATGTAGAGGAAGAAGGTGGAGCTGTGTCCTTGGGTAAAGCGAGTGAATCCAGCTCCCTCCTCTTGCCACACACATACAATAGAGTAATCTCACAAAGAGTTTTTCTAGGACCTGTTCTTACAGACTATAGGCTGAATCCTGGCTGTGCATTTAGCTCCACTAGGGAGTTTTAAAAAGGTACCAATGTCAGCACTGACCCTGGACCCATTAAACCAGAACCCTGCGATGGGACCTGGACAGTGACATTTTCTGTAAGGCTTCTGGGTGATTCTGATGGGCAACGCTGCTTGAGAGCCATCCCCAACCCCCAGCCCCGCCGTAGTGTGCAGGGATGGAAAGCTGCCACTCTGGTCGAAATGAAGATGGTCCTGCTGAATCTACTGAAATAACTAGCTATTTTCTTATTAGAGAAAACAGTGAGGGAAAAATGAGAAACTTCGCAAATAAGAAATACTGATGAAAATTATTTCAAAGAGGAAAATCCAAACTGTCAATTCCTAAAAGTAAGATTCCCTACATGGTGGATTTATTTAAATATGCACAAGTAGGTATCAATTTAGCCCAAAACCCTAATCTTTGAAATTGTGGAAGTTCTACCTACCCTCAGCTGTGGTTCCTGGAGCAGGCGATTAAAGGGAAAAAAAATAAAAGAGATAGAATTTGGATTTTGAAATTCTAGGGTAAACAATTTCATGGCCTATGCTTCAGTGCAGGGTCAACATATTTAAATGATATCAAATGTTTAAGTTACAGTAATCCAGAAATTATATACTTTCGAAAAGTTATGGCCATCTGTCAAATACATTAAAAGCAGGGAGAAAAAAAGAATAGCATATGGACTTAAACCCACTAGGTATTCTCCCTTATAATATTTATATCCACTAATTAATACTGAAATCTGATGATGTTTCCTCCTCAGCAGAAAAAGAAGAGAGTCTTCTTCGCCTTTTTGTACCAGAACATACTTCTCTGACAACAGAACAACAGGGATTGCTTTTACAAAATTGGAATAGAAGGAGAGGAAATGGACAATTTCTGAATGATTTATTTCTAGGAAGGTCAGAATTTCCCATTCTGCTAACAAGCTCTAGGTTTTGGTGAGGGGTTAATTGGAGTTTTGAATCCTCCCCCTCCCCCAGGCCAAATACCCAGCGTAGAGCACAAGCTTCACATTCAGTGTCCTTGGTTCTTTTGTGAACATCTTGGAGGTCTCTCCTGGACGTGACCTAGACAATGCAGAACTAAGCGGAAGTTGCAAGACTGCTTGAAATGTGCGCTTAGATTGTATTTGTGAGCGTTTGATGTTCTTCTTTAATAACCTCAAGTAAAAGGCTGAATGCATTCAACAACAGTAGCTGAAAAAAGTGCAATGAGTCATATTATAGGAAAATGGAGAAAAGGATACAGGACTCTCCACTGAACACAATCCTATATTGTAGGCAATCTGTGATAACACCCTTTTCATTTCAGTTCAGTCCCATAAAATTACCACTAACATTACAACTCATGCAGAACACAGATAAATGTAAAAATGTCACAGAATTCTTCCAGATGGGACTTTTAGTTCCACTAGATCACCATCTACTTTTTTACTTGTCTAATATTTCATTACAACCTTCCATAAGTTAATTTTCTTTCCACTGACCATGTAAATCACAAATCAATTTTCATTTAAAATGCCTGACTACAGATTGCTCCTGAAAGCTCAGAGCATATGCTTCAGTGAACTTCTCCAACATCCTTAATGTACATTAGAAAAATGTTGTGTTCTTAAAAGTCTTTTTTTAAGAAGAACTAATTGTACATTAAAATCTGGCATGAGACCTGAGGCATCCTATTTCCCCCCTAAAATGCAGATGTGTTATTTGTAAGGCATGAAATCACACGTGGCCAAATATTTGTATGACAAAATTGACAAATACAGCAACATTTTACACCAGCAAAAAATACAGCACATTTGCTAAGGAACACACATGTACATACATATATATTACACACAGAAACATGTGGCTAGATAGTCTAGTTTTTAAAAATAAAATTATAGGTAGGGGCACCTGGGTGGGTCAGTCGGTTAAGTGTCTACCTTTGGCTCAGGGCATGATCTCAGGGTCCTGGGATCGAGTCCCGCGTTCCTGCTCAGTGGGCTGTCTGCTTCCCGATCTCCCTCTGCCTGCCCCGTCCCCTGCTTGTGCTCTCTCTCTGTCTCACTCACTCTCTCTCCAATAAATAAATAATAAAAATAAAATCTTTTTTTTAATAATTTTTAAAAAGATTTTATTTATTTATTTGACAGAGAGGAAGAGATCACAAGTAGGCAGAGAGGCAGGCGGGGGTGGGGGGAAGCAGGCTCCCCGCAGAGCAGAGAGCCTGATGCGATGCGGGGCTTGATCCTAGGATCCTGAGATCATGACCTGAGCCTAAGGCAGAGGCTTGACCCACTGAGCCACCCAGGCGCCCCAATAAAAATAAAATCTTAAAAAAAATAAAATTATAGATAAAATTTTTTATAAAGTCTTTGTGTCTTTCCTATCTGCTAATTCCATGAATGTTTGGATGTGGAAATTTTACCTGGAAGGGGAATGTGCTTTGGAATCTGGGTTTCTCATTAATGGAGAAGGAGTTGAGACTCAGTGCACTGAGATTTTCTCAGAAATATTCAGACCAAAAAGGCGATTGTACACTTTTGTTATGAGAATATAAAATACCTTGATTACAACAATAATGTGGGAAGAAGTTGGGCAGTTATGGACAAAAACGTCATTATGAAACAGGCCTCTTTTCAAGTTTTAGCTCCTTAATTAAATGCTTATTACTTTAATGGTATTCTGAATTGAAAAGGGTTTTTTTTTTAATTTGGTAATATTCCTAATTTCTCCTAAGAGCCTGTGAAAGTCAAAGTGCTTTAAAGTTGTTGTTATTTTTTTTTTATTTAAATTCATAAATGGTATTTCTGTGTGAAGACAGTATTGAAATACTTCAGGCGAAAAGAGCTTCGACTTCTCATTTTTTAAAATACAGTTGACAGATGACTGTAAATAAGTAAATCACATGGTCCTATAATATTCCAGAACATTGAGGAGGGCAAGAACCAACATGGAAGTTTGTCCCAGGTCTCAGAGACAAGACTGCACTTCCAGACTCAGTCACATTTACCGAGAGATACCCAGAATTTCTGAAAAGCTGTGATGGTGGGTGGGCCTGTCCTCTTTCTGTACCATGTGAGTAAATATATGTACTCTGTGACAGAATCTGGGGACTGATCTGGGGACTGATAAGGTAAGCATGCATCTGTGGGTCTAAGATATGTGTGCTGGGGACTCTTGCTAGCATTCTGCTCCAGCATCCTCCTTTTCCTCCCCACAAAGGGGGTACTTTAGCTGAAGACACACCTGAGCACACACCTGGCCAGGTACACCGGCTAGCTTGATGATTTCCACAACTGCTTTTCCTATTTTTATTTCTTTACCAAGTGAAGAAATCCAATGGCATTAGTGTTTTGAACTGCAAATATTCTCAGAGCAAGTCTCTGGCAGCTGGGAAACACACAACTTTCTGACTGGAATTTGGCCAAAAAATTAATGCTGTTTTATGACCCACTCATTAATCTCCTGAAAAAGTGTGCAATACAGTTTTATGAGCACCAATGACTTTATGATTTTGAGGGGCTTTTGTATACCTGCTCTTTTCTTTGAGGTAAGCTGTCTACTTTACCCTGTATTCTCTTCCTTGCGAGAGTAGAGGGCAGCCTGTGTAGATTATGAAAATGATAAACAGACCAAAACTTGATGGTGAAGTGTAGCTCTGCTAAGCATAGTTTGCACTTTTTTTTTTTAAGATTTTTTTTATTTATTCATTTGAGAGAGAGAGAGAACCAGGGGTGGAGGGAGAGGGGGAAGCAGACTCCCTGATGAGCTGGGAGCCTGATGTGGAACTCAATCCCAGGACCCAGAGACCCCGACCCGAGCCGAAGGCAGATGCTTAACTATCTGAGCCACCCAGGCACCCCAAGTGTAGTTTACACTTGACAGACAATACCACCTATTGCACATGAAGAGGCACCAGAAATGTCTAAGAAATATATTAGGCATGTAAGATTGGACAGAAATGGTGAAGTGGGGAACAAGTTTACTTCTTAAATAGAACTTGAAGCCTTCAATGATAAAAATTTAGGCTAGGATAAAACAAGAACTAGAGTATAGAATTTATTAGAAAAATAAACATCAACCTCTTAAGGATTTGAGGGTGGTTTCTACCAGACCGAAGCATGAACATGGTAGAAACATCTGTGGCATTCAAAACAGAAAGTAAAGCAGTGCCCTGGCATGGAAGGAATTCTTATGATTCAGAAAGGTGCTTAGAGAGCTCTCCAAGGTAGGGAACATTTCAAGATTGAAAAAATGCCACAAAGGAAAGGACAACTATCGTCTAGGCCCTGAATGTCTTCATAGAGTCTTTCCATTGGATTCCAGTAGTCAGAATCCCAGGGAGTGAGCCGCAGCTTGAAAATCTTCTTCAAGAAAAGTTTTCATTTTATCTATAGGTAAATACATTTTTTATTTAGTGGACTCTTTAATTGTAAGGGAATTCAATAGGAAAAGAACATTTGCACTGAAGGGATTTCTTTCATGACGAACGTTGCTAGTGTTCACCTGTATATGAGATACGTTTATAGGTCTTGAAAATGGAAATCCAACTGCAATTATACCTATAACTGTACCTATAATAGTTACCATTTGCGGGCCATGAAGCAAAAATAAGGCAACTTCTAAAGTGTACATTCTCTCCTTAGGGTTATTTTCTCCCTAGGTTATTAGGTTATTTGGAATATGTGATTAAGCAGTATCAGGAGAAGTCAGTAGGTAATTAATTATTGTCTCAAAAAGGCTCTTTCAACAACAATGAGATACCACTTCGTACCTGTTAGTAGAACTACTATCAAAACAATACAAGAAAAAAAAAACAGATTTTAACAAGTATTGATGAAGACGTGGAAGATTGCAATCCTGTGCGTTGTTGGTGGAATGTGAAATGGTGCTATTGCTAAGAAAAATGGTATGGCGACTCCTCAGGCAGCTAAGCACAGAATTACCATATGATCTTGCAACTATATTCCTGGGTGTGTACCCCCAAAGCACTAAGAGCAGGGACAAACAGATTATTTGTACGCCCACATTCACAGCGGCATTATTCGCTATAGTCAAAGGGTGAAAGCAGCCCCAAGTATCTATTGACAGATGAGTGAATAAGTAGCATATGCTTACAATGGAAACTTATCCAGTCTTGGGGAGGAAGGGAATTCTGACACGTGCTACAACATGGATGAATCTTGAAGACGTTATGATAAGTGAAATAAGTCAGTCACAAAAGGACAAATGCTGTGTGATTCCACTTAATGAAATACTCAGAGCACTCAAATTCATAGAGCCTGAAAATAGTAGGGTGGTTGCCCGGGGCAGGGAGTAATGGAGTTATTGTTTAATGGACACAGAGTTTCAGCTGCTAAAGATGAAAAAGTTCTAGAGATGATGATGATGATGATTGCATAATAATGTGAATGTGTGTAATGCCCTGAATAGTGTTTAAAGTGTTAAATATTATGTTATGTATATTTTAACCATAGCAAAAAAAAGAAAAAAAGGCAAAAAAAAACCCCCACAAAAAACAAATATGACGGAGGAATATGGGATCTGGGAGTATTATAAAGACCACTTACAAATATTTGTAATATTTTAAAGAAGTAATATGAAGCAAGAAGGGAAAAATGTTAGAATTTGATAGAACACTGCACATAGGTATTTACTATATTCCTCTGTTATGGCTTGAATACTTCAGAATAAAAACATTAAGAACTTTTAAAATGCAGAATTAATTCAGAATTAACTTCCACATCCTTAACAGATACAAAATTTATTAAATTAATAAATTAAAATTTATTTTAAAATCAATATCAGAATTTAGAAATATCCTAAAAACAAAAACTAAACTATGTTTTTCTGAAACTGAGAAATTTCTTAACTTTTTTGTGATCCCTGCTGGTTACTTATTTTTGAGACCAAAGCTTAGCTGAATAATCTTGGGCATCCACACAGAATTTGGTTTATTTAATAAGAACCACAGATATATCTATTATTCAAGAATATCCAGAGGATTACAATATTAGTATTCGTAATGGTCTCATGCTTTCTTTCTAAAAGTTTCCAATAATTCCACAAAGAGTATTTACAAATTTCTGAAAGCTCCAGAAAAAATAGAATTTAAGTCACTACCAAATTTAACTGAATGCTTGAAATGTTTAGGAATCATCTATCTGCTAAGGATTAGTTATCCAGACTTGACTTACTTACAGAAATTGAAAAAAGGGAGAGGAAGAGACTTTTCATGAAAAATATTTGACCTAACATAGACAACCTTTCTGCTTCCAATATATAGAAATTATGCCTAAAATATGTCAAAAATTTAGATACACAAGCAAAAAGGGAAACCCTCACATATCAGAAATCAAGAACAGCAAGACCACTAGCTGACACCTTGGTCCTCTGAGGCCAGACCATGAGTTAGGCCTGGCCAGCATGAGGCTGATGTTTGGCTACCAACAAAGGGACAGGATCTGGGGACTTGGGCCCATGGGAAAAAAGCTGTTTGAACTGAGCCCCTTCTAAAATTCCGAAACCTGAAAGGGCGTTGGTGGTATAGTGGTGAGCATAGCTGCCTTCCGAAACCTGAAAGGGCTGCCCCAACAGTGAAAAGAGATGAGATGGATCCCATTTACTAGTCCAGGGAATTAACAGAAATGTTTGTTTCTGTTAATGGCCTCAAGTAGGGAAAACTCTGTGAGAATACTTCCTAATGTAGTTGAAATTTATGCTATGTATATGGTGCAGGTATCTCCAAGCAGAGAAATAAATCATTTATGAAACTTGTTGGGCATTTGACACAAACAAATAAATATTTAACAATATTTATGGCACCCCAAAGTTCAAAGGACTTTATAGAAAAACTATCTCTGTTTAAAGTGAGTTCAAAATAAAAAATTTCTTACCATATATGGACAGACATATTCCACTATGAATAAGAAAAAGACTGCTATCTCTTTAATCAGCTCCTTGAGTACTTAAGCTAAAAGACAGTCTGAAGATATAAAATGAGCATACTTAAAGTGATTTTAAAAATCTAGAAAAAAAAACCCAGAAACCATAAAGGAAAAAAAATATGTAGTTTCTGCTAGTGAAAAATACAGTCTTTAAAATGAAAAATTTTAAGTGAAACAAGATTAAACATAACTACAAAGAGAATTAGAAAACTGGATGATTGATCTAAGGAAATTACAGGAAAAATGCAGTACAAAATATAATGGGAGAGAAAATATGAAAGGCTCAGAGACATGGAAGACAGCGGACATGTAACAGGAGTTCTGGGAGGAGAGAAGTGAAAGACTGGGGGAGAAGACGTAATAACGGAAATGTAAGGATTCCCAAATACCAAGCAGGATAAATAAGAATAAATCCATACCAAGGTCTTTCACAATAAAACTGGTGAATCCCAAAAACAAAGAGAAAAATCTTTACATCAGCCATGATTAAAAAAGGCATTTTGTCCATGAAGGAATGACAATTAAACTGACAATAAACTTACTATCAACAAAAAACAGAGCCCAGAAGATAATTTCTTCATCTGCTGAAAATATAAGTTATTAACCTGTAATTCTAACTCCAGCTAAACAATAGAAAATAAGGACAGAAAGAGTCTTTTAAGCAAATGAAACTAAGCTTATCATTCAAAAACCTCCTTTAAAAGAATCAGAAAGCTCTGAAAGGAAGTAATGGGATATAAGACATAATGAAGGGTAAAGAATTTTGCAAATGCAATGAAAGCTAAGGGAGATTCTTAACTAATGCTGGAGAGTTACATTATAGAAGATGAGAGGAGGTGATCAAAAAGTTGCAATGTTATTTGGGAGGAAAGATGAAAATACTGACGTGACACCTTAAAACATATGTTCCAAATATATGGATAACAACGAAAAGAATAAAAATAGATGTTTAGTTTCTAATCCAGTAGGTGGAAAAAAGAAAACTCAACAAATCCATTAGAATGCAAGGAGGGAGAAAAAGGGCAGAAGAAGCATGATGAAAAAAACCACACGAAATAAGATGATCGAAATAATTCTAATAATTTCTATCTACATGTATCAACATATGACAAACCTCAAATGAAAAATGCAAAATATAAAAATATATCAAGAGTGTGCTACCATTATGTAAAATTTTAATACACCCCAAGTACTATATATTTATAGTAAGTATACTATACTTATACTTTATAGTAAATATACTATATATTTAATGTATATATGTATATATAATATATATATAACCATATATATTTAGTAAATTTATAAACACGGGGTAGTGGTTACTTCTAGGAGTGGGAATACTATGGAATGACTAGAGAGAGGTAGAAGAGGATTTCAGCATTTTTGATGATGTTTCATTTTTTTAAGATAAAAGATTTCAGGCAAAGTTGGCCAAATGTTAATGGCTATTAATTCTAGATCATTTTATTGTCTCTCTCTCTCTCTCTCTCTCTCTCTCTCTCTATATATATATATATATATATATATATATATATATATATTCCTCTATATTTCAAAGTACAAAGTACAATAATTTTTAAAAAGGAAAGAGTACTTTAGATTCTGATCACTGGAAGTTGTTAATAAAAATTATATATACACAGTATCTCCTAATCAGTCCCTAAACTTCAGCAGAGAACCTCCAAATTTTATTCTCTCTAATTTTTGCCGCCAAAGCGGATCCTTTGTGATTTTTCTGCATGAGGGTCCAAAATTTAAATGTATGCTAAAAATGTTCATTTTTAATGAACATAACTTTTAATTAGTGCCCCATGTATATGGGATTTAGGGAGATCCTCCAGGCCAGGCCAATGTTGTCCAATAGAAATATAATGCAAGCCCCAAACGTGAACCACATACATAATTTAAAATATTCTAGTATCCATATTTAAAAAAATAAAAAAGAACAGGTGAAATTAACTTTGATAACATATTATATCCAAATTTAACAAACTAATATATCCAAAACATCTTTTCAACATGGTATCAAGATAAAAATATTAATGAGATATTTGCAACTGTCTGGATTTTACATCTATAGCATATGTCAGTTTGGACTTCCTTCCTTCCTTTCTTCCTTCCTTTCTTCCTCTCTCCCTCCCTTTCTTCGTTCCATGATTGTATCTCTTTATTTGACAGAGAGCTAGAGAGAGCAACATTTCAAAGGCTCGATAGCCACATGTGGCTCATGGGTTTCATTGTGGACTTTGCAACTCTAAGTAATAAAAGTACAGTAGTCCCCTTTTATTTGCGGTTTTGCTTTCTGCAGTTTCTGTTACCTATGGCCAACTGTGGTCTGGAAGCAGATGACCTTCCTTCTGACATGTCATCACAAGGTCAGCAGTGGTCCAATCCCACATCATAATGCCTACGTCATTCGCCTCACTTCATCTCATCACACGGTATTTGAACATCTCACGTCAGCACGAGAAGGATGCATTACAGTACAATAAGATATTCTGAGAGAAAGACCACACTCACGCATTTGTATTACAGTATACTGTTATAACTGTTCTGTTTTTTATTACTACTGTTAACCCCTTACTGTGCCTAATTTATAAATTAAACTTTACCATAGCTAGGTATATATAGGAAATAGCACTGTACATACAGTGTTTGGTACCACGAGCAAGCAGCGGACTCCCCGCCCATTCTGTTAAACCCTTTGCTCAACAGTTACCTTCTGCTGATCAAGCCTCCCTTGGCCATTTAGCTTCTACATTTACCAAGCGCCTCCAATCTTATTGTCCACCAGGCATGAGGGTTTTCAGTCAGGTAATCCCCCTCCCCCATCTGCTGGGCTCAGAAATGGTGCCGAGCACAACCCTCCTTTTTGCCCATCTCCTGTCCAGGGGCAGAAAAATGAGATCTAATACTTGCCCTGACCCACGATGTCTTCAGAATGAGCCTAAACGCAAGAGAGCAGCAAACTTGCCGAAGAAAGGGACAGGCTGATAGCATTCAGCTTGGCACGCTCTAGCCATTTCCCATCCTTTTGTCTATAGCTGCTGTTCAAATATTTGACAAACTTCTATTTCTAGCCTCTCCATAAAAGTCTCCCTAGTTGGGCAAGTCGTGCACCTTTCATGGTTTCCTAATAAACTGGAGGGGAGCACCAGTACGGAATCAAAGGAAATAAAACTCTAGTTGCTGTTGCTGCTAGGGCTGCCTTTTGAATGTGGCTTATACAATATTTCATCTGTGCTGACACCTTTCACTCTCAATTATTTGGCTGCTGTCAAAACAAATCAATCAAATTATAGCACTGTGTCTTCATGTTACCGTTCTATTGTAAGTTAGCAACATTAGCTTTGAAATATATAGAAGTATAAATTTTATCTCTATTATTTATTTAATGCAACTTTCTCCCATGTGAGTTATTTTCCAAACACAGCAAACTCAAATTATCTTATGTCAAGTGTTGAATATATATATGTTCTGCTAAGAATTTCTAAAATAATGGCACACAGGGGAACAGAGATACGTAAGAATGTTTTAATGGACCTGCATATTTGTGCTAATCCTAATCTGGTGGCAAATGGCAAATGGACTAAGTTTTTGGGGGGGGGTTTTGAAAGTTCTGGCTAGAAAGTTGGTGAACCTGGTTGATTAATATAATTGGGGTAATGATGACACTAATATCAAAGGAAAGGTTAACGTGAAATGAAAGGATGTTCAGAGACTAATTTTGCTAGCAACAAGACGTCATTTCTCAAGAGAAATAATTTCCAAAAATTAAAATTACATTATCTGAACTACAGTTTTTCCCAGGCCCAGATATCCTCTTCTACCCAAACCCCAGTACCCTCGAGCTAAGCCCAACTTGCTGCTTCCTCTGCCCTGCATGGCTATAATGGGCATGACCCAAAGAGCTTTAAAAAGAAGAATGGCAGGGGAGAAAAGACTCAAACATTTTCATTTTGAGATTTTTAAGATGACAACGACGTTTTTAAATAATAGATTCAAATCAGTGGAGTTACTTTTCAGCAAAAGAGCAACACTGTTGAAGCTTTTATGTACATGCTCTCAAAATAGCTTCTTTTATACATGGAAACTTGGCGGGTTTTCAGAAGATAAAGAGCAGACTGACAGACACAGTTTGTTGGCTCCTTCTTGTGGCACTCTGGCTATTAAACGGGTAAGCAACAACCAAAGCTGCAACGTGAATGTGTAGATTATGTCCAAAGGAAGAATCCAAACACGAAGACCCACAGGAGCCCCACATTCCGCTGGTACGGAGCAATCCTAACGCACTGGGACCTCTCTCCTGGGTCTGTGCTGTGTCTGCATCTCCCTCTTCTGATGGCCTGGACTGTGTTCCTTCACTAACCTCTTCCTCCCCAGAAAGTTCTTCCCTCCCTGGCTTCTATCACATCCGTTGATGGTTTCTACATCAGAGTCTCCAGCATCAGCCCCATTCTGAATTTTAGATCCACGTATTTCCAACCAGCTCCTGGTGTATCCACTTAAAACAACCACAGGAAATGAACTTACAGGTCCAGCTGAACTACCCGTCTCCTTCTCTGGCCTCCTACCCCTCTGTATTTAATCCATCACCAAGTCTTCCCAAATGAACCTCATTAATGTCTCGTAACTCAGTCTTCTGCTCTTCATCACTGTCACCGTGTCCCTTTCTCAGGATTACCACAGTAGTCTCTTTCCTAACTAGACTCTGAGTGCCTACCACAGTGCCTGGCAAAGAGTAGATGCTTAGTGAATATTTGTGAAATCAATCAATCAATCAATCAATCAGTCTTTGTGCACGCCTCAGGACAGGAAACGAGGACTAAGTTTTGCCCTGGAGGGGCTGAGAAATAATAGCTGTGACCTCTCACTGGAAAGCTGCCCTGTAAGAATCACACACGTAAGAAAAGACAGGACTTGCTTGGTGAACTTTAACTCTTCATTCTCTGAAAAGTGGGCAGAGGAGAAGGGAGGACCAGCTCCCACCTCCTTATTTTCAGTACCTCCCCTCTCTCTGCCTGACCCCTCTTCACTTCCCTCAGATACAGAAGACATTTTTATTTTGGTTCCAGAGGAAATTTGAACACCCCATCCCGGTTCCCTCTCACCCTTGGTAACGGAGTGAGACTGAGAAGCATTTCGAGCATAATCTTTTCCTTTGTTTATGTTCAGCACCATTCTAGCGGCAGCCATCTTGGAGCAGAGCGCTGATGGCTGCTGCCTTGGAATCTAATCCAGTTTGCACATCCTAGTGTAGACACATCGCTGCATACCATCAAGAGCCCTGATGGATTTACAGCCTTATTATGTACAAACTGGGGATCACATTACTTCCCTGCCTTTTGCTTTGAAAATAAATGCTTTGGCTTTGCTTTGACATTTATGTGGCAGCTGGAAACCATTATCCTTTGACAATGCTTTATTCCATTGACAGTATCTCTTAAATACACAGTATACTAGTCATACTCCTCATTCATGTGCTTCCAGTTTAATCCATACCCCAGTGCCTCAGTAACGCCTGCTTCAAGGATAATGTACTGCAGACCAGGCTCTCCAGGTATTTTAAATAAGAAGTCTGAAGCCTCAGAGATACAGAGGTTTGAAAAACTGTCGAAGTTAAGACACATGCAACAACTTTGATAACTTCTTTATGGTGGATGGGGTATTATTGTACACTGTGTCATGTGCAGCTCTTCTGAATAACACCGCAGATATGAATTTATGCACTAGGTATTTTTAATATTGGACTTTGTGACAGCAAGCCACCTATCAGAGGTTGAGAAATCATTGCATACTAAAAGCCAGAGTCCATTCTTCTTGTTTCTGTAGCACGAGCTACACTGCCCTTTCTGTGAGTGGTATCATGCTCTCGAGGTCCCTGGGGATGCAACTTTCTGTGTGTAGGCATCACTCGAATAGCACGAAAGTAAATCATTAGGAAAAGCAGCATACATGGCCACCTACTGTTTTCTTCTTCAAGAGCGGTACCAGAATGCTCAGCACTCGTTTCTACCCCTCACCCGCTCCCTGACAATAAATCCTCCTTTGATCAATAAAATCAGGCACATTTAAAGGCAATTTTACTGGTATTAAAGATTGCTCATACATAATAAATGCACAGAGTTGCTTTGTGGTTGTATTGTTAATTTGAAAATTAATCCACTTTGGGTTGAGGGATGCTTTTTTAAAAAGGTGGTTAGAAGGTCAAGATGGCAGACCTATATAGACGTAAGCTCATCAATGCTAATGATGACGCTTTGGATATGACTTTTAACCTAAATGAGTATAAAGTATAAGAAGGAAAGCAATCATTCATCATTTCTTACTGTCTAGAGTCTCCTGGTAACTCTTCGTCATATGCAGTATTTTTCTTTTCCTCTCTCTGTGGGGTATGTGTGTGTTTGGGTTTCTTTCAAACAACCGGGATCAAATTGTGCACATGTGAAATCTTTACTACTTTAGAGTTCATTTGTACATCTGAGAAGCAGAGCCATTAACACTTTAATGGGAGAACCTGAGTCTCTCATTTCCATGAAGCTTTCCCCAGCTTTCATTTCATTAACAGTTTTGTACTCCCATGTTCTTTTCTATGTTTTAACATAAGTTGGTATTTTGTTGATATTTTATAAACACCACGCCACCTACTTCCCTTTTTTTTTAAATTGAGGTACATTTTATATACAGTAAAATTCACCCTTTCCAGCATTCTGTTTTAAAAGTTTGACACATAGAGTCATGTAACCACCACCAGGATCAAGACAAGAGCACCATCGCGTCAGCCCCCCAAATTCCCCTGCACTGCTTTATAATCAACTCCGACTCCAAGCCCCGCCCCTGGTCACCACTGATCTCCTTCTGTCGCTGTAATTTTGCCTTTTCCTGAATGTTGCATAAGTGGATTCATGCTTTTACATGTGTTCATGTGCTGTTTTTAAAAGTCCCTAATTTTTCCATCTATTTGTAATCTATTTTTATATTTATCATTTGAATGTCACACTTTAAGAAGTTGTTCTTGTGTTGTGTTCAAAGGAACCACATGGATAGCCCATGTTACCTCATGGACTAATGGAACTGTAGAATCTCAGTGTTGGAAGAATCTTCCAGGGGACTCAAGTCAAATGTTCATGCAGTGTATCTTCCATTGAGCAATGCAGCACCTTGTAATACAGTTTCTAATTATGAGCTGGAGAAACGGCCCTCCCTTTAGGAGCATCCTCATCTCCAATGGCAGCAGGCTTGCGAAGGACCTGACTGGAAGTGATACGGGCCACTTCCAAGCCAAAGCTTTGAAGGCCATTGCTGTTCTGCCATTCTTTCTTCCCTCTGTGATGAGAAAGGCCTACCCCAGGAAGAGGCTGCTTCTTTAGCCTGATCCTAGATTGAGCATGGACAGCAAGGCCACTGCTGACTGCAGCTAAAATGTATTATTAAATAAAGACACAAACCTTGGTTGTACCTCACTGAGATTTTGTGCTTGTCTGTTACTATAGCGTGACCTCGTGAAAGCTCAAAGAGAACCAGTGTCCTGCCCATCAGGTGGTTCCATGTTTCTTCATTGGCAATCTGTGTGATTAACTCTTCTTAGCACCTCCAACTTCAACCCGGTACACTCTTCATCCAGGTATTGTATGGCTTTGTTGCTCACGTCCTTTGGGTCTCTGTCTCTGTCCCCATCCCTGCCACCCTTCATCCTGTCCATCTTCTTTATCCCCTGCACGAGCACAGAGGTGCCTTCCGAGACTCTCTTCACTTTGTTTACTGTTATACCCTAAGCTGAGATCATAACCTAATATGCTATGGAAGCTCAGTGTTGAGTAAATAAATAAAATCAGTGAAAAGCAAAAACAAAAATAAATAAGGCTTTCTTGTAAAGCTGGTATGTTTCTATTTACTGTCAGATAATTAAAAGTATGGAATGTGATGTGGCTCCTCTTCAACTTGTCCCATTGTTCCAAATCTCCATCTAGGTTTCTTCCTTTTCTAATAAACAGTGTCTGGACTTTTTTTGTTTCTTATATGAAACCTGCTCTGAGTCCTTGGAATTACACAGGCATAACATATAAGTGTAAAACTATATAAAAAAATATATCAAAAATATCATTGTATAATTACACGTCTTTAAGTGTGTTCATCTCTAACGCATTAGCCCTACAATGCCCACTCCTCATGCATATGCAAGGTGTACGCAGCCCTCCTTCCTGCCCCTCTGGTCTGATTTCTTGCCAACTCAGACTCTTAACCTTCATTTGACCAACCAACAAAACTGTTCAGAGGACTCTAGACTCCATGTTCCTCATGTCTTCTCCTCTACACTGAATGTCTCTTTACTCCTTTTCACTTAACTCACTCCTACTTTAAAATCCATCCATCCATCCATCAATCCTTGAGCACTTATGAGCCAAGCACTGTTTGAGTTCTTGGGCCATATCACCAAACCGAACACAGATGCCTACTGTATGGCTTACATTCTGAGGGCAGGCCAGAAAAACACTACATCTTACAAACACATTGGACGCAGATATCGTCCCTTAGACCATCAGTGCCAAGCATCACGATACTGCTACCACTGCCCAGTGTTGCTGTAGGAAGCATGACCCAAAGTGCTTATAGAGAAAGAACCAAAAATGTCTCAACTTTCTGAGATTTTAAGGCTCTGTAGAAGGTAGTAAGTATTATGGACAAAGGAAATAAAGGAAAGCAGGTAGGGGGGAACAATAGTATTGAGGGGCCGTGGGGAGAAAGTAGACTGATGCTTTCTGGGGAAAGAGTCCTTCAGGCAGAGGAAATGTTCTGTGCAAAGGCCCTTGGGTATGTGTGTGTTTAGAGAACACCAAGGAGGTCAGAGTGCCTGCACCCCGAGGCCGATTGAGTTGAAAGAACCGTGAGAGTGAAAAAGCAAAAATAAATTAGACTGAAGATGTATGCCTCAGAAAAAACTGTGGCACCTGGAACTGACTGAAAGCAAAAAGATCGGAAGCATTCTCGGTTTCTGAGAGAACCACATTCCCAAGGAAGCTACAAATCTTTAACTATTGGAAATTTCAAGCAATCCCTTCAGCCCCCAGAGCTTCCATAAGCCACACATGGACTGAGGAAGTGCTCAAATAAAGGCATATTTCTCAACTTTCTCTTCAGATGTGGTCAAGAAAGATAATGGACAGGGAAGAATCTTCCAGGGGTAGAGATAAGGACCAAGGAGAACCGTGGCCAAGCATGCTTCCTAAGGGATGTCCAATGGGGGAACCTATTCCTACCCCCAGAGGAGGGGATCTTCACCATATCTGCCCTGCTAAGACATCAGACTAGCTATGGATAAACCAATTGTGGCATATTCTTACAATGGAACACTGCTCAGAAATGCAAAGAAAGGAAACTCTGACACACACAATGGCATGGTGGAATCTCAAAAACATGAGACTGAGTGAAAAAAGCCAGAAACTAAAGTATACATACTATAAAAATCCATTTACATGAAGTTCTAGAACAACGACAACAAAAAAACCCAATCCATAGTGATAGAAAGCAGGTCAGGGTTGCTTGCCTGGTTGGAAGGCCAGGACTGACCACAAAGAGACACAGGGGAACCTTTTGGGGAGAATGAAATGTCTTTTGTATTGACTGTGGTAGGCGGAGATTGCATGGGTACACACAATTATCAAGACCCATTGAGCTATACTCCCAAGATCCATGCATTTTATTGTATGTAAATGATGCCTCAATTCAAACAACAAATACCAACAAAACAAACAAAAATGAACTGTGATGTGACTCGCACATGAAATTCCTAAAACCAAAAGCATTCCCACATACTTTACCCTGAACAAGCTTTAATTTGGAGAGTGAGAGAAAACCAGGGCTGGTTTCCTGCCAGCATGAAGGGTAGGAAATCCACCCTTGGTCTTGATTTTTCAACTTTCCTTGAACCTAATTGCTTTTCCATGTTCAGGTTACGCAGCTCTCTCTAATGAATTTTTGGTCATTAATTTAAATGTTATGCTTGAATGAACTGGAATGTTCGCACTTTGATATAAATCTCCTACGTAGCACATTTATATTCTCCATTTATGTTGCCCGCAGTGGTTAGTGGGTTATCTCTCAGCCTGTGCAATGAGAACAAGTCACTAACTTGAATCATCTGTCCTAGACGTAGAACCACCTCTGCTGTCCTATTAACCCTTCTGCTGCTTGCCACTTGTTTGGGGGTTCTATTTGACTACATTTTCTGCCTCAATTGAAAAAAAGCAGAAAACACAACCCATTTGCATGAATTCCATCATGGGGACTTTATTCTGCCACATCAAATAATAATCTAGTTCCCACACTAGGACAAATGCAAATTATATTTTTAACACTGCTATTTGTGTGTCAGAATGGTAAGTAAATGGAAGCCTGACTTTCAACAAAGTTCATAAAGTATGTGACAGAGCTTCCTGAGCCGTTTTTCCTTCTTGAAGATTCATGGTCAGCATGAGTCTCCTCTCACTGGTGTGGGTTCGCTGATAGTCTCCTGAAACTGAATCCCTGTGAGCAGAGGACAGACAAAGGACACAGCAATGGAAGGACCCAGAGTGGTGATGGTGGGAGGTGCTTGGCATGGGGCAGGGCTCTCAGAGGAGAAAGAAGAGAATGCAAAATTTTATCTATTTCATGCAAGGACATAGAATGTTGAGGAGTAGATCATTCCTAGGTCTCATCTGATTTTAGGGCACATCTGGGCTTGAATCCCAGCCAGAACTTCCACAGACTTCCCCTAAATTATTCAGAACCTAGACCCCACCCATGGCATCTCTGAGTTCAGAGCTGTTCTCCATCTCTGCCCAGGCACATAGGAGGGCCTCCTGATCTGTATGGTAATCTCAGCAGACAGGCCAATACCTAGCCTTCTCCCTCGGTGCCCTTCTACTGATGAGGGAGGCCCTAGTGTTTCTCTTCAGCATGCTGCGCGTGCTCCATTTCACATCATCCCGGCTCCCCCTTTCACCCACATTACACCTGACTGGACAGGAATGCATACTTCCACACAGGGCAGTCAATCTCTAGTCTAGCTAATGACCTACAAGATAGCCTAGAATGCAAAAATCTCACCCCATTGGGAATCGGAATGTTGGTGAGTTTGAGCTGTTGATAGACATAGAGATGCTAGAGATAGCAATGGAGTGTTCCTAAAAGGTACATGGGTTGGGAAGATGTGTGTACTCCAAGAAGACAGAGTGGAATATGAGTGAACTAAAATTAGGGGCTAGTCAGAAGTCAACCAACACAGCAGAGAAGAGTCACATGGAGATACAGGGAAGAGTGGAGACAGGTTAGAAGTAGGGGTACAGGCCTGTCTAGTCAGAGGGAATGAGACAGTCTGCAACTTGGTGGTTCACTGGATTCTTTGATCCCCAAACTCTAATCCCTATTGTCTAATCTCTAATCTCACTGGGTCCTCTGATCCCCAAACCTCATGTCCAGGGCCCCTGAGGCTGGGCCATAAGGTGTTCCTAGGATTCTGCAAGATTTCTATCTCCTAATTCCCAGCCGTTTCCTTACAAGAAAAGCCCTTCTTTGATGGCGTAGGTGTGCTCTCTTTCCTGCCTGGAAGGATCTGAGGAGAAAGGGGAAACAATCCCCAGGCTATGCAGATGGCTTTCCTGCAGGTCTCTTTTTCAGCAATGCAAGCTTTTGTTGGATAAAATCTCAGAGCAAGGGCTTTAACCGTGCTTTAATTGTCTAAGAGAACGCCTCTTGGTCTTGGGGACTTGAATGTCCTAACAGGAGCAATGAGTTAATTCCCAAATAAGTTATTCCTTTCAGTCCTTCTCCTCATTAGAGGCCAGGTTTGGTGAGTTAGAGCCGGAAAGTTAACAAGGGCACTCCTCACAAGCACATGGCTCCCATCACCCTAGGATGCTCAGAATCTGGGCAGACTGCTGGAGATAGCAGGGGAGTTGCCAAACGGATTTTGGAAAAGGCCCCTAGACCAGGCTTCCTTAAACTGTCATGTAAGTAGGAATCTCCTGGGACTCTTTTAAAATGCAGATTCTGTTCCATGAGCCTGCATTTCTAATAAGCTCCCGTGAGGGCTGATACCGGCTGGCAGGGAGTACGCTTAGAGAAGGAGACAGTGATAGGACCCCTGCTGCCTGAGCAGAGAAAAGCTGCTCAGTGTAACATGATGTCATTAGTGCTCATTAAAATACATGCATGAATCATGGCCTCTGAGGGTCTGAGAGTAATTCCGTGTCATTTGACAGTGAACGTAAATGAACCGGCTCCCAATCCCTTTAGTAAAGAAGAAGATACTTGAAAACTTATCCCTGAATGCCAAACCACAATGAAACTGATGTCAGCACTTTTCTTTCGTAGCAAATGTGTAGCTTTTGAGCTAGAAGCATGGACAGGCTGAAGGGCTGGGCAGGAAGGCTGGAGGAGAGTCAGAGATAATTCCAGATGGCAGGCTTCTTTCATGAATAAACCTTAACGTTTCACAATGAGGAAAGGGGGAACCATCCAGGGCCAAGTGCTCAGGTTGGAAACAGGTTCTATTTCAGAGCAGGGGTTTAACACTTAAGTCCCTCCCCATCACATTGACAGATCACAGCTCTTTTATAAAACCACCCAAGATGGTGTGGTGTTAATTAGTGTTGGGGAGACTTACCGGTGGTTTCAAGACTCGTAAAAGCCTTGGAGGCTACTGGGCTCCTTGTCTAAGGTGGGCCATGGGGAGGGGCGGAGCATTCTACCCTGTCAATGACACAAATGTGTGTAAGGACTTCCTCTGGGGTATCATAGCCCGTGAGCCAGGTTGCCATCCTCAAAAGAGCCTGAGACTGGATTATGTCAGGATTGGCTCAGTCTCAAAGTCAACCAGGACTCTGGCAGATGGACTGCCAGCCAGCCAGCTACCATCCCTGGAGTCCCACTACCTTCTGTGATATAACCTGGAAAACCACACAAACCATAGACACTGCCTATGGATTGCCAAGGACTACAGTAGGTTTCCTAAAGGGGGTGAGATCACCCTTGGGTTAGATGCTGGCTGACAAGGTAGCCAACTGCCATTGCCCTTCTGGCCGTGAACACCCATCTTGGGCACTGTGGAGATTCAAGACATTTACCTGATTCTCATTCTTATTGCCCCTGGACTTCTGGCAGGGTGACCAACTCCTTCTTGTTTGCCCAGGACTATCCTGATTCCAACAGTGAAAGTCGCATGTCCCCAGAAAAGCCCCAGTCACCAGCAAACCAGGACAGTTGGTTACTTCTCAAACTAGTGAGGTCTGGGTGGTCCAGAAATCATGTGGGAAGATATGAAAGGAAGAAGAAGGCCCAACAGAACTGCATGGGAATTTACGTGGATCCTAACAGTGACTTAGGAACGGGGATTCATTCACAAGGTTATTAAAGAACAAAGTGTTGGAAGAGAGGCTTGAGTGTTAAGACTGATGAGGAAGGTTTCCTTATAATAGGCTGACTTGCAACCAGGAGGTGTTTTATTTTAATGACCTTACCACCTGCCTTCCAATGTCACTGAGATGACAAAGGGAGACATATTTCCTTGTGTTTGTGCAGTAGACAAGAGCTTAACCATCAACTCCAATCAACACACTTCTGAAGATGAGACCATTAAGAAAATCATGTAAGGGGCGCCTGGGTGGCTCAGTGGGTTAAGCCGCTGCCTTCGGCTCAGGTCATGATCTCAGGGTCCTGGGATCGAGGCCCGCATCGGGCTCTCTGCTCAGCGGGGAGCCTGCTTCCCTCTCTCTCTCTCTCTCTCTGCCTGCCTCTCTGTCTACTTGTGATCTCTCTCTGTCAAATAAATAAATAAAATCTTTAAAAAAAAAAAAAGAAAAAAGAAAATCATGTAAGAAGCACCAAGCAGTAAAGAGAGTCAGAACTCTTGTTGAACCGACTCACTCAAGACACAAATCTTAGGATTTCTTTTCTGAAACCAAAAGTGCCCCAAAGAACCAAATTCCAAACTATAAGCACTCCAAAATTTGATATTTAAAGAAAAGAGAAAATCTTGATGGAAGTCCACATTCCACATTAGTCCACAGTCACTAACTTTGAGCCTTTAAAATAACCAGGTAATAAAATCCTAAGAACACCAAACCATAATAAAGATACAATAAGCTTGATTTTTTTGGACTCTGACTTTGGCATCTATTTTAACCAAGCAAGATTAATTCATGACCTAGGAGCTCTGTGAGCTTATGTTTATTTATAATATTCAATATTCCCATAAGCACAGATGTTGCAAATGGAAGGTTGCATTTTGATAATGCCCATTTCTTCATTAAGATTTCATCATCCACCTGCATTAGAAAGCCTCTCCCTACACTTTGTTACTTCTGCTTTCACCTTGTTTATTCCTGCCTTATTTGCTTAATCTTGGGATCCTGGCTCCCAGGCACTCTCAAATTTTAAACAAGTGAAGTTTGTGCATTAGCGTGTCCTGGGCATGCATGATTTATGAATGGCGGGCTTCTTGGCACAATTTAATGGTATGAGAGAGACTTCGTTTTAAACATTAAAGGGAAAGTCAAGAAGTGGCAACAATAGGAGGGATATTAGAACATACGGTGTGTAAAAAAGTTTGGGTTGAGAATTAACTAGTTCTTCTATGGTTTGTTTCTTAGTCTTTGGGCTGATGACATTTGACCAACTACAAAAAGTGCTTTAAGTTAACTCTGATAACTTAACCCATTGAACTTACTCTGAAAAAAATAAAAAAAGCAAGCAAGCAGAAAAATTTCTTTCTAATTGCTAACATCAAAGGGGAAAACAAACATCTTTGAGCAGCCTCAAACGAATTCATTTTCTCTTTGTTAGGCATCCTATCATATTCCTATCATATTCAGGCCATTTTTCACCATAAAATTCTTCCTCCGACAGAATCTTTTGTAAATCAATCTAACAATCAGTGTTAGCAAATCTTTCCTAGAAAAGTGAAACCCTTTGTAAAACCGAAAGAAATATCCTTCCAGAGTTAAATGAGTCCAGCTCTTATTAAATGCCCACATAATATAAAGGCCCGATCTACAAGTCTGTTTTTCTCATTATAAAGTATGATCCCAAATAATACATTTCTGTTTAATAATTAAAACTAAAAATACTTAGCAAGAGAACAATAATTAAGAATTCCAAATGCTACTTTGTATTGGAGATTTTCCAATCACTTCTCACACAAACAAATCACGTATAACTTTTCTTTGTAGATGGCTATACTGAAGAAGTCACAAAATCATAATCTGGGTCCTCAAATAACAACAGAATAATTTTACATCTAAGTTTCTGATGATTTGCAGGACTGACAAAGCCCAGGGCTTGAGCAAGCCAGGGATTCACACACAACTTGAAACTTTGCTTCCTACACAAGCCTTCCATCTCCCTTGATAATGGGGGCTGCTCTGAACCATATTCACCAGCCGAGGGCATGTGAGCACTGCAGAGTACAACAGGCAGCGGATAGAGCTCTACATGGTGCAAGGAGACAATGGGTTACCTTGTAGATTTTGCAATGGTAGAGTCATTATGCCTCCGGCTGCAGCGGCTGCTACCAGCCCTTGGATGTTGGTGAGATTCGCGGTAGGCAACGTGAGGACCAGTCCTTGTTGTCCTCCTAGCTGTCCAGCCATGTTGAAGGGGATGAGGATGGGCTGGTTGAGGGCTGGCGTGCCTCCCGGCATCACGCCAGTGACAGCAGAGGCTAACTGTTGTGCTGTCAGAAGTGGCTGCAAGGAAACAGATAATCCTAGCTCACTTTCCAGTAGAACCAAGACGTGGCCTTTCAGAGCATTTTCTTCTCAGGGTTTAGTTTTAGCAGGGTCTAAAATTTCCTGAACAAGGAGTAAACACACACGCTCTGTTCCAAAATGAACCAGTAGGAAAAAAAAAAAAAATTGAAATCACATTTCATTTATTTCCTTGGCAAACTTCATTTGGTTTGGATTTCTTTTGAGGAACTCTAATACCTTTAAAAGTAATACCTTACACTTATATATTATTCTTCTAATAAATTTCCATTTGATCTTAACCTTACATATTTGAAATTCTTTGCTAATTTGTTCTTTCTTGTTCCAGAAAGAACTCATTGGCATCAGAGGGTTTTGTTTTGTTTTGGCTCAAAAGTAGCAATAAAATACTATTTTTTATTTATTAAGTTAGCAAAAATGATGTAAAATAGTTACAACATGCTGGTAGGTCTCTAGTGTCACCATCATGTGGATTTAGGACATACACACAATTGTAAGCCTTTTGGAAAGCAATTTGGAAATCTATATCAAGAGCTGCAAAATATTCAGTCCCTCTTGACTCAGAATATACTCTTGGGATGTAGCTCAAAGATACCATTCAAAAAGACAAAAAACAAATGCATAAAAACATGCATTACATTTAAAAATATTTAAATGTCGAAAAATACTTTGTTAACAGTACTAAACCTGACAAGATATTACACGGTCTTTAAAGTGGATCATTATGACCGCCTCTTTAGAAAACCAGAAAATGTTTATAATACGAGAATACACAAAATAAACTGGATAATCATTCAACAGTGACAATGAAATCATTAAAATGGTAAAATTGTGCCTGTATACTTACAGTTCTGAGAAAAGCATAGGAAAACAAAAGTGTTGGCATTTGATGTGGATAAGTTGGAAAAACTTTTGAATATGGCTTTTGCTATTACTCTAACATCCTTTGCTCAGTTCATACGAGATCAGAAACACGGGTTTGTGTCCACCCTTCATCCAATAGCCATTGCTCAAAGTGGAAAGGCAGCGCCGCCGGTGTGCGCTGTGGGCACCAGGAGTATTTGAGCCCGGATGTGGGCTCTTCACCGGGATGACCTAGGCAGTATTCCTGTGCTGAGCGGGCCATGTGACCAGAAGGGTCATTGGTTTTATAGTCCTTTATCCAGGACCTTCACTGCTCTCTTTTGGGAACCACGTGACAGATAATGCCACGTCCATTTTTCTTCTGGAGGAACCAAGACAAAACTCTTATGGAGGGGTGGCAACTTTTTTTTTGTTTTTGATGCAGCATGATTCTATAAAGTAACAAGTAATTAAATATAGGCATAATACAAAGCCCAATGAATTATAGGCAGGCACTATTCTAATATTGCCATGTATGTATTAATGCAGTTGTCCTACTGGTGAGATACAGAGGGATTAGTAATTTGCCCAGAACCCCATATCTGGTGGGCGTGGGAGGGTGGGGTCATGCCAAGGCAGGCTCCTCCAGAACCCATGGCTCACCCCTTTCTGGCCATGCCCTGTCATGCATGGAAGTGATTCAGAGAAAGTAGTGTTGCTCTATATGCAGAAGGAGGGGAGGAGGGCTGAACCCGACCTCTGACCGCTGCCTACAGCCTCCCCTCATGGCTCCTTCTGGTGAGGCCTCTGCAGAAGCCCTGGGACACCAGATGCAGCCTGGTTTTAGACCACTCCAGTCTCCAAGGGCCTAGCCCCTGTTCGTTAGAGTCTACTAAATTCACAAAAAGTAACTGCCTCTCTTTAGAAAATAAATAAATAAATAAAGCTGCCCTAAAGCACAAAACCAACATATTTTCCAAGAGTAAACACAAAAGTGATAAACCAGTCCTCAGATCACTGATTTCCTATCACTGCCCACAGCAATATCGTGATAAGAACGGGGGCCAATGGCTGGTTCTCAGACCACGCAGGTCAGAGATTTGGGGGGTTGGTATGTAGTATTTTCTTAAATTCAATTCTTGGTGTGGAAGCAGAGCATGCATTCTCCAGCTTGTCAAGGTGCCAACCATGTCTCACTGTCTGGGTCTGTCACACACTTACCTGACCTGGAGGCATGACTTTGTCACCCCTGGTATGTTCACACACATGCATGCACATACACACAATGTCACAAGCGTGGGATTTTTAGAAAAGGCATAGCTAGGAGATTCCGGCTTCCGGGGGTCCCTATAGAACCTTCTCTGGGCTTCCATAGACGAGCACACCCCTCCCCAACCTTTCTGTCCTTGAGCACCAAGGCATCCATGCTCTGAGATGGATCTTAGGACCTGAGACCACAGGGAGACTTGGTGGCTACTGGAACAAAAGGGAGGACCAACCCAAGCCCTACATGTGGGTTTCCAAATCTTGAATTGGTGAGCCCTCAAAGGGCTGAAGGTGATTAATTTGCAGGAATAACAATGACTGCAAAGGGGAGAGATGGGCTCCCATAGCTGCCTCTTCTCCCATAAAAGCAGGTGAACTCTGAAAGCTTCCCACTAAATGCCAGAGCTAAAACAACAACGGCCAAGAGCCCAGCTCTCATAATTGTGTTCTACACCTCCGTATAACCATACCAGGCTGCAAAAAACAAATATTGGACTTTAAAAAATAATGAATGTATTTCTTTATTAATGCAAGAGCTGTATGTGATATACAGTATTGTCAAACCCAATAAGCTGAACTTGCATTAAAATTGCATTAACTTTTTTATATTAAATCACATCCTGTATTTCAAAAATGGTTCCAGTAAGGTTGAAATAACTTAATTTTCTTCACACCCCAGTCATTAAAGTTTTACTTTCTCGAAAACTGCATGGTAACCAACGGCACATTGGTAAGTAGGTTATAAGAAGATGAAAAAAAAAGTTTCCAAATGATTAAAACCAACATTGCCTTTAAAAAGAGAGGAGTTCTGCAAACACTTTTTTTTCCCTTGATGGCATTTAATAAATAATGCAGCCGTACAGTTTCCCACACAAAAATTTATCACCATGTTTGCTCTGTTGGAGTTGATTGGATTTAACTCATTACTATTTATTCGGTTATTTATATGGTTAAACCATCCTAAATGCAGCCTAATGGAAAAGTAGTTGAGAGATACTGACCTGCGGCCCAACCGGGAAAGAGGGGTGGTTCTGACTGGCCTGGTGTTGGTCAGGAGTGCCTGGGTCTGATAGAGCCGGGTTTCCTCTGGCCCCTGGAATTCAAAAGAGAAGTGCTCCCTTTAATAGAAGATCCAGCCCGGGAACTGCCCATGACCCCATTTTCCTGTGATGTCACATAACATTAAGGTACAGACGACATGCCAGAGTGGTTTATCAATAGCTCCAGTGCTCAAATCACTTGTCAACTGCATAAATTATGCTAATGGATATTCAGGATGGCCAGTCATTCCGGGAGGGAGAAGGCTGGGACCAGGGCGGGGGGAGTGACACCATCATCAGTCGCACTAACAGGCTTCCATGATCCATCGGTTTGCACCTCGTATCCCAATGCCCTGTGTGGGTGGGAAACCGCATCCTTTATGCACAGGTGGGCGATAGCTAATCTAATTTCCCAAAGCCAGAGAACTCGAGATCTCAGATGTGACCAAGTACATCTGTATTATCCCTTATTATGACTGTAGAGCCTTGGAAGCCTTTTCTCTGTATCCATTGCAGATACCAACTCATATGAATGTGTTTTCTTAGAGACGGCCTTTTTCAATTCACCTTAGGTGATACCCTGGACATCACAGGGATGTCCTGAAGCCAGTTTCCTGGGCGCTAAATGAAACAGTAGGAATAACACCCTAACTCCGGGGATCCCCGCTGTGCTGTGTGTGGATCACAGTTTCCTGCCTGTGCCAGAATCCTGTTGGATGCCAAAGCACAAAGAATGAATTCCCACCAAAATGGCAAGTCTTTCACATCTTCTTCAAACAGAGTAGTTTCTCTGTGTGTGGCGGTGTGCTCTGTTTTCCGAATAGACGGGAGCAGGTAACATAGCCGTAGGAACCATAAACAGATGAATAGGTAAGCAAAAAATAAATAAATAGATCCGGCTGCAATTTTTGAGGGGCTTGACTCAGTAGCTTTTGTTTTCTTGGTGGTTGAAATCCAATTCCAAGCCACCCTTAACGAGATCCTCTTTCCTGATGTTTGTCCTATGAATAGCAAGTGGGAGACAATTCAAACTCTGTTTACTGGCATGCCATGGACAGCGGAGAAAAAAAGATACGATTCTGTCACGCTTATAAATTTTAAAGAAGGTATTATTGGCTCATTTAAAACAAATTCTTCTATATATTCTCCAAAGGGACAGACTTATAAATAATGGAAATGTGGAAAAAAATATTTCAGCACATTAAGCTACAAATAAAATTGACTGCTACATATTATTCAATTGACTTCTATCTCCACTGCGATGTGTCAATCATAACAGCATTTTATAATAGGATTAAGCAATAAATGTGCAAAGCCATTATGCAGAAATCTGAAAATCTGATTAATTTGTAATATTTTTTTTTGCAGAAAGTCAGGACTGGACATTGCTTGGGGAATACTTACAAGCATTCTATTGAAATTTCTAAATTGATTTGGAACAAACTAATAAAAACACAGACTTGCTGACATTTTATAAAGTGAATTCTGTCAAAATATGTTTGGCATTTTAATGATTGCTGTCATTTAATAACAAGGCTAAGATGACCCATCATAAGACACCAACAATTTCCTCATAATGTGCATGAGAGCTTTCTTCTAAATTTTTTATAGGTGATGTATTCATTATGCTTGAGTAGTAAGGCACTTTAAATGGTGAACTTTGCTGGTTGAATCTCATATTTTCTGTTCTCATGTAATCAAGTCCAACTTTGCCTTAAAATTCTCAGCAGGGCTTTGTGGACTTTTATAGAGCAAACCCAGGTCCCTGAGGGATGCTTTTGGTCACTTAGGCATATTCTGAAATAGCTAAAAACCCACTTTGGTTTAGTTTTGAAGACACTTTAAAATTTTGGGGTGGCTTCCTCATTCCCACTGGGCATGGATTTTGACACCAGACTGCGGAAAGAAAGTTTTACAATACACAGAAAGAGAGAAAACCCCTTCTGCACCCATTAAAATACATGTATGTCTTAATTTCAAAACTTTTCTATGCTATGCTAGGCCCTCTGGCCTCAATTTTTTTTCATGTGGACCAGGTCTGCTTTTGGACCTTGTTCTTAATGATAAGCCATTGTAAGGGATAGGATCTGTCCCGAACAAGCGCTGTATCAATGAGATGTTGTTTGTTGTTTGTTGCCCATAACTTTACACAGATTACATTTGCTTACAATTTATTCTTTGTTGCTGGAGGCCCACCCCAGCACAGGGCAGCTTGTCTTGAGGCTGATTATTCTCAAAAACCATGTTCAGGGCAGTACAGGGCAATTCCACACAATTTCATGTGTAAAATGAAGTCTTTCACAGGCTTTAGAAGAGATTATGTATGCTCTCCTGCAGGATCAAAAAGTAATGTCTCTTCTTAATGCACGTCTCCACTTTCCCCAAACACATGTATCATGCTTAACCTTGTAGGACCATAAATGGATCTGTCTGGTCGGAAGGCATCTCCCAAATCAGGGGCCTTCTCAGAGCCAGAGCGGGGAGCCAGCAGTCAGAATGAATAAATGATGTTGGCTAAGGGTTTCCGAGAGATTTGAAGCAGCACGTAGCTGCGTGTTAGGGGAGACTGTGAGGTCACCTATTTCCCGTGCCACAGATGTGAAAACATGAACTTTAACAGGTTGGGCAAGTTCCTCTTGATCAGGATCCTAAGACACACATTACCTCTCTGGAGATCAGGGATGCCCAGAGTGCTCTCCATGGCCTGTTCTGAGTGTAATAGGCTGCACTTACCAGGCAGCACCTGTGGGCTTTCGTGGAGCAGGGACAGTCTGCACTCTGCACACCCAGTCCCTAAGGCAGGCAGGGTATTTGCACTGACTGAAATCTTCACTTAGTGGAAATAGAGGTTTGGCTTTTAATTTGGGAGTGGTAGAATTCCCAGAAGACAGGCATTGACATCCACCTGACTATTTACTATTTAGTATAAGCCTGGAAATACCTTTAAATGATTAGCTTATTGGCAGATTCTACCTCAATTCCAATTCAGAGACGAGAAGGAGTTTGATGTCCAGGTTAAAAGCAAGGGCTCTTTTAAACTTTAAGCTCTGCCTGGGTCTCATTTTATGCCACTTAGCTAGGTATGGGAACTTGGGCTTGTTTTCCAACTTCTTTATGCATCAGCTGGCTTCTCTAAAAGTCTGGGATGATAATAATGCCTCCCTCATAGGGTTGCTGTTTATAAGGATTAAATGAGCACAGAGATTTGTAAATTTCATGGGTGCTAATTCTGTTGACTGCTATGATTTAACTCAATTTGTTTTTAATGTATTTAATATTATTTAATTTTTAAAAGATAGATTTATTTATTTATTTATTTATTTATTTATTTATTTATTTAAGAGAAAGAACAGAGGGAGAGTAGAGGGAAAAGTAGACTCCTTGCTGAACAGGGACCCCAATGCAGGGCTGGATTCCAAGACTCTAGGATCAGGACCTGAGCTAGAGGCAGATGCTTAACAGACTGAGACACCCAAGTGTCCCAATATTATTTAATTTGCCCATGACATTTGCCTTCCCCACGTGAACTTAATACATACTCCTGTCCCTATGTGTGTGGTACACGTTCCCACCCATGCTGCTCTGTGTATTCTGTATCATTTGATGAATGTATGACATTGAACCGTAAGAGCTCACAAAGCTAGAGGTTTACATAGAACCCTTACTTCAGTCCATGGTAACGTGATCAGGAAATGTGACAAAATGATACTGGCAAACAGCTTCCGAATTCTCACAGACCAGGGCTTGGACCTGAGTTCCTGCTCAGGCCTGAGATCCAGAATCACTCGTGGAGCTTCTTGAACATAGAGATTCACATCGCTCGTTGCTCACATGTGTGTTTTCTGAAACCCACCAATGACTGAGGACCCCAGAGGGGACAAGGGGTGTAGGTGCTGCCCACACAAATCCGGATCTGCCTTGTGCTGAGGAACCACACGTGAGGAGTTCATGAGCAGCACGTAGGGCACGAGCTGGCACGGCCCCCTTGCCTTCCAAGTGTCTGCACCCAGAGCCGCCTTCTGTCTGATCCTGATTGACTTCTAGCTTCGCAAGGGGAAGAACCATCTCAAATATGTCAATTTCGTAATCAGGATTTGTTCCCGGGTAATCAAGGACTAATTCAAGGAGTGTGATAACGGGTTTTAAAGGGATTATAACATAAAATGTTCAGTAGCTACACAATAGGAGTCCATTCTCTATAGATACAGGGACCCCTAGTGTGAGTCTCTTAAGGAAAGGATAGATCCTAAATGGTGAGATACTGGAACACTGAGGAGGAGTTACGCTCCGGTAAAACTTATTTTCAATTGTTGAGATGCCTGCTTGTCAGAGCGTGGGTTCCTTCCACACCATCTTTCCGGTGTTGATCTCACATCTGAAACCTGAAAAGCTGCCTGCAGATCTCTCTGCTGTGGAGGGAATGGACAGTCTGCAGAAATGAGAGGGGGACACCCAGACTCTGTTCTTCGGGGCGTTCCTCAAGTAGCCTTGCAGGTTCCACCCCCGACCCAGCTCAAGTTGGGAGTTCGCTGAACTACCACTCACTGTGTTCCTTATATCAGGTTCATTTTTTTTTGCAAATTTTCCTTCTCCTCCTCCTCCTCCTCCTTCCTCCCCTCCCCCTCTCCTCCACTCTTCCTCCTCCCAACTTCCTCCTCCCCCTCATTTTCCTCCTCCCTCTCCTCCTCCTCCTCTTCCTCTTGCCCTTCTTTTCCTCTTCCTCCTCCTTCTTCTTCTTCATACAATGCGTTTTCATTAACTAAGGCAAACCCAGGCTTGGCACCTCCCTGTTACTCTACAGGTAACAAAGGTATTTATTCTAGTAGAGGATTAAATGCTCCCAGCCACCCCTCCCCCCTTCCAGCCCTTTTGGGAGTTGACTTTTCCAAAAAAGTCATTTTAAGAAGCAAATATAACATCTTTAATCCTGAGACGGTATACTCCTTTCTGGAGCCTTATCCTGTTCCCTTTGTGAAGAGACTACGAGGCCAATATAGATTGAGAAGGAACCAGAACTGCAAATACGGATTGCTTATCCAGAATAAGCCAGTTCCACCTTCTCCCCCGCGCTGGGCATCCCTCCCACGGATACATTTTTAAAAACTGGTTTCTTCAGAGAGAAAGAGTTTGGGTTTCTGTCTTCCACACATTAGCACGGACATAATCATGTAAAGGTCGCAGGGATCGCTTAGCTTTTTCTGGTATTCGGACCTTCCTTAGCCACTGTTGGCGGTTTTCACCGGCCAGCGAGCGGACGCAAAGGTTGCTTATTATAAGATGGACAGTTGAAGGCATTATTATTTCATGTTGGGTATGTGAACCCAGCTAAACAGGGCAGAGGCCCCCCTCAATTACACTCTGTTTTCTTTCAGTTTCTTCAAGATTCCTAAATGCCAAGGAGGGAGTGAGTGTGTCTATAAAAATCTTTTTCAAGCCTCTCCCATGGCTTGCCCCTGCTTTTGCCAGTTGGGATTTCTTTAGGATACAGGCCGCACATGAATCTATATACAGAACGCCGTCCAGACTCCTGGAAGAATTGGAGACTCTAGAGTAATAAGCCGCACTTGGAAATTAAATGTTCGTTCATTCACGTAAGGGTTTGCGTGTTTTTTGCAAGTCCTGCTGACAAGTACTTATAGCTCCACTCATGGAAGCCTGGAGAACAGAGGTCTGATGACATTCATGTGATAAATGAATTTCTTTATTCTTCTAGCAGGTGACTTCCCTGGCCTTTAGTGGAGGGAAATCCAGTTTTCTCTGAGGGAGGGTCTAAGTCTTCAGTGGTCCTTAAGGCTGGTATTTATTTAAAGGCTGCACGTATGCATGAGAAGTCGAAGGGAGATTTGAGATATCTCGATAAAGTATAACAAGAAATCCTACAAATCCTTATTTGAACTTGATTATCTTCAGGTGTTTTGTAATATCTACCAGAATTATTCCAAAGTAGAAAATTCTGTTCTACCAGTGAGCTTAATCTATGCGTGCTGGAGAATAAAGACATTTTTTTTTTCCTTTCTCAGAATTTACTAAATCTCTCTCCAGTCTCCCTGCAACAATTTTTTAATCATTTGTTTTCACATCCATCTAATAAAAGCAGAGCTGAACTCCTGTGATATCTAGGCCAGTAAAGGTCTCCACTTCTGTAAATGCTTCCTTTCGGAAAAGAGATGAAAAAACAGAGAGTCATCAAACCCATTAAAGCAAAATTCCATGACATACTACTGGCACAGAGGGAGTTTTGGGGTATGGATTATTCCTCGAGGACTGCTATCTTCACAAGAATAGGAGTTCTTCCAGGGCAAAGATTCGCATCTCCTGCAGGCCAGCTTTTCACCATGTACGTATGTAAATCCATAGGTATGCATGTATGTGTGCATGGGAAAATATGCATGCATGCCGGTGAATATGTATGCTCTAGTGAGTTGGTATTTTTTTTTTAAGATTTTATTTATTTATTTGAGAGAGAGAGAGAGAGCGAGCACAAGCAGGGGTAGCAGCAGGCAGAGAGAGAAACAGACTCCCCACTGAGCAGGGAGCCCACTGCAGGACTCAATCCTGGGACTCTGGGATCATGCCCCGAGCCAAAGTCAGACGTTTAACTAACTGAGCCACCCAGGTGCCCCAAGAGTTGGTATTCTTAAAATGATGGAGATTTGTATCAAAGTGAACTGAACACATTTAGACACAGATTTTAAACCACCTGAAAATGGTTTGTCTAATTTTTACAATGTCTTTTTAAATCAACACTATTTCCAACTCAGGGAAATGCGATTGATGGGACTCTGCCACAGCCCAGGGAGAAGACGGTCGAGTATACCCTGTGCTTTTAGGCCTATATATGGAGTCTCCTCCTTTCATGCTTCATCCATGCTTAACCCTACACCAGGTCCTGCTGACATAATTTGTGGGGTTCGTTGCCAAATAAAACTGCAGGTCCCTGGTGTGAGGCTGGGAAGGCCATCTCCTCTTTCCCGAGACTGCTGTTTCCCTCCATGGCACCTGGGTAGACCCACAGGTTTGCAACCTCCTTGCTGGGATGAGCTAAACACCTGAATCCGGGGTAGGTGGGGGAGCCTCTGTTGAAATGTACACTGAGCAGATGACCCTCTGTGCACCTGACCTTGGCCCCCAGGAAAGGCAGGATGGAGAGAGTGACAGTCATAGCCAGGCTTCCAGGGGTCCTGGGGTGCCAGGGGTAGGGAGCAGGTCCTGGGGGAAGTGAGGAGACAGCGGCTAGACTGCCAGAGACTCTAAGCCCCCACCCACCCACTCACTCACTTTTGTTGTCCCATCAGTCTTGACTTAGAAGACATAATTTCAAAGGTAAATTATTAAGAATGGCCAGACAGTGGTCTCAGAGCCCTGCTTTGTGAGGAGTCCCGGGTGCCTACAGCCACTCCCAGGCCCATAGAGTGACCCCTGCTTTGGCTCGCTGTCAACTCCCACTGACAATTTTGGATTACTAGTTTTCTGTCGAGGGACTTCCTTATAAAAAGGGTCCTCGAAATTTGAAAGTTGCACCTATACCCTCATTGGGGAGTCATTTTTCCAAATCAATACAAATTTTGAAAATAATGTTTGCATCCACAGAGGGATTTAGATACGGTCTTTTTCCCCAACAAGAGACTGAACTCACAAATCATCAGCGCATCTATTAGACATCACTACCAATGACCACATAAACATTTGGTAGAAAATTAAGATAAAACATGGCTTTATTTCCTATGACTCCTCAGTTACCTATCCCTAAATTGGGAGGACAAGGCATGCATCCGGCGAAAGGGAAATCATAGAGAACATGTCACATATCTTCTTGAGTTGTAGACCTCGCTTTTGAACAGTGTGTTCTCACTAACAAAAAACAACAATAAAAAAAACCAAACTCGCAACCTTTCTCCTCTGACTAGCTGTCTACTGGACCTTCGCCAAGCTTGCCGACAAGGGGACATGATCTAAATACTCCAGGACGATATAATCGGCCTATTGTAAAAGTTCTCCCACATTAGCTATGGATGGTACAACGTGCAAGAAGAACTGAGAACTCCGGGGCGTCCGGGTGGCTCAGTGGGTTAGGCCGCTGCCTTCGGCTCAGGTCATGATCTCAGGGTCCTGGGATCGAGTCCCGCATCGGGCTCTCTGCTCAGCGGGGAGCCTGCTTCCCTTCCTCTCTCTCTGCCTGCCTCTCCGTCTACTTGTGATCTCTCTCTGTCAAATAAATAAATAAAATCTTAAAAAAAAAAAAAGAATAACTGAGAACTGACCTTAAATGTGCTTGAAGGAGGGCCAGAGCAGTTAATTAATCTGCTTTAAGAGCTTAGGTGAAAACACATGTGTGCGTGCATGTGTGTTTCAGAGTAGGAAGATGAGGCCAAAACCGGGGAACCTGGTCTACCGTCTCCCACATAACACCTGTGCTATAGCGCTGCGGCATTCCAATGGTATGGGGTAGAGGTCATTGGAGCTCTTGTGATAGTCCATCCTCCAGCCTCATCTAGCAACATTCAGGTTTGTTTTTGAATATCTGCAAGCCTGTCTTGCGGCCCTACAGAGGTCTGTAGGGCTGCCCCATCAGAAGTCTCAGTAGCAGATTTAGACTGTTTCAGTGTTCTGATGCTCTTCACTGAGCAGCCCCATACAGACACCTGGAAACCCCAAGCCTGAAAGGGAGGGGGGATGTCAAACAGACATTGCTGTGTCATGGTAACATGAGCCCCAAATCCTGGCTCACACCAAAGTGTCCTGGATCATCCCCACTCTGCTCCTCAGCGACCCTAGATGCCTTCCAGAGGCCTGAACTCAGCACCATCCTTCTGCTGCAAGGAGGCCAATGATCCCACGTTCTGAACATGATTTAACCATTAGTTACAACGGAATAAATCATTATTTCAATTGGAAAGGATAGCCTCTGGGTACAGTTCCTTCTGATAAAATACTCAGAATACAGGATCTCAGAGACATCCCCCTACCCTGGTGCAGAAACTTGTGGTCCTCTATCTTCGGTGGGTGCGTTTCTGACGCAAAGATCAGGTGGTTGGATTGTCACAGATCACGGGCTTTCCCAGAGTCTGGTATGTCACAGATCAGTCAAATTAAAGGGGCATGCTAATAATTGTGTGGCTAGGAAGATCTTAGCATTTAATTTTGCCAAGCAAAAATATCTTTAAGAACTGCCAGGAACAGGGGCGCCTGGGTGGCTCAGTGGGTTAAAGCCTCTGCCTTCAGCTCAGGTCATGATCCCAGGGTCCTGGGATCGAGCCCTGCATCGGGCACTCTGCTCAATGGGGAGCCTGCTCCTCCCTCTCTCTGCCTGCCTCCTCTGCCAACTTGTGATCTCTGTCTGTCAAATAAATAAATAAAATATTAAAAAAAAAAAACCTGCCAGGAACTGTCGTTATCAAACAAAGGCATTTTAATGTTCCTCTCTTACCCAAAAAGATGTGTTTACATTTCTTTGTTTTTTTTTTAAATATTTCATTTATTTGTTTGAGAGAAAGTACACAAGTGGAGGGGAAAGGCAGTGGGAGAGGCAGAGGGAGAAGAAGGATCCCGGCTGAGCAGGGAGCCCGATGGGGGACTCAATCTCAGGACCCTGGAATCATGACCTGAGCCAAAGGCAGACACTTCACCCAGGGGCCCCATGGGTGTGTTTACATTTAAAAGATAATCCTTTAAATAGAAAAAAATTAGACTAATGAAAAACTCCCTGCGTTGGACTTTTTTTTTTTTCCATCTTCCACTTAAACAGTGTCTGTTTAATCTTAGGGGACACTGGTGTGTCACAGAGCACTGGGGATCTTTTTGTTTGCATACTACGGTTTAAAGAATCAGTGTGCCTCTCCCTAGCATCCTCCAGAAACAGAATATATCTGAGAAAAACTCTGAAAATATTTCTTCTTGAAATAACTAATCCCTCTTTTCCCCTCCATCCTTATTTTTAGAGACATCAGTATAATTTTCTTTATATAAAGTTCTTTGTGCTAAATAATACATTGATTTCTTTGTATATATTATTTTATCAACCCTTACAATAACCCTGTAATGTAAGTTTATGACTGTTATGTCCACTTACGCAGGAAACTAAGCTTTATAGAGGTTAACTCACTATCACTTACATAACAACTAAATGACACCTTATCCCAGGCCATCTGATCAATGGAAAGCCCATGTCCTTATCAGCTAGACTATCTACTACTCAAATATCTCAAAACAGCTACCATTTACTGAATGCTTACTGAAGGCCAGACACTTTGCTCAGTATTTTATGTACATTTTCTCATTTAATCTCCATAGAAGCCCCGTGTTATCAGGATTATCATTCCCATTTTATAGATGCGTAAGCTAAGTTTTAGACATGCTAAGTAACTCATCTGTGGTCCCAGAGTTAATGAGTGATAGCTTCAGGATTTGAATCCAGCTTCACTAGACGCCAAGGCTACACTATCCCATGCATCAAATGCAAATGTTTTAGGGAGAGAGAACACAATAAGTCCCCAATGCCATGATAGAAATGATGTTTTTCGGGTATTTTCCTAGTGGAACTTGGCTCTGGAGACCTCTAGGTTCCAGGTGTGGGAAAGAGGGTGATGGAGGACTAGAAATGGTGCATGCATGACGGGAGGAGAGCAAAGGGTGGGTCCCACCAGATACAAGATTTTTCTGTGCCACATTTTTTCCCAGAGAGACTGTGACATATTCTTAAGAAATAAACACCCCCATCTTCCTTAAAATAATGTTTATAATGAGTTAGCTACATGACAGCTGCATTCTTAGGGTCCCCATTCTCAAGGCATGATCTCTGGGCCAGCAGCAACTCCCCTCTGCAGGTCCCAGCCCATCCGGGCCTGAGATCCACTGAATCAGAATCCACATTGTGACAAAATCCCCAGGTAATTCACACCCACAGTGAAGTGTGCAAATTACTGGTTTTGAGTTTGTAAATAAGTCTTTCCTTCCCACCCACCCCTTTCCTTCTTCCTTTCTCCTGCCCGCATCCCTTCCTTGTTTCCCTTCTCCTTCCTTCCTTCCTTCCTTTACTTGCGTGGCCTTTAAGCACAAATATACCTGAAACACCTAACTTTCACCAGACGCTCACAGGAGACTGTGGTATCCTATCTCACAGAAGTCAGGGCAGGAGCACATGGGGATGCAGAAAAACACATTCAAGAGGAATACTCTGTCACAGTAATAACCCTCGACAAGTCCTCACCGTGCGCAACCTGTGGGAGGACCCTCAGCAACGAGGTTCACAGCAGGAAGAGTAGGTCCTACATTCTTAAAGGGAAGCATATTTATCCTTTTTAAAACACAACAAAACTGATGCCAGATGCAGCCCCGTATTCTTGCTTTGTGATTTATGGCAATTTTCCTGACACTTTCTCCTTCCGTATCCACATCTTCGCTTTTCCATTTGTGAGGATCTGTGTAGATAAGAGTCTGGCCTATCCATTTCAGTTATTTACTCTCAGAACAGCACATTCTTTGCAAAAGTAGCCAGAGCACCACTTTAAAAAGGGGGAATAAAAATTTTAAATCTCTTAAAGCTGAAATAAAACCGCATTTCTACGGATCCACCAAAAGTATAGGGTTTGCGATCATTCTTGTGTGCAACTCAAGATGGGTGGAAGAGGAATCATGCAAACCTCAGCAAAGCACAGGAAGGAGAGCCTCCCAGAGGAACCGCATGATGTGTGCCTGTAGCATCCCCTCTAGTTAACAGCCCCTTATGGTCCCAGAGCTTCTGTGACAAAACTGCATGGGAAGAGACAGAAGGATGTTGCACAGCTCACTGCGAACAAGTTACCAAGGGCTACCAAATCTTCAGAGAAGGGGTAACAACACATTGCAACTGTAACACGATTGAAGGGATCCAGAATATAACACGCAAATTCATGCCCCATCCATAGATCCTTGGTTAGACGTTTTTCCCCCAACAGTTGGTTATAAAAAACCAAACAGCCAAACATCTAGTCCGATTCCTGTGTCCGTGACCATTTTTCTCTCACTTAGTCTATTTATACCTTAGCATTCCTGTAATTGAAAAAGTATCTATTGCTAAAAGATGCTATTAACTTGAGTGCATTCATAGAGTGTTATATCGCTAATAGACTTAGGTCATATTCTCTTATCCTTTTAGCAAAGCATTATTTTGTTGTCCTCTTGTTCTGAAGGTTTCATTCCACTTAAAGTCAAATAGAACAAAAGCTTCACAGAACTTGTTCGTATTGTTTTTTACCATTATCTTCACTCCATTACATGACAGTATCAAATGTGTTGCAATTTCTATTTGTTATATCAACTTATTTTTGGATCTGTGTCAGAGCTCATAATGTAAAAATGTGCCTCCCAAATGTGACTTGGACTCAGACGATAACTGTAAGGTTTTAAGTCCAAATACTTTTAAGATCTACTTGTTGAGTTTACATTTGACTTGAGAATGGTAAGGTCAGAACTGAAATAAGAAACAGCAAACCACTAACTACAACTGTGAAAAGGTGAAATAGTGAAAGAAAACATATGCCATCATTTAAAAATATATACAGGTTTCTTCAAATCTCGACTGCTATTGATGTATAACTCATGAATATTTTATGTTTTCACTAAGAAAGAAAAAAGCTCCCGATTAAACCATGACATGCTGCTGATTATAATACACATCCATTTTTTTATCCCCAAATCTTCCTCTTAAGATATCACATTAAAATATGGGGAATAAGTTGCATTTCTCAGAATGAATAAAATACATTAGTACTCATTGACTTGATTATATCTATAAAAGTTTGGGCACAGAAAACATCCAATAGAATAAACTGGAAATTTTACATACAATGTTCAAATATCTTCAAAATTTGGTGGGTTAGAATTTGTGAGTGGACTATGGTAGTTGGATAAAATTCCTTACTTAGAACGAACCAATCCAGTCAAGAAGGGATCCCAGGAAGACCCCAGAGAAAGGTAACAGTCATAGAGTATCAGGCAAGAGTCTGGCAACACACTAGAATATTCTCCATAGGTCATCTCCTTCAGTCCTCATACCAATCCCATGACATTAGAATTCAGGCTCTGGAAATTTAAGTAACTGACTCCAATCCACAGCTTGTTTAAAAAAATGGAAAAAGGGGTGCCTTAACCTCAGTGGGTTAAAGCCTCTGCCTTCAGCTTAGGTCATGATCCCAGGGTCCTGGGATCGAGTCCCGCCTCGGGCTCTCTGCTCAGCAGGGAGCCTGCTTCCTCCTCTCTCTCTCTGCCTGCCTGTCTGCCTACTTGTGATCTGTCTGTCAAATAAATAAATAAAAAAATCTTTGAAAAATAAAAAAAATAAAATAAAATAAATTTTAAAAAGAAGAAGGAGGAGAAGCTGGGGTTCAAACTCACATCCGGTCAAGTTATTGTGTTCTTTCAAACCCACCCTGCCTCGTAAGCAAATCTTTGGTTATATGCGAATCTAAGAATGTATATAATGAGGAGTGTCTAGGTAGGTCAGTCCTTCAGCAAGGACCATCATGTAGTTGAGCTAATTTTGATTTATAGACTCATTGGAAGGAGGGAGAATGCTTACCACGGAAGCCAAGAGGCATCGCGGTAGGAAGGTGTTGAAAGTAATGACTCAGAGGGTTTGGGCTCAGGTCAAGTGATTTGGGGAGGCAGAGGTAAGTGGGACTTTGCTCCACATTGGGAGTGGTGGCAATTTAATGACTGAGTGTTTTAACAAGTCTCGTGAAGAAGACAGGAAAGGCGAAGTCAAACCAAAGCTGTTTATTGGTAAGAGCATGGTATTCACTCACTGTAGCCAGGATGGATGAATATTTGGTCATTTTGTAGTCTGGACAATATTCTTGTGTTTGTCTGCCTTCAGACATGATTATGGAGTGACCTTAGTTTTGTCCCGACCCATCATGGGCAGAGTGGTCCTGTTTGACGTTGATGTTCTATGAGATTGTGTTTAGGAGGTGAGTGCCAGGCCAGCTCCTGAATGTTGGGGACTGCTTTTCTCTTCCTCAGTTAAAAAATATTACTTCCATTTTGAGGATCTGTGTAGATAAGAGTCTGGCCTTATCCAGACTCTGGATATCTGGTATCTGATGGATCCCAAATCAGATGGAGGATATGGATGATGTTATCTAATGCAAATTATAAAATTTTTGTTTGGGAGAAGTGTTTGGTGATGAAGGGTTTCTCCTGGAGTGTCTACTAAAAGCAGAACATCTGATAAGTTCCTCGTTAGTCTGTCTGACAGTTTCATCTCTTGGGAGGCTGAGCAAGCAGGAAGTGGTATTCTTAGTCTAGACTTAATTCCCAGCAACAGGGCCACGCTGAAGTAACAGGATCCCAGGGATAATATGACTGTATTTCTAGACGGTTTATTTGTCAAGAACAGAAATGTGGAGCAGAGTCAGATGTCTAGAAAGTAGGATTCTGAAAAATGCAAGAAAATCATTTTCTTGAGCCCATAAATAGAACTCATAAAAAGGAGGATACAGAAGTCTTTAAACAGAGTGTGGTGTCAGAATGACTTGTGTTTTTAACTTTGCTTCATGGGTGCCATCTATGTGACTTTGGATAAGTTACTCAACCTCTCTGATCTTAAGTTTTCCCAACTGTAACATGGAGGTAGTCATAGCAATTGCATTACAGCTGTGAAGGTGAAACAGAGTACTGAGTAGAAAGAGCCCAGCATTGTGCCTGGAATGTAATAAAAGCTTCACAGTGTTAGCTGTCTTTATCAATTATAACTGGAGTATTGTTACAAAGGATCTAGAGAAAGAAGGAAAGGAAAACATGTGGCCATAGAGGACACCCTGCAGTGAAGGGACACTTCAGAGGAACATGAAAAATCAGACACATGGCAGCCAATGTCTAAGAATGAATTCAGGAAGGGGAAGACAATGCTGGAAGACTGGAGAATGAGGATGTTTTCCAAATCTAAATGGTTACATCTAAAAACTCCTCTGAGATCCTGTCCAGTGTTTCTCAACAGCACACCTCCCACAGGTCCAAAAAAACACAGCATCTCCTCTCTCAAAAGCTCCAATGCCTCCTAACTGCACAATTTCCACTCGTGTTCACCCTTCTAATCACACATCCTCCGAAAATAAATCTCTAACTTCCTTTTGCCTGGGTAGCCCCAGGGAGGGATCTAACGAGACCATGAGAGCCTTACGATGAGGAGCAGAAGCTCTGAAATCAGGTTGCTCATCTCTACCACTTACAAGACGTGGGACCTCAAGCAAGTTGCTTAATCTTGCCAGCTCAATTTCATCATCTGTAAAATTGAAATAAGAACGGTACCTTCTTCAGAAACGAGGATGAAGTACACTAATCCACATAAGGAAGTTGCATCACCTAGTAAACATGCAGCAAATGTGAGCTTGCTCATCATCGCCATTGGGTCTGGGGGGAGTTAGACCCCTCAGCCTGGGCTTCACAATGCATCGCAGGGCTCCAAAACACAGAGCAGGCAGTGCTCCACGCAATGCATGGGAAACCCGCCACAGCTGTTGGACTTGACAACCCGCCGAGCCTTCACCTCTGACAATGTCAGTGCCTCGAGGGCAGAGTAGAGCCCACAGGTATGTCAGGAAAAGGAACACAGAGGCAGGATGGAGCTGCACCTAACAGCAACCTCCCCTAGCATTTGCAAAGGCTCTGGGGGTGCAGGCGTGACAGGTATCGCTCAGACGCAAGGGAGACAGAACTCAGGACAGAAGTACCTATAATCATATGGGGCCAATGTGGGAAAGAAGGAAAGAAATGATAGCCTTGGAACAGGAGGTATGATTTTCAGGGCAATATCTGGTGGGGATGGCTTTGGTCAAAAATGGCTCCATTGTGCCTAGGAATCAAACATAGGCTGGGGTGGTGTCTGAATGTGAGTCCAAAACAGAACTTGGCTCTACATTAGGGCAAAGAAGCACAGATGTGTGTACAGGGGGACTCAGAAAATAAAGACAAGGTGTGCCTGGGTGGCTCAGTGGGTTGGGCCTCTGCCTTTGGCTCAGGTCATGATCTCGGGGTCCTGGGATCAAGTCCTGCATCGGGCTCTCTGCTCAGTGGGGAGCCTGCTTCCCCCTCTCTCTCTCTCTGCCTGCCTGACTACCAGTGATCTGTCAAATAAATAAATAAATAAATAAATAAAAATTAAAAAGAAAAGAAAGACAAAATAAATACCTAAGGTCCAGGGAGACCAAGCCACAAAGGAGGTGGTCACAGTCCTCATGGGTAAGCATGTGGCAAGTGATTGCTTAGAGCCCAGCCTGGATTCCGTTTGCATTTTCTACTTTATTTTATTATTTGATTTTATTGTGGTAAGAACACTTAACATGAGATCTACCCTCTTAATGAAGTTTTAAGTGTACCAGTAGTATTGTTAACTATAGGCACAATGTTGTGCTTAGAGGATTTAGTCATCTTATATAACCAGAACATTATAACCACCCAACAGCAACTCCCCCCACCTGTCTCTCCCCCACCCCAGCTCCTGGCAACCACCATTCTACTATCCATTTCTATGAGTTTGACTATTTTAGATGCTTCATATACATGGAATCATGAAGTATTTCTTTTTCTGGGACTGGATTATTTCACCTAACATAACATCCCAAGGCTCATCCATGTTGCGTACAGCAGAATTTCCTTCCTTTTTTAAAGGCTGAAACGTGTTCTATTTTATGGATCCACCATATTTTCTTTATCCATTCATCCATGGCTGGGCATTTAGGTTGTTTCCATACCTTGGATACTGTGGACAATGAGTTATCATCTGACACCTGTTAGGATAGCTGTTACCAACCCCCCCCCCCCAAAATAAAAAAAGATTAGAAAATGTCAGAGGGGATGTGGAGAAACTGAAACCCTCGCATGGTACTGGTGTGAATGAAGATGGTACAGCTTCTGGGAGAACAGTAAAAAAATTCCTCCCCCACCCCCCCACATTAAAAATTGAACTGCCATCTGAGCCAACAATCTCCATTCTGGGTATATCCCTGAAGGAATTGAAATCAGGATCTCGAAGAGACTGTGTCCTATGTTGATTGCGGTATCCTTCACGATAGCCAAGATATGCTCACATTTTCTTACAAGATGCCTTTGCTCTCTGGCTCTTGCTCTGTGGGGCAGCTGTTCTTGGGGGACTCTGAGGCCCAAGACCTGTGTCCGAGTTCCAGGATGACAACTGACTCTGAATGCTAGCCACCTCCTCTGGGAAATGGTGATGCTAAACAACCCTTCGCTCATTCATTATCCACGAAATTAGGTGGGGGGCTATTTTGCAAGGTGCTGGAGACACGTACAAAGAATAGTGTGTGGTCCCACTTCTCATCATTTAATTTATCCACTCATTCCCAACAAATATTTACTGAATGATGACCAGGCAAGACCCTTGGGCCTTTGGAGCTTCCAGCTAAAAGGGAAGCTATGCTTTAGACTAACAATTAAACAAAGAATTATTTCTAGAGACTCTGAACAAGGCTACAGGGAACTGTAGGCAACTAGGGACAGCCCCCAGGATGTCCTCTCCATTTCCACTAGTTGCCCCGTCAAGAGAAGACTTTCGGGAATATTTGATCCTATTCGTATCAAACTTCCTTTGAGACATACCCTTCATGTTTAAAAATCTAAAGCCTGGAAGAAAAAAAACTACAAAGACTGGACTATAATCATAATGGCTTGTATAACTGAAAAGGAAGTTTAAACACCTGGATCCTTTAAGCCAACCTTCTCCAGTGACAGTTTTCCCATGCTGGCCAAAGGAGTAATAATTCAGCGACTCTGTGAGCGATCTGATTACCCCCAAGATTATTTACTGTAGACCTTAGCTGGGCTGAGACCCCCTCCTTAGTTCATTCTTGCTCTTTTGCCTGCAATCCTTTCTTCTCCATAGCCTATTGTAATGCTGTTCTAATGACCACAGGCAGGTGTATGCGTACCCTGTCTGCAACTTCCTTGGGTAACAATGGATAAACATCAGCTCGAGAAATCCCAGGTCTATATTATTTATGAAGCAGCAATTCTCCTGTAAATAACCCAGTTGTTAAAATGATATGTATCTATGTAATTGAGTCTTCTGTATACAAATAAATAAGACTTTATTGCAATGTCAGAAGTTAACAGACCAGTCAATAAAATCAATAACTCACTTTTTCTTGCTTATATATCTAACTTTTCTCCACCTTTCCTATGTCCTCTGTTTGTTCTGGTTACATATTACTGCTCACAAGAAAACACAGCTCTGTGCTCTGCCTATTAAATGGTAGGTGGGGGGAGCGGCAAACAAAGGGAAAAAGAAAACCATGGAACCTTCTACCCAGGTGGTGTTTCAAGTTTCATGTCTATTTATTTAAGGAAACTAAAGAGTGCAGATAGTTCTAATAGGAGTGCCCTACTGCGAGCACAAGTAAATCAGGCCACAGCCACAGGCTGGGTGAGCATCCAGGCGTCCAGCCTGGTATGGCTTTGTCCCCTAACTGCTGTCAGAACGACGCTGCTGGATTAGAGCTGCACTCTTTTGCAACCACAGTTGAAGTTCCTGTCAGCATTTCCCTTGTAAATCCCCAGTTTTGAGAAGCTGGTATTCAGCTGGCAAAATTTGTCCTGCATAAACCTTAACAGGCACTATCTCTGAAGTAGGGAAGAGGTTATTTGGAGCCGGTAGGTTATTTTTTAAAGCAATTTGCTTAATTGATTTGGCCCTTGTTGAGCTCACTGAAAGAGCTCAGAAGGACGGCTTGGTATTTTTTTGTGTCTATGCTTATTTTAAAAATCCAATTAAACAAACTGGCATTGATCCAAATTTTCTGCACCTGAGGGGGGAAAGATAACCAAAAGAGAGAGAGAGAAAAATTAATGGACGGGGGTCACTCTAATCTTCATGATGGTTCTACTGCTGTGCAAATAAGTCCATGATTTAATGGTCCATTTGCATGGACCAGTTTGTCCTCTCCCATGGACTAGATAGATACAAGAAATTGTCCTCGTTATTATCTATCAGAACAGTAATGGGACTCTGGGGAAAGGAGGCCCCTGGCATAAATTTATGAGACTTGATGGAGAATGCAGGTATCATCCTGGACTGACTTAGCCTTTAATCAGGCTGGGTGGGATCCTAGATTCTTAGTGGTTTTCTGTTAAGAACATGGTAGTGTTCATACTTGGGCTTGGAGCATGAAGGACTAATTCAGATTTGCATAGCCTATTCTGTATTATAATAATAAGGCATTACCTTCATCACGGTGGATCATGAATAGCAATGCCAAGTTTTAAATTTATTCTTTGGCAAGGTAGGAGAAGATAGTTATAGGAGAAGGTAGTCTACGAGAACTCTTGGTGTCTTCGGGGCTAGGGAAATGTGGAATTATCTGTCTAGAGAATACTGTAAATAGTAGCCACTATTTTCTCCACTGCATTTCTCCCAAAATAAAAAGTTCAGGTTTGGGTGTAATGCATCCAAAGTGCCTGTGGACATGTTGATCCTGCCAGATGCTCAAGGAAGAGAGGCTAAGTGTAGACGTGGACTTGGGAGCCATCAAGAAACAGGTGGCACATAAAAACTGTAGAGTGGATAACTCCCAGGACAAGTGTGTTAGAAGAGCCACGACTTAAAGATGCAATTTTGGGGAACAGCAACAGTTCATGACTGCAGCAGGAAAGATGGGCCCAGGAGTTCACTGAGGGGGGGAAGACTTCAGGGTTCAAAGTCATTTAGTGACCAAGGAAGGAAAGACTCAGTCAGAGGATGGTGCCATTGGTCATCCCAAATGCTTTGAAGAGTCAAGTAAGAGAAGAGAAAGACATCTACTAGACTCATAAATATGGGTGTTTTTTTTCTATTAAAATATGTTAACACATCCTAGCTACTTAAAATATTATTTAGAATGATAAAGGCTAACGAGCACTTTCATTGGAATAATGGAAACTTACGGCTGCATTTCAGGGAGTGGAGGGATGTTACAGGAAGTGAAGTATAGACTATGTGTTTAAACAAGTTAGTTTAGGTCAGTGATTTTCAAAATTTGGGGTATAGTCTTTAGAGGGTATGAAATAAGTTTAAGTGAGTTGCAACCAGCATTTAAAAAACACATCATAGTAAAGAATATAGTAGAATCGAGTAGAATAAGATAGAAATAAAATGTTTGGAACATATTAAGAGCAAATGCCATTTTAAGAGATTTTTAGTTTCAGCTACATTTATTGTGTACACTAAGTTCAAATGTGTTTTGTAATGTGTTTTGTACTGCAAATCAAAGTTAAAAAGTTGGAAAATCTTCTGGACTAAAATACAAAAAAGATAGTTTGGAGTTAAGTTTTTTGTTTGTTTAACGAAAGTACAGATGAAAGCCTGTTATCTGGGTAGAAGGAGATGGTTAAGAAGGAAAGGTTAAAATTTTTTAGTAAAAACATTGGTGCTCCTCATGGAATAAGGACCTCAAAGAAGTGGGGGGATGGACTCAGAGCTCAGGCCAGGTGCTGGCTTTGAACAAGGAGAAGAAAAAATCACTCTTGAGACCAGAAGGAAAGAGAATGAGCATGTTTGAATGAAGCAGGTAGAGAAGAAACCTGATTACTTCAATTTTCTAAGAGAAGGAGGACATCAGCTGATCTGCTATGAGAGAGATAGGAATGGCTTGATTCCAGGGGGCAACCAGTGATGTTCTAGACAGCTGCTGAAAGCAGTGGGGATGTGAGCTTTTGTGAACAAGTAACAGGACAGGTTAAAGAAATTCCTGGTTTTGTGTGGTTCCAGTCTACAGAGCCATATGCTTGTGTAGTGAAACACAGGGGAGCCCCCAAAAGACATATTCATCTCCTAATCCCCAGACACTGTAAATGTTGCTTTTTTTGAGTGGGAGCATAGGCATGGTAGGAATAAGGGCTGAGAAATGACCTTAGAACGAGGCCAAGCTCAGCCCATGATCTTTGAAATGGAAGAGTGTCAGGTGACAAGAGTTAGGTATGACAGTGCATGTCCACAGAGAGAAGATGATGCCCCATAGCATGGAGGGGGTCAAAGAACGTCACCTTCAGTAACAGAAACAACATCTGTAGTACATCCCAGAAGAGCAAGGTTCTCATTGGGATACGACAGAGGAGTAATGGTGTATTGCAACATTTGGGGAATGTGATGATACTGACCGGCTGATGCCATGCTGTATATATGGGACAAGAATGGCAGTCTCTACTTGAAAGAACGCTAGAGAAAGCCACACCCATGATAGAAAGCCAAGTTTTTTTTACAGCCAGAAGATAGAGAATGCTTTCTGCAAATAGAACACTTATTCTCAACCCTGGACGGGATGCACGTTAGAATTATATGCATACCTTCCTTGTGCTTAAGACCCAGCCCCAGAAATTCTAGTCTGATTGTCTGGGGTAGAACTTAAATATTAGTTTTGATTGATTGATTCATTTATTTATCTGAGAGAAGGAGGAGGGGCAGAGGTAGAGGGAAAGAGAGAATCCCCAAGCAGACTCCCACTGCTCGCAGAGCCAAATGTGGGACTCAGTCCCAGGACCCTGAGATCATGACCTGAGCCAAAATCAAGAGTCAGATACTTAACTGACTGAGCCACCCAGGTGCCCCAAATATTAGTATTATCTAAAACGCTTCAGCTGATGCTGAAGGGTAGTCACTTGAGAACAGTCCATGGGACTAATTATCCTAAAAAGGTATTCTAGAAGGCAAAAGGAAAAGGTTGGCAGGAAGGTCAGCAGTGGGTAGTTGGTAAAGAGAGGAGGGAACCGAAGCCAGTGTGGGACCCAGCGCAAAATGACAAGGCAGCATCCCTTGTTCAAAATGATTAGGAATTTCAAGACAAGGACAGCAGAGCCTGAAACTAAACCCAGGTCCTTCTGAGGGCAGGGCCTGTGCAGCTGCCCAGACCACGCTCACCAGCAGCTGGCCCTATCCCAAGTAGGAGGCAAGGGATCAAGATGGCAAAGGTATAAAGCAGGAGTTCCCCGTACAATTTTGGGATCCATCCTTTGGTGCAGGGACCAGCTAATCATTAGCAGCACAGGGGCCTAACAGAGCCAGTCATCACTGGGCAGGTGTGTGCAGGGGCCACTATGTCATGCTTGGCAGCTGGAGAGCCCTGTCTGCTAAAGGAGAAACATGGAAAGTGCTTGGTCACATGATTCCTTTTGTCAAAAGGTTTCAATGGAGAGTTGAGATGCAGCATTTTACCTTCTCTTTTATGCTCTTATCCTTTGACAACTTTTTTTTTTTTAAGATCTTATTTATTTGACACAGAGAGAGCACAAGCAGGGGGAGAGGGAGAAGCAGACTCCCCGCCGAGCAGGGAGCCGGAAAGCAGGGCTCAATCCCAGGACCCTGGGATCATGACCTGGGCTGTAGGCAGACCTACTGAGCCACCCAGGGGGTCCCAATTCTGACTACTTTTCTAAAAAACCCAGTAGCCCATTAACTCTTCAGGATAGACCCTCCATGGAGGACCCCAGGAGCTTGCTGTCCTCCTGTGTGCCTGGGCACGTGCAGCTGGACTTCATTGCTGCTGTCTTTGTGCCCTTTTCTGCATCAGCAGTTACTTCTCAGTTGGAATAACAGTGAATGGGCCTCTCTTGCCGCCTCCTTCCAACACCAGCTCAGAATTTACTCTTCCGGGGAGCTCTCCATTACCAGCCAAACATCACTCAGCCAGCCCCTCCTTCCGCTACTATTGATCCCTTTACAATTGGGCAGCACTTTTAATTTTTCAAAGAGCTTTCACATACATTTTCTCATTTGACCCTTACAACAATCTCGTGAAGTAGGTAAGGCAAGTATGATTATCCCCATTTGGAAGACGGAAAATGAAATACGATGCACTTAAGTGGCAGGTCCTGAGTGATGTGACATGCAGGTGGTCCATGGCCACGTGGGCCAGAGTGGGACCCTCCCCACTCCCCACCGGTGCGGAGAACCTGCCAGTGGACACAGAGTGATTGTAATGGGGGCCACGTTAATTTTCCAGTCTCAGTATTTGCTATAAACACTGTTCTTGGTCTGCTCCAGGGCCCTATGACTCAGAGCATGGTCCATGGGCAGGCAGTGACTGCATAATCTTAGATCATCCTAGACTTATAGGATCACAATTTGTGGTCCCCAGATTTAAGATCCCCAGATATCTGCAACAACGCAGATGGACCTCGAAGGCATTATACGAAGTGAAATAAGTCAGAGAAAGACACATACTGGATGAGCTCACTTATATGGGGAAATCTAAAAAAGAAGAAGAAAACAAACCCAAACTCATAGGAAAAGCAATTTGTGGTCATGAGAAGTGTAGGAAGGTGGTAGAAGGGGGAACTGGAGGAGAGGAGACAGAGGAAAGGTACAAACTGCCAGCGTGATGACTACAACTACCACTGCTGTATGGTACATTTGACAGTTGCCAAGGGAGCAGATCCTAAGAATCCTCATAATGGGATAAAAATCTTTTTCTTTTTCTTTCTTTCTTTTTTTTTTTTTTTTGTATCTACGTGAAATGACAGATGCTAACCAAACTTATTGTGACAATCATTTCATGGCATAGGTAAATTAAATCATGATGCTAGACCTTAAACAAATTATATCTCATATAATTTATCAATTATATCTCATATAACTGGGGGGAAAAGTCCCAGGTGGTTTCGAGAGCCACTGCTGTTGATCATGTGCATGTGTGTGTGTGTGTGTGTGTGGTCTCTCTGAGTCTCATGAACAATACCAACAGCAAAGTCTCACGTAGATATTATTACACATAATATCTGCAAATTCAGTTACTCCCTATGCCAGGTGCAGCTGGAGAAGAGGAGGGTGCCATTGCAGTCTATCTTCTACAAACAACCAGCTCAAAGCATGGGGAGGTTAAGTGACTTTGCCCAACCCAAGTAACAGTGACACAATTGGGATTTGAACCCACGTAGTGTGGCGCCAGCATGAGTGTTTTTGAGCCCACCTCCCTGGGGCAAGAAAGGCATGCCCTCCCTGGTCTTTGCAGACTGTTCCAGAGCACTTAAAAGACACCAGTCTCAATACAGTAGTGGTGACATAGGTTTTCTGCACTGATCAATAATCCTATAATAAAGTGAATACAATCACATTATCATAATGCAACTGTCTCTGCAATTATCTGGAGTCCAGCACCCTGGAAACTCAGGCTTCCAGAAGACCTTCAGAGCTCCAGGAAGCAATTTAATTAGGAAAAGGTGGCTTTCACTCCCCTAATGAAACTCCTCCCCCAGAACACCCCTCCCCCAGGTCATTATTAGTTAGACACCAGTAGAGCAGTGATGATTGAGGAAGCATGTTTTAGGAAGTGAAAACTTTCTTGCCTGCCCTAGTCTTGCCTAATGGGACCAATCTGTGGAGCAGATGCTAAGTCACCAGATAAAATGTGACAACAGAGGGGGCTCAGCAATGGTGTTGAATAACCCTCCGGGCAGGAAAAATCCAGGCACCGCAGAGAATTCTCATTCTTGTTAGCCATCACATTAAAGATGAAATCGACATTCTCTACAGCTGTGATTTCTCTCAAAATCAAACATAAGGAATAATCCAGAAAAACGTGAGGCTGCTTTGGTGATGTGAGCCATACTTGTTCTCTCTGACAAAGTTATAGGTTGAGGAATGAGCACTCCAGACCCAAATAGCACTGCAGAAATCTTGAGGCGGGAGATGTTCCTCCTCCACTACTCGTGGGAAAGAGGAGACAGGGTCCTGCACAGGGAGGGATCGGCTGGCCAGTGGTGGCTGTGTGGTAGAGGTTAAGTATGTCGCTGCTGGCCCAGAGAAGGGTGCTGACAGCTCTGAAGGAGGGAGAGGAGAAAAGATGAGGGAAGAGAACAAGAAAAATGGGAACAAATCTGGCAAAACTACACTCTTTGCTTTGCTGACTGACTTCAGATAAAGACACCTGTGGGACAGAATGGCTAAATCACAGGGATCCTTCTGGTAAGTGGTATGAGCATGGAAAGGGAGGGGTGGAGGGCAGGCAAGGGTGAAATCCAGGTGTTCAGTTTGGGATCTTTTGAATGGAGGATGAGGATGTCAGTCTGTGAGCTGAAGAAACCAGCAAAGGAAACAATGATTTTTGTGGATCCTTAGATATTGAAGCTTCTTCCACACACACACACACAAAATTATATTTTAAGATTGCATTGGTATAAAGACAGATATAATCTGGGGGATTCATTATTACATTTATTATTATATGTGTTTATTATTATTATTATGTGCTATATTTGTAAACTGCAAATACCTTTATTACATTGGTTTTTCTTCTGATCTTAAGCACAATTAAAATTAAAACATTGTCATGGGACCCTACAAGTATCAGGGTCACTGGGCTTCACCTATTGTGCCTAACAAAGTTAGCCCTAGACATATGTCCTTACTTGCCTGGAAGTCAAGGACTTGCCTTGTCTGTTCTTACGGCTTCATTGTTAGTAGTGTACCATTTTCACATTCAAAATTGACCTAATTTGGATGGTCAAACATATGGTCACCTTACAGTGATGCCCTATGTTTGGGAAACACTTAGTTTGGGGTGCCCATTGAGACATCTGAATGGTGTCTAGTAAAACATTGACGGTACGATTGGAAGTCTGAGTAAAGACTTGGAGTTGAAATATAGGGTGTGAACTATTGGTATTTAAATCTCATTAAAGCCATGGGACTGAATGTATGAGAAAAACAGAGGAGGAAAGACAGCACCCCAGGAAAGCACATTCCAGGGAGGGAGAGAAGAAGGACTACCGAGGGAAAAAAAAGGGGGGGGGGTAGGAAGAGAAAATAGTGTGGTGTTGCAAAACCAGGGAAAAATAATTTGATGTTGGAGGGAAGAGACAACAGCATGGAACCCTGAAGAGAGGTCACGTGAGAAAGGGAGTCAAGTGCTTCTGGCTTTGGCTACAAGGATCATGTTACCACTCCAGGTGAGAGAAATAGGACTGCAGTGGTTGGAGGGGTCCACACGACAGTAACTTGAAGAGGACATGGGGTGCGGGAGGGGATGCAGCCAGCAATGCCCTCCCTCAGCTGTCAGGGCCCTGACAGGGAAGAGAGAGAGCAGGGCATAACAGGCAAGGATGTGGGGACTTTGTTTTTCTTAAGATGAGAAGGACATGGCTGTCTGGGTGGCTCAGTTGGTTGAGCAACTGCCATCAAGTACTGTGTAGGGCTCCCTGCTCAGCAGGGTGTCTGCTTCTCCCTGTGACCTTCCCCCTCTCATGCTCACTCTCTCTCAAATAAATGAATAAAATCTTAAGAAAAAAAAAAAGAAGGACATGAGTAGATGAAAGACTAGACCTGAAGGAGCCACTTGAGAGCGATCAGCATTGAAGACTGAGGAGAGAGGAGCAATCACCTGGGGAGATTTGACCGGACCAGGAACACCTTTTCTACATGAACAGGAGCAAGGACAGGTGTGGCTGCAGGTAAGTGTATAGATGTTTTCTAAGTACAATGATAATGAAGAGATCACAATAATATATGAATGCAATGAAAATCAGACAGTGCTGGTCATGATTTTCTAATTACAATTACCCTTAAAAATAAGACTCTTTACGTACACAATATAAAAACACTGAGACTAAAATCCAATTTTCAAGCCTGCAGAGCTGATAGAAGTGGCAACCATTAGAAATTCATACTTTATTGTGACCTCTGAATTCAACAATGGGTTCCAAGTTATGCCTGTGAAGTTCATTCTGCCTGGGGATGTCTGTTGGTCAGCAAGAGTGCTTGCCTTTAATATAGCATTTCCATCAGCTTCTGGCACAGTCTCCAAGAGCAAAGCTTTTGTGTGCAGCCAGGGTCCTTCTGCCCTAAGGAATCCAATCCACTTCCAAGGTGAACCCAAGGGAGCCTTCTTCATTCACATCCCCACATGGGCTCTCCATGGGGTCTCTCTCTTCATCTGGCAGAAGCACTGATGCACCCACACTTGAACTAGCGTGAAAAGCAAGCTCTGTGGCTCAGAAATTTCTGCCAAACTCTTTGATTGTTTCTGTTTCAGGTTGGAATATTAGAAGTTGAGAAGAGAGGCAGAATAGGCTTAACTCTTTTCTATATAGTCCTTGCACACTATCATGGCAGCCCGCAGGCAAAGAAGGCGTCTATGCTAAGAATCTGTGATTCCCATCCACCACTTAGAGGAACTATGTTTGGAACATATTATCATATTTGGTACATATATGTATGTATTTGGTACATACATATCCAACATATTTGGAACATACATAGCCACAAGGAAATAGTGCAGATCTTTACTAGAAGAGGCCCAATATGAGTCATAGAAAAGGACCATCATCAATTTATAAAAATAACAAAGAGCTACAGGATTCCATGTTGTTTTGGTTATTAGGGAATGGATTCCATGAGAGACCAAAGCATGAGAGCAGTGATTATCTTCTAAATAATTCATTCTTAGGGAAAATAGTGACAAGATTAAGAGGGAAGATCATGGATACTGAAACTAGTTGGTTAAATTAGAGTCAGATCACTCACTACACTTTTTTGGGATTTCCTATACAAAATGTTTATTGAGTCCTTCATGGATTGTCTCATGAATCCCTACATCAACTCTACACAGTAGTTACTGTTGTCATTCCCATTTAACAGATACAGAAAACTCATTAAGAAAGTTAAGTGATTTGCCTGAGGTTAGCTAATCAGTGATAGAACTAGCTCAGACTCCAGATGGAGTCCACATTTTTATCAATTGCCCATCCTTTTTCTCTCTACAGCTGTGCTTTCCAATATGGTAGCCACCAGCTCCACATAAATACAGAGCTCTTGAATTGTAGCTAGACTAAATAGAGATGTGATGTTAGGATAAAATACACATCAGATTTTTAACACAGTATGAGAATTATTTGTAGAATATCCTATTCTTGAGCACCTGGGTGGCTCACCTGGTTGAGCAACTGCCTTCAGTCATAATCCTGGGGTCCTCGGATCAAGTCCCACACTGAGCTTCCCCTGGTCTGTGAGGAGACTGCTTCTCCCTCTGCCTCTGCCTGCAACTCCCCCTGCTTGTGCATGCTCATTCTCCCTCTCTGTCAAATAAATAAATAAAATCTTTTAAAAAATAAAATAAAATATTTCATTCTTAAGTTTTTAGACTGACTGCATTTGAAATGATAAGATATTGGGGGTTTTTTGGAATAAGTAAATTAAATTAATTTCTTCTTTCTACTTTTTCAAAATTTAAAATTATATCTGTGGCTTGCATTTGTGGCTCATGTCATATTTCTATGGGGCAGCATTTCTCTACAGTTTTAAAAAGGGATCTGAAGGGGTAAACCTTTGGCAAGTCTCATCTTCAATTTTCTGAAACATGGGGGAGAGATATGTAGTAACTGATTTTCAAGTATTTTCCTATGCTCCCATGGTTACATATGTCTTAAAAATAATAACATTCTAGTTAAAAATGACCTTCCATGTATTAGGTTCTATAGAGTAATCCTGTAAGTTTTGTAGAATAAGCTGTTTATGTCTATGCAAGCAAGGAATTAAACTGAAGTAGGAGTTCAGTCTAAAACAACATGTCATAAATAAAACAAGACAAAATCAGAGAGGGAGAAAAACCATACAAGACTCTTAATCACAGAAAATAAACTGAGGATTGGGGGAGGTGAGGGAGTTGGGAAGACGGGGTAACTGGGTGATGGACATTAAGGAGGGCACACGATATAATGAGCACTGGGTGTTATATAAAACAGATGAATTGGGGCGCTTGAGTGGCTCAGTGGGTTAAGCCTCTGCCTTTGGCTCAGGTCATGATCCCAGGGTTCTGGGATCGAGCCCCGCATCGGGCTCTCTGCTCAGCAGGGAGCCTGCTTCCCTTCCTCTCTCTCTACCTGCCTCTCTGCCTACTTGTGATCTCTGTCAAATAAATAAATAAAATCTTAAAAAAAAAAAGACTGATGAATCACTGACCTCTACCTCTGAAACCAATAATATATTATATGTCAATTTAATTGAATTTAAATAAAAAAAAACAATTTTATGATCAATCATTAACAGTCTACATATCCAACAAGAGAGAATGGTTATAGAAATTACAGAATATATGGAAATTACAGAGGTGAAATGTTAAATAAAATATTAAATATGATGCATCTAAGATTTTACAATACTGGGAAATGTTTGTGATCTAATGTTAAATGTATACTATTATCTTAACTATAGGAATTATATATCTTAACTATGGGAACATATATGTACAAGGACAAAGTAGAAAACAGAGCACTGAAATGTTAACAGTGGCTATCTCTTGGGAAGAATAAGGTTTGGGGTGATTTTTCTAAGAAAACTAATCTCCTTATACCTTTCTGATTTCTCTACCAGGAGCAAGTGTTTCTTTTCAAGAAATGATGCTTTAGCAAAGCCAACAACCTTTCCTTTTCCAGACTCTCTGCTCTCCTCCTCCACTGACATTAAAAACAAATCAACAAGTAAACACACAAACAAAAAACAATTGCAAAAATTGTCTGAAGAAATCTTTAACTCTTTGGCAATCATAGAACTGTGGAACGTGAGGAAGTTAAGTTAAATAAAGGCCTGTCTCATTTTATTGTACTTCACAGATGTTGCATTTTTTACATATGGAAGGTTTGTTGCAGCAAAGCTTCAAGCAAGTCCTTTGGTGCCATTTTCCCAAAAGCATTTGCTCACTCTATGTCTCTGGGTCTCATTTTGGTCATTCTTGCAATATTTCTAACTTTTTCACTATTATTATTTTTTTATGGAGATCTGTGATCAGTGATCTTTGGTATAACTATTGTAATTGTTTGGGGGCACCAAAAACATAAGACGACAAACTTGATGATAAATGTCAGAGTGTCTGACCATTCTACCAACAGGCCATTCCCCCACTTCTCTCCCCCTCCTTGGGTCTCCTTGTTCTCTGAGACACAAGGCTATTAAAATTTGGCCAACTAATAGTGGCCTCTGAGCGTTCAAATGAGAAGAGTCGCATGTCTCTCACTTTACATAAAAAACTAGAAATGATTAAGCCTAGTGAAGAAGGCATGTTGAAAGCCGAGACAGGCCTGCCAAGCCAAAAAAACCAAGATGTGAGTGCAAAGGAAAAGTTCTTGAAGGAAATTAAAAGTGCTACTCCAGTGAACACATGAATAATAAGAAAGCAGAACAGCATTACTAGTGATGTGGAGAAATTTCAAGTGGTCTGAATAGAAGATCAAACCAGCCACAGTATTCCCTTAAGCCAAAGCCTGACCCAGAAAGAGGCCCTAACTCTCTTCGACTCCGTGAAGGCTGAGAGAGGTGAGGAAAGCTGCAGAAGAAAAGTCTGAAGCTAGCAGAGGTTGGTTCTTGAGGTTTAAGGCAAGAAACCATCTCCATGATACAAAAGTATAAGGTGCTACAGCAGATGCTGATGTAGAAGCCACAGCAAGTTCTCCAGAAGATCCAGCTGAAATGCTAAGTGATAGTGACTGCACTAAACAAGAGATTCTCAGCGTAGATGGGACAGATTTCTACCAGAAGATGATGCCATTTAGGCCGGGCTTCAAAGTTTCAAAGGACAGGCTGACTCTCTTAGAGTCTAATGCAGCTGCTGACTTTATGTAGAAGCCAATGCTCATTTACCATTCTGAAAACCCAAAGGCCTTAAGAATTTGCTAAATCTACTCTGCCAGTGCTCTCTCAGTGCAACAACAAAGCCTGGGTGACAGCACATCTGTTTCCAACACAGTTTACTGAGTATTTTAAGCCCACTGTTGAGAACTACTGCTCAGGAAAAAAAAAATCAAAATATGACTCTTCATTGGCAATGTACCTGATCACCCAAGAGCTCCAATGGAAATGGACAAGGAGATTATTGCTGCTTTTGGGCCTGCTGACACAATATCCATTCTACTGCTCATGGATCAAGGAGTAATTCTGACTCTTAAGTCTTATTACTTAAGAAATACGTTTCATAAGGCTATTGCTGCCACTGATAGTGATTTATCTAATAGATCTGAGCAAAATAAATTGAATATCTTCTAGAGACCATCAAAAACATTCACAATTCATGGGAAGAAATCAAATCAGAATTAACAGGAATTTAGAAGAAGCTGAGTCCACGCCTCACGGATGACTTTGAGAGGTTCAAGACTTCGGTGGAAGAAGTCACTGCAGCAGTGGTGGAAACAGGAGAGAACTAGAGTAAAAAGTGGAGCCTGAAGATGGGATTGAATTGCTGCGATCTCATGATAAAACTTGAACAAATGGGGGCGCCCGGGGGTCTCAGTGGGTTAAACCTCTGCCTTCGGCTCAGGTCGTGATCTCAGGGTCCTGAGATCAAGCCCCACATTGGGCTCTCTGCTCAGCAGGGAGCCTGCTTCTCCCTCTCTCTCTGCCTGCCTCTCTGCCTATTTGTGATCTCTCTCTCTGTCCAATAAATAAATAAATAAAATCTTAAAAAAAAAAACCTTGAACAAATGAAGAGTTCCTTCTCATGGATGAGCAAAAAAGAATTTCCTTGAGATGGAATCTTACTCCTAATGCAGATACTGTGAAGATTATTGAAATAACCACAAAGGAGTTAGAATATTATCTAAACTTAGTTGATAAAGTAGAGCAGGATTCGAGAAGACTGACTCCATCTTTGAAAAAGTCCTATTGTGGGCAAAATGCAATCAAACAGCATCTCATGCTACAGAGAAATTATTTGAGGAAGAAAAAGTCAATTGAGGCAGCAAACTTCATTGCCTTATTTTAAGAAATTGCCAGGGCCACCCCAACCTTCAGCAACCACCACCCTGATCAGCCAGCAACCATCAACTTCAAGGCAAGACCCTCCATCAACAATAAGATTACAACTCCCTGAAAACTCAGATGATAGCAGTTTTTGGCAATAAAGTATTTTTTCAACTATGGTATGATTAATTTTTTTTAGAAATAAGGCTATTGCACACTTAATAGACTCCAGTATAATGTAAATATAACTTTTATAGGCACCAGGAGATTAAAAAAAATTCATTTGACTGGCTTTATTGCACTATTTGCTTTATTGTGTGGTCTGGAACTGAATCCACGTCTCTGAGATATGCCTGGATAAGGATGTCTTTCCTGACTTTCGAAATTGCTAACACTTGGACGTGTTACAGCCTGGAGTGATTTTCAAAGAGGAGCTTGAGTAGATGATGCTGCTGCCAAAGACAGGGCCAAGAACAGGCTACCAGGTCTTCCTATCTGAAACCATATGGAAAGAAATAATGGTGGGTGTCTTAGGGCTAAGTACTTGGAATTTGGATTTCTTGCTAGAGTCTATTAAGGATGGCCATTAACCAACTGAAGGATTATTTTGTTTTATAGTTGAACATTTTTCTTTTTTTTTTTTTAATTCGACAGCCTCCTCTTCTTTTTTTTTTTGACTCAACTTTTTATAACATAACACTGAGGGATGCTTGCTAAAACTGGCTAAGAAAAATCTAAATCTAAGTAATAGAAATCTTATAACTTACAGATTATTTGTTTTCCAAATTAAAATGCCCCCCCTGATGATTAAAAGTCAGGTATTCTGTCTTTAAATACAGCTACTAAAACATTTCGACTAAAGAAAATTATTTAATTTCTAGCTAATAATCTTATAGCAGAACTCACAGCAGTATTACATAGCAGAACTTGTGGGATGAATATATACTATAAAATACATCTAAGATATAAGTAAACTCCATTTTAATTCTGATGTTTGTTCCATATTTGCTAAAAAGTAATTTAAAATGGTTCATCATTATAAGGAGATATGGAGGTTCTTGGATAAATGAAGATTAGGTAGGTCTCAATATGTCTTCTGTGTCTATTGTTCCTCCTCTCCGATTAAGTACATATAAGGATTTTGCAACATTGAAATTGCATGGTTACGTTGTTCAAAGCCAGGAAATTGGAAATTTTCAGCTCTTCTGGTCATATGAACTCATCCATAGTACACAGATTGCATTGCATGTAGTACATGCATAACAATTCTCTGCAAAAATTTGATTCTCAAAGCATAATGACTTTTATTTTATTTTATTTTATTTTAAAGATTTTATTTATTTATTTGACAGAGAGAGATCACAAGTAGACAGAGAGGCAGGCAGAGAGAGAGAGAGAGGGAAGCAGGCTCCCTGCTGAGCAGAGAGCCCGATGCGGGACTCGATCCCAGGACCCTGAGATCATGACCTGAGCCGAAGGCAGCGGCCTAACCCACTGAGCCACCCAGGCGCCCGCATAATGACTTTTAAAAATTAAGTAATAAAGGAGAGGAATCAAAGGGGGTTTCTAATCATTTTTTTTTTTTTTAAAGAACAGGAATTTTCTCTGAGAATAGAAATCAGGAGGGGTTAAGATAATGGTGTGAAATTTAGATGCTGGATCTAATCAGATCTCAAGAGCAGTTGTCCAAAGGAAATAAAACTCTCTTTTGCTGTTCAAACTTCCTCTCCCCTGATCTGCGTTCTCTTCGTGGTCCAGACTTTCTTTGCATAGGACAGGGGCGGGGCCTGTGCTATTGAAATGTACATCTCTGCTAATTCCACAATGTAGGATTGTTAAACATAAAATAATGTACTGAGGTAGAGCATCACGCCATCCATCACAACAGACAAGTCGGGAAACAGAAATGCACTGCATTTTCAGAGTAAAATGCAATATAATGACCATTGCTTTGAAATAGATCAATCTGGCCGCGCTGGCGCAGCTGCCCGGCATTCAAAGCAGCAATCACCGCCGGCTCTGGTGTGGTACTTTTCTTCCCAATGTCATCTCATTTTATCCCCTCGGAAAATGGCAGTGGGGACAAAAAGATGCAGGAGACACACATCAGGTTTTCCTCCAGAGTCCTTTCTATTGTGTTAACAACTCTCAATTGTGCTAGCAATTTTCTCCTGGCTTGTATTAGGAATTACAGGGGCACAATTTGTACCTCTCCAGGTAAGCCTGCACCTGCACCTAGCCTTGTCCCATTTCCAGAGAGTGTGTAACTCAGTCACAGTCATTTATATTAGGACAGAGATGGGCAGAAAGGCCTCATGACCAATGGTTTTAACAAATCTATACTGCTTAACCTACGTCTTTCACTTTGATCATAGTCAAGACTTTCTGCCTTGGGGGTTCTTTCTCATGCGGAAAGGAGGGAAGACGTCGAATGCAGACAAGGGAAAACATCTATGTTGTTTGACTATGCTACCTTGTGATTATAAATGCTGTATATAGACAGAGTACTGGGTTTAAACAGAGTTGACCTCTAGTGTCAATACAACCATTAATTATCTCAGAGACCTTAGACAAGTCATTTGAGATAGATAATAGCTCCTGCTCTGTCTACCCTGCTGAAAAAGAGACTCCAGATACAAAGATGTTCGGATGATTTTAAGGATCTTCACAAATACAAAGCATTTTGTCATATGACTCTTAAGAAAATAAACATGGATTCTCACTGAACCGATACTTGACCAAAATATCTAATTTTATTTTTCTAAGACTTTAAAAATTCTTTGGTAAGATGTAATAGAGAGTGTTAATATCCTTCCCAACTTGAAAATTCCTACTGCACGCCATCCCCCAAAATAAATTCCATATAGATTAAATATCTGTTTGTAAAAAAAAAAATTAATAAACTTGAGGAAGTGCCAAATGAAAATATAGGCATAGTTTTATAGGCCTGAGTTAGAAAAAGCCTTACTAGCATAACATGAACCTAAAAGGCAAAAGAAAAAGTGTTACATATGTGACTATATAAGATTTATAACTTCTCTGGGACACAAATGAATTTGGAAGACCATAAAGAATTGGTATATGATCTTTCCTTATATAGAATAGTCAGAGTACTAACATTCATACAATATAACATCGCTATAAATCAACAATAAAATATAATCTAATAGGAAATAACAAAAGACATGAATAAACAATTCATAAAGGAAATATAAATAGCTAACAAACATGAGAAAAGGTGCTTAACAGCCTTAGGAATTGGAGAAGTATATATAATGGTACAGTCCTTTTGAAGGGCAAGTCTGTAGTATCTCTGAGAGTGAAAGACAATCATACACGAGACATAGAAATTTCATTTCTAGATGTCCCTTCTGTAGTAAGAGTCATGCTAACGTGAAGATGGTTACAGGAGCATATTCATGGGGACATTATCTTTACAGGTAAGTATTTTACAAATGACTCAAAGATAAACCAATAATAGGAGACTCCTTAAACAAATTATGAATCATCCATATCTTGAGATACTAGGATACTATGTAGATATCAGAAACTAAGCCATGGAAAGATGTGGATGATATTTTGTTGGATAAAAACAAAAGTTCTAAATGATATTCCTAGGATGAATCTACTTAGTAACAAAACAAAAGTATTTTTTGTAGACCTATATATTATCTATTTACTTTCATGTATATATGAGTTTGGGGGCACCTAGGTGGCTCAGTTGGTTAACCATTTGCCTTCGATCAGGTCATGATCCTAGAATGGAGCCCCATGTCAGACTCCCTGCTCAGCAGGGAGCCTGCTTCTCTCTCTCCCTTAACCCCTCCCCCTGCTTTTGCATGTGCTCTCTCTCTCTCTCTCTCTCACTATCTCTCTCTTTCAAATAAATAAATAAAATCTTTAAAAAAATAAAGTTTGTCTGAATATGCACAAAGTCTTGAGGAATTTAAACCAAAATATTTGAAATGTTTACTGGAGAATAAATGGGACATGAGGAATGAGGGAAGAAGTCTATAACTTTTGACTGTGCTACCAAGAGCATGTCTTAGAAGAGAGCAGCAAATGCCAGAAAAATTCCCCAAGATCTTGGTCCTTTTTATCCATATATAAAACTCACTGAGCTTAGTCTGTAAGGAAATCCCCTCAAAGTTGGGACCCTATTGGTAAGAGAAATATCTCTTTTATCCTCTAAAAAGTCTCTTTCCAAGTTGAACATTCCAACTGCATTCCACAGGTAGGTTTAACAGTTCATCAATCATGAGCAAGGATCAGTTAGGGGAAACAAGGATCCTAGGGAAGGAAAAAGCTTCCGAGAGCCCAGGAGTGGGAATAGGTAGGGACAAGGTCCCAGTTCCCTTGGGGTGTGATTCTTTTAATCGTTAGCGATATAATCCAGCTTTCACAGGTGATAGACTGACCTTGGGCTCTGACAAAATTGAAAGTCTACTGCATCTCTCCCTAATCACATCTTCCTTCTCCAAAAAAGTGTTTTTAGTGTCTTGCAGAATATTAATTCCCAGGGAACTATAAGTTAGTGGGTAAATAAAGTTTCCATGGTCAAATAAGTTTGAGAAATACCAAGTCAAGTCAAATTTATCTTGGTGAGAATGTCCAACTACTTCTACTAATATGTAAAATGTACTATGAACATGTATAAAGTATGATGGTATCTAACATACTGCGAGGTTATTTTTTAATTGTGGAACCAACAAACCAAATGACTGTCTATAGGATACTAGTTTGGAAAAATGGGACTAAAATGATAAAATATCCTAGGTCTTGGCAGCAAGGCTCATTCATTTTTTAATTAATTCAACCAACATGCATGAAATACTTCATTTGTATTTGACACTATGCTGGGTACTGAAAATGTCAAGATATTTGACAGAGTCTGGTGGACTAGAGAAACACAAAGAGAAATTCGTGGCTAGGTGTAATGACAGAGATACGACAGAGATATATCAGGAACAGATTGTTGACACGAGCAATCCTGAAGGGGTGGGGAATGGATAGGGAGAGGTTCTTTGGAGGCTCTGCTTACTAATCACCAATCAAGAATTCTCACTTTGGATCTACAACACTTGACATGGATTTGTGAGTTGGGATTGAGAAAAGTTTTACTCACTGAGGTTGATCAGTTCCTGATTTCATTATATTTATTGGCTTATTATTATTATGTTTGCCTTTGGATCTTTATTCACCTAGATCCCTTATTTGAAGAACTCTGTTTTTCCTCCCTCTTCTTTCTCTTAGGTTCTCAGGTTTTCCCGCCATCAAGAGCTTGACTAATTTTTTCCCCAAAGGGATACAGGTCTTACAAAACTTTTCTGCCAAATAAACTGCACTTACTTAACCATAATAATACCTTCATTTCACTTTTATTTACAAAACACATATGAGAGGCAGCTGGGTGGCCCAGTTCGTTAAGCATTCAACTCTGGATTTCGGGTCAGGTCATGATCTCAGGGTTGTGAGTTCAAACCCTGTGTGGGGCTCTGCCCTGTGTGTGGCTCCTGCTTGAGATTCTCTCTTTCCATCTCCCTCTGTCCCTCCCCATCCCCAAGCACGTGGACTCTCTCTCTCTTTCTAAACACACACACATGCACACACACAAACACATACACACTATCTTTTAGAGTTATAGCTTACCATGTTTCTACAAAGGTAATATCATTTCAGCCTAACAAAAGAAATCTGATTTTCCAGGTGCTTACCATGAATAAATCTGCAATTCTTATTTATTTCTGAAACAAGAAAAATGGTTGATGAACTGTCACTCTTGTCTTCAGAGTCTCTAGGGAATCCAGTGACTCAAGTAAAATATCACTGTTTTAGGCAATTAATTTTATATCTGGTCTAACTTTAATCTTTCATATTTTAGTGGAAATACATTCCCTCATATAGTCTTCATTTGGGGCTGAGGGCAAAGAGGAAATTTGGGAGTTGAACATACTTCTAGTACAAGGGAACCATTAAGTAATTCATTTTTTAGTCCTCTCTGTTGTGGGCCAGGGGAGGGGTGCCCTGAACTTTTTTAAAGATCCTGAACAAAATTTTCACACTGCATAATTGTTAATACCAGGAATTTTCTGCATGATGGGAAAAGGTGATGGCCTGCAAGTTGTATGTATTTCTCAGAACTATCATCATTTCCTGGTTTAGTACGTTTTTTTTCTTAAGGAAACTAAGTATTTCTAAGGGATAAAATTCAAACACAAGGTTCTGGGAAATACCTATGCCAGGCATGGAGCAGTTTAAGAATCATTTACATATAATCCCCTCTAACATCCTCCATCCTGGGCTGGGAAACATGAACACAACTGTTACTCATTCCAGAGCTCTCACTCTGATACTAGATGTCTGCCCAGCTCTCACATCCTGTTATTTCATTATTTTTTTAACAAGAGAAATACACATTTAATAATATGCATACCTTCTGTACACATGCGAGAGGTTCAGGAGCATGGAGTAACTCCCTCTCACCTCTTTCTAGTATGAAAAATTGGAGGCTACTAAGTTAGAGAATTCCTGCCTGTGGTTGAATTGGGTCCGGGAAATCTGCTTCATCTCTCCACATGTTTGGGGTTACTACAGGAGAGGACTTTACAAAGTAGCCTGGAGATGTTTCTGATCTGGGAAATGATGGATCAGACGAATTGTCCTCTAAGATCGGTGGTGCCTCTTGCAACACAGCAACCACAAAATCAACAGAAGGAAAAGGAAGCCATGCAGAAAAATCACAGGCAGATTGAATTCAAGGTGTTTATGGAAAATCCAGGTGGAGATGGTCTGGACACAGACAGATGGGAGTCCCATGCTCCAGACAGAGGTTTGAGATAGAAAAACTCAGATTGGAATCATACAAATAGGAATGAAAGCTTGGGACTGAAAAAGCCCAGGAAGGGCATGGGGACAGAACACTTGGGAACACCAGCATTTAAGTGGAAGGTGGAGGAAGGAAAACCAATAGAGACAGAAGAAACTATCAGAAAAAAAAAAAAAAAGAAAGAAATAGAAGACCTAGAAGAGAATGATGTCACAGAGCCAAAGTAGGAGAGAAATGGTCACAAGAGAGCCAACTGTGTCCAAGCCAACAAGAAAAGTGAGAAGCCCACTGGCTTTTCCAACAAGGGGGTCATCTCACAGCAACCCAGTATGTTAAGTATGGTAGGTATGGTAAGATTGGTGAATGTGGACTTTGAAGCTATAGGCACATGCGCTGGGGTGTCAGCTCTGTCAGCTGTATGAACTTGAACTAGATATGCAACCTCACTGAGCCTGAAAATCCTCATGTACAAAGTGAAAATTCTGCATATATGTCTGATTTTCTAGGTGATCTGTGGAATGAATGAACCAATGCATAGAAAGCTTTTATTATAATGTGTGATACTGTGTTCATAAAGCAGAGTCTCAATAAATTTTGGGTTTCTTCCTCAAAACAGGATCTCTACCAACACTCATGTTTGAAATCCTGGAGCCAGTTTCAACTCACCCCCTTCATCTTGCATGTCTAATAATCATATACTTTTGTTTTATCTCTGTTAGCAGCTCACCTCACATCCTTATTCCCCCAGCCACCAACTCTAGCTTCTCACTACCTTGTGCCTGTTTTGCTATAGCGAGCTCCTGTCTGCTCTCCCTGCTGGTGTCGGTTCCCCCTTGCTCCCACTCATCCATCACACATCATTGTCATTAAGTTTTCCTGACCCTTCAGTGCTCTGCACCACCCTTCGGAGAAAGCATGAGTCTTCAAAGGAGTTTCTGAGTCCCCTACCCCAGGGTCTGGGCCTTTCAAGGTGACCCTTATCTCCCAGGACTGCTCAAGTTGCAGAGCAAATTTAGCCACAGTCTTTCCAACCCCTTCTGACTGAGTCACCTGTGTGCACAGGCTCATGTGTGGCTCTTTAACTCTGTCCCTGACATCTGTGGACCTGGAACATTCTCTTCCTATTTGTCACAGTCAAGCCCACCATTTGAGCTCCAGTTCAAGTCCCTGAAATCCATAGACTGTTTTCTCTGAATAGCTCTGAGGGCATTTACCACCCATGATGATTTTTTTTTTTATTTTGTACATTCAGTTTAAGCTGTTTCCTGATTTTATGTCATGCAGACTAGAAGCTCCTTAAGGACTAAAAGTGCATGTTACACCTCCTTGCTCCCTTTCACAATGCTTAGAGGTATACTGGACAGGTTTCAAATGCTTGACAAATACTCATTAAAATAAAATAAAAATTTTGAAACTGCCCAAAGCAACTTAATAATTGTTTTAACGGGGTCAAGATGGTGGAGGAGTAGCAGACTGAGATGACATCAGGTCGCAGGAGTTCAGCGAGATAGTTATCAAACCATTCCAAACACCTACAAATGCAAGAGGAAATCAAAGAAGAGCAGCAATTCTAGAAACAGAAAATCGACCACTTTCTGAAAGGTAGGACATGTGGATAAGTGAATCCGAAGCCACGGGAAGATAGACCGCAGGGGGAGAGGCCAGCTCCCAGCAAGCCATGGAGCAACAGAGCACAAAATTTGAACTTTTAAAAGTCTGCTCCACTGAGGGACATCTCTCCAGAGGCCAAGTGGGGGTGGACCCCCGGCGGGGACAGTGTGGTCTCAGGTCCCGTGGGATCACAGAAGGATTGGAGGTGTCTGAGTATAGCAGAGCTCTCAGGTGTCAGAGAAGGGAAGCTGGCTACAGAGACGGAGCTGAGGAGTGAGCTCTCAACTTGGGGTTACCTTAAACTGTGATCCGTAGCACAATCAGGCAACTGCTCTTTGAGCAGGGACCCCCACAAGTGGCAGATCTAGGGAGACCCACCTTCCTTCTCTGGAGGCAGGAATCTGCTGGGTTTGGAGACTCCATATGGGGCTGTGTGCCAGAGATGGCGGCACCGGGTCACAGGCTGGGTGAGCTTGGAGTGCAGCCAGAGATCGGGAGTGATTGACCGCTTTTCCCCGAGGGCACACTAAGGAGTGGGGCCCCGAGCTCTTGGCTCCTCCGGGCTGGAGATTGGGAGGCCACCATTTTCATTCCCATCCTCCAGAGCTCTACTGAGAGTGTTCAGGAAACAAAAGCTCCCAAGAACGAACCTGAGAAGTTTACTTAGTCCCGCCCCTGGCAGCTGCAGTGCAATTCCCCCTTGGGCAAAGACATTTGAGAATCACTACAACAGGCCCTTCCCCAGAAGATCAGCAAGAACATCCAGCTAAGACCAAACTCACTGATCAAGGACAATAGTGGAATTCCAGAGGAGGGAAAAGCAAAGCATGGAATTCATGGCTTTCTCCTGCTGATTATTTAGTCTTGCAAAGTTAATTAAATTTTTTTAATTTTATTTTTTCTTATTCTAATTTTTTAAACTTTTCTTCTTTCCTCTTTTAACAGTTTTTAACTAGTTTATCTTAACAATACCTTTCTAAAAAAATCTTTTTAAACCTTCATTATTGTAGTCATATTTTATCCTTCATTGTATCTAAATTTATTTTTTGTATACATATAGGGTTTTTCCTTCTAAAAAATTTTTGGGATACACTTTCTTCTAATAGATCAAAATATACCCTAAATATAGCACAGGGCTTTGTTCTAGTCTCCAGCCTGAGTAAATTCTCTCCACTTGCTTTTTCCAACCAACTTATCTTATCAATTCCTTTATTAGAATTCTTCTTAAAATTTTCACCTTTACTGTTTTATTCCATCCCTTCATTGTGTTTACCCTTATTTTTGTGTGTGTGTGTATATATATATACATATATGTATATATATATATACACACTACTTTGGAAACTACTTCCAAAATTTTAAAGAAAGAAAAACTTATATATATATAAGTAAATTTTGGAAGTAGTTTCTTCTAAGAGACCAAAATACACCCAAAATCAAGTGGGTGGCTCTGTTCTATTCACCAGTCATATATATGGTTTTGTTTTTTTTTTTTTTTAATTTTTAACTTCTTTTTATTCACTTCCTTCTCCCCCTGATTTGGGGTCGTTGCTGATTTAGTTAGCATGTTTTTCTGGGGTCTTTCCCACATTTTTAGCATTTTATTTGCTCATTCATATATTCTTATCTGGATAAAATTACAAGGTGGGGAAGGGGGAGTCAAGATGGCAGAGAAGTAGCAGGCTGAGATGACATCAGGTAGCAGATCAGCTCGATAGCTTATCTAACCATTGCAAACACCTACAAATCCAACAGGAGATTGAAGAGAAGAAGAGCAACAATTATAGAAACAGAAAATCAACCACGTTCTGAAAGGTAGGACCGGCAGAGAAGTGAATCCAAAGCTACTGGAAGATAGACCGCGGGGGGAGGGGTCGGCTCCTGGCAAGCGGCAGAACAATGGAGCACAAAATCAGGACTTTTAAAAGTCTGCTCCACTGCAGGACATCACTCCAGAGGCTAAACCGGGGTGAAGCCCATGCGGGGACAGCGTGGCCTCAGGTCCTGCGGGGTCACAGAAAGATCAGGGAGACTGAGTGTCAGAGAGCTCGCAGGTATTAGAGTGGGGAAGCCGACTACAGACAGAGCCGAGGAGTGAACTCTCAGCTCGGGGTTACCTTGAACCATAATCCGTGGCACAGGCCACTGCTCTGTGAGTGGGGTCCCCACAGGATCCCGGGAGACTCCCTTGGAAGAGCTCAGGGATGTGTGGGGTTCAGAGACTCCATGCAGAGTGGTGTGCCGGAGACAGAGATGCTCATTAACAGGCGGGGTGAGCTCGGAGCGAGGCTGGAGGCCAGGGAGATGGGAATGATTGAGTGCTTTTCTATGAGGGCACACTGAGGAGCAGGCCCGAGCTCTCGGCTCCTTCAGGTCGGAGACTGGGAGGCCGCCATTTTCATTCCCGTCCTGCGGAACTCTACAGAAAGCGTTCAGGGAACAAAAGCTCCCGAAAGCAAACCTGAGCAGATTACTTAGCCTGGCCCCTGGTAAGGGCAGTGCAATTCTGCCTCGGGCAAAGATACTTGAGAATCACTACAACAGGCCCCTCCCCCAGAAGATCAACAAGAAATCCAGCCAAGACCAAGTTCACTTACCAGGGAGAACAGTGGAAATCCAGAGGAGGAGAAAGCAAAGCATGGAATTCATGGCTTTCTCCCCATGATTCTTTAGTCTTGCAAAGTTAATTAACGTTTTTAATTTTTTTTCCTTCTGCTAATTTTTTTTTAACTTTTACACTTTCCTCTTAACGATTTTTAACTTATCTAACATTTTTAACTTAACAATACCTTTCATAAAAAAATAATCTTTTTTGAAACTTCTTTATTATAGTCATATTTTATCCTTCATTGTATCTAACTTTAATTTTTGAATACACATAGGGTTTTTTCTTCTAAAAAATTTGGGGTACAAATTCTTTTAATAGATCAAAATACACCCTAAATCTAGCACCAGGCTTGTTCTAGTCACCAGCCTGAGCAAATTCTCTCCACTTTCTTTTTCTTTATTATCCTAAACAACTTACCTTATCCACTCCTTTTATAGAAATTAAAATAAATTTTTTTTTCATCTATACAGTCATATTCCATCCCCTCATTGTGTTTACCCTTATATATGTTTTTCATTCTTTAAAATTTTGGGAGGTAGTTTCTTCTAGGAGAACAAAATACTCCAAAATTAAGTGGGTGACCCTGTTCTAGTCACCAGTCTAATATATATATATATTTTTTTCTTTTTTATATTTGTTTTCTTTTTTTAATTTTTTCTTTCTGTACTTCTTTTTACCCCCTTTCTCCCCCACCATGATTTGAGATCTTTTGTAATTTGGTTAAAGCACATTTTCCTGGGGCCTTTGCCCTTTTTATTTGCTCCTTTTATTTGCTCCTTCATATATTCTTATATGGACAAAATGACAAGGCGGAAAAACTCACCACAAGAAAAAGAACAAGAGACAGTACTGAAGGCTAGGGACCTAATCAATACGGGCATTGGTAATATGTCAGATCTAGAGTTCAGAATGATGATTCTCAAGGTTCTATCCAGGCTTGAAAAAGGCATATTAGAGAAATCCTGTCCAGAGAAATAAAAGCCCTTTCTGGAGAAATAAAAGAACTAAAATCTAACCAAGTTGAAATAAAAAAAAGCTATTAATGAGGTGCAATAAAAAATGGAGGCTCTTACTGATAGGATAAATGAGGCAGAAGAAAGAATTAGTGATATAGAAGACCAAATAACAGAGAATAAAGAAGCTGAGCAAAAGAGACAAACAACTACTGGACCACGAGGGGAGAATTAGAGAGATAAGTGATACCATAAGATGAAACAACATTAGAATAATTGGGATTCCATAAGAAGAAGAAAGAGAGAGGGGAGCAGAAGGTATATTGCAGAGAATTATCGTAGAGAATTTCCCTAATATGGCAAAGGGAACAAACATCAAAATCCAGGAAGTACAGAGAACCCCCCACAAAATCACTAAGAATAAGTCCACACCCCGTCATCTAATAGTAAAATTTACAAGTTTTAGTGACAAAGAGAAAATCCTGAAAGCAGCCCAGGACAAGAAGTCTGTAATATACAATTGTAAAAGTGTTAGATTGGCAGCAGACTTATCCACAGAGACCTGGCAGTCCAGAAAGAACTGGCATGATATATTCAGAGCACTAAATGAGAAAAACATGCAGCCAAGAATACTATATCCAGCTAGGCTATCATTGAAAATAGAAGGAGAGAGAAAAAGCTTCCAGGCAAATAAAAACTGAAAGAATTTGCAAACACCAAACCAGCTCTACAGGAAATATTCACAGGGGTCCTCTAAGCAAAGAGAGAGCCTAAAAGTAGTAGATCAGAAAGGAACAGAGAAAATATACAGTAACAGTCACCTTACAGGCAATACAATGGCACTAAATTCATATCTCTCAATAGTTACCCTGAATGTAAATGGGCTAAATGCCCCAATCAAAAGACACAGGATATCAGAATGGATAAAAAAAAAAATCAGGGGAGGAGTCAAGATGGCGGAGAAGTAGCAGGCTGAGACTACTTCAGGTAGCGGGAGATCAGCTAAATAGCTTATCTAAAGATTGCAAACACCTACAAATCCAACGGGAGATTGAAGAGAAGAAGAACAGCAATTCTAGAAACAGAAAATCAACCACTATCTGAAAGGTAGGACTGGTGGAGAAGTGAATCCAAAGCAACGGGAAGATAGACCGCGGGGGGAGGGGCCGGCTCCCGGAGAGCAGCGGAGCAATGGAGCACAAAATCGGGACTTTTAAAAGTCTGTTGGGCGCCTGGGTGGCTCAGTGGGTTGGGCCGCTGCCTTCGGCTCAGGTCATGATCTCGGGGTCCTGGGATCGAGTCCCGCATCGGGCTCTCTGCTCTGCGGGGAGCCTGCTTCCCTCTCTCTCTCTCTCTCTCTCTGCCTGCCTCTCTGTCTGCTTGTGATCTCTCTCTGTCAAATAAATAAATAAAATCTTTAAAAAAAAAAAAAAAAGTCTGTTCCGCTGAGGGACATCGCCCTAGAGGCTTAACCGGGGTGAAGCCCAGGCGGGGTCAGCGTGGCCTCAGGTCCCACAGGGTCACAGAAGGATCGGGGGTGTCTGAGTGTCACAGAGCTTACAAGTATTAGAACAGGGAAGCCGGCTACAGAGACAGAGCCGAGGAGTGAGCTCTAAACTCGGGGTTACCTTGAACCGGTCGCAGGCTCAGTCAGCTTGGAGCGCAGCCGGAGGCCAGGGTGATGGGAGTCATTGGGCGCTGTTCTCTGAGGGCGCACTGAAGAGTGGGGCCCTGGGCTCTCGGCTGCTCTGGGCCGGAGACTGGGAGGCCGCCATCTTCATTCCCGTCTTCCAGAACTCTACAGAAAGTGCTCAGGGAACAAAAGCAAACCCAGCAAACCCGAGCAGATTACTCAGCCTGGCCCCTGGTAAGGGCCGTGCAACTCCGCCTGGGGCAAAGACACTTGAGAATCACTACAACAGGCCCCTCCCCCAGAAGATCAACGAGAAACCCAGCCAGGACCAAGTTCACCTACCAAAGAGTGCAGTTTCAATACCAAGGAGAGCAGCGGAATTCCAGAGGAGAAGACAGCAAAGCATGGAACTCATGGCTTTCTCCCCATGATTCTTTAGCCTTGCACTTAATTTAATTTTTTTTCTTTTTCAATTTTTTTTCTCTTCTTCTGATAAATTATTTTAACTTTTACCATTTTCTTTTTTAACGTTTTTTAAATAGTTTATCTAATATATATATATATGTATATATATATATATACATATATATATATATATTCCTTTTTATATTTTTTATTGGCTTTCTTTTTTTAATAGTTTCTTTCTTTTTTTTTTCTTTCTGAACCCCTTTTTATCCCCTTTCTCCCCCCTCACGATTTGGGATCTCTTCTGATTTGGCTAAAGCATATATTCCTGGGGTTGTTGCCACCCTTTTAGTGTCTTACTTGCTCCTTCATATACTCTTATCTGGACAAAATGACAAGGCGGAAAAATTCACAACAAAAAAAAAAACAAGAAGCAGTACCAAAGGCTAGGGACCTAATCAATACAGATATTGGTAATATGTCAGATATAGAGTTCAGAATGATGATTCTCAAGGTTCTAGCCCAGCTTGAAAAAGGCATGGAAGATATTAAAGCAACCCTCTCGGGAGATATAAAAGCCCTTTCTGGAGAGATAAAAGAACTAAAATCTAACCAAGTTGAAGTCAAAAAAGCTATTAATGAGGTGCAATAAAAAATGGAGGCTCTCACTGCTAGGATAAATGAGGCAGAAGAAAGAATTAGCGATATAGAAGACCAAATGACAGAGAATAAAGAAGCTGAGCAAAAGAGGGACAAACAGCTACTGGACCACGAGGGGAGAATTCGAGAGATAAGTGACACCATAAGACGAAACAACATTAGAATAATTGGGATTCCAGAAGAAGAGGAAACAGAGAGGGGAGCAGAAGGTATGTTGGAGAGAATTATTGGAGAGAATTTCCCCAATATGGCAAAGGGAACAAGCATCAAAATCCAGGAGGTTCAGAGGAACCCCCTCAAAATCAATAAGAATAGGTCCACACGCCGTCACCTAATAGTAAAAGTTACAAGTCTTAGTAACAAAGAAAACATCCTGAAAGCAGCCCGGGAAAAGAAGTCTGTAACGTACAATGGTAAAAATATTAGATTGGCAGCAGATTTATCCACAGAGACCTGGCAGGCCAGAAAGAGCTGGCATGATATATTCAGAGTACTAAATGAGAAAAACATGCAGCCAAGAATACTATATCCAGCTAGGCTATCATTGAAAATAGAAGGAGAGATTAAAAGCTTCCAGGACAAACAAAAACTGAAAGAATTTGCAAATACCAAACCAGCTCTACAGGAAATATTGAAAGGGGTCCTCTAAGCAAAGAGAGACCCTAAAAGAAGTAGATCAGAAAGAAACAGAGACAATATACAATAACAGTCACCTTACAGGCAATACAATGGCACTAAATTCATATCTCTCAATACTTACGCTGAATGTTAATGGGCTAAATGCCCCAATCAAAAGACACAGGGTATCAGAATGGATACAAAAACAAACCCATCTATATGTTGCCTACAAAAAACTCATCTTAAACCCGAAGACACCTCCAGGTTTAAAGTGAGGGGGTGGAAAAGAATTTACCATGCTAATGGACATCAGAAGAAAGCAGGAGTGGCAATCCTTATAGCAGATCAATTAGATTTTAAGCCAAAGACTATAATAAGAGATGAGGAAGGACACTATATCATACTCAAAGGAACTGTCCAACAAGAAGATGTAACAATTTTAAATATCTATGCCCCTAACGTGGGAGCAGCCAACTATATAAACCAATTAATAACAAAATCAAAGAAACACATCGACAAGAATACAATAATAGTAGGGGATTTTAACACTCCCCTCACTGAAATGGACAGATCATCCAAGCAAAAGATCAACAAGGAAATCAAGGCCTTAAATGACACACTGGACCAGATGGACATCACAGATATATTCAGAACATTTCATCCCAAAGCAACAGAATACACATTCTTCTCTAGTGCACATGGAACGTTCTCCAGAATAGATCACATTCTTGGTCCTAAATCAAGTCTCAACCGGTATCAAAAGATTGGGATCATTCCCTGCATATTTTCAGACCACAATGCTCTGAAGCTAGAACTCAATCACAAGAGGAAATTTGGAAAGAACCCAAATACATGGAGACTAAACAGCATCCTTCTAAAGAATGAATGGGTCAACCAGGAAATTAAAGAAGAATTGAAAAAAATTATGGAAACAAATGATAAATGAAAACACAACGGTTCAGAATCTGTGGGACACAACAAAGGCAGTCCTGAGAGGAAAATATATAGCGGTACAAGCCTTTCTCAAGAAACAAGAAAGGTCTCAGGTACACAACCTAACCCTACACCTAAAGGAGCTGGAGAAAGAACAAGAAAGAAACACTAAACCCAGCAGGAGAAGAGAAATCATAAAGATCAGAGCAGAAATCAATGAAATAGAAACCAAAAAACAATAGAACAAATCAACGAAACTAGGAGCTGGTTCTTTGAAAGAATTAATAAGATTGATAAACCCCTGGCCAGACTTATCAAAAAGAAAAGAGAAAGGACCCAAATAAATAAAATCATGAATGAAAGAGGAGAGATCACAACGAACACCAAAGAAATACAGACAATTATAAGAACATACTATGAGCAACTCTACGCCAACAAATTTGACAATCTGGAAGAAATGGATGCATTCCTAGAGACATATAAACTACCACAACTGAACCAGGAAGAAATGGAAAGCCTGAACAGACCCATAAGCAGTAAGGAGATTGAAACAGTCATCAAAAATCTCCAAACAAACAAAAGCCCAGGGCCAGACGGCTTCCTGGGGGAATTCTACCAAACATTTAAAGAAGAACTAATTCCTATTCTCCTGAAACTGTTCCAAAAAATAGCAATAGAAGGAAAACTTCCAAACTCATTTTATGAGGCCAGCATCACCTTGATCCATAAACCAGACAAGGATCCCATCAAAAAAGAGAACTACAGACCAATATCCTTGATGAACACAGATGCAAAAATTCTCGCCAAAATACTAGCCAATAGGATTCAACAGTACATTAAAAGGATTATTCACCACGACCAAGTGGGATTTATTCCAGGGCTACAAGGTTGGTTCAACATCCGCAAATCAATCAATGTGATACAACACATTAATAAAAGAAAGAACAAGAACCATATGATACTCTCCATAGATGCTGAAAAAGCATTTGACAAAGTACAGCATCCCTTCCTGATCAAAACTCTTCAAAGTGTAGGGATAGACGGCACATACCTCAATATTATCAAAGCCATCTATGAAAAACCCACTGCAAATATCATTCTCAATGGAGAAAAACTGAAAGCTTTTCCGCTAAGGGCAGGAACACGGCAGGGATTTCCATTATCACCACTGCTATTCAACATAGTACTAGAAGTCCTAGCCTCAGCAATCAGACAACAAAAGGAAATTAAAGGCATCCAAATCGGCACAGAAGAAGTCAAACTATCACTCTTCACAGATGATATGATACTCTATGTGGAAAACCCAAAAGACTCCACTCCAAAACTGCTAGAACTTATACAGGAATTCAGTAAAGTGTCAGGATATAAAATCAATGCACAGAAATCAGTTGCATTTCTCTACACCAACAACAAGACAGAAGAAAGAGAAATTAAGGAGTCCATCCCATTTACAATTGCACCCAAAACTATAAGATACCTAGGAATAAACCTAACCAAAGAGACTAAGACTCTATACACAGAAAACTATAAAGTACTCATGAAAGAAATTGAGGAAGACACAAAGAAATGGAAAAATGTTCCATGCTCCTGGATTGGAAGAATAAATGTTGTGAAAATGTCTATGCTACCTAAAGCAATCTACACATTTAATGCAATTCCTATCAAAGTACCATCCATTTTTTTCAAAGAAATGGAACAAATAATCCTAAAATTTATATGGAACCAGAAAAGACCTCGAATAGCCAAAGGAATGTTGAAAAAGAAAGCCAAAGTTGGTGGCATCACAATTCCGGACTTGAAGCTCTATTACAAAGCTGTCATCATCAAGACAGCATGGTACTGGCACAAAAACAGACACCTAGATCAATGGAACAGAGTAGAGAGCCCAGAAATAGACCCTCAATTCTATGGTCAACTCATCTTTGACAAAGCAGGAAAGAATGTCCAATGGAAAAAAGACAGCCTCTTCAATAAATGGTGTTGGGAAAATTGGACAGCCACATGCAGAAAAATGAAATTGGATCATTTCCTTACACCACACAGGAAAATAGACTCAAAATGGATGAAGGATCTCAATGTGAGAAAGGAATCCATCAAAATCCTCGAGGAGAACACAGGCAGCAACCTCATCGACCTCAGCCGCAGCAACATCTTCCTAGGAACATCGCCAAAAGCAAGGGAAGCAAGGGCAAAAATGAACTATTGGGATTTTATCAAGATCAAAAGCTTTTGCACAGCAAAGGAAACAGTCAACAAAACCAAAAGACAACTGACAGAATGGGAGAAGATATTTGCAAATGACATATCAGATAAAGGGCTAGTGTCCAAATCTATAAAGAACTTCGCAAACTCAACACCCAAAGAACAAATAATCCAATCAAGAAATGGGCAGAGGACATGAACAGACATTTCTGCAAAGAAGACATCCAGATGGCCAACAGACATGAAAAAGTGCTCCACATCACTCAGCATCAGGGAAATACAAATCAAAACCACAATGAGATATCACCTCACACCAGTCAGAATGGCTAAAATTAACACGTCAGGAAATGACAGATGCTGGCGAGGATGAGGAGAAAGGGGAACCCTCCTACACTGTTGGTGGGAATGCAAGCTGGTGCAACCACTCTGGAAAACAGCATGGAGGTTCCTCAAAATGTTGAAAATAGAACTACCCTATGACCCAGCAATTGCACTGCTGGGTATTTACCCTAAAGATACAAACATAGTGATCCGAAGGGGCACGTGCACCCAAATGTTTATAGCAGCAATGTCTACAATAGCCAAACTATGGAAAGAACCTAGATGTCCATCAACAGACGAATGGATAAAGAAGAGGTGGTATATATACACAATGGAATACTATGCAGCCATCAAAAGAAATGAAATCTTGCCATTTGCGACGATGTGGATGGAACTAGAGGGTATCATGCTTAGCGAAATAAGTCAATCGGAGAAAGACAACTATCATATGATCTCCCTGATATGAGGGAGAGGAGATGCAACATGGGAGGTTAAGGGGGTAGGAGAAGTATAAATGTAACAAGATGGGATTGGGAGGGAGACAAACCATAAGTGACTCTTAATCTCACAAAACAAATGAGGGTTGATGGGGGGAGGGGGGTTGGGAGAGGGGTGGTGGGGTTATGGATATTGGGGAGGGTATGTGCTATGGTGAGTGCTGTGAAGTGTGTAAACCTGGCGATTCGCAGACCTGTACCCCTGGGGATAAAAATATATGTTTATAAAAAATAAAATTTAAATGAGCAAAAAAAAAAAAAAAAAGATCAAAAGCTTCTGCACAGCAAAGGAAACAGTCAAGAAAACAAAGAGACAACCCACGGAATGGGAGAAGATATTTGCAAATGACAGTACAGACAAAAGGTTGATATCCAGGATCTATGAAGAACTCCTCAAACTCAACACACACAAAACAGACAATCATATCAAAAAATGGGCAGAAGATATGAACAGACACTTCTCCAATGAAGACATACAAATGGCTATCAGACACATGAAAAAATGTTCATCATCACTAGCCATCAGGGAGAATCAAATTAAAACCACATTGAGATACCACCTTACACCAGTTAGAATGGCCAAAATTAGCAAGACAGGAAACAAAATGTGTTGGGGGAGGATGTGGAGAAAGGGGAACCCTCTTACACTGTTGGTGGGAATGTACGTTGGTGAAGCCACTTTGGAAAACAGTGTGGAGATTCCTCAAGAAATTAAAAATAGAACTTCCATATGACCTTGCAATTGCACTACTGGGTATTTACCCCAAAGATACAGATGTAGTGAAAAGAAGGGCCTTCTGTACCCCAATGTTTATAGCAGCAATGGCCACAGTTGCCAAACTGTGGAAAGAACCAATATGCCCTTCAACGGATGTATGGAAAAGGAAGATGTGGTCCATACACACTATGGAGTATTATGGTTCCATCAGAAAGGATGAATACCGGGGCGCCTGGGTGGCTCAGTGGGTTAAGCCGCTGCCTTCGCCTCGGGTCATGATCTCAGGGTCCTGGGATCGAGGCCCGCGTCGGGCTCTCTGCTCAGCAGGGAGCCTGCTTCCCTCTCTCTCTCTCTCTCTGCCTGCCTCTCAGTCTACTTGTGATCTCTCTCTGTCAAATAAATAAATAAAATCTTTAAAAAAAAAAAAGAAAGGATGAATACCCAACTTTTGTATCAACATGGACGGGACTGGAAGAGATTGTCCTGAGTGAAATAAGTCAAACGGAGAGAGTCAATTATCCTATGGTTTCACTTATTTGTGGAGCATAACAAATAGCATGGAGGACAAGGGTAATGGAGAGGAGAAGGGAGTTGAGGGAAATTGGAAGGGGAGGTTAACCATGAGAGACTGTGGACTCTGAAAAACAATCTGAGGGTTTTGAAGGGGCGGGGGGTGGGAGGTTGGGGGAACCAGGTGGTGGGTATTGGAGAGGGCACAGATTGCATGGAGCACTGGGTGTGGTCCAAAAACAATGAATACTGTTACGCTGAAACAAAAATAATAAAAAAAATGCAAGAAAAAAATAAAAAAAAAATCAATATGCTGCCTACAAGAAACCCATTTTAGACCCGAAGACACCTCCAGATTTAATGTGAGGGGGTGGAAGACAATTTACCATGCTAATGGACATCAGAAGAAAGCTGGGGTGGCAATGCTTATATCAGATCAATTAGATTTTAAGCCAAAGATTATAATAAGAGATGAGGAAGGACACTATATCATACTCAAAGGGTCTGTCCAACAAGAAGATCTAACAATTTTAAATATCTATGCCCCTAATGTGGGAGCAGCCAACTATATAAACCAATTAATAACAAAATCAAAGAAACACATAAAAAATAATACAATAATAGGAGGGGACTTTAACCACCCCTCTCACTGAAATAGACAGATCATCCAAGCAAAAGATCAACAAGGAAATCAAGGCCTTAAATGACACACTGGACCAGATGAACATCACAGATATATTCAGAACATTCCAACCCAAAGCGACAGAATACACATTCTTCTCTAGTGCACATGGTACATTCTCCAGAATAGATCACATCCTCGGTCCTAAATCAGGTCTCAACCGGTATCAAAAGATTGGGATCATTCCCTGCATATTTTCAGACCACAATGCTCTGAAGCTAAACTAAATCACAAGAGGAAATTTGGAAAAACCCAAATACGTGGAGACTAAACAGCATCCTTCTAAAGAATGAATGGGTCAATCAGGAAATTAAAGAGGAATTGAAAAAAAATCATGGAAACAAATGATAATGAAAACCCAACGGTTCAAAATCTGTGGGACACAGCAAATGCAGTCCTGAGAGGAAAATATATAGCGGTACAAGACTTTCTCAAGAACCAAGAGAGGTCTCAAATACACAACCTAACCTTACACCTAAAGGAGCTAGAGAAAGAACAACAAAAAAACCCAGCAGGAGAAGAGAAATAATAAAGATCAGAGCAGAAATCAATGAAATAGAAACCAAAAAACAGTAGAACAAATCAATGAAACCAAGAGCTGGTTCTTTGAAAGAATTAATAAGATTGATAAACCCCTGGCCAGATTTATCAAAAAGAAGAGAAAGGACCCAAATAAATAAAATCATGAATGAAAGAGGAGAGATCACAAACAACGCCAAAGAAATACAATTACAAGAACATATTATGAGCAACTCTACACCAGCAAATTTGACAAATCTGGAAGAAATGTCTGCATTCCTAGAGACATATAAACTACCACAACTGAAACAGGAAGAAATAGAAAACCTGAACAGACCCATAAACAATAAAGAGATTGAAGCAGTCATCAAAAATCTCCCAACAAACAAGAGCCCAGGGCCAGATAGCTTCCCAGGGGAATTCCACAAACTTTTAGAGAATTAATACCTGTTCTCCTAAAACTGTTCCAAAAAATAGAAATGGAAGGAAAACTGCCAAACTCGTTTTATGAGGCCAGCATTACCTTGATCCCAAAACCAGATAAAGACCCCTACAAAAAGAATTACAGAACAATATCATTGATGAACACAGATGAGAAAATTCTCACCAAAATAGCAGCCAGTAGGAGCCAACACTACATTAAAAGGATTATTCACGATGACCAAGTGGGATTTATTCCAGGGCTGCAAGGTTGGTTCAACACCCACAAATCAATCAATGTGATACAATACATTAATAAAAGAAAGAACAAGAACCATATGATACTCTCAATAGATGCTGCAAAAGCATTTGAAAAGTACAGCATCCCTTCCTGATCAAAACTCTTCAAAGTGTAGGGATAGAGGGCACATACCTCAATGTTATCAAAGCCATCTATGAAAAACCCACTTCAAATATCTTTCTCAATGGAGAAAAACAGAGCTTTTCTGCTAAGGTCAGGAACACGGCAGGGATGTCCATTATCACCACTGCTATTCAACATAGTACTAGAAGTCCTAGCCTCAGCAATCAGACAACAAAAAGAAATTAAAGTCATCCAAATCGACAAAGAAGAAATCAAACTATCACTCTTTGCAGATGATATGATACTTTATGTGGAAAACCCAAAAGATTCCACTCCAAATCTGCTAGAACTTGTACAGGAATTCAGTAAAGTGTCAGGATATAAAATCAATGCACAGAAATCAGTTGCATTTCTATACTCAAACAACAAGACAGAAGAAAGAGAAATTAAGGAGTTAATCCCGTTTATAATTGTACCCAAAACCATAAGATACCTAGGAATAAACCTAACCAAAGAGACAAAGAATCTGTACTCAGAAAATTATAAAGTACTCATGAAAGAAACTGAGGAAGACAGAAAGAAATGGAAAAATGTTACCTGCTCATGGATTGGAAGAACAAATATTGTGAAAATGTCTAAGTTACCTAAAGCAATCTATACATTTAATGCAATCCCTATCAAAATACCATCAATTTTTTTCAAAGAAATGGTACAAATTATCATAAAGTTTATAAGGAACCAGAAAAGACATCGAATAGCCAGAGGAATGTTGAAAAAGAAAGCCAAAGTTGGCAGCATCACAATTCCAGACTTCAAGCTCTATTACAAAGCTGTCATCATCAAGACAGTATAGCACAAAAACAGACATATAGATCAATAGAACAGAATAGAGAGCACAGAAATAGACCCTCAGCTCTATGGTCAACTAATCTTCAACAAAGTAAGAAAGAATGTCCAATGGAAAAAAGACAGTCTCTTCAACAAATGGGGTTGGGACAACTGGACGGCCACATGCAGAAGAATGAAACTGGACCATTTCCTTATATCACACACAAAAATAGACTCAAAATGGATGAAAGACTTCATGTGAGGCCAGAATCCGTCAAAATCCTTGAGGAGAACACAGGCAGCAACCTCTTCGACCTTAGGCACAGCAGCTTCTTCCTAGGAACATCGCCAAAGTAAGGGAAGCAAGGGCAAAAATGAACTATTGGGATTTCATCAAGATCAAAAGCTTTTGCTCAGCAAAGGAAACAGTCAACAAAACCAAAAGACAGCTGACAGAATGGGAGAAGATATTTGCAAATGACATATCAGATAAAGGGCTAATATCCAAAATCTATAAAGAACTTAGCAAACTCAACACCCAAAGAACAAATAATCCAATCAAGAAATGGGCAGAGGACATGAACAGATATTTCTGCAAAGAAGACATCCAGATGGCCAACAGACATGAAAAAGTGCTCCACATCACTCAGCATCAGGGAAATACAAATCAAAACCACAATGAGATACCACTTCACACCAGTCTGAATGGCTAAAATTAACAAGTCAGGAAACGAGAGATGCTGGCGAGGATGTGGAGAAAGGGGAACCCTCCTACACTGTTGGTGGGAATACAAGCTGGTGCAACCACTCTGGAAAACAGCATGGAGGTTCCTCAAAAAGTTGAAAATAGCGCTACCCTATGACCTAGCAATTGCACTACTGGATATTTACCTTAAAGATATAAGGTAGTGATCCGAAGGGGCATGGGCATCTGAATGTTTATAGCAGCAATGCCCACAATAGCCAAACTATGGAAAGATCCTAGATGTCCATCAACAGATGAATGGATAAAGAAGATGTGGTATTTATATACAATGGAATACTCTGCAGCCATCAAAAGAAATGAAATCTTGCCATTTGAGATGACGTGGATGGAACTAGAGGGTATTATGCTTAGCGAAATAAGCCAATCAGAGAAAAACAATTATCATATGATCTCCCTGATATGAGGAAGTTGAGAGGCAGAGTGGGGGGTTTGGGAGGTAGAGAAGGGAAAAATGAAACAAGATGGGATTTGGAGGGAGACAAACCATAGGAGACTCTTAATCTCACAGAACAAACTGAGGGTTGCCAGGGGGAGGGAGGTAGGGAGAGGGTGGCGGGGTTATGAACATTGGGGAAGGTATGTGCTATGGTGAGTGCTGTGAAATGTGTAAGCCTGATGATTCATTGACCTGTACCCCTGGGGCTAATAATACATTATGTGTTAATAAAAAAATAATAATTGTTTTAACGGTGGCTAGCTCACAAAAACTGTCACTAATAGATAAAAGTCTTTTTAAAAATTCATAAATAATGCAGGAACATGATACTAGTGCTAGAGATACACAAAGAAAATAATCTTTCTGGTGCAGGGAAGAAACTAATAAGGTACATAGATCCCAGCGCAGGTATAATATGAACTGTGCCCAACCAGGGTTCAGGAACTTGGCCTTAATCTATACCAGTCCTTCACAGCTGTACTCTGGTCTAGGGGTGGGCTGCAAACCCAAGCAGGGTGGGCTTCCAAATTTTGATGAATGTATATCTTTACTTGTCCTACAGCTGAAGAGATATTTACTATGATATGTCCATTAGACAGAACTAGGAGCCGAAAAGTTCAAAGATATGAAGTGGAAAGAGATAGTTGCAGCAGATGAAACTTAAAACCAGAATTCCTGAGGCGCCTGGGTGGCTCAGTGGGTTAAGCCTCTGCCTTCAGCCCAGGTCATGAACCCAGTGTCCTGGGATCGAGCCCCACATCAGGCTCTGTGCTCAGCGGGAGCCTCCTTCCTCCTCTCTCTCTGCCTGCCTTTCTGTCTACTTATGATCTCTCTCTCTCTCTCTCTGTGTCAAATAAATAAATAAAATCTTTAAAAAAAAAAACAACCAGAATTCCTATCTAAGCACATTCCTATCCAGAATGTGCTAGAATGATACACATCAAGAAGAGAGTGTCGTTTGGGCACTGGGCAGCACTAGCAAGAGGGCAATACAATCTGACAGGGAGATTGACTGAGCATTGTAGGCAGGTTGTTTTCCTCTAGTTTTCTTCCTTCCTTTTCTTCCTTCCTTCCTTCCTTCCTCCTCCCTTTCTTTCTTTTGTAAGAATTGCATTTTTCAATTGCAGAGCCACCAAAAACTCTAGTTTAATAATATAGCACAAGAACATAAAAAAACAAAAAGGCAAGTACCACAGTTCTAGGCATTGCAGTGGGGCCAGGAAGGCGGGGAGGTAGGGAAATGGGGAGCAGGGGAGGTGAGGGAGAATATGCTCTGAGCCAAACAGAAGGGGTTCGGTCAAACCCACCACTGACGTGTCACTTTATGGACTTGGACAAATGACCTAAGTTCCATGACCTTCAACTTTCTCATTTGCAAAGTGAGGCTACTATTTCCCTCCCGGCAATGTTAGAGAAAATGAAGCTCAATAATATGGAAAGTGCTTAGACTGTGCTCAGCACATGGCCAAGGCTTAGAAAGGGCTGTATTATCATCTCACCTCTACTTTGGCAAGTCACATCTCTGCATTCTCTCATATGAGCCAGCGTAGAACATGCAACACACATGATCTCTGCCCCTGAGTTCCATTAGCTTTCCTCCCATCAACCCTAACCAATACACAGTCTAAGCTGTGCTTAAAAGGGTCAACATATGAAGGAGGAGTAGTTCCAACTGGGGTGCACTTTGTGAGGGGCTGGGTGGCGTGGCTGCTTCTCCATTGAGTACTTTAGATTACAGTCAGGCTGGAAAAGCCTCATGAAAACTCTGAGCGGGACTGCCAGTCACAGTGGGCTTAATCCCCTGGGAATTGTGACACAATCATTGATCCCAGTGAAGTTGTACTCTTGGGGAATTCAAACTCTTTGCATAATTGAAATAAATAGGCCAAAGAGGACTTTGAAGAGCTAGAAACATGGATGGTGTGGTGGTTGGTATGAATGAGAAGGAAAAGCAGGGCCCTACCCAATGCCAAGGTGGGAACTGAGCTCCCTCAGGGTGGAGAACCTTACCTGGCTCCTGGAAGGACCCACACCACTTGGTAAAGTCTTCTGTAAAGAAATACTTGGTAGACAAAGTCTACAAAGTCCTTGATAAAAACCCACTTTTTTTTTCCTATCAATTCTTTTTTTTCAAATTTTTTATTTTTTATTAACATACAATGTATTATTAGCCCCAGGGGTACAGGTCTGTGAATCGCCAAGTTTACACACTTCACAGCACTCACCATAGCACATACCTTCCCCAATGTTCATAACCCCGCCACCCTCTCCTTACCTCCCTCCCCCTGGCAACCCTCAGTTTGTTCTGTGAGATTAAGAGTCTCCTATGGTTTGTCTCCCTCCAAATCCCATCTTGTTTCATTTATTCTTTTCCTACCCCCTAAACCCCCCACATTGCCTCTCAACTTCCTCATATCAGGGAGATCCTATGATAATCGTCTTTCTCTGATTGACTTATTTCGCTAAGCATAATACCCTCTAGTTCCATCCACGTCATCACAAAAGGCAAGAATTCATTTCTTTTGATGGCTGCAGAGTATTCCATTGTGTATATATACCACATCTTCTTTATCCATTCATCTGTTGATGGACATCTAGGTTCCTGCCGTAGTTTGGCTAATGTGGACATTGCTGCTATAAACATTCAGGTGCACGTGCCCCTTCAGATCACTACATTCGTATCTTTAGGATAAATACCCAGTTGTGTAATTGCTGGGTCGTAGGGTAGCTCTATTAGAAACCCAGTTTTAACTTCAGGGGTAGACTTGAGTTTTCCTTTCTGTCTTTATTGCTTTCCTTCGTATAAACAGGTAAAGCCCACATGCACTTTCCATCCCTTTCCTGACATGGGATGGCACCATATACACCCTCCTCATGGGCTTTGGGCCTGCAGCCCCCTACACTCTAATGACTACCAGAAGCTTTGGGTGGTAAGTGCCTGTGGTCTCCCTGCCCACCTGACACTGGGCCCAGCAGGACTCAGTGGGAGCATGGCCTGATGGTTGATGGGGCCTGAAGGAGCAGTAGTGCTCATATCGCCAGGCCCCCAGAGTCCTGCCTGGGGCTCCCGGGAGTGTGCTGGTGCTTCCTCTGGGGAATGAGGGGACAGGACGGCAGAGCAGTGGAACTCTGAGCCCCACTTCCATCTTAGTACACAGCCTTTATCCATTCTATAGACACGATCTTGTTTGGAAAAAAGAAATGGCAAAAAACATCAGTGGTTTCACTGCCGTATGTGAAAGAGGAAACTGAGGCCAGGAGAGGCTTTAGGGGATATGTGTAAAGTCACCTCCTAAGGAAAGCATCAAAGTAGGAACTAGACCCTGCATCTCCCTCTACAACCTCACCCATTACCTACAGTGCCTCACGCTCAATGCTTGGTTCCCTGTGCTGCCTCTTCCATTACCACGTGCTCTAGAAACTCCTCCATGATGCTATGACCAGGCAGCCTGCTGTGTCCCCTAGAGAATCAGGCAGGTGGGGGGCGGGGAACCAGAGCAGCTCCTTTAAATCGATACCAAGGGTTTAGACATGCTTCTTAGGGACTTTTCAGAAATGCTCTAATGGACTGGGGCTTGATACTCATCTCACCTCTGTCAGCATTTATTTGACCACACCCTCTCCAACACCTTGCGTTTATAGTCGTCTCTGAAGGGAACATAAGAGTTAATTAAAGTCATGCTGGCAAAGGGTCACAAGTCAGCTCTCTGACAGACAGAACAGCAGCATGTGGACCCTCTAGCATGTGTGGGGAGGCAGGAAAGGCAAGCGGTGACTAGGTCCTACCTTTCCTGGGGTGATGCAATGACTGATGTCACAGGTGGTGCCTACAAAACAGGATTTATGCCATGTCTTTGTGTCTCAAAAGATCGTAATGTATGTTCTAGGAAAAGTGTTTTATTTATTTAGAAGTCTGGGAAACCCTGAATACCAGCTGGCCCCCACCCCAGAAATTAACCAGCGGAATGACATAATGACTCTGAGAAGACCAGACTGTTAAATTTAGTTTATACTGAACTTCTTTAATCCCAGAACTGTAGCTTTATCCCCGTGAAAATTCTGCTGAAGTGGTACTCCATGGAACACACTTTGAGAAACACAGTACCACAGGCCCGAGAACAGCCTGCCTCGTGGGGATTTATCTGAATTGCTACATGGAGAATATCTGATTCTTGGGGAAAATGAGGGCTACCAGAAATAGAACACAGTCAGTTTGGCATGCAATCACGCCTGCTGAGTCGACATGTACCATTTTTCTATAGAGCGTCCATTGTGAGAAACAAAAATTTAAAGAAGAAAGAAGAGAAAAAGAGAGGGAAGGAAAGAAAGAACAAACAAACGACGAGAAGGAAGAAGGGAGGGGAGGAAAAGAAAAGAAAGTGCCCTGAGTTACTTTAAATGCTCCTCACTAAGTCTTAGTCACGTCTCCCCCTCCCCGTGCAATTTCCATAATATTACGTGGCTGCATTTACAAAGTTCTCTTTTGCTGCACGCACTTAGCTTTTTCATGTTCTACAGCCACAGATGGTACCCATAGCCCCTAACCATGTGTCTTGTAATAATGTATCCTGGTTGCCATGGAAACTCCATGAGAGCATATAGATGGACCAGTGGAAAGGAATCCCCACAAACAGGAAAAACCGCCCAAAGCTTGTGTCATGTTGGATGGTGGATCAGGTGCATGTTTTCTGATTAAAGGGCAGCATTACTACACCATGCAGATTAAGTGAACGTTGAGGAAGATGACTAGTACATGGGATACTGATGGGTAAGAAGACACCAAGTTCTTACCCTAAATACCACAGCAAAATGGACTTACGTAGGAACAGGGCAGTCTATGTCCTCTCATGCACTATCTATTTACCTTTTCTCCTCTTCTTCATCACTTTTTCCCTGATAGTCCCTAGCTTCCAGAGTAGTGCTTTTCTATCATGAAGCTGAGGGGAGATGAGGCACTGTCCCTGACCAATGGAACCAGGAACCCAGTGACACCCACTTGGCTTTGCTCTCAGGACTTGAAGGATACCTCATCAGTTTACATGGGCCATTCTGCAGCCAGCTGCCTTGAAAAAAATCACTTGACCTCTCTGGGCTCCTTTGTTTCACCTATAAAACAAAGACACCAATACAGATCTGTCTCGCAAGGTTAATACTTATGCCAACATATCTGTCATATGGCTGTCTTTGGCAGATTGAAAACTGGGAAAATACTAAATTTTAGTACTACAATTCTAGTGACCTTTGCAGAAATGAGACCAAGTGAGCACGAAGAAATATACTCGAGGCAGATGGAGGTGACTCGAGTAGCATATCCGTTTCAATGTAGGTGATACGCTTTTGAAAAGATAAAGGACTTGATGAAGTGTTAAGGTATTAAGCCATGTCCCTATCAAGAGATTTGTGATGATAAATCTCGGCATTGAAAAGAAAGCAAAAAAGGAGGAAAAGAGACTAAGAGACTGTGATGGTGACTAGATAGTGACTAGAATACGTGGTGATGAGAAGAGATAAATAGGATGTGGTGAATCCCTTCTTCAGCGTTTGCTACTACTCCAAGTGCTCACAGTTCTGATAGTCTGACCCAGAATTTTCATCGTAATTTATTCCCACTTTGTGCCCCAAGTATGAAGACTTGAAGATTAATGGAAGACATCTGTGATTGCCATGAGTTCAAGTCAACATCTTTTTAACAAGTAACTGTCACGTGCAAGACACTATGTTGGGAATTCAGGGAGGCACAAAAAGGCGGAATGTTCTTTCTCAACAATTCTCTGACAAAGGTTATCCTCTGGGAACTTACAACACTCCAGTCGCCAGCCCTTCCGAGGGACTCACCTCCAGCAAGGAAATGTTTCCAATTCCACAACTTTCATATGAGTTAGAATATTACACATGCTTTCAGAACAAATATAATATTCTAAATTGTATGAAGAAATCATTTGCAAAGAATTACTCAGCAACGTCTTCACGAAGGATGCTGAAGTTACATAGAGCTTGTGGGTGGGATTCCTTTTTTTTTTTTTAAAGATTTTATTTATTTATTTGTCAGAGAGAGAAAGAGAGAGACAGCGTGAGCGAGCCAGGCAGACAGAGCGGCAGGCAGAGGCAGAGGGAGAAGCAGGCTTCCTGCCAAGCTAGGAGCCCGATGTGGGACTCGATCCCAGGACATTGGGATCATGACCTGAGCCAAAGGCAGCCGCTCAACCAACTGAGCCACCCAGGCGTCCCTGTGGGTGGGATTTCAATGAACAGAGGGGAGAATAGGCTTGAGCAGGCATCCAGAAGTGAGAAGACATAAGCCCAGTTTGAGATGCATATCAGGTTCAAATAAAGCAGTATCCCATTAGCAGAACACAGAAGGGCCCCCTCTTATAGATGACTGAGGAGTGGGTCATGGAGTAGTGGGGACCGGGAAGGGGGACACTGAAGGGTTTGTGTTGCCCCAAGCCAAGACACCAGTTGGAGACACTAAGGTGGAAGGAACCAGAAGAGTCATGAAGGAGGGATGAAGTGACCTTTCTCTTGCCCTACTATCCCCTAAGCTCTAGAATAAGCCTTCTACCACCAGTTTATGGAAACTATAAATTCCACTTGCCTCTTCCTACTCTTCAACTTATTGGATGCTCCATACAGGATTTATGAGTGATTTTAATAGCTAGCATTTATTAAGTATTTGCTATATGTTAGAGCTCTAACATGTAGCCCCATCCTCTTTTGGAAACAGTCTCTCAACTTTGGGGAACTTGCCCTGCCCAGGGTCTCCTGATAGCTCCCCAACTCCCCAAATCAGTGTCCCTTACTGATTCCACTTCTGTCCACACCGTCAGACACACTAGGTCAGGAAGGCAACCCTCTCATGTTATATGAGAATCTCAGCTTGTGGGTTGGCTTGTTTAAACTGTGCATGCCATCCTAAGATTCTGAGAAGGCATGTTTTTCTAGTTGGGAACCCGGTCCTCTCTCATTTCAACAAGTTTAAGTAGATTCTTTTCTTTGCTCTTCCCTCCCCTATCTTCGTCTCTCCTTTACTTCCCTCCCCAACTCCCCTCTCTCATTTTTCTCATTACCAAATTCCCAAATTCAGCTCTGCATTTTGCCTTATTTCCTCCCTCTGTCCGTCCTTCCCTTCCCTCCCTCCTCCTTCCTCCTCTCATTTCTATTTCTCATCTATCATCTTCCTTTTTGTTACCTCTTCCCACTGCATTGCCTAACATAACACCCATTTCAATACGTGTTTTACGCATTTTTTTCTTGAAGTGCCATGCACAGAGTAGGTCTGCAATAATTCTGTAGATGGGGTTATATGCTTATCTGTTTACCCCATAGAAAGGCACATACAATTTCAACCTTCAGAGAACACTGAAGAACCTTCATATGAACCTTCATAGAGAGAATTCTCTATGGGAATTAAAAATGATAGGCAAGGCTATAACAGTGAGTCTCTGAACAATATATTCTGAGAGGCTTAATTATATTCAGGAGCTTCACAGAGCTGAGACTTCGGGGACCTTTCTGGCCAATAGCACTCTTTGGATGAGCATTGAAGACCAGACTGGGGAAGAAACAGAGAAAGAAAAAGCAGCTGTTACATCTTTGAGTAATTAGAAAGTGCCAGTGAACGATGAGAGTAAGCCTGGGGACGAAAGGCACAGCCTCGGGGACCTAGTCAGTGGCCGATGGTAGCTACACTTGTGGTCAAAAGAGCACGATGTACAGAGTTGTCGAATCACTGCACTGTACACCTGAAACTAATGTGACATTGGATGTCCCCTGTATTTCAAATAAACAAAGAAATAAAATTTTAAAAAAAGAAGAAGAAGAAGAAGAAGCCTATAAGAACACAACAATCCCATAAAATCGCTAGAGGAGGGCTTTTAAACTCCCTCAGCAAAATTTCCAAAACTCAAGGAATAGTATTTATCACTGTATCCTCAGGCCTGCCAGATGGCATAGTTAACAATTCCGTACTATAACTTAATACAATTTTTATTATTAAAAATTTATTAATTTTTATTATTTCTTCCTAATTCACCAGGGTGAATGAAAACCACTCTTAAAAAAGAGCTAACAATTACTGAGCACCATGAGCAGTGTACTTTGTTTCATGCTTACTGGGTGCTAGTCCTTCTATCTCCCAACCCAGGAGGAATGTATCGTTGCTGCTCTCACCCTACAGATGAAGATACGGAAGTTCAGAGAAGTTACGCAACTGGCTGAAGTTGGAAAAATGGAATCCAGGCAGCCTGCTTCCAACCCCCGCTCCTGAGCGAGGGGTGGTTTCCTGGGTGAATGACTGGCATCCTGAATGTTTATCTACTCTATGAAGCATTTTACTCCAAGGAGAAAAATTGGCTGGTAACCATCTAGCATTCATTTTTCCTGCTTTATTACAGTCCCGAGAAGGAAGAGAAGTTAACTATTTAGGGATGCCTCAATGTTTGGGAGATTACTGAAGTCACCCCTCCAACAATTTGCTGCCCATTAAAAGAGTGCATGTTTAATCCAACTCGATTCTTTATGGCCATTCAGGATCCAGCCACGGGATAGAATCACTTGCCATCACCCAAACCATTCACCAGAGGGATGTTTACAATGTGCATTTTGTGCAACAACAGGGCAAAACCTTGGAAAGGTTTTATTTGCTGAGTAAATGTAGCTTCAAATTAATTTCTTGCAATCATTGTTCATTAATATTTAATATATTTATATGAAGGATACCACTTCACAATTCCCTATACGTTCAGCATTTAATAATGTAGAAACAGCTTATCTTCAACTCATGGAGACTGGATTTGCAATAACTAGTAAAGTTAAATGTATTTTTAAAAAATCAATAATAAATAAATGCATAAGCACTTCCCTCTAGTGCTTCTGATGTTATTTACAAAATTAAAAAAAAGATGACAGGCCCACCAGGGACTTTATAACCATTTCATTACCACCTCCCTAATTGTATATGGTGGAACTGCGTAATCTGTTTATTGAAATTGAAATCTTTGGAACGGGTCCTCCCCACAGACATTAACAATAAGCATCTCGTGCAATAACATAGTACTTAATGTAATATTAACATTATATGCAGCAGGCCTTAAACGCTCGCTGGTTCCCCCGCTGGAATTGAACATTTTTAACACTCTGTGCTCTGCCTCGGTATCCAATTCTATATCTAATTTACAAGCTGTAAAACACAATATTCACAGATTACAATAAATACAAAGAAATTCTAAGGACATATCTGGTGGTGACTAGGATGAGAGAGAGCACTTTCTCTGAAGTAGAAACAAAGGAAAACCCTACTGGAAAATGCGAGGTATTTATAAAGTCTGATGAGGAAGAAAGCCGTTCTGTTTGGGGCCACCTGGCCAGGGGACACAGAAGCATTATTTTGACATCAGGTGAAGGTTTTGTACCTATGTGGCCCATGGTTCAAATCTAGATATCCCTCCCCGGCTAGATATCCCTTCCCAGAGGAAAGCAGGGAAGGGAGGACAACCTGGAGGTGGGGAGGGCTGGTTTCCATCCTGAATCTTCTCAAAGGATCCTGAGTGTTTGGAGCAGGTTCTTTAACTTCTCTGCTGAGATTCTCATCTTCATATGAACGGGATGAACTGGACCATCTCAAAGATTCCTTCCAGCCATAGAGCTCTAAAAATCTTAAGACTAAGTCCTTCATGTGTAATAACTCGTTTGCAAAGCCCACCCTGAGATTTTGTTCTTTTTTCCTTTAACAGGCCCCTTTGCACCTCTGGCTTCTTTGTCGCTAACAGAGCAATTACAACGACATTTATCTTGTGCTGTACAGTTCCACAAACCCTTTTAACATATTATCCCAATTCATCACAAGCACAGTCCTGGGCATATGAAGCTATGATGAAGACTAGTGACAGGGCTAGGAGGGCAGAATCACAGGAAACTGCAAAATAACTACTGAATAACGGAAAAGTCTCAAAAGTCAATGAACACTCACTAATTCTTTCATGCTCATTCAGCTAACTAAAAGATGCAGGTCTGTGGTTAGGATGGCCTTTTGCAAAATGTGTGTTTAGCTATCACACCATAATCCAGAAATCTCGGCCAGAGGCTATATAGCCTTCCATTACTTGTGTTATATGCCGCGCTAGGCAAGAAACTCACAATTGGGATTTGACTTGGTGATTTAGACAAGATACCTTTAGACATTTCCTTAGGTCATCAGATCCCGATCAGCCCAACTGTGTACTTGATATGCATTTGTGGGAAAATGTTGGATAGTTATTTGATATGAAAAATAATATGACCTACCAGATGAAAGATAGGTGTCACATTTTATTTATTTATTTATTTATTTATTTATTTATTTATTTATTTGAGAAAGAGAGAGGGAGAGAGCATGAGCAGAGGGAGCAGAGGGAGAGGGAGAGAGAATCTGAAGCAGACTCTGTGCTGAGCTCAGAGCCTGACCTGGGGCTCGATCTCCCGACCATGAGATCAGGACCTGAGCCAAAACCAGGAGTTGGACACTGAACTGACTGAGCCACCCAGGCGCCCCTACATGTTACATTTTAGAAATAGGGACGGGAATTTGTTCAAGGAGGGGAACTCAGGGACTTCACCTGTAGGCAGTGTTACATTGCTTAATCTGGGTGGCTGGTAGCCTGGTGTTTGCCTTATTGTTATTTACATATTTTATCTTAAACATATAAATTAAATTTTCAGAGTAAAGATTAGATAATAGGTTAACCTTTAAAATGAGCTGTGTTCTCTCAAGCCTGTCTTCCTTTCAGAAAGCCTAGGGGACAAAGATTAAGACCATTGAATTATAATGTGAATTATACTATTGGGTGTTTTCCTTTTTTAGTTTATTCTCTGACATGACATAACATTCTCTGACATGACATAAAACATAACAGTAAACATGAAACCAGTTTAAGATAAATACTACAGAATACTCTTGATTTAAATCTGCTAACAAAGTTTTTCGAAGGCATTTGCCATATTAGAGATTACTTTTTGCAAGTTGAGTTCTTCTGAGTGAAATTATACTCTTTCAGAAATGCCTTCCAAAAAATCACCCTTTTATTCGCTTCCTTCCCTTCCCAAAATGAAAATTACTTTTTACCACCTTCTTAGACCTTTAGAAAGCAGGACATTCCAGCTATAGTGAAAAAAATACTTTCTTTCCAAAGCCCCCCTTCTGCCCCTTCCTACCACAAAAGTTACTCCAACTCATGAAAGAAAAGGAAAAAAAAAGAAAAAAAGAGGAAACCTCTAGGACTCCTCAAAAAAAAAAAAAATCAATAAATGCAAGAGAAATATTGGTTTAGAATTATCATTCCTTTCTAAAGTTGCTCAGTGCCCTTCAAACCCCCAAATGCTTTATCTTCAGTCTGATTTTCCTTTGTCTGCTTTGGGGAGGAGGTTGCTTTATTACTCTCCTCATTGCCTCAGTCATCTGGGAGAGTCACTGCTAAACCTAACTTTATGAAGAGGATCCTTCAGGTATGGGATGGGGTTGTTTTGCTTTGTTTTTTGGGGGATGCATGTAGTGGAGTCATTTCATCCAACAGGTCCACCTCCTTTACACAGATCCAATTTTCCTACAACCTGGAAGCCTGAATCAGCACACAGCTTTGGTTAGACGAGGTATGTTGAAGTATGCTCCAATTTCTGTGCCTGGGATCTCTATAGAGATACAGCTGGGCTCTCCGGTGGTCTGGTTCTCCCCAGATTAGCAGCAAACAGATGGCTATCATCACCGAGCCATGAAAGAGGACACTTAGCAGCATTTTCCTTGCGATGGAGGGATTATTGTCCTCCCCAAACACCATCTTCATTTCAACTTAGCCAGGGGGCCTCAACCTCACCCAGAGAACCTCTGTACAAAAGAATGACAGGAATTCATATTGCGCTCAGGGTCTGTCAACACTTGGAAGTGGCTCTACCCATAGGTGCAATTTTGAACCCAAATAATTAAAAAATGAATCAACTATTCTCAAATGTATCGCGGTTCTTTAGAAGAGCCTATGATGTAAGACTTGCCCTTAAGGATCTTACATGTTTCTGAACTGAGACATAATTATCAGACACGTAAAAAAGCACGTAAGAATAACAGGCACTATTAGGTGGGCACTTACTATGTCAGTCACTAAGCCAAGACCTGTATCTATCTTAGCTCATTTAATTGTACAAGAATCTCACCTGCGCATTATTATTCTGGGGCCAAGAGAGCTTACATACCAAGGTTGTAAGGCATTGTGACAGCAAGAGGCAAACCCACGTCTACCTTTCTCAGAAGCCCGGGCTCTGACGTTATATGTGGCAGAGAATATTAAATTAGCTTTCCCTTCTTCTTACCACCCAGAGCAAGGGTACCCATCTGAGCAAGGGTACCCACCCATCTGGTCCCTTGCCCTCTTGGCAACCTGGCTGAATGAGTTTGTCAAATGCAGCCTCTTTGCCCCAGAGGCCAATCGTGGTACTGCAGCCCCTTGCCAGGACACTCAGGGACTTGGCTACCTACTGTTAAATTGTTACTGGTTAGAAAAACAAGCACCATGCAAAAATAAGGGAAGAAAACTGAGCAAGTAGCACCACACTTTCACTCTGGCTATTGAAATCTAAAGACCATCAGCTAAATCACTGCACTATATCCGTACCCTTTTTATATTAATGTTTAAATTAGTTCTCAAGCATGGGGCTGGTATGAAGACTGATTTCCCTGATTTACCCCAAAATAGAAATGCACCACAACCCTTCTGTTGAAATCCATTTCTGTTGAAATGTTTTGAAATGACTTCATTTTTTCATGCTCTTGGCTCCCTTTGTCCCAAATAATAGGATGCAATCCTGTTGTAGCAAAATGAGAAAAGACGCCGTGTCTGGGCACCTTGGTTGGTGCTGGGATACTGCTGGCTATCTCTCCGCCTGGCGTCATGAACAGATGTCATATCAGTTCAAGTACAGATCAATTTATTTCTTTAAAGCAATAAAAACTGCCATGATTGGTGTTGAAAGCTCAGGATCACTCTTCCACCTGTAACCTTAATAATAAATAAATTAAATAAATAAATAAATAAATAAATAAATAAATAAATAAAATATGTATATATAATATATAAAGGATATATATATATCTATATATATATATATATCCTTTTCCTCCATCAACATTACATCAGTTGCTGCCTTTGACACTAAGTCTCCCCAAACCACCTTTGTCCAATGCACATCACTGCAGAAACCATTTCTTATTGGCTAAAAGCAGATAAACCTGCCAAAAGCTAGCGCTTATTTCTCTCCCACGAGACCGCACTTGAGTAAGCATAAGCGAGCATAACTCTGTGTGTTTCCTTACCCAAAGTGACAGGCAGCCTGAGAACAGAAGATCTCCGTTTCTTAACGCGGCACCCTGGATTTGGATGATTTAACTATATATAAAGGCAGCACTGGGTTGATTTGAAAGATACATTTTATCAAGTTGTCAGCTTTCCAGGGCCAACTGTTTCAGAATCACTTATAAGTAAACTAGAAAATGATTTGGATTGTAGGAAATTCAAGCCTTACTTTCCCGGAATGTTGTAGCAAATAGCTGAAAAATAGACATCGAATCAGACTCTGAAATTAAAGTGTCCTGAGTGTGTCTCCCTGGTGGGGAGAGGCTGCATGGTCTAATGGATGGAGAGGAGGACGTGGAGTCAGGGGACCTAGGAACTGATTGCCACATTGGCAGCATCGCACCGAATGACCTTGCAAACCTCAGGCAGCCCAGCCACAGAGAAACTAGAGCCCTTGCACTTGGGCTGCTCACTGCCCGCCCACCTGCTACCTCCTTGGTGGGCTCTGCCAACAGGAATGAGAGAGTCCTCGGTAGAAGGACAAGGTAGGAGAAGCTTAGGATCCGAACAGAACTACAGCCCCACACTTTGCTCACATCTTTCTCCAGGGGCCAGGACGATGGGTAAGACCTTTGGGGATCAAACGGTTCTTAAGCCATTTCCAGCCTGGTGAGATAAACAATTGCCATGGTCAGTCCCTAACGACCATCCGGGGGCTCCTTCTCCATGCACAAGCCCAGAAGATAATATTGACCCTTGGTTGACTTCCCAGGGATTCTTGGATGAGGATTCATCATGTATGGACTGTTGGGGACTTTTTTTTTAAAGGATGCTGAATGTCTCAATTAGGGGACTATTCTGATACTTTCAGATTCCAGTTTTAGTCATAACCGTACCCAACTAAAACTCATAGTTAGCTGCATTTCTATTTCAAGGTAAATCATAGCCGGCTGCATTTTCTAACATTGCACCAGCGTGTGCGTGTAAATACACAGTGTGAGCAAGGTCCCTGGGCCTTCAGGTCGCTCCTTCTTTATCGTGTGCCTTCCAGGCGACAGAATGACAATAAGGCTGTTACTCTCATCCTGATAATCTCACCTGTCACAAGCCACACGGAGAGAAAAAAAAAAAATACCTAACAGAAATCTCTGTTAGCGCCTGATAGGGAGAATCCCGGTGATAGGACCTCAACATCTTCATTGACAGCCCTGCCTGGGACTACAACGTGACAGAATGCGGTAGAAGGCCAGTCCCCATCTTTTCAAGGCGGCTTACAACCGTCCCATTCTTTAGTGAGTCCTGAGTGTGACCACCTTCTGTAGTTTGGGGATCGCTGGTTTTGCAACCAAAAATGTCTATTTTTCAGCATCTGGCCACAGTCAAGGGTGCGGGATTATTGACAAAAGGCCTTCTTTAAAGAATCAAATGAGTCCAGCCATTTCAGAAGCCATAGATCTTCCTTATTTGACAGTTGGATGAAAAGAAAAGGTATAAAGAGAGGATCGGGCATTGTCTCCTTTTAAAAAAAAGGGGGGTGGTCAGAGATATTGTTCTGCCACTGCCTAGCAGATGATGTTTTGTAGAAATCTCTATACAACAAACTGCGGAGCTCAATTTATCTACCTCAGAAGAGCCAAGAGCTACCCTAGCTCAACAGGGATTTGAACTCGCAGTCCCAAGGACTTCTGGTCTAAGGAAGCTGATGGTGAGATGACTAAGTCATCACCACTGGCTAATGGGCCCCCAGAGAGGATACATATGATCAGAATGATTTATTGATTAATGCTGACCTCTAAAGCTACTTTAGGACGGACATCGGAAACATAAAACCACTTTTACTGTGCAGTGGCTCAGACTGTAAAATGTCATGCGGGGTTGGGATCAATCATGGCTAGACCTTGCAGTTTGTTGACCTCCAGCAGGAAAAGAACCTTCCAGAAGAGGCAAAAAAAAAAAAAGAAAGAAAAGAAAAGAAAAAACCCCGTTTAATAGCAAAGACAGCCATGCCACTTCGGCATTGTATCTGAGATCATGGGACCTTAGAGGGCAGAGCTCCCCACTTCCCAAAGGACTAGAGATTTCCAAGAGAATGAGGGCTCGAAGATCCAATCCCACATAATCCCCCAGGAACAAGTTGTATTACCAGAAAAACCTTTTATTTTCCAGAATGAGGAGACTTCCCTCAGTTCAATAAATTACTTCATCTATTTTTTTTTTCAAAAGGAATTCCAATGAGATTTTACCATAAAATTTCCTGCAAGTAGGCATATGGCTGGATATAGACTGCACTTTTATATGGGCTCATTAATGGATGCTCCATGATCATTAAGAGACGGCAAGCCCATATCTTATCTGGAGATGTGATGGGCTTCTCTGCCTGAGGGACCCAGAGAAACAGTCATGGATGGAACAAAGCAAATGTAGCAAGAGCTACAGAACGCCAATTCAAGAGTGCCTCAGCCAGAGTCTGTTTCCTCCTCAATTCCTTCTTCCCCCCCTTGCTCACCACTCCTTTCATCAATACCCCCGCCCAGATCCTCACCTTCTTCTCTACTAGGGCTCTCCCCTCTGCAGATACATATGCTCAAGTTTCTACTATCAAAAAGCAAGCCCTCTATCCTTTGACATAATTCCTTCCACTCTCACGGGCAAAATTCTTAACTCTTAACTGCTCAGTCTCCGCATTAACTCCCATCCCTGCTCACCCATGCTCTACCCACCCTATTCAGGGTTACCAAGAAGTATTTTGACCAGATTGCATCCTTGGTGTCAGATGCTTGGCTGGAATGCCAGGTCTGCATTGCCCTAGCTCCATTAAAGTAAGCAAATTACAGGGTGCCTGGGTGGCTCAGTTGTTGGGCGTCTGTCCCAGGGTCCTGGGATCCAGCCCTGCATCCAGCTCCCTGCTCAGCAGGAAGCCTGTTTCTCCCTCTCTCTCTGCCCCTCCCCCCACTTGTTCCCCACCCCCAGCTTGCTCTATCTTAAATAATTTTTTTTTTTAAAGAAGTCGTCATCATCATCATCAAAGTTAACACTTCACTGGGGAGGGAATTCAAGACCAGTGTTGACAAAAGAAATTGAAGCTAGGACAAGCAAACGATTGTGCCAGAGGTAACAAAATTGAGAGTAAGAATGTAGAAGCCTAAATCCAGTGAGCAGTAAGGGGCGGCCACAGTCAGAAGGTAAACAGGCTCTGAATCTAAATGCCCTGGTCTCGCCCCGGGTCTTATCCTCTCTGCTCTCAAAAGAGATCCAACCTGAACTTTGAGCCACCTGTCTACAGGGCAGTGCCCGGGGCAAAGAGGCTGATCATACCCCAATCAAGATGGAAACTCCTCTGTTCCGGGTCAACCTTTCTGTCAATGGGCAGACGGAGTTGTCCCAGTTGTGAAAAGCATCTTTATTTCTCAACGAGAGCTCCTGCCAAGTTCATGGTTGTGAAAGTGATGAAAAAGGATATGGTTGGGAGCAGAGCCTGGGGGGGAGTGGGAAGGAGCAAAGCCCCCTTTGGAAAATATCTAAAATATTTTAAAAACGACTTTTTGAGGATTGTGTGTGTGTGGGTGTGTGTGATTTACTGCATAACGTGAACGTCAGTGCAGATTTTCATCCCTTCTAGGTATATGGGTTCTGTGTGATAAGGACGTCTTCTGAAATGAAGCATGGGGTGAAAGTATATGGTAGAAAGTAGGCTACAAGCTGTAGCCCAAGGTTACGTATTTGTTCTCTTGTTTCAAATGATTGCCCCCTATAATTTCCAGGGCATCCTAAGTTCCCCCAGTAACCTAGCCCTTCCTATCCCTCTCAGTTATGTGCAGGCTGGAAAGGAAAATAGAAATTCACAAACACTGGAGTATTTTTTCCATGGTGGAGGCCCAGGGGGAGGGGAGGAGAGAAAACTGAATGGCGTGGAGACACATCTACCCTGGTCTGGGGCTCCTTCCCGCTCCCGTGAAAGGCATGGTTTATGAAATCCATCTTTACCAATGAAAACTGCTTTATGCATAAGCAACTTCAGCTAAAGTATAGGTTAAAATTGCATTTTTCCAGGATGTTTGTGTTCTCTACACTCGGATTCCAATAGCTCACAGAGCGTTTCCTACAATAAAATACACACACTTGTGCTCTACCCTTGCCATAGGATTTACTTGATTATGCTATACTTAGTTTTCCTGAAAATGTTTACACACAGGAAAATATTTACAACATAAAATCATTTTTAATAATTTTAAAAAATATATTGCTTTTTGTAGAACATTTGGAAATGTTGTTCTCTCTCACACGCATGCCCTCTCTCTCAAATAAATAAAATCCTTAAAAAATGAAATTTTAAAAATTTTAAAAAGAATTTTAAAAAAGAAGTATATGGAAATGTATTTATTTAGTCAAACTCTTATTTGTATCTAGTGTTATGTGACTTAATTTTTCACACAATGTTATATATTTGAAAAATATTTATGCTATTAAATTCTCTATAAGACTATTTTAAGTGATGGGAACTGATCATTTTAAGCATAAAAATGAGCCTGGTGAAAAGATCTCTTGCCTGAGGATGGTCTGCTCTGCTACTAACATGCTGTGTGGCCTTGGGCAAGTCACTATACTTCTCTGACTCTTGGTTTCCTGTGCGTTGATTGAGAGTTAGGAACAAAATAATTTCACCAACCCACCCCTGCCACCTCCATGGAGGAAATTCATGACTTGAATTCCCAGCCTTCCCTGGTCCCTCAGAAGCGCTTCCTTTCCCAGGCTCTACTGCAATCTCTCTGCCCATTGCTGGGCTCATTTTTTTTTCTCTATGTTGTGACCCTGTTATCAAATATATGAAACCTTATTCACTGTGTCTCAACCTCATTTTATCTCTCTTCTGCTGTTGTTGTAAAAACAAAGCTAGGGCGCCTGGCTGGCTCAGTTGGTGAAGCATCTGCCTTCAGCTCAGGTCATGGTCCCGGGGTCCTGGGATCGAGTCCTACATTGGGCTCCCAGCTTGGCTGGGAGACTGCTTCTCCCTCTCTCTCTGCCACTCCCCCTGCTTATGATCTCCCTCTGTCTCTCGATCAAATAAATAAATAAAATCTTAAAAAAAAAAAAAAGAAAGCAAAAAACCCAAATCTAAGACATCGTTCTCTGGATGATACTCTTCAATAGTGCATAATTGCTTTTCCAAAGCTCCTGCCCAAGGTCCCCCCCCACGCCCCCCCACCGTCCATCCCCCTCGCCCCCAGCCACCAGACAGCCTCTGTGCTCACTGGCCTTCCAACACTCCAATACCTTCCAGTTCCTGAAAGGCATCAAGTCCTGAGGCCTGGGGGCTTTGGTGTCCACTGTTCCCCCAGCCTGTGACTGCCACATTCAGCAGAAATAGCTTATCTTTGTTTAACCTTTAGGGAGCGCTAATACTATCCATCTTCCTTCCCTTTTGTTAATTAGATCACAGTTTCTTGCTCTCCTTCTCCCATAACATTTATCCTAGTGTGTACGTCTGTGTGTGAGCGTGTGTGCGCGTGGTCTTTTGACAGCTACCGGCCTTCCTCTCTAGACTCAAACCACCACAGAGGCAGAACCGTGTAGTTCATTACCATCTCTCTGCTGCCTAGCCCAATTCTAGCACATAGTAGGCACTCAATAAATATCTGTTAAAAAATGAATGAATTTTATCTATGCCTGTTTCCTTCTTCAAATGAAGTTGACCCTTGAACAGTACAGATTTAAACTACACGGGACCACCAACAAAGTGAATATTTTTTTGATAAGTACAGTACGGTAATGTAGATGTATTTTCTCTTATGGTTTTCTTAATACCATTTTCTCTAGCTCATTTTATTGTAAGAATACAGTATATAATATTTATAGCATACAAAATACGTGTTAATCAACTGCTCATGTTATTGGCCTACAGTAGGCTAAGTTTTGGGGAGTCAAAAGTTATATGTGGATTTTAGACGGGGTGTTGGTACACCGACTCCTGCATTGTTCAAGCTGACTGTATTTTAAATGTCATTTCCCCTTAAATTCTGTTAAGGTGAACTTTCTTACCACCTTTCTGTATCCAGGCAGAGAAAAGGAAGGAAATAAATGAATGAATGAATGAATGAATGAATGAATAAATACAAATGCTTTTCTTTCTTGAAGAAAACATAAAAAACAAAGTAAGAATCACCCACAATCTTACCTTCTTAAAAATATACACAGTAGCTCCCAAAGAAGGTGCAGAGAGGCCCATTGCTAGACAGAAGCAGAAAAGTCTGGATTCAGGTATGTCCTCTCTGCACATTCGCAAACAGGCCCAACGAATGCACCAAAGTTATTTTTCTCTGCTTGGGCAGGTTGAATTGGGATGCATCTAATAAATGACATAGGTTTGTCAAAAAGGAGTAATGCGGCTCTTTCTCTGCCCACCAATGCATATGCCCACCAATTCCCAGTGTGTTCTAAAATGGACTACAACTGTTTCCAGAACCTGTTTTTATATACTACCTGGTCTTGGTGCAGATTTCTTAATGAGCTTGTTGATTGTCAATTTCTGGAGGGAATAATTTGTTTTGATGTTTAGTAAATGTTTAAGGATATTAGAGTGTCATAAAAAACTAGCTTACTTTTGTCTTGAATTACCAGGTTGAAGTGGAGAAAGAAGTCTGAAGAAGGTGCAGCTGGGAAATCGGTCTGGAAAATCCAGCGTGAGGGACTGAGCATGCTGCCGCGCAAGAGAAGCACGGCCTTCTTTAGATAAAGCCATCCATGTCTTCGAGCTAATAAGACCGGCCTAAGACCCCCGGTCTCCCCTGGAGAAAGAAGGCAAGGATAGGCCAATGATGCCTCCAAGAGAAGCAAGAAGAACCCTCCGAGTCTTCAGAATTGTGCCCCTGAAATATGTCCAACACCTCAGAAGAAGAATTACAGCCTTGGGCGATTCTCAGGAGATCTGTTACCACAATTACACTAAATGAGAGTTTTGTCTGAGATCTTCCACGTAAAAAGTAAGTATTTTGAGAAAGATCGTTGGTAATTTCCATGAGGTATATGAGAGCAAGAGAGACGATCGAAGCCACTAGAGAAACTCACAAAGGGGCTGCCTGACTGCGGATAAATTATGGGGTACTACTCACACTCCAAATGCCACTTCACCTTACAAATATTTCTTTAAACAGCAGCTTCCCAAATAATCTAGTTATTTACTTGGAGTGTCAATTAGGGATGGAAAGAGGGTGAACAGGATGACAGAATAAAGCTGGAAGAAACTGACTCAAAGGCCATGGGCAATCAACTGATTAAGTTTTTTAAAGATCTGTTTATTTGAGAGAGAGTGAGAGTGTATGAGAGGGGATGGGGGGAGAGGCAGAAAGAAAATCCCAAACAGACTCCTCAGGGACCACAGAGTCATACAGGGGGCTCAATCCCAGGACCCTGAGATCATGACCTGAGCCAAAATCAAAAGCCAGATGCCTAGCCAAGTGAGCCACCCAGGTGCCCTTTACCTGATTAATTAACAAAGCTCTGACAAAGTTCTAATGCATGTCAAGGGAAATATGACTTCATTTTGAAATTATGCCTTTGTCCATAGTTTTTCAGAAATAGTCAATTATGAAGTAGAAGCTTTTTCTTTCAGATCAACACTTTTACTTCTGATATATGATGGTCAGACATAGATACTCCTTATTAAAAATGAGCTTTTTCGTGTATTCACCCTACAACGTCATGCAGAAGCAAGGAGAGTATAGTAGTTTTCTTAAAAAGCCAAATTCTTTGAAGGCAGAGGCCAAGAGGTGTTTCATTTCAGTTTCTCCATGCTTGACACCTGATAACAGGTGTTTATTTTGCCTACTTAATAAATATTTGAAGAAGGCAGGGAGGAAGAACAGGAAGGAAGGGCTGTTTTGATGTTACCAGCTGTTTGGCTTGTGGTGGTAACCCTAGCATTTGAGAAGTCTAAATATGTCCGCTCCTTTTGCCTACTTGTCCAAAGTCCTCCATTCAACTTTTGAAACCTTTTGAAGACTTCTCAGGAACTCAGCTTCTTCAGTCTGTCAGTGAACCTTTAAGAAGGCCACCATACATGTCATAATTCAATAATCCTGCCACCTAGAATGCGCTAATTCAAGTTCGGGCTCTTGAATCCAATGGTCCAGACCCTCAGGAAGGCTCCTCCCTTCACCTCCACCCCCAGCCCCCTTCTCTTTCTTTAAACAACGATCTGAGTGCCTATCACATGCCAAAACCCCAGTTAGATCTGGGAGATTCAAGGGCCAATGCAAAACCCTCTGCCCCCAGCTCCCCGAACCCTTCATTTGCTCTTCATCCCCCAAATGCTCACCTCTGCTATGTCAAGAAGATACACTTGGCTAAATGCTGCTGTTTGTCTGGCATACAACAGTCCTCCTTTTTGCTACTTTTAAAATGCTTCATCTTCAAAGTCTTTAACAAACTGAGCCTTGAGGAATCCTTCATTGATGAACCAAATCTGACTTCAGCCCATCCTCTCTGCATGCCCGGTCAGCAGTTCTCTGGAAACCATGCATAACCATTTTATCGCCTCAATTAGACCAAATTCTTTGCTGGGGAGTTCATATCCTTATCTTCCCACCCCTCGCTAGGCACTGAGTTGTTCCTTCCTTTAGGCCCTACGTTCCCTCTGACAGCTTCCTCCTGACTCAAAACTATCACAGGGAGGACTGACTTGAAGACCACCCATGGTAGGTGACCCCCAAAACTGTTTCAGAAATACCACACCTTCATCTCCTATATTCCTTTAAACCAGAGTTATTCCAGATCTTGAGACTTTCATCAAAAGAAACAACAACAACAAAAACCCAACAACAATCCCACTAGAATGTGAGGACAGTGGTTTTTATTGGTTTTGTTCAATCTTATATCCCCAGCATCTAGAACAGTGCTGGATGCACATAACAGTCCAATGAAAATATTTTGAATTAATAAATTATTACTTTAAGTAAGTGTATATTAAATAAATAAATGTGTGTGCTTTTGTAAATCTAAATATATTTACATATGTTTTTAAATAGGTAACAAAGCACATAACATGTGGAAAATTGCATGCACAACTGCTCACATCCATTAGCTCAGGGAACTGATTTAAAGTGAAGGAGGTGGGGTGACTTTATTTTTCCTTTCTCCAATACAAGGAGAATAAGATGACCAAGTAGAGGACTTCAGCTAAAAATGCAAAGTTTTTCCAGGGTGATAACTAGGTGACTCCATGTATTTCTGATAGCCAAGAGTTTTATGATTCAACAACAGCAAAACATCAATAAGGAAACAAAATCAAGGGTAGATGAAGTTTCGCGAAAATCTAATCTCATCATGTGAACTTTATTAAGTCATATTTTTATCTGTGTCTAAAAAGCGGTCTTTGTCTTTTCTTTTTTTCATTAGTTACCAGAGTGATTCCTTCTCTTCCTCTGAAACAGACTTGCAGCCAAATGCAAAGGAACATCTACAAGCATGTAAACAATTTTTGGCTGCTCATTACCCAACTCTCTGCCTGACGGAAGGTATGACACGACAGTAGCAAGACAATAACATGAACACTCTCTCTACTGGCTCATTGGTATAATGTTCTGAGAGCAAGGAGCAGACTCTGGCCACTAGGGCAGCCCTCATACCGTATGCTTTCGCAGAATTGGATAGAGAGCTGAGCCCTACATTATAGGACACTTACGTATTTTGTTGTTCAGTGTGACAGTATGGGTGATACTTTTTTTTATAGCATTCATGAGGTTCCATCTGTAAACATAGTTTTTAATGATGCAAATATTCATCATGATTATTACTGGTAATATATTGTGTAGCTGAGCCCAGAATTTTTTTACTTGTGGTATTAGGATATATGCTTTGGGACAGTGGGATAAACCCTAAAGATAAAATGACATAATACCAAAGATCTCCAGAATTATGTTTAATACATATAAAGAATATGATAAGACTTCATTAAATGAGGCTACTGGTAATCTCGAAGACTAAATAAATCAGAGAACTTTAGTCTTGAGTCTCCCTGCCTTTCCTCATCCTACATCCCAACCATAAGGAAGCCCCAGATATCTGGCATACATTGGGATCTGGGACTTCCCCACAGTGGGAAGGAAAGTCCGTTTTCCCCCTACCCTCTTACAGCTGCTTTCCAGCCAAGTTGCTTTATTAAGACGTTGTTGCTCATTAAATTAAAAATATTCCTGGGAAAGGTGAGATGTTGCAGCATTAGTCAGTCCAGCTTGCATGGGTTAACTCTCCCCTAGTGAAAGACAGAGAACATGAGAATGGGTGTGCCCTGTGGAAGAACACAGTCCCTTGGATGTTTGAGCTCGGGTTCAAAGGCTCCGGTGTGGATGAAGTCAGAGGACGCAGATGACCTCAGAATAATTTATGACTTTAAAACTGGCCAACAAAACACTCTCTCCAGAGTTGAAGGAGGGGGCACAGGGGCCCCCCAGTGCCCAGGCATGGACTGGAGTACTTCTCTAACAAGGTTTCCTATCTCTGTGCTGGATCCTTCATCCCAACTCCTCAGATCCTTACAAGCCTCCAGTGCCTCCCCACTGCACTCCGGATAAATTCCAAACTCCCAAGCAAGGCTCAGATCAAGATCCCTCCATCTCTACCCCTAATGGTAGGCACAATGATGGCCCTTCAAAGGTATCTACTTCCTCATCTCTGGAACCTGTGGATGCTACCTTATATACTAAAAAGAGATCCTTGCAGATATGATAGAGTCAAAGATCTTGAGATGGGGAGATAATCCCGGATTATCTATGGGAGCCCTGAATGCAATCACAAATGCCCTTAAAAGAGGAGGGGCAGAGGGAGATTTGACCACACAGAGGAGGAAGAAAGATGTTCCCAGAGGCAGAGCCTGGAGGGATGTGGCCCCAAGCCAAGGAATGGCAGCAGCCCCCAGAAACTGGGAAGAGGCAGGAAAAGATTCTCCCCTGGAGCCTCCAAAGGAAACCCGGCCAGCTGACACTGTGATTTGGGACTTCTGGCCTCTAGGACAGTGAAAGAATAAACTTCCGTTTATTCCCCTGGGCTGTGGGAGTTTGTTAGACCAGCCACAGAAAACAAACACACACCTCCCCTTCCACCTCTTCTGGACCCTGGCCTTCTGAACCGATTTGTCATTAACCAAATACATGGTTCCACTTCACCTCTAGCCCTTAGCATAGGCTATTCCCTCTGCTGAGAGACTCCTGTCCACTCAAAGTCAGGAGGTGGAGGGATGCCAAAATGGAAAATAGAAATAAACTTTGGTTCTGTGTCTCAATTCATAAAATAGGAGTTGCAGGTGCAGATCGTACACATGCGCAGGGTTCTGCAGGTTATGGAGGGCTTGTCCACATCCCATTTGATCCCCACAATAGCCCTAAGATATAGGGAAAGGGAAGGAAATAATACCACCCTTTCCATGTAAGAAAATTGGGGCTAAGAGACAATCTCCCGACAGCTGGTCAAGGACAACATTAGGCTCCTGGCTCTGTCTGCAGTTCCTTTTTTTGTTCCGAATCTACTAATGTTCAGTGTCCCATAAAAGCAGCACCGGCATCTAATTTCCAACCCAAGTTCAAATTGTCTTGCTACTGGTTGCTCTTGAGGCTTTCCTAGATGTAGGACAGCCATTAAGCACCAGGCCGACTCAGATATCGTTCTAGGAGGGATGGCCCGGATCAATCTGTAAATCAAGAACTGACAAGTCCCAGAGCAAGCCAGGACTACGGGCCAGCTGCACTCTCCCGGTGTTCCACTCTCCTGGTGTTCACAAGCAATGAAAAACAACTCGGCAAGCTGCCCTGAAGCCAAGAAACCCTCTTGTGTTTGCACACGAGATCACTCCCTCAAAAGACTTTCCCAGCCTAGCTTCTGAAGCCGTCCTCACAGGAGAAGGGGGATCTAAGTGCCAATGACAGTGGAACCTTGTCCAGAGCCTCGGGATTAGAAAGCACAAATACCACCAGTGGCAGGAGCAATGTGGCTTTTTGTAATGTATAAAAAATAAGCAAAAACCAACCACAGTTAGTGTCCATGGCAAAAGAATGACGGCCACTCTTCGGAAGAAATCAGGTTGCAGACCCACAAGCAGAACGGAAGAGATTTAAACCCAGACTCCTAGGATGAGCAATAAAACGTCAGCATCCAAAACAAACAAACAAACAAACAAAAAAGGTCAGCATCCCAGCCACTTCCAGGTGCTGCCCCTTTAAGGCAAAGGCAGCTTCTTATTACCTCGGAGGAAAGGTAGACCGTTAGAAGCCCCTCATGCGTGGGGAATCTAGGAGCCACCAGTCCACCAGTGAGCGTAACCTGCCCACTAGAGAGCTCACTGGGCTGGCTACGTCACTGGCATCAACCAGTGCAAATTGAAAATGTGGAGCCCCTGGTACGAAATTAGTAAAAACGTCACGATGGTGACAGTAGAGCATGAAACAAAGCATAAACCCTTCTGTGCCCAGGCCCTTTGTGAATGCTTGGGTCTCAAGCTCCTGCAGCTGCCCATACAAAAACACGACAGCTCCCTCTCCGTACAGGTGATCAATGACCGTTTACTGTGTCAAAGCCAGAGGGAGGCTCTCTAGCTATGACTCTGTGATGTAAAAGATGAGATGCGGATGTTCCCATCAGACTGCTGTAACTGAGTTCTCATGGTGGCGTATTTCTGTTATAATAGACTCGTTGTGGGTCAGACATTTTCCCTGCGAACTTGCATCATCTTATTTAATTCTCACCACCATCCACGAGTGCATAATAGTGCTCTCTCCATTTTATAGGTGAGGAAACTGCTTATTTTCCCGGGTTTAGTGTCCAAATGTCTCATTCCTAATTACTACATTATACCATTGCCTTACACTCAACAAGCATCCAGAGAAGCACCACCACCTACACGAACAGCAAAATATTACTGAGCCCCGCCCACTGTAATACACACGAACACACCCACTTGCTAGGGCAGACTTTGCCTTGCACTCATGCCATTCTACGTCCATGCTGAAGCATCTCTTGACAGGACTCTGTACTTGCAGACATTTTCTGGAATCTCATAATGTACCTCAAGGGAGGTCCTTAGTTAGGACACGCAATCCTGAGAAGCCTAGAATCAAATGGAAACCTCAACATGCATACACTTAACTGCACCTCACCCAGGAGTATTATATAGAGAGGTCCAAAGAGACACAGGCAGTTTATGGGAGCTTGAAGAAGGGAGATTAATTCTGATTGGGAAATTTGAAAAAATTCATGGATGAGGTGATAGTTGAGTTGGGCGTGAAATGACATGAGTGTTTAATGTTTGTGTTATGTTTGTTAATGTTTATTTTTGTGGTAATTAGAGAAGTTGACAAATTAAAGGCTTTTATACCTGTAAAAAATCTATAAGCCCATCATCTCAGAAGTAATCACTATTGACAATTAGATACATTTCTCTCTATGATATTTTGCATGTGTGCATATTGATTAAAGGTGGGATTTTATAGTGAATATGGTTTTGAATCCTGGTTTTTCACCTAACATATCTGGGTCAGTCAAATCACATTTTTTAATAGTTTCAAAGAATTCCATTTTATGGAAGGGCCATAATTTATTGACACGTTCCTTGCTGGAGGTCACTTATATTGTTTTTAGTTTCAATGTTACTATTGACAGTGTTTCAAGGAACATCTCTAGTCCCATCTGATTTGTACCTCTAACTACTCCTTTCTAGGATTCTTCGAGGAAGAGTCAGTGGATCAAAGACTATTGTTATATTTAAAATTGCATGTTTTAAAAGCATATGAAAATCACTTTCTTAAAAAGTTTGTTCTGGGGCACCTGGGTGGCTCGGTCAGTTAAGTGTCTGCCTTCAGCTCAAGTTATAATCCCAGGGTCCTGGGATCAAGTCCCACATCAGGTTCCTTGCTCAGTGGGGGGTCTGTTTCTCCCTCCCTCTCTGCCTCTCTCCCTGTTCATGCATGCGCTTGCTCTCTCTCTCTCTCTCTCTCTCTCTCAAATAAAATTTTAAGGAAAAAAAAAAGTGTGTTCTGTGGGACACCTGGGGGCTCAGTCAATTAAGGCTCTAACTCTCGATTTTGGCTCAGGTTGTGATCTCAGGGTCCTGAGATTGAGCCCTGTGTTGGGCTCCATGCTAAGCATCGAGCCTGCTTAAAATTCTTCATCTCTCCGCCTGCTCCCCCCACCCCTACTCACACACTCTCTCTCTCAAAAAATTTTTAAAAAGTTTGTTCCACAGATGTTAGCAAGGATATGGAAAATAAGAACCCTTGGACACTGATGATAGGAAGGTCAGTTGGTGCTGTCACTGAGGAAAACCAAAAAATAAAAAATAGGAATACCATATATGGCAATTCCACTATTGGATATTTACCCAAAGAAAACAAAAACACTAGTTTAAAAAGATATATGCACCCTATCTTTATTATAGCATTATTTACAGTAACCAAGATACGGAAGTAACTCAAGTATCCATCAACAGAGAAATGGTTAAAGAAGACGTGGTACACACACACATACACACACACATACACACACACACACACACACGTATACACCCTGGAATATCACTTGGCTATAAAAAAGGAATGAGATTTTGCCATGGGTGGACTTAGAGGGTATTATACTAAGTGAAATAAGTCAGACAGAGGAAGACAAATACCATATGATTTCACTTATATGTGGAATCTAAAAAACAAAACAAGAATAAACAGATGGTAGAATCAGACCCATAAGCACAGGGGATAAACTGACAGTTGCCAAAGGGAAGGAGTTGGGGGATGGGAAAAATGGATGAAGGGGCATGGGGGACAGTTCACTTTCAGTTATGAAATGAATACATCATGTGGATAAAAGATACAGTGCCGGGAATATAGTCAGTGGTACTGTAATAGCATTGGATAGTGACAGATGGTAGCTACACTTGTGGGGAGCAGGGCATAAGGTAGACTTGTGGAATCACTATGTTGCACACTGGAGACTAATGTAACGTGTGTCAACTATACTTCAACTAAAAAAAAAAAAAGTTGGTTTCAATGCGTACTAAACTTATTTACACCCCAGGGTCATTAGGCTTCAGTTCTCATCTTGATCCCCTTCTACCCCAGGACTTTGGCACATGCTCTTCCATTCACACTGCTTGGAACATTCACATATCCCATCCTAGGATCTGTCTCAGAAGTATCTGTGACTCTTCCTCGGACTGACCTTTAAATCTCGGTACAGTACCTTGCTGTTTCAATGTTTACACCATTATAACACATTTTAGTATTTACTATCTAGGCAAATCCTATTCTGCTTACTCTCTCATTCATTTTTCAAATTTTTCTTGACATTTTTATATCTTTTATTTTTTACATTTAGGCTTTGTCCAGCCAGCCAGATAATCCCATATGGATTTCAGTGGGAATATGAGAACTGTTAGGGAGGAAGTAAGATCATTTGATTTTACAGTATTTCCATCAAAGAACACAATATGCACTTCCACTTACTCAAATCTCCTTTGCTATTGCTCAGTAAAATTGTGTGGTTTGCTTCACACAGCTATTATACATTCCTTGATAATTCATGGCTTGAGTTGCCATTATATCTTCTAACATGTTTATTGCTGTTATATAGAAATGTCACTGGTTCTTGCATACTTATCCTGCAGCCATTCACTTTTGATAAACTTGCTTATTAATTCAAAAGATTATTTAGTTGTTGCCCTGGATTTCCTAGATGTGTCTAATCATACTGTCATCATATTACCATAATTTTATCTCTCCTTTCTATAGTTATTCTTCTTATTTTCATGGCTTATTGTATTTGGCTGACTTTCAGACAAGGCTACATAACAACAGTGACAGTAAGAATTCATCTCTGGTTTCTGGTTTAAATGGAAATGCCTCCACTGTCTCACCATGAAGTATGACATTGGCTCCTGGATTCAGATATCCCTTATCAGGTAAAGGAACTCTCCTCCTCTTACTGTTTCAAGATACAATAAATATTTAATTTTATTGAATATCTTTTCTGCATCTACAGAGGTCAACATTAAAATTAGTGGATATATTGATTTGATGCATTATATTAATGCATTTGTTAATATTAAACTATCATAATCCTGGACTGAGTATGGATGAGTGTTCTTTTAATGTACTGTTGAATGTAGCTTCCTTTTACTTATAGTTTCCCATCTTTATATATGACTGCTCTATTGCCTTCTGTGTGTGGGTTTTGGGGGTTTGACACTCAAATTCATAAAAGTAAACTACAAGGTTTGGGTTTTTGCTTTTTTGTTTGTTTTTTTGTTGGGTTTTTTTTTGCTGTTGTTGTTTTTTTTTTTTTTTTTTGGTCTGTTTTGTTCACACTCTTCTGCTTAGGACAGTGCCTGGTGTACAGTAATGACAAACTCAACTATCTATTAATAGACTATAATTGGTATTTTTTTAAAGTTCCTGAGTCAGTGTTCATAAGTGCTTCCTCACAAAATGTTCCGTTTCATTGTTTTCACATTTCTTGGTAGATGTTTGTTCATGTACTTATCAGAGGCTTGCACCTTACCAGTTCAGTTTCTTGAAGATCCATGGTCTAGATTTCTCTTTCCTTTCTATTTGTCGTTTTCTTTTTCTTTACAGATTTATTTATTTGAGAGAGAGAGAGAGAGAGTGCACCAGCAGGGGTAAGGGGAGAGGGAGAGAGTGAATCCTCAAGCAGACTCCCTGCTGAATGGGGAGCCCAATGCCCAGGTCTCACCGACGAATTGAGCTAAAACCAAGAGACGCTTAACCGACTGAGCCACCACGCACCCCTAATTATTGTTTGTTTGCTAATTTATTGAATCCTCTTGTCCTCATTTTCATCTCCATCTACATATTTTCTTTTATTCTTCTCTTCCTAATTTCCTAACATTGCCTCTTTCGATTGTTTTTATTCATTTATTTGTAGTGAAAGATTATGAAGTTATGAACATGCTTTTGACTATAACCTTGCCCACATCCTATAAACTGGTAGTTTAGAGCAGCAGTACATGAGAACTCCTCGTGAAGCTTTTTGAAAAGGCAGGGCTCACCTGGGACCTATGGAACCAGACTCATTGGAACAGGGTCCAGGCATCTGCATCTTTTGAGAGCTCCGTGAGTGATTCTGACACAGAGCCAGGGTGGAGAGAAGTTGTTCCATTGTGCCTGGAGCTTGCACACAGGGTCCAAGCTGGGGTAGTAGAGGATGGCTGGTGGCTCTCAATGATGACAGATGGGTCTAAGCACTATGTGAAGGGATTTGGACCTTGTGATACAGATTTAAGAGGTGATACAGATTTACAGACAAAAGTTTGTAGCAGGGTTGGAATTTCGATTAGATCAGTTCTTTGGGATATGATCACTACAGTTCCAATGTGAAAGACAGAATGAAGAAGGAGAAAGAAGAGCTGTCATTTTCATCAGCTCTCATCACTGTTCTCATCATCATTACCTGTGGGCCTGACAGCAGTGGTTTTCGAACTGTGGTTCTGGACCAGAAGCATTAGCATTCTCAGGAAACTGTTAAAATGTAAATTCTTGAGTCTCACTCCAGATCTACTCTCTTAGGCACCCTGGGAGTTAGGCTCAGCAATTTGTGTTTTTAAAGACCTTCTAGATTATTCTCATGCATGCCAAAGAACAACAGGCTTAATGTTATTCATTGTTCAGTCATAAAAGGAGCGTATTTTATCTATCCACAGTGTTTATTATCTGTGTTCTAGCTCCTCAGGCCTCCCATGTAGAGCTTATGCAGATGGTACATTATAATCTATATGAATAGCACCCCTGGAGTAGTGCAGTGCACAACACAGTCTACCAAACCATAGTTTCTTGCTTTGCATTAGGGTGATGCTATGGAGAACAAGACAGACAATGTTACAATACTCATGGAGTGTCCATTCTACTGGGGGAGACCCACATGAAACTGGTAAACGACCAAATGCATAAGATAAATATAAATTCTGAGAGGGCTTTGAAGAAACTAAACGACTACACAATAGAGACATCTATTTCACATTCAAATCCTTGAGTATATTCACCAATGAACCTACAGTCATTTTGAAACAAAGCAAGGAAAGAGATGCCTCCCTTTCCACCATATTGTAACTCTGGACCTTACTCACTGCAGAGACAAGACATTGACACATTCCTGCTCTCTCTTTGGCAGTACTTGAAAAATCGCAGCAATTGATGTGGGTACTCTTGACTCAAAACACACACTCAGGCTACACACAGCAGCTCTCTCTGTGATGGGGACATTCTCTTACTAGCCATATGCTTAAGGAGGCTTAAGGCAGAAGAAGCCCCAGAAATAGCTGAGTACAATGTTCAGAAGCACCATGAGGGGGGCACCTGGGTGGCTCAGTGGTTAAGCCTCTGCCTTCAGCTCAGGTCATGATCTCAGGGGCCTGGGATCGAGTCCCGCATCGGGCTCTCTGCTCTGCAGGGAGCCTGCTTCTTCCTCTCTCTCTCTCTCTGCTTGCCTGTCTGCCCACTTGTGATCTCTCTCTGTCAGATAAATAAAATCTTTAAAAAAAAAGAAGCACCATGAGGAATGATATGGCCTGGCTTTCCTGGCCACAGGAGTTTGCAATATTCTTTGACTACATGCAAATGACAGAAACATTTCCAGAAATTATAACTGACAAGCAGATTCCTGCTCATAGATATAGGGGCTATAGTAGAATGTGATGTTTTATGCATTAGGTTGACCTGTTTTGTTGTCCACAGGAATCCGTAGGACTTCTGTCAAAGAGGTAACGTCACTTGCCAGCAAGAAGATGTTCCTTGAGTGTAATACCATCTCTAAACTCTTAGAGTGAGCTATCTCAAGTTCCTTCCTCTATGCCACCAATGGAGAAAGAGTCAAGGTCCTGACTCCCACAGTGATGTACAGTGACTAAAGAAAACAAAAATCATGTTGTAAGTAGATGAAGCAAAAACAATTCTCATTGCTCTCTCCCCTGCCCAATAAACCCAGAGTCTAAAGGCTTCAGGCTACTTCTACCCTGAACTCTGTTTTTGTCAGATCAATGATAAGTCACGTTAACAGCAGTGTTTAATTCTATCAATATGTGACCAATTGTGTTAGATTGTTTGGCCATTGATTTTACTTAGTGCTACAGTTGAGTCTGAAAGGAAATGCTTTTCCTTGCAATGCTTCACACAGTGACAAATGCCGAGTGCTGACTTTCTGTCAGGCTCGTACATACGGAGTCTACCCAAAGAATAGTCAGCTCACATATCAAAGCCCAACCACACGATACAAATATTATTTCTGAAATCATAGGGTCATCACTTGCCCCCTTGATCAGCCCTGAAAGAGAGCATGGCCCAAAATGAACAAGGACAAAGAAAAGAAATCAAGAGGTATTAGAATTAAGCAACTGAAAAAAAATTCAATATCCCAGTTGGTCACGAAAAATAGAGTCATGAGCACTTCTGAATTCAGATGGGTAGATTCGGATGCTTTTCTATCACTTCAGCCTTATCAATGGTTTTCCAAAATGGCCAGCCAAGTGATTTTTTGATTTGGAAATATGGTTGTTATTCATGACTCCCACCAGTTCTCTCCGTTGCACATTCACAAGCGCTCCTGGACCTATTAGTACATCTCTCCTTTTCTTCCAGAATGGTTGCCACTCATAGGAAGGTGAGTGGATGGCTCAGCGTGGGAGGGTAGGGGGGTGTCAAAGGTGCCTTTCTATTGTCTAGGTGAGAGATCATAAGATAAGGCAAAATAAAGTTAGTAATTTCCTCAACACCAAGCCACTTCTCAAAATGGGCTTAGTATGGTACTTACACTCCTAGTCCCACATCCAGGATGTGGACAGTGAGGATTATCCTTGAACAAAGAGGAGACCCCAGTCATTCAAGGGGACCTTAGGTTTCGAGGCTTCGCTCTTCTGACCCAACTGAGCCACCATCAAGGGCTTTTTTAAAAGCAGGCAGCTGTGGTCCCTACAGGGGGTCAGAAAGGATCCTGGCCCATCCTCTGATCTCCAGCCACCAGGCTCCAGCAGCCCGTGCCACGGCCAAAGTCCTGAGCCCCTCAGGCGCCCGTTACAGCACTCAGCTTATCAATTTACTTGCAAATGGCTCCCTGAAGTATTAACCCAGGTTAATTATTCGTCAAATATGATTATGCAATGGTAATGTAAAAAATCGGAAATGCAGGATGGAATTTTTCACTCCAGCGGTTTGGCGATTGTGGCAGCTGGCGGAGGAGCTGGAGTAATTACCAGGCCATTCCAGCTGGTGGATCAGCACTCTGGTTCAGGAGGGGAAGGGGAAAAAAAAGCAATAAAGAACTAGAGGAGCGGGAATATGAGCCGTGCCAATCGACGTGGGGAAAATTTCACAGCTGCTGGTGGTGATAAATGAGAAACGGTGGCCCTACTTCTAATCAATACATGTAAATGCTACTCATTACAGCCTTTATACACACTTCTCAATTAGCCTTTCCTCCCACTGGTAACAGGGAATGTCATGCTTTCTGGACTGTGAAAGTGGTTCAGTACTGGGTTCACCTGCATCCGGGAGCCACAGCGACAAGCCTCGCAGCATGCTGGGCAGCAGGTGGCAGCGCTCAAGGTCCCGATTCCTCCCAAAAGCACGGAAGCCAAATCCGAAATCCCACGTGAGCCTTTTTAATTAGACTGTCTCTTTGAAGGCACCACTTGCTCATTTTGGGTGACTGACGGTCTTGCCCGAGCCCTACTTAGCATCCCAAAGCTCAGAACTGTTTTAGGATAAGGTCCAGAAAAGATCGTTTTTAAGCAAATTACTTTCTTCCTTTTAGGAAACAAATGTGGGGTTTTTTTTGGCGGGGGAGGGGGGGACGTTATTCTTCTGAGTAAAAAAATTCATTGGGATCCAGTTATTTTCCATATAATTACAAAACTTCTTTCTAAAAACCTGAAAGATCCTCTAATTTGTTGTGTGTAGTTTCATTTTACTTTTGTGTAGGGAGCTGAGGGAACGCTCTGAATCAGGAAATTCTGAGACATAGTCGCTGAACTCGGCAGGCTGGTTGTACTGAAATAGCTTCTCTCCAGTGGATTTTTGACAGCTATGACGCGGTTGCATACACTGTCAACAAAGTCAGATACGATGGCCTCTGTGTGTCTAAATCGGGAATCCTGTTTTTAAAGAGTAAAATTCTTAAGGACAAATGCAGGTCTCCTAATCTATAGGTAGGTGGCATTTCCCTACCTTCCAAAAGTTACTTTAATTGGATTACCTCTGTTGGTTTTATTTTGTCTGATAAGAAATATCATTTTTCCCAGTTAATAAAGAAGATACACACATGCCTTTTTTCAGTTCTTTTAATGATATTTTACTTGAGTCTGTGCTGTAAAAATATTATAATTATGCTAGTTAAAGTTTGAACTGTTACCTGATGGGGGGGGAAGCCTTCAAATTGTGTGAAAAATAATGAGTAAGGAGCTGGAAGTTTGACGACCTTTCTATCTGTCTATCTGTCTATCTATCAATCTATCTGTCTATCTATCCATCTATCATGGCTGTGTTACCGGGTTGAAGATGATATTATGATACTACAATTCAGGGGCGCCTGGATGGCTCAGTGGGTTAAAGCCTCTGCCTTCGGCTCAGGTCATGATCTCGGGGTTCTGGGATCGAGTCCCACATCGGGCTCTCTGCTCAGCAGGGAGCCTGCTTCCTCCTCTCTCTGCCTTCCTCTCTGCCTACTTCTGATCTGTCTCTGTCAAAGAAATAAATAAAAAAAATTAAAAAAAAAAAAGATACTACAATTCAAATTTAAATGCTAAGTACTGTCCCTTACTACACAGTCAAATTTCATAGATGAGTCCACGTTCAAATAAAGTGAAGATGCAGGGAGGGAAAGCAGATGTAATTTTGAAGGCTGCCCTAAAAGATATTTTATATTTAAACCAATTCAGGTCAGATTTCCCCTCACTGGTATTTATAGAGCAGCCATTGTAGGCTAAGTGCCCTTCTAGACATTAAAAATGTTTTGGTGAATGCGACAGGCCCAGTTTCTGCTCTCGTGGAACTGGGGATTCTAACGGACTTCTTTGGTGTTACTAAATCTTGGGACTTCCAAGGAGAAAGCTGTTCTCCAAAGAAAGCACAGATACGATGGCCAGGCACAACCTTAAAAAACAATTTTTCAGACCACACTAAGAAATGGCCAATTACCAAGATAAAGAGTGTCCCCTTTGAATCCGATGGCGGCCTTTTATTCAGTCTGAACTCCTGAGGGGGCATTCATGTCTTTTCAGATATGTTTATTTTCACCATGATATTCCAGAAGCAATATCCACTCGTATTCTGATCTTGGATTTTGTCCTAACTGTATTTAGAGAGTCTTTTACTAAATAAGGATGCCGGCAAGAGATTTGTTCTTAGAGTCCAATATACTCCCACAGAATTTCAGTTGAATTCTTTCTCGGAGGGAAATGTACTTTCCTCACTCTGCAGAAAACTTAAAGCAGAGAGCAGGAATAACTTATGATTCTAATAGGAGATAAGGCTGGTCTGCCTGAGAACACATGGTGATCAGAGATCCAAGTAACTGGAAACCCTTTGGTTTTCTTTCTTTTTTTTTTTTTTTTTAGATTTTATTTATTTATTTGACAGAGAGAAAGAGGTCACAGGTAGGCAGAGAGGCAGGCAGAGAGAGAAAGAGGGGGAAGCAGGCTCCCTGCTGAGCAGAGAGTCCGATGCGGGGCTCGATCCCAGGACCCTGGGACCATGACCTGAGCCGAAGGCAGAGGCTTTAACCCACTGAGCCACCCAGGTGCCCCTGGTTTTCTTTCTTGTTTCCTAGCAATACACATGTTGAATAAGAATAAAATACCACCAGTTTCACCCTGTGCACATTCAGCACTGATGATAATCGGAATTTTGTGTGAAGACTGACAGAAGGACTTGAGTTCTGCGCTTATGCACCCAAAAGTCTGAATATGAAGTCTCTGTGTGCAAATATTCCCCATTAATAACCAGCAAATTAAGAGACACATCTAACGTAACCCATTTTTTAGGTAATAATCTGCACATTCCAATTTTTGCTGGTGTTCAGATGAGCTGCTTGATCTCTGCATCAGCCCGAACATGCAAGATTTGTCTGGGACCCAGCTCCTCCCTATTTGAGACTGATATCTCACCATTAGTTGCATAGTTGATAATGGCATTGTTTGAGTAGAATGCAGGAATGTCATTTTGCCTCCTATTGAATTTAATCTTGGAGAGATGACACGTTTCAAAGGGAAATGGACCAATACAAAGAAATAAACATATATATGCATGTGTATCGAAATGATACTGGCCTCTCTACCCAGAATCCCCAAACTGTCTATTTTCAAAGAGAATCTAGATAATCTTGTCATTTCTTGACTCAAAACTCAAACAGTGGCCCACGGGACCATTTGAGGCAGGGCCTTCCTGCCTCAGGGCCTTTGCAGCTGTTTCCTGCAACAATTTCTTTCTAGATAGCCACAGGACTCAATGTCTCCCTTTTTCTAGGCTTCTGTTCAAATGTCCCCTTATCAGACACCTGTGTAGTCCCCTGAAACCTAGCATGGTACCCCACCACACTCTAATTCTCTCCCTGTTTTATTCTTTTTTATAACGCTTGTCTCCAACATATTCATTGGTCTCTCTTCCTCTATCCCCCACTGGAATGTCAACTCCCTGGCAGAAAAGACCTTGTTTGTCCCTTCCACTTCTACACACTGTCCCCATTCCATCCATGTTACATGTCTTGCATGTATCATAAAAGTACATGGTTGGTATATGATGGGCCCCAGATACTGGCTGAATGAATAAAACTGATCCAATATTTCTAGCCTAAGCTGAGATGCAATCAAGATCCCTGCTATGGTCTGAATGTTACTGCCCCCGCCCCCCCCCCCAACACTCCTCCCACCCCAGGCACAGAATTCTAGTTTTGGAATCTTAATGGCCAATGTGATGGTATTAGGAGGTAAGAAATCTGGGAGGTGCTTAGGTCATGCAGGTGGAGGGCTCTTAACAAGAGACTCCACAGAAATCCCGAGCCCCTTCCTCTATGCTAAGGCAGAGTCAGACCTCTCCAGCACATGACCCAAAAGAAGGGCTTTATTAGAACCCACCCACGCCAGCGCCCTGATCTTGGACTTCCGAGAACCATGAGAAACAAATCTCTGGTTTTTTTGGTTTAAGGCTCCCAATCTGTAGTATTTTGTTATAGCAGCCTGAACAGCCTGAGACAAGCCCCTCTTCGTTATTTTTAACATGGTCACACTTGAGTTCCTTCCAAGTCACTCTGTCTGTCTAAAGCTATTACAGCAGCCGTGAGCCCCGTGTTGCTGCTGAGGCACTTCAAATGTGACAAGAACAAGTGAAATGCACTATACGTGAAAACAACATACTATATTTCAAAGACAAAATACAAAAAAGAATAATGTAAACAATCTCAATAATTTTTAGCTCATACATACATTTAGCGTGTATACCGGCATTTGCATACATTAGCTCAAACAGAATAAGTTACTGAAACTGACTTCACCTGTTCCTTTTTACTTATTAAGTGTGGTTACTAGAAAATCTAAAATGACCTGTGAGGCTCACATTTAATTTCTACTGGGCTGTGCAAGTAAAGCGTATCCAAAGCATATTTTACCTACATGTTAGGTCCTTCATCTATTCTTTTAGCCCACGGATCTAACTTCTCCTGTCTATACTTGATACTCAGTACCAATAAGCCCCTTGCAGATAAGTAGATCCTGGCATAGGCTGTAACATCTCTGTGGATCCCTGTGCACATTCAAGGAAATGATACACACAAGTGATTTCAGCTTTCTCACGAGCAGCCTTAGAGAGCGTTAGCTTCCAGGAACTCAATTACCAAAAAACTGAGAATCTCAGTGGTTGGCTGAGGCCTGCTTAGGAAAAGCTCAGGCTAGATTTGATAATTTCCATTTCTAAATAAAGGCTGAGTGTGGCAGAAACCCATGAACCATGGCACAGTTCATGAAGCCATTGCTAGAAGAAAAAGAAATGCATCCCACATGCTTAACAGGCATGGACTAACTCGATCTTCTGTTCAACGACTGAGCACTCCCAGACCACTGTGACGATCACCAGTAGCCATCACAGAGAACCAAGGAGCCCTGGTCCCATTTCCAGATCCACATACTCAATCTGCTTTCCTTTCTCACGACTGGACCTTCCTCAGAAGTGTTCCTGACCTCTCAGTGGGGGGTTTCAACCAAACAGAAGTTTTTCAGCTTATGAATCCTGAGGCACCAGGCCTGGTGTCCACACACCTCTTCTTTTTCCCAACCCCTCTGGATTGCACGCATGCCCACATTATTTTATACCTTAAACCTTAGCCATGGCCGAATTCTGTTCTCATGGCGGCCAGGGTTGGTGTATCCTTGCCGTCTGGTGTAAGAGCTGATAATGAGCCAGACTGGAATGGAAGCTGTCACTTTGCATCGCATCAGAGCAACCTGAACAATGTAAAGAAATTAAAAGCTTCCAGTGGCAATGGATCCCATTTCAGTCATTAGCTGCGTGGGAAGCATAGGCACCATTCAGGAGACCCGACCCAGTGGGAGTCTTTGGTCCTCAAGGGAATTTGCCACTAATGTTGCTTTATGCCCCCACTTCTTTTTACTGCACACAAAGTACAAATGAATTGTTATTCTTTGTTTTTATTATTATTTGGGTCTAGCTACTGTAGATGGAGGGAAGAAAACAAAAACAAAAACAAAAACAAGGAAAGCAAGAAAGACCCAATTCTTTAATCTAGCAATCAAGGTAACAACATTTTTTTTTTTAACAAATGGATACGCAAAAGTATATTTGTGTGTTTACATGACAGCTCTTATAACATAATGAATATAAAAATGTGACTTCTTTCTACTTTTTCTCTCCCCCCACCCTCCCTCTCCTTTCTCTCTTGTGGGTTGTTTGGTGAGGGTTTTTGAAGCTGGCCTGGTGAAAATGAATGAGACAAGCAAACCCACGACTGACTCTTATTTCAGGCTCAGAAATATGAAAAAAACGTAATATATTTTTTAACAGAAAATCTCAGAATATATGCTTCAATCTTGGAGTTTCAAAAAAGGCAGCGAATCAGGCAGAAGGACAGAAGGTTACAGATTAGTACTGGTCATTGCTCAAAGAGTACGGGTTATAAATAATAAAAGAGGAAAGGGTGAAGGACACTCAAATAGAACTGGGGACCCACAATGAAATAATCAAAGCAGAGAATCTAATTTCAGCTTTAAAAATACCATCTAACATTGAACTCCAACTGTATGGGAATCTTTCTGTGAGAGCTCTGCTATGGATACAAAAATGCCTGCCTCCCCTACACACGGTCTTCAGGTTTCAAGGTAAGTACTGGACTAGTATATGATTTCAAGTCTAACAGCTTGGTCTTTTTTTTTCATTTGTCAAGTGAGTAATAATATTTTCCATGGGAGTTTAAGTGCAAATAAAAAGAAAGGAAAAACAAAGAGTATTGTGACAAGTATTTTCAAGTAAAGGTTCCATATCTATAATTTTATGCATCATATAAATTATATAATAGATAGACATTTTGACAGACATTTAACATTAGGGGCCTGACACACGCTTGGTTGGTTTTGGGAAATGTATCTATGGGCGATATCGATTTTGCCTTCCTCCATACACAAACATCCATGTAAAGAAAATATAAAGCTCATCATCCCAACCAAAATGTAGGTAACCTCAACTTCTGAAAATACATGCAGCTTTACAGTGATAAGAAAACCTAGTAGAGGAGCCTCCATCACTATTTAGTTACTCTGAGCCTCATGATTTGTGTCCACTGAATGTCTGTGGTGGTTTTGCTACAAGACCCAGCCTTGTAATTTACTTTTAATCTGCTTCTACCTTACTGGGGTACAAGAGGACACTAAGGAATTACATTCTCCAGGATGTCTCAGAAGCCACTGTTGTTGTCACCAGCATGATGACAGCTATGATGATGAAAATGGCAGGAGTCTTCATGCTCTTAAGGGAAAGCTTCTCTTATTTATTTCAAAATTTAAGGGGCTGTTTCATGGAAAGGATAGTTGGAGATCACCACATGCTACACTTGCATGTGCAACTTCATTTCTGAAAATAATAAAGGGAAACTGAGAGGGGGAAAGGGAAACTGAGTCTCTTCAACTGTTAGTGTGCAGAAGGTCCCACAGGAGGCAGTGGAATTTTTTTTTTTTTTTAAGATTTTATTTATTTTTCAGAGACAGAGTGTGCACAAGCAGGGGGAGCCAGAGAGGGACAGGGAGAAGCAGACTCCTCACAGAGCAGGGAGCCAGATGTGGGGCTCAATCCCAGAACCCTGGGATCATTACCCGAGCCGAAGGTGGGCGCTTAACCAACCAAGCCACCCAGGCGCCCCTGGACTTTTGAGTGGAAATCTGGTTGCCTCACAGCATGTGCTCCTTCCACTAGGTAAGGAGAAACAGAATTTCCATATCAGTGGAAATTTAGTAGCAAACTGAATTTTGTAGCAAACTAACCATGAATTGAAGTGTTCTTTTCCACTGACCTTATTTCCCAAAGGGTTCAGATAAAACGTTCCATAGATGTGAACGCATTCATCTGCACATATCTGCGTTAAGTCAGGAAAAGCCCACTCTACAGATGGGAAAATGAAGGTAGCACAAGGTCACGCAGGGACTGAAGAACACTTTTGGTTTCTTAGTCATGTAGCCTCATGTGGGTATCCATGTATGCAATTTAATCTACATCCTATATAGGCATACACACGCTTATTAGTAATTTACAGATTTCAAAACTAGTTACTTGATTTTTTTCTCCTGACAAATGTGAAGTTGTCAAAATGTTGATATATATCCTGTAATTTAAAAAAGAATAAAACAGGTCAAGGAAAGCTGAAAGTTCCTCTCTGAAACTGAGGAACCATTGCTTTGAGCAGACGCGATCGAATAGATGCCCAAGACATCTTGAAAATGAGCAAGAGATAATAGAAATGTTATTGTCTTTTAAATCCTGGCCAGGCCAAAAGGGACAACAAGAGAAAGTGCAACAAAAAGTTTGAAAAGTCCCCAATTCCCAAGCAACTGATTCTCTACTATTGGAGATAATCGTGTTTTAACTGTAAGGAACTACATGTTAGGGGTGGGTGTGTTATTCAGGCCCAAAGCAGAGAAAACAGATTTTTTTTTCTCACAAATATCTAATCAAACAACAGCTCTATTTCCTACCAACTTTCAGAACATGTGATTTCATGATTATTAACTTAGATTTGTGTTTGGAATTTTCCTATTTCCACTGACAGAGGAACCGATCTGCCAGTTGTCCCTGGGGGATGAGCCGTGTGTATATCTGTGTGGAGAAAGCGTGAAAGTCACACTACACAGGACACAATGGCTTCTGTCGCCTAGATACCTCATTTGCATAATTTTAGCACTTATTAAGGACCTACTATTTTTATTTGCATCCTTCATGCTCTTTTTTAAAAGACATTTTGATGGCTTATACCACATGAGGCCAGTCTTCATTTCACACATTGGTCTCTGAACATGCCCATTTAACTGAAGGGGAAACTGAGTCTCTTTAGCAGTTAGCATGTGTTCTTTCCACTAGGTCATGCTGCTTCTTGGACTTCACCCAAATTCCAGTCCGTGTGAGTCGTTTGAATTTTATAAATTAGTCACATTCTGAACATACAAGGGACGTTCATGACTTAAAGGTGGGTTGCAATACAACTTTCAGGAAGTGTAGAATCCTTCTGGAAAAAATACATATCTATATACACATTTCATAAAACAGATATTCACCCAAAGGCTCAAGTGATAGGCTCAAGATTGCCTTACAAATGAGGTATGAACATGGGGATGGAATCAGATCTCTTACTCTTGATATACTACTAGTGATCACCACCATTACCTAAACCTGGTGATCAAGTATTTATCTGCATACGGCATCATCTTAACTAAGTTAATGCACACAAATCTTTTCCTCCTGGATGGACATAGAAACTTACCAAAAATGATACACTGGGCAGAGACATAAATTATTTTTTCAAATGCATAAATTAAATAAGAAAACAGCAATAGATTATGTGCCTGTTCTAGAGTAATGGATGAGGGAGAATGAGGAGAAGCCCATGTTTTGACAGAGAAATCTGACCAATCTTTTCTAACTACTTTGGAAAAATAAGTTTCCTGTCTTAACTTGGCCCCTTCACAAAGAATTCTGAGAAGACAGAAATCTGGGTGGGAGAAAACATTTGATAATGAAAACCAGCATCTACTGCTCTGAACTGGGAAAAACACCATAACGGGGATTATTACATTTAATCCTGGAAAGCATCATGCGAAAACTATACTAATATTCCCACTTGCCAGGCGAGGAAAGTGAGGTTCACAAAGGGTAAATAACTTGCCCAAGTTATTAATATTAATATTAATATTAATGGGAAAGAGATCTCATTGAAACAAAAGTTTTACAACAATAACTTCCATTTTTTTTTCATTATGAGTCATGGTAAAAACAAACAAACAAATTAAAGTCATCATACTCTACAGTACCATCCTCAGGACTTTCTTATATTAAAACTAAGGTTTGTACTTTTTGACCACCTTCACCCATGTCACTTAGAACACTTTGATGGGATTGAAAAAAATAACTGAGTGGCCTAGCAGAATCTTGCAAGTTGACTGGAAAGTCTGTCAGGTGCCCCAGATTTCTCTGGTTTATGTTATTCCTTTTTTTTCCTTTTTTAAGATTTTATTTATTTATTTGACAGAGAAAGAGAGTGCACATGAGCTGGGAGCCCAACATGGGGCTTGAACCCAGGACTCTAGATCAATCAATCGATCGATCTATCTATCTATCTATATCTCCCCCCACCCCAATATTGAGTTCACCTTGGGGATGCCTGGGTGGCTCATTCAATTAAACCTCTGCCTTCAGCTCAGGTCATGATTCTGGAGTCCCAGGATTGAGCCCCACATTGGGCTCCCTGAGGCAGGGAGTCTGCTTCTCCTTCTGTCCCTCATCCCTCTTGTGCTCTCTCTTGCTTGCTCTCTCTCTCTCTCTCTCTCAAGTAAAGAAATAAAATCTTTTAAAAAATCACCTTGTTGAGTCAATAAATTAGAAAATTTGGGTCTTCCCTTCAGTTATTTTCTATCATAGAGTAGCTATGAAAAAGCAATGTATTCCATTGCTCAACAGGTTGACATAATCGTCAGAAATATATTACATATGATATTATGTTGCTTTTTATTCAAAGTATGAATTTTCATGAAAGAGAGAGGTAATATTCCTTTGCCTTCATTGGTATCTTATTCTAATGTTATAAGCAATTGTTGAAGTATACAGGGCCTATAATCAGACACATGAAGTTTAATATAGTACTGAATTTGTTTGATATTGTCCTACCCATGAAATGAAGGGTCTTCCAATCAGTAAATGTCTAGTAGCTCTCGTAGAGAAGAGCCAGTTTACAACTTCTTCCTACCCCACCTTCACGTGGCCTGGATTTTATTTTATGCCATGTCAAGTCAGGGCATCAAACTGGGGCCTGCTGCTCCCCTGCCTGGAGAACCCTAATTCGTCATACACACCTCCCTCTTTCATGAATAATAAGCCCTTGGTTTCAACACATTGCCCTGCATCTGAACCATTCGTGACATATATCCTTTAAAAAAAAAAAAAGATTTTATTTATTCATTTGACAGAGAGAGGAAAAGAGAGAGAGAGAGCACAAGCAGGGAGAGGGGCAGAGGGAAAGGGAGAAACAGGCTCCCGGTTGAGAAGGCAGCCCACTGCAGGGCTCAATCCCAAGACCCTGGGATCATGACCTGAGCCAAAGGCAGATGCTTAACTGACTGAGCCAGCCAGGCATCCTTATGACATATAATCTTATTAACCTGAAGAAACTGTGGCATAAGTAACCAGAGCCATTATTAATTTCTTTGGGGTCTTAAATAAGAGTAACTTTTGTATAGGCCAAGTTTTCAGGTTTCTTAACTTAGTGTTAATTTTTACTGAAGTAATACATTGGTGCATTTTAAAGTCAAGCAGTATAAGGCTTATAGGAAAAACTGCTTATCCCAACTCATCTTTCCTCACTCCTTGGTCCCCAGCACACATACATTTCTACATGCGCTCACCATGGTGTGTCTTGCTTTTCCCACCTTAGCTGCTAGTTACAGGTTTTCTTTTAAAAGATGAGGACTTTTTTTTTTTTAAGATTTTATTTATTTATTTGAGAGAGAGGCAGTGAGAGAGAGCATGAGCAACGAGAAGGTCAGAGGGAGAAGCAGACTCCCCGTGGAGCTGGGAGCCCGATGCGGGACTCAATCCCGGGACTCCGGGATCATGACCCAAGCCGAAGGCAGTCGTCCAACCAACTGAGCCACCCAGGCGTCCCAGATGAGGACTTTCTTATCTCAACCCCATTTTCCTTCTCCTCCCCCACATCCTTCTTGAGGCCCTACTCCTAAAATAATATCACTGCCTCTGGAAAAATCAGTTTTTGATGTCTACACTATTATTATGCATTTATATTTCACAATTGAGACTCTTACTGTGCAGTTATTATATTTATTCTTAAAACTTTTTGAGTAATTAATCATTGCTTTGTCTACCAGCAAATCATTGTTTCTTCTCCTGAACACTTTAGTAAAATGTCTTCAGCACTGTCGAAAACAGCAGGCGTCTAACGGTGCCTAGAGACACCCCTGGACACCCCAGCTCTTTCCTCTTCCAAACAGGACCTCCTGTTCTCCAGACCCTGCATTATCATCCTCCTGGGAATTCCCTCCGCCCATCTCCCAGGTTACAACCCCTTTATGACTCTTGGGTCTTCTTTCTTGGTTTATCCTCTCATTTTGGTGGAGCACATCCTCTGATAGCTTCCCAAGAAGCAGTGTATGAAAAATACATTTTCTGAAAGTTGAGCATGAGTGTTTGAAAATTATCTCCTGCTGCCATACATTGGCTGTGCTTTGAACCCTAACATTGTTCTGTTGTCCTCTCACTGGCGGAGTTACTATTGAGAAATCTGCCACCATCTCAATTCCAAGTATGTGTCCTTTTGCTTCTGAAAATGTGTAGAACCTTCTAAAATGTCATGATATGTGATATGTTGTCATTCATTGTATGCAGGGTGCTTGGTGGGCCTTCTTGATCTGGAAGCACCTGTCCTTCATTTATTTATAGAGCATGTTCTCATGTCATTTCTTTGTTAAATTTCTCTTATTCTTCTGCTCCTCCTGTTAACCAGACAGTGAATTTCCTGGTTCTATTGGCTCATTTTCTCTTCAGTCTTTTCTGTCCTATGTTCAATCTCTGTATGTTATGAAAACAACCGGTAGATTTCAATTAGGCATTTCAAACCTTCTGTTGAACTTTCTATTTCTACTATCATATCTTTTTATTCCAAGAGCTCTTTCTTGATCTCTGGAACATCCTTTTCTGTAGCATCCTTTTCTTGTTTCATCATTATAATGTCTCAAGTTGCTGAGGGGGTTGTTCTATTCTCCAAGTTTTATTTTGTTGTAACCATGTTTTATTTTTTTTTTCAGAGTTCCTTCTTCAAAACCTGTTTCTTTATTATCTGTCCTTCCTATTGAAAGTTTTCCTCAAATATCAGTTCATCCTTAGCTAGTAGCAGTTGTTTAAAAGTAGGGTAATAAAAGGCTGACTGGTCTATGCATAGGTGAGTTTTATCGACTTATGATTGTTAGGCTGAGAACTTGTTATTTTTCGGAAAACAACCAACATCAAGCCTGTGGGGCTTTTCTGCTGGACCGTACCATTTCTCCCAAGAAGATTCCTCTAATCTTCTGGTAAGAGGGTACATAGCGGTGTTGGTATAAGGGCATAAGACCAACTACTGGCATTGTAGAAAGTGAGCAGGAAAAAGGAATCGAGGGTCTGACATCACTATGTCCAACTTTTCATTCATTGCCTTTGCTTTCAGTGCTGTGTGTTTCCTCCTTGCTGGTCTGGTTGTTCCTGGGATTGAAATCTCTCTGTTTCATTTTCCCTAAAGAGTAAGACTCCCAACTCTGCTGGATGGCAAACAATCTCTAACCTTCTAAGGGGGAAGCAGGGAAGGTCTTGAAGCTCTAACTGCCCTTTATGGGACTTCCAACCAATTGTCCTGCTTGCAGTTACACCCCAACACAACCTGTGGGGAAGTCCTAGGCATCCCCGGGTGCAGAAAGGAAAGGAGCTCCAGTGTGAGGATTGGCTCCCCTCTTGCTGGCTTTTCTTCCTGCTGGCCGGAGAGGCTCACCTTTCTCTCCTCAGTTATATTAGCAGTTACTCAGCCATTTCCCTTCTTCTGAAAGCTCATGGACATGTCTCATTCAGGCTCATCTCTTCCCAGTTCCACATCGAACTTATAGTTGTACAACTTCTTTTTTTTTTTTTTAAAGATTTTATTTATTTATTTGACAGACAGAGATCACAGGTAGGCAGAGAGGCAAGGCAGAGAGAGGAAGGGAAGCAGGCTCCCTGCAGAGCAGAGAGCCCGATGCGGGGCTCGATCCCAGGACTCTGGGATCATGACCTGAGCTGAAGGCAGAGGCTTTAACCCACTGAGCCACCCAGGCGCCCCTAGTTGTACAACTTCTAAAATTCTTTTTTGGTATGTTCATCATGTTTCAGTACAAGTGGAGAGAAATGCATGGGTTCAATCTCCCATGTTTAACTAAAAGTCTACTGTAGTATTTTTGGTTTTGTTTACTTGTTTGTTTGGTCTAGCCCCTGGTGGGGTCAGTGTGGGACTTGGTTTCCCGGCGAGGTAATTTGGTCATTAGAGTGTGTCTGTCTTTGTGGAGCATTTGTGTTTATCTCTCTGCTTCTTATACCCCTATACCCAAACTGTCAGCAACCACACAGAGTTATCATCATAATGATTTATGATACAACAAGTGAAGCAATAATTCACTTGCTATTAAGTAATTTTCTGGGGGCACCTGGGTGTCTCGGTCGGTTAAACGTCTGCCTTCAGTTCAGGTCGTGATCTCAGGACCCTGGAATCGAGTCCCGCATCAGGCTCCCTGCTCAGAGGGTGGCCTGCTTCTCCCTCTCCCTCTGCTCCTCCCCCTGCTTGTGCTTCAAATAAATAAATAAATAAAATCTTTTTCTTTAAAGTAATTTTCTGGGTACACACTACGGAATTCTCTTGAAACATGCCTATCTTTCAAAATACAAAAAATTGATATGCAACTGAATACATGACCTCCTGGCTGTAATTCACCTGAAAAAGGAGATTTCTCAGGCTCGATATACAAAAAAGAAGGTACCCACTATGGAACGGTGTTTCAGAGAATTCAGGATAGGCTTCTAATCCACTCTAAACTCCCACAATTGCAGTCCGACTTGCTGCCTAAAATTCTACTTTTAGTTAAAAATTTTTCCCCCCAAGACTTTCCCCTCCTTGATGTGCAAGTACTCTTGGGAGGTGTTAACACACAGAAGTCTTGGTATAAATTAAAAAATACGAAGATTTTTACTCAGAGGGAGGGAGACTTTCAAGGACCTGATGTTGGAAGGAAATGAGAAAGATGTTCTAGAAAAAAGAAGGGCCTGAGGTGGTTGGTGAGGGGAAGGTACCACACGTCTGTTTTATGCAGATCGGTAGTGTAGTGGCTAAGAGGAGGGCTCTGGGGGCCAGAGAGACATGAATTCAAATCCCACTTCTGTCATTATTGGCTGTGTACTGTTAAACAGTTAGCCTGTCTCTGTGTTTTCTCATTTGCAAAACAGAGACAATACCTATTTCAAAATAGTCTTTAAGAATGAATGGGGTTGTATATGTCAAGGGCTTAGCAAAGTGCTTGGCACCTGTAAACGCTTGATAACAAGTAACCAACAAACACATGTAGTGATCATGATATCATGACCAAACTGCCTCCAAGTGGTTTAGCGCCCAAAGATGCCCATAGTGGAGGTGCAGTTCTGCTGGGTCGATTTGCCCAAATTCACTGTAAGGCAGTGAACGGCTTACTTTATCTCAAAAGGATCTCCTACTTTCTGCGAATGAGAATAAGTGCTCAAGTTTGAATTTGGTGCATAATCCAACAAATTCTTCCATAATCCAGGGAGGAAGAGCCACTGCCAGGGTTAGATACTTAGATTATACAAAGAGAAAATGTTTTGTTTTGTTTTTTCAGATTTTTTTATTTATTGGAGAGAGAGAGAGAACATGAGCTGGGAGGAAAGGGAGAAGCAGGCTCTCTTGCTGAGCAGGGAGCCTGACATGGGGCTCGATTCCAGGACCCCGGGATCATGACCTGAGCTGAAGGTAGATGCTTAACCGATTGAGCCACCCAGGAGCCCCATAGGTGTCTTTTTTCAAAAAGAGATCTTACGGGGCGCCTCAGTGATGGCACGATCAGGGGCTCCAGTCTAGATTCCACACTCCTTGTCTGTGACGTGAAGAGTGGGGCAATCATCGCAAAGGTTTGATTTCCATGCCTGCGTGGTATTTGGGGTGTCTCTCTTCTCTTCCACAACTGGGAACATAAACTACTAATTATGTATCTTTTAGCTGCTATATGTATTTTTGCTACCTAAAGTCACTAAAACACATACCTGTATGAAAGGAATACAAGCAGATAACACAAACCCATCGTTACACACGTATCTACCTCCCTATCAGCATATGTACTCACATGTGTATGTGTGTGATTACTTGGTTATACATCTTCTATAAAATTTAAAATTCCTCGTCAGCAGAGCTACATTGGTAATTTCTCCAACTGACAGCAAGCATGGTGTTTCCAGCACAAAAATTTTTATTACGATTAAGCATTTAAAGACAATAATCTTCCTTTGTATAAGGGTTAACAACTTCTTTTTTATGGTAGAAAAACCATAATTCGGCACCTTGCCAGCAACAATTTTTTAAATAAAATTCCTTGCCTTTAATACCATCAAAAATCAATTCCATCTCTTTCTTTCTTCCTTCCTTTCTTTCTTTCTTTCTTCTTTCTTTTTTCAGAAAAATCACCTTTTCATTAAGTCTAGGTGATGATTTCCATGTGAATGATATTGTTTATCTGCACTTTCCCCACATTTGACCTTATTTCTTCTAAGAAATATGGAATATTGCTTTGGGCCTTTGAAAGGCAGGGGGCTGGAGGAAGTTTCTATTAGAATAATCTCCACCTAAAGAGGTTTTAAGACTCACCTATCCATTGACCCATGAAGGGTAAATGCTAAATTCCTACAGTCAAATATTCATTCTTACCCTTCAGAATAGATGAATGAGTTTGCCTCTTATTTAAATTACTCTAAGATGGATAAGATTTTTACTGTCAGATGAAAGGTGATAATCATGACCAGCACCATCACTATCACTTGGGTTGTTAACAATGACAAAAGTGACAAAGAAATTTGGCTTCTCCCAGTGATTTCCTTTGTAATGTTTATTTGTGTATGTCTGTGTGATCTCGGCACTTTTCTGTGGACTCCCGAGTCCATATTCAATCTATGTTTACCTAGATCCTCATGTACTCGCGCATTCTTTGTGAACCCTGTTGTCTAGCTTCCTGGTGGGCCCTGAATTAGCATTCAATTAAGTGTTTCTTAAGAGCTATAACCTGCTGACCCTTGCATATTTCAAGTGTGCTCTGGACGTGGTATTTTCCTCAAATTTCCTTCCTCATCATGGGTCATCCATTCTTCACGCTAGCTCACCTTCGGTCAGCCTGTGACACTCAGTGATGCGCCATGTTGGAAACAAACCTACTCTGGTGAATTTCCCTTGTAAGCGTGGTTCCCAGAGGACTTTGATCTAGGGTCGATTTCATTGAAATGAGGCACTTTTCCCAGCTTACAGAAAGAAGAGATGAGCTATTTCAGAGGCCCAGTTTCTCAACAGCCAATTTGCAATGAGAAAAAACACATCTAGGGTGGGAGATGCTGTGATATCATACCCAGGACGCCTTCAAATTTCTTCCTCATTTGTGAGTCGACTGGGTTGGTTGCCACATCATCAGGACTCCTGATTTCACCCTCGCCCATTTCAGCCCTTGTTTCCCCTACATAATTTTAGGGAAGATGTTCTGTTCCTTTGCTGTTTTCTCTCCTTGTATGTTTTCTTCCCTTCCTATTCAGACTTGAGGAGAAGCAGAGATATGTTTTTCCCATAGTGACCTACCCCAAGCAGTAGCCCAGACTAGCAGCAGCAGTGAACCTCTGTGACTTCACCGCTTGCCCCAGGAAAAGATGGTTTGGTCATGTGGTATTAAAATTCTAGTAAATTCTACCCATTCATTGCACTTAGAGTGTTTCTCTCTTCTATCTCTGACGCTTAAAAAATTAAATTAAATGGGGCACCTTCATGGCTCAGTTGGGTACGCTTCTGTCTTCAGCTTAGGTCAGGATCCCAGGGTCCTGGTACTGAGTCCCAAATCAGGCTCCTTGCTCAGCAGGGAACCTGCTTCTCCCTCTCTCTCTGACCCTCCCCCAGCTTATGCTTTGCTCTGTCCCGCTCACTCTCTCTCTCAAATAAATAAATAAAATCTTTTTAAAAATTAAGTTAATTAAAGTCAAATTAAGTCAAAACTAAACTAAGAGCAGTTTCTTTTCCCTCATTTCATTGTTTTACAAACAATGGCGATGTATTTTCATGAAGTGGGCACCAAGGGGCATTTTTCTGATTTTAAAGTCAAGACAATGGTATACTTTAAGTTTTTCCCATTTTTTTAATATCTTGTATTTCTTTGTAATTTATATTGCAAACTGGCACAAAGATCAAACCAGGACATTCATACGAGCTTTCTTATCCCTGGAAATAGGTGTTTAGTTTTTTTTTTTTTTTTTTTTTCCTGTAAGAGTAAAATTACAACTTAAAAATTTCAACCGCCTTGTAAAATTCAAGAATAGTTAATTAGAGGGTTAAAAATATAAACATCTAATCCATAATAGCTTAAGATGGCAGTATCTTGTCTCTGGGGAAGAGAAACTTTAGAAATCTGATTAGCATTGCTAATCAACACAGATCCTTTTAGTACATAGTTATTATATTGCTACATGCCAAGTCTAATTAATATTCCAGAGTACCAGTCATGATTCATTTTTGTTCATTTGATCTATGAACTTTTTCAAGTAAACCACTGATTTGGGGGCTATAATTGGCCCCTAGAGGGTATACTGTATTTTAAAAGTAGAAGAAAAAAACCCACCCAATTCTTATGCCTTAAGCAATTCTATGAGGATACTTATTGAAATAGTTGGCCAGTGGCAACTCATTTCAAATAGTAGTTTTCAATGTTTTATCTCTGCCCTGCCCTTTATTCTTTTCATTGGTTATAAAATAACTGTACCCCCCAAAAAAGGGTTGGCAAAGTGGGAATTTGTGATCAAGCAGAGTACTAATAGTATAAGCATAGAATACAATGGTATCATCTACTGCTAAGAGATCACAGGGCTTATGTGCTATGTGCTACCTTCAATATTCAGAAATATTTTTTGTTATAGAATGCAGTTCTTTGTAGAAGGATTTATTCCAATGGGATTTTACTTGAGTTCATTCATTTAGTAGTATATGATCATGTATATATTTCAGTTATCATACTTGCAAGACTAATTTCAACATTTAACTTTCTAAGGCACCACTTTCAGCAAATTTCAGATAAGCACATTCACAAGGACTAGCTCCTGCTCTGCGTTTAATATACAAGTGAGAAGTCGAGTCACTCAGAATCACAGAATTGGAAAGGTCCAAGGTCAACTGAATCCCATCTTTAACAACTCTCAACCCCTCCTGAGGACTTCAAACATGAAGAAATCACGGCCTCGTTGGGAAGCACATTTTCATTTGGACAGTTCTAACTACTGGATAATTCTTCTTACATCGGACCAAATCTACCCTCCCCCTAAAAAACACATACATGACTCCATCCATTGGGCTTTGTTAGGCCCTCTGAAACCACCTAGAATAAACCTAGTCTTTCTCCAACATTTTAATAAAACTTTCCAATATTTACAGCCCTCTCTCCAAGCTCTCTTGAGTGCAGACTGAATGTTTTGTTTCACTGTTCAGTCCTTCTGTGCCATGGCTGTGAATCCTTTGTTTTTTCCAGGGCATTCTCATTTGAACATGCTGCATTTCTGTACTTTCTAAACAGAGCAGTGTCTAGAACTAAATGTTCTCCACTTTTAAGAGAATTGTGTCATTTTAGCTTATATTTATATATATAGCACATACATGCATATATATACTGTTTATATATATATTTATATTTATATATCATGTATATTTATATCTGTACCAGTAATCAATGTATATATATATGCTTATAATACAGCTGTGGAATATAATAGCTAACATCCATGATTTTAATCTTTCTTCAAGTCCTTTTTTATCCTTCAATTCCTTATGCAGAGAAACATGAACCCCAAGAACTAAGAGATTGGGCAGAAAGGCTATATTCATCTAAATTTTCTAGATTTTCACTTTAATTTTACTATCCACAGAAATCTAAATCATTCATAAACAGTTTCTTCTTTCAGGAAAACAAAAAATGCATTAGTATTAAAGGCAAAATACTACTATAGAAATTCTTCCTAAAAGTCTTCAGGATATTTCTGGGGTCAAACTTTTCTTAGTAAAACTTTTTAATCTCTTTGTGGATCCCCACAAACCTACAGCTGGTATGTTGAGACTAAGATGCAGAGTGTCCCAGACTTGTTAAAGAACTAGTAACGTCCAAACAATTGTGTGCTGGTAACTGCTTCCCAGCCAGCATTCTGGGAAAAATAAAAAGTATGCATATAGATAGGTGCATGCATTTATTATAAACTGTTATAAAGAATGGTAACAGTTTACAAATAATAACAAAATATACAACATTATTTATTTAAAATTCTGTACATCTCTAATTCTGTTCTTTTACTGTTTCCTGCAAAATTCACTGTAAGTTTCTATCGCCAACAGCAGTGTTACAAAATTAGACTACAAATAGATGTTTGATTACTATGTGATTCAGCAAAAAGCCACTCGTGCCATTAACAAATATCCTGACTGAATACTGGATGATAGTTTCATTTATGTTAGCAAAAGGAAAGTGAAATACTGAAGTCTCATGTTGGAAATTCACTCATTCATCAATGATGTAAGTGATGTCCTTGTAGAACTGTATTATATTTTTTGAATACTAGAAGAATATTTATTTCTTTGTGCTCATCACAATCTAATACCTATCGAGACAGCACTCTTTAAAGTTTAATTTCCATTATTAGCATTTTCTCCATCACTTTCTCAAGTCCAGATAATAACACAATCAATAGAAGTCCTGATTTTTAGCATTTGCAAATTTCCATAGTATACCCTCTCCATGGCCAATTTCAAGCTACCAAAGTTACCTCACTGAATGTAGGGTTGGGAAAAGATACACAATATCATTGTATAGTATTCCTACCATACAAATACAATAAATACATAGGACCATAAATAATAAAGTATAGAAAAATATTTACGAAATGACGAATTTTGAGCATTTACTATCTTTGTTTTAAAATATAATTTATGTAATTATAGACGTATATAATCTAACTCTTGGTAGTGATTTTGTTTAACAACTGGCTCACAAAATTCCTGAATGTGGGGCGCCTGGGTGGCTCAGTGGGTTAAAGCCTCTGCCTTCGGCTCAGGTCATGATCTCAGGGTCCTGGAATCAAGCCCCGCATCGGGCTTTCTGCTCTGCGAGGAGCCTGCTTCCCCCTCTCTATCTGCCTCTCTGCCTACTTGTGATCTCTGTCTGTCAAATAAATAAATAAAATTTTAAAAAAAATTCCTGAATGTTTACAATCATCTCTCACAAGGCAGCGTGAGCTGGCTTCAGCGTGTCACTGGCAACAGACCTGGAGAGAGATTCAAGTTTTTAGAATCTACCTTGATCGACTCCTCCCTGAGCTTTAGAATCATTGACTCGAACTGGAACTATGACTCAAAATTTAAATCCAAAGTAACTTCATCAGTAATGCCACTCATATGATTTACATTTCCTACTGTGCAAATAAATGTACCAGAACACCATCCCTAATATTTATTCTGAGTCATTTAAATGTGACATAAATTACTCTATGAAACCAAACAATTCTTGTCACCAATGCTATAAAAACACTGTAAGCCCATACACAAGAACTAAAGTTGCTCTTAGAATAATCTAAACTCCCCATCAAACAGATGGAGGGAATATCTCACCTTACGCTCATATTTATCAGGCAGAATTTATTGCTTCCCAAATACCAACTCAGGTTAGATATCAATACCTTGAATTCATACCAACAAACACAATGTGGCAATTTCATACCTATTAGTGAGCATTAAGATGACAATAATTATATACAGAATTATCCTTACTTCATTCAGAAATTAGTAACCAACAGTAAACTCAAGTAACCTAATACACAACCAAAGTAATTTCTGCTCATAACTCTATGCTCGAAATTTTCTTCTGGTTTTGATCAGGAAATTCATCTACTAATGCTACAAAGGAGATATACTTTTTGTTGCAAATTATTACCTAGAAAATCTAGATTACATGTAACTACACGTATAAATGCATACTTAATACACCTCTCCACATACTCAGCTTGTTGGTTTGATGATTTTATTTTTTAATCCAGAAAACTAACATTGAAACAAAAAAAAAATCTGTAGATAGCTTCTAGAGACCCAAGTCATAAGGTTATTGTGAGAACAAGAAAAAACTAACTGGTAAGGAGTATATTTATTTTATTTCACAGTTTCTCTGAGCAAGTTGAAAGCATCTCTGGGAAAGAGCACCCGAGTGTGTGTGCCACAGCTGAGAGTACCTAGGCCAAAGGAATGTCATAAAACATCTGGCATGACACAGGGCAGCCCAGAGTCTCCCCTGGGTCGGTGGTCTGAGGATCCACAGGGAGATGTGTAGGTCTGTCTGGATGCTGGGTGGGAGCCATTGCCACAAACTCTCTAGCTGAGCTCTGGGAATAGGTTGGCCCCTGGTGATTTACACCCTGGGTGCCCAACAAAATCTCAACCAGCCACCAGGCTAGGATGGAAACAGGGGTTATTAAAGAAGACTAGAAAAGAGAAAGAGAAAGAAAACATTCCAGCTTCCTTAGACCCTCAACTGCATATATACTAGATACACTCACTACATGTCAAGACTGTATCAAGGGCTTTAACTCCAACTCTCACAGTAGCAGTGTAATACAGGTATTATGTGTTCCTCACGTTACAGGTGAAGGTCATAGATGTTAAGTAACAGTTAAGTGGCAAGGCTGGGGACTAGAGCCTTCTTGAGACCAGTGTCAGAATCACAGTTATATTACACTGTGCAGAAACCATGTGTCCCTCCAGATTATTACTCTCCTCTTTTCCATCTTCCTCAGTGCCCCAGGAACCTGACCTATATGGGCTACATCAAAACCTCTTTTTTCTCTCTGGTTTCTAGTTGAGTTTTGTCAATGGAAGGAAGGAAGAGAACAAAATTGGGACATTTATTCCCTCATCTCTCTTCCTGTGGGGTCTAAGAATGCCTGTATCATCCAACAGAGGTTGTCCTATCCAAATGACATTCCCCTTCTAGGTTTTGGTACCTGCCCAGTCTTTAAACCCTTTCAAGATAACTTTACCCTTTTAAGTAAAGGGAGAAACCATGGGTCCAGGGATGATGAGGTCTAAGGGTTGAGGGTGATAAGGACACTGTGTTACTAATCTTTGGGAGAGGAGTTTTCCACTATTCCTTATATTTCGCTACATTCTATCTAAATCTGTGTAAATAGTACCATTAGTGAACTCAACTTCACTCATTTGAGTGTGCCTTCTCTTTCTTGCCAGGATCCTGACTAAAACAATTACTGTATTATTCCTCCATGTATAGAAATTTTTGGTCTTTAGATAACTAGCTAATTCAAAAGGAAATGTTTTCCTACCATATTCTTGTTTTATGTTTCATTTGTTCTTAGGTAGCAAAGTCTAGGGAAGTTTATAAGTATGGGAAAATTAATACTGGTGTCCTTTTATATAAAAAGCTTACATAAAGCAAAAAGAAAAAAGATGGATTCTCCATTAGAAGAAGCCAAAACAGGAAATTCACAGAGGAATTACCAATAGCCAAAAATCACAAAAAGACTATTTAAACCTGATTAGTAATCAAAGAAATGCAAAGGAAAAGAAATCCCATTTCTTACCTAACAAATTATCCAGGATCAAAAATAATTTTTAAAAATTCAGGTTTAGTGGAAGACTCAGAAAATGGTTAATCTCAAATATAGTTCACGGATATATAAATTTGCATATATATATAAATATATATATATGCAAAATATATAAATTTGCATATCTTTTATGGAGGTCTTCAAAATGTGTATACCTATTAATCTAGTAATTATCCTTAATTAATTAGTTAATTAACCCTAAGAAAATGATTCAGGATATAAACAGAGTTTAAATTAAAATTAGAAACAATCTAACTGTCCAACTACAGGGGATTAAATAAATAAATGATGATTTGCATGCTGTGCTCTTCACAGCATTATTTACTGATATGGAAGCAACCTAAATGTCCATTTCTAGATGAATGGATAAAGAATACATGGTTTATATGCACAATGGACTACTACTCAGCCACGGAAAAGAATAAAATCTCGCCATATGCAACAATTTGGACAGACCTAGAGGGTATTATGCTAAGTGAAATAAATTAGACAAAGACAAACACAGTGTGATTTCACTTATATATGGAATATAAAAAACAAAACAACTGAACAAATGAAACAAACAGAAAGAGACTCACATACAGAAAACAAACCAGTGGTTACCAGAGGGAAAAGCCTGTGGGATTTGGGTGACCTAATGATCCCGGACTCGATCCCAGGACCCTAAGATGATGACTTAAGCCCAACACATCATTGAGCCACCCAAGCACACTTTAATTTTAAGTTTTTATTAAAGAATAACTAATATAGGGGCACCTGGGTGGCTCAGTCAATTACCCATCTGCCTTCCATTCAAGACCCCATGTCGCTGGGGCACCTGGGTGGCTCAGTGGGTTAAAGCCTCTGCCTTCAGCTCAGGTCATGATCCCAGGGTCCTGGGATCAAGCCCCGAATCGGGCTCCGCTCAGCAGGGAGTCTGCTTCCTCCTCTCTCTGCCTGCCTCTCTGCCTACTTGTGATCTCCATCTTTCAAATAAATAAATAAATAATCTTTAAACAAACAAAAAAAAGACCCATGTCGCTGGGCTCCATGCTCAGCAGGGAGTCTGCTTCTCCCTCTCCCTTTACCCCTCTTCCTGCTCATGCTCTCTCTCTTGCAAATAAATAAAATCTTTAAAAAAATTAAAATAAAAAAAACTATCTTGCTACAAAGCCAATAGATAAATAAATAAATAGACACATCCATATGATAAAATATTTCAGTCATTTAAGCTATTGCTATAAAAATCATTTACTTTTTATTTTGTCTTTAAGATTTATTTGTTTGAGAGAAAGAGTGCACACAAAGAGAGAGGGAGAAGCAGATTCTTCACTGAACAGAGAACTAAATGCAGGGCTCAATTCCAGGACCCTGGGATTATGACCTGAGCTGAAGGCAGATGCTTAACTGACTATAACACCCTGGTGCCCCTAAAAATGTTTGTTTAGAAAAATGTTTACCTCTCACTCTCTCTTTCAAATAAATAAATAAAATCTTAAAAAAAAGTTTAGCTTGTAGACACCTTTGGAAATCTACTTTATTATGAAGTTCTTCTCATGGGGTTTAAAGGAAATCTTTCTGTGAAGGGTTCTGTAGACTGGCATTTCATATTTCATATTTGTGGCATATGCCCTGACCTACAGAGGATGGTTACAAGTAACAAATTGGACATTTTTCCCATGGGCTCCCCTTCCCCTGTGGGCTCATTTGCTGACAGCATTGCATGTGAAGGCTGGAACTGAGGGAAGTTCCATCCTGGCTTCTCATGTATCTCCTGAGGGATAGAAGGGCTGGAGGGTATTGGTCCAAAAAAACTAAGATTCTGAGCTAGAACTTTTGTCATGGTGAAAAAAAACCCTCAGAATTCAGTTCATGACTTTCCAGTTAATAAAAACCTCTCAGTCTGGCCACTATTTGAAAAACTTAGAGCAGCTGAGCAGATTTTAATTTGCTGAATCCATACTTAAAATAGCAACAGATAACTCCGAGTTTTAGTGGAGCCTTTTGCTCCCCACTTTACTCAACCAGAAAAAAACCTTCTATTTCACGTATATACCTGTCTGTGTAAAACACCAAGAACAGGGCACCTGGATGGCTCAGTCTGTTAAGCATCTGCCTTTGGCTCAGGCAGTGATCCCAGGATCCTGGAGATCATCCCACATTGGGCTCCCTGCTTAGCGGGGAGCTTGCTTCTCCCTCCCACTCTGCTGCTCCCCCTGTTTGTGCTCTCTCTTTGTCAAATAAATAGATTTTAAAAAAGAAACAGAAAATAAAATACCAAGAACATGCATTCTTGCCCCTGATGATCCTTCTTTATAGAAATTCCATACATTAGAAATGTGGAATCAATTAAGAATTCAAGATTTTTAAAGAAAGATTATTTTAGATATAGTCAGAAAAAAATTTTCAAGTACAAATGTAGAATTCATTTAATTTTAAAAGATCTTTAGAAAATTGTGGTACAGATGATTTTCTTACAAACAACAATAATTACATGAAATGCCTTCAAACATACCAACTTCCTTTTACTAGCACATCCTTCTTTAGAATGTCTAGTGGTAGACATAAAGGCTCAGAAATGGTTTATTATAACTGAAATTTCTGTCTGTTATTACCAAAGAGAAATGTATTGAACTTAATATGTTAGGTTTGGGAAATCTGTTTTCATTCGCTATAACCAATGGTCTGTCATAAGTGTGGACATAGTGGGCTTTCAGATTCTACCCTCCATCTGCCCCTGACACCCTAAGATGAGACTTCCTTTATTTTTCTTGTGTTTATAAAAACCCAGTTTCCAAAACCTAAACTAAATCTCTTCATCTCTAAGAAAAATGGAAGTGATAAAGAAGGTAACTTTCAGGAGAACTAGACACACAAATATCTAGAAGATATTGATATATGCTCACTAAATGGTGTAGAAGCTATCCTTCGCTTACCCTTGTCTCAAACAAGGTCTTCTGATTTCCTTAGGAATACCTATTCACTAATAAGGGGACACTCCCCCCTCCAAAAAAAAATGACATTTACTTATTTTAATTTATCAGAAAGAAAAGGAATAGATGTGTAGAAGTAACAGTGCCTTTGTGGTGGTTTTGAAAGTTTCCATGAATTTGTTGATAGTCTCCTCATCAAAAAAGTATAGACTAGTTCCCCTCTTGTTGAATATGAGGGAGCCTTAATGACTCATGATTCTAATGAATAGAAAGTGGAAGAGATGCTGTTGACTTCCAAGGACAAGGTAGAGAGGTCTAGTTTATAAAAGCCAGATTCTCCTCTCTCTTCTCTCCCTTTGCCCTGGGAATACAGCCACCATATTGAGAGGAAACCCAGGTCACATGGAGAATACGTAGGTATTCCAGTCAACAACCCCAGAAAAGATCCCAGCCAACAGTTGACATCGACCGCCTGACATGTGAAGAAACAAGCCTTCAGACAATTCCAACTGCCTCTGCTTTGAACTGCCTCTGCTGACATCAAGTGTAAGAAAAATGCATGGACTCCACCAACCTATCGGCAAAGCAAAGATTTGTGAGCAAAATAACTGTTGTCATTGTTTAAGCCACTAAGTTTTGGGTTGGGTAATAATGCAGCCACAGATAATGTGATCAACCATATGACTGTAATGACAGTATTTGTACTTTAAGAAGCAATGGCATTTTAACTGACACTTCAGTAGAAGGCATTAGTGCTGGTGGTAGGTGCTCTGGATAGGTCTGAGGCTAGGCAGGAGGAATGGGAAGAACGTTTAGAATTCTAGCCTATGCCCTTTCTTCTCTCAAACTTTCCCAGCTTAGCTAATTCAGAAGGCCCATTTCAGTCTTTGTAATTAACACTCCACCCGGCCCTACCCCTCTTTCTACCAGGATGAATTAGAATTCTTCTCATTCCTTAACTCCTATCAGAAAAATTTATAGCTGAACACAACTCTCTCACTCTGTTCCCTTTGCCCATGGAATGGCTTCTCTGTTCTAACTTGGAGATAATCAATCTTAGAAAAATGTCTTGTCTAAATGTAGCTCTGGAGATCATGAACATACAAGTACAAGTGTTATTCAGTTGCATGTAACATGACCCTAGTCTGGCCTACTTAAGCAAAAACAAGAAAGTGGGGGAAAGGATTTGTTGTAAGGGTCTGGAGTTGTTCATGGAATCAAAGGAAAAAGCTAAACATCTAGATCTTCGAAAAGATATTAATCAAGACTTCTAGGAAATCAAAGTGGTAAAAACTACAGGCAGTTTCTAGGATCACCGCCATCTTGGATATACTCCAGCTGTTTTTCAGTCCTTGGATACCTCAGTTCAAGAATTATCTTCCTAGAAGAAAGCAAACTAATTCTCTACTTTGGGGCACATACAATCTCTTTGTCCAGAAGAAGATGGAACATCTAGGTTGATAGTTCCAGCAAGACTATCTTTCACTGGAAAGGGGTCTTTTGCCAAAGTAATACCCACAAATTGTTCACTCAATGTCCACCACAACACCTGATCTTTCAAACTAAGTTCTGGCCCTCAGTTATTCATTTGTCTAGCATCCAGTGCTTCTCTTGGAAAATACTTCTCACTATGGTAAATTTCCTACCATCTATAAACTCCATGAAAACAGGAACAAAGTCTAATTCATTAGGACATTCTCAGCCCTCAGCACAATGCTTAGTGCAAAGGTGTTCAATAAATATTTGTTGAATATGTGAACAAACCCTTATTTACCTTTGTTTTGTGATTCATTTTTGCTCACACACACACATACACATGCACGCACACACATTCTTCCTTTAGCTGAAGAGTAGACTCCTGTGGGTAGAGTCTATTTCCCCTTAATATTCACTAAGTATTTACCAGGTGTGGATGATGTCTAGAAACATCCAATTCAGAAGCAGTTCAATTCAAAAAACATTTATCTGGCACTTAATATATGCAAGATCTATTATCTGTCCTCTAGGGACTTGCTACTCAGCAAGGGAGGCAGACAAATGCACAAGTCATTATAATACTAGGCAAACAGTGGAAATGGCTGCAAAAGAGGTTAAAAAAATGAGGGAATAGTTGGAAAGCAAGGGAAGGCAAGATTCATCATAATGTGTGAAATCAAGAAGCTTGGCCAAAACATTTTGACCACAGAAAGGGGAAGGGACAGCAGAATGGGACACACTCAGTAAGTGGATCTAAATAAATTAACCTCTCAATAAGTTCATTATAAGCAGCTTAGAGAACACATCAAGATATTAAATGTTATTTGTCCCTGGCCCCTTTCACCTAATTGAAATGAAGTGATGGTAGCTAACAGTGTATGGCTATATAGATTCTATAGATTTTTCTCTAACAGAATGATACCTGAATAGGAAAAAAATCCCTCTCTGAGGGGTCATAAGACCAAGAACCAAAAGGTCCTTCCAAAAGGTAGTATAAAAGTATTGCCATTTTCATGAGGCAAATAGCCTTTAAAAAGGTCTAATACAAGCCCACTTTAGTATTTATTTTTTTTAATTTTTATTTATTTTTTAATTTCTTTTCAGCATTCCAGAACTCAATGTTTATGCACCACACCCAGTGCTCCATGCAATACGTGCCACTTTAGTATTTAAATGCAGAAGGTAAGCTATGAACGCCTACAGGTGTCTAAGACTGTTACAGTCTTGAAGATTTTTGAGCCACCAGATATAAAAGCAGAGAAATCAGTAAAAAAAAAAAAAAAAAGAAAAGAAAGAAAGAAAGAAGAAAAAAGAAAAAAAGAAAGAAAGAAAGAAGAAAAAAGAAAAAAAGAAAAAGGTCTTAACCTGGAAGAAGCAATTCTTCTCCTAAGCACTGACTTTTAGTCAGGACTGATTAAAAAGGCAACTTAACAACTTCTTCTCCTTCTCCTCTTCCTCCTCCTTCTTCTTCTTCTTTTGAGATTTTATTTATTTATTTGACACAGAAAGAGAGAGAAAGAGCACAACCAGGGGGAGAGGCAGAGGGACAAGCAGATTCCCTGCTGAGCAGGGATTCTGATGAGGGACTCAATCCCAGGACACTGTGATCATGACCTTAGCCAAAGGCAGTCACTTAACCGACTGAGCCACCCAGGCACCCAGCAACTTAACTTTCATAAAAATATGAAAAATTGGGCAATTCAGCTGTTGCATGCACTGCTTGAAGAAAGTATCTTCCAGGTTGTGGTTAGAAGACACGGGTGTGGGAAAGACACATCAGAGCTGGAGGTGAGGCTCAGTAAATAAAACCTGTACCCAATCTACAGCACAGCCTGAAGAGGGGAGTTCCCTTCTCTCTGTACAAACCCTTAATAGAGCCACACATCATGTTAGATTTCCCAACATCATCCTTTCCAGGCTCATTACTACCCAACGGCACAGCCAAGTGGAGACAGGTCTGTACGGTTACCCAAACAAAAGATCACAGAGGGTGATAAAAGTTGGGACCAGTAAGAGACAAAACATCCTACATATACACTCAGTGAAGAAACTCAGAACTGTCAAATAGACACTTTATATGAAGGGGAGGGTCACTGGCATGAACTTCAAGGAAAACTTTTCTCCTCTACTTAAAAATTTTTAAAGGTTTTATTTATTTATTTATTTATTTATTTATTTATTTATTTGAGAGAATGAGAGACAGAGAGAGACAGATAGAGAGAGAGAGCACAAGGGAGAGGAAGAAGCAGGCTCCCCTGCTGAGCAAGAAGCCCGAGGTGAGGCTCGATCCCAGGACCCCGGGATCAGGACCTGAGCCGAAGGCAGAAACCCAACTGAGTGAGCCACGTAGGTGCCTCAGAAGTGCCAATAATTTCTGACAAATGTACATGGGGCATGGATAAATATGTAATTAAAAATGTGTGGGGTTGTCATGGTAACCACAACAGAAGGATGCTCCTCTAGTGATCCTGACTTCTTTGGTGGTGTCTATAAAAGGAAGTAGGTTTTAGCGATATCAACCAAAATCTCTAAATATCCTTAATAAATGTCATAGCACATTGCCCCCTAAATATGGCCTCAAATATCAATTTAACCTACTTAAATTTCACAGCATGTTCAGCTCTTTAAAATGTGGCTTTTTGAAAGACTTTTTTGAGGCTGTCATTTTATTTTAGGTTTATTCGTTAAAAAAGAATGTATAAAGGGTTCATTGTGGAAGATTAGAAAGTCCTAATTAAACATTGGCTATAAAAAATCCCCAAAGGAATGAAGACACCATGGATTTCTACTTGCAGCTCAATTCCAATACTTAACACATAACCAACGCTTTGAGAGGAGGGCATTACTGTGGAGACAGAAGAGAGCTCCCCACTGGGACAGAGAAGACCCACAGCTAATTTAATCCTCTTTAGTTCTGGAGCAGAGATGATTCTCTCTATACCTAGCTCCAGTCCTGTCTTTTATGGAGAAAGTTAGATTAGGAAGACAGACCTTAGTGTTTAAAACACTTACCTCGTTTGACCATTAATGTCTGATCCACACTTCCTGTGGGGGCATTTCTCAGACCTGAGAAAGGGAACACTATTGGTCCAAGAAGTGGGCAAAAGAACCTCACAATCCTGAAATCTACCCCCCCACCCAAGTACAGGCACTTCACTTGCCTTCCTGTACATAATTTTCAACACCTTGTCAGATGTGATCTGACTTCTCACATTATAGAGGAGGAAATGGGCGTACAAGAAATCATACCCATCTGTGTAGGTCAAGAGCAGTATTTTGAGCCCTGGTTACAATCCTTCTGGCAAGCCATTGTTCCCCTATCTTCCTGGGAGTTCAATGGAATGTTTCTTTCTCCGAAATGTTGCAGAGTTCACCTTGGTATGGTGAACATCGGAGGATGTTCTGAGAAGATCTCTGAGCATTGAATCAGAGGCAAATGCTATGCTCTCAATTTTGGCAACAATGTGGTCCAGGAGGAAAGAAATAAGGGCTTGGCCTAAGATCTGGCAAGTGCCCTTGGAGAGACAATGAACTCGCCTCAGAGGGAAAGCACCGAGAGGCACGCTGCCATCAGGGTAGCGACCTAACCACACGTTAGAGAAGCATTTGCTGTCGCCCACGGACATCTGGTTTCATGTCACTTCTCAGTGCCAAAATTATTTTTAGAATTTCTATGATTTGAAAGAATCACACACTCCAATATTTTAAATTTAGAGAAGAGTAAGATATATAACTGCCCACTTCCATCCTTGCCCATCACACTGCCCACATACTCCCCAAGATGAAAAAGTGAATTATTGCCTCCTCTAGAACTTGTTTGACATCTACTTGTAAGTCTGAATCCTTTCTTCAACGGACTGTGGAGGAAAGCAGTACCTTATGTCCTAAAGAAGGAAGGAGTGTTGTCTCTAGGAGAAAAAAGATCCCCAGAACTTTACTTTGGCCAAGAGAGCTCTGGGGGCTGACACTTCCTCAGGGAGGAGTGTGGCTAATTCCGCAGGCCTCAGAAATTTCCCTGTTGGTTTTCTAATATCTGCTGCTAAAATTTAATTGAATTCCTTCTAACAACGGCAAGTTGAGTTTCAGCTCTTAAGAAAAGTGTGGGATGGCTGATATTTGTTGAATGCTGGGCTTGACACACGTCACCTCATTTCAACATGAAGCTGCCCCATGAAGGAAATACCATCAATGGCTGCATACAGGAATGGGGAAGCCGAGGCCTGGACACGCTCCGCACCTCGCCCATCCAGCCAACAAAAAAGCAGCCTGTCTCCAAAGCCTGGACCCACTACATTATATTACACGACAAACAAGAATCTTGGGAGGAGAATGGAAGCGGGAGAGATGGGGAGGAAAAGATAAATTCAGTTCATTCTCCCTTTGGACAAGACGGAGAAACAATGGCTGAAGAATCCCAATTGTGTTTTAGAGTGTAAGCACCAAACCCTGGGATGAAAACATCATGAACGCAGTGTGTCCTGGATCATACCAAGAAGCCTTTCTTCCTCCTCACTTTTTTGGGGGATAATGGTTTTTCTCAACTGTTTCGGCTTCTGACCAATGAACTACGCCTGGTTTTGACGGTGAAGTTTTCCCGAAGAGGCATGGGAAACGTGGAATGTCAATATGCCATGTGGGTCTAGGGAGCGACCCTGTCTGCCTCAGCATCCAGGGTAAGGGGTGTTCAAGACGGGGCAGTTGATTCTTTCCAGTGTATTCTCCACTGAGGCCACAGAGCACATCACCGTTCCTACCACAGAACACACACTCAGCTTGCTGAGTGGATGAATTCACTGTTGAATGTGGAACACACACACTGCACGGCACGGAAAAGGCTGATATAACAAACAGAACAAATGATGAGATTCTACGATGCCATGAGGTACCTACACTGGGCATATGCTCATCTCCTTTGTCTGGATGCGTGAAACATAGCACGAGAGCATGGAAGTTAGTTTCAAAACACTTCGCAGCATAAAAGAGAAATATAAGAAACGCCGACGCAGAGTGTTGAGGAAAATTCCTAGGAAAAGTAATTTTGAAGACTCAATATAGAAATGATCCCAGGATATCATGGTCTTATTTTCATCAATTGTTTTATTTTGAGACAAAAACTGGCTCTTCTAACTTCTACAGATGCACTCCCTCCACCAAAAATAAAAAAATAAAAAAGAATGTTATGTGATATAGCTCTCTGACTGTCACAGAGCAAAGGAGGAAATGTGATAAATTTTGACAGAGAATAATAATAATAATTTAAAAACTCCTTTATTTATTCTTTAGTGCCCTCCCTGGAAAAGGGCACAAATACTAAGAATGGCATAAAATGACAAATATAATGATGTTGTAATTTCAAAGAGCGCCAAATGTTAAAAATTTGATGACCAGCATAAAATAGCCTCATAATTACATTTATATTGAAAATGTCATCCCCTTTTACCTATATATTAAATATATGAAATCAATGTTTCACGTATTTAAAAAATAATCTCACCTATGTATTTCTTTCCTCCGATAGGCACACCTGGGCTGTTTTGTTTTGGCGCTAAATGAAGAATTTCGTTAGATAAGCTAATTTTCAAATATTGTTAAACTAAGCCATTCAATTATTTTTACGTTCACTTGTTAAATGTTCAAATACGGCCACATTATAAGCACCAATTTTTGCGTTTGGCTGTCTCTCTTTAAATTTTAAGTCGTCTTTTTTTCTTCTTCTTCCCAGGCTGCAAAAGTGTATTACCAAATGAACTAACACAACATCTGAGCAACTAACATAAACGTGCAATTTTAATGCCTTCTAATCACACAAATCAATATGAGATGTTTGTGCCTGCGCCTGACCTCCTTCAAATTATCCCCCCATTTTGGTGGAATCAGAACGAGTGTGGGCTATTTGATAAAAAACCCTAAGTGTGTGAAATGAGAGCTCTCGCCTCTTCTGCCAGACTCCCCTTGACAGAAAGATGATAGAAGCATCACATCCTTGGAAGAGTAAATGCAAACTGACAAGAGATGAGCCTTTAGATGTTGAATATAATCTTGAATTGTGCTTGAAGTGTCTTATTATCTTGTCTTTTGATGTCTGAAGGGGCGGCTCATTGTTAGAAAAAGGAAAAGCCGCTGCGCATCTTTGCCATCTTTAAAAATTGTTTGGCCTTTAACAACTGCTTCTCCAACTAATGTCCATTTCTCCTGACAATAAATACGGCAGGTCGTCAGCAAGTGACAAACAATTTACTTTACATGCCACACTTTTATGGGTTTTGAGAGCTCATGTGGAAGCAGATTTTTTAAAAGTCCGGAGAAATTAGCAGTGTTACGAACGTTAAGAGGACAGAGGTCTCTGTGCGTACGCTGATGCGGCCACGTGGTTATTTCCTGCTGGCCTGGGGCTCGTTTTCTTCCTCACTCGTGCTGGATTCAAACTTTCAGCTCTTTATTTATCATGGACTAAAAAGGTCCTGGGAAAATGAAACTGCAACACCCCAGTCTGAGATATCCCATGAAGGAAAGGCCCTACAGCGGAATTTGGAACCGTACATAAATGGAAGCATAAATGAGACATAATGAGACATACATGTCTCAGAAGGGTATCAGGTTCAACACGGGGTTGAAGGAATTTGGCCTTTGCCCTCAGAGCCTTTAGCACTTCCTAATTTCTGCTGTCCTTCTGGGTGCCCCGCACCTTTTGCGTCTACCATTTGTTTTGTGGGTTTTGTTTTAACTTGAAATTTTAATGATGCTCCCAGTCAACGGGATTCCACAGGAGCTAAATCACAGGCATGCTACTTTTCTGTCACCCAGCCAGATTTTGTGAAAGCTTTCAAGATCTTTTCTCAGACCTCCGTCACTCTAAGAATCCATAAGAATTCTCAGAAGGACCATAAACTGTTACAGGGTTCAGGTTATTGTATCATTATAAAAACATATTGATACACTGCAGACGACAAGAGAGGTGACCACCAGCCTAAGCTTGTATGGCCATCCCCATGCCATCAGCAATGGCCAATCTGACCATTTCTGGTTTTGTGAGTGTTTGCGTGTGTGTGTGTGTGTGTGTGTGTGTGCGCGCGCGCGCGCGTGTGCGTGTCGGTACACATGTGCTTGTTTGATTGTTTTAAGCAGGCAGCATAGCCATTAATCCCTTTTGAGGCATGGCAGCTAATTTTCGACACTTTTCTGATTGCCTGTGGATTCTGATTGGATTATTCGCAAATTACAATAAACGTGAATTCTAATGGCTGAAAGAGAGATTCTGACCTACGGCAAGGAAATAGATGAGCATCCCTGAGAATCTAATTTTTTGGTGACTCTTAAGAGTAAAACCTGCCTTAATCTAAGGCATCAGAAAGAGAGGAACCAGTCAATTCTAAAATAGTGATGTAGGTTTCTTTCCAAAAGTTTATGAAAGTTTTCCCACATAATCCAGATAATCTCTTTTCTGACTATTCATGCAGGGATTAAAGGATAGCGTGTTTGCTTTCTTCCCTGTTTCTTTCCTGCTTCTCCTTTTGAAAATACTGGGCTTCCTCTTTTAACATGTTTCTATCTCACGATATTTTGCTATATGAAATTAGATCTATCAAAGAGAAAATGCAGGTTTGGAAAAGGGCATTTCACTACCCCCCCCATACCACTACACAGTTTTAAATACAGGAAAATGTGTTTTTCCATTTGATTTTTTATTCTCTTCTACCCTTGGTTGATTTTGGCAAAAAATTCACTCTGCAGTAATAATTTTTCATGCTTTATAAACAGCTTCAAATGTTTGCATTTTTAAATCAAATTAATCCCTCACAGCCCTTCTACTTTGACGGTGGTGATTCTCTCCTGCAATAAGTCACCCCAAACCATTCATTCATAAAAGTAAATCTTGCCATACTGCTGTTCAAAGACAAATCAGCACATACGTGGCCATCAAGAACTGCGAAAGGAGATTCAGTACACCATGCTATTTTAATAGCAAATGTTTAAAATGTGATTTCTTTATTGTGCATCAGACACCCATTCTATCTGGATGTGCGTCCAGGTAAATGTTCATTTAGGTCCGTGAAATCCTTCTAGGCAAAAATTGTGTTTTCAGTGCAGCGAACAAATGCTTTTTACTTAAAAGAGAAAAAGATAAATGTTGGGTGCATATACCCACAAGTAGACAAATACTCAGGTTCCTAATATTTAGATTCCAAGCGTCTTTCTCTCATTTGGGCAAGTTTTGCATGCTTTAAATATATATATTGCCTATAAATCAAACTGTGCAGAAACGCTCAAATCTCTTTGCTGCATTAACTGCACAAATTCTAAGAAATCCTGTTGTCTCCTCCGCTCAGTAAAGAGCAGCTTCAAACAAGACACTAGAGCTTGGATAATAGCCCAACTATGCCCGAAGCAATACTATGTAATATGATTAGTTGTCCTTTATTGGTAAACTATTCATTTTGATAATTTTACCTGGAAACTATGTCTTTGAGAGTTCATAGGTACAGAAGAAGCACATTTAAATGATCGTGTGAACTAAAAAAAAAAAAAAGCCTATTATTATAAATTAGGCTTTATTAATTTTATGATAAAGACATACCTATGACAAAGTGAGTGAGACAAATCTGAAGTATCACATGAACACAGGAGAAAATACGGAGAACACGCCATAGACACACACATATGTGTTTGACACACCCATGTTTTACATGGATAGCATTGCAATAATTCACTGTGTATTCACGGTGTTGAAGAAAGAAAACACAGGGAAACAAAGTATGAAAGTGATAAGAAAATGGAAAACATGCACTGTTATTTTAAAACACTAGGCTAATATGAGTCTTTAAATATGAGTTTCTTGGATTTCACAAACTTTTATCACCATTTCTCATCATTAATAGGAAGAAATCAAAGTAACGCAAGAGATTTGGAAAGCACATCCACCTAAAAAACATTGATTATTTCAGAAAAAGACATAACACTGAGAAATGCCAAACAGCACAGAGCAGGACAAACACATTCCTGACATTGTGAAATTTTTTCATGGTAGCTACCACTGGCACATACTGAGTGTCCTAAAAATCCCTTAATAGTCTACCTCGTCATCATTACCAAGAACATTTTTTAACCATCTCAATAAAGGCAAGTTTCATCACAGAATCCCACTTTCCAATGAACTTCAGGATGGCAGGCGGCTTAAGCATTTACTTTCTGTGTAATGCTATCATTTAATTCCTTCATTGTAATGTGATCACTTCCCTTATATTTTCAATTTGTTTTGAGGACAGTGCAGTCCTCTAAGAATAAAGTGACTTAGATTGCATTAGTTCTGTTGTTCCAGGTGGCTAATTTTTTAATGAAAATAAAAACCAATGTATTCTCACCACATGTAGCACTTTCAAAGGAAAGACTGTAAGAGCCATTTGAGCCTGGATTTTCTTTTAAATTCTCAAATAAAATAAAGACATTCATATAACATAGCAGGATGTTCAAAAAGTAGCAGCTAACTATTACAAAGAGATGTCAAGAGCTACGCATCTTTATTAGGTGGCTTTTAAAAATGATCTTTGAATATCTAACAAAACAAAGGGTTGGGTTTTTTTTCCATTTCTCTGAGAATGACAGACTTCAACCAAAAGAGAGTCAGTGTTGTTCTTGCTGACCTCTGTGTTCGCATTAAAATGGCTGAGTCGATTTTTGATAGCTCACAGTAGTAACACAACACAGAGGAAGAGCTGTTACCCAACCAGTCTGCACTTGTTTCATATTTTTATAAAATCTAACTCTGGGAGTCAGGAGGTGGGAGTTCACATGGAAAAGGCTGAGTAAAGTCCACATGTGTAATAAACAGGCATCCTCAGAAGCCCCCATACTGCCAAAGCCCAAATACTCCTTCTGAACAAATTTTAATATAAATATTACTATGGTCTTTCCAAAGAGAAGTCCAGTGTTAACAGACTCAGAGCACCGCCCAGCTCATAGCACGAAGGGACATGCCCCACTGTAAACACCAGCTTGCAACAAATCACGCTCACTTACTTCCCTCTTTTAAAAAAAAAAAAAAAGATACTTGAAATTTTAAAGGATAAACATTTTAAAAGTAAGACCGAAATGTCATTAATAAAAGGAAAGCTGAACAAAAACACCAGCGAAGTAGAGACCCTCGGAAGACAACAAACAAGAAAATTCCAGAGCCATGCTGGAGAATGGCAACTGTTACTAGAAACTCTCTCTCTATCTCGCTACCTCTGCCTTTGGATATTTTTTAAAAATTTATTAACCTGACAGCAGGAAACTTTACACAGATTGCCCCCTGACAGGGTGCCAGTTTGGTATAAACACTTTGCTATCTTTTTCTTTAGCATAAGAAAATCAAGAAACATGTTAAGTGGAGCCAGGTACATATTTGGGCAAACGTGACTGCTCCTTGCCCGGTCTCGGCACCCAGGGGAAGGCCTGAGAATAATCAGGAGCCCAATAGCAGAGCGGCACCCTTCCTCCTTCCTCCTTCACATCCACTTTCTTTTTAATGTGTGGGTGTCTGATGTATTATTAATCCCCAAACATAAGCCAGCAAGATCGCCAATCAAAGGAAGTACCAGTCTTCTCGCAAATTATTTGTTTACTGTTTAAGAGCAAGCAAGGTGCTTTCGAAATAGTCACTTAAGTCTCATTTCTCAAGTGGGGGAAGTTTTTATTTGGCCAGTTCTTACAAGAAGAACACGATCTCTATAATTAAGTCGGGTAATTGAGAAAGAAGACAATCTACTTAAGGGCCGAGCCTTGGGAGCTTGAATCTGGAATGCACCTCTATTTATTAATTATGACACAAACTGGGCTGGGTGAACGATAAAACCTCTCCTGTGCCCCGTAACCTTTAAGTCAGAAACATCCAAGATGCTAAAAAGACGAAAATGAATGCCTTAAAAGGGGGGGATGATGCAGATTAATGTAATTCCTAATACTTTGTCTTATTTCCAATCCTATATAGGACCATTTAACAACAATGACAACAAAATAGAAGAATGGTAGCCACCAAGGTAGAAGAAAAATGTAAAACCATACCAGCATTTTCGTTTGCTAGTGTGTTAGCACGGACATCTTCAGACACTTGCAATATCGAACTTTCTTCTATAAACAGATGTCTGACCTGAGCACCCCAGGCTCGGCAGAAACAGAAAAGGGAGCCACTAAGAGAGTCCCCACTGAATCTCGTGTCACGTACTGTGTCCATTAAAGTGTCACTTAGAAATGAGCATAGCTCAGCCAACAAATATGGCGAAAAGTTTGAACATCCGTGCTAGTGCCTATGGATTTATTTGTATTTCAAAACTTACACATTAACCCTATTTCAAGTGGATTTACTTATCAAGGTAGTATCACAATGGTTTTCGGGGGGAGGGGGAGGAACACTAAAACGAAGTCTGTCTACATACACGGAGTGGATTTTTTTTTAAAAAGAAATACCTAGGTGCATTAGGTTGCCCTAAATGTTCAGGAATGTATCCAAATGTGCATTTCCACCTCAGTAGTCAGAGAAAAACACCATAAGGGTTTGTTTGCCTATTAAATAATAACTGATGTTTGACAAATACTTTATCATGCATCTCATTTACTTACACAAATATAGGTTTCCATTGGTTTCTTTTAAATAGCTATTTGGGCATAGAATCTATTCTCCAAATTATTTAGTTAAAAGTAGAGATCTTGGATATTTCCCAAGCAACATACACTTTCTTCAGTGAAAAAATTGAGTACATTTTCCATTAAAAGACTATCAAAACTCATAAAAATATAAAAGCACAATGCATATGGTAAATAAATTTATTTCTCTAGGGAATATTCCCCATCACCTGCCGGCTAAATCCTTCTTGGGCTTCAGCCTGACATCCTGGTTACTGGTCCCAGCATATTTCATGAGAATATTATAAATATCCAAGACACTGGAACCTTGAGAGAGATGTTTCAATAAAGTCATACAGTGATGCCATAATGAAGGCTTCTACTCGTTCACAGGCAGCCTGGCCACAAAGAGCAGCCCCCCCCCATAATGCCCCACCAGTGACCTCCATGTTGACCTGCAGGGACCACTGTCTCAAGGGGTGACAAGACAATTTAATCCTTTATCCCTTTGTCATTGAAAAGGACTCCACTGCCATAAATTCTAATCAAGTCAAACTGGCTGGCAATTAAAAAAAAATCTTATAAAGCATGTTTTTATGAGAAAGATAACAGAAAGGAAGGGAAAAAGAAAAACCCTACAGATGGGACATTTTCCAGCCAGGAAGAATCACTGACCCAACTTTCAACCCTTTTCTGAAAGTTCACAGGTAAATGATATTGAAAACACCCACGCCTGCACGTATCTGCAATTTCTCTTAACCCAGAAAAACACAGCAGCGTGACAGAAAACTAAGCATCCCTCTTTACCTCGGGTCCAACATGTATAAATGTTTTTTCTGTTTACATCTCAGCTCAGGGCTTTGGAGCTGTGTGCCCAGTTCACGGACGGTGGGGTACAACCGAGCAGCGGAGCAAGTCAGGGGCCCAGCCACCCGAGGTCGTTGCGACTTTAAGAAAAGCAATCATGAGGTTTATCTTGAAACAATAAAACTACTCCCAGGAGGAGCACAGTTAATAAATCATCTTTCAAATTTCAAATATATCTGGGAGAAAATATTTAGGGCCTGTTTTATGCGCTCTCGCTTCCTCAGCCAAGACTGCATGGGAAAACTTTAGTACAGATATTTTTCTGGGGATATATATTACTTTTATCCTTCCTGTGGCCATCTTTCCGATGAAGTTGTTGATGCTCCACCATTTGAATTTTAGCATCCAACTTGACGGAATGGGGACCACTGAATTCTTGATGAGCATGACTAAAAACGAAGCACCACATTTAGACGGGGGCATAAATGTCACCCAAGAAACACAGCAACCTCTTCCTTTTGAGATCCTTTGCCAAAGGCCAGTTCTGAGAATGGTTTCGAATATGTACATCACCGGTCACATATTAAATGGCTGGCCCCGTGCGCCATCGCTCATTCGATCCTGCAACGGAAACCCAGGGAGATGGGGAGCCCCATTCTCTGATAGCACCCTCCACACACACACCATCAACATGCAAGTCTCTTCTCGTCCATACCATTTCCTACAGCTCAGAGCTCAGCAGAATACAGTCAAGGACCGAAAAGAAGGAGACGGTTATTCCACAGGCTTTCCAAGAATAAATAACGTACCACTTAATGATATCACAGAGAACTACCTCCCGACACGTTTCTCAATGAAACGTGGATTCAGCTCTCCTAAGTGTACTTGAGTCTCCATAGCTGTTCAAGTTAAGCAAAATGTTACCTCTGATGTAATTACTTCATAAAACACAAGGGCCCTTTTCTGAACTTTCTACTGAGGCTGGCATATGACTTCTGGTTTTCTCCTTCCGGTATTCTGAGCTGCACGGAGCACGGAAACATCCTGGACAGTGTGTTTCCCTTTGGATGCTGTTAAGAGCAGAGGTGCAATTTCAGGAGAGGCATCAAAGACCCACCGGTTCCTGGAATTTCCTTTGTTTATCCATAGAGGGCATCCGTATTAGCCTTTCTGCTGCAGTTTTGGGCTGAAGGTGCCCATACTGTGACAGAAACAGGCTTGTGCTCTGGGCTGCTGATTTCAATGAGGCAGAGAAGGGGGAATAATTTCCAAAGAAATCCATCAATACTGAAATTTCAGGTACAGTAAAAAAACAAAACAAAACTAAAAAACAAACAAAAAACCAAACTGAGCTCTTCTTGCCTCCTGTTGTTGCTAAATGTCTCTCCACAAAAGTGAACACATCGAGATGTTCACAGTTTGTCTTAATCTGCTCCTTTCCTTACGGGAAGCAGGGTTTTCAAGAACGCAATACGCATACCATGAGGGTGACCGTTTGAGGGAGTGTTTAGGAAATCACGGTTAAGAGCTAAACCTGGATGCTCTCAGTTATTTGGGAAAAAATGTAATTCTTCATTGTCAGGCTAAGAGGATCATGAAAACCATGGATAAGAACAAAACCACTTGAGTGTATTCATGTCAAATGAAACAATGGTCCATTCAATGGTCACTCGTTAAGGGCAGCCAAAGTTGATAAAAATCCTGGGAGAGAATTATTCTAAAAAGTTTTAGTCAGTTACACAAGCTGGGATTTCTAAGGCTAAGTCTCAGTGATATTAACAGCATAGAACACAATAAAAAGCTCAAGAAGCCTCAGGGAACATTGGGTGCTTCCTTCAATGGACCTTCTAGTCCCTCTGCCTCCCAACCTCTCCAGCAGTTTTCGAAACTGCTAACCTACTGGTTGCTTCTTTACTGAACTGGAAACTGGAAAATAGTCACACTGTATTCAAAAAGCACTCTAGAGACCAAATAAAATTAAGTGACTCTATAAGGACTATAGATGAAAGGTGGAGATTTTACCTGGTGCCCTCTCACAAATTCAGAAGTTGGGAATTTTAAAGTGAGGAAGAGTGCCTTTAAACGCCCACCATGATTTCTACCCTGTAAATATTCCACTTCAGATTATATTTTCAATGAACTTTTAATTCAAACCTCTTTGACTCTCTTCGGGTTTTTAAAAAAAATTTTTAAGTTTATTTCCCTCTCCATGTAAAATAACAGATCTATAACAATTTTCAAAAGCAGGAAATCTAAACAAATATTGAGAAGCCAAATGAAACATCCTTCTATTGGTTTACTTGAAGGAAAAACAAAACAAAACAAAACAAGTTGGGGTTATAAGTGAAAGTCTCCAAAATGTATTTACTTTTTAAAAATGCATGCAAAGTTTAGGAGGAAGTAACCCACTATCCACAGTTCTGTTGAATTCACAGTTGATTACTTTTTAAAAGTCAAAATGCTCGGTATTAGCATCCCCAACATCAGAAAGACTGGAGCGTGGCTTTGTCCTTCTGTAATTTATAATTTTATCTGACTTCTCTCCCTAACCCCCTGAAAGGAAATGAGTGTTCTAGGACATGACTCTCCCTACACGCATAAAAACTGAAACTACAACAAAATATTCCTTTAGAGGGCAAATGCTAAAATCTTAATGCCTATGTGTAAAAAAGAAAAAAAAATCTATGTGGCAGGTGGAATCGCTGCTTTTTGAAAAAGTGTAGCTTAACAAGAATTTCTTGAAACTGAGATCTATTCTACTCTGAACTATAAAGCTGTATTTTACCAATAGAAAATCTGAAACAGAAAGTTTCTCAGCAACACCCCTCTCGTGTTTGACTGAGTGAGCATTTCAAATCAAAGAAAAGCTCCTCTGTTGAAGCTGGCCTAGAGTTGCCAAACACCGAAGCTGCTTTCTTCCTGGAGGCTAAAAAAAAAAATTAAGGATTTTTTTTTTTTTAGCTGAATTAACGACTTTCTCAACAAAGCAGTCTATGCAGCAGTGTTGTTTCTCTTTGACATTCAGGCACACGGCTGTGTTTTTAACCTGAGACCCAGCAGTGCTCTGCTCAGTATACATGTATCTCTATCTATCTATAAAATCAGGTATATATCAGGTTAATATACATAGGTATAAACAGGTTAGTAGGTATATACACATATTCAGTGTTATGAGTATACAAACACTGGAAAATAATTAAAAGCAAGTGTTTCAGGAGCAAGGTTTCTGAAAACCTACTGTCACTCTATCCCACAAAGTGCTTCTCCAGCCCAGACATCTCTCGCCATCCATCACTCAGTCACGCGCCTCAACAGCCCGCTCCCCTTTCTGATTAGAGATCACAGTTGCTTGAGTTGGCTTACAGAGTGTCATCTGTTTGAATGACAGATGTCTTTGCTGGAGTGGCACTCTGCTCGCTCTTGTTTTGTTTACGGAACAAAGATTCCTGAAAGGTCCTGGGCTGCCTGCACGTTTAGGAAGAGCCTGTAAACACCTGGTCAAGGGAAGACAGGCAGAGGAGGGCTGCAAAGGACTTCTTCTCTTCCCTGGCCCCCCTGCTAGAAGGAGACATACCCACTCTAACCGTGATCACAAAAATGTTATTTCTCTGAGCAATTCCCATAGCCACCTTTGTTTACCTGGCACACAGAGACCTGTATCGATATTTCCCAGTTCCCTCTTTCGTCTTTTGACTACAGATAATAACTCTTAACTCTCCTTCCCCTTAACAAAAGGCTGCGAAGCAACCCGAAACCGAGTCGATATTTATTCAATAAATGTTAACCAATTCTCACAATGGAACTGATTTCCTGATTATTATTACCATCTTCATCTTCATCTTCTTTTCCTTCTTTTTTTTTTTTTTTTTTAATTATTTCTAACCCCGGGGACTCTGGCAGTATCTGGCAAGCCCCAAGGAGCAGCGAGGAAGTTCCTTGCTGGGAAAAGTTTGGAGGACATCCTGCCAGCCGCCTGGAATGGGCTCCGGTGGCTCGGCCCCTCCAAGATGCGACGCTCCTCTTTAGCACTTACAAGAAAATTGAATGAACAACAGGGAAAAGGTGGTGGGGATGGGGGGGGTGGATTGCTCTTCCGGACAACATGGTAGGGCTGAAATGAAATACCTAGACAGACTTACCGAAGAGCTTGCTGGGAGTGTCCTCGCTGTCATTTGATTCCACAGGCGCAAGCAGGGGCTCATTCAGCTCGCTGTCTGAAGTAGCAGCCTTGTCCTCACCTCTCAACTCCGCATTCATTTCACTCCGCGCTGACAGCGAGGGCTTACTGACTTGTCCAGCTATCATTGGATCCTAGGATGGGGGAAAAGAGTGAAGGGGAGGAAAAAAAAAGTGGCAGCTTTAGTGTGCGTGTCCTCTCTCCCTCTCCCTCTCTCCTCTCTCTCTCTCTCTCTCTTCCACACACACACTCTCCCTCTCTCCTCTCTCTCTTATCTCTGGCTGCTCCCGCTGTTATTGCCGGCTGCAGTCAAGTGAAGAGCTATTACAGATCCGAGGAGTTCTCCATTACTCCCCACCCTATTAAAGCTCCGCTAGCATGTGAGAGATTCAGGAAGCTTCGGAGGGAAGAAGGGGGGAAAAAAAAAACTTCTTTGAAAGCCACCTAACCAACACAGCTTTAATTGTGGGATGTGCTTTTTTGTACGAATGTTTTTTACACCTTGTTCGGTCTTTAATGCAGTAAGAAAAAAGAAAGTGCTGGGTTTGTACTTCAGCAACACACTCAAAAGGAAGGAGCACCCTATGGAGGAACCAGGGGCTATTTTAAGAAGCACTCTCCCTGGGGGAGAAGCAATTAAACCCTATCCCCAGAGCAGAGAAAAGAGATAGGGAGAAAAGAGTCCTCAAAAGGCTTTCAATGGAATAAAAGAGATTTCTCATGTAAATTCCATCAGCACCCTTAGAAGTTGACTTGCTGTTCCCAGATTTGGGGCTGAAGCTGACCCCGAAGCCAATGAACATGTTAAACCAAACAATACACAGCAAAACAGATGAAAATTGGTTTAAAAAAAAATTTTTTTTAAGGAATTGGAAAAATACTTACAAACTGTGTTCAATAATCCCGAAACCCAGAGCATCGTACGCTCCGAGCATGAGAGAAAAAGAAAGCAAAAAAAATCACCTCCAAAAAAGGCAAGCCTCCCCCCCTCTTCCCAATAATTTGAATCTGCTTTATCTTCAGCTCATTAGGAGGGCGTCTTGGGATCAGAAATATTTCCCAAGGAGAGCCGGCTCTTCCATTTGCCAACTAAGATGCATGATACTGTTTGGGCACAAACGTCGGCTGCAGAAGGCAAAGGAACGCAAAAGTGCCCTTTTTGCGTTATCTGGGAGCTATTTATTGCCAAGTTCATGCCTAAGTGGTTCCTGAGCAGGAAACAGGTGACCAGCAAAGGAGCAGGTGGGGCGGCAGGCTCTCTTGTCCCATCCTTACATTGGTCGCGGTATGCCTGTGGTTATTTTTTTTTAATGTATTCATGCCTGAAAAGTGAATTTGATATGACACATGATAATCTATGAAAATGTTAATCAATACAAATAGTTTAAGCTGTCATCAAATGCACTTCTTTGGTCAATACTCATACCACTGAAAACAATGTCACTGTCACCAGGGCTTAATGTGCACAGCACTTAATATTGGACTCTGTGCATCAATGCACTTCTTCTTCAAATACTGTAGGTAAACACATTTTCTCCCTATTTAAGGCTGAGGCACTCAGCACGCATTTAGCTGAGCCGAATCCTCCCTTTTGAATACCTTGATAGGTCCACTGGAGGGCAAAATTAATACTTAATTGAATCTCACAGTCATCAAAATAATCAATACTTTTTTATTATTTATTCTTTACAGTCTGTTGACTGTTTCAAACCTCTGAGGGAATGGTGGAAAGGATTCATGGCTTTGAAACACTGTCATTTAACAAGGTAATTTTCAGTGGGGCATTAGGGGTTGTGAAACATATAATAAAACAAAAATGGTGGCTTATAATAGGAAGAAAGAAAAGAATTATATTTCTGCCATCTAACAAAACAGGATAAATAAAAAAGCAAGTGCAGAGAGAGAGAGAGAGAGAGAGAGGGAGCGGGAAAGGAGGGGGATGAGGGAGAGAAAGACTGGCTTTTGAAGGGTTTTATCATATCAAGAGCAGAGCCGGGCTTTCATAATGCTGACATTTCTCATCCTGACAATCCTAAACAAGTGGAAAGGATGAGATCGTAGATATCATCTTTCATCACATTCCCCGGCTTAAGAACCAACATGACAGCTCCTCTCCCCTTTACACTGTTAATTACTAAATAAAATACTACTCTCTGTCAGCATCAGATGATTGCAGATAGCAACCACAAACATTTCTCCATTGTTTCCCCCCTCTGGATGGGTGATACCTACCTTGAACTCTTTAGAAAATAAATTAGGCTTGTCTCACCATATTGTAAATATTTGAAATATAATCAATGTCATCAATGTGGTCGATTCACGGTATTGTCAGCCTGAATTTGCTGGTGATAGATTAGCATTTCCTTGACTGTGTTTGGTCACTGAGATGGGGAGGAAAGCAGGCGCAGGGGAAAGGAGACGCGAAATTCTCAAATTCTCCCCCAATTTCTTTCCTAGGCAGCTAAGAGAATGTGTTTGGATTCTTCTGAGTCAGTTCCTGGAGCAGGGTGGAGAGGGAAGGGAACATGGTCTTGCCTCCCGCTTTTGGTTAAGTGTACTCCTCACCCGAAGTAAAGAGCCCAGGTTTAAATTCTAGGACATTTTTACTTCACAAAAGGCTGAATACTCAGTCTGTCTAATCTAGAGGAAGGGTTGCGATCTGTGCCTTTGAGACACCCTATCTCTGAGGCCACATGGCTCATTTTGGCTTTCTTTCTTTTTTTTTTTTTTAAGAAAGCGTTCATGGGAAACTTATGTTTAGAATGGCATTCAAACCCCAGAATCAACCAAACATGGTATCGGAGAATATCTGAGTAGTCTTCCCCAAAACAAAGAATATTTTCCTTTTGTTTTATCTGTGAATGGTCAAACTGAATCCTGAAGCATGCAGAGGAGCCGAAATGCAGCTGCTAAGTTCAAGGTGCACTTAAATCTTGAAGGCGTTCAGTCTGGCTGATGTGTGCAAAGCATGTGCTGGCGGATGGTATGTGTTCACTGACCATTAGCTCTTCTTCCTTAAATTACTTTTATGTACCTCATACATGGCTAGGTTCCCAACTAGTGCCTCTCGGGGACTCGAGCTTAGGAAATTCAGGAGTTTGTCAACCAGGTACTCATTTGATTTTTCATCTTACAAAACACTTTACGTTTTCCATGATGCAGCTGTAGCCCACATCTATATGTGCATGACATGGTTAAACAGCAAACCCCCAGTGAGGCAGAGAGCAGACAGCTTTTAATCACAGCTGCAGCCACTGGGGGGTCCATTTGAAAATGTGTCACAAGCAGTAACCACTGAGTACAGTCATAAGTGATGCGGGAGTGCCTCTTTCAAGCAGCACTCGGCTCAGAAGTCATTCTTCCCCTGCCAAAAGGGATGGCAGTCCATAAAAATCCTTTCTGCCAGGGCGAAGAAAGGATTTTCCAAAAGGCACCAACATAGGTGCTTGCGGGAATGCAAGAGAGTTGCAGTGGTACCATGCACAAGGACCTCTGCAGCAGCCTGCGGGAACGGAAATAGCTAGGAGAGGCAAAAAATAGAAGCGGCGAAGACATCTTACTTAAAAATCAGAAACTGTCATGACTGCAGGCGAAGAAGCTGGGACTTCTCTGCAATTCTTTTATCAGCCCTGATAGAGGAAAAATGACTGATTCAATATGGAGGAGTGGCGAGTAGGTGTAAGAACAGGACATGGTGGGTGTCAATAGAGGCCAATCCATGACGACGCATGAGGCTCATCAGAGACCCAAGAGCCAGACGCTGAGAGAAGAAACAGGAGAAGTGGCTTCCATGAGCAAAATCTGAACAAGAAGTTTCGCCATGTCCTACAATGAAAGGACTGTGATCAACATCACACCCACCCAGCGATGACTGAAATTCCAGCACTGTCAAAGAACAAAAATCGGTCCCATGTCTCAAAGGAAGAGAGACACTTCAGATGTATGTAACGTCACCCAAACTGTGCAAGGCAGTAGTCCCCCTTTGAGGGACACAGGTCTGAGACTCAGCAAAGCCGAGTGACTTGTCCCAACACAGCTCGTGAGTGGTGATGCAGTATTTTGAACTTTAGTAGATTCATCTTTTAATACTGCCCAGTAGGCACTGGATGAAAAACTAAGGCTCATAAATTTAGTAACTCATGAGGTGTCCCAGAACTTGAATTATGAACCCTGAAGGGCATTAAACCCTGGATAACTGATTCCCAGAGCATGTTGTGTGTAGTGCCTTCCTCCCTGCAGACTCTAAGAACAAAACACTTCTCTGTCCAACACTGCTCGTGTGAAATCTATGGGATGATACAATGTAGTAGACAGGACATCAGATAGTGTCAAACATCCAGGCTTGCATTCAGGTTCATGGCCTACAGAAACTTAGCAAATCATTTGACTACCAATACCCTCAATTATTTCATCTGGAAAATGAAAAGGTTGGAGTAAAACAGCATTTCCCAAAGTGTATTCCCCAGGACATTTGTCCCCCAAAATATTCTACTTAAAAGAGTTTTGCAATCATACCCGCATGGAAAATGCAACAGACGAGTCTTCCAGGAAAGAAACCAATTCAGCTCTGCTTAACCCTGGCATTTCCCCAAATCATCTGAATGCAGAAGGACCTCTCCTTGTAATCTCTGTTGCATTGTCCACTGGATCCGGTGCCTCTTGAAACTCATTTTAGAGTTTCTCCTAAATTTACATTCACAGTACTGCTAACGTAAACTAGAGCTCTAACTATCAGTGATGCTGCAATAATTACCCAGAAGCCTTCAACAAGTACACATCTGCCCGGTGCTTCCCACACTTTAATAACTTTTACCTACAGCTCATTTCGATATAGTCACATACAACTTAGCATATACTAAATGTCTATATTCTCACTGTATACTAATTCCTGATGTCTTTTAATATAATTTTAAAGTACAGATGTCCCTGTACAGCTCAGGTCATGATTTGAGGTCATGAGATTGAGCCCCACGTCCAGCTCTGTGCCCAGCATGGGGTCTGCTTGGGATTTCCCTTCTCCCTTTGCCCCTCCCCCACTTGCACGCGTGCTCTCTCTGTCTCTCAAAATAAGAACAATTTTTTAATAAAAAAAATATATCCCTGTGTATTTCCGTTGTAATCCCCCCTTTATCTGAAGAGCAGATATAGGACACTGTATGAAGGAAGAGGATTCAGTTTGGGCTTTCACTCAGCTGTCAACAATCACCCCCAATAAACAAAGAGGTAATTCAGCTAAAGGCCTGCAGTAATTTAGCCAACAGAGTTTTTGTAAGCAGAATCATTCTCATTTGACAGTCAGAGAAACTTAAGATAGCGAGATGATTAACTCAGCAAAGCATCCGTGTCCAGTGGCACCCACATGATAGAAATAGCCACCCCCGTCTAAACTGAGCTTGAACAGGGTCCAGCATATTTTTATGTACATACAAACCAACTATGAAACAGGCAATCAGAAGATTTTGAGGGAAGTGTAAATAAGACAGGCAGGTTTCACAAATCTGAGGAAACAATTCATTTGTTTGCAAAGTGCCAAAGTATGGCAAAGTGATGCTCAACGGATCTATTTCTAGAATTCAATAGAAAAATTATATCCATTATAAAGAAAAAAAAATGTATCAGGCCTTCCCCCACCCCCTTAGAAGACCACATTTCAATTTAGGAAAAAGGTCGATGCATTTACCTACAGCTCATTTAAGATGCAAAAACAGCACGATATTTTGTATTTAATTTCTCCCGCTGAGAAGAGGTAAAATCAAAATCACAGATAATTAAGAGGATAAAACTAGATTTTCATGGGTTTTGGGAAAGAAAATTTCAGGTGTGAATTTTGTTACCTTGATTATGAAGTAAAACAGTCTTTATCTTTCTTTTACCAATTACCAAATATTATTAAGTCAGTTGGTTCTCATTAAAATAGTTAACGTACTGAAGAATCGTTCCTCGAAAGTTACGAGGCATTTCTATTTTTTTTAACCATGCAATATTTCCTCTTTTTAATAATAATTTGTAAAGACATTCTATTTTACTTTTAGAAATAAGATCATTGTGGGGTGCCTGGGTGGCTCAGTGGGTTAAAGCCTCTGCCTTCAGCTCAGGTCATGATCCCGGGGTCCTGGGATTGAGCCCCGCATCAGGCTCTCTGTTCAGCGGGGAGCCTACTTCCCCATCTCTCTCTGCCTACCTCTCTGCCTACTTGTGATCTCTGTCTGTCAAAGAAATAAATAAAATCTTTAAAAAAAAAGAAAAGAAAGAAGACCATTGTTTATTTTTATATTTTTTCTACTGTTGTAAGTATATATATTTATTGTTGAAAATTCTGAAAATTAGTAACGATCGAAACACTAAAAATACCATAAATTCACCCACCACCATGTCTTTCATTTTAAATGTCACTTTCTAAACTGCGAACAAAAATTGTTTTGAAGAAAGCAGAAAAACCCACATTTTTAACAAATACTCAATAGATAGAAATTTACATTATAATGACTTTAATTACAAAGCTTACACAAACACACTCTTGTTCATCTCGCAATAGATTTTCACAGTGAAATGTTGATACCAACCTGGGTTTCTGTCCTCAGCCCAAGGTTCCCAACTGTTATCTATCTCCCCCACCTCTCCACCTCCCAGTGTGGCTGGGATATTATTGGACCCCATCCCAAAAGAAACGAGCTGAGTATTCTGTGCAAATCAAGCAGGCATTCAAACTTCAAAAGAAAGGCTGGGTTTGAGGGTAAATCACTAAGGAGGCTTCCCAAGAACTCATGGATATTCTCTGGTTTTGCATCAAGCACCTGCATGACCACAAGTGAGTCACTATGTCTGCATCTTGGTTTCCATACCAACGGGGCTTTCTATTCTCAAGGGGGACCCTGCGAGACTTGAGTGAAGTAATGCACAGATAATGCACATGAGTATGGTTAGAAAGATAGATGCATTGCACAGAAACACCACCTTCCATCACACCACCTCCCGCATTGAGGCATCCAACGGACCATGGGTCCAGTTGGACCAGAAGTCTACGCCACAGTGGATGCTGTGGTGTGCCTCCCAGAACCCCCTTCACCACCAGCATACTCATTTCCCAGCTGTCACGAGTGCTGGCCGAGATGGCTCACAGCTGAGTCCTCCCTCAGGACTTGCCTTTGCCCAAAGGCAGCTGCCTCTCCAAGGTCATGTCCCTTCTTCAGGAGGCAGCCTCCATTTTGTTGTGTGGGCTGCAAAGCTGAAAATATTTACTCTCTGTCTCCTGACAGGAAAGGTTTTCTGACTCCTGAGCTCCACCCTAGCTTCAGTCAGTTGCCTCAACCAACAATCCTGCTCTGGGAGCTACCATTTCCTCAGAAAGGCCCTACCTCAGGCTTGGATACCATCCAAATTCAGTTACCTCCATTCACCCTCCACCATTCCCTCACCCTGCATTTTGCTGATTTGTATAATTGATATCAATTTTCGTGAGATTAGGATCTCATTGACCAGCCTTACTGGAAGCTAGAAATGGGTTTTCATTTAGTTAGTCACATTCAAGATATATGCCCGAACTAAAATATCCCTCCCTTGAGCGGAATCAGAGGATATTAAGAACCTAGCAAGTCCTGTTGCCTCAGTGTTTCGGGCTAGAAGCCTAAACTGTCCCACATCCAGTCTATGGTTCGGAGAGTTCTAGCTGCCTGATGCTGTGAGAGAAACAGACCTTGCTTCTGAAATCTTGCCTTATCTGCCTTAAGAGAACTTCCATCCATGCTGTGCTAGGTTCACCTGAAATGACAGATGGTTATAACGTCTTCAAGCTTTCAGAGAGGTTGAACGAACAATTTGGGGATTATCTGCTAATAAAAGTGTGCTCAATAAATGTCTCTATGTATGGCAATATCTGGCCTCCGAGCTTATTTTCATTCTAAGCAGGTGGCAAGGCTTTGGGGACATAGCAAGCCCTCATCCACCTGTAACCACGACCGACTACCATTATCCACCAGAAAGAACCCAACAGCTGTGTGTAAGAAGTGTACTCTAGGCCATTTGCAACACAACCCGCCCTACTAGATATCGATCCCCAATTAGAGGAATGTTGTCTTAGGGGTGGGCAGGTCATTACAGAGTGAAATGGGGTCCCCTCTTCAGAAGACGGTCTCAGCAAATTAGACTCTTTGCTGCCCCACCAATCCCCAACACTGTCTCAGGTTAGTTTAGTTAAGGTAGATGGCTGCAATCATGTTGAAAGGAAAAATAAGACTGCCAAATATCTGATTTGCCTGGATGTCAGAAGATGGTATTTAATTTAAATGTACATATGGGCACAGTCGAAACATCTCTTGTCTTCTTATGGAACCTCAAATAATCAACCTCCTCCTCCCCTATTAATCACCACCCAGGGGCTCTATTTTTCTCCTAGCACCACCTCCTTTTCACTATGCTTATACTTCTGTTGATTAGTGTTAACCATCAACACATTTATGAGAACTCCAATTAAAGATGACAGAATTAGACATGGAACTACATCTAAACAGAAACAAGCAAATAAACAAAACAGCTCATCAGTACCAACCTCTAAGTTGGAATAACAACGTAACAATCAGTCAAATGGGAGTCTGTGAGTTCTGGACTTCTAGAGTGCACTCAAGACACAAATCTAGATCATCACCTTGAACCCATAGCTCTGAGTTCTTTTGGCCCCAAGAGGTTAAAATGACGGTGTGGTTGATGCTTCATGTATACTTACTTATCTGGGAAAAAAGGGAGACATTGCTATTGATAACTTAATAACACCATCAATTCCATTTCTGCTGCTTTGCGAAAAAGCATCAATAAAAGTTCAGTTCAGGCTCATCGAGATCTGGTCTTTTGGTAATGGTGTTACATAGCGGTATTGACATCGCATATGCACACCCCCTATTCACACATTCTTCATAATCTGATGGCTTCAAATAGGTATCAGGATTGAATCAGAATACAACTCAAATTAAAGCAAACTGGCATTTAGTGGTTTGAATGTACAAAGAGAGAACAACCAATCTCTGTCCTAAAAATGCTTTCTTTCTGGAGGTACTCACTACATATAATCTCAGACATTTGCAATCTTCTGCAGAAGTGGATGATGCGGTAAGTTCACAGAATGGAAAGACCATGCCTCTAGTTTCAGAGTTTGCAAACTGAGTACTGAACTGAAAAGCCCTAAGGTTTTAGGGAGGGGCCTCCAGGACCTCCAAGGGAGAAAAGGGAGGACCAAAGCATCCACTCCAAGCCTTTAACCACCATATTGGCTTCTCTCATCCATTTTGGGAGGAGTTTCCAATATACTTGGAGAAAGAGTCTCATAGTTCTGCCCATCTTAACCTATTTGTGATGCATCACAGATGCAGTAAAATCATGACAGTTTTCCATTGGTTAATCACTTCCTTTTCCAGAATACTTAAGCCTTTGCCTCAAGCTGAGATGTTTGAGTTTTTTGTAGGTAAATAAGTCTCAGAGTTCTGAATATTGTGTCTGATACAAAATAGGCTCTTAATAAATGTGTTTGGATTGATTGATAGGTTGATTGATGACTGATTAATGACTGTGAGGAAGGCAGACAGGAAGGAAGGAAAGTGTATGTAGTACACATATGTGCACACACATACACACTGACTTGTATCCGGCTTCCAAAAATGTGAGTTTGGTCTTGTGCGCTGTGTTACTTTATCACAGGATAAAATGGAAGAATTTAATATGGACACTGAAAAGGAATAAGAAAGGTTCCTCCCCCCACACCCCCCCGGGACTGAGGTTGAAAAGGAGAAAAGCTAACACTGGCAGGGGAGATAAGATTTCCCAAGCAGCGCACCAATGCTGGAGCTTGGGGTGGCCCCAGATGAGTCCAACACCCACCCCCAATCCAAGCCTGGGCCTCCTAGCTCTGTCATGTCCTTTGTTCACCTCACAAGAATCCCCAACTCACCAAGGGGAGTCTAACACTGTTCCTACACAATTGGCTCTCATGTCATTCAGGGGCAAGTGTCGCCAAACCCTCTGAGCATATTAGAAAGAGGATTTTATTACAAATGCTCTAACTCCATCATTTTTCTCAGAGGCAAATACTCACTTAAATGAATAATACATTAAATATGGGGATCCTTCTCATTCTGTTCTTCCAGCACAAATGGGAAAGGACACACAGTTGGGGCGAAAAACTTTTGATTCAAAAAATAGCCCAGTTCCCTATAGTTTCAAATTTCCATAAATAAATAGAAAAATCCATTCTGCCCCCTGCTGACAGACTAACATTCCTAAAAAAATCCAGCTCTGAAACCTGACAGTCTCACAGTACCTTCGGAGTTGGGTCAAAATTCCTGTTTAGCACCCCAGACCCTCCACACTCAGCCAGGGTACAGCTTTCCCCTGGTGGTGGCATGTGGGTAGGCACTGCTTGGCCAAAAAATGCATCAGCCACATCTTTCTAAGCATTGTAAACATACTGGGACAGTTTTCCCGCAGGTGATGATACAATGTCAGCTGACCACCTGGTCTACCCCGCACAGACGCCCTCGCTCTGGCCCACCCCGGGCAGCGGTGGTCAGCTTCACCGGGACCTTGCAAGTCCCCAGGCCAGCGCTGGCCACTGGGGCCGAGAGCCTGTGCTAGCGCCAGGACCACTTCCTACTCACCGAGGAACCTGGGGCAAGGGTCGTAACACATCTTTCTGCACAGTTTCCCTGGAAGGAAAGGGGAATAATAATACATGCCTCTCAAGATAGGTTTGCATCTAAATAAATAATCCACAGAAAGTGCTTACAGTTGACCCCGTTGCATAGTTATAATCAGAGATGTATATACTGTTCTGTCTAGCAACTGTCCTGACAAAGAATGAGTGCGTGTGCATTTTATTACGGGGAAACTCCTTCGTCTTCAGCACATTTTCAAAGGGATTCAGGATCCATCTGCCAATCCCCCCCACCTCCCTCCCAAATCGGGAGGGAACCAAAGCTGACAAGTAGGGGCCTGCCCCTACGTACGTCCTCCCTTTCCAAATTTCAGGGCAGTGCTTGGCACATACTAAGTCCCCGCTAAATATTCATTGATTTTATTTAAGAAAACAAAAATAAGGATCAATACCTATAAATGATGGAAGAAAGGTCAAAACACAGATTTCTGAAGACTAAATTACTCTGACATCTTTTGAGTAGGAATTTATAAATCTTAAGCCCTTGTTATTTTAGGAAAGAAGTATCGGTCCGCCGGCTGTAAATCTTATAGAACTGGATCCTTGAATTAAAATAGTCCCTTGGCTTTTAATTTTTCAGGGTTCAAGTTTCCTGTATCCGCGGTCTCTAAAGAAACCCTTCTATTTCTGTTCAAAGGACCATAGCCTAATTGATTTCGCTAATACGTGTTTTGCTTTTCTTTCCTCTCAGACTGCAGCAGCCAGCGCCTGGACACGAATAATGTGGGTTGTGATGTTCGCTACTACCTCCCGTCCTTTGGAGCAATCCAGACGCTCTCTCGGCCAACACCAGCTCCTCCGGAGTTTTCCTCCCATTTTCCGCCCTGGGTCTGCACAGGGCTCCGCCTAGCCCAGCTGCTCCCTTTCCCTCCCTCTCCTGTAATCCACTTGCCTTTAATATTCCGAGGGTGACCCTTGGCTGTCCTTTGAATGCCGCTCCAATTCAAAAGGCTTCTGAGCTTTTAAAAGGAGCAGAGATAACATAATTCCAAGGAGCTGGGGGTGGGGAGGGAGGGAGACTGTGATTGGAAAGATTAGCTATATGTTCCCCTTCCTGAGGATTTGGGCTCTCACAAATACGTGAACTGGGAGGTTGGTTTTTAGGGGTTCTCCCCACACCATCAGCTATCTTATTAACCACTATTAAAAATATTTGTTTCCAACCCAAACTATAAAAAGAGACTTAGCTAAATATTTCTTTGAATCTCGGGTCTTCGAAATCGAGTTAAACAAGGCTGGCTTTTATTAATATTTATTTATGTCCTCTTTAGTTTGCAGGATTGGGGCGATGGTTCTGAATCAGGGTCTACTAAGACAAGACGGATGCAGCTCGAGAAATATTTTATTGACAATTCATCACGTGCGAAGTGTTGTGCTGGGGACTGTGGGGCATGAAAGGATCAAGAAACATTTGCTACCATCAAAAATTCCGCCTTCTAGTAGACACCAGTAAAGGAAAGAGAGTAACGGTATTAGCGTCTTCTATGAGCCTAGTATACTTGCTTTCACAGACATAAAGTTTTCTTGGCATCCTTATCCTCCCGTTCTGTAAGACACCAATGTATACCCAGCACGTGGAGCACGCGTGCGCACATGCGCACACAACATCCTTTCTTTGAAGCACTGTTTTACGGATGCTAATGAATAAACATGCTATTCTGCCCGGCGATCTTCAACTGGCCTTTTCTGGACCTCATTCTTTATTTTAGGGAGCTAACTGGGAACTGATGACTTCCACAATAAAAATAAGGTATCAATACAGCCAATGGCAGGATCACTGACAATGAGGGCCTGCCCCTATGGTGTAGATGAGCATCTGAGTTACTACTGTGTGTCACCGAATATTTTTAAAGAATCTCTTCCCTAATATCCTCAAGTACCTAGAGTATTAAGAATAGGTAACATGTTGGGGCACCTGGGTGGCTCAGTGGGTTAAGCCTCTGCCTTCAGCTGGGGTCATGATCCCAGCGTCCTGGGATCGAGCCCCCGCATGGGGCTGCAGGGAACCTGCTTCCTCCTCTCTCTCTGCCTGCCTCTCTGCCTACTTGTGATCTCTGTCAAATAAATAAATAAAATCTTAAAAAAAAAAAAGAATAGATAACATGTTGTCAGAGGAAAACAGATCCATTTTTAACAAATCAGTAAGGCACACTCACTATCTATCTATCTATCTATCTATATATATATATATATATATACGTATACACACACACACACATATAATATACGTACATATACATATACGTGTATATACATATACATAATATGTAGATGTTATGTATATAATATATATACTATAGATGGGCTACGGTCTTTATAAACAATTGGCTCTTTTCAGTGGCTTTGGAAGCCTTTTTTCCCTATTCTAAACCCATTGCCATGAATTTGCTCAGACAAATCCTCAATAGATTGAAAATAAACAATTTCAACTCAGTGCTGGCTGACTTATCCCAAATCTGGTGGGCAAGTGGGTCTACTCCACTGACATCCATGTACCAGGGCCCCAAGAGGGCTCCCTCATCCATGGCTGGAATGTAGCGTCATTACACAGTCCTTTCTCCTTCTGCTCCACTGACCTTCTGTATTCTTCCTCTACATGCCCATGCCTTTGGCCTAAAAAGTTTTCTGTCTCCTGCACAAAACAAATGAGACATGGATTGTTCCCAGGTTCCCTTACTTCTTACCTAACCCCAGCTATGGGACCCATGTCTCTAATTCCCTGCTGGGCAGTCCTGTAGGATCTGGGGTCCGCCTCTAAGGCTGGCCCCTGGCTTTCAGATCTTTCGGGGTCTGCTTGTGGGAGCTCATTTCCTTGGTATGTCAAGCAAACCTGCAGAGGACTCCCTGAAAAAGAAATCAGCAAGAAATCATCTTATTGGTTAAAAACAAGCAGAAAAGTAAATTCAGATGAGCACTGAAATAACCTGGGAAGCCAATTTCGAGTTTTTTCAATACAAAAATAGAGTCAATTACAATCAGTTTTTAATAATCGGATACATTTGTTTTTGATCCGGTGGAAAACGGTTTGCTTTGTTGTTGTGTGAGAATTATGGGAGATTTTTTTCCCTCCCCATTTAACTTTGATATGGGGGAGTGTTTTTAAATGCTAGTTATTCATTTATTTGACAAATATGTGTTGAGGGAATATTGCCTGCCATTCACTCTTCAAGGTACTGGGCACAAATCACGGAACGAGATGGATCACATGCAGGCCCTCGCACACTGAAATGAGCCTGGGAGACGGACAAACACTGTTGAGGTGATACCACTGTGCTGGGGAGTGGGAAGGGTTATAAGCGGAGATAAAGCAGGGTCAAGTGTGCAGAGGAATGTGGGTGTGTAACTCACATAAGAGGAGAGAGGTCACACAGATAAGGGAGTGAGGGGAGGCTCTGGAACATCATAAGGGGATAGTGAGAAAACGGCCCTGGTCTGGGAGTCTGCGTGGTGGTCTCCAGAGATCAGGAGGTCAAGGTGGCTGAGGGCAGGTGGGTGGGCGTGGTTGGAGGTGAGGCCAGAGAAGCGGGTGCCAGAGAAGTGGCCAAGGGCAAGATCAGGTGGGATCTTCTGGGCTACTGTGGGAACCTGGGATTTAATTCCCAACATGAGGAGAAACCATTTGGGAATGGGAAAACATTCCTAGCATGTGAGGAAACCAAGATGTGACAGGATCTGGTTCACCTTTCAAAAGGTTGCTTTGTGGGGGAGACAGGAAGGAAGCATAGAGGGATAGACCTTGTCGTTTGGGTACTAGATTAAAAACAAAAAATAATTTAACAACTTCACTGAGCTATAATTGATAATTTTTTTTATAATTGATATTTTTAAAGCTGCACATATTCAGTGTATGCAATTTGTGAGTTTGAACATACGCATACCCAATATGCGTACCTGTGTGAACTCAACCCCACAATGTAGGTAATAAACCCATCCATCACTCCCGGAAGTTTCTTTGTGGCCCCTTTTCCAGACAAAGTTTTCGTTAAAAATAAAGGATTGCGATAAACCATAAGTGACTCTTAATGTCACAAAAAACTGAGAGTTGCTGGGGGGAGGGTGGTTGGGAGAAGGGGGATGGGGTTATGGACATTGGGGAGGGTATGTGCTATGATGAGTGCTGTGAAGTGTGTAAACCTGGCGATTCACAGAGCTGTACCCCTGGGGATAAAAATATATTATATGTTTAAAAAAAATTAAAAAATTTAATAATAAAATAAAGGATTGCAGAAGGCATGCACTCAAATCTTACAAAAACCCAAATTTAAGCCACATTTTTTTTCTCACTACCTTATCACACAGCCTTTCTGTCAACTTAATTTCTTTTGAAAAATTTATCAAATGAACTGTCTCTCGGCTTTAGCTGCTTTGGTAGAACCTGTACTGGCTGTCTCTTGCTCACCTGTGAGGCCTGACGGGATTGTTACCGAAGTGCCCCTGGGCAGGGGCGGGCAGGTGCAGCCAGGAGTGGCCAGGTGAGGAAGGCGGGAGTCCCCAACATCACTGAGTCGGTCCTTGTGAACAGTCGACTAGATAGACCCCAATGCAGTTTTAGAAAAGTGTCTTTAACCTCTCTGAGTAGTTCTTTCATCTAAAATAATATCTGTCACTTCCCAGTGGGGCTTAAGGATGACACATGGAAAAAGACCATCACCTACAGGAGTCTCCCAGCATTAAGGCCCCTCCCAAGCCTGGGAACAGTTTTGGAAGCAAGTTCTCATGGTCACTTGGGTTCTCTGATCTCCACAGGATAAAAAGCACCCTTTTCAACTGTTAATAGCTTGCACGGACTTCAGTTTGGAAATTTCTGCTCCTCAAGTCCTCTTCCTAAGGCAGCTTTGGGTTCTATGGTGGCACTTGGAAGAAGCTAGTGCCTTTCTAGCCTCCTTTCCAGTCTACGCCATCTCTCTGTTGCCATCCACTCTGGGATGGGCCGTGTCCCTGAGGTTCTGTGTGACTCAGGACAAGGGCTTGGTCCTACTCTCTGCAACCCCCAACTGTGAGTGTCACATCCTGGGGATCAGACCCAGCTGGGGAGGGTCGCAGGGTTGGGTTCCTGGACCCTTCCTCACACCTGCCAATCAGTATTGCAGAGGGAGGGGCTCAGGAATCTACACTTTTAACACGTTCCTCAGGAAACTCTTCAGAACATTTACATGCGAGAACTCCCAACATAATGGCATATCCTAAGGACCCAGATGGAAAGCGGAAAGCATCACCAAGTGTCCCCAACTTTTCAGAAGGAAGCATGCCATAGCACTACCCAGATTCATAACTTTGACATTGGAGAAACCCTCTATAAATGCCTCTTATTCTGTCCTCTGAGTCATACAATTTGAGGTCTTGAACTGTTTATTTCATATTCTCGGTATTTCAGAGTTTATCTTTTATCCTTTGAAAATTGTCGTTCACTTTGACAGTTATATTTTGAGCTCCATTTTTTTAATTCATTTCTACCTTGACTTTTAGTTTATAATTATGTAATGCATTGTAGGAGTTTTTGAAAATTATCTCTACATATTATATATATATGCATAATATGTGTATATGCACACACATACATAGTATGTCTGTATACAATTTTTGTCATCTTTGTTCATGCTTTTAAATCCACATCGCATATACAAGCTAGTGTCCTGCTTTTGTAATTCCCTTTTTCCTTCAAGAAATATTTATTGAAGACCTAACTTGCGCTTACCAGCTGACAAACAGTGAGCCAGCTGGACACTACATTCGCCTTCACAAATATTATTATATAGAAACCATGTTCTCAAAATTCAACATTATCCAAAATTGTGATCTCAAATAGCTAAATAGTTTTTACTGATGGATGTGCCATGATTTATTTAATTATTTTCTAACTGCAAAATATTCTGGGCTGTGGTCTTTGAAATGGGATCCCTGCACGTTAGGAACTAGGCAAAACAATGGAGTAAGTAAGGCACAGGAAGAAAGTATTAAAATTTCGATTTTTATTTCAACTTTTTCAGTTCTATTTGGGGTATGTTTTTAAGTGGTAAAAATAAATGGTACAAAAACCCATAAACAAATAAACTTACATACATTAGGAGTATAGGCAAAAATTATTTTCATCAATAAAGCTGAGTTATCACAAAACCCTGGAGTCCCTTGATTTAAGATGTGTCCAATTATTCACACAAAAATAAAATTTTGACAGTTTTAAATATATTCTCAGGAGTGAAATTACAGGTAAAAGAGTGTGGCCCATTGCCAAATTGCTTTCAAGGTCAGTTGGTGGGAAATTTATGCTCCCAGTGTATGAGGAAGCTTCTCTTTTATATCATATATATATTTTTAATTTTTTCTAATTTATTAGATGGAAACTGGCATTTTTTAATGTTTTAATTTGCATCTCATTAGCAAGGTTAAATTTTTCAAGTTTATTAGCTAATTAAGTTTCTTCTTTCATAAATTACTCACATCCTTTACCTGTCTTTCTGTTAGGGTCTAAGTATTTTCCACATTGAACTTTCTATAGATATAGAGTACAAGAAAGAATGGCTAACACTTACTTTGCTCTAAGTATATACTTTATTTCTAGTCCTCTCAACAAACAAGAGTGTTATTATCCCTGATTCACTGATGATGAAATTGAGATGAATGAAGTGAAATAACATGTAAGTTGGAAGCCTTCTTGATTCTAAGCTGTAAGAATTCCAAATATTTTTTCTAGAATTTGTTATTTCCCTGTGACTTTTTTGATGTTGATTTTTAAAGAAAGTTTTAAAGAATTCTTATCCAGTCATATTTATTAATTCTTTCCCTTATGCCCTATTCTATTGCTTTTGTGATGAGAAATCATCCATGAGAAGGCATATTCACCAATATTTTTTATTTTCTATGATTTTTAGTTTCAGTGTAAGTTTAGAATCTGTCTGGAATTTGTGTGAGCATATGGCATTAGCTGAAAATGTTAAATTTCCCCAAGTAGAACATTTTTAGATCACAATTAATTGAGTAACCCATTTGCATATTATGCTTTTTTTTTCTTTTAATCAAAAACCAAGTTCTAATGGAATCTAAGGGAACATTCTAATAGAACTCAGGCCTGGTTTTGTACGATACATATGTGTGACCACACATAATACCATATGTATGTATTAAGCATAAAAATATATACCATATATAATATATACATTTTAGAAATTATATAACATATATTTATATGTAATTGTATGGTATTATATATTATGTACTATATATATTAGAGCAAAAATCCTCTGTACTCTATTCTTCTTTTTCAAAAGTTTCTGCATATTCTCAGCTGTTTAGTTTCCAGGAGAAATTTAGAATCACTTTTGTCACATCCGAAAATTTAAAAAAGGAGAAATAAATGTCATCTTTATAATACTCAGTGTCATTACCAAGAAATGTCCTTTTTCTTCATTTATTTAAATCGTCTTTTATTATTACCAGTCGTGTGTGGGTTTTTTTTTTCATATTTATTACAGACATTTTCATCTAAAATTTTCCAAATATTTTGTTTTATTCCCCTTTTGAATAAAATCAATTTCTCTGTCTATAACAAAGTTATGTATATGGTTACTGTTCTTATATAGAAAATATGAGGAGTCAGCAGTTGATTTTATCTTATTTTTATCCCCTAGTATTTCTTGTCTTGAATTCTACTTTTTGTTTTTTAAATTTTACTAATAAACATTTGCTTTTCCTTTGCTTTTACCATTTTTATAATATTTTATTTTAGTTGTGCTTCCTGTTACTAAGATGTTTGGATTTTTTAATTTTTAATTTTTATTTTTTTTTAGTATTTTATTTATTTTTTTGACGGAGAAGGAGAGGGAGAAGCAGACTCCCCGCTAAGCAGGGAGCCCTGTGGGGGACTCAGTTCCAGAACTCTGGGATCATGCCCTGAGCTGAAGGCAGACACTTACCCTGAGCCACCCAGGTGCCCCTGTGTATGGATTTTTTTTTTAAACGATTATTTATTTATTTATTTGACAGAGAGAGACAGCGAGAGAGGAACACAAGCAGGGGGAGTGGGAGAGGGAGAATCAGCCTTCATGTGGAGCAGGGATCCCGATGGGGGCTCGAACCTAGGACCTTGGGATCATGACCTGAGCCCTGAAGGCAGACACTTAAGGACTGAGCCACCCAGGCGCCCCAATGTCTGGATTTTTTTAATGCAAATTTGCAGTTTGTATCTCATGGAGAAATTTAAAACATTTATGTTCATTTATCAGTATATTTGGTCTTATTTCAGTTATCTCAGCATTTGTTTTCAGTTATTTATAATTTTCTAATTTTTTATTATTTTTATTTCCATTATATTTAATTATTATTATTATTTTCCATCTTATTTTAATTTTTTCAGTTACTCTGCCTCTTTATTTGTCTTGTCCGGTTTTTGTTTCATTTCTCTGTGTTTGTATTGATCTTTGCTAGAAATTTAAAGTTTTATATCCTGCTTTTAGTCCTTTAACTGGTCACTATTTAAAAATTTAAAAGTATATATATTAGGTTTTCGTTTTTAACTATTGTAGTTGAGAATACAAAGATACTAATAAAGCACCACCTCTCTTTAAGATTTTTTTTTTAAAGAATGGCTTCATATAGCTGTATACAACCACTCAAGTCTTTAAGTTAGTATTTTACACCAAATTTACTATTATTATAGAAGTTTTTTGTATTCTGCAACTTTTTATTTTTATTTCTTTTCAGCGTAACGGTATTCACTGTTTTTGCACCACACCCAGTGCTCTTTCAATATTATTTTGTCTCTGTATTTAATTTCTTAACTATTAAATATATAATATTTAATATTTAGTCTACTCTATATTAATTGGGTTCTAAGTTCAATAGCAGCCCAAGTTCAATAGATTCCCCTTTTGATTCATCTTTCATTTGCCTTTTACTAATTTCTAAAAGAAAATTACGCATGTGGTATATTGTCCAAGTTCTTATTTATCTGGTAATGTCTTTCCAATGCCTTCCCACATTGAAGATATCTTAACTGAGTAAATTTCTATACTGCCACTTGAAACTCTACAGAGATTCTTCAAATGTCCCTTGAAATTTGCTTCTAAATGATTCCCATTAGTTTGAGACTAACCCAGTTTTGGTTCCTTTGTAAATAACTTTATTTTTGTTTGTTATCACACTCTTATAAAATTATTCTGTTTCTCTTTGTTATTAAAGAAAAAAAAAGTCCAAGGCATCTCTGGGGTGGGTCTCTTTCACCGATTTTCTTAGAACTGAGAGAATCCTCTCAATCTTCATTTCTCAGGGATTTTTCCACCATTCAGTTTCAAGTTTTACATCATTATGGCAATAACCAATGCTTTAAATTCTTTCCATGTAGTCTTCAGGAAATCTTAGACTGTTGTCCACTTTCTGTCCTTTATAAATGATTATCTCTCACCATTTTAAGGTCCTCTGGCTCTGGTTCTGTTTTCCAACAGTTTTGTTGAGTCTCTCTCTGTACACTCACTTAATTTGTCAATGGAAAGCCTACATGTTTATCCTCTAATTTTGTTAACCAAGTGACCTAAATCTAATGGATTTTCTAAAGCCTTCTTCCGATTCTCACCATAAATCACATCTCCAAGCTTGTTTTTATTGAGTGTTCATAATAATGTCCTTGCCCCATAGCATCTTTACATAAGTCCAATATTATAATTTTTTTTCTATTATCTGTACCTCAAAAGAAAGCTATCCAGGCTGTTATTTACGAAGCCAAAAGGTGACGTTGGCCACATTTTCAAAGTCCACATAAGTGAATCCCCGAACCTGTTTCTCAAGATTACGGTAACGAGGAGTTTGCTTACCAGAGAGCTCCTGGCTCATTTGCACCGTCTTGTATTTCTTCTTCTTTGTCTCTACTCTGTTTGTTTCCCTGCCCTGGCCATTCTCCCATAAAAGGCTCTCTATCTATTCCAGCTCTCTGGAGTATGACTGACCCTGGATATTCTGCTCCCTCTGCTTGACTGTCTGCCCCTCTGATGTCCTACGTGAGAAAGTGCTGTCCCTAGCATGCGGGACTCGTGGGCTTCTGCTTCTATCTGCCGCCACTCGCTGCCTTCGTGGGCAAACTTCCCATCTCAGGACAGAACGGCCAATTGCCTTCTCCCTTCTACGTTCTATGCTGTTATTTTTGGCAATAATATATGAAAGGGGAAAAAAGAGTGGAGGAAGGTTCACAGTTTGATTCATGTTCAAACTGTCTCAAATGCGATATGCCGTGAGAAAAGGGACACCTTTCAAGTTCTTCCATTCAGCAGTTCTCAAAGCACGGTCAGCAAATCCCCTGGGGTCCCTGAGACTCTTTAAAGGTAGCTGCAGGGTCAAAATTATTTTCATAGTAATGCTGTAATGTTGCAATGCTAAATACTTCGTGATAATGTTAGACATTATTTGCCTTTTCACTGAGTTGTCATTCATACTCATGATGCAAGAGCAATGGTGGAAAAAATTGTTGGAGTCTTGTCATAAATCAAAATAATGGCACCAAACTATGCTTGTAGTATCCATGAACTCACACTAAAATTTTAAAAAAAAAAAAAAAAAAAGGAGGGGGCGCTTGGGTGGTTCAGTTGTTAAGCTTCTGCCTTTGGCTCAGGTTATGATCCCAGGTTTCGGAGATGGAGGCTCAAATTGTGTTCCCTCCTCAGCAGAGAACCTGCTTCTCCCTCTCCCTTTGCCTTGCTGCTCCCACTGCTTGTGCTTGCTCTCTCTATATCAAATAAATAAATAAAATCTTTTTAAAAAGCTAATATTACTTAAAAATGTCCTTGATGGAGTAGCAAAAATATTAATATGATTAAACTCCAAACCTTGAACACATTTTTTTTTTTAAGTACGCATGAAGCACCTTGGCTGCATACCAAAGTATAATGATTGCTTCAAAGAAAAGCACTTGCATGATTATTTGAGTCGTATACTTGAAAGACCAGCAATAGACAAACTATGGTTTTTCAACCTCGGGTATTTGGCAAGCAGACTTGGGGAGGGGAGTGAATGAAATGAGCGTGTCACTTCAAAAAAAAAAAAAAAAAAACACAACTGAAGGTACGTGTTTCCAATGAGAAAATTCAAGCACTAAAGAGAAAATTAGAATTCAAGAAACATACTTGCCACCAAAAGTTTAAGAACTGCCCAATACTTATAGCTTCTGATAAAATAGTGATATTAATAAATTTTTTATTGTGCAATGAAACATGTCAATGTTTGAAAAACCTGCCAAACACACTGAATCAATATTTTCCAGATGACCAATGCATGATGCTGCAAAATTATGCATTGGTAAAAGGTCCTTTCCAAGCACAAGACAGATTAATGGATTTTAATGTTAATGGTGTTAGTATGGCTTTTGGTACCACATTGCAATGAAGCTTTTTGAAACTGCCACTTGTCAGATTTTGGTGTATCAAAGAATAATCACAATTGTCCTAGAAGGCAACTAAAATACTCCTTTCCTTTCCTATCACCTATCTGTGTGACACTTGATGTCTTCGTAAATCTCCACCAAAGGAACATAGCACAATAGGATAAATAGAGAAGCAATGGTCTTCTATAACATTTTTATTAAAGAAAATTTTCAAAATGTAAAACTGTCACCCTTCTAAATTATTGTATTTGAAAAATAGTTTTTAATAATAAAAACATCTATGCTGACACCTACCTTTGTTATTTAAAATGCATTTATATAAAAATTAAATGTATTAATATAATTTTTCAGAATTTCCTCAACCTCTATTTCTAATTTGACAAACATCATTAGGTGTTACCCACATAAATGAAAACTCTTTGTGGCTTTTAGTAATTTGTAAGATTGTAATGAAGTCTTAAGATCAAAAAGCTTGATCTTAAGACTTCATTACAATCTTTCTTTTTGCCTCTGTGGATTACCTGCTCTAGACATCTTGTATAGAAGGAGTCATTCCCTATGAGACCTTTTGTTCCTGGCTTCCTTAACTTAGCACAGTATTGGCAAAGCTTATTCAACTCATAGCATGTGTTAGTATTTCGTTTCTTCCTAACACTGAATACTATTCCATTGTATGAATTATTGACTGATGGGTATCTCGGTTGTTCCCGTTTTTTTTTTTTTTTTTCTGTTGTGAGTAATGTTGCTATAGACACTTGTGTACAAGTTTTTATATACACATGTTTTTACATCTCTTGGAAATATACTTAAGAGGATAATTATAGGATTATATGGTAAATATATGTTTCACTTTGGAGGCACTGCTACTGTTTTCCACAGCATCTACGACATTTCTTCTCCCACCAACAATGTATACAGGTTCTGATTTCTCTAGATCTTTTCTAACACTTGTGATTTTCCACTTTTTTTTTTTTTAAACCGTAGGCATCCTAGTGGTATCTCATCGTGGTTCTGAGCAATTGAAAATGTTTTTATTATTACACCTATGAATGAAATCTGTTCACTCATTTAAACTATTACATGCAAGTCTGTGAAGTTTTTCAATCAGCCTATGATTCTTTTTTTGGTTCTCCTGAGCCTTCTAGAATACATATGCATTTATTTATCTGAGAACTTGGTCTCAAGGATCTTGGCATTGCCATCTTCCTTAATTAAAAGCTTTGTCATGGACATTGGGGAGGGTATGTGCTATGGTGAGTGCTGTGAAGTGTGTAAACCTGGTGATTCACAGACCTGTACCCCTGGAGATAAAAAAATATTATATGTTTATAAAAAATAAAATTAAAATATATATATATATAGAAAAACAACAGCTAAAAAAAAAAAAAAAAGCTTTGTCTTATCTGTAATATCCCAAAATTCTTCTTGGAGCCTATGATTTGAGTTTCTGTGCGAACACTTAAGAATGACTGGCTCATTCTCTGAAAAGTCATGGAAATGATTATGCTGCTTCATTATTTCCATACTGTTTTGTCAGCTTACCAAAAAGATGCCACACAGAACATTCCAAGAACCTTTGTTTGCTGTGACAGCATCTGTCTGAAAGGTGTGTATTTTTACATTTTTATTTTCCTACTTCTTTGAGACTGTTTCTTACCCTCTCAGGAAATTAAACACTTGACTTTCATAAAAATAAATATAAAAAATAAAATGGGTGCCTGGGTGGCTCAGTGGGTTAAGCCGCTGCCTTGGGCTCAGGTCATGATTCCAGGATCCTGGGATCAAGTCCCGCATCGGGCTCTCTGTTCGGCAGGGAGCCTGCTTCTCCCTGCCACCTCCCTGCCCCACGGCCCTCTGCCTGCCTCTCTGCCTACTTGTGATCTCTGTCTGTCAAATAAATAAATGAAATCTTAAAAAAAAAAAGATTTTAAAATGAAGATTCTGAGCGTTAGTTTGAAGTCAGGAGCCATGAATACCAAAATTAACAAAACTCCTTTCCGAATTACAAATTACCCACAATTTGAATTTTCATAGATGTTCCTTTCATCATTCAAATTACATGGAAATGTTAATGACTATTTGCAATGCCAAACTGATAAGTAAGTTAACCCCCATACATATCTAATCATATAAAAATATTTAATTTCCCTAAGACTTTGCAAGTATTAGAATCATCTAAATCTGTTCCTTGTAATTTCAGTTTTCCATGGTGATAGATTCACTCATCTCCAAATTCTAGTCCTTGAGAACCTGACAATGACGAAATTCTAGAAACAAGAATGCAGACTAATGAAAAAAGATGATTTCCCAAATTCCAGGGGGAGATACAAAGCAGCTGCAGTGCCTGTGATGGGAGATGAGTTGAAATCACTGCAGAAATGCACTCCCACAATGTAGGCACTCTGAGGTGTGCAGAAAACTGGTTGGTTCATGCCCTGTGTCTGGACTACTCCTGATACATAAGGATTCACCACTAAGAATCTTACACCTTTTCTAATTTCTCTTCTAACTTACCCCTCCCCTCAGTAGCTCCTTTCACTATCCCAGTTCATCCATAAGACTTTGGTTGACTCCTAGCATAGAATTCACTAAGATGCTCATGTATTGCTCTCTGGTAGACCAAGTCACATAAAGGAAGTGCTGGAGGATGCTATGCTGCAGGTACATTTAAACAAAGAGCAAATAGACACCATTACTGGCTTTATAGAACGATGAGAAAGTCCAAAAGTTGGAAGAAGAGAAACATTAAATTGAGTCTACCAGACTTTATAGTCTGAGGATCTGCTGGGCACAAGAGGCAGACAGATTCTATTCATTAACCTCACTGGTTAGCCAGGAGCTGTGGACAGGAAGACTGCTGGAGACAATACCGATCGTCATCCAGAGTAATAAACCAACATCTAGTGTGAGCCTCCCTATGTGAGGAATAGACTATGTTAGAAAACACTTACCATAAAAAACATCACAAATCACTGGGAAAGGAAAAGAGTTTCAGTGAATGATTTTGGAAAAATGACTACTTGGGGAACTCTCAACTGAAAGTCTCATCTCACATTAAACCTAAAATAAATTCAAAGAGAATAAAAAGCTAAACACAAAGAGAAAACTAAAATAAAAATACAATAAAATGTGAAAATTAACAGGTCTTAGAATAGGGAACAATTTTCTAATCATAAAGCAGTGAAAAAAATAAGAATTAAAAATCACAATATCAATTTACACAAAACTATTGAATTTCTTTGTGTTAAAAACACTCCGAAACAATTGTGCAAATGATAGGCTGAGACTGATAACTTCGGCTTGAATAAACTAAAATCACAATCTACCATTTTTTTCAAAATTAAAAAAAATTAATTATATTTTTGGTTTTAAAATGGAGGTGTAAACATGAGGCTTCCCCAATTAGCTATTTAAAGGCATGAAAAGTAGTAAGGATAGTGAGGAATAGAAGTCACGAACTTCACCTTCAACAAGATAATGAGACTAAATACTTTAGCCATAAAGCAGTGAAAGTATAGTGGGGTAAGGAAAGACTTTGAGAGGACAGCCACATCTGCAGAGCTCAGAAAATGCTGTCAAGCACCCTTCTCCAAGATGAAGGGTACATTCTGAGGTCAAAACCAACAATCATTACTTTTTAACAATGGAACTGGGAAACAGGAGCTAACAGAGAAATGAAGCTCTTCTCAATCTTGTTTGATTCCAAAAGGAAAAGAAGGAAAAAAAATCACACATACAAGTCATATTTTCAAAAAGCATTCTACTGGTAAGACAGAGTAAGGAAAAATTTACATTATCAGCTTATGAGCAACCCTGCAGTGCCTATTTCAGTTCTCAGTTGACTGGGGATAAGTAAGGTCTAAAAGAGCACCCCCATATGCACAATCTTGTCACTAAATAAATTTTTGCTGGCACAGAACACAGCATTGTCAACCCCTGCCATCACCATCACTGCTCCCAATATACATGTATAGCTTCAATTTCACTCTAATCCTGAGTTCTAGAAAGTTCTGAGTTCCTACAGTAATAACAAAAAGGAACCAAAACTTTATCCATATAAAAATAAAACTATAAAAAGGATGGGATACCAGCAAAAAAAAAAAAAAAAAAAAAAAAAAGGCAAGGAACATACACCAGAAAGGTTCTGTCATGAAAGAGTTTAAAAAACATGTCAAAATATGTTGTTATCCATTTTTAAACCTAATGGAACAATAACCTATATAAAACAAGAATACAAAGCAGGGATTTAATAACTCAGGGAAGACATGATAAGACCACAGAGATAAAACATGAGTTGGCAGAGCTCAAGAGAAAAGTAGAAAAACAAAATCACAAAAATAAAGACAAAACTGAAGCCACACCTGTGAAAACAGATATGCTAAAAATAGAATGGACCAAAAGCCAAGCAAAATTAAATGCAACAAAACAAAAAGTTGTATTTTTTATAAGGTTGGAGGGCTATTGGTATGTGAGGAATCCAGATAAAAAATATTCAAACTGAGTACCAGAAGAAGAGAACCAAAATATTGGGAAAAAACAAAGCATAATTTAATGACATTTTTAGAAATTAAAGAAGACTTGACCCTAAAGTTTGAAAGGGCCACCATGCCTCAGGAAAAATTGACAGAACAGTCAACATCAAGACACAATAATATTATTAGATCCAAAAAAGAAAACAGTGTGTTGTGTTTTTATGGATCTAGAAGCATTCTATTATTTTCAGTTTTAGGAGCATTTTTTCTATCATTATCTAGAATATTATTTACCTGTTTTGAATGTTTGTTTTGGCCAAACATATAGAATATAACCATGAAATGAAAGAAACAGGACTTAACAGAGAAGGGAAAGAAGAAGAAAAAGTCATGGTTTGAAGGAAAAAGAAATTTTCATTTGCCTAATTGAAGGGCTTAAGAATAAACATCCTTAACAGGCAGAGTAACCTCAATAACATTTATTTAATATTCTCACTCACGAGGGACAAATTTTTTAAAATTATTAATATGCCCATTACTGTTCAGAAAAGTAGGATTTGCTGTCAAAAATAAGATTCGGGGCGCCTGGGTGGCTCAGTGGGTTAAGCCTCTGCCTTCAGCTCAGCTCATGATGTCAGGGTCCTGAGATCGAGCCCCGCATCAGGCTCTCTGCTCGGCAGGAAGCCTGCTTCCTCCCCTCTCTCTCTGCCTGCCTGTCTGCCTACTTGTGATCTCTGTCAAATAAATAAATAAAATCTTAAAAAAAAATAAGATTCAAATCTGGCAGTGTTCTAAGCCTGGTGGCTTCTGGGATACAAAGATGAATCATCTTCTGTGTTAGGAAGAAAGCCTGCCATTGCATCTTTTCTCATATCCAAAGAGAAAGCTGCAAATGATGTATAAATCATTGTACCACACAGCTCTTTTAGAGCTTAAAGAAACAATAAAAAAAATTCTAAAAACCACACATTCAAATACCATTTCCCCTTGCTCACCAACAACACTTAATCCCCAAATCTAATAAATTTATTCTCCTGATGTCTTTTGACTGTTTCTACTTTGTGCCTGTGGGCCACCATTTCTTTTTCTTTTTTTCATTTTTTTTTTTTTAATTTAAGATTTCATTCATCCACTTGTCAGTCAGAGAGAGAGCACAAGCGGTGAGCGCAGCAGGCAGAGGAAGAAGCAGGCTCTCCGCTGAGCAAGGAATAGGTCACCATTTCTAGCCCAAGTCACTTCCCAGTAATCTTGCCCCCATTCAATCTACTCTCTTCTCTGTACCCAGTGATCATTTTCAGTGGCAAATGTGATCATGTCATCTCCCCCCACGAATAGACTCTAGCACTCTTTAAGATTCTTCAGGACTTCCTATGATCTGGAGAATAATGAATAATCCTTACACGATGTGCCCTCACCCACCTCTCTTCAACTTCTACAGTTTTTTCCCTTGGGCTTACACTGTTGTTATTTCAGTTCCTTCAAAAGGTCTAATCTTTGCCTATGCTCTGTGAGAAGCATATCTCTCCTTCCTCTTCCTCAATCCCTACCTGAGCTCAAGCTGTCTCCCACTCAACTTTTGTCTCTGTACCAACATCCTTCCTCAGGGCAGCCTTTTCTGAGCCATTGTTCCCCTCTCCTCTCAATATTTGTCTCCTCTAACTCTATGCCCATATTTGAAGAAATGTGATGTATATTAATTTATAACTATGTTTTACCTCTCAATCCCAGAAAATTAAATAAAACCTGGTTATTTTGAAGGTATCAGAGATCCAAAATGACCCCCCCATTTTAGATTTACATTCACTCCAGTATTCAATGTCACCATAATATTGTAGGCTTGAGTAAGTTGCTTAAGCTTCCTATGGCTTATTAGTCTTACCTATAAAATATAAACAATTATACCTTCACTGACTGTTGTGAGGTTGAGAATGGTTAATGACTTTTACAACTTTTTATAAAGGATTGTATAATGGTAATTAAGAGAATAATCATTATTGTTTGCAAAAGGCATTATTTGACTGGTCATATCTAAATATAAGATGTAGAAAATTGCCTTCTAGTTGCTCTGATTATAAAAGGAAGAAATACAAACTTTAAAAATGTTTAAGAATTTTTTATTTTAAGTAGGCTCTGTGCATGGAGCCCAACATTGGGGCTTGAACTCACGATCCTGAAATCAAGACCTAAGCTGAGATCAAGAGTAGGAGGCTCAACTGACTGAGCCTCCCAGGTGCCCTCAAGGGAATATTTTTTTCAAATTTCATTTTGTTGTTTCATTTGCCAGCGCTGATTTCTTTTAAATCAGAGACATGGAAGGTTCAAAATTATTTATACAGCATTTCAGCCTGAAGACTTTCTAATGCCCTCCAAAGAATGGTAAAACTAATGGTGAAGGGCAGAAAAAAAACTGGCAATTACCTATATCATATGCTTAAAGATCATCCAGTGCACATGTGACCAATTCATGTATTTAGAAAAAGAACATTTTACATATTAAGTATTCCATCTTCACCCTGGAATCTTCTGAGAGGAAAAAGGGTAGTGGTGGTATTGTCAGATGTGTATATATATTTCATATAGCTGAGGAAGAAGGAGAGAAATAGGGAGAAAGGGACAGAGGGACAGGGAAGAAAGGGAAAAGGAGGAAAAGAAAAGAGAAAAGAATTACCATTCTCTACCATAGAGTACCTTCATGGACAAAAAGTTACCGGGAATTAAATGTAGAAAAGGAAGTTTGATATAGTTAATACATGGTAAACTACCCCCATTGAAAACCTACTTTCCGGAATAAACATAAAAGGCCCATATGATAGACTTGTGATGTAGTCTTTGAATTTTCCTTCTTTACTTTGGGAGTTATGTCTGCAAAAGAACCAATCCTTTCTTCTCCCATTATCCTTAAGGGACTGTTCCATCATAGATTGGCCCTGCCATGGCCTTTCAAAGAAGGTGAGAGATTCTGCCTCTTCAGTATATTCCTAGAGTTTCTGATTCCTAGGACTGGGGCAGACCCAAGAATTTGCCTTTTTATTAAGTTCCCAGATTATGCTGATGCTGCTGGTCTGGAAGTCCTTATATTTGGGATCAGGAGCTCGAAAGCCCAAAGGCAAGGACAGAAGATCTTAGTCATTCAAAAGAGCTAAGAGAGTGGACAAAGCCAAGAACTAGCATGGTTCTGGCACATTTTGGGCACCCTATAAATACTGAATATACAAATAAATGAATGGCTAAACGAATGAGGGACATTTGTTTTTTGCTAAGCTTCCCTGAATGGCCCATAGAAGCCATATATCAATTTGGTCAAGAGGACAGGCATTGCAATCAGATACATGAAATTTCAAATCTTACTTTCCACTTACTGGCCTTGTCACATTGGATTATTATTTAGTTTCTCCATGTCTAAATATTTCTCAAGTTTATACTGGAGTCATATCTATTTTATGGAGTTTTTCTGAAGATTAAGAATAATGGACATTAAACCAGTCTAGTACAGCACCTGAAACATTGCAAAGACACCCTATGCTTGCCTTCTGCTGTTATCCCAAGATTCCTGAAAGTTGTTTGTGTCATTTGGTAGGTCCTGTGCTCCAGGGCTGGGTCCTCTGACACTCAAATGTTCAGTGGTCACTCTCCCATGACCTGCCATAGTTACTGGAAGGAAAGAGCCTGGCCATGAGTATGTGAGAGGTAAATAGCCATACAAATGACAAATATATTATATATGTATTTGTATATGTAGTTGATTTATGCAACTCTCAACATATTATTGTGCATCACAAGAACACCTTTAGCTTCATTAATCAAAGACTAAATGAACTAGAGGAGTAAATTACTCATGGATACACTGAATTTGAGTAAGGAGATAGAATCAAACACTTTGTCAGGCACTTCCTGTTCCCTTGCCAACCCACTAGATCCATACTGCCTCTGAGAATATGCCTTAATAACATGTTTTTCAATGGAACACACTTCCTTTTCCTGGAGAGGATAGCAATCAACATGAAAGGAATAGTTACATCTCAGTGCAAAAAAATTCTCTCCATAAAAGTCTCAAAGATTATTACTAAATGCCCTACTCAAACATTGTTCAATTCTTATACCACAAGCTTTGACTTGCTTTTTCAAGAGAAATATTTCTGCAGAGTATCTCTGAAGAGCATGGGTACAAAAATATGAGCATTCCTCAGATGTTCTGATGGTTTCCAGCAGATACCTCAGCACTCTGGATATTATATGCATATAAACTAACAAGTAGACTATTGAGCACAGGATCTTATGGGTATTTTCTAACCAAACCCTTTCAAACATATACATTAGGATACAGAACAACATGAAAAGTAGCCAGCTCTACAGTTTGATTTTTAACAAAAACAGAAAGTGAGTTGTCTATGTTCACTACAACACGACTGGGGTTCTTCCTTTCCTTGGGGTCCTCCTTTGCTGCTATCACTCTTGCCTATCAAAAACTCACTCTAAGTAATGACCTGAGACTCACCAGAATGAAAATACAAATGACTTAAAACATATTTAATTCTATCTTCTCCAGGAGGCCTGAACCCCTTCATTAGAGCACTAGACTGGGCTACAGGAGGTATCTTATGACCTGGACTAATCTTAGGACATGCAGGTTCTCAGGAAATAATTCAAGATGCTACAGTTTGTGGGGACACAAAAAGCAATGCAGGTGGACTGGTGGAGTGAGGGGGTCACCAAACAGTTATTATAAAACTGGACAAATGTTTCAAAAACAAGAATTACAGTACCCTAGAAATGGACCAAATGCTTAAGACAAACATATAGGCACAGATTAATGAAAAACTACTAAATTTGGGGTCAAAACAGTGGGACTCCATCAGCTTAACTGTAGGAGGAAAGGGACTTGATTTGGAGCAGTAGTTGGAAAATTCCATGCCTACCAGTTTCATCGGTGGTGACAATCTCAATGACAAATGAATTGGGGCAGTCAGCATATCCGATAACCTGAGGTTGCAAACCTGGTAGACCTGGTGGGCCAACCAGAACTTGAACAGATCAGGGAAATGAGACAGTCATAGAGACATTCTTGACTTATTCTTGACTGATGGAAGGGCAGGTGCACACATGAGGAAGAATGGAGGCCCAGCCTATTCACATACCTATGTTGTACCAGGAGACTTCCTGTATTGGCAGAGAAGATACTAGAATGTCTGGTGGGAAGGAAGAGAAGGAAAAGATCTGAAAACTGCTTACACTTTGAATGTGTTCAGGAACCCACATACAAACCCACAAACTGAGAGGAGGAGATTTACCAGTGTTAAGATGTTTGAGCCCAACCTCTGACCAATCACTAGTTCACCACTAGGCCATGTAGAAAGAGAGGAACTCCTAAGAGGCTGGGCTGAAAAGCAGGAGCAAGATGGGAGGGGAGAAGTGAGCCAAGAGATCAGTGGCCACATATTGCAGAGGATATGAATTTCAAAAATTCAGTCTAAAGAAATTATTAAATAAAGATCTAAGCAAATTTTTAAAACAGCAACGATAATAACCCTCTGGGAAGGAAAAGTCAGAAGCCAGAGTTGCTATCATATGATTCCCAAAAATGTTCCATATTCAACAAAAAGCCATGCAAGGAACCAGGAAAGTGTTAACCAGAGCGAAGGGGGAAAGGGAAGTACATAGAAATTGCTTAGTGTCCTCAGATGTCAGATGGAGCTGATAAAGACTTCAACTTATTATTATATGTATGTTCAAAGAACTAAAGGAAATTACATTTAAGAATTCAAGAAAGGACTCCTGGGTGGCTCAGTTGGTTAATTGTCTGCCTTCAGCTCAGGTCATGATCCCAGGGTCCTGGGGTCTTGGGATCTAGCGCCCCATTGAGCTCCCTTCTCAGCTGGGAGTCTGCTTCTCCCTCTGCCTCTGCCCCTCCCCTACTCCATTTGTGTGCATGCTCTCTTTCTCAAATAAATAAATAAAATCTTAAAAAAAGAAGGAGGAAAAAAAATTAAAGTACCATAACAATGACCAAAATAAAGGACCTCAATAAATATATAGAAACTATTTCTAAAAACCAAATGGAAATTCTGGAAAAAAAAACAAGAACTGAATTAAAAATTTCACTTCAGGGGCTCAATGGCAGATAGGACACAGCAGAATTCAGTTAGTATTATGGTGAGGCAGAGTATAATAAGTTAAGAGGTATGGATGAGAGTCAAGATGGCAGAGAAGTAGCAGGCTAAGACGACATCAGGTAGCAGGAGATCAGCTAGATAGTTATCAAACCATTACAAACACCTACAAATCCAACAGGAGATCGAAGAGAAGAAGAGCAACAATTCTAGAAACAGAAAATCGACCACTTTCTGAAAGGTAGGACCGGCGGAGAAGTGAATCCCAAGCGATGGGAAGATAGACCACGGGGGGAGGGGCCAGCTCCCAGCAAGCGGCGGAGCAACGGAGCACAAAATCAGGACTTAAAAGTCTGCGCCACTGAGGGACATCGCTCCAGAGGCTAAACTGGGGTGAAGCCCACGTGGGGTCAACATGGCCCCAATTTCCACAGAGTCACAGAAGGAACGGAGGTGTCTGAGTATCACAGAGCTTGCAGATAGTAGAGCGGGGAAGCCGGCTAGAGAGACAGAGTTCAGGAGTGAGCTCTCAACTCGGGGTTACCCTGAACCATAATCCAGGACACAGGCCACTGCTCTGTGAGTGGGGTCTCCATAAGATCTGGGGAGATCCCCCCTGGAAGAGCCCAGGGATCTGCAGGGTTCAGAGACTCCAGGCGGAGCTGTGGGCCAGAGACAGAGATGCTTGGTCACAGGTGGGGTGAGCTCGGAGCGCAGCCGGAGACCAGGGAGATGGGAGTGATTGAGCACTTTTCTCTGAGGGCTCACTGAGGAGGGGGGCGCCGAGCCATCGGCTCCTCCAGGCCAGAGATTGGGAGGCCGCCATTTGCATTCCCGTCCTCCGGAACTCGATGGAAAGTGTTCAGGGAACAAAAGCTCCTGAAAGCGAACCAGAGGGGATTACTTAGCCTTGCCCCTGGTAAGGGCGGTGCAATTCCGCCTCAGGCAAAGACACTTGAGAATCACTACAACATCCCCCTCCCCGAGAAGATCAACAAGAAATCCAGCCAAGACCAAGTTCACTTACCAAGGAGAACAGCAGAATTCCACAGGAGGAGAGAGCAAAGCATAGAATTCATGGCTTTCTCCCCATGATTCTTTAGTCTTGCAAAATTAATTAATTTTTTAAATTTTTTTTAATTTTTTTTCTTCTGCATAATTTTTTTTAACTTTTACCCTTTCCTCTTTTAACATTTTTTAACTAGTTTATCTTAACAATACCTTTCATTAAGAAGAAATTTTTTTTTGACCCTTCATTATTATAGTCACATTTTATCCTTCATTGTATCTAACTTTATTTTTTGTATACACATAGGGTTTTTTCTTCAAAAAAAATTGGGGTACAAATTCTTCTAATAGATCAAAATACACCCTAGATCTAGCACTGGGCTTGTTCTAGTCTCCAGCCCGGGTAAATTCTCTCCACTTTCTTTTTCTTTATTCTCCCAAACAACTTACCTTATCAACTCCTTTTTTAGAAATTTAAAAAAATTTCTTTTCATCTTTATAGTCATATTCCATCCCTTCATTGTGTTTACACTTAATGTGTTTTTCATTCTTTAAAATTTTGGGAGGTAGTTTCTTCTAGGAGACCAAAATTCTCCCAAAATTAAGTGGGTGACCCTGTTCTAGTCACCAGTCTAATATATATATATATCTTTTTCTTTTTATAGTTTTTCTTTGTTTTCTTTTTTTAATTTTTTTTTTCTGAACTTCTTTTTACCCCTCTCCCCCCCGCCACGATTTGGGGTATATTCTGATTTGGTTAAAGCACATTTTACTGGGGTCTTTGCCACCCTTTTAGTATTTTATTTGCTCCTTCATATATTCTTATCTGGACAAAATGACAAGGCGGAAAAACTCACCACAAAAAAAAAGAACAAGAGGCAGTACCGAAGGCTAGGGATGTAATCAGTATGGATATTAGTAATATGTCAGATCTAGAGTTCAGAATGACGATTCTCAAGGTTCTAGCCGGGCTCAAAAAAGGTATGGAAGATATTAGAGAAACCCTGTCTGGAGAAATAAAAGCCCTTTCTGGAGAAATAAAAGAACTAAAATCTAACCAACTTGAAATCAAAAAAGCTACTAATGAGGTGCAATAAAAAATGGAGGCTCTTACTACTAGGATAAATGAGGCAGAAGAAAGAATTAGTGATATAGAAGACCAAAAGACAGAGAATAAAGAAGCTGAGCAAAAGAGAGACAAACAACTACTGGACCACGGGGGGATAATCCGAGAGATAAGTGATACCATAAGATGAAACAACATTAGAATAATTGGGATTCCAGAAGAAGAAAAGAGAGGGGAGCAGAAGGTATATTGGAGAGAATTATTGGAGAGAATTTCCCTAATATGGCAAAGAGAATAAGCATCAAAATCCAAGAGGTGCAGAGAACCCCCCTCAAAATCAATAACAATAGGTCCACATCCCGTCATCTAATAGTAAAATTTATGAATCTTAGCGACAAAGAGAAAATCCTGAAAGCAGCCCAGGACAAGAAGTCTGTAATATACAATTGTAAAAGTATTATATTGGCAGCGGACTTATCCACAGAGACCTGGCAGGCCAGAAAGAACTGGCATGATATATTCAGAGCACTAAACAAGAAAAACATGCAGCCAAGAATACTATATCCAGCTAGGCTATCACTGAAAATAGAAGGAGAGAGAAAAAGCTTCCAGGCAAATAAAAACTGAAAGAATTTGCAAACACCAAGCCAGCTCTACAGGAAGTATTGAAAGGGGTCCTCTAAGCAAAGAGAGAGCCTAAAAGTAGTAGATCAGAAAGGAACAGAGACAATATACAATAACAGTCACCTTACAGGCAATACAATGGCACTAAATTCATATCTCTCAATAGTTAACCTGAATGTAAATGGGCTAAATGCCCCAATCAAAAGACACAGGATATCAGAATGGATAAAAAAAAAAACAAAGCCCATCAATATGCTGCCTACAAGAAACTCATTTTAGACCCAAAGACACCTCCAGATTTAAAGTGAGGGGGTGGGAAACAATTTACCATGCTAATGGACATCAGAAGAAAGCTGGGGTGGCAATGCTTATATCAGATCAATTAGATTTTAAGCCAAAGATTATAATAAGAGATGAGGAAGGACACTATATCATACTCAAAGGGTCTGTCCAACAAGAAGATCTAACAATTTTAAATATCTATGCCCCTAACGTGGGAACAGCCAACTATATAAACCAATTAATAACAAAATCAAAGAAACACATCAACAATAATACAATAATAATAGTGGACTTTAACACTCCCCTCACTGAAATGGACAGATCATCCAAGCAAAAGATCAACAAGGAAATCAAGGCCTTAAATGACACACTGGACCAGATGAACATCACAGATATATTCAGAATATTTCATCCCAAAGCAACAGAATACACACTCTTCTCTAGTGCACATGGAACATTCTCCAAAATAGATCACATCCTCGGTCCTAAATCAGGTCTCAACTGGTATCAAAAGATTGGGATCATTCCCTGCATATTTTCAGACCACAATGCTCTGAAGCTAGAACTCAATCACAAGAGGAAATTTGGAAAGAACCCAAATACATGGGGACTAAACAGCATCCTTCTAAAGAATGAATGGATCAACCAGGAAATTAAAGAAGAATTGAAAAAATTCATGGAAACAAATGATAATGAAAACACAACGGTTCAGAATCTGTGGGACACAACAAAGGCAGTCCTGAGAGGAAAATATATAGCGGTACAAGCCTTTCTCAAGAAACAAGAAAGGTCTCAGGTACACAACCTAACTCTACACCTAAAGGAGCTGGAGAAAGAACAAGAAAGAAACACTAAACCCAGCAGGAGAAGAGAAATCATAAAGATCAGAGAAGAAATCAATGAAATAGAAATTTAAAAAAAAACAATAGAACAAATCAACGAAACTAGGAGCTGGTTCTTTGAAAGAATTAATAAGATTGATAAACCCCTGGCCAGACTTATCAAAAAGAAAAGAGAAAGGACACAAATAAATAAAATCATGAATGAAAGAGGAGAGATCACAACGAACACCAAAGAAATACAGACAATTATAAGAACATACTATGAGCAACTCTATGCCAACGAATTTGACAATCTGGAAAATTGGATGCATTCCTGGAGACATATAAACTACCACAACTGAACCAGGAAGAAATAGAAAGACTGAACAGACCCATAACCAGTAAGGAGATTGAAACAGTCATCAAAAATCTCCCAACAAACAAGAGCCCAGGGCCAAACGGCTTCCCAGGGGAATTCTTCCAAACATTTAAAGAAGAATTAATTCCTATTCTCCTGAAACTGTTCCAAAAAATAGAAATGGAAGGAAAACTGCCAAACTCATTTTATGAGGCCAGCATCACCTTGATCCCAAAACCATACAAGGATCCCAACAAAAAAGAGAACTACAGACCAATATCCTTGATGAACACAGATGTGAAAATTCTCACCAAAATACTAGCCAATAGGATTCAACAGTACATTAAAAGGATTATTCACCACGACCAAGTGGATTTATTCCTGAGCTGCAAGGTTGGTTCAACATCCACAAATCAATCAGTGTGATACAATACATTAATAAAAGAAAGAACAAGAACCATATGATACTCTCCATAGATGCTGCAAAAGCATTTGAAAAGTACAGCATCCCTTCCTGATCAAAACTCTTCAAAGTGTAGGGATAGAGGGCACATACCTCAATGTTATCAAAGCCATCTATGAAAAACCCACTTCAAATATCTTTCTCAATGGAGAAAAACTGAGAGCTTTTCCACTATGGTCAGGAACATGGTAGGGATGTCCATTATCACCACTGCTACTCAACATAGTACTAGAGTCCTAGCCTCAGCAATCAGACAACAAAAAGAAATTAAAGGCATCCAAATTGGTAAAGAAGAAGTCAAACTATCACTCTTTGCAGATGATATGATACTATATGTGGAAAACCCAAAAGACTCCACTCCAAATCTGCTAGAACTTGTACAGGAATTCAGTAAAGTGTCAGGATGTAAAATCAATGCACAGAAATCAGTTGCATCTCTCTACACCAACAACAAGACAGAAGAAAGAGAAATTAAGGAGTCCATCCCATTTACCATAAGATACCTAGGAATAAATCAAACCAAAGAGGCAAAGAATCTATACTCAGAAAACTATAAAATACTTATGAAAGAAATTGCGGAAGACAAAGAAATGGAAAAATGTTCCATGCTCTTGGATTGGAAGAACAAATATTGTGAAAATGTCTATGCTACCTAAAGTAATCTACACATTTAATGCAATCCCTATCAAAATCCCATCCATTTGTTTTTCAAAGAAATAGAATAAATAATCCTAAAATTTATATGGAACCAGAAAAGACCTTGAATAGCCAAAGGAGTATTGAAAAAGAAAGCCAAAGTTGGTGGCATCACAATTCTGGACTTCAAGCTCTATTACAAAGCTGTCATCATCAAGACAGTATGGTACTGGCACAAAAACAGACACATTGATCAATGGAACAGACTAGAGAGTCCAGAAATAGACCCTCAACTCTATGATCAACTAATCTTCGACAAAGAAGGACAGAATGTCCAATGGAAAAAAGACAGCCTCTTCAACAAATGGTGTTGGGGAAATTGGACAGCCACATGCAGAAAAATGAAATTGGACCATTTCCTTATACCACATACAAAAATAGACTAAAAATGTATAAAGGACCTCAATGTGAGAAAGGAATCCATCAAAATCCTTGAGGAGAGCACAGGCAGCAACCTCTTTGACCTCAGCCACAGCAACTTCTTCCTAGGAACTACACCAAAGGCAAGGGAAGCAAGGGCAAAAATGAACTATTGGGACTTGGTCAAATTCAAAAGCTTTTGCACAGCAAAGGAAACAGTTAACAAAACCAAAAGACAACTGACAGAATGGGAGAAGATATTTGCAAATGACATGTCAGATAAAGGGCTAGTATCCAAAATTTATAAAGAACTTATCAAACTCAACACCCAAAGAACAAATGATCCAATCAAGAAATGGGCAGAGGACATTGACAGACATTTCTGCAAAGAAGACATCCAGATGGCCAACAGACACATGAAAAAGTGCTCCATATCACTTGGCATCAGGGAAATACAAATCAAAACCATAATGAGATACCTCCTCACACCAGTCAGGATAGCTAAAATTGACAAGTCAGGAAATGACAGATGCTGGTGAGGATGTGGAGAAAGAGGAAACACCTACACTGTTGGTGGGAATGCAAGCTGGTGCAGCCACTCTGGAAAACAGCATGGAGGTTCCTCAAAATGTTGAAAATAGAGCTACCTTACGACCCAGCAATTGCACTACTGGGTATTTACCCTAAAGATACAAATGTAGTGATCCGAAGGGGCACATGCACCTGAATGTTTATAGCAGCAATGTCCACAATAGCCAAACTATGGAGAGAACCTAGATGTCCATCAACAGATGAATGGATAAAGAAGAAGTGGTATATATATATAATGGAATACTATGCAGCCATCAAAAGAAATGAAATCTCGCCATTTGCGACAACATGGATGGAAGTAGAGGGTATTATGCTTAGCAGTTCTAAGTCAATCGGAGAAAGACAACTATCATATGATCTCCCTGATATGAGGAAGTGGAGATGCAGCATGTGGGGTTTGAGGGGTAGAAAAAGAATAAATGGAACAAGATGGGATCAGGAGGGAGACAAACCATAAGAGACTCTTTTTTTTTTTTCTAAAGATTTTACTTATTTATTTGACAGACAGAGATCACAAGTAGGCAGAGAGGCAGACAGATAGAGAGAGAGGGGGAAGCAGGCTCCCTGCAGAGCACAGAGCCCGATGTGGGGCTCGATCCCAGGACACTGGGACCATGACCTGAGCCGAAGGCAGAGGCTTTAACCCACTGAGCCACCCAGGTGCCCCCCATAAGAGACTCTTAATGTCACAAAACTGAGGGGGACGGGGAGGGAGTAAGAGGGTGGTGGGGTTATGGACATTGGGGAGGGTATGTGCTATGGTGAGTGCTGTGAAGTGTGTAAACCTGGCGATTCACAGACCTGTACCCCTGGGGCTAATAATACATTATATGTTTATAAAAAATAAAAACATTTTAAATAAAAAAAGAGGTATGACCACAAGCCATAGTTTGCTGATCTTTGTGCTCAGCTATACAATAAATCTCAACAAGTTCAAAGGGTTGAAGTCATGTAATATGTTTTATGACTATGACAAAATTAAATAGATCAACAAAAGAAAGAAATCTGATAAATCCCCAAGTGTTTGGAAATTAAAGAACACACTTCTTAAAGCTCATGGTCAAAGAGAATTGCAAAATATTGTGAACTGAATCAAAACAAAAACATGAAATATCAAGATGTATGACATGCAGCTAAAGCAGTGCATATAGGGAAACTGATAGCTGTATTACAAAAGAAGAAAGTTCTCAAATCAATAACCTAAACTTTTATTTAAAAAACTAGGTAAACAAGAGTAAACTGAAACCCAAACAAAGATAGAAATTACATAGGCTCACATGGAAATCAAAGAAATACTAAAAAACTAGGGAAAATAGTCAAACCAAAGGGTGATTCTTTGAAAAGAGCAACAAAATTGACATATCTTGAGTGAAATTAAGAAAAAAAGAAAAGGGGCGCCAGGGTGGCTCAGCGGGTTAAAGCCTCTGCCTTCGGCTCAGGTCATGATCCCAGGGTCCTGGGATCAAGCCCCACATCAGGCTCTCTGCTCAGCAGAGAGCCTGCTTCCCTTCCTCTCTCTGCCTGCCTCTCTGCCTACCTGTGATCTCTGTCTGTCAAATAAATAAATAAAATCTTTAAAAAAGAAAAAAGGCACAAATTGATAAAATGAAAACTAAAATAGAGAACACATTACAGAAACTAAAAAGATTATAAGTAGATATTAATAACAAAAAATGTGACAAATTAGATGAAATGGACGTTTCTAGAAAGAGAAATTTTCAGTATATGTGCTGCCGAAGCGAGCACAGAAAGAGAAATTTTCAAAGCTGACTCAAGAAGGAATAGAAAATATGTATAAATCTTTAGTAAAGAAATTGAAGTAATAATTTAAAAATCTTCCTATAAAGCAAGCCCCAATTCTGGATCACCTCACTAATGAATTCTATCATCCATTCAAATACCAATCTTCCAGAAAACAGGCAGAGAGGAAAGAATCTCAAAATCATGCTATGAGAGCCAAAAACATCATAATAAAATAAAATCGTATGACAAGATTCCTCAGGACTAGAGAAGCATAGGTCCTCTTAAAAATTCGCAAACCACAGATTAAAAAATATTTTTACAGCATTACCAACTGAGATTTATCCTAGGAATGCAAGTTCAATTTAACATCTGAAAATCATCTTATGTGACCACTTCAATAGATACAGAAAAGAAAAGACACTTGACAAAACTCCACACCCGCTCCTAAAAAGTGAAACATAACTATATCAATATGACCCAGAAATTCCACGCCAAGGAATCTACCTAAGAGAAACAAAAACACATGTCCGTACAAAGACTTGTATATGAATGGTCATAGCAACATGACTTATAATAGCAAAAGATTGGAAACAATCCAAGTGTCCATCAACTGTGAATGGATAAATAAAATGTGGTGGAAATTAAAATAAAACCAGATAAATAAAGCATTTGAAAAGGGCAAATTTGTAGTGACAGAAAGCAGATCAGGGGTTGGGAGGGAATGGTTGGAGGAGGGAACGGAGACTGGTTGCCAGTGGGCATGAGGAAACACTGGAATGATGGAAATGTTCTAAAACTGGTCTGTGGGGATGGCTGCACAATTCTGCAAATTTACTAGAAATCATCAGAGTGTTACCTTCACCATGAGTGAATGAATGGTATGTAAATTATGCCTCAACGAAGATTCTTTTTTTTTTTTTTAAATCAAAGTTGGCCATCACTCCAAAGAATCTAGTCTCAGTGTAAAAATGCAGGTAATGATGGAAGAGAAGTCAGAAGAGAGCAAAGTTTAAGGCAAACAGACATTGGAAAATACCATCAAGTCTAATTGCAGTGTGCTGAGAATCCCGGTGAGGAGAGTAAAAAGAGTCATAGCCTAGCCTGGAAACTCCTCCTTCCACCTCTTAGGATACATGGGCTTGCCACCAGTTTGCTTTTAGAAAGCCGCAGTGCTCTGGAGCATTCGAAGGTGGAGCATTCCAGGCCCCCTCCTCTGGCCTCCACCTACTGGGACCTGTAGCTGACCAAGGTGCTGACAAGTTCTCAACTCAAGATGTGGGTCTAGGTGTGAATTCACGACTTCATAGCATGCAAAATTGAAACTGATAGAGGGGAGTGTACTAGAGTCATAATATTGGGTTATCAATCTTAAAGAGTTTTGAAGAAAAGTATTGCAAGGTGTGGGGTGGTGCATGTATATGTAGAGAAGTCACAAACTAGAAAGCCATGTACCTGTCGCACCAGCCTGCCTTCACACACGTGCTCCAAAGTAAATCAGATACGATTTGCATATGGTAAGGGCTCAGAAATGGGTCAAATCACACCTCTGGAATGATCACAGATAGGAACCCACCTTTTGCACCTTCAAGGAGGGCTGGTGGTAATTATTGCTTCATATGTGTCCCAGCTAAACCAATCACAATTGCAAAACAATAAAAATAAAAATAAATACATCACACCCTTCTTATAAAACATCATATGAAAAGACATCTTTTCTTAACTTTGAATGCTAACTTGACCACATTTTTTTTTCTGCAGAAAAAAATGTCCATATTTATCAACTTATTCATGACTCGGTCAGCAATTTTTAGCCTATGAGAAATGACATCTCATGTTGACCACAACTTGTAAGAAGAGAAAATGGATTTCTAATTTAATCACATCACAGTAGTGGTCAGCCTCAGAAAACATTTATTATTTCACGACAGAGGTGGCAATATTTTTAAGATCATTTTATAAACTTGGATCAGTCTCAGAAAAACTAACATGTTTTAATTTCCAATATAAATGCTATATTCTGCTCCTTCATTAGATACAATTCTCTCAAAATATCTTGAAGCATTTCAGTGTTGAAAGTGTCACAGGTGAACTCCAAACCAGGTCTTTACATAAAATATACATATATAAGATCTATTCTTAGGCACGTATTCTTATGCACAACAAATCTTTAAGGTGACTGTGCCTGAAAGCAGTATGAAAATTATTTGGAAAGCTGATATAAACTTGGATTTCCAGGTTTTTCTGAACAAAGGTACAATACAAATGTAAAACAAGATGATAATGAAAGTGAAACGTATACATTCTTTCTTTTTAAGATCTTATTTATTTATTTGACACAGAGAGACACAGCAAGAGAGGGAGCACAAGCAGGGGGAGTGGAGAAGGGAGAAGCAGACTTTCCGCTGAGCAGGGAGCCTGATGCAATGCTGGGCTCCATCCCAGGATCCTGGGATCATGACCTGAGCCAAAGGCAGATGCTTAACGACTGAGCCACCCAGGCACCCAAACTTATACATTCTTTAATATTTTCATTTGAGTCATTGTTTACATTCATCTTTCCTCACTTCCAAGTACCCACACTCTGCTGGGCGTAAGAATCTCCTAGGGTGTTTGTTCAAAATGCAATTCTCAAGACCCCACTCCCTTGAGAGCCCACTTCAGTACCTCTGAGTCAAGGCCTAGCAACCTGGTGATTCTGAGGCAGGTCCTATGAGAATCACACCTTGACAACATTACTCCAGACTCAGGTGCTCTGCTGAAAGAGAGCAGTATTTCCTAAAGTTTTTGTCCTGGAGAGCCTGAGGTATGTTGAAGTGTATAACAGAGAATGTTGATGAAAATGTGGACAGTTGGAGACCAAAGAGACAGAAGGAGTCTAGACGAAACCAAGAAAACAACAGGAAGATGATTTTCTTAGGATGATTCAAATGTGTGTCCTAAAACCCAATCCAAGCCATACAACATCTGTGCCTTCGATGAGTATTCAAGCATGACAATTGCTAATAATAACTCCCTGATTACCAACCAGCCATAAATGCAGGCAGCCTGAGGAATCTGTGTGGGCATTACCATGTTCTTTTCTGGTCATAAAATCCAGTTGGGGTGCAATTACTCCAATGTGACACCTTATAGAAGCTAGAAATCATGTCTTCACTTTCAACATTGTAAATCAATGAAATTACATTGTAGCCATTGACAACACATACAATTTTGCCTGTTTGATGCCCCATTACTGCAATGGCACTTGCCTTGGTTTGGAAAACAGTCCTTCTCTTCACTAAGTGGGCATTACAGGGGAGTTCACCCTCTGTGGTCTTCTTTCATCTAGGACATATTTATAGATAGCAGAATAATGTCACACAGATTGCTCTCACAAACAGTCCTTACTGCTTTGCAGTATTGGTGTCCATTCTTCGGCCAGAGAGTGAAATTGCCAAGGGTTACATTTTTTCTCTAATGGAGTTCCTTGCCATTTTTACACTGAAAGGTGGTGGAGTTGAGGACTGCATTCCTGAATTAAATGTGTCACATTAAACACAATAATGTGCAAAATATAACTTGTTAAAACTTCACTCTATGATCTAAATATAAAATTCTTACAAGAATAAAACGAAGGAGGATATCTTCTGTGGGATATTAAAAAGTCCAGTACTCTCCATTATCCCCTCTGGGTTCCAACCTACAGAGAACATATACACATTCAAGAATCACTTGCCCAATGGGATCAAAGTGCCAGTTTTATTCATGTCCTGGCAGGTGTTCCCGATACCACCACCCCCTGCGCCCCTCCCCCAACCCCCCCCCCCCCGCAAAGGCAGTCCTTCTGATTGGAGGCAGCATAGGAAAGAGCCCAAGATAAAAAGGTTTCTATTCACTCTGCCCCAATTAAAAACAGGTCAAGTGTGCACGACTTCGCCATCCACATGGAAATGAAAAGCTGAAACAGGGGAGGGGCAGGCATCTCACTGGGTCGCCAGCAGGCTCAGATAAGATCCATTTACCACTTGGAGACAGGTGGCGCAAGGCAAACTCCACTAAGGAGGCTGACATTAAAAGGCATGAGCTGAGGGGTGGGGCTGACGCCATTTGCTGGCGGATGGGACAGCCCCAGAGGCTGCATTAGGCTGCGGTAATAAATGACATCAGAATCTCAGGGACGTTAAAACAGGGCTGTTTTCTTGCTCATGCTACATCCTCTGTGTTGGCAGGAGTCTCTGCTCACAGAGTCACTCAGAGACGGTGCTGACAGAGGCTCCTCAACACATGTTTCCATGACCACTGCCGCTGAAGGTCTCACAGCCTCCTGTGAACACTCTGGCTGGTCAGTAACACACATCACTCCTCCCCACAGTCCACCTGCCAAGCTGTCAGATGGCTCTCTCTAACTGCAAAGGGACAAAAAAGCCCAATCCTTCCATGAACCAGCAAACCAAACACTATTCCTAGTAGTAGGAAAATATGTGCTTGTGTATTTGCATATGAGCATAGAGGTGCAGGAAAAAAAATATCAGAAAGAGTGAACAGAAACAGAAGCATAATGTAGGCTACATTGAGGGGTAGCATTTTGAAATCACCATTTAGGGGGAGCCTGGGCGGCTCAGTTGGTTAAGCATCTGAATCTAGATCTCAGCTGAGGTTTTGCTCTCAGGGTCATAAGTTCAAGCCCAGAGTTGGGCTCCCCACTGGCTGCAGAGCCTAAGTAAATAAAAAAGGTAAGTAAGTAAGTAAGTAAGTAAATAAATAAATAAATAAATAAATGAAATTGCCATTTGTTTTACTTCCTATGTATCTCACATCTTGACCACTCACATTTTATTTTTTATTTTTTATTTATTGACAAAGAGAGAGACAGCAAGAGAGGAACACAGGCAGGGGGAGTGAGACAGGGAAAAGCAGACTCCCCACTGAGCAAGGAGCCCAATGCAGGGCTCGATCCCAGGACCCTGGGATCATGACCTGAGTCTAAGGCAGACACTTAACAACTGAGCCACCCAGGCAACCCAACCACTCACATTCTAATTGTCTGGTTCTTCGTTTGTTTCTCTCCTCAAATCTCTTATTTTCATAGTTTTAACAAGCACTGAAAAGTCCCTTCTATAAAACTGTGTGATGAAAGACCAACAGTTTTCTCCACATCCTCTTCTGCCCACCTCCTCTACCTCCCACTCCCGTGCTTTAGTGTATATGCCCAGGAACCAAGAGTCGGTGCCACAGAAAACTATGACTTTTAATACTCAAGTCACACATTTGTAAATCTGGCTCCAAAACACTCATAATTCTCACCAACCAAATTAATAATTTCTCCTCTCACAGGGACAAGTAAAGAAGCAGAGAGGAGATCATTCCAGCATTCCTTGGGTTTTTGATTAAGAACTGAAGTGCCCTTTTCCATGAAAAAAGAGGGAAGAAGTCTAAGGACATCACCTAACAATTTTACGGCCTAATTAGAGAAAACTTTATAATTCTGACAGGAAACTTGGATATCATGAAACAAGATTTTAAGTCTCATAAGGCAAAAGAAGCCTTAAATAAGATAAAAGAAAAATAATATGTTGGAAGAAAATGTTTACTACACATATAACAGAAATGTAGTATCCATAATATGTAAAAAGTGCCTACAAATCAGTAACAAAAGACTAAGAAGAAATGGGTATGAACAATAAATTTGTAAAATATGATTAGTTTATTAAACAGAGTACCAATTATTTTGCCTATAAATTAGAAAATTTTTAAAAATGGATAATATCAGGTTGTGGTTAGAAGGTAGAGAATTGGTTGATGTACAAACTAGAACACTGATTTTAGAGAGCAATTTGCCAGTAGCAGTCAAACTTGAAATTTATATGTTTTAAGACCAAAGAACATCCACTTCTAAGAATGTGTTCTATAGAATGACTTGCATAAGATTCACAGACCGGTACCCCTGGGGCTAATAATACATTACATGTTTATTTAAAAATTTTAAAAATTATTTAAAAAGAAAAGAGAAAACCAAAATACCAAAAACCTAGAATATCAAGTTAACTGTAGCCCCTGTGGTGCTTATCATGAATGTGTAAACACTTCAAGGGAGAAGTTAGTGTATCTTTTCACTTGGAGATCCCACACTTAACTACACATACTCAGTAAGCTTGTTGAAAGGAAAAATGAATTGGGGGAAATCAGAGGGGGAGACAAACCATGAGAGACTGTGGACTCTGAGAAACAAACTGAGCGTTTTTGGGTGGGGCAGATTGGGTGAGCCTGGTAGTGGGTATTATGGAGGGCACATATTACATGGAGTACTGGGTGTGTTGCATAAACAATGAATCTTGGAACACTGAAAAAATAAAATTTAAAAAAAAAGAATGACTTGCACAAATACGTCAAAAGATATAAGCATGGTATGTCTTACAGTATTGTTTCTGGAAAAGTTATAAAATTTTATCAATAGAGAGATCCATACAAAAGAAGATCATGCAACGAGAAAAAGACTCAGATAAGAGCTGTATTTACTGACATGGAATATGGTTTGCATTACTAAGCAAAAAGCAAATTATAGAATAAAATATATACTATGGGTCAGTGGGATATCGAGAAACCAGCTCTCATTTAAAGAGGAAGCTTTGATTAGTGTTGCTGATATCTGCAAGGTAAAACCTCTCACCATGGCTGCATTGAAGCCACTAACAGTTTACTAATTGGCTTACAAAATTCTGGAGGCCATTATAGGAGACAATTTTTATTTTTATGTGTGGGGGTGCCTGGGTGGCTCAGTCAGTTAAGCATCAGACTCTTGGTTTCAGCTCACGTCCTGGGATTGAGTCTGTGTCAGGCTCCACACTCAGTGGGAAGTCTCCTTGTCCCTCTCCTTTTGCTTCTCTCCACACCCCCTCTCTGGAATAAATAAATAAAATCTTCTTTAAAAATAAAAAAAAAGTACATATGCATATGTGAGTAGGTAAATATGTGCATGTGTATTTGCATATGAGCATAGAGGTGCAAGAAAAAATATCAGAAAGAGTGAACAGAAACAGGAGCAGGACCATAGTGGGACAAAGGGCAAAGTGCTACTTTGTACTTTTCATACTTTGGTATTGTTTGAATTTGTCCCACTGAACATGTATTGCTTCAGTAGTTAAGTTAGGATTTAAGAATTTTATTATGGAAGTAATACATTATGACTACAGAAAAATTGCAAAATATGAAAAATAATAAAAGGAAAATAGAAATTATCCATAATTCTTCTATTTCTACTTCACTGTAATATTTTGGAGTATTTCAGTTGTTTTTCCCAGAAACAGCTTTTTGTTTTTTTCAAACAAGTTCACATTTTATGAGGAATTTGTTAACATAAATTCTGCCTCCATTTCAGATTATTTCCTTAGGAAATAGTGTTGTTTATTTTCTTAGGAGTGGCATTAATTATTGATGAAAGGTGAGAATACAAAATAGATCTTAGAAAGAGGATGACTACATTTTATTCAATGCAGTTCAGACCAATACTATGTCACCAAATTTTATTTCTTCAACTTACTAAAAACATATAGGTAAGTTTTTATAGCAGTAGAGAAAAAAAAAAGAGATTTGTTATAGATTTTACTACACACACATTATCTTATATGAAGAGAACTGTTGGCTCTGTGATGCTTGCAGCAGACACAAAAGACAGTGCAGATGACTGGGTAAATTCCAGATAAGGGAGTTTAAGGAGGAAAAGATGGGTTCACAGATATGTCAGGAAGAAAAAAGGTATCAGAGAGGAAACAGGGCCATTAATAAATGGGAAGGATGATGAGATTGGTGGTGACTAAAATGGTAGAGCTACCAATGGCTTTTATACATATATATATGTATATATACATATATATATATACATATACATATACATACGTATATATATGTATATTGTATATGATATATGTATATCAAATATATATATTTGATATATATATGATATATATATATATCAAACTTTAACAAGAAAAATAAAGCAAGCCAGCGCAGACATTTAGGAAGTAATGAAAATCTTGTCAATACAGCTGCTGATAAAAGGCAGGTGAGGGAATTCAGCACAACCACTTAAGCCCCGGATTCCGGACACCTGCAGTCCCTAGGTATTTGAAGTCATCCCCTGGAGCTCTGGCTTCAGCAATTCACACCCCAATCAACACCCCCCCCACCCCAATCTAATTTCCAAATGCATTCTTCTCTTTACCCTTGGCTCAAAAACAGGAAATGCAAATTTCCAGCCATCTTTCATTGGGTACCACACTCAAGAGGTATCTTGAGACTAGAGTGCAGGACTTTACCTGCGTTGCAAGCCAATTGTTTTACTTGGGACCACCAGTCCAAATGCTGATGGCTCTTCACCCCACAGCCCCCCACTCCTTAAGTTGTTTAAGTAATTGATAGAGCTCATATATCCATTGAACTAATTAAGATTCATTGGGAGAGCTATTGTACTTTTCTTTTTGCAATTAGGAAGAATGTCTACTATGAATGAATGAAGGAAAAAAAATAGTCTCTTCCTTTTTTCTTTAACCCAATGCAATTAGTTGATGCATCCATAAAGGGGCTCATCTGTACTTCGCAAAATTAAAGATGTCGCTGTTAGAAGATTTAGATGACCAAAAAAAAAGTCAGATTCCAATGGAAATTAACTATTAAGGTTGCTCAACTATTGATTCTTCTTCTTCTTTTAATAAACTGTAGAGAACAAAGTGAGTGTCCCAGAATCAGGGAAATTAAATGTGATGCCGGCATTCTGAACAAGACTACCCCTTGTATCTGTCATCCCCAAACAGAACTTTTGACCACAGTAAAATAGCAAGGGAAATGTTGAGAAAATCAGTTAGAGAGTAATGGAATCGCAGAACCAATAAACTGCAAATCAGTAGAGAAAGGGGCACCCCAGAGGCCCTAATCTGGACTTGAGTCAATATTGTGATACAATTGTCCAACAAAAGTTATGTGAATTCAGACTGGCTTGAATGTATGCCCTTAATCCATGTATTTATATATTACCTCTTCCCAAGGAACTAAAAGCATTTTGTAAGCAGTTTGGTCTTCCACCCTTATTAAGCACCCCCATTTTCCCTTCTAGTGATGTAAGATTCTCCATCAGCAGAAGATAGAGGAAGCCAGGGTAAGAGGAATCTTTTTCATTTGCCCAAGAGAAATCAAGAAGGTATAACTAAAGTCAGCCCCAAAAAGTGTTATTTTCATTGGGGCACGCTCTACACCAGCTAGGTTTTAACTAGGGGACTGAACGATTTAATTAAGGGAACAGGAAAAACTCAAGTGAGTATAGGTAAGGAGGCAAAGTTTTTAGGAATTCAACAGCACTACTAAAGACGTTTTCAAAGGATCTACAAGAAAGAATAAACACTGCCCTGAATTCCAAGGTTTAATAAAGTCGAGCCATCTTGAGAAGTGGGTAGACTTTTCTTCAAGATCCAAATTACCTTAATTAAGGCTAAGGTTTAGGGAAAGAAACTTTTTGTGGGTGGTTCTTGTTACTGGTTATCTTCTTTCACACATAAACCTTTTGGGATTCCCATATATTTACTCTTGGCAAAATAAAGCTACCATTTTCTGTGATAAATAAAGGCCTTCAAATATCTACAGGAGTATCCAAGTTCCTTAGAAATAGCTTAATGTCCACCAAGATTTTAGTGTCCAGAGGGACTGGATAAGCTAAATGGGGGGAAAGGATGATTCAAAAATGAGGAGACATGTCAGAAAAGCGTGAGCAGCACCTATATCCTGGTGGGACAGAACGTCCCACAGACGGTTCCTCTCAGTGGAAAAGAACAACCTATGCTGCAAACGAGAAGGACTCGAGGATCAAGAAGCCACTCTCTTCCTTAATCTGTGAATCCTCAGTTAGCTGTAGCTTCGATTGGCATGGGTCTGTGGGCAACACCCATCAGTTCAACCGGTCCCTTCAGCAGACTATCCAAGAGAGTAAAAGTTTCCAGTGAGGGCCTCTTGCTCTAGACCATCAACAGATCTGAATTATGGGAGACTTATGGGAAACTGCTAATTACACATTTCCTCTTTGCCTAATCGAAGCTGGGGTGATAAGTGGTGAGGAGATATTTTATTTTCTAACCTCTACCGATGGTATTTCTAACCAATCAGGGTGATTGGTAAAAGGATCTTTCCAGAGAGCTTCATGGATCAAACCCTTTCCTTGGGACTAAACCAGTTTTTGAGAAAAATCAATAAATATGACTTGTTGGTCTGCACTACTGGCAACAAGGAAGGGAGGCCTCCAAGTAAAAACAAAAACACGGAAGTGCAGAATAAGATCATATATTCCTTTACTCACCTGCTATATTGCTGGAGAAGCCCCGCAGAAGGCAAACATGACAGGAAAGTGGGAATTTCCCAGAAAGAACCACCCCCCCCCCGCAAATATTAAGGAAAAAAAAAAAGGCAGCCTTCATCTCTGAAATCTAGGAAAGGCCTCTTTGGGTCTAAGACACTGAATTGATTGCACATGAGCAGCTCATCTGGGTGAAAATATGACCTCTGTGCGATTGTCAAGGTCACTGAGCCTGGGGTTCTGTTGAGTAAGTGCCAGTCACATAAAGTAGGGCAGCTAAAGGGACACTTTAATTTATATCCTCAATTTTCCTGAGATCTCAAAAAAGAAAAAAAAATGGAGGTGGGGGAAGGGGATGAATGAGGTTAATTTTCAGGGTGGCACATTCAGGGATGCTTTCGAGATTAAGAGTTTTCCCATTACCCCAGTATCCTCATCTGAAGAGAGGAGATTTTATAGGAAGAAACATCTCAGGGACAATCTTAATTCACCCATTCACCCTCCCCAAAAGACCTCTGTGCCTCTAAACAGGGACTGAGCCTCTTAAATCCATTTTTCAAATGAAAGCTATGTAAGAAAGATTTCAAAATCGTAATTAATGAGAGGGTACCTTTTCACTTTCCCAAGTTAAAATACTAGGACACTAAAGAGTTAAATGGAATAATAAATATAATAATAAATATAAAAGATAATAAATATAAGGAATAGTATGTATAAATGGAATGATAAATATAACATAAAAATATAAATAAATATAATATCATATATTGCAAAATACAAAATGGCATATGTTGTAGGTTCACATGCAAAGTACATTTCCTCTTTTCCATTTATCAGGTGTTCCTTCTTGGAATATAAACATATGGTTCAGGTGCATCTGGGTGGCTCAGTCAGTTAAGTGTCTCCCTTTGGCTTGGGTCATGATCTCAGGGTCATGGGATCAAGCTCCACATCAGGCTCTCTGCTTAATGGGGAGTCTGCTTCTCCCTCTCCCTCTGCCTCTATCCCTTGCTTGTGCTCTCTCTCTCACTCACTCTCTCTCTCTCTTTCTTTATCAAATAAATAAGGATAATCTCAAAAAAATAAAACAAAGTTAGAAAGAAATCTATGTTGGGGAAAACTTAAGCATCCTATTATTTTCACAAATAAAGTTATTCTGGAAAGAATCACAACTGAAAATCTCAAAATTTCCCCTTCCTCTCCTTTCTAAAGGGCACATGTCTTGTAAAACCACTGGTAAGACAAAGAAAAAAAAAATCATTCTGCCTATATGTGAATTTTGTATTTAGTATTATGTAGAATAAACATTGAGGACTCAAGAAAGTTGCTTAGTAATTAGATTCAGACAATACTGCATCACTGATGACAATTAATTATAATTAAACCATGCTTTCCACACCAGATCTTTACATAGTATTTCAAAATCCTGAACTTAAGGTTTCACCCAATGGAAACATACTCTGAAATGCCACAGCTTTATTTCTGAGTTGTTTGGAGATTGTAATAATTAAATACACAAACTCAAAACGGTTGGGCCAAAAATCCTAATCATTCCCACTGCAAGCAAGAAAAAAAAAAAATCTCTAGAGGTCATTAAAAGAAGACTTTTGAGGGATAAACCCAAATGTTCCAATTGGACCCTAGAATCAAAAGAATCAAAAGACACATAATTGAGGGCTAAAGACTCCCATCCAGGTTACAGATGTCCAGGTAGCCAATACCCCATAGGCAAAATTCTTCATCTGTTCTCCAACACCTCACCACCCCACAATCTTACCACCTTCTATTCTCTGGTGCCATCTTTCCAGTTTCAGCAAATAAACTTCAACCTCTTTGTACTTGACCTGTACTATTACATATACTATACTCAAATTAGCTCTGGGTTTAAAAAAAAAAAAAAGTTTATTTGAATGGGCAAGGCTGCTAGGTCCGAGTGAGGGAGGGTGAACTTGGCTTTCCACCACGGGCCAACAGTGATCTCAACCTATTTCCTCCCACCTTCTTTTACTAAATTAAAACCTGAAAGTTCAAATCAAATTAAGTTTAAATTAAAAGCCAGGTAGCTTAGAGTGGAAGAGAAAACATCAAGTAGCAAGTCAGTGGTAAATGTGTTCCAATTTAATGGAAGATTTATGTTCCTTAATTTCTCCAGCTTTTGGCCCTTTCAATAACTGAGAGTCCTTGGCTTATTTTTCTCAGTGGATTAGAAGAACCCTGATTTGCAGGAAGAGGAAAAGTATTACCCTAAGTAAAATGCAGAATCTGCCAGTTACTCTCATCTGTGTCCCTGCCAGTCCTCCTGGGGGAGAGAACAAAAAAGGTGTCCGTCGGAGACTTACATAGAGTATTTTATAAATCCTGGTCCTTCCTCACTTGCCTTCTCCCCTAAACAGAAAACGACAGTGCCTTCCTTCAGCAATCTGTTTCCCTAAATGACACAAAGCCTCTCTCACTGGTGATGTGACATGATGAAGAGAAACCCATGAAAGATCCTTCAGCAGCTCCAGAACTTTCATTCTGCTGGGAAGACTGCATTTATAATTTCTTTTTTTTTTTTTAGATTTTATTTATTTATTTGTCAGAGAGAGAGAGGGAGAGAGAGCGAGCACAGGCAGACAGAATGGCAGGCAGAGGCAGAGGGAGAAGCAGGCTCCCTGACGAGCAAGGAGCCCGATGGGGGACTCGATCCCAGGACGCTGGGATCATGACCTGAGCCGAAGGCAGCTGCTTAACCAACTGAGCCACCCAGGTGTCCCATAATTTGTTCTTTTAAATAGAAAGCTGCTTGCTACTGCAGAGACGCAGAGAGCCCGAAGAATCAGTGCAAAATCGGACCTCTTCTAGCTTCGAGGGCAATCAAAAAATCTTCCCTCCGCACTCTGACCAGATCAAACTTTAAAAATTTTAATTGTAGAGGAATGATACTAATAACCAAATGTTACTGACACAACATTGCTATGATATTGATAAGTAAGTCATAGTCATGAAAAAATACACATTAAAGAACCTTTCTTTTAATCAACAAACCCTTATGATGGATAGGTAGATGGCTGGTTGGATAGGTGGATCAAGAGAATCTAGAAAAGATGCAGAAATGATTTGTATTGGTAACAATTTATTTTTCATTTTAGAGTGTTCATTTGTTTTTTCAAATCATTAAAATTAGCAACATAAGCAGAGAACCAGGTATCCCCCACCAGTCAAGTGGCTACTAATTTGGTTGCTCGAATAACAGGGCGCCAAACTCGAAAGAAGCGTTTGCAGACTGCCTCTCCTGTTCTATGTGCACCGTAGCCTCCCACCTCAATTATGATAATCAACAAACAGCCCATTTACATTGCAATCTACTCTTGATCCAAAAAGCTGAGCCAAACCACATTTGAAGCTTGAGACTCCCACCCAGCAGTGTCCACTTTAAATAGAAAAATCACATTGATTGCATGAAACTCAGGGCTCATTTTGGTCCATCGATTCCCCTAGTGACCTTCTGCAGCATCAAAGCCCAGAGCGAACCCAGTCTGACCCCGACTTTATGTGCATTATTATATCAAGAGACAGGAGCTACTTACAGTCTATGCCATTGTCTCCATAGATAGGTAATAAAGTATTCTAGAACTGCTCCTGCCGACAACAATTCAGGTGCACGTCATCTTCTCTAGCTTTCTCTCCCCCTCAACCCCTCCTACTTGCATGCAAACACATACACCCTAGCCTCCTGTTGCTATTAAAATTCTCATTTACTGAACATTTCTTTCCCTCCCGATACAGAGCGACTGAAAGAGCAACTTCAGACTTTGACTAACACTCAGGTGACTCCCAGAACACAACATCCTTTACCCAAATCCATAACTAATAATAACGCTCTTTATTAAGCTCATCTGTGAAACAGTAAGTCTAATACAAAGCTCCCCTCCACACTGTTTTAATTATAATAAATCACCTTCGTTATGATGCATTCTTCAGTATAACACGCAGGCTCCCTCGCTACCTCAGATACTCCAGTAATGAGAGGAGAGCAGAAATGTATGATTCCAAAAAAGTTATTTACACACACACACACACATGCACACACACAGAGAGACACACGGAGAAATTCCACAGCATTCCACGGCTTTGCAGCATGAATTTCAACAACTTTTATCTTACCTCACTGTTCATAACATCACAGCCGAGAAGACAGGGGGAAAAAAAGAAAAAGAAAAAGCACCACATCTGAAAAACGCTGTTTACACAAATACGGGACCCTGAATATATCCACTAGCATGGAAAAATAAGTCCTTGCAGTACAATCATTTCTCTATCAATGTATGAAAGTATTTTACTGCCTGGGGCAACAAATCAGTGATGAGACTCTGGGCTGCGGTGCGAGCGTTCCAAGGGACTGCGAGTCAAAGTCAACTTCCCCCGGCAGTCCCCTGAGAACGGCGCTGGGCACATTCTCCTGAAAGGTGTGAAAATCTGATTTTCTAAAATGGATCAGTAATTCTCTATGAAGGGGGAAAGGATCGATAAATCTTTGCTAAGTAGATTGTAAAGGAAAAATTATTCTTTCAGTGACAGTACATTAGGTCCCTCCAAACAATCTCAATAAACTAAAGACGAAGCGTTTCTCCACCAGCTACTTTTGACTTCTGATCTATTTTTGTCATCTCGGATCATTCTGCAACGCACATACATTTATATCTGCTCAGCAACGCTCCGTGTGGATGTTGATTTATGGTGTGTGCCATTATAATGTTTGGCTGTGACTAGAAAAAGAAAATTATAAGCTGCTTGTAACCTGATAGATAGGATACAGGGAAATGTGATTATAGGCGGACACACATGCATGTTTCCAACTACATCGCTTCTCCCGGCAGCCGCCTGACACACTTCTCAGCCACTTACGCCTGTGTTCCTTTTAGGTACCTGTTCGTATGCATGTGGCGTACACTCCCTCAATGCCTAAAATTACCTGAGCTGTGATATGCTCAGAATCGCGGGTGTCACTTGTCCTTCCAGGAATATTTGTCTCTCCCTACACAAAGACCAAGGAAAGCGCCCACCCGGGTTTTGTCACACACACACCCCATGACGTGGAACTGGTGTAGCCACGATCGTCACCGGGCTCACGATCGGGGGTGTCCACACCCTTTACCACACAGAGGCCTTGCTAAAGAGTTTAGACAGACGATGTGCGTCACGAGAAAACAGGCCCAGGGGAGCGGACCGACTGCTCCCAGGAGGCTCCCGGATTAGAGCGTCCAGAGCCGCGCGTGGCGGAGCCGTCCCTGCACCGCGTTACAGTGGTTAGTAAAAAAGACGGCCTGTGTGCTGGCGAGGTGTTTCGGGGCTTCAGAGCATGCAGGATAGCCTGCGTCCTGGAAAACAAAGCAAACTCTCCGCACAGCAGGCTTCACAGCCCGCACTTCCCAGTCCTCCGTGCAAGGTGGTGCCGGAATTAACGTCGGGACAGCTCTCCGGGGAATACAGCCTCTGCCGTGCAACGCACCACGTTTCATGGACAGCATCCTGGCTCGAAGAAGGGGAGGAGGAGGATGGGCGTGTGGAACCCTAGCACACGGGTGTGATGCGTGTACGGATACCCCGTTCAAGCCACTGTCCTGCTAAATAAAGCTCCCGCACGAGGAATTCCATCCGCGAGTACGTTTCCAGGGGCGGGGCTGTGCCAGTGTTTTGATTAAATACCTTTTCTCACTTCTTACTGAATAATGCTATATTGGTGCTCATTCGGGTACAATAGAGAGGGAATCTAACTTCTCTTAGCACGTAGAAGGACTATGATTATAAACTCTCCCACAATCTGGCCTTTGTGAAATGTTCTGATGGGCGGTGCCTGGGTGGCTCAGTCGGTTAGGTGTCTGCCTTCCATTCAGGTCATGATCCCAGGGTCCTCTGACCCAGCCTGGCATGGGGCTCACGGATCAGTGGGAGCCTGCTTCTCCCCCCTGCTCCCCCTGCTTGTGTTCTCTCTCTTCTTGTCAAATAAAGAAATAAATAATCTTAAAAAAAGAGAGAGAGAGAGAGAAGGAAGGAAGGAAGGAGAGAAAAGGAAGAAAAAAGAGAAAAGGAGAAAAGAAAAGGAAAGGAAAGGAGAAAGTTCTGACTAGAGGGTTGAAGAGTTCTAAGAGTCTAAGCTTCTCCATCAAGCCCACCATTCATGCCCGCAGGGAGGTCTGTGGAGATTGCAAAAGAACCAGCTCTTGGCATCTCTAAACATTTTAGGGATATGTGTCTTCATTCAAGCATCCTAAACACAACATTGGTCTAAAAAAAAATGGGTAATATCCTTTTTGGTTCACAAGTCAGATCCAGTAAAACGTACTAGTAAAACATGAAAACACAAAATCTTCAAGTCAGAGACTGTGAAAGCATGGAGTCCCGAGTCATATCTATCAGATGAGAAGAGCAATTCTAAGAGAGGGTGAATGAGGGGCACCTGGGTGGCTCAGTTGGTTAGGCGCCTGCCTTCAGCTCAGGTCATGACCTCAGGGTCCTGGGATTGAGACTCACATTGGGCTCTCTGCTCAGTGGGGAGTCTGGTTCTCTCCCTCCCTCTGTGCTCGAGCTCTCTTTCTTTCAAACAAATAAATAAAATTTTTTTTAGAATTTTTAGAATTTAGAATTTTTAAAGAAAAGAAAAGAAAGAAAGAAAGAAAGAAAGAGAAAGAACGAAAGAGCAAGCTCAATGATACGATGGAGGAAACTCAGCTCCTAATCAAAGGATAAATCAGGGCCATTTAATGAATAAAACACTAACACATAGAGGTCTGGAGTAGGTGTTTTGTTGCATGCTCATACTCAAATGACATGTTTTCTCTGATACTGTTTCAATCTGAATTATACACCTGAAAAGTATTCTTAGTATCACAAACTCATTTTGCTGATTCTAAGAATTGTCCTTTACTAAGCTTCTAATACGAGGCTTACAGATAATTTTTCTAAAAATCAGTATAATGGTAGGTTCTGGTCAAAGGCCCTGCCTCTTGGGCAACATCCTGAGGTGACCGTGACACACAGAAGGTGCCAACCACCAAAAGGGCCATTTCGCCCACCCTCTGGCCCACAGCTGCTACATCAAGGTTTTGGTAAATGTAGTAGTTCTTCTTGTCCCCTTTTGTTTATACTTGGAGATATTTTCTTTGTGCAAGGAAATTATTTCAGTGATCCAGTTGATAATCTTAGGCAAAAATGGAAATCATCACATTCATATCTCTGGACCAGCTTCCTCAAGGCTTGGGAAAAATCAATTCCATCAGTTCTCTAGAGACAGTTGTGAAAAATAGAAAAAGTATCTGCCTTAGAAAATGCCCCTTTACCCCCTACATGGCCCTGGATGAATTCTACAGTCCTTGGTAATATCCCTCCTGGGTTTTATTTTTTTTCTCTTGGCCTCTTTGCATTAAAATAATACTTATTATTAGAAGTATTAATAATATAAGAATTCATATATTACTAAATAGTATTTAAAGAAGCACAAGCTTATTGAAGAGAATTTGGAAAATGCATATATATATATTTATTTATCTATGTATATAAAAAATAGAAAAAATATATCAACCACAGTCACACTACTTGATATATTTCTTTAATACATACATACTAATGCAAATTTGGTATCATATAGCCTATTTACTATCCTGTTTCATTCCCTTAAGATTATATTGCTGGGGGCGCCTGTGTGGCTCAGTGAGTTAAGCCTCTGCCTTTGGCTCGGGTCATGATCTCAGGGTCCTGGGATCGAGCCCCACATTGGGCTCTCTGCTCAGTGGGGAGCCTGCTTCCCCTCTTTCTCTCTGCCTGCCTCTCTGCCTGCTTGTGATCTCTGTCAAATAAATAAATAAAATCTTAGAAAATAAAAAAGATTATATTGCTGCCATTTTTCCACTCATTATTCCTCAAGAATCTCACCATCACAGTTGTGTAATATTTAAGGTAACCACTGTGTATGGTGGGATACTTAAAGCTATTTACAATATATTATTTTTTTAAGATTTTTAAAATTTGTAGAGAGAGAGAGTGGGGGAATGGGCAGAGGGAGAGGGAGGGATAATCCCAAGCAGACTCCATACCAAGCATGGGGTCCGATGCAGGGCCCCATCTCACGACCCTGAAATCATGACCTGAGCTGAAATCAAGAGTCAGGCACTCAACCAGCTGAGCCACCCAGTGCCCCAATACTTTAATATTTAAAGAGAATATGATGTCTATTTTGTTCAACATATATAGCCTGGATCACTATAATCACATAATGGTTTCTAATATGAAAAATTTAAATAATCATAAGAATTTTAGTCAGAATGTTTTGACTAAAGCAAATAATGTCAAATTGTTTTCCAAAAAAGGTCTAAGTACCATGCATTTCAACACACTCTTCCTTGAACATTTTACATATTGTCAATTGTTTTCATTTTTGGAAACTTCTCAGATGTAGAATAGCATCTCATACATTTAACTTTCTTCTTTTAATTTGTGGGTGTGTCTAGATATTTCATGTATTTTTTACTGTATGTGTTTATCATTTCTTTGAACATTTTCTACCCTGGAGTATTATTTCAGTAATCGATTGGGGGAATTGTTTACAAGAATGATGCCAACCCTTCATCATATTCATGCATATATTTTTGAGTTTCTAGTGTCTTCTAAAGTTTGTTTATAGCATGTTTGCCCTATAGACATTTCACATTTTTATTTAGCCAAATCCCTTAGCTTTCCACTTCGGCAGCTTTTCCTGGGCTTCTTTATACCTGGGGAAATTTCTTTCTGAACCAGGGGCAGGTAAATATTCTCCTATTTTTTTATTCTATCTTTTTAATATTAGTTCTTTTTCTATTTAACTATTAAATATGTCTGGAATTTATTTGGGTGTACAAATGTGAGATGAAGTGCTAACATTTTTTAAAGAGATAATCTATTCAATAACAGCTCCTGGAGAGCCATCTGGTCTACCGACAGAGGCTTTCTTTAGCACTGAATGAGATTCTCTGTTAAAACACAGATCACCTGGGGCACCTGGGTGGCTCAGTGGGTTAAGGCTTCTGCCTTCTGCTCAGGTCATGATCCCAGGGTCCTGGGATCCAGCCCCACATTGGGCTCTCTGCTCAGCAGGGAGCCTGCTTCCTCCCCTCTTTCTGCCTGCCTCTCTGCCTACTTGTGATCTTTGTCTGTCAAATAAATAAATAAAATCTTTAAAAAAAAATAAAATAAAAACACAGATCACCCATATGCTGCATGTGGGCACTGCCCTGGCCAGGCTCTCCTCCTACTCCCCTGACCACTCCTTCCCAATCATCTTTGCTTTTCCTAAACATCCTAGGGTTTTCTTGAAGACTATCAGTCATAAACCTGTATCATTGGCTCCCCCTAGCTTCTTTCCTGGCATCCTCTCTCCTTGCAAAACTCAATCCATACTCTGTCCACGCCAGTTATTGGAAGGGGACAGGGTTAACACTATTTTTTTTTTATTTAATCAAGATTTTAATTCTGCTGTAAGAGTGACAGTGTCTCCCCAAACAACTCGTCCCCAGGGTTTGTATTTATTTTTTATTTTTTTTAAAGATTTTATTAATTTGAGAGGGAGATAGAGCACAAGCAGAGGAAGTAGCAGGCAGAAGGAGAAGTAGGTTCCCTGCTGAGTGGGGAGCCCAATGTGGAGCTCAATACCAGGACCTTGGGATCATGACCTGAGCCGAAATAGACAGCCCCCGACTATATTCCAGGGCCTGGCTGTGGTCTGCCTGGAGTGCCACTGCTGCTCCAAAGCAGAGGGAAAGGATTGGCCACCATCCTCATGGACCATACCTCCGGGGCATTCTGTCACTGGGAGAGCACAGGAGGTGGCCTCTGTCCACCCATGTGTTACCGACACCCCGTGTCTCTAAGGCAGCAGCACGTGGCTGGGTGGAAACACTGATCGTTCTTTGTGACAGTTGTTTCCTCCAAAGCGAGGTAGAAGCTGAGCTCTGGATTGGTCGGATTAATGGGGATGCCAACAGTGAGGGGGCGCTCATTTACATGGTGCCCGATGCTGGACGTGTCTCTCCTCTCAACAGCCCAAGGAGGTAGGTACTGTTGACTGGATATTGCTCTGCTAAAGGTCACCAGATCAGCCACATTTCTAAATCCAATAGTCAATTCTCGGTTCTCATATGACTTGACCTTTTCACAGCCTTTGACACAATCAATCACTCCTTCTCCTGAAAACCCTCTTGGCTTCCAGGACGCTACATTATTAGATGTCCCTTGTCCTCCCAGGCCTCCGCTGTCCCCTTGCAGGTTTCTCTTCCTGGCCCATCCTCTGAGCACTAGAGTGCCCGTGGGTCCGGTCCTCTGACTCTCTGTTCTTTCCACCCTCTCTCCTTCGGAGACACTCCCCAGCCTCCTGGCTTGAAAGCCCACCCATGTGATGACATCCCCAAATACTTAATTCCAGCCTAGAGCTGGTTTCTAAGTGCTAGTCTCAAACATTCAACTACTCGCTCAATATATTTCCACTTGAGTATCTAATAACATCTTAAGCTCTACTTGTCAAAAACTGAATGACCGCTTTTCACCCTGAAAAACCTGCTCCTCCTACAGGCTTCCCCATCTCAGCAAATGGCAATTTCATCCCTCCAGCAGTTCAGGGCAAAGTCTCTGGGTCATGCATCTTTTTTTCTCACATCCTGCTGCCAATCCAACAGCACATCAAAATATGCCCAGGATCCAAACAATTGTGACTGATTCTAGCACATCCGCCTTGGCCCATGCTACCACACCCTCAGATTATTTCAGCGGCTTCCTCACTGATCACCCTGCTGTCACCCTTGTCAGTGGACCATCTGTTGTTGTGTTGTGGATCTGTTGTTCGTGTCATGGCACTCTGACTAAAATCTGATGGCTTTTAACGTACTCAGAGGAAAAACCAAAGTCCTTATAATGACCTAGAAGCCATGCAGGGTATGTCCACTAGCTTTGCACCCCTTCCTCTCCCCCCCTTGCCCCCACCCCAACCAGTTCCCTCTGTTGGCTGCCCTGGCCTCCCTGCAATACCTCTGACCCCCAGCACACTCTCATATCAGAGTCTGGGCACCTGCTGTCCCTCTGCCTAGATGCTTCTCCTTTAAAGAGCCAAACTGCCTTTGTATCCCTGTTTCAATTGCACTTTGTGGGGTAGGTTCATTTAAAAGCAAATTAGGTATAATCAAAGTCAGAATCGAAATACTGAAAGATATAGCTAAAGAAATGTTCTGGGGTGAGGTACAGAGAAACTAGCAGAAGGAAAATAAGAAAGAGAAATTAAGAGACATAGTAGATAACATAAAATTCAACATATCTTTAATTCTTGGAAGGAGAGAATACAGAGAATTCAGGGAAGGCAATATTTGAAGAGATGACTAATCCAAATTTTCCAGAAATGTTGGAAGTATAAATTCACAGACTTAGGAAACAAAACAAATAAATAAAAAGAAGTGTGAACCTGGACGTATTTTAGTGGTACTGCAGAACACCAAAGACAGAGTTATATATCTACAGAGATTACCTTTCAAGAATGGGGTGAAAAAGAGACATTTTAGTTAAGTATAAAGAAATTTACCACCAACAGATTTTCATGATTAGAACTTTGAGGGGAAAAAAAATGTAGTCAAGAGAGAAGAATGAAAATGCTTAAAATGCTAACCATGGGGCAACTGGGTGGCTTAGTTAAGTATCAAATTCGTGATTTCGGCTCAGGTCATGATCTCAGGGTCATGAGATAGAATCCAGTGTCAGGTGTGGAAACTGTTTTAAGATTCTCTCCCTCTCTCTCTCTCTCTCCCGCTCTAGCCCTCCTTTCTTTCTCTCCCTCTCTTAATAAAATAAATAAGTAAATAAATAAATAAAGTGCTAACACGTAGATAAATCCAAGCAAACATATCTATATAAAACAATGATGACTAACCTGTAGAATATTCAAAATAACTAAAATATCAAACACAAGTAACATGTAACTAGGGAAGGAAGTAAATGGAATTAGATTTTTAAACTATCCGTTTATTATTTCTAAAAGAAGTTAGAAGTGTTCTAACTTCTGGAAGAAGTTAGAAGTTAGAAGTTTATTATTCCTAAAAAAAGGTTAGAAGTGTTAGAAGCTAGAAGTTAGAAGCGTTCAGCTCTTTGTAAAAGTTAAATATGCCTGTAGAAATAACAAATGTAACCATTTACTGAATCAAAACAGTGTAGGATCACGTAAACAGTAAAGATAAGAAGCTGAGATGAGAAAGGAAACAGAAACCTCAAAAACTCAAACTGTCTCAACAAGGATTTTAAAAAAAGAGCCAGCCCGAGAGAAAAATGCATAGAAACAGTTGTAGATTGTAAATAAAAATGAAGGGGGGGAGAACGAAAATGAGGGGGACCCGGCTGTATCAGTCGGTGAAGTGTGCAACTCTTGATCTCAGGGTTGTGAGTTTGAGCCCTATGTTGGGTGTAGAGATTACTTAAAAATAAAATGTTTATAAAAAAGAAGCTGAAAAACAATCTGAGGGTTTTGAAGGGGCGGGGGGTGGGAGGTTGAGGGAACCAGGTGGTGGGTATTGGAGAGGGCACGGATTGCATGGAGCACTGGGTGTGGTGCAAAAACAATGAATACTGTTACGCTGAAAAAAAATAAAAAATTTAAAAAAAAAAGAAACTGAAAAAAGTAAGCCCAATTTTATATAAACCTCATAAATGTAAACAGTTTTAAATCACCATTTCATAAAGAGATGGTCAGACATTATTAAAATCAGTTCTGTGTTGTTTTAAAAGAGACATTTATAAACCATAAGAACATAAAATGTAGGAAGGTTAATACGAAAGTTAGAAGAAACATATATCAGACATGTACTACTCAAAAGAACTGAAGACAAACTATATTAACTCAAATAATCTTTAAGAAAAAACTTACTTAGAGATGATCACTAGATAGCGATAATTGTTCATCTGAAAGCTAAAAAATATTAAACTTTAATGCATCTCACCAAAACAGACTAAAAATATATAAAGAAATAATGGACCTGTAAGAGACGTTTTTTAAATTTACCACCAGAGTGGGAGATTTTCATATATCTCTTTCATATATCTCTATTTTTGCTAGGGCAAACATATAAAAATTGATAAAATACAGACAATGTGAACAAGACCAGTACCAAGCTTGAGATAATGGACCTGTACAGAATTCTGTATCTAGTAATAATAAAATTAATATTTTCAAAAACATGGAACAATATGCAAACTAACAAGGTCATAAAGCAGATCTCAAATTTCAAAAAATTTCAACTTCGAGTATACTGCATTGTTAGACCAAAATATGACTAATTTAGAAGTCACTATCAAGGGGGCACCTGGGTAGCTCAGTCAGGTAAACGTCTGCCTTCAGCTTAGGTCAGGATCCCAGAGTCCTGGGATTGAGCCCACATAGGGCTCGTCTCCCTGCTCAGCAGGGAGTCTGCTTCTCACTCTGCCTCGGCTCCTCCTCACTGATCATGCTCTCTCTCTCTCAAATGAATAAATAATACCTTAAAAAAGAAATCAATGTCAAAATATATTTTTTCAGAATCTCCATATATCTGATAATGTTTAGAAAATCTAGTAAATAATTCATAGGTCAGAGAAGAAATCATGACAGAAATTTAAAATACTTAGACCTGAATTATGATGAATATATTATATAATAAAATTTGTTAGATATAGAGAAAATAGTTCTTCTGGGGAAAGTTACAGACTTAAATGTATACATTGGAAAATAAGAAAGAGGAAATTAATGACCTAAACATTCACTTCAATAGTTAATGAAAAAATAACAGAATGAACTCAAAGATAGTAGAAGAAAATAACTAATAGAAATAAGAAAGTTCAGCTAACTTTAAAAAAATGATTCAATAGAGATAAGCAAAAAAAATGCTCCTTTGAACAAGCTAATAAACATTCAGATCTGAAGCAAGAACAATCTAGATCAAAAAAAAAAAAGAGAGAGAGAGAGTGTGTGTGTGCAAGTAAACCATATTAGGAATAAAAATGGAAATATACCTACAAATAAAACAGATATTGTAAGCAGCTCCTAAATTAAATCACACTATCAAATTTAAATATTCCAAGATATTGAAAAGATAATGAGAAATGAAAAATGCTTGCCAATAAATATTAATTCCTGGTCAAATTGATAATTTTTCAGAAAATGAAAGCCTCCCAAGGGACTCAAAGCATGGACACCTCCCATCATTATTAAATAAATTAAATCCTTAATTTCAAATATATATATATAATATGTATACATACATATTATATATATATAATTTGTGTGTGTGTGTGTATATATATATGTATATATATATCCAATTTGTGTGTATATGTATAGATATACACACACACAAATTGGATCAGATGATTCTACAAATAAAACTTATAAGAAGTCGGGGTGCCTGGGTGGCTCAGTGGGTTAAGCCTCTGCCTTTGGCTCAGGTCATGATCTCAGGGTCCTGGGATCGAGTTCACAGTCTCACAAAAAGAACTGTACAATTTCTCTATGAATATGTATAAATTATTATGAAAATATACTAATGAAACCCTATTAATTAAGGAGGTATACCATGATCACTGATTGGAAAATTCAATGACATCAAGATGTTAATTCTCCCCAATTCTTTAAAAAAGACTTTCAAGTCAAAACCTGATCAAGATTTTGGGCACTTGCCCTTCCATATATCAGGACCTTTATGAAGCAGAGTTAATTAAGACAGAATGTAAGTAACAAAATTAAAAGCCAAGAAACAGACACTCACATAAATGAAATTTTAGTCTATGACAGAGCTAACAGGGCAGATAACTGGGAAAAGATTGAGGAGTGAGAAAAGATTGAGACATTGGGTTATCCATTTAGAAAAGAAGAGATGAAATTTGATCCCTGTACCCAGCAAATGAAAATAAATAATAATTATAGGTGGACTGAAGACTTAAATGTGAACGGCAAAAGTCTAAATGTTTAAAAATATAAGAGAACATCTTTAAAACATGGAGGTGGGTCAAGATTTCTGAATCACAACACTAAAAGCAACAAACATAAAATATGACATTCATTCTTCTGCATCAACATTAAAAACTCTGCTTACCAAAATGCACCATAAGGAAAGTAAAAAATCTAAGGGCAAAAATAGGGATACTATTTTTAGAATGACCATTACAGACAAAATATTAGTATTTTAAGTACCTAATGAATATGTAATATGAGAAAAACAATATAAAGTGTGAGCTAAACAAAAAAATAGACTTTTCAAAGAAGATAAAAAAGAAAGAGTAAATAAATGTATGAAAAGATGCTTAACCTCATGTATACTCAAGGAAATCCAATTAGAAAACAATGAGATACAATTTTACACTCCTTAAATTAGAAAAAATTAACAAATTTGATTACACGAAGTATTGGAGAGCACATGGGTCGATGGACCATCTTATATATGCTCTGGAAGAACATAAATTGGTATATCCATTTGAAAGACAAACTGGTGTTATCTTTTAAATTTAAACATGGGAATGGGAATACCCCAAATAGAAAGGAATGTCAAAGAATACAAAACAAAACAAAACAAAACAATCCAGCATCTACTAAGAGACGGAAGTATGGAAAAAACAAGACACCTTCAGATGATTCCAGAGAACAACACAAACTTTCTATGGATGGAGCTCAAGTTGCATGTTCATGAGGGAGAGAAACAGAAGTGATCAGCAACATTGTCAAAGAGGTAACTCACAGTCCGCCATTTTTTCAGTGTTAAATGTTTGTGCTTTGTCCCACATATCAAAAATTTTCAAGCAATTTTAATCATAAAACCACTTGAAATCGAACTTCAGAAATGTAAAAAGAAATCACAATAGCAGAGTTGCTCTAAATGAATTTAGAGGACCTTGGTCCAGGTGGGCACAATCCCCCACTTTGCTCTCCTTGGAGGTCCCTGAGGACACAACATTGTATTCCTCAGGCTTGGGCACAGGTTGAAAACAGCTCTTGTGGACAATGGGATTTTGAACTCTGCGGGACCACAATCTTAATTCACATCACATGGGCAAAGAACATCAATGCAGTTGGATGACGGCAGAAAGCCTAATGAGTGATTTGGAGAACACCTGCTCAATGTGTGGTAATGGGTGGGATTTCTGGAAAGATATCCAGTTGTAGTATCAAAGGTAACCAATATTTTTCAAAGAAGCATCAAAGGTGTCCGCATACAAATATGTTTCCTATTACTCATTCAAATTGCTCAAAACACTCTGGAAGTACACTACAATTTTCATAAGTAATTTATTTACATTGTTTTCTGGGCTGTCAGGAAAAATTGCTTATATCTTTTATTAATCCTAAGCAAAACCTACTCTATACTACTTTCAGTCATCAGAAAGTTGGACAGTCAGATAGAAAACAAAAACAAAAATAGAGGGAAGAGCAATAAATTGCCTAAATTCATTCCTGGGTATCAGAGGAAGCACTTGACCTCTGTTCCATAGCTGGGCATTCTCTAAAGTGTAAATGAAAATATCTATCTCCTTACTGCACCATGATTCAACCTGAAGTGTTCTATCATCATAATGCAGGCAGAGCACACCTTTTTTTGAGTATCAGTATTATTATAATTATAATATTAAAATATAATTATTTATTTAAGCGATAATTAAATTTCATATGAAAATAAAGACAAAGAATACTTTGAGCCTTATAGGAAACTATCACACTGATCTGGACAGACATCTTGGTTCTTTGACCTCTGGGGATTTTCCCTTTCTGGCTTCAGTTTCTCTATCCGTAAAGTGGGGAGAACTCCTACTTGTCAGACATTGAGTACATAGGATATGCTTGACGAATGGTAGCTATGGTATAATATAGATTACAAAACCTTACAAATGAATGAACTGGAAAATGAATAAATGAATTCAATGGAAAAAACCTCCTAATAAGAAACCTCCAAAAGAAAAATGGAAAAGTCATTTGGACCACATTTCTTTTGACACTATTGACATATGGAGCTGGATAATTCTAGGTTGTGAGGAAACTGTCCTGTCCGTGGCATGATGCTCAGCACTATCCTTGACCTCTACCCATTAGGTGCTCGTAGCTCCCCACCTACCCAAGTTGTGACAAAAAAAAAAAAATGTCTCTAGACATTGCAGATATTGCCAAGTGGCCACTGGGGGACAAGGCATCTTAGACAAGATACAAAAAGCAGCAACCGCAAAAGGAAAACATAACACATTGGGCTTTATCAAAATCTAAAATATCTGCTCTGAAAAACTTTAGTTTAGAAATAAAAATGCAGGGGCGCCTGGGTGGCTTAGTCAGTTAAGGGTCTGCCTTCGGCTCAGGTCATGGTCCCAAGGTCATGGATCAAGCCCCCCCATCGGGCTCCCTGCTCAGGGGGAGTCTACTTCTCCCTCTCCCCCTCCCCCGCTTGTGCATTCCTCTCTCTCTCTGTCTCTGTCTCTCTCTCAAATAAATAAATAAAATATTTTTAAAAATGCAAGCTAGAAATTGATAAAAAAATCCTCCCTATATAGATATAGTTATAGAACCAAGATATCCATTAAGGGCTAGCATACTTATATATTTTAAAACTACCACAAAATAATTCTTTTTTTTTTTTTAATGAATTTTGGGACACCTAGGCAGTGCAATCAGTTAAGCATACAACTCTTGGTTTTGGCTCAGGATGTGAGATGGAGCCCCACATCAGGATCTGGGATGAATGGTGGAGTCTGCTTAAGTTTCTCTCTCCCTCCCCTTTCCTTCCCTCTCTCTAAAATAAATAAGTAAGTCTTAAAAATAAATAAATAAACAAATAAATAAATAATGAATTTTTAAAACTAGGTAAAAGACTTAAACAAATACTTGAAAAAGGAAGACATACAAATGGTCAATAAGTATATTAAAAGATGTCCAACATCATTATTTGTCAAGGAAATACAACATAAAACTACAATGAGGGTCGCCTGGGTGGCTCAGACAGTTAAGCACCAGACTCTTGATTTCAGCTCAAGTCATGAGCTCAGGGTTGTGGGATTGAGCCCTGGGGCTCAGCACTCAGCAGGAAGTTGGCTTGAGATTCTCTCCTTCTCCCTCTGCCCCCGCTCCACTCATGCATGCACACACATACACACTCTCTCTCCCTCTCCTTTTCTCTTAAATAGTAAATACATACATTTTTTTAAGCCACAATGAAGGACCACTACATACTTATTAGAATGGCTGAAGGTAGACTCAAACATACCAAGTGCTGGTGAGGATATGGGGCAGCTTGACTATCATACACTGCTATTAGATGTGTAAAATGGGTCAACCTTCTGGAAAGCCGACAGTTTATATACCTACAAAGATATATACCTACCCAATGATTTAACAATTCCACTCCTAGATATTTACCCCAAAGAAATGAAAGCATATGTCTCTACAAAGACTTGCAGAAGAATGTTCATAGCAGTTTGTTCATAGAAGCTCAGAACTTCAAACAACCCAAATATTTAAGAGATAAGTGGGTGAACAAGGTCTATCTGCCAATGGTACACTCCTCCAAGTTTATTTCCCAATGGAATATTCCTCAATACTCCTCAAAGGAAAAAGGATGAGAGAAAGAAAAGGGAAGGGAAGGGAAGGGAAAGGATGGGAAGGGAAGGGAAGGGAAGGAGGAAGAAAGGAGGGAGGGAGGGAGAAAGAGAGAGAGGAAAGAAGGAAGGAGGGAAGGAAAGTAGCTTGGTTCATCTTGTAGACATTATGCTGAGGGGAAGAAGCAAGTCATAAAAGGGAACACACTGTATGGTTCTATTTATATGAAGCTCTAGAACAAGAAAAACATAAACTATAATGACAAAATTAAAATAACAAATGCCTCTGAGGCACTAGGGAGCTTTCTGGTCCCTGAGATTGTTCTATGCCTTGGTAGGGTTGGTGGTAACCAAGGCACACACACGTCAAAACTGACTGAAATGCACATCTGTGTGTTTTATTATAAAAAATGAGGGGTGAGGAGGTAATCAGGATATGCAATCAGAATTAACAACACGTATAGAAAATATCAACGTAGGAAACTGGACAACATTTAGTAGACATATATTCAAACCATTTCAGTGGATTTTGAGAAAACACTTTATTCAGAAAAAAGGATGGGGAGCTGCCAGGCATAACAAACAAACAATTGGCAAAGGGGAAAAAGACAAATTAAAAAAACTGGAAGGCCAAAGGAAAGAATGCAGAAAATAGCACATACAAGATATCACAAAAGAAAAGAGAAAAGAACAGAGAAAATCAAAGAAAAGCATTACTTAGAGATAAAATAAAGACATTTTTCCTGAATTGAAGAAAGTCACAAGTCCTTATATCCAAAGGCCTTCTAGGAGCAAGGCAGGATTATTCTCTAAGGCCCATCTCCTGACATATCCTGACAAATTTCTGGATTCCAAGGATAAAGATAAAATCATGAATATGTATAGAAAAGAAGTGCTAGAACTGTGGGTTGCCAGAATTGGATTTTAGAAACCAATATAAAAAATCTTGAAATGCTTGCCAAATTTTATTTGCACACGTAAAATACTTAAAATATCTCCTCTACTATCACCATCACCTAATATCATGAAAAGAAAACAGGAAGAATATGCCAAAATTACAGGCAGGCCATTCCTCAAAAATGACAGTATATACATATATTCACACTAATATACACATTGTCCTTAATGCCTCAATTCTTTACAGGTAAGTCAAAAAAGTTTCTCACAAGGATCTTCCAACTAACACTAAGGAATGCAGTACGATTTCTAGAAATATTTAGCAAAACGAACTACTTTCCTGGAATTCTATTCTTACATAAATCATAATTTTTCACTTTTTTAATGCAGTGATTGAGACTTCTATGGTCTTTCTACTTAAAAAAAATCACTAAGGCAGATGGGAATCAACATAATTGTAATAGAATAAAAGGAATTTTTACTATACATGAAATGTTTTGGGAATAAAATCAAGAAAATAAATGTTAAGTGTAAGAAATTACTAACAATGTATTTTTGAAGCCTAGATCAATTATGAAGAAAGGATTTTTAAAGGAAAAATAAACTTCTTTTTAATAAATTCTGAAGCTAAAATTTCATATACTTTTTTTTTTAGAGAAGGAGGGAGAGAGCAAGAGAAAGCAAGCAAGCTAGCAAGGTTGTAGGGCCTGGGGAAGGACAGAAGGAGAAGGAGAGAGAGAATTCTAAGCAGGCTTCAAGCTCAGTGTGGAGCCAGATGCTGTGCTCAGACTCATGACTCAGAGATCATGACCTTAGCCAAAATCAAGTTTGTCACTTAACCAACTGAGTCAACCAGGTGCCCCCCAAATTTTATATACTTTTAATAAAAGATGGCATTACTGGGATAGAGTGAATTAATATTAAAATTCTTAACTTTATCCTGGGATTATGGAGAGAGGCTACAAATACAAGTTTAGATCTTGTTGTTAAAAAAAAAAAGTTGGTCAAGTACATTTCTTACGAAAATTCCTCACTAGTAGAAGATAAATGAGATGCAGAATTAAATCAGTAAGAAAAAAATTAATCACTCCCAGGGAAGGAAGGGAGGGAGAGAGAGAGAGAGAGACACACAAAACATAGAAGGTATCAGGTAAGAATAAGACCAAGACCAAACAAATCGATTAACATAACACGTGGAGTGAACTAAATTTCTGTATATAAGACAATGTCTAAAATTAGAGAAGAAAGGTAAACCTCAGTTCAGAGGCTGTTTAAGAGAGCATTTTAATAAAATGATAAAGGTTGAAAATAGCTGAAGATATGCAAAGCAAATGGAAACAAAAGGAAAGCAAGTGGTAATATTACTATTAAAGTAAAGCTGAAGCAAAATGCACTAAATGGGATATTTCATATTTATAAAAGGTACACTCTGCCAAACAGTTATGTCAAGAAACTTTTTACACTGAAAAAAAAAAAAAACTAATCACGAAATATATTAGACAAAGAACAGTCTGCAGTCTTAAGGGAAATAACATGCCTCTTTCAAAATGTGACAGATCAAGTAGATAAAAAATGCAGAGTACTTAAATAACACAATTATGAGTCTGATTTACTGAGAAGAAAGAGTAAGAGAGAAACTTCATATGTTACAGATGTAAAATACATATTCTTTTCAAATTGCCAAGGAACAGTAATGAAAAGGAATCATGGATAAGACTATACAGACCATCTCAACAAACTCGTTAAGCAGATACACCAGTTAGCCCACACTTGGTCCTGACTGCCATAATTGTGGAAACTAACACTTCTGCATAGACTTTGGAGATGAAAGAAATCACATCATCAATAGTAGACTTATCAATAGTAGACTGAGAAAATAATATGGGTGATACCTGATTGTTATATAACAATATCCTGATTAGATATTTGAGTATTGGGATTAATATCATTTTCCCCTTTTTCTTACCATTCTGAATATTTCATCTCATTGTCTGATAAAAAGATTTCATTATATAATCAGGGCCTGAATAAGGCAGTCCCCTCTGATCCTTGTCAACATTTTTCAAAATGGAGGCACTGGCTTCCAGAGTAAGGATGGGACCCCAGAGTGGGGGCCAACTTTCTTTTGGGGCTGAGAGGGCACACCCAACCTGTTCAACTACTCCTAGTTCCATACAACCTAGGGTGAGGTCTGACATAGCTAAGCAGCAAAGGAAAGCCATGAAAGCAACATGTAATGCTTATCCTACGCTTTATTCATAAATACAAATGGATAATCAACTATTGTCAATTACTTGAGAAAAATCATAGCAAAAAACAAACCAAAAGTGGGCACTTGGGTGGCTCAGTGGGTTAAGCCTCTGCCTTTGGCCCAGGTCATGATCCCAGGGTCCTGGGATCGAGCCCCATATCCGGCTCTCTGCTTAGCAGGGAGCCTGCTTCCCTCTCTCTCTGCCTGCCTCTCTGCCTATTTGTGATCTCTGTCTGTCAAATAAATAAATAAAATCTTTAAAAAAATAAAAAAATAAACCAAAAGAATCCAAACAAACAGCAATATCCACTATTGCTAGAGGAAAGAGAAACAATTCAAGGAAGAGCAAGGAATCTTAAAATAATTTTAGTTGGTTTTATGAGGGAGATCTGACAAATTATTTTATTCATAAAACAAGAACACTTTGCAATGGTAAGAAGAACAAGGTTTATCAAAATTCATAATGTAATTCTTGACATTTGAAAGTTTGATAGAATACTAAATGAAAAAAATCAAGGAAACTTTGCAGAATCTAGGAAAAAATGACAAATAATCAGAAAATGTGAAGAATTTCAGCACACTCAATCCATTAGGACCCACATCTACTACTAGTAGTTCCAGAAAGAGGTAGGGAAGCAAAGGGATGTGAGTAATTTACCAAAGGAATAAAAAGAATGAAATTATTCAAAGATGAAACAAACCAACAAAAAGAATATGTCGTCATTTTGGAAGATTCTATATGGTGCTGAGCAGAAAGAATGGGGGGAAAAATCTGAATACAGTATTATAAAATTTCAAGAACATCAGGATTCTTAAAGAAGATCCTAAAAGCTTCCAAAGAGATTACATACATCTTCAAACAAAGAAGGACCAAATTGGTTTTGGACATTTCTAAGTAGCGCTATATGCCCAAAACAGTGGAGCAATGCCTTTGTAAGTTCTGAGTGAAAATGATTTTGAGTCTAAATTCTAGCTGTCCATAAAGAGTAATGACAAAATAAAGTCATTTTCAGACATGCAGGGACTCCCAAAATTTACCATCTACAGATTTGTTCTTAAAGAATTACTTATAAAGGGATGGCTAGGTGGCTCTGTCGGTTAAGCATCTGTCTTTACTCTGGTCATGATCCCAGTGTCCTGGGATCGATTCCGGCATCGGGTTCCTTGCTCTGCCTGCCACTCTCCCTGCTTGTGCTCGCTCACTCTCGCTCTCTCTCTCTGACAAATAAATAAACAAAATCTTAAAAAAAAAAAAAGAATTACTTGAAAATGTACTCCAAGAATAAAAACAACAAAAAATGGAATTTAAGAGTGAGGAAAATATGAGATTTAAGAAACCCTGGACCAAATAAGGCAGCAAAATGAAAGGAAATTCCAGAAGATAGCCATGCAGGGGATCTGGAAAGCCAGGCTACAACAGAACTTGGAGCCAGGGAACTCTGAAAAGGGTGTTTCCAAAAGCAAATGAATTCTAAGGAATGAATTTCTTGGCAGAGGAAGTGAATCTTCTTCAGGAAAAGGCAAAAGCTTATTAAAATATTCGAGAATAAAAATATCCTGCTCCATTTCCCTCCCTACTTCCAATTTTCTATTTCTACTTTTAGTGACCCTGCTTTGAAGACATAAGATTCTATGTCTTAAAATACACTTTTGTTGTTGTTGTTGTTGTTTTAATTTTTATGTATTTATTAGAGAGAGAGAGAGAGCACAAGCACAAGCAGGGGGAACAGCAGGGGGAGGGAGAAGCAGACTCCCCACTGAGCAAGGAGTCTGATGCAGGGCTTGATTCTAGGATCCTGGGATCATGACCTGAGCTGAAAGCAGATGCTTAACCAACTAAGCCACCCAGGTGCCCCTTTTTTGTTGTTTTATAACAAAACACACAAACAAACAAAAACCACTTAATTTGGTTTTATAGTGACTATTTCAAATACTGGAATTTTTTCCTCATTTTTTAGACTCAATTTACGGATAAATATAAAAACCTAATTATATGGGCTCACAATCCCTTATATGATTCCACTGGAGCAAGATATGAGTCAGGACTCAGAATCTGAGAGATTTTATAAGCATAATACAATGCTTAGGATATATATTAAGTCACAGTCCAGCACATTCTGGAACATAGCACTAATTAACATTTCTTCAGAAAAAAAATATGTAAGTGATTTGAATGATCTGAACATACCAGTTCAGGTGAGGTTTTGTAACCACATAAGTTCAGGTCATTGCCTCAAGCACGGTTACTCCTGCCAATTGAGAGAAATTGAACGAGCAGTCAGAAACATTGCATATTTCCTACTGCAGGAGAAAGTAATGGGAGAAAGAAAGGAAAATACTGGTGAGCCACTGAGACAGAGACATAGCCCTGATAGAATTATTTGAACCTCAGAGTCTGCCTCTGTCTGAAGATAATCCTATCCCTGGATTCATCAATTAGGTGAGCCAGGAATTAGCCCCTCTGTTACATAACAGCTTGTTTTTGGTTTCTGCCATTTGCAACAGAAAGAGGTCGGACCAACGCCCAAAATAGCCATGTCAGAGTCAAAGGGATGTGTGGCAGATGAGGTCTCCTGGTAAGAAGACAGAAACTTTACTCCTCATACCATGATTCTTAGGAATGTGCTCAGCTCATAGTAGGGACTCAATATTTGTTGGTTGGATGAATTAAGGCAAATATCATTACATTGTAATTATGTGTTGACCTTTTTTTTTTTTTTTTTTACAATAAACCATAAGCTCTTTGGGGGCAAAAAAACATGTGTTTTTTACTTTTTTCTTCAGTATTCAACAAAATCCTACCAAATAACCGTTGATTAATTGGTGAGTGAATAAGTGAATGAATAAAACGAATGAATGAATGAGTAAACAAATGAATAAGCAAATTAATCTGTTTCCAAAAACCAACTTCTACCTCCAAACTGAACGTCCTACTTTACATCATAAGAAAAGAGATATAGACATAATTAGAGCTACAGGTACAATTAATAGTCTTCATGATATTTTTTTTTAAGCAGAAGGAGAAAATAGATTTGAAGAACAAGAAATTCGTAGGCATCCAAGGATTTTTGAAATTCTGCTTGTCAATGAAATACAACATTCTGACAATGTTACTAATATAATTGTTTAAATTCAGTGGAGTTTTTTTAAACATCATAATTAAAAGAAGCTAAATATTCTCAGTGTTCATCTGAATGGGAACTACAAGGAGGAAGACAATTATTTATCTTCATATGCCATACGTCTGAAAAAAAAGGGGGGTCATTAGTACTAGAAAGAAGGAAGCAATGGCTTTATGGAAATAATTCAGCTTCTGCCAAAAGGAAACTAAGAATGGGGGAGGACCCACCATTTTTTTTTTTAAGATTTTATTTATTTGACAGAGAGAGAGATCACAAGCAGAGAGAGAGAGAGAGAGAGAGAGGAGGAAGGAGGCTCCCCGCCTAGCAGAGAGCCCGATGTGGGACTCGATCCCAGAACCCTGAGATCAGGACCTGAGCCGAAGGCAGAGGCTTAACCCACTGAGCCACCCAGGCAGCCCCGGACCCACCATTTATTAAACCAGGGGTATATTTTTATTGCCTTCTGTGAAAAAAAGCTCTCCAACCTGTGTGAGACAGAGTTCCACACAATCCTCCAAGTTCCAAGGAAGCCCAGCAAACAAAACACAAAAACAAAAGCCTGCAGTTCCCTTTCCAGGACTGAGCCATACTGACAATTAGAAGGTTTCAGAAGAATAAAAAATAAGTTGACCAAGTATAAAAAGTCTATAGTTCAGTTTCCTCTGAATCCATGAGATTCCACATTCAGTATTTTAATGGGATGCATCAGCTGGAGTAGGACGTGCCATACCCATAAGCATCCCATGCAAGTCAGTAATGTCATCTTCATATTACCCAAGGCACAGAAGGATTTTTAACATTATAAGTTGCTGTAGAGTATCTAAAATCTTATTATTTCTGGAAAACTAATTTTATCCATTTATTTTACTGTATGTTCACCTTCATTTTTAAATGTAAAGCGTCTACTGTCATGAAAACCTGCTTTTCCAATCAGCTGAAAGAGAACTCCATGCCACCTGCCATTTCCACAGATTCATCTGAAATAATCTCCTGTGGGGAAATGTTCATTTAAAGCAGCTTTGCTGAACTGCTAGCGTCGGGTTATGTTTCTCTGAAAGTTCTGCTGGTAAACACTGGCTTTTAAATAACCGCTTAAGGACACTCCCAAGAGATACACAGTTAACGGTCCCATAATGAGTCGCTTCTTCTGGCAAGAAAAGATATTTCTGCAACATCCATATTTGATTTTCTGGAAAATCTATAGTAGTCTAAGCTTCACGCATGAGCCAGTATAAGCTTATTATAAGCCTATAGTTTTTCTCTTTGCAGCAGCTCAATGTGGACTCTCCCCATTGCTCTGCGGGGGAAAATCCAGAAACAAAGTAACTTGACAAGCTGAGTACATAAATTAAGTGCATAAATTCTTTACAAATAGGGCTCTTGATAGTACATTTAAAGTACAAATAGGAGTTCTGCAGCACATTCAAGGAGTTCGTTTTTTAAATGAATGAAATGGTGCTGGAGAGATGACATTTCAGAATTATTGCCCTCACTCGCTGACTTACAGCAGCTCTACATTCTTAATGTTTTTAGCCAAATGCTGTTATTGGGAAAAAAGGGACACAGTTTTACATAAATGATGCTTTCTTCCAGCTAGGGGCCACCACAAAATAGCATTATCACAGCAAACTTGCTGATTATATTATCTCCAGGGTCTAAAACTCTATAGATCAAGACATTCTAAATGTTGTCCCATTTTAGAGATGCAAACATCTAATACAAAGAGAAGAAAACTAGAAAGCTGCAGTCAAGTCCTGCTCCCAGACCCAGGAGCACTGACCTAGGCTGCCCTTAATCACAAGTCTTTCGTGCCTTCAAAGAGTACATTCAGCTGAAATTTTTGTCCCATCTTCTTCATGAGGAAGCTATGAGTTTCACTGAACTAATCCCCTGAATGCGTTTGGGCTTTCCAGATAGAAAGATCTATCAAAATACAAGTGTAAAGTAACACACAAAGATCTATAGCATCTTTCCCCATGAAAGCTGCAACCCCTTCATCTTATTCTTTTAAATGAGATAGAAAAAAAAATTCCACAGGGGGCCATCTAGACACAGTTTGTGTTCAGAATCTAAGCTCTAACAGTCAAGTGTATGAACAACATGTACTCGATGTAGGTGTTCAGCAAAATAAACCCCAATAGCACTCATGGATACAGAACTAACCAGAGGCAAGACCAGGCAATGAATTAAGGAATAATTCTGGCCAAAAAAAAAAAAAAAAAAAAAAAAAAGAATTTTAACCTTTGAGAGAAACAACACATCAGACCAGAAAGGTGATCATACTCGTTTCACTAAAGGGAACATATGACAATGCTTTCTCCCAGATTGATACAGTAAACTCACAAGTTATGGTTTTGTGGAAATGTTCCTATTGGTAGGCAGTCTGAAAAATCAACAAAATACCTGAAGAAGAGCATTCATTTGCCACTTCCTCTTGGGTCATTATAAGAACATTCTCTCAGCGTCTTGACAGTAAACAGGAAACAGGGTAACACAACCCCAGAGAGTTCATGCCTAGAAGAAAACCCCAACATTTGATTTCAATGATGGCATTGCAAAGAAAACTCAGCTGAAGAGACACACACAGTAGTTTTTATAGGACTTGGCGGATGGAACACCGAGCCTCTGAGTTCCCTCTGACTCGGCCACAGATCTCCCAAGGAACTCTATGGAAAAAAAAAACCCAGAAACCCATATGTCAGTCCTCCGACCTCATCTCCAATGAAGGAAAAGTAATTTGGAAAGTGTGGCTGGTAGATTAGTTTTGGGTTTGGGTTTGCTCTTAACTGATCTGGGCTCTGCTAAATAACATGCTATTAATGAGGAATTTGGAAAGGTGACCAGGTTTCATCAGTGTATGGATGCCCTGACCCCCACAGTTTTAAAGTGTACTTCTCACCCCTAATCATGTTCTCCAACACCACCAAAATGCTGGTACAAGCTTCCGTCCTCCAGGGATTATTTTTCAGGTGGAAAATTTGCTACCGTGTTTCTATCATTAAATATTGTCCTGAGTCCCGCCTCCCCCCAGCAGAGATTGAATAAATATTAATTCGGGTGGGGATCGCTCCTTTCTGTAATGCTTCTTTTACCTCTCGCTGCCAAGATGTGATGAAGAACTCCAGTTATTTCTGAAAATAAACTTAAACTTGCAGAGATCCGGTGGACCACTTAAAAGAGAAGGCCTTATTATAAATGACTGGCCTGCTACAAGATTTTGAGAAAAATCTCAAAACTCATAACCAAACCAGAGAGCTATCCATTCCCTCCCGCTTATGCTCAGTCGACATTGGATCACATTCACTTCAGGGATGAAACAAACAAACAAGAAACCCCACCCCCGTTGGTGAAGATCACACGCGGCTATCAACCAGACCTGTGCACACGTTCCTCCCTTTTCCCCAAAAGCATTCGTAGGATATCTCCACGCAGACAAAAGCCTCCTTTGCCTACTGCTTTTGTGTGCTGTGGCAGGAAGCAGTTGTCGGCGGCCTTAGTGGGGGGGGGGGGGGGGGGGGACAACCGCAGACACTCAGATACATGCCGCAATGTTCCCGTGGAAATCAAACTCTGAGAAATTTTTTAAATGTTTTCAACACATCAGCATGAAGCATCGACCTAGTTGGAATCACTTAGATCTAAAGCAAATGCACTGATTGTTTTCACAGCAGGCTTTTCTTCTTGGAGCTGAAACAGGCACAGTGGCGCGGGGGGGCGCGGAAAGGTTTTCAGCCCCCTGCCTTGGTCGGCTATAGCCTGGGACTCGATCAATACCAGGGTGAGCCGCAGAGGAAGCTCAGGGAAGATTATGAAGATGAGGTGAGTGACAGAATTCCCTTACAGGATTTGTTCTTTCTCTCACCTTGAATCTCATCTGCCTCGGACAGAGCTGGAACACCATCAGGGTGCGGACCAAAACGGAACGGTGGGCAGGGGGGTGAAGGGCGTTAGACATCACGGATGCCGAGAGCCTGGCCATTGTTTCTTTACATGTTATAGCCATCAGGAGAAGGCGAGTCCCATAGCAGCCCTGGGGTGGGCGCCACCAGTAAACGGGAAGACAAACACCCAGCCTCTCTTGCAGGGCCTGGCGCGCTGCAGGGGCACAGTAATTGGCAACTGGGATTTTCAGTATCTTTTTATTATTGTTAATACAATTACTCCTCCTGGCTTTGCCTTTTTACCCCAGACAGGGACCATTCATGTAAACAGCATACATAAAGTATCTGCTTTGCAGTCAAAACCCTGGGATGGGAGATGGTCAGGATCAAATGTGCTTTAGGTGCCCCTGACCGGTCACCTATATACTAAGGACCTCCTCTGTATGTCCACAGCCTTCGTCCCCTAAGCCAGAGGTCCAAGGATGTCCAAGCGATTGGTCAGTTCATACAATGGGTATGTCCTGTAGCTCAACAGGTCAGTACAGCCCATTCTTATTCTCTACGTCCAGTATGCAAGACAGCCTTTAGGAAACTCTCCTGTGGCTTTCTGATGGGCTTGAACTCTCCTGATCAATTGCACAGAGTTGGTAACATGTCTAATAATCATATGAACAACAATACATACGAGCTGTGACCGGTTAGACAAGCCAATAGTCCAGCCCTGAAGCTTGGGATTTCTTTGAATTTCTCTAGAGTTTTGACAACGTCACAGAAATTCAAGGCTATTATTTGCTATTGTTTACTTGAGCCACAGGATGAACGCAGAGGAAAGTAAGATGGTGAAGGGTTAATTATTTTCACCAAAACATCTGAATAATTCCTGTCTGGGTCATCCTGTTCTGACTCGTTAAAATAGACGTTTTTATATATGTATATTCATTTATGTATTTCATTTTAAAGGGAATGCTTATTCATGGAAAAATGAAGAAACATGATTCCCCGCACCTAGAAATTACCATAGCCAAAGTGTGCTTATTTATTTATGGTCTTTTATCCTACATCCATATATTTTCACTTTTATGTAATTAGTATCTTACTACATAAACTAACTTTTTTCCACTTAACATTCACATTATAATAGTCATTCAAAGTCTTTGAAACCATAATTTTGATGTCACGTGATCTATGGATTTACCTTCATATATTTAACCACTCCCCTCCTCTTAGACACTAGGCAGTTCCTTTTTGTGCACAAGTGCTAATATAAGTGACAAGAGGAACACAATTTGTTCACCCAAATCTCTGATTATTTTCTAAGTGACCAGAATAACCAGGTCAAAGGCCCAAACATGCCAGTGTTTTGTCTGTAGTTTATTTCAAAGTTATCCCTTTTATCGCTGAAATTTTAGAATTTAGAAAAAGAAAAAAAAATTTTTCAAAATATCCCACTAGTAAGAGATTAACATCTTATCATAATCTTGATGTTTTATGTTTTTGTATTTATAAAATTGAAACATTTAGTCCATAATGTTTTATAACTTGCTTTTTCAATTAACAAAAATAGCTGAGATTTTTTTCCATGTCCTTAAATCTCAAATTCAAAAACAAAAGATAAATAAAATAAAGTGTGTTGGTTTTTCACCAGTGCTCTGCCATAGATAATGCAGAAGACTGAATATAATCAACAGCAACTCAGCAAATTTTAAAACTTATTATCTCTATATTGTCACTTAACATTAATACCTGGTCCTTAACGAAATCCACACATTTCTATGCTGAGGCTGTTTCTGCAGAGCAGGAGGGGAAGGAAAAGAGGGAAGATCATGGCAGGGAAGAAGGAGATAATCATCAGGAAGTATTCAGAAATTCTCCCTGAAGAGAAAAATAAACTTAGTGCTTTGAAGAAATTGATCAAATCAATAAATTACCAAAATAGCATGTCAGTAACCAGTTTGCTGCCCCAAAATGTTATTCTTCTCCCTGATACTTGTAAAATCATTGACCTCAAGGCAAAACTAGTACTATATTAAGAAACTGCTTTCACAACTCCGGGATTTTGCCTAAAGAAGAAAAGAATCAAAGCAGTCACCTTGTATTTTTCTAGGATTCATTATCAACAAAAGAAAATTCAAAAGTGATGGAAGTATTTCTTGCTCTCTTGTTACTAAGAATAGTTTCAAGGATAAACTCTTCCCTGGCAAAGGTAAGATTAAATAAGTTATTTAATATCATTCTAATCATTATTATTTCTAGGTCTTCTTGGCTAAAATGTCAAGCAGTAACATTTGATGTAGCTGTTTTTTTTTTAACCCGTTTTTACTCTTTTGTTTTTTTTAATCCTCATTATGACTCGTAAGCACTGTCGCCACCTCTACCTCCATCAACCGTCATCAACATCACATCACCACCACCAAATCCATCATCATCCCCGTCTCTCCCACCCCATCACCAACCCCATTCCCCATAAGCTGACCATTCAACTTTTAGGATTTAGCTTAAACATGGCCTTCCCATATATCCCCATCTAAAGTAAGTTTTACACCTTCAATCATAATTCACCATCTTAGCCAAAATTTTTATCTCCTTCCTGGTACTTATCACAGCTTTTTTATTTCTATATATTTTTTACTGGTTTTTCATTTCTTTCCTTATCTACACTGCAATCTAAGTAAGGACAATGACCACAATTATCTTGGTTATCATTCTATCCCCCATGCATTATGTATTGCCTGACCCATAGCCAGTACTCAATAAAAATCACATGAATTAATTAATCAATCATCATTGACCTGTCGTCAACTCAGACTGTGAACTCTAACCCAATGCAAAAAAAAAAAAAAGACAAGGAAAAGGAAAAGAAAAAAAGTCAGAATTGGCTATGATACAAAATGATCTTTCTAGCATATTTTGTCTCAGCATGGGAATTGAGTGATTCCAGACCCATAAGCGGTCATTTTTAAACTGTCTGCAACCCATACAGACACTATCAAGTACAAGCATTGCCTAAGGGCAGAGGAAGCGGCCTTGTAAGTGGTATGGGTTGAGAGGGTGAGTGAACTATTCGCCCAGAAACATCTGTCTCACCTGCCTAATGTGAAATCTCCATCATTACATTAATATTGAAGGTTAATATACTATAATGCCATGAAACTCCTTTTAAACTATAAATATGGTGTGGTAATTCACATATTAACACTTAGGTATAAATTCATTTATCAGTCTATTTGAACAGGTCATTTTTGACTTGCAAGAGGTGAGGTATTGGAAGATAGAAGGAAAAGGAAAGGTCGTGTTGTTGATGTTGAGAAGGAAGTACAGACACTGCACCAGACCCTGTGCATGGGGACCATGAAGGCTTCACCAATGGACAGTAGTGGGAACAAATGCCTCCTTTAAGTCCAGCCTTTCCTAGATATTCTATAATTAAAATTTCAGAGCATTTTTATTCCATTGCAACAAATATGTTTGAGTGTACCCATTTATGTCTTACGAAAGAAACAAAGATCATAAACATTCAGTCTGGAGGCCAGGGCTCAAATGTAAAAGAGAGAGATTGGTATCTAGCTGTCATTTGGGGAGGGTGGTGTCCCCGCGTGTATGTACATGCGTGTTGAGAGAATAGAGAGGGTGGGAGACATGGAAGGGACGAAGAGAACATTTAGCAGAAGAATCACACTGGAGTCTGATGCTAGTTGCTGATGTGTAATAAACACTGGTAAAGAATCATACTTGTTTCACTAACCGTTTAAGTCATCACCAGACGAGTAAAAGCCTTATATGTAAATCAGCCTGAAACAGTAAGGTGCTCTCAATTTAGGAAGACATAGATAAATTGAGGTATTCCCTTGAGAGTACAACAGATAGCTCACCAAGCAGAAATATCTGCTGGCTCTGGGCCAGTTCGCTTCAACAGTGTGCTCCCATGCCCACCAGCGCGTGTCTGGGCGCCTGGGGAAGAGAATGTTCTACCCCACTACACTTCCCCAACTGCCCCCCACCGGCACACTGCCCCCTTTCTTTGGTTTTCTGTTTGCAAAGCTGAGTTACAAGAATAACTAAGATGAAGTTTAGTCATTTCTCTAGGCGTCACCAAACTCCCTTTTAAAACTTTGCGATGCTGAACAGAAGAGGAAAAGTTAAGAGTATCCACTCTAGGAAAACAGCCAATGCTTTTCAGTTTTGGTTGCACAAGGCAGGAGGATGAAACATGGGTGTTCTATGTCACCGTCCTTCGGAACATCTCACATAACCAGACCAACTCTTGAACTGATCCCTCTTTTCCAAAGGCAGGTACAACATAAAAGCACCCCCCAATAAAAGAATAGTAAATATGAACGTGGCCGTGAGAAATATTAATGGCATAGTGCAGCTAGCACAAGGCTAGTAAACACTGAGTTGTCATTATACTCAGTACCTATGCTTGAAACTGGATGTGTCTACCAAATTGGGGGTCCGAGGTCAGGGGGAGGGAGGTAGGGATGAAAAGGTCATCCAGTGAATGTTACCTCGTCACAGACCAGGATGGCTGGCTAGCAAGGGCTTATTTTCGATGGAAAAAAGCCTGTGGTTCCCAAAACAACTGTAACTTAACCAGTTACATATATAGTATATTATGACATGAGAGTTGACACTACATACAGAAATACTAAATACTACATATGCTCCAGGGGTACAAGTTACAGTTGCTAGGGGAGCCATAAGTTCAGAATGGCAATAAAAAAGGAGTAAGAATCACCTGAACAGTTTTGGATCATGCCTTTATGGAAACCCTATGCATTCATACGCTTGACACATCTTTATTGAGTGCCTACTATGTGTTAAGCATTGTATTAGAGGCTGTGGGAAAATACGGCCCCTGCCTCAAATAGCTTATAAGGAAATATATCCACTGGGACCATACAGTTCTGCAAAGAATGGGGAATTCCTTCCTCTGGCTAGACAGCAGAAACTTGCCACAATATTCTCCAAATGTCATGTGGAGAAGTCTGTAAAGTGGAAATGTTATTAGAATCGACCCCCAAATGCCCACTACTTCAACTCTAGCTAAGTCTCCTATAGCTAACCCTCTAATGGCCATTACTGGGCTTTCCACTGTTGGGTCTTTAAGCTTAATGGTCTACCTGTCTTCCCTTGCTCCCTTCTAACTCACCCTTAAGGAACTAAAACAATTAACATCAAAACATGTTTGTTTGCTGCTTAAATTTTTCTCTCATCCCCCTTGCATTAAAACTACAGAGCATGTCAATACTTATAATACATGTTCAGGTCTTCTAATGTACACCTTTGCATCCCAGGAAATCTCAATAAATATCAAAATGTTCCTATGTCTAGATATAGGTATGCTTTTTAAACATGAGACATATTATATATCATGTAAGCTCCCTCTCTCTTTGGGATTTGGCTGCAACCCCATCTTCCTGAGTTGTTAAAATTCACTCTAACCCACCTTAATCACTTAAGACAGCTCAAGCTAGAATGTACCTGGTGAAGAATATGGGAGAAGATTCCTTCCCTGACTCCTAACCTCAGGAAGTTTCAGGGTCTAGGCAATGTCACAGGTAATTTATTAACTGGGATGAGGAGTAGAGCAATACATAACTACATACATTGTTCACGTGATTGTTTAGGGTGGGGGCGGGGAGCTGGCAGGGGTGGAGAGGGAGAGGGGGGAAAGAGAGGGAGGGGGGAAAAGGGAAAAGAGTTCATCATTATAAAAACGGAGAAAATAGGATATAAAGGTAATTTTGCAAAGAACAGTCTTTGTTTTGCACATTTTTCTAAACTAATAAGATATTATGCTTAGGGACCAATCAGAGGGTGGCCTAAAAGCTGTGACATGATGCTTAGCGAATGGGATCTTTCTCACCCAGGCCTGGCCACTAGCCTTGGTCTAATCACTTCATGTCTTTGAGCAAAACAAGGGGCTTAGGTCAATTGGGCTGGATGACCTCTTCTTCGTCTACAACTTCTATAACCACGTGAAATGTATACTTCTGCAGAGGAAAACCATTTCTGCTTATTCCATACCTGCTGTCAGTGCCGTAATAGCTGGAACCCTGTATCCCCAGGGCCTAAAAACTTGCCTAACAAATACCCTGAAATCCTTACTGAATGGCTGAATTGTTTTCGCCATATGCAATATGTTTGGGTTCAGTAGGTCTGGATTTAAGGCTGTTATGTTTAGTGCTGGTGCCAAAGGGATACAGAGTGGACAAACCCTGTGAGGGTATCATCTAATGGGAAATTGAACACATGTTTACAATAATCCCAGTACAAAACAGAAGGTGGATGCCACAAGGTGGCCCATCACACTCTCAGGGCTCAGATGGTTAGGCCAATGGGTTAAGGCTTCCTGGAAGAGCTGTCATCTCAGAAAAATAGACAGCATTTCAATAAACAGAAATTGTGGTGAAAACTGAAGGACATGAGGAATGATGTTTTAGGAAAGGGAATAGTCTAGTTCCTCTAGACTAGAGTGGGAACAGTGAAAGGACACAAACAACTGGAAAACAGAGTGGGACATCACCGAGTCTTTGAACCATCGAGTTCCAGATGGGGAAGGATACACTCAGAGCTGTGTCATCAAAAAACGATCCAACAACTGGCTCAGTAGTGGATTTTATACCCCGAAGTTTCCACTGAGGCACCAGGAGCCACCATAGGGGACAAAGTCAACACAGAGCAAGTTGGAATCGGGGTTCCTCTCCTAACTTCTGCCAGAGCTCCACTAACTTTGCTCTACATTTAGGGCTTTTGTGTAAAATTTATCTGAAAGTAGAAATGTTTGAAGGTCAGTGATGTGGAACGGAGAGACTGGAGGGCAGCTGTTAGTTTAGTAGTCCAGGTGAGAGGAACAAAAGTCTGAAAAGAGAGGGTGGAACCAAGAGTAGACAGAGAGATTTCCAATCCAGGTAGATCCCGAGAGTTCTGTCCATTCATAAAACGTGGGAGGTGAGGGAGAGGGAGGAACTGAGGTGAAGAGAAGGCTGTGATAATCTCTGCAGAAATGAGCAGGTCAAGAGCTACAAACATAGTCAGACCACCAGAATTTGAATCCCAACTTTGCCGCTGGTTCTGCTGAGCCAGATACACATATAAAGTTATGAACACCGTCTGGCACACAGTAGGAGTTTAATAAGTTCTCATCATTATTCTTGTAGGTGGAATGGTTTTGTAGGAAAGATGTGTTTAGGTTCCAACATGATGCTAGTAAGGGAGAAACCGAGTGTCCAGGTCGATACGGGTGAAAAGGTGGTCAGGGCTGGAAGTGGATTCAAGAACAGATGTGCAGAAAAATGCTAGTTGAAGTTACTGAAGGTGATGGGAATATAGAAGAAAACAGAAGAGAACCCAGGACTGAACCGTGGGGGATGCCTGTTTCTGGGAAGGAGACAAAGTAAGTATCAAGTTAAACAGAAGAGAGGTAAGAAAACTAGGAGAATCCTTGGGTCGAGGAAACCAAGATGCTAAGGAACTTCAAGAAGTGTGTTCAGCAGTGTCACACACAAAAGGCAAAGGTGGAGGGCTACTTCCATTTCTCTTACAAGGAAAGTTCCAGTAGAGAGGGAACGGACAAGGAAAAGTCATTGGATGACAATCGTTAGAACAGTGAAGGCACGGTAGTGTTTTCTGTGCACCCGGCACTGCGCTTTGTTCATATGAATGGTCTTATTAAATCACTCTTTGTGAGGGGGGAAGTTCAACACCCCACCTCACCATTCAAGAAACTGAAGCCCAAAGAGGCCAAGTAAGTTGTCCAAGGTGTAAAGGGTCATGGGCCTGGTATTCCAAGGCTTGCATTCCCATATCCCAGCCCTCTCTCCTAACCACTGGGCAATATTCTCTTGAGGATGTGGGAGGAACAAATGCTATACAGATAGCTCACTGAAAGAGACAAGTTTCAGAGGTGAAATTCCTGGAAGTTAGTTCCTTTAATAATATTTTAGTATTTTTGAGTATGAAAAAAATCACTTGGGGCCCAATGTTTCAATTTTTCTAATGAAATTGTCCTGGTTTGTATAGTTCTAAGACACAGTCTCAAGACACAGATAGAACAAATACACAGTCGTGATCCCAAGGAATCTCTGGGAAGCAACTCTGTAGTTTCCATGCCTTTTTAAATAGAAATAATTGAGGCACAAAGGCATCAAGATGCTACCCAATGAGATAGGGGAAAGATCTTGTGAACTAGGCTGCAGATTCTGTGACTTATACAAGTGCTAGTTTGTTCCTTTCAGAGGATTTCCCCTGGGGAATGAATCCCTGTAGAAGGCGCCATAAGGAGATCTGAGGAGACTGGCCTGGAGCAGGGGCTGCAGGAAGTCAGGCCCAAGGAAAGTAAGCTGGTGTTAGAGGCAGAGGGGACAAATCTGGCCATAGTAGCCAGAGGCTGTGGCAGGGAGGGGAGCCTGAGCAGACAAGTGATGAGATCAAAATGGCACATGTGAGCACTTACCTGGGGATTGAAGGAACAGGGAACAGAGTGGAGGCCTGAGCTGAGGAGGGGCTGAGCCAGGGTAGGAAACGGAAAAGGGGGAAGAAACTGGGCAAAGCAGAAAATAAGACAAGGCCAGCCTGATTCTCTGCCCTCACCACCCTTCTTTATCCAGAGAGCCGCTGACCAGTGCCTCACGCTCAGGCCTGCGGGGAGCGTTAACCATCTCTGTCATGAGCACTATAACCCAGTCCTGCTCTGTCCCTGTGCTCTGAGAGTCATAATCAGACCACCATCTTGCTTCTATGCCCAAATGCTCCCTCTGCACCCTGGTCCCGGGGGGAATGCATCTCCTGGCCTAAATTACCTTCCCTTTCTCCTCTGGGTCTTGTAGAATTCCTTTTCCTCCCCATTGACCCCTTGCCTCGCCTGTTACCAGCCAGCTGCCAGTCCTTCTGCCCCCACCACAAGACACACAGCACCTCTTCCGGCTGGCCTTCCCTGTTTCCGGGTTGTTGGTTCCCGCCCCTCATCCAGGGGCGCTCCTGCAACTAGGGGCTCCCATCCTTTCTGGAAAGGATGACATGCTATTCATCCAAATCTCAACTAATTGAGACTAACAAAGAAGAATTGGCACTAATATGATCGATCGGTTTGCCCTTTTATTAGCTTCGAATATTTTGAATTACAGGTGAACAAAATGTTTGTTCCGCCAAGGAGACACATTTTAGGAGAGGGAAAAAAAAAAAAAAAGATGCATATTACAGAGGGCAGTAACGGTACCAAAGAATGGAGTTAAATTTTGCCTGCCCCCAAGGTGGGGGTGGGTGGGCGGGGGACAGTGCTCAAACCCCTGAGAGCATGTTGCTTCTCTGGGTATTAAGAGGCCAGATGTTCTGAAACATGAACTCAAGCACCTGACTCATCCTGTTCCATGGAATTCCATGTTGACAGATTAAACATGAGGGTTTCACAAGCTTTGACCTCTGTGAGGAAAAACAAAGTAAAGGTTTTCTATATGGAAAGACCATCGATTTATACATGCGTGCGTACCTGTGTGTGTGTGTATAAAATCCTGAAATTCAACTATCTGTATTGTTCAATCTCACTTGAGATCTTAGATGGACTTTCCTTTCACTTGTTTTTGGAACTGTAAGCCTAAACCTATAACCCTTGAAAAATCCCCGTTTTGCCCTTAGACATTATCCCTGACATTTTCATGGTTTTTCTTTTTAGATACCATTCATATTTTATAACATTACAGAATTCTAATTTGAGACTCGAAGCTCCTAACTGATTCGGCACCATACTCATCCAAACAAACAACACTTTTTTACTAATCTGGTAAAACTCTTTTTTTTCCCCCTAAGTAAGCCTATATTTCGTTTCCCTCAATTTATATGCAAAACAGCAATACTTATTTCATTAAAAAAGGAATAGACAATCATATATATATATATATGTATTCTCTTCATTGTTATGTTTAAAATTCAGCATGAAAAACCAAGAAAAAATTAAATGTCAAATATTCAGATATTGCTATTTGCTTATCCCACTGAAATATAAATTATGAAACAGTTCATTAACAGAACTGTACTTGTGCGTTATTTTGAAAAAAATTTTATTCAAGAATCAACTAGAGTCGTCTAAATTCATGCTTTTGTCTTCTAAGTACCAAAATAATTTCTTTATTCATTATATTCCTTATTCATTAACTTTTTCAATTCATAAGTACACATGTAGCTGCCAACTTAACAGGATCTTCTGTGGCCCTTTGTATTAAAAGTTTTAAAACATGATTTGAATAATCCGTATCCTGGACTGGAAAGATGAAAATTAGTCACAGTCAATTGATTTGTGTTGCATAAAACACTACTAAAGTGAGGAGTAATACAAGCTTTCCACTCAGAGTAGTATTTTACGGAACATGTTTAGAAGCAGCGAAGTGTTAAACAGACTTGTTTTTACCACTAAACAAAGATAAGAGTATTTTCATGAAACTTCTGAAAATGATATCGGATCTATGAGGTGTCCCTGAGTTGTGTTGTTCTGATCATGTCTTATTTATTTGATCCACATACAACTTACCAGCTAGTCAACATAAACTTCTGAAACACAAATTCTATGCCCTCATTTCCTCACTCCTCTTTGTCTTTTTTTAAATTAACATATAGTATATTATTAGTTTCAAAGGCAGAGTTTAGTGATTCGTCAGTTGCATATAACACCCAGTGCTCATCACATCAGCTACCATCCTTTATGCCCATCACCCAGTTACCCCATCCCCTCATCCCTCCCCCCTCCAGAAACCCTCAGTTTGTTTCCTTTACTCAAGAGTCTCTTATGGTTTGTCTCCCTCTCTTTGTCTTTTAAGTCTTCTCAATAAGACCTTGTATCCTCCTTCATTTTTTAAGATTCAACATTAAGATGTGCCAAAAGTAAGCAGCCATTGAATATCATGGGGATGGTGGCTTAAATTAAACACAATACGAAATATGAATAACAAATTGTGGGTGAGGAAGCCACTTTCCTTTCAGACAGCAATATGAAAATGGAAAATAATTTTCAAGTCCTATTCCCATATTCTAAAATGAAATTAGTAGCACAACACACAAAAATTCCCAGACAAGGAATTTTGAGAGGAAACTTAGAGCAAAGACGACTCAAGATTTCAAACCACTTGAGAAGTCCATTCTACTTCTAGAAAGAAGAGAGAGAGCTGTGACGGAGAAGAGCTCTGCAGCGGGTACCAGGTGCCCAGACATGCCAGCAGGTACCTCCAGAAAGACTTAGAGTTGTGAAAAGTGGAGGGCAGGGGAGGGTAAGACAGTGAGAATAAAGAAGACAAACCTATAGCATCTCTAGCAACTCCTTCAATTCATCTAAGATGACTGTGGGCCAATTTCACAGAAAGAAAGGTGGCAGGCAGGAAGGACTGGAGGGCAGGGGGGGGATGGAGAAAGGAAGGAAAAGAGGAAAGAAAGTGATAAGGATAAAGAAGCAGCAGAGGAGAGGGAAATGCAGAAATCCCAGAGCCTTATTTTATCCAAACCCCATTGTTTGGATTCTCAGTTTGACAAGAACTCCAATAAGATACCAATACCACCCATTTCCTGTAAAAATAGGCCACATAGAATTGCCCAGAGAAATGGTGTGGGTGGGGGTGGCGCTGATCTCTTGACCTCTTGTTTTCATGTGAATGGACTTCTCACCCCCACGGAGGAGGAATTCTGTATCGCACTGGTGGGTGAAAAGAGTGTGATACTCATGGTCCTCCACATCAGTAAAGAATTTGTTTCCCTCTTGACCCCACTCCCCAGGGGAGACAGAAATCCTGCGTAAATGGGTCTCTTCGTCCCATCCAAACTCTCCTTTGATCAAAATATAAGCAATTAGCAGGCCCGTCTGGCTGCAGACACGAAGCCACATTTTTCAATGTAGCTGTAAGTAATAAAGGGAAAATAAACCTGAGAATTAAAGAAAGGGTCTTATTTCCTGTCCATTAAAATCCCAATGAAAGAAATGAGCACATTAGGCACCAATTTATTTTATATTAATACATAATCATAATTTTTCCCAATCTTAAATAACGGCTAGTGGGTCAGGGATACAGTCTTCTGTTTGTTTGCTCAGAAACATAAGATAAGCCCCTGTTCTGTGACGTGGTATCAACTTTTCCCGCTGATTTTAACCAACCAACCAGGAGGTAGCATGGTCTCTTGCCTTCGATGTTTCCTTTAGAGCTCTCCAAAAAAAATTTGGTCAAACTGAAAAGAGAAAAAAAACTTCCAAGAAATATTGAAGGGTAAGAGGTGTGAACAGGTGAGAAGCCGTCCAAACTCTTCAGCTCATATCCTCATCTACCTTCTTTTTTCTAGCACACACCTCACTTTTTTGTGAGGATCCCAGTGTCAGGTTTGACTTGCCTTGTATTTATTTGTCATCGTGGCCATGATCCTACCCCGCCAAATGACTGTTCGGCCATTAGGATTCGTGGATTTATCCTGTACTAGGTCCACTGGGGTAAAAATAGGAGAGAAAGCGAGAGAGCCGAAGAGAAGCAACATTCATGGGTTAAAATAAGAGAGTTAAGTTACTAGTAGGGCTTCTACCTGACACTGTCCAAGGAAGGGAAACGTCCTGGCGGGGTCACCATCTTGACATAAGGAAGTCTGACAGATCTGGTTAGCCTAATTTAGGTATGCAGAAAAATTCTTTTGTCACCAATATCGTGGTAACTACCAAGCCACCCTCCCGGCTGACGTGCTCTGAATGTGGCACAGGAGAAGAGGAAACACCCCCCACCCCCGACCATATTCTTGTTGCTGTATCTCAGACAGCACTAGAAGCCCCTGTTTCTTCTAATGAGCAGAGACAAGGGTGGTCTACAGTATAAGAAGTGGACAAGGAAGAGAAGTTTTCAGCACGCACACTCCCCTCTACGTTGCATTGAAACGAAGCTTGAATGAAAAGTGAACTAAGAGCACCTTGTAGACCCTGCTGTTGGGCATACACCTCACTTTGACTCCCTCTCCACAAGCTTAACCCAGTGTCTCCCAGTGCCGGGCCCCTGCCCGAGGTGTTAGCCACGCTCGGCTCATCTGTCAGGTCAGCGACCATGTCTCCTTCCCATGTCCCCTTCCCGTGATGCACGGTGGTCACGGAGAGGAGGTGGAGGTCTGAAAGAGGTGGCAGGCCAAGGTATAAGATGAATTATACCACAGGGGATTACAAGCTCCAGGCAAAACCACTATCATTTTTTTTTTAAGATTTTACTTATTTATTTCACAAAGAGACACAGAGAGAGAGGGAACACAGACGGGGGAGTGGGGTAGGTAGGGAGAAGCAGGCTTCCTGCCGGGCAGGGAGCCCAACAGGGGGCTCAATCTCAGGACCCTGGGATCATGACCTGAGCGGTAGGCAGATGGCTACTGAGCCACCCAGGAGCCCCACAAGCTGTCTTTACCAAGTGTTCTGTTCACTTCTGGTGTTCCAAAGTAGTGAGTGCTTTGTTGAGGACCGTGGTGATTCATTTCACCAAACCATTCTACTACTAACCATATATCCGTGCGTTCTAACCTAACTGCGTTAGGTGTAAAGGTTAAAAAGATACTTAAAAGTAAACTCTAGGGGCACCTGGGTGGCTCAGTGGGTTGAGGCCTCTGCCCCGGGACAATGGCTCCGGTCATTGTCCTGGGGTCCTGGGATCAAGCCCCGCATCGGACTCTCTGCTTGGTGGGGAGCCTGCTTCCTCCTCTCTCTCTGCTGCTTCTCTGCCTACTTGTGGTCTCTGTCTGTCAAATAAACAAAATCTTAAAAAAAAAAAAAGTAAACTCTACTTGGTCCTACATCCATAACACACAAATGTAAACAGAATTAATGTTTTACTGGGTAGAGAAAGATTTCTCCTTTCCAGCCCCACAGTGGCCTCCAGGGAGACAAATGTCAAAAATGCCACTTGACAGGAAGAAATTTCATTGAAAATAGTTAAGCAGGATAGAAGAAAACCTTTATTTACCTGAATTTTTTAAAAAAATGGAATTGATACAGGAAAAATGCCACAATATTATTAAAGTTTTCCAAAATTTGAGTTAAGAAACATCTTCTTGGGAAAATCACGGATTTCCCACCACCACAATCTTAATTACAAAACATAATTAGTTTATAAAAATTAGTTTCAAAGTGTCAATGCACATTTGGCTAGAATTTAGTTGAGTTAGGTTTTTCTTGTTTTTGTTTTGTTTTGTTTGCTTTGGGTGTTTTTATTTTTGTGTTTGTCCTTGTTTTTTGTGAGAGGGAGAGCAAACAGGGGGGAGGGGAAGAGGGAGAAGGAGGGAGAGAATCTTAAGCAGGCTCCATGCTTAGAGCAGACCCCAATTCAGGGCTTCATCTCAGGACGCTGAGATCATGACCTGAACAGAAATCAGGAGTTGGATGCTTAACCAACTGAGCCACCCAGGCATCCCTCGAATTTACTTAAGTGTTTATGAAGAATTAATAGAGAAAGCAAGGTCATCTTATAAATTTAACTCACTGACTTTAAATGCAAGTAAGATTGTTAATCAGTTAAAAAACAATGTTAATCAGCTAAAAGATAAAAACAAGAGTTCTGAGACAATTAATCTCCAATAGTGAGGACCATTATAAAATACATACTTGTTTTCTATTTTACATATTTATATATTATAATATGTTACGTATGACATAATATCATATATCAATTTGTTTTGAAAATGTTCAAGCCCTCCCCAAAACCAGGGGAATTTTGTTCCTCATACACACAGAACAGTGCCAGCTGTGCTCTGTTTAAGTCTGTTGTGTCTGAAGGCATATCTCCCGGAGCACAAAGAAATGGAGGCCAGGGTGACCCCTTGTTTAGTAGCAGCAGCTGTTTCTATGGAAGCCTACCATGGAGGACCAACCTACTCTTCCATCCTTCCATTCAGCGTCTCTTCTCTTGTTCTGTATAAAAGACCACCAGGTACAGCCCAATTACAACAGGTCATGATACCAACAATAAAATTCATGTATAGGAAACACTTAAGTCATGGATTCTTCTCAAGGAAGGGGAGGAGAAAACAGAAAAAGAGAGGGAGAAAAGAAGGGAGGGATGGTGGAGTGATGGGAACAACGAAAGGCATTTCTGTCATAAACTCTGCCTTCATCAAGGGATGATACTAAGAATCATACTTTCCGCAGGAAATGTGTAGGCCATGCTACATTTCTGTGATTTTATCTATGATTAAAGGCTTCCAGCATCCTTAGCTGAAATTCCAGCTTTGCCACTTGGGACAAATTTGTGTCAATTCCTCAGTTACCTAGTTGGTAGACTGGAAATAATAACAGTAATTACCTCACAAAGGTATCATAAGGTTTAAAGTATGCTTATAATGTTCCCAACACCTGGGAAGTGCTTACTAATTGGTAGATCATTATCATTATTGTTATTTTCAAGATGGTTAAATACCTAGTTCTTTTCTAGGTATCAATGGGATCAAGCCCCATGACAGGTTCCACACTCAGTCGGGAGCCTGCTTGAGAATCTCTCTCTCTTCCTTTCCCTCTGCCCCTCCCCACCTCAAAAAGAAATAAAATAACTCTTAAAAAAAAAAAAAAAGAACTTCTGAGGATGGATCCTGGATACCAGTAGATTTTCCAACAGTGGCTCCTGGTGGTTCTAAAAGGCAGCCAGGGTAAGAAGTGGTTTAGAGGAAAACCTTGAACCCTTAGAAAGGATTTCTAAGTTTGTAGCTCATTTCTTTTCTTCACTGGCAATATGGCTGTGAAGAAGGCATCTAACCTCTCTGAGCTGGTTTCCACTTCCATAAAACGGGAATGATGAGTTACACCTAACTTCTCAGAGCTGTGGATTGCAGAGGAGAGCAGAAGGACCCAAGCTTTGCTCTGCAGCTTGTTCTTGGGAAGCACTTTTGAGCGCCGCGTGAGGGAGCCAGCCACTTTTAAACTCATAAATGAAGCACGATTGTTTCCTACTCGGGTTACTTGACCATCCACCCACCCAAGGACTCCGTGCTGGGAATCTGGACAGCGAAAGACGTCCCAGTTAGCTCACACTCCCATCGCTTACACAAATAAAGATTACTACCCACTTCCTTTCCTTAGTATATGTGCAGTGATGTGGTTAAGATGAATGAGCACAGACCTATCCTAAAAGAAATGTAAAACATAACTTCACATTCTCTTAAATATTTAAGGAGCCTATGTTTTGTCCACCTTCCCCAAAACCCTAAATTAACCGAATTCAAGGGCTATGTTTGATTGGTTTTGATCCGGCCCTTCTCCTGACTGCATTATTTAACCTATGAATCATGGTTGAAGGATTGGTCTGACATTATGAAATATAGAAAACAGGAATTTAACTGACATGCATTACCATGAATTTGTTCTGGTCTCTTTTTCACTAATCTAGGTGTACTAACTGAATCATGCATTGGAAACATACATCTCTGTCAATTATCTTAATAAATAGCACTGAGACCCACGTGAGAAAATCAGTTATGCGTTTTGTTCAGCTGAACTGGTGGCTCAAAACAAACACAGAAGTTTTAAAGTCATAATGCATCTGATTGAGAACTGGCTCCCTATGTTGTTATCACTTAGTCTTCTTTCACTAAATACGATGTTGCGGTCTTTACTGGGATTTTCATGGGCTCGAGTGTTCAATATAGAAATGATAAATCTGTATTCTTATGGCATAAAGCTAACCTTCACCTCTAACATCACTCATCATCTTCTCTTAGGAGATACTCCTTACGAGTTCCTTTGGTAAAGCAAACCCCAGTTAGAAGATTCTGGGATTTGTGGATGCTAAGAGAAACGAAACATCTCTGTGTGTTAGTCTTATTGCCGAGGCTAACTTATTTCTGAAGAGTAGTTGGTCATCAGGAGAGAACTGGTTACATATTTTGATGATCATTTCACAATACACGCAGATGTTGAATCACTATATTGTACACCTGAAACTAACATAATGCTGTATGTCAGTTAGAACTCAACGAGGAAAGGAAATGGTTTAATAGGTCAGTGTCTACCTGTATGAGGGAATTCCATGGAGAAAGATGGAAACCTATTCATAATAGGATGAGATGTTGAATGTATGTTTTTAAACTGTGGAAGTTGTAGAACTCTGTATATAGTATGAATCTACTTGGGCTATTTGAAGATTATCTGTGCTTACACATGCATAGACAATTTCTGGAAAGATATGATGAATTATTGATGATGGTTATTTGTGGGGTGGAATGATGGGCTACTTTACTTTTCACTTTATATTCTCCTGCGTTGTTGAAATTGTTTGTCATAAGCACACATTGCTTTTATAATTTGTTTAATAAAACATTTAAAAAGACTCTTAGGATTCTACTATGTAACTCGCCTCAATCATCTGCATATAACAATTGTCTTCATGTTCTGTAGGTTTTACTCAGACGCTCCACTCCTTGCCTGAACTAGCTATTTAACTCCTATTTGATGGATTATGATAGAAAGAAAGAAAACCATCCCAGTTAATATGTCTCAGCATATGTAGAAAGTAGCTACAAAATGGAAATACACTGCAAAACAAAGTGCCCTTGTTTTTGGAAGGTACCAAATGTATCTTGTACATGTACATTACCATGTAATGGTAATCCATTACCATAATAATCATCCAGTAGAGTGTTCAACTATGTACTCAGCAGTAATCCTGATTTCTAGAACTTGTAAAGTATTTTCCCATTCTCTTGAACAACTTAGTTGAAAGGAAGAGTATTTTAAATCATTTTTATGATTATATTTTATTTTTATTTTATTTATTTTATTTAATATTTTACTTATTATATTTGATTTTAAATTTTAAACTAAATTTAAACTAAATAATTTTTATATATTAAAATTGAAAACAGTTCAAATATTTTTACATTATTAGAAGTTAAATAAGCACATATTCCCAAAATGTCTACGGTGTGTGTGTGTGTTTTTACTAATTTGATTGCCTCATTTTCATTTTTATTCCAAATTCTTTAGTCCCTGGAAATCTACATATAGGTTTGTTTACAAGTGGAAAAAGTTTTCAAAACAGAGAAACTTTAGTCCCTGAATCAGGTATTAACATTTTGCCAAGAAACACAGTATAACTGTCTTGGATTTGAGCAATAATGTTCATCTTTGCTCCTAGGAACCTTTTGAATAGTATTTCCAGTGCCTACATATTAGCAACATCAGTAAGACACTAAGAAATACATCTCAGGATGTGTAAAAATTAACTCTGTTAACGAGAGCTTTGAAACAGAAAAAATGAATACAGCCAAAGATGTACTTCTCAGACCCTTGAACACCATCTGCAGATATGAGCACTGAGAAATTTTCAAATTTGGGGTTCTTCCAACACAGCCAAATTTCCACAAAATCTCCTCTTTTCCCAAATTCTGACCTGGGGCATTTCATCCTTACAATCACTTCTGCCTCCCGTTCAACCAGCATCTTGTCAAATCTGGCTGCAAGATTAAGTTTCCCGATTCAGAATTCAATATTGTAACCCTAAGGATATAAGATCCAAGCTGGAACATTCTGTTTTTTAAAAAAAAATGGATAAAATTGTTTCAGCCCAGAGACCACAGTTTGCTCTGACCATAATGATGAATCATCAGGGCTGACACTAAGTGAAATGAGCTTGATGTTCCTGGCTTTATTCGCGCAAGTTAAGCAGGGTTTTACATTTGTCCCGACCCTCAACCTTTTCTCTAAAAGGCTGAGAGAGCCTCGTTTGCTAGTATTATTTAAGGCTTACGAAATGAACTGGTCTATCTGTAGCAGGTTTGGCCAGCCAGAGCCCAGGACTGTGTACCCAGCCCCATCCGCGCCCACGCCGACATCCAATTTTGAAAGAATACAACTGACAATCTAAGAAATATCTACTCCCCTCCACCCCACACACCTTTCATTCTAATTAGGGTTTCTGATATCCATGCTTCTCTATTGGCGATTTGCCTCTCACTCTCAACAATAAAGTATTACATTTAAAAAGGTGAGAAAATACCGTTTAACAAGTATTTAATCTTTTTAAAGTAGGTCTGTTTCTGTAAGGTTTTAGGTGCTAGACATAGATATTTTCTCCTTCAAATACTTTCTCATTAGTCCTGAAAAATCAAAGTTGTCCAATATGCAGAGTCAACACCCTATTAGTCACACAAAACACCTATTTGCATAAGACTGCTCTTCCCGGGCGCCCAAGCACCTGTTCAACTCTAGTAGAAAGCTCCAGAGATCAAGTGCTCCTTAATTTCAAAATTCCTGTTTCATGGCACTAGGACTGCAAAGCTTTTTTTTTTTTTTTTTACCCCTTTTGGCTTTGTTTTAAAATTGTATTTGTTTTGTCCTAAAGTAATTGTCTCGCTGCTTATTTCTGGGATCGGAAATCACTAGGTGAGATGAAAGCAGCTTACAAAATAACTTCACACAAATACTAACTATGGAGTGTTGGTGAGTTTCCTGCTCCGTGTCTGCTTTGTTTTGCTTCTGGTCTCGCCTCTCTCTCTCTCTCTCTCTCTCTCTCTCTCGCTCTCTCACTCTCTCTCTCTCTTATGCCCTTTGCTGCCTAGGCAGCCCACAAGGATTCACTTTTCACTTATTACTCATCAAACTGACTCTGGATTACAGTGAGGAAGAGAGGAAAAGCTGAGGGCAGAGATGACAGTGAAGGAAGAGAGCAAAATACCAGAGCAATGCGTCTGAGTTACTATTTCCTTTTCCTTCACTGAAGGTGTGGACACATTTATTTGCATCTCTGACCTTAGGAGGCAGGAGCTGGAAATTGCATGGGCGTCTTTCCCCACCAAAATAACCCAGCCCTTGGTTGGGGTTGGGTGTGGGAGGACCCTGAAATAGGTGAAATTTAAAAGATTCTGTGGATCTTCAATTTTTTTTTTCTTGTGCTTCTGGTTAGCTGGTTAGAAAAAATGTGGCTGAAGGGAATCGGGTTGCAGTTCACCTGGAATCAGTACCAAGTAACAACAGCTAATCTCAGTTTTTTAGAGTCTTTCCTATCACAGGGGTTTTAAAGCTAGTGATAAAAACAAAACGCTATTTTCTGAAACCAACCAACTTGAAAAATACTTGTTTTAAACCCTGGAGATTTGCCTTTGGTATAAATAATCAGAAATGTTTTCAATTATTTTGCTCTTCTTTGCGTGCAATGGTTTTATATTTAGAAGTGGTGGGCCTGAGATAATAATATGGCCATTTATAGCTTTATAGGTAAAGTGAAGAAAATAACACAAACATTGGGCAAATCAGGGGGGAATTCATCAGATAAAAATTAGGCATTTTTCACCATCATTGGTTCCCATTGAAGAATCAGGAAGAGCAAGAAAATATTAGAAAAGAAAAAATGAATTTTAGTGAAATGGAATGACAGCTTCTCAGAGCTCCTTCTTCAACTTAAAGTTCAGAAAAATGTGTAAAGAGCACCACTGGCACAAATTTTGATTATAATTTTGGACCAGCTCAAGACAACTTGACTCTGAACAGATATTGACATGTGATCCCAGAACGGGGTTTGGTAATTTACTTTCTTGGACATATGTTTCACCAACCCCAGTCCCCTCAAAAAAGGAGGGAGGGGAGGGAGAAAAAAAAGGAAGTACATAAGTGAAAATGAGAAATTATAGTGAGAACAGCTACTAACTTCCTCCCAGGTAAAAGCTTGGCCCCAAAATAAGAATGAATTTCAACATCGTATCATTTAAATTTTCTGTTAGTGTTCAAAATGATGGTCAGTATTTACCTTGTTGCCTATTTTTCTTCAGGTCTGATCTTTTGATATTTGCATTATATTTCACAACCTTACTTTTTACTCAGGTGTTAGAAAAAAGGAACAGGTATGATGTCACAATATAAGGAAGGCGGAGCTTCTCGTTATTTGCAGACATTTCTTAAATTCCAATTTTGGGAAACCATAAAGACGAAAACAGAAAGGTGCTTTCAACCCGTGGGGAAAATGCAGTTTACATGGCAAAGTGACTGTCAACGGGGGGATGCCCTCTTTCACTCACCTCCCCAGGAAGTACTGAAGAACTGATATACAGGAAACATATTACATTCAAACTTTCTTTCGTTAAGTACTCATATTTCAGTGTTCCAGCAACCTCTCTCCATATTCTAGAGACGTGAATCCAAAAGCTTCAAATTCTTAACCACTGAAATCTATACCCTGATAGAGTTTCATTCAGTGATCTTAGAAATAGAAAAGAAGGTGTGATTTCAAGACCAGCTCTCATGGGCTTGGTGAGTATTATTAAAGACATTATTGTACAGTATCATTACTATATTGAGACATTGTTACTTTAATGGGCAAAATTGGCTTTACAATTTAAACACGGCTCAGGTAACACCCTGAACTTCAATTTTAAAATATTTTAAAGGTAATACAAATTGAGTCCATTCAAAGAACACAAAAAGCCAGCCCTCCTTTAAGTCTAAGAGTATTGACTCAATCGGAAATACATGGTACTGATTCAATTCCTTACAAAAGGGGCATTGGCACCATTTTGTATTCAGAAAGAATAATCCTTAATTAATTTATATTTTTCTAGTATACTCTTCACCGATAATACCCTGAAAAGAAGTATTCTCCGTTAAATCCAAACAACAATTTCGGAGCCCTCAAGTATATGAATCCGTTGAAGTGATACGTTGGTTTCCCAAGGAAAGGGCGTTCACACCTCCAAAAATGAGTTTTTAGAGCACGTGCAAGTTAGGCTTGGCATGGGTAAAACAGGGTTAAGTTAGTCCTCAAGTATAATTTTTATATGAAGGGCATGAAAATCAGTCAAAATGGACTGAGGACGATAGGCAAGTGCATGGTCTACATACCCGCGGGGTCCCCTCTCCCTGGACCACCTTCATTTCATGTCAGCCTGGGTATGTACTGGTTAAACATATTGTCCTCAGAGCCATGCTAAATACTTTTGGGAACAGGAACAGTATAAATAAACCCACACACACACAATTGTTTTACTGCCACAACAACGAAATATTTCTGTTTTAAAATCGTCATATGAGAAACCACGCACTGATCAGCGCACACACTTGAGCTCGGTCTCAGATGACGACATTCCCCTTCTAACGTGCCACCTTCAAACACTTTAAGTTGTCTACACTTATTGTGTAAGTGGTTTTTTTTTTTATTTTTTGAAAAAAAAAAGACCCATTTTACTGATAAGGAAAACTGCAAAAGCTTTTGAATGCACTTCCAATCTACTAAGCCTCCTTTCTCCACTCTTCCACTGATCCCTTGGCCACATCCATTGGACGTGGATCCCTGAGCACTTTTACCCAGCTGTGTCTCTCCCATTCCTAGCAAACTCTCAGATATGCTTGATAAATATCTTTATCTAATTTGCCTCATCTGTTGTTTTTATTAACAACTAATTTAATATCCTCTATTCTGTAATATCTGCAGAAGCCAGTATAAGGAAGCGTGCATCCAGCCCAGACCCTCAGGCCTGTGCATCAAGATGGCAGGCTGGCCAAGGATCCTCTGGGGACAGCAGTGCCAGAAGGAGGATTGGACACGGTGACCCGTCTGCATGAGATGAGGGGGGTGGGGGGGGAAGACAACCAGGAGGTCTGTAATACTGATGAACTAATCTGTCACTCACAAGCTCAGGTCTGCAAAAAAGAAAAAATGCAGTAAACATTTAATGACCATGAGAGGTGGAAATGCGAGTCCTCATTTTTAAATCGTATTCAAACCCATGGCTCAGATTCTGAATAACTCTTTAGTTGGAGTCGATTTGAAAAAAACATTGGAAGGCAGCAAGCCACCCTGTAGTTCAAAGGGTTAGGAAGCGTGCTACAGGTAACTCTCAAAAATCCAGGTGATTTCCAGGAACTATATGAATGAACCAAGTTTCTTGATCTTGGTATCCTAGGTGGGGAGTTTGTTCTTAAATACTAGACTGCTTAATTGCTTGCTGGGGGGAGAGAAAATCCTGGGGGAAAGACATTTATGAACAATATCTGTTCTATGGAGCCAGGACACTGTCTCGAGCTGGATCATGGCCAGCAACACAGAAAAGTCCACTCTTCCCCTCCAGTGGAAGCAATTGGATATTTGATCCTAGACATGAATGAAAAACCTAAAAGATCATATTTCATGGGAATCTTTCAGTATTCTGAATGGAAAACATCATTGAAAATGGGTTATATGCTCCTCTAACCCAAGTCCACTTAGGAACAGAACTAAGAACAGGGAAAAGAAAAAAAAAAAAGACAAATAATTATCATTCTAATATGTATCTGAGGAGGAACGCAAACAAACATTTGCATGATCAAATGGAACAATTCACACCTGCTGAGTAGGTATGATACAGCTGAAAAAAAGACATTTCTTTTTTATTATGATTGATTGAAAAGCAGCAAAGATTATTGTCACTTTCTCTTCATTGTTTGAAGTAGTCATTTGGGAAAGTATTTTTATCTGTGCTTCAACAATTAAAAAGGAAATCATTTCAAATATCTATGCCTTCTTCGTTTTTCATCTATAGACAGGGGCTCAATTTAGGCTTCTGACTTTTATGATATGCAGATGGGGTAGTTTGCCATTTTTCTTTCTTTTTGCATACTAGTGTTTCAGTTTCAGAAGAAGTAAGCATTGTAGTTTGTACATTTTTAATACAGACAATTTGTATAACCTTCAGAAAAACTGCTTTTATAATTTACCAGCTTGACAAAAGTCTCTGAGTTTTTTTAAGCAAATAATTTATGAGAAAAGAAATCTTCAGAAAACATGCAGCTACTTTGATGCAACTATTTAGAAAGTATTTGTGACAAGTCATTACATGTGTAATTCCTGGACGTAGTGAGTCTCTAAAAATTAGAGTACATACAAAATACCCAGCTATGTAATAATAACAACCAATTTTAACTCCTGACAAATCAGAAACTTAAATCTGGCATCTGTAAAATCTATACCAATTTCCTTTTTTCAAGTACATAGTTGAACCTTCTAAAAAGTATATACATTTGCAGCTATTTCCAAAAAACAATACTGATTACAAATTAAAAATATCTCTCCTGTCTTTTTTTTAAACCAAGTTTCTTTTCCCAACTAAGGGAAATGTACATGAAATGAAATCCTATTTATTTTGGGGGACTGAAATACAGTAATTTTGCACAAGATTATGACCATACCATGACATGCAGGTGACAGAACATGTTTGCAACCCGAGAAAAGTTTTATTAAACAGGACAAAACTGGTATCAGGAGCTCAAGCCTTATTTATCTACAAAAAGTCATCTTTTTTTAACAGGTTATTTATTTAATCCTATACGTCAGGATTATTTTAGATAAACTTGATATCCTTACTTGCTCATCAGTGAACACTTAACACCGAAGTGGGTATTAGCCACATGTAAAATCAGTCTTTACATATTTTCCCCTGCCAAATATATGCCCAGAGACTTCACTTTATATCTGTCTGTATAACAAAAACCAACTTGCAAGTTTTTAAAAAATATTATTCCACCAAAGCAGATATCTACTGCTTTTAAGAGTGTGAGCCTGTGGAAACATGGTATTATGTATCTGACATTTCCCATCTAAAAATACATTATGAAGCATGCTGGTATTAATAAACCATGTGCCTTCAGAACCCGAAAGTGCTTTGCTATAATTTGGTTGAAAACAGAGTCAAACGGTATATTTTCCACCATGCTATTAACATAGAGCAAACAAATTTCACAGCATCCCTTTGGCAGCTTGTCTCAATTGGAAAGTGTGCAAAGAAAAAAAAAAAACTTTTAGGAGTTTATCAATATTCGTAACCCCATTCAGACTGATGAAGTAACAGTTCATAAGGAAGTCTGGATAACTCAGAGAAAATCAGATCAAAAATACATTACCAGAAGAAGAAAAGAAAGAAAGAAACCACATATATTCTCATTTTCCTCACCCCACCCCCATCACAGAAAATTCACCCTTCCTTTGCAGCTGGGCACTATCATTCCTTTCCCCTCCTCAGTTATTGGAAGGCAAATGAAAATACAAAGATCCCTTCCTCTCCTGATTGAGCTCTCAACGCAAACATTTAAGCACAAACATAAAGTACCGATTTCATAGAAAGCGCGGAACGAACGGAAAGATCAAGACTCACTGACCCATTTGGAAGACAAAGACGACAGAACAGCAAAGCTCTAAAAATCAGCTTGTGAGGCCTCAGAGAGAGATTCTTCTGGCATTTCATCACAGCAGCCCCAGACCAGTTCACCTCCCTGGATCCAGGGAGGGGGAACTAAATAGAGCTGTTTATTAAAGCTCTGGTGCTGGATTGCATTAGGAAGCCGAGCAGACCACCTGGACCTTTCGGAGTGTGGCAGTGTTTAATTTGCCGCCCGTCCCTCTGCAGCGGCCAAAACCCCTGCCACGTTTACCAGGCTCCATCCCACATTATCTGGGTTAGAAGTAAAGGCACGTGTGTTGCTATATTTCCATTTTCCATATAGACAGGGAGAGGGAGAGGAAGAGAGAGAATACAGCCCAAATAAAAATATGGAACAGAACAATTTTAACTACTACCTAGGAAACATAGCACTTTATTCCCTCCTCACAGTTTCTTCCAGAGCTCACCATCTCAACAGAAAATAAATTCTGAGACATAGATTTTTTTTTTTTAAACATCCAGGCCAAATTATAAATTAGAGCCATCCTTAGATTTTTTTTTTCCCCCTGTTGTTTTAATTTTTGTTGTGAAGCCTGGCGTGGAAGTTTGAGGCTGAGGTTCCCTGGCTAGATTTACTGGGTGCCTTTTGCCTCTCACACTTTCAGCACTACGTAGCAGGTCGCTGGAGACACAGATAGAAAGATGGTACTGTAAATATGAATTATGTGAATCATATGGTGAGACCCTTGTGGAAAAAAAGGGGAGTTGAGAAATGGCTGACTCCATACCTGACCAATTACAGCTTGCATGGTCCCCGTATCCTGCTGGGCTGAGAGATCGCAATCCATCATATGTTGTCTTTGAAAAGGAGAATGGGGGTTTCTGGCATGCATCTGTCAATCAACTTCTGCACTCACAACCATCACCAAAAGCAAGGGGAAAAAAAGTCAAGCTGCTCCACCAAATAGGATGAAACCGTCATGTGACCTCCGGCAGACACACACACACACATTCACTACCTCCATAGAGCGTAAGAATTTTCTGTAGATATGAAATGACATTGACAAATATCCAATACCAAGTAAATAAAGTGAGACAAACAGCTATTCGCCAAAGACAAAACATGGGCTGTAATCTTCCGCTAAAGGTTTAACAAACCTCTGAGGATTTTTTTTTGTAATGCTCTAGCAACCTGTGTTTAAAACCAAAACCAAAAATAATTAACTATTTCATGTGATAATTGAGGCTTTGCTTGATACTCTACCACATATATTCTTTTCAATTATAAGTCATCACCCTACTTCTGAGAAGCTGTCCCTAATGATTTTATTTTCAGATTCTCTAAATGACCTTTGGACGAGATGCAGTAATCTTTGCAGTTTTCTATAACATCACCTTTACAGAAAAGCTTGAAATGTTAACCGTCGCATAACACGGATACCCTGATATTTGTTGATTGGAAATGGATATATACAATCATTTGTGTAAACTGTGATGACCACTCAAATATAAAATATTCAAAGCGTGTAAATAGTCGTCACTAAACTTTTCACTTTCTAAAAGGTTAGGAAATGATTTACTTGCCGCTCATCTAAACTGATGTAAGATGATGACAAAGATTTCAACCCTTTTTCATTTAATTTAAGCTATTTGATCCCACACACTTGAGGATAGATTGTTGATGGATTATGGGTCAGCTGTTATAAGGGTGACATGTATGTAACTTCGAGCTTTTTAACCCTTTCAGCATTGAGATCACAACCTGATTTCCTACACAACCTGATAGGCATTGCCAAGTTGCCCTTGGCAATCCAAAGCCACGAATAGTAACTATTAGTCTGGTGGCTTTGTGAAGGTGTTAACGTTGGCATGTGTCGGCTTTTTAAACTTCAGTTCATCAGTTGGCATACTCCTGACTTGTGGGAGAAAATTTTGCAGGGAAACTTGGTGGTATTAAAATGGGGGCACTTTTTCAAGGTTCAAAACTAACATCAAGCCCGAGAAGTAGAGCGGTTTTGAGGAACGTTTAATACAGACTATAGACCACATATATACTCTAGCATCGTATTATGTCATTGCTCAGAAATTAATTAAAAGGAATTTCAAGTAAGAAAAAACACTTTTTTGCAACATTTCTAAAGACAGCTTTAGGAGGAAAGAACGGAAGGTTGAAGTCTCATAGACTTCTCATCAGGAGTTGCCCCACAATATAAACAAATTCACACACACACACACACACACACACACACACACTCACTCACTCCTAAGTCGGATCACCAGACAAAACGAAACCGTGCACCAACTGGGTAGCCCTCCTGGGAACTGACGACTGGAAAGGTCCTCCTAACGTGATTAAAATGCACAGCTCGCGCGGAAACCCAGTCCTTCCGCGCCCCTGCAGGCACAGACCTCCCCGGGGGTTTCTGCGGCCGCCCCGGGTCGGGGAGGGGAGGCAGGGGTAGCCGAGCCGGGACAGCCGGGGGCCGGGCCGCAGTGGGCAGCGGCGAGGGCCGGGCCAAACTTGCCCGAAGCCTGCGGGCTCGCGGGGGTCGGGGGACCGTGGGGGGACCGGTGCGGGGTGGGGGACGATGCGATCGCTGCCAGCGCGGCCTTTCGGGACCTCGCGCGGGCGCACCTCGGAGAGACGCCGAGAGCGGCGGGACCAGGGAAAGTTGGGAGGAGGGGCGCGCCGAGCGGCCTGCACTGCGCTCCGGACCCCCGGCGCCCCCGCGGCGCCGCCCTGCGGGAGCCCCGCACCCGCCGCCCGCGCCCACCCGGGAGCCCAGCTTGAAGCTGTGCGGCAGCCCCGCAGCGTCCGAGCGCTGGGTGTCGGCTGCACGCTCCGCCTCCCGCCGAGATCTTCGCCGCCTGGGCGTCTCACCCGGGAGGGGCCTGCGGGGTGCAGGTTGCAGGATGAGGCCAAGACCCCCGGGAAGCTCCACCCTCCAAATTAGGGTGGGCCCGGTCCGCAAAGGGACGACTGTTTGCCCGCGCTCGGGTTATTTACATGACCATCTGGCCTGTATTAATTACAGTCCTTACTAGTCCACAGGGCTGGAGCCCCCTGCCAAGCACGGTGTCAGACGCTTGACAGGACATTAGCTTACTAAATCTGCCTAACAACTCGGTAAGGCTGGTACAATTATTCCCATTTTAGAGAGGAGACACAAAAAGATAACTGCTCGAGATGAGCAGGACCATGATTTGAACTTGCTCTGAATCTGAAGCTGGAGTTTTTCATAAGACACTCGGGAGTCTGGTAACATTCAGAGTAATGGTTACCATATATAAAGTACAGACTCAGTCAACAATTATTTATTGAAACTGTACTATGTGCTGGGTACTGTATTAAGCACTGGAGGTACAGCAATACTGACAGTTCCTCAGGGGTCTTATATTGGAGTAGTTTGGCCAGATATTTGTGGAAAATCACAGAAATGTAAAATGTTAAACTATTCTTAAAACTATGGAGGAAAGGAAAAGAGTTAATAGAAGAACCTGTATCAAAGGAATTGACCTAGTGTCTGGTGTGTATGTGAGCAAAGGGAAATGAGCAAAGCAAAGGGAAATTGGCAAAACTTCCCTGAGCAATTGACTTGAATTAAACTAGAATTGGAAGATGGTAGGAAAAAAAGAGAAAGGGGTTATAGGGATAAACATTCTCCAAAAAAGAAATGTGCAAATGGTGGAGAGGTATATGGCTGATTGGAGAAGCTTAAGGAAAGCACAGACCACAAGTCAAGGCGGGAGGCAAAGACCAGAGCACACCCAGTCTCTTAGTTTGTATCCAAGATTCTTTACCTTAAGCACTGGGAAGCCTCAGAAGAAGCATGTAGTCTCACACCAAAAAAAAAAAAAAAAAAAAAGTTAAAGAATTTATTTATTTATTTATTTGAGAGATAGAGAGAGAGCATGAGCAGGGGAAGGGGCAGAGGGAGAAGCAGACTCCCTGCTAAGCAGGGAGCTGGTGGTGGGGTTCTGGGGCCTCCATCCCCCGGCCCTGAGATTATGACCTGAGCCAAAGGCAAACACTTCACCCACTGAGCGACTCAGGAGCCCCTCACACTTAAATTTGAAAGATGTCTCTGGTTATACAGTGAAAAGCTAGCAGTGTGTGTTGAGGGGATGGGTAATAAAAGTGGATTTGGTGAGCTTATTTAGCTATGGGGTGATGGTGCTGGTGTTGCAGGGGATGGTTTCAAAACAAGATGTATCATTCACAGAACCCAGTGGCTGGTTGACAGTGGAACTTGAAAGAGAGACAGGTCTCCTTCTGGTTTGTACAAGCATGTACCTAGTGATGCCACTCACCGAGCTAGGGGAGCAGGCAGAAGACAGGGTTGAGGAAGGGCGGTAGGAATGATCATTTTGGTTGGAGACTTATTTTCACTGCAATCCTCAGGGTAAGAATGATGAGCCCCTCCGCCCCTTTTTCAGGTGAAAAATCAGAGTCTGAGAGATAAAACAACATTGCCCATGACCAGAGAGGAGCAGGAAAGTTTCCTCTGAGGGAAAATCAAGGTTCTTGACCCTTGCATAAGACTGCTTTGAAATGAGTTGGTGGTTCTGGGGTTTTCCAGTTGATTAAAATCTTCCTACCAGGAAACCAAAGTAAAATTGAAGGCTAGAGCCATTCTCCTAAGAACCAGTCCTCATAATGAAGAGTCTTCAGACAGCATGAATTAAGGCATCTCCTTTTGCCAAAGGAGAAAGTTTGGCTGGGACCCTAAGCCTCTGCCCAAATAAAATGGAGGGACTAATTTCTAGGTATAGCATGGCAATGGCAAGAAGGATGTACAGATAAAAACACAAAGGTAGTTTTGAATTATCTAACTAACAACTTATATATTTATTGTGAATAAGATCTCCTAATATGCTTGCTGGATAATATAGAGACTTAAATAAGACCCATTTCCTGACATAATTCATAATCTAGTGGGAAACACAGATACATATACAAATGACTTAAATTCAGCATAGATTGCTTTTAAAAAATAAACCGAATGCATAAAAGATTTATCTGAGAGGATTGTTCAATTTTTTTTCTGGCGAAAGATGCTTATTATTTTTAGGTATCATGATATACAGGCTTGGGTTTGGATCCTCTCTAACCCTTACTTCTGACTAGGCATGGCCTCAGGGAACTGGCAACTTCCCTGGGTCCTGAGTTTCTCATCTTCTAACTTCTCAATGGTGCTGTCAGAATTTGGGGATATATTTCCTAAGAGCTATTGAGTTATACTTTTTAAGTTAACCGGGAAATGTTAATCATTTTCCCATATGGGAAGACTCCAGAGGGGCAGGAAAGATGAATTTGGCTGGGAACGGAGGAAGATGGGTGGAAGGATTTTGACTGTGATATAAACAGAGGGAATCTTCTATTTAGGGCAAAGGGAATAGCATCACGAAAGCTCCTGTTCCTCCATCAGTGTGGGTGGCCGCCATTTTTAGGGTTAGAACAATAAAAAACCAAAGAAGAAGGGCGAACTAATTTTTACTCCTACTTCCATACTAGAATTTAGCAAGGAAAATTGATTAAGTCAAATTATTTGCCCTTCCCATCAGCAAATATGGTGCTTTCTCTCCTTGCCTCACAGCTTAGACATACCTGCCCTTTCTCAGCAGCTGGTGATCTTGAATACAAGAAGCAACAGGTCACCACAAATCAGGCCAAGTCCCCAGCTTCTCAGGATAGGACACCCTTCATTTCTTAATCACCAAACCACAAAGGATACTGAGAGACCAATGCTACGCAGGGGACCAGGAGACAGTTGGAGTTGTTGGTCACGTCTGTCATTCAAGAAATCCTGGCAACGTTTAAGGTAAAAAGAGATAATGTAGCTGAGAACCACTAGAACAGAAGAACCAAAAGAAGCAAAGGTTTAAGAAGTCACCAAGAGGAATCGACTCTGGTTGGACTTGGTACATTTTCAATCATGCTATCACAACACGTGGGTTTACTTCAATCCTATATTCCTCTTCTTTTTCTCTGTTAAAATCTGTTCTTTCTCATGTGTATTGTTCAGTCCTTGGTTCCAGTTGTATTTTCTCATTTCTTTACTACTCTTTGCTTTCCATTCTTCAGCTTGCTGGTCTCTCCAAGACGAACCTCACCCTTCCTCCGGCTCGTTTATTTATATTTTCCCCCAGATCTTGGGGGAGAAATGGGGGGAAATGGGGAAGGAATGGTTCCCCCCCATTCTTCTTATGTGTCCTCATGACTTTGGCCTTTTTCCTAAAATATGAATCATGGCAGAACATCCTCTAGAGTATGCCCACCATGCTGCGGTCACGTGACTTCAAGGCTGATGTAGGAACCAGGTAACAGGTGGACAGGAGACAGTCCTGGGGGCGTAGAACATAGTCAAGTCTTCTCAGTGGCTCCATTCCTCACAGTCTTAGGTTCGCCACTGTCAGACACATCTCCTGCCCTCTTTCTTCATGGTCTGTTTTTTCCTGGGGTTTCACTGGGTGCCATCAGTTTCTGGAATGATCTTTTGCTTTCTCTCTTTGTACCCCACTCAATACCACATTTTTGGCTATACTTTCGAGTTTTGTAGACCATTTCTCTGGGACGGTCTTTTTAACCTCCATCAGTTAGTTTCCTTAAGCAACAGGAGACAGATTTTACTTCCACAGGCCTCTGAGCAGTTATAACTAATCTGTACCCCGGGATCTTTCATTGTTGTTACTTTCATATTTCTAGGGAAAAGGAGCACAGGATAAGGACCCAAAGCAAAATGATTACTTTTAAAAGAGAAGAGTGGGAGGAGGGTCACTCTGACCCGCCACGACCCAGGACTGCAGATTTGGGGGCAGCTTGGCTGTGCCGAGTCACATGCTATTGACCTTGAGGACCTGTTATGCAGTTTTCATCTACCACAGGAATTGGGAGTGCTGCTTTTCCCCCAAGAGACGGTGACAAGGTTTTACCTTTCAAATGACTAGCTGAGAGTCCAAGAGCCTGTTGACTCCGGACCCGTGAACATACTAATGCCTGATCACACCCCAGACTTCGTCACCTTTTCTACCAGAAGACTGTATCCGGACCGCAAACAGAAAAAGCTGGAGCAAGTAGCCAATTGTCCCTTAATTTCCATTTGCCCCTTTCATGAAGTGCTTTGGTTACAGCTGGGCATTTTGTTCTTCCAGAAATATTTCTTCTGCTTGCACATCCTCAGAAAAAGGCTTTGAAATGCTCCTGGGTTTCACTGTACTCTCCGCAGTGTTGGCGCCTGAGTCCAAATGCTAACCCATAACTTCCCATGAAAATTCTCCACGGCGGTACAAACACAGCCTCTGTCTCCTTACAGTACGCCAGGGAGACTTTTTCCTCTTTATCTCATGGCTATAGCTCCACATGCCTGAAAAAGCTAAATACTACTGTCTTTTTATTCCTCATCTCAATAGGTTAACAGCACTTCGACTTAAACGCGTTCCTGTCTGTTACAGACAAGCGTTTCTAAATGAACGGGTGCATGGAGCCAAGTGTGAGAACTTCACAACCCACAGCTCTAATTTCTGGGCATTAATTTCTATCATCAATGTTGTCATCAATAATTGTAACAATAAAAACAGGAAGTATTGGGGTGGTTCTCAAGGTACAGTTTAATTTGAGGACTCCTGATGGTTCCTGAGATCCCTTCAGAGGGTCCTCGAGGTCAGAGCTCATTCAAAATAATGTTAAAGTGAGATTTTCCTTTCCACTTTCGGTTTCTGAGGAGAGTATAACAGACTTTCCCAAAGCTTCTGACGTGTGATTTCAGAGCAGATTGAACGAAGAAGAAGCAGGTTCCAAGTATCTTCTAGTAAGTCAGACATCACCAAGATTCGCAAAAATGTAAAACATTGTCACTTTTCTAACTAATTGTTTTGTTTAGGGAAAACTCTGGTTATTTTTTCATTTAAAAAATTATGTTATTGGGCGCCTGGGTGGCTCAGTGGGTTAGGCCACTGCCTTCGGCTCGGGTCATGATCTCAGGGTCTTGGGATCGAGTCCCGCATTGGGCTCTCTGCTCAGCAGGGAGCCGGCTTCCCTCTCTCTCTCTGCCTGCCTCTCTGCCTACTTGTGATCTCTTTCTGTCAAATAAATAAAATATTTTTTTTAAAAATTATGTTATTATGTAACTACCTTAAATACCTGTAAATACCTTAAGTGATTTCATAAATATGATTAAAAGCTTCTTGGTTTCGATTTCTAACATAGTAAATATTGATAAATGTAACCCACAACACAGAAACATCTTGGGGTGCTAGAAAATTTTATAATAGTGTAAAGAAATCCTAAGACCAAAAAGTTTGAGAATTGAAGACATACGAGAGTATTGACTATATGCCAAATATCCTAAGCACTTCACACACACACACAAACATATTTCATCCTCACATCGCCTGTAGGAGGCAGACTTTTTTTTATCTTGATTTTACAAATGAGGACACTGATTGAAGTATTTTGACTTTTATGGAGGCAAAGTTTCTTAGAGATGAACCCACCCAAAACAATAATTATAATTACAAAATTATAATTATAAAATTACAAATTATAGGGGCGCCTGGGTGGCTCAGTGGGTTAAGCCGCTGCCTTCGGCTCAGGTCATGATCCCAGGTCCTGGGTTCGAGCCCCACATCGGGTTTACTGCTCAGCGGGGAGCCTGCTTCCTCCTCTCTCTCTGCCTGCCTCTCTGCTTACTTGTGATTTCTCTCTGTCAAATAAATAAAATCTTTAAAAAAAATTATAAATTATAAAATAAAAATAAATTATAAAATTATAAACTGAGCTATGCAATGCCTCCTGGATGGAAGTGTTGTAAAAATCATTAGAGTCTTTAAAAGTTTTATGCCGAATTGAATGGGTGATGAGTATCAACCCTTTGTTCAGTAATTCAGAAGTGTCCCTAGTAACAGCCACATGCCTCAAAGTCGAATCCAAAGGAGCAAAACTGTTTGGTTCCTCTACCATCTCTACCACTAGCAACTTTACGGGATTGTGCCTGAGCAAGGTGTTGGGCTTTTAATACCCTTTCCAGTGACAACATTTTGTATCTACCAAATCCCCAAGTCAAATAGACAAATCAACACAGAACATAAAAAATACAGGGTATGCTTCTGAAACAGCTATTTGATTATAAAACTACAGTTGAAGTACTAGACCAAAAAAAAGATGACAGTCACGAAACAGAATCTAATGTGTATAATAGCATAATCATCCAACACATTAGTCCAAATTCTAAAAGGATTATCCTTTTAGGGAGGGAATTTTATTTCTTCAGGAAAATATGTGATGAACTGCTTAGCCAGGAATGTCTAAGGGCAAGGTAGAAGAAGACAAAGTAACAAAGACAGAGCTCAATAAAATTAAATTATGGGTCAGGAAGAACAGAAAGGAAGGGCAAGGAGCCTGAGAGGGGGGAGTGGGTGAGATGTTCCCCACCATACCCCAAGAGGTGAATCAGCGAGACTCTTACGAGTAAGAATAGCTAACATTCAATATTTTTTTTAATATGTTGTTGCCACTGTTGTTTTTCCCTGCAACTGCGTATACTCTGATTCCCAAACCTGCAGCAAACTCTGCTACACACACAAACCCTTGTGTGAGAGATAATTTTTTTTCCGGGTGAAGGAAGAGCTTAATGCCACATCTGAGTCAGTCGCCACAAGCAGACAGGAGAGCCCCAGGAAGTGAGATGTCATGAGTTCCAGCAGAGCTTGAATGAGAGACAGCATGTAAACTAGTATTTGTTATGCAAGAAATGCAAAACTAGACTCTGGCTTTCTCAAATAACAAAGGGAGTTTGCTGGCTCACCACACTGGAAAGTGCAGAAGTGGGTAAGCTTCAGGTCTGGCTTGATCTAATTGTTTATAATGTCAGTAGAGCTACATCTCTCCATCAGTCTCTTGACTCTTTCAAACTGAGCATCGGTTTGGCTCAGACTGGCTTCCCCCAGGAGAGCAGTGGTTCTAACTGTGCCAGCCCTTACACCACACCATTAGCCATATCATCCGGAACAGGAGAGAGGCTTTTGTTTCAGATGTCCAAACAAATGCCCAAAGATTCTCTCTGATTAGACCAGACTAGGTTATACATCCAGCCCTTGGTGGCAGAACACACTGGACGGCTTCACCTAGGATGTGTGACCCACTGTGGTGATCTTTGGCTGGAGACAGAATCAGGAGCCCTGAACACGTGTAAATCCACAAATAGCAATAGGGAGTTATAGGAAAAAGAGAATGAATGCTGGGTGAAAAGCAGGACAATAAAAAAGAAGTCTACTGTAACAACCCCTGAGAATTCACTACCCTTTCTCGAATCCCTGAGTAATGCATGATAGGGAGATTGGCATATATTTTATTTACATGTCAAAGGACAGGCTGACTTCAGCTGGCCTGATAGGTGTATAGAATTTAATTAATTTATTTTTTTAAAGATTCACTTCTGTATTTGAGAGAGAGAGAGAGAGATAGTTCATACCCAGCAGGAAGGACAGAAGGAGAGGATAGGAAAGAATCCGTTGTGAGTGTGGAGCTGGACTCAGGGCTTGACCCCGGGACCCTGAGATCACAACCTGAGCTGAAATCAAGAGCCGGCCACTTAACTGAATGAGCCACCCAGGTGTCCTGGTTGTATAGAGTTTTGGAAGAGAACATTTCAGAAATGCCTGTCCCAGTGCCCAGAATAATGGGACATTCTTACAAATTGTAATTCCCTCTTCCACTTTCTTTTTTTCCTCCTACAGAATATAGTGCATATGACTTGGAGTTTAAGGGAGAGTGTTGATTTTTGGAAACACTGTTCCTCAATGAGAAAGAACACTTGCAAGTTATAAAACTACATAAAAAGAACAGGTGGTCATCTTGGCATAGAGAAGAACCGTGGTAGTTGTGTTTATTACAGCATATAGAAATTTGAGGACACAAATAGAAACAGAAATGAGAAACACATCAATAAAACCCTGCAAAGTGCTTGTTTTGTTTCACACATCACATTAGTGAATGAATTCACATTTACAGATGCTGTTGTTGGGGACACTAAGGTGTCAGCAATGGTGGGATTTACCAGAAGGAGGGATGCTGAGAGCAAGAAAGAGTCCAGTGAAGACTGGCCTTTGGCTGGGCCTGAGTGAAGAGGAGAGTTGATCTGGAAATAAGACGAGACTGTAGCTTAAAACACAAAAATCACACTTAAAGGAACAGATTATTCTAAACAGATTATTATTATTATATCTAAAGATAAATCTTATTAAATACCCATTGTATTGGCAGTCTCCTTGAGCACAAATTGAACACTTCCTAGAGGCAGCAGCACAAACCCACGTAGTCAAAAATGTAGCATTTAATCTACTTTAATCTCTATTGGTTTACCCACCAGTAGACGACCCTTCCAGGATGTTAGCCCTTCAGCAGCTCATCCTCAGAGCTCTCGTCCCTACCCCATGTCAGCCACCCACTCCGCATCATACCCAGAGCCCACCAACAACTATTTATTGCCCTTGATGTCATTCCATCCTTAAAAAGCTTACATTTCATGGGTCATAGTTACAATCATTTTCTTGTTGGAAGGAAAAGATTGCCAGCTGGTTCTTTGAATGTTCCTCTAGCCTCATGGACAGAGAATTTGACTAGTGGTTGAGGACACTTGCAACTTTAACGCAAAGAATTGTTAGGAGTTCACCTCATGCCAGATTGAAGAATGAAAATCTGGTGAAGGACTAGGCACCAGACCAAGGCTTTGGGAACTGTAAATTGAGAACTTGCCCCTGAGGGGGCTTCGTGGCCAGCTAGGTAAAAAAGCTGGGGAGATCCCGAGCCCATGGCTTCCCCAAGCTGATGTCATCTGGGGACTAAGTAACTCCCAAGTGCAGAATGACTGGGAAATCGTGGTGTTCATAGAGGAGTCATACACAGCTTCTATGCTGTCACTCCACACATTGTATTGCCCATCACTTATTCGTTCTTAAACCCAAGTGAAGCCCATTGGGTCTCATGCATTTGATTGTCTAACTGAACCCAAGACCCCTACAGAGAAGGCATTGCATTGACCACAATCTCACCGCCTCTTCACCTGTCATACTAATAACAGAACCCAGCCCACATTCAATACAACACTTCGTGGACTCTGTTCTTGCAGAAGAATGTAGGAGGGGTAGGACACAGAGTCATGCCCACTGGTTTCACTTCAAACACGTTTACCTCAAAGGAGCCTTTGGTGCTGCTTTCAGTTCATGACTCCATTTTCCCAGTCAAGTTCCTTTTTTCACTTTCCAACTGACAATTCCACATTTCCTTCTCCCTCCTTAAGCCTGTAGCAATCTTGGGCCCCTCCATCCTCTCCATGACAACCTTCCTTCTGCTTTCACCAGAGCTGCAGAAGCGGAGAATGTCCACCCATTGTTGCCACCGAAACTGCCAATCTGCACGCAATTTTACTGAAGGCTCTCCCTTCGCTCTGCTACAATGGTTGACCTGTCCTTGCTTCTGAGTAAGAACGCTGCCACTTGTGCATAACATCTCATTTCCTCTCAGTTACTCTAGGATTTTGCCCTTACAGTTTTACCCTCTCTCTCCTGCATTAGTAAAACTTCTATCTCCGGCAGATCACTCCCATTAACATAAAGAACACTCTAGATTATCTCTTAAAGCACCTGCCCCCAGCATCTCTTTCAGGTATCACCCCCCCTTTCCCTGCTTTGTTTACAGAAAAAGGGCTCAGAATGTCTCTATCCCTATCTCCTCCCATTCCCATGAGAGTTAAGGAAAACTAGCATACTTATACTTCTATTGTATTAAAACTATCCTTTTAAAACTTGATGTAGAAAAGCTAATGAAATATACCCCCAGAAGCTACTAAGCTGATAAGTGAGGTCAGAAAGGTTACCAAATTCAAGAGCAATATACAGTAATCAATTGCAATTCAGATACTAGCAAGAAGCCATCAGAAATTGAAATTAAGAAACAATGGCATTCAAACAAGAAATTCTGTAGGGATAAATCTGGCAGAGAATGTAAAAGACCTGTATCTTAGAAACTACCCAACATTGCTTGAAAGAAAGTAAACACCTAAATAAATGAGAGATTTATTATGCTCTCTAGGCTGGAAGACTCGATATTGTTAAGATATCAGTTCTTCCAAAATTGATCTATGGAGTCAATGTAGTAACCATCAAAAGCAGAGCAGACTTTCTTGTAGCAACTGGCAAACTGGTTCTAAAATTCATCTGAATGCCGGAGTATCTGGAAGAACCCAAACAACATTGAACAAGACGAAAAAGTTGGAGGACCAACATTAGCTGATATGAAGACTTATTATCAAAACAGTGCACTGTAGTACCAGCATCAAGACAGGCAAAGAGATGAATGGAACAGATTAGAGAGCCCAGAAATAGACTCACATATATATGGACAACTGAGTTTTTATAAAAATGCAAAACCAATTCATAGGATATTCTCAACACATGATGCTAGAACAACTAGATAGCTCCTCGTATAAAGTAAGTGAATTTTGAGCCGTACCTTATGCACTGTAAAACAATGGGACTCAAAGTGGATCAGAGACCTAATGTTAAACCTGAAACTCTAAGATACTTAGGAGAAATAAAAGAAAAACCTCCACTACCATGGAGTAGGTAAAGATTTCTTAACATGAAACCAAAAACACAGTTCAAAAAAAGATCAATATGATAAACTGGACTTCATCAAAATTAAAAACACTACTTTTCTCAAAAGCCTCTGTAAAGAGAATGAAAAGACAAACCACAGAATGGTAGAAAATACCAGCAAGTTATATATCTAATAAAGCTACTACACTCCTAACTGGAATGGCTTGAGCCATCCCAAATAAGGGCAAAGATGTGGAGGAACTGGAACTCCCTTATGCTGCTGGTGGGAATATAAAATGGAACGACTATTTTATAAAAGTTTGGATTGCTTAAAAAGTTAAAAACAGGGGCGCCTGGGTGGCTCAGTGGGTTAAGCCGCTGCCTTCGGCTCAGGTCATGATCTCAGGGTCCTGGGATCGAGTCCCACATCGGGCTCTCTGCTCAGCAAGAAGCCTGCTTCCCTCTCTCTCTCTCTCTCTGCCTGCCTCTCCGTCTACTTGTGATCTCTCTCTGTCAAATAAATAAATAAAATCTTTTAAAAAAAAAAAAAGTTAAAAACAGATCTCTGACATGGTGCAGCCTTTCCACTACCGGGTGTTTATCTGAGAAAAATGAAAGCATATGTCCATTCTATGACTTGCACACAGATGTTCATAACACCTTTATTTGTAGTAACCCAAAGCTGAAAACAACCTAAATGTTCATCGATAGATGAATGGATAAATTGTGTATATCCATACAATGGAATGTTACTTAGGAATAAAAAAGAATTGAACAGTTGATATACATGACAACATGAATAAATTTCAAAATAATTATCTGGAGTAGAAGATGCTAGATTAAAAAAAAATAGTATAAAAAAATCCTACTGTATGATTGGATATATAAAATTCTAGATAATGCAAACTAGTGCATAGCAACAGACAGGAGATAAGGGTGTAATGGATATACAACAAGCTGCTGTATTTAAAACATGCTAGTTGGTAACTTTTGACCTGTACATGGGGCCAGGAACAGAATAAGGAAGAGCAAGGAGGAGTTAAAAGGGTCCCAAGAAAACATTTGGGGATGATAGATAATGTTCACCACCCTGATTGTGGTGAGTGTTCCAAGGAATACAATCATGGCTGGTATGTCAAAATGTACCAAAGTGTACATTTTAAATATGGCAGTCTGTTGTGTTTCAATTATACCTCAATAAGGCTGCTAAAAAGTAAAACTTCCCCAACTCTGAGGTGTTATATTCATCTTTGGGGATTTTGCCTTAATGAATAATTGCAATTTATTATTTAATTATTTATTCAAAAAATTCTTAAATTCCTATTACGTGGGGGGCATTATGTTAGATGTTGGGAGCCTGCTGTGATGAAAATTAAACACACTTTTAGAAAGTGGCCCCTGCTGTTAACCAGTTTACAGACTGCTGAGTGGAGTCAGATCTTAGTGAAATAAACTTATAAATAGTTATGATAAATACTATAAAGGAACATAGATAAAGGTATGTTAAGGAACACTGGGTTCTTCTATCATTAATTTTCTTTTTTTTAATATTTTATTTATTTATTGTCAGAGGGGGAGAGAGAGAGAGAGAACAAGCAGGGGAGGGGCAGGCAGAGGGAGAAGCAGGCTCCGTGCTGAGCATGGAGCCCGATGAGGAACTCCACCCCAGGACCTTGGGATCATGACCTGAACCAAAGGCACACACTTAACGGACTGAGCCACCCAGGCATCCCTTATCGTTAATTTTTCAAAACTACATCATGTTTTACAAAAATAATTAGCACAATTATTTCAAATTATCTCATGATTGACTGGACTCATGCTTTTCACCATAACACAAATCCTCCATTCATAGATTCCTGATTTTGATTAATCTTGAAGTAGACTGGATTATTTTTCCAAACTGGATTTTTAGGCTATTACAGTCCTGAGTGATTGCATATTTAAAAGCATCTTCTCTGTAGCCTTGATTGTAATTAAGTTCCTGGTTGGGTAAAGGGGCCTTGAATTACCTTATGTTTTTGGCAACCCTTATAGACATTTCTCCATGATTTCTGATTTCCTGCTGTTTAATTTATCAGAGGAAAAAAAAATTTTGTGGGTGACCGGCCTCATATGCATAACTACTTGAAGAGTTTTCCTTTTTCTTCTTTAAATTTTCTGCTAAGAGACACATCATTCTCCTTTGTTGCTTTTATTAGGAAAAATTTCAGAATACACAAAAGAGTACAAGGAAACTCTGTAACTACCTTTTGACCCCAACAACCATCCACATTAATAGACTTAGCTTTTGGGGGGGAAGTATTCCAAAGGAGATCCGATGCCAGTTCTTTCACCCCTAAACACTTCAATGTGGATTTAAAAAATAAAGGACATTTTCTTACATTATAAAAACCGGTTACATTCCTACTTAATATAATTAGTTGTTTTTTTTTGTTTTTTTTTAAGATTTTATTTATTTATTTGACAGAGAGAGATCACAAGTAGACAGAGAGGCAGGCAGAGAGAGAGAGAGAGAGGGAAGCAGGCTCCCTGCTGAGCAGAGAGCCCGACGCGGGACTCGATCCCAGGACCCCGAGATCATGACCTGAGCCGAAGGCAGCGGCTTAACTCACTGAGCCACCCAGGCGCCCCTAATTAGTTGTTTAATAATGTTTCATATTATCTAACATTCAATGTTATAATATTCAGCCCATATTCAAACTTTCAAAATCGATATTTTGTCCAAAAATGTCTTCTTCCTGTCGGTTTGGTTGAACAAAAATTCAAATAAGGTCCATTATTTGTATTTTCTTATATTGCTTAGTTTCTCATTAAGTTCTTACTATAAAACATTCTTCGTTTTAATTTTTTTTTTGCTTTAAATGTTGAAAAAAGTGAATCTGTTCCCTGTTCTGAATTTTCCCAACTGTTCTCTCTGAATATGATTTAACTTGTTTCTCCTGGGAGTTGGGTGTGGAGGGCTGCTTATATTTCAGCTCAAATTTCATCGCGGATGGTGCTGTCATTTTGCACTGCATCTTAGTAGAAGGCATTTCAAGTCTGGTTGTCTCACTTTTAAGAGGTACTTGGGTTCAGGGTTCAGGTGCTGACACTGTTTCCTTCATTATAAAAATTTCCATCAACATTTCATCTAGCAGTCTTATAGCCCATTGATGAAAATTGTCTGAAGTGTTTATTTTTTAGAAGTTGTAAAACGGTGCTTTTTCGAATTCTGGAACTCTTTCTGCACTTATTAACAGGTTTTATACAGACCAAAGCATGCTCCCAACCACTGAAGATATTTGATTCCTCTGAAACACACAGTTCATGCTGCAAAGACAGGATAAATGCTGTTCTTTTCCTTTTGTTATCAATTTTCAAAATGATTTTGTGCCCTGGTAACCTCCGATATTGTGCAATGAGTTATACTTTCTTTCTTTTTTTATTCTTTTTCTAATATCCCTAATAACTCAGAGAATTTTATATTTTTTTAGTGAGTTTTAAACAATTGCAATCATTATTCTCATTGATGCTCAAATTGTCACATCTTTTGCCATGGGAGCCCATCAAGCTGGCTGTATATACTTTTGACACAATCCATTAGCCTTTGGTGTCTTCCTTGTTTTTTGTGCCAAGATGTTCCAGAATATTCCTATACATTTACTATAGCAGCTCTAGGTTCTGTTCAGAGAAGAATGGTACATAGAAGCACTGATTATACATTGTTTCAGAGGTCAAAACTAGGAAGAAAAATTGTAAGGGAGAAAAATCCTGAGTTTACACTGATATTTCTAATTGAAAATTTAAGATTAGAGATTTGTTGTAACTTATGTTATGCTTTCATCTCCTGTTTGCTCTTATAATAAATATTGTGGTTCAAGATAATATTAATGTAATTATGTGCTTATTTTACCGTAGAGAATAAGTAAAATATAGCATAAAATGAAACTTATTCTTGGTTATTTTATGTATGTCTAGTGATTTATTTTTCAGAAACAAGATAAGCCATTTTTGTTGAACATATTCAGTCTTTCATTTGTGGGAAATGAGTATTTTTTGTTCATTTTTTGTGTATGTATCATTTGAACCTTCTTCCTCTGCTATACATATTTAGCATTTATTATATAATCACTTAAATCTGTTAGTCCTTTTCCTTTCTATGGTTTTCTGCTCGGTTGGGTGAAGCCCATGTGGACAGCACAGGGCCGAGTTTCAGGAGAGAGCCCCCTTCCTGTTGTCATGGTTACCATTCATGAAAGTATGAGTGGTCTTATAGGATTTGAGGATAAACAAGCTGCTTTAGTGCCAAATAGTCTGTGTTTAGATATGAGTATCTGGAAATTTTGGGCATTCCCATCTGCCTCAAATTTTGGGCTTGGATGCAATATCTCCCACTGGGGACACACTAGTCCCAGCAAATGTGTAGATCTTTCCTTGGACAGGTAATTCTGACTGCTGAGCCCACTTCAAACTATACATGTCACATGTTAGGGTATCATTTAACAGTACATTTTTAGAAGTAAAACTGGTCTGATCCGAGGGAAGGGAAATATTAGAGAAACAAATAGAAAGAAAGTGGGAAACCTACATAGTAAGCAATTGAGTTCACAAGAAAACACCAAGAAAGACGTGGGGGGTTTTTTCAAGTTTTTTTTTTTTTTAAGATTTTATTTATTTATTTGAGAGAGAGACAGTGAGAGAGAGCATGAGCTAGGAGAAGGTCAGAGAGAGAAGCAGACTCCCCGTGGAGCTGGGAGCCCGATGCGGGACTCGATCCCAGGACTCCAGGATCATGACCTGAGTGAAGGCAGTCGTCCAACCAACTGAGCCACCCAGGCGTCCCATTTTCAAGTTTTTATTTAAATCCCAGTTAGCTAACATAGTGTAATACTAGTTTCAGGTATAGAATTTAGTGATTCAACACATACAACACCTGGCGCTCATCACCAATGCCCCTCCTTAGTCCCCATCACCTATTCAACCCATTCCCCCACCACTGCCACCCCTCTGGTGACCATCAGTTGGATCTCTATAGTTAAGAGTCCCTCTCTCAGTTTTCCTCGCTCTCTTTTTTCCCCCTTTCATTTGTTTTGTTTCTTAAAGGGAATGAGCTTTTATATTTGGTAATGAAGAGGGACTGGGATTTTATTGCCCTGTAAGGACAGGTAATGAGGCTTCCAGGTAGTGATAGATATGAAATGGAATCAAGCATCTTTATATAGCTCATCTTTCCAATTGGTTGAAACCCAAAGCTAGTCTTAGCAACTAGAAATAGTTTGAAGCATGAATTTACTTCTTCTGTTTATTTACACTGTAATATAATGAAAATTCATCCAAAGCTTTATGACTTACCTGGGGTATCCAATAGAAGCAAATGCAAAACTATTCTAGAAGATAGTGTCATAATTTTTTTGCATATAGAATTCCTACAGGGAGGAAAAAAAAAACTTAAAAAATGAGCTTCTAATTTAAAAAAAAATTAAAATATGTGACGAAAGTATCCACCAACAGGAAAAATCAGAAACAACAAACAGGAGAATAAACACCCCACACATTTTAGATTTAAAAATGGTAAAATGGGAAGCACCTGGGTGGCTCAGTGTCTTCAACCTCCGAATCTTGAGTTTGGCTTAGGTCCTGATCTCAGGGTCCTGAGATCAACCCCTGCCCTAGGCTCTGCATTGGGCATGGAGGTTGATTAAGTTCCTCCGTCTCCCCCTCCCTCTGCCCCACCCCCTTGTGCACAATCTCTCTCTTTCAAAAAAAAAAAAAAAAGACTAAGCAGGCATGATTGTAATAACTAAACAAATGAAAGAAGGTACTAAATCTTAAAGAAAGAAGAAAACCAGTGGAAAAGAAGAGGGTCACAGAATCAGATCTTCTAGTAATGAAAAACTTCTCTATACTCAAAGCTTGAGGGACAGGCTAAATAGCAGAATGTAAGTACAGACAGTAAAGCAAAGAGGGGGAGCTCAAACACAAGATGACAGTTATACAAGTGCACTTAAGAAACAGGAACAAAAGGGGGTCCAACATATGTCCAATGTGTGAGAAGTATTGCTGAAAGAACTATACTTTTCAGTTTTCTTGTAGACATGAAATCAGTATCATGATTGTATACATGAAGTATCATGAATGATATACATGAGATATCATGTATATCATATTGTATACATGTATACATGAAATATCATGATCGTATACATGAAATATCATGATCGTATACATGAAAACAGAGCAAAGGATTCAAGAACTAGTGGTAAACCCCCCCAAAGCTCCCAAAACAAACAACCACAATTTAAAAAAACAATCTAAACTAAAACAAAACCATGGATGGATCTAAATAAGCAAAGAGTGGGGGGAAAAGAGTAAAATATCATTCATGGTGGATTAGATATAAATATAAGGTGGAATTAGAGTGCTAAACTGTAACTTATAAAATGGGAGGAATGGAGATTGGAGTTAAAATATTGAAAGGTCTTTTATTATTCAGAAGAAAGTTATAAAAATTGATCATCTCTAGGTATAAAGTATGCATGTTAAATTTTTATGGGCAATACTATTACTACTACTACTACTAATAATAATAATAAATAGTAATATGACTTCTTAGCCAATAGAGATAAAAGTAAATAAAGTATAATCCACTTAATAGAAGGCAAGAATGGAAAAAATATTAAAGGAATGCATCATTGTAAATATACACTCTTAGCATTGTACATTGTATATACAATGTATACAAGTATACATTGTAAGTATCAAGTATAAAGCAAAACATTTGATGGTATAAATAAATATATATTGAAAGTTTTTAATGAAATTACTTGTGGATTAAAGATATGATTATATTAGAAATTATAAAATACTTAGAATGAACAGTGAGATCATCACAATGACATCAGTGTATGAAATGTAATAAGAGTGCAAATATATAGCCTCAAATACTGTGGTTAGCAGCTTCTGAAACGGTTCCTCTTCATTCCATGCCCTGGTATTTTGATCCTTGTGTAATCCCGTCCAGCTGAGTGTGAGCCGGACCTAATGACTTGTTTTCAATGAATAGAACATAGCAACATGGGAGTATGTCACACAGTGACATCCTAGGGTGTAGGAGATGGTTACTTCTATCTTGCTCGCCCTGCTAGCTCTTCTCCTTGCTCACTGTTGAAGCTGCCATGCAGAGAGCTGCTGTAAGGGGAGGCCCATGGGGTAAGGAACCCGGGGCAGCCTCTAACCAAGAGTCAGCAAGTAACTGAGGCCTTCAGTGCAACAAAACGTGAAGAACTAAAATCGGCTAACACCCCAGTGGGTGCACCTGGAAGTACTTCCTTCCCCACTCCAGCCTTGAGCTCACTGCTGTCCCAGCTAGAACCTTCCCTGCAGCCTCTTGAAAGCCCCAAAGTCTGAGAAACCAGCTAAGCTGAGCCCAGATTCCTGGCCCACAGAAGTCGTGAGGTTACTAATGTTTGTTGTCTTAAACTACCACCTTTGGGGATCGTTTTTTATGCAGAAACACATGATCAACACAAAGACCCTTGCAGGACACAGCAAAGAATTAAAAATTACAAGCTAAGCATCCAACTGAAGAAATTAAAAATGGAAAAAAAAGAAAAAGGAAAAAGAGTAAATCAAAATAAATAAATAAATAAAAAGAAGGAAATAATAAGAGTAACCATGGGGGCGCCTGGGTGGCTCAGTCGTTTAAGTCTCTGCCTTTGGCTCAGGTCCTGATCCCGGGGTCCTAGGATGGAGTCCCCCCTCAGGCTCCCTGCTCACCGGCGAGCCTGCCTCTCCCCCTGCCTTGTGTGCTCTCTCTCTCTCTCACTGTTGCTCTATCTCAAATAAAAAAAGCAAACTCTTTTAAAAAATTTTTATCAAAACCAAGAAATTAACGCAGTTAATACTATACCGCTAACTATTCTATCTACAGGGTGTCTGCTGTTGCTTCTTGTTAGGCTCACGATTCAATCCAGGGTTCCAGGCAGCATTCAGTGGTTGTGCTCTCGAAGTTTCTTTAATCTGGGAAAGTTGGTATTCTTCCTTTGTTTTTCATAAACATGAGAATCTTGAAGAACTGTATTGTAGAATGTCTTTCAATTCAGGTTCATCTGATGCTCCTTATATTTAAATTTTAGTTATGCATGTTTTGGCAAAATGTCCACAGAAACAACATATGCTCTCCTCCTTATAACAGAAGATGCATGATGTCAGTATAGTTCATTACTGAGGATGTTAATTTTGATCACCTGGTTAAGGTGATCTCTGGGAGGTTTCTCCAATGGAAGGTGCCTTTTTTACTCTTTGTACTTAACACATATCTTGTGGGGAGATAATTTAAGACTCACAAATACCCCTTTTTTTTTTTAAGATTTTGTTTATTTGACAGAGAGAGAGAGAGAGATCACAAGTAGGCAGAGAGGCAGGCAGAGAGAGAGAGGGAAGCAGGCTCCCGGCCGAGCAGAGAGCCCGATGTGGGGCTCGATCCCAGGACCCTGAGACCATGACCTGAGCCGAAGGCAGAGGCTTTAACCCACTGAGCCACCCAGGTGCCCCACAAATATCCCATTTTTTAAATCAAACTTTGACCTATTAATTTTAGCATCTACTAATGATTCTTGCAAGTTTATTACTGTGGTGCTTACCAAATGGTGATTGTCTATCCTATCATTCCTTCATTTATTAAAGATATTCTCTAGAGGAAGAGATGTCCCTTCCCTTCCACAGAAAAGCTCTTTTGTTGTCTTGACAAAACAAATAAAATGGACATTATTGGACTGTGATGATTATCTCAAAAATGAAAACATGCAAATGAACAATCTTAGGGTTAAAAATGTGAAGATTATCAGAGATCCAAGAGAGATTTTAGAATCATAATGAGTAAGGGACAGGTGAGGCTAGGTAGGGAGAGAAAGTTAAAGGGCTACATAACTAGGCTCAAAGAAATCCCAGGTGTGGAGATGTGTTATAAACAAGATAGTAACCAGAGAGCAGGGAACATAACAGATGGACCTTGTTTGTTCTAAGTATAGATGAGGTATTTACAAATCCACCTTGTTTGTCTTACGTGTTATAGACAAGGTATTTACCAAGTTTCCTGGTCAGTTTTCTACAAAAGACCGAGCATAAAAACGCTCAGCGGCAACCCATTTGGGACCTCTCTCGCTCTAGAGAACTTTTCTTTCTTTCTGTTCTCACCTTCCCTTAATAAACTTTCCCTTCATTTCACCCTTTTGTTTTGGCGAGATTCATTCTTCCACCCGGTGACAAGAACCCTGCAACCCTGCAACTATACCAATTTATAACACTTCATGCCCATGCATTAGAAAACAGTTGAAATGAACAATGTCATGTAAAAATCTAAATTACCAGAAAATTTTTAAATGATGAAAAATCAATAGTTAAGTATCTACCCATCATAGGTGTCAGGCCCAGGTATTTTCACACTCCTAACAAATATTCAAGGAACGAGTAATGTAATTATTATAACTCCCTTATAACCTGTTACCATCTTTTTAACAAGCTGGACAAGGACTTACAATAAAGGAAAATGATACATTAGTCTCACTTAACCAAAGTCACCGAGTTCTAATAAAATGTTAGGAACCAAATGCATCAATGCCTTGGAGAAATAGGTGATTTTGCATTGTATTATACAGTTAATTTTGAAGTCACTTTTTTTATCTTATTTACAAAATAACTTTTGCAAGGACAGCTCCTTTTCTTCCAAGTTGCCTTCTAGATTGTCTCATTAACTTGGGTTGGTATTTGGAAATGCAAATTATTTGGGGTTTATCTCTTTTTCTCATCATATTAAAATACTAGTAATCAAAAAATATCATAAGTAGCAGGGGTTTTGTGAATGCAAAGAAGGCTTGCACTCCCAATAAATTGGAAAATCTATTAATGTGTTAAATTATATAGACAGATTAGCAGAAAAACCATTGGTACATTTCAATAGGTGTAGAAATGGTATTTGATAAAATTCAACAAACATTTATGATTTTTTCAAAAAATTTCTCAGGCCTAATTATGAAAAGGAAAAACTTTAAACTTTGAGAAGGTCCATGAGATTATTTTATTACATAAGAGAAGAAATAGTGTCTTTAGACATAAAACCCAAATCACAAATGGCAAATTCTGTGCATTTTAAAGTTATAGATTTCTGCCTAACAAATAAATAATTTTAAACATTAAAGGAAAAGTTATTCCTTTTCAAGAAAATATTTGCAATTCCTTTAGCCCAGGAAGGGGCTAATAAATCAATAAGAAAAGCCAATTAACCCAATCTCAAAATATATGAATGAGCAATTCACATAAGTGGACTCATGATGGGCTATGAAACTTAGGAAAATTTGTTCAACCACATAGCAATCAGGGAATGCAAATTGAAATCACTCTGAGTTACCATTTCATGTTATAAATTGTCAAGTGTTTGGGAAGGGCGGTAGGAAATTAGAACTATTTACATTCTGATGAGAATATAATTTAGAGAAATATTGACAATACATTGTCAAGTCAAAGTTGTACATAGTTTTGACCCCCTTTTAGGAGTCTACTCTAGAAGAGATTTTGCATCTATCTGAGCTTAAGGAGAAATAAAGGGATATGTATTCCAGAGCTATTTGTAATAACAAAAGGTAATTAAAGAAAATCCTAATATCAGTAGGAGAATGGATAAGCTGAGGATTATTTATGCAATGAAATGCTAGACAGTGATTTGACCGAAATAGATCAATGTGAAAAAAACTTTTTTAAGGTAGTTCTTAGTTTAAAAAAATGAGTTACAATAGTAATATGTAATTTATATAATGATATGGGTCATGTGAATTCCAGAAGCATAAAATACTGTTATTCATTACTTATAATCACATATATTTGTAGTAAAGGTATGAAGGAAACACACCAAATTAGAATATGATTATGTTTGGGGATGGAAGGATTAGAAAGGAAAGGGAGATCACATTAGCTGTATTTATCCTGTTATATGTCTCTTACTATAAAAGATATTTGAAACAAAAAAATGTAATGAGTTTTATATCTACCATTTTTTATAGCTCTAATGGTTCCATTTTCATTTCTTACTGTATCACATATTCTTTGGTGCTTTCACAGCACTCAAGTTCTTTGAAATTTTCCTAAGTTACTATTTCTGTATAAAAATGATCTTTTCTAATTCTCAATCTAATCTGTGGTTGGCAGTCTACATTTTTCTTATTTACTTCTTACATATCTTTGCAAGATGCTTCCATGGGTTCTATGTTGATTTATCTTTGGTTTTTAGTTCTTCATGTTGGAATGGGGCCCCCACATCCATATCCATGATTTTGCCAAGAATAGGAATGGCGGGGTCCTTCTAGACTCTCATTTTGGTATACGTACACACTTACTGAATCATTCCCTTTTAAAAATGGGTGGTGTGGGAGCTGGGTGTTGATAGTTTGGATTCTTTATTAAACCACTTGGGTTCTCACGGGTCTTTGGGGATTGAGTTGGGACAATGAACATCCATGGCCCAGAAATATTACTTTCTTTTTATTCTAAATCTCCTTTGTAGAATGTCTACCACATTTTAGCTCTTTCTTTAATGCATTATTTTCTCTCTTCAGTAGATAACTTTCAGTAGCTATAAAATTGGCCCTGAGCTTCCTGTCTCATTTCTTTCCAGCTCTCCTATCTGGTACCACTCCCTTCGGAAGTTCAACAAGTAATTGAAAATAAAAATAGTGTGTGGCCTCTTAGTATCTTCCCACTGTTGGGTAGAAAATAGTTCGCAAGCTGGATTTTTTAAAAATTCTTTCATGGTTAATTTTTCTTGGCACAGGGTTTTTGTGCTTAATCTTCTATCTTGGGTCTTTTTCAAATCTAAAAATTTTCTTAGTGAAGTCTAATACATTTTCTTTCCTCTCAATTTGCCTTGTTTTCTTCTAGAAGATAGTTGCAATGCCTTAATTAATTCGTCATACCTGATTTCTCCCTCATCTTCCCATTTCTTTGTTAGTAATTTTGTGATGTTTGAAAATATTTGGAATTTATGTTGTCATCAGAATTTTTTTTTTAAGATTTTAGTTATTTATTTGACACAGAGAGTGAGTAAGACAGGGAACACAGCTGGGGGTGTGGAAGTAGAAGAAGGATTCCCGCTGAGCAAGAAGCCCAATGCAGAGCTCCATTCCAGGATCCTGGGATCATGACCTGAGCTGAGGGCAGATACTTAACAACTGAGCTACCCAGGTGCCCCTGTCATCAGACTTTTATCCAAAAGAAAGGGATCATATTAAGGTAATGTCTACAGCATTTTTACATTCAGCCAATGTATTATTTTTCTGTGGGAAAACAGAGAGATATTCTCAGGAACATAAAAATTTAAGATATATCTTATTACTATATTCTTGATCCGAAAATTACCCAAAGAATTGATTAAAAAAGAAAACACAAAACCAGATTTAAAAAATGGGCAGAAGACCTCAACAGACACTTCACCAAGGAAAATATACAGCAGGCAAATAAGCATATGAAAAGATGTTCCATATCATTTATGATTAAGGAAATGCAAATTAGAACAATGACATACGGGGCGCCTGGGTGGCTCAGTGGGTTGAGCCGCTGCCTTCGGCTCAGGTCATGATCCCGGGTCCTGGGTTCGAGCCCCACATCGGGCTTTCTGCTCAGCAGGGAGCCTGCTTCCTCCTCTCTCTCTGCCTGCCTCTCTGCTTACTTGTGATTTCTCTCTGTCAAATAAATAAATTAATAAAATCTTTAAAAAAAAAAAAAAAGAACAATGACATACCACACCACACCTATTAGAATGGCCAAAATCCAGAACACTGACATCAGCAAATGCTGGTGAGGATGTGTGGCAACAGAGCTCTCATGTATTGCTGGGGGATGTAAAATGGATCAGGGACTTTGAAAGACAGCTTGGTGGTTTCTTTCAAAACCAAGCATACTCATCCCATATGATCTGGCGTTCTTCCTCCTTGGTATTTACTCAACGCAGTTGAAAATTTATCTCCTCACAAAGCCGTGCACATGGCTGTTTATTCATGCTTGCCAAAACTTGGAAGCAACCAAGATGTCCTTCAGTAGATGAATGGATAAACATGTTTATCCCGACAGTGAAATGCTGTTTAGTAGCCACCCCCCAACACAAAAAAAGAGCTATCGATCTATAAAAAAGCATGGAGGGAACTTAAATACATATCACTAAGTGAAAGAAGCCAATGTGAAAAAAAAAAAAACTATATGCCGTATGATTCTAACTATATGACACTCTGGAAGAGGCAAAACTATGGAGACGGTAAAAAGATCCGTGGTTGCTAGGAGTCAGGGAGTGGGAAATTGGGACGAATAGGTGGAACACAGAGCATTTTTAGGGCAGTGAAATATTCTATATGATAATAATGATGAATATATGTCATTTTACATTTGTCTAAACCCAGAGAATGTACAATAACAAGAGTGGAGACCTCTAAAGTCAAGACCTCTAAAGTCATGGATTCTGGGTGATAAAGATACATCAGTGAGGTGCATCAGTTGTCATAAAGTATGCCCTCTGGTGGGGGTTGTTGGTAGTGGGGGGCTATACACGGGTTGGCGGGGGGGTGAGGGGGGATATAAGAAATCTCTGTACCTCCTTCCTCTCAGTTTTGCTGTGAACCTTGAAGTGCTCTAAAAAAAAGTAAGTCTCAAACACACACACACACGTGCGCGCGCGCATACACGGAGTGACCCAGATAAATATTTTTTAGCTCAGTGAAAGTAACCAAAAGTAAGGAATTCAAGTCTGGGTGCAAAGAGGTCCAAAAGAAGAGACAGAGAACAATAAAACCTATAGAACATGGGGTCATGGCTAAGTACACATTGTGGATGAGTTAAAGAGATCTATGTTACCAACTAGCACCGGACTTCCTCCTAACATAGAAATTTTTGTTTACGGCAATGTTTTAGTAAGCCTGGTTAGATAGCAAGTAAACATAATTATAAAATGTGTATTTCAGGTCAGTTTATGGAGTCTTTCTCTACCTCCAATATCCCACTTGTAAAATGGGGATGGTTGATTCCAACTCACAGGGTTGCGAGAGTGGACAATCTATCTAAGGCAGTGAGTACATAGTCAGTAATGTCATTAGTCATTGAGTGGGAATTTGAGTGTGGGAGCCACGAAGAGAGGAGAGGGAAAGGGCTGCACACCTTGGTAAGAACTACAACTGAGCTGATAGCATGGAGGCTTCCTAGGAACGGGCAGTTTGTCTTCTGCTCTGTTATCCACTCTGTAGCACTGGAAGGAGCCCAACTCTACGCCCCACCTTCCCACCACGGGCTTTACGCTCCCTAGAACTCCTCCCTGGCTGAGTAGCATTTTGAAGGATGGAAGACTTAAGGAGAAGGAGGTCTGTTGTATGATTGGGAGACAGTGGGCTAGGAATGTAAAATGAATTTTGAAAACCCAGAACCATAGGTAATTTGGATGAAAGCAAACTTCGGAATTTTTTAGAAATCTTGGTAAAACCATAGAGTTTCCACAGACAGGAGTTTGAGGAGATCATAATATGATCCTAAAGGACAATGTTAGCCCTATTGATATCTGGTTTTGCAACTTGATTTCGAAAGGTAATACAGGTGACACGAATAATGACTTAAGAGATAGATTACATTAGAGATAAGCATAAGGTAGACCTAAAGTTTTGATATTTCACCCCAAAACTGAGGACTGAGGAAAAGAGATGAAGCAAACCCCCCTAAGTGCATCCTACACAGTCAATAGTTGCAATTTCGTGCTTTGTGTTAATATACGAACTCAAGTTTATTCCTGCAAGACATGACATCAGACTGGTCCACTATCTTAATGACATCCTACTGAAAGGGCATGGAGAGCTAGAAGAATCAGGAACCCTAGATACCTTGGTGACACACCAGCATACCGAAAGGTGTGGGTAAATCTCTAGAGTCAGAGTCTCAAGGTTCTGGCTCTGGTATTTCTGATGGCTCAGTATTATAGGGCATGTGAGCCTATTTCTTCCAAAGTAAGCAACAAATCGTGCACGCATAAGAAGAGTCAAAAAACTTTGTGGGCATCTTTAGATATTAGGTACCGATTTTAAGGTACGACTTTGACCCATTTGATCTGAAAAGTCACTTACTTGGAATAGAGCACTCAACGAGAGAAGATTCTATGGCGGCTGCCTACAGCAGTGCACGTGGCTATTCCAACTGGGTACTTTCCTGATGGACCCTAATTGATAGTAATGCTAATAAAGCCCCAATAAAAGACTAAATCAGGAATTCTGGTTTGCAACTATCTTAGGAAGAGAAAGTTATTCTCAGCCTAATAGCAAAAGAGAAAACTAAGTTAGAAACCTGTTGCTTCTTGCTAGAAGAAACTAGGAAGGCATGGCTGTTTTCTATTATAAGCCTCTTACACTATATGACTTGTGATTAAAATTAAGATTAATTTGAAAATTATTCGTTTTTGTTAGTAAATTAATTCACAAAATGAAAACGTCCTGTTTTCAAAAGTAATCTCCTCGTTTTCAAAACTATATGTTCAGTAGAAAAATTTGGGAAATCAAAATCTCTCTCTCTTTTTTTTTATCAGTTTTTTGGGTCAGTTTTATTTATTGCCACATTTTATTCTACCTTTCTTTTTTCTTGCTGGAAAACCTCTTTTTAATACATTGCTGGGTAACACATGCTTTTTGAGCCATGTCTGTTTCTTCACTGAATTATTAGGGAAACAGTAGGTCCACTAAGTTAAAGCTCTGATCCTATCAAAGAAAACACATGTGCAGCCTCTGTGAAATCTAGGTGGCATGCGCAACGTGGAGAGGAGATTCGCTGTTGCTATATGAAGGACACAGGAAACAAACATTGTTTAGAACTTACGAGAAAAACCAAAAATGTACACTGTATTGGATATTTAGATTTTGCAAAGAAGTATGGAATTACATACTCACAAAAGTTAATCATTCAGTGGGTTTTTTAAAGCCGAAATCTGTCCTTTCTATACAGCACTATCTGTAATCAGTGTTGGCATCATTGCTGCTACCGGTCAGCTGAGTGATGGGCAGCTAATGACTGGCTTTCCAACACACCAGCACTTAAATTCCCTTCTAGGTGAAGAGTTCTGGCTAGGGTTTAGAAACTTCTTGATGGGGTGTGCTGGTTTTTCATTAAAACAATGGAAAGCTTTAAAATACCTTCAGAGCTTTATGACAATCCTGTTTTCAATCTGGTGAAATTTCTATAACTTGGTGATGTGACCTCTCAGGTAAAGTAAATTATCTACTAAAAATAAACGGGGTGTTTTTGTTTAGGTTTTAAAGAGAAAGAAGAGAAGGCTTTCCTTGGAGTTCGGGGAAAAGCAAGAACAAAAATCACTCAGTGTTCCAGGTCAGGTCAACCTGTACAGTAGCTTAGGCTGTGGACTGCACAACTCCAGAGAGTGATACTCACATAAACTGTGATGAGAATGGTACTCCCAGAGATGCACAGCACAGTGGCCCTGCAGTTTCAACTAAAGACACTGGATCTTGAGATTACCAACAGAGGAATTTTACTGTAATTATGAGCAGAGTAAAATTCTAATAACTTGTATTTCTGATTTTTAAAAAATACACTCTTTTTACAAAATTTAGTATCTCCTGGAAAGCATAACCAAGAGAAGAGAAATTACCAGAAATATACCACAAATGTATCTATTGGGATTGAATTAATTTGCAAATCATTGACATCTTCATTATATGAAGAGAGTCATCCAAGATCCCCACTTAAAGTCACTTCCTTTTACTTTTCTTTTCTTTCTTTCTTTCTTTCTTTCTTTCTCTCTCTCTCTCTCTTTTTAAGAGAAAGAGAGTCAGGGATGGAGGAGTTCAGGAGGAGAGAGAGATTTTAAGCAAGTTCCACTCTCAGGGCAGAGCCCCACGCAGGGCTCGATCTCACAACCCAGACATCATGACCTGAGTCAAAATCAAGAGTCAGACACTTAGTTGACCTAGCCACCCAGGCGTCCTTTCACTTTTTTTTTTTCAAGTTTCAATGAAATTTTCTAATTTTTCTAATTTTCTTCTTATAACTTCCTCACAATTCCTCCTAAGGTTCTTGCTGGACGGCTTTTGTTTTCGGTTCTTACTGTACTTTTTTTTTTTTTTAACTGTGTAAATCCTGACCTCTGGCTATACTGCACTTCTTCTAAATGTACTCTCCTGAACCCTCCCAAACTAGGCTGTTTACCTTCTCTTAACACCATCCTTTGATTCTGTACTCCTCAACTCAGAATATCTACCGGTATCTACCGAGTGCTCAGTAACTAGGTGGAAACCATAGATCAAAATGAAACCATTGATATTTTGTTATTTCTTGTGTTCCCGTCAGAGCAAATGATTAACACTGTGTTTGACGCCCCTGCTGCTACTCTGAAAAAACTCTGATCCAAGACATACTCTTGCTATGTACTTTATTCAATTACAGATATAAAAAGCGCCCTTCATGATAAATAGCAAATCATTATCATGTCCCTCTAAATGAGACATCTCACTGGTTAAGGAACCCTGTAACAAATGTTTCATCAGGTTTTTAGCTTGAATAATGTAATTCTATTCAAACTGAGGTACTTTAAGTATATCCTGCTTTGAGTATTTCCAACACATCTCCCTCTGTGTGTACAATTATGTCTTCCTCAACAGCAGGTTGAAGTGCATCAAAGGGAACAACTACTTTAACCATCCAGTGCCGTGAATAGGATGTCAAGAAATCTTAGTTTTGCAACCACCGAACACAGATAATAGCATTGCCTATAACTTGCGTATGAGTATTGAAGGTTAGTACTTCCCACTGAGAAAATATTTGCAACTTCAAGATTCCTGTGGCATTAATGTTGAGCACAGTAAACAGAGCAGACTGAGAAGCAACAGAATTGTCTAATATGAAATTTGAAAGAAATGAAATTTGAAAGACCACCCAGCCCAACTCTTCCAAAAGATAGGTGTGATCTAAGGATGTCTTTTTAAGGATGACAGCAAGATGAGACTGTAGACTGAAACCAGCCCACAGCTATCAGCTACAACTTAGCTACCCCAGTAGAACACCTGATCCTGTAACGTTCTAACTACTGAATGCTTCATAAAATAGACTCTAAATAGGGGCACCTGGGTGGCTCATTCTGTTAAGCGTCTGCCTTCAGCTTAGGTCATGATCTCAGGATCCTGGAATATAGCTCCACATCAGGATCCCTGCTCAGCGGGAAGCCTACTTCTCCCTCTGTCCCTCTCCACCCCGTGCTCACTAGCTCTCTCTCTAAAGTAAATAAATAAAAGATATTTTTTAAAAAATAGACTTTAGGGGCTCCTGGGTGGCTCAGTGGGTTGGGTCTCTGCCTTCAGCTTGGGTCGTTGTCTCGGGGTCCTGGGATCGAGCCTCAAGTTGGTCTCTCTGCTCCGCGGGGGGGCCTGCTTCTCCCTCTCTCTCTCTCTGTCTGCCTCTCTGCCTGCTTGTGGTCTCTGTGTGTCAAATAAATAAATAAAATCTTAAAAAAAATAGACTTTAAATTGACAGCCCAGGGCATAAGAAATTAAATGCCATTAATGCATATTTTTCTTACCAATCTCAGCCATTCTTAACAGCAGATTAAAATATTTTCATTTGGCATTTAGTATTTTCCTATTAAAAAGCCAACTTTGGATCATCTACCAGTAGTTTCTCTACATGATAAACCCTGATGGTTTGTTTGACACATATGTAAATTTGGGGGTGACTACCTGAGAGTAATCAAAATTAAATATTTAACTAAATCACAAGATGCCAGTCCCTGTGTGAGTCTGTTAGGGCTGCCATCACAAAGTACCTGCACTGGATGGTTTAACAGCAGGAGCCTATATTTTCACAGTCCCAGAGGCTGAAGTCCAAGCTCAAAGCATCAGTGGGGCTGGTTTCTTCTGAGGCCTCTTTCCCTACCTTGTAGACGGCTACCTTCTCCTTGTGTCTTCATTCGGTCTTCCCCTGTTTGTGTCTGGGTCTTTATCGCCTCTTCTTTTTCTTTTTTTAAGAGTTTATTTATTTATTTGACAGAAAGAGATCACAAGTAGGCAGGCAGAGAGAGGGGGCGGGAAGCAGGCTCCCTGCTGAGCAGAGAGCCTGATGCAGGGCTCGATCCCAGCACCGTGAGATCATGACTTGAGCCGAGGGAAGAGGCTTAACCCACTGAGCCACTCAGGCGCCCCCTTATCGCCTCTTCTTATAAAAATACCCCTCATGTCAGATTAGGGCCCACACACGCGACCACACATACTACTACTAATTACAACCCTGTTCTAAATACAAATCACATTCTGAAGTACAGGGACTTAAGATTTCAACATGTGAACTTTGGGAGGGATAATCCAGCCTGTAACAGTTCCCCTACTCAAAAACTTTCCCTGCCTAGTTTTAAAATCTCCTCCCTCGCAATGCTCCCTTTGCTTATTAATCTGCGGTCCAAACCTCCACAGTGCTGTTGGCCTGCTCTTAATGACTAAAAAGCACTGAGATCTTTTCTGCAATGGCCCCCTGAATTGCTCTGCCTGCCCAGCCTATTGCATAGAAAAAAACTGCATAAAATAAGATAGGAATATATCCATCTGTGTAAGCAGCCATCATCAATATAAAATGGACCACATAATCTAAGAAAGTGGGAAATATTGTCAGATTGGCTAAAAAGCACAAAATCCAGCTCTATGTCATCTACAAGAAACATAAGCTTGAAAATAAAAACAAAAATGATCTATGCAAATCATAATCAAAAGAAAATTGGTATGTCCACATTAGTGCCAGACTAAACAGAGTTGAAACACAAAGAATAAAAACCAATCTTTTATGAGTGGTAAAATTTATAACATCAAAATTATGTCCTTCCATTTCTCAAAGTGAAATGATAAGCCATAAAACAACAAAAAAAAAAGATATTTTCAAAACTACGCCTGGAAAACAATTAGAATTTGTAATATATAAATAACCTCTTCAAATTAATGACAGTGAGACAAACCCCCCCATAGGAAATGGAGATATCATTTCAACAAATAACTCATTAAAGAGAAAACACATGAGAAGGTGTTCCTTCTCATTAGTTATCAAGGAAATGCATTTTAAATCACAGATGGCAGTTTGTCCCCTTTAAGTTAGCAAAAGGATAAAAATCTGATCTTTTCAAGTCTTGGCAAGGATGTAAAGCATCTGGAAACTTTCTAAAAAGCTGGCGGGGATGTAAATTGATGCAATCACTCTGGGAAACAACTTGCCACTAAAATCAAGTTAAACGTAAATACGCACTAAATATGACTCAGCAGTTTCACTCCTACTTAATAACCAGGAGCAGGGGCCAACAAGCCATGCTGTGATGGCCCAGTCCAGCCCCGTGTCCATGTGCTTATGTATTGTCTATGGCTGCTTTCACAATACATGGGCCGAGTTGAATAGTAACAACAGAAAACATGTAGCCCAAGGGGTGCCTGGGTGGCTCCGTTGGTCACGTGTCCGCCTTCAGCTTAGGTCATGATCTCATAGTCCTGGGATCGAGTCCTGCACTGGGCTCCCTGCTCAGCAGGGGTCTGCTTCTCCCTCTCCCTCTGCTCCTCCCCCCTGCTCGGCTCTCTCTCTCAAATAAATAAAGTCTTAAAAAAAAAAAAAAGAAAGAAAGAAAACATGTAGCCTTCAAAGTCTAAAATATTTACTATTTAGCCCTTAACAGAAAAATTTGCCAACCCCTGACCTAAAGAAATCTTGCATTTATCCACTGAAAGAGATTCTGTGAGGCAGCTGGAGCCGGAGCCTGGTGTCCGGCTGGCTGGGTGTCCGCAGAGGCCATGAGGCGGAGAGGCCATGAGGAAGAGGCCTGCGGTGTGTGGCTGGACGCTGCGGCGCTGAAGCGGCGGAGAGTGCAGTTCTGGAAACTGGAAGCCCAAGATCAGAGTGCTGCCATGGTCAAGTTCCAACATATTTAATGAAGCCAAACACCAAAATGTTAACACACTTTCCTGGAGAGAAAAAGGCTAAGATTTCTTTTACTCAAAGAATTCCACCTACAGGCATTCGGCAGACCAGCATGGCTTCCTTCTTTACCGTGCAGCCAGGAAAGATGAATGATGGTGACCAGAGGAGTGTTTCCTCTCATATAGAAAGATCAACAAAAGTCTGAGAAAGATGCAGCCCATCTAGATCATCTGATCCAGGGCTTGGAGGACGAGTGTATGTCACCCCCATTAGCCACTTCAACCCCTGCAGATACCCAGGAAGCTGGACTTTCTCTTCATTCCCTCCAGGCTTCTGACCACCACAGAATGGGAACTTCGTTTTGGACTATGCTGTCTTTGCCCCAGCCTGACCCCTTGGTCTGTGCTGGAAAGAGCAAAGCCTCATTCTCTTGTTCCTTCGCTCAGAACTTGGAAGGTCCTTACTTGCTGGACCAACAGGAAGGAGATAAAGACTCTTTCTGGAAAAGGGAATGGCTTCATGGATCTAAGGAAAAAAACTATCAGGATGTGGAGAGACGCATTCAACCACCGGGGGGCAAAGGCCTTCAGTCCTTGGACAAGATTAAATTGGGAAAGGTGTCTGCCCGAGAAACCAGGCAGGACCCCATCCTCCTTCAAACATTCCATTCCCGGAACGGAGAAAACACAGACTTAGTGAAACAAAGCCCTTGTCCTGTCCCTGCGTTTTCCTGGGACAGTGAAAAGAATGACTCCTGGAGTCAGCTTTTCACTGAGGATTCTCAGGGCCAGCGGGTCATTGCCCACAACTCTAGAGCTCCTTTCCGAGATGTAACGAACAATCAGAATCGGGACTTAGGGCAGTTGCACAATAGCTCTTGGGCTCAGTGCCAGGAGAGGCCAACTCAGTTAAATCTGCAGCCTGATTTGCTCTTTACCCAGGACTCTGAAGGTAATCAAGTTATCAGCCACCAAGTCTAAATACCTTGATGATGGTTTGGTTCTAGAAGTACCTTGAGATGACAGAGCTATAGGAAAATATTGGGCGGGAGGGCAGCGGAGGGAGGCGAGGGATGAAGTTATTATTGAGCATTTCTTTGTGTAAATAAACCAGGTGGTGGCACTTGTTAAAAAAAAATAATAATAATAAGGTTCTCACATACCCTAAATCCACCTGCCATTTACATTTTCTAGTTTCATTGCCTAAGTTTGTTTGTCCTTTCCCTAGCAAGACGAAGGATGCAGAACTGTTCCCATGGGAAGCTGTGTCAATGGTCTGGTACATGAAAAATAGCTTTGAATTTCATGAACACCCCCCAAAGTTTCTTCATTTACTAATTGTCCCATCCATTGCAAGATGAACTTTTAAGGTGAAGATAACAGAAGCTGGTGCTGGAAACCTGAGCTCTTGCATTTCCTCTCGGGGAGAGTTGCAAAAGAATGACATTTTTCCATATGTAATAGACCTCAGATATTTACGTGCTAACACACATATAATTTACACTTGTGGCACACAATGGCTCTGTAAGAATATGATTATCTGTTGAATCTGTTTCCACTTTTATGATGCAGACCTCAATGTAATATTTCATAAAGTCTCTGCCTTCTCAAGTTTCAAGGGCTCACTACCTCATTTTCTTATGTCAGGACTTGATGAGTTAGTCATTTTTGTGTATCCATCACATTTATGTCATTATATATTTCAATATAAAAACAATAATAAATAGTATTTGTATAGTACTTTATGTTTTGCAAGATGCCTTAACATTAAGTATTTCATTTGTTATATCTCTTTGATTCCAAGATTTCACATTTTAGCAGTTCCAACATCAGTGTGCATCTTTTTTTTTTCTTTTTTGAGAGAGAGAGAGTGCACAAGCTAGGGAGGGGCAAAGGGAGAGAAGCAGGTTCCCCACTGCATGGGGATCCCAACGTAAGACTCAATCCCAGGACCGTAAGATCATGACTTGAGCTGAAGGCAGATGCTTAACAGACTAAGCCACCTAGGCGCCCACAGAGTGCATCTTATAGTTGACAGTGTTATACTCTGATTGGCGGTTTTCCTCTTAGTTGTACATAAAACAATTTACTTACAAAAACTTACATCACTTAGAATCATTTACATCACTTAGAATCAAACCTATCTTAGAGTCTATGAAATATTATAATTCTGACCAAAATCTTCCCTCTGATATAATCATAATAATTTTACTGAGGGAAAAACCGAGGCTAAAAGGAGTAATATTTTTACAAAGATTTGTAGGTAGTTAGTAGTGAATCCTGTGTTCGAAACCTGATTCTTGACCCATTATTGATAGTGGTGGTACCCATCCAGGGTGGCCAACTGGTGTGGGAAATAAAGAGCACATAAAAGTGGGTCTAGACACAGAACTATAGGTGATGGGCTAGAACACGAATCATCTCTTCACATCTTTGCAAACTCCTCACCTGTGTCCTCTACCCCAACACAACCCCTCATATATCCAATCCCAAATCCTGTTCCTTCAAGTTATTCCAAGTCTCCCCATTTCTGCCCTAAAGACCACAACTCTAAATACTCAGATGCAGTACATTAAATCTTCCTCTATGTTGCAACTAACACCTATCTGAGTCAGTGTACCAAAACACCCCAAAAGTAACTCCCCCAGCATTCTTTGGATTATATCACTCTCATCTCAGGAAGCCAAATAAGCCTCCTTTTTAATATTATCTGGATGTTGGGGCGCCTGGGTGGCTCAGTGGGTTAAGCCGCTGCCTTCGGCTCAGGTCATGATCTCAGGGTCCTGGGATCGAGTCCCGCATCGGGCTCTCTGCTCAGCAGGGAGCCTGCTCCCTCCTCTCTCTCCACCTGCCTCTCTCTCTACTTGTGATCTCTCTCTGTCAAATAAATAAATAAAATCTTTAAAAAAAATATTATCTGGATGCCATGTAGGAATGAACTGTGAGTATACCTACAAAATAAAAACAATTCAGATGTTCCAAACAAGAAAAAACCACAGCCTAGATATGTTAAAACCCAAATTAGACATGTTAAAACCCAAATTAGGTCAACGGAAAGCCCAAAATGATCAGTGACCTTGAGAATCATCATAACTGCTTGGATGGGGAATGGGGAAGAGGCAGAGAAATTGTTTATAAATAAATTTTATTCTAAAAGGCAAATGTGGCCTCCTCAGAATCAGAATCTAAAGTTGAGCCTTCCCAGAATATCCACAGTTCAAAGAATCTCGCTGGGAAACATTTTTGAGGAATGCCTATTTTATGACCCTGAAGTCATCATGTTAAGTTTTGGAAGGCTGCTCAGGGTGAATGAAGAAGAAGCTCATTTCATTAAATTTGACAGTATTTATCTTTCTGCCAGCAGCAGCTTGAATATGACAGCAAACTTCTTTTTCTCTGTGTATTTCCAACACTTAGTACCATGCCAGACCCATGGTCCTGGGCAGAATCTATAGGCAGAGCTGCTAAGATTTATGACATGATCTTGCTTTAAGCACCAAATCATTCTGGCATCAAAAAATTTTGAATGAGAACATATTTTTAATCAGAGAGAATATTGCCTCTAAAAAAATTCCAATGTAAGAAAAAAATTCATTTTCTTAGTTAAATAAATACAAATGTCTTAGAAACTCTGTTTATCTGGGAACAGTTAATATTGGATGAGACTTTTCTCATTATTCTCCTTGAAGTTCAACTTGCTTTGTTATCTAAGATGAAATCTAACAAATGGGTCATATAAATATCAAGGGTTGCATTCTAGATTTAGATCTGCTTTTATTTGATACAAATTCTAGGTCTAGATGCCTATAATCTCCTGGGGCTATTCTTTAGTTTATAGCTAGAGTAGAATGCAGCAACCTATGCTACATATATTTTAGGAAGTCCAAACCTTCCCCAGGGGGACCTTACAAGCTCACGATCACCTCCCACTGTAATGTATAATCTTTCTAAATTCTCAATTAGTCAGCTGAGTTCAGAGACCAGTCAGTACTCATTGGTCAATGCCCAGGCTGCTATCCTCTCCTGAACCTCCTTAGTCCATGCTCAACCCCACCTCTCTTCCATCATTCTCTCAAAAGACCAATAACCACAGCTGTTCTGTGTAGCAGACATTTAATTGCTGGCTTAGGCTAACAGAAATGAATTCCATGCAGACAGGTTAGAACTGGCAACAGCATAAAATTGAGTATTAGACATCACTGTGCTAAGATCTGGAGGTCATCTCTACTGCAGATAATATTTTGTGAATCCTTCCTCTTCAGTCTTCACTTGTTCCTCACCTATCACATGTCTTCTGCATCTTGGCCTCTCTGATCCCCTCCCGCTCAAGCTGGGAGCCTCCTAATGACTCTCTTCATCCAAGAGGGAAAAAATTCCAGTGACTTTGTAATGAGGAGTAATTCAGTTCTTTTTTGTTGTTGTTACATTAAAATTTAACTTAATAAATTTTTTTGAGGTTTTTGCTGCTTACAGGGAGAAACTGTTTAAACATTCACGTTGATCAGAGGTGATGACCATGGCACTTATCAATCAGGAAAGGCACAAATTCAGTGTCCTCAAGGTGCCCTACTATAACAGGATTAACCTTTTATTTTATTGTATTATTATTTTTTTTCATCATGGTCAGTGTACTCCTTAATCCTCATCACCTATTTCATCCACCTCTTACTCCCTCCCTCTGGTAACCATGAGTTTGTCCTTTATAGTTAAGAGTCTGTTTCTTGGTTTGTTTCTCTTCTTTTCCCATTTGCTCATTTTTTTTCCCCTTAAACTCCACATATGAGTGAGATCATATAGTATTTGCTTTTCTCTGATTGACTTATTTTGCTTTGCATAATGCTCTGTAGCTCTATCCATGTTGTGTATATGGCAAGATATCATCCTTTTCATAGCTGAGTAATATTCTATCCTCTATATATACCACATCTTCTTTATCCATCCATCAATGGATGTCTGGGCTGCTTCCATAGTTTGGCTTTTGTAAATAATCCTGCAATAAGCAGTGATTCATGCATCTCTTTGAATTAGTGTTCTTGAATTTTGGGGGGTTACTACCCCATAGTGTGATTACTGGATTGTAAGGAAGTTTTTTAATTTTTTGAAGAACTTCCTTACTGTTTTCCACAGTATCTGCTTCGGCTTACATTCCCACCAACAGTGTAAGAGGATTCCTTTTTCTCCAAATCCTTGTCAATACCTGTTGTTTTTGATTTTAGCCATTCTGACAGATGTTAGATGATGTCTTATTGTAGTTTTGATTTGCCTTTCCCTGATGATGAGCGATGTTGAGCATCTTTACATGTCTGTTGGCGATCTGGATGTCTTCTTGGAGAAATGTCTGTTCACGTCTCTGCCCATTTTTTAATTGGATTATTTGTTTTCCAGATGTTGAGTTGTATCAGTTCTTCATATATTTTAGATACTAATCCTTTACCAAATATGTCATTTGCAAATATCTTCTCTCACTCAGTAGGTTGTCTTTTAGTTTTGTTGATTGTTTCCTTTGTTGTGCAAAACATTTTATTTTGATGCAGTCCTAATAGTTTATTTATTTATTTTTGTTTCCCTTGTCTCTGGAGACAAATGTAGAAAAATGTTACTAAGGCCAATGTCAGAGAAATTACTGCCTGTGCTCTCTTCTGGGATTTTTATGGTTTCATATTTCACATTCCATTTTGAGTTTCTTTTTGCGTGTGGTGAAAGAAAATGGTCCAGTTTCATTCTTTTGCATGTAGCTGACCAGTTTTCCCAACACCATTTGTTGAAGACTGTCTTTTCCCTTTGTATATTCATTGCTCCTTTGTCAAAGATTGTCTATAAAATTGTGGGTTTGTTTCTGGGTTTTCTGTTCCATTCCTTTGATCTATGTGTCTATTTTTATGTCAGTACCACACTGTTTTAATTACTACCACTTTGTAATATAATTTGAAGTTTGGGGTTGTGATATCTCTAGCTTTGTTTTTATTTTTCAAGACTCCTTTGGCTATTTGGGGTCTTTTGTGGTTCCATACAAATTTTAGAATTGTTTGCTCTAGTTTTGTGAAAAATGCTGTTGGTATTTTGACTGAGAGTGCATTAAATCTGCAGATTGCTTTGGGGAGTAGAGATATTTTAACAATTTTGTTTTCCAACCCAACTCAGGAGCATGGAATATCCTATCATTTCTTTACATTGTCTTGAATACCTTCTATCAATGTTCTATAGTTTTCAGAGTGCAGATCTTTCACCTCTTTAGTTATGTTGATTCCTAGATATTTTGTTGTTTTTGGTGCATTGTAAACAGGATTGGTTTTTTTACTTTCACATTATGCTGCTTCATTATTAGTGTATAGAAATGCAACAAATTTCTGTAGGTTGAGTTTGTATCCTAAGACTTTGTGGAACTCATTTATCAGTTCTAAATTCAGTTCTTTATGGGCCTCCATTTTAACTTTCCTAGGCTATACCCTACAGAATTTCAGTATCAAATAGATGATTTAACTCTACAAAGGGAAATTTTTACCCTATGAGGAATTCTGCCTTTATTCTACGTTGGTCAGCTTAAACTGAAAAATAATTGGATAGGTAGATAGATAGATAGATAGATATGTAGATAGGTAGGTAAATTTAAAATAGCATTTTTCCTTTCCTAGGTAAAGTTGTCATTAAGGAGTATATTTAATACAAATCATTGCAGGGAAGGGGACAAAAGTCTGTTCTTTCTGACCTCTAATACTATTTGGAAGAAACTGAAATAGTATTAAAACTGTATAAATCTTAAAACCCTGTTTTATAATGTCTATAATTTGCTTAAAAATGCTTCAGTACAGACAGCATGATGTAGAGAGATGTTGTGCGTTAATTTTAACGTACACCCTAGGGGCTGTCACTTATCCTAATCAGGAATTTACACTCAAAGGGGGGTCAGCTAGCATTTAATCAGAAAGGCCACAGCTATGCAGAGACCACAGCTATCTTAATCTTCAATCAAAACTAGACACTTGTCTAATTTACATATTGAGTATTGAAATGGATTTGTGTTGGTGAAATTACTGGCTTGATCCTTAGTGCAAAAAAAGTTAGAATTGTCTAAATTAGTTAAACAAGTGGCATTTGAGATAGGAAAATTGAGTACATTACTTTAGGTATGCCCTTACCTTACATGAACCAGCAAGTCCTCAAGATGCCATGTGAGATATGATTCCAGGCTCCACTTCAAAGGCTCACTGGTCATCTGCTACCAATTATCGGGTAAAACTACACCTTTAGACTTTGACTTCTGTTTCTATTGAAGTCTTAAATAGGATTTTCCTTGCTCATCTCGCTTCAAGTGAACCTTCCATTTAAGGTGTTTGCAGATCACCTGAAGTACCGAGAGGCAGATCTTCATGAATTCACAGAATGGGTTCTTTGATGGTTAATGGGCCTGCTTACTAAAGCTGTTTATCTAATAAATGTTTGCATGTGTGGCAGAATTTGTCCTGCGACCTTTCTTTCCTTTAAAACCAGATTGTGGAGGATTAGTTAACTATTAGAGTACCGACATTTGTAGCTACTACTATCTACCAAAAAGGACCTAATAGTTGCACATCCCCAACTGATTTAGGTGGGTTCAAAGCCCTCTGTGTAGCCAACAGTTTCACTGTGCCAGGGTGAATATCTGCTCCCACAACACATTGCAGAGGGCTGGATATATAACGCTTTTCTCTATATGTGTTCTATGGATGCGTAGCAAGGGTATACCATAAATCTCCCTAGGAGATAAGAATGAGGAGAAGACGGGGCGCCTGGGTGGCTCAGTGGGTTAGGCCGCTGCCTTCGGCTCAGGTCATGATCTCGGAGTCCTGGGATCGAGTCTCGCATCGGGCTCTCAGCTCAGCAGGGAGCCTGCTTCCTCCTGTCTCTCTGCCTGCCTCTCTGCCTGCTTGTGATCTCTCTCTGTCAAATAAATAAATAAAATCTTTAAAAAAAAAAAAAGAATGAGGAGAAGGGATTACATTGGCTCACTTTGTCGTTTTGGTGTATCATGGAGAAATGTGAATATGGGTGCAATAGAGGTGAAATCAGATAGGGTGACTAGAGCAGGACAGGGCCTCTCAAGGAATACCTGAATTAGATACCTATCGGTGTGCAGGAGTGACCAAGCCCAAGAAACTTGCAAAACTAAATTGTTCGGAAAATGAAGGTAAGCACAGGAAGTACCAGGCTATTGATTTGAAATGAAAAATAAAGGTCATGTGGGCTAAATTTCTGGCATCAAGATGAGCAAGGAAAATCTTATTTAAGACTTCAATAGAAAGACAAGTCAAAATAAGAAAGTTACCAGGGGAATACAGGTGTTAAGTAGATGAACCAACAAGTCACATGTTTAACATCTGGATTATACTGTTTCAACTTATCTTCCTCTACTTTAGTGACAATATTGACAATAGAGCACAAAGTCAATGGCCAAGGCTCCTTCTCCATTGACAAGTTGTGTTTGTGTTACAAGTCTGCCTTTTTGTGGAAAACTTGTACCTTAAATTTGGTCACCATCAAATCTTGCAATCCTATGTTCGTTGTATCACTTTAAGGTAATTTTTCATCATATTTTATGTGGTCCCTTAAAGATATGCTTCGATTTGAAATCTATGTGGCATCTTCCAACCTTGGTAACAATAGCTCATAAATAACATTCTTTGTGTAAAAAAAAACCAAAAACAAAAATAAAAACAAAACCACAACACTCATTCCAAGACCCTCCACAAATAACCTGCTTTACTTTGTACATTTTTGTGAGAAGCATGGTGATCTCAATCACAAAGCTTGAGAAGATATTTGAAGATAGTCTGTTCTAAGCTCCCTTTCTTTCTTAAATATGAACATCTAAATTATTCTGTTTACCATATTTTTCAGAGCTCATTATTATGAAAACATCACATTAAGCTTTATGGACCAATCAAAGGAAGCACAAAAATTGTATTCCTATTCATGAGGAATCTTGAATTCAATTGGGAAAACATATTCACAACTTTGCTCATTGTTACCTCATGCCTGCAGCTGCCATTACAGGAGGAAAAAATAGTGAAATAAGACTATAGAGATCAACATGGGGTGGAATAAGGCAAAGAGATGTCTTGTAGAAAGGGAAGTGAATTGGATCTTGTATGATATTTAGAATGGGTGAAGGAGGTAGGAAGAATTTTCTAGAATAGAGGCACAGCAGGAGGAAAGGCTGAGGATAGGAATGAACACAGTGAGTGAGGGAGGGGGAGAAGATATAATGAAACTGGCGATGTTGGAGCCAAGAGACTAGCCTGTCAATGAGAGAGAAGAGAAATAACATGTCAGGTCTGTATGTTCCTGATCTGTTGAGACCTCAAGAAAATTTAGGGAGGTCAGTATAAATATCCCCATTTTACTGAGGAGACTAAAGCTCACACACAAACTGCCCCACAGCTAGGGGTTTCAGAAACAAAACTCTAGGAAAGAAATACTCTCGTTTCTCAAAAACAGTTAAGTAGGCTGCTTTGTCCTGTGAGGCAAAGGGACCCTGATGTGACATTAAGCAGGGGTCACATACTGGAGAGCAACTCCAACAGAGAACAGCCCATGAGTTTTGGTTTTGTGGTTTACTTTTCTGATGGTCATATCTAAAGAACAGGACGTTTCCCATAAAGATACTGAGTGCACGGTCACACTGAGCCTGCTTTGCTGTTCAGATGGCATCAGAAGGGAAGAGTTAATGGGCACAAGTGACACAAGTCCTCTGCAGTCATCAGTGTGGCTGAGTAAAGACATTCTACTCGTGTTGAGAGGTAAGCTGAGCTACATCATGGTATCACTACCTTGCCATCCATTTTGTTTGGCCAGGCAGTCTGCAAGTACCTTAAATTAACATCAGCCTCTCACGTATATGTGTGCCCTAAACAGCAGCTTGCAGAGTCCCCAGCAAACATAAGTCCCCAATATGACTACCCCATGGCTCTTGTGATCCACAGTCTCCCCTGCCTCCTACTGCCTTCCCTTTGCCCACCCTTTAGGTATGACTCCTGTGGAGTTTACCAGAAGCCCACTCTTTGGGTTGGAATTGACCAGTCAGGCTCTAGCTTGGGAACCCCAAACACTCCACTCTGAAACCCTGAGAGAGGCATTGTGCCTCAGGTCCTGCCCTGTTCTCTCTGCCTGCATTCCACCTTGACCTCCCCATGTGGCCCCTCCCGACGTGCCATTTACTTCCTCCTGAACGTGGGAGCAGTAAACTCATTTTCAATTTCTCTTGAGGTTTGTTGTTGAATTGTGACTCAGCAACTGGTCCCCTGGGCTCCACAAGACAGATGTTAATTTAATAAAATCATAACAACTCATTTTTTACAACCACCGGCCCCTTTGAACATTTGCAAGCCCCGCATTAAGAGAATTCTTTGGAAAAAATTATGGAAGAAAAACAAAGAGTTAAAATCCCATACATGTTTCCCAGAAGGCTTTCTGTCCCAAGAAATCCCTTCCATCTCACAGAATTCCCGATTCTGTTTGGGACTCAACCCTGGGGGTAGAAGGGACCCAGCCTCTTGGCCCCATGTAGTCCTTTCCCTACATCATTGATCTGAAAATAGCTGTCCCCAAACCACACTATTCTGATAGACTTCTGTGAAGATAGTGCAAATGGACTTTGACAGACTTACAGATTCAAGCTATACAAATCCTAAATAGCCCATTTTTGTTGGACTCACTCAGGCCCAAGGAGGGAGGCAGGAAGATGCCAACATCAAGTCTTAATTACAAGTGTAATTAAAAGCAAGTGTGCCAGACTCTCACTTAGGTCATGGAAACAGAAAATTCCATGGTTAGAGACTTGGCATGTCTGTCATTCCAGTGTTGTTTCAATGCCACTTTTATTCTCTGAACAGAAAAGTTTGTGATTTTTATTTTTGAGATTATACCAAATTGTTCCACTGATCTTAAAATCAATTTCAAGAGACATGAAATATTGCATTTTATTCCTAAAGCAGGTGGTATAAAATGCAGAAATTGTCATACACAAGAGTTTCCTAAAAACCTGGAGTGTCTGTTCTAGTCGAATGTGTTTTTGTAAGAAGAATTGTTGATTTTCTTTTCATGATTAAAAAGCCTATTTTAGCATCTAATCAAACCTGGTGCGTGCAAGCCATTTTACAAAGAGAACTGGTTGACAACAACTACAAAATCCCTTGTAGTCTCATCCCATGATAAAAGAATGATCCCTTAAAGTACTACCCAACATTTTTCATGTGGACATTCATATAATTATAGCCTAAGAAAGGAATTTATCAAGAGACTCATACATGTTTGAGATAAATAAATCTATTTTATAATGAAATGCTAGTTATCCTCTCCTTTGAGACCCCTGGCAGGCAGTAGGGGAGGCATTGTTCTTGGCTCCTCCCTGCACCTTGCCATAACATCATTGTGACTGCAGGCCCTCAACTGTCCCCAGCACCCTCCCTTGAACTGCAGCTCTACCACCGGGCTTCTCTCCTGTGCATGGGTGAAATCTGCGCCATATTTAATGCTCAGCCATTCCCAAGAGTTTCCTTGGATTCTCTCCAGTGTTGAGTGTTAACATTTTCTTAAAATATGCTATCTGTCAAGCAAAATATGAGTATTTCATTTTTATTTTAATCTTGCATTTTTAAACACAAACCATGTTAATTTCATCATGTGCTTATTGGCATTTTCAGTTTCTCTTTTGTGAATTGATTGTCTCTTCCCCCTTTTCTCCTTGAATAGTTTCTTACTAATTTATATGTGATCTTTAGCATTCAACATTTTCTGATAGATTTGTTGTTTCCTTTTAAAATGTTTTGGATGCACACAATTTTTATGAAATCTATCGTTTCTCTTTTAATATTTATAGTCAGGAAGTCTTCCTCCAGACTAAGATTCGTGAACTGTATTCACCTGTATCGTGCTTTGTTTTTAAATGTTAAATATTTCACTTACATTCACTTGCTATTTTTATTTTGGTGTGTTAGATCTGAAATAAAAGCTATACTATTATTGTTTTTTCAAATAACTAATATCCTGGACACCATTTGTTGGATATTTCATCTTTTACCATGTAGCTGCAGTGATTTTTTTTCATCGAATATTATTGAATATTTTCATTGAATGTTTTATTCATTGAATAATAAGTAAAATTTATTTTAGGCTCTTTATTCCATTCCACTAATCTGTATTTACACAGGTTTTTTTAAAAGATTTTATTTATTTATTTGACCGACAGAGATCACAAGTAGGCAGAGAGGCAGGCAGAGAGAGAGGAAGGGAAAGAGGCTCCCTGCCTAGCAGAGAGCCCGACACAGGGCTCGATCCCAGGACCCTGGGATCATGACCTGAGCCTAAGGCAGAGGCTTTAACCCGCTGAGCCACCCTGGCACCCACACAGTTTTAATTATTGTAGCTTTGTTATATGTTAATAATATATAATATATATATTTAAAATAAGCATTTTCCATTTTTTTATCATGCAACTTTTGCTAATGGTTATTTTAATCCATGCTGAATTTATGTTGTTCTGACCAGAGAGTTATATTTTGCTATTTATTTATTTACATATTTCTGTTGCCAATATAAGGGAAATGTGAGTGATTATATAATTCTAGAGCCACGTCTTTTCTCCCTCAGGCCCTGCAGATGTTAATCCACTTTTTTTCCCCTCAAATTCGGGATTAAAAGAATAAAAATGGAGGCCAACTGGAGTCTGACCGAATTCGTCATGGTTCTCCTTTCTACGTATGGACAGAGTGGGAACCCAGCAGCATCTTTGAAGCCCAGGCTACAACTGTTGGTTCCACAGGCAGCTCCACAGAGGTCCTGTCCCAACCAATGTGTTTTCACTAGCTGGTCTAAGCTGCCTCAACAGTTACCTAGAGTGAGGAAGCCAGGACTCCCCCTACTCTCCATAACCCCACATTGCTACCCCCAAGGTCACCAGTAAAGGAGGAAACCTGGTATTTAGTCAGGGAAGGCTAACATGTGCTGCAGTAACAAACAACCCCAAAACCCAGAGTCTTCATACTACACAAATTCATTTCTTGCTCCTCCACATCTCCTGTTTACAACAGAGGACAACTGTCCTCCTCATGAAGTAGATTTAGGCTGCCTTCAACTTGCTTTAGTTTCCTCTCAACACAAGGCCTTCTCTGTGGTGGCTCCATGATGGGTGAGTGTGCTCACACTGGCAACTAGATACACTCACATCACTTCTGCTTATGCTGCAAGACTCTCCATGCAGCGAGGAGGTGTGGAAGTATAATGTTCATGGGTACCTGCAAGGAGAGCAGAATGAGATGGAGGTTGAACAAGGTAAACCTTTAACTACAGCTCTGTTTCTGCTGGACATGCTGAATTTTCCAGCCAACAATGAACTGGAAAATGGCTCAGGTAGAGCTACCTGCTCTTACTGCATTCCTGTAGATCTCTGTCAATTCACCTCGAAGTTGACAGCAGATGATTCTATGAGGCAAGATGGAGATTATAAGATTCCTCCCTCACAGAATGTCTCCTGGGAAAACTAACCTGGGCTCAACAATCTTATAGTTTTCAGTAAAATCTTTCTTTCTAGTTGTATACACTCATATGTGTGTGTTTTATCCAAGGAAGTGGCAGGAGATGATTTGGGGACTAGTATATATATTGCTTCTAGAACTTACTCTTTCCTATCAAGTCTCCCTATTTGTCAAGGGTTCTTTCTTCCTGATGATATTGTTTTCATATTTATCTGATGTAGCCACTGCCACTAGTACTCAATTTCACAAATTCTTAATTTCACTTCTGTGATTATCTTGATTGATCTGTGATTATCTTGATTGAGCACAGATATCCCCTGGCTGAAGTCTGCCTGAGCCATGTGTACTATGGCCTGTGTAGGACCTGTGTAGGGCCTGTACTGTGGTGATGTAGGGCATAGGGAATGAGAGGCCTTCTCCCAAATTTATGTGGCCCTGAGATGCACATTTTATGCTGGACCATGTAGTTGGTCCACATTGGTCCTTATCTCCTGGTATTCACACTCTTGTATAATTCTCTCTTTTTAAATATGTCAAGGATTCAAACACTTGCTTCCAGAGAATAGAACACATAAGAAGAGATCAAAAGCCACGTACTAGATTAAGTTACAAAAAAAAAAAAAAATGGCATCCATCATAAATGTTCTCTTGCTCAGTCACTAAGGGAAGTCAGCTGCCATGTTGTAAACTTTCTTATGGAAAGCCACATGTGGCAAGGAACTGAGGGAGGCCTCTAGCTAATAACCAGCATGACACTCAAGCCCGTGAGGAGCTGAATCCTGTGAACTATATGAGCCAGTTTGGAAGTGAAACCTTCCCCAGTCAAACCTTCAGAAAAGACCACGACTCAGGCTGACACACTGTGACTGCAGTTTCATGAGAGACATTGAATTGGGCACATGAAAACCAGATTCCTGAGCATATAATATAACAATGTTCATTGTTTTAAGCCACCGAGTTTCAGAGTCATTTGTTACACTGCAGGACATAACTAAAGAAGATCCACAGTCACACGAGGCATTTCACAAATAGATCTCCTTCCATTTCAACTTCCCAACTCTTTCTTAAAGGTCCAAACAACCCCTCAGGCCAGTGAACTCAGTCACTCTCTTCCATTTTGCTGCTTTCATTCTTTCTGTCAGGCTGGTACCTCTGCAGTACACAAACAAGGAAGGATACATCTTCTGAGATATTATTAATTAATTAGTTAATTAATTAATAGACTTATGTTTCAACAAATGGAGTTGGGAAAACTGGATATATGCATGCAAAGGAATAAGGTTGAATCTTACCTGACAGCGTGTACAAAAAAAAATAACTCAAAATGGACTAAATAACGAAATATCAGAGCTATAACTATAAAACTCTCAAGAAAAAATATTGGAAAAAAACTTTTTGACTTTGGATTTGGCAATTTCTTGTATATGGCACCAAAAAATAGGCAACAAAAGAAAAGAGAAGAGAAATTCATAAATTATATTTCTGATAAGGGGTTAATATCCAGAATATATGAAGAGCTCCTACAATTCAACAACAGCAATTTTAACTTGATTAAAAAAGGGGCAAAGGGCTTGAATAGACATTTCTCCAAAGAAGACATACACACAGCCAATAAGCATGTGAAAAGATGCTTAACTTCACTAGTCACTAAGTAAATGCCAATCAAAATCACAAAGAGATACCATCTTGCACCCATCAGGGTGGCTGTCATCCAAAAAAAATCCCCCCAGAAAATAACAAGTTTGATGATGATGTTGAGAAAAGAAAACACACTGTTGGTGAGAATGTAGAACGGTGCAGCCACAATGGAAACCAGTATGGAGGTTCCTCAAAAAATTAAAAACAGAATTACCATGTGGTCCAGCAATTCCCCCCTGGGTATATATACATGCAGTAGAACTGAAAGTAGGGTCTCAAAGAGATATTTGTACCCCCGTGTTTATACCAGTCTCATTCACAATACCCAAAAGACAGAAGTGACCCAAGTGTCCTCCAACGAATGAATGGATAAATCAGATGTAGTATATTTACAATGGAGTGTTGTTCAGCTTTAAAAGGGAAGGAAATTCTGACACACGCAACAGCTGATAAAGGTAAGGACGTTATGTTAAGTGAAATAAGCCAGTCACGAAAAGACAAATACTGCATGGTTGCACTTACATGAAGTACCTAGAGTAGTCAAATTCATAGACACAGAAAGTAGAATGATGGTTGCCAGGAGCTAAGAAAGGGAGAAATGGGGAGATGTTGTTTAATGGGTACAGAGCTTCAGTTTTACAAGATGAAAAGAATTCTTGAGATTAACTAAACAACAATGTGAACTACCTACAACTACTGAACTACATCCTTAAGAATGGTTGAATGGTATATTTTGTGTTATGTGTATTTTATCACAATTTTAAAAAAATTTTAGTTGGATATCTGGAGGACAAATGGGGGTAGAGAGAATGGGAGGGGCAGAGGAGGACTGCCTGATCCCAATCACCAGAAACCTCCGTTCCTACCAGGGCCCCAGCCATTCCCTAAGTCCCGTGCAGCTGCAGTGCTACATTTCCTGGATACTTCAGAGGGAAAATGGGGCAGACTGAGTCTGTAGCTGTCAGCTAGCCATCATTTTAAGATCTTCCTTTTAAAAAATACGCATACGGCATTTAACAAAAATACTCATGTCCAATATCATGCTGGGCCACATGATGGTACTGTGGAAGGAGTGGGAAAGAATGCATATTTGTTTTAAGGCTTATGGTATGCCAGGGCATTTGGATGCTATTCCTTTTCACCTTGGCTCTTCTGATTCCAAACTTAGAGGTCCACATCCTCCTCTTCCTAATTCTTCCTGCTCATTTTAAGAAGCAAACTGTGATTTAGAGCAATAGCACAGGGACAGGAATATAATTTCAACCACTGTCCTTAGAGAGGACAGGCTTAGTGTAAACCATTTTTTTTCCCTTCAGGAGCTCTGTGTGTGGGTGAGTGTGTGCATGCGTGTGTGTGTGTGTGTGTGTGTGTGTGTGTGTGTACACCTTTGAACTGCTTATTTGCCCATTCGTGAAGGAGGGATTCCCACCTTGGGGTTGAAGGATGGTTGAACACATGATACCAACATTGGATTGAGATGATGAGATAGGGAGCAGTTTATTATTTACATATACTCACAATCCAGAGAGGGGAACACCACAGGCGCCATGCTGGACCACGTGGAGTTTGTGCTCAGGAACAGACTGAACTGTGAGAGGCAGTCTTTGTAGTATCAAGAGGATGAGGTGCCTCTGGGAACGTGTGATTGGCTCATTTGCATAATTCCATGCTCCCAGAGAACTGAAACTCCTAAGGAATAAGAAGGAATTGTGCCTGGTCCTTTGATGAGGAAATTTATTTAGGAAAGGTTCTTATCCAAAGTAGCAAAATTAGGAGGGGAATTTGTGATCAGATCATTTAAGGCCCTCCAAATTTTACAAGGTATCAAGGCAGTATATTACACCAAGCCTTAATTTGAGGGCTTCAACCACTGTGTGCGCATGTGTGCCCATGTGTTGGAGTGAGGTTGGGATGGAGATCTTTGGGGAAACGGAGGACACTGGAGAGAAGAAGAAGCTGACACATGTCCCCTTCCTTCTCATACTCAGACCAGTGCTCCTCAAAGTGTGGTCCACAGACCAGCACTGGTCCATAAACCATTTGTCACCCATCCACAAAAATGGTTGAGACAGGTACAAAAATCCAGAGTAAGCATTTAGATACTTTGATGGCGGGGCACCTGGGTGGCTCAGTGGGTTAAAGCCTCTCCTTCGGCTCGGGTCATGATCTCAGGGTCCTGGGATCGAACCCCACATCGGGCTCTCTGCTCAGCGGAGAGCCTGCTTCCTCCTCTCTCTCTGCCTGCCTCTCTGCCTACTTGTGATCTTTGTCTGTCAAAAAATAAATAAATAAAATCTTTAGATACTTTGATGGCAATGTGACCCAGTTCTAGTTGCAGGGTTCTTGTCTCATCGAGTTGAAGAATGAATCTCCCAGACAAAAGGGTGTAGTGAAGTGAAGTTTATTAAGTAAAGATGAAAACAGAGAGTAAAGAAAATGTGCTCTCTAGAGTGAAAGCAGTCCCAAATGGGTTACCACTGGGGACCTTTATGGTTTCTCTTTTATAGGAAACTGACCAGGGAACTTGATAAATTTGTCAATATCATGGTGGATTTTTGAATATCATGTCTATATTTAGAACAAACATGGCTGGACTTATAACATGAGAAGGAACAAGGTGTTCTTATAAATATCATGTCTGTTTCTCCACATCTGGGATTTCTGAGAGCCTGGTTATATAGACCCCTGCCTGACCCTGGTCACGTTGCCTCCTACCTACCTCTCCCTACCTAGCCTCATCTGTCCCTTACTCAACAGTGCATAGTTCTAGGCACAAAGCATATGTACCTCAGTGGACATGGTTTCACACCAAGGAATGTTCAAGCATTTTGCCAACCAAGTTAGAAATTGGGGAATGTTGGTCAAAAGGAGTCTTATTTCATTAATGGTTAATTCTGCTCCTGTGCTCCTATCCCCATTCCAATTAAGTATAAAATACACATTTCAAGATTTGATGCCAAACCATAAAGGCTAGAGACAAGCCTTGCCACCCAGCAGTAAATACTAAGGGAAAGATTTAATGTAACCGGCAGCATATGGCAGGGCTGATGATTTCTCATAAACTACATGGACTAATTTAGAAAGCAAAAAAAGAAAGAAAAAAAAAAGGCAGAGAAGCCTTCAAGGAAGTAATAACCCAGAGGTAAAAAATATTGATTAGGGAAAAATATTATCTTAATCAAAATATGTCTTTTAGCTAGAAGTTGTTTGGGCTCCAGAAAGAGAAAACAAAGTATGTTTCTAAGATGCACATTTTTCCTTGTGGTTTTGTTGAATAATGAGTAAGGCCATCAGTCTTTTTGACGTATTTGCTGTGTAAATCAAAATAAAGGCTTTAATAAGTCTACAGGAAACCTTATTTACTACTTGGATAAAAAGGAAGCAATATTAATTATTTTAAAAATATTTCAATATGTACCTATGGCTTTTGGTATTTCTTGATGATACATTCAGATAAATTTTATTTGGCTTGCCACATACTATATTTTCTTTTAATTAGAGTTTTTTACTTCTGATCTTTTTCATCTGTCTTCAGAGGCAAATGATTCAAAATAACTTGTTTCTGTCAGCATTTGTCAACTGTTCAGGCAACTTCTTTTTAATCTCCTTCCCAGTTTAAGCTTGATCTTTTAAACATTATGATCAGACAATATTTGAATATGTCACATGTACTTTTATTTTTAGGGATCTTATGAATTCAAGCCGAATCTGAATCTAAGTCTGTAAGAGCTACTTCAAATCCTAACACCTCTCCAGTTTTTCCTTAATCTTATAATGTATGGCTGTCCTCCAAATTTTATATACCAAAATGTCTTTATTATTTCCATTTGCCATTTGAACGTCAAGGGGTTTATTCATGGCAGAAACTGTCAGTGGGAACGCATGATCCCATTCGGCATTCTATTCATGGAGAAGCCAAGACTGAATGCTTAGTGATGTGCTAAAGAGTAACAAGGAAAAGCAAAATTAGAACGTATTTTCTCCAGTCACTCTGTTTCTATGTACACAAGGTAAGCAGTTGATAAATTATCCAATAAACTTAGTCATTATAGCTGAGAAAATTCAGGTGTAATTGATAGATCAATGACCCAGATCCTTCAGGGACCCGATCCCCCAAACCTCAATCCTGCCTCGTGTATAAATTCTGCCTCTCCCCAAGGTCCTCTTCACTAACCTATGCATTTCCTCCCTTTGCTTCTGAGCATATTTGCAAAACCTTTGTGTGTGTGAGAACTATAGTCTTTACTTTTGCATCCAAAGTAGAGACAAATAAAACTGAAGATTGTTAGGAATGAAATCTTGTTTTCCCTTCATCCAAATATGCATTGAGCACCCCCTGTTGGCGGCCTACTAGCAAGCAGGTTACAAACACTGCCTCGCTAGTCATCAATGCACAAAGAAGGAAGCAAACCAAAAGGGCCATGGTCATTTGGACTCTTGGATCAAAACCGGAGGGAGGGGAAATCAATATATGCTTAATAGAAAAGGAAAACATTGATAGGGAAGGAAGTTTTATTTTCAAGATTTTAATATGGTGCTTCAATGTTAGGGAAAGAAAAATCCTCTCTCTTTTTTTTTTTTTAAGCTTAAAGTTATGTTCACTTTCAATGTTAGATGAGTATGTTTCTGAAAAGAACAGTGGGCAGAAAACCTAACAAATATATTTGTTTTTATTCAGGCCACGTATTACTTTATAGGTTGTGCCTCTCCTCTATTCTATGTACAACAAGGGCTAAGAAATCTACTGTAAATCCTAGATTTCCCCTCATATTTTTAAGCAGGACCACCTGGGCACTGAAGGGAAGAAAAATGCTTAGAAGATTAATACATAAGCATTCATATATATATATATATATATATATTCATTCTGATATCCTAAGGATTGAGTCAATAAAAATAGATTTCCTTTCTATTTATCATAAATGTGCTTCTAGCCCCTTTAAGCTTACAAAATCTGATTTTGTTCATCTACAGAGAAGCATAGATTTTACTTTAAAATTCTGTTTTAAAAGAACAATAATGGGTTACTTTTAACAATAGGTATTTTGACAATCTTGTCAATAGAAGAGTAGGATGAATTTTTCTCCACAAAAAATCTCTTCCTTAGGAAGTTTAAATATTCGTTCTTTTATTGTCAATTACACCCCTCTCTAATTATAAATTTTAAATATATGATTAGTGAGAGGCTTGGCAAGAACAATAGACTAAGAATCAAAGGACTTGGGTTCTAATCTTGACTTTGCCACTTTCTATCCCTAGAACTATGCAGGCTGCTTAACCCCCCTGAGTTTCAATTTCCTCATTTGAGAAATGGAAGTCATTAACCTGATCATTAATTCAAGACACATGAGATGCCAATTACCAGAGATATTGTCAGGTGCTTAGTTCTGGAGCCATGTGGGTGAGGGACTTAAAATAAGCTTGTATTGTATTGAATTTCTGCTATGTCCCAATCACTGTGACTGCCTGTCATTGACTTGACTTAAAGGAACCCATAGGAGCTCAGTTCTGGAACCAAACAGACTTGGTCCTAATCCCATCTCTGCCATTTTCCACCCAAGTAATCTTGGAGAAACTAGTTAATGTATCTGAAACTCAGTGTCCTTATATGGAAACACTGAGCTGTTTCTCCAAAGTCACACAGATGGAAAATGGCTGAGACAGGATTATAAGGCAATTATGTCCTGGAGGACCACAGTCTAGAAGGGGATTGGTCACAATTAAAACATTGTGGTGCTGTTAAACTTTGTTCCTTTATTTTTCTTTCTACTGCTTGAAGGGCCCTGAATGTCATGCTAAAGAGTTTGGAATCTATCTTGTCATTAAAGGGAAGTTTGTGGAATATTTTGAGTAGGAAGTAAACCATGATCATGATTTATTCACCAGGATGTTGAGAAAATTTGAAGAGCATCTATATATGAATAGAATACATTTGTGTAAGTAATTATGGTTCTAGTTATTATAGATGATTGTGTAGAGAAAAGACCCACACATTATCTCTTATCCTGATGTTGGACTATGTGTGTTAACATGATATCCTATCAAGATAAAATAAGCCCAACCCTATAGTTGAGAAATATTTTCCCCCAGAGGAGGAAACTTCCTCGGTGTAAGTCATACTAGATAGCATATCCCAGGACAGGAAATTCGAAATTGGTAATTGAGCCTTAATGAGTGGCCAGAGGCAAAATCTTCCTGTCTCCAGTCATTTCTTCTGAATTCTAAGAAAACGTGAGAATAATGTGTACATTGATGTGGGGAGAAAATGGCCTCTGCCAAGGGAGGCAGCCAAGCCTGGGCCGCCAGTCCTTCCCATCTGAAAATTGTCTTTCCAATGCCAACCTTGGAACATATCGATAAGATGAAGTTGCTGCTGTACATATGAAGAGCATGAATGGAGTTTATTTAATTATCTTAAAGAAGGGCACCCATTATAGTGTTACTTTAAAGCAAATATAGATCAACAATGGCACTTAGTTTCAATTTCTAATTCTTGACAATCAATAGGGATATGTCACATTTAATAGGACATCTAACTAATTTGTTGCCAAAATGCGACAGGTTTATGTTACACGTTGGCTGTAATAATTCCTAGTGCGTGTAGTTCCCGGCTTTTTTTTTCCTTTAAAGTTCATTTTGGGCTGGGAGTCAGGAGGGGGTGAACTGAGCTTATTTTGAAAGGTTAGCATGCAATGACTCCAGCTTTTCTAAATCTGGGGCGTGGGTTCATGAAAGGCTTATGATCCTTCAAAATACCTTCTCTGAACCTACGGAATGAAAAGAATGTAGAAGAACTATTGTTCCCAGAAATGTTTTGTCTGTTCCTCAGATGTGGTCAGTTCAGTTACTAACTTATTCTGTAGAGCAGTCACTCAATTAGAATGTTCTACTTAAAGTGTAGGTCTTTGGGATGCCACCTAATCTTTTCAAAATCATAGGTCTTCCATTTCTGAAAAATTCCTTTCCCTCACATGTCTTAGGAAGGCAGTTCACTTCCTTACGACGGACAGCCTCCTCCTGTCTCTGGGGAATCTCTGGGCTCCATTTTGACTATGGTGGCAGGGAGTCCCCGGGTTTTTAATTCCTTAGACTCTCCACCCTGGAAGAGGCTCTCAGCTCCAAATGTATCTCTTCAGTAAGGCTCACTGATAAGAAGCTGAGGGGGAAAAACCACCACAAAGCCATGGACTTAAGCAGTCTCTTTCAAGCACCACTTAATGGCGTGGAGCGGAGTGCAGAGCTCAGGATTCAGACGTGGGAACTCAGCGGCTTCTTAATCAAGAGCTGCCCAAGGTTGGACGTCCGGGCCTCCCGGTGCTGGGTTGGCGTCAATTATTGAAGGAGTCTGAGGAGGAAGAGAGGAAATAGGAAGGGCTGGCTATTTCTGTGAAGAGGAGAGAAGTGATAACAGCGCTTAAGTGGAACTAGTACAGGAGGAGGCTGTTGGCTGGCAAGGCTGTCATTGGGAGCCAGACCCCATGGAAAGCCCTTGCCTCACGTGGAACTGGCGCCATGCTCTTCCGCCAGAGTTTATCAACAGAGCTGGGGAACGCGATCCATCAGAGGCTCTCGCGCGCATCGTTTACTCTGGGCTTCTTAAACTGCAATTAATGTCAAATTTCTCCCCTCAGGAAACAGGGGAACCTCCTTTATTGAACATTACCAGTGAAATGTTGATGGCTAAACTGAAATGAAAAGTGTGACAATGCAGGGTAGTTTTTGACACCCCCTCCCCGCACCAAAAAAAAAAAAAAAAAAGAAAGAAAGAAAGAAAGAAAAGAAAAAAATATCTATGATAGAATGGAAGTGGCCTTGGGACGCCACCCAGGAGGGACCCCCTTTCTATCAACCCTTTCAGTGGGATAGTTACACACATTTCTGCATTCACCCACTACCCATTGCTGTGGGCAACGATGAGATTACGGAAATCTGTATTATTCATCCTTATATTACCAATGCCCCATACCCGGGCTTGATTAACATTTGTTAACATTCACTGAGAAGCCATGTAACAAAAATGTGTAAAATATTTTATTGCTGATTGACTAAATCCCTGCTCAGCACAACATAAAATACTCAAGTGTGATGGTGGTGGAGCTACTGGTGTGTGGGTGGGAGGGAGGCTTGGGGGGTCAGCTCAAGGTTGTTGGTTTTTGTTTTTTGTTTTGTTTTGTTTTGTTTTTTAATTACTGCCTGATTCTGGAGAGAGTTCAGGCTGATAAGAAATTGCTTCATCCAAGTTCACATTTCTCCTCAAATATCTCTCCGTATCTAAGTCCACTCTCCATTTCGAGGGGCTTTGGCAGATTCAGGTGGGTGTTGGCTACCTAGCATTAGCAGGATCATTACATTGGGACAGAGAAAGGCAGGCAGCTTTCCTACCTGACTGACACTCAGCAGGTCATGCAGTAACTTCTGTGGGAGACAGATTCTCATGAACCCTTTATGCAAGAATGACTGACAAAACTCAGCACAGGGACTGTGTAGTCTTCACCTAAATGCAGCTGGCAAGTCCCCCAAGGATTGGTGTTGGCCCTTGTTCATGGGACCAGAAGCTGAAGCAGAACTGGGTGGCATTCTCTAGGGCCTCTCCTAACTCTCCCTCACATTCTGTCTCCTTTATCTGTCACTTGCCTCAGCCTGGGAATTCCTTTCGGATGTTATGGCTAGAAAGCTTTTTGTCTTACTCATCACAACTCTTTCATGGTCTTCTGAAGCCTAAACAACTGAAAGCAAAAGCCCAGACTTTGTGTTTCTGGGGGTGTCACCCCTTTTCTGAGGAAATGAATAAAAAATACCAAACTGGCTGAATTGAGGGGTAAGACAAGGGCTATAAGAACTGGTGGGAGAAGGACATATGAGTTAATATTGAAAATATTCTTAAAATATATTATCCTGCTATGTAAGTCACCAGATAGCCCATTTCTCAATGGACATAGAAGGGAGGCAGAGGATAGCTTTTATGAGTATTTCCAGTATGGTCATAAGCATGTGGTGTTTGCATTGCTTAGCCATGCTATCAAGACTCTTCCACCGGGCAAGTGAAAAAACTCCATTCAAAACAGCTTAAAGAAAAAGGAAACAATAAGGCAATTTAATACGCCAATTAAATTTAAATTTAATAAGATAAATTTAGAATTCTTCAAGCTTGATCCAATCCCTCACACATTGCTTCCATGGCACTCTCTCTTTCTCGTCATCCCTCAGCAAAGCTTGGCTCCACTCTTCAATCAAGCTTTCTCCATACAAGCAAGATAAAGATGGCTGCCGACTGTCTACACCCACCTCATCAAAGCTGAGCAGCCCCAGAAAATAGAGACCATCTTCCATACTCATTCTAGCAGAGAAGTTTTGATCAGTGCACCTGGGGTTAAACATACTTACATGCAAGAATTATGTGCCCAGGAGGAAATCTTATAACTGACTCAACTTAGTCACATGTTCACCTCAAAGACCAAAAATGTGAAGAAGCCACTGTGACTGAGCCCCACCTGCATCACCTAAAGATCAAAGGATGAAAGGATGGCGAAATGTGCCAGAAAGCCTGCCTTACTTGCCTTGTTATTTTCTTATTGTCAAAAATTATAAGGCAGTGTTTATCAATTGCAGGTAATGAAATCAACTTAATGGGTAGTAAACCGAACATTGTAGGATAGCATAGGGTTGGATAGAATAAAAAAAATGTCAATGATGCCAGTGTGAACCACGTATACCAAGGTTCAATATTATTTATGGAAATTTTGTTTCAATTGAGTGTGTGCATATATATATATATATATATATATATATATATATATACACACACACATATATGTGTGCATATATATATACACACATATATATGTGTATATATATTCTTTTGATGTGTGTGTGCATGTATGTATATGTATGTGTGTGTGCATATATATATACATATATATGTATATATATTAAAAACACCTGTTTCTCACTGTGAGATGCAGTAGGTAAAACAAAACAAAACAAAAAACAAAATAAACAAGCACCTTTAAGATGCACTGAATGAATCCACCTAGCAGTGAGACGTTCAAGCACACTCTTAACTCTTTAGAAGATGAAAATTAACTGTGATCAGCACTTGGAAAGATTAAGTTCTCCCATTAAGAAACAAAACTTGCCTTCCATATTTAATGACTTTATGCCAATATGTTTCTAAAGGCTTCGGCCATGAAAGTGATAAAGCAAAAACAATTCCTATTGGCCTAGCTGTATGTGCCCACGGTTTGAATGTTCCACGCTTGGTACTGTAAACTCAGCAAATAGATCAGAACAACAATCTGCAAAGATTCAAGAAAACTGGGTCACCCGGGTGGCTCAGTTGGTTAAGCATCTGCATTCGGCTTGGGTCATGATCCTGGGGTCCAGAGATCGAGCCCCACATTTGGCTCCCTTGGTTGGTGGGGAGTCTGCTTCTCCCTCTGCATCTCCTCTACTCCCCAACTTGTGCTTTTTCTCTTTCTCACTCTCTCTCAAATATATAAATATGATCTAAAAAAAAAAAAGAATTAAGAAAACTAAGCTAAGGTTTCAAGAGTCAGAGGTTGTTTTGAGAACTAAGTTATTTTAGAAGTTATTTTATAACTTCCTGGGTGGAAGATACAAAGTAAAATATCAAGTTGTTTTCATCAAGTGATAGGCAGGAAGAGTAGGAAAAGTTATTGTAGGCAGTATTAGCCTAAAGAAACTTACTCAACTCAGAGTCAAAGTAAATAGTCATATGTTTATTGAATAATAACCTAGTGGCTTGAAAGAGCTCTAGTTTGCCAGGGTCCCTAATTCACTTGCTTAGGACAGAAGCACCAGTTTATGTCTGCAAAAGCTATTAGAGACTCATGATAACCAGGCGTAGGTAAACTGGCACCATGACCTGCCTAAAATTCTAGGAAATGTGCTGCAAGTACAACCTAGAAATGGAAAGCATATTTCCTTGAGAAAAGATTATTAATACAGTTTTTCTTGCTGTTGTTAGGGCAATAACAATGAGTGATAGTTCTGAAGCCAGGTGCTGCTGTGGTCAAGTATGGAGGTGGAGTAAGGGAATAGGGGACAAGGAGGATCTTCCAGATAGAGAATGGTCCATCTGAAGGCCCAGAAATTGGAAGGAGTGGGACACATAAGGTGCTCCAAGTGATTCCATATGACCAGAAAAGACAGTGAAAGAGGAGGGGCATATGGGGCTGGAGAGATGGGGAATACAAAGCCATTGGATTTTTCTCCCCAGAGCAATGGAGAGCCAGTGAAAGGTTTGAAGCAGAGGAGCTGTCCCATTATGTCTCCTTCCTAAAGTTTCACTGTAGCAACAATGAGATAAGGAAGTAGACAGAGAGGAATAGAGGCAGAGAGACGGAAGGAGGGCTGTTATAATAACCTAGGGGGAGGTTGATGGTGACACGAACTGGGGATAGGCAGAAGGCATTGAGAAAGATGTTCACAGGACAAATGAACAGAGCTTGGTACTTGTTAGGGTCTGTGAGCAAAGGAGACACCCCAGGGAAGATATCTCATTCTGTGACAGGTCAAGTGCATGTAGAATGGAGCCAATCATCAAGAAAAGAATTGGGAGGAGGAGGTATTGGAGAGCAGGTGATGGATTAGGATACATCCTCAAAGGGGGATAGGAAGAGACAAAAACTTCGTCAATAACTATATCAGGCAACAGCAATTAATCTGAGTCTCTATAAATTTAATCCGACAGTTAGGGAGTCTTAGGTAGAACTGTCCCCTAATCTTTGGGTTGGTGTGCCTACCCCTAATACAGGCTAATGGTTAAATGAATGGATGCCTTCTGTATAAAAACTCTTGCCTTTTGATCAATCCTCAAAACAAGTTATATAATAATATTGTACTATTGATATTTCTGAAAGGGAAATGGGGACCTTTAGACACATTTCATGGGTGAAAGAATCTGGTAAATAGATCAGGAACAAAGTTCTAGAGTTCCAGAACAAGCTGCTTCCCCATATAAGTCTATGAATAGGCTGAATAAAACCCTCCCAGAAACCTTCTTGCAATAAACAATGTGAGAAGCATTTAAGCACACTTTACTCTGACAATATTAGCTACATATCACCAGATTTAGAATATTATACATGCCACTATCTGGTGCATGGAGTGAGGAACGGCTTCCAGACACCAAAAATGAGGGCGGTGCCAAGGGAGGAAACAATGACTCCTTGCTTTGCAAGAATCCACATCCTGTTGAGGGAGGGAGAGGGTTCTGTGGTTGAAATGGCTATTATCTGTAAGGGAGTACAGATCTTACATGGATCTGGGAGTCACTCCGGCATTATCTCTAAGAGTTTCAACTAGGCCAGCCCAATTTGTGGAATACAGAACATGCAAACATAGGAAAAAGCCACCATTGCGGGATAAGATGACTCTTGGGGTTTGTAGATGCACTGAAGGCATTGATTCTCTGGCCATTTGCAGCATTGTGGCTCTTGGAGCATTTTATATAACTGTCACCAGTGAATCCTTTTCCAGGTATGAAATTATATTGAAATCATATCATGTTTGCAAAGACTATCATTATTAGAGTCTGAATATTTGCTTCCATTGCACAGTTTAGCAGAAGAGAAGTATCTTGGATAATATTTACAACTTGTGGACCAGAATGCAAACTTTGCAATACTTTAGATCATTAGAAAGAGAAAAACCTGTTGATTAATTTTAGTTTGTTTGTGGAAGAGGAAGACTTCCAAGCATTACAAGATGGGAACTCAAAGAAGGTGGAAATTCAATGCTCTAAGAGTAAACTATATTATTATTAGTTAGGAAGTGTTTTATTGCAAAAAGGTACGTCTAGGTCTTGGTTGTTCAGTACTTTATTCCTTTCTACCAATAAGAAGGAGCCTTCTTGCCAACCACATGCCACTTAAGCAAGAAGGAGGTGTGTTCTTTTTAACTCAAAGTGTGTTCTTACAGTAAGAATACTATTGTGGCAATCACAGGTAGGTTTTCGGCTGGCTGCCTGGTTGGCCTCAAGATTTTCCTGAACGCTCTCTCCTTCAGAATCATCCCACCTCTAGATCAGCCAAGAATGGACATGTAAGACTAATACCATCTACTTCCTGAACCAAATAATTGATTCAGTATCTTTGAGGGGCTCAATATTATAATTTCTCCTGAACTTGAAACTGCCTTTCAAAATGGCTCCTGGCCTGACATCCAGGTTCATCTGCAATTACTTACTCATCTGATATCTAGCTAAGAAGGCATGGCAAAAATCAGTTACTGGGTGAAATTCAGCTGGCATTCAAACAGTAGCATAGTCCTTGCAAATAAGGGAATATATCAAAATGAGGTGGGAGTGGCAATTGAATGGACCATCCAAAGATCAGGGAATTCAGGCCTGTTTCTATTCTGACTCCCTCCTTTAACCCATTAGGGCTGAGAATCAAGACTGGTTCTCTGGCTGCCAAAGTCCTTTTATAAGAGCGAAAAAGCAGGAAAAATATGATATAAAGATTGCTTAGAGGAGAAAGCCCACATCTGTGTGTGTGTGCGCACGTGTGTGTGTGTGTGTGTGTGTGTGTTCATATCAGTTCGAGATCTTTTAACTGTAAGTATCAGAAAACTAATTTGAAATTGTTTCAACCACAAAAGATTCCTGGAATATTTCACAGAATCAGGAAATAGTTTGATTTCTTTCGGTCTTAATTCCTAAATTCCTAGGAAAGGGATAAAGATCAAGAAACTGAATCCAGTAAGTATAAAGACTTTGCAGGTACCCATGGGCCAGGAGCATGGGGTGGTAGGGAGGCCAATCCCAGGAAAGGGGCTGGGCTGACAACCCAATAAATGCCTACTGCACATATCATAGATACTTAAAATAAGCTTTTTCTGCCATTAGGTCTTCTCAGTTGCAACACACAGACCAGAGATAGGAGAAACCCAGTATCAGACTTGGTAGAGTCTATCCCATCATCTGTATCAACAGAGGGTATGGCACAGTTTTTTTTCTCCCTGGCCAATCCTATCATAAAGACTTCTCCCTTTCCTCCTTTCCACTCACCTGCACCATTGACAGGCATTGAAACACAATGAAAAGAAGAGGAAGTAGGGTCTGCAGCATGGGATAAAGGAAAAGGGGTAGGAGCTGGTTTATGGAAATAGCAAGGCCAGAACTTCCCAGTTTGAAGCAAGATCTTCAGGAACCAGAGTGAGGGACGGGCATAGAGGGAGAGCATGTCAGATGGCTCTGGGAGGCAGTTGGTAGGGAGTTAGGGTTTTTGGTGGTGGGGTTCCTCTCTTACCTTCCAGGCGCTTATATGTCAAAGAAGTTCATGAAGTATATCAACTAGGGACACCAGACCTAGCTGCTGCATTTGGTGAGGACCAAGGCAATGATTTTTCTCCAGTAGCTGTCAAACCAGCTGGAAATACCACACGAAAGTCTAACACAGATTACCCAAAGATGCAGGTCTGGCTTCTCCTTAAGTGTGCAATGTGATCTTACCTTTCATTTTGTAAACCTCCTTTTTCTTCATATTTTCCTTGGTATGGTCTTTTTTTGGGGGGATTTCCCTAGTGGTGCTTAAAGTCATTCTTCTTCTTAAAGGGACAATCAGAAGGCTCTAGACTTCATATCTGAGTCAGGGGCTGGAAGCTAAGGCTGTGCTGTCCTGTGAAAACAATGCCAGAAATGGTAGATAAACTCCTTGGTTATCATATTCCAATAAATGACTGGAGAAACACAGTGAGGTAAACAAAGACAAAAACAAAAACAAACAAAAAGATCCTGGGATGATTAAGTTTGGTTTTCTTCATGAACCAATATTCAAAGTAAATACGAACTATTAAACCAACATACAGTGTTTTTTTTTTTTTAATTTAATTACTGGGACTGCAATGGTAGTGTTTTCTATTGTTCAGACCATACAGATTCAGCAGTATTGTGGATTAGTTTTCTAGCTAAGAAACATATTACTATTTAAACTAAACAAGAGATTATTAAGTTTCAGTGAGCTAATATGCTGGTTATGTTACATTTTGGAACATGGTTGGGGATGGCCATTGTTTTCACCTGGAACAGTAGAACCATCTTCCTCCTCCTTTTTTCTCCTGTCTTCTTGTTCTTTTTCAATGTTTAATGTCTTTGTGTCTGAAGGATGTGAGATATATGGAAGAGAAAGGGTCTTGATCCACAAACATACCTTGAAATTGGATTCTTGCTGAAAAATGGACCTTGTTTCATAAATGATATTTGGATCCAATGGCAGGATGTGTTTAAGTATTTTGTTTCAAAATTTTGATTGAAAATGAAAGATTCTCTATAAAATAATACATTTCCTTGGCACAGCTAAACACCTGGATTCTGAACAGATTGAATTCATGCTTTAAGTTAAAAAATTAGTTTTGTGCTCTTCTGTCAAAAATATGAAAGAAGTTCGGTAAGTGGATTGCACAGAAGCAGTCTATGTCTGGGGAAAATCCAAACAGATGGTCTTTGAAATATTTCTTAGTAAGACATAAAATAGGAAATCCAAAGGATAAATAAAAGACTTAATAAATTATTCAAAATTACCACATAATAGTATTCAAAAATTATTTTTAAGGCATTTCTTGATAATTCCAAAGAACTTTTATGACAACTTCAAGGGACCTCTGACCAAGCCATTCCATTTCTACACAGTTTTCTAAGGAAATGTTTGTAAAATGGACAAATGCTCAAAGAAACAATGTTTATCACAATATCATTTATAATAGTGAAAACTGAAAGCAATCTACACATTCAAAGTAAGGGATTGGCTACATAAATTATGATAACCAACTCAATAGAAGACTATACAAGCAACAGCAATTCTGTAGCCCCATATTTATATAAGCGGAATTGCGTTTATGACATATTAATAAATTTTAAAAATTTGCCATATATCTGTAGATTACAATCCAAATTATGTTCAAAATTCACATATAGGTATTCCTATGTAGAAAATCTGGAAAAATAGTCCCCCAGAATATTGCAATGAACATACATACTCTCCATACATTACTGACTTATATTTGACAGATCACTTACATATTACGATTTTCTTTTTACAAACAAATTAATCTTCATCATTCCCTTTAGAAATCCATATATGTGAAGTACTAACATACATAAAGTGATGATCATTTATGGGAAGTTACCATGGAAAGAGTAACCACAGGGATTTTCCACCCTCGCAATGGGTAAGATACTATTTTATGTTCTCTATAATTGTACAGAAAATGACATTTTCTTTAAAAAGGGGGGAATGGCAGAGGAACACAGAGAGAGAATCCTCAAGCAGACATCCCCTTGAGCACAGAGCCCTACTCGGGGCTTGATCTCATGACTCTGAGATCACAATCTGAGCCAAAATCAAGAGTTGGCCACTTAACTGACTGAACCACCCAGGTGCCCCCTCCCAAAATACTTCTTTAAGAGCAGTTTTAGGTTCACAATAAAGTTGAAAGAAAGGTCCAGAGATTCCCCTTATTATGTCCTGCCCCCACACATGCAACTTCCCCCTAGAGTGATGCATTTGTTTCAATGGATGAACCTGCACTGACACATCACCCAAAATCCATAGTTTACATTACATTTCACTCTTGATGTTCATTCTGCGGGATTGGACAATTGTATAATGACAAACATTCAACATTATGATAACTTCAGAGTATATTCGCTGCCCTAAAAATCCTGTGCTCTTCCTACCTATTCTAAACCCCTCTTGGCCACCCCCAGCTCCTCACCACTGGCAACTGCTGATCAATTTACTGTCTCTATAGTCTTGCCTTTTCCAGAATGTCATTTAGTTGGAATCATACAGTATATAAACTTCTCAGATTTGTTTCTTCCAGCCAGTAATATGCACATCACTTTGTTCCATGTCTTTTCATTTATTGATAACTTATTTCTATTTAGTGATGAATAATATACTGTTGTTTGGACATACAATTTATTTATAGACACTAAATAAACTGGGCATACAGTTTATTTGTTTATTCATCTTTGGAAAGACATCTTGTTTGCTTCCAAGTTTTACCAATTGTAAGTTAAGCTGCTATAAATAGGTTTCTGGATAGGTTTTTATGTGGACATGTGTTTTCAACTTTTTTTGGATAAATACCAAGGCACGTGATTCCTAGGTTGTATAGTAAGAGTATGTTTTGTTTTGAAAAAAATGACAAACTGTCTTCTAGAGTGGCTATACTCTTTAGCATTCCCATCAGCAATATACAGCACATCCTTGCCAGCATTTGGTACTGTGAATGTTCCAGATTTTGGACATTCTAATAGGTGCGTAGTGCTGTATGTCATTGTTGTTTTAATTTTCCTTTCCCTGATGACATGCGAGGTGGAGCATCTTTTCATATGCTTATGTGCTCTCTGTTTATCTTTTTTGGTGAGCTATCAGCTAAGGTCTTTGCCCCATGTTTTGTTTTTGTTGTTGTTTTTTGTTTTCTTACTGTTGAGTTTTAAGAGTTCTTTGCATATTTTGGATAACAGTCCTTTATCAGGTAAGTCTTTTGCAAATATTTTCTCCCAATCTATGTTTTGTCTTCTCATTCTCTTGACAGTTGTCTCTTCAAGAGCAGAAGTTTTACATTTTAATAAAATCTAACTTATCCTCAATTTCTTTCATGGATCGTGTCTTTGGTGTTGTATCAAAAAGGCATTACCACACCCAAAGTCATCCAGGTTTTCTCCTTTATCATCTAGGAGTTTTACATTTTTGCATTTTACATTGAGGTCTATGTCCATTTTGGGTTAATTTTTGTTATGTGTGTAAGGTCTGTGTCTAGATTTTTTTTTTTTTGCATGTGAATAGCTACCTAGTTGTTCCAGCACCATTTGTTGAAGAGCCTATCTTTGCTCCATTGTATTGCCTTTGCTCCTTTGTCAAAGATTGCTTGACAACATTGAGTCTTCCAAACTAAGAACATGGAATGTCTTTTTACTCATTTAGTTCTTTTTTATTATATTAATCAGTATTTTATAGATTCGTTGTATAAATCCTGTACATATTAGTTAGATTTATATAAAAGCATTTCAATTTGGGGGATGCAATGTAAATTGTGTTGTGTTGTTCATGTCAAATTCTACTTGTTCATTGTTGGTATGTAGGGAAGCAATCAGTTTTGTATACTAAGCTTGTGTCCTGAAAACTTGCCATAATCACTTAATACTTCCAGAAGATTTTGATCAAGTCTTTCAAATTTTCTAGATAGACAATCATGTCAACTGTGAACAAAGAGTTTTATGTCTTCCTTTCCAATCTGTATATTTCTGTTTCTTTTCTTTTTCTTTTTTTTTTTTTTTTTTGCCTTGTTGCATTAGCAAGGACTTCCAAAATGATGTTGAAAATGTTGAGAGGGAATATCTTTGCCTTATACTTGGTCTTAGTGGGAAAGCTTTGAGTTTCTGATTGTTAAGTATTATATTAGCTGCAGGTTTTTGTAGATAGTCTTTAACAACTTGAGAAGGTTCCCTCTATTTCTAGTTTACCAAGACTTTTCATCATGAATGGGTATTTCTGTATTTATTGGCATGATCATGTGATTTTTTTCTTTTTGAGTCTATTGATTTAATGGATTATGTTAATTGATTTTTGAATATTAACCAGTCTTGCATACCTGAGATAAATCCCACTTGATTGTGGTCTGTAATGTTTTTATATATTTTTAAAAAGATTTTACTTATTTATTTGACAGAGAGAGACACAGAGAGAGGGAACACAAGCAGGGGGAGCAGGAGAGGGAGAAACAGGCTTCCTGCTGAGCAGAGAGCCCGATGTGGGCCTCGATCCCAGGACCCTGGGATCATGACCTGAGCCAAAGGCAGCTGCTTAACAACTGAGCCACCCAGGTGCCCTAAACATTTTTTTATACAATTTGTTAATATTTTTTTTTAAGATTTTATTTATTTATTTGACAGAGAGAAATCACAAGTAGGCAGAGAGGCAGGCAGAGAGAGAGGAGGAAGCAGGCTCCCCGCTGAGCAGAAAGCCCAACGCGGGGCTCGAACCCAGGACCCGGGATCATGACCCGAGCCGAAGGCAGCGGCCCAACCCACTGAGCCACCCAGGCGCCCCACAATTTGTTAATATTTTGTTGAGGATTTTTGGATCTGTTTGTGAGAGATATTGGTCTATGGCTTTCTTGTAACCTTTTTTGTCTCATTCGTTTTTAGAGCAATGCTGGTCTCATAGAATGAATTAGGAACTATTCTCTCTGCTTCTATCCTCTGAAAGAGACTGTAAAGAATTGGTATAATTTCTCCTGTAAATTTTTGGTATAATTCACCAATGAACACATCTAGGCCTTTTGAAAAGTTATCAATTATTATTATTATTATTTTAAAGATTTTATTTATTTGACAGAGACAGCAAGAGAAGGAATGCAAGCAGGGGGAGTAGGACAGGGAGAAACAGGCTTCCCGCTGAGCAGGGAGCCCAATGCGGGGCTTGATCCCAGGACCCTGAGATCATGACCTGAGCTGAAGGCAGACACTGACTGAGCCACCCAGATGCCCCGAAGTGTTATTAATTATTGATTTTCTTTTTTATAGAGAGAGAGAGAGTGGGAGGAGGAAAGGGAGAGGAAGAAAGAGAACCACACACAGGTTTCACACCTAGCTCAGAGTCCAATGCAGGGCTCTATCTCATGATCCTGAGATCATGACTTGAAGCAAAATCAGGAGTCGAACACTTCATGGACTGAGTCACCCAGGTGCCCTGATCTTATTTTTTTAATAGATATAGACATAACATTGTCTATTTCCTCTTGGGTGCTTTTGGCAGATTGTATCTTTTAAGGAATTGGTTTATTTCATCTAGATTATCAAATTTGTGGGCATAAAATTATTTACAATATTCCTTTATCATCCTCCCAAAGTCCACAGAAATTGTATTTGATGTCTCCTCTTTCATTTCTGAGATTAGTAATTTATGTCCTCTTAGCCTGCCTCTTAGCCTGCCTTATTGATTTTACTGATCTTTTCATAGAACCAGCTTTTGATTTTGTTGATTTTCTCAATTGACTTTTGGTTACCAATTTCATTGATCTGCTCTAATTCTTAATATTTTTCTTCTGGTTACTTTGGATTTAGTTTGCTTATCTTTTGCTGGTTTCCCAGTGTGGAAACTTAGGTTATTGATTTTAGAGTCCCTCTTTTTTTCTAATGTATGCCTTCAATGCTACAAATTCCCCTCTCAACACTGCTTTTACTACATGCTACAACTTTTGACAAGTTGTATTTTCATTTTTATTTATTTCAAAATATTTAAAAATATTTCTCAAGGATTATTTTTTGACCCAGGTACTATTTAGAAGTGTGTTGTTTAAGCTCTATATTTATGATTTTCCAGTTATCTTTCTGTTACTGATTTCCGGTTTAATCCCATTATGGTCTATGAAAAGAAGTTTTATGATTTCTGATCTTTTGAATTTTTTAAGGTGTGTCTTATGGCCAAGAATATGGTCTATATTTGTGAACTTTCCATGTGAGTTTGAGAAAAATGTTTACTCTTACTATTATCTCCACAGTTTAAAGATAGAAGGGTGAAGGAACGATGGGCAAGAAAAAGCAGTTGATTTGACATAGAATGAAAGACTGTTGGGTTGAGCACGTTTTAGACTCTATTGTACATATATTTCCCCTGGGGTTATTATTAAAGCCCAGCTTTTGGCTCTAGATTTTTGGAGGGCCTTAAACTCTTCAGTTGTAACAAGCTCCCAGATGATATTGATGTTGCTGGTCTGTGGACCACACTTTCAGTAGCAGGAGGTGAGAAGATCTCTTATACAAGATAGCCCAAAACTCTCATTTCACAGGAAAAAACTTAGGGCTCTGAGGTCACATGTGAATTTCATCTTGCCCACAGGCACAGTGTGAACCTGCTAGCCTGTAGTGGGTTTCTTCTGCTAGTGCATCATTCAGTATCCCAGTCTCTTCACTTTCCAGTCTGTCCAAAAAGAAACAAAAGATCCAAGACAGTACACTGAATGGGAACAGCCTCGGGGAATCCAGAGTCTCTGAGGTTTGAGGGAACAGAGGAAATTCTGCAGTAAACTTTGGCTGTATCTTCCATCAGACCCACTAGAGTTTTATGGGTGAGCCTAGATCTTATTGAAAACATAAAATTACATTTTTTTAGGAAAATCTGAAAAGTAGAAGGGCTAGGCTTATTTCTTTTCCCTGTGGATCGAAGGCTTGCACATCTTTGTGGTCTGTATAAGGGTTCTTGTAGGACTTGAAGTAATGGAACTTGAGAGCAATGTTTGGGTTCAAGCTGCTTTACAAGAGATCTTAGAAACTCTCTGATTGGAAAGGTCAAAACTTAGGGTACTTGGCGCTTGGTTATAGATACATAAAGGCCTTGAGTTGGTCTTTTATCATTCCTTTGTGACTGACTGATCAGCAGACTGGGAGAGGGACCCCAGCAAGCATTAGAGAAAGAGGGTGGGGCTAAGACCATTTAAATCCTGGGGAAAACACAAGTGTCTCACACGAGGTCAGTTACTTAGACCACAGGAATCATGGGTTGACCAGGCTACAGTTACAGACCTCCTTTTATGAGTTACTTCTAGATCAGAGTCAGTGAGGCACGGGAGGCAAAAAGGGCACTGGGAACCCACCTTCTATTGTCATTTGTGGCACTTTTTTGCTAGTTATCACCTCCTGGAGATAACCAGAAAGAAGAAAATGTCTATTTTTGGATGAGATACTACAAATGTCTGAGGATTAGAAAGAAGAGCTCATAATGTCCAGAAACATGGAGAGGATGAAAGAAATACAATGGTTTTACAGATTTTACCAAGGACAAATTTATATTCTATCTTAAATATTTACCTATAGAATAGATCCAATAAAAGTTTAACAATTAATTTAATGAAACAACAGTTTTTAACTTCAATGTCCAGATGCCAAGAAGATTGCAACTTAAAGCAACAAGCAGTACAAGCTAACCAAATATTTTTGAAATATAAATTTGTATCTGATTCTCCACTGCCAAGACTGACGTATGCTTTATATTCACGTAACATTTTTTTTAAAAAGGACAAGAACACTCGTAGACTGAGCAGCATTTGCTATAAATGGGGAAAGCACTAGGGATTGCCGGAAGGATTAAATGAGAAAATTCATCCAAAACTCTAACCCCAGGCCCTGATATATAATAAATATTAGTAAATAATATCATAATCATGGGACCAGTAAGAGCAAAAGTAAAATAAATCATAGAATTAACAACGGTTCTGCTCAGATTCCGCACAGTACAACTCCATTGAGCTTGGAAAAGTCAAAAGCAGAGATGAAGCCCAATCTGCTCACCAACTGGAAAAGAAGTCCCGGTCAGATGCTGCTGAAACTACAGTTCCCAGCAGCCCCTGGGCCCCAGTGTCTCGGTTTCCCTCATTTCCGGGTCTGTCATGTGACTCCCCGGGGACACCATGGCGGAAGCGGAGGAGCAGGTAAAGGCTGTAACTGTTAGGCAAGGGAGTGAGAAGCGAGGATGAGCCGGTTGGGGCTTGGAGCGGAGGGTGATGGGTTGCGGAACTGCGGGAGGGCGAGGCAGGTCCGCCCACGGTGGGGCGCGCAGCTGGCAATGTCCATTTCGGGGAGCAGAGGAGTGGGTGGGGTGTCAGCTCTTGGAGGGCACCGGGCGGGGGGGAAGCGCTCTGACTGCACCCCCCGGCGCTGGTGAGGCGGCCTTGCTTTGCCGCTGCCCCTGTGGCCTTTCCTCCGTGAAATTTTGGCTTGAAGGCAGCCTGGCTATCCCAGGGACTGACTGCTCTTGGGGAAGCATAAAAGATGGCTTGAGTTTTGAGGCCAGGTGATTGAAATGTAAGTTCCTTTCCAGTCGAAGTTAAGGCAGAGTTGCTTTGCAAAAGAGCTAGCTAGGAGAAAGGAGATGATGAGTTTTGTTTCGTACCTATTGCTTTTAGGTACAAAGCTAAGTCAGCTATGGCGTGCAGCCGTGGTTAAGTGCATTTGTTCTGGATCAAAAATACCTACGTTCCCGTGGTGGTTCTCTTTCTTAATATGTGACATTGGTCTAGTTATTTAACTTTAAATCTAAGATGGAGATAAAAGAGTAACGTTCTATGAGAGTGGTTTAAGAAAAAATAAGTTAGTACAACAGTTAAAGTGCTTAGTAAAAGTTTGGCTGTAAGGACAAAGAATTGCGTGAGAGTATTTGTTGCTGGCAGAACATCAGGCGGCAAAGCCAGTCCACACTTGACAATGTGGCGCTGGAGTTTAGAGTAATAGTTAGTGATGGCGATAAGAGTTATTTTCCTACAGGCAGTAGTGGTAGTAAAAGTTAGTTGAAATGAAAAAGTGATAATCAAGAAGACAGAAAAGTGCAAAGGCCAGAACGTGAGGAAATACCCCCCCCCCCCCCCATTTCCAGGGCCATTTCAGGTTGTCAGAGTTTTTCCTTACAAATTAACAGGGTCATCAGTTTCCGTAATTGCTTCTAAAAAGTGATTTATGGTGAGCTGTACCATAACAAAAGAAGTTTAACTAGTTGATAATTTGTACCATTTGTAACATACTTCATTTACATAATGAAAATTTGCCTTGGGTACATTTGATAAATATCAGTAATTAAGAAATAAGGTAGAAATTTGGTTTGGGTGGTCACTGTGTTAACAGGAGTGTTGCTACCAGCCACTGAAGCCTCCCTTTTCTGATCCCATCACTTTAAAGGAAAAATGCTCTTTAAGCACATGTAATTTCATGAGTCATTGCTAGGTTTGATGATAGTGGTGAGATTGGTTTTCACACTCTTGGTCTTTCAGGTTGAAATATAGCTTATTTGTAGTCTGACTTAAAAGTAAAAAGCCAAGATCTTAGATAGAAGGTAGTAGAAATGGAGAAAGTAGCGCTTGGTATTTATTTAGTAGTGTTTTGTATGGAAGTTTGGCAAAGTTGTCTGATGTAAAGAGCACATGTAGAAAGTTAGTGATATAATAAAAGTGCTTTGAATTTTTATAGCACTTTCCAGTGTAAACCCTTTATGTCACATTTGGTCCTTGCAAAAGAATTCTGTATGGTTAATGATTATTCTGATATATAAGTCAGGACAAGCACTTGCTGTGTTCCAAACATTGTAATGGCTTCCCATTGCCCTCTGAGGAAAAGCCAGACTTGCTTAGGATACTTGAGTTGCCCTATAGAACCTTGTCCCAGATGCTCGTTTTCCCTTTTCTGACTTTATTTTCCACTACTCTTCTCTGCTTCCCTTCTGTCACTGGGTGGCATCAGATATACTTGGCTTTCTTACTGTTCATTCAACAGGCTGGCATGTTTCTACCTCAGGGCCTTTACTTATGCTGCTCCCTTTTTTTACCCCAGATATCTATAGGGCTTTCTCCCTCAGTTCTTTCATGTCTTTGTCCAAGTGTTATCTTTTTCAGTGAGATCATCTTTGATCATTCTTTGAAACCTCTTGCATTATTTTCCTCCTTAACACTCATCACCATCTGACATAGTGTGTTTTAAAATTTCGGTTATTTGTTCTGTATGTTTCTATGTTCATTTCTGTATATTCTCCCCATTAGAATGTAAGCTTCATGATGGCAAGGATTTGTTCACTGCTGTTTGCCTGATACCTAGAATAGTGCCACAATATATGTTAAATGATTGAATTGTACACATAAGCAAATGGAAGTTCAGACAACTAAAGTAACTTATTCAGGCTTGTATCTATAATAAGCCTCCAGTCTTCTATCGTCAGAGTTCACAATTTTTCACTAAAATACTCCACCCCACCTTTTAAAAAATACTAATTCTCATTTTAACTGGTTAATTCTATTAATTCTATATTATTCATTTAATTCTAATTTTTAACTAGAACCTAATTCTAATTTTTTATTTATTTTATTATTATTACTTTATGAAATAAAGTGAGCCCTTATCACCTTAATAAATGTCCTTCGAGTCATAATTTCACCTTTGACACTTTAACAGTCTGCATACAGTTAGAGCAGGCATTCATTCTCCTTTCACTATCATTCTCAAAAAAGACCAATATTTTGTCAATTGCAGAAAGAAGCAAACATTCACAAATTGTCCTGTTTATTTTTTAAAGCTAGTAAATAATTTTACCTATATTATCAGTCCTTTATAGATTAACGATGGTTAGACTTTTCTCACCCTGCTTGGTTTGTGCATTTCACAGTAGGAAGCCATTAAAATCTGGCCTTTTGTATATAGTTTTTTAAAGGCTAAAAGGGCACAAAAGGGGAGGTAAATGAATTTGCTAATTGTTCTGTTCTGCCACTTTGAACCTTTTAGAAAATCTTGACATAATTTCCCCCCCGGAACGCTTTATGAACTGAGATGTGTATTAAAATTAGCTACAGTGATGGGTTAAGTCAAAAGAAGCTTTCCTTGGCATCATGCACTCTCACTACAAACAGCCCTTTATGATGCGCAAGACAAAACTCAATCTCTCCTCTTTTCTGAGCATTGTATTCTTTGGTGATTGTGGTTTTTTCCCCTTTAATTCTAGAAAGAACCAAAATAGTAAGATCTGTACTGAATTAACATAATGTAATGTAGTTCATAGGCACTCAAACTAGAAAATCATTTTTTTGGATATGATTGAACATTTTTTGAAGTCAATGGGAAATCTTTGTTGGTGCTGGGTATGGTGAAGGTAGTTTGCAGAAATAAATACATATATATTACATAGTTCACAGAAAGGACTAATACCCTTTATTCTGCCTGGAAATCTTCTAACCAGCAGTTTTACTTAGCTCTGAAGTGATTTATAGGTGACCTTCATTATCACAGATGCCCAACAGTATTTGTTCATACCTCTTTTATGGATAACATTCTGCTTGAAGTCTGGTTGTTTGTGTATTTGTCTTATCTCTACTACAGATTGCTGAGTCTTCAAGAATAAGGACAGAGCCTACTCATGTCTGTATCTCTCACAGGGCTAGTGCTTTACAGGTACTAGGTGCTTAATAAAATGTTTAAATGAATTCATTAGGAGGAGAATAGCCTTCTGAATTGAAAATGTCAAATTATAAATTAGATGCAGTGGAATTTGTTGTTTTATCTTAACTTGAAACTTTTGCAAGTTAGTAATTCAAATGTATTGTAGATTACATTTCCCACATTCCTGCTCTGCCATCCCCCCCAGGTACCCTTTCATCTTTCCAACCAACCATCAGGGAGCCTAGTCTATTAAAATATTTGATCAGTCAGACCACATATTCCTTGACAAGAGAGGAGAGTTCCTTTTTTGAATTTTCCCTTTACATTTTAGAATTTGGGGAATTCTTATCCTTATTATAGAACATTTACTGTTTATCAGACGGCAGTTCAGGAGCACGTATACTCCCACGTGATTGTGCTCCATGTGTAAAATATAAGTCAAACCAACAAATACTTCCCTCCGTTTTCTTGCCTGCAAACTGGGGCATTTACTTTCCAGAACCCTTGTGAGTATGAAATGAGATAAAGTATGTTAACGTGGCCAGGTCAAAGTGTCTTTCTATGTCGGACATAGTTTATTATTCAAACTTGGGCTTTGCTCAAGTATGTAGTAGTCTCTTTTTTTTAATAGTTTGATCGAGATCTTTTAAAAGCAACTTCACTAATCACAGAAGAAATAAAGACAGACAAGAGTTTGCTAAAACAACGAATCAGAAATTTGGGGAAGATCCACTCTTTACCATCGTGTAACTAAAGTGTAGTCACAGATTGGCTTAGCTGGACGTGCTTATTGCCTTATGAGTTTTTCCTCTCCTCTGTGTCTGGGCTGGCTGGCTGAAGGCCGGCGTCACCAGCTGATTATTCGTAGTTTCTCTGGTACCCACATCACCACTTTGGAGAGGGAGCCCTCCTCAGGTCTGGGGTTCTGTGTTTCATGCAGCTCCCCGTTCTTGGCTGTTCAGTCGCCCTTGCCTCTGTTTCTTCTGGCTCCCTCCTCATTGCTTTTGTTACCACATGCTTGTGATTCGAGGGTCTTATGTAGACTGACAGCATCAGAAACTGTGAAGATGGAGTGTTTGCCTGGGTGTTAGCCAGTTCCCCAAACTGAGTTTCTGTGATCGTGATGCAGTCAGATTTGGCGCTGGGTCACTAGGTCGCCTCGCTGGTCCCTTTTTCCACACTGGGCAGACATCCAGGTTTTCCTTCCTTTGCAGATTAGGATGAGTGTGGTAGCTGAGCCTGTGAGGCTCAACGGGGTTGGTACCCTGAGTCTGCCCACTCTTGCCTGCTCCCCAGGTGCTCTTTCATCTTTCCTACTCAACCAGGCTTTTAGAAATTGAGGCCTCAATGATACAGGAATAACAGATACGTATCACACAAATATATCCTCTTATGTCTGCCTGTGTCTGACATTGGGATCTCTCTCACCCTGTCTTCCACTAAGCTTAGCTGTGTCATGCAGTCTGTAGGGAAGGAGAGAAGGTGGCAGTGCACCATTGAGTATTTCAGGTCCGTCCCCAAGCCAGGCTGATTGCCTGGGGCCTGGGCTGTGCTGTCTTTCTTCATCCTGCCGGCATCAGAGCAAACCTTCCTGGGGCTCCAGCCTCCATTTCTTCCCCAGATTCTGCACATACCACCCCCCCCCCCCACCGCCAATAATATACAGGTTCAAGAGGGGCCATGTCAAGGCACCAGGATTGTTGGATACGTGATTGAGTGTAAGGGATTGGTTTGCAGAACAAGTTGTTGAGTTTAGCTTTCAGCTGTTGCCTAGATTTTGTTCTGCTTCACATTTGCATCACTCTGTGCCTTCTAGCTCATCATGTTTGCTTCGAACAGAGCAGCATAATTTTTTTTTATTGTGGTAAAATATACATAATATTTACCACTTTAACCATTTTTAAGTGTATGATTTGGCGACATTAAGTCCATTTGCATCGTTGTTCAGCCATTACCCCACCATCCAACTCTAGAACTTTCTGTCATCACAGACTGAAACTCTGTACCCAGTAAACACTGATCCCCCTATCACCCCGCCCCAACCCCTAGTCTATTCTGTTCTACTTTCTGCCTCCTATAAGTGGAATCTACAGTATATGTCTGGTTTATTTCACTTAGAGAACAGCACAGTTTTGTAACTTATATTTTCAAGATTTAAGTTCTTTAAAAGAGTGTGAAGTTAAAAAATGTTTGAAAACCACTGACTCTTTCTGAATTGTAACCTTTCTCACCGTTCAGCCTAGCTTCTTGGATCCCTCCCTGGGACATTCACTTGCTAACTTCTGGTTTGCCCCTCAGTCTCTAGAACATTAAACACAGGGGCTTATTGAGTGGATGAAGCTAAGAAACAGGAGGCCAGACTGATTCCTGAAGTCACTCATGCATTGCTTCGGTGGGATTGTGGACAATATGTGATTTCTCTTGAGGCCACAGCTACATTTGGGAGGATTTTGCTGGTGCTGGGGGTCGGTTTGAGAGTGTCTTGGAGTAAATATTCTCACTGATACCAGCAGCCCCAGGAAGCTTCTCTGAGAGCCTGGTTTTCCCTGAAGACTTGGTTTTCTGAGAGCTGCATGCCGCATGGTGTCGGATTCTGGTGCTGCATGGTTTTCAGTACAGAGCAAGAGTGTAATTTGATTTTGAGTTTTGGGTTGCTGGGCGGGGACATATACTTTTGTTTTAATGAAGAACATGAATGGGACATTTGCCCCTTTCCCCCTTGTACCTAGTTGAATGGATTTCAAATAAGAAATTTCCTTAGGTTTAATGAAATTTTTCTGGAAAGAGCAGTCCAGCGTCCTTTTAGAGTCTTGAGTTGGGGAATAGGAATCTAGGTGCAGGTCACTGGCATGGTTGTCAAAGCCTCATTTTGCTGATATTAGTAACTCAATATTCAGGAACAGTCAGGGGTGGAAAGGGTGTCAGAAGTCATTAAGTTCAGCCTTTAAGCCTCAGTGTTCTTACCTCGAGGGTCATTAGGAAATTCTAAGATGCTAGGTGCAAAGCATTTAGCATTGCAGGGATATATATAATAGATGTTCAGTAAAGATGTCAGAATGGTAACTGTTAATAATAAATGGAGTGTGTCCAAAAGAGAAGGATCAGGATGGTAAGTGGATGAGAACCAGGATCTGGGGATGGTTAGCACAGAGGAAAAACAATTTAGAAGGGCAAGCATGATACATGTCATTAACTCTGGAGAACTGTCAAGTAGTAGAAGAATTGGATTTTTTATGTGTCTTATTGGTGCTAAGAACAAAAAGTTACTGTGGAGAGATTATAGCTCCAAATTAATGGGAATTTTCTAGTACTTAGAAGAACATTCAAACTAAATAGGCCACGTTGAGATTTAGAACAGATTCTTAGATTCCTCATGGGTAATGATACAAGTACAATAAAACTCTTAATTACAGGTAGCATTCATCCCCATTTTACAGATGGCCTTTGAGAGCAGGAACTATATTGTCCACAAGGCATTCCACAGGCAGCTGGCCACCTTCCAGGTTCTTCTTAATTTTCCATGAATGAAAATAAAATTTTTTCAAACACCAGATTTGTGTCTCTGCTGCTATACAACTTGTGCCGAGTAATATATGCATCTAACTTGCTTTAAAATGTTTATTTTTTTTTCTTGAAAAATACTAGTCATATCTAAAATGTCCTTGCCCCATTTTTTTGTTCTTTATCTCATGGATCGTTGTAAAATGCTTACATTCAGTGTCAGCATATTAGTTGTAACCTTTTATTGCTATTGATATCTATAAGTACGTTAAGTAAATCTTCATTTTGCTGACCTCTTTGAGGATGCATGGCATCAGCAGATTCTCTCTTTCACTGGACAGGTGAGAGATTAGCGGGATCAAGTCAATTTTTTCCCTTTTTGCTTTGTTTTCTCCAGAGCAGCAAGATTCATTGTCTAGCAAGGGGGAAACTGTGTTAAATGGCAGAATTTGTCTTCCAGTTAATGGTTTAAAGAGTGAATGTAAATTATGGAGCTTGTTTGCACAATGTCTGATAGGTACTACTATAGGGGAATTCTTTTGTAAAAAGCTGTTTAAGCGAGACAATCATTTTGACTTCACCAGATTAATAGCACAATAATTAATAGCACAAGGGCTTTTCAGTATAAAAATTGGCTTATAGATAATTTGAGATGGCAGTTTCCTCTTCCCTTCCAAGATCAGTAAGTAAGGCTGCTTTGCCAGACCTATTTCCATTTTTAGCGAAAGAAAGAGCTCTCTGTGTACTCACACGATAGTTCCTGAGGCCATTCGTTAACCTGCTGTCCACTCGAGGGAGGTCATGGGGGTCTGAGTGGCCCCGGAATAACCATCTCAGTCCTGCCAGATGTGGGAAGTTGTGGGAGGCCCACAAGGCGTGGAGTCTTTCCACTGTAGCTGCGGATTACTTCCCAGAAAGGGCAAGTGGATTCGGATGGTGGGGATGGGATGACTCTTTTCCCGTATTTTATTCTTTTGTCATCCTTCTGACTATTTTCCCCCTCTGTGCTTTGTAGGAAACTGAGTCTCTCGAAGAATCGACAGATGAGTCTGAGGTAAGATGGTGGTTCGGGAGCCTAAGGATTTCTGGCTCACCATGGTATCTCGTTCTGCCTTATTAAATGAGACATTGCTGAGGATTGGGGGGTGAGGTAAAATAGGGCCATGGGTGATTGAGCCTTGGGGAAGAATGTGACAGTTGTCTTTAAAAATATTAAATGGATTGACTTAAACAGGAAAAGGAATGCTTTCTCCTGATCTTGAGTAGTAGTTTAACCCAAAGTCTGTTGGCAGTGGGAACTTTGATGCAGAGTTTTACAGACTAATTTTGACACTTAAAAAAAAAAAATCTATATTTTAGGGGTCCCTGGATGGCTCAGTTGGTTCAGCGTCTGACTTGATTTCGGCTCAGGTCGTCCTCTCAGGGCTGTGAGATGTAACCCCAAGTTGGGCTCCCCACTGGGTGTGGAGCTTGTAAGATTCTCTCTCCCGGGGCGCCTGGGTGGCTCAGTGGGTTAAGCTGCTGCCTTTGGCTCAGGTCATGATCTCAGGGTCCTGGGATCGAGTCCCGCATCAGGCTCTCTGCTCAGCAGGGAGCCTGCTTCCCTTCCTCTCTCTCTGCCTGCCTCTCTGCCTACTTGTGATCTCTGTCTGTCAAATAAATAAATAAAATCTTTAAAAAAAAAATGGCAAACTGTTTAAAGATTCTCTCTCCCTATGCCCCTCCCCACTCCCCCCTCTTGCGTGGGCTCTCTTTCAAAAATCAGTCAGTCAATCAGTCTGTTTTAAAACAATCACTGTAGGTTCTCTAATATTTATTCTTTCTTCATTCTTTTAATGAATATGCCATGTTCACTGATGTAATTTCTAAATCATGGAAATTATAGTTTATTTCATAAAATAAGAAGGAAAGTAACTACCTGAAAAACTGTTAAGGAGCTAAGTTGTGCTAAAGGTTATATTTTAAGGAGAATAAATATATAAAAAATTTTATGTATCTATAAATGTATAATATATATTTATAAAGGTATATTTATAAGTATATAATAAATATAAATATATATTTATAAAAATAGATTTTTAAAAAAATTTTTAAATATTTTATTTATTTATTTGACAGACAGAGATCACAAATAGGCAGAGAGACAGGCAGAGAGAGAGGAGGAAGCAGGCTCCCCGCTGATTAGAGATCCTAATGCGGGGCTCGATCCCAGGACCTTGGGATCATGACCTGAGCCAAAGGCAGAGGCTTTAACCCACTGAGCCATCCAGGGGCCCCAAAATAAAAATTTTTTAAAAATTTTCAAGTCTATGCATAAGATATAAATTTAAGTATAACAGTAGTGAGCTACCAATTTTATGGGTGGACTATTAATAATAATTACATTTTTTCCTTTTAATATTTTATTTAGCTCAGAGGAATGAAACAATATCTATGATAACCTGCTGGAAATTCACACCAATGTGACTGTAACCAGTAGAGTCTATACATTTAGGTTGATGCTGCATACAGTTATTATATGGATTTTGTTTGCTTGTTCAGGGAAAAGGTGGGTTTAAACGTATTCTTCTAGAGAACATCTTATATGTTGTGCTACTGTGCATTTGCAGTTTGGCTGTAGAGCCATGATTCCTAATATCTTTACTGCTGAGGATCTCTCATCCTCTCTTTGGGGCTCCTGATAAGGCACTACAGAATTTGCTTATAGATACGGTATAATACTTGTTGATTTTTTTTTTTTTTTTGATAGAGAGAGATCACAAATAGGCAGAGAAAGAGGGGGAGCAGGCTCCCCACTGAGCAGAGAGCCTGATGCAGGGCTCAATCCTAGAACCCTGAGATCCTGACCTGAGCCAAAGGCAGAGGTTCAGCCCACTGAGCCACCCAGGTGCCCCAATACTTGTTGATTTTTTTTTTTTAAAGATTTTATTTATTTATTTGACAGAGAGAGATCACAAGTAGATGGAGAGGCAGGCAGAGAGAGAGAGAGAGAGAGAGAGGCAGGCTCCCTGCTGAGCAGAGAGCCCGATGCGGGACTCGATCCCAGGATCCCGAGACCATGACCTGAGCCGAAGGCAGCGGCTTAACCCACTGAGCCACCCAGGCGCCCCTACTTGTTGATTTTTTTTTTTTTTAATTTTTTTATTTTTTTCAGCATAACAGTATTCATTATTTTTGCACCACACCCAGTGCTCCATGCAATCCGTGCCCTCTACAATACCCACCACCTGGTGCCCCCAACCTCCCACCCCCCACCCCCTCAAAATTCTCAGATCGTTTTTCAGAGTCCATAGTCTCTCATGGTTCACCTCCCCTTCCAATTTCCCTCAACTCCCTTCTCCTCTCCATCTCCCCTTGTCCTCCATGCTATTTGTTATGCTCCACAAATAAGTGAAACCATATGATAATTGACTCTCTCTGCTTGACTTATTTCACTCAGCATAATCTCTTCCAGTCCCGTCCATGTTGCTACAAAACTTGGGGATTCATCCTTTCTTTCTTTTTTTTTTTTTTTTTACAGCTTTATAAACATATATTTTTATCCCCAGGGGTACAGGTCTGCGAATCGCCAGGTTTACACACTTCACAACACTCACCATAGCACATACCCTCCCCGATATCCATAACCCCACCCCCTCTCCCAACCCCCTCCCCCCATCAACCCTCAGTTTGTTTTGTGAGATTAAGAGTCACTTATGGTTTGTCTCCCTCCCAATCCCATCTTGTTTCATTTACTCTTCTCCTACCCCCTCGACCCCCCATGTTGCATCTCCTCTCCCTCATATCAGGGAGATCATATGATAGTTGTCTTTCTCCGATTGACTTATTTCGCTAAGCATGATACCCTCTAGTTCCATCCACGTCGTCGCAAATGGCAAGATTTCATTTCTTTTGATGGCTGCATAGTATTCCATTGTGTATATATACCACATCTTCTTTATCCATTCGTCTGTAGATGGACATCTAGGTTCTTTCCATAGTTTGGCTATTGTAGACATTGCTGCTATAAACATTCGGGTGCACGTGCCCCTTCGGATCACTACGTTTGTATCTTTAGGGTAAATACCCAGCAGTGCAATTGCAGGGTCATAGGGTAGTTCTATTTTCAACATTTTGAGGAACCTCCATGCTGTTTTCCAGAGTGGTTGCACCAGCTTGCATTCCCACCAACAGTGTAGGAGGGTTCCCCTTTCTCCGCATCCTCGCCAGCATCTGTCATTTCCTGACTTGTTAATTTTAGCCATTCTGACTGGTGTGAGGTGATATCTCATGGTGGTTTTGATTTGTATTTCCCTGATGCCGAGTGATGTGGAGCACTTTTTCATGTGTCTGTTGGCCATCTGGATGTCTTCTTTGCAGAAATGTCTGTTCATGTCCTCTGCCCATTTCTTGATTGGATTATTTGTTCTTTGGGTGTTGAGTTTGCTAAGTTCTTTATAGATTTTGGACACTAGCCCTTTATCTGATATGTCATTTGCAAATATCTTCTCCCATTCTGTCAGTTGTCTTTTGGTTTTGTTCACTGTTTCCTTTGCTGTGCAAAAGCTTTTGATCTTGATAAAATCCCAAAAGTTCATTTTTGCCCTTGCTTCCCTTGCCTTTGGTGATGTTCCTAGGAAGATGTTGCTGCGGCTGAGGTCGAAGAGGTTGCTGCCTGTGTTCTCCTCGAGGATTTTGATGGATTCCTTTCTCACATTGAGATCCTTCATCCATTTTGAGTCTATTTTCGTGTGTGGTGTAAGGAAATGATCCAATTTCATTTTTCTGCATGTGGCTGTCCAATTTTCCCAACACCATTTATTGAAGAGGCTGTCTTTTTTCCATTGGACATTCTTTCCTGCTTTGTCGAAGATGAGTTGACCATAGAGTTGAGGGTCCATTTCTGGGCTCTCTATTCTGTTCCATTGATCTATGTGTCTGTTTTTGTGCCAGTACCATGCTGTCTTGATGATGACAGCTTTGTAATAGAGCTTGAAGTCCGGAATTGTGATGCCACCAACTTTGGCTTTCTTTTTCAATATTCCTTTGGCTATTCGAGGTCTTTTCTGGTTCCATATAAATTTTAGGATTATTTGTTCCATTTCTTTGAAAAAAATGGATGGTACTTTGATAGGAATTGCATTAAATGTGTAGATTGCTTTAGGTAGCATAGACATTTTCACAATATTTATTCTTCCAATCCAGGAGCATGGAACATTTTTCCATTTCTTTGTGTCTTTCTCAATTTCTTTCATGAGTACTTTATAGTTTTCTGAGTATAGATTCTTAGTCTCTTTGGTTAGGTTTATTCCTAGGTATCTTATAGTTTTGGGTGCAATTGTAAATAGGATGGACTCCTTAATTTCTCTTTCTTCTGTCTTGTTGTTGGTGTAGAGAAATGCAACTGATTTCTGTGCATTGATTTTATATCCTGACACTTTACTGAATTCCTGTACAAGTTCTAGCAGTTTTGGAGTGGAGTCTTTTGGGTTTTCCACATAGAGTATCATATCATCTGCGAAGAGTGATAGTTTGACTTCTTCTTTGCCGATTTGGATGCCTTTAATTTCCTTTTGTTGTCTGATTGCTGAGGCTAGGACTTCTAGTACTATGTTGAATAGCAGTGGTGATAACGGACATCCCTGCCGTGTTCCTGACCTTAGCGGAAAAGCTTTCAGTTTTTCTCCATTGAGAATGATATTTGCGGTGGGTTTTTCATAGATGGCTTTGATAATATTGAGGTATGTGCCGTCTATCCCTACACTTTGAAGAGTTTTGATCATGAAGGGATGCTGTACTTTGTCAAATGCTTTTTCAGCATCTATGGAGAGTATCATATGGTTCTTGTTCTTTCTTTTATTAATGTGTTGTATCACATTGATTGATTTGCGGATGTTGAACCAGCCTTGCAGCCCTGGAATAAATCCCACTTGGTCGTGGTGAATAATCCTTTTAACGTACTGTTGAATCCTATTGGCTAGTATTTTGGCGAGAATTTTTGCATCTGTGTTCATCAAGGATATTGGTCTGTAGTTCTCTTTTTTGTTGGGATCCTTGTCTGGTTTTGGGATCAAGGTGATGCTGGCCTCATGAAATGAGTTTGGAAGTTTTCCTTCTATTGCTATTTTTTGGAACAGTTTCAGGAGAATAGGAATTAGTTCTTCTTTAAATGTTTGGTAGAATTCCCCCGGGAAGCCGTCTGGCCCTGGGCTTTTGTTTGTTTGGAGATTTTTGATGACTGTTTCAATCTCCTTACTGCTTATGGGTCTGTTGAGGCTTTCTATTTCTTCCTGGTTCAGTTGTGGTAGTTTATATGTCTCTAGGAATGCATCCATTTCTTCCAGATTGTCAAATTTGTTGGCGTAGAGTTGCTCATAGTATGTTCTTATAATTGTCTGTATTTCTTTGGTGTTCGTTGTGATCTCTCCTCTTTCATTCATGATTTTATTTATTTGGGTCCTCTCTCTTTTCTTTTTGATAAGTCTGGCCAGGGGTTTATCAATCTTATTAATTCTTTCAAAGAACCAGCTCCTGGTTTCATTGATTTGTTCTATTGTTTTTTTGGTTTCTATTTCATTGATTTCTGCTCTGATCTTTATGATTTCTCTTCTCCTGCTGGGTTTAGGGTTTCTTTCTTGTTCTTTCTCCAGCTCCTTTAGGTGTAGGGTTAGGTTGTGTACCTGAGACCTTTCTTGTTTCTTGAGAAAGGCTTGTACCGCTATATATTTTCCTCTCAGGACTGCCTTTGTTGTGTCCCACAGATTCTGAACTGTTGTGTTTTCATTATCATTTGTTTCCATAAATTTTTTCAATTCTTCTTTGATTTCCTGGTTGACCCATTCATTCTTTAGAAGGATGCTGTTTAGTCTCCATGTATTTGGGTTCTTTCCAAATTTCCTCTTGTGATTGAGTTCTAGCTTTAGAGCATTGTGGTCTGAAAATATGCAGGGAATGATCCCAATCTTTTGATACCAGTTGAGACTTGATTTAGGACCAAGAATGTGATCTATTCTGGAGAATGTTCCATGTGCACTAGAGAAGAATGTGTATTCTGTTGCTTTGGGATGAAATGTTCTGAATAGATCTGTGATGTCCATCTGGTCCAGTGTGTCATTTAAGGCCTTGATTTCCTTGTTGATCTTTTGCTTGGATGATCTGTCCATTTCAGTGAGGGGAGTGTTAAAATCCCCTACTATTATTGTATTCTTGTCGATGTGTTTCTTTGATTTTGTTATTAATTGGTTTATATAGTTGGCTGCTCCCATGTTAGGGGCATAGATATTTAAAATTGTTAGATCTTCTTGTTGGACAGTTCCTTTGAGTATGATATAGTGTCCTTCCTCATCTCTTATTATAGTCTTTGGCTTAAAATCTAATTGATCTGATATAAGGATTGCCACTCCTGCTTTCTTCTGATGTCCATTAGCATGGTAAATTCTTTTCCACCCCCTCACTTTAAACCTGGAGGTGTCTTCGGGTGTAAGATGAGTTTCTTGTAGGCAACATATAGATGGGTTTTGTTTTTTTATCCATTCTGATACCCTGTGTCTTTTGATTGGGGCATTTAGCCCATTAACATTCAGGGTAAGTATTGAGAGATATGAATTTAGTGCCATTGTATTGCCTGTAAGGTGACTGTTATTGTATATTGTCTCTGTTTCTTTCTGATCTACTACTTTGAGGGTCTCTCTTTGCTTAGAGGACCCCTTTCAATATTTCCTGTAGAGCTGGTTTGGTATTTGCAAATTCTTTCAGTTTTTGTTTGTCCTGGAAGCTTTTAATCTCTCCGTCTATTTTCAATGATAGCCTAGCTGGATATAGTATTCTTGGCTGCATGTTTTTCTCATTTAGTACTCTGAATATATCATGCCAGCTCTTTCTGGCCTGCCAGGTCTCTGTGGATAAGTCTGCTGCCAATCTAATATTTTTACCATTGTACGTTACAGACTTCTTTTCCCGGGCTGCTTTCAGGATCTTTTCTTTGTCACTAAGACTTGTCAATTTTACTATTAGGTGACGGGGTGTGGACCTATTCTTATTGATTTTGAGGGGGTTCCTCTGAACCTCCTGGATTTTGATGCTTGTTCCCTTTGCCATATTGGGGAAATTCTCTCCAATAATTCTCTCCAACATACCTTCTGCTCCCCTCTCTGTTTCCTCTTCTTCTGGAATCCCAATTATTCTAATGTTGTTTCGTCTTATGGTGTCACTTATCTCTCGAATTCTCCCCTCGTGGTCCAGTAGCTGTTTGTCCCTCTTTTGCTCAGCTTCTTTATTCTCTGTCATTTGGTCTTCTATATCGCTAATTCTTTCTTCTGCCTCATTTATCCTAGCAGTGAGAGCCTCCATTTTTGATTGCACCTCATTAATAGCTTTTTTGACTTCAACTTGGTTAGATTTTAGTTCTTTTATTTCTCCAGAAAGGGCTTTTATATCTCCCGAGAGGGTTGCTTTAATATCTTCCATGCCTTTTTCAAGCCCGGCTAGAACCTTGAGAATCGTCATTCTGAACTCTATATCTGACATATTACCAATGTCTGTATTGATTAGGTCCCTAGCCTTTGGTGTTGCCTCTTGTTCTTTTTTTTGTTGTGAATTTTTCCGCCTTGTCATTTTGTCCAGATAAGAGTTTATGAAGGAGCAAGTAAAATACTAAAAGTGTGGCAACAACCCCAGGAAAATATGCTTTAGCCAAATCAGAAGAGATCCTGAATTGTGAGGGGGGAGAAAGGGGATAAAAAGGGGTTCAGAAAGAAAGAAAAAAAAAACTATTAAAAAAAAGAAAGCCGATAAAGAAAAAATATAAAAAGAGGAAAAAATATATATATATTAGATAAACTATTTAAAAAACGTTAAAGAAAGAAAACGGTAAAAGTTAAAAAAAATTTAGCAGAAGAAGAGAAAAAGAAAAAAAAAATTGAAAAAGAAAAAAAAATTAAATTAACTGCAAGGCTAAAAATTCATGGGGAGAAAGCCATGAGTTCCGTGCTTTGCTTTCTTCTCCTCTGGAATTCCGCCACTCTCTTTGGTAGGTGAACTTGGTCCTGGCTGGGTTTCCCGTAGATCTTCTGGGGGAGGGGCCCGTTGTAGTGATTCTCAAGCGTCTCTGCCCCAGGCGGAGTTGCACCGCCCTTACCCGGGGCTGCGCTGAGTAATCTGCTCGGGTTCGCTTTCGGGAGCTTTTGTTCCCTGAGCGCTTTCCGTAGAGTCCGGAGGACGGGAATAAAGATGGCGGCCTCCCGGTCTCCGGCCCGGAGGAGCCGAGAGCCCGGGGCCCCACTCCTCAGTGCGCCCTCAGAGAACAGCGCCAAATGACTCCCGTCACCCTGGCCTCCGGCCGCGCTCCGAGCTGACCGAGCCTGCGACCGGTTCAAGGCAACCCCGAGCTGAGAGTCACTCCTCGGCTCTGTCTCTGCAGCCGGCTTCCCCGTTCTAATACCGGTAAGCTCTGCGACACTGAGACACCCCCGATCCTTCTGCGACCCTGCAGGACCTGAGGCCGCGCTTACCCCGCCTGGGCTTCACCCCAGTTAAGCCTCTGGAGCGATGTCCCTCAGCGGAACAGACTTTTAAAAGTCCTGATTTTGCTCCGTTGCTCCGCCGCTCGCCGGGAGCCGGCCCCTCCCCCCGCGGTCTATCTTCCCGTCGCTTTGGATTCACTTCTCCGCCAGTCCTACCTTGCAGAAAGTGGTTGATTTTCTGTTTCTGGAATTGCTGTTCTTCTTCTCTTCAATCTCCCGTTGGATTTGTAGGTGTTTGCAATCTTTAGATAAGCTCTTTAGCTGATCTCCCGCTACCCCAAGTAGTCTCAGCCTGCTACTTCTCCGCCATCTTGACTCCTCCCCTGCCTCTTTTTTTAAGGTTGTATAATATTCCATGGTATGCCCATACCACATTTTACGTGTTCACCCACTGATGGACACTTGAGTGGCATTTACCTTTTGGCTTTTATGAGCAGTGTTACAATGAACATGAGTTTAAAAGTATCTCTTTGAGACATTTTGCTTTTAATTCTTCTGAATATGTGCCCAAAAGTGGAATTGCTGGATCACATGGTAATTCTATTTTTAATTTTTTGAGGAACCACTATACCATTTTCTCATTTTCCATAGAGACTGCACCACTTTATGTTCCCAGCAGGAATGCACGGGTGTTCTAATTTCTCCACATCTGCGCCAACACTTGTTTTTTCTTTTTTTTTTTTTATAGTAGCCGTCCTGACAGTTATGAGGTGATATTGTGGTTTTCATTCATTTTACTAATGATTAAGTGATATCAAACATCTCTTCATAAACTTTTTGGCCATTTATATATTTTCTTTGAAGAAATGTCTGTTCAAGTTCTTTGCCCATTTTCAAATTGTGGTTTTGGTTTTTGTTCTTGAATTGAGGAGTTCTTTATATATTCTGGATGTTAGTCTGTATCAGATAAAAATGGATGGATGGATGGATGGATAGAAAAGGATAGAGATATACATATTGTATTTATATATAATTCAACAACCTGTGCATAGAATAGATGGATAGATATATTGACATATAGATACAGATCTATAGAGTTGTGATTTAACTATGTCTCTATAAAGAATATAAATAATGTAATACATAAAAAATATAGGGGTGCCTGGGTGGCTCAGTGGGTTAAGCCTCTGCCTTTGGCTCAGGTTATGATCCCAGTGTCCTGGGATCGAGCCCCGCTTCCGGCTCTCTGCTCAGCAGGGAGCCTGCTTCTCCCTCTCTCTCTCTCTGCCTTCTTGTGATCTCTCTCTCTGTCAGATAAATAAATACAATCTTTAATAAAAGAAAAAAATATGTATATATATCCATATCTCAGTTATACAGTTCGCAGTACTTGAATAATTTCTCCAATTCCATAGGTTGCCTTTTCACTGTTGAGTGTATTCTTTCATGCATAGAAGTTTTAAAATTTTGATATACGTCCAGTTTACCTATTTTTGCTTTTCTCCCTGTACTTTTCCTGTTGTATCCAAGAAATCATTGCCACATTCAGTGTCATGAAGTTTTTCCCTTATGTTTTCTTCCAACTTCTCATTTTGTGTGTTCAAGAAAGAAGTATTAACTGCTCAAAATTGTCTTTGATTTCTTCATTATTCTTGAAACCTGCAACCAAATGAAATGAAATTTCCAGGTGTAGTATAATTAATGTAATTGAAAGTGGTGTATATGTCAGCATGTAAAACTTAGGAGGATTTTAAGTTGTGCTTTGCTGTTAAAGTAGAAATTCAAAGCCGTATTAACAACCAAGAGAGTACGTTAAGCGTCTTGCCTTCATGTTAATACTACATGAGTTTTGGCAGATTTTGTAGGATAACTAAAGTGTTCCTCGCCTCTACTATTTTTTTTTTCTAACATATAATCCACTGTGTATTCCACCTTGATATGATAAGCCAGACTGTTTCTTAAATGGTGTTTTACTTTTGAAAAGAGTAACACAGAAGTATGTGGTCAGAAGAACTCATTCTCATTTTGAAGCTCAAAGCTGCTGTCAACCGGGGGACAATTGCTTTGGTCTGGGTGGGGGCTGAGTGCTACAGGAGCCTGGAGGAATGGATGATAAGTCGGGAATGGCTTTGCTTGGGGTCTTGAAGATTGAAATATGGAAGATAAATCTAGGCAGAGGCTGCCCCAGTCTTTGGGAAGAGACTGAGTGATGGAGGGGCACACACGTTCTGCCGGCCAGCTGGGAGGCTCTGGGTGTGGCTGGAATGTGGAGGAAGCTGGGAAATGAGGCTGGACGAGGAACTAGGGTGAGGTTGTAGAGCTACGAATGTGTCAAGCCAGACAGTTTAGACTTGATCTGATGGACACTGGGGAGCCAGCGAAAGGCATGCTTATGGGGGGTGGGCACAGGGGTTGGTGACAGATGAGCTGGAAGGAGAGACCCAAGGCAGGTAGTTCTAGTGCAAGCCCCTAAAGAGATAACAGGAATGTAGGTGTCTGGGCTAGGCAGGAGCAGAAGACAAAGAGGAAATGCTTCTCAAGTTCAGTCAGGAGGAAGTGTGGATAGTATGTGAGAGTCGATCTTGGTAGGGGAGTCAAAAAGATTCCAAAGCGTCTAGTTCAGCTGTGTTGTAAGAAATTGAGTGAACTCCACTTTTAGGCAGTTAAAGGAAAAAGACATTTTAAACTTGAAGTTGACACCTCTATATCCAATTCTTTCTTTGAAGTGGTACTTTTCTAATCCATTGGGGACTCCCTTTCTAATCGTTGGTCAGGCTGATACAAATAATATGCTTTTATATTAAATATGGTTTTAAAGAAAAGCAAATGAGCAAGCTAATCTCTGGGATTTTATTTCTCAAAATCCTCCAAGGTACTTGCTGTAGAGGAGGTTTGGAGCTCTCTTTGGAGCAAAGATGGTGAAGTGGATTGAGCAGTGTTCAGAATCTATTTTGATAATGAAGATTATTACAAAAACAAATTTATTGTAGGAAACAGCAGTTGGCATTTTGGTAAGCTCCTTAGATATGTTCATTAGCCCAAGTTTTGGCCATGGTTATTGCTTCTCTTTTACAGATGAAGAAATAGACTTAGAGTGTTTAGGTACCTGCCAGGGACACTGACTGGTAAATGGATTTGAATCCCACAGTCAGACTCCAAAGCCTGGCCTTCTACCGTGTCCAACTTCCCTGTGATCTCTCTGATTTTATTTCAGACTCTTGCTCTGTGTTCCTTTGTAGAACTGGACAAAATTAAAAAAAAAAAAATCTTCCTTGGAACTCCTACCTATGTATAAAATGATATTTTGGGTGATGTTACAGATTTTGGCTTGTTGAACTAGTAGGAAAAGCAATTTCAGAATCTTTGAACTTTGCCTTATTCTCTAGAGAATAAAGAATTGTCTTGCTAATTTATAGATAACATTAATAGTTATAATAAACTCATGTTTTGCCATAAAATAAATGATTCATTTAGAAAATAATTATAAACATTTATAAAATATGAAATAAATGTTAGTTACTAAGTTATATCCCCTTCAAAAAGTACATTCATCTTTGGGTGGGGGGAGTTGAGCTGCAAGAGTGTTCATTGCAACTTTGTTTATAATATAAAAATTTGGAAACAGGCCAAATGTCCAGAAAGGAATTATATTATCTTTATAATTGATAAAAGCATTCTACGAAAATGTCATTTAGAGCAGAGGCTGGCAAGCTATTTCTATAAAGGTATAGGTAGTAAATATTTAAAGATTTGCAGACAAAGAATACTGAGGATATTATGTAGGTATGTAACCATATGAAAATATAAAAACCTGCTTGAAAGCTGTATGAAAACAGGTATCCAGCTAGATGGGCTGTTTGTAGTTTACTGATTCCTGATTTAGGGTATAATCCAGTTTTTTTCCACCCTCCAAAATCCACATGTAAGCACAGAAAAAAAGGCCACAGGACTATAGTGTCACTGGGTCATGTGATTCTTATTTTATTTATTATCATCTGCCTTTATTTTCTAAGTTTTTATAAATATGCATTACTTATATACTTAGCAAACTGATACAATTTTTTTTAAAGATTTTATTTATTTATTTGAAACAGAGAGAGAGAGATCACAAGTATGCAGAGAGGCAGGCATAGAGAGAGAGAGGAGAAAGCAGGCTCCCCGCTGAGCAGAGAGCCCAATGCGGGCCTCGATCCCAGGACCTTGAGATCATGACCTGAGCCGAAGGCAGAGGCTTAACCCACTGAGCCACCCAGGCGCCCTAATACAATTTTTTTAATGAAACAAATTAATCCCTGTACATATTCTCGTAGTCTTTTGAGTCGATGTTACAGAGCTTCTGGTTTGCAAAGCAGTGGGACTCAAAATAAAACTGCATGTCTTTCCTTCCTTACCTCACACTAAAATAAGGGAGTTAGGGAAAAGGTTTGGTTTCTTTCATGCTCTCTTTATTTCAGCCAATACTTTACATAAGGCAGAAATTGTTTTTAACGCTAATAGATATTTTTTCTTAAGATTTTTTTTTAAGTCTTAAGTGTTGAGAGAAGTGTAGAGTCACATGCAGTTTTAAGAAATAACAGAGATTCTCTGTACCCTTCACCCCGTTCCCAAAGGGTAACGTCCTGCATCACTCTGCTGCAACATCCTCACAAACAGGAAATCAATATTGGTAACAGTCCAGAGACCTGACTCAGATTTGACAAGTTTTACATTCACTCATTTGTGCGTGTGTGTGTGTGTCAGTTCTTTGCACCTCTGTCATGTGTGAAGAGTCATGTGACCACAACTGCAGTCAAGGTGCAGAACTGTTCATCGTGGTTCCCTTTTATAGTCACAGCCACTCCCTCCCCCCAGCTCTGCAATCTGTTCTCCCTCTCCCTAACTTTGTCATTTTGAGCACATTATATGAATCGAACCATACAGTGAGTGTGTAACCTTTTCAGATTGACTTTTTCTACTCTGCCAATTTGTCTTTTAATTTTTGTGGTTAGGTCATTCACATTTAAGGTAATCATTGACACGTTAGGGCTTAAGTCTACCATCTTCTGTTTTCTCTTTCCTCTGCTTTTCATTTCTCATATTTCTCGTTTCTTCCCTTTCTGTGAGTTAATTGAACTTTTTTTTAAGGTTCTAAAAATTTATTCATAGGTTTTTTTTTTTTTTTAAGTGGTTGACTGTTCTTTTCTTTCAGAACTTGAGAAATGTTCTGCTATTTTCTTCTGTCCTCCGTCATTTCAAATGACCAGTATGTTGTCCTTGATGTTGTCCTTATGCTTCCCTGTAAGTAATTGTGTCCTGTTTCCCTGGCTGCTTTCCAGATTTTTTTTTTTTTTTTTTTTTTTTTTTTTTTTGCCTTAGTTTCCAGAAGTTCAGTTATGGTTATGATGCCTCTTGGTATGGATTTCTTTGATTTATCTTAACTGGAGTTTGCTCAGCTTCTTGAATCTGTAGGATTATGTCCTTCACCAGCTTTGGAAAGTTTTCAGCCATTATTTCTTTGAATCCTTTTTCAGTTCCACTCTCTCTTCTCCTGGGACTTGAGTAATTTGAATGTTAGCCCTTTTGTTATTGTTCCATAGGTCTCTGAGACTCTGTTCTATGTTTTTCAGTCAGTTTTCTGTCTTGTTCAGGTTGGGCAAATTCTATAGATCTGTTTTCAAGTTCATTGTTTATGTTCTTTCTCATATCCACTCTAATGTTGATGCCATCCACAAAGTTATTTCTTTTGGTTATTTTATTTGCCAGTTCTAATGTTTCCACTTTTTTAAAAAACTTCTATTTCTTTGCTGAGAAAGCCTATTATTTCATTTGTTTCAAGAGAATTTATAATTGCTCCTAGAAGCACTTTTGTGATGGTGGCTTTAAAATCCTTGCCAGATAATTCTAACATCTGATTCATTTCATATATATATGCATTTTAATGAAGACAATATTTAATTTTTTTTAATTTTATTTATTTATTTGTCAGAGAGAGAGAGGGAGAGAGAGCAAGCACAGGCAGACAGAATGGCAGGCAGAGGCAGAGGGAGAAGCAGGCTCCCTGATGAGCAAGGAGCCCGATGTGGGACTCAATCCCAGGACGCTGGGATCATGACCTGAGCCGAAGGCAGCTGCTTAACCAACTGAGCCACCCAGGCGTCCCTGAAGACAATATTTAAATCATGAAGAATCATCAGTTTAATTTTTTTCAGGTCCATTTACGTGCCATGTGTTGTGCTGAGTGCTTTGAGTGGATTATTTCATTTTAAGATGAGCCACAGTCCTATCAGGTACTACACTAGGCAGGAGAAGTTGGCTATGCCACAGTATAGTATGTTAAACTGTAACAGCTTAACACAACAGAGATTTATTTCTGAGTGTAATCAGTAGTGCAGAGAGAAGTTGTAGCATCAACAATACAGAAATGTCATCATTTTCCATAGGGTCTTTCCTATTAATGGACCAGAAACAATATGCCGTGGCATACTTTGGCCATGGAGCTGGAAACTGAAGCAGCTCTGCTTTGTGGAGAGATGTATTTTCTTAAACCTGGCTTACTTCGAATAGGTGCTTGGTGTATTATTTATTCAGAAGTATATTCCATCTTTCTTCAAAGAGCTTAGTGTGCTATACGAAGAGCTTTGTAGGAGAAGCATCAAATTGTTAGCGTAACATTTCAAGATGAAACTTGCACAGCAAAGGGAGAAATAACAAGGGAGACCACCAAGCTAAGGAGGGGGCGGCAAGGAAGGAGAAGAGCACCGAGTGAAACAGAGAGGTAGTGAGCGCGCTTTGTACCAAGTGCGGGTTCCAGCGAATGCGGGGCCAGTAGCTACACCAGAGCTCATTCTGCCTGTGTACATTCCTTCGAAGTGAAGAAAGCATGTAAATCATTGTACGCTGGGCCTGGGTCTGGCATGTAATAGCAGAGAGAGTTAATTAGTGTCATCGTTCTCTTTCTTTTTGCTACCATTATTAATAAATGTGCCTCCTAAAGAGATGCCCATTCAAATCTGGCTCACTTCTCACAGATACGTTCAGAATACCTTGAATATGTTAGATATATTAATTTTAATAAGTGGAGGGGCGCCTGGGTGGCTCGCCTTCGGCTCAGGTCATGATCCCAGGTCCTGGGTTCAAGCCCCACATCGGGCTTTCTGCTCAGCGGGGAGCCTGCTTCCTCCTCTCTCTCTGCCTGCCTCTCTGCCTACTTGTGATTTCTCTCTGTCAAATAAATAAATAAAATCTTTAAAAAAAAAAAACTATTTAAAAAAAAATAAAAAAAAATAAGTGGACAAGTAGCTCAACCTATTTAAAGTAAACCTACATGCATTTTATATTGAATGAGAAATTAATATTAAAATAAAATGTAACTTCTGGATGCATCAGCCACCAGGATTGTTCTTTTTCAATTTTGTTAAAATGAAAAGCAGTCATTGTGAGAAATCAAGAGATAGCTTTTGTAATCAGAAAATGCATCACAGAAAAATAATTTATTTATCTTTCCTGGTGGTTAGAACACTGTGAATCATTTATTGAAACTTAAATTGATTCTTTACATGTATTAATTTTAATAAACAAATTTAGAGCAACTAGTAACTAAAATGGTAATGTTCCTTGTTAGGAGATTGATTGCTGAGAAAAATGGAGCATGGGGTTATAATATATCCTTCCAAGTAGCCTTTGGATCAAAAATTTGCTCTTTCATTTAATGAGCTATTAATATTAACAGGTTTTGCTGATTATTGTATCACCCAGACATGGATAAACATTCTCTTTGAAGCATATATTATAAAAATTATATGTTTGGAAACGTAATAGAAACTTTCCAGGTACAAATAGAGATTTGTGAACCTGTATTTCTGCCATTTGTTAGAGACTGAAAAGATGAACATGACTCTGGTATGATATATCTTTGAACAGAGTTTATAATTTCAACTACCTAGGAGAGAAATTATTTTAGGCAGTCCAAGATAGACTGATTGATCATTTTACTTATTTGGCAAATATTTATTGGGTACTTTTATCTTGTGGGTGCTAGGCTATGCCAGTATTTTATGAAGGAGGCAGACAATAAAGAAAAACTTACATATTTGATGGTAATAAACGTTGTGGATAAAAATAACGTTGGATTAAGGGATTGTGGGGTGGGCCGAGGTGCTGTTTCATCCTGGGTCCTCAGGGAGGGCCTCAAATATGACATTTGACTAAATACACGGGAGAAAGGTTTTGTGGGTAAAAAGAAGAGCAAACACAACACCTTCACGTAGGGTTGCTGGACGTCTTTGAGGATGTGAGGGGGGCTGAGTGTTAGGAAATGAAGTAGCGAATGGCTAGAACAAAGAGCCTATAAACCAACTTATGGACTTGGTTTCTACCCTGAGTAAGATGGGAAGCCATTGGAGGCTGTTGTTTTAGTGAGAGCGCTCTGGATGCTCTTTGAAAAAAGTCTTGGACAGCAAGTAGGGAGCAGCAAGACCAGTTATGAGGCTTTGGCAGAGCCCTAGCTGGAGGTGAGGAAGGACTTAGGGTAGTTTCTGAAGTAGAGCCAGTAGATTTCTTGACTAGGACATGGGGCTGTAAATGGAAGAGAGGAATCAAGGGTGAACAACTAGAAAGGTGGAGTTGTGAACTAAGATGGGATAAGACTGGCTAGTGCTGGTTTTGGTGCTCAGGGTAAGGTGTTGGTGGGGTATTTCAGAAGTTCCATTTTGGCTCTTTTAAGTTGGAGATGTCAATTAGGCATCCAAGTGGAAATTTCAAGTATGTAGTTGGATAAAGAAGACTAGTGCAGATCTGGGCTAGAGATAAGAATTTTTTTGGATAAGATTTTATTTGAAAGAGAGAGAGAGTGTGCACGTATGCACAAGCAGGAGCGAGGGGCAGGGGTAGAGAGAGAAGCAGGCTCCCCCTGAACAGGGAGCCCAATTCGGGACTCCATCCCAGCACCGGATCATTACCTGAGCCAAACGAAGGCAGATGCTTAACGGGCTGAGCCACACAGGTGCTCCGTAGGATAAGAATTTTTGAGTCAGCATTTAGATGGTGTTTAAAACCATGAAACTGGATGAGATCATTTAGGGTCTGAGGTCAGATAAATGAGAAGCCTGAGGCCTGGAGTTAAGGGTTACTATAGCATTTTTGAGATCTGGTAGATGAAGGGAAATCAGCAAAGGGCACTGAGAAGAAGTAGCTAATGAGTTAGGAAGAAAGCAAATGAGAGCGGTGTCCAAGAAGCCAAGGGAGGAATGCATCTCAGGAAGAAGGGCATGGCCAGCTGTGCCAAATACCATGGAAAGGAATAATAAGAGGAACTTTAGAGACTTGCCCTTGAATTTATGGTGAGGCCATTGGCCATCCATATAGGAACAGTTGTGGTGGCTCATGGCAATGGGGGTGGGGTGGGGACTGGACTGGTATGGGCTCAGGAAAGATTGGGTTGGCAGAATGTCTTTCGTGCTCTCAGAAATTCTTGTACTGCCTGTCTCAAAATGGTGACATGTTGAATGCTTATAGTGTGGAGTGGCTGTTGAGGGAGATAATGTGTCTTTAGCACTTGGCCAATCATGAGAAGGCATTCATTAAACATGCTGCTGCCACTGCTTTGTTATTTTTATACCACTTCAGTGCCAGGTTCTTTCATGAGGGCTGGGCCCCTGTCCCTGGGGTCTCACTAGCAGAGCTGCTTGTGAATGAATAAATGAATTGATTTCACAAATCCTTAGAACAGTTACATGAAACTGGTTATAGTTCATATATATATGAAACAGTTATATGAAACTTTCTGTTCTTATTTTGGAAATTATAAAACCAGGACTTTAAGAGATCCCTTTATCAAAAATGGATGTCAAGGACCTCCTGACTCAAGCTGAGAACTGGTTTATCCCATGCTGTGTCATCAAAAGGATCATGGTTTAATTTAGGGACAAGCAAGTGAGAACTGTCTTTTAGCTTTGGCTTGAGGGCATCCAGCTCCATACCCACTATCATTTTTATCTTCTCGCAGTAGCAGGCAGAATAACGGTAGGCAGGGTCATGGTCCTCAAAGATGTCTGTGTCCTAATCCCTGGAACCCGTGCCTGTGTTATGTTACATGTCAAGAGAAATTAAGGTGGCAGATGGAATTAAGGTTGCTAATCAACTAACTATAAAATAGGGAGAGTGGGGCGCCTGGGTGGCTCAGTGGGTTAAGCCACTGCCTTCGGCTCAGGTCATGATCTCGGGGTCCTGGGATCGAGTCCCGCATCGGGCTCTGCTCAGCGGGGAGCCTGCTTCCCTCTCTCTCTCTCTCTCTCTGCCTGCCTCTCCGTCTGCTTGTGATCTTTCTCTGTCAAATAAATAAATAAAATCTTAAAAAAAAAAAATAGGGAGAGTGTTCTGGATAATCCAGGTGGGAACACTGTAGTCACAAGAATCTCCACAAGTGGATGAGAGGCAGAGGAGGCCAGAGTGATGTGATGCGGGAAGAACTTGACCCACCTTTTTTGGCTTTGAGGGTACAGAAAGGAGGGGGCCCACAGCGAATGAATGCAGGTGGCGTCTAGGAGCTGGAAAAGATGAGGAAACAGATTCTCCCCTAGGGCCTCCAGAGGAATGCAGCCCTTCTGTGTATTGATTTTTGCCCAGTGATAACTGTATTGGGCTGTAAGACACCAAACTTGCGTTGTTCTAAGCCACTGAGTTATGGTAATTTGTTACAGCAGCCACAGGAAACAAATACAGTAAATAATGTGATTGGATGATCTTATCCCCTTAGCACTTTTCATTCAGCACAGAAAACAGTTGAAATGAAACTGCTGATACATTTGGGAGCTGTGTTTATAAAAACGTGTGTGTCTCTTCTGATACTGGTCCAAGAATGTTGTTTATATAATCATTGCACTTGGCAATTAGAACCTGATTCTACTGTCAGGACTTGAAAACATTCCTTTCTCTGAAGATTCAAGAAATGCTGTAACAAAACTAATTCCTAAAATCTACAGATTTCTTTTCTTCCATGAGCTATTTCAGTTTTAGTGCAACCGTTTTTAAGTATAAAGATTCATAGGTGTCTGTGTTACCATCATTCTTTACTTTTAGAATATGATTGTTTTCTCCAAAGACCTCAGTGAATGAAATAAATCCCTGAAAATAGTATCAAAAGGGATGAGAGAGAGGAAACCTTTGATGAAGCTAAAGGTTTTAGGCTGTTGTCATCATTTCCATCAGTGATCTGGGGCGCCTTTGACATATTTGGTCTGTGATGGTGTAGGAGTGCTGACACCACTGACTCCAAGATGTTCAAGAGAACAAGATGTTCTCTCCTCTGGCTTGCAGGGGCGCCAGGGTGTACCACTCTAGATAACTAGTAGGGATCCGCTGGTGCACAGGTGGCACCACTCTAGATAACTAGTAGGGACCCTCTGGTGCACAGGTGGTGCCACTCTAGATAACTAGTACGGACCCTCTGGTGGTGTCACTTTACGTAACTACCCTGTGATCTCACTACCATGCCGCTCACTCTATAAAAACTGTGGATTGAGGTCCAGGCTTAGGTGGAGAGTATATGGTGGAGAATATGAGTGGAGAATAGTAGCGATGTAGTGCTCTGGATCGTTTTTCTGCCTCCCACCATTGCTCCTATCAGTAAGTTACCCTGAATAAAACTCTGTGTAAATGGTATAGAGTACTTTGCTTCATTTCTTTGGCATTAAAGTGCCTTCTGAGTCTGGAGATCCTTTACTGGGCCTCCTCCAGCCTCTACGGGTTAGTTACTTCAGGTATTTGCAGGTTTCCAGTAGACACCGTGGCATTCCCTCTCCATTCCCTCATAACAATATTCATACTTGCGTGTGTTTGAAAATATTTTCTTAATGATGTGGCTAAATCAAAAGTAATGTATCTTCATTTTTTGAAGTACTGTAAAACTAGGAGGTAATTAGATTTGGGTAATTTTCTCTCCTTTTCTCCCATCTTTTTTTTTTTTAATGACATTAGTGAACTTTACCAAGATTTTTCTCATTTCTCATTATTTATTTTTCATATCTCTTATAGCCTCCTTTAGATTTTTTTTTTTCTCTTTGAATGCTTCATTGAAAAATGTGTTTCAGTGTGGGAATTTGTGCTATGAGTGTTGAGTCCTTTTAAAGTGCCCGTGAGGCAGATCTGCTGGAGGGAGCAGCACTGAGAAGAGTTAATCTCCATTTCATAGGGGAAGGACAGAAGAGTTAGGGTTAGGGTTGAGGAGTGAGTGCCGCTCCTTAGTGTTCACCAGTCAGGGGCAGAGCTGTTGCTGCCCATTTCTCTAGTGAATGGGGTAGCAAAACCTCAGAGGGTGAGTGCTGCATCTAAACAGCTCCCCCTTCCCAATGATTCCAGTTGCCTCCACAGTTTCTCACTTGGGGCTGTTAAGTTCTGGAATTGCTCTCTCCTTTTATACTGTCTTCGGGGCTCATTTGGGCTTAAGAGGCCAGCAGCCCACACAAGTTTTCTGTCTTGGCAGGAGCTATGTTGTGTATCAGGCACCGTTCTGTAGAGAAACAGAACCAGTAGCCTCTGAGAGAGCAAGAGAAAATCTGAGAGAGGTCAGTGGGATCTGAGAGCGAGAGAGAGAGATTTGTTATAAGGAATTGGCTCATGTGATTATGGAGCTGGCAAGTCCCCACATCTGCAGGGTAAGTCAGCAAGCTGGAGACCCAGGAGAGCCAGTGGTTTCACAGGCTCGACACCCAAGAAAGAGCTTGTGTTTCATTCCGATTCGAATACTGGAATAAAAGCTGCCCAGTTTGAAGGTAGTCAGGCAGAAAAACTCTACTACTCCATAGTGTCAGCCTTTTTTGTTCTATTCAGGCCTTCAACTGATTGGATGAAGCCCACCCATATTGGGAACGACAGTCTGCTTTAATCAGTCTAGCAATTTAAATGTTAATTCCTCATAGATACACCTGGAGTAATGACCGACAAATATCTGGGCATTCCATGGCCCAGTCAGGTTGACACAAGATTAATCATCACAAACCTTAAGAGTTTTGTTCTTTCCCTGTAGTTATATCATCTTTAATTAAGACCCTCAACAATGATACATTGTTTTCCATTGTCTGGTCTTTTATTTTGACTAAAACTTCCAAATCAGGTTTTGGGTTTTTGTTTTTTTTTTTAAGATTTTATTTATTTGACAGAGAGACAGCAAGAGAGGGAACACAAGCAGGGGAAGTTGGGAGAGGGAGAAGCGGGCTTCTCGGGCTTCGATCCCAGAACCCTGGGATCATGAGCTGAAGGCAGACGCCTAACAACTAAGCCACCCAGGTGCCCTAAATTAGTTTTGAAAAATAAATCGATAATAGACACCGATGAGTTTCCTGTTGTTTGTCTTCATTGTTAAGTGTCATGTTGGCTTTTGATTTCAAATGTTCAACTCAGCTTTTCAAGAAAGAAACCTTTTTATTTACTGTAAGTTTTTTGTTGTTGTTTAAAGAATCGGAAATAGCGGAAATGAGGGTTGAACTTTATAAATGCTCTTTTAGTATCTGTCATTTTGGTTCTACAGTTTTTCTTTGGCCTCTCAAATGATGAAGTCAGATTTCTTACGGATCAGACTGAATAGTCTTTGCATTTCTGTGATATTTGATCTTTAAAAGTTTTCTATTAATACATGCAGGGCTTTAATTTATGATGTTCTGTTTAGAATTTTTACATTTAAGTTCTGACCTGACGTGTCTGAACTGTTTTTTCCTCCTCTATGATGTTTGGGAATTTTGGTGTCAGGGTTATGCCACTTTTTTTTTTCTTTAAGATTTTTTTTTTTTAATTTGAGAGAGCGTGTGTGTGCAGATGGGGAGAGGGACGGGAGGGGGGAGAGACTCCTCAAGACTCCTCAAGACTCTGCTGAGCACAGAGCACAATGTGGGGCTCAGTCTCATGACCTGCGGGGAAATAAAGAGTCCGCCCTTTAACCAACAGAGCCACGCAAGCGCCCCTACCGCCTTTTCAAAATGAATTGGGAGGTTTTATTATTTCCCTATTATAGGGCAGTTTAAATAGCTTAGGGACTTTCTGTTTGAGGGTTTTTAATAGAACGTGAAGAAACAGTCTAGGCCAGACCTCCTTCTGCAGGAGAAGACCAGTACTGGGATGACTTATTTTCTCAGTGTATTCTGTGGTTACCTTGTGCTATTTGTCTTTAAAAAGTGCTAGCCCTTGAGCTTATTAATGATTCTGTTTTCTGGTTTACTGTTGCATTCTTACTTTAACCTTTCTGAGTGTTCTCTGGTTCCCTGCACTGCCCCCCTTCCTGCTACCAGTGTTCTCTTGGTCCTACAGTACTTACTGCTGGGACTGTCAGACCATCAGCAATGCCCTGCCACATGTCAGTGGCTTTTGGTCTCTGCCAGTAGGAGGAGGATGTGGACAGATGGAGGCTGGGGCCTCAAGTGCAGGCATCAGGAAATAGTGGGAAGAGGTTGCAGAAAGTTCCCTCCTTCTGGAGAAGACCGTCCCTAAGGGACGTGTGGTTGAGTTGGGCATCTGGTCGAGTAGGACAGGCTCTGGGTCACGGGCACGGGAGGGTTGGTGGGTGGGCGAAAGCAGCTTTTGACTTTTGTTCAGATTGTATTTCCGTGAAGCAAATCAAGGGGTGTCATGAACTCCCATTACTTGAATGTATTCTTGAAAGTATTAGTCTCTCCTTGATTCTAGTTAACACTTTGTCTTAATTGTTACTGCTACTGTAGGTTTTCATCCTTATTTTTTTCTTCGTGGAAAGTTTTGGGACACCGTCAGTGACTTTGGTGGGGGGACCAACCAGGTGCTTCTTTGCATCTGGAATATGGAGTGTGCAATTGAAAGATGTTTGAGAAATACTTAATCTCCTCTAAAACGTAAATAATCTCAGGGACTGGAGCATCTTTCTTGTCCATATAACAGTAAACATATAAATTATAAATGTAAGTTGTTCATGAAAATTGAGTTTGTAAGGTCTCTATCTGCTCTTGTAATTGGGGGTAGAGCTTCTTTTCTGTACATTCGTAATTCTGATTTCTACTGTTTCGGAAGAGCTACGCTCTTCCCTCTGTTTAGTGCCTCCAGCTCCCAGGCTCCTTCCACCCCACCCCCCACTGTGTCTATAAAATAACCCGTAGTTTAGGTGATCTCTGCAGTTCCTTTTGGCTGATAGCTTATGATTTGGATTTTCCTGTGTGGAAATCCAAATGAGAATGTCTTAGAAAAGCTTCTTACTAAACTCGGTCTGTTGGTATCGCGTACTTTTGTTTCCATTGGTCTTTATTAGGTACCCACAGTTTTGTTAGGTGAAGTTCAGAACAATGAAAAGGCATAAACCCTGCTTCTCAGGATCTTGTGATCACCAGGGGATATTGGGAAGAAAGGAAAAGAGGGTTATGTTGGCTTTAGTGGCGGAAATTGTCCACCTGAATGGCATACCTTGAAGATTGGTGAGGTTATTCCATATGGCTGGAAGGAAATGAAAAGCATATTTGCTTTTTCCTTCCCCCCCCCCCCCGCTCCTCTATATATTCTTATCGCTTTCCCAATATAAAATAAATGATGGGAGTTGATCCTGTTTATGGTATGTGGCTCAGGGCATGGGAACTTTCACCTTATTTTTTTCCGCCTTGAATTGAACATGAAATTCTGATGCTATAGGGCAGAGGAGAGACCAGGGTTTATGAAGACTGCATAGCCTGTGAATCTTAAGTAGAGCTCTTCAATTATTAGAGGTTCAACTTTTTCTCCCTTTTCTACTCAAAGTGTTATGGTAAGAAAAGCAGCTTTAAAAGATAAGAATCTTAGTTTAGTAGGTAGAGTTTGGAAGATTGAACAATGGCTTCAAAAACAGTATTTCTATAATAAATGTAATACGTGTTTACCTTTGAAAGTATAGAAAATGTTGGCAATAGCTCGCAGTAGTGATTATTTGTTATTTTCTATAATGGCTTCAGCAACCCTGTGATGTGGGTCGTGCTCTTTCCCCCGAGTGGACAGATGAAGAAACTGAGAAGGTCACTATTTTGCTGCTTATCCTTCTGATTCCCCCCACCAACAGAAACTTGTTCGATACTTCCCTTTGTTATTAAAGGTCTTTGAAAACCGATTTTAATGTCCTTAGAACATTTAATCTTATGAAATTTATTTAACCCAGCATCTTAATCTTGGGACTGTTGGCATTTTTCTCAGGATAATTTTTGTTTTGGAAGATTGTCCTGTGTATTATATGATGTTTAGCATCATCTCTGGCCTGTACTTACTAGATGCCAACAGCATCTTCTCCTCCCACTCAATCGTGACAACAAAAATGTCTCTAGACATTGCCAAATAAATGTGTTGTGGGGATAAAATTACCCTTGGTTTGAGAACCCCTTATTTAACCATATGTATTTTATGCTTTTAGAAATATAGGGATATGGTGGTGCCTAGGTGGCTTCAGTTAAGCATCTGACTCTTTGGTTTTAGCTCAGGTCTTGATCTTTGGGTTGTGAGATCGAGTCCTATGTCAGGCTCCACTCTGGGTGTGGAGCCTGTTTAATTAGATTCTCGCTCTCCCTTCCCCGCCACTCTCTTTTCCACTCTCCCTCTCTAAAATTAAATTAAATTAGGGGCACCTGGGTGGCTCAGTGGGTTAAGCCTCTGCCTTCAGCTCAGGTCATGATCTCAGGGTGTTGGGATCAAGCCCCGCATCAGGCTCTCTGCTCAGCGGGGAGCCTGTCTCCCCCTCGCCGGACCCTCTGCCTACTTGTAATCTCTCTCTCTCTGAGAAATAAATAAATAAGTTCTTTAAAAAAAATTATATAGATATGAATAGACTCATTGTGAATTAACTATATGAAAAAGTGGACCCATGTCATCTAGATTATATTTATCAGCTCTAATTTCACCTGCTTTCTTTGGTTAATATGTTTTCTGTAATAGCAGTATTGCTTGAAAGTCAAAATTTAACAACATTATTTGCATTCATATAAGAATGTAATTGCTTATCTGTCACCAGTCTGATGGAAAGGCATCCTGGGAGCTTTGACCACAGTTGTTTTATTGTGGATGAATTCCATTATCTCCATGTCACTTTCTTTTTTTTTTTTTTTTTTAATTAAGATTTTTTATTTATTTATTTGACAGAGAGAGATCACAAGTAGATGGAGAGGCAGGCAGAGAGAGAGAGAGAGGGAAGCAGGCTCCCTGCTGAGCAGAGAGCCCGATGCGGGCCTCGATCCCAGGACCCTGAGATCATGACCTGAGCCGAAGGCAGCAGCTTAACCCACTGAGCCACCCAGGCGCCCTCCATGTCACTTTCTTAAAAAGTTTGGTCATTGAGGCAGCTATAATACCTTGTGTTATTAATGGAAACCAGAAGTTACTCTTTTGACTTATTTATGTAGTTTTCTTGATATGTTTTCACATTTTGGAAGGATATATAAAGCTGTCTTTCCTACCAGCCATCTTTTTTGTGTGAAGAAAATTATTTTCTGTAAAAGAACTCTAGCCTACAATAATTAATGGTTGCATTTGCTCTTTTAAGGAGGTAGCATTCATTTGAAGGGGGGGTGGTAAGCAAAACAGGGCTAATTGGAATCATTAGTCCTTGATTAGTTATGAATCTTATGTTCATATATTCATATGTTCATTAGGGTCTTTATGCAGGTTTTTCTCACCATAGATCTCTTTTATTCTTTAGTGTAAAGTTCAAGATTGACATGACGTATTTGGGGATGTCCTGTAATGTGCATGTATATGCATATATGTTTACTGATAACATTGTAGTTTCAAATACATGTACTTAACACAATAAAATGTATAGTTCTTGACTTTGTTGATAATACCCTTGTAGTCAATAGGATAAGTCTGTTTCTTAAAAATTTGTTAGTCATGTTTTGGAGATTCAAATTATGTGTTTTGATTGACTTACGGTATAGTTTGAATTGTGCTTTTAAAAAAAAATTTTATTTGTATTTGACTCAACTTTTTTTTTTTCTCTTCTCCCTGTGTCTTCTCTATTGAATAGTGATTACAAAAGATTTCAGTATGTCATGGGACTTCTTTCAAAGTGAATTATTTGGGGGTGCTTGGTGGCTTAGTCGAGTGTTCAACTCTTGATTCTTGCTCAGGTCATGATCTCAGGGTAGTGAGATCAAGTTCCACGTCATGCTATATGCTGGGTGTGGAGTCCGTTTCATATTGTCTCTCTCCCTTTCTCCCTTCTCTACCACCGAACAACAAATAATAACAACAACAAAACCAAAAGTGAATTATTTGTAAAGAAGGAAAATTTTTTAAAATATGGAATTTCTATAATTCAGATATTCTGAAACTAGATTTCAGTAGGTTTTTTTAGTATCAGACTTACAAGGGTGTCTACCAGTTTTGAATATTTCAGTTCCCCTTAAGCGAATTAGAATTCTATAGAGAATGTTCTGGCTTTTCTTTTATACCTTCATACCCATGGTTGATGATTCTTTTGCTTTTTATTAACATTCAGTTTTTTTACCCTGGAAGTTCAGACTGCATTTTTTTTTAAACAATGACTTTTTTTTTTTTTTTAAGATTTTACTTATTTATTTGTCAGAGAGAGAGAGAGAGAGAGCACAGGCAGACAGAGTGGCAGGTAGAGGCAGAGGGAGAAGCAGGCTCCCCACAGAACAAGGAGCCCGATGTGGGACTCGATCCCAGAACGCTGGGCTCATGACCTGAGCCGAAGGCAGCTGCTTAACCAACTGAGCCACCCAGGCGTCCCTTTTTTTTTTTTTTTTTTTTTTTTTTAATGTTTGTAGTGTTCCTATTGTACCTGGCTTTGGATTTGCTCCTTGTCAGATGCAATGGTGACATGAGGCCCAGTAAACCATTCATCTTACCATAATTTCTGAATGTTCAGCTGAGGTCTTTCTCATAGGTGAACCTGGAGGCCATCTTGGTAGAGAAAGGTTGTAATTCGTCAGGGAGTGCTCACGTGATCATATTTTCCACTGGCTTTACTCGGGTCTTATAGTTCACCCCTCCTTTTCGGTTTTTCTGGTATTTTATTTTGGGGGGAAAAAGAAACCGAACAACAACAACAATAACAACAAAACCCAGTGCATTTTAATAAAGAAATAGTATCCAGAAATAAAATTTTAACTTCCATATTAAGAGTAACAATAAAAAAGTGTAACAATCTTTCCATTTAACTCCCTGAATACATACATATGACCCATATTTTTTAGAAGTAAAATTCAGATCCTCCTCTGGACTGTAACATTGGTATATAAAGTGTACTGGTGTGTGAAAGATATGGAGAAAGTTAAAAGAGGATGAAAAATTGGTTATAAACACCAAAAAAGTTTTTCTTGTACATGAATTTTAAATTATTAGGTGAAAAGTGCAATATTCTTTTGGGTGTGCACATCTGACTTAGGTGATAGGACTTCTGCCATGAAAATTTACCCTACAGTGTTAGTAACAAATTACTAAATAGTTTTTCAGGCAGAAATCTTTAATTGCCCTAATCTGTTATCCACAAAAATAATTTTTTTGCTTTTAAGTACAAGCTCTGTAGGAATGACTGTGATATGAAATTTATTTTCAGGTAGTGTTTTAGAATCCTACATAGGATGGTTTAAAGGACTTGTCTTTAATTAAAAGTGCTCTACACTTAGTGAAAATCCATGTTAGTTGAAGAATTGATTCCTTTTAAAGGAAAGCTGCAAATTTTTCTTGTATGGGTAAATGTCACTCTGTTCATATCTTCGCTTAGCTGCAAGTCAAGACTTGTACTATTCCACTAGGTTGTCATAGAAACGCAGTTAACTGTCATCTCAACTCAGACTGTTGATGGTTTTATTTGTAGCTTTGCAAGATTATTAAAATTTAACAAAAATTATTGATTGCCTTTTATTAACACTGGGTTGTTTTCCATGGAAATTAAAACTGCACAAAAACCTTTCTTAATTTTTTTTTAAAGGTGAAACTATATTGAATCTGCTTGATTTAAAAAAAATTATTTAAAATGTGATATATAGTCTGCGGCAGTGGAATAACTTCCATGAATTGTATTTTTGAATCATTTTCCATTTTCTTTGTTTACAGCAAGCAGAAAAAAAAAAGCCTTAAAAATTCACCTTTAGCCTGCTTTTTAACTTAACATAAAAGATACCTCTCAGAAAAGCATGAAATGCTACATCAACTGCGTAATATCAGAGTTTTCATTTTATTTATGGGTTTTGAAGCCTAGCACGAATGCTTCAGTGAGCTGTGTTGTGAAAGTATTTATTTTTGTATATTTATGTGAGAGAAATTATTTGGTTTTCACTTATAAATAAGACCCGCAAACCTTATTTACAGTAACTTTATCTAATGGTCCGTGGATGAGTGCTTTTATGCAAAACAGTCAAGAGGCTAGAATTAACTTTTCACCTTGGATGCACATTTGATGTCCAGACTTGAGCAACCTGTGGCATCTTATTATAAAGACCAGCATTCAGGATCCAATTTGTATTTAACACATTTACTTGAGAAGGCACACGTCCTCTTTGCCACGTTTAATGTTAACTTTGTAAGGATTTCTATTTCTTGCTTGTAGGTACATAAGTAGAAGTGTTTATTTATTGCTTTTTGTAATTTTCCTTTTTGGAGGTTTTTTTAGATGTAATTAATTAGCTATTTTAACAAGTCAGTTTTGACATACGATGGCTTCTGGGGTTGGTTATCGTCAGTTATCTTTTTAAAGAAATATAGGTGGTTGTTTGTTTGTTTGTTTTGTTTAATGTCGAGCCTGATGTGGGGCTCAAACTCACAATCCTGAGATCGAGACCTGAGTCGAGCTCAAGAATCAGAAGCTTAACCAACTGAGCCACCCAGACACCCCAGTAGTATAGGTCTTTTATATAACCATGCCTATTATACACCCTTCTGTCACTATTTGTTTTTAAAGTTATTCTTGGAAAGTTTGATTTTTAATACTCTTACTAAATAAACAACTGATAGCTGGTATATACTGGGGAAATAAATTTGACAGCTCATCAAAGGCATGGAATATTGATTTTATTAAAAGATTTATTTGAGAGAGAGAGGAAGCGCAAGAGCACGAGTAGGGGTGGGGTGGAAAGGGAGAAGCAGACCCCCACCACTGAGCAGGGAGCCTGATGTGAGGCTCGATCCCTGGGCCCTGGGATCATAACCTGAGCTGAAGGCACATACTTAACCAACTGAGCCACTCAGGCGCCCCTACTGATTTTTTTAAACCATCTTCATTGCTCTTAATTTTATTACTTTTGTAGCTAGCCTGCACAGTGGCCCCCAGTGATCCTCACCTATTACCCCTGCTCTTGTGACCCCTTCTCCCACACTGAATTGTGGCTGACCTGTATGATCAGTAGAATATTGCAGAAGTGTGACCTCTTAGGCTACGTCATATTCAACTTTGCTTGCTCTTGGATCACTCATTTCAGGGGACTTCATTTTCCGTGTCCTGAGGACACTCTAGCAACCCAGATAGAGGTCAGTGAAGTGAGGAACTGAAGCCCCTTGCCAACATGCAGCACCAGCTTGGCCACATTTGAGTGAGCCATTGTGGAAGCAGATACCCTAACCCGAGTCACGTGTTCAGATGGTTGCAGCCTCAGCAGACATCTTGCCTGCAACCCCGTGAGAGACCTTAAGTCTGAACCACCCACCTAAGCCAGTCCTGTATTGCTTACCCACAGAACTATTAAATTTATATTTAATATGAATAAATATTATTTATATAAATATGAATAAATAATTTACATAAATATGAAAAAATAAAATAAATAATTTATATAAATATGAATAAATAAAACAAAAATAATACATTTATTGTTTTAAATCAGCAAACTTTGGCATAATATGTTATGCAGCAATAGATAACTAATGCATCTGCTAAATTTTTTTTAAGATTTTATTTATTTATTTATTTGACAGACAGAGATCACAAGTAGGCAGAGAGGCAGGCAGAGAGAGAGGAGGAAGCAGGCTCCCTGCTGAGCAGAGAGCCCGATGTGGGGCTCGATCCCAGGACCCTGGGATCGTGACCCGAGCCGAAGGCAGAGGCTTTAACCCACTGAGCCACCCAGGCACCCGCTAAATATATTTTTAAACATTTCCTATTGATCACGCAGTTCATAGTTATTTGTAGGCATAGAAATTGTGGAGGCTTTTGTAGCCTCATTTTCTGTTGTGATGTGTAGCATCATTTTCATAGGCGATTGGGTAGTGTGTTGTACAAGTCATTAACTTTAGGCGATTCATAACAGTTTGAATTTTGGCTTTGTGTATGTGTCTTGGTGAAATTAAAATTTCTGATCATCATTGTACTAAAAATCTATAAAATGGAATAATTACATTTAACTCTCCAGTGTTTGTTTTTCTAAAGTCAAGAGAATGGTGGGATCTGATAGATTAAGTCTCTTTCATGATGTTTGATGAATATCCTCCTTTCCATGAGATGATACAGTTCTGTGCCCCAGAGGCAAAGATTTCTCTTGACATTTGAGTTTGCATCTGCCCGGTGTGTCTTGTCAGTCATAATCTTCACCAGGCCCAGCGTTTAACCATTCTACAAGTCGTTTTTCTTTTACTTATTTTTACTGTGATGTACCTAGGTGTTATTTTCTTCATATTTATCTTGCATGGGATTACAAAGCTTCTTGAATTCCTGCATTGATGTCTGTCAGTTTTAGGAAATTCTCAGTTGTTAACTTCTTTAAATGTCATTTCTGCTTTTCCCCCCTGCCATTTTTCTTATTTTTCTGGGACTTTAACTAAAAATGTTAGCCCCTTTCCCTGTATTCCACATATCTCCTATTCTGTATTTTTCATCCGTTTTTCTACTCTGGCTTCCCTTTGGATATTTTTTGACCTGTTTTACACTTCACTAATCCTGTCTTCTGCTAAGCCATCTGTTGCGTTCTTAGTTTCAGTGACATTTCTCACTTTTAAAATTTCCATTTGAATCTTTTTAACGGATTACAATTCCCTGTTGAAAACTGCTATCCTTTCATCTGTCTTCTTTTTTTTTTTTTTTTGAACAAATGAATCATAGTCCTATTAAAGCCCTTTTTGCTAACTCCAGGTCACCCATGGGTCTGTTTTTATGGTCTTCTTTTTCTCCTTGACTTTTAGTTACTTGGTCCTGTCCTGTGGCATATCTGGTGATTTTTTTATTGATTTTATTATTTTTTATTCTCAGTATCATAAATGAAAATAGTAGAGGCCCGAGTAGTTTTCATCTTCTTTCTCTCAGGAGTCACCCTGTCCTTTGGACAGGTAGGTTGGGGATACATACATACCTTAATCTAGTCAGGGGTTGAAATGAGTCTGAGACAGATTGAAGTTTTGGTAAACACTTTTTTGTGTGTCCCCTCAGGACCAGGAGTTCCGATTAGCCTGTGGTATTCATCAGAACTTCATTTGTTGTTAATTCCTGCAATCTATTTCTTTTCTTCTCAGCACACAAAGGCAGCTGGTTTGCATTTTTGAGGCTTTCTGTTTAGCTTTTTACCCTCTTGTCTCATGTTGGTTTCGAAATTGGCGGTTGTCTTATGGGGAGATGTAGCTGTGTAACAAGCTTACTTGTATGCCTCTCTCCTCCACTGGGATCTTAGCCCCTCAAGCTTCCAGTTTTGTTACTTGAGCCCTATGAGTACCAGAAGGTTTGCTGCTTTTCCTACCCTCAGCAATGGCCATCTTCCAAGGCAGAGCTTGGGTTCTCAGCCTCTTGTCCTACACTCCGAATTGGTAAATACCTCCAGGAAGAATGGCTGGCGCTTGGCCGCTCACCTCCCCTTGTTTTCTCCGGTTTCTCCACCACCTTGGAATCTTGGTCCTTCTAGCTCAGGTAGTGGCTTCAACAGCCCTTTCACTGATGCCTTTGACTGTTGCTATGTATTTCGTTAAGGCTTTCTGGTTTTTCTGGGTGGGAGCATTGGTGTGCCTCATACTACTTTAATGTTAGCTGGGAAATGAAGACTATACAATTTTTTTTTAAGATTTTATTTATTTACTTGACAGAGAGGTAGAGAGCACAAGTAAGCAGAGCGACAGGCAGAGAGAAAGAGAAGCAGGCTCTCTGCTGAGCAGGGAGCCCAGTGCAGGGTTCAGTCCCAGAACCCTAGAATCATGACCTGAGCTGAAGGCAGCCCTCTAACCAACTAAGCCACCCAGGCGCCACATATACAATTATATTTTAAGAGAATGTCAGTGAGTAGATTATGTTTGTGAACTTCTATTTTGGCCCGCTTTATCCTGTCACAGTTGAAGGTGCATGCACATTTTATGGTTTCTTGTCACATAGTGATACAGTAAAATAACATCTTTTTCTGAGTCATTGTAATAATTTTTATAATTATCCTTGATTTAATTTAGAACCATCGTAGTCAATATAGGTTCCTAACTTTACTCCATAACTGTGAGGATTAGGGATATCATAAGGTATGCTGTATCAGCAGTGAGGTTGAACATACAAAGTTAGTAATAGTGCATACAGAATGATTAAGAAATTTAAATACATTTAAGAAAAAGAAATTTTTTTTCAAATATTTTCCCTTCTTTTTTTCTTTTCTTTTTTTAATTTTTTCTTATTAACATATAATGTATTATTAGCCCCAGGGTTACAGATCTGTGAATTGTCAGGCTTACACACTTCACAGCACTCACCATAGGACATACCCTCCCCAATTTCCATAACCCAACCACCCTCTCCATACCCCCCTCTCCCCAGCAACCCTCAGTTTGTTTTGTGAGGTTAAGAGTCTCTTATGGTTTGTCTCCCTCCCGATCCCATCTTGTTTCATTTTCTCCTTCCCTACCCCCCAAGTCCCCCACTTTGCCTCTCAAATTCCTCATATCAGGGAGATCATATGATAATTGTCTTTCTCCAATTGACTTATATCACTCAGCATAATACCCTCTAGTTCCATCCATGTCGTTGCAAATGGCAAGATTTCATTTCTTTTGATGGCTGCATAGTATTCCATTACTGTGGAATAGTACCACATCTTCCTTATCCATTCATCTGTGATGGACATCTAGGTTCTTTTCACAGTCTGGCTGTTGTGGACATTGCTGCTATAAACGTTCAGGTGCACATGCCCCTTCGGATCACTACATTTGTATCTTTAGGGTAAATACCCAGTAGTGCAATTACTGGGTCGTAGGGTAGCTCTATTTTCAACTTTTTGAGGAACCTCCATGCTGTTTTCCAGAGTGGCTGCACCAGCAGTGTAGGAGGGTTCCCTCCTCTCCTCTCCAACATGTGTCACTTCCTGGCTTGTTAATTTTAGCCTTTCTGACTGTTGTGAGGTGGTATCTCATTGTGGTTTTGATTCCCTGATGCCGAGTGATGTGGAGCACTTAAGGAAAAGAAATTTTTATGCATTAGGTTTATTCAAATGAAAGTAAATACATTTTCTAACAAACACAAGTGATCATGGATTATTAGTTTTGGAAAGTAAATATTAAAATATTTTTATCTGAAGGTACAAATACGTTTTGTTGTATATAAAATTTCCAATTTCCTTTCTTTGATTTTATAACTATGTTTTTCTAACTAAAATGAAATATTCTGAAATCTGACAAAAATATTTATAGTCTTAAGATACAAAATCCATGTCTTTGGAGTTTTATTGTATTCCTTTCTCCCTGCTGGGAGTGTTTTATGCCCATGAGGTCAAACTGAGAAGTATTTTGCCCACACATCTTTTATTGGCTTATGTGGCCAGATAGTTTTGTATTTACTCTAATATACCAAAGTTGAATTCTGTCAGCAGTAAGAACGTACCCTCCTGTTTTCAACCTTTGAATGAATTCTGCTGGTGAAGTTGTAGCAGCTGATACACCCAGGAGGAAAAATGAAACATGATGATCTTAACCTTGAGCTGTAGTTGTAGTTATTGACAGTCATGGAGGAAGCCCTCTCTGGGTTCCCCGTAAGGAATGTGTTTTGAGTCTGACTGTTTCAAATGAATCCGTGATGGCTGTCATTTTCTCTGCTCTTTGTGCAGGAAGAAGAAAGTGAAGAGGAGCCCAAACTGAAGTATGAAAGGCTTTCCAATGGGGTAACAGAAATCCTTCAGAAGGATGCAGCTAGCTGCATGACAGTTCATGACAAGGTAAGGTAGCCCTTCCAGAGGATCCTTCTGTAAGTTGTTTCTCTTATAAGTTTGTTTATACTGTGGAATCCTGATGCTCTTGATGGTGGCTCAATATTTGTGTCTCCCTTCCACCCTTCCTTTCTTCTTCCTCTCCAACAAAAAAATGAAAACGACAACCAAAACATTATATGTATGTATTTGCACACACAGGCACCCCTCCCCATACTGCAAGGGTGTATCAAATAGAATTTAGATAGATGTGAAAGATTTATAGCAAGTAGTTCTTGGCAACTCCATCACTTTAAATTCCTCAAACCAGAAGTAGTAGAGTTGGGAAGTGTTAAGATTGGAAATGGTATAGCACTCAGTGCTTTTCATAAGTGAAGAAAAGATTACACTGGAGGTGTTAGGCATCAGTAGAAAGGCCCCAAATGATTACTTATATGATCTATGAGTGAATTAATATATTCCACATTTTAATCCTTGCCATCACAAAGCCCCCACAAAATTTGAGTCCAAGCTAAGTGCTATACAGCACCCTTAGCCTATTCTTAGACCAAAACAAAATGTGTTGTAAGTGGAGTGCTGGAGACTGGGCCATTTGAACCGTTGCCCTCTTCTTCCCCATGGGCCCCACAAGTGAGGCAAGCCCCCAAGTCTGATCCATCCCCTGGCTTTATCCTGTGTTACCAGCGGTGTCGCCTCATCCTCCTCCTTGCCCCTACCCTTCCTTTTTCTTTCAGGACTCGTTCTGCTGTGAACAGATTTTTGTATTCACTCAGCATGTTAATAGAATGCTTGTTAGCTCTTACTTCCTCAGAAACCCCCTTCTTCGGGGCATCTCTTGTTAGGTTGTACTACCCCTTCCCATGGTTGCCATCTTCCCGCTCCCATTGCTGTCATGTCCCAAATTCCTCTTTGCTTTGCTTCACTCACTGAAGAAAGGCCTTGCTGTCCTTGCATACCTTTACCTCTGCCTTGTCTCAGCTCTCCACCAGTAAGATGGCATCCATACCTGGAATTTGAGTATCTTCCAGTGTGCTCTCTGGTGACTCCTCTTAATCCTTCAAGCCCTTGTGTTAATTTTACTACTAACCCCATTCTGTGACTGTAGGGAGCCCTAATCTTGATTTGGTTCTTTGTTTAATTTCTTATCTCTGTCAGGTGGTTAACTAGCTTTGCTTTCTACCCATATATTCCGTTCACTTACGTCCCTGTCCTTTGTTACCCCCTCAAGCCACTATAAACACTGTTGCAGTTCCAGATTTGTATTTCATCCGCTCCATTAGTCCTTAGTCTGTCTTTTCAGCCATTATCCCTTCACTCCAAGGATGCCATTTCTTTATAATTAAGAAAATCAAATCTCTCAGGCATGCAGCCTTGGCTCCTGACCCCTTTCCCAACTCATCTGGATCCATGCCCAGCCTTCCCCACAGAGGCTTTCTTCTTCCCATTCAGAGGTCTTTTTGTCTACTGTTGATCTGCACCACATCTCACTCCACCCCCCGCCCCCAGTGTTGCTAACCCTAGCCCCACATCACCATGTATCTCTTTCTGTGTCTGTGGATTTGCCCATCTTGGATATTGCATAAACATGAAGTCATACATTGGTTTCTTGTCTGGCTTCTTTCACTTAGCGTCATGTTTTTGAGGTTCATAGGTCATGTAGCCTGGATCAGTACTTTACTCCTTTTTGTTGCTGAATAGTATTCCGTTGTATGGACATACCACATTTTATCTGTCCATTCCCCAGCTGACAGATGTTTTTGCTGCTTTCAGAAGTGTGGATCTGACCTTTCTTCTACACAGAGGCTGAGAGAAGCTTTCTTAAAGCCTTTTATCATGGCACCATTCTTTTATTATTCTCTTGATCATTGCTATGATTCCCTTCTCGTTCTTTCACTTTTTCCTTCCCTCCACCTTTCCTTCATGTGTTGGTATTCCCAGGATTTGGTCCATTGTCCACATTTCTGTTTAGTTTGTACTTTCCTTCATTTTAAATGTCATAAGTCCTGTGACCACCTACACACTGACTCCTCCCCAGTGTAGTGTGTGGCTTTGTCCCCATGCCTCTTGAACAGTTTTTACTTTTGTTCTGTTTGTACCTGAAACTCAGCACACCCATAATGAATGCATCTTCTTTTCCATCTCTAATCTCTCATCTGTTTTTTATCCCATTTGGTGGCATCACAGTCTCTTTTCACCGAAGCCAAAGCTGACTTTCCTTTGCTTCTACCCAGTCATTCCTAAGCCCTGATGATTTTCGCACTTCCCCTGCCTGCACTCACAGACCTCTCACTTTTCTACTTTCAGGCCTTCTGCCACCTGGTTGCCAGGATGATGTGTTGAAAATACAGGTTTAAAACCCTAGTGTGATTTTCACCATCTGCTACATAAAGTCTAAGCTCCTTACTGTGGTGTGTAAGGCCCCCTAAGATCTTGCCCTCTCCTGCTATTGGCTTTATGTCTTCCCACTTTTTTCTGCTTGGGTGGTGTTCTGGTAGCAACACTTGGCTGTATTTACTCATAACGTCCCTTCTCCCATCTCACCTGCTTGAGCCCACTTCCATCCCGAGCCCTCATCTTTCAGTTCAGGCACTTGTCGTTTCTCCCAGAACCAACACACACCTTGCCAGGCAGTCTACTCTCCTACAGATTTGCTTTCACTCTGGTCCAGCCACAGCTTTCTATTTCTTTCTATTAAAGTCATCTTCCAGAGGGTCAGATCTGATCATGTAATTCTCCCTAGAATTCTTGATTGTTTTCCTGGTGTTTCGTGATTTGGACAGCCTCTCCCACACCCTTTTCCTCTTCTGCCTTTCAGCTCCATAAATATTCAGATGTTTCCTATTAACCGACCTTCCAGACTCATCACTTGTCTCTTTCCCTAGGCACAAACTGGATGCCGCTGCCATGTATAACCACTTGTTATTTCTTAACTTTGTCCTCTGTGATTTTATGTGATTCCATATATATCCATTCTGCCTGAAAATGGTCTTTACTACAAGACTGTCTGCCTCAGGGTCCATTGTCTAACTCCTCCTTCAGAGTTAAGCACAGCTGATACTGGCCATGTTCCGTAGGGTCTTAGAGATGCTGCCATTCTAAGCATACTCTTTAAATTTAATTAATGTTTCTATGGGGCGCCTGGGTGGCTCAGTGGGTTAAGCCACTGCCTTCGGCTCAGGTCATGATCTCAGGGTCCTGGGATCGAGCCCCGCATCGGGCTCTCTGCTCAGCAGGGAGCCTGCTTCCTCCTCTCTCTCTGCCTGCCTCTCTGCCTGCTTGTGATCTCTCTCTGTCAAATAAATAAATAAAATCTTAAAAAAAAAAAATTTAATTAATGTCTTTCTAATCTGTCTCCTTTATTATACCATTATACCTGCTTTTTATCTGAGCATATATGGTTGAACCTCTGAATGGATAAAAAGGAGAACAGTTTGCCTGCCAAGAGTTCAAACTTTATTAACATTATAGTTAAACCAACTCGGTGAAGGAGCCTTCTGACAGTGGGAACTGTAATCAGTGCTGACTTATAGAACACACACTCTTAATCTGATGCCCATGTTTCTATTTATGAGGCTTCTGATCCAATTGAGAGTATTTTGGCTCTTAATTCAGGCCCTGTATCTGCCACTGATTGACCATTTCCAGGGAAATCACATCAACTCCCGGGACTTAGTTTCTCATGTGTAGTTCAAGGCACTCCCTGCTCTGATGTTTTGATACTGTAAAATGCCATGGGGAGAGTATAGATGACACTATACAGCTAATCACATAGGAAATGTACTCCTAATTGTCCTTTGTGGTGCCCAAAGCTTGTCACTTGTTCCTCTTGTTTACTTACACAAAGTCCACTTGATAAAAGTAGAAGCCATTATGCCAGTGGATGGGATGGGTCAGAAGGATTGGACATCCATCTGGTAGTTTATAAAAGGAGTCAAGTTTCTGTAAGTAAACATGAAGGAGGTTGATTAAATTATGCTTATTCTTTCTCCATCCAAGATTTTAAGTGTCCTCAGGTTAAAAAAAAAAATTAATACTTAAAAAAGCTCAAGGCTTTTCATGGCTACAAAGAGTCGCATTTCAAAGGATTTGAATTTACTTTTGTGATTTGTGGCCAATTGTGCATTTTTTTGTTGAATTTTTGAGTTATCAAAAACACTAGCAGGTGAAAGCATCAATAATTTCAGTAGTTAAATAAATTTTCTAAGACCTATACACTTGTCTTATCAGACTTTTTTTTTTAAAGAGCAGTGAAGTTATTTATTTTGAAAAGGCAGCAGCAACAACTTATCTAATCCAAATGATGAAATGTTTTAGTAAACAAAAGGTAGCTTGTTCTAGAAACCACTGCATTTTTTAATTTTAATTTTAACTTTGCGGGGCGGGGCAGGGCAGAAGGAAGGAGAATCTTTTTCCTTTTTTTTTTTTTCCCCTTCAATTTGACAGACAGAGATCACAAGTAGGCAGAGAGGTATGAGGAGAGAGAGGGGGAAGCAGGCTCCCCGCTGAGCAGAGAGCCTATGTGGGACTTGATCCCAGGACCCTGAGATCATGACCTGAGCCAAAGGCAGAGGCTTAACCCACTGAGGCTCCCAGACGCCCCAGGAAGGAGAATCTTAAGCAGTCTCCACACCCGCCACATGGATCTCATATCCCTCGAAGATCATGACCTGAGCTGAAGTCAGGAGTTGGACACTTAACTGACTGAGCTACCCAGCCACCCTGAAACCACTGGATTTTTTTGTTCAGAAGTAAAGTAATTACAGTTTCAGATTGAAACTATAAATTCAAAATAATTATTTTATGTTTTCTTTCCATCTTAAATGAGTCAAACTAGTAATTTCAAAAAAGGGAAAAGGAAGGAATTAATATTTGGGTACTCTGCATAGAACCTTTGAAACTTCTGATAAAATAAAGTGTCACTGGAAGCTCAAGAATGGCCTTCACCGAGGCATTGGAAAATCACCCAGTACTGAAGCACCTTTAGGATCCAATCCCCTTTACTTTTCTAACAAACTAAATACAGTATTTATGAGGAGAATCAATACTGTCGAATACTTGGGGTGTGGTGAGCTTTTAAGACACATTGTTTTATCATAGCCTCAGAAAGAGGCAGAGTATTTGTTTTTAGTTAGTATTATGCAGGTTTCTTTTCTTTTTTTTAAATTCAGATATTGTCAGAGTCACTGGGTCAAAAGAAAATGACAACCGTCTGAGCCATCTGAGTCCTCTGTTTCTGATTAGAATGTTCTTTTGCTTTGGATGCAACATTAGAATGTTTTTTTGCTTTGGGTCCCGGTTTGGTTTAAATATTCAGACTAATTTCCCCCTAGAATTACCTCTTGCCCCTTCCTTCATGGGGCCCAGGCTTCCCGTTTCCAGCACGTTTGCTGTCTGCCCTGGATGAGTAATCGGCGTGGCACCCGGTGCATTCAGGCAGGCCTGTGCGCTGGGATCGTCATACCTAGTTATGTCTGCACACCTGATGTTTTATTAACCAGTATTGATTTTTTTTACCCGGGGGACTTTTTTCTTCCTGAAAAAAGGCAACCTTGCAGGAGTGAAAGGCATTGCAGGGGAGGAATTTCTAATGAACCCCTTCTTTCCCTTTTTGTGACTTCTCTTTAATGTACCTTCATATTTTAAGTGCCTGAACTGAAATTTCATTTTAAGCAATTCCATTTCGATAAAATCCTTTTAAATCTTGACTTTCTGTAAGGTTATTTTTATAAAGATTGTGCTGCTTGACTGAAACGCTTAGTAGTGCCTGTAAATTTGAGCATTTCATTATAGGTTGCAATGAAGCATGCTCCCATGCAATGAAATGCATAGAATTTGGAACTCTTTGAGTAAGGCCGCAAGAAGTAAAAAAGAAGAAAAATCTCTTGTCATATTTCAAGTAGTCCTAAAGTTTCTCCATGTTTGTTTAAGGTTAGTTCAGAGAATTAAAGGAACAGTGGGACGTATGAACTCTTTCATACCGTAAAATGAATATGTAGCTCAGCCATTATTTTGTGACAGAAAAGGATTTTTTTTTGCATTAGAATATAAACATTTACACTCAGTATTATACATTAACTTTTATAGAGGCATCTAAATGCTAACTGATAATATAAATACTTCCAAGTTTTTTCATCTCTCAGCATGACTTAGATTTTCCTTTCTTTAAAAAAAAAATCATACTTTGGCATTTGTGCATGTGTATATATTTGTTCAACTTAAATGATAGCACAGATTTACACATTTGCCATAAATTACGTGGGGGTTAATCATTCCCTTCTGACTTGGAGCTCAACCATAGGTTGGTCGTATTTTCCCAGCTGCACTGGAATCTGCAGCCTCAGTCCATCAGGCATTGTGTACGGACTGCATCCACACCATTAGTTGTCAGCAGATGAGGGTCCTCATGAGTCATTCTGACAGCCGACTTGCACTCTCACAATAAAGTAGGCCCTGCTCTGTTATTTCCCTGAAGCCGGAAACAAGCCTTCTCCAAGGAGGGCATCCCTGGCAAGGCGTTGCTCACGGCTTATGCATTCGGTTTTGACTTCGAAAATGGTTTGATTACTAAATGTGTATTAATAGTACATTAATAAACTGACCCCTCTGTTCCTCTTGCAGTTTTTGGCACTGGGCACCCATTACGGCAAGGTTTATTTACTTGATATCCAGGGGAACATCACTCAGAAGTTTGATGTAGTAAGTATACAGCATCAAATAATGTCTGAATTAGACTTTGTGCTGAAAATTTATGCTTTACAGTATTAGCTTTAGCAGTTTGTTGTAATAATCTAAAGAAAGGGCCTTTATCAATTCAATCAGAGTGCTTAAGAGTATAACTCTGACTTTTATAGTATATGCTAAAAATTATAAATGTGAATGTAAAACGAAAGGTCTATAAATACATGTATAAGCATATATATATACATTTTATATTTTGACTTTGTATCTTTATATATAAACCCCATTTAAAAATTTATTTTTATAAATCTGTTGAATTAAAATTCTTTAGTTAAATAAATTAAAGTTAAATAGGTTTTTTAGTTAAGTAAATGAAAGACTTTATTATGGTCATCCATTTGACTTTAAATGAAGTATTTAAAATACTTCTACATGTGTTCTTTTCAAATTAGAACAGTGTGGAATATCTAGATGAGTTGTAATATTAAAAGAAAAAGTACTGCTTTTATTAGTAAATACTGGTCCTAATTTACACATACAGGGGAAGTTGTGAAATCCTTAAAGTGTGAAGCTCCCTCATTTGGTCAGTTGTAAGTACGTGCCCCACCATCTTCTCTAGATGCCAAGTGTAATGGAAGATTGATCACCTTACTGGTTCAGTTTATCTCTTCTAAATAGAGAAAGCTAATGTTTTACGTGAATATTTTGGTGCTTCGATTTTGGGGGGATTCTTTGGGGGATTCTGATTGAAAGTGAAGAGCTAAGCTTTTTAATTTTTTGGTTGTGATTTGGAATCATTGAGGATGAAGAAAATGTGGAATTTAAAGCTTGGTTTTGGTGTTTGAGATGTTCCTTGAAAGGTTCAGGAGCATCCGTGGTTGCGTGTGTGTGAACATTCGGAGTGCGCAGGACACTCATTTAGGGACAGGTATTACATCAGCACTTGTTGAAAGATCTATTACAAGGGATTGGTATAGTTTATAAAGGAGACCACAGTTTCTGAGGCTGGCACATTGTGTAGGAAAGAAATAGGTTGCTTCGTTTTACTTAAAAGAAACTGAAACGCTGAATGTTGACAGAATCTTGGGAACAGCCCAGGAAGGGACTTAACGCGCGCGAATCGTACTAATACATCAGGCAAATTGCGGGTTCTTGTTTTGCTTCAGCATCTTTCAGACAAGAGGAATGTATGTTGGCCCTCCTCCATCTATGTCCCGGACACCCATCTTGGTCACTTAAACGTGTGTTCTTTCAGTTGCCATCCGTTCAGACTTGTAGCTGATGCTGGGAAGAGCTCTTTTTCGCGGTGTTACCTGTAGCTCCTCACCATTAAAGCAAAACAAAACAAAACAAAACAAAAACCACAGACGAAAAACAACCCAATAAAATCTCACCTGTGTGTTCTCTTGAACTTCCTGCTCTAGGTAGAGGATTATGTGACACTCTGTTTCTAAAAAAGTCCTCTGAACATTGTATAGAAATTGCAGTGCTTCATTACTGAGGTTCACGCGCCTGTCTGCGGCTCCATTGCCGAAGGAGAAACCAAGACAAATGCTGTAGGAGTTTATTTGTGTCTTTGGTCACTCATTCATTCATTCAGTCTTTGTGTCTACACAGTATAACCCTTCACTTATACTCTTTCTGATGTCAGTTTTATGTCAAGTATATCCCATGTCCTCTTGCAGATAAGTTATGGTATCATCCTCCCTAAATTTGCCCATACTTTTTTCCTTTTTTTTTCCCAATCTGCCCAAGTGACATCTTCAAAAATGAAGTTCTCTGGAGCCTTGCCTGCCCTCTTACCTTTTTTCTTATTTTTTTTCTGGCAGGAGAGGAAAACATTTTGAATGTATTTTGTTTATCAAAGAATTTGAGAGTCTTCTGTGGAAAGGTTTTTCAGGAGACCCTGGCGTTTTTGTGAACATTACCATATTAGGCATTTGACTTTCAGATGACACACATTGTCCTCTTTTGAAAGGAGCTTTAGTCTACAGCTTCTCATCTCCAAGTTTTTCCCTCTATTATTTTATTTTCCTGTTTCTGATGATGTGATTGCTTTGTGAGGCTCTCTATCGCTCTTTTTAAAAAAGGATTCTTTCGGTTCTAAAATACTATTAGGAGTTGAATTTGCTGCTTTTCTTTCAATGTAATGGTTGCCATTTTAACCCAAAACTTTATTCTTCATTAAAATGCAGGGAGAGTGAACAAATATTTTTAAAAATTAATGAATAAACACTCCTGACTTTAGTTTTCACTTCTAAGTGGGAATAATTTAAGCAAATTAAAATTAGATAAGATAAAAAGATCTTAGGTTTGCACAGTGTTTATTTCCTCAAGCAGTATCTCTTCACCCCATTCACTGCATTTCTAGTTTTGTTTGGCAGGGGGTGGGGAACACAGAGGAATCTCTAACGAAGTTTCCCAAGGGATTCTGCTATTTGAGCTGGGGTGGAATCATTGCACTAGAGGCTGTCTGACTTTACTTTAAAAACATATGAGGTAAAAGAAATAACCAAACAAATCATTCTGCATGTTGAAGAAAGAGATTTGTTTTCCCGTTAATTTTTCAGGAGAAATACTGTGTGGTGCACAGTTCCACTTGTAGGTATATATTCAAGACAAATGAGTGCAGTGTTTATGTCCACACACACACACACACACACACATACATACAAAAGATATATAGGGGAGTGTTACAGTAGCTTAATTCATAATAGCTCCAAACTAGAAACAACCCAAATATTCATCATTTGTCGAATGGATAAGTAAATTGTGGTATATTCTGAGCAATTAAGAACAGACTGTCTATACACATAATAACATAGATGAATTTCACAGATTTAACATTTAGCCAAAGAAGCCAGACACAAATGTGTATATGTTGTATGATTCCTTTTATATGATGGTCAAGAGGGCGCCTGGGTGGCTCAGTGGGTTAAGCTGCTGCCTTCAGCTCAGGTCATGATCTCAGGGTCCTGGGATTGAGTCCCGCATCGGGCTCTCTGCTGACAGGGAGCCTGCTTCCCTCTCCCTCCCTCCCTCTCTCTCTCTCTCTCTCTCTCTGCCTGCCTCTCTGTCTACTTGTGATCTCTCTCTGTCAAATAAATAATAAATAAAATCTTTTAAAAAATGTTATATGATGGTCAAGAAAAGGTGAAATCAAACACTGGTGATAGAAATCAGATTATTATTTTTTGGCCTGAGAGAGAGCACAGGAGAATCTTCTGGAATGCTGATAATATTCTCTATCATTATGGCTTCCCATATACACACAAATGTAAAAATCACTGAACTGTAAATTGGAGATTTGTAGTCTTTAGTCTGTATTAATACCTCAGTAACACACACACACACACACACACACACAGGTACCTGTACACTTGTTTGTATCTTTGCCCTTGAGCAAAATTCAAAATTCAAATTATCCTTTGTCTGTTGAAGCAACCCTTTCTTCTCATTTCTAAATACCATCAAATTTGTTAAGTCTCTTTCCTGTTCAGGGATCTTTATATGAATGGATCACACCACAGAGGTTATTCCTACCCCTGTATATTCTTCTACAATTACATAAAATGTAGATAAAGAGGATTCTGTGGTACCCAGCCATCTGTGACTGTTCTTTTGTTGGTTGAGAGTGAAAACCACCAAAATGATGCTTTGTTTTGCATGTTGATACTCATATTTCACAGTACTTATAAGAATATTCAGATATGCTAACGTTTTAATATGTTTTTTAGAGGTTATTTCTAGATATGACCTTATGTTAATTCAGACTTAATTGATAAAGTTCACTTCTCTTTGAACTCAGAGTAAAATGAAAGTGGGCCTAGTTTCCCATGTAAAATGCTCAGGTTGCTAAGAAAATTACCTTTAATATAGATCAGGCCATATTCCCCTGAAAAATGGCTGTCTTAATGAACTTACACAGTATATAACATAGGACTTCAAAATTCTTACGGGATCTCAGATACCTTCTAAATTTCCCTATGGTATCTATGCCCCTATAATGCCTTTAAATTATTGTAGTTACTTTCCCTTCAATAGCATCCACTTTCCTTAAGCTTATTAACTTAAGGCTTACTAATTAGGAGTATTACTTGGAAAGAACGAGCAAATTATTTTGGAGCATTGTTCCATATGTTTTAAATCTTTGTTCTTTTAAGTGTGCTAGAGGGAGAGCAGAGAACTCCACTGACCAAACATAAATTTTCTGCTGTTTACCTTCATGTGTTTTTCTTCCTTTGCTTGAAATAGAAAATGATACAGCTTTGCTGTCATGGTTCCATGGCAGGAGACATCCGATAAATACCTACAAATGGATGGTTACAGAAGGAAAAGAATAAGAAAACAAAATAAAACAGAACAGGGGTTTATTGGGCATTTTGCATTAAGATAAATACCAATTTTTCAACTGAATCTCTTAAGAGGTAGGTTCAGAATTCTTCCTGAACTCCTGATAGCGGTCTATTGATGTTTCTGTTCCAGTTCTTTTTTTTTCTTTTCTTTTTTTTTTTTTTTTTGGTTAGGGATTATACTAACACTGTATTTCTTACTGCTAATCTTTTGTACTTCCTCATGTTCATATGCTAATAAAATCCCAGATCTCTATCAGAATTTAAGTAGCTTCACTAGACGGTATCTGAACATCCCTTCTATGGGGTCTTAGTTTCTGTTTAATCTCCCACCGTCAGTCTAATCACTGCCTCTGAGAACACTGGATGGCTCCTTAGGACTTCCCAGGTGCATCAGATCTCAAGATCCTGGTTGGTCATGTGGCCAAAGCTCCCTTTGTGATCTTTGTTTTCTTTCCTTTCTTCTCCAGTCATCTGATCCACTCACCATTGCCTGAGGATTGTCTTGGACCTGCATGCTTACGTCCAGGCTTTTCATCACATCTTTCTGGAATGCCCTTCTTCCGTTGGTTCCATTCTTCCTTTTGAGATTTGAACCTTAACTCCTGCTTTTAGAAAGTAACCCTTTTATTCAGTAGTACTTACCAAGTATTTAACATATACTCAGATTTTTCCTAGTTGCTCTGGGTAATTCAGAAAGTCATCAGAGTTTAGAAGCTGAGGAGACTTCGATCGTTCTAGATATAAAAGGTGCCAGGTAAGGAAGCCTGAAGGAAATTGGGCCGGGGCTGCTTTGATTCTGAGTTCCCTGCCCCTGTACTCGCTTGCTTTGTCTGGTTTAGTGTAGGCCTCCCTCACATACCTAGACATTCTGACAGGTCATTTCCCCTATCCAGCTTTGAAAAGATGTTTCTGTGACTGCTTCCGGGCCTCTGAATGAGCATGGTGTCATTTTTGTCTCTGGGCCATCTTTTGGATTGTACTCCTGGCCTTCTGCTTTGTTTGGCTTAGAGGAATTCATTTCTAATATAGATCAGCTCCTCTTTCCTGGGTATTGAGACGTTAACATTGTTTGCAGGATCATCCATCTTTATTTCATATTTCAGGGAGAAGAAGTACTTATCTGCCCTCTCATCTCTTTGCTAATGTAATCCTAAAAATTTAATGTTCCTTTAAGCTTCTTAGACTGCATTCGTAATATTCACAAACACCTTTTATCATTCACATGATTTGACCTCCTCCTCCTTCGCATTATTGCCACGTCTTGAACATGCAGTATTTTTGTTGAGATTATTTGCATCTGTCAGTCTCCCCATAGAATGTGAGCTTCCTGAGGACAGTTACTGTGTCTGATTTAGCTCTGCATCCTTAGTGCTCAGCATTAAAAGTGGAAGATAGCAAGGCATTGATACAAGTTGGCTGAACTCTAACAGTTCCAAATCTGCTGTAAAGTTCCTTCTATCTGGACGGTTTTCCAGATAAACAGGGTTTTACACCTTCCTTTGCCACAGCCAGGTTATTGTATGTACATTATGGAAAATCAGACAGACATGACCATTTCTTTAGAGTTAGTACAGATACCATACATTAGTTATTACCCTGAGGAGCCCAGCTATTTTGGGCTCATTCAAAATGTGGACAGGATAATATCGGGGTGACTGTTCATTAAAAGAGCCGTTGGAGCAGATCTAAGAAAAAAAAATGGAAGCTATCATTGAACAGAGAAACTCTGCTCTTCTCTGGGTCTCATGGCATTCACCAAACTGAAGTAAACCCCATCTATAGTAGGCTCTGCCAGACGTGGCATCATTACTTGGGAAGCATGGCATGTATCTTTTGATAATATCAGAGTGGTACATTGTTGGCTCAAATGTGTCAGTGTCTGTAATACCTGTTGAAGACTAATTGACAGGCCTCAGATTCTTAGGTGTTGAATCTGTCTTCTATATTTGGACTCTGTATTTTGAGCGATAAGAAATGTGTCAAATGAGTTGAGAATTACTTAAGTGGAACTCATTCTAACTGAGGCCAAGGAAAATCTTATTTCCAATTTTCTGCATTTTTGTATTAAATCATCTGCAGTTTGTGGATTATTTATAGATAGCTTTATAACTTTGGTCGCTTCTATGCACAGAGGCGGCTAAGAAAACATACTCATCTTTAAGGATGCTTCTGTCACTTAGAACAGTTGAAGTGTTATGCTTACAACACGTGGTAATATAGGACTTCTTAGTGGAAACTGCATTTGGGCAAATATCCCTTAAATAGCAGAAATTGAAAGTATTTCTTCACTGAACGAAATCACCCTGGTACTCCACACATTTCAAAGTCAGAGTTGTAGTGATTTTAGCTGTTGGAACATGACCCTGACCTGGGTAGAGAGAGAACGTGACTCTGAGACTGGAGCCTGGCGGAAAACCTGTGGACTCCATTCTGTAGTAGAGTGGATCCTCCGTCTGGTGCTTCTTTCTTTAGAAGTCAGGCACCTGTGGAAAGTGAGCACATTGGAAGGATTATGAACAATGTGGAGACTCAGGAGATGTGGTTAACTTTGCGAGTGGGAGAAAGTGAAAATTTGAGGTGAATCTTGACAGGTGAATGAGCATTTCTCAATTGTTGGAGTGGGTCTGGACAGGGTGATGCCTTCGTACACAACAGGGAATCTGGAAGGGCAAGGAACATTTATCACAGCCTTTTTATCTACATATGTATTTTGCTTTTCCACTAGTGGCTTGTGAGTAGGGGAATGGACAAGGGAAAATGGGGAGATGCAGTGAGAGAGACTTCTTCAGCAGGTTTGGCAGAAGGACCAAAAGGGAAAGAAAGGGAGTGTTTTCCTGAGAGTGTCTGGCTTTGGGGTTGAGAGTGTTTAGGGAACTAAATGAAACCATTAGAGTGATGGTAAATCAGATGACATGGACCAGAAGGCTGGGGCTTTTATATATAAGTGTCTGTGTATAGTTTGATAACAGATAATTTATACCTTGAGTTAGTGGTATATTACTTTTTCCTTAAACAAGTTCTCATTTTCTATTTGAACAGCTTTGCTTTATTAGCCTTTTCTAGAAATTGCTTATTTGCCTAAAATTCCTGGGTATTTTTCATTTTATGGAATCATGATATATTCTGATAATTGGGAACCTAAAGAGTATTTAGTCATCTCCCCACCCAAGACATGAAATTTTTCAAAAGTGTTCTTGTCATTTGCTTGTTCAGTCCTTTTTTTTTTCTTTTTTAAAGATTTTATTTATTTATTTGACAGATAGAGATCACAAGCAGGCAGAGAGGCAGGCAGAGAGAGGGGGGAGGCAGGCTCCCCGCTGAGCAGAGGGCCCGATGCGGGGCTCGATCCCAGAACCCTGGGATCATGACCTGAGCCGAAGGCAGAGGCTTTAACCCACTGAGCCACCCAGGCGCCCCTCAATCCTTCTTTTATTTTTTTTTTTTTATTTTTTTTTCTTCTTCTTTTTTTTTTTTTTATTTTATTTATTTATTTGACAGAGAGAAATCACAAGTAAGCAGAGAGGCAGGCAGAGAGAGAGGAGGAAGCAGGCTCCCTGCTGAGCAGAAAGCCCGATGTGGGGCTTGAACCCAGGACCTGGGATCATGACCTGAGCCGAAGGCAGCGGCTTAACCCACTGAGCCACCCAGGCGCCCCTCAATCCTTCTTTTATACCTCCAGGAAGAGGAAGTGTATCGCTACTGGGGACAGCTATTAGGCCAGAACATTTTAGGTTTTGTTAGTTTAATTGATAGCAACAAAACAAAGTAAAATGGAAGAATATATACCACTAACAACCTCTTAGATCGGCTAAAATGACAAAGACACCATCAGTACCAGGTGTTGGTAAGCATGTGGAAAAACAAACTCACACTACTGGTGGAAGTGGAAAATGATAGAACCAGCTTGGGAAGGCAGTTTAGCAGTTTTCAGAAACATTAAACATAGACCTACCCTGTGATCTAGTCCCTTGACCCTGAGGAAATGAAAGCATATACTTGTACAATGACTTGTGTGTGAAAGTTCACATGTAGACGGACAGGGAAATGGATAATCAAAATGTGGTGTAACCATACAGTGGCATTCTGCTTATCAGTAAAAAGGAATGAACTATTGATACATGCTACCACATGGAAGAATCTCAGATCTGTAATGTTAAGTGAAAGAAATCAGACTGAAAAGCCTATCTATCGTATGGTTCCATTTATAGAAGATGCTGGAAAATGCAAACAAATCTAGAGTGACAACAAGATCAGTGATTGCTTTGAGAGAAGCAGAGGGCTTATAAAGTGGCATAAGGGAACTTTCAGGGGTGATAGATGTATTTATTATATTGATTTTGGGGAGGGTTTCACGAGTGTGTATATACGTCAGGACTTATCACATTTGCACTTTAAATATGTGCAGTTTATTGTATGCCAGTTGTATCTGAGGAAAGCTGGTAAAAAATCATAACTATAGAAAAACAAGCTACAGAAAAAAATGGAATAATGTGTTCCAGGAGGTGATATTTACACATCAAAATATTTGTTATTTCCATTCATGTAAGCCCAAATCATTGGGTATTCTTTAAGGCGCTTCACATTTATAAATGGCACCCCACAGAATGGGATCTAGATTATCTAATTACTGGCTTCTTTGGCTTTTCTTTAAATTATGAGTCAAAAGACAAATACTGTCTTCTATAAATTTTTATATAACTTCCTTATTTCCAACCAATGATGTATGGCTGGGAAAAATACCAAAAGTTTAGCTTCCATGAGAGGTAGAAGAATTTTACCAATATTATCAATATTACCAATATTGTCTGTTTCCTATTTTGGTCTGTTTTATGTAAGTACTATGTGTTCTGTATTGCATATTCCTTTTTGGGAGGAGCATCACCTTTTACAGAAATGATAGAGTGAGTGAGGGTGCAGTCACTGGACAGGTAAGGATTTGTTTTCTGTTTCTGAATAGCATGGGCACTCTCAGGTGAGATAAAAATGGGTTTCTTTGAAATAATGGAGTGAGCACCTTCTGTGCTAAGTATCTTGTTGGGGTGTACTTAGTTAGCAGAAAGGCAACCAGTATTTTGTTAATTTTTTAGAAGAGTTTCATCTCAGAATTAAATGCCCTGGGAGGTAGTGAGGTAGTCTAAAAATCTAATTCTGTTTTACTTTAGTGGAAAAAAATTGAATACATTAGGGCACTTTCATTGCTCAGTGATGGAAACCTATTTCTGCCAGGCTTAATGGACAGTGAGAAATATTGGCTCCTGTTGTAAATCAAGTTGAAGTGGGGATGCCAGACTCAGAGGTACCCATCTGAGAAGACCCATATATGGTACCCATCCCTGGGATAGGCTCTCTTCATCTAGTGAGCATCACGGTTAGCCCACGGCCCAAGACTGATGTTAGGGCACTATCATCCTCATAAGCGAGACAGGACTCCTTCATCAGTAACTCTGGCAAGTTTGATGGGCCTGGTTGGGTATATAATTCTGTCTGAAGCAGTCACTACAGGTGTTTAATAGGAAGCTCTGGCCAGGCTTGAGTTAGGAGAAGGTATTGGATGGGGGAAGGAGGGAGCCCCATTCTAACAGAATCAGTTTCTTCTAAGTAAAAAGCTGGGCTATTACTGCCCAGAACTGTCCAGGAGCCAACTTCCCCAGTGCCTAATCCGCTTCTGCCCGATGCTCAATCTAGGAGTGATACTGGGGTAAACAGCCTTGGGTAGGCTGAAGACTGGTGACTGAGTCTTTGGACACATCTTTGAGGTGAAATTACTCATTCAGATGCTATGAACACTTTGAAGGTTTTGCATTTCAGTATATTTAGATTATACCAAATCGTACTCCTGCCAGCCCTGTATGTGTATACGTCACTGTATCTTGTCACCAGCATTAGCTGTTATCATTCAGAAATTCTCTGCCACTTAGATTTCTAGAAAATGGGAATTTATTGATTCACTTTGTATTTTTCTGATTACTAATGAGGCTCTTTACTCTTTTGGGAATTGTTAGTTCATATACTTTGTGAGTATGTGTGTAAAGTTCTAAATTGATTTGTAATTAAAAAGTTCACTGTTTACAAGGAAAAATAACAACATTGATCAGGGTGGGTTGTGTGAAGGCTCGAAATCAGAAGTTGCAAGTCAAATTTAATACTTGCCAATAAGTCTTTCTATTAAATGAAACTGATGATTTGCATTTAGGACTTCATCCATTTTCACACTAAATAAATACTTTAAATCTCAGCTTTTTTTTAATTGTTTTTGTTCATTTACTTGTTTTGATTCTTTACGTTCTGTAGAAGCTATAATCATAGGGTGTTTGTAGCAAATGTTAACCACATATTTTTGTTAAAATATTCCTTCTACAATGAGCTCTTAGAGATCGGTGAGGAAAACACAACCCAGAAAGAAACTGAAACTGGACAAAGAGATGAACAGGAAGTTCTCAGATGGAGAACCCCACATGTCTCCAATAACCACATGACAGGATGCCCAATTTCTCTGGATGGAGAATAGTCAGGGAAATGTTAAATTTTCTGAACCATAAGATAACCATTTCACAATCATCAGTTTGGCCAAACCCTTCAAAGTCTGATGAGTACCAGATACCAGACACTGATGGGGGGCCAGGGAATTGGGCGCTCTCTTCAGGTGGCTAAAAAAAAGAGTCTGGACACATCTCCTTGTCAGAAGCATGGCAGATGCCTTCTAGTCTGTGGTTTATCTTTTAATTCCATATTTGTGGTATTTTCAGTTCAGAAGCTTTTCATATGAATGCAATAAATATATATTAATCTAATCACTTACAGTTAGTATTTTTTAGTCTTCTGGGGGAAAAATATTTTGCCCTTACTAAGTCATAAAGATATCCTCTGTATAAAGTTTTCCTTTTTACATTTAACTTTTTGTTCTTCCTCAAGGAAAAAAAAAAAAATCCTCACTGTTCTGTGAAGACAAGAATTTATTCCTTGGCCTCAAGATGGAGTCTGCAATTCCTGCCTTGCTGGGGGCGGGGGGTGCGGCGGGGACTACACAAAAATTTGCAACCCCCTGAACCTGCTGGTTTCCCATTTTCTTTCCCCTTTGGACCTTGACTCAGTTGCATTATTGGACATGCAGCTAGCCTGGAACAGATGTGGGAAGAGAAGCACTGACTGGATGGTTGGAGATGAAGGCAGACAGGGCAGCGATGCCCAGCAGAAGGGAGGCTGGGTTGGCAGGATGTGGTCCTGAGGTGGGAGACAGGCTGTATGGCACCGTGGCTGCTGGCCAGGCTTGGGCTCTGTCTCCCCATGTTCAATAGTTCGGGCAGGTTATTTAACCTGGCAGTTTCTTTCTCTGTGAAATGTAGAGCATATCCCACCCTGGAGCAATATGATTAATTTGAGGATTATTTGAGATACCTGTGTAAAATATATAGTGCAGAGCTCAGTATCCCATCACAAGGAACCAGATCAAGCCAAGCATCTGTCCGCCGGCATTTATGACACTTCCTGAAAGAGAGCTATTACTTCTTTTAATTCATTGATAGGATTCACTTTAACTGTGTTCTTTGCGTATAGGACATGCAAAGTTAGAAGAAGGAGGGACAAAGAAAAGGGGAAAAAAGGAAAAAGGGAAGAAAAAAGAGAAGCTTCCTCAACATACTCATTTTTACAGACTAATCTTGCTGCCTGCTTCATCCCATCCTTTGTTTATTTGGGGCGCGGGTCCCTTTTATAGCTTGTCACAAAGTGACAAAGTGGTGTTGTGGGAACACGCTTACTTATGTACTGATGCTCTGTGAAATGTTCCCGGTGCAGGTCTGGTGAACTGACTTCAGGAATTTCTTTTTAGTGTAGAGACATTCCAAGTTCATTTACAAGGTGCTTCTTTTGAGAACTATGGAGAGATGACCATCTGCTTGGGAAATGCCTTAGCAGAGAATTGATAAAGCAATGTTTTTACACTGGAGAGCCTTATAACAATCTCTGTGGTGAAAGTACAGCTGCATTGGTGAGATTTTAAGTGGTCTTTCTTCATCTTATGTCTGAAAAATAAGGCGTTTTCTATTTGATTAATAACTTGGTCTCTGTTATTTAAATGATATATGCTGACCTTTTTTAGAGAAGTGATTTTTTTTTTTTCCCTCAACCTGTGGAAGCACAAAGCCTTTACTTTCTCAAATGTTTTTAGGTAAATAGAATGCATTAGCGCTGTTGCTATTATTCAGTTATAAATGAAAGAAAAGTAAGAACATCTTTATTCCTTATAGATTTTTCGTTAAACACTGATGGTATCATCAGTGTGCATATCGAGAATTATGCAGGGTTATCTGTGGGCCCCAGTGGGAGAGCTCTGCCATCATCATGGATTTGCACTCTGTTGGTCTTTCTGGACCTGCTTTTGGTGATGAAGTTTGTTCTTCAAGGTGTACGTAGGAGACACCTAAGCTTGGGGATGCTTGTCCAGTCTAAGGGGTATCCCTCTAAGACTTAATTTTAAAGAATATGGGCATCTGGGCGGCTCATTCATTAAGCATCTGCTTTCTGGTCAGGTCATGATCCCAGGGTCCTGGGATCGAGCCCCACATCAGGCTCCTGGCTTAGTAGGAAGCCTGCTTCTCTCTCTTGTGTTCCCTCTCTCACTGTCTCTCTCCCTCTCTGTCAAATAAAGAAAATCTTTAAAAAAAAAAAAGTCCCATTTCTGTTGTATTAACTCTTCTAGAAAGAGTTATGTGCTCTAGGGCGGCATTCTCTGTGGAAAAATGAATTTTATTTTCTGGAATTGTAGCATTAGAACCCTGTAGGCTAGGAACTTCAGGGCTGCCTATAGAGGATACCTTGTTCATGGTGTCCCCCTTCAGGTGAACTTCTTTGGGTATTAAAACATCAGTATCTATTTCTGTGCTAAAGTATCCTTTGAAATAATTTAGATGAGTTGGGTTATGTGATTCATGGAGACATCTGTGTTGGGAATTACCACTAGAATAGAAGGGACTGCTCTGTCCTTCTCTGCTGAGTCCTGGCTCCCCCGCCTGACTGCACTCAAATGTCCCCCAGCGAGGTCCTGCTCTTGAATTCGACCCTGTATCTTTTGGAAGTCCTTGTTTCTTTATCAGCAGGTAGAGTGGGTCAGACAAGGTATAGTCTCTTTTTGAATCTAAACACTATAGCCAAGAAGAAGCTCATTTTTGCCTTACCACAAAGACTAGGCTTTTCCAGGCCCCTGCTGGATGTCATGTCTTTAGAAGGCTCCATTCTTTTCTGCTCCAGATTTGCTTCCATCTCTGGGATGTTTATCCTCCATGTGCCTCCATTACCTTGTATATCCCCTGAGATTCTTTTCTGAGCTCGTTCTTTCTTTTGCTCCCTCTTTATATCGCTACCACTCTTGGTCAGTTCTTTATTGAAACTCACTTGGGTTATTGCAATGAAACCCAGCAGATCTCCCTGCCTCTTACCCACCCCTCCCACCCCTCCACTGAATCCATCCTTCACACAGTTGCCCAAGCAGTCTTCCCAGGGGAAATCTGGGATTCTGTTACTCCTGTCTCCGAAAACACTCGCGTGCCCCCTTGATGCCTGTGGAATAAAACAGAGCTCCTCTCTGTAGCCCCCAGGCTTCTGCTGTCTCGGCGACAGGCTTCCCCATCATTGTGGCCTGAGCTGTATCCAGACTTTGTGCTTTGGCTCTTGCCGCCATGTGCTTTCCTATCTTTCCCTATGGAAATGCTCCATGTCCCACGTTCTTTATGATAGCTTTCTGGATGACCCCACACGGAAGAGCACCTTTTTCATATTCATTCACTGATTGCTTCTTACTCCTTCAGTCAACATTTTGTAAGTAGGTGCACGGATTATAAAGAATGACAAAACACAGCCCCCGTTCTCAGGTCGAATAGGTTGTGGAGCTAGTCATATAAATAATGATCTGTAATATCATGGTTAAATGATAAAATAGAATGTCACCAAGTACTGGATTCCCAGAGCCTGTGTACACAGACACCTTGAAGGCAGGCACTGTTTGTCCACTTTTTCTTTAATCTGCTTTGTATCATGGAGGGTGTCTGGTAATATTAGTTGCTCCTTTGTGAAATGCATTTATTAGGAAATTTCTCTTCTGCACTATTCGCTCGCTAGGCTGGTGACTTTGAATTTCTTCGGCAGCTCTGCTTTCCTTTGTCACTCTTTCTCTGTGTCTTTGTTGGATGCACGTATAAGTAGGGACAAATAACTCAGTTTAAGAACACATCATTTTCTGTCATACTTCACACAAATTACGTTTCACCATTTTGAAAACTGTCAGTTGTATTTCTTTCCAGGTCATTTATGTATGTAACACATGTTTATTCTTTTAACAGTGGTTTTCTAGCAAAACAGACTGTTTCCCATAAATGGCATCGTGAACTCGGCACCGTGTTGGGTCGCGGGCCGGTGCTCAGTAATTCTGGGGTGGATACTAGAAAAAGACACTTGGCTTGCTCCTTATGCTATTGCTCAGACTGATTTCCTATTAAAGTTTTCCTCACTCAACTGCCAAAGTTAGTACCCGAGGCATCAGAAGGAGACTTAGCCAAAATGCCCCCTCTGAATTGTTCAGCAGATGGGCATTGCAGGCTCTGGGGAGAATGAACTTGGGGATGGCTGCAGGTCTCTAGTGGCCCTGAACGGTTATAGTCTTAAATAGGAACAGCTCTTCCGTGGGCTGCCAGCCTCATAAAGGCAAGGCCCACATTTACCGTGTTCACCTGGCATCCAGCACCGTCCCTGGAGTGTGAATGAAAGAGGACTAAATAAATACCTAAATAACAGTAGACCAAAAGCCTGACTTGGCCTTAGACTGAAGCCGTGTTTTCATCCATGCCCAGGTTGGTGAGGCCTTGTGTTGAGCAGATATTCTGTGCAAGCCTGCCTCCTGCCGTTGTTGGTGGGGACATAGCAGGTGCGGGCAGAAGATGCAGTCAGCTCTAGGAATCAGCAGTGTACCGGCTTCTTAGGAGGCAATCCCTTCCAAATCCTCCCTGCGCTTTTTTTTTTTTTTTAAGATTTTATTTATTTATTTGAGAGAGAGACAGTGAGAGAGAGCATGAGCGAGGAGAAGGTCAGAGGGAGAAGCAGACTCCCCATGGAGCTGGGAGCCCGCCTCCCTGCGCTTTTAAAGGTTGTCAGGATTTAGAACACGAACATCCATGTAATAAGTCTTCTGCAGGCTGGAAGGCCATTCTCTGCTCCTGCCTCCGTTGTCCTGACCTGGTGGGGTATGGCCATGGGCCGGAGGTCTGAGTCTGTCACCAGCCGGCAGTCCCCGGGGACTGTGGGTCTGGGCGCTGGCAGGTGCAGCAGTCTGGGCTCTGATGAGTCAGATGAGGTGGTAAATGCTACTGTCCCTTTACAGCATCAAAGTCACCCCCACTATGCTCTTAGGGAGGTGGTGAAAACTCTTGATTAGAGGATACTATTTAATTCTTTCTTTAAGATTTTATTTATTTATTTGAGGAGGGGGAGGAAGGAAGGAAGAAAAGGAGGGAGGGTAGGAATAGGGGGAAGGAGAAGCAGACTCCTTTCTGAGCATGGAGCCCGATGGGGGGCTCGATCCCCTGACCTGAGTAAGAATCAAGAGTAAGATGCTTAACTGACTGAGCCAGCCAGGTGCCCCAGAGGATACCCTTAAAAGGTCAAAGTATTTGGAAATGTTTCAGTGGCTTGCAAAGACTGATTATAAGCAGTCTTATAAATGCAGAAAATTTAAGCTCAAGTTAAAACCGCCATGACACAATGAATGGACAGAATTCTTTTCTTTCCCAACAAGGTGACTCTTCCTGAGAACTTCTTTCCATTCTTCTCATTTCCATTTCTTCTCATTCCCAAGACTGTCAAGGAGTTTTTACTTCTTGAGGTGCCTGGGTGGCTCAGTGGGTTAAAGCCTCTTCCTTCGGCTCAGGTCATGATCCCAGGGTCCTGGGATCGAGCCCCCCATAGGGCTCTCTGCTCAGCAGGAAACCTGCTTCCCTCTTTCTCTGCCTGCTTGTGATCTCTGCCTACTTATGATCTCTCTCTGTGTCAAATAAATAAAATCTTTAAAAAAAAAAAAGTTTTTACTTCTTTTAGATGATTTTCAAAACACCAGTTAGAGTTTAAATCATTTTCTGGGACATTGATTTTCTAACAGGGTAATTTCAGTTTTTGATCATGAAAATACAAGTTAAATTTAAGTGGCAAATTAGAGATACTTAATACATTTGTTTTGTCCTACCAAACAGTATTTTTGTGGAAGTTACAGAATATTTATTAAGGCTATCAGGAGATGTAGACAATGTACTCTCTCTTAAGGTAATTTTAATATTTACTCAGGGTTTTGCAGCATCAGAAAAAAGCTTTGATGAACCATAAAGCTACTTGAATCATGGAAGGGAATGTTCTGTAGTTCAGTAGACTGTGATGCTGGGAGGGTATTTTGGAATTCTTGCATTAGAAATACAATGGACACTACCTCAAATAGCAGACATGTAATTGTTTCACATTAAAATAACTGTGCTTAATATTTTAACTAACATATAAGTTATTTAAAATACTTTTTGCTCAGAAATCATCTGTGTTTACATAAAAGGTTAGTACTTTATTTTTAGAATATGCAGTTTCATTTTTTCAAGCTTTATTGCAATATAATTGATGTATAATATGTAAGTTTAAGGTGTACAGTGTTATGAACTGACACACACACATATTTCAAAACGTTTACCACAGTCAGGCTAACTTCCGCCTCATATAATTACCGTTTGATGTTGTTATGGTGAGAACATTAAAGCTCTTCTCTCATAGCAACTTTCATTTATAGAACACAGTATTGTTTACTGCAGTCACCATGGTGTACCAGAGAGCCCCTGAACTTCCTCATCTTATAACTTTGTGCCTTGACCAACATCTCCCTATTTCCTCACCCCCTCATCCCTGCAACCACCATTTTACTCAGTTTCTAGGAATTAGGTGTTTTCAGATTCCACATATAAGTGAGTATTTGTCCTTTTTGGTCTGACTTACTTCACTTAGCATCATGCCCTCAAGGTCCATCTGTGGGGTTGTAAATGGCAGGATTTTTTTTTTATAGCTGAATAATATTCCATATATATATATGGAATATATAATATATACAATATACATATGTGTATATACACATATATGTACATATACATAAAAATGTATATATATGTGTGAGTGTATGTGCATATATATACATCCAGCTGTGTGTGTGTGTGTGTGTGTGTATATACACACACACACATTTTCTTTATCCATTTATCTGTCAGTGGACACTAAGGTTGTTCCCATATCTTGGCTGTTATGAGTAATGGTGCAGTGAACGTGGGGGTACAGATCTCTTTGAGATCATGCATTATTACCTTTGGATTTATACCCAGAATTGAGATTGCTGGATCATGTGATAGTTTTAGTGTTGATCTTTTTGAGGAGTCCCCACACTGTTGTCCATAGTAGCTGTACCAACTTACATTCCCAGCAGCAGTGCACCAGGGTTCCCTTTTTTCCACATCCTCACCAGCATTTGTTAGCTATTATAATAGCTTTCCTAACAGATGTGATGTGATAACTCATTGTGGTTTTGATTTGCATTTTCATGGTGATTAGTGACATCGAGCACCTTTCCTGTACTTGTCAGCCATTTGTCTGTCTTCTTTGGAGAAATGTCAGTCAAGTCCTCTGCCCGTTTTTTTTTTTTTTTTTTCTAAGATTTTATTTATTAATTTGAGAGGGAGAGAGAGAGTGAGAGAGAGCCTGAGAGGGGAGATGGTCAGAGGGAGAAGCAGACTCCCTGTGGAGCCGGGAGCCTGATGTGGGATTCCAGGACTCCAGGATCATGACCTGAGCCGAAGCAGTTGCTTAACCAACTGAGCCACCCAGGCACTCCCTCTGCCCGTTTTTTTTTTTTTTTTCTAAGATTTTATTTATTAATTTGAGAGGGAGAGAGAGAGTGAGAGAGAGCCTGAGAGGGGAGATGGTCAGAGGGAGAAGCAGACTCCCTGTGGAGCCGGGAGCCTGATGTGGGATTCCAGGACTCCAGAAGCATGACGTGAGCCGAAGCAGTTGCTTAACCAACTGAGCCACCCAGGCACTCCCTCTGCCCGTTTTTTTTTTTTTTTAAGATTTTATTTATTTATTTGACAGATCACAAGTAGGCAGAGAAGCAGGCAGAGAGAGAGGAGGAAGCAGGCTCCCTCTGAGCAGAGAGCCCAATGCAGGGGCTCGAACCCAGGACTCTGGGATCATGACCTGCGTGAGCCGAAGGCAGAGGCTTTAACCCACTGAGCCACCCAGGCGCCCCCCTCTGCCCATTTTTAAATCAGATTGTTTTCTTGCTGTTGAATGGTATGAATTCCTTGTATATTTTGCATATTAAGCCCGGATCAGATACATGGTTTGCACGTAGTGCTCTCCGTTCTGTAGGCTGCCTTTTTCATTTTGTTGATTGTTTTCTCTGCTGTACAGGCTTTTAGTTTGATGTCATTCCACTTGCTGAGTTTTGGTTTTGTTACTTGGTGCTTTTGGTGTCATGTCCAAAACAATCATTGCCCAGACTGTCATAGGAGATGCCCCCCTATGTTTTCTTCTAGGAGTTTTATGATTTCATATCTTACCTTTAAGTTCTTAATGCATTTTGAGTTAATTTTTGTAAGTGGTATAAGATAGGGGTCCAGTTTTATTATTTACATAGGAATATCCAGTTTTCCCACCATTTATTAAGGGGACTGTCCTTTCATCATTGACTATTCTTGAAATACTAGGTGATAGCATGGGTTTATTTCTGGGTCCTTGATTCAGTGTCCACATTTATGTCAGTCCTATATTCTTCTGATCAATCTAGTTTTGTAACATAGCTTGAAGTCAGGAAGTGTGAGGCCTCAGCTTTTTCTTTCTTAGGATTAATTTGATTATTTGGAAACTTGTGGTTTCCTATTAATTTTAGGATTTTTTTTCTATTTCTGTGAAAAAGAATGTTTTTTTGAAAGTACAGATTTATAATTGGTCCGTAGTTGTTTGTAGAATAAAGAATATTTCAGCCACATTATCATACAAAATTTGAAACATAACTTATATGAGGTTGTGCCTCCTTTCTCCATTACTCCTTCCATTTCTTCAGAGTGGAAAACAAGGACTTTGTAGCTTTTTAAATTTTCCAATTATTCCCAAATTGGAATGAATTTGCTGCTGACAAAGTGTTTTTCTTCCACCTGCAGAAACAGCAGCTTCTGTTAAAAGCTGAATTATCACATCAAGAAGCTCAAATTAATGTAGTTATTAAATCTTAGAGAGATAGGATCATCTTTAAAACCTCACAAGAACACACTTTTCTTGCATACTCGTTTTAACAGTGGAATGCATCATAGTTAGTATCGTGGGGCAATGAGTGCCAGATGGGGACTGTCAGTTCTTCAGCTATTCAAGCCCTGTACTGAGTATTGAAACCCTGAGATGAAATCTGAGAGCAACGGAGACAATTCGGGAGTTTATAGCTAAAGGTTAGGTTGTTCTGGCCATAGAGTAAGTCAGCGAGAAAATAAGGGTTTGTTTTGTAGATGTGTAGAAACCCCTCAAGTAGATGTATTTTTCAGAGACTTCCTACATCCAGCTGGAGGTCTTGCTCACCTCGGGGTGTATCATCAGGGGAGAGTAAAATAAGCAGTAAAAAGAGCTTTTCCTAAGTATGAAAGAACAGGCGTTTGCTTTTCACACGTGTAATGTAAGTGCAGCTTGCTCGCTAGGTGTGACTAAAGAGCATGAGGCTGCCTGGGCAGCCATGTGCATGTTGGGATTGCTAACTAGCGGATCTCAGAGAACGAAAGTGAAATCCATCTTCCTTCTTATTCATTCCACTCCGTGTCCGTGGGGATGCAGCATTTGTGAAGGAATCAATTATCCATTTGTTAGTCAGAGGAGCCTTACAAATTATACATTAGCAGATTGATTCCTTAGGTTCGCTGTTGGGGGACTGATAGCTTAAGGTGGGATGATGAGGAGCGTCGGGGGAAAAGAAGTTGCCACAAAGAACACCATTAAAAGCAGCTTTCGAAATGACCGTGAATTTATTCCTAATTGAAGAGCTGACATAATCCATACTAAGTGTATTTATTTCAGGCATTTTACATTAGGTAATTGATTATCACATGAGGTGTACGTGTTGGTAATTTCGCCTTTTCTTTAAATTTAAGAACTTGAGACCACCTGTGGTGGACTTGGCCTTAGAAGGTATGGGCTGGTCCGCACCCCCTCCTGCTTAGTCAGGCCTCTTTTTTTGTTCCATTAAGGAAACATTTTTGTATGTTCTATAGTGTCAGCTTGACATTATTGATTTTTGAACAAACTCACTTATATTGTCCAGAATTCCAAACATGTCTCCATTAGGAATAAAATTGTAGCTAATGGAAAATACAGCTGAGGCCATTTTTCTCAGGTCTTTTTTTTTCCTCGGGGTCCCTTTTCTTGTTTACATCTACTCCACTATCCCAGCTGGGCAGACACACCCCGTAAATTCTGTGTGTAAAACAGGCAATTAGAAGATTCCACATGGAAGAAAGATGGACTCCTGCACTACGGTTTCCCCCCTTACCCTTTCTCTTTTTCCCATTTATTTCAAGTATGCAGAAATGGCAGAAATGCGTAAGGCATTTGTTCCTTTTTCTGTGAGGACCTGTGCCAGACCTGCTCCTTGTGCCATTGACAGCTGTCATGCTGAAATCCTGTTCTTTATTTGTTTTTTATCAAGTATTACGGAACCAGTAATAGAAACTGATGTGTGTAGTGATGACACTCAGTTGTCACTTGAGGTAAAAATGGGTGCTGCGGGTCCCCAGAGTGATGGCTTTGACAATTAAGATAAATTTTGCTATCTTTTTGGTTTTAAGTTAAAAAACTGACTACATGATTTCTCTCTGTCAAATAAATAAATAAAATCTTTAAAAAAAAAAGACTACATAATGTAAAAATATTTATCTTTGGATTACAAACAAAATATATGCTCTAGAAAAGGACAATCTAAACAATAATAGTATCTCAGATAAAACCAGTGCTAATATGTTAGAGTATCTACTTCCAGTCATATATGTTATGTACAGATGCCTGTAAATACAGTTGTATTTATAAACCCTGGGTGGGGTTTACTGAGAGCTAGCCGAATTGTGAGAATTGAAGGCAGTCTTCCAGATGAGTGAGTTTGCTGAAGACTTCCAACACCAACTACAAGATCTGGAAGTTCCCAGATGCACTCTCGTGGTTGGTAATTAGTTAGAGGCCTTAAAGAACTCACTGAAAGTTATTATACTCACAATTACAGTTTATTACAAGGAAATGATACAGTCAACAAATCAGCTAAAGGAAGAGACCGCATAGGGCAGATGCAAAATTCCATTGGAATGGGATGCAAAATTCCATTGTCCTCAGGACGTGTTACCGCCTGGCCTACTTGTGTGACAACCCCGGAAAGCTCCCATTGCTGTTTAGGATTTTTACGAGGGATCTGTTATGTAGGAATGATTGGTTGATGGGTTGTCCGTATGGTTGAATTTAGCTTCTGGGTTGGTTGATATCCATGATCACAGGGGTTAGTCTTTCTGGCATGGCCCACTGAAAGACTGTAAGGTCTTTCACCTTTAACAGACATTCCTATCAGGATAGATTATCTCCCAGAAACCAAGGGTAAAGACCTGACTTCTCTTGGATTAAGTCAGATTCTTTATTTTTTTAAGATTTATTTGAGAGCGAGAGAGAGGGAGAGTGTGCACACACATGAGCAGGGGGAGGACAGAAGGAGAGGGAAAGAATTTCAAGCAGACTTCCGAAGAGTGTAGAGCCTGACTTGGGCTCCATCCCGTGACCCTGAAACCATGACCTGAGCCAAAATCAGGAGTTGGACACCAAATCAGCTGAGGCACCCAGGTGCCCCGAAGTCAGATTCTTTATTATATAATACATTTTTTAAACTTAATATTTTTGTTCTTTTAATTTTCATCATTTATATTTGCTTTTAGAAATTTAAGTAATTTCCGTTTCTTTAGTGTCTTACAAAAGAAACCTGCTGTGGAAGGCATCTTTGTAAAATAATTTTTTTTTAAAGATTTTATTTATTTATTTGACAGAAATCACAAGCAGGCAGAGAGAGGGGGAGAAGCAGGCTCCCTGCTGAGCAGAGAGCCCAATGCGGGGCTCGATCCCAGGACCCCAGGATCATGACCTGAGCCGAAGGCAGAGGCTTTAACCCACTGAGCCACCCAGGCGCCCCAATTTTTTTTCTTTTCTTTTTTTTCTTCTTTTTGGTTATTTTAAAGATTTTATTTATTTATTTATGAGAGAGAGAGAGAGAGAGAGAGAGAGAGCATGAGTTGGGGGGAGGCAGAGGGAGAAGGAGACTCCCTGCTGATCTGGGAGCTCAATGCAGGACCCAATCCCAGGACCCCAGGATCATGACCTGAGCCGAAGGCAGATGCTCAACCAACTGAGCCCTCCAGGCGCCCCTCTTCTTCTTGTGTCAAATAGGCAATACGCATGTCTTTTGAAAGATTTAATTTTTTATCTCAGAGAGAGAGAGCAAGTGAGCACTGGGGGTAGAAGGGGAGAGCGAGAGAGAATCTTAAGCAGACTCCACACTTAGTGCAGAGCCCAAAGCAGGGCCAGTCTCACAGCCCTGCTTAACTGACTGCGCCATCTAGGTGCCCCAGAAAGTACATATTTTAAAGATTTTTGATACGCATTGCCAAATGATCCTTAGGAAAATTTCTCCATATTTGAATTCCCACCAGTAGGGGACAAGGAGTGTCTCTTTGGGGACTTCTTGGCCAAAACTAGATACTTAAACAATCTTTGCCAATTCCATAAGCAAAATATCTTGTTTATTTATATGTTATTTGTTATCACTAAGGTTGACTCCTGTTCTTGTTTACCTATAATTTGTACTATTTCTTTTGGGAGTTGACTGTTTTACTTGGTTTGAGTTACATGAATAAGAAGTCCAGATATTTTCAAAAACTAAAGAAGAATAAGCTGTAAAGTTCTTTGCAATGTATATGACAAGGGATATTTACCCTAATCTTTGACTGATCTCTCATGAATCATTTTTAAAATTATGGACATCCCAATAGCTAAATAGTTTCTTCCTCTAGATTGATTCATGCTTAGAACTTACAGTTTAAGGTTGTTATTTTTACTGACATATTAACTGGATTTTCTCTCCAATTTTATTTGGTGTGACTTATGAAATATAAAATATTTGTACTTTCACATTAAAATAGGGAAAGGAAAGAGGTAGTAAATAAAGATGGGCTAAATACCTCATCTTCTAAATGAGTCAGTGTATGCCATTGCACTGATTAGAGCGAGAGATAATTCAAGTATAATTCCTAAAACATTTTTAAGTAATCACTAATAGAATACAAATAGAATGAACAGCATTTAAAATGTCCCTAGATAGACAAAAGAATTTGAGTAATATAGCAAAAAAGTAATAATGGAATAAGGAAACATAATTCTAAAAAGTATAAAATACTTTACTGTTCACTAAAAGAAAAATATCCTCAGCTTTGATATGAAATAAATATTAAGCATATTGGCAATAAAAATGCAAGAAAAAGTAGAATTTAAAGCAAAAGAGAATTAGCCAGCAGACCACATATTATATTGATTACATTTAGGGGTAAAAGGAAACTTTTTCATACCTTTGATGTGCCCAATTATAGGGCATCTAATATCTAGACCAAAACTTACTTGAAATGCAGGGAGAAATGGGCAAAACTGCAGTTGTAATGGGAAGTTTTTGAGACATGTTTCTATCAGTCTTTGATGAGTGAAGAAGAGAGTAAGTAAGGATATATAGAAACTAGATAATAAAAATAACATTAAAAATATGTGTATTTTGAACCAGAGAATATGTGTTAGTTGGAAATGAATAGCTTAGATTTCAAAGAACAATTTTTAAAAAATATACGAACCACATTTCTGACCACAATTGTAGTTACACTAGAATTTTATTAATAACTAGATAAGTAACCAAATAATGCTGTCACCATTCTTAGAAATAAAACAAAATGTTACTTTTCTCAAAGAGGAAATAATTATTGTATTATACATTATTTTTTGGCCTCTAATTTATGACCAGTTTACATAATAAGGTAAATGCCAGACACTTGATTATTTTATGGTTACTAGATGAGCAGTAACAACTAAAGCACACTATATTAATGTCAGGAAGTTAGAATAAGGTCAATGAAATTGTTCTAAGCCAAAAAGGGAAAGTTAATATACAATAAGAAATTAATAAAATAGAAAACATTAAAAATGAATTTTCATATTTGCAAATATGAAGTGGAAAAAATAATAGTACCTTTTTCCTAGAATTGCCATGAGGAATAAATAGTACATGTATAAAACTCTTAGAGCCTGATGCCCAATAAGCCTATAGGAAATGTTAACTCAGTAGTAGTAGTAGTAATATCATTATTATTATTAAAATATTAAAAGAGGAAAAGGTAACGAAAAAAATTTTCATCTCAAGAATATGAAATGCAGTATTTTCTGGGAAAACCAAAATGACCAGAACAGAATGAGAACATTTGAGTTCCTTGACAGTCATGGAGGAAAAAAATGTGATCCAAGAAATAAGCCACCGTAGGTATTAACCCCAGACGTTTTCATGCGCAAGCTCTTTTTAATTTTAAGTTTTTTAATGTTTATTTTTATTGTGAGGTACAACTTGACAAGGCACATAAAATATTCCGTGAAATATTCCGTGGTCATAATGCAAACCATCATGTAACTAGCGTTCTGTTGAGAATAGACGGTGTGAAATCCCCCTCTGCTCAAAGTCGCCTTAACGGGACCCCACTGCACTGACCTTTATAACTGAAAGTGCTTGGCTTTTCTTTTTCATTTTCTGCCCTCTCTGTGTGCCCCCTCTGCACTGTCATAGAATTTTGTCTAATTTTGTATGTCGTATAAACAGAATCCTGTTATACATACCAGGAAGGAGAAAAGGGTACTTGCAGACATTGCCACTATTGGAATAAAATAAAGTGTAAGACTGCGAAGGGGAAAATCATCAAATTTTATTTGGAGATGTTAAAGAAGGTCTAATAAGTGGAGAAATGGATTAGAAGAGTCAATATTGTAGAGATATTGAAGGAAATGCTTTCAACATTTCACCATTAAGTGAAAATGAGGACTTTTCATCCCACGAGTTTTTACCAGGAATGCAAAGAGTTTTTTTTTTTTTTTTAAACCAGGAATGGTGTTGAGTTTGATAACTTTCTGCAGCTAATGAGGTGATCTTTGAATATTCTTCATTTATTTTCTTAATGCAGAGAATTATATTAGTTCATTTCCCTATATTATACCAACTTAGGATTTCTGGAATAAACTCAGCTTTTCTATATATGCTGACTTTATTAATATTTTCTTTAGGATGTTTCCATTTATGCTCATGACCGAGATTCACTTGTACTTTTTGTTTCTCATAATATCCTGTTGAGCTTTCTTATTTTAAGAGTATGCTGGCTTGCTAAAAAGATTTGGGAAACATATCCTTTCTGTTCTGTTCTCTGGAAGAAATTGTGTGTGATGGGAATTTTTTATTCTTTGAACTGTCTCTCATGAATTTAATATTGTAGTGAGTGAGTTTGACAGTGTAAAAGGTAAATAAGTAAAATACATAGTAAGGTAAGTAGTGGTAAGTGCTGCAGGGGAAATATAAGCCGGTAAAGGAGTCGTGATGTTTGGGTAAATGTTGAAATTGTAGGTCGGTGGCCAGAGAGCATGACTAAGGTGACTACCTGTGAAGATTTGGCGGAAGTGCATCTTGGGCAAACAGGTGCAAAGGCTCTAAGGCAGGAAGACAGCAGGGAGGTCATCGTGGCTGGAGAGAGAGAACAAGGCAGAGTGTAGATGAGGGAAGAAGTTGGCGTGAGGGCTAGAACCAAATTGTTGAGGACTCTCAGCTCATAGTAAGAACTTGGGGTTTGCTTCTGAGATGGGAGACCATTGGCAGATTTTCAAGCAATGACATTGTCTGGTCAATCTGTTAACACTATCTTTCTGCTGATTTTTGGGAAACAGACTTCTGGGAGAATGACAGCAGAAGCAGGGTCCACTAGTTATGAAACTATTAGGCTGATCCAGACAAGAATGATGGTGGCTTGGATGGCAGCTCTAGAGCTGGTGAAAGTGGCCAAAGTCTCGATAAATTTGGTTTACGTGATGATAAGAATTGCTGACAGAAACACAGTAGAGTGTAAAAGAAAAACAGAAGTCAAGAATGTCTCCAAGGTTTTTTGCCCTGAGCAGCCAGAAGAATGTAGTCATCTGTAACTGGGATCAGGGAAACATTAAGAAGGGCTCTTTCATAAGGGAGCATTGGGATCTTGGGTTGGGATATACTTTAGCTGAGATGCCTGGTAGGCATCCAACCACATCTGTAAAATAGGCAGTTCTAAATATTGGTCTGAAAGAGGGAGAGGCCCAGTCTAGAGATAAAAATTTAGGAGTCAGTTCATGGCTTGGAAGAAAATAACCAAAGGAGAAAACACAAATGTTAGAAGAACCTCAAAGGACTGAACCATGAAATATAGAAATCAGGAGATTGGGAGAATCTGACCAAAGACACAGAAAGGGGAGCTGGAAATGTCAAAGAAAAACCAGACAAGTGTGGTATCCTGGAAGCCAAGAAAAGGGGAGAGTTACCAGCAGTGTTATATCTTCCTGTTAGTTAAAGTAAGTTAGGCTTGAACACTGACCACTCTGTTTAGCAACATGAGGGTTATTTCATCTTTAACTTCACACAGAACCATACAAATCCTGAGAAAACCCAAGGAAAGTATGGAGAACTATGGCTTGGTCTTGCCTTTTACCAGACCACAGAACATACTATGTGTATTATAATTAAGTCAATGATGAATTGATACAGCAACGGACAAAGAGACCACAGTTGAAAACCCAGAAGGATATCTGAGGTGAATATTTATTATATGACAAACAGTTCTCTTCAGAAGAAGGATGGATTATTTAGTAAATGGGGCTGCCCCAACAGGATATCCATTTGGGGAAAAAAATGAGTCCCAAAAGTATTAAAGACTTTAACATTAGAAATAAAGCAATAGCCGTCTTCCAATTTAAAAAAAAAAAAAAAAAAAAAAGACCACATACAATGTCCGGGTGAGGTATTGTACCACGACCTCATACCCTAAAAATAAAAAGGAAATTAACAAGAAAATGACAAACATGTCCATAGAAAAATGAGTATGAGCTGTCTGCAAATAAGTATAACTGCTTGAGCAAATTAATTGGCCAACAGACTTAAGAAAAATGCTTATGTTTATTAGTAGTCAGGGAAATAAATCAATGAATATTGATCTTTGGCAGAAAATTAAAGATAAAAAATACTGTTGCTCACAGAGCTGTGAGGGAAAGAGGATTCTCAAACCTTATAGATCTGCTTTTCCCTGTAACATTGCTAATGTGGTGGTACAGATTCTGCTGAGGGAGGAATTCGTTGTAAGGATAAAGAAGGACTGCATTCAGAGGTGGGGCTCGGTTTTGTAGGCCTGGAACAGTCCTGTCCAGTAGAACTTCCTTCAATGGGGAAAATGTTCTGATTCATGTGCTGTCTGATACCAGCTGCTGGTCACATGTGGTGCACTTTGATTTTCTTCAGTTTTTGATTCACATGCAGAGACTACCATGTTAGACAGGACAGGAAAACTCAGCATTGGCAGGCTACGTACCCCTATTAAAATGTAATTTGAGATAAATATGTTATATATTATATATAACCATACACACACACACACACACACACCCCAAATATAACCAAGATACCTTATAACCATAATCTATGCTTATGTCATCTATGTAAATAGTTAAATTACAGTCAGGGGGTTATATTTGCTAGAGTAAATGGGTATTAAAATGTTGTTTGATGAACAAAATGATGAACATTAGGAAACTGGTCCCAGAGGATACTCAGTGAGGAAAGCATTTATCCAAAGAAGACACAGAAGCTGAGCATTCGGGCTTCTCAGCCAGGAGTCCAGATGCTCTGGCCTCACTGCTCTCCCAGTTCAGCTTGTGTTTTGTTTTGCGTATTCCTTGCCATCCATCATCCATCACGCTCCCTGTGCTAGACGCCTGTCCCCTGCTCTCTAGGTTGGATCCCTGGCACTTTCTCTTTTGTGATTCTCATCCCTGGACTTTGGTTTATTCCCCTGTAAAAGGGATCAAATGTCTATCTACAAGGTCCTTTCCTCTTTTAACGTTCTAGAAACTTTAAAATTTTTTTTTACTTATTTGAGAGAGAACATGAGTGGGAGCAGGGGGAGAGGGAGAAGCAGACTCCCTGCTGAGCAGGGAGCCACATTCGAGGCTGGATTCCAGAACCCCAGGACCTGAGCCAAAGGCAAACACTTAAACCAATGAGCCACCGGGGCACCTCAACATTCTAGGAACTTTTAAGGAGATAAGGTTCATTTTCATAGACTGCATTTCAGGAGTGTTGCAATGACCAACATGAGGAAGGGCTCTGGGGCCAGCTGTCTCACCCTGCAATGGAGGAATTTCTCTCAACAGCATCAGTCAGTGGGTGGCCTTCTGAGGTCTGGGGATTTTGGTCTGCCCTAACCTTTGGTTACTAGCTCTGAGATACTTTCCACTGAGAAAGGAACATTCCATTTTGTATTGTTCCATTAATCCTTATCAACAACCAAATTATCTTAAAGTTAGATACTTTAAAAAACTAATTTGCAGACTCATGCCATAACTGATGAAGGCTTTTCTTTCCATGCTTAGTTCTATCATGTTTTGTGTAAAAGAGCAGGAAGCCGCCATTATTTAGGAAGAGAATAAAAGCTTACCATTTTTTAGTGTTGTCATCATTTACCAGTCTTGACTTCTATTGGAAAATCCACCTATTTGAATGTTTTAGTAGGTAAACAGTTGGCTACATAGAAAACTAGAAAGCTGTGAAAAATAATAAAAGTCCTATTGTTTATTTATGCTTGGGAAAATACATTCAAAGTAGAATGCCTGGTTTCAGTCTTGACAGATCTTTAAAATTTGAGATTACTGAAAAGAAGAGGGATAACAAATTAGTGAATATCAACCACACCCTGTACATTTCCCCCCAGAAAGTACTAAGCATAAAGTTTAAATACAAAGTCAATTTAGTGATTTATGAGAGAAGAATGTACCAAACTGGAACAGTCAAAATTTTTCTTTGCCTCATGATTTTTTATTTTGGCGTTTGATATGTTCTTTTAATGGATTTGTTTGGGAAGGAGTTTTAGGAATGGGGAGTAAATAGAAGAGAATACATAAAAAGGCGTATAACCTGTAACAAAAATAACATTTTTGGTGGGACTTGAAGCTCGTGCAATATGTAATTTTGGGAAGTCTTGGGTTTCCAGGTTTATTATGTGTGTGAGAGCAAAGCTGTACTTTACCATTTTCATTTCCAAAAACCAAATATGTCTTACACTCACACATCTAAACTAATAGACGTTTGTCTCACTGAAATATTACAAAGAGCAAAGCATTTGGTTGTTGATGTATATATTTTCCTGAAGTTTTACATGTTTGTTTGTTTGTTTGTTTGTTTGAATAGAGCCCCGTGAAGATAAATCAGATTAGCCTGGATGAGAGTGGAGAGCACATGGGCGTGTGTTCAGAGGATGGCAAGGTATGGCAATGACATGGGCACATGGAAAACACGGTCTGGTTCTGAGACCTGGGATGGTCTCCAACTCCAGGGGCTTGGAAACGCACCCGGCTTACTGTATACCTGCTTTAGGAGAACCTTGATTATTCTTTTTGGGTATTGGACTCGCTTCCGATTGCTCATAATTAAAGTAAAATATATGTCGCACAAATGTGCCTTAGGAAAAGTAATTACAAGAATGTCAATAAAGTAACTAGTATTAAGCTGATTAACAGCTGTGGCAGGGGGACGTGTCACCTTAATCATTACTGCTGTGCCACTTATACTTCAGTGACTAGTCTGCAGTCCCTGCAAGACAAGTAGTTTAATGCCTTTCTGCCATAAATCCACAAAATTGGATTTTGTGGGCATGATTTCTGTGGGCCGGTGGTTTTCATTTTCACACAAGTTATGAATGTTTCTCTTGAATTATAGAATCTTTTGATAAGCAATCATAGTTTATCAGAAGAATAAAGTGTCTTACAATGGCCACATTAAATAAATGTAAAATCAATATATGTACAGTTTTCTTAAAACCTGGCACCCACTTCCTCAACCGAGGACATACATCACTTGCGCGGGTGTATAACTAACAATTATCAGTGCTTCTTGCTGATGTTGAGCTGCGACATTCAGTGGTTGTGGTGATTGATTTTCCACTTATAAGAATGTCTTTTTTGTTTTTCAGTCGATGGAAGTCTTTTCTACTGTTGGTTTGCAATGATAAAATTCTGATACACAGTGTATTTAAGCTACTTTTCTAAAATAACAGTCCGAGAAAAGTGCATTAAGAATCATTACACAATCTTACATACTCCTGACTGAATAGAGCACATTTCCTAATCTGATTTTGTATTTTTACATGATCTAAATTCAATGGGTCATTAAGATGAGTAAATGAAAAACAGTGTGCTCCATGTAAAAGATTTATACCCATTTGATCTATTAGCAAAAGAAAAATGAAGTCCTCTTGACACACAAGAATGCATTTTATATATCTAAGCTTAAAGTTGCCCAAAGGGTCCTTTGAAATGGTAGTTGGAACCCTGTGCTTTCCAAAGATCACTGTCAAATTTTACAGTACTTTCTAAAATCCTGAGGTGGACCAGACTGTCAGGGAGGTGAGGGATGAGCCTGGTACATATGGAAATTGAGAATTATCTTTTAGTATTTATGAATTTGTAAAGGAAGGTCATTTTTATTTATTTGTTTTTGTCCTTAAAGGTAAGGAATTTGTTCTGGGCTGACAGCCAATTTAGTTGAACTAAATTGTTGGAAGAGAATATTCATTTTTCAAATTGGAAAATAATTTTTACTGAAATAACTTCTGAATATTCAGAGCTTTAAATGTTGAATAATTATTATTTGATGTGGCAAAGTGGGATATTTTAATTCTGTCTAGTGTATAATGACCCTCAGATATCACCTGGTATACTTCTTGGCAAATACCTGTTTTCCAATTTAGGCAGATTTTTAACTGCCGTATTTTGGTGTAGACCTGTGATACTTTTTGGTTTTGTTTTTTTTTTTAGATTTTATTTATTCGACAGAGGAAGACACAGGGAGAGAGGGAACACAAGCAGGGGGAGCAGGAGAGGGAGAAGCAAATAGCGGGGGACGGGGGTGGGGGTGGTAATCCCGTAACCCTGGGATCATGACTTGAGCAGAAGGCAGATGCTTAATGACTGAACCACCCAGGCACCCCTTGTGATACATTTTTTAAAACAGTTTTCACATATGTCTTATTAGCATTGATAGAACTGAAAATAAATATTTTGGTGCACATAATTTATGTAAGCTAGCAGTATTGGGAAAATTGAGTAGCTAGTATAGAATGATCTGGCAAAGCGGTCAGTAATGATAAAAACACAAAGATTATTACAAAGATAAACACAAAGAATATTACAAAGATATTTAGATCTAATGCATCTTTAAATGGCTGTTGTGATTTTTCTTTCTTTAGTGTATTAAGACCCCTAGATAATATACATCACCTTCATACATAAGCTAGAAGCAATTTAGTGTAGAGTTCAGGGTGGAGATATTTTCTTTTAAAATTTTGGAGATGTTGCTTCCTTTTGTCTGACCTTTATTTTTGTAAACATGTCTGAGGCTAGCATACTTTTGTTCTTTCACAAAACCTTTTAAAAAAAAATTTTTTTTTTTTTTTGGTCCTACCTTGGAGCTTAGACTAATAATAATAACAACAATAAAACAACAATATACGGCCCTTGTAGTTCAGTTTGCTAAGTTATGTCTTGTTCAGGTCTATTTTCATTAATTTTGTCTGGAACACAGTAAGTCCTTTTGATCCATATACTGAAGTATTGTTTTCATTTCAGGAAAGTTTACTTCAGTTCTGATTTTGATTATTGCTTCAATTCCATTTATTTTCATTTCTTCAAAGAAACCCAATAATACTTAGGCTGGAGGCAGTTCTGGGGCAGAGGCTAAGCACTGGCTCTGTATTCCGCCTGCCTGGGCAGGATTTCCGCTGCTTCCTCCACTGGGCCCTGGGCATGCTAGGGGGCCGCCTGGGAACGTTGCCAGGTGCTGGGTGTATGGTGAGCGCTCTGGGTTTATTTATTTTTTTTTTTTTTAAAGATTTTATTTATTTATTTGACAGAGAGAAATCACAAGTAGGCAGAGAGGCAAGCAGAGAGAGAGGAGGAAGCAGGCTCCCCGCCGAGCGGAAAGCCCGATGTGGGGCTTGAACCCAGGTCCTGGGATCATGACCTGAGCCGAAGGCAGCGGCTTAACCCACTGAGCCACCCAGGCGCCCCGAGCGCTCTGGGTTTATGTCACCTGTTTTTACTGCTAACCATTCACTTCTTAACCCATCGCAAACTGGCGTTTCCCCCTCCTGCATTATTGTAGCTAAACTTTTCAAGGAAAGAGGGTGAATGGATAAGCACCATTAACCCTTCTCCTTTCGAAAGTATGTATATTGTTAGGAAAACCGGTCATACTGCGTGTGTGATGCACACGTGGGCACACACACATGTATGTGCTTTTCTTTCTCATTTTCTCCTCCTCCTTTCTCTGTAGTTAGGGAGTCTCTTGTTTGTTCCCTTTGCTGATTTGCTTTTATCCCAGTCTCCATGTTGCCTCATGGAATAGCATTTTATTCCATCTTGGATGTTTAATTTTCCTGAAGTCTTTCTCTTGCTCCTGGCTCTGTTTTCATATCAGCCAGATATATATTTAATTTAAAAAATTTACAACTTCTTTTCTTTCTTTCTTTTTTTTTTTTTTAAGATTTTATTTATTTATTTGATGGAGGGGGAGCAAGAGAGCACAAGCAGGGGGAGCTGCAGGCAGAGGGAGAGGGAGAAGCAGGCTTCCCACCAAGCAGGGAGCCCGATGTGGGGCTCCATCCTGGGACCCTGGCATCATGACCTGAGCCGAAGGCAGATGCTCAACCGACTGGGGCAGCCAGTGTCCCTTTTGTGTGTTAGAGTGCCACGTACTGTAGTCTAAAGGTTAGGAATGGAATCATGCTGCCACATTTTAGCTGTGTGATGTCAGGTACATTATTCCTATCTCTCTGTGCCTCAGTCTGTTTCCTCCTCTATAAATTGGGGATAATGATGGTGCCTGCCTCATTGATTATTAGAAATAAATGAGTTAATATTTATAAATTGTTTGGAGTAGTAGAGGGACAGAAGAAACATGTAGTAATCGCTAGCGATCATCAGGTCATCTTTTGGCTCCAGACTCACAGACGTCTTTTCTTAGTGAAGTCACTGAACAGTTTTCCAGTTTTCTTTCTTTTTTGGCTACTAGTAAACATTTTAAAAAGCATGCTTTTTTTCCCTCTGAGTCATCGGAATTGTGTTCTGCAATATCGTTTTTACAGACCTGTGTGTGTTTTTTGTTGCTTTTTTATTCGTTCTAGAACAAGAAGAGCTCTTTCTGAATCCGGGTTAGCAAACAGAGTTTGCGTCTGATTGCTCTTGGCCCTGCCTGTTAGCATTTTGGGTGTTGTGGAATCACCTTCTTCTCTCCACGCAAGGGCCCCGGGAAATGAGCTTGATACCCTCTGACCAGAGCTCATTGGTTAAGACAGCTCCCCCAGTGACATGGGAGCCTCTGCTGCTGCTCCTGGATCTCTGACACTCTTCATGGGTGGAGAAAAGGAAATCCAATCTCCTCTGGGAGGGTCTCTTCAGCTCCTACCCCAGATGGAAGGCAGCTTCCATGTTCATTCCTGTTCCTACTCGCCCTGTTTCTGTTGGAAACTGGGGTTTGAGAGAAAGGCCTTTTCAAGGGAAGTACAGCCGGGGAGGTTGTCTGAGCCTCTGGCCACCTCGCTCATGGTTCCTTTCCATCAGATGGGCTACATTGCCCGGTTTTCTGGTTGGCAAATACATAGAACTCCATGCTTACTTGGTGAAGATCTACACCTTCCTTACAGTTCCATGAGGGCAGGTTTTCTTTACTTTAAGCAGTAAAACATATCACATGCCTTCCGTGGTCCTCACATGGCCCTACGGGTCTGGCGTTAATGAGAAATTTGCCAGGACTGCCATAGATTGGCCGTAAGGGCTCCTGCTCTGAATTTTCTCTTTTTCTTCATTAAGTATTTTTGTGACTAGTTGGGGGAGGTTGTTAGAAGATACCATTTTCAAAAAGACCCCCTCTGTTTTAGCCTTTAATTACAGGTTCTTACCTGGGATGAGATCTTCCTTAAAGCCAGAACTCTCTAGGCAGACATTCAGCAGGTTCCTTTCACAGACGAGTATGATATTCGCTGACAAAAATGGCAAAATAAATAAAGAGGGAGGGAGAAGAAATAAATAAAAACTGTTTTGGATTTTATTAGCTATGGTGTTATAACTTACGACCAGCTCGTTTGGCCTGTCACATTAGTGAAATGAACCAAAACAGTGCAGATTTTACAAATCACCCTGGTTGTACCGATCAAGTTTATGAGAGCTGTCTTATGGAAGTTCTAGTGTTTTCCATACTGAAGGAGGAAACAGGAATATTTGAAGAAGAGGTTATTCAGTCAAACGTAGCAGTCGGGTATGAACCCAGAACCAAGAACCTAGTCTGTTCACTTTTCTTTTGATTCCCCCTTATTCTACTATTACATCTCCAATATGGGTTGTTTTTTTTTTTTTTTAATGTGGGTTCATAATTTTTAAAGGGACACTTATCCCTGGTAATTTGTAATTTAATTTCACCATTCAAATCACGGTCCTAATACTTATCTTCTATTTACTGATGCCTCAGTCTTTTTCAGAGGGCTTATACTTCATTTATTTACATCTCATATACTTTTCCCCACCATAAAAATCACATAGCTTTTGTTCTTAAAATCACCTTTACCTTCATGTAGCCAGAAGGAATTTTATCCTTTGGAATGAATGGTCTGCTTCATTTAGTGTCAGCTTTGATCACAGAGTTGCCTAATACAGAGTCTGACATTCACCTTCCCTTTATTTTGGTAAATATTTGAGGTTTTTGATAAAACATTCAAAAATCCTCTATCATTCCCTCATTCCATCATTCCCTTTCCGGTTCCACTTTTCCTACACTTTCTGTAAAAAGATATCTTATTACCATATTTTAAACTGTCTCATATAATGTTAGTGTGTAAGAGAATAGGGGCTTGGAAAACTCTTCTTGCTTCTTACAACCTTGGCCAAGTCCTTTATTTTTCTGCAGGATCACCTGGTTAGTAGGCATAATGGTGTTTGCTATCATACCTACCAGTGTTGCTATAAGGACTGAATGAGGCAGGGCAGGATTTTCAGTGCTAGCTACGTATAATTAAATATTTAAATATTTATAATTAAATTAAGTAAGTGTTAAATAAATTTAATAAATAATTTAAATACATTTTATTTTTTTAAGATTTTATTTATTTATGAGAGAGAGAGAGAGATCATAAGTAGGCAGAGAGGTAGGGTGGGGGAGAAGCAGACTCCCTGCTGTGCAGAGAGCCCAATGCCGGGCTCAATCCCAGGACCCTGAGATCGTGACCTGAGCCGAAGGCAGAGGCTTAACCCACTGAGCCACCCAGGCACCCCAATTTAAATAAATTTTAAATGAATTAAAATACCATTCCATCCCACCAGAACTAGGGTCTGGCCATTAGTATCCAGGGATCACATCAAGAATACCTTCAACAGACCTCCTTGGGGAAAATCATATACCCTCTTTGTTACAGTGTACCATGTGCTGTTTTTGGAACCCAGAAAACATACTTAGTGCAGGATGTAAAAACAGTAGTCACAAAATGGTTGCCCTTACAATTTTATCTCTTCATGAATGAATTTGTCTCCAAAAATTGTATCACAAGTAAATTTTCTTCTTCGAACTCACAAAAATGAACCACTTACAACTTACTAAGATGAAAACAAGAAGAAATCAAAAGTCTGACTAGTTTTATAACTACTTAAAAATTTGAATTTGTAATTAAAACTTTCTCACATAGACCCCACCCTGGATGGCTTCACTAGTGAATTCTTACAAAATTAAGGAAGAGGTAATACCCCTCTTCTAGAGACTAGAAGAGTCTCCCAAGTGCTGGGAAGTAGTTCTAGGTGCCGCTAATAGCTCCAAGTATCTGAGAGCTCCTGGAATCTTAAGCTCTGCTGATGAGAGTGTAAATTGATCAAAACCCCTTTGCAAAATGCTTTGGCTGTTTATTAAATGTGAACAGATGCATAGCCTATGACAACAGTTCCAGTCCTACTTATGTACTCTTCACAAATGTGTATCTTAGTGCCCCAAAAGATTTGTAAAGAGTGTACATAGCAGCATTATTTATAATAGCCCCAATTTGGAAACAACCCAAATGATCAACAAAAGGCAGATACATGAATTAGGGTATATTCATACACTGAAGTACTATACAACAATGACAGAGAACCAGCTACTGCTATACATAAGAGTTTGGGTAAATCTTGTAAGGAAGATGGTGAGTGAAAGAAACCAGTGAAGTAATTCATGTTCCTGTGTATATAAAATTCAGACACCAGCACAGTTCATCTGTGGTGATGGACTTTAGAGTAGTGGCTCATTTGTTAGGTGGACGAAGAATACGAAGAAACACAGAGGTGCTTCTTGGGTTCTAGTTCTTGATCTGGATGGTGTCTGCAGGGATGTGGTTAGGTCATGAAAGTTTATCAAGCTGTAAATTTATGATTCGTACCCTCTGCAATAATGTATATTATTCTGTTTTTAAGTAAACCACTCAGAGATTTGGTATGGTTAAAGTAGTCTGGAACAACTTTAAGGTTGTTAGATGGTAAGTAGAAACTTAAATCTTAATTTATACACTCGCAGTAGATTCAATGTAAGATTATAAATGAAGTGCAGTTCACCTAATCTCTTGCCACATTTATCTGCATGGTTGATTATATATATATGACTCAAAAAAGAAGGACCTTTTTCCTTCAAGGGAAGGAAAAAATAATTCCTTTAGGGGAGCCTATGGGAAGTTCATGAAAGAATATTAATAACCTATTCGTATCTAGTTCGTTTTTAAAAGCTGGCATCCATTTAATAAAACAAATTTGTGGTGAGTAAAGGGAACTCTATCCATGAGATGCTAATAAAACCTTAATTGCAGTGGAGTACTCTCGCCCTGATAGAATTGTTTTCATTGGATAGTTAATAGAGATCACAGGGGCCTTAGATTATTACATATTCTGCTTTTTTTTAATCAATAGTTTGTATTCTTTCTGAATCAGCAGCCTTCTTTGTTGCTGTCAGGGTGAACTGACAGGATCCATTTTACTTCTCAGGTGCAGGTGTTTGGACTGTATTCTGGAGAAGAATTTCATGAGACTTTTGACTGTCCCATTAAAGTAAGTATACAGTAAGTTTTAATTTTTCTAAGGGCTTTCTCAGTGGAGGCAGTAAGGATTACAGCACTTTGAGCCCTACCAGTGTTGCATTAATTTGGTCAGTAAGCATCTCTTCAACACTTACGGAAGCACTAGATACCATTTGATGGCATAAAAGAGCACAGGATGTTTGTTATACGACTGTGCTGTCAGTCTGTCCCCAGGAATCTTTTCTTGTAGTGAGTGAGAGGATATGTACACACAGTCTGCGATTAAAGACTCAAAGAGGTACAATATTAAGGAGTCCAAAGCCGAGAGGAGTTACTTTAGTTGTCTGTGTTAGTGATGGCTTCACAGCGGGAGTGATATTTGGGTGGGCTTTAATAAATGGACAGGGCAGACGGAGAAACTGGCTTTCCATGTGGAAGAACAATGTAATGTAAACGGAGAGGCCAGAAAGTTCAAACTGTGTTCAGGAAGTGGCAAAAAAAAGCCTAGTTTAGATGGCACATAAAACACTGACTCGTCAGGAGAGCTGTACGGGCAGATTGGGGCTGCTTATGTTTTCAGGCTAAGAAATTTAGACTCCATGTGGTAGATAAGGAGAAATTATTGAATGTTTAAGAGCAGAGAAGTGACATAAACTGAGCTACGCTTAAGGAAAATGAATATGGCGACTATATACAGTATAGATTGGAGGGCTGATAGCTGTGCGGCAGGAAGAGCGGTCTTAGATAACAGTTATGGTCAGTAAAGTGACGATGAGAGTTGTTGAAGGGAGAGGTCATCCATTGTTTTCACTTGTTTATTCAAACCCTTATTGATCAACAGGTAAAGGAGAGATAGGATCTGATATGTGTTTTCCAAAGGCATCTCCAGCGTGGAGGGTGATTTAAGCAGGAGAGGGATTGCAGGCCAAAGGCAATTTAGGAGGCTAGTGATGTCCTCGAGGCAGGGCATCACAGGACCTCAGTAACAAGAGCATCAGTAACAAGAGCATTCAAGGGGAAGTCGAAGACGGGAATGTAGAAAGCCGATAGGAGGTCGACTTGACTGCAAGCCATTGTGAAGGGTTGGATGGGGTGAGGGAGGAGGCAGGAGCTGGTTCTTGCTGTGGTGGTGGTACATGGCGATGCCATCAGTTGCAGGAAGGGATGTTTTTGAGTCAGGACGTTGCTAATTAGGTCTTGAGTTCAGATAACTCGTACATCTGGTGAAAATGGTGTGGATGTTTCGGAAACGTGAATGTGGAGCTCCGGATAGAGATTGGCCCTAAAAACACAAAGTTGATAGCCACAGTTGAGTAAGATAAAAACCACTGCCCCACCTGTTCCACTTGGTGCCCTCAAATCATTGGAAGGCATCCGGGACAAGGAGATGGCTGGGTACTTTCTCTGGGTTTCTTCTATGAATCCTACTCAGTTACAAACATTCGTGACATCTTGTTGTCTCGATTGAGCCTAGAGAGGGGATGCCCACTCAGAGAAACCTCACTCAGCCAGAAAGTAGAACTAATTCACTCTCATCTTTTAGCTTTGACCTGGCTTCACAGGATAGATCTTTTCACAAGAGAGCAAAAACTCAGATGTCCTCAGTTGCAGACTATTACCTGAATAGATAACTTCTTCCCTAGCTATCAGGATAATTTTTAGATTATGCTGCCTGTCAAGTATATAGAATTTTCATTCCGTGCTTTAACTGTAACTCCTAAACCAATGATGGGTCCTCATTCCCTTGTAGATCATTGCCGTGCACCCGCATTTCGTGAGATCCAGCTGCAAGCAGTTTGTGACTGGAGGGAAGAAGGTAATTGCTTTGTGTGTGCCATTACATAGTGACTTGGGGTGGATATGGAGGTTCGGTTTGGTTTTTAATTTATCCATAATATTTTTAATGTTTGACTATTCAGAGAAATTTTGAGAAAGACCATGTGGTGAAATTGTAAGACCGTCCTCTTTTGGGGAAGCTGAGACCTCAGTGCTTCTCACCTCATCTGTTTCTTTGGAGTAGATACAGAGCAAGAAAAACAGAGCTGTCACTGGAACTAACATCTAGCGCTTTGAAATGTCCCTTCCACAAACAAAAAAATAGCATTTAAAAATAACAAAAGGGGACGCCTGGGTGGCTCAGTTGGTTGGACGACTGCCTTCGGCTCAGGTCATGATCCTGGAGTCCCGGGATCGAGTCCCGCATCGGGCTCCCAGCTCCACGGGGAGTCTGCTTCTCTCTCTGACCTTCTCCTAGCTCATGCTCTCTCTCACTGTCTCTCTCTCAAATAAATAAATAAAATCTTAAAAAAAAAAATAAAAATAACAAAAGAACAATTAAACACATTTTTAGCTCTCATTGTAGAAGTCTCTTGCAGGCCTTAATAAAGTTTTGGAACAATTACAGCTTTTTTTACTGGCCTATTTCTGGTGTGTTTTCATTATCTTAGTGCTACTTAAAAATTAAGAGAGGAAAGTAATTCTTTTGTACATTTACATGTTTATGTATCGACACAGTAAATTGTAAAATTAAAGAATCTTCCTGCTTATAGGATAAGTCAAGTTAATTCTTTTTTTATTTTTATTAACCAGTGGTATTTTTAAACCATTTTTATAACAAAAATACTGTTAGTGTACTGGAATGTTGAATATTACTTCATATCCAGTTTGGAACTCAGGGAAAATGAGGTGGTCTGTGGTTATTTCTGTAGCAGTGTATGCCTTTTGGAATGGCTACTCGGAGGTTCAGCTACCAAATGGTTTTTGAATGTTTTATGGTAGTTATCTGTTGCTTTCCTTTGGTTTGCTGCCTCATGGACTGATGGGGCAGGAAAGCGTACTGGTCATTACTTCGTATTTCTCAAACACTGGTTTTAGCTCATTGTAATGGGAGCCCATTGCAGCTGCTATAGATCCCGATTCTGTTCCACAGCATGAAGACCACATTCCCCCAGCTCTGATTTCTGGTTGGGAGCCAGGCAGCGTCTTCCTTCCTACAGCCCAGCTTATGGTTATCCTTAAGCTGTAGCCTCATCAGCCTCTCTTAAAAATGTCTGTCGGGGGGCGCCTGGGTGGCTCAGTGGGTTAAGCCTCTGCCTTCGGCTCAGGTCATGGTCTCAGGATCCTGGGATTGAGCCCCGCATCGGGCTCTCTGCTCAGCGGAGAGCCTGCTTCCCTTCCTCTCTCTCTCTGCCTGCCTCTCTGCCTACTTGTGATCTCTGTCTGTCAAATAACTAAATAAAATCTTTAAAAAAAAAAAATGTCTGTGGGATCAGTCACTAGGAATTACAGATTTAATCTAACATTCTCTAGCTTAGATCTGCAGCTGATTCACTCCTGGGGGAAAAAAAAACAAAAATAAAACCAACTATCTCACTTGTTTTTGTTGACCTCAGGAAGGAGTAGCTTTAAAATTCCTCTTACTAAAGTATTTATTCATTAAATGCTTTTCTAGTTAAGGAATTTTAGGTGAGATACAGCATAAATTCACTCTGCTATAATTTAAATCCCTGCATTTTTACTTAAGACTGTGTGGAGATGAAGATTGCTGAGTGGTTTTTGTATGTTTGTGTTTTTAAGTGGCTTAAAAAAAATAAACTTTACTATCTCAGTTTAGAAATTATGGAGTGGTTTACTTCTGTAGCACTGCCTCAGAGTTTCTCCCTAGGCCCAGCCTACATTTTGGCTGGGGCTGTGGTTATCTCAAAGCTTGACTGGGGCTGGAGAATCTGCTTCAGTTGCCTTCTTTTTTTTTTTTTTTTTAACTTTATATTGGAGAACACAAGCAGGGGGAGCAGCAGAGGGAGAGGGAGAAGCAGACTCCTCGCTAGGCAGGGAGCCGGACACTCCTGACCTGAGTCAAAGGCAGATGCTTAACCGACTGAGCCACCCAGGCACCCTCAGATGCCTTCTTAATAATAATCCCTCATATACTTAAGATTGATAAATCACTCTGGTTTAAGTATTTTCCTAGTGTAGGATGCCAGTTCTGTGTTCCAGTTTCCAATTTTAGGAGTTAGAAATTTTACAGTTATCCCCTCTTTCTTGAAGGTATTGTGTGAAGAACATGGAAATAATATGACTGGTGATGTCCAAGTGGTAGGACTCAGACTCTGAAGGTGGAATTTTTCCATGTTAATTTGAGTTCTTAGTGACCTGGTTATTCTTGAAGTTTAGTAATAGCTGTTGTACTGTGGGGCTACCTGGAACCTCATCAAGTTTGCCATAGTAGTATTACTACATGGATGTCTTGTCCACCTGCAGGATGCCTGGGTGAACTGTGTCAATTACGTATTCTTCATCCTTCGACTTAGCATTTGATATCATATATAGACATCTGTAGGAAGGAGAGTGTGGATGTGGCTGTTTGGGCCAGAGCTCATTGAGTAGGTTCATGAGCATTGCGTAGACAATCAAGTAGTCCAAGTGTGAGTGAGCGAATATGGGAAGGATTGGAATTTATATAAAGATGAACATTGTGATAGGCGGTATAATAAGTAGAAGTACCAAATACTGAACGGACGAGAACATCAGGGCTTTGGTTCATCTCTTTGATTATCATTGACTACTTAACAGTTTGTTCTATGTTCATTGTTTTATGAGAGAGCATTGTGATTTCTCCTTTTTTTCCTATTCAGTTCTTCAGAAATGCATCTGTAGACATTTCTTTTCAAGTACAAAAAGATATTTAATTATGTGTATATAAGATGAAAGTAAAATAAAAACAATTCAGGTCCTCTGGTGAAAGACTCTTAAAAAGTGATACTAAGTTAGAATTTCTGGATTAAAATAATTTCAAAAAACACACTAAAGGTCTAATGCATTATATAAAGGGCTCAGTATATTGGGATTGATAAAAGCGTTTATGTGTGATATTTTGATGTGAAGTATCATGATTACATGTCATTGTAAGTGATATAAAATCATTTTTAAGATTTTTTTATTTACAATTTTTTAAGATTTTTAATAGCTTTATTGATACATAATTTGCATATCATAAAGTTACCAGTTTAAAGTGTACAATTCAATTGTCAGTTGTTTCCAGAGTGGCTGCACTAGTTTACATTCTCATTAGCAGTATATGGAAATTTCAGTTTCTCCATATTCTCACAAGATTCATTTTTTTAAAGATTTTATTTGTTTGGTGGGGGGAGAGAGAGAGCAAGCAGGAGGGGGAGGGGCAGAGGGAGAAGCAGACTCCCCCTGCTGCACAGGGAGCCTGATGTGGGGCTCAGTCCCAGGACCCTGGGTTCATGACCATGACCTTTGTAGATGCTTAACCAACTGACCTACCCAGTCACCCCACCAACATTTTTTTTTTTTTTTAGATTTTATTTGTTTATTTGACAGAGAGAGATCACAGGTAGGCAGAGAGGCAGGCAGAGAGAGAGGAGGAAGCAGGCTTCCTGCCGAGCAGAGAGCCCGATGCGGGGCTCGATCCCAGGACCCTGGGATCATGACCTGAGCCGAAGGCAGAGGCTTCAACCCACTGAGCCACCCAGGCGCCCCCACCAACATTTTTATCTGTCTTTTTGATTATGCCATGTGGGTGTGAAGTAGTATCTCATTGTTTTGATTCTAATGATTAATGATGTTGAACATCTTTTCATGTGATTCTTGGCCATTTGTCTATCTTCTTTGGATAAATGTCTCTTTGGATTCTTTGCTCATTTTTTTTTTAAGATTTTTTATTTATTTATTTGACAGACAAAGATCACAAGCAGGCAGAGAGGCAGGCAGAGAGAGAGAGAGAGAGGAGGAAGCAGGCTCCCTGCTGAGCAGAGATCCCGATGTGGGACTCGATCCCAGGATCCTGGGATCATGACCTGAGCCGAAGGCAGAGGCTTTAACCCACTGAGCCACCCAGGTGCCCCACTTTGCTCATTTTTTGATTGGGCTATTTGCCTTTGTATTACACACTTATGAAAAATTGTTTAGATATTGTGTATACATGTCCCTTGTCAATATATGATTTGCAAATATTTTCTCCCAGTCTATGACCTGTCTTCTCAATTTACTGATGGTATCCTGTGAGGTATCAAAGTATTAGATTTTGATAAAGTCACATTAACCCCCCCCCCTTTATTGACACTTTGCTTTTGGTGTCTTATCTAAGAAATCATTGCATGATTCAAGTCATGAAGATTTATATATTTTTTTAAAGATTTTATTTATTTATTTGACAGAGAGAGATCACAAGTAGACAGAGAGGCAGGCAGAGAGAGAGAGAGAGAGAGGGAAGCAGGCTCCCCGCTGAGCAGAGAGCCCGATGCGGGACTCGATCCCAGGACCCTGGGATCATGACCTGAGCCGAAGGCAGCGGCTTAACCCGCTGAGCCACCCAGGCGCCCGTCATGAAGATTTATAAAAGCCTGTGTTTTTTCTAAGAGTTATGGAGTTCTAACTGTTAATTTTAGGTCTAGAATTTTTTTGAATTAATTTTGTGTATGGTGTGAGGAAGGAGTCGAAGCTCATTCTTTTACATATGGATATCCAGTTGCCCCAGCCTCCTTGAAAAAATGATTCTTTTGCCATTGTCTTGGCCTCTTTGTCAAGTGTCAATTAATCATAAACGTTAGCATTTATTTCTGGACTTCCAGTTTTCTAGATCTGTGTATACTTGTGCTTGCGCCAATACCCTTTTTAGGTTTTAGAGTCACTAGTTTTGCTGTAATTATTTATGGGATGACGAACAAATTAGCTACTCCTAAAACATTTTAATTTTGAGTTCTTTCTCTTTAAAAAGCCATCATAATTTCTCTTACCTACATTAGAGACTTAAGAAACATTGCTATGTAAATGTGTCTTCCATTCAGGGACTTGTAACATGCAAACTGTCGAGTGATTTCTCTGGATCCATTAAGTGTCTTATATAAATATGTATATATTAAGCAGTAAAAAAGCAGTGTTTATTCAATAAACTGTAATGACCTCTTTGTATGCAGTTAACTAGCTGGAGATTTCCAAAATGTGCACCATTTTGATGTGGTTTGCAGAAATCCCCAGAGTGATTTCTTCCTTCTGTGTTTGTATAGTGTATACTTTTTTTTTTTTTTTTAGATTTTATTTATTTATTTGACAGAGAGATCACAAGTGGGCAGAGAGGCAGGCAGAGGGGGTGGGAGGAGAAGCAGGCTCCCTGCTGAGCAGAGAGCCCAATGTGGGACTTGATCCCAGGACCCTGAGATCATGACCTGAGCCAGAGGCAGAGGCTTAACCCTTGAGCCGCCCAGGCGCCCCTGGTGTACACTTTTAAAGATCACTTATGCTGCATGGTTTTGGCATTAGTGTGTTTTGTTTGTTGTGAAATACATTTATTTAGTTGAAAATATTTCAGGAAATATTCCTGATTTCATTAAGGAATGTATCTTTGATTTTAAAAACTAAGAAAAAGGCTTTGAGAAGGTGAGATTAAAAGGGGGGCACTACTGTGAAATGATCATTTTCATTTTGAAAGTGTTGGCAAGTTTTTAGGAGGATCTGCCTTTTTTATAACAAAGTTCTGGCATTTTATATGTTTGAAAAATGAGAAAAACAAAATGACATTGGCCCAGCTGCAACTCTGATCTTTCCAACCGCAATTTTCAACTAGCACCATAAACTAAGCTGAGCAAGTTTGAAGAGTCCAGCATTTAGCAAATGGTGATAACGTTGTGATAATCATATATTGTAGATATATCAAGACCTCTCTGTTTAGAGCAGATGGCGGATCCTATAGGGAGAAGAGAGAGTAAAAACAAATATCGTGTCGATATTTAATCGAGGTTATGACCTTCCGCCTTTGAAAGAGAAATTATTCTAGCCAGATGAAGGTGCAATATGGAGTAAAGGCATTTTTAACCCTTAAGAACACTGATCTTCCCTAGACTGACGCTAAATGAGTCTTTGAATTATATGTCAACTTCTGTAAACAATGGTGAAAGGAGCACAGAGACTAGAGAAGCGAAATGAGGAAAATGGAAGTCCTACAGGGGGATATTTATAAGAAAAAATAAAAGAGATGTCTAATTTAATATTTTAGTTTTTCTGACTTTATTAAAAGTGTGATTTCTGTGAAGACATTTTTTCAAGTAATTACAACATACAGTTCAGTATAGCCCTGCAGTCTACGGCCATACCACCCTGAACGCGCCCGATCTCGTCTGATCTCGGAAGCTAAGCAGGGTCGGGCCTGGTTAGTACTTGGATGGGAGTATAGCCCTGCAAAACAGCAACATAGCAGAAAAAACTCGAGACTGCAGTTTGACACATTTGTTGTTATTTCCTTTTTAAGGTTCCAGCTTTTTAGGTCTTTAGAGATAGCTCCTTATCCATCAGGGACTAGGCGGAGGAGGTGTAGTTCTGTTTGGCATAAACTTTTATTTTAGGTTTTCAAGGTAACTTCTCAGTAGTTGAATGCCAGAGCTGGATTTATGGACTTCCCTGCTTGACACATGAGCATAAAAAGCTTATTCCAAATTCTGTTTTGTTTCCATGTTGGAGGGAAAAAAAGAAAGAAAAAGCACGTCTCTTTAAAAGTGCTATTGGAGAGAGCTTTCAAACATGTGACCGTATGGATTTTTTTTTTTAAAGTGTAACCTCTTGTGTGGCAAAAATTCTAATACATGAACATAACAATGAGGTTTTTATTTTAGAAATAAGGCTGCCAAGCAGTTCTTACCTGGATTTTTTTTTAATTGCTCGGTTTTCTCTGTCAGCAGATAAACTTCCGCTTCCTACAACCTTTACCTTTGAACTCTGAAATACACTTCATAATAGTTGGTTCTCCCGCTCTGACAAATTATTAAATTGTCACGATGCTGTTTGCAGCCAAGTTCATTTTTAGAAATGAGATAGTCAGCTGTTTGGCGTTGTGGTGGGATAGAATGAGGGGACCTGGCCGCAGGGACAGGTTGCTTTGTAAGCTAGAAAATGTCCGAGAACAAGGAAAGGGTCTGTGTGCATGAAATGAGGAGAAACACTTTGCTGAAGGCTCATGGCAGATTTTTCCCAAAGGACAGAGGTGGTAGCATTAGCTAGCTTCTGTAAGTTTCCAACAGTGATCTGCCAATTCAGAGTACATTCTTTTTTTTTTTTTTTTTTTTCTCTCTCTTTCCAGATTGCCTTCTGCATCCTTTCTGGAAGGGGATTCAATAGAGTGCCTTTTTGTACTAATATGGATCTTTCTAGAATCCCGACAGCCCAGTGAACCACTAAACATAACATGGAGAGGTGCTTCCTTCCGTGTTTGCTATTTTCTGCTGACGTTGGAGCTAGGATTCTTGGGGCCAAAAAGGGATTTGACTATCAGTTATCCTGCTCGGTTTGTTGTCCAGTGAATCTCAGGGGGTGATGTTTCTGCATATGGTCACGTGGCAGCCTTTATATGTGCAAACGTTTGTCACGCATTACTCCATAGGTAGCTACCAAATTTACGTCCAAATTTACGGTTGGATGTTGAGCCATTGTACATAAATACCTTCATTTCTTCAAGTACTATGTTATAAATTGTGGTACCATTACTAGAAATTCATTTCATATTCTACTCATACCAAAATTGATTTAAAAAAAAAACCATTAATAAGAAGTACTACACAAGTATAACCTTCACAGACATTTTTTTTAGATATGTAAAAACCAAATCGTGAAATAGCTGTGTCGTAAAAGTATATTTTGGGGGCGCCTGAGTGGCTCAGTGGGTTAAGCCTCTGCCTTCAGCTGAGGTCATGATCTCAGGGTCCTGGGATTGGGCCCCGCATCGGGCTCTCTGCTCGGTGGGGAGCCTGCTTCCTCCTCTCTCTCTGCCTGCCTCTCTGCCTACTTGTGATCTCTCTCTCTCTCTCTCTCAAATGAATAAATAAAATCTTTAAAAAAAAAAAAGTGTATTTTGGCAGGCTTTTTCTGTACCTACTGAATTTGCTGAAGCTAAAAATAGAAATCCAGTTCTTAAAGTAGAAATCATTTCAGTGTCAATAGGCATTCTTCACTGCTTTCAAAATCAGGTTCACTTGTTTCAAATATTCATTGCTCTTTTGATATCAACATGTCGGATTCCCAGAGTCTTTGAGATGGAGTCATGGAAGCCTTGTTTTCTTCAGTGATCTCTCTTGTTTCATATCTATCAAAAACCTTTTGACAATAGAAGCTTTTTTCTTTCATGAGTTCAGCTCACTTTTCCATACGTAATGTTTCCATATTGTTTGCAGCTTACCCCTAGTTCTGACGTCAGGTTTACCATCTGTCTTCCTGGAGCAATCAAACCATCCTTTGCTCCTTACTGAAACTATCTTCCTTTGCATGCTGAGAGTGCTGTGGTTTTTCTTCAGTATTTTGAGTAGTTAATGACTGTGTAAGAATAATTGCCTGCTTCAGATTGCTCATCGTGTTTTCTGGTGAGGTTTAATACCTTGACTGTCATGAACACTGAGAGGTGTTTTCTGCCTATATAAAAGATGTGTAAATACTGTCATTAACTTTGGGAGGTTTTTCCCTCTCTTTAAGATACGGCTATTGAGGGGCGCCTGGGTGGCTCAGTGGGTTAAGCCGCTGCCCTCGGCTCAGGTCATGATCCCAGGGTCCTGGGATCGAGCCCCGCATCGGGCTCTCTGCTCAGCAGGGAGCCTGCTTCCTCCTCTCTCTCTGCCTGCCTCTCTGCCTGCTTGTGATCTCTCTCTGTCAAATAAATAAATAAAATCTTAAAAAAAAAAAAAAGATACGGCTATTGAAACAAAGGCATCTTAGCTGCAAGTATTGTAGGTTGTTGTCACCGATACAAGCTGAATCACAGGCTTTTCACAGGACTGTTTCGCCCAGATCTCTGCTTCTTGAACACAACTTTGTGTCAGGGTCCACTCTAGGAGCTGTGACCACACAGTGCCTGGATTTTAGGAATGGCATACAGCATATTTCCAAAAGTAGATGGGTGGCGTGCTGTTGGTGGAAAGCAGTTGATCCATTAGACTATGAATCAGAATGGGATTTTGCAGAAAATGAGATAAAATATTACCAAGCCTTTTGAGGGGGAAGAACGTGTATGTGTATATATATGTATGTATCACTGTGGGGTAATTTTGCCCTCCTTTGCCTTTACACTTGCTCCCCTATTGTTTGTTTCCTTTCAGTTTTCAGAAAGTAAGAGTAATGCTACATTTGGGTATGTTAATAAATCTTGTCTAGGAGGAGGGAAGAATCAAGGCTAAAAATATCATTGGTAAAGAAGCAGCAGTCTCTCATTTTAGCCAGGATAGGGAGATATTGGATCATTTACGTGGCTTGGAAAATGTTCTTATTTTGTCTGTGTTCAGACATGCTTATGGAGTGGTCTTGTTTTTGTCCTGATCTTTCATGGTCTCGAGGCTTTGTCTGATGTTGGTGTTCTGTGAAATTGTTTATGTTCACCCAGAGAGCACCAAGGCCTGTGAGTGCCTGGCCAACTCCTGGCTGTCTGCTTTTCTCTTTCTCAGTTGCAACGAATAAAATGCCCGACATTTGCTAGATTGCTTGTGTTGAGGTACTTTACAAAAGTGTATATGTACTCTGATTTCTTTTTTTTTGTAGAAATGTAATTGTATGTATTGAAATGTTCATGAAAGGCTACCTCTGAAATTATTGGCAATATTAGTAATATTAACTTTAACAATGTCTGGGCAGGATAACAAGTGGGATTTCCATGGCATTTACTGCCCCCCCTTTTTTTAAACATTTTTTATTTTTTTAAGAAAACATGCATTACTGGGACACCTGGGTGGTTCAGTTGGCTGAGCCTCTGCATTCAGTTCCAGTCATGATCCCAGGGTCCTGGGATGGAACCCCACCTTGAGTCGGCTTGTGCTTGCAACGTGCATGCTATCAAATACATGAATAAATCCTTAAAAAAAAAAAAAAAAAGATACTTGCATTACTTTTGTAAGAAAAGGCAATAATAAAAGAATATATAAAGTAACCTCAATATTTTGGATCTCTGCTTAACTTAACATTGTAAATCACATGAAATTACCTACACTGTTGAAGTCTAACTTAATTCGGACATTTTTAATGGTTATATAATATTCCATCCTATTGATCTATTTAATTTTTCTTAACTCCTAGTATTAGACCATTAAGTTCTATCCCAGTTTTGATTATCATAAATCATGATGTACTGAAGCTAGAAATCTTTGGGCATGAACTGACACTATGCTTTTTAGTTCTTCCCTAGCTCTGATTCCTAGGATTGGGATTACTGAGTCAGAGATCCTGATTATTTTTTAGGATTTAGATGCATACCACCACATAAGTTGCATTTGAGGAAACATACCAGTTTACACCAGCTGTGTATGAGGCTACCTGTTTCTCCACATTTTCTTTGCCAGTTTTGATATACAAAGAGAGATAGTCCATTGTCCTGTTTTGTAACTTCTTTGAATTATTAGCAATTTCAAACATTTTTATTTACCAGCCACTTATATATCTTCCTTTGTGATTTGTCTGACTGTATTCTTTGCTTGGGGCAGCTTTTAATATTACCATAGAAGCCAGGACAATGAAGACTGTCCATTTGATATTTATTGTCAGTTTGAGCACAAATTATTGCTGCTTACTGAATAGCCTACAGCCTTTTCTCCAATTTTGGCTAAATCTGGAATAATTATTCTTGTTCCCAGGGAGGCATTATATAGGAGTCCTAATGAGACTTAGAGTAGACACTGACGTCTGTAAAAAGAGGGCACGGAGAAGCTCCTACATCCATGTGAGTGTATACATGTGAGTGTATACAGTGTATACATCCTACATCCATGTGAGTCTGCTCTCACACCACCGGCTCTCACACCACCGGCTCTCCCACCACCACTCTCCCACTTGCATGGAGGCTGTCAAGGACAGAACAATGTGCCCTCTGAAGGGCAAGTTCAGGAGACTTGGTTTCTTCTGCAGACGGTACCCTCTTTATTTTTTCCCCTTCTGCTTTACTTTCAATTGAGTGAAGTGCTTGTTCTAACACATAAACCTGTGTGATCAGGTGACTTTTTCCGTTCCTCAAGACTTGGCAGTTTTTATATTTTTCATAATCCCCACCAGGTGAAGATCTGCTTCCAGTTGTCTGTGATTGAGATTATGCGTATTTAAAATTAGAGATCCTTATGCATCGCACTGAGCATTAATTCAAGTTTAATCACCCAGTGGATGACTTTTGTGTTTACACTGCTGCTAAATGGCTTCAACCTTAACACCAGCCCCAGGAAATGTATCCTTAAACAGCTGCAAATTAAAAAACAGACCCAAAGTGTTTGGCTTGACCAGCAGCACTGTTAAGTCTGTGGGACCCATAATGGAAGTTTTTTTTTTTTTTTAAAGTGGTAAAATTATTTCAGAATACCTTATTTACTTTTAAAATCATAGTTGCAGTTGTGCATTTGCATATGCAGAAATTGCAGATTGCTGGTTTAAGTAGGGGCCTCCCTCACATGTAGCCACAGGTAACTGCTAAACCCATATTGATGGGCAGGTGGATACACAGATCTCTGTCTGTCTGTCATCACTAGTTTTTAATATAAAGGAAGGTGCTCCTACATGTCACCTCTAGTGTTTAGCTTCTTTTTGTTCTCATTGAACCTGTAGTTTGGAATTCTTGGTCACTGAATTGACTGTTACCTGATGTCAGTAGGGTGTTTCTCAAATTTCAAAGCATTTTCATGGGATTGGTTAACTTCAAGGGCTTTTGTCCAAAAGCTGCGTTGCATTGGCGTTGTGTTTACTCAGACATTGCTCGGAAGCAAGTGGTCAGTCAGGCAAACCCTGGAAATACGTCTGGGTACAGAGACTTCCTGTGGTAGCAGTTTTGGACCCATGTTTAACCTCTTTTAAACACACTAAATTACCTCTAGGGAAAGGAGATTGAAGGATTATAACTCATCCCGCAAACCACCACTGAATTTAAGCAATACTGCATTCAGGAAACTTTCTCTTTCTACATGCTTTATGTTCTTTCTGGATGGTGTTTGGAAAAGCTGTGTGTGTTAAACTTTGGTACTGAGCCAAAGCAGGAAGCAAGACAGAGAGGCACCTGCCATTCCTCTTTGTGGTCACTCCTGTCTCCATCCAGATCCAGGACTCCTGTCTGTTGTCAGCAGCCCCCCAACACTATCCCAGCTCTTCTCTGTGCTCGCTCACTTTTTCTTACTTGCTTTCTTGACTTCTTGGGTTTCATTTCTTTTTTTTTTTTTTTTTTAATTTTTTTATTTTTTCAGCATAACAGTATTCATTATTTTTGCACCACACCCAGTGCTCCATGCAATCCGTGCCCTCTACAATACCCACCACCTGGTGCCCCCAACCTCCCACCCCTAACCCCTTCAAAATTCTCAGATCGTTTTTCAGAGTCCATAGTCTCTCATGGTTCACCTCCCCTTCCAATTTCCCTCAACTCCCTTCTCCTCTCCATCTCCCCTTGTCCTCCATGCCATTTGTTACGCTCCACAAATAAGTGAAACCATATGATAATTGACTCTCTATGCTTAACTTATTTCACTCAGCATAATCTCTTCCAGTTTGGGTTTCATTTCTAATCTTTTCCAACTCTGGATGTTTAAATCCTTCTGTGCCAGGTCCTGCCCATCCTTATGTCCTTCATCTCCTTGGCATGTTCTAATGTTCTGGGTTTTCCTTTTCTTTCTTAATCTCTCAGTTTTATTATCTCGAGCTCCAGCATCTTCTGGGATTTGGTATTTTGTCTTTATGGAGTCTGTTTTCTCCAAGCCCCTCGGTCCTTCCTGCAGTAGCGCACCTGCCATCTAGGACTCGCCTGTGGGCTCTCCTCCACCCTGGCCAATCTTCCCACACCATTGTCTGCCTCAGAGCGAGCGGTGCTGCCGGTGTGTAGGAAGCCTGAAGGACTCAAGTGATTTATATACTTGAAAGATCACAAGATGATTAAAAAGGGGCCAATCATCCTCCCTTTCCTCCATCAGGGAAGAGTGGGCGATGGGTAATGATGGGTGTTATGTTGCCAGAATCGGTGGCTTTATTACAGCCCAAAAGGAATCCCGCCCTGTGTGGGGAAGATTCTAGGATGTGCATCCTTCCCACTCTGTAGTGTAGCAAAGTACTAGATAGATTTATCAGCACAAAACATAGGAGAATAAAGTATATTGCTGAGGATGTGAGGGCTCCTATTGAAATATAAGTACCAAGAGTGCTGACTGCCAGAATGTGGATTTATGGGAAATAAAGCCCTAGAATACTTTCTCCAACAAAAAATAGACCTCTTGGAAACAGTTTTTCCTCTCTATGTACTTAGCTCCCATTGAGCTTAAATTGCTCTCAGTATTGTGATAATGACAATTCAATATTATGGGATGTGGAAGATGAACCAAATAAATTAACCAGCTGCTTTTAAAGGTAGTTCACTCAATGACTTACCCTCTAAAATGCTTTGTAGAACATTCATGCTCAGTAGGTCTCTAGGCAGTTTTATGACTAGAAGAAAGAAATGGATTTTATTAAATGTCAGTGAAATACAGGCAGATAGTTCTGCTGTAGTTAAATTAGTGTAGACTGTTTGTAAGAAGAGCAGCTTATCATTTCTTAAATCACTGAAGTGGAACTTTCCTTGGCATTCCTGCCAGACAGTTTGTTTCTGCTTGAATTTCCCGTAGATTAGGATTAAAAAAGCAAATGGAGAGTGGATTGTCTGGTCCTTTTCCCTCCTGGGTGAAACCGTGGGTCCCACAGAACGCTGCAGATCAAAATCCTGAGGGGCTGCCTAGTTGTATTCCAAGAGTTTCAAAGAACAGTAATGGCGACGCTTCCATAATTACTCGCTGACATTTAAGGTTTTCGGCTATGTATGGATTGGGAAGTAGGACTCATGAGTAAGGAAGAAAGTAGAGTGGAGAGGGAAGGCAGAAATAAGTGCCTTAAGGACCAGGGGAGATACCAGAGAGGAGAGAAGCAGGCGAAGGCTAGACCACCAGGAGAAGAGGGCATGGCAGTGATAGGGGGGCGTGTCAGCAGTGCACAAACCCAGTTTAAATCATCACCGTTTGGGCCAAGTGGGAGGCCAGGTGGCATCCCCGAAATGAGGGAACTGCAGTCAGCTAATTCTGAATAGAGGAAGACTAATCTTTTTTTTTTTTTTTAAGATTTTATTTATTTGACAGAGAGAGAGAGAGAGAGAGAGGAGGAAGCAGGCTCCCTGCCTAGCAGAGAGCCTGATGTGGGACTCGATCCCAGGACCCTGAGATCATGACCTGAGCTGAAGGCAGAGGCTTAACCCACTGAGCCACCCAGGCAGCCCGAGGAAGACTAATCTTAAAAGCACTTCCCAGATCTGTGATCTGTTATGCACAGATTATCTCCTCTGCTGCTGAGCAAAGGGAACTGGACCGACATTTCAGGTGTAGGACAGGGAGTCAATATAAATGAGCCCTTTCTCAAGGGATGTTGTTACATCGACGATGTAGTAACTGTGGACCAGTTAGTCCACAGGGTTCCTTCCCTTAGGTTTTTCAGATCAGGGCAGATGCCAGTATGTCCAAAATAGCTTTAGGGACATCACTAACTGAAGATGGGCTGAGTACCTGGCGGGCTTGGGTGTGTGATGTAGCTCCTCCTTCAGCAAGCACACTGTGCGCATAGACAAGGGAAGAAAGGAGACTGGTAGGGCCGGGGAAGCCTATTCAGTATCTCCTATTCATCGTACCCTGTGCGTCTAGCAAGTCAATGTGGTTTCTGTCCCCCCATGCATTTGCAGCCTGTTGGGGTATGAAAAGTAAATACATGAGTGCCAGTGAGCAAGATATAGTGTGGTATTCATTATCCTGTGATAGAACCAGCATGACCCTAAAATGTGTACAGAACCGAGAAATTAGGAGGACTTACAAAAGAATTTGCTTCCCTAATATATTGAAGGCCATTTATATACACATCATTTATTCTCTTTCATCCACAAAATATGAAGGGAAAATGATTGAATTTGCTGCTATTTGAGAAACATCAGAAAATAACACAAATCATGTCTAAAACTGTAAATTCGTTAAAATTTGTTTTCCTTTCCAGAAGACAGTATATCAGCCTCCCCCCCTCCTTTTTTTTTTTTTTTGAGCACTCCTCAGTGCCACAGGATGATGTGTGCTGTCTGTACTATAAAAATATTAAGGAAGAAGCTTCCTTGATCCCATGTCAGAGCAGGGTACACAGGGTGTTTTGTAATAGAACTCTGGAAGGTCAGACTCAACCCTGAGACCAGCTGAATTCAGAATTCTTCTCTCCCTCCTTTTCTTCCTGCCCCCTGCTGGAAGTTTTCCTTGGAGCTGGAGCAGGAGACAAAGGAGGCCGGGTCCAGCCACCGTCAGCAGAAAGGCTCAGCAGGACTGAGTTTGGGTCTTGGTTGGAATTGCAACGAGACTTCACTAACATTTTTATAAAGTTAACATTTTATTTAAAAAGTCGGTACAGTTTATGTGAATTAATTCTAACACATATTTATTATGAATGAATCATTCCTTCTTTCTCTAGGTTTCACTGAATTGATACTGTTTTATTTGGGCTGTTCTCTTAAGTTATGTTGATTATCAAAATTGGAGAATGGATTTTCAGCTCTCTATGTGTGAACATAAAAATAATTCACATGTTCCAAACAGAATAATCATGAAATAGAAATAATATATAAATCTCCTGTCACCTGTTTCTAGAATTATAATTACTTTAAAAGGTATCCTTCAGATTTTTCTATATGGATACACATATTTTATTTAAAGGTCATCATATTTAATACTATTTTGCAATCTGCTTTTTTATTTAATGGCCCTGAACATATTTTTACATTAAATAAACGTAGGTGTATAAAATCATTTATAAATGGACGCATCCTCTTCTTGGGTGATCTAGCTCTGCCACGCTTTAGTCGATCATTTCCCAGTCATTAGTCCATTTCTAGCTGTTACAATAACTTTACATACTTCTTTACTCACTTGTCTGATACCTTCTGAGCATAAATATCTAGGCACAGACTTCTGAGGTCATTTTTAAAGCTTTGACTCCCCAGTGCTAAAGGATTCTCCAGAAAGGCTGTGAGTTGAGGGCACCTGCTTCCCTGCGTAGAACCATTGCTGTACTGTTCTAAGTACCAATTTTACTAAACACCCAGCCTTCCACCCACAAATCGCTTCATTAAAAAAAATTCCTATTATTCTCACATATCTTCAAATGAATTGATAACATTTTTGAAGTTCTATAAATAATTCCTTTGGGGTTTTCTTTATGCTCCCATTAAAATCACAGATTAACTACTAAAACTTGGGCTCTTCAGTGAGAATTTTGAGTCTTATTATCCAGGAACATAATGTACATTTATGTAGCTCTCCTTTTATATCTCTCAATAAGAAATTTTTGTTTTTGTCATGTAGCTAGTGCACCCACATCTGTTTCTGCTCATTACTCACTTTTAGAGCTATGGACTTACCCTGTTTACAACTTTGACTGCATCCCCTAAAGTTTAGATGTGCAGTATTTGTGTTCTCATTTTCAAAGTGCTCTGGTCACAGTTTGATTTCCTCTCTTACTCGAGAGTATAGTTTTTTTGTTTGTTTTGTTTTGTTCTTTAGTTTCAGCTTTGCTCTGTGTTTCTTATCCTTTGGTGTTCATTTGCTTAATTTTGTTGTCACCTGAGAAGAATAATTATTTTTTAAAGTTCCTGTCTGTTTGATGGAAGGTCTCATTCATGCGGAATCAGGAGTGGGAGATTTCCCTTATTCCCTAGATAAGTCCTGTTGTTTTCAAATACTGGATTCTTCCATATGGCTGGTGTTTTTTCTTGTTCTTGTTTACTGGGAGAAGTCAATATTCAGTATTCACAGTTGTAGTTGCTGTGAATATGTCATAGATTTTGTGAGGATTTGTCCAAATCTTTTATTCTGGACATGGTAGGAGAAGGAAGTTCTGTGTTTTCCTTCCTGCCTGAATTGGAACACAATTGCCTGTTGGGGAAGTGGCTTCCAAAGGGTGTAAATATTGGTGTATGTGTTAAGAGCCTGCTTGCTGTATCCACTGAGGTTTGAGGTTCTCTTGTAGGGCACAGCCTGCCACTGATGGGCACCCACCGCAGTGCCCCCAGACCTCTTTCCTCCTTCCAAGCTGTGTGGCCCAGTGACAGCGTGAGTGGCTACTCGGGTTACACTACCAGTGCTGACCACTCCCTCTGTGTCCCTGAGTGCGATTTTCCCATGCCGCCCCTTACCTCCACCACCATGACGCTGAGCATGAGGTGTTTGGGCTTATTGGCATCTGCCCTACCACCTACTTCCCATATGGGCTCTTTCTTGTAATGAGTTAAATTGTGACCTTCACTGAGGTCTTGTTTCTGTCATAGTTTATAGACCTCTTCATTTAGAATTGGGGGCATATTTCGTTTTCCTAGCACAACTGTGGAATGTTCCCCTCTCACACAGCATTGGTCATCTCTAGGTGGGATCGGAGGGAGAGGAATTTGATGCCGTGTGACACCACACTTTCCTCCTCACTACCCAGTCAGCCATTCCTCCTAGCAGGTGGTTATGGGGTGCTTCTGGGGCCCAGCCCACTTCTGAAAAATCCCCTCCCTCGGATCCAAGCCACAGGTGGAAGATAGACATTGTGATCTTATCAATTCCTCATGTTTAATGTCATTGTTTTTAGTTACCCATCTTTAGTGGAATGTGTAGCAAGGAAGGATAATCTCAGGCATTCTCCTCCTTCCCCAGATTTCAAAGTTACCCTGTCACAAAATAGTGAACCTATTCAGCGACCTCCTTGGCTCTGTTTTTTGCATCATGGTGGAGGGAGAGGAAAAATCACAGAGGATGGACCTAAGGGTCTTTAACTGGGAGTAGGGAGGCGTGGTGGTGGTGATTTCTTACTTAGAACCTGGATTGGAAAGGGACAAGATGGGTGGCAAGATCTTTGAGAGCAAAGAGGATAGCCTGTATCTGTCTGGTGGGAAGACGAGATACCATATGGTCAGTAAAAGCCCTCCCTCCAGTCTCCACTATGGACCGGGTGAAGCCACCTTTCTTTTCATGGATAATAGAGAACTTCAGACGTTTATGTCATTTTAAAGTGACCATTCTCAGTGTATTTGTGAATGTGGACACTTACTTAATTTTAGGGTTTTGGTGCGTATTTGTCTTGTGTTTGCCCCTTTTGACTATGGGAGCCTAGCTACTGAGAAATATCTATAAGAAATATAAATAAAATGTGAATTTATTCTCTTTCTCCTGGTACCTGTTTTTCCCCTTTAGGGGTGGGAAAGAACACAAAATACACTAAGGTAAACTGAAGTTTATTCTAAAGATAGGAATTTTTACAATTCTGTGATCAATTCTATCCTTAGCCTTGCTTTTAAAAGATAAACATATATTTCATGATTACATGTCTGAAGTTATATATTATAAATTATATATTATATAAATTATATATATTATGTTATATAAATGTCTTAAGGGATTTAAATTGGGTACATCAAGAAAAAATACTGTATCCTTAATAATGCATGAATTACTAGAACTATATCTTCACTAGTCTTAGAGATTTTAACCAGTTATATTTGGTAATAAAATTTATCTGGCAGATTTTTTTTTTTAAGGATTTTATTTTTAATCAGTCTCTACACCCAGTGTGAGGCTCGAACTTAAAACCCTGAGATCAGGAGTCGCAAGCACAACCGACTGAGCCAGCCAGGCACCACCCTCCCCAGCAGATTTTTTTTTTTTTTAATAGATTCTTCCTTTTAAAATAAAGACTCTGGCTAACTACGAACTTTTTAAAAAAAGTTTAATCCTAAAGCAAGTTTATCTTATTTTATGACATGAATTACTGTTCAAACATTATTGTAAAATTATTTTTCTTGGGTTAAATGAAAAACCGGCTTCTTCTGACTAATACAGTTTAAACTGTGACTAGTATTTTACTTTCAAGGGAAAAAATTACAAAGTTTTGATTTCCCCAGTTACAAAATAAATTAATTTCTAGGCAATCATTTAAAGAACTTTCTGTGACACAAATCTTGACTGACGAATTTTTCTCCATGAATTTTGGTATTTTGGTGCCATCTTGTGGCTTGACTTTGTAGTAACTTCAACATTCCGAAGACCAGCCAAAAAAAAAACAAAAAAAAAGGTAAGAAACCTAATATATGCTTCTCAGTTTCTAAACATCCTTTGTATTTGTCCCTAGTTGCTGCTCTTCGAACGATCTTGGATGAGCAGATGGAAGTCCTCTGTTCTGCACGAAGGAGAAGGGAACATAAGGAGCGTGAAGTGGAGAGGCCACCTGATTGCTTGGGCCAATAATATGGTAAAATCATATCTTCATCTTCCTGATCCTTCTTCAGAGCCAGAAAAGTGGACACATTGGGAGAGCTGTGACAAAGGGAAAGAAGCCACTGGCTGCAGTGGTCTTTTCTAAGACATACAAGTGGCGACTGCTCTCATACCTGGAAGGTTAAAGAGATTAGATTGCTTTCGGCTTTCATAATAGAGTAATTCCCAACATATTCTGGACTTTATCTTGGAGTAAGAAACCCGAGGCATGGAGAATAGCCAAGAAAATGAAAAGGCATCTTAATAATTGAAGGGTTGCATTGGGAATGCGGTATTGAAAATACTATTTGCCTATTAGCCAAGGGCAAGTATGTTGCTGTGGAACAAGTACAGGATATTGCTGATTTCATTTTACTCCCCATATAATCACAGGTGAAAAAGAGGCCTGCCTTTTAAAAAGTAGATTGTAATTTTTGGTGTTGCACTCTATTTAAAGTTTACTCAATAGGAGAAAGGCTGAGTAGAAACTTTAAAAAAATTAATTTTTGACATCTGGCTTATCCTTTAAAATTTCAAGGTATAATTTAGTAAATTTGTCCTATTCAGTTTTAATGGTAGAACTCTCCCAGAACCCACCTTGCTATTCAGGACTTTTCTTAAACTTCTCCCAGGTCACAGTTAAGAGTAAACAAACCTGTGGCCTCTTGATTTATTTTTAGTTAGCTGCTTGCTTGATGTTTCCATTTCAGTGTTTTAAAATGTCAGGTATAGTTTTCTTCACACATAGTGGTTTGTCAGATTCAAAGCTTTTCTAAAAAAAAAAAAAAAAAAAAAAAAAAAAATTTTTTTTTTTAGCGGAACAATACAATTAGAAGTGTTACTTGTCCGTCATTTTGGAAATGCGGTGGTGGATATCTGTCCCATTTCCCATTTGTGTTGTGTTTGAGCCCCTGATGCCATCTACTAATAAAATCTCTTTTGTCCCCAAAGAAGGGTAGAGGTTTTCTTTTGTTGTGGGTCCTCACAGGGTTTGTGTGGAGTGGAGCGTTTTCTTTCGCATGGCTCCCAGCGGTGCTCAATAAACACTGTCAATATTTCCTGGTGCTGGTTATTGGTGGTGTGTGGCAGGGGCTGTTAATAAGTTTTCCTCTCCTTTCCTTCTCCCGAGTAGAGGATACTTAATGCTCTTGTATTTTTCAGGGTGTGAAGATTTTTGACATCACCTCCAAGCAGAGAATCACCAATGTGCCCCGGGATGACATAAGTCTTCGCCCAGATATGTATCCGTGCAGCCTCTGCTGGAAGGACAGCGTGACGCTGATTATTGGCTGGGGGACTTCGGTCAAGGTGGTTTGCTTGTCTTGATAATAAGTCCATGTTGTTAAAGATCCACTGAGGAGGGTCCGAAGGAGTATGAGGTCTTGAGTGGCTTCTAGGAAGCAAAATATTTACCCCTGAATATTCATGTTGTGTGATATTTATGCTGAAATCCTTTCATATGCAGAAATTTGGAGATACCGTCTTTCTTTGCCTTTTGTGTGCAAAACACACTGTGAGCTCTTCCTTGCTGCCACCTGTGATCTTTAAATCTCCCCCACCTGGTCGACCTTAGCTATTTATGGAACGTGTGGTTGTTTTCGTTGGTTTGTCAGGTTTCCCATTCTTTATTGTTCTCTCCATTCCCCTTAGTTTCTTCATTAGAGTTGATGATCGTGGGAAGAGAGTGTTAAAACTGAATCATCCCACTTGCTTGGTCATAGTTGGATGGAGCAGAGGCCCAGACTTATTATTGTTAAGATTAGGGGCTGTTTTGTGGCATGCGGCCTTCTGCTCCTTGTATGCCTGGGTAAATGAAATTCTGCCATTCTACAAAAGAGGACCCAAAGCTCACTCACATTTATTTTTCGTGTACCAGTGTTTGTCTTGTATTAGGTATTTCAGAACCCAAAGTTGTTGACTTCCCTTTAAAAATATATAGCTTAATCTAAACAAAATAAACCAAAAAAATTGCTAAGAGTGGTACAAGACCGTATCCCAGCGATAGTCTGGTGGCACAGCCAGGCTTTAGAGTCAGACAGGTCTGATACGTACTTCCTGTGTGAGCCTAAGCCTGACTCTCCTCATCCACAAATGGGAGTATGGATTGTTCTCATGTCCTGAGCTCTGGGGAGGATTGAGTGAGGTAATGCCTACAAAGAGCTTAGCATAATCTGACATGTTGTAAGTGCTTCATAAACCTCAGTTGTCATTATTTTGCCGCAAAATTCTAGAATAGTCTTGAAAGAGACATGGTTATTTAAAATGTACTCTTTTCCGGAAAAGGAACGCTCAAAAATTATTAATGCAGTGCTGCTTACTAACCAAAACTAGCATTGTTAACTTGAGGTAAGGTCCTCCTCGCCCTTAGGTTGCTATGATTTTAGTTCTCCTTTCTTTAATTGTTTTCATGTATCAAGTGAACATAACCTGATTCATATTTAGGATAGCAGAAGGGAAGGCATGCCCAATAGTCTAGGGTAAAAAAAAAAAAAAAAAAAAAAAAGTGAAAAGTGATTCTCTAGTCTCCTTATCCCATTTGTGTGGTTACTCATCCAATAAATGGTTCTTGATACTTTTTTAAATTTCCTTAAGTGGACCAAGTGGCTTTTTGTTGTTGTTTAAAGTTGTGATTTTCTTTTCTTTTGGTGAAAGACAAGGAAAATTAAGCTTTAGGGACACAGAAGTTTATTGAATGCTACCGGAAATGCCTTCTTTCTTAAGCTGAATAGTGGCCCACAAAGATAGCACATCCTAATCCCACGGCCCATAAATGTTTCTTTATATGGCACAAAATACAATTAATGAAGGATCTTGAGATGGGAAGATTGTCGTGCATTATCTGGGTTGGCCCTAAATGCACTCCCAAGTATTCTTAAAGAAGGAGCGCCGCCACAGGAAAGGGGGAGGCAGCGTGAGCAGAGAGGCCGAGACTGGAGCGTCATGCGCAGCCAAGGCTGTGCTGGCAGCCACCGGAAGCTGGAGGTGGCATGTCGCAGACAGATTCTCTAGTACAGCCCTGCCAACACCTTGATTTGGGCCCCGTGAAACTGGTTATAGACTTCTAGCCTTCAGAAGTTGGAAAGGATAAATCTCCGTTATTTTAAACCGCCAAGTTTGTGGTAATCTATTAGAGCGGCTGTGGGAAACTAATATGCTTTCACTGTGCCCATATTATGATCCAACTCATGTGTGAAAATGTTTTCATGTCAAATGTTTCTTTTCATTTATTGGGGATTCCTCTTCTTCGGACTTAGTTAGTAGTACGTTGGGTACTTCTTCTCAGTTGAGAATCCCCGTGTTCTGCTGAGGGAAGAGAAGAAAAGACATAATCTTTCCTCTCAGAGAGCAGCCTTACTGGGGAGACAGCCACAGGGTATAGCAGAGTTTGCAGTCCAAGCCGTTCATTCATTCATTCACTCTGCCAGCAACCACTTACCGAGTTCCCGCGATGTTCTAGTGGGGCAAGACGGACAAGCAAGTGAATATGCCACGTTGATGGAGGTAAATAGCAAGGAGGGTAGTTAAAGAGGGAAATGGGGAAAGGGCCAGGGGTGGGTGCCTGAGAGAGATCAAGGGAAGAAATCTGTCATAAGGTATGTGTGCTTTGGCAGAGATCTGGAGGGAGATCTGTGCCAGAGGGATGTTGGCAAGGGTAGCGGCCAGGGCAAGATCCTTGAGGCAGCAGAGTGATTGGCGTGTCTTTGTGGAGTATAAAGCCGTTATCACCAGCGTGGATGGAGCAGGTGTGGAAGAGAGAGCTAGAAGTCCTGAGGGGGGAGAAGGAGGGTGGGAGGGGGTGCATTGTGGAGGGGCTCACTGGCCTTGGTGCCAATTTTGGCTTTTTTTTTTTTTTAAAGATTTTATTTATTTATTTGAGAGAGAGACGGTGAGAGAGAGCATGTGAGGGGTGAAGGTCAGAGGGAGAAGCAGACTCCCCAACGAGCTGGGAGCCCAAGGCAGGACTCTATCCTGGGACTCCGGGATCATAACCCAAGCCGAAAGCAGTCACCTAACCATCTGAGCCACCCAGGCACTCCCCAATTTGAGCTTTTAATTTGAGAGAGGTGGGAAGCCAGCACAGGGGTTTTGAGCAGCAGACTTAAACAATCAAATTTGGATTTTGCATAGAGCCAAACAATGAAGGGTCCGTAAAGATGGGAGATAGGGTAGGAGGCTACTGCAGGAACCTCCCTAAAAATCCTGGCATGTTGGTCAACCTCTTGGAGCTGGTGGGGAATGACTGGATTCTGGGTGTATTTTGAGGGTAGACCCTGTCATATTTATTGACGGTTCAATATGGGATGTAAGAAGACAGAAGAAAATGGTGACTCTTTTAACCTGAGAAGCTGGGAACCGAAGCTGCTTTTTCCTGACATGGGTAACACTGCTGATTGAATACATTAAGAGAGCAAGTCAGGAGATGTTTTTTGTGGGTCCACTTGAGATGCCCGTTAGGTCAGTGGAGAAATGGAGGAGACTGCTGGATGAAACACATTAGCGTTCATGGGTGAGAACCTGCCTATCAGTATAAAGGCTCTTGAGATCATTGATCTGCTCTTAGGGGGGACATGAGCTCAGGGCAGTATTTCACCCTTCCCCCACCTGCAGCTGCTGCTGCTCCTCTGAGGCAGGTGTGGGATAGAGCTCAGACCACAGAACTGGGGAGGGGTGGGGGATGGAGAGGAGAGCCCAGCTGCCAGAACTTCCACACGTCCCAGTCTTTCGAGAGCTTGTCACGGGGCCAGAGAAACAGTCCGGCCTTAGCCTGAGTTCCCTTCTCCCAAGGAGTCTTCCTCCTCTGCTGGTAGACACCACTGCTTTGTACTTCTGTACTTGCCCTTCCCACTTGAGTAAAAAGACTTCTTTGTGTGTCTTCCTCACTGCCCCATACTCTTTCTAAGGAAAGAGCTATGTCTGTTTCTCCCAAAGCTCAGGATTGGTGCCCAGTAGTCGCTCAAAGTGCTGCTTAATGTTGTTCATTTACTTTCTGTTACTCTGCTTCAAACCATTTGAGATGCTACTCATGTGCTTTTATCAGCACATTAAGACAGTTGTCCCTTGGGCACTGTGAGGCATGGCTGATAGACCGGTAGTTTCCCTCGCAGGTGTGGACAGAAGAATCAAAAGTCTAACAAAAGGAGAAGGAAATTGGGGAAACGGACAGGACACTGTCTGAGATGGACAGGAGACAAAAAACAATAATGGTATGGTAATTGTTGGGTTAATAAAAGTAGCTTCCAAAAAACAACCAAAAAAAGGAGCTTCCAAACAAAAACGATTATTAATGTATTCACTTTGTACTGGGACAGTAGGTAATGTTTGTTTTTTCTCTTTGGGTTTTTCTGTATTTTAGAATTTCCTATATTGTAGCTAAATTTAGGGTAGTAGTATTTATTGTGTTGTTTTATAGTTACCTAAAGAAAAAGGAAAAAACCTGATCCCTGATGAAAGTTGTATAGAATCAGTATTTAACTTCAGATTGTCTTACCTTGATGGCAGAATTTATGTAAATTTTTGTTGTCTTACTAAAAAATAGAATATATTCATTTTAGAAAATGTAACAAAGAAAACAAATTATCCAAGTTTCGTCACACTAAAATAACCATGGTTAATACACATGTGTTGTTTGGTGTGTGTGTGTGTGTGTGTGTGTGTGTGTGTGTAATAAATGCACACATGTATATATCCAAACTGTATCCATATAACTTAAAAGAGAAATTGGCAAACTTTTTCTGTAGCAAGTAGTAAATATTTTAGACTTTGTGGGCTATTACTGTTTCTGCTGAATATTTTTCTTTTTCTGTCTTCCTTCCTTTTCTAGTCTTCCAAAATGTAAAAAACTCTAGTTTACAGGTCATAAAAAGACCAGTCAAGGACAGGCTGTAGTTTGCCTACCCCTGATTTAAAGTATATAATACACTGATTTTAAAACACTTTTTTTTTTTTATTTTAAAACACTTGAGAGAAAAAAGAAAAAAAAACAAAAAACACTTGAGAAAAGAGCTTGATGCCACTTATGCAAAGTATTACTTAGCAAGAGTGAAATAAATGATGGGTATGTAGTCAGAAACACAAGCCCTAATGTGAATGTTGTACAGATTAGCCACTGGGCTTTTGGTTATGTGCTTCCACCAGAGCTTTGTTTGGATGATGACAGAAGTAGTCCCTAAGTAGAGTTGCAGAGAATGGGTCACTGGAAACATGTTAAAACGATATTACAGTTTCCATTCTTTCTTTGTCCTTGAATATCAAGACTTTATTGAAGAATAATGTTGGAGAACATGAGTAATGGCTGCTATATGTCATTGAAATTAATTTCTATCATTTAAGTCATTGAGTAGATTATGTGCACTCCCTCTCAGTGCTACATGGCTAATTTAACAAAAGTATCATATATTGAATGAAATGTTACAAAGAGTTTTCCATCACCTGAGTAAAATAACCTGTGAATTTATTTTCTAGATCTGCTCAGTGAAGGAGCGGCATGCCAGTGAAATGAGGGACTTGCCAAGTCGCTATGTTGAAATAGGTAAGCCTTCTAGGAGTGAAGAACGTCCAAAGAGAATCCATTTTAGTAAAGGGAAACCCAAAATCATGTTTGTCTTCAGGGCTCATCACTTGGGACCTGAGTGAAGCAGGTCAAGAACTTTTAAGTTTTGAAACTTTGCTGTAGAGTCCCTCTTTTCTAACTGTATTTCCAATTTTTACATGGTATTTTTGTAGCTGGCTTTGAAGGTACGTAACCGTGGGTTCGGGTTCTGTTGTTTCCTGTCTGCACTTAGGACAATTGCTCCATGCACTCTCATCTAGAAAAGGTGAGGTGGAACATCTTTCCCACAGGTTGTGGTTGGGAGTTCAGAACATTTGTGCACGCGCAGCTCATCACACGGAGCTGACACCTGGTTCTGTCCACGTGTACCCTCTAAATACGAATTTTCATCATCACTGGTCTGGGCCCAACTGCTGTAATCTTTTCTGTGGATCCCTGCAGCAGCCTCCTGACTGGGTTGTCTCCTGCCACTGTGAATTACAGTGATCTGGTCTCCCCACTGCAGTCAGCATACAAACCAGATCATGTCCCCACCCTTCAGCCTGTCCCCGTTGTTTGTGGCACGGAGAGGAGACTCTTGGCGTGAGCGCAGGGGTCTGTGCTGGCCCTCCCCAGCCTCCACAGTGTTGGCTGAGACAAGGCTTCTCCTTGGTGTCTGCACTGCAGCCACACTGGCCACCTTTCACCCAGCCATGCTCCCTCTTCAGGTCTCTGTAGAAGGCCCTTCTCGCCTCTTGGCACTTCCTTGACCCTTAATCATTCCTCAGCTCAAGTATTGCTTGAGAAAGCTCACTGGGAGAGCCCACGGGACCTTGACAATGAGGTCAGACCCTCCCCTGCGAAGCATGGGTGTGATTGTGCAGTTGTTCAGGGCAGGTCGGTCCCTTCCCCCACACTGTAAGCTCCCCAAGAGCTCGCTCTGGGTCTGTTCTTGCTCACTGTTTGTATCTCTGGGGCGTGGCCCAATGTAGGTTCAAAGTAATACCGAGTATTGAAGGGATCCGTGACTCAGGGAAACACCTATTTGGGAGAAGGATGCCAAAGATGAGCTACCACTACTTTTTACATCTTGGTCTTATAACTTAGTGTAAAAGTGATTCAGACAGAAAGGATGAGAGGAGAATGACTTTTGCCAATTAAACAGATATAGTATAAGCTGTTTGGGGACTGTTTAGAACAAAGCAGTAGGAGACAAAGTTGTGTGACAGAGAAGTTTTTGCCACATAAGTCAGCTGAGACGTTCATTTACCTATTTGGATGATGGGTGGGGAATACCACTTTGAGGGGTTCTTGTAACAAGGCGAAGCGAAATCACTTGCACATGACTAATTCTAAAACCAGAATGGTGTGTATTACTCCTGTGGCTCATGGTCAGAGCATTTCAGTCTGGGGTATTTTGTACTTGAAGACGGAAGTGGATGGTAGGGTTTTAATAATTTTTTGCCTTAGAAAGAGAAATACGTGCATAGTTGGGATTGCTCAGAGTATGGACAGAACAGGCCTATGTAGGATATAATGGTTTGAGAAGAACTGAGGAACAAGACTGGAGAAGACTGGAAACTACCAGGTCATGATCATTACTTCAGTGTCTATCTTCTTTTCTGCCTCCCAGCAAAATCCTCTGAACACCTCCCGGCATAGTGTTCTGATAGAGAAGTGTTCCAATCTCTTAAATACAGATGAGCGGGGAAAAAAAATTTTAAACTCTGGGAGTTTTTAAGGATGGAAGACTTACCAGGAAGACATAAAAGTGTCGCAAGTGTCCCCTCCTTAGCTGATATTGATTGCTCACACACGAGGCGTGGGCCATTCCCCTGTGTGCTTTAATGAGCATTGGTTCACTTCACCCTCATCACAGCCCCCGTGACCGTGGGGGCTCAGGGATATAAATACCCTGTGTCAGATCTTACTACAGTGGCGTTAGAAATGGACAGGATCTAACTGCAGAACCACCACCAGCTTCTAGAGACACAAGGCAGTTTGCCAAATTCCTGTATGACCTTGATGAACTTGCTTCACTTTCCGGAGTCAGGCTTTCCCCACCTATAAAGCGGAGGTGATAGTATCTACCTTTGCAGTCGGTTGGGAGAATGAAACTGAAATAACGCCTTTATCACAGTGCTTGGCATACAGTAGGCATTCACTGAATCATGGTAGTGATTATCACTGTGCAGACTTCCAGTCCAGTTCTGTGACTGCTAATAGCTGGCCCCGTGGTGGCCCTCGAGCCCTGGGATCACGTTATTAAAGTATAGTTCATATGTCCTACAATTTACGTGAAATAGACCATGTGTAGGTGCTGGCAATATCACATTACTGGCGTTTTACTACTATGGTTAGTGGTTAAGTACCATTTTTCCCCCCCTTGAGAGCAAACCTTTAAGAATATAAACCATTTCCACAGTGGGAGGCAAAGTGGTTTAGATAAGAGTCCTTGACGAGGATAGAGGGAAAGAGAAATATTAGGAGGTCTGGATTACAATTTGCTTTAGCCCTGAACAGTGTGAGCCACTGTTCTTTAGTAAATGAGGTAAAAATGGCATTGAGGTTAAAGAACTATTGGTGGCTGTACGTTTCTTAGAAGCCAGATGTTTATAACTCTTACTTATAAGTCAGAATCTCGAGAAAAACACAAGAGCTTTCGCTCTCCATAGGATATTAGTTGATTCTTATAAATGAAAAATAATAACGATAATAAGGATTAAGCTTACTGGGCAGTCACCAACCCATGAAGACATTCTCTGTACATAAGGTTTTTTGGATGGCATTTCTTTTTCCAAACTACATCATTAAAGGTAGGTTATGGTTCTAAGCCTGGCATACTTATTGAACTTGTGTCTCTTGCGTTATTACAGGACTCCCTCCCTCTTTGGCCAAAGTCTTTCACCCAAGGAGTCCAAAGACTTTCACCAAAGTCTTCCAAGGGCTTCATGGGGCAGTTAAACAGTGTGGAGAAATGAAGCCAGTGTTTGTGGGTCATTTTCTGGGTATCTCCTTCGAGGGATAGAGGACTTACATGCAAGGAATTCATGAACGACTTCCCGGTCTTGATTTCATTTGGAAGCTTATTTAAAAAAAACTAATAAAGGGAAAAAACTATATGGGAATCTATTTAAAATGGCAGAAGCCAGGAAGAGAGAGAGGGCGGAGGGGGAAGGGACATCTTTTTCTCTTTAATTAAGCAGTGTTCATATCTTCAGTTGATTATATGCTGTGGCTCTTAGAATTTAGCACATTGTTCTATTTTTAGCCTCTTGATTGATTGGGAAAACAGTGACCTGGAAATGAGACATCTGTGTAGTGGTGGAGGCGAGCTGTGAGGTGAATGTCTTTCCTGGATCTGAGCGTGTCTCACCATCCACCTGTTGGGCTGTGCTGACCCAGTCATGCAGCTTCCAGCAGGAGACAGTTGTCCTGCCCTGAGTCACGTGGCTCATCCGCTAGCCTGAGGCTCAGCAGGAATTGGGACATTGCTGGCATCCTTCACGGTGTTTTTGCTTAAGGATCTAGCTTTGAATGGTGTTCTGTTATAATTCAGTTTGACTCTATTATCTCTTAGTTCTTCTGTTAAGCATTAAATTTTTTCCCTGACATTTTATTATGAAAAAATGAAAACATACAGACAGGTGAAGAATTTTCACAAAAATAGTGAGCACCCACATACTCAGCCCTTAGGTCCTGCAATGAAGATTTTATTGTACTTGCTTTATGACATGTCTATTCCTCTAGCCACTCCTCCCACTCAGTATGGGAGACTCAAATGTTTGTTGTTGTGTGTTAAATTCATAAATTTTCTCAGTAACAAGTATTGGAAAGAGATCTGAAACACCTGATGTAACAAATATGTTTTGCTCCTTTTATGAAAACGACCACCAAGCACATGCCAAGTACAATTTCATTTGATCTTCACAGTGATCCAGATGAGTAGGGGCTGTCATCCCATTTTATCCCATTCTTCTATCTGAAGAAGCTGAGGTTCAGAAGGGTCGGGTAACCTGCTCAAGATCATTCCATTCGTAAGCAAAGAAGGCAGCATTTGAACTCAGGATAGGCCGAGTTTCAAAGGTGTTGCTCTCAATCCCTGTCCTATATGTTCTTCCATGCGTTCCTCTCTCTGAACCTGCCCTCCATTATAGCCAGAGGAACTGATGAGAAGGATAGAGGCTTACTCTGGGCATTCAGATAAAAACCATAGGGTAGAAATTGTCTAGAATCCAAACACCCATTTTAATATGACAGCAATCCTGTCTGCTCACCTTTTCTTCAAATAGCCAGATGAAATGGAGTTGTTTTTTCTTTATTTTGGTTCAGCAAAGTATCTCATTTAGAGTAGAGACTTTAGTTCCCCTTGTTTTATTCTAGGGCTGATAGCCCTTCCTTGTTCTTCCTCCAAATTGCTAGGAATATCTAGACTATAGTTGCCTTGGGTGGCTAACAAAATGGTTTCTAAGGAAAGAGAACCAAGTCCAGAGTATGATGTGATTCTTTCAATTGTCTGAAAAAGAAGAAACGCTCTCGTTTGCTATTTTTTAGTGCTTGTAGTTGATGCATCAAGGTAGTTTTGGGGGTGTTTTTGGTCTCTGAAATTGTTTTTTAAGTTTTATTCTGGGAAGAACACTTAAGTTGAGATCTACCCTCTTAAATTTGTAAGTGTACAATACATTATTGTTGACTGTGGGCAAACTGTCGTACGGCAGATCGCTAGATCTCATTCATCTTACCTACCTGAGACCTTAGGCCCATCGCTCAGCAATTTCCCATTTTCCCCTTCCTTCCACCCTTGGCAACCACCATTCTGCTCTTTGACTCTATGAGTTTGACTTTTCTAAATACGTTAGAAATGGAATCATGCAGTATTTGTCTTTGGCTTGTTTCATTCATAGTGTAATGTCCTCGGGGTTCATCCATATTGTTGCATGTTGCGCAGTTTTCCTCCATTTTTAAGACTCAGTAATGTTCCAGTTCCTGCGTCCACATTTCCTTCACCCATTCCTCTGTTGATGGGTATCTAGCTTGTTTTCTACATCTTGGCTATTGTGAACAGTGCTGCAGTGAACGTGAGAATGCTAATGTCATTTTAAGATCCTGATTTCAATTATTTGGATAAATACCCAGAAGGAGGACTGCTGGATCATGTGATAGTTGTATTTTTAGTTTTTTTGTGGACCCTTTATGCTGTTTTTCATAGTGCGATGCCAGTCTGCATTCCTACCAGCCATGTGGAGGGAGTTCGAGTTTCTCCACATCCTCACCAACATTTGTCGTTTCTTTTTTGACAATAGCCTATTTACAACTCAAAGTATAACTGCTTGGTTTGACCCTTTTGACCCAGCAGGTCCGTCACCATTACCTTTTCTGTCGTGTGAGCAGTGTGTGGTGAGCTACTTGCTGAATCACTGCTCATCCGTGCTGCTTCCTGAGCGCGAAAGTTGAGCGGATGAGCTGATCATATCAGCTTAGCTCTGTCGTTTAGCCCAGTAGTGTGCTGAGTATCAATTAGAAAAGATGTAATTAAACTGCAGACTAAACTTGCTTTAAGTGGTTTTTGCCTGTGTGTACTATTGGCTCCTGGCTTGCACGTGTTTGTTATCTTGCCTAATAGGCCTTCTCTTCTTATTCCTATCTGTTAGGTCCTCTCCACAGTTTGCTGATGTAAAACATGGTCATGCATCTGCTTCATAGCACAGCCCTGAAGATGTTGGCATGTTGTGGTTTCCAAATGCATTTTCTTAGATCAGTGGTCAGGCTGACAGAGTGTCCAAACTTCCTGAAAATCCTGTGGATAGTATATCCAGTCCATTAAGAAATACTAGCATCTGGTGACTTAAGGGTTGGATTCTCTGGAGAGGAAGGTGCTATCACAAAGGGACCAGGGTGCTTTCTCGTAAGTGAAAGATATTCATTCCTGTTTATATTTGCTTGAGAAACTCTTGTTTGTTTGCTCTCTTAAGAATCTTAGAGGCCCAGATCTATAGCAGATTATTTTATTTAGCTCCAGTGAAGACATCAGATTCCTCCAGGTCCCATCTGATGGGCATTTTGAAACCCACAAAGGAAAAACAAGGACCAAAACAAAAGCAGCTGCCGCCACAGAACCTCCCAGAGAGTGGTCAAGGCCATAGCTTGCGATCCTGCTACCTGTAGCACACTTCTAACCTGAACAGCTCCGTGCGACCGCCCTCTGAGAAAAGGAAGACTTCAGATTCCTGCTTGTGCTGCCTTCCGCTCAGGTGACTTTAGTCAAGTTACCTAACCGCACTGAGCTTCAGTGCCCTGCCATGAAGGAAGTAGAGGGTTGAAATCCTGCGTGTACAGTATTGCACGCATTGCCTCTTGAATGGGGAATATTCCTTAAATAGGAGCTGTGAGTAATATTACTATCATTTTCGGTTACTCCATGAGAGAGAAAAACTCGTTTCTTTTAACAGCTGTCTTTTTTTAACAATCAGAAGACAAAAATACCATTGTCCATAAAGTCAACTGAATGAGAATTGGGGGAAAGGCATAAATAAGCTTTGATTGAATTATCCTGAAGAAATTAACATATTTCATAGCTACATTTTTCAATAAAATATATCTATAAACCTATGATACAGGTGCAAGTAATCAAAGATTGATTATCACTTATAGGTCTGAATATACTGATAGTGACATAATCTACTTGTGAATTATTTGGAGAATGGTCTTTATATTCAGACCTAGAATCTTGATTTTTGTCCTTTACAATTTAAAGTACATTGTATGTTTTTTAGATGAAAATTTTTTAATTTACATGAAACGAAATGTTTTATCTTATAAACACCATGCCTGCCCTTTGGGAGCTTATAGTCATGATTATTGCTGTTTTTCACCCTTATCCCTACCCCTGGAAATAAATTAACCTGCCTTGTACTGTATCTTGCTTTATTTCCATTTTTGCATAGCATGTGTTATTACTATTATTATTATTATGGTTATTCATTATTATTTGCTTCTAGACTCACAGTGCGTTTTAAGTCAGACAGGGTCTTTTGCATTCTGATGCTTCTGAAAGAATGTTTTATGCCAAATTGGTGCTCAGTAATTCTTTATTAAGTAGTTGATGACCCTCAAAGATGTAAGACCCAAGGTACAAGAGAGTTGTTAATTTCTTTTGGCCATCATTCTGAAACAGATAGTGGGTATGCAATGGTAGGCCCAATGGTACCTGTGTATCTGTGACTGTAACCCCGACCCCGTTGCCCCGGCTGATGATAAAGTTGGCGTGTCTCACGGATAGCTTAACATTTTGTGCTTAGAGGATTCTCAGAAGATGGTGGTAGGGGTAGCATAATTTTTCAACCTGCCTGAGTCATCACCTAAAAATGGAACAACTAGATCCTATAACCAAGGACTCATCGACAACATGTACAACACAACTGAGCGACAGAGTAGTCCTGAGAACCCCAGATATAGGTGAGTGGGAGAAGGCACTGACAGCCACAAGATGGGCGATGGTGTCAATGTCTGTGTGAGAGAAAGTAGAGGGGAGCAAGGGGGCATCTGGTGAATTTGAGATCAGAAGAACTCCTGGTCAGCAGGTGTGTATTCCCTGGGGAAGACCACCGGTCAGTGGGCGCAGGTTAGGTAAGGGGCTCACAGCCCACTGGCCTCTTTGAACCCTTAGCGGTTGAGCACCTAGTCCTGTGTGCTGAGGCTGGAGGAGGATAAAACCTGAAATCAGGATATGGACTGTAGAAACAGAAGAGAAGAGACAGAAGTAGGGCAGGGGCAGTGCCAGGAAGACTCAGAAAACAAGAGGCCAGGTTTTTAACACTAAATGAAAACAGCGTAGGAGGGGACTCTATGAATTGAAGAGCTTCCCAGTCCCTGTCTCTTTCTAAGAGATCGGGGGACCATGACATCACCCACGGATGAGGACTGGAAAGGTACCAAGGTCAGATCTCATACTGAGGGTTAAGGAAAAGTAAATAAGATGCAGAAGGACATTGTTGGCAATGAAAGCAAGAAACCAGAAAGAGACACCCACAACAAGCTATAAGACATTTCTTTTAAAATAATAGCAAGACATGAAAAAACAAAGTTCAGAATTTTTGAAAATCTCAAATGAGATGACAGACCCCAAATATTTATAAATAATAGGACAATTTTAAAAATCACAAAGCAATAAGAAAAAAAGGTCTGCAGTGACATGGTAAATACTGAAGACTGGCAAAGATGATTCAGCCTACAAATAAGAGTCCCTGAAGAAAAGAACAAAACAAAGGAAAGGAAAGGAGCAGATACTAGAAAACTATAATTCAAGAAAAGTTTCTTGAAACTACAAAGAAACAAAACTGAAAGCTATAAATTAAAAATATACCCTTGTGTATCTAAGCGAGTGACCCACGATGAGCACCATCAAGATCTATTTGAGTACAATTACTGGACTTCTAAGACAAACAGTCTGTTGGGCATCTCGATCTGTGCTACAAAAGCCACTGGCCACATGGAATCCTTGAAGAGCGGCAGGTGTGGGTTGAGCTACGTGGCATACAGGATTCTATAGACCTAGTATGAAAATAAATAAATGGCCCCATTAATTTTTTATGTTGTTACATGTTGAAAACATTTTAGATATGTTGTGCTAAATAAAATATATTTTTAAAATTCTACCTCTTTGGGGGTGCCCGGGTGGCTCAGTGGGTTAAGCCTCTGCCTTCGGCTCAGGTCATGATCTCAGGGTCCTGGGATCAAGCCCCGCATCGGGCTCTCTGCTCAGCGGGGAGCCTGCTTCTCCCTCTCTCTGCCTGCCTCTCTGCCTACTTGTGATCTCTCTCTCTCTCTCTCTGTGTCAAATAAATAAATAAAATCTTTTTTTTTTTTAATTTACCTCTTTTTACTCTTTAATATGGCTACTGGATCATTTAAAATTGCATGTGCAAGTTGTCTCTTTGGCTTGCATTAATATATTGTTGGACAGTGTGGATTTAGGACTCTAACCTCCCTTCTGCATCAGGGTCCTCATTCTTCATCCAGAGGACCTCCCTGAATAAAAATTTCCTATGAATAGTCCTTTTGAAATTTTCTGTCCGTATGCTTGGAATCTTTACTTTTGTCTTTTTCCTTGAATTCTTTCTTCTTGCGTTTCAAGGAATGGCTACTCCAGAAAAAGCCAGAGCACAGCAGCGCTTGCATCTGTGGAGGCAGAAAAAGAAAGCTGTGCCTCATTCCTGACCAGTACCCCCTTGCCATGTCCATCCTACTCAGAGTGAGCACAGCGCTCCCTGCAGGGCTGGGGCGCCATCACCACACTCTGTAGATTGTGTCCTGAGGTATAGCTGCTGGCTTGGGCTTTCTCTGGCAAGGGCATTCTTCTCTCCTTTTTCTTCCCTCTTCAGCTTTTACCTTCTGGTTTGTTTTAGTGCTCTGCAACCAAGTTTGTCTTTACTGTCTTTGTGATTTATCTTTTCCAGATAACCAGTTTAAAGATGAGCTTCTGTGGTAATAGACCCATAAACTATCTGTATTTAAACTAGCTCTCCTTTAGGGAAGAACAAGTAATCTTCATTAAAATGATTAAAATCACTGGTATGTGTAAAAGAAGAGAATTTCCGGGAAAATAATTAGCCAGAACATCCACTGGTCCTTTAAAAATTTGAAATAGAAAACCCCATAATTACTTGAAGGTATTCTACAAAATCAGCCCATAAACTTTTACATCACTTATGACGTTCTTCAGGAGAATAAACATTGCCATTCCACATTTCCTTCTCTTGACACTAATCTTAACACTGTTTTTACATGCGACATCTTGTCTTTGTAAATAACATTTTTCCAGTTAGTTTGTAATTTAGCCACTTTGCGTTGTCTGCCTAAATTATTACTGATTCTCAGTGAAGTCTGGTAAGATCTAGTACTTAACAAAAGCATTTATTACAGTGTCTGGAATTGAGAAGTGAAATAGCTATGTGGTTCTGCACATTTTCCCTTGTTTTCTTTAAGAACACATTAGATTTTCTATCATTCTTAATTAGAGAACAGGAACTTTCCTGTCTTATAAAGGGAAGCTTTTGAGGACTGGGAAGTAAGTATGTCGAGAAGGGAAGATTTGGATAGAATTATTTTTCTAGTTTCTCTGTTCTGTTCCTTACAGTGCATTCATTGAAACCAAGGCTTGATGTATATTTGGTTACCTATAGGAGAGACACTGATACTCTCTGTCACTGTGAGCCTAGGCATATTTGGCGTCCTGAATGGGGAGAGGACCTTGTTCACCCACCACTGGCTACGTGAAAGCTTCCTTGTAATTCCCGAGAATCTGTGGCATCTCTGGCTGGTTGTTTGATTGACTGATTGAACTGTTCGTGTAGCATTTCAATGATGAAATGTTATTTAGTAAAAGAAAACTCAAGTCTTTTTCTACCAAATGGGGTTTAACCACCTCAAGAGTGATGGCAATCAGAACCTCTGGTTAATGTGCCCGGATGCCTTCTAGAATGTGAAATTGCCACCTCTTTGATCACTGGGCCTACATGGCCCCATACTCTTCAGTAGCATCTGTATATTCCAGCCCTCCCCTGTCCCTTCCCTACCCCCTACTCCTGTGTGCAGCTCCCCTGTGGGAGCTTGTCTAGAACCTTCCATGCCTGGCTACCCTGGATGTGCTCATCTGTACATGTGGTCATGGTGGAGGTGGTTCTCTGCATATGCACTTCATGTGAACATGTATCACATTACCATTTTACCAAAAGTAGTTTTAAATGCCTGAAGAAAAATACTGAGTTCGAGCTCACAAAGACTGAGGAAAAGTGTTAGTGGCAGTGCTGAGACCAGAGCACCTGTCTTTGGAGCTCTACTCTTTGGTTCTTAACAGGGCACCATGGCCACCTATGTGATCTAACTAAGGACAAAGCATAAGAAATACTACCTTTTTAATGTTTATGTTACTAACTAGTTAGTAATTTTTTTTATTTTTTTTGGTCAACCTCAATTTCATTTTGGTGTGAAAATTAAATTGTGAAAACAGTTGTGTAAGAAGTTGACATTAAAGATAAAAGACAACATTAAGGGATCTGTAAGGAAAGTGGAGAAGAGGCAGAAGAAAAATTCAGTAGCCCCTCATTTCATCTGTGTTGGGGATTTTATTTTCACTCTGAGTACATTATTTTATAGATGGGAAAAATTATACCTACAAAAGTTAAATGTTTTTTCCAAGTTCAATTTACTGGAAGTTATAACCCAGATTTCCTGACTCTACATTAAATATTGTTTCTTTTTTACAGAGGGAGAAGCAGACTCCCCACTGAGCTGGTGGCCTGATGTGTGGCTTGATCCTAGGTCCCTGGGATCATGATCTGAGCTGAAGGCGGATGCTTAACTGACTGAGCCACCCAGCTGCTGCTACATTAAATATTATTTCTGATACACTATACTGACTTCCCCTAGTTTGGAGAAAAGAGCAGTTTCATCATAGAACTTAACTGAATCTGGGGCGCCTAGTGGCTCAGTTGGTTAAGCATCCAACTCTTGGTTTCGGCTCATGTTGTGATCTTAGGGTTGTGAGATCAAGGCCCCACACTGGGCTCCACGCTCAGCATGGAGTCTGCTTGAGATTCTTTCCCCCTCCTTTTCTCCCTCCTCCTCTGCTCTTCCTGCTGTGCCTGTACTTTCTCATAAATAAATAATTAAGTAAATAAAATCTTTAAAAAAAAAAAACACACACAAAACTTAACCCAAAGCTAATACCAAAAACTGGGGAGAAGGTCTGAGTCAGGAAAGTCTTAGAAAATATGGTGGGTCCAAATGAGAGTCTGCTTCAGAATGAATCTGTAAGTACAATGCATGACTCCTAGAAGGGTCTCTGTCCCCACCACTACTGTGTCAGCTAGCTTTGCTGTGTAGCGAACCACCCCCAAACTTAGTTGCTTAAAGTAAAAGTCATTTATTATAAATATTTTACAGTAGCTAATTATTAGACTCACCGTGTTAGCAATATTAATACTTCTACCACTGAGCTTTCCTGTTGGGTCTGTGAACGCCAGTGTAATTAAATCCGTATACTTCTTAAGTGATGTACTGGTTGTACATTTTAAATGCCTTTAAAAAGATAGAAATTTATTTTCTCTGACCTTTATTCCAGTTAGGAAATAGTGGTCTTTTATCACAATATAATTTGTATTAACACACTCTTTTTTTTTTTAACTTCTGAGTCTTCAAATAAAATGTTCGTTATTAAAAAAAAAAAAAAAAACAATAGTTTCATAAGTACAAGTAGCATTCCTTGTGACCTTTGGATCACTATAATGCCCTAATTGTGAAAAACCTAAATTCAGGTATTTTTTTTAAAAGTATTACTGTCATTAATATTAGTTTACATCAGGTTTCCTGGGTTTACAAGTGTCTTCATGGGGTTTAATTATGTCATTTTTAAACTAGCTGGTCCCAGTGTCACGTGTGACCATTCATGCTGTTATTATCAGGTTTCCTTTTGATGATGCTAGAATATTTTAAGTTTGAGTTTCTGGATATCCTTTTCTGGCCTTTCATTATTGTCGAAAAAGTGTGTTTATCCACACCCCCTTTATGTTAGATTTCTACGGTAAATCCACCCAGCATTCATAGTCGATGTGTCCTTTCCTTGGCGGGCTGCTTTTTGTTCCTGTTAACACTGAATCTTTTATCCCTTTTGTTTGCAGTGTCTCAGTTTGAAACTGAATTCTACATCAGTGGACTTGCACCTCTCTGTGATCAACTTGTTGTTCTTTCCTATGTGAAGGAGGTGTCGGAAAAAACGGTAATTTTTTTTTATACCCCAAATGCAGAGGGAAGTGTGGGTTCATTTTTTAGCCTTGTAGCCAGATCAGGTTGCCCATGAAAGGGCCGTGCTGTAGTCTGAGCAGAACTTCCTGACCTATAAAAGAAGGTCGGTGGAGATTATGTATTTACCTTTCAGAAGCTTCACTCATTGCCTGCCTTTTGTTCCCTTTGCCGAGCCAAAGGAAGTCATTTTTTTTTTCTCTTTTTTTCCATCTCTTGGTATTTTCGTCGAAAGGAATGAAGGATTTCTTTTGCTGAAGGGCAAAGAAACTAAGCTGACACTGTGCATTAGCAGAAATGACAGCAATGAAGTTGATCTGCCGCAACAGGAGGGGCCCCTGTGGTCAGAGGGAATTATGGAAAGGGCACTTCATTTCCTGTGGTCCAGACAGATTTGCTTACTTCCCAGTGGCCAACTGAGTCTCAGTAGCTTGATTTTTGCTTTGAAATGGTTGTGGCGACGTCTTAGTCATCAATGCAAATGAGAGTATGAAATGCATGGCCAATAGAAAGCAGCAGAGAACCCAAATTTTGTTATACGTGACTTTGGAGGAAAGCCTGTATTTGTGATCCAGTGGAGGGCATGCCCAGTGGAGACACTCTGTCTTCCTTTGAAGCCTAGGTGGGCCCCATTCCCAGCTTGTCTTCACTGTTAGAGTCCAGGGGTTCTGCCAGGAAGGGGGACGCTAGGGATGGCTTCAAGGCATAAACAAGGAGAGCTTATTGTAAAGGATTTTCTCTTAGGTGCTGTATATAAAAGAAATTACAAATTGATTGTCTAGCCCTTTACAGTAAGTAGGGCTCTCCTTGTCTGTATCCTCTCCTTTTTCCCCCCCTTTTCAATTGGCTAGGAATAAAATGGGGGGGACCCTGGGAGCCCCAGTTTTGAAGTGGTACCTGCTCTTGAGCATTTCTGCGAACAAGCACTTGTAGTGGGAAGCCATCGCTATAGTAACCTGAGGCTCTGGGCGCCCATGTTGCTAGGCAATGGGATGCTGGAGACTTAAGTGAATACTCAGAGCGACTAAAATCAATAGGGCTGGCTTCTAGCCCTGTTGCAGGACATCACTTTATTATTTTATTTATTTTTTTGAAGATAAAGAAAAGCAGTGGCTCCCAAGGGACTAAATATAGTGCTTTCTGATGAGGGAGGTGGGGCAGATTGAGAATGTGATTGAAAGACATAGGAAAGCAGCAGTAAAATGAAAAAGGGAAAGCCTCATAAACAACTGAGCAAAAAAAGAAAGGAAGCAGGGAAACCTTTGTTGATAAAAGGGAGTATTACAAAGGAGTAAAGACCAAAGAAAGGCCAACCTCATAGAGCAAATTAGAAAATGAAATTGGAAAGAGAAGAAAAAGGCATTTTTTCAGAGGGAGAGGTGTGAGAGTCTCGGAGAGGACTCACGAGTGTGTGTGCCAGTGCATGTAGCTATTTTATATGACACCAGCGTACACCTTCGATCCTTAAACACAGAGTAAACTGATAAAATTATGACAAAAGGAGTAAAGCAAGCATGGGGCCGAGCCCCTCCCCCTTTTTCTCTCTTTTTCATATGAGAAAGACAGTGGAACTGCAACATTAAACAAAACTTGCCTTTATATCCTGCATATCCTCCCCCAGAATGTTCTCCCTTATACCTGTCACATCATGAGTGTGTCCTCACATTGCCATCATGGTGACACTCTACTGATTTCTGTGAACCTTATTCTGCCTCTCTCTGTGCAGCTCTGTATTCCCCATCATTGTCATTTATTGTGGTTGTGAACTATTTCATCTGGATTTAGTAAGCTCTCCCCCCATCATATGTTTCTCTTTCATCCACTAATAAAGCATCTATGTATCCAGAGTCATGCTAAGCATTGGAGATCAGAGACCCAACAAGACCAAATTCTTGCTCGTAGGAAGTTAATAAGCAGGGCTGCTTGACCATTGAGCAAAGGTTATAAAGTAACAAGATGAATCACATCACCTATGGTTTCCTTATGCCTCTCAGGGAGCTGTTTATGTGACCAAGCAAGGCCCTTTTCTTTTATTATTATTTGCTTCAAATATTTTTTCTTTTCTTGCTATTCTAATTTTCTTATTTTTTTGTCATTGTTAGAGCAGTTCATTTTTTAAATATTCAAGTCTTTACATTTTTTCTCATTGTTTCAAAATTGAGATAATTCTCATTTTTCCACAGATGTGAAAAATTATGCTGTATATTCGCTATTTTTTTTTCCCTCTACTAGTTGATCTTTTATAGTTGCTGTTTTAGTTTTGGAGGGTTTTAAAATGTATGAGACGCAAAGCTAATGCAGTTGCTTCTCAGTTAACCTAACGAAATGGACCAGACTACTCTGTGAGGCTTACAGTGTTCCTCGGGGAACTTGGGGAGTTGGGGAGGCCCTGACTTGTCTCACGCTGTCCCCTTCATCTGGGTTTTCTGCGGTAGTGTCACACGGCTACAGGTCTTACTGCTTTGGAAAATGCTCGACTGTGTGTTTTTTGCCTGCGTGCTGAATGCTCAGAAAGCTCAAACTTTCAAAGTAAAACAAACTTGACTTCAGGATTCACTGTAAGTCCCACTTTTTCAACAAGTTGCTGTCTCACCATTTACTTATGTGACTTTGACCTTAGTAGAGTTTTTGATCCCCATTTCCTTCTTCTGTGATATTCGGAGCAGTCAGTCATTTAAGACCCCATCACCTTCTAGGTTAGGGGAACTGCATCAGCCTAAAAAACTCTCCTTCCCCCTTCTTTCTTTTTCTTCTTTCTTTTTTTTCAATTTTATTTATTTATTTGACAGAGAAAGAGCTCACAAGTAGGCAGAGAGGCAGGCGGTAGGGGGTGGGGGGGTGAAGAAGACTTCCCACTGAGCAGAGAGCCGGATGCGGTACTCATCCCAGGACCCGGAGACCATGACCTGAGCCGAAGGCAGAGGCTTAACCCACTGAGCCACCCAGGTGCCCCCCACTTCTTTCTTGACCTACAACTGCACTGTTCAAAAGTGTGGTCACTAACCTGATGTGGCTATCTAAATTTTAATTAATGAAAATGAAATAAAATGAAAAACTTGGTGTTTTGGTCGCAGCTAGCCACCAGTGACTCCTGCCCTTGACATACACCCCTGCCCTGGGCCTGTGCTCTTGGTGACCATTGCCTTCTCAGCGTGTTCTGTTTTCGACCTAGCTCTCCATCTCTGTGGCTTTTCAGCATCACCAGTAAGCTTACCAGTAGTGACAGTGGTTTGGCAGTTGGTAATATTATTTTTACCCTTTCTCACATTGGTGAGGAAGAGACATAAGCTGATTGTGGAAGTGTGTGGTGGCTGTGCCCTTGGAGATGAGTGACGGACGGCTGTAGGGACACAGTAGCTTCTGTCCCGTTGACGTCACACAGAAGGTCAGGAAATAACATGGTGTGATGAGGCTGTTGGTGCAGGTGGATAGAGGGGCTCACATCTGCTGAAATTATGAAGTCCTGTGCATTTAATCATGACTGACTGGAATGAATTTGTACGGTTTCTGGAAACATATTGAAAACACATCCTTCCCTCTCTTTTCCCCCCAGGAAAGAGAATACTGTGCCAGGCCGAGACTGGATATCATCCAGCCGCTCTCTGAAACCTGTGAAGAGATCTCTTCTGATGCTCTGACCGTGAGAGGCTTTCAGGAGAACGAGTGTAGAGATTATCATTTAGGTGAGAGACCAAGGCTCTGGCTCAAGCTATTTCTTATACTTGTGGGTTTCTTCCCTTTCATGCGATTAACACAACCAGTAATTTAAATTGAGGTGCTGCAAGGGTCGTAGAGACTACCTGGGCAGACCTCTCGTGTTGAAAATGAGGGCACGAGGCCCAGACATATTGCAGAATGTGTCTGAGCTTGCACAGTAGGTGGGAGGGGTAGGCTTGGGGCCAGGACTGAGGTGAGTAGGCTCTGTGGTCTTTGTTCTTACGTCTCTTGTCGTAATTAGTGTAACACTTAACATTGACATCGGGCAGCATGGTTCTGTGGTTGCCGTATGACTCCCAACCTCATGTATCTGGAAAGTGTGCTGTGGGTTGGCCGAAAAGTCATCTTTCTGTTTGTGACCAAATGCGCAGAGCCTGGAAGAGGGCCTGACAGCTACTAGATGTTCGCTGGGTATTTGCAGAGTGGAGGAATGCATACACTGGTCAACTGCTCAGAAATAAAGAACAGACCACTGCTCTTTGGTCATACTGGAGCCTCTGTGCTCAAATGTCCTCCTATCCTTTAAAAATACATTGATGAAAGTAGAACAGCCTAAGATTTTTTTTTTTTTTTAAGAAATTCTTTCCTGGGGCACCTGGGTGGCTCAGTGGGTTAAAGCCTCTGCCTTCGGCTCAGGTCATGATCCCAGGGTTCTTGGATCGAGCCCCGCATTGGGCTCTCTGCTCGGCGGGGAGCCTGCTTCCCTTCCTCTCTCTGCCTGCCTCTCTGCCTACCTGTGATCTCTGTCTGTCAAATAAATAAATAAAATCTTAAAAAAAAAAAAAAAATCTTTCCTGCTTCAAAAACAATTGACATGTTTTCAGAATATTTTCAGTTCTCATTTTGGCCAAAGGAAACAAAGAAATACTCTATACAGTTGGAGCTTTCTTATATATGGCCCCTAGTCAGTTGAGAAGCGTGAGAGTCTATTCCAGACTTGGCAAAAAGCAAATGTGACTCAAACTAGAAGTGTCTGAACTAGGTATTGTGCTCAGAGAAAACTCTACTGCACCCTTAGAAACCCTTCAGAACAGGTTGTATAATTGAATTCTGCAGGAAACCCTCACGATCGGCATTCTGCACAACATGCCGATATGATAGATTATGTCCCCAGGGCTTGGGGCATCTGTCATTTATGCTGTAGATGGCCTTGACCTTGATGAGCAGGAGACATTTATCGCCAACTGTGGGGTGTAATTGTTCTGTTAAAATAGAACAGTGCTGTAAATGGCCATAAATTAAGTTTATATACAGAAGATGAATTCTGATACACCATAGACCTGGAGAATTTTGATCGCTATCTTTCAGTCAAGGTCACAATGTTAATGTGTTAAACACAGAATTATAAACTACCTTACTTTTTTGAAGTTTTTTTGTATTCCTTCCTTCCCTCCCTTCTTTTTTCTTTCAAATAATTTTACATGTAAATGTTTTTTAAAGTACTTGCACCTTCAAACAGAGCCAAACACACTTGCTCCAAAGGCAGGCAAGTTTTCTGTTCCCTCTGGAGTTGGGTTACCCAGCCAGGTCTCTGAAACTACAGCCAAGGTTTCTACTGCTGAGTCGCCCACACTGTTTCTTTCTTCCCTCACCTCTAGAGTACTCTGAAGGGGAATCGCTCTTTTACATCGTGAGTCCAAGAGATGTTGTAGTGGCCAAGGAACGAGACCAAGATGACCACATCGACTGGCTCCTTGAAAAGAAGAAATATGAGGTAGTTTTGATTTTCCTTTCTTTAAAGTATTGACACATCCGTAACAGGGAGAGGACAAAAGGTTTCTGTAATAAATCTTTTGTGTAAGTGAATTAGAATGCCCCAAGCTAAAAATATGTAAGAGACTAATAACTTTCCAATGCTCTTTTCAGAAATTAGGGGGGAAAGGATTACAAGGAGGTTAACTGGCTTCACTGTTCAGTGGAGGAGGAGGAGGTGGTAGTAGAGGGAGCAGGGTGGGTTTGATTCAGCCTATGCAAGTGTTTGTTTTGTGGCTTTTCGAGGAAAATAAAATGGAGCTAGTATTTCAGAACTGTCTCCTATATTTTAGTGGTACTGTTTATTTGTGCTTATTTCATATGTAAAGCCAGGCTATTAATTTACTGTTCACTGAGGATGGTTTGAACACTTTGCAGACAGAATGATGTGGTCCACTTCATTGAGTCTTGAATCAGACTGATATGAGCAGAAAACTGTCCCATGATGAGTTTCTCTTTTTCAAAAACAGAAACCTTTCTGACTTTAAAAGCTGAAAAGGCAAATATTATGTTGGTTTGGTTAGAGAAATTCTCTGGTTGGGCTTCTATGCTAATTAGCTAAAAACAAAAACTAATCCACTGTATGTTGCTTTTAAGTTTGTGACCACCTGAAAGGATTTGGGGGAAAAATGTTTCTCATGTATAAACTAGAGCCCAGGTATTGACACAAAAAGTTTATATTTCAGTTACTACTATATTGCTTCAGATCCAGTAGTTCCCTAAATAATTTTATGTGTTTTTTAATGATTTTATTTCCTGGGTAGCTCAGTCAGTTAAGCATCTGCTTTCAGCTCAGATCATGATCCCAGGGTCTTGGGATTGAGTCCTCCGGCGGACTTCCTGCTCAGCGGGAGGTCTGCTTCTCCCTCTGTTCCTGCCCCCTACTTGTCATCTCTTGCTCTCTCTCAAATAAAAAAATGAAATCTTTAAAAAATTTATATATCTATATGGGTAGGAAGAGAGAAAGAGAGGGACAAGCCAACTCTGCACTGAGCCCCAGTGCCGGGCTTGACCCGGAGATCACAATCCGAGCTAAAACCAAGAGTCAGATGCTTAACTGACTGAGCCACCCAGGCACCCCAATAATTTTATGTTTTGATGTCTGTGTTACAGTAATAATAATGAACTTTCCAAAATAAAAGTAAAATCAAGGATTTTCAAAATCTTAATTGCAGATATACCTGAATGTATCCATATGGTTTATTTTTTGCATTTCATAAAGGAAAAGTGCCACCTTGTCAATGTATGCCATGCAGATTTAGAATGACAGATGAATTTTTTTTGTTGTTTGAATCTAGGAGATTTTGTCTTGTTTTGATTTGTGCCTGAAATGTGATTCCAATATCCTAATGTGGAAATGCATTCAAATGGAAATAAGAGAAGTCTTCATTTTGGTTGACTGCTTTTGTTTGAGTATGAATGCAGTGGGGTTCATTCAACCATAACATTAAAAATGCCCGTGCTTGAAGCAAAAGCCACAGGAAAATGGGGCTTTATTTATGTAGTCCAGAACTTAAAAACATAATAAATATAGTGTTTATAACCTCAATATCTTTCTTTCCCACTCTCTCTCATTTTCCCTCCCTTCTTTTCTGACTCCTTTTATCATGCTTCTATAAATACAGGAAGCTTTGATGGCAGCCGAAATCAGCCAGAAGAACATTAAAAGACATAAGATTCTAGTAAGTATGTAATTTTATCATTTGAAGCATAACTTTACCTTTCAATAAGTTATAATGAGACTGAAAGTAATTTGAAAAGAACAGATTTTTCCTATGTTTTTGAGACTTTATTTCAGACTAATTCTCCAACCTGCAAGGTCAAAATATTTCAGTTTATTGACTCTGTTTCTGCTTGTAAACAAGAGACTTGAACACCAGCTAGGAGGCAGTTTTAGGTAATTTGGAACCTGAATTTGTGAAATGCACTTTAAATACAAAGCCTTCCAGTTATGTGTGGGGAAGTTTCTTTAAATCATAGGTAAAACCACATTGTCACAAAATTTATCAAGAGTAGTTTCATAAAACCAGATTGCTTTAGTGTCTCCATAGTAAGAGTCATTTGTGTTATAGAGACTAATCTAGGACCTTAGATATGTTTTATTTACATTTTGGACTCTGGAAAAATTTAGTGACCAAAAGCACATTTCTTTACTAACTGTGACAGTGGGTGGGCATATAGAAAACCGGAGAGAGTGTGAAGGGTCCTTAGAGATCAGTGAGTCCAAGACCCTTATTTCTAGATGAAAACTGCGTTTATGGCTATTTGGGGTTGTGGCACAAATTCCTCACCTTAAACTTTCCTAAAACTCCACATAAAATGTCTAGAGAGTAAACAAGCAAAATAACTCAGGAACCCAAAAGAAGAGAGAGAACCAGAGCATATCCCTGCCCCTCCCCATTCAAAAGTGTGGAGATTAAACAAAGATTATCTAGAAATGGAGCAGAAGGTATTCTGCCCAATAGAACAGTATATGGGACGGTGCAGAGAAGTGAAACCACTTGGCCTGCTTGGTTATGTGGGGGCAGTGGCAGAGTGTACATATGGGTAGCAAGAGCCAGATTCTGAAGGGCCATGTGTAAGTGGGAGCGTGGCTCCATCTTGAGATCCCCTGCAAGACAGTTTATGCTCAGTGCCTCATCAGATCTGCTTGTTAGAAAGATTCTCCGATGGAGAAAGGGGCTAGAGGGAGGCCAGCTGAAATGAGAATCAACAGAACAGCTTCCTTCTTGGTAGAGAAGTGGTAGGATGAGACCTACAGAGTCAGTAGGAATGGGGAGGTGAGGACAGGCGGAGGATACATTCAGCTGGACTCTGCAGGATACAGTGACTGGCTCCTCATGCACAGGAGAGTGAGAAATCTAGGCTGACGCCCAGTCTTTGGTGGTTGACGCCCAGTTTTTGGGAATGGTGGTTGTGTTGCCATTCCCTAAGAGAGGGAGACTATGTGAGGGGGAACAGGCTGGGAGGAGGGAGTGTGGGAGGATTAATACTGGTTTTGACACATTGGATTTGGGCCATCTCTGGGACATCCTAGTGGAGCTCAGGGAAGAGATCTGGACCCAGATATTTGACAGCAAACAGGCATCAGTGGAAGGCACGAGTTTGAAGCAGTCCACACGGGGTGAGTATCTAGCCTCAGAAAACAGAACTTGAATGGAACCATTGGGAATGCCAATATTCAAAGGAGAAGTGCCCAAAGTAGTTTGGAATGGCTAGAGGAAGGTTTTTGTGGGAGCTGGGAGAGCAGTCAAAGGTAAGACAAGCTCAGCCAGTCGGTGGTATGCTGGGTGTGGCAATATGAAAGTGACGAGTGAATTTTTTCTGTATTACTCATTCTCAATGTGCTGTAAGGAGTGAAAAGTGAGGAGGAGATGATGAAGTAGAGTTGCATGTTGGCTGTGAACTGGAAGGGAGTGCAGACTGTGCCTGGGGCCGGGCCATCACAAAAAGGTCATTGGTGATGGTGGATATTTTGTGTGAGAGAGACACTGAACATGCTTACGCTAAGGAGAAGAGAGAAAATAGGATTGAGGTTAAAGGAGGACAGAGAAAGAGGATGAGTGGCACGGTAAGCTGCACAGTAGGGTAAGGGCCTGGCATGAGGAGAAATGGGCTCTGCAAAGGGCACATTCTCTTCTCTGACCCTGGACAGAAAGACTCTGTAGTACTGTGATATGTGGTCTGTTTGCAGAAAATAAACTTAGGCACCCTTTTTTTTTTTTTTTTTTTTTTTTTTTTACTCTTTAGTTTCTACAGATTTGAAATAGGATTTCCTATATAGTCATTATTGGGGTAAAATTTAATAAAATAGGAACTGTTAGTGTTTTCCCATAGCCTTGCCACGGCCCCGTCCTATACATTAGTTATGCGTGGACTTTTTTTTCCCTCCTAGCACAGCATAATTTCATACCATACGGGCAGAGACAGAAATGGGCCGCTGCCATTTCTGCCATCCGGGAAGAAATTCCACAACACCTTTTTTTGTACATAAACTGGAACTTAAAATCCAAGTTTTGTTATATAATAAGTTTAAGCTTCTTATGAAAATGCTTTTAGTCAGGAATAATATTTCACAAGAGTCCTGGGGGGAGATCAAGCAAGAACTCTCACGTCTTCGGTGACTCAGGCCACCTCAGATCCTTTCAGAACGGAGGTGGTGTAAGAAAATGAATTTTACTCAGAAGCCAGCCCAAGCTGCAATCCCATTTTCCTCATCTGTAAACTCATGGGTGTGAATCACATGTTTTTGGACATCATTTGCACATTAATGTTAACCTTAAGATTCAGCATTTCCCTTTAATATGATTGTTCTGTTGTCATGTGTTTCTTAACAGCATTTCTTCAGACGTGATATAGAGAAGACTAGTAGCTCACGTCTTACAGATGAAAGCACGAAAAACCACTTTATATCCAGTGACAGCATGAAATTATTGAATCGTGTTTATAATATTACAGATTTCTTCTGTAGAAAATCTCCTAATCGGGGGCAAGTTAGGAGCCTTTACCGTAGGAATGTTATTTTTGTGTGAATTCTAAAATTTGTGAAAATATAAATACAAGTGCATTTAAATCTGTTTAGGAAGGAAATGAGCATAATTGCATATAGCACCCTAGGGTGTATAAAACAGGTTCTAGCCCGTAGTGCCAGTAAGACCCTGATGTCATGGGCTGCTCAGGAAATGAGGCTCAACTTTGCGGTTGTTCTGGTTAATTATGAAATTCCTTCATTTAATTTTCCCTAGGATATTGGCTTAGCGTACATAAACCACCTGGTGGAGAAAGGAGAGTATGACATAGCAGCACGGTAATACTGATATTTTCACAGTTATTTGTTACTATAAATAGAATTGAGAAATAAATTTTAACACGAAAATAAGCCATTCTCTGAGGTCAACCTTTTTTTTGGGGGTGGGGGTCGTTCTTGCAGGGGTAATTTTTGAGTATTGGTGGCCATAACCACAGAATGGATTTGTGAGTTAACCACCTACTGTCTCATTTTCACCAAACAAGAGAATTTAATAGAAAGATGTCAAAAGTCACGAAGAGTTGGAGAGGTTACCCTTTTTGTAAGCTAACAAGTTAGCACATGGGTCCTGGCATAAGACATGAGACTCCCGGGTCAGAGACACAGGCCTAACTCAGCAGTGGTAGTAGCCGTCACATTGGCGTTTGTGCCAGATCCCACAGCTCCGGTTCCCACAGCACGACACACTGGGCCAGCCAGGTGACATTGCACAGACCATCGCTCGTATTGCAGGAAAGGAACCCTGAGCTTAGGATCTCTGACTGTTTTATAATGGACAGTGATCGTGCCTGCCTTCAGAGGAACCTAATATAGTTATTATACCAAACACTAAACAGTCCTGCCCTTTGCTCTGGAGGGAAACATCAGCTGTGTCTCTCATTTCCATTGCTGTTCTACAAGCATCCTTGAGAAGGCAATCAGTGCCACTGCTTGTAATTCAAGGAGAGTTGTCTCCCAGCAAGAGGGTGGCAGTTCAGTGGAAGTGACCAGATTTCAGGTTTCAGGTTTGCAGGGGTCTGTGGTAGACAAGAGCGTAAATGTTACATAGTGGCCATGTGGGTTGTGTGAGTGCCTCCCCCTGGAGCTTCATGGTGCTCCCTTCTAGTACCTCAGGACAACCTGAGAACACAGCCTTCAGGCCGACCTCTTATTTCCTGAGATTTAGGGAGACCTGTTTCTTCAATGTGTAAATTAAGTTTTTATTCATATATAAGTATTTCTCCAGATTATATACTATGATAGGATCCTAAGTTTCTGAAGTCTGATTTTGTAGTCCATTATTTAAAGTTCTTTAAGAAGTGGTTTAAATCGGTACTTTGGGATATGATGACATTTCTTCAAGGTGAGAAAGGTCCCAAAACCAGCAGGGCTCATCTGGATAAGTAGGAAACTCAGAACAGGATTCATTGGGAAAGCCCCTAACCAGCATCTTCAGAAAGGGATTCATCTTTATTTATAAGTATTTTGTAATAATTTTTATGATTTCTGTCCACCTTGTATATGCAATCAATTGGTTATCTAGTAATACCTTTATGTGCATTGGCACCTGCGATAGAAATTTGTCAAAACTCTGGGACGAGAGATTTCTCTAACCCAATAGAGGAAATGTCTACTTACTCTTCTTTTCTTTTCTTTTTTTTTTTTCTTCTTCTTTCTTCCTGGGATGTTTTTACTGCCAGCAAATGCCAGAAAATTCTTGGGAAAAATGCAGCACTCTGGGAATATGAAGTTTATAAATTTAAAGAAATTGGACAGCTTAAGGTAAGCACAGCTTTATTTTTAACTCTGAATTTATGTATGTAGTATATTGAGATTGAGATGGAAATAAAATTAAGACAATAGTTATCAGTTCTTTCCTGGGAAGCAAGTGTTAAGTAGGAAGAAAAACCAGAATATAGATCTGTTTTATAGTTTATGTGTGTAAAATGTATACATATGTGTTCTGTCCTCTTATATCCCGCCAATTCTGTGTTTAGATAATGTTTTTATGGATTTTTTTTAAGGAATGATTTAATGAGGGAGGGAAAGAGCAGGGAACGGGCAGAGAGAAAGAACCTCAAGCAGACTCGAGCACAGAGCCCGATGCAAGGCTTGATTCCACAACCCCAAGATCATGACCTGAGCTGAAACCAAGAGTCAGATGCTTAACTGACTGAGCCACCCAAGTGCCCCTGAAGTTTTTGTTCTTTTTAATGAATATGGAGAACGGGTATAGTCTCATCCTGCAGGTTATAAAATGGGGCTTTTTTTAAATGCGCTGAAGAATTAATGCATTTTTCAAATAATATTTTATTTGCTGAAAGGCAAATAGAAAAGTGTGACCATGCAGCAATAACAAATAATTTGATACTTCATGTTTTTACCTTTTTTTTTTCTTTTTCAAGTTTTCTATTAATTTATAGTTGGTTAACATACCATGTAATAGTAGTTCAGGTGTCAAATTTAGTGCTCCATCACTTGCATACAACACCCAGTGCTTATCACAGGTGCCCTCCTTAATACCTGTCACCTATTTTATCCATCCCCTACCCATCTCCCCTCCAGTAACCCTCAGTTTGTTTTGTATAGTTAAGAGTCTGTTTTCCGATTTGCCTTTTTCTTCCCCCGCCTCATGTTCATCTGTTTTCTTCCTTAAATTGAGTGAAATCATAGGCGTTTGTCTACCTCTGACTTACTTTGCTTAGCATAATACTTTCTAGCTCTGTCCACATCATTGCAAGTGGCACAATTTCTTTCTTTTTTATGGATGGGAAATACTCCCTTGTATATATGTCTATACCTATCTTCTTGATCCATTCATTAGGGCTCTTCCCATAATTTGGCTACTGTTGATAAGGCTGCTATAAACATCACAGTGCATGTATTTCCTTCTGAATCGGTATTTTTGTATTCTTTGGGTAAATACCTAATCGTGCAATTGCTGGATCATAGGGTAGTTCTATTTTTCACTTCTTGAGGACCCTCCATACTGTTTTCCACAGTGGCTGTACCAGTATGCGTTTCCCACCAGCAGTGTAAGAAGCTTCCTCTTTCTCCACATTCTCACAAATACCTGTTGTTTCCTGTGGTGTTAATTTTGGCCATTCCTACTGGTGTGAGGTGTGTGTGGTTTTGATTTATGTCTCCCTGATGATGAGTGATGTTGAGCATCTTTTCATGTCTGTTGGCCATTTGTACGTCTTCTATAGAAAAATGTCTCTTCGTGTCTTCGGCCCATTTTTTAACTGGTTTATTTGTGTTTCGAGTGTTCAGTTTTATAAATTCTTTTTTTTATATAAGTTCTTTGTATATTTTAGATACTGCCCTTTCCAAGACATGTCATTTGCAAATATCTTCTCCCATTCCAAAGGTTGCCTCTTAGTTTCGTTGATTATTTCCTTCAAAGGAAGCAATTTACCTTTCAACTTAATGCATGACCTTCAAAGTAAACGATAAAGTATTCCTATGTTTGTTTAAAACATTTAAATTTTTTTCTTTTTTATTTAAATTTTATTATGTTATGTTAGTCACCGTATGGTACATCATTAGTTTTTGATAATGTTCCATGATGCATTATTGCATATAACAGCCAGTGCTCCATGCAATATTTATGAGCCTTTGCAGTATTCTCTTGAAATTCTGAATATGTTTTTAAAAATTCCCAGTTACAGGGCACCTAGATGGTTCAATCAGTTAAGCATCTGCCTTCGGCTCAGGTCATGATATCAGGGTCCTGGGATCAAGCCCCACATCAGGCTCCCTGGGGAATCTGCTTCTCACTCTCCCTCCTCCCCACTTGTGCACGCTCTCCCTCACTCGCTTTCTCAAATAAATAAGTAAATAACATCTTTAAAAAAAAAAAAAAAAATTTCTCAGGTTGCCTGCGCTATGAATAGTGCACTTGCCCCAGAGAATCTTCTCATCTTATTTGTTTGGCTGCTCCTGGAGGATCTTACCCAGTTCTGTGATCGTGTTTAGCCTGATGGTTTTATGACCCAGACCTTTTTATTCAATTCAGTATCTGTGCTGGCAGTGTGTGATGGCTCTTTTTCCTTGTAGGAACTACTGATAGTGATCACTCAAATCATTGTCAATCCATTTCTTTCCCAATTCCAGTCTGTATCTGTGACCTCATGGCGTACCCATTCCTCCATGCTTAAGAGCTCACAGCCACTGCCCACATGAGAACATCTGACTCACGTCCTCATGATGTTTCGTCTCTGGTTCTCATCAGTCCTTCCTTGTCCATACCAGGCCTTTCCTCCCCTGGGGGCCATGGCCTCAGCTCTTGTCTATGCTGTTGCAGGGGCCTTCTGACAGATCGGTGAACAACCCTACCCCAGAGTTAGCTGCTTAAAAAATAAATCTGCTGGGGCGCCTGGGTGGCTCAGTGGGTTAAGCCTCTGCCTTCGGCCCAGGTCATGATCTCAGGGTCCTGGGATCGAGCCCCGCATCAGGCTCTCTGCTCAGCAGGGAGCCTGCTTCCTCCTCTCTCTCTGCCTGCCTCCCTGCCTACTTGTGATCTCTCTCTCTCTCTCTCTCTCAAATAAATAAATAAATCTGCTATTCTCACTTCCCTCCTTCTCAAAGTATAAAATCCAAATAGTTTTCATTGCCCCGCCTCACTTTTCTCCCCTTCTGGGGACCCGCATCTCGGGGCCACTCTGATCTCCCTGAATACACAGCGCACATCCATGCTCCGTGCCCTTCCTCATGCTTTTCCTTCTGCCAGGGTGCCCTGCCCTGTCTTTCTTTGCCTGATGGACTCCTGGCATTTGTCTTTTCTGCCTCAGGATACAAAATGGGCCCCTGCTCATCACAGCACCTGGTTAACACCTTGCTTATGTAACACTTAGCAGCCAGTGTTCCGGTTGGCTGTTTAGATATCTGCATAGTGTTCCCCTGAGGCTCTGAGCCCCCTAGTTCTGCGTCCCCAGAACAAAGTGTAGTGATTGGTACATACGCCTGCCAAGTCAGTCAACAGTGTTTGTGAATTCAACATTTAACATGCACCGAAACAGCTAATGAATGCGAGGTGTGTATTTTCCCTTAATTTCAAACTATGATTATGAGTTTTAAAAGAATGATATATTCCACTTTAAGGGAAAAAAATATGAATAGATGACCTGTAACTCCTTGACTCCTTAAGGTAGCTTTTATCTCTGTGACATTCTCCATCCTATTTAGATTTCATTTAATTCCTCTGGAAGAACAGAGAGAGAAAGTTTAACTTACCTGAGGCAGTTGTTTTATTCACCGTTCATACCTATATACACCTCATAGATACTTTTGAGAATATAGTGTAATGGGTCATAAGAAGGTAGAGTTGATTTGAATTTTTCTTTTCATAATAATTTTCCAAAACACTCTGGTGCCTTACATTTTAAAAGTAGAGATATGCAGATGGTCTCCTACTTACAGCAGTTCAGCTTATGATTTTTCAACTTTAGAGGGGTACAAAGGCGTTACACATTCAGTAGAAACAGCACATTGAACTTGGATCTTTCCCGGGGGGGAATGACACCCGGGATGATCCTCTGTCGGGACGCCGGGCTGGGTTTCGAGCCACACACTCACACCATGGCCATTCTCTTTTTCATTTTCAGTACAATATTCAGTAACCTAAATGAGATACTCAACACTTGACTCTAAAATAGGCCAGGTGCTAGAAGACTTTGCCCAACTGTAGGCTCACATACGTGGTTGAACGTATATAAGGTAGGCTCGGCTAAGCTGTGGAATTTAGTAGGGGGCTGTTTCAGTGCATTTCTGACTTAAAATATTTTCAATTTCTGATGGGTCTATCAGAATGTAACCCTATAGTAGGTTGAGGAAGTTCTGTACTTTCATATTTTCTGCATAATTGGAGTCTGGTTTTGTTTTGCCCCTTCTGAAATGACCTTTTTCCTTCTTCTTCCTTAGGCTATTAGTCCATACTTGCCAAGAGGAGATCCAGTTCTGAAACCACTCATCTATGAAATGATCTTACATGAATTTTTGGAAAGTGATTATGAGGTACGGCCTTCCGACGTAGTCATATTTACTTGCTCTCAATGGGAAAATGGTAAGAAATCGAGAAAAATAATACAGTGGATCAGGCAGTTGAGAGGGAGCAGATTTGCAGGTTGTCGGGGATGGATGAAACTGAGGTGACGCGCTCATGACAGCTCATGTCTCTGTGGACAGTGAAAACCTCTCATCAATGCAGATTTTGGAGAATTCTTAAGTTTATAGTTTCCTAAAGCCACTTCGTTTGGCTCCTTGAGAAAGCTGAAGAAAAAGGACAAGTGCTGTGTGGTGATTTCATACATAGAAGAGCAGCTACTGTTGCTGCTTAAAGCCTGAGACTCAGATCTCAGTTTTTCTGAGGAGGACTGGGGTGGCAGGAATGGGGAGGGGGCTTGGATGGGATCTGTTTGCTTACTGATGAGGGAGAAAGGCAGTAGTTAACATCGTTCGCCTGCTGTGTACTCCCCACTCTCATGCGCATGTTGCGATTTTGTACTCCTGACAACACTCTAAGTGGTAATATCCAATTTTATAGATAGGGAAACTAAAGATAAAAGAAATTAAATAATTTGTTCACAGGCGTACATTTAAAAAATAGGCCTGCCTGGATTTGAATTTAAATTTGGTGTTCGTATGCACCCAAAATGGATTATAATTTTTAAAGTTGGTTGATTTAAGATGAATTTATTCAGAAAATACCTGTGTGGTATCTACTATCTTGTAGGCACGTGGTAGGCACCAGGCGTGCAGGTGTGAACAAAATGACACGTGTTCTGCGGTAGCTCATGGCCCGAGTCACCTGCAGGCATGTAAACCGCTGCTTCTCAATGGGCTGAGTATGCCCTCTGGGGACATTGGGTAGTGTCTGGAGACATGTTTGGGTTGTCGTGACTAGGTAATTTGTGCTACTGACCCCAATTTAATGGATGGAGGTGAATTTTAGATCAAAAGATCTACAAGGGTCCTTTATGATAATGGTCCATACCTGGATACCTCGGATGATTGGTCAGTCATCGTCAGCCAGTTGTTCCTGGATGCAGATGATTCAGGCAGCCTGAAGCTCGTGTGGTCCGTACAGTTCCTGTGTTCTTATCATAGAAAGGGATCAAGTGCTTCAGGATGAATTAAACTTGAACAAATTACCTCCTTAATAATTGTGCATAATAATGGGAACAGCATTTTCTCATTTTCTCTTATTACTGTGTATTGTAATCCATTCTGCTCTAACAGCAGGGATCTCTTTCTTTCTAGAGTAGATGTACGTCTTCTAGAAGAGCTATGGTAATAGTTTCTGTTGTTTGTGTTGGGTGCCAGCTGATGGAGGCTAGCGGCATGCTTCCTATTCCTTTCCTAGTCAGTTCAGTTCAACATAGCTTTATTTAGAACCTACCATGGCCTAGAACTGGGGTGAGTACTCAGTTAGACCCAGAGAAAGTTAAAAAACACAGTCTTGTCTTCAGTAGATTTATAGGCTGAGAGGAGAGATGATTTTGATAAGCTTTAAGCAACTAGAACATAAGTGACAAGGGCAAAGTGATTGTTCTGTAAAAGATCTGATGAGAGGCCATTATTGGCCATAGTTATTGGAAAAGGTTTCTTCAGTGAATGAAGACTTGTAATGGACTTCTCCTATTTCTTTCCATTCTGTTCTGAGCACATAGAGTGGCTCTCATAACTATTCCGTCTTTGTACATCTTCCCAAAAGAAAGAGAATTATGAGTGTTCTATGAAAATGATGGGGAAAAGTATGAATTTTATTGCAAAATATTGAAGCTTGGTATACTTGTCCTCTTTTTAAAGTAATGCAATTTAACCATGAGAAAGCAATTCTTTTTTTTTTTATGATTCTGTTATAATTCTTTCACATGATTCAACTCTTTTTCTAGAAATTACTTTAGATTCTGTATCATTAAAGTTATCCTGTTGATTCATGTCTGGAAGACTGTTGACGGAGACAGAAAGGACTATGCATAACTTAAGCTCAGTGCTTATCAATGTTTTTTCCTGAATGTTTCCGTGTGTCTTTCTTACTGTTAAGAAAGGTATAAGTAATGTGTTGCCATAAGCTCTTACAAATCTTTTAGCTTTCATCCTTCTTAGTTTCATGTTTAATTTTGAATTAAATTGTCACATAATTGACTGGGGTGCAGTGTTCTGTAGCGATGCTTTTGATCACATATCATGTGCCCTACTAAACAGCACTAGAAAAACAGCTGTACTTCTGTAGAATATTGCCTTCTCAGTTTTCTTTTCTTCCTAAAAAGATATGAAGTGACAGTATTTACTTGGAGGTAATGATGATGCTTCCTGATTTGTTGGTGTGGGCTTCTACTAAAATGTTTTGTCTTTTTATTTACAACCTAGCAGAATTATTTTATAAGTACTGTGTGCCAACTTATCATGGCCCCGGAGCTCCTCAGAGAGTTAAACTTTGTTTCATATTATTAATGACAGATACATAAACATACTAAAAGTGGGCCAATTGCCATGGCATTTCATTCAGTGAATACCTTTAACCTTGTACTTAACTATGATGGGCGCTGAGATGTTCTCTGACTTCACCTGCTCGATAATAACAGCTCCCTGATAAACCGCATCCTCTGAAGAATATTCAAGGCCACGGGGCTGATTGCATCAGTATTCCTTAGCACATTAATTCAAGGGCATATGGAGCCAGTTTAGCGGAGAAAAACCTGATGTGAAATGTGGTGTTTATGTAGGTTGACGGAGGCATCATGTTTTTGTCACACGATATGACCGGTTGTTTTGTCTTTTTTTTTTTTTTTAAGATTTTTTTTCATTTATTTGACAGAGACACAGCGAGAGAGGGAACACAAGCAGAGGGAGTGGGGAGAGGGAGAGAAGTAGGCTTCCCACCAAGCAGGGAACCCAATGCGGGGCTTGATCCCAGGACCCTGGGATCATGACCTGAGCCAAAGGGGCCATCAGGCCTTTGGCCACCCAGGTGCCCCATTTTGTCTTATTTCGTATTAGGAGTCGGCCGTACTGCCAGGCTGTCGCATGAATTAGGGAAAACGGAAATCGGAGCCAAGCCTCCTCCTTCCCATACAGTATGATTCTTGGTCTCAGGGCCACTGAGAGCTGCCAGTGTTTGGATGGGAATCTTTTCAGACATTTTTATCTTATACATTACTGAGTCTTAAAATAGAAACCCAATCCAAAGTGTCGTTTTGGCTGAAAGAACATTTTAATGTTCTGATTCAGTGGTTTTATAAAATACATCATCTTTACCTGGAGACACCCCTCCCCACATTTCTCAGATGAAACTGCAATCATGCACTTAATGTGGGAAGGTTGCAGTTTGAATGGAAAATGTGTGGCCTGTTGTTCTGGTCTCTTGCCATCCTTCCCAGGGCTACTTGGGTAGGACTTTCATAGAGACTATATCCTGATTCTTTGTGATTTTCTTTTTACCAAACCTTGGTACTTGACAGAAGCACATTCCACCGTACCAGTTTCATTTCTAAGTGTCACTTAACTAAATTCATAGTAGTTTATTAAAGCATTAGTTGAGATGCTTAATATGAATAATACAATTTTTTTTCGATAACATGAAGATTTTTACTTCTTTTTGCTGTCTTGATTACATCTAAGGTTTTTCCTCTACCAGCTGCCAAGGATCAGTAAGTAAACTGCTCTGCCATACTCCGAGTTACAAAACACAAGCTCTAATGTCAGGAATCAGGACCCTGGCCAAAAATCAACGGTAGGAAAGAAACAGGATCCAATTGAAGGATCTAGAGTTTTCTATCAGAATGGCAAAATTTGAGATCCAGCTAGGGGATAAGACTTGAGCCAAAGTCTCAAATCCTCCAAACAAAACTAGGTTCAGAGGCAAGAATGGAAAGAGGACCAACAAGAACAAAGAGGACCAAGGTGGTAACTTGTTGAAGGTGGGGGTTCCAGTGACTGCAATGACTGTGGAAACCAGCCATTGTGTAGAGTTTTGCACATGGGAGGACATACGCGAAGGCACAGAAGTTCGGGGGGAGGGGAGAGCGACCAACTTGGACAGTATCTTCAGGATATTCGGGGTATCATCTGAATGTTATAGTTAGTCCGCACTGAGGTTACAGCAAGTCAAAGCCAAAGTCTGTGTGTGCAGTGTTGTTTTATGGAAGAACTAGGGGGGCCTTACTTACAGGTGCGTTTCATCAAATAGGTAAGAGCACCACCCACTTCCAGGAACGGTAACTGGAGAGTCGTGTGCAGTGCTTCTTGGGCTTTCTTGCCACCCCCAAACCCAGAGTCTGAAAATCTGTGATAGGTTCATGCCAGAGTTTTAAGCATAAAATTATTTTGTCTGTTTACATGAATATTTTTTATGCATTGTTTAAACTATTTGGATCATTTAATCTATTTCAGGAATGTTCTCTTGTTCTGTTTAGGGTTTTGCCACTCTGATCCGAGAATGGCCTGGAGATCTGTACAACAATTCAGTAATCGTCCAAGCGGTTCGGGATCACCTGAAGAAAGATAGTCAGAATAGGACCTTACTCAAAACCCTGGCAGAACTGTGAGTCGAATTTAGTGCTGCTTTTTTCTAATTCAACCTACGTGAAGAGTTTTTCAGGGGAGTTTTTCAGGAGGACACAGAAGAGGGAGGCTTGTATACCATTTCCCTATATTCACCCTTAGTAACGTCCTCTCGTAAACCTCCAGTGAACAACTAGCAGGTGAGGAAAATGTGCGAGATTAAAGTTGTGGTGCAGTGTGGCTCCCACAGGAGAGGAACCCTAGTCAGCAGCACTGCGTAGGGCAGGGAGGGAAGAGTGCTGGGGCTCAGACTACGCAAGGAAATCGGCTTCCCAGGGAGGCTCTGGATTCTGTCATTCTTGGATCCACATGTCACGTAATGTCTCAAACCTGATCCTTCTCGAGGTGTATACGTTCCTTATGGGACGATTTCAAGGCTTAAAGGAGAGGTCATAATTGAAAACTAATTAAGCGCTATGCCTGGCACTAAGTCAGAGCTCAGAAAATGAAGCTTAGTTAAAATTTTTCATATTTATTGGGCACTTTTGGTGACCCAGGCTTTCTCCTGTAGGCCTGAGATTCAGGGATAGATAAGATACACTCATGTCCTGGAAGAGCTTTGGTCTAGTAAAAAGGGAAGCACGTCGCAGGTAAGCTCGGGAAGGTGGTTCCTGCTTCAGCCCCTCCTTGGCATTCCCATCACCTCACACCACCTGTCCCCCATCTTCTTACAGCTTTTGCCAAGACCAAGAAAGGTGTACCAAAGTGGCTTGGAGTTCAGGGCTGTTTGTCCCCCTCTGAGTTGAAATACGGACCATTTTCTTCTGGAAACCTAGATATTCCTTGGGCTCTGTACGATAATTATTCGTACTACTAATGGGGTCACAAAACAATTTGGTTTTCAGGAGCTGGCTTGGGAATTAATGTGAAAAACAGTGCTTCAGTGGAAAAACATGTCAGTTTTATAAACTCCCCTCACAAATAAGCTTTGGAGATGTAATCCGTTTGGCAGCTGAACACTGCTTGTAAAAATTTTAACTGCATTTTTTTATTACTGGAATAAGAATTTCCTTTTTTCTGGATCATAGTTTCTTTGTCAGGTATATGGGGTTCTATGAAGAAGTTTTGAGAACGTCTATAAAAGAACATTTTTATTACTTGAACATTGTCAATTTTTGGAAATTTAGGGGAGATGGGAAGCAAGGCTCTGAGAAAGAAGTACATACTGGTCACATACAGTTAAGTCTCAAGGAATAGTCTTCCAAATAAAGTTGACTTGTCTATTTAAAGAAGTTTTTCAGTTTTTCATATTGCAAAACATGAAGTGTATGTGTATTTGTGTGTTTTATTAGAAGTGTTGATGAACTTTAATATAAAAAATTTTGTATTACCAGGTACACCTATGACAAAAACTATGGCAATGCTCTGGAAATATACCTAACATTAAGACACAAGGATGTTTTCCAGTTGATCCACAAGCATAATCTTTTCAGTTCTATCAAGGATAAAATTGTTTTATTAATGGACTTTGATTCTGAGGTAATGTGTTTCTTATTTTAATACCCTTTATTTTTACTGTTCCAAATTTTTAATATTTAGACATCTATTCAGATGCTGGAGAAGTTAGTACATCACAGAGCTTGGCTGTATGCTGATCATGTTCAGAACACTGACCCGTACTAGATGTTCTGAATCTTTACTTGATGTGGTTATTTTATAAAAGCAATCATAATTTGATATGGAACTTTGAAAGAGTGTGTGTGTGTGTGTGTGTGTGTGTGTGAAGTAATTTTTTAGTAAAAGAATTCACATAATTCATAGGAACAAAGAAACTAGCCATACACTTTGGCTCATTCGCCTCTCTTAATTGTATGTCTCAGGATTAAAATTTTAGGGAAATTTCTATTTTGATCCATTTATTGTGAATTTATACGTCGGCATTCACAAATTTAGCACGTGGCATTTCCACTGGTCTCAGCCATGTGGGATGTGTTATTATATTTACAACAAATTCAGACAGTGGATTGCTTGACTAATGAGGGCACCCAGCCTCCACAGCTCACAGTGGCTAATAGACGTGCGCGCGCGCACGCGCGTGTGTGTGCGTGTATGCGTGCACTTTTAACAAGTGACAGTGATGGAAATGAAGTTTTATGAACTTAGTTTATATGAACCTAATACTTCTCATTCAGAAAATTGAAAGATTAGTTAAAGAGTAGAACTTGAAAGCCTCCAAAAGGATTGCTTGGATTTTCCTATTATATTTTATTACATTTAAGAGTATTCTGCACTATATTATATGTATACGTATATGTGCATACTATATCTGTATTATATGCTTTAGATTAGTTATCACACACTTAAACTTAATTTAAATAGGAGCTAAATCTACTTCTTTCTTTCTGAAAGATGCTTTTAGCCCTTTTTTCATAGTGAATGATTTAAGTCCTTAGGGACTACTGATCTAAAAAGAATTAATGCAGTTCTGAAGAAGTCCAGGTGCAGAGGTTCTGCTTCTCTGCAAAAGATGATTAAGAGGATGGAGTGCTTCTACAAAAATTAATTACTTTTCCCTACATCCATTTTCCCCTTATGCCTACCCGCTCTCCGTGCCATGTGTCTCAAGAGCTGAGTTTAGCTTACGTAGCTGTAGAAAAAATGAACGAGCTGAAACTGATTGCTGTTCAAGAGTATGAACCAAAGTTAGGGACTTGTAGTTTTCTAATTAGAAGATACCCTAAGGATAATCTCTTCTAACATCTTCCTATTTTAGAGGGAAGAAAAAAATGGAGTGGCTAACTAGGGGGTAGCAGAGTCAGGAGCAGAACCCAGGTGTGAAGAGGACATTCAGCCCGGTGGGCTGTCTTCCCACCACCTGTCGTTAGAGACACCATCTCCTTTGTGTTTCATGAATGTTCATGATAAATAAAGTAAATGCCACAAGTGCGTAAGCTTTATATCATCGTAAAACGTCAGCTCTCTTGATTTTTTTCTGGTTCTTACCCTCTCCTCCTACGTCTGGGAAATCTGTAGAAGGATTCATTGACGGTGCAGGTGGCAGGAAGCCAAGCTCATTTTTGTGTTCTGGGGACCAACACGCTCCCCGTGACCAGTAAGAGTCCCAGGAGTGCTGTGGTGATGTATCCAACAACATGGAGGCTACAATATGTGTAGACAAGGTGTCTTGTGTTTGGGGAGTGGTAGCAGGATGCTGTTTTAGTGGTAGGCAAAGCATGGAGTTCTCAGACCGAGACCCATGTTAAAATGCATTCTTTTACAGAGCTCTCCCTTAAGGGCTACTGCAAAGCGACAGGCCCCTTGTGTGTAGAAAGAAGCCATCCACCTGTAACTGTGACAGCACGTACAACGTGGCTGTGGGTTCTCTTCTGACACAGCAGGTGTCAGTGACTGTGGCTTTTTTTTCTTTTTATTTCAGAAAGCTGTCGACATGCTTTTGGACAATGAAGACAAAATTTCAGTGAGTGTCTTTTGCTTTTATGTGTTACTAGACGGGTGTCTGGGAACACCCAAGCCATAAAGGGGAGAGCTGTTGGTCCGATAATCTTGCAGCCATGCTTGTGTCCTCATAAATCAATGGTTAAAAATGTCTTTTCTCTCTAGATTAAAAAGGTAGTGGAAGAACTGGAAGACAGACCGGAGTTGCAGCACGTGGTGAGTGTGACCATCTTCCTTTGCCCTTTTGACTGCGTCAGGAGTGACCCGCCTTTCAGGACTGGTGTGGGGTACTGGGTGAGCTCGCTCAGGTCACTCCTTGGCGTGGAAGTTTGACCACAAACAGTAACCTGTAATCAGTCAAATGCAACAGAGTCTCTCACCCTGGCTAGGGACTAATTACAGACCAGGTACTTTAACTTGGACTCACCATTGAATTGTGGTTTAAGAAAAGAGTTGTCACATTCACGTTTGTGGCCCCAAACCGTGTCTAGGAGTAAGCACCTTGCTTGTGTAGTCCGCACTGAATATAATTTCACCATGAATTACAACCCCTCAGAAGGATCCAGGAGCAGAGCCTCATTCTTCTGTCCTCCCCCTCCCGCTAGCGAATCCCACTCTGTCATTTGGTCTCGGTGGTAGTACTGTTCAGGCCTACTGCTCCAGACTGCCTTGGAAGGCTGCTTTGATTCCCTGTGTTGCTGTCACCGTGGGAGTAAAGCAGGAGCGCATGGTTTCTATGTCCTATAAGAAGAGGCCGGAGGGGAAAATAGGTGGGTCCAGTAGGACTGTGGGCCACAAATTCAATGGGGGCTCTTATATGTTTGCCCACCTCTCTGCACCCCAAGAGGACAATTAGGGGGTAGAGTTTTCCTTCAGAAGTCAATTTTATGCCAGAAGCTTCTGAAAACCCCAGGATAGGAATGGAAGGTACTTTGTTCTGCTTTGTTTTGGTCAGCGGTTGTACGGATGCTACTGCTGTGCCTCGTGATTGGGCGTCTCAAGATGGTGGGTGAGCTTAGCCAAGCGGGGCACCACTCTGCTGGTCCCCTCGGGACTTGTTGCTGAAGCGGTGACTTCGGCCTGTGGCAGACATGAGCAGGATCATAGCAGCTGGCATCTGTGCGCCGGTGTCTCCTGTGCAGTGCTGAAACTGAGAGCCCCCACTCAGACGGGTCATCTTCCCTGTCAGGCAACAGAATGTCTGAAACTTGGCCTTGGCAGTTGGGACAGAGCCTCCCAAGCCTGTGTGCCCGTCTAGGAAATGGCACTACGTGTCGGGCTCACATGCTGACCCCAGTCCGAGCACCATGGACGGCTGACCCCTCCGCCCCCTCTTGGCATTGGGGAGACATGACCAGTTGACCAAAGGAGCCTTTTCTCTGTGTGCATGTGGCCTAGTTAGACTTGTTTAGTGACCGTGCACGACAGTGGCTGGCAGACTGCAGCTAACCTACATACAGTCCCGGCATCAGGGACAGACTGCTGTTCGGTTCCTCACTCAAGGTGTGAATGTACTTTGATTGCTACAGTCCGGGCTTTCCGCCTCTCATGGGTGATGGGTGTTTATTTATAGTTAGCAGTAACTACCCTTTGGACATCGATTTCTAACTTGCGTCATATATTGATAGACTTAATCTTGCCTCTGAGTAGAAAGCAAATTACTCACTTTCTTTGAGGTCCATTAACTTTTTCAGACAGCTAGGGAAAGGAATCAGTTTTGAAAATGGGTTCAGAAGATCTGTATTTATCTTGATTTTTACCTTTGATGTCACCAGGAGAGGCAGCATTTCATAGCACAGATCTCTACAAGACTTAACAAAGAGCAGGGGCGCCTGGGGGGCTCAATTGGTTGGGCGACTGCCTTTGACTCAGGTTGTGATCCTGGAGTCCCAGGATCAAATCCCACGTCAGGCTCCCAGCTCAGCAGGGAGGCTGCTTCTCCCTCTGACCCTCTCTCCTCTCACACTCTCTCTCACTCACGCTCTCTCTTGCTCTCGCTCTCACTCTCTCTCAAATAAATAAAATTTAAAAAAAAAAAAGACTTAACAGAGAGCAGATGTAGAATGTATGAAAAATAATTTAGCACTTGCTGCTTGATTTTTTTAAGAACATTCTTTTATCTCATAACTATATCCCTTTTATATAAAAAAATGAGAATTTTTAGGATTCAGGAAGGCCACTAATCAAGCATTTTATTTCTGAAGCCACGCAAATGATGGTGAGGATATTAGCTCTCATTAACATTTCCCTGGAGCTCAGTGTATGCCACGTGCAGCAGCGCGAATCTGAGTGTTTTACGGATGGTAATACATTCAGTCCTCACAATGACCCAGTGAGATTTTTGGCAGATAAAGAAACTCAGTCACAAAGAGGTTGGTGACTTGTTCTTGTCGTATGGCTGGTCAGCAGCAGAGCCAGGTCACTCAAGGCCATTCCAGAGAGAGTGTGAGATCGCCCTTGTCTCCTGAAGGTCTTCTTTCCGCTTTTCCTTCACTGAGACATTTTCCTGAAAACCGCTTCTCCCCCAGGCTCTCCATGGAGACTGTTTAGAACTGAGTATAGCAACCTTCAACAGGTCTTGCTTTTCTTATTTTTATAATTATGGTTTACTTCTTTGTTCTTTCTAGTATCTGCATAAGCTTTTCAAGAGAGACCATCATAAGGGACAGCGCTACCATGAAAAACAGATCAGCCTTTATGCTGAATATGATCGTCCGAACTTACTTCCCTTTCTCCGAGATAGTACCCATTGCCCACTGGAAAAGGTACGTCACAGACTTGCCCCACACACTTCAGGCGAAGAAGTTGTCCTTTTTGGTAAGCTGTGGGTCATTCTCCTCTTCCTGCCGCTCAGGGCGTGACTGCTGCTCTCAAAGCAAAGCAGGAGGTTTTGCTGGGCCTTCTGACGAGGACTGGAGGTGCTTTCAGCTGAGATTTTGTTGAGCTAGACCATTTCTGTGCCAGGTTTAATTAGAATAAAGGTTTAATTCGGGGTGTAGGACTCAATCAACCACCAAGCAAAAACAGTGTCAGGAGTCTGAGTCCGTTTACCTGAGCCAGAGCGGGGCCAAAGATCAACCTGGGAGGGACACCCAGGCTAGCCCATGCCAGAGGCGGTGGCCCCAGACTCAAGGTTAGTAACTTAAGTGCTGTCCCCTGTCTGCTCTCCACATCCACATTGTGTATTTCTCTATTTCTCTATCACATTACTTTCCATTTCTCTATTATACTGCATTACATTATAATTGTAAGAAATTACTAATCTCTTTCCCATTAACTTATATATTCTTAAAAGGTGGTTTGTCTCATTCGTTTTGATAAGCCCAGCAGCGGGCACTCATTAGACACCTGCTAAATGTTTGTTGCATCGTGAGTGAGGGAGTGAATGAATAAATGAATACATAGACGAGATTGTAGTCAGGGCTGCATATGAACTAGTAAGTATATATGTATATACTAGAAACTGGGCAATCTACGGCCCCCAGTGTTGTTTCCTGTGGTTCTTCATATGGTTTGGAATGCCATCTGACAGCCACAGGTATCTTACTAAATTCAGATAGCCAGAGAGCAAGCACTTTGTAGTCAGCTCTGTGTATCCAGAGAACAAAAAAAAAAAGCGACCCCTTAGAGATATGTATTACGAAGTTGACCGCACCTGGGTGCCCAGCCTGCTGGGCCTCTGACTCTTGGTCTCGGCTCCGACATGATCTCAGGGTCCAGGTGGGCTTCTGTGACTCAGGGTCGTGTCTACTTTGGATTCTTTCTCCCTCTCCCTCTCTCTTGGCCCCTCCCCACTCACACACTCTCTTCAAAATAAATAAACAAAATCTTAAAAAAAAAACAAAAAAGCAGTTGACGGAGAACATGCTGTTCCTGCGCACTGACAACTTTCATAGTTGCTTCTTCAGCCATGGTGATACAGGTATTAGATATGTTACGAACCAATCTCAGCTCAGTGGATTTTTGAAATCTGAAGTTAATGAAAAAATATCTTGCCTGCATATTAATTTATGAAAAACTAACATTTTAAATTTGGGTCTTAAGACATTTTCTCGAGGCTAAATTTGGAAATTCATCATCTTCCTCTAAAAATAAAAGCAAAGGTTTCCATCTTCTCATTACAGAATCTATAACCTAGGGGGGAAACGTGAGAATCTTATTCTTTGAACGGTACCCCTTCATTTGTATCTCACTCTTCGACGAAACCATTCATTTCCAGGAGCACGGGGCGTCTTTTGTTGACCCCTCAGACAGAGCTGCACACCTATGACCAGCAACCACCCTGGGCTCCTTCCCTTTCGCGAAACTCGGGTGCACAGGCACCACCCAGATTCTAGTATGTTTGTGCTTCTCCCACACTTTCAACCCATCTTGTTTACAGTTTTCCAGTCTAGTATGTTCAGCAGAAGACACACTGTTCTTACTAAAAGAGGAGCATCAGAAAACCGCACAGCTACACGTGGCATTTCTAGTACATAGAACTTGCTTAGCATGTCATGTAAACCTTCCAGAATTCTTCTCTGTGATCCACTGAGAAGAACCAGTTGCATGTAAAAGAATTCAACAGAAGCATAATGAAACCAAGTATTTTTTTAAGATTTATTTCTTTATTTGACAGAGAGAGAGCACAAGCAGGAAGGGGCGGCAGAGGAAGGAAAAGCAGGCTCCCTGCTGAGCAAAGAGCCCAGTGAGGGACTCGATCCCAGGACTCTGGGTTCATAACTGGAGCCAAAGGCAGACGTTTAACTGACTGAGCCACCCAGGCATCCCAAAAACCCATTATGTTTTAAATAGTTTTTTGTTTTGTTTTTTTAGGTTATCTTTTGTTTTTCACTGAGAGAGAATTTTGAAACTAACGAATTAGAGCTGGTAATGGTAGAAACATGCCATTAAAAATAATTAAGTCAGTAATCTACCTTTTTAGAACTTTGTAGATGAGCTGTCATGTTACAGATCATTGCGATTTCTTCATAAGAGGTTCTCGTTAGGATCCAGTGTGTATATCCATGTGTATGTTTGCAAAAAAAATGTATTCTTATCCTTGCTCAGGTATGTAAAACCATGCTAAAAGAGGCTATTACTTATACCCTGAAAAAGCTAGCAATTCATAAAAAGCAAAGTAGATGTGCCAGGCATGCCAGGCATAACTTCACAGTTAGTGAAGTGAAGGTCATGAGTTACAGGTTCACCTGTTTTGTCTAGAGAGAGACTGAGAAAATTTGGTACTAAATATAAAGTTAAGAGCTTAAAATTTGAATGCCCACCAAAGAAATCTCTGTTTCAGAAGAGTATATATATGTTTAGTCCTATAGATGCTTTGGTGATAATTTGGTGTTCGTTTTCTTTTAAATGGGAAGTGTTTAAGGTTTCACGGCTTTACTCAGAGCATGTTGGCCCCCTCCCCCTCCCCCCCTTGTTGATTCACTTCTGACAGAATAGCAGCTCTGTCTGTCTTTCTCTGGTTGTCTGCCTTGGCGAGTTTTGGATAATTGTTGAGAGGAGGGGTGATTTCAAATGACAGCTGGCTGAAATCTTCAGGGTTTCCAGTCAAACTTAGTTTGAATTGATTGAAATCCCACAATCAATATTTGGTCAAAAACTTTGTGGAGACCCTGCCATCATATCAGAAGCCCTTTAAGAAAGTGGTATTCCCAAGGTTGGCAGTATTTATCAGACTGGAGTTCAGGACTGAAAATCACCACAATGCATAAATCCCAAAATTAGTCATAAGCTTTTATGAAATTGTTCCTTCTAAAGGAGATACAGAGGTAGTAGGAATGTATAACTCTGACAGCCATTTAAAAAGACAATAAAAATCATTTATGGAGTTTCCACCGTGCTTTATAACATGGGCTGTGCTTTCATGTGCCTTATTTTTATTTAATCTCTACAGTAGGACAGGCAGGTGGATGAAGTCGTTTTATCCACAACAAGCTAAGTCTTCAGGAGTTTGAAAGAAGCAATCCAGAGTGTAGCGCTAATAAGGCAGAGGGCCAAGACTTAGAACCTGGATCTCTTAAGTCAGGTCCCCTATTCTTTCCACTAAGGTGAGGAATCATTTTTCAGGTTTAAGATGTTAATTAAAGGGCGCCTGGGTGACTCAGTGGGTTAAGCATCTGACTCTTGGTTTCAGCTTGGGTCATGACCTAAGAGTCTGGGATCCTGCCCCATGGGGCTGCTGCTTGAAATTCTTGCTGTCTGCCCCTTCCCCAACTCGGGTACTCTCACTCTCCTTCTCTCTTCCTTTCTGTCTCTCTAAAATAAATAAGTCTTGGGATGCCTGGGTGGTTCAGCCATTAAGCGGCTGCTCTCAGTTCAGGTCATGATCCTAAGGTCCTAGGATCAAGCCCCGCATCGGGCTTCTTGCTCAGTGGGGAGCCTACTGCTCCCTTTCCCTCTGCTTGCCATGCCCCCTCCTTGTGCACTCTCTCTCTCTCCCTCTTATTAAAAAAAATAATGATAAAGAAAAAACAAAACTAAATAAATCTTTAAAAAAAAAAAGGCATTTGTTTTTAAACTATTAAACGGTGCTTTGTTCTATTATTTCCAGGCATGATCATCAGGTGCTAGTTTTCATTTACAAATCTCATTTGCTTATGCCTAGAATAGTTAAAAGCAGAATATCGGCTCTGCAGATTTGGGAATTTGTACCTGAATTTATGATTTCTCTCCTCTATTTTATGGCATTTATAAGGTGGCAGTAGTTACGAATTTGCAGGAATAAAGCTAGAAAATGCAACGTTTACAGATTTCCATTAATGCCATGTAAGAAGGCTGGATAAACGATGGCAGGGTCAAGGGGTAGAAGAAATCCTTATTTAATTTATAGTTCTTGCTAGTTACCCCCAAATCTCTAACTCTCTTCCTTGCTTTTATACTAAATCAGGAAAAGGAAAATTACACATAGCTTTTGCATCATTTTTTACTCAATTTCTGTCATTATTCTGTCTTTTCACTTTATTTTTACTGTGATTCTCCCTTTCCATGTGTGTGTCTGTGTCTGTTTCTGTTTCATTCCTCTGGACTTTAAAAATCTTAGTTTTGCTACTCTTTCCTCTAGAGGGAGCACGTGTCCCCAGAACATTCAAGAATCTAGGGAAAGGTGGTTTTATACTTCACTTGTGTCAAGAACAAAACATTCTATGTATCGGAAGTATTTTTTTTTTTTACATTTTACTCAAAACATCCAGAGATTTCTAGACTCTCTGCTTTCTCATATATGAGAAAAGAATAATTTCAGTACTGTTAGAAATTAGACATAAAACATTTAAAATCTGTGGAACTCAAATTTCAGAGACTCAGATTATCTTTGAGCTTGGCGTTACACATCTGCTTGCATTTCAGACCCTTCTTGACTTCAGACTTTTCTTTAGACATTTCTTCTCAGAGGACTTGTCATTTTTGATGAAATCCTAATAGCTTCCAGCAGCACCATCCTATAAAATGTTCTGCAGTGAGGAAAATGTACTGCTCTGACAAGATAGCCAGCAGCCACATGGGCCAATTAAGTAGTTGAAGTGTCTAGTGGGGAACTGCATTTTTAATTTAAATTTAAATGACCCCATGTAACGAATGGCTCCTGTCTTAGTACAGGTGAGCCTGCAGACTACAATGTCTGTGTGCTGGGAGGGAAGCATGTTCACAGATCTTCAAGAGAAGGGGGGGATGGTTTTGTTGGAAACTTATGAATGGTACTTTAAAATGTCAGTAAATTTCCAAGTACAAATATAGATACCTTTCAGTAAAAACTAATTTAGGCAATATACTCAATCTTTATTCACACTCTCTCTAAACTCTCTATGTATCTACTCATATTACATTTTCTTGTTCATCTGTGCGTGACATGGGCCCAATCGGCCACAAACTGTCCATCTGTATCTCTCACAGTTTGCATGAATCATGGCCCTCCGTTGGTTTCTTAGTAACTTTTTGTTAGAATGGTCTCAGGTCCTCCGAACTTCATATTTTTTGTTGTTTCCTTTCACTGTCTACTTCTCACATGGGTATCCTGTCTCTGCTCTGGTATCATTCCAGAAGGGTAAGAAGTAGGTAAGAAGATTCCATTGTTTATGATCATGATTGATTGATAGGCATAAGTGAGTATAGAGATAAGGTAAATCGTGTTTTTAATCAAAACGAATCAAGTGTCAGGATTAGGTTCAGCTATGGGTGAGAAAAATGCCAAAATAATAGTGTCTTCAACAGAGTAGCAGTTTAGTTCTCTGGCCCATGGAAGTGCTGGTGGCAAGCCACGCGGTTGGAGACTCGGGCTCTTTTCTCTCCTTCCCTCACCTTGTATGACCTTCAGCTTGTAGTGTAAGATAAGATTGTTCATGTTTCCAGGAGCAGATTGGGTGAAAGAACGAAAAATAAGAAAACAAAGGGATGACTGGCCTTGCTTCTTAAAGAATATCGCCAGAAGCTACCACGTTGCCTTTTCCTTCCTGGGACCATATCCGTCACATGGCTCTCCCGTGGCTGGGAAGGCTTGGAGATCGTTCTTTAAATTCTGGGCAGTCACACACCCACCTAAAATCTTACTACTCTAGAAATAGGTAAGGGATATTGGGGGATAATTTGGCTGTTTCTGCCACATAACTATTAAAGGAGCCTTGTGAATAATCAAATTAATATTTTCCTCTTCATTGTGACCTTTCTGCCTTCTCACTTCCTCATTTAAATGATTTGTGTTCCTCAAACTCCACCCTAATTTCACTGTAATTCTAAAGGTGTTCTCTCCTTTTTTTTTAATGTGTGGTTCAGAACCCCCCCCCACCCCCAACATTGATTTCTGTGTTCAGCATTTTTTCCTCCCTCTTGGCTATTACTTTCCAACCAGAGACACACACTTAAATATATATATATTTTTTTACATAAAAATTTTAAGTCAAAAATCAAAATGTTCAAACCAGCTCCTGCTGTTATTTCCCAGGATAGATCACTGAGCCAGCAGAGCTGCTGAGTTTATACTCTTCTTTTTATCTCTTTGGTTCTTGTTTTTAAAACAACCGTGGGCTGCTTGTTGGTATAGCTGCATAACCCAATGATCTTCCTCCTGAAACCTTTTCTGCCTGTTCATCTATTTAAAAAAATATATACTGCACACCCAGGAGTAGCCAGGCACCCTGTGGGACACAGGACTGGAGTCAGGCCTCGGAGTCCTCAACTGCGCCTGTGATTGGTTGGGAAGAAGGGTGTGGGCCATCACCAGGGTGACTCCCTGGGACCTGGCCTGGTGGTGGGGTCCGCAGAGTAAGTGCCTGAAGCACTCGTCAGGGGTGGAGGGTAGGGAGTGAGGGCCATAGTCCAGGTGGAGGGACCACAGTGGAGGGGTGAGCAGGCCTTGAGGGAGGTGTGGCTGCCCAGAAAGGCAGGGCAGGTCACAGATGTCACAGGGAAGATTCTGGGCTGTGAGTCAGAGCAGAGCCCCGCATCAGGGAGGTCACGTAGTTGGGGTGGGAGATGTGGTTTCCTGGGGATCTCATACTCGTCCTGCTGCACCCAGTTCGGATGCCACCTGTGCTGTGAAGCCTTTTACAGGAGGGCCACACCTGAGCCCATGTCCCGTGTCTGTGCACGCGCCCCTCTATTCACACTTACCCCCGTCATGGGATTGGGCGTTAGATTGGGCAGTTCTGTGAGCTTCCCCGGTGCCTGTGCTCCCGTGGGGGCTGCGTTCTGCTTCCACACCTTCCCTCCACCCCTCTCGCCTGTCGTCAGCAGCGGCATCTTTGTGACTCCTCTTTGCGTCTCTATCCAGCCTGACCCTCCAGCGCCCAGCAGAGTAGAGTGTGCAGTGAATGTGTGTCAGTTCGCTTAGAGTTATTCAGTTATATATAAACACAACATGTCTTGTTTCTTACGCCCGAGGAAATGCAGTCACCTGTGAGGTTCCTCGTTTCTTTACTTGATCTCTTCCCTTTTGATCCTTCTTGATGGTCAGATACGATTTTCCCCCTCTCATCTTCTGACAGATGCTTGAACAGAGTTTTCTCTTAAACCCTGTGATCTGGGAACAGAAATATTCTGTTGACCCATGTGTTTATTTAAGCATCAGATGTTTCCCGAGCCGTGGTCTGCCCAGTACTGGGAACGTGCAGCGGAGAACAGCTTACATTCCGGTGGAGGGACGGGGAGCTTAAAGCTGTCATGGGGCATTAGGTGGGGCGCATAGCTGTGAGGAAACCTGAAGTAGCATCAAGAGAAAGCTTGGCGGGAAAGTCCTTCTCTTCAGCACTGGCTTTCTACCTTTGCTCACAGAGTGTTCCGAGTTGTCTCAAATACAGTATTGGTTAAACTGTGTTCGGTCCAGCACCTGTCTGAGAGGTGAATGAGGACAGCCACCAGCAAAACCCAAGATTTGCGTTTTGTTTGTTTATACTTCGTTTTGTTTTTAAAGAAAGGCAATGGGAACTTTTTTCTAACTTGTATGTTTAAGTGAATCTGGTCATATTTATTCATGGCTGCTAATCCACAGTAACATTTTTGCCCTGCTTTACTTAAAGGCTCTTGAGATCTGTCAACAGAGAAACTTTGTAGAAGAGACAGTGTATCTTCTGAGTAAGTAGCTTTTGGTCCCCATGAGCTGGGAAACACTGTGGTAAAGTGGTGTACATGGTCTAAGAATGGACGTAGGTTTTAGACCAAAGGCACACAAAGTGTAGAGCCTATTCTCTTTAAGAATGGAATGCATAGAAAAGGGGACTTTGCAGCTCAGTAGAAAGAAGCGTTATTTAATAAATGCTGTTGAAGTAACATCTGAATATTGCATAGTAAGTCTATTAGCTCACACCTCACAAATGAATTGTAGAGGAGTTGACAAGTTGGTTCATTTGCAAAAAAAAAAAAAAAAACCAAGCTTATTTTACTATCATCCCGGTAGAAAATAATGTTCATTGTCCCTCATCACACCTTAAATAACTGGAGAAAATGCACTTGAATATGGACATTTTGGAGAGGGGAGAACTTTGGTATCATCTAGCTCTCCATTGTCCCTGGGCCTCTGGCACCGCCTCTGTTTATGTCGTACTTACTATCTTTCACCTTCCTCCAGAATGAACCATTTACATGAAAGCAGGGTAGATGCCTGCAGGTTCCCCAAGGAAGCTCTATGCAGGTATTCATAGCAGAAACATGGAGTTCAAGCGTGAGGTGTTTCTCCAGTGTCTCTGCCCAGAAAATACTACAGAAGAGTCCATTTTCATCATGATGTCGTATTGTCCCAGTAGACAAGTAAGGGGAGAACTTAAAAAGGGAGCCATAATGTCCTTTTCTGAAGTTATGAAAATTTAAAAATCCTATACACATTTTAAAAATTAACCATTTTTAGGACCTAAACCATGGGAATAATACTTGTTGGAAGAACAAAATGCTACAGAAGGTAGAACAAATCGGACATCATTTTATTCACAGGCCCACTATTCTCACTTGATAAGGGCTGCTCAGAATGAGAAGGATTGAGTTGCCGTCCCTCCTCTGAGTAAAGCTTTCTACATGTACTATGTAAAACCTACATGTACATGTAAAACCTCAGGGAAACTGTTAAAGCCATTAAAATGCCAATAGATCAATGAGCAAAGTGTATAAAGATAATTGGCCAGATAGAAGCATAGTAGATAAATACTCTCATTTAATGAGAGTTATTGGAAGGCTTTCCCCCAAACTTGGACAAGTAGGAAATGAGGTAGCCCTCTGATAGTTGAGTTTGTGTTTGGCATAGAGTGTGTCAAAAGAGCAAATCCAAAACTACTTAAAGAGGCAGAATGGCTCCAAGGCCTTTAAAAGTCTTAACTGTATCTGGGTATCAAGATGTCCAAAAGAAATAGGGAAGTAGGAGGGAATTAGGGATCTGACAGACTTGGGTTCAGATTCCAGCTGTAATGATCTTGGCAAGTTACTAATGTTGCTGCATATCCTCTTCCGTAAAGAAGAAATAATAGTAGAACATACCTCATAGGATTATGGTGATGACTAAATGATGTAATTTATATGAAGCACTTAAATGAGTATACAGCACAAAGAAAACACCCAGGAAATCATTATTTCATTATGTTATAAATGGCAAATGCTAATGTCCCATTAAAAAAAGTGTTTTTGTCTTAGCTTTCAAGAGATATGTAAACAAGAAATATGCTGATTCTTCAAAAATGTTTTATTAAAGCATCCTGAAAGTATTTCTCAAATCTTTGCTAGGCCGAATGGGTAACAGCCGCAGTGCCCTAAAGATGATCATGGAGGAATTACATGATGTTGATAAAGCCATTGAATTTGCCAAGGAGCAAGATGACGGAGAACTCTGGGAAGATCTGATTTTATATTCCATCGACAAACCGCGTAAGCAGAAAAGCCATCTGCAGTCAGACCCGTTTCTTTCAATACGTCCAGTTACATCTACAGCAGGAATTATCTCAAGACACATTGGGTGAAAAATATGGTGAAGTATCTATAACAAAAACAGGCTATGTACATTGTAACGATTTCCAGTCCTCCTGAGCAGAGAAGCGGTACCTAAATGTGCAAACGAGCAGGTGGTTATGTCTTGAAACTCATTCTCCGAGTCCCCATGAAGCTCGTTCCGACACACTGTACCCCTACTGAATAAATGTCACCTGACTTAGTTTAGTTTTGTTTTGTTTTGTTTCTTTTTTTTTCAGTTTGGATATAGGGGTATTAATTTTGAAAATGTAAAGCTCTCACCAGTTTCTTTTCATCGAAACCTAGGCCTGTCACTGGACATTGTCCATATTCAGATGTTTGCTGTGACAGTACCTAATCTCTGTCCCACCTCTCTTCCTTGTGTGGCACCAGGACTGTGTGTGTGCTGCCTCCCCGTGGCTGCCTCCGCATTTTAGAAGGAGATACACAGTCACCTGACAGTAACCCAAACCCTCTTTTGAAGATCTAGAAATGATTCCAAAACCGGCAGTTATGGTTTAAAAGTCTGCACCCATCCCCTTCATTTTTTAAGAAGAATATTTATCTGCTTCAAGTTTTAGAAACGACTCTTGTGATTGTCTTTTTATAAGAGCTACAAGAGGATAATGTTATTCAAGTCAAGTTCAGATGTAGACCATCACGTGCACATGCATCTTTGAGAATCAAGCTTAGATGATGAAGTTGTAATTTACGCACCACCAAGGACACAGGGTGGGTGAGATGGAACACGTCATGACTGGGACCCGCGGTCTGCCCTGCCAGTGAACTGGGGCATTTAACTTGCTAGCTCTATGGCCCGGAATGAATTACTTAACCAACTTGTTTCCCTTGCCTGTAAAATGGGGACAAATACATTCATACCTTGCAGAAAATTGGAGAAAAGTGTGTGACAGCTGAGCTGTAGTGTAAGTTCTCAATAAATGTCAGTTGTACCCCTTTGCCATCGAAGGCTGTGTTCTGAGTCATCATTGTGCTCTCTGGCTCTTTTTCACTGACAGAGCTTCCCCTTTATGTCATGAAATAGAAAGTTTTTGAGAATTTGGAAACTAAGGTGGTTTTAACGCTTACCTTAAAGGAAATAATTTTTTTTTAAAGATTTTATTTATTTGTTTGATAGACATAGATCACAAGTAGGCAGAGAGGCAGGCAGAGAGAGAGGAGGAAGCAGGCTCCCCGCGGAGCAGAGAGCCCGATGTGGGGCTCGATCCCAGGACCCTGAGATCATGACCTGAGCCGAAGGCAGAGGCTTTAAACCACTGAGCCACCCAGGCGCCCCCAAAAGGAAATAATTTTTTACTTGAGTTCCTTTTGACTGCCTTATGTACATTGCTGATGTGCTGATGGTTCCACGTGGTATCTTGCAGCATTTATTACTGGCTTGTTGAACAACATCGGCACGCATGTGGACCCAATTCTGTTGATTCACCGTATTAAGGAAGGGATGGAGATCCCCAATTTGAGAGATTCCTTGGTTAAAATTCTGCAAGACTACAATTTGCAAGTAAGTATTCTTTCTTAGACAAATCAGCATGGGGAGGGAGTTGATTTGCTTTCCGGATAAACATTTCTAGGGTTATTTTAGGTAACAGAATTCGGTTGCATTGTTACATTTTATTTAGGCCCCAGATATATGGGAAGCTCATCAAGTAGAGAAACTAGAAATCTCTTCCATTAAGGAAGCCATCCAGTTTTTTAACCATCCCCAAATTTTCTCTCCTTGATGAGCAGGCACTTCTTTTTTTTTAATATTTTATTTATTTATTTGAGAGAGACAGAGATAGCAAAAGATAACACAAGCAAGAAGGAGGGGCAGAAGCAGATGCCCTGCCTGAGCAGGGCAGAGAAAGCAGCAGAAGAAAAGGGAGAAGCAAGCTCTCTGCTAAGCAGGGAGTCTGGTACGGGGCTCGATCCCAGAACCTTGAGATCATGACCTGAGGCAAAGGCAGACACCCGACCCACTGAGCCACCCAGGCTACATTTATGTGATAGATACAGCATGGCATTGGGAAGGGTGAGGGGTATTTACCGTGGCTGCCAGACCCCTCAAGCCAGTTTTAAATAACGTGAGTATTGTGTCCATTGGAGGGAATTAAAAGAAAGTTTTTCAAGGGGCGCCTAGGAGGCTCAGTTGGTTTAAGCATCTGCCTTTGGCTCAGGTCATAATCCCAGGGACCTAGAATTCAGCCCAGCGTCAGGCTCCCTGCTCAGCAGAGAGCCTGCTTCTCCCGCTCCTTCTGCTCTTACCCCTACTTCTGCTCTCTTTCCCTCTCTCTCTGTCAAATAAATAAATAAAATCTAAAAAAAAAAAAAAAAAAAAAAAAAGGTTTTCAAATAATTAATTATTTCCTTGAAGCTACTCGGTAATCCATTGCCTGAAACATGTTGAAATACATGATTTTATTTAACTTTTATCTGTTTTCTAGACTAGTACAACTTTGTTTTCTGTAATAATTCAGAATTTGTGATAAAAGCAATGGAATCCGTTGTTTTCATATATATCCTTAATGTGCTAATTACAAAGCATCCCAATCTTTTCCTGGTAGATGGTAGCTGCCATAGAACTTGAAATTGTTTAAATCACATTTATTTAACTATTTGGACTGTTCTTTCTCAACTTCATTTGAAAATGAGTTTTTATTATAATACAGAGGAAGTTGCTGTCCTGGAAACGTAAACATTTTGCAGACAGAACCAGAAGATAACGTGGTAGGGAGAGACGTGATTATCAGGTTAAGAAAGGAGAGGAGCATCGTGTTGAGGATTTGTGGGGCCCCTGGGCCACTGTGAGGGTTCAGTGTGGGGGGAGGGTGCTGCACTCGGGGTGCCGGGTAAAAGGAGCAGAAGTTGAGGAAGATTGAGAGCATCAAGAAGAGAAGGGAGATGTAAAGGAACAGAGCTGAAGGAACAAGAATGCGGGGTCTGGGAGTGGGGTGTTGGTACATTAACATTTCTGACAGAGCGCTCATGAACTTGTTCAGGAAGCAGGGGAAGGTAAGGGTCATTGGAGAGGAACTGGTTGAGAAACTGAGGGCAGCACGTCATCCCCGTGGGCATTGAGGGATGGGGGTAGGAGGGCCGTAGCTGGGCTCTGGCACCCTCCGTGAACTGGGAGGCTCCCCTCCCGCGCACTGGGGCTGGATTACTGGGCAGCACAGCCTGAAGGAGAAGAGGTTTTCCTGCGGGCGGGGTGGAAGAGGACAAGAGCCTTCCTCAGGTGGGCTCGCGGGAAGTCGGGGCACTGGGAGAGAAAGAGATGTTTGGTTAAAGCAGAGGTGGAGAGTCTGTCCTGCACAAAGCTTCACGATATGCAGGTATTTATTGACAGAGGAATTGGGAGGTCTGCAGACAACCCTGGGAAAGGGGTGCTGGGAGGGAGAATGAGCAGGGCAGGGAGGAGAGGGTAGGAGGGGAATGGGTGAAGAAGCAAGTAGAGGGCGGGGGGAGCGTTTGGAGATTTGGGCAGTGCCCGAGGGCTGTAGCAGAGTGGCCCAGGTAGGAATGTTTCCCTATTTCCGAAGTGGGAATTGGGCTTCGGGGAAAATGGCTTCAGTGTCCAGCCTCCTAAAGCCCTAGGAATGAGTGAGCTTGATGATCTGTCACTGGCTCTGCCTTCCTCCGTGTGCCGAGACCTGTGTGAAGCTGCAGATGCAGATGTATCGAGAAGTCATTTAGGTGTGGTGTCTCTGAGCATCTCTACCTCAGGGAAGGTGACCAAATGACCACTCCTTTGTCCTCCCGCTTAGTAGTGCATTAAGCTTGGCCTCTGGGTTGAAAATGTTCCTTCTTTTCCAGCCCCTGCAATGCCTACAGAAACACCTAATAAATCCCTCTTACTAGGCTCTTAATCCAGAGAACCAAGCTCATGTGCACCACTGGGTCTCACTGCTCATTCATTTTTTATGAATAAATTTGCATATTCTGAGTCAACCGGGAATAAAAATAAATTATTAGATGCAAAATGTATTCCATATAAAAAAAATCATCCACAAAAACAGCTGCTAAATCAGTATTTTTTTCCCCTATATTTTTTAATGCACTGAGAGCTTTCCCTTAAGATGCGGAAGTGTGCTATTGGTGACATGTTGAGAAGGCTGGGGGTTACTCAGCCAGCGGCTCTCTTAAACCTGGACCAGGGAGTGGCTTCCAGGTCGAGGGGAGGGACCCACGGGGAAGGCGGCAGAACCTGTGGGAACTGCCTCGTGGTCTCCAGTGCAGAGGGCTTGTTGGAGGGTGCAGAGAGAAACTGCTCACCTCGGGCAAGTGGTTCAAACAGTTCCAGGGGCACTGCCTTCTTATATATGAAGAGAGTTTAGAAGTTTTTTCTATGGAAAAGGCTACTGTTACATTGATGACCATTTATTTTCTTTCTGTGGCCACCTGTCAGAGATCACCGTAAAAATAATTTATAGAGCATCTTAAGTTTCTGGCAAGGTTTCACATACGTATTTTTTACTCTGTGTAGTCTCTTGTTTGTCCCATAAAAGTATACTTGATTTTCACATGTTCTCACAGGATAAAAAATGGCTAGCATGTTAATTACCAAAATTGAGGGGGAATTTTCCAGGTTCATGAATTTGTGAGAACCTGGAACCTTCTCTGTTGGGCAGGGCAGCAGGGAAGGACCCCGGAGGGCTGTTAGGGACCATTCAGCAAACCTGAGGATTTATGGTCAGATGTCAGGGAAAGGGCTTCTTGGGATCTTTTGCTAATATGCACTGGGAATCTCTCTCTCAGGGGCAGATTTATGATAAAGTATCCATCGCTGTAAAAGGTTTGTGGGCCACTGGAAATGGCTTTGGGAGCTCACTCACTGGCTAATAGCCAATTGGAAACAGAAGGCAGGAAAAGTTGTAGGAAAAAACTTAAAATCGGTATCTCTTCAGGTTTTAAAATCTTATGTTTCCTAAAATGCAACAACTTTCTTCAGTGACGTTTTTAGTATGAGGCGTGTTAGAGGTCTGTGACATCATTAAAGTGAAGGAAAATATGTCCTCAGTGATTTCAGTGTTGAAGTTGGTAAGTTTATTTTCATATATTTTTTATAACTTGTTACACTGTCAGTATAATTACTCAACAAATTTGAAAAGCTTCATGAAGTCGGTAAGATAAAAGTAGCCCTTATCATACTTAATAAACTTAAAATGTTTCTAGGCCTAATTTCACGGACAGATAGCATTTGTTGTTTTGATATAAAAATTATTTGCCCATCTGGGAAGGTGATGAACTGGGTTTGAGGCCAGGTCCTCTGCCTACATCTTGCGTGGACCGCCGGTGGTTCCGTGGTCTCCGGAGAGGCCTTCCTTGTGCTGGCCGGTTAGGACAGCAGACGAGGACACGGTGTTGAACAGGCGGCCAGTTGTCTCTGAAGAGCGGTGGACACCATGTGTGCAGAGTTGGACTCTAGGCCCGGCTTTCCCATCAACGAGCCTGCTGGCCTTCTGGAGGGCACCCAACCTTTCTGGATCTCAGTTTCCCCAGTATATTAAGTCAGTGTTTGTCAAGCTGACTCCACACCAGAATTATCTAAATTCTTTAAAAAATTACTTTGTTTCAGGTACCACCCCAGATAGGATAGACTAGAATCTTTGGGGGGCAGCTAGGAGACTTTAGCCTTAAATCACCTTGAGATTTCTTACGCTCAGCGTGGCACAGGTCTGTGCTCTGACATTTGTCCTTCAGGAATTTAGGATTAGGTGATCTCTAAAGTATCTTCTGGGTCTCTCAGGGTCTTAATATAGTTCTTTCAGAAACAGGCCTTTAGGTCATGCCATATTTCTTTATTGTTCCTCATCTCTCTACTTTGAAATCCAGAGACAAATGAATTAAGAGGAGATAGTGACGTCTTTCTTACCCACTTTTTTGGACTCAGATGGTTTCTTCTTGCTCACAGTACATAAGCTCTTAATATCTTCTAAGAGGTGAGGGACTTTTTAAATTTATAGATTCCTGAAATAAACTTTTAAAACGGATATTTTTTCCTTTCAGATTGTTCCCATTTGCCTCATCACTGCCTTTAGGTGACATAGGTGGCCTGTGACAACCAACTCTAGCTTCTTTAATCAGTCTGGCACATGTGTACTTCGTGCCGTCATAAATTCAGATATGATATTTGTAATGTTGCTTTTGAGCTCCAACATGAGACCTTAGAGCCTTTCTATCATTTCCTTATTCCTCTGTAGTTCATTATCTTCGATGACAATCCCAACAAAAAGCAACACTTTTCAATTAGAATTCAGATCCCATAGCATCATAGCCTATATGATAGATTAGAAATTAGGTAAAATGGTTTCCCAGGCTAGCTCTTATATCATACTGGGGCTTATAAACCCAGGTAACTGTCGTTTGCAATTCTAAAGATAAGCATTGCATTATGAACAAGGCAATGTCAGCAAAAAGTTCAACATTCAAAGAATCTTTTAAAATAAAAATTTCAGAAACTGCAATTTTTTTTGGCATTTTTCTCACAGCAGCTGTTTCTAAAGAATGATAATAACTTCACCGATGTACAATTCCTTTATCACTTTATAAAATATCTATAAGTCTGGTGCTTTTTGCTTTTCATTGGGATGATTATCAGTGATGAACTACAGAGAAATAAGGAAAAAGGAGGAGAATCTAGAGTCTCATGTTGGTTTTCAATAGCTAGCTTATAAATACGTTCTTAAATTTACAATACAACAAGATATGCTTCTAACAGATTGATTATAGACCCTACAACTGGCTGATTTGAAAATGATGGAGATAAAAGGATAAAGGTAATGCTGAAAAGCTTTGAACCATGGGGAAAACAGTGTAATGATAAGAAAACAAGAGTTGTTGAGAAGAATGTGTGGGAAGAAAAAAATAAAAAGTTCCATAAAAGAAATGAATCTCTGAAAGATAATACTGTATTTGCCTGTAAGGCCCTCAGGTACTTTTTGAGATGAGAACTTGATGCCATTATGAAGTTGAGCAAAGAAGATACCAGTGGTTTACTTACCTTGGTGAAATTCTTTTTTTTTTTTTTTTTAAGATTTTATTTATTTATTTGAGAGAGAGACAGTGAGAAAGAGCATGAGCGAGGAGAAGGTCAGAGGGAGAAGCAGACTCCCCATAGAGCTGGGAGCCCGATGTGGGACTCGATCCTGGGACCCCGGGATCATGACCTAAGCCGAACGCAGTCGTCCAACCAACTGAGCCACCCAGGCGTCCCATCTTGGTGAAATTCTAATGGGAGATATAGATTGTAATTTGAGCTATAGATTATATGGAAGAATGAAAAATGATACGACAATCCTAATATTTCCAAAAACTGGAAAACAAGATCAGTACCAAAGGTGTTATTAGTAAGCCCTTCTAAAACAAAGGCATGAAAAGAAAAAATAGGCCCGATAATAAAAAGTAGAATAATATGATAGAAAATAGGAATATTTGAAAAGTAACCAAGTAGAATTCTTTGAAATTATGTGTGTATTCATTTGAAATTTCAATATTCAGTGCTAGGCCAGTGGTAGATTGGACGAAGCTGAAAGGGAGAATTAATTGGAAAATCTGGTGACATTGTCTAGTATGCAGCAAAGAGTAATGAAGAGATGGAAGATACAAGAGTGGTTAACAGGGGCACCTGGGTGGCTCAGTGTGCCTTCAGCTCAGGTCATGATCTCAGGGTTCTGGGATCGAGCTCCCTGCTCAGTCTGCTTCTCCTTCTCCCTCTGCCCCCACTTGTGTGCTTGCTTGCTCACTCACTCCCTCTCTCAAATAAATAAAATCTTTAAATAAAATAAATAAATAAGAGTGGGGCACCTGGGTGCCTCAGTGGGTTAAGGCCTCTGCCTTCGGCTCGGGTCATGATCTCAGGGTCCTGGGATCGAGCCCCCCATCGGGCTCTTTGCTCGGCAGGGAGCCTGCTTCCTCCTCTCTCTCTCTCTGCCTACTTGTGATCTCTGTCTGTCAAATGAATAAATAAAAATATTTTTTTAAGATTTTATTTATTTATTTGACAGAGATCACAGGTAGGCAGAGAGGCAGGCAGAGAGAGAGGGGGAAGCAGGCGAGCGATGCTGGCTACTGTCCCAGCCCTGCCTTGTGGATTCAGTGACTGGAAGGGCAGAAACATTCATTAGAGAGAAACCAACATCTCGAAGAACTGCTTTCCTGCTCATCTGAACAAATAAAGAATAAGGCCTAAAAAACCATAACAACAACAACAACAACAAAACCCAGGCAGCCCCTATTTTACGTCAACTTTTCCAGGGAACAGAATGGAAAAGCTCCTCAGTTCCTCATGGGATGCTGGTCTAACCTTTCCTGCATCCTGAGACAATTAGAGCCCTGTTTCTTTAACACAAATGCAAAAAGTCTACATAAATCATTAGCAAACAATCTGCCCATGTAATTATTGAATGTGTATATCATAAATGTCATAAATTCTAAAGTAATCATCATCTATGTTTGATAAAATTCTAATCAAAACCCCCAAGGAATTTTTTACAGCTTAAATTTATGTAAAAAGCAAATGGCTTAAGATTATCTAAGAAGAATAAGGAGGGTAGATTTATTAGATACTAAATTTTAATATGTGGTAGAGTAAAATGGTATAACCACTTCCCCAAACAATAAATCAAAGCCTCATCAGGAAAAAGCCCTTTGCTTCCCACATCTTGTGCCTTAGGAATGTGGATGTAAGGCCTGGAGATACAGCCTCTAGTTTGTGGCTGTGAGGCAGCAACCTGGAGGTATATTCTCCTGTTGGATGTTTAGGCTGTTTCCAGCCTAGGGTTATTAAGGATAAAGTTGCAGAGGACATTGTCATACAGTTTGTTGATGACCTTCTTTTCATCTTGGTTAAGCACCTACAAGTAAAACTGCTGGGTCATGGAGCAGGGTATATGCTTAATTTCTAGGACTGTCCAATAGTTTTGCAAAGGATGGCTTTCCAGCCTCCCAGGTTTCTCTCATTGCCCAGATCTGTTGCAGGAGCCCCAGCCAGCTGCGTATGTTAGTTTGGGCACACACTGAACAAAGTTAAAATTGTGTTTGTAAAGGAGGAGGAAGAAAGGCACAAGAAAGTGTCAGCTCTGTGTATGCTATTGTTTCTTCTGAAATAACTCTGAAGCATATGGTAACATCTTAAATCTGTTCAACCCAAGTGGAAGAGACTGAAGTGTATGCTGTATGTTTGCAGTATTTCATATTTGTTTTTAAAGATTTTGTTTAGAGAGTGCCTGCAAGTGGGGAGAGGGATAGAGGGAGGGAGAGAACTTCAGGCAGACTCTGTGCTGAGCGCGGAGCCTGATGCGGGACTTGATCTCACAACCCAGAGATCGTGACCTGAGCTGAAATCAAGAGTTAGACGCTTAACCGACTGAGCCACCCAGGCACCCCAATATTTCACCTTTTAGAATGAAATGTAGCACAAAGTAATGGCAGATGGCATTCAGAATGTGAGTGGCAGTGATTTGGTGCCATTCTGGTCATAGAGATGTGGATGGCAGGAGAGCGTGCATGTGTCCCAAGTCTGTGAATGACAGCAAGTTTTGCAAGGCCGGAAAGCAGACTATGGAAGGTGAGCGTCCACAGGGATAACAGGCTGTGTATGATGACCTCAGAAGACAGAAGTTATCAGCAATCATGAATTTGAAGGTCAGAGAGGGTTGAAGAGGACTGATTTTGACTCCACCATCAGTGTTGTAATAAAGGGAGTCAGGGACAGCTGGGCGGCTCATTCTGGTTAAGTGTCTGACTCTTGGTTTCAGCTCAGGTCATGGTCTCCAGGTGGTAAGATCAAGCCCTGCATTGGGCTCTGTGCTAAGCCAGGCGTAAGCTTGGGATTCTCTCCTGTGCCTCTCCCCACCTCCTGTGTGCACGCATGCACTCTCTCTCTCTCTCTCTCTCTCTCAAATCTTTAAAAGAAGACATTTGTGGAAAGTACCAAGTATGAACTTTTAATGTGAAATTGGTGATAAAATGGTAACTACCACACGTTTTTCATGAGTCACTGATCGTCGCTGCAGGGAATAACCCATAGTCGACCTAACACCTTATCTGACGTTGAAAGCAGTACCTGAATATAACAGTACATTGTTCATGGACAGTCTTTCACTCACCGCCTCTGATTGCCTTCAGATCACTACAGGTTTTATGGAAGAAATGGCTCTTTTCCACAGTTACTTTTTTTTTGGTGTAGCTACTTACCTGTCTGGCATCACATAAATGAAAATGTTTTTGTGTTTTTCTGATTCGGGGCCTTGGACTTTGATCAAATGAAGTAGGAAGTCCCATACTAAGCAGTATTTGTGTATTTTCCCTTCTCCTGGCTGTGTGCCTCTGAATATTCAAGTTTTTCCTAGAAAATACTTTCTGAGGGCGGCAGATCATATATCTATTTCAACAAACATACTGCTGGTGAAGAGATGCTTCCTTCCTAATCTACAGACACGAGGCCTCTGGCTGGCCTGCGCGGTCTGCCCTTCCTCCTGTATTATGTATGCAGTAGGCCCTACACACCCACTGGGGGGCAGAGCCAACGCTCTGAAACATTTTACCAAACATTCTGCTTGACACTAGTTTTCTTAAGTTTTTATTTTGGTCGTGGAGGCTGGGCAGCTTTGTAGGTGTGCTTACAAATTTTCTTGGGTGTTACTGCTCTCGGTACTTCTTAGATATCTTTGCTATATTTTTCTCTTCCTATGTGCTTTAATGACATCTGTTAAAGTTTTCATGTCTTTTTTAAATGAATCAAAAATTCAGTTTCTATTAGCATTTTAAGGAATAAAAAGTCATAGGTGGTGTCTCGATACTTCCTTCTCATCTGTACTAGAAATGGTAGGTATAGAACTTTAATCTGGTTGTCAGCTCTGAGGTTTCTTTGTTTGTTTGTTTGTTTGTTTAATATTTGCCTTCATGTGATTTGGGAGAAAGCCCTTGGGCCACATTCCCCCGAAGCCCGTGCTGTCTGTGATTTGAAGGGAGCACGTGTGAGTGGAGACACCCCGGGGATGCAGGCTCCAGGTGGCAGCTCCCTGACTGCCCTTCTCAGTGGCACAAATGGAAAACCTGAAAGCAAGACACCCACATAGGTTCTAGAGGTGAGAGTGACTTCAGTGTGAAGAAAGGCGGGCTGCTCCTATGAGAGCAGCATGCACCGTGACCCAGAGCCAGTCCACAGTGACGCAGCAGTGACGTCATTATGTGAATTCCACCGAAGTTACATGGGAATACCCAGAAACACGTGCACTAGGACCCATCAGGCCAGAAGAGTGGGCCACAAACAGTGCGACAGAGAGCCTCTCTGCCCTTCAGGCCTTGAGCACCTCCCTCTTCAAAAAGCAACTAATTCTAGTTTAAAAAAAAAGAAAAAGGCATCTAGCTTAACCACACCTCACACAGCCACTCCGGGTTTCTGATAAAACACCTGAGAAATGCAGAACAGGCTGGAAGCCCACTCTGGGGCCAGCAGAACGGAGTGGAACGTAGGGTGGGTTGCCTCTTGGGCCGTGTCCTTGCTGAAAGCAGGTGGGCCATTTTTGTCTGCACCCCGCCCTGGCTCTGGAACACAGAGTGGGTGCCAACCAGAAACAGGGGCCTGCCCTCGGCGTCCCGACTTCTGAGTCTGCTGTGGTGGTGCCGCTGCTCCTAATCCTCCAGGCAGAGAAGGCAAAAATTCGTAATGAGGCCAACAGCATCCCAGGGCAAATGCATAAAGGAACAGAAAGTGCAGTACTAGGGTGAAGAAAATGAATCTTGTAGCAATGTTAATATCGGTGGTCATTTTTCAGTTGTCAGCCCCTTAAGAGTCACCAAATTTGACAGTTACCAGGGTCACTTTACATTCTAAGCGCTACGCTCAACAGTTTGGATTGGAAGGAAAAGAGGGATTGCAGCCAGGAAGGCATATGGGACAGAAATCACATCTGTTTGGTTTCTCTGTGCCCAGTTCCTTGTACATGATAGGGCCCCTGTATATACTAGTGCGGATAGAGCAATTAGTGCAATCAAATGAAGGATTTGGGGTTTGCCCAGGTTTTCCATCCTGAGCAACGGTCTGGAGGTTGGAATGAGCAGGTCACTTAGGGGCCAGACTGTCAGAGTTCGCATTAGGAAGCTCTGTAAGATGATGTTGGGGTTGGTTACCACAGCCTTCCTTGCCAGCCTTTGCAATTTCTGTTTAATTTCACAAACGGCACATACGTGCAGTGGTGACCGAATGGAGGCTGGAAGGGTTGGTCCGAGCAGTTTGGAGGGAAAAGTGTACCGAGGGCAGGCAAGTGCCTCATTGGACGATTTCAGTCACGCCAGTGTTCTGAATCCCAGTAAGAGGGTTTGTCCCTGCAGTTGAGTCTTTTTAAAAACGGCTTTTTCTTACAATGTATGCTTTAGATTCTGCTTCGTGAAGGTTGCAAGAAGATTCTTGTAGCAGACTCTTTGTCGTTACTGAAGAAAATGCACCGAACTCAGATGAAAGGCGTTCTGGTCGATGGTGGGTAAAATTGAAATAATCCTATTGGAGTCATATGCTTTCCTTTCAGAAGAGACAGGGCAAGTAGAAATACTGTATGATCCCAAGTGTGTGTGTTTCCTTGCAGAGGAGAACATCTGTGAATCATGCCTTTCCCCTATTCTTCCATCAGGTAAGGTGGTTGGCAGGGGCGAGATCCCCAAATGTGGGTTCATGAGGAGTGGAATTAAAATTTTGATGTTAACTAGTTACTAAATTGCATAGCTTTTGGAATAATCCATTTTAGAGAAGAATGTCAGCCCACAGCGCTCCTCAGTCGCAGCTGATGCCGCAATTCTTGAAAGCTGAGGTGCTCGCCCGGCAGGGGGTCTGCATTACTTGGGAGGTAAAGCCCAGATTGCTGGTCCCGCCCCAAGAGGTGCGGGACCCCAGAATTTGCAGTTCTAACACATTCCCACGTGGGGCCATTGTGTGAGATACCATGGCTTTAGAGTAAAACAAAACGAAAATCTACCATCGACAATGTTTAAATTCCAAGGGAGAAGAATCGTGTGTATCTGGGGGGGAAATTGAATAAGTACCCTCCCCTTTTCTTGAAACTTGGCTCTGCTCTGTGGTTCGAGGCACCTAAATTTCCCACATTTCGACAGAAACCTGTTCCTTGCCATCTAATCCGAACATAAGCCTGTGTTTATTTATAGTTGGCGGATCCATAGATCGTCATGTGTGATCAGAGCACCTTACATAAGGAGAGGACAGAAGAGGAAATTCCTTAATCTGAAAGTAGAAAGTAAAGCCGAGTTACTGGGATGCAAAAAGTGTTTTTATTGTGAATCCAGCATAGAGAGGTACTGAGAGAGCTGATGTAGGAATGTACTTAGCTTTATGGGATTAGAGAATAGGACTGGAACAGGACAAGTCATTCCACTCAGGGCCTTTTCTGGAGGAACTAGGTTGAGGTTGAGTGTTCATGTTGAAAACTGCAGTGGGTACAGGACAAGAAGGGAGCTGCCGTCGTGGTTGCTGGTAGCGTGTCACCAGCAGTGCGGACGCAGAGGCGAGTTCCTGCGGGAGCGTAGGCGGCGCAGGGCTGGCTCCTAGCCTGGGACGGTGGTGGGGGCTGCTGGCCCCGCTGTGCCCAAACGGATGCCGCCCTGCGGGCTCGTAAGAAGCAGTAGGCGAACTGGCAGGATTTTCCTAAAGCCACAGAGTGGATTCAGCATAGGGTGTGTTTCTCGGGTCTAGGGAAGGGAGGAGGTCACGCACATACTGATCCTAATTATTAGAATGAATGTGCTTGCATTCGCGGTGAGGTTGTCCCTCGTTTGTAGTCGCCACTGACGGGGAGACCAGGCACGTGACCTGGGACTCCGCCCCCGACGTTGGTACCTGCTCCTCATCTGACCACGGCCCCTCGGCGGGGGGGGGCATCTGTGGACACGCAGTCCTCCTAAGGCAGCTTATTGCTGGAAAATTAAACTGCAGCTGGACTTTCAGGCAGGATGGGGTCAAGTTCTCCACCTACTTGTCGCACTGAGTGCTTGTCTCTCTGCCGCTGTCCCCCACAGACGCCGCGAAGCCCTTCAGCGTGGTGGCCTTCCACTGCCGCCACATGTTCCACAAGGAGTGCCTGCCCGTGCCCAGCATGGTGAGTTGGCCCCTTGGCAGCCACCGACAAGAGAGCCATGTGGCCGGGAGGGTGCGCTCTGAAGTCTGCCCATCCTCCTGTGGCTTCTCGGGATTGGCTTTCTATCACACAGGAAAAATGAATTTATTTCTCAGGTGCAGAATCTCCTATATGGTAGGCCCCCCCTTATCCGCGGTGTCAGTTACCGTGACAGTCAGTCGTGCTCTGGAAGCAGGTGCTCTTCTTGGTGAATGGCCAGGAGGTCGGTAGTGGCCTCATGCTGGCCCACAGAGCCTCTGTCTCTCCATCCCTTCCTCTCAGCACGCGGGCACCTCTCCTGTCGTCACCACAGCAGGAGTGAGTACAGTGTAAGACAGGGAGACCCCAATCACATGACCTCCGTGACAGTGTGGTGGTAGCACTGTCTGTTACTAACCTCTTCTGCACCTCGGTTCTCGTAGGTAGGGATGCACAGAGGAAGCCTCGTGTATTTGGGGCTTGGTACTGTCTGTGGTTTCAGACAGCCACCAGGGGGTCTTGGAACTGACTCCTCCAAGATAAAGGGGGGTTACTGTGCTAAACATCAGAAAAGTACATTCAGGAGGTGAATTCTTTGAGGTAAAATCGATGACTGTCAAACTGTAGCGACACAACGTATAGTGAGAACCATTTTATAGTTTGTAGAACTTTCTTAGCCTGGTTTCTGTAGCAAGACTGCTGTGTTTAAGGTCCTGTTCCTGTGTTCCCCTTGGTCACCTGACACTTGTTTTGCTGTGGGGTATCCTCTGCGCCACAGTAACAGTTGGTGTAGACGGAGTCCTACGTGAGCCAGCAAAATCTCCAGGAAAAGGAGTGCTGTTTCCTAGCTTCCTCCCCACCACCACCACTGCTCCCGTGGAGTATTTCTGAATAGCAGAGTAGAAGGAGCTTTCTTGTTAAAATATGTGTCTTCTAATGACCCTTCTAGAACTCCCCTGCACAGTTCTGCGGCATCTGCAGCGCCAAACACCGAGGGCCAGGAAGCGCCATTTTGGAGATGAAAAAGTAGCCTGGCTCCGTCATCCTCTTCCTCACCACTCTTCTGAAGACTGTTTTTGTAAAAACAGCAGCATTTGTGGACCCCAGTGCTGTTACGAGACTTGTACGTGTTTATGTTCTGCTCAGAGAAACATTTCTTCATCTTTGCCTGTCCCCTAGAGTTTGCTCTGTGCGTTTGATGAAGTGAGGGAATACTCCATCCATGCCTCGAAACATTTGGGCTCACGGGCTGTACTTCATTATTTGTTTGGCTCATTCTTCACTTAGGAATAGAAAAGTCAGTCTGGAAGTTAGAAATGAATTTCTAGATCCTAGTCAAACTGTCTGGCCATTGAGCGGCCTGCCGAGGGTGGCCCCTGCTGCCCACAGGCACCACCCGGGAGCTGCCCCGCCAGCGCTCGCTGCAACTTGGCACCTGTTTCCACAGGCTCTGCTGCTGTCAGTCCTCACCTTCTGGGTTTGGCTTTTTGTTGTTGTTGTTGATGTCATCAACTGTGATTGTCTTCTTAATAGGCATTTAATGAAACATTGTGTAAATTGTTACTTATTCAAGGACATCTGGGAATAACATGAGCAGGCCGACGTCATGCTGTTGTATGGTGACTGATCACATGGTCCGTGTGTCTGTCGATTGAATAAATGTTAGCTCTCCCCATTATGAAAGACTCCCTTTTAGTGGGTTGAACGGCTTCATCCTAGGATTCTGGCACGCTGAGAGTGGAGGAGAGTTTCCACACCTTAGGCTGTGAGGGGTTATAGTTAGCTTTCGCCATCAGGGAGGAAGAGAGGGACGCTGCAGAGTCCGAGAGGGATTCTCAGGAGAAATGAGACTGTCCGGTGATGGAGGGTGGGCATGACAAGTTTCCTGGAGCCTTCTCCAGAGCCTCGTTGGCCCTTGTGGAACCTAGAGAACATAGAATGCAAGGAGAGAATTCAAACTTGGAATGTTTTACAGTTACTGGCTTCATCTGTCTTGGGATAGGTTGCCATCCTCTTGCTGTGGATGCAAATGTATGGAAAACACTGTCACCGCTCTTAGTCCCACAAATGCGAATAAATGCAACTTTCTGCTTTGTCGTGGGGAGAGGGTGGGATGCTAGTGAACCTGGCATCTCCTCTCAAGCTCCCTATGCCTACGGAACAACATACCGTGTCCCTTGGTTTCCTGACAAAGCGACTGAATTGTGGAGATGCTGTCACAGTCACGGGTGAAGGTGAGCTTCAGAGCAGGGCTCCTTTCAAGAAACCGAGGTTGGGGGTATTCAGAGGAAATTCACAGCACATCTCTGCAGTAGAGTCTAAAAGAATGTACTCTAGCAGACAACGGGCTTTTCCCATTAGTCTTAAATTATCCCAAAGTGGAAAGTTCTCAGCCCCCTCAGCATCATATCCTCTTATTCCAAGGCTAGTGCTCTTTCTGTTCTGTTTCCCTTTTGTTCTAACCAGAGAAATCCTTCACAAAAAAGCCTCACAAGTGAGCCCACCTTGAAACATTGGTAAGAAGCAAAACCACTGCACTTAGGTTGGAGGGGAGGCGGTGGTTGCAAAGGCACATTCATCTCCCCTCCTTACAGAAAGCCATTCTGAAACAGCCAAGTTCAAAGTTACTCTGTGATAGCAGTTTTCCTTTGCTTTTAGCCCCAAGGGTTTTATACTAGTTTAAGAACGAGAAGGTCTTAACAAATTTTTAATTTGGTTGTCATCGTGTTAAACTATATATTTCACATCCTAAAAACAAACATTTGAGCAGTTACTGTGTGTCAGGTGCCATTAGAAGCACCTGATGGGAGCCCGCACCCTCATCATCTTACAGGTGAGGAAGCTGGAGCACCTCGGGGCCAAGCCATCCATGTGAGGTCAGGGAGCAGGCCTGTAGCGTCTGTGATCTTAACCGCTGTGTATTTGATTCTTTGGGGTTTTTTAATGTATTTGACCTGTTGTGGTCAGTGCACAGAAAGCAAAACCCACTGTCATCACAGAAGAGGATTTATTATAAAGTAGCCAATGGCTTACAGAGTCACCAAGAGGACTGAGGAAGCAGACAATAGGGAGAGCTTTCAGGAGCACCTGACAAAGCCGACCCCGAACCGGGCTGCCCAGGGCACCCCCAGCCCACCTCCACCAGAGTTCGAGCTGCACAGAGCGTGCAGCCTGCTTTTAAGTAAACTGTAAATAAAAATACAGACGTTCCTCAGTTTCTTTTAAAGTTCACCCAGTAACACCGAATAAGGAATGTGATGTGTGTACATGCGTGTGTAGTAGACATTTCTCTGGGCTAAGCATCACCAGCTTTTTCTGGCTTCTCTGACCAAGACTCAGGCTCAGAAAACTCCACCAACTTGGATACGAAACCATCACTTGGGCTTCCCAGACACCTATCCCGGACTCGTAGCTGATCGTCACTGTGTGAAATCTGCAGCTCAGGTTGGGGCGGTTTGAATCTGCGCGATGTTCGTAGCACTGAGCTGAGTTGTTCTGCATCCCAAAGGGAGGGGAACCGAGCGAGGAGGATTTTAGGGAATGCAAGCAACTGGGATAACCAAAGGGTTTTTAAGAAAAGACGAGTATTCACGCCTGTATGTCACCTTGATGCCGGACCCTTCTACCTACCCCAAGGGTTCAGTAGAGTCTGGTGTCCAAACTGTCATCTGTGAGTGGGTTCTATGGGAAACTGAGGAGCTGTGCTCTACATCTGGGACCCTGAAGATCAGGGAGACAAAACAGTGGCAGGAGGCAAGAGCTGGGGTTGACTGGGAGCAGGAGCAAAGACCTGCATCTGACAGTAAGCATGAAAACCCCAGATATCCTGGCATGTTGGGAGAAGGCTGGTCTTCCTAAAGGGAAATGGATAAAGGCCTTGAGCCAATTTTATCAAAGGACTGGGTCAATGACTTCAGTTACCATTGCATCACAATGTTCATGCCCTCATTGATGACATCTGCCTATGGAGTTTAAACTTAAGCTTCAGTTTAAAAAAAAAAAAAAAAAAAGATTTGGGGCACCTGGGTGGCTCAGTGGGTTAAAGCCTCTGCCTTTGGCCCAGGTCATGATCTCAGGGTCCTGGGATTGAGTCCCAGGGACTGCTTGGCAGGGAGCCTGCTTTCTCCTCTCTCTCTCTGCCTGCCTATCTACCTGCTTGTGATCTCTGTCAAATAAATAAATAAAATCTTTAAAAAAAAAAAAAAAAGATTTATTAGATGGGGTGCCTGGGTGGCTCAGTCGTTAAGCATCTGCCTTTGGCTCAGGTCATGATGCCAGGGTCCTGGGATCGAGCCCTCCATCAGACTCCCTCTCCCCTTGCTTGTGTTCCCTCTATTGCTGTGTCTCTCTCTGTCAATAAATAAAATCTTTTAAAAAATTTATTAGAGAGAGAGAGAGAGAGTGTGTGTGTGTGTGTGTGTGTGTGTGTGTGTATTTGAGAGAGAGAGAGCGGGGGAAGGGCAGAGGAAGAGACAATCCCAAGCAGACTCCCTGCTGAGCATGGACCCCCCCCCACCCCCTCCGCCGCCCCAACCTGGGACTGGATCTCAAGACCCTGAGACCATGACCTGAGTCGAAATCAAGCATTGGACACTCAACCAACTAAGCCACCCATGTGCTCCTTAAGCTTCAATTTTTTTTTAAAGATTTTATTTATTTATTTGACAGAGATCACAAGTAGGCAGAGAAGCAGGCAGAGAGAGAGAAGGAAGCAGGTCCCCTGCTGAGCAGAGAGGCTGATGCGGGGCTCAATCCCAGGACCCTGGGATCATGACCTGAGCCGAAGGCAGAGGCTTAACCCACTGAGCCACCGAGGCGCCCCCATAAAAGCTTCAATTTTTTAGATGATTTTACATCAGAAACTATGTACGTGAGGGTCACCAGGCTTTTATTGTAATCCTAGTGCTTACCCAGTTTTACGGGCATGTCTGTACATGCTCATCTCTTCACGGTTGTCTCACATCTCGTGTAAACAGGCGCTGTCGATGGCACGGGTATGGTGGAAGGAAATCGCAAATGACAGAATCGAGAATGAAAGTCACCTTGTAATATTTAATAAGCGTGGAAAACTTAATACAGATGAAATGCAAAATTCTTCGGTTACGCTCAGAGAAATGATTTGTAGAGATAGATCAGGAAGGACCTGGTTAGCAGTCCATACGCACAGAGGCCTTAGCTAAATAGGAACATTTTGCTCTTAAGGTGGACCTAAGTTTTAACCCATGCTCTGTCACTACGAAACCGTTTGGATAAGTTAGTATTTCCAAGCCTCACTTGCCTTAAATGTAGGACGGGGTGATCACTGTACCTATTTTGGAGTAGGTTGAAAGCCTGAAGATGCTGCGTGGAAAGTGCTTAGCTAGTATAAGGCGCAGGAAAAGTAACCAGCGTGTAGCAAATGCTTCGTCAATGTCAGCCTCTGAGGTGGCCCCCATAATCCCTACCCTTTACTGGGGTTGGTCAGTGACCAATAGAATATGGGAATTGATGGTACATTCCTTCTAAGGTCCGCTCCTAAAGGTCACTGGGGCCTGGAATCATTTGCCCTGGAGGAATCCGGGCCATGAAGAGAGGCCCCTGTGGGGAGGACCAGAAACCCTGCCAGCAGCATGTGAGGGAGCTCTGAAGGGACCCTCCATTGCCAGATGAGAGCCCGCAGCCCCCACCAACAGCGTGACTGCAGACTCCTGAAAGGTGCTCAGCTGGAGCCGCCCACCTCAGCCGTTCTTGGATTCCTGATTCTCAGAAACCGAGAGAATGAATGTTTGTTGGTTTTCGTGGCTAAATATGGGGGTAATTTGCTAGGCAGCACTAGACAACGCATGTGGCAAGGGCCTCCTGAGCATTAGCTTGCATTTTGCCAAAGTTAATCTAGGTTGCTGTTGCTTGACCACAAAGAGGGAACATCAGTGACTAAAACAAATGCAAAATTGGAACGGACTGCCGGGCCAGTTTGCAGGAAGCAGAATCCTCCATTCTGCCGGTGAGGGCACTTTGTTGAGGACATTTTTTAGCAGAGGTTTTGACAAAGTAGAGAGGAGCAGCTAGGAGAGGACAGAATTCGGAATCCTACCGCGGAAGAAGCGAAGGAACTGGATAGCGCATTACTTCAAAGACATGAAAACGGAGGGGTGTACTCGTTTGCAAGGCTTACAAGTAGGTCCCGTACAAAGGGGAAACGTATGCTCTTGTTTCAGAAGTCCAGTTGCTGAGGTTAAGCAAGTTCTATTAGGAATGGTGTAAGCCCGAGAACTTTCTAACATCTGAGATGTCCAGCAACAGGTGCATGTGCCCCCTTGGCCACATCCTGGAGGTGAGGGGTGGGGGGTGTTCCAGCTAAGGCTGGTAAATAGCCATCAGATCTGTGGGTTCACCTCTGGGCTGCCCGTTACAATAGCTGGATTCTAAGTCCCCTGCCCTCTCTAAGCATATCCAAATCCCTCTAGAAACAGCACATTTAATCAGTTACTCTCACACTCTGTTATTTTTATACTCAGACCCAATGCCCATCTGTCGTGTGTCTAAATACCCACGTCTTTGGCTGGCTGATTAATTCAGTGTCACTACAGGGCCCTCACTCCCATCCTCCCTGCCAGGCAAGACCCACTTGCCTCTCCCATCTGACTGCTTTGCAGCTTCCTTTTACTTTTTGCCAGATAAATGTATGTTCTTTGGCTTATAATAATGCCAGTTCTTATCTGCCAATGTTACTTTTACTTAAGTGTTGTTGGGTTTTTTTCCCTAAAAGAAAAAAAAAAAAAACATGACTATGTTTCCACATGTGTTATGGGCCAAATTGTTTCCCCTTGAAATTTGTATGTTGCAAGACCCCAACCCCCATACCTGAGACTAGGACCACCTGGAGAGAGGGCCTCTAAAGAGGTAATTAAGGTAAAATGAAGTCGAAGGGGTGGGGTCTAATCCAAAATGACTGGTATCCTTATAAGAAGAGGAAATAGTGGACACAGCCATATGCACACACACAGGAGAGATCGTGTCGGGACAAAGGAGAGGCCTGCTGACATCCTCATCTTGGACTTCTAGCCACCAGGACTGTGAGAAAATACATGTCTGTGGGTCAGGCCACCTGTCTGTGGTATTGTGCTCTTGCAGCCCTAGCAAATGAGTATGACATGAGAATTCCTCATTCTAGAAAGGGGCCTGTTGCTGCAGAAACTCAGTGCCCACTCTCCGCCCAAGAGACCACTGCCTGTACTTCCCAACGCCAGGCATACCACCCGGGCCCCCTCACCTGCTGGCTCGCCTTCCAGAACACCACGGGTCTAAGGGTTTGATGCCCAGCTTCTCCGCCAAAATGTATGGAGGGAAGTATAGCAGGAATCATTTATTCAAACACTGTGAAAGTCCACAGCATAAATTTTCAAATTCCAAAAATGTGGAAGAGTTGCTCGTAAGAGCTCAATAAAATATTTGTAGATGGTATTACGTGAATCGAAAATTTGTTTTAACATAACTCTTCCTTTAAGATTCTTTTTAGCTTCAACTTTTTAAAAAGTTTGTACTAAGATTTAGGTTCAAGACATGTACTTTGACCTCTCTAGACACTAACATAACTACGTTCATCAGTCGGGACACTTGGTTGCAAGAGAAACTAAACTCAAGCCAAGCTTGGTCAAAATGGAGAATTTGTTGTGGGGTCATGGAATCATAAGAGAGCCGGTGTTGTACCCGGGCTGCAGGACTCCAATGAGGCCAGTACTTTAACTGGAAAGTACACCCTCACACAGACTGAGGACACAAGTTGGACTTCCTGAAGGAGGCGGCACCTGCCATCGACTTCCTTCGCACAACCCAGAGAATCAGACTGATGAGCCCAGAAGCAGCAGCGGCAGCTCACCGGTGTTTGAGCCAACACTTGATGCTTTCTCAGTTGTGAGTCATGTCAGCTAAAGCGTGGGGACCACTCCTCGAGCAAGGATAACATCTGGGCTCAACTTCTTAATACTGGAGGAGAAAGTGCTGACAGGAAGAAAAGAGAAATAGTCCCCAGATGCCTCCTCGCTCATTCCTACACATCTGTCAGCTTAAACATCGCTTGGTCAGAGTTGTCTTCTCTGATTCTCCAGGTAAGTCTTTCTTCCCTGTTAAGTGCCTTCATAGAACCTGGACTTCTCCTGTGAACTCCTGAAGTTAAGTACCCGCTTGATTCCCATTAGACTCTTAATTCCCAGATATCATATTAATTCTATGTCTATTCTCTATGCCTAACTAAGTGGCGTTTATATACAAGACACTCAAATGTGTTTGTGGACTACTGGGAAAACCGTTAATTCTATATTAACTGCAGTCTACTCAGCCCAAATCCAGTAGCTGAAGGGAACATAGCCAAGTGCATGCTAGCCCCTAACTGGCCTCATCCCAGGCCGGTCTTCATCCATCTCCTTCTGTTTTGCTCAAGTGGTCAAGTAAAACAGTACTGCCATTGTGATCTTTTTTTTTTTTTTTCAAGATTTTATTTATTTGACACAGAGAGAGATCAGAAGTAGGCAGAGAGGCAGGCAGAGAGAGAGGAGGAAGCAGGCTCCCTGAGGACCAGAGAGCCTGATGCCGGGCTCGATCCCAGGACCCTGGGATCATGAGCTGAGCCGAAGGCAGAGGCTTTAACCCACTGAGCCACCCAGGCGCCCCCTGCCATTGTGATCTTGAGATAGTCCAAAGGATTGGCTATGATCCTTTCTGTTCTGTGGTGATGATTAAAAAGGAGAAGAAGGAAAGAGGAGGAAGGTGAGGAAGGAAAGGGAAGAGAATAAAATTAATTTTGGTCTGAAAATTGGGAGGTCAAAGAGATCTATAGATTCCGATGAAGAGAACAGCATCTTGGGAGCTGTAACTCTAGATGACAGAGCAGTACTCCTAAGGGGCCCTCACCTTTCCCTAAAGCTGCCATTTTCCAGAACCTCTGGCTTTTCTAAATTCAAAATAAGTCAGAATTTGCTTTCCCCTTTCTATGTTCACCTGGCATCTTGTATGTTTCTCTGGCATAGCATGTGATCATCATGTGTCCCAGCTGCTTGAGTAGGCAAGGCTCTGGAAGACAAAGATGTCATATGTATATATATCCATCTCTAGGGCCTATTTAAAAAACTTGTCACAGTTCCAAGACTTAATAATGTGTTGCAGATACCCAGAAAGGTAGAATGACTGACCCAAGGGAAAGTGTGAGAATCAGAAGCTGTAAGGTCTGTGGGACTCTACCACTCCAGGCTCTTTGTTTTCACCTTGCGCTTTTCTCTTCATTTCTATCAACATGCCATCCTGTCGCAGGAATGAGATAAAGAATGAAAGCTGAAGAAAGTTCTAACAACGTATTTAGCACGCAGTAGCTTCTCAACATCTATTTCTTGATTTAAATGCTTCCAAAGGGAGCGGATCCATCGTAGCTGAGAGCTGTCCCTTGCTAGTGTCATCATCTTGCTAACCAAATCCAGAAGAAGAACCAGACGGTGGAGAATGATTCAGCCTCATGGTCATCCAGAATACTAATCAGACTGGCAGCTTCCCAAGGGGCACCATCCTCTAGCAATATACAATATGGAAGACCCACCAAGGAATGGAACTGCTTGGTTTTTAGCTTGCTTTCTTCGTTACACTTCCACAGGAACAATAGTCTTTTCTGAAATATCTTTGACTCTCTGCCATATAACCTTCAGATGACCCTGTTTTTAAGGCTGCACCCTTCACACACGGTTAGGAGACTCTTTCAAGATCACTGGAAACGGACTGCAGTTTTCTTCCCAAAGCACCTACAAATTCTTATATTCATTTAATATAGAAAAATGACTTTAATAATCTCCGCAGCCTGGTCACTGGCAGTAGCCGAGCTAGGGTTTTATGAATATAATTTTTCTTTTTGGCCACAAAAATAATGGAAACGTCATTTTTTCCCCCCAGGAACAAAGGGTGAAGTAACTGAGTGGAAAAGACAGATTGATCTCAAGAGACTTGAACTAAGGTCTTTCCCAGAAATGCATTTAGAGTCCCCTGAGACTCAAAGTGGGGAGAGTCCCCTCTTCCAACCCTTCCAGAAAATTCTATTAGCCATGATTAGCACAAACTGGTTTACATGTGTACTTGGAGCCACTGGATGGGAGTCGGTCCCATGCAAACCACACAGATTGAGAGTGGGGAGGAGGCTGTGGTTAGAAGGAGGTGTTAAACTGAATATATTTTTAATACATTTAAATAACCTGTAGAAATTAAAAAAAAAAAAAAAAACTCCATAAGCTTCCCAAGAATTTTCCACAGTCTACTACACCCTCACTTGCAAGACTGGTGCACTGTGTACTATACTGGGTAGAAGGGTTTAAATAAAGGATGAATAACACAGTCTCTGAGCTCAAGAAACGAATTAGAGTTTCTTTCAGACAGAAACTGGTCAGGTACAGAGAAACCTCCTACTCCGTTTCAAAGAGGACATTTAGCACAGGGAAGTGTGTGACAAACATGCGCTGATGGAAGCATGAGGGAGACCAGAGAGGCAAAAGGGAGGAAGGCTGGCAGCCCCGGGCAGCGCGCGGCAGCCGCTGGGACTCGCCCTATTGCTGCGAGGCCCCCGCAGCCGCAGCCGGTTCTGAGTCGGCCGAAGCCCAGCCGCACCGACCCGGGAGGGAGCTGCGGAAACGTGCTGCGGGTGTCCGCGGTCACGCAGACCTGATGTCCCTGGGGCCACCGCGCTGGCGACTGCAGCACATGCCAGCCACAGTCCCCAACTGCCAGGGCGTCGGCACCAGAGGTCAGAAGCCGCTCCCTTCCTCCTGCCCCCTGATCTCCCAGCTGTGTGCTCTGTGGGCGGGATGGAAGCACCTGGCCCGCAACGTGGCTCCAAGTCCCCAGACGGCGACGGAGCCGAGGACAGACGGGGGCGGGGGGGCGGAGCGAGAACAAGACCCCGCCCCGCCCCGCCCCACCGCGCCGCACGTGGTTAGCCACGCGGCAAACGCCTGAGACGCTACAGCTGTGTGTGAGGAAACCAGGCGACGCATCCACGGGCTGGGGACGGCCGCCAGAGCCAGCCCTGGAGGGATGCGCACAAATGAGCCCTTGGTTTACCCCTCCAGCCCGCAAGCATTAACTGCCTCCACGCGCCGCCTAAAGGGGCGATAGACTTCAGGAGGCCGCAGCCACTCGTGTGAAGGGGAAGAGTCCGTCACATCACCGAAGTGCACGAAGTGCGGGGAGAAGGGGACACTGAAGGCCACACTGGAGTCCCTCCTCAGCGCGCGTGGGGGCGGGGGGCGTCACTGGAGCACCTCAGTCAGGGAATGACAGAATCAGACTAATCTCCGGTCTGGAGAAGGTATTTTAGGAGGGACTAGCCCGGGAGGAGAACGGCCCCCGCCCCGCCGGTCCATGAGGTTGGTTGGGGGTAACAAGGCAGGCGGGGCCCGGGGGGCCCTCAGCGCCCTTCACGGCAGGCTCCCCGCCGCATGCAGGGGATCATGAAGATGTCCCACCCGAGGACGTTTACAAACAGAATTCCAGGTCTTGAGAGAGAAACATGGGTCTTTGGAAAGAGTTTCAAGGTCGACACTGCCGGTGACATGCATGTCATCAAAGCACGTGAGCTCGCCCGCCGTCCCCGCCCCCCACACCTACCCGTCGTCTACCGGAATCGGTTCTGATTTTTAATAGGAACGAAATGGGGGGGTTGTATATAAAGAAAACATACTGCGTCCTTGTGTTATCATTTCAAGTGAACAGGAACACTGGGGTCATTTGGGATGGATGACGGGAGACGGACCCGCAGCATGTCCCAGGAACTAATATGCCCCCTTAGAAGGTCCGTAAGGGCAGCGCGCATCCGCTCATCCGTCATGACACCAACACCCCCCCCCACCACCACCACCACCCGGGGCAGGAGACTGGGGGCAGAGGGTGGCGCGAGCACTCCCGCAGGATTCCTGGACAACAATGTCCAGCCCCGCCTTCCAGGGCTCCGACCCGCCGGGGACGAGAGGTGACCGGGGAGGGGGGGGCACCGCGTTCTGCCACACGGAACACTGTGAAGGGTTATCAAGGGTTATCGGGCCAGCGGGCTCCTGGCCAGGAGAGAGAAATCATTTGAAAGCCCATGACAGGAGCAAGAAGAGTGAAGACTGGGAGGTGAAACTGCTGCCCATGGGGGAGGCAACTTGGAAGTGGGCTGGAGGACGGGATGAGAGGGACAGCTGGGGCCAGAGGCGAGGACGGACGGGACTGCAAGTGGCTTCAGGGACTGATTGTAAGAAGCAGCCCTCTGCCCTGCGCCTTTCCTGTGCTGCAGGGCAGTCTAAGTTGGTCACCCAGTGTTGTTGTCTTTTCAAAACATTCCACCACAGAACTTTGCACACGCGTACAAAAGACGGAGTTTATAACCCTTAAGTGCTCCTTATCCAACCTCAATCATTTTTAGTTTAGTCACCCTTGTTTCTTCTGTATACCCTCCCCCCTACACCACCAGGTAATTTCAAAGCAATTATACATATTTCATTCTTTTTTTAAAAGATTTTATTTATTCATTTGACAGAGATCACAGGTAGGCAGAGAGGCAGGCAGAGAGAAGGGAAGCAGGCTCCCTGCTGAGCAGAGAGCCCAATGCAGGGCTCGATCCCAGGACCCTGGGATCATGACCCAAGCTGAAGGCAGAGGCTTTAACCCACTGAGCCACCCAGGTGCCCCTACATATTTCATTCTAAATATTTATATATATATATATATATATATATATATATATATATATATATATACACACATATATATATATATATATATATGTCTTGAATACTTTTATACCAAGATTACAGTCTCAGAGCTAAAAAGTAATTTCTTGGGCGCCTGGGTGGCTCGGTCTGTTCAGCATCTGCCTCTGGCTCAGATCATGACCCTGAGGTCCTGTACTTAAGCCCTTCTGGGGAATCGCAGCTCCTCATGGAGTCTGCGTCTCCTTCTCCCCCTGCCCGTCATTTGCCCTCTTTGTGCTCGCTCTGTCAAATGAATAAATAAAATCTTTTAAAAAATAATTTCTTAACAAGTATTCAGTCATTGGCCACACTAGCCTTTTTTTTTTTTTTTTTTTTTACAATTCGTTCACATCATGAACCAAACCGTCACATTGACAGGTTTCCTAACTCCTTTTTAATCTATAGTTTCCCCCCTGCCCCTTTTTTTTTCCTACTAGAAGTTTATTGGTAGTTTAATAATTTTTCTTCCAATCATAAAAGAAAGTTTACATTTGCATTGAAAAAAATTTGGAAAATGCCAAAATGCGTAATTTTTTGAAAATTACCCTGTATCCCAGTATCCAACTGAGTCAACATTTTGGTATTATCTCCTTCCTGGTACAGTTTGAGGTAAAAATTAAACAGAAAAAATAAGACCACTATCACAGAGTGACCTATCATTGCCTTTTCCTATAATCCCACTCCCTTTTCCTACACTCTATGTATAGATATATCTCTGCCTCTACCTCTATATATCAGTAGACAGATATAGAGATATAGGTTGATATAGATATCTTTGTTACATTGTGTCTGTCCTTAAAATAAATCCTCAGCGCCTACAATATGCCCATTCTTTAAGGTTCCTGGAACATATTAACCAGATTGCTCTCCAGAAAGACTACCAGTGTGTTCTCTCACCAGCAATGTTTGAGAACACAAGCAATCCTCAATGGTTGGTGGGGCTGAACTCGAAAATGACTTGGTTTGGAAAAATCAGGGAAGCCTTCTGGAAGCTAGAGTGGGCAGGGGGTAGGCTGCCACCAGCCTATGACACAGCCATGTGAAGACAGTCTACTGAGCAAGGAGGTGTCCACAGTCCCTCAGGGAGCTCTGCAAGCAGTGGAAAGGCAAGAGCAGTTGAATTCTGCTCACCAGGTCTATAGGAACAGAGTTGTCCTGAACACCGAGAGTTACAACCCTTCAGTCAGCCTTCCTGAGGGTGCAGACCGGATACATCCATCCTTGAACACAGCTTGCTTTTCGATTTCCCCTCTAATCCTGTCTGAATGTTTAATAAAAAGGATGTGCCAGTTTCCTCATACAATTTTGCTCAAATCAGTTTCATCTCCTGACCAGGTATTTCTGCACAGTTCTGATCCTCCTCAGGATTACTGATTTCTGGTATGTCTACTTGTGTGTGTGACTTTGCAAACTCACGAGTAGCTGAGCCTTACCCAAGAACAGTCTTTAATTTTGGAAATATCACAAAAATAATTTAGCACAGTGGTAGGTCCTTAAAAAGAATTAAAGCAGGATTCCTGCCTTCCAGAAGTTTGGAAATTCCTCTGAATATAGGAGCATATAATCAACTCAGATGAATTTTAAGAAGAAAAAGAGTCAAACAACCCAAGTAAGAAACAGACAAAAGATAGAAGCAATTCACGGAAAAGCAAAACAAATGGCAAAACCACAGAAAAAGCTCAACCTCACTGATATGTAGGGAAATGCAATAAAATATGCCCAGGCTGTTGGCAAGGTACTCAGAACAGATAGATTTATACACCGTAGGTTGGAGGTGTAAATTGGTCACAGTTTTTTGGAAGGTAATTTGGCAACATTAATTAAAGTTAAAAACATAGTCTCATCACAGTAATTCAACTTGTAGAATCTACCCTTCAAGAAATTCTCATACTTGTGCACAAAAAGCGCCATCAGTGATGGTCACAGTCAAGCATCTATCAGTCAAGTCCTGCCAAAGCCATGGCTCGTGCTCTGGAATTCTAGAGAACAACCTCAAGACTACAATAGACCAATCCCTAAAGGAGACCGAGCTCTAGGATATATTACATTGTAAATAAAGAAGTCGCAAAATAGCGTCCACAGACTGGTTCTATTTATGTACAATAAAGCAAACAATCATGTTTTTTGGGTATGTGTATACCCGTAAATGCATAGAAATAAGAGCAATAATTTGCCTCTCAGTTGGAGAGAGGCACTCTGGAAATCACTTGGGGAAGGGAGATTTTTGGCTTTGTATTGTTTGCATAAGAATGTATTTACCGGGGCGCCTGGGTGGCTCAGTGGGTTAAAGCCTCTGCCTTCAGCTCAGGTCATGATCCCAGGGTCCTGGGATCGAGCCCCACATCAGGCTCTCTGCTCAGCGGGGAGCCTGCTTCCTCCTCTCTCTCTCTCTGCCTGACTCTCTGCCTAATTGTGATCTCTGTCAAATAAATAAATAAAATCTTTAAAAAAAAAAAAAGAATGTATTTACCTATGACTTGGGTAACTAAGGAAGGATTTATATACAATGTTCAAAGGATCAGCAGCAGCAAGGTGAGATTCCTACAGTCACAAGTTTCATCAGAAAGGAGGGGTTATCTCTTGAACCTCTTGGACCTTGAAATTAAAGACCCCTTATAGTTTCACATCTTCTAATGTATGGTAGGTTCCTCAGTGTTTTCCTTGAAAAAGAAGTAAAATGGTCTTGCTGGTTCTTCCAACAGTTCAATGCCAAGTTCATTCTGACCCGAGGAACTCTGTATAGCATGCCACTAGTCAGTGTGTTAAGGCCCCCACAGGAAAACATTTTTATCAGCTACTGATTGTTTTGATATGTGTAGGTACTACCGTGACTTGGTGGTCTTAGCAAGGTCAAGACACACTTTCAGATTGAATCTTCTATGGCATTTTCTCAGAGCCAACTCAAGCTGCGGATTTGCCTTATCATCAGGCTTGTGGGTGATGTACTTTTTTTTGAGAAGGCGGCAAAACTTGGCTTGCCTTCTTTTGAAAGGCGTGATTTTTATTTTCTCAATCTGTGTATCTTGTGACAAGTGTTGGGAAAATTACTAGGATCAGTGATAAAAATTTAATTTTAAGCTACATTTGAAAAAGTAAAATCCTGTTTCTGTCATCCTTTTTGATAAAGAAGAGGATCGAGAAAATTTCATCAGCCAGACGAGATCATGATATCAACCATAATCTTAACGTTTTGAAAGAAATCTACAGAAAACCCATGAAGATGAAGGGGAGGGAGGAAGAAAACAATGATTCCAATATGTTGATCATAAGTAAGTGTTGGTTGGAAGAGGATTTTGCAGTGATTTAGAGGAAGCTCTTCAGGGCAGCCTGCTGGTCTCAGCATATGGAAGAAGGTTTGTATATCTAAGGTCTTTTGTTTTCCCCAGCTGCAGAAATTCTAAGTTACTTTGTCCATTTGCAGTGTTTCCCCCTACACACATGTCCCCACTGCTGACAGCTAAAACACAGGCACACTGAAATACACAGAGAAGAGGAATGGTGTCCAGTACCATCCTTGGGATAATTTGTGATCCGGGAAAAGCCCTGGTTCTCTGCCTTCTTCGAGCACTTCGTGGATAAGGGGACTTAAAAATAGAGGAAGAAAGGGGTTAAGGCCTCTGCCTTCTGCTCAGGTCATGATCCCAGGGTTCTGGGATCGAGCCCCGCATCAGGCTCTCTGCTCGGCGGGGAGCCTGCTTCCTCCTCTCTCTCTGCCTGCCTCTCTGCCTACTTGTGATCTCTGTCAAATAAATAAATAAAATATTTTAAAAAATAGAGGAAGAAAAAGAGAATTCCTACTACAGTGTACTGAGATGGCTACCAGACTATCTCACATACTTTCCTTACAATGTAATTACCTCAACCGCTAGAGGAAGGCAGAGGGGACCAAGGCTGGGTCATAAAAATGCCAAGCACTTCCACATTTTTCTCTCAGAACTCTACCAACCATGCTCTGAGAAAATCCCAGGCACACAATCGAAGAGGTCCTGAATAGGTGGTTCAGGTGACAGTTCCAGCTGAAGTCCCCGCAGACAGTCAGCTCAGCCATCATACCTCTGAGGAAGGCCTCTAGGTGACTCCCATTCCAGTCACTCCAAAATGCAACCCCCAGTGAGAACTGCCTTGCTGAACCCAGGCCACTCACTCCCAGTATGGGCAGAGATAATAAAATGGTTGCTATTGTTTTAAGCCATAGGTGTTTTTGTTTTTAAGATTTTATTTGAGAGAGAGAGAGAGCAAGTGAACATGGGCAGGGGGAGAGGCAAAGGGAGGGGGAGAGGCAAAGGGAGAGGGAGAGGGAGAAGCTGGCTCTCCGCTGAGCAGGGAGCTCGATGCGGGACTTGATCCCAGGACTCTGGGATCATGACCTGAGCTGAAGGCAGATGCTTAACCGACTGAGCCACCCAGGCACCCTGAGCCAAAGGGTGGGGTGTTTTTTTGGTTGTTTTTGTGTATTTGTTTGTTTGTTTTTAGTAGTGAGAATTACACTTCTTAAACAATTACTCTGTTGTAGAGCCTGTAAGTATTGTACATTTTGTCACCGACACCACAATTGTCCTACTGAAGAGAAGGCGGGGGAGGCCTGGTGGTCAGGGAACACTGCCGAGGTCACTCTCCGGGGAACTGGCCGTCTGCGGTTCAGATCCAGGGGAGGGTAGAGCCCGACCTCTTCTCTACCTCACGGTGGCCTGTCCCTTGGATGGCACAAGGCATGCCCTGGAGGCTCTTGGGAGGCCATCCCATCCCCCATCCATACCCCTGGTTCCAGCTGGGCAGCTTTGCCCTCCAGCACTTGGCAGAAACCTGCAGGAGGCACAGCAGCTGCGTCTCTAACTTCCTGCTCATTACTTGGGACTGACACCGGCCACGGCTGCACCCCGATGCCGGGTCCTCACTCTGGTCACGAACTGCAGTTTGTGCTCTTTTTTGGTGTCAGTGTGGTAAAATGAACCTAACGTTTCTGGATTCCAAAAGGCTTCCCTGACTTTTCCAAACCAATTGGCTTTCTATTCCAGCCCCTCTAACCACGGATTATGTTCACGTTCTCAAACGTCGCTGGGCAGAGTGCACCTGATGGTCCTGTGGCCGGTTCCACGGCGTTGCAAACGTTCACACAGCGTTTGCAACCACCAACCCAACCAGCTCTAGAGCTTTATCTACCCCTTTGGAACTCTATCCCGCCCCCAGTCCCGGGTAACCACCCTTCACTTTCGGTCCCCAAAATCTGACGAGTCTAGGTGCTTCATCGAAGTGCAATCGTGCAGGAGTCGTCCCTATGCGACGGGTTTATTTCACGGAGCATCACGCCCTCAAGGTTTATTTTGTCGCGTTTCAGAATTTCCTTCCCTTTCAAGGTTGATTACTATTCTAGTGTATGTCGATACCACATCGTCTTCATCTGTTCATCTGTCAACAGACATCGCGGTTGTCTCATTTTGGCTACTATGAATAATGCTGCTGTGAACATGGGTGTGCAAGGAATTGGGTGTGCAAGTTCCTCCTTTAACTTCTCTTTTGTATATCCAACAGTGGAACTGCTAGATCAGGGGTAGTCTTTTTTTTTTTTTTTTCATTCCTACCAACAATACACAAGGGTTCCAATTTCTCCACATCCTTTGCAACACTTGTTATACATTTGTTTTTTATGAAGCCACCCTAACGGGCATGGGGTGATAACTCACTGCTGTTTGCATTTCCTTCTTGAGAGCTACTAAGTTGGGGATGATCAGTCACACAGAAGTAGATAACCGGGACATTGATCAATCACAATGCTCTTGAGCACTGCCTTAGATAGACGGCCCTGTCTGTATAGAAACAGCTTATTATTCCCGTCCTTCTGGAGCAGTCTCTCCTCCTCTTCACGTTCTTAGAGGCTTAATGCTGTTGCCTACCTCTAAAAGAATGCTCAAATCCAGCTCTTCTCCCCAGCTGGCCACCGCGGCTCTAGTTCGGTTTCTTGGAACTTCGTACTTGGACTTCCAGTTTCCATGCAGGAATTCCTTCTCTGTACTGACTGAAAAATGTGTTTACACAAATCCTGAGGGGAAAAAAGTCAGCCAAGAAATTGGGAAAATGGAAAAAATGCTATAATTCAGTAATGCTCAATGCTTAACAGTCAACACAGAGAGGTCACTGTGTTGAGAGACTCCATCGGTGTCACGGGCAGGAAACCCTGATGAGGGAATCAAAGATACAGGATAGCATTTTCAGACACCAGGGCTGGAGCACGGAGCAGGGGGTGTCACCATCTGATCAGTCTCACTTAAAGCGGTTGCCATGTTACTAATGTATTTGTGGTACTGTCTGCTGATCAGGAATCCTTCTCGTAAGCAAAAGCAATGGTAATAAGTTTATACAGGTTCTACATTTCACATAATTCTTACGAGTGGGATTCCAATAAGTAACAAGTTTAAGAGGCAAAATCAGTCCTTTAATTTGGCAATTTCAACATCAACACGTGATTCTGTCTAGTGGTGTCAGCTTTGCTAGGAGAGCCAAGTGTTTACTTGAATACTCCCCGATCGTGTTCATGGTTTTCCAGTATTTATGTGCTATAAGCTCCAGTGCATCATAAATATTTTGACAGAAGTACAAAGAGAAGAAAATACGAATGTGGAATATTCCAATGGGGAATGAGAAACTGATGGAAAAACAATCAGCAAAAGCAGATAGATTATAAATTTGACAGCAAATCCCAAGGCAGGGCAAGTAGACACAAGGTGTTCATTGGTAAAAAGGAATAGGCTTCTGTGAAGTAGCAACTACCCTAAAGCCCAGTGTGAGGGTGCTTTGGGGGCACACCTGGAAATTCGACTACTGTCCAGGTGAAGCAAAAGAAAGCTTTGACTTCTGGGATATTTGTTATGAAATGAAAATCAAGACCGTAGGATGGGGCAGTTGGTGCTTTAGAATTTTTAAGTTTTCACTTTAAGAATGTGCAACTGACCTGACACTAATACAACACTGTATGTCAACTACCAAAAAAATAAAGAGTGGGAAAGGGAAACTCTTAGTTTCGGCTCAGGTCATGATCTCAGCGTCATGAGATCGAGCCCCACACTGGGCCGCACGCTCAGTGTGGAGTCTGCTTGAGATTCTCTCTCCCTCTCCCTCTGTTCCTCCTCACCCCTGGTCAATCTCTCTCGACGCTTAAAAAAAAAAAAAAGTGGGAAAATGGATAACTTAAATACTAAACATGATATTTCAAGTTTTTTTAAAAAATATTTTATTTGCGGGGCACCTGGGTGGCTCAGCAGGTTAAGCCGCTGCCTTCGGCTCACGTCATGATCTCAGGGTCCTGGGATCGAGTCCCACATCGGGCTCTCTGCTCAGCAGGGAGCCTGCTTCCCTTCTCTCTCTCTGCCTGCCTCTCCGTCTACTTGTGATCTTTCTCTGTCAAATAAATAAATAAAAATCTTTAAAAAAAATATTTTATGTGCTTGTCAGAGAGAGAGAGTATACAAGCGGGGGAGCAGCAGGTAGATGGAGAATTCCCACTGATCAGGGAGCCTGACACGGTCTCCATCCCAGGACCCTGGAATCATGACCTGAGCCAAAGGCAGCTGCTTAACTGACTGGGCCACCCAGGCATCCTGGTATTTGAAGTTTTAAAAAATGCTTTTCAGTTGGCATTTATGCCCATATTCCCAACCTATGTTTTTATCATTAGAGGTCTCTATTAGGTAGAGATCATTTTTACATGCTATTTAAACATATCCTGTCATAATATATTGGCCAGCAATAAATTAAAAAAAAAACTATCCACCTATTATTATATCTTTTCAGCAGAAAATTAAAAGTCTATAATCCCATCCCTGAAAAATTATTCATCATTTATTATGGTCACTCATTATTTAAAAACTAAATAAAATGTTTTTAAAAAGCAGAATAGTGGGGCGCCTGGGTGGCTCAGTGGGTTAAGCCTCTGCCTTAGGCTCAGGTCATGATCTCAGGGTCCTGGGCTGGAGCCTCACATCAGGCTCTCTGCTCATCGGGGAGCCTGCTTCCCCCTCTCTCTCTGCCTGCCTCTCTGCCTACTTGTGATTGATCTCTCTGTTAAATAAATAAATAAAATCTTTTTTTAAAAAAAGGCAGAATAGTTTAAAATTGGGGGATTTCATGAACGTCCCTGGGACTTTCACCTTCTTGTTCATGAATCACAAAGATTCAAAGACTGGTCTGTCAGGAGTCTGGAAACATGGCTGGTCTACCGCGCTCCCTGCTACCTGACCTTGCCATCATCTTCGTCACATTGTGTGTGTGTGTGCTCCTCCTGTTCTCAGAAGGGCCCGTGGGAAACCCAGAGCTGCACACATTCCTCTCCTGCGTAGAACTCCCCACCAGCTGCTCACAATGTTCGGGTGCATATATCCCCACCTATTGACAGTTTTTAGCATCCACCACAATACAGATGTATTTATAAACTGCACTGATGTGTTGCTGCACAAAACCAATACATTCGTCAAATATGCAAAATGTAATAATTTTTAAAAGGGGTGATTTTTAAAAATAGAGAAAGTATCATTTTATATCCCAGCAAGCCAGGGACTGAATCATCTGGGGTAACTTTCAAGAGGTCAGGCTTTACTTTGGGGTTCATGCATCTGAGGAACAAGAATTCAAATTCCTTAGCAATTGTCCTCACGATCAGGCCATCCTCACGCCTCTCTGTGCTCGGAGCACCTTGCTTGTACATGGAATAGTCTCACTTCTGTGCCCTCCATATTCCTTGCTGCCTAGAGTGACAGCCTCTGATTTTGCTCAGTGAAAGTCTTTCCAGTTTTAAGTCACAGCCTCATCACTACCTCTTCCAAGAAAGCTACTTCTCTCTAAGAAGAGTTGGTGAACAATACTAATCCTTGTTTTTATTATCCTCCTAAAGCAGCAGCTCCACCACAGGCTGCTGTCCTGCTCGGGGCAGTGTGAGAGGGGCGTGCGAGCAGGGCACACATGCCTGCTGTCACATCCCAATGAGACACGTAGTGCTCCCCCGTTATTGCATGAAGCAATAATGGAGGCTCAATCCACCTGGCTTTGGAGTTCAAACCTGAGACCGTTTTCCAGCAATTTTTTCCATGGCCCGATCCCTCACACGGCAGTGTGCCCTGGAAATCTGAGGCTGTTTTTCACCGATTTTTTGCATTCCTGCTGTCCAGCATCATACCTGGCCTAAGAAAGCAACTCAATGGTTACTGAATAACTTTGTAAGCAATTTTTAAAATAACCTTGTGACCCTTCACAGTTGGTACACTATGGGGTTCTTAGGCTAGTATAGAACATTTTTTTTCTTATTAACTATTTATACTCTTCTTGCACAAATAAAAGCTCTCCTGAGCTCTCATATCATCTTTCTTTGCTTCCTATGAAGAGAGTAGGATAGAGGATACAGTTAACAGATTTCTGAAGGCACGAGCTGGGGCCCAGTATTCACTCAGCTGCAGCTTTCCCAGTCACGGGACCTCCCTGAGCCAGACTTTCCTCCTCTGTAAAGTGGGAAAGCAGGTGTTACCTGCTTTCATTAGGAATAGGAAGCATTTCTAGCAATGACTAGCACACAGGTCTTGCTCCATATAGGTTACAGTTCGTAGAGATTTAAAAAGGATACCTCTGGCCCCAGTGGGTCCCAAGCTTCATAGAAGTTTTGGCATCTGAGGGGTTCCTCTACCTTGGACCTCTTGTCTCACTCTAAACCCCATCTCTGGACAATCACCTGCACACTTATGACTTCAAGAATCACTTCTGTTGTCAGTTATGCTAAATTCTACCTCTCAGTTCATGCCTTTAGCCCAGGAAGCTCTCTGAAACTTCAAACTCAAATATACAAATGGCTACTAGATACATCTCACCATGTCTCAAATACAAGGACTAGGACAAGGACAGACAAGGGATAACCAGATAACACGGACCTGAGTTTCAGATGGAAAAGGCAAGGGCATCATTAGTACTTTCATTCATAAAAGAGCCAGGTGGAGGGAGGAGCTGGGGACACAGAGATACAAATAGGATGAGCCAGCGAGTGTGGCTGGGACAGGTGGGGTCAGGAAGGTGGTGGTGGGGAGAAGGAGGGAGATGCAGGAACGAGGGTTCTGTCCAGTGACTGCTGATGTCTCTGGGAAAGCAGAGAAGACCCTGTTTGCTAGAAACACAGCAGGAGAAAGGGCAGCCAAGGACAGATTCAGGTTGTAAGAATTTCCATCTGCGGCCAAGGAATGGACAGGAGCTGCCTTGTGAGGTCCAAGAACACAAGTCTGGATGCATAGGTCTGTGAGAGTCTGCCTGGAGGGCAGAACCGTGAATGGAGAGGAGCCCTCAACAGAGAGAGATGCGTTACTGGAGCCAACGGGAGGGAGGACATGGTTATAACTAGAGCATGCTGACACACATAAGGACCCTGTGCCAAAGCAAGAGAAAGAGAATGAAAGAGTGCAGGGCTAGGGGGATAGGAGGCTGTGATCAGACAGCAGGGGTCTTGAAGTATAGTTTTCCAAGAGGAAGCATTCCAGGTAACCGCAGGTGTTACAGCGTGGCCTTGGCAGAGGGGAGCCCGAAGGGCGGTCCCTGCACATGCGCAGGTGTTGCTTTGGTCATGCCCCCAGACACTGCGAGGAGGAGGAGTCTGCAACCTGTGGGCAGGGCCAGCGCTTCAGGGGCTGAACCATGAACAATGGTGCCCAAAAGAACGAGCACAAGGTTTTGGGTCAGAAAGAATAAGGATAGTAGGAGGCGGGCAGCACGGCGGGATAGAGAATTCATGGACTCTTCCTGCTGGCGGGGAGGGCTGGCAGAGAGGAGCTGCGGAGATTGCTGAGGACTCCCGGGAACGTGGACCAGGAGAGAGTGGATCAGCATTGGAGGTAGATGGAACATGGAAGGACTTGTTCTAGGAGCTAAAGGAGCGTTATTTGTCATGAAGTAGGGGTTCAAGAATGCCCAGAAGGAAGTCCTGAAGCAGAGGACGGTTAAGGGGAAGGAAGAGCAAAGCAGGTTGGGGTTTCCATGAGGGGTGTGAGAAGCAGGTTGAGGGCTCCACCATCTGCCCTGTGGGTTGCTCTGCTAGGTGTGCTTAGGTGTGCAAGCTCCGGGTGGCAGGAGAGCCACAGAGAGATGGTTCCTTTGATGAAAGTCAGTCGGAAGAACACGTTTCAATTCCTAGGGCTGCAGTCACAAAACTGTCTTCCTGTCCATTTGGAGGAAGTAGTCGAAAAAATAAGAACATTCCTTTTGGGGGGGGGGGGCTGTTTGTTCACATGGAGGAAGAAGGCCAGAAAAGAAAGCAAAACCCACCATGGTGAGCAGTGTGGCTCAAGAGTGGGTACATGGAGGAGGACTCTCCCACCTGGTGGGGTTCCAGCTGTCCACTGAAGTAAAACCACACAGACAGAGCTAGATCTGCAAAAGTAGTAAAAAATGATCTAACTGGTCAACCTGACATCTATGTGCACAAACATGTGCCTTTAGGGGATACACTCAGTGTTGGGGAGAAAGCCCTTCGTAAGCCTCTCTCAGGGCAGCTCCCCCTCTGGAATCACCACAGGCAAACACTGGGACAAGTGTTCAAGTGGGAGCACTAACTCTTTCCTCTCCCTGATCTGCTCTCAACTATTTAAAAATGAAAGGTCAAATCTGCCTATCTTCTAATATCATTTTCCCTGAAAACATCATTAGGTTGAAAATGGATCTATTACTTCAACCAGTGTCCTAGCCATAACTAAATAGAAATTAAATTATATAAATATGGAAATATAAATGTATTATATAATAGGAAATATTATATTGTGTATATTATATATTATAATACATAAGAAAAATATAATATATACACATCTAATTATATATATTATATCAGTATAATTCTATTATATAGAGGTTTTGTTTTTCTGTTATAAAAGCTATTATACAGTCATTAACATTTTTTACAAAGTTACAACATTTAACACTTTGAATAAATTTCTCCACTTTTCCTGGCCTATACTTAGTGATCCTGACTATTTTGTCTTATCGTGACAGGACTGAACTATTGTCAAACCACTCTCTCCTACTCAATCCACTGTAAATCTTTCAAACAAAGCGATGGATCCATGGTCTCAAAGACCAGGCACTCAGGACTCCTTGGAAATTTCTGGTGGCAAACACTATTCCAGCAGACCTCCAACTGCTCCAAATCTCCTGCGCCCTCTCCCTGTTTAGATAGTTCCCCATTATGGGAAAGAAAAGCCTGCCTTCACGAGCTAGTCTGAAAAACTCCATTGCCTGCCCATCAGATGCACCTGTGAGACAGCCTGATAAGAGCCCAGGATGCCTGAAGCCCCGTGGTCACCAAAGTCAGTCAGGCAGATACAGAACACAGATGGAGAACAGTCCTTTACTTAGAATCCAGTTGACCTGGGGCACCTGGGTGGTGCAGTCTGTTAAGTGTCCAACTCTTAGTTTTGGCTCAGGTTGTGATCTCTGACTCATGAGATCGAGCCCCATGCTGGGCTCCACACTCAGGGCAGTCACAAAACTGTTCTTGTTCCTGTCCCTTAAAATAAATAAACTTAAAAAAAAAAATTCAGTTGGCTTATTCCAGCCCCTTTCAGAGTTTGCACTGCTGAGGAGATATGGATACACTTCTCTACTCAGATTGATCTTCCCAGGTCCAACAGTTGGTTTACAGCAGTGAAATTTCCAGCAAATTTGCTAACACTAATCCCCTCAGGGTCACACACATGGCCACCTGTCACACTCAGCAGGGACATTGACCTCAACCTCCCTCTTCCCTGGCCCCGGAGGGCTCATTTCAGCCTCTTCTCTACCACCACACTCAGGCTTGAGCACAACGTCTGTCAGATTCGCTTCCACTTGGATCAGCCAGAATGGAGGGGGAATCCCGCCAGATCCAGAGATTGGAGGGGACTGCCTGCCTAAGGGATATATCAGTATTTCACGATCACCCCCCCAAGCATATCTTCTGTGATTGTTATGTGAAAAAGAACATTTGTCCCTCTCTTCATCTTGAGTGTCAGAGACCCTTTTCTGTCACCTAAGTCATAGTACCTGCTAGGTCCCTGAACAGAACAAGTAGGTTTGATCTGGGGAGAAGAGGGTAGCAACGCATCCCACAACGCTAGATTTTCAATTAAGAAATATCCTGCAGGGGCGCCCGGGTAGCACAGTCGGTTAAGCATCTGCCTTCAGCTTAGATCATGATGTAGGTTCCCGATATCAAGCTCCAGTGTCAGGCTCCCTGCTCAGTGGGGAGTCTGTCCCTCTCCCTCTGTCCCCACCCATGCAAATAAATAAATAGAATAAAATAGAAATATCCTCCAAAATCCTAAGTTCTTAAGACAAATGTCTGCCTGGTTATGCAATCCTGACCACATTATCTGGGTTCATGGTTTAGGACATTTTCTTTCCCTAACTTGAACTTTGATAGAAAAAAGTGATCACAAGTGGGACCCCCCAGTGAAAGGATCCAGTGCAGTTTAACCTAATTAAAAGCTAACTAGAGGGTCCTGGGCTTGGCAGAGTGGCCCATATCTGACCTACCCAACAATAAAAGCCAGAAAACAACCACCACCCACTGACCCCTAACAAAACAAAACCGTTGAAAGCTATCTGAGGGCAGCAAAGGTACTCAGGACTTAGGAGAGAGAAGGCTCACTCAGGGAGGGGAGCCGGATCTCCTCCAGAGGTTTTCACCCACTGAGCCTTTGCTAATTCACAGTGCAGCCCAACACAGTCCAACACTGGACAGGGGACATCTACACTGGAGTTTGCGGTGACAGAGGCAACTAGGAATGGAGGACTCAAGATCCTGGAGAAAAAGGACCTGCAGAGAAAAGGGATCCACGTTGCACGTGGAACCTCCAGTAGAAGGACCTGCTGATGCCTGAGGTGCACATCGCAGAGTGGGACAGCACAACGGATGGGGCTGATGCAGCCAGGCTGGAGAACAATGCCTGGTCCCATGAGAGGAAAGCATGCCTGATGGTACAGCGACTAAGAATGGAGGAAGAAACAAATCAGCACAAAAATGAGCAAGCAGGGGTGCCTGGGTGGCTCAGTCATTGGGCATCTGCCTTGGGCTCGGGTTATGGTCTGGGGGTCCTGGGATCGAGCTCCGCATCGGGCTCCCTGCTCAGCCTCTCCCTCTCCCACTCCCCCTGCTTGTGTTCCCTCTCTCGCGGTCTCTCTCTGTCTGTCAAATATATAAAATATTTTTTAAAAAATGAGCAAGAAGCTGGTGCCGATCAGCGGACTGCTGAGCATGATTCACCCAAGCTTCTGCACTTGAAGTGTAAGGAAGAATGAAACCATAGTAGTAACTTAAATTGTAAGATATTTGCAAGCTGAGGCAAAAAGAAATGTACACGATGAATATAGAGACCTATGAATAATTGAATAACTGGAGACATCTTTGATATCTGGATAGGAAGACTCAAAATTATAAAGATATCAATTCTTTCTACAGTAATCTGTGTATTTAACATGATTCTGGTTGAAATCCCAAAAGATTACTGGTAACACTAGTTGAAAATTCTAAAATGTAGACTAAACCTGTGAGAGTATTCAGAAAATGTTCGAAAAAGAAAGTAGTGAGTTTAAATGGTTCCTGCCAGATTAGAGTATAAAGTTATAACAGGGATCATTCTCTTGATCACTGGGGTAGAGTAGATTCTAAATGGATTCATGAGAAGCCTAAAGAAACCACAAAACACAAACCATAACAGTAATGCAACATAATGTAGGTCTTTCCATATATTGTGATTTCATTTTTATAACATATACTTTGACGCATCCTGGATTTTTGTTTGCTTTAAGGAAGTAGAAACTCAGCGTTTTTCCCAGGGAGTTCATCATCACTTAGTGCCCACACGGATTACAAATAATTCTCATGTGCCGGCTTCCTGGGACTCATTCACAGTCTCGCCCTTTACCTGCACTTCCGTAATCACTGTAGTCTCATGCGTTTTTATGTGCAGAGGGCAAATAGACCTGATTTTTTATTTCCAGAATTTCTCCCAGCTACTGTTACATATTCTTTCATAGAACCTTTTAAATTATTTCACCAAGTTACAAAAATAAGTGTTTTTTTTTTTCTTTCTTTTTTTTAAGGGTGTGTGACTCATTTAATTTGTTGATATATTTGGGAAGAGGTGACATCTCTACCATGTTGACTCTTTGGACCCAATCAGAAGAGAAGTTGATAGTTTCCTTAAAGGAGGCATATTTCCAAAATAAAGGATAGAATGCATGTATTTCTTATTCAGGTATAATAATTTGTATAATCTGCCAATGACTGAAAGATTTAAGTTTCTATAATTAGGTTATAGTTTTGACAGTTTTTATCTTAAGGGTAATCTCTGCTATTTTTACATTTGATGTTCATGAATGTTGAACTCGCACATTTTTAAATGCTTATCAGTTCTTCTACGTCGGCTCTGATGTGCTGGATCAGACTATCCTATGTGAGCTTTTTCAAGATCTGAGATTTTTACGTTTAATTCCAGTATAGTTAACGGTGTTATGTTAGTTTCAGGTGTACAGTGTGATTCAACACTTCTCCACTACTCAGTGCTCGTAAGTGTAGTCTTTGTCTCCATCACCTGTTCCCCCACTCCCTGCCTCTGGAAACTATCAGTCTGTTCTCTATAGTTAAAAGTCTGTTTTTTGATGACTTTTTTGTTCATTACTTTCTTAAATTCTACATAGCAGCAAAATCACATGGCATTTGTCTTTCTCTGATTTATTTCACTTAACATGATACCCTCTAGCTCAATCCATGTCCTTGCAAATGACAAGATTTCATTCTTGTTAACAGCTGAGTAACATCCTATCCTGTGTATGCATGTATAAATATATACACATACACACACGCATCTTTATCCATCATTCAGTGGACACTTGGGCTGCTTCCATAATTTGGCTATTGTAAATAATCCTGCAATAAATCAAGGTGCATATATCTTTTTAAATTCGTGTTTCCATATACTCTGGGTAAATACCAAGTCATGAGATATACCATAGATCATATGGTATTTCTCTTTTTAATTTTTTGAGGAACATCCCTACTGTTTCCACGGTGGCTGCACCAGTTTGCATTCCCATCAACAGTGCAGGAGGGTTCCTTTTTTGTCACCTCCTCACCAACACCTGTTTGTGGTTTTGACTGTAGCCATTCTGACAGGTGTGAGGGGATAGCTCAGTTATTTGTGGCATGGTAGTAGTGCCTGTCAGCCAGCCAACGGTCCACTTTTGCTATTGTTACTACTTTGTCTTATGAAATTATCTGCATATTAACTGTATTTTGACCTTATAAACATAATTGAGACACGGAAACATAAATGGATTGGTGTTAGTAATAAATTCATTCTATTGCAATAAAAGAGGAATTCATCAGATAGATCTGAAGCAGCAAAACCTCAGCTTCAGCTAGGCATGTTACAAGGAAAATAAAGCAAAATTACATGAATTATATCAAAACTGTATTAATAAAGATGATTGTATAGAAGAACAATGTCCAATAGAATGTAGTACAAGCCACTTGGGTTGATTTTATGTTTCCCAGTAGCCATATCAAGGTAAAAACACAAATGAGATTAATATAGTTTCTTTAGCTTAATGTATATATTTCAACATATAACACATATTAACCTTCTTGATATGGTGATTTGTTGCATTTATGGTGAGATTTAGAAAGCTGCTACTTTACACTTTCCGAGTCTCCCCTCAGTCCAGCTACATTTTCAAGCATTCCAAAGTGCACGTCTGATAAGTGGCTAGTGTAATGGAAGGCAGAGTTCTAGAAGGCAAGGTATGATTAGGAATCTTACCATAGTTTAGCTCTCTTGGAATGAAATACCCTTTGTAACTTAAAAGATCATCCAGCTGTGGTGTGTTACGTTTTCATGAACTTTTTCATGAGTCTATTTTTTTTTTAAAGATTTTATTTATTTATTTGACAGACAGAGATCACAAGTAGACAGGCAGGCAGAGAGAGAGAGGGAAGCAGGCTCCCTGCTGAGCAGAGAGCCCGATGTGGGACTCGATCCCAGGACCCTGAGATCATGACCTGAGCCGAAGGCAGCGGCTTAACCCACTGAGCCACCCAGGCACCCTCATGAGTCTATTTTTAAAAGAACTGTTTGCATGGTATTTTAATGTTAGAGGTTCTTGGCAATTAGGAACATCTGTAACTTCTTCAACCATACGTATCAAGTGACTGTTAGGCCTCTTTAAAACTCTTTGCTTGGGGCGCCTGGGTGGCTCAGTGGGTTAAGTCGCTGCCTTCGGCTCAGGTCATGATCTCAGGTCCTGGGATCGAGCCCTGCATCGGGCTCTCTGCTCAGCAGGGAGCCTGCTTCCTCCTCTCTCTCTGCCTGCCTCTCTGCCTGCTTATGATCTCTGTCTGTCAAATAAATAAATAAATAAAATCTTTAAAAAAAAAAAACTCTTTGCTTAACTTTAATTTTGATAGTATCTTATGATCCGTGCTTTGGACTTGTTTGCATTTCCCTGACATATTGTGCCTATCCTTTTATCCTTTTATTTAAAACTTTGACTGCTCTTGTTTTAAAACTGTCTCATAGACCTCATATACCTTTCTTAATTGTTGAATGAGCTGGTTTTCAGCGAGGTCTCTACATCAATTGGTTTAAATTTGTGATCCAATATGTGAGCAAATACCATGTGTACATTATTATACTATTACTATAGCTTACTAATGTAGTTTTTACTATAATTATTACTGTATTTTTATATTATTATAGATACTATATTATATAGTATTACTATAGCTTCTCTGGTATTTTTGTGAACACGCATTTCAATTTCCTATCTCCACAACATGCCCTGTGGTTTCCTTGAGTTCATCTCACCCTTCTCCCTGTGGTAGTTTGAAAGTTATTAAGAATGATCTCAACTTTAAGTAACATACTTAAATGAGGATATTTCCAGTCGGCTTTACTCCACTTCGCAATCAGAATAAATTCTCTTTACTTCTCCCTGTGGAAGATGAGGGAATTCACCCACTTAGACTTCCTTCTTATATTGGCTCCAAGTTTTGGTTGGGATATATTAGGATTTTTGTCTATGATTGCTATTATCATCATGGGGCTTTTCTGTAAATAGGTATAACACCCTGTACAACAATAGGCATAACACTCTGTATTGTGAGCATGATTATTCTGTGCTTAGATAGTTTAATGTTTACTGTCAGCCAAGGCCAGCTACATAATTTGTAGAACCCAGTGCAAGATGAAAACATGGAGCTCTTTGTTCCAAAATCAAGATTTCTAAAATGGCAACCATAAAGTGCTTAACTCTATGAGAGTCATAGGCATAAAGCTCTGGGCCATGGTACTTGATCCTAAAGTCTATGAAGGAGACCCTTCTGTAGAGTTTTTATGCCACTTCCATGTTATTTTATCATTTAGTCGACTGGATTAAGACTCTGCACCAGTCCTGGGCCTACTAGCCTTCAACTGTCTTCCTCTCCCTGTCCCCATACAGGGGCAAGATGTTTTACCAGGTTGTTGAATGAGCTGGTTTTCAGCGAGGTCTGGACATCAGGAGAGGAACTGGGAGGCTGGAGAACAGGGTAGCAGACTATTTCCTCCCTCTCCCTGTCTAGCTCAGGTCGCATCCCTGGCACCCACTCCTCATGGGCCTCAAGCAACAGCTCCATTTCATGCCAGATTTCAGCTTCCTGCAGGTGACTGGTCCCTGGGCTCCTCTGTCCTACCAGCTGTGAGACTTGCCTTTGCTAATCATAAAGGGTCTCCTTGTCCTACATGATCTTAACTCCTCCAATAACCAGGAAACTGATTTTCTTCATTCAAGTCCACATTTCAAATACTCCTGAGAAATCAATGTCCTGAGCCTGTACAAAGTGATGGTAGTCTGTTACCTTCTCAAGTAAATGACAACTGAACATGGTATAGAATTCATGAGTTGTACTGTACTTATCTCAAAAATCATAACAAAAACATTGCTTTGGGTAGTATAGACATTTTAACAATTAAAACAAAACAAGACAAAATTTAAAAAAACAAACAAACAAAACAGCACCTCCAGAGCGGAGTTTCACAAACTTTACCATGCATCAGAAACCCCTGGAGGACTTATTAAAAACACACATTTCTGGGCCCCACCTCCAGAGAATTGAAATGCGTGTGTCCATGGTAGGGCTCTAGGACAGGCTGTTCTAAGAAGATGCCCCGTGATGAAGCCACCAGCCTACAGACCCACAGGCGAACACTGCTCTGAAAGCTGCTCCAAAATCTACTAGTATTTCATGCTACTTAAAAGAGGTTTGAGTTTATCTTCAGTTTCAAACTTCATACATAATGTGCATATTTATAAGATTCTGTCTTTAACCCTGGAGTTTAGCTGATTCACTGGAACATTATCATGGCATTGACCACACACTAAATTTTTTTCATCTGAAGAGGATCCTGTTCATCTTAGAAAAAAAAAAAATCTAATAATATTTAAGTACAGATTTGTTACCTTTGTTCTATGTTCCACTTCAGGCAGCAACAGCAAATTTTCCACAGATCAGCTCTCTGAGGCAGATCTCCGCCCCTCCCCCCAACCCCGTGGCCCTTCCAGGTTTCCTGCAGTTTGGTAAAAAGCCCTGTGAGGCCCAGTGTTTCATCTTCCCAGAGGACTGCTGGATTGGGAATGAAAGTAGGCTATCTGGGAACTTCGTGCTTCCATTTTCTTTACACAGATCTCTCGCAACCCATGGAGGACCAGCCATGGATCTGGCCTCTCACAGAGCCAGGGTCTAGATCATGAGAAGGGGCACACAGGGACCCACAACTTCTCGATCCTGCCACCAATGTGCTTCTGTGCTGAGGGACTGGCCCCCATTTCCTCCCTTGGCTTTCCCAGGCACTTCACCTCCATCCTCCACCTTGAGGTCTTAGTGCGACCATCACCATTCCTGCCCTTTCTCTCCTCTCGCTCCCTACCACAGGATTCCTCCTTCGATGTGGTCAAAATAAAAATGGTCTATTGGCTACTTTTTACAATCAGGGGAGTTTAAAGGGAAAAATACTTGGTTTCTGAAAACAAAGTTTTCTAAACTATTACAATTTTTGTTCACTTGGGCTATCAGAAAGGTTTTACTTTTTTTATTTCCCAGTAACTTTCCTAGTTTCAAAATAGCTCACTCATAATGGAGAAAACTAGGAATGCACAGAAAAGGGAGAAATAGGAAACAAAAATTGCCCATCATTTCACCATCTGGAAGTAACCAATGCTGGCATTTTTGCACACTTCCTTTCTATGTTTTTCTATGTATTTTAGCTTGTTGAGAGAAAAAATTATGTAATTCAATTTTGATCTTATATTTTTATTGGAAAACTATATTTTCCAGGTCAGATGCAGTGATCTGGCAGGAATATGTATATATTCCTGTTTATATATATATATATATATGAATATATAACCCTGTTTCCATGGCGTGACTAAAGATACACTGGATTACACCTTTGCCCGAGTGTAATTACTAGTAGTGCCTTCTTTCACTGTTAATAGTGTCTCAGTATGGCAAAGGTGAAGAAAGTTAGAGAAAATATTTTTTTTTTTAGATTTATTTATTTATTTATTTATTTGACAGACAGAGATCACAGGTAGGCAGAGAGGCAGGCAGAGAGAGGAAGAGAAGCAGGCTCCCTGCTGAGCAGAAAGCCTGATGTGGGGCTCGATCCCAGGACCCTGGGATCATGACCTGAGCCGAAGGCAGAGGCTTTAACCTGCTGAGCCACCCAGGCGCCCCAGAGAAAAGAGTTTTAAAAGATTCTGTTTTGTACTTATTTTTAAAGAGAGAATGCACAGTGGGAAGGGGCAGAGAGGGGCAGAGAGAGAGAGAGAAAAGCAGACTCACCACTGAGCAGGAAGCCCAACGTGGGGTTCTATCCCAGGACCTGGAGACCATGACCCGAGGGGAAGGTAGATGCCCAATCCACTGAGCCATCCAGGCGTCCCAAAACAGATTTTATTTATTTAAGGAAGTCAAAAACAGGTGACTGAACCAAAAAAAAGTAAAGCTTTCTGTATATTAAAGATTTGAAGACACCAAAAGCGAAACAGTGTAACAATAAAAAAGTTGGAAAGGCAGAGGGAGAGGAGAGGAAGAGAAGAGACAAGCACTAAAGTGAATCAAATGCTTGCATAGGACGTAGCCCACCAGGAACACTAGCATCAAACTGACTCTTCCCAGGAGCTGCTCTTCCAGAAACTCCACTGCCCCTCCCCCTGTTGCTTGGCATGGTGATGCTAAGGGTCAGAGGCTACACTAGACCTAGACCACAGACCCTCCACCAGTTAGTGCAAAATAGGCATTTCCACCCACAGATTTGCCAGAAGGTGCCACTATCTCAAAGTGCAATTTTTTTTTTCTTCCTAGTTCTATACAGGCCGTATGTCTGCTCAGTGAAAACTAGGTTCCATATGGATCTCCAGCTGCAAGAGAGTCTGGAAAATGTAGGTCTCCTTTTAAAAAGGACTTCCAGCCTCTGTAGTACAGGAAGGGAATAGGCGATGTCGGAGTTGGTGCGGAGGGAGCCAGTTTGCAGAATCTGCTGCCATCGGCTTGCCTAAATAACACCTGTTGGCAGTATTTTAAATACAAATACATGTATGTGAATAGGAAGTGCATCCAGTACCGAAGACATGGAGAGTAAAGCAGCTTCTAATCCTTTTCCACCCTCTTCCTGTAAAAGCTACCTCTCGCTGCATAACAGATGAACCCAAACGGAGGCAGCTTTTGAAACAAAACACTTAGGCTTGTTCTGTGGGTCAGAAATCTAGGCGCTGCTTAGCTGGCTGTCTCTGGCTCCAGCTGTTGACTGGACTGGTCTCCCATAAGTGCTCGGCGCAGGGGAGATCTCCTTCTGAGATCTTGGGAGGGTTTACCCCCTCACAGGTAATGCAGGGAGGGTCCCAGCTCCTTGTGGGGTCCGGGAGGCAGGCCCCCCTCCATTCCTTGCCTCCTGAGAGCCTGCGCAGGGCAGCTCACAACAGAATAGCCAGATTCCCTCCAAGTGAGCAGACCAGAGAGCGGTGTAGGGCCGAGGACGATACCCAAGATGGAAGCCACAGTCTTTCTAGAACATGATCCTGGAAGGGGCATCCACCTCCTCTGAATTCCACTTAGTAGAGGCAAGTTAGTAAGTGCAGCCCACACTCAGGGGCTGGGCTTACACAAGAGTGTGAGTGCCGGGAGGTGGGATCATCTCAGAGGCTCCCACCACACCTCCTCTCCCCCAGACACTGTCACCCCAAAGTAGCCGCTGTTAATAATGCCTTCTGATTCCTTTCAGGGAGAAGGAAAAAACAAAACAAAACAATTGAATTTAAGTCAATTTTCCTAAGTAACCTGGAAGTGTGCCAACAGTTGCTGCTAAGACTTAAATGTCAGCCACTTCAAAGTGGCATGAAAGTCATCCTCCCAGCCAAGCAGACCAGATGAGCACCAAAGCTCGCGGCTTGTGTTCAGCCAAAGAGGCAAACAGTACGGCAATGGCGATGTGGTGCAAGTGCCCAAACGTATGTTTACATTTTCACAAATAAAAGAAAAGAAGAAATCAACCACGGAACATATGGCCCATGCCTCAGAAGTTGTTTTTGGAGAGAGAAAAAAAAAAAAGTCACTGTGCTCAGAAAATATAGGTCCACCCATGTCTGCGGGGAACAGGGTGGCACTCCAGGACACGGACAGGTTGTAGCCTGATGCACAAATGACCGTGATCGGGGTCCACTGGCCCCAGCCACCACACCTGCCCACCCCCTGCCCTCCTGACCAACTCTGAAGAAATGAGAGGACTACCCCTCCTCAAAGATGAAGAGACCGATTCTGAAATATGTGATTTGCCCAACTTCCAACTGGGGTCTCTGGCTTCAAGGCCTTTGCTCTTCTATTGGACTCCCCAATGCCCAGGGTTGGCTTCAGCCTCTCCCCACTTTTACTGACGTCCAGACTCTTCCACAGCTCGACAGGGCAGACCTAGCTGCAGCCCACCTTGCCAGTGGTCTCCTTCTATGCAGAAGGATATTTTCCAGCGGTCACCTGCCAACCCCTCTCCCATGTGAAGGATTCGGGAAATAAGCATCAGATCCTTCTCATCTGGTTCCAAGCAGTGTAGACAAGGGAGACTCATAAGGTCTTCTTTTCCTTACAGAGGCCAACAAATATTTAGAAGTCCTTCTTAAACTGTTCACCTCACTTAAACTGTGAACTGTGTCCTGTTCACAGCAGGACATTGGCTGCTGGCTTTTGTCCTGAATTTAAATTAAGAATGCAACTATAAATAGATGGAAGACTCAGCTATTTGGAGAGAAAATTCTAGAAATAACACTTGTAGAGACTGCCCAAATATAACCACCAAGACATGTAATTATGTTAGAGAGGCTGCTGGGTATTAGAAACTACTAGAAGCTATTTGATTTAAGAATTTGAGCTGTAACTGTTGTTAGAAGGTGGAAGAGGGTCAGCAAAGTGTCCTCCAGACTGAAGATGTCCTTTAGGACAGAAAAAAGGAAGCCAGTCACTCTATACCATTTTCACAGAGCTTCACTCTGCATAACTTACAAACCCCGGGAGGGGGCGATCAGAAAGAGAGATGATCCAGGCAATACACAGTCACCCACCACCCCTATTCTCCATCCAGTCTGGACCTGAATCCCCCAGCTTTTATGGGGGGAGGGAATGGTGATGAGGTCACAGAGTAGTTCAAGTAGTACCACCTGTGTACCTGTCCTAAGAGACCTGAAATAGCATTAGGGAACATCAGAACAAGCCTGCCCACATTCTGGGCAGGGCACATGTTCACCTCCCCCTCCACAGGACCTGGAACATGCAGTTCCAAAGGAGGTCACTGCATGGGCATGAACAAGATGGAGATAGTGTTGTCAGCCCTCCAACATGCTATACCCTCCATCTTTGTGACCCATAAAATCTTAACGTGCCTCTGTTCCAAGATGCCCCTGGAGCCTCATACCAGGAGGGGTCTTGCATCCCTGTGCCACAGCAGCAATAGAAGCAGCAACAGATTAACCCATTCCTCCCCTGGCTTTGTGCCATTCCGCATTCTTGAGAGGCAGGGACAACAGCGGCTTGAGCTAACTTCCTGCAAGAAAGGGGTGTAGGTCAGGGTTTGAGGAAAGGAACAGCCTCATGTCCTACTGCAGATGTTCCCTAGTACGAAGTTGAGCCCCCATCCTTCACTAGAGCCATAATTTCAGAACTCTCATGTATAGAGTTAATAGCTTAGTCCACGTTTCATAACAAGGTCAATCGGGTCAGTTCAGTTAAACAGTGGGCTCATTTCAGGAAGTGGTCCTGTCGATGGGCTTTCAAAGTCAGGCCCAGAGTGTGCAAGCCATCAGGTAGAAAATTAGCCAGCTATGCAAGGAAACCAGAAGAATTCAGGATCCAGCCTAGTTTTATAGGTAAACATTCAACGACAGTTCATCATAACTAGAATCTAACACGCATGAAGGTGTGTTACTGAAATTTTTTTTCCTTTCTGAAATCACCATTTCCAAAGGTAGCCAAATTAAGACTATGCTGTTTATGAAACCAACCCAGTTTTAACAAACTTAGCCTAATTATTTATATAAATGCAGCAAGAATAAAGACTGGCCATTTAGATTCTTTTAAATCTGCTCTGTTAGAACTGCTCATGAGGAATTTCAGATTGACCCTCTAGCCACAGCCTTTCAAGGCTAAGAGCCCCACCGAATACTTGCCATCAGACTTGCCTGTAATACTCACAGAATTTCTAGGGTTGCTCCCTCTTCCTGAGGTCCCCAAGGACCTCGGTGTTCTTAAGCCTGCCAGGAAGTGACCTTCCTTATTCACTTGGTAAGGCTCCCTGGATCTCCGTAATTAGGGTACCAGGCCGATTTTGGCCATGGTTGATCGGCCCCATAAAGGCAACCTTAGTTCCTTAAAGCTGTCTGCTCCTGGGGGTGCCTGAGTGGCACAGTTGGTGGAGTGTCTGATTCTTGATTTTGGCTCAGGTTGTGATCTCAGGGTCATGAGATCAAGCCCTGCGCTGGGCTTCAAGCTCAGCCTGCTTGAGAGGTTCTCTCCCTCTGCTCTGCCCCCAACTCTAAAAAGGCTGTTGGCACCTATGTGAACCTGCACGGGTCTCTAAAAGATAGGACATCTTGTCACAGCCTCAGTAATAAAACCAATGTTTCCAACGGTATCGTGTTATAGGTAGAGCAGTTTTTTTAAATTATTTTTTTAAAGATTTCATTTATTTGAGAGAGTGAGAAGGAGTGAGTATGAGCAGAAGCAGAGGGAGAGACAGACTCCCTGTTGAGCAGGGAGCCCGATACAGGGTTCGATCCCAGGATCCTGAGATCATGACCTGAGCCGAAGGCAGATGCTTAATGAACTGAGCCACCCAGTTGCCCCAGGAGAATAGATTCTCATTGAATTTATGGGAAAAAAATATAATTGATTTCCTACCTTGTTCCTGCCACAAGCCCCAGCCAAACCCTCCTGGATATGAACTTAAGTCTAATTCACGACTCACATTGAACATTAACCCCCCAGGTCCTGTATTTGTTTTATTGGCATTTCTGCTGTTAAAGCCTCGTTAGTTAGCACCCCAATCCCAATAGCTTCCCTTTTTAACCAAGACATACAAAGGTCTTAAGATCTGTGTTAGATGGCAAATAAAAGGTTTCTAATAGCCCAACAATCCAATAAGAGGTTGTAATTCCTTACAGTTTTAGGGACTGGGAAGGCTTGTATCTTATCAATGATACCCAATGGCATCACTTTTGTCTTAGGTGGTCAGAAACTGTACTTTGACCCGGCCACCAGACGTTGCTGGTGTTTACCTCCCATCCTCAGGACTTTAGTTATGCCTGTAACCACAGCTCCTAGAGATGGAAAAGATCAATCACAGATTAACAAGACATCTACAAAATGACAAATCACCATCTTCTCCGGCAATTTCCATTTTTCCAAACCCCTGGGTCCCATACCTTGACAAACTGTGGGACTGTGGAGGTACTGCTGGGGCAACCCTGAGAAGGGCCACTGTCTCCCATCCCATGTGAAAGCAAAATGGTCTTGGGATTCAAGTCCTAGTGGAATGCTGAAAAGGGCAATAAATAGAACCAGGACACAAGTAGGCCTTGTGTGTCAGGATTTCTTCTGACTCTCCCCATCCCCACGTTATTATAACTATTGAGTTCCTTATAATCTGTTGCATTGAACAGGTCCCATTAGATTTCTTTATAAGCCACACCTGATTATCAAATGGGTTTGGACCAGGCTTAATCTTTTCTACTTTTTTCACGGTGGCAGTGATCTCATGTGCCCTTCCTCCAAGTGGGTAATGTCACCTTACAGGTATTACTTTTCATGGAACTGGAAGCTGTCTAGGATCCCAGTGTCCACACCCCACGATGATGGGTTTTGTCACTTGGATACAAAAGCTGAAGTCTCCTGTCAAAGAAGTTGTAATTAGATCCAGGTTCTGTAAAACATCTATGCCAATAAACACAATGCACCAGAAAGCAGCAAGAAGGAAGCCTGCCATTCTATAGATAGAGACTAATTTGACCTTGATTATTTGTCCCCCATAATCATCATCAGCCTTTCTTTCTCCCTGAAATTTAAAGAGTTTCCACAGATAAGTCGAATTCAGCTCCAGCATCTAGTCGAGTTAACAAAGTTGGTGAGAGTGAGACCAATAGATGGTTTATTAGACCCGGGGCCCTCTGGGAGCCCCTACTGCACACACTAGAAGGCAGCACAGCTCTAATCCCATTCCTGGGGGAGGGGATATCCACTCCCGAAATTCCTGGTACCATTGGAGGGGCACCCAGCAACACATCTGGGTTTTTAAACCTTCCCCCAAGGGGGTGAATTGCTCTCCCCTAGCCGAGGCCTTCCATAGGCTTAGCAAGACCAAACTGGGTTATTGGCCTGTATTTCCTCTTGGGGTCCCAGATAATGTTAGATCTTGCCACACTTGTTTACAAGAGGCTCTGATAAACTCCCTCCCCATTTTAATGTTGGCAGGAGGCTCTTCTTCTCCCCATTTTTCAACCCACCTCTTTCCCTTATGACAAATATTTTGGGTTTCACTTAAGTCCACCACCACAGTGGGCTGAGTGACCACAGGAGCAAGGACAGACACGGAAATCCTATACCATGCCCTTAGGACTGGCTGTGAGAGCTGGTCCTTTACATCAGAGGAAAAGAACTTTTCATCTCTAAAATGCTGGGCATAAATGGCACATTTCATCCCCAGTTCACCCACAATTCCTCGTCGTTCTTCTCTAGAGGTCCAGCATAACAGATAGGAGGGAACATTCCAGCCATCAGGCCAGGTTGTCTGAATGCCAGCATGTACCCAAATGATCAGATTAGCTAAGCACCCACCATTCTCAGCCACAAGGCCATCCCCAACCTCCCACACCTGTCCCGCACAATACCATCTCCCCCAATCTCCCCAGGGGGCAACACGCAACCTGCCGGCCCTTCTTGTCCCCACACCTTCACACCTCCACTTGAAGCCGCTGGTTAACTGTCTCCATTCAGCAGCAGACTATTATTTTCCTCTAAAGCCACTGTTCCTGTTTGTCCCAATTCTCTCCTTTCTGGAGGGTCTCCAGCCACGCAGTCTGGTGAGCACAGATGGATGGCCCAGCCATGGTCACCAGAGCTTGCCCACCTTCCCTCCTCCGCTTCCTCCCCCCACAGTCTCAGAGAAGATACCGAATATCCCCAGGGGCATTTTCAGGGGGCTCTTGGATTCACACACTGATCTGAAGCATTCAAAATGGCCAAGTCTCCCCACATAGCAGTGGGGGGGGCAGCCTGGGGCATCTCCCGTGTCCCCATCACCCAAGCTGTCTTCCTTTCCAGCCTCCTGGCTGACTCACTCACCTTAGAGGAGGAGGAGGGTCACCAAAGTATCCTCCAAATGGAGGAGACCCTTTAAGACGGCAAGACTGAGCTGGCCACCCCATGCCACTTTCAGTATTACTCAGGGTAACTCACTGCCAAGGCGAAGTGAGCAGAAGGACCCCTAGGTCGTAGGCAGCCATGCTCCATCCAGACTCTCATGCCCAGCTTTTACAGAGCGAGGGGCATGGTGGGTAAGGTCACAGGGCAATTATCTAAAGTGGCACCACCTGGGGACCAGTCCATGCTCCTCATTATCCTCGTTAAAGTGAGGTCTTCTGTCCACTGCTCTGAGGACAAGCCTTCCCACATTCTGGTCAGAGCCAACATCAACCTCCATGGGGCCGGGACCATGTGGCCCCAGGGCAGGCCACTACGGGGGCATGGAGCAAGATGGAGAGCCAAGGGGGACTCGGGGTTGTCAGCACCCCTACAGCTGTCTTCAAGATTAAGTATTCATCTAACAGCTATTTATTGAATGGAGTATCAGGCATCGGAAATGCAAAAATCCACAAAAGCATCTTTTGATGTAAATCTAGGAGTCTGGAAAGGCAGAGTGATGGATGATTGTACAGAAATAATTATGCCACTGCAAAAAGGGCATTTCTTCCCCAATTCTGTTGTCATGAAGAACTTGTGTTCGACAACCCAAGGCTTTTCTCCACCCCACTTCCCCTCTTCTCTCCTTTCCCTTCACAGCAAACGAGGCTCATGGTGGATTGTCTGATGGAGTGTGTGGAAGAGGAGATTGGACTTGTTTCTTTGCTCTCTCCCTGTCCCTCCCTGGCTCTCACCCAGGGGCTCTCCGCCATCCACTTACAGGAAGCCTGAGAGTGCAGCTTCCTCCCACGGGAGGGCAGTGTCATTGGCGTCAGCCCACATGTCCACACACACTCAAACTTCCCCTTTGAGGGAAAGTCTGCGGATAACAAAGCTGATAGTTTGATCCCCATCTGATGTTCCCTATGTGTCTGTTTGAACCAGGGGAGGAAGAGAGATGTTATTTACTGTGCCCCTTACAACTCCAGGAAAAACAGGGTATGCATTAAAGGACACATTAAGGACAGACTACCTCTTTCCACTGGACAGATAAAAGCCTCACAGCATGGATGTTCTTGGGGTTAGATGTTCAAGTATCTGGATGAGGAAGGGAGGAAACAACGTATCAGGGAAGATACTAGGAAAAGCTACCTCACATGAAAATGTCACACAGGAAAACGGAAGCATCTGTGTGGCCGCAGGGTGGACAGTTTGTGGGGAGGGGGAAGTAGGGCTGGGGTCCCACCATGGGGGCCGGGACAGCTCCCTGTCCGCCACCACCAGGAATTCGGTGGCTCTGAGATGGAGACCACGATTTGATTGTTTCAAGAGCTACCCCAGATAACCGCGACACACAATTAGCTTCGCTGTCCTCCTGGCAGAGAAGTTTGAACTTCACCCCATTAGTAATGGAGGTCTAAAGAGGAAGCTGACTTCAAACATCTGTGGAAAGACACCTGGTGGCCAGTGTGGACCCAAAAACAAGAGAGGGAATTGCTGGTGGGGTGCCGGCTGTGGGGATGAAAGGCGGAAACCACAGTGGCTGGAAAGGGACAGGGAGAGTGGGGTACATTCTAGGTGTATCTTGCAGGACGGGGAAAGGACTTGCTGACTGGATGTGGAGTAAAGTGTGGGTACACTAATGGGGAAGGAACAGGTTGGAGGGTTCTAGCTTGGCTCAGCAGAGATGGAGAGATGCCTGTAGGGAGTATCTCATCCCGTGATTCGTGCATCTCTCTCCATGCTTCTACTTACCTGTCCCTGTGCAGTGAAGAGGGGCTAATCTCAGTGGTCACAGTCTGACACTCTCTGAACCATGCTTCGCTGCTGGGTTAGGTCCCTGCACTGAGCAGTGCTGCAAATCTCCATGTCCTGAGCTTAGGTGAGTGAGGCAGACCTGTCCTTTTCTCTGTGCTCTGTTTGGTGTAAAGAGCCTCTTCAACTCAGGACAGAATAGAGGGGAGAGGTCTGGCTTGACTCTCCTGATCTAAGTCACAGTCTCCAATTCCAGTTTTAAGGATGAATCAGTAGGGTAACTATTCATCCCAGTTTATTCTGGAAAACCCTAACTAACACATGTTACATCCTGTCTAGTTTAGTTTGTGTCTTAAATCTGTTTTAAAGATTTTTATTTGTGTATTCATCTGAGAGAGAGAGAGAGAGCACATGAGCAGGGGGGAGGGTCAGAGGGACAGGGACCAGCCTACTCCATGCTGAGTAGGGAGCCTGGGGAGACACTGCAGGAGGCAGGGGTTCTCCTTCCAGGTTTTGGTGGGGTTCATGCCACACACATAGCTGCACCGAATTCCTGCAGAGCATGGCCATGTCCACTCCCGGTTAAGCAGTGACTGTAGTAGAGCCCTGATTCCCTCTGTGGACCAGACCACCCACTGTGGCTAAGCTTTGCCCTGAAGACTGGTCTCTGTGGCCCTCCTGATTCAAACACCACATGTTCCAGACCTTGCTCCTGCAGTGATACCCAACTCTCTGCCCACCTGTCCACCCACCCTGACTCGTGTGCTCAGAAGATTGTTCCTGCTTGCCCAGCAACTGTGGACAGCTCTGTCCAGAGCAACCCAGCAACTTCTCCATCACCCCTACCTTCTTCAGTGAATTCGGAGGCAAGCCTTGGGAATGGGGCCCCTTCCAAGTTTGTGCTTCCTTATGTATTTCCCCTCGGTCCTTTAGATTTCTCTTGTAGTCTTCAAAGTTACTCTCATATCCTAATTTAATAATGCTTTATATTAAATCATGAATAGGCAAACACTTGCTCTAAAGGACCAAAAAGTGAATATTTCAGACTCTGGAGACCCTACAATCTCTGTGACAACTACTCACCCCTGCTGTTGCACATGAGAGCGGCCACCGTTAGTATGCAAGAGAACTGCTGTGGCCGGGGCGCCTGGGTGCCTCAGACAGTTAAGCATCTGCCTTCAGCCCAGATCATGATCTCAGGGTTCTGGGATCAAGCCCACATCGGGTTCCTTTCTCAGCGGGGAGTCTGCTTCTCCCTCTGCGTCTCTCCCCACTTGTACTCAGTCTCTTGCTCTCTCTCTCAAATAAATAAATAAAATCTTAAAAAAAAAATTGGTGTGGCTGTGTGACATAGTAACACTTTCGTTACAAAGCTAACATTACTGTGGCAGTCATTTCCTTATACATGCGTATATCGAACCCCATGTTGTACTCCTTAGACTTGCACAATGTTATCTGTCAATTGTATATAACATAATATAATATAATATAATATAATATAATATAATATAATATAATATTTAAGCTATCAGCACTTGGCTCACACCTCACACACACAAAAAATGTGTTTGCCAGTACGTACATATTTATCAGCACACTGCCCTTGGGCCGCTCAACTCGCTTTGCCCCCACACACAGGCCCAAAGTACCTAGGAGAACTATCTTCAGGGGCATCACTTAACCAATAATTCAAGGTAATGGGGTTATAAATACACTGGCTTCCTTGCCCCTTGGCTGGGATTGTTCTGAGCTACGTGTTTTACAGGGATACAGACAGCTTCCCACAAGACTGAGCACGGTGTCAGTTGGCTTAGGAACGGACCTGTTATTGGCTTCTCCTTCCTTGTCCTACATCATCTGCCCATTCTCCTGATGGCTTCCCAAACCTCCAGATAAACTATGTGCACTCAGGGCTAGCCTCAGAGTCTGCTTCCGGGGGAAATCCAGCTGGGAAAGAGATACAAGTATTGGGCTGTTTTTTTGCTGAACTAAATACAGATATTGATAGAGCAGAGAGTTACAGTGAACAACAATGTTCTTACTAGATTAAGAAAACTGCACACCCTATGACACACAGTCGCACTCAAACATCCTGCCACAGAAAGAGCCGCCATACACGGTACATTTCAAATACTAGTATATATACCAGTACAACCAAATTGCATTTCTGGGGAGAGTGGAAGCTGAGAGTGAAAACAAAAACACTGGGAAAGGGCAATTCAAGTTTTTAATCCCTTTGCCACCTGTCATGGACTGGAGTTTAAATATGTTTGAGCCTTTGAAGAATTCCTTTGCAAATCACATTTGGTGTCCCACAGATGGTATTAAACTTTTTGCAATGTAGCAACTTAAAGTGTGTTTGTATTTTGTTGAAAATATTAAACAAATGTAGCCCCCAAAATCTCAGGGAATTTTTAAAAATTACAGTTTGAAAACAACACTTGCACTCCTACACACAAGAATGACATAAACAAACAACCCAATTAAAAAGTTGGTAAAAAACTGGGATAGGCATTTCCTCAAAGATGTGCAAAATGCCTCGTAAGACCATGAAAAGATGCTCAACATCACTCATCGTTAGGGAAAAGCAAACTGAAACCACAATGAGATACCACCTCGTATCCATTAGGATAGTTATCAAAAACAGAAAGAAAAAATAAAAACCACCAAAACCAGAAAATAACAGGTGTTGGCAAGGATGTGGAGAAATGGGAACCATTGTGTACTACTAGTGGGAAACAAAGTGGCAGTTCCTCAAAAAATTAACTGAATTACCATATGATCCAGCAACTCCACTTCTGGGTATATTTCCCAAAGAATTTAAAGCAAGGACTCCAGGAGGTATTTACACCCTCATGGTCATAACAGCATTCTTCACAATAGCCGAAAGGTGGAAGCAACCCAAATGTCCACTGACAGATGAATGGATAAGCAGAATGTGGAGCATACAATCAATGGAATATCGTTCAGTTTTAAAAAGGAAAGAAATTCTGGGGCTCCTGGGTGGCTCAGTTGGTTAAGCAACTGCCTTCTGCTCAGGTCATGATCCTGGAGTCTGGGATTGAGTCCCACATGAGGCTCTCTGATCGCCAGAGTGTTTCTCCGACTGTCCTCTCTCCTCTCATGTTCTCTCTCTCAGTCTCTCTCTCAAATAAATAAATAAAAATCTTTAAAAAAAAAAAAGGAAAGAAATTCTGACAAATGCTACAACATGGATGAACCTGGAGGACATAATCCTAAGCAAAATAAGCCAGTCCTATAAGGACAAATACTGTATGATCTCACTTGTATGATACAGTAGTCAAATTCATAGAACCAGAAAATGGAAGAGTAGTTGCTAAAGTCTGGGGTTTAGCAACAGGGTTTTCAGTTTTGCAAGGTGACATGAGCTGAGTTCTACTTTTTTTCAAGATTTTATTTATTTATTAGAGAAGAATGAGAGAGAGAGAAAATGAGCAGTGGGGAGGGGCTGAGGGAGAGGAAGAAGCAGGCTTCCCGCTGAGCGGAGAGGCCGACGTGGGGTTCCATCCCAGGACCCTGGGATCAAGACTTGAGCTGAAGGCAGAGGCTTAACTGACTAAGCCACTCAGGTGCCCCTAATTACAGATACTTTATTGTGTCCAGTTTTTCAGGGTCCAAACTATGACTTCAATTACAGTGAGTTATTTGTTTTAACTTTATTTATCAGTAAGTAGAATCAGATGTCTCAGGGCCTTTGGGGGCCTTTATATATTCCTACACAGTGATGGTCAGGAGTGGTCACATGACTTGTATTGACCAATGAAATGAGGGCAGAAGAAATGTGTGTTACTTCTAAGCACAGTCTTTAAGAGCCGCTGTGGTTCCCCATGTCTCTTTTCTCTCTACCACAGCAACTGAGAATATTTCAGGCAGAAGCTGCTCCACTAGCCTTGTTCCAGGAAGAAGATGACAGAGCAAACCCATAGCAACCTGTCACAACAGACAGGTAATGTGAGTGAAAAATAAAATCATCCTAAGTCTCTAAGATTTGAAGGTTTTTTGTTACTGTAGCATAACCCAACATATCCTGACTAATGCATAAATTTTATAAATCAAAGGTTAGAAAAAAAAATCTAAGTGTGTCCAGACACTTTGGTCAAAAGACTGCACAAAAAGAAGGGGATGAAAAGCCCCGGAGAGGCAAGCCAGGCAGGGTCACTGTAAGGTAGTCCCAGCTGGGCTTAGATGCTGGTGGGGGTGGGGGGGGGGGGCGGGAGGGGATGTTTCCTGGTTAAAACTGCCTCATTTAGGTAGATAGAGGTGAAGAGGTGGGCATGATTTGTTTGAGAAATAGAAGTTCTAAAGACTCAGAAGTTGGTACCTTCATTTTTCTTATTGTGGAGAACCTTAGAAGGTAGGTTATGGATGATTGTGTTGCGGAAACAAATGTGTAAGAGCAGAATAAAGAGAAAAGGAGTAAAAATCGTCCAGTCCACTGTACATTGTTAGCCCTGCCTGTGCTAACGGGGAAGCAGACAGTGCATTCGCGGGAGAGATCTCTGTCTTGGCTGGGCTGCGCGAAGACAGCAGGAAACAGGAAACAGAGCTCTAGAGGCTTCTCCCAATGTGACAAGAGGCACCAGAAGGATAGTTTTCTCCTGTTACAGAAGGCATACAAGCTACTCGAAGACTAGAAATAAGAAGCTGCTGCCTTGCTTTTTTGTTTCTGCTGTGATGACTCTGCCCTCTTTGGTGGCCCAATAAAGACCAGGGATGAGAGCTTACTGGGATGCCCAGGAACCAACACGGCTAATGTCCCTCCCCACATTTATTATCACAGCAGGCTCTTCCATGTTCCCCCTGCTGTTCTGTCTGGTGGGGACAGATTTGGCACACAGTGTTTGTGGGGGCAGGGGCTATGACTAGCAGGGCGGATGTCAGGGATCCTTAGCTTGCCATTTAACTCCTAACATGCATGTAATTGAATATATCTCAACCACTGGGACTGGTGTGTCTATAGGCAGTTTTTCACGAAATAAGAAGGTAACTAACTAGAGGGGAACCTAGAAGGCTCAGTTGGTTAAGCATCTGCCTTCAGCTCAGGTTATGATCTCGGGGTCCTGGGATAGAGTCCCTGCCTCAGGCTCCCTACTCAGTGAGGAGCTTGTTTCTTCCTCTGCCTGCTCTCTCTCTCTCTTAATAAATACAATCTTAAAAAAAGAAAGAGGAAGGAAGGAAGGAAGGAACGAACGAACGAACGAACGAACTAGAGGGACCCAATGTGCAGCTGGAGCGCCGTCCAAGACAGGTGTGATAGGATGTAGGGACAGCAGAAGAATGGATCCAGTGGCTTAAAGGGAATATGGCACATCTGCCTGAGGCCCTGGCCAGCAATGTGGTCCAAAATAAGACAACACTAAAACAAAGGGAGTACGTAATGGGCTTTTAAAGGGGGACACTCCTGCTTTATGGTAAAATATGAATAACTGATAGTTTGAGACAAAAATGGAGAGTCCTGTTTCCCTTTCCCCCATGACTAATGCTGTCATGCATGTACATGTGTGCACACAGACACATGTGGAGCCATGCAGAGACACGCAAAAGCAAGGACTAACATGACAATGTGACAGGCTGGCAATGGCTTGTCCTGAGACAGGTTCTGCTGGAAGAGTTGGAAGAGGGGAAGTTTGGAAAAAAGCACTGGAGGGGGAGGGAGCAATGTCATGTGCTAGTCTTGCCCTCTGTAAGGAATCCAGAAGGAACTAAGAAATCCTTCCCTGAAATTTGAGACGGATTCTAAATATAGATGTAACCGCATCGCCTTTGTGCTCTGCCCAGCTCCTGGGATGTGTTCTCTGCATCCTTCTCCCTGATTCCTTTGCTTTTGCCCACAGAGCTCTGCAAGTGTGATTCTTCCAGAAGACTTCCTCAGCCTTCCGAGGCAGTCTTTAAGTGCCTCAGAGATGCCCTCAATACTGATCAGTAATACTCTTACCTTTCTCTGATCAATTCCAGTCTCCTGCTCTCAGTAATGAGTATTTCAAATATTTTACTTTATTTGACAGAGAAAAGAAAGAGAGAGCACAAACAGGGAGATTGAGAGAGGGAGAAGCAGACTCCCTGCTAGGCAGGGACTCAATCCCAGGACCCTGAGATCATGACTTGAGCCAAAGGTTGACCCTTAACTGACTGAGCCAAAGAGGCACCCCAGCAATGACTATTTCAAATCATTCCTCATCCTTCTGAGAAGGCTTTTCATTTCAGCAGATAAGCCCATTCCCTATTTACTGGGAACTATGAAGCCACCAGACAGAGATTCCTTCAACTTCCTGATATAAAATCTATATAAGCTATGCCCATCTACACCCATGAGAGTTGGTTGTGTCCCGTTCCCGCCCCCCCCTCACCCCCCCGCGGCTGGCTGCCCCCTTCTCCTGGGCCTGGGACTCTATATGCTCCTGCCATCAAATATCCCCTTTCCCTCTGCATACCCAACCAGCCCTTCCAACTAGACTTTTCCCAACACCATTTAAATGTCTCTTCTGTCTTAAATGTGATTGGGGCTGGATGTGGATTGGGGAGGAAGCACAGAGACTTCTAAACTTCTGGTAATGATCATTTCCTGAAGTTGGGTGTGGGTCTGTGGGTATATATTTTATTCCTCAGAATGCATACATATTATATGTGTTCTTTTGTGTACCTGAATTCTTCACAATTGAAAAGGCAAAACAAAGCCAAACCTCTCAATCACAAATCTTTATCCTACCACCATATTTCACTTTTCTTTCATAAATAGGCTTCTTGGAAAAAAAATAGTCTGTATTTTCTGTTTGTGAATATTTTGCTTCTTTAGCAGTAAAAATTTTGAATACAGCCTCTTCTAGAAAGTACTTGAATATCAGATATTGTGTTTTTCATGTAATTCACGACATTAGGGAGTTTGAAGGGGTCTTCAACTTCAGAGATAAGCAACCATGCATTTCTCCCCCTCTGAATGATTCATAACATTTGCATTACATTAAACATGTAATTTTAAATCCTGCTGTTCGGGGTAATGTGTTCTCACCTTTGCATTGCATAAAAACCAGAAGGAAGTAAGGTATTATGAATCATAATTGTGTTATTACTGATAATACTGTCCTTTGGTGATGGAATTAATATGCTTTATTCTTCACTATTCTTCTGGAGAAAAAGAGAAGTCTGTCTCTTCTGTCTTTATTGTCTTAATTCCCAATCTCTTCTTAACCTACTCCAGGCTGGATGTCCTGCTCCCACGCTCTCCCCACCCCCAGTCACTCCTCTGAACTGGCTCTGATAAGGTCAACGATGATGTCCCTGTGTGCAAACAGTGGACATTGTTCTGACCCTATCTGACTGCACAATTCAGCAGTGTTCCTCAATGCTATCGACCACTTCTAATTCTTTGCAATTCTTCCCTGGCCTTCAACATTGCCTCCTTCTCCTGCTTTCCCTTCTACCTCTCCTAGCCTGCTTTGTGGACTTTCTTCCATTCAGCCATTAGATCTGGAGCTTTGCAAGGCCAAGGTCTTTGTTCCAATATATGCTTTCTTTTTAGGCAATTGTATCTAAGATCATTAGTTTTAGCTGATATCTCAAAGCTATTTAGATCCTGTTATATCTCAGGTTCATGCATTTCCTTTGAGTTCCAGGTGCACATATCTCACAATCTACTTAATATCGCCCTTTGGGGTGTCTCAAAGGCACTTCAGCACCTCATGTCCAGGACCAAACCCAGGCTCTTCCCCCAGAATTCTGGTCTCTGACAGTGGTCCCTGTCTCTGGGACAGCTGATGCCTGTTTCTCTGGCCATTTTCTCACCCACCATGGACCTTTATACATCTCAATCTAGCTGCATGGAATGCTCTTCCTTCTTCTCTTTCTTCACGTAACTCCAGACATTCTTTATATGTCAAGGGTCTCTTCCTCAGAGAAATCTACCATGTCCCATAAGTCTGGGTCTGTTTTCTTTCTTTCTTTTTTTTTTCTTTAAAGACTTATTGTTTTTAAGTAATATCTATACCCAACGTGGGGTTTAACCTCATGACCCCAAGAACAAGAGATGCATACTCCTCCAACCGAGCCAGCCAGGAGACCCTCAGTTTTCCATAGTACATTCCTTTTCCCTGGAGCCCTTATCTAAACTTGAAAGTTCGTATTTGTTGATTAGTGTGTTTACTTAGTAAACCTTTGGGGCTCTCCCTAAACTCTCAACTGCTTTCCCCCACAGAACTATACTTGTTAATGGCCCCAGTATGTCGCTGGTGCCTATAGAGTGCCTGACACCCACCTGGGTGGCTCAGTTGGTTAATAGTCTGACTCTTGGTTTCAGCTCAGGTCATGATCTCAGGGCTGTGAGATCGGGGCTGTGTCAGGCTCCATGCCCAGCACAGAGTCTGCTTGAGATTCTGTCTGTCCCTCTCCTTCTGTCCTTCCCCCACCATCTCTCTCTAAAAATAAGTAAATAAGTCTTTAAAAATATATATGTCTTTACGGCATGTGTGTAGAATCATAAATGAATTGATTAGCGTGTACTGTGATATACTTACCCCCTCTATAATATTTAAGTAATTTGGGTGCTTGTTTTAGTTGGAGGTCTGTATTGTAGTATTTTGTGCTTCTATTTTGTTGTGTGGCTAAAGTATAGAGAAAGGTGGACTTCGGTGACACACTGGACACTCTGCTGACCTGTAATTGGGATAGCCCTGTAGGATGGGGTGCTGGGCGCACACAGGAGGAATATTAAGAAAACTTTTCCTGAAGAGGAGCATTGAAAGCCTCCCACCATCTTTCTCTCTTGCTTAGAAGCTGCTCTTGTTAAAAGCTGACAGTACGTTATGCGCTATGAGTTATTGTGGAAACAGGAAGGCAGGGGGGTATCTGAAACATTGTAACACAGAAGGGGCTTCATCTGTGTAAGCTTCAGGAGAAAATCTCTTCTTTGGATATAGGCTTTAATTGTTGCAATGCCTGCTCTTCTGAATATAAAGGGCCCTTTGAGGACCATGAGATTATTCTAAGGTTCTACAAGCAGATAGATCTTTCTTTTCTATCCATTCTCAAAGGACCCCTTGAAGACCACAAAAGAGGTATGCCGGCAATGGTAAGAGGGGAATTGAAACCAGGGAGGCTGAAAACTGTTCTACATTGTGAGGAAAGAGTAGGGGTGAAACTCTGTGATCATCAGAATGAGGATAACCTCATTTATATAGCACTGATCATGGTCCTGACACTGTTCCAAGGGCTTAATATATATAAACTATTTTAATCCTCAGTACAATCATAGGAAAGGAGTACTATTTTTATCCTAATTTTAGAGATGAGGGAACTGGCAGAAGAGCTAAGTAACCTGCCCAAGATTATTAATGCCGGGCCATTGTTATCAAATTTTTCAATAGCAAATGAATTTAGACATTTTAAAAAAAAGCATACTATACTCCATAAAAGAAACAATGATAACTGGTAGGAGAAAGCCTGCCAGCTTCCAGAATTAAAAAGTATTCTTAATGGGAAGGTTGTTGATTTAGAGTTGGGGCAGTAGGTGTTAGCTGGGTGGTAGGAGGGGGGGCACAGTTGCTTGCAAATCTGCCTCCTCTGAACGTTGCCTCCTTCTTGGGTGAATATATTTGTCTATCTAAGTCTTGACGTTCTCCAGATTCTTCTGAACACATTACAGACATAAACCAAATCCCTCTTAGCCTATGGAACTGATGAACCTTGTGGAACTGAGTTTTTTTATTTTCAAAAAGGTGGGATAGAGTTGAATCTTGGAAGCATGGGAAGATTATGACCCTACTTCCTTAATCCATTTGTACATGGGTCTTTAGCATTTTGCTTGGGCTCAAGGACCATTTGGGTCATCAGCTATGTATGTCTCAGAAAATATGACATTATAGAAGATTATTCTCCTTTCTGTAAAGAGAGTGTGCACAGAGAAAAAGTAAGGATGTTCTTAGTTTAGCTTGACTCACTTCTCAAGTGACAGAGGGATCCAAAATTGAAAAGGCTTGACAAGAGGCCAGAGTTCTATGTGTTAGTGAAAATAGAAATACACTCAGAAAATGCATCAGTGTCAGAAAAATTGGGGGACAAATGTTTAAGCCATTGGAACCAGTGAATGACAACTGTAAGGGTCCTACCGCAGCCCAGGAAACAGGAACCCAGAGGTCCAGATAAGAACTTCCCATGAGACCACTGTGGGACGACAGTGGGAATAACACCCAAGTAAGGGGATCCATTTGGAGGTCTGCAGGGTCCGAGCCATTCCACTCCCTACACCTCTGGTGGATCTGGGCCAAGGACCATTAGAAGTGTCACCCTAGGACAGGGCTAGGGCTGCGGCCTAACTCTCCAGGGAGTGCCGGGCATCTGAGCAACTGTAGGTCCTCTGGCAAGTACTGGAAGGAAGCTGTGGAAAAGTTGGGGGTAGTGACTGTACACAAGGACCAGGAGAGTGCTGAGTGAGTTCTAAGGATTTGGAGAAGATGCCAAAAATGGAGACAAAGCCCCCCCAAACTATGAAAATGTGATGTTGTGATTTATAATAAAAATAAATATATTTGGTCATCCTCCACAGTTACTGACTCACAGATTACCAAACCCTTGGAACTTCCTAAGTGTTGAGAATGACAAAGGTGTCTATTGTTGTTTGAATGGGGTGACTTTGGGACCTCATCTATGGATGGGGGCTGGTTGCCAGGAGAACCAACCATGGGATACAGCGTTGGGACTTTCAGTCCTACCCTCCCCCCACAAACATCTCAGGGAAGGGGAGAGGGCCTGGAGGTTAAGCCAATAACCAGCGGCCAATAATTTAACCAATAATTACTATGTAAAAAGTCTCCACAAAACCCCAAGAGGACAGGGTTGGGAGAGATTTCGGGTTAGTGAACACATGGAGGTTTGGGGAGAATGGCACACCTGGAGAGGACTTGGAAGCTCTAGCCTCCCCTTTCCATATGGCTTGCCCTGTGCATCTCTCCAATCTAGCTCTTCCCAAGTCCTATCCTTTTACCAGCAATCTGGTAAGTGAAATGTTTCTCTGAGTTCTATGATTAATTGGTTAATTGAACCCAAGGACGGGTTTGGGGGAACCTCTGATTTGTAGCCAGTTGGTCAGAAGCACAGGTGACCACCTGAGGATCTGATTGGCTTCTGGGAATCTGATGCTATCTCTGGGGAGACAGTGTCAGAAGTGGATTGATTTGCAGGACACTGAGCTGGAGTTGAAGCATTGTTGGTGATGTGGGAACTCACCCCAGACCTGCCCCCATACAAACAATGGAATTGGGAGCAGGAGCCCCTTTAAAAGATGGGAGTGTAAGAGAATTTTATGTAATCAACTAAAGTCACCATTAAGGACATGAGGGGCAGATGCAAAAAGTAGTTAGTGAATTCCTCCTATCGCAGGGTTAACTCAGGTGAATATTTGGACAAGCTTACCCCCAAAGGCTTCATAGGAGGGCCTCTGGAGGTCAGTGCCATATGAGGGCACAAAAAAAAACATGAATAAACAGAAAGTTTTATGAGTTCCTGAATGAGATATTTTCATACCACGAAATGTGAATTCTCCCATCAAAATAGAATTGAGTGCAATCCAAATTAGAACCCTTGTATGTGTGTGGGTTTTTGAATTAAATGAACTGAAAGTTCACATGGAGGAATAAATGTTCAAGAAAAGCCAAGAAAACTTTGAAAAAGGGGGACCTTGTAAGACATTAAAACCAGTGGAGCCTCTGTAAATAAAAACAACTTGATATTAGCATAGGAATAGGCAGTAAGATGAGCAGAGCTGAGTAGAATAGGCTGCCCTAAATAGTTCCCACTGCCCGTGGGAAACTGATATATGAAAAATACATTTTAATTCAGCAGGGAACAATGGTTTATTTAATAAATAATACTGGCAAAACTGGCAATGCATTGGCAAAGAATAAATTTGATTTCTGTCTCTCATGCAAAAATAAATTCCAGATGGAATGAAATCTTAAACATAAAGAACAAAACAATAAAATCTAGAAGGAAACGTGCTAGAACATACATATACACAAGCTAGAAGTTGGTGAGGCAGGAAACACATAAGCTATTGAAAAATTAAAACTATTTTGGTTTTATAAATATTAAAACGTCTTAAGAAGTAAAATATAACAAATATAAAAGTAGCACACAAACCATGGATTGAAGAAAACTTTTGCAATGCTTATACACTTCACCCCTGAGCAACTCAAGTTTGAACTGCGCAGATCCACCTATAGGCAGAGTTTCTCAGATAAATACAGTACAGTACTGTAAATGTGTTTTCTCTACATCATTTTTTAAAAGATTTTATGTATTATTTGAGAGAGAGAGAACTGGGAGAAGGGGCAGAGAAAGAGGGAAAGAGAGACTCTCGAGCAGACTCCATGCTGAGTGCAGAGCCTGACGACGTGGGCTCAATCTCATGCCCCTGAGATCACAGCCAGAGCTGAAATCAGGAGTTAGATACGTAACCAACTGAGCCACCCAAACATCCCCCCCTTATGATTTTTTTTTTTAAGATTTTATTTATTTATTTGACAGAGAGAGAGACAGTGAGAGAGGGAATACAAGCAGGGGAAGTGGGAGAGGGAGAAGCAGCAGGCTTCCCGCTGAGCAGGACGGTGGGATCATGACCTGAGCCCAAGGCAGATGGTTAACAACTGAGCCACCCAGGTGCCCCCCCCCACTTGTGATTTTCTTAATAACATTTTCTTTTCTCTAGGTGATTTTATTATAACAGTATGGTATATAAGGCCTATAACATAAAAAATTAATGTTAATTGACTGTGTTATCTCTTGACTGTGTTAGACTCTGGTCAAAGTAGCCTATTAGTAGTTAAAATTTGGAGGAGGCTCAAAAGTCATAAGTGGATTTTCAACTGTGTTGGGGATGGTGGTCAGCACCCCAGCCCCCACATATTCAAGAGTCAATTGTAATAGATAAAGGGTATATTAAATACAAACAACTAAATTACACCAAAAAGATCACTGAGTAGGAAAATAGAGGTAATAAGTAGGCACATCACAGAAGGACAATTCCACATGGCTTGAAATAGCAAAAAAAACAAAACAAACAAAAAAAAAAACAGAAGGTCTTTAAGCTTCCTCCTAGCCAGGGGAAAACAAATTAAAGTAATTATAAAGGATCGCTGTATTCCAATGATCTTTGCAAAAGTGAAAAAGAAATTTCACCCATAATTGGGGTTTTACTGTCAGAAAATGGGATGCTCATTCACTACTGATTTACATGTGAACTGTGCTGCTATTTGTGAAAACAAACTAGAAACATCTGTTAAAGAAAAAAAATCAGCAGGGGCACATGGGTGGCTCAGTCCCTTAAGCAGCTGCCTTTGGCTCAGGTCATGATCTCAGGGTCCTGGGATGGAGCCAGGTGTTGGGCCCCTGCTCATTGGGGAGTTTGCTTCTCCCTCTCCCTCTGCCTCTGCCCCTCCCTGTGCTTTCTCAAATAAACAAGATCTTAGAGAGAAAGAAAGAAAAAAAGAAAGAAAGAAAGAAAGAGGAAGGAAGGAAGAAAAAGAAGGAAGAACCCCAGCAGTCTAACACCTGGAAATCTAACCTCTACATATAAGAGTAGCAATGCAAAAAGAAGTATGTGGTCAGATGTTTGTTTCAGCATACTTTGTAGAGCTAAGAACCCTGGAAACCAAGTGAATGAATATACCTCAGTAGACAGATGGTTACATAATATCTGACCAAGGCATACATTATAGGTATGAAGGACTCAGCTATGGCTACGCTAGTGCACATGGGGGAATTTCATGAGGCTCGTAAACCAGGAGTACAAGATGCAGATGAAATATATATAATACAATCTCACTTTTGTAAAAGTTAAAATGACAAACAAGCTCCTTGATTTTATACACATATATGTGTATGTCTATTGTATGTTTGTGTCATTTGCTTCCATAGTATGTATATGTTCATAAATATGTGCACAAAAAATCATGGAAGGATGGTCACTAAAAAAATCATTGGTGGTCACGACATGAAGTTTCTTTTTTTTTTAATTGTTTTAAAAAGATTTTATTCATTTGAGAGCCAGAGAGTGAGAGAGGGCATGAGCAGGAGAGAGGGGCAAGAGGCAGAGGGAGAAGCAGACTCCCTACTGAGAAGAGAACCTGATGCGGGGCTCAATCCCAGCACCTGGAGGTCATGACCTGAGCCAAAGGCAGACACTTAACCAAATGAGCCTCACAGGAGCCAGTTTCTAAGGGACCTTAGGGGCATCTGAGTCTGGAGATGGCCTGCAGAGCACAGTGGCTATGAGGATGGGCTCTGGAGCCAGAGAGGTTGGGTGAGAAGTCCACCTCAGCTGCCTTTTAACTGGGAAATTTACTCATGCCTCAGTTTCCTCATTGGCAAAAGGATTTATAATACCTAACTCACAGACTTGTTATGAGAATTTAATTAAATGAGACAATATTTAAAGCACCTAGAATAGAGCTTGGCAGACAGTAAGCAGTGTATAGGTCTTTGTTAATTAAGTTTTAACACATTGCTTTATTTTGTTCCAATAAGGTGTTATTTATGGGATCAGAACACATTTGAACGACATTAAAGGAACAAACCCAAGAGTTGTTATAGTAGAATTTTCTGACTTAAAAAATCAGTTTTTATCTTTAAGTAGGCTCCACGCCCATTATGGAGCCCAACATGGGGCTTGAACTCATGACTCTGAGATCAAGATCTGAGCTGAAATCAAGAGTTGGATGCTTAACTAACTGGGCCTCCCAAGTGCCCCCCACATCGTACTGTTTTTAAACTTCTTTTCATTTTCTGCAAAGTGTGACAATTCTGCAATTTTGTCAAAGTGTGTCACATTCTGCAAAATGTGACAACATTTCTCTTTCTGGGTGGGAAGTAAGAAAGAGGAGAAGAGGAGGAAGAAAGAAAGGAGGAAAGAGAGAAGGAATGAAAGCATGTAAGTGGATGGTGCCAGGTGCAAAACAACACATATAGTGAGATCCTCTGCGAAGTCAAAATAAAGACATGCACAGCCATGTCAGCAAGGTATGGGGATAGTAGGTCCCAGCACATGCTCCCCTACAAAAAACAACGATTTAACCAAATATCCACAGACTGAAATAGCACTGCTCTGGCATATGGGACCTGCAGCAATGGAGTAGAGCACAAAAACAGAGGGAAAAAAAAGATAGGAAATATTTTACTTGCATCAGGCCATCCCTCAGACCGGCAAACTCATACCTCTGGACATGAGTTCCTTCCATGGGACAAAAGGAGAGCAGGAGGAATCCGGCAGCCTTCCAGGGGGGACTCCCAAAGCCCCCACTCCTACTGTGGAGGTCCCTTGCCTCCCAGAGCTTTTGCCACTGAGAATCCCTGAAGTCTTAACTGATGTGGATGACAGCTGCCAGACCTTCCCAGAGCCCATGCCACTGAGCCCTGCCAGAGCCAGCATCGCCATACCTCTGCCCCCGACCCCAACACTGGCATCACTGCGCATGCACACCCTGTATCTGGTGGCCCTGCCCACTCTTGGGGTTGGTGCACGTGACTCTGGACCAGCCCCAGACTCCACAGAACAGATCACCCCATTGACCCAGTACCCTCACATCCACTCACAAGATCTTTCCCTGTGGAAGCCAGCTGATAAAGTATGGGGAGGTGACTACTTCCTCAGATGCGAGGACACCAATGCAAGACTACAAGGAACATGACACCACCAAAGGAAGACCATAAATTTCCAGTAACTGACACAAGAGAAATGGAGGTCTATGACATCTTTGACAAAAACTCAAAGCAGTTGTTTGAATGAAGCGCAGAGAGCTTTGAGAGAATGCAGATAATTCAGTGAAATCAGGAAAATAATGCATAAACCCCAAACAAATAACCCAAATTAAAAATGGGCTAAGGACCTGAATAGACTCTTCTCAAAAGAAGGTATACAAATGGGGAACAGGTATATGAAAATGTGTTCACCATCACTAACTACCAGACAATTGCAAATAAAACCACAATGAGGTATCACCTCATACCTGTCAGAATGGCTGGTATCAAAAACACAAAAGATAGCAAGTGTTGGTAAGGATGTGGAGAAAAAAGAACTCTTGTGTCCTGGTGGTGACAATGTAAGTTGGTGCAGCCACTGTGGAAAATGGTACAGAAGCTCCTCAAAATGCAATGTGGGGGAGTTGGGGGGTAGGAAAAGAAAAAATGAAAGAAGGTAGGATTGGGAGGGAGACAAACCATAAAAGACTCAATCTCAAAAACAGACTGAGGGTTGCTGGGGGGAGGGGGGACGGGAGAGGGTGGTGGGGATATGGACATGGGGGAGGGTATGTGCTATGATGAGTGCTGTGAAGTGTGTAAACCTGGCGATTCACAGACCTGTACCCCTGGGGATAAAAATACATTATATGTTTATTAAAAAAAATAAATAAATTTAATTAAAAAAAAGAAAATATTAAAAATAGAATTATCACATTTTCTAGCACTCTCACTTCTGGGCATATGTGCAAAGGAAAGGAAATCAATGTTTTAAGGAGATACCTATACTCCGTGTTTATTGCAGCATTATTCACAATAGCCAAGATGTGGAAATAACTTAATGTCTGTTGATTAAAAAAAAAAAAAGGATAAAAAAATGTGACACAGGCAGCACCTGGGTGGCTCAGTGGGTTAAAGCCTCTGCCTTCGGCTCAGGTCATGATCCCAGGGTCCTGGGATAGAGCCCACCGGGCGCTCTGCTCAGTAGGGAGCCTGCTTCCCTTCCTCTCTCTGCCTGCCTCTCTGCCTACTTGTGATCTCTGTCAAATAAATAAATAAAATCTTTTTTAAAAAAGTGACACATATATATCACTGATGTGGCTAGATCACATACACATATACATAATGGATTATTAGTCAGCCACAGAAAAGAAGGAAACCCCTCCATTTGCAACAACTTTCATGAACCTTGAGGATCTCATGCTCAGTAAAATAAACCAGACATAGAGAGACAAATACTGCATGAGTTCATTTGTATGTGGAATCTCATAGTGTCATACTCATAGAACCAGAGAGTAGAACGTTAGTTGCTAGGGGGTTGGGGGCTCGGGGACAAAGAAGGAGATGTTGTTCAAGTGTAGAAAGTTTCAATTATACAAAATGAGTGATTAGAATTAACAATATTGTATTAAGTATTTGAAATTTGCTAAGAGGGTACATCTTAGGTGTTCTCACAACTATTGTTAGGGTCCGTGATCAAAGGAACGAGACTGACACAAAGCGAAAATCAAGCAAAGCTTTATTTCTCGCCAAGCATAGAAAATCAAACCGACCGGTCGGGGCCATCTCTTAGGAAGAGGCAATGACGACAAGGACGACAACGCCGCTCCAGCGAGGCCTCTCCCCTGCGAGGCCGCTCCCCAGACGAGGCCGCTCCCGGCAATGAAGAGGCAACAACGACAGCAAGGATGGCAACCCTGACGACACAGACTCTGCTCTCCATGACGCCACTCCAACAAGGTCGCTCCCTGGACGACGCCACTCCGGACAAGGCCACTCTGGATGAGGCCTCTCCCAAGACAAGGCCGCTCCCCAGACGCGGCTGCTCTGGATGAGGCCACACGCCCACGAGGCCGCTCCCTGGAAGGACCCCGCTCCAGCGAGGCCACTCAAGGAGGGGCTGTTGCCCGGCAATGCCGCTCCCCATGATCCCGAAGCTCCGACAACCCTGAGGCTATCACTCCTAAGACTACCCTTACGGCTCCCTACAGCTATTCTAAAGGCTATTCTAACTCCTCCTCCTACTCCCCCCCCAACCTCCTCAGCCTCACAGACTAACCTTTATAGAGGTGGTTGAGCCCCGCCCACACACTGGTGACCAATGAGATTTCAACTCACCACAGTAAATATATGCACACCCCACTGATTGGATGTCTCCATCGGGCCTGACCCGTCCCTATATCCGGGGTTTGCAAGTAAGTTCCTCTAGGAGGGGTGGGGTCAATCTAAGTTTACAACCAAAGAGCTCCCTCTGGCTATCCAGGCCCCTACAATATATATATATATATATATATATATATATATATATATATATATATACACACACACACACACACACACACACACATACATATACACACACACACTATAATTATGTAATTAATAAGTACATATAATTATATAATTGCATATTATATATTATATATAAATATAATGATTGTAACAATAATATATTATATATATTGGTAACTATATGGGTGGTGAGTGTGATAATTACTTTGATTGTACACATCAATCAGAACAGCAAGTTGTATGCCTTAAATATATATATAATTTTTATTTGTAAATTATACCTCAACAAAGCCAAAAATAGGGCTATGGGCTAAATGTATGCTGGTATACATGTAAAATACTTTGTGACAGGAAATCAAAATAGATTTTTAAGACTTGTCACTTTTGAGGACTTCAGCTGGCAAAGGGAGAAAGGGTAATAAACTTCTGACTATTTTGTGTTTTTATTGTTTGAATATTCTAATCACACACATATATTATTGCATTCTTAAAAATGTCATCAGGATTTATTGGGGTGATAGGATTATGGGCCATTTATATTTCTGTTTACTTGATTTAAATATGTTGTGAAAGTTCTTTTTTTGTGTTTGGTAACAGCTTCCTTGAGATAAAATTCACATTACACACAATATGCACCTACTTCAAGTATACAAACCAATGGTCTCCCATATAACCACAAAGTTGTGCAACCATGGCCAATATTAATTTTATAATGTATTTGTCACTTCAGAAAGCAACTGTACCCTTTATCTGCCTCCCACTTTTCCCCCTGCCTCCTTCCCCTCTCTGTCCCAGTTTTAAGCCACCACAAATGTACTTTCTGTCTCTACAAATGTGTCTATTCTGGACATTTCAAATAAGTGGAGTCATACAATATGTGGCCTTTTGTGTCTGGCTTCTTTCACTTAGCTAATGTTTTCAAGGTACATCCATGTTATAGCATGGATCACTACTTAATTCCTTTTTACAAGTGAGTAACATTTCATTGTATGGATAGACCACATTTTATTTACCCATCCATCAGTTGATGAATATTTGGATTCTTTCTACCTTTGGGCTATGAATAATGTTGCTATGAATATTTTTGTATAAGTTTTTATGTGGACATATTTTTTTCATTTTTCTTGGATAGAGACTTTGAAGTGTAATTACCAGCTCATCTGGTTCTTTAGTGTGTAACTCTTTGATAAACCGCCACACTATTTTTCAAAGTGGCTGTCCCAGTTTACATTCTCACTAGCAGTGTAAGAAGGTTCTAATTTATCCACATGCTCACCAACATTTCCCGTCATTGAACTATTTTTAAAATTGTACTCAATTTTTATAGTATTTTTAGGTCCACAGCAAAGTTCCCAGGAAGGTACAGAAATTTTCCATAAACTACCTACCTCCATACATCCAGAACCTCCCGCATTATCAATATCCCCCACTAGAGCCATACATTTGTTTAAGTTGAACCACATTTCAGTGACCCTATATTGACACAAAATCACCCAAAGTCCACAGTTTAAATACAGTTCACTCTTGGGTGTTGTACATTTTATGCAATGGGCAAATATAAAATAACATGTATTAATCATTATGGTATCGTACAGAATATATTCACTGCCCTAAAAATCCTCGGTGCTTTTCCTATTCATCAATCTCCCACCCCAACTCCTGGTAACCGCTGATTTTTTTACTGGTGGATTTGCATATTCCAGAGTGTCATACAGTTGAAATCCATACAGTTTGTAGCCTTTTCAGATTGGCTTCTTTTGCTTAGTATTTTACTTTAGGGTCTTTCCATGTCTTTTCATTGTTTGATAGTTCTTTTCTTTTTAGCACTGAATGATATTCTATTGTATAGATGTGCCAAAGTTTACTTATCCATTTATGTACTAAAGGACATCTTACTTTCTTCCAAGTTTTGGCAATTATGAAAAACATTCTATAAATAGAAGGCTATAAATATGCAGGTTTTTGTAAGATGTGTTTTTAATTGTTTTGGTAAATATGAAGGAGCACCATTGCTGGACTATAATGGCAAGCATGTGTTTAATATTGTAAGGAACTACTAAAATGTTTTCCAAAGTGGCTGTACCATTTTGCATTCCCACCAGCAATGAGTGAGAATTCCTGTTGCTCCACAGCCTTGCCAGAATTTGGTGGTGTCAGTGTTCTGGATTTTGGCCATTCTAATAGGCATGTTAGGGATATCTTGTTGTTTTGATTTTCATTTCCCTGCTGAAATATGCTGTGAGGTATCTTTTCATATGCTCATTTGCCATCTGTTTATCTTCTGTCTGTTAAGGTCTTTGGTTCATTTTTTAATAGGGTTGTTTTTCTTGTTGTTGAATTTTAAGAGGTGTTTGTGTGTGTGTGTGTGTTTTAGATAAAAGTATTTTCCCAGATAACTCTTTTGCAAAAAAATTTTTTTCTGCTTTGTAGCTTGTCTTCTCATTCTTCTGGCATTGTCTTTTGTAGAGCAAAAGTTTTTAATTTTAATGAGGTCCAGCTTATCAATAATTTCTTTCACGGATCATGTCTTTGGTATTTTATCTAAAAAGTAATCAGGTCATCAAGATTTTCTCCCATATTACGATCTCATTTTGTAAGATTATATTTTACATTTAGGCCTGTGATCCATTTTTAGTTAATATTTGTGAAGGGCTTAAGGTTTAGATCTAGACTCATTTTGTTGCATGTTTTTCCAGCACCATTTGTTGAAAAGACCATCTTTTCTCCATTGTAGCCTTTGCTCCTTTATCAAAGATCAGTTCAAGTTTATTATATTTATGTGTGACCATTGCTGCTTAGAATACCTTCTCTTAAATACCCAAGAGGCCCCTCCTTCAAGTCTGCTCAATGTCTGCCTTCCCAATGAGACTCACACTAATCACCAAAGTTAAAATGGCAACTGCCAGTATCCCATCCCCTGCACTTCCAACAATTTTCCTCTACACATTTTCATGTGTTCACCATACACAGCATCTTCCAAAGTGATTATTAGTTTTACTGTTTATGGTCCTCTCCTTTATTAAAATATAAGGCATAAATACAGGGATTTTGGATGCTTTGTTCATGGATATATCCCAAGCTCTTAAGTTAGTGCCTGGTACATAGTGGACAATGAAAAAAAGTACTTGTCAAATGAATGAATGAGTGAAGAGTGGAGACATTTAAACAAAGACTGTATAGGGCCTCCCCTAAACTCTGCCCCACACCTTGCCACTAAATAGAACATGAACTGCTCAGCCCTCAAATTGAAATTTTAAGAGAACACAAGGTGTTCCATACAATGGGAAGAAAGTAAAGAAATCACTTACGTTATGACAGAGGGAATAGGATGTCAAGGAAGGGTTAAGAAATATAATTAAGATAAAAGAAACAGAACACCAACCTGTAAACATACCACAGGAAAAAAAAGAGGTAAAACTCAATTATTCCATACCAAAGACAAACACAGCCCAAGGTAAATAAAAATGTAACTTGAAGAACAGAAGGAAACTCCTCAGAGCTCAGTTTTGCTGTAAAACAATTACTAAAAACATAAACTCAATAAAGCAAGATCTTGGAATTGTGCTTTTGACAAACACACCATTTGAAGGCATCAAAGAAGTACCAAATCAGGGAGGACTGGTGGAAGTGAGTCTATAAATTAGGGAAGAGAGGTTGTTGAAACTTACATTTGGCACCATTTTTTACTCCTTACTCCTAGCTAGGAGATTTGACTGATAAGAAAGAAAGAAAGAAAGAAAGAAAGAAAGAAAGAAAGAAAGAAAACAAGCAAGCTCCAAGTCTAAAGTTTAAGAAATGGTTTACAGAGTGAGAAATTGAAAAGAATTTCTGGAAGGTTTGGGGGCTTGGGTATAATCACTGGAGTATGAGCCCCAAAAGGAAGAAAAGATCTGAGTATTCTATTGGGATCATGAAAGGATAGATACTCCAAGGTTACAGTGAATCATAAATTGCCCAGATTTCACAAAAAACAGGTCTGAATGAGTTCAGTCTCTATTGGGATTAATGTGATCTTCATTCCTCTAACTGCCCACCAGAAAGAAAAGTCCTCATTGGAGGAAGATACTATTGGGAGCCTCAATTTACCTTGACAACATATCACATACAATGTTTGATATCAACCAAAAATTATTTGCCATTCAAAAAAAAAAAAGGGGTGGGGGAGAATGGAAGGAAGGGAAAAGGAAGGGAGAAGATAAAAAATGATTTGACTGAGAAGAAAGGGAAAAAATAAAAGAAAATATTTAGATGGGAAATTTGATTATTAGAGCTATCAGATAAGAATATCAAAATACTTATAATTAATACATGTAAGAAATTAAATGATGAAATAATGAATTTCAGCACCTACTGGATGTTATAGAGAATAACCGTATGGGAATTCCCTGACTGAAAGATATATAACTGAAAGTAGTAAGAGTTCAGAGGTTGGAATAGTTTCACTGTAGATTAGGCTGTCAGTGTTATGTTGCCCAAGCAACATATCAGAGAAACTGAAAAATCTTATTTTAAAATAACATTAAAATGACACTGAAGAGCTGTGGAAACAATAAAGTCTAGATGATCTGTACTACAGAACACGGCAATCCCTTTCTGAGTGAGGAATGACTGGCAGCTATTTTCACATGTGGGAGTAATTGTCCTGTCTGGTAGCATGGATATGCCAATCAAAATCTTCGAGGAAGGACTTGTTGGCTCAGCAGCTGGGAACACTGTCAGAAGATAGCCTTTGGTTGTTAAAACCCTTTGGTGATTGCCTGAACTGCAGAAAGCCAACATACCTAAAGTCACGTTCTTCGCAGGGGCTGTGGGGTGGCCTTTATCTCATGACTGGTTAGGCATCTGACTCAACACAAGAAAACTGTGACCGGCCATTTTATTCTAGAAACCCTTGTGGGTTTGCTAAGACTACTGGGCCTGCACTGCAAGTTGACTTATCTCTCTATATAAATCTGGTTCTTTCCTCTCCCTTCCATAGATGTCAATTCCTAATAAACACACTGTCCATTAGACTTTTATCTCAGAGACTGCTGTATGGAGAACTTCACCTGTGAGGGTTACTGCCAAAAGTAGCCAAAAAAGTGAACATTAAAGTGGGGATTTGGAGCTAGATTACTCTCAGCTCAGCTGTCATCACTGGTGATAAGTAGAGCACAGAGGGTTATTAAAACTCTCAGTAGTGATGAATGTTGATGATACATACAGCAGAGTGCACTAGCTGGTGAAAGGTATGAGCCAATGTTTGGAAAAGATATGGGAGAGGAAAGGACTTCCATATATTAAAGCCAAATATGAAAATTCCATAGCTGATAGCAAACTCAAAGGTGAAACACTGAAAGCTTTTCTTCTAAGATCAGGGAGAAGAAAAGGATGACCACTCTTACCACTTCTAATCAACACAGTACTAGAAGTTCTAGCTAGAGCAATTAGGTAAGAAAAAGAAAAAAAAAAGCATCCAAATTAGAAAGGAATAAGTAAAATTGTCCTGACTGCCCATAACATGACCTTATTTCCTAAAGACTCTGTAAACTCCACTATAGTACCAGCAAAAAGACTCCTAAAACTAAAATAAATTCAGTAAAGTCGCAAGATATAAAATTAATATACAAGAATCAGAGACTGAGAAAATGAGGGAGAGGCAAGATGGCAGAGGAGTAGCTGACTGAAATGAGATCAGTTTGCAGGAGTTCAGCTAGATAGTTATCAAACTGTTCTGAACACCTACAAACTAAACAGGAGATCAAAGAGGAGAAGAGCAGCAATTCTAGGAACAGAAAATCGACCACTTTCTGAAAGGTAGGATGTGCAGAGAAGTGAATCTGAAGCAACAAGAAGATAGACCATGGGCCAGCTCCCAGCAAGTGGCTGAGCAGTGGAGCACAAAATGAGAACTTTTAGAAGTCTCCTCCACTGAGGGATATCGCTACAGAGGCTAAGCGAGGCTGGAGCCCTCACAGGGACAGTGTGGTCTCAGGACCTGCGGGGTCACTGAAAGATCAGGGGTGTCTGAGTGTGGCAGAGATCCTAGGTATTGGAATGGGGAAGCTGACTACAGCGACAGAGTTGAGTGAGCTCTCAGCTTGGGGTTACCCTAAACTGTGATCTGCATCACAGTCAGGCCACTGCTCTTTGAGCAGAGACCCCACAAGTGGCAGATCCAGGAAGACTCACCTTCCTCTTCTGGAGGCAGGAATCTGCTGGGATTGGAGACTCCAAACGGGGCTGTGCACCAGAAACAGAAATGCTCAATCACAGGCCGGGTGAGCCCAGAGCATGGCCAGAGACCAGGGAGACGGGAGTGATTGACCCCTTTTCTCTGAGGACTCAATGAAGAGTGATGCCCTGAGCTCTCTGCTCCTTTGGACTAGAGCTTGGGAGGCCGCCATTTTCATTCCTGTCCTCCAGAGCTCTACAGAAAGCATTCATGGAACAAAAACTCCTGAGAGCGAACTCGAACAGATTTATTAGCCTGGCCCCTGGCAAGGGCGGTGCAATTCTACCTCAGGCAAAGACACTTGAGAATCACTACAACAGGCCCCTCCCCCAGAAGATCAGCAAGAGCATCCAGCCAAGACCAAGCTCACAGATCAAGGAGAACAGCTTGAACTTTAGAGTTAGGGGAAAGCAGTGCATGGAATTCACAGCTTTCTCCCCATGATCTTTTGGTCTTGCAAAGTGATATTAATTTTTTTAATTTTAATTTTTTTCTTATTCTAATTTTTTTCACTTTTCCTCTTCCTTCTTTTTTTTTTTTAAAGATTTTATTTATTTATTTGACAGACAGAGATCACAAGCAGGCAGAGAGAGAGGAAGGGAAGCAGGCTTCCTGCTGAACAGAGCACCCGATGCGAGGCTCAATCCCAGGACCCTGGGATCATGACCTGAGTGGAAGGTAGAGGCTTTAACCCACTGAGCCACCCAGGTGCCCCTTCCTCTTCCTTCTTTTAACTTTTTTTAACTAGTTTACCTTAACAATACCTTTCTTTAAAAAAATCTTTTTAAACCTTCATTATTATAATCATATTTTATCCGTCATTCTATTTAACCTTATTTTTTGTCTACATATAGGGGTTTTTTTCCTAAAAATTTTTGGGATAAATTAGATTTTAAACTAAAGACTGTAGTCAGAGATACAGAAGGGACACTACATAATTCTTACAGGGACTATCTACCAAGAATAGCTAACAAGTGTAAATATTTATGCCCTCAATTCAGGAGCAGCCAATTACATAAGAAAACTGTTAATCAAGATAAAGACTCATATTGATATGAATACATTAGTAGTAGGAGATCTTAACATGCCACTCTCAGTAATAGACAGATCATCCAAGCAGAAAATCAATAAAGAAACAAGAGCACTGAATGACACATTGGACCAGATGGACCTCATAGATATATACAGAACATTCCGCCCTAAAACAACAGAAAACTCATTCTTCTCGAGTGCACATGGAAACTTCTCCAGAGTACATCACATACTGGGTCACAAATCAGGGCTCAACCGATACCAAAAGATTGAGATTATTCCCTGCATATTCTCAGATCACAATGCTTTGAAACAGGAGCTCAACCACAAGGAAAAGTTTAGAAGGAATTCAAACACCTGGAAACTAAAGACCACCTTGCTTAAGAATGCTTGGATCAACCAGGAGATCAAAGGAGAACTTAAACAATTCATGAAAACCAATGAGAATGAAGAAACTTCAGTCCAAAACCTATGGGATACAGCAAAGGTGGTCCTAAGGGGGAAACACATAGCCATCCAAGCCTCCCTCAAAAAAACTGAAAAATCCAGAATACACCGGCTGTCTCTACACCTTAAAGAACTGGAGAATCAACAACAAATTAAGCCAACTCCACACACAAGAAGGGAAATAAGATTAGAGCAGAGATCAATGAACTAGAAACTAGAGATACAGTAGAATGCATCAATGAAACTAGAAGCTGGTTTTTTTTGAAAGAATCAATAAGATCGATAAACCATTGGCCAAACTAATTCAAAAGAAAAGAGAGAAGGCCCAAATTAATAAAATTATGAATGAAAAGGGAGTGATTGCAACTAACACCAAGGAATAGAAACAATCATCAGAAATTATTATCAACAGTTATATGACAATAAGTTAAGCAACCTAGATGAAATGGATGCATTCCTGAAAAACTATAAACTTCGAAAATTGAACCAGGAAGAAATTAACAACCTGAATAGACCGATATCTAGTAACGAGATTGAAGCAGTGATCAAAAACCTCCCAAAAAACAAGAGACCAGGACTTGATGGATTCCCTGGGTAATTCTACCAAACTTTCAAAGAAAAAATAACACCTATTCTCCTGAAGCTCTTTCAAAAAATTGAAGCAGAAGGAAAACTTTCAGACTCTTTTTATGAAGCCAGCATTACCCTAATCCCCCAACCAGGCAAAGACCCCACCAAAAAGGAGAATTTCAGACCAATATCCCTGATGGATATGGATGCTAAGATTCTCAACAAAATCCTAGCAAATAGGATCCAACAGCTCATTAAAAAGATTATCCACCATGACCAGGTGGGCTACATCCCTGGGTTTCGAGGATAGTTCAACATTTGCAAATCAATCAATGTGATAGAACAAATCAATAAGAGAAGAGAGAAGAACCACATGGTCCTCTCAATTGATGCAGAAAAAGCATCTGACAAATCCAGCATCCATTCCTGATTAAAATGATTCAAAGAATAGGGATAGAGGAAACATTACTCAACTTCATAAAATCTATATGAAAAACCCACAGCAAATATCATCGTCAATGGGAAAAAGCTCACAGCCTTTCCATTGAGATTAGGAACATGACACAAGGATGCCCACTCTCACCACTGTTGTTCAACATAGTATTAGAAGTCCTAGCAACAACAATCAGACAACAAAGAGAAATTAAAGGTATTCAAATTGGCAATGAAGAAGTCAAACTCTCTCTCTTCTCAGATGACATGATACTTTACATGGAAAACCCAAAAAACTCTACCCCCAAATTACTAGAACTCATACAGCAATTCAGTAGTGCGGCAAGATACAAAGTCAATGTACAGAAATCAGTTGCTTTCTTATACACTAACAATGAAATTACAGGAAGGGAAATTAGAGAATCAATTCCATTTGTTATAGCACCAAGAACCATAAGATACCTGGGAATAAACCTAACCAAAGAGGTAAAGGATCTGTACTCGAAGAACTACAGAACACTCATGAAAGTAATCAAAGAAGACACAAAAAGGACCATTCCATGTTCATGTATTGGAAGAATAAACATTGTTAAAATGCCTATACTGCCTAGAGCAATCTATACTTTCAACACCATTCTGATCAAAATTCCACCAGCATTTTTCAAAGAGCTGGAGCAAACAATCCTATAATTTGTATGGAATCAGAAGAGACCCCAAATTGCTAAGGAAATGTTGAAAAAGAAAAACAAAACTGGCGGCATCACGTTGCCTGATTTCAAGCTTTACTACAAAGCTGTGATCACCAAGACAGCATGCTACTGGCATAAAAACAGACACATAGACCAGTGGAACAGAGTAGAGAGCCCAGATATGGACCCTCAACTCTCTGGTCAAATAATCTTTGACAAAGCAGGAAAAAATATACAATGGAAAAAAGAGTCTCTTCAACAAGTGGTGCCGGGAAAATTGGACAGCTATATGCAGAAGAATGAAACTCGACCATTCTCTTACACCATACACAAAGATAAACTTGAAATGGATAAAAGACCTCAAAGTGAGGCAGGAATCCATCAGAATCTTAGAGGAGAACACAGGCAGTAACCTCTTCGATATCAGCCACAGCAACTTCTTTCAAGATAGGTCTCCAAAGGCAAAGGAAACAAAAGTGAAAATGAATTTTTGGGACTTCATCAAGATCAAGAGCTTCTGCATAGCAAAGGAAACAGTCAACAAAACAGAGGGGCAACCCACGGAATGGGAGAAGATATTCACAAATGACAGTACAGACAAAAGGCTGACTTCCAGGATCTATAAAGAATTTCCCAAACTCAACACACACAAAAGAGATAATCATGTCAAAAAATGGGCAGAAGACATGAACAGATACTTCTCCAATGAAGACATACAAATGGCTATCAGACACATGAAAAAATGTTCATCATCACTAGCCATCAGGGAGATTCAAACCAAAACCACATTGAGATACCATCTTACACCAGTCAGAATGGCCAAAATTAACAAGTCAGGAAATGACAGATGTTGGAGAGGATGCTGAGAAAGGAGAACCCCCCTACACTGTTGGGAATGTAAGCTGGTGCAGCGACTCTGGAAAACAGCATGAGGTTCCTCAAAAAGATGAAAATAGAGCTACCTTACAACCCAGCAATCACACTACTGGGTACTTACCATAGAGATACAAATGTAGTGATCTGAAGGGACACGTGCACCTGAATGTTTACAGCAGCAATGTCCACAATAGCCAAACTATGGAAAGAACCATCAACAGATGAATGGATAAAGATGTGATATATACACACACACACACAAACACACACACATACACAATGGAATACTATACAGCCATCAAAAGAAATGAAATCTTGCCATTTGCAACAACGTGGATCGAACTAGAGGGTATGATGTTGAGGAAAATAAGTCAATCAGAGAAAGACAATTATCATATGATCTCCCTGATGTGAGGAATTTGAGGCAGAGTGGGTGGTTTGGGGGGTAGGGAAGGAAAAAATGAAACAAGATGAGATTGGGAGGGAGACAAACCATAAGAGACTATTAATCTCACAAAACAAACTGAAGGTTGCTGGGGGGAGGGGTGTAGGGAGAGAGTGGTTGGATTATGGACACTGGGGAGGGTATTGCTATAGTGAGTGCTGTGAAGTGTGTAAGCCTGATGATTCACAGACCTGTACCCCTAGGGCAAATAATACATTATATGTTAATAAAAATAATTAATGAATTTTTTAAAAGTTGCTAAACTGAATAACTTAATATTTTTTTAAATGGAAAAAAAAATCAGACTGAAATGGCAGTGGAGTAAGAGGGCCCTAAACTTGTTTTGTGTAGATAACTAGATAACTATAAAATCATCCTAAATATCTGAGAGATCAACCTGAAGACTGAAAGAACAAACTCCACAACTAAACGGAGAGAAGAAGCCACATAGAAGAAGGTAGGAAGTATGGAGACATGATTTAGGGAAGAAATGGATAGAGGGTACTGTGGAGGGGAGGGAGCTGTGGTCATGGAGTAGGGTGAGAGAGAAGGAGGAGCACACAGAGGAACCCAAAAGGAGAATATTTTCCTCAAGCCATTGGCTTGGAAAGTGAGAGCGGTTGAATTTCATGAGTTCTTACAACCAGTGGGACTTAAAGCCTGGAGTTTTAAAGGTCAGTGCCCTCTGCTGGGATAGAGCCTGTAGAATACTGTGCTGCTCCTAGAGAGAAATAGAAACCACCTGGGGAAAGACAGCATGGAAACAGTGATCTCAAGAGCACCTGGGGCACACAATGGACAGATTATTCACTCTTCAAAGTGTATCCCTGAGAGGCAGCAATCAGGGGGACACATCTCCAGGAATAAAGGAGCTGGCTGGAGCCATTTCCCTCTCTTACCCCTTAACATAATCAGAGGGCCACCTGTGAGAAGCAGAACAGTGCCCACACTAGCTGTCTAACTTGCATCCACCAAAACCCATCCCCCTGTGCTTCGGCAGGACTGCCTTTCTTAGTCATATTTGCCTCAGTCCCAGTGTGGCAGGTCACTACCCAGAAGACTAGCACAAACACCTGCTCACAACACATCTCCCAACCAGAGAGTTCTGCAGTGCCTCAGTTCTGGTGGAGGTTGTGTCAGATCTTTTTTCACAAGCAGACCAGAGCACACCTACTTAAAACTCACTACATTCAGGCCAGGGACCACGCACTGCCAACAGTAGGCAAGGAGAGCCTTTGCAGATGACTGGCCTAAAGGCTAAAACAGCCAAACACAACACCAGGAAATACTCCCTGAAGTGCCATGCCTTGGGTACACGACCACCTCGTCATAAGATCATTACTTTCAAGAGCAGAATACATAGCTGGCTTTCCAACACAGAGAAGAAGGCAGAGAGTTAGACAGAATGTGAAGACAGAAGAGTTTATTACTAATTAAAGAACAAGATAAGTCCAGGGCCAGAGATCTAAGTGAGACAGATATAAGTGTCAGACTTGATGGATAATTTAAAGCAATAGTCATAAGGATATTCACTGGGCCTAAGAAAAAAATAGAAGACGTCAGTGAGAACGTTAGCACAGAGATTAAAAAAAAAAAAAGTTTCAAAGAATCAATCAGGAATAAAGAGTGCAGTAAAAGAGATTGGAGACAGGTTTGGTGCAATGAACAGCAGGCTGGAAGAAGCAGAGGAATGAATTAGTGACCTAGAAAACAAAATAATGGAAAACAATGAAGCTGAACAAAGAATTATGAAACACAAGAATAGATTTTGGGAACTCAGTGACTCCATCAAACAGAATAACATTCATATTATAGGAGTTCCAGAAGAAGAGGAAAGACAAAAGGGGGCAGAAAACTTACTTGAAAGAAAAAACAGCAGGGCAGTTCCTTAATCTGGGGAAGGAAACAAACATCTAGATCCAGGAGGCACAGAGAATTCCCATCAAAATCAACAAAAGCAGGCCAGCACTAAAACATATTATAATTAAATTTGCAAAATATAATGATAAAGGAAAAAAAAATCTTAGAAGCACCAAGGCAAAAGAAGTCCTTAACTTATAAGGAAAGACCCATAAGGCATGCTGGAGATTCTCAATAGACACTTGGCAAGCCAGAAGGGAGAGGCATGTTATATTCAAAGTGCTGAGTGGGGGAAATCTGCAGCCACGAATACTCTATCCAGCAAGTTATCATTCAAGATAAGAGGACAGATAAAGATTTTTCTAAGACAAAAATTGGAAGAGTTCATGGTCACTAAACCAGCCCTGCAAGAAGCATTAAAGGGGACTCTGAGTACAAAGGAGAGACCAAAAGCAACAAAGACAAAAGAGTCAGGGAAAAGTCTCCAGAAACAATGACAAAATAGGTAATAAAATGGCAATAAATACATATCTATCAATAATTACTTTAAATAGAAATGGACTAAATGCTCCAGTCAAAAGGCAAGGGATGTTAGAATGGATTAAAAAAAAAAAAAAAGACCCATCAATATGCTGCCTACAAGAGACTAATTTTAGACATAAAGTCACCTGCATATTGAAAGTGAGGAGATGGAGAAACATTTATCATGCAAACATTTATCATGAATGTCAAAAAAACAAAAACAAAACACAGAGTAGCAATACTTAGAAAAACTAGACTTTAAAACCAAAACTGTACAATTATCATATGGTTTCACTTACATGTGAAATATAAGGAATAGCATGGAGGACATTAGGAGAAGGAAGGGAAAAATGAAGGGGGAGAAAACAGAGTGGGAGAGGAATCATCGGAGACTATGGATTCGGGGAAACAAACTGAGGGTTTTAGAAGGGAAGGGGGTAAAGGGATAGGTGAACCCAGTGAAGGGTTTTAAGGAGGGCACATATTGCATGGAACACTGGGTATTAGAATGCAAATAATGAATCATGGAACACTACATCAAAAACTAATGATGTACTATATGGTGACTAACATAACACAGTAAAAAAAACCATACAGGAAAAATAAGTAAGTAAGTAAGTAAGTAAGTAAATAAATAAATAAATCAAAGACTGGAACCCAAAACAAAGAAGGGCACTATATAATCACGAAGGGAGCAATCCAACAAGAAGATATAACAATTGTAATTATTTATGCACCCAAAAAGAAAGAACCCAAATAGATTAAGCAATTAATAATAAACATAGAGGAGCTAATTGATAACAATACAAACATAGTAGGGAACTTTAACACTCTACTTACATCAATGGATGGTTCATCTAAACCCAAAATAAATAAGGAAACAATGGCTTTGAATCATAGACAGGGCCATATAGATTCAACCAATATATTCAGAACATTGCATCCTAAAGCAGCACGATATATATATTTTTTTCAAGTACACATGGAATATTTTCCAGAATAGATCACAGATTAGGTCACAAAACCTTTTGTGTTTGCTTAACAAACACAAAAATATCTTAAAAAAAAAAAAGGCAAACACAAAAGGATTCTGGTTATATCATGCACTTTTTCTGAACACAACATTATGAAACTAGAAGTTAACCACAAGAAAAAATGTGGAAAGATCACAAATACATGGAGGCTAAACATCATGCTACAAAACAGTGATTTGGTCAACCAGGAAATTAAAAAGCAAATTAAAACATACATGGAAACAAATGAAAATGAAAACAGAACAGTCCAAATCCATTGGGATGCAGCAGAAGTGGTCCAAGAAAGAAGTATATAGCAGTACAGACTTTCCCCAAGAAGTAAGAAAAATCTCACATAAACAACCTAACCTTACACCTAAAGGAATTAGAAAAAGAATAGCAAATGAAGCTTCAAGCCAGCAGAAGGAAGGAAATAATAAAGATTAGAGAAAAAAATAAACGATAAAGAAACAAAAAAAATGTAGAAGAGATCAATGAAACTAGAAAATTGCTCTTTGAAAAAAAAAATAATACAGTTGAGAAACCCCTAGCCAGACAATCAAAAATAAAAGGAACCAAACAAATAAAATTCCAAATGAGAGAGGAGAAATAATAACTAACACTACAGAAATACAAACAATTATAGAACAGAATATTATGAAAAACTATACGCTAATAAATTGGACTAACTGGAAGAAACAGATAAATTCCTAGAAACAGTAAGGAGTCAAGATGGCGGAGAAGTAGCAGGCTGAGACTACTTCGGGTAGCGGGAGATCAGCTAAATAGTTTATCTAAAGATTGCAAACACCTACAAATCCAACGGGAGATTGAAGAGAAGAAGAACAGCAATTCTAGAAACAGAAAATCAACCACTATCTGAAAGGTAGGACTGGCGGAAAAGTGAATCCAAAGCGACGGGAAGATAGACCGCGGGGGGAGGGGCCAGCTCCCTGCGAGCGGCGAAGCAACGGAGCAAAATCAGGACTTTTAAAAGTCTGTTCCGCTGAGGGACATCGCTCCAGAGGCTTAACTGGGGTGAAGCCCAGGCGGGGTCAGCGCGGCCTCAGGTCCCACAGGGTCGCAGAAGGATCGGGGGTGTCTGAGTGTCGCAGAGCTTACTGGTATTAGAACGGGGAAGCCGGCTACAGAGACAGAGCCGAGGAGTGACTCTCAGCTCGGGGTTGCCTTGAACCGGTCGCAGGCTCGGTCAGCTGGGAGCGCGGCCAGAGGCCAGGGTGACGGGAGTCATTGGGCGCTGTTCTCTGAGGGCGCACTGAGGAGTGGGGCCCCGGGCTCTCGGCTCCTCCGGGCCAGAGACCGGGAGGCCACCATCTTCATTCCTGTCCTCCGGAACTCTTACCGAAAGCGCTCAGGGAACAAAAGCTCCTGAAAGCAAACCCGAGCGGATTACTCAGCGCGGCCCGGGGTAAGGGCGGTGCAACTCCGCCTGGGGCAAAGACGCTTGAGAATCACTACAACAGGCCCCTCCCCCAGAAGATCAACGGGAAACCCAGCCAGGACCAAGTTCACCTACCGAGGAGTACAGTTTCAATACCAAGGAGAGCAGCGGAATTCCAGAGGAGAAGAAAGCAAAGCACAGAACTCATGGCTTTCTCCCCATGATTTTTTAGCCTTGCAGTTTATTTAATTTTTTTTTCTTTTTCAAATTTTTTTCTTTTTCTCTTCTTCTGCTAAATTTTTTTAACTTTTACCGTTTTCTTTTTTAACATTTTTTTAAATAGTTTATCTAATATATATATATTTTTTCCTCTTTTTATATTTTTTCTTTATCAGCTTTCTTTTTTTAAATAGTTTCTTTTTTTTTTTTCTTTTTGAACCCCTTTTTATCCCCTTTCTCCCCCCTCACAATTCGGGATCTCTTCTGATTTGGCTAAAGCATATTTTCCTGGGGTTGTTGCCACCCTTTTAGTATTTTACTTGCTCCTTCATAAACTCTTATCTGGACAAAATGACAAGGCGGAAAAATTCACAACAAAAAAAGAACAAGAAGCAGTACCAAAGGCTAAGGACCTAATCAATACAGACATTGGTAATATGTCAGATATAGAGTTCAGAATGACGATTCTCAAGGTTCTAGCCGGGCTTGAAAAAGGCATGGAAGATATTAAAGCAACCCTCTCGGGAGATATAAAAGCCCTTTCTGGAGAAATAAGAGAACTAAAATCTAACCAAGTTGAAATCAAAAAAGCTATTAATGAGGTGCAATCAAAAATGGAGGCTCTCACTGCTAGGATAAATGAGGCAGAAGAAAGAATTAGCGATATAGAAGACCAAATGACAGAGAATAAAGAAGCTGAGCAAAAGAGGGACAAACAGCTACTGGACCACGAGGGGAGAATTCGAGAGATAAGTGACACCATAAGACGAAACAACATTAGAATAATTGGGATTCCAGAAGAAGAGGAAACAGAGAGGGGAGCAGAAGGTATATTGGAGAGAATTATTGGAGAGAATTTCCCCAATATGGCAAAGGGAACAAGCATCAAAATTCAAGAGGTTCAGAGAACCCCCCTCAAAATCAATAAGAATAGGTCCACACCCCGTCACCTAATAGTAAAATTGACAAGTCTTAGTGATAAAGAAAAGATCCTGAAAGCAGCCTGGGGAAAGAAGTCTGTAACGTACAATGGTAAAAATATTAGATTGGCAGCAGACTTATCCACAGAGACCTGGCAGGCCAGAAAGAGCTGGCATGATATATTCAGAGTACTAAATGAGAAAAACATGCAGCCAAGAATACTATATCCAGCTAGGCTATCATTGAAAATAGGAGAGATTAAAAGCTTCCAGGACAAACAAAAACTGAAAGAATTTGCAAATACCAAACCAGCTCTACAGGAAATATTGAAAGAGGTCCTCTAAGCAAAGAGAGACCCTAAAAGTAGTAGATCAGAAAGAAACAGAGACAATATACAATACCAGTCACCTTACAGGCAATACAATGGCACTAAATTCATATCTCTCAATACTTACCCTGAATGTTAATGGGCTAAATGCCCCAATCAAAAGACACAGGGTATCAGAATGGATCAAAAAACAAAACCCATCTATATGTTGCCTACAAGAAACTCATCTTAAACCCGAAGACACCTCCAGGTTTAAAGTGAGGGGGTGGAAAAGAATTTACCATGCTAATGGACATCAGAAGAAAGCAGGAGTGGCAATCCTTATATCAGATCAATTAGATTTTAAGCCAAAGATTATAATAAGAGATGAGGAAGGACACTATATCATACTCAAAGGAACTGTCCAACAAGAAGATCTAACAATTTTAAATATCTATGCCCCTAACGTGGGAGCAGCCAACTATATAAACCAATTAATAACAAAATAAAGAAACACATCGACAAGAATACAATAATAGTAGGGGATTTTAACACTCCCCTCACTGAAATGGACAGATCATCCAAGCAAAAGATCAACAAGGAAATCAAGGCCTTAAATGACACACTGGACCAGATGGACATCACAGATATATTCAGAACATTTCATCCCAAAGCAACAGAATACACATTCTTCTCTAGTGCACATGGAACATTCTCCAGAATAGATCACATTCTTGGTCCTAAATCAAGTCTCAACCGGTATCAAAAGATTGGGATCATTCCCTGCATATTTTCAGACCACAATGCTCTGAAGCTAGAACTCAATCACAAGAGGAAATTTGGAAAGAACCCAAATACATGGAGACTAAACAGCATCCTTCTAAAGAATGAATGGGTCAACCAGGAAATTAAAGAAGAATTGAAAAAATTTATGGAAACAAATGATAATGAAAACACAACGGTTCAGAATCTGTGGGACACAACAAACGCAGTCCTGAGAGGAAAATATATAGCGGTACAAGCCTTTCTCAAGAAACAAGAAAGGTCTCAGGTACACAACCTAACCCTACACCTAAAGGAGCTGGAGAAAGAACAAGAAAGAAACCCTAAACCCAGCAGGAGAAGAGAAATCATAAAGATCAGAGCAGAAATCAATGAAATAGAAACCAAAAAAACAATAGAACAAATCAACGAAACTAGGAGCTGGTTCTTTGAAAGAATTAATAAGATTGATAAACCCCTGGCCAGACTTCTCAAAAAGAAAAGAGAAAGGACCCAAATAAATAAAATCATGAATGAAAGAGGAGAGATCACAACGAACACCAAAAAAATACAGACAATTATAAGAACATACTATGAGCAACTCTACGCCAACAAATTTGACAATCTGGAAGAAATGGATGCATTCCTAGAGACATATAAACTACCACAACTGAACCAGGAAGAAATAGAAAGCCTGAACAGACCCATAACCAGTAAGGAGATTGAAACAGTCATCAAAAATCTCCAAACAAACAAAAGCCCAGAGCCAGATGGCTTCCCGGGGGAATTCTACCAAACATTTAAAGAAGAACTAATTCCTATTCTCCTGAAACTGTTCCAAAAAATAGAAATAGAAGGAAAACTTCCAAACTCATTTTATGAGGCCAGCATCACCTTGATCCCAAAACCAGACAAGGATCCCAACAAAAAAGAGAACTACAGACCAATATCCTCGATGAACACAGATGCAAAAATTCTCGCCAAAATACTAGCCAATAGGATTCAACAGTACATTAAAAGGATTATTCACCACGACCAAGTGGGATTTATTCCAGGGCTGCAAGGTTGGTTCAACATCCGCAAATCAATCAATGTGATACAACACATTAATAAAAGAAAGAACAAGAACCATATGATACTCTCCATAGATGCTGAAAAAGCATTTGACAAAGTACAGCATCCCTTCCTGATCAAAACTCTTCAAAGTGTAGGGATAGACGGCACATACCTCAATATTATCAAAGCCATCTATGAAAAACCCACCGCAAATATCATTCTCAATGGAGAAAAACTGAAAGCTTTTCCGCTAAGGTCAGGAACACGGCAGGGATGTCCGTTATCGCCACTGCTATTCAACATAGTACTAGAAGTCCTAGCCTCAGCAATCAGACAACAAAAGGAAATTAAAGGCATCCAAATCGGCAAAGAAGAAGTCAAACTATCACTCTTCGCAGATGATATGATACTATATGTGGAAAACCCAAAAGACTCCACTCCAAAACTGCTAGAACTTGTACAGGAATTCAGTCAAGTGTCAGGATATAAAATCAATGCACAGAAATCAGTTGCATTTCTCTACACCAACAACAAGACAGAAGAAAGAGAAATTAAGGAGTCCATCCCATTTACAATTGCACCCAAAACTATAAGATACCTAGGAATAAACCTAACCAAAGAGACTAAGAATCTATACTCAGAAAAGTACAAAGTACTCATGAAAGAAATTGAGGAAGACACAAAGAAATGGAAAAATGTTCCATGCTCCTGGATTGGAAGAATAAATACTGTGAAAATGTCTATGCTACCTAAAGCAATCTACACATTTAATGCAATTCCTATCAAAGTACCATCCATTTTTTTCAAAGAAATGGAACAAATAATCCTAAAATTTATATGGAACCAGAAAAGACCTCGAATAGCCAAAGGAATATTGAAAAAGAAAGCCAAATTGGTGGCATCACAATTCCGGACTTCAAGCTCTATTACAAAGCTGTCATCATCAAGACAGCATGGTACTGGCACAAAAACAGACACATAGATCAATGGAACAGAATAGAGAGCTCAGAAATGGACCCTCAACTCTATGGTCAACTCATCTTCGACAAAGCAGGAAAGAATGTCCAATGGAAAAAAGACAGCCTCTTCAATAAATGGTGTTGGGAAAATTGGACAGCCACATGCAGAAAAATGAAATTGGATCATTTCCTTACACCACACACGAAAATAGACTCAAAATGGATGAAGGATCTCAATGTGAGAAAGGAATCCATCAAAATCCTCGAGGAGAACACAGGCAGCAACCTCTTCGATGTCAGCCGCAGCAACATCTTCCTAGGAACATCACCAAAGGCAAGGGAAGCAAGGGCAAAAATGAACTTTTGGGATTTTATCAAGATCAAAAGCTTTTGCACAGCAAAGGAAACAGTGAACAAAACCAAAAGACAACTGACAGAATGGGAGAAGATATTTGCAAATGACATATCAGATAAAGGGCTAGTGTCCAAAATCTATAAAGAACTTAGCAAACTCAAAACCCAAAGAACAAATAATCCAATCAAGAAATGGGCAGAGGACATGAACAGACATTTCTGCAAAGAAGACATCCAGATGGCCAACAGACACATGAAAAAGTGCTCCACATCACTCGGCATCAGGGAAATACAAATCAAAACCACCATGAGATATCACCTCACACCAGTCAGAATGGCTAAAATTAACAAGTCAGGAAATGACAGATGCTGGCGAGGATGCGGAGAAAGGGGAACCCTCCTACACTGTTGGTGGGAATGCAAGCTGGTGCAACCACTCTGGAAAACAGCATGGAGGTTCCTCAAAATGTTGAAAATAGAACTACCCTATGACCCAGCAATTGCACTGCTGGGTATTTACCCTAAAGATACAAACGTAGTGATCCGAAGGGGCACATGCACCCGAATGTTTATAGTAGCAATGTCTACAATAGCCAAACTATGGAAAGAACCTAGATGTCCATCTACAGACGAATGGATAAAGAAGATGTGGTATATATACACAATGGAATACTATGCAGCCATCAAAAGAAATGAAATCTTGCCATTTGCGACGACGTGGATGGAACTAGAGGGTATCATGCTTAGTGAAATAAGTCAATCGGAGAAAGACAACTATCATATGATCTCCCTGATATGAGGGAGAGGAGATGCAACATGGGGGGTTGAGGGGGTAGGAGAAGAGTAAATGAAACAAGATGGGATTGGGAGGGAGACAAACCATAAGTGACTCTTAATCTCACAAAACAAACTGAGGGTTGATGGGGGGAGGGGGTTGGGAGAGGGGGGTGGGGTTATGGATATTGGGGAGGGTACGTGCTATGGTGAGTGCTGTGAAGTGTGTAAACCTGGCGATTCGCAGACCTGTACCCCTGGGGATAAAATATATGTTTATAAAGCTGTAAAAAAAAAAAGAAAGAAAGAAAGGATGAATACCCAAGTTTTGTAGCAACATGGACGGGACTGGAAGAGATTATGCTGAGTGAAATAAGTCAAGCAGAGAGAGTCAATTATCATATGGTTTCACTTATTTGTGGAGCATAACAAATAGCATGGAGGACAAGGGGAGATGGAGAGGAGAAGGGAGTTGAGGGAAATTGGAAGGGGAGGTGAACCATGAGAGACTATGGACTCTGAAAAACGATCTGAGAATTTTGAAGGGGTGGGGGGTGGGAGGTTGGGGGCACCAGGTGGTGGGTATTGTAGAGGGCACGGATTGCATGGAGCACTGGGTGTGGTGCAAAAATAATAAATACTGTTATGCTGAAAAAATAAAAAAAATTAAAACAAAAAACAAACAAACAAACAAAAATTCCTAGAAACATATAAACTACCAAAACTGAAACAGAAAGAAATAGAAAATTTGAACAGACTGATAACCAGCAAAGAAATTGAATCAGTAATAAAAAAACCCCCAACAAATAAAACTCCAGGACCAGATGGCTTCACAAGTGAATTCTACCAAACATTTAAAGAAGAGTTAATACCTATTCTTCTCAAACTATTCCAAAAAATAGAAAAGGAAGGAAAACTTTCAAGTTCACTCTATGAGGTCAGGATTACCCTGGTACCAGAACCAGATAAAGACATCATTTAAGGAGAGAACTATAGGCCATTATCCCTGATGAACATAGATGCAGAAACTTCCAATAAAATACTAGCAAACCAAACCCAACGATACATTAAAAAATTGGTCACTACAATCAAGTAGGTTTGTAAAGCATGGTTCAATATTCACAAATCTATCAATGTGATACACCACATTAATAAAAGAAAGGATAAGAACCATATGATCCTTTCAATAGATGCAGAAAAAGCATTTTACAAAGTACAATATCCATTCATCATAAAAACCCTCAGTAAAGTAGATTTAGAGCAAACATACCTCAATATAATAACCCAAAGCTAATATCATCCTATATGGGGAAAAACTGAGAGCTTTTCCTCTATGGTCAGTAACAGGGATGACCAGTCTCACTACTGTTATTTAACATAGCACTGGAAGTCCTAGCTTCAGCAATCAGAAAACAAAAAGAAATAAAAGGCATTCATATTAATGAGGAAGAAACAAACTTTCACTATTTGCAGATGGCATGATACTCTATGTAGAAAACCCTAAAGATTCCACCAAAAAACTGCTAGAACTGATCAACAAATTCAGTGAAGTCACAGGGTACAAAATCAACATACAGAATCTGTTGCATTTCTATACAACAATAATGAAGTTGCAGAAAGAGAAACTAAGGAGTCAATCCCATTTACAGTTGCATCAAAACCCATAAGATACCTAGGAATAAACCTAACCAAAGAGGTGAAAGACCTGATCCAGAAAACTATAAAACACTGATGAAAGAAACTGAAGATGACATAAAGAAATGGAAAGACATTCCAGGCTCATGGATTGGAAGAATAAATACTTGTTAAAATGTCTATACTTTCCAAAGCAATCTACACATTTAATGCATGCTTGTAAAAATACCACCACCATTTTTCACAGTGTTAGAACAAACAATCCTAAAATTTGTGTGGAACCACAAAAGACCCCAGATAGCCAAAGAAACCTTGAAAAAGTAAAGCAAAGCAGGAGGCATCACAATTCTGGGCTTCAAGTTATATTGCAAAGCAGTAGTAATCAAAAGAGTATGATACTGGCACAAAAATAGATATATAGATCAATAGAACAGAACACTCAGAAATGAACCCACAATTATAAGGTCAATTAAGCCTTGACAAAGCAGGAAAGAATGTACAGTGGGGAAAAGACAACCTCTTCCTCAAACAGCATTGTTTGTTGAGAAAACTGAAGAGCAGCAAGCAGATAATGAAACTGGACCACTTTATACATCATCCACAAAATTAAATTGAAAATGGATTAAAAACCTAAATTTAAGACCCCAAACCATAAAAATCCTAGAAGAGAACACAGTAACTTTTTGACATTGGCCATAGCAACTTCTTTCTAGATATGTCTCCTGAGGCAAGAGAAACAAAATAAAAAATAGGCTGCTGAGACTTCATCAAAATAAAAAGCTTCTGCAAAGCGAAGGAAGCAATCGACAAAACTAAATGGCAACTTGCAGAATGGAAAAAGATAGGTGCAAAAGACATATCTGATAAAGGGTTAGTATCCAAAATATATAAAGAACTTGTAAAACTTAACATACAAGAAACAAATAATTCAATTTTTAAAATAGGCAGAAGACATGAATGGAATTTTTTCCAAAGAAGACATACAGATGGCCAACAGACACATGAAAAGATGCTCAACATCACTTATCATCAGGAAAATGCAAATCAAAATCACAATAAGATATTACCTCATACCTGTCGGAATGGTTACATTCAACAACACAAGAAACAACAGCTGTTGGCGAGGATATGGAGAAAAAGGAACACTTGTGTACTCTTAGTGGCAATGCAAACTGGTGCAGTCACTCTGGAAAACAGAATGGAGGTTCCTGAAAAATGTATAAATAATATGACTCTAAAATCCAGTAATTGCACTACTAGGTATTTACCCAAAGAATACAAAAATACTAATTCAAAGGGATACAGGCACCCCAATATTTATAGCTGCCATTATATAGAATAGCCAAATTACAGAAAGACCCCAGATGTCTATTGATCAATGAATGGATAAAGAAGATGTGGGATAGATATAGACATAGATATAGATATCTATCTATATATATCTATAGCTAGATATAGATATAGATATAGATATAGATATAGATATCTATCTATATATATCTATAGCTAGATATAGATATCTATATCTATATATATTCAGCCATAAAAAGAATCCAAATCTTGCCAATTGCAACAGCATAGATGGAGCTGGAGAGTATTATGCTGAGTGACATAAGTCAGTTAGAGAAAGATAAATACCAAATGATTTCACTCATATGTGGAATTTAAGAAACAAATCAAATGAGTAAATTGGGGATAAAAGAGAGAGAGAGAAACAAATCAAGAAATAGACTCTTTGCTGTAGAGATCAAACATGGTTACCAGAGGGGAGGTGGGTAGGGGAATGGGTAAATAGGTGATGGGGATTAAGGAGGGCACTTGTGTTGATGAGCACCAGGTGATGTATGGAAGCGTTGAATCACTATACTGTACACCTGAAACTAATATAACACTAGGTTAACTAACTGGAATTTAAATAAAAACTTTTAAAAAATTAAGTATTTAAAAAAACTTTAACAAGCCCCCCAAAATACAATAAAATCAACATATAAATTTCACTTGCATTTCTATGCACTGACAATGAACTATCCAAAAAAAGAAATAAGAAAATAAATCCATTTACAGCAGCATCAGAATGAATAAAATATTTAGGAATAAACTTGATGAGGTGGAAGATTTGTACACTAAACACTATAAAATATTGATGAAAGAAATTAAAGAAGAGGGATACCTGGGTGGCTCAGTTGATTAAGCATCTGCCTTCGGCTCAAGTTATGATCCCAGGGTCCTGGGATGGAGTCTCAAGTCAGGCTCCCTGCTCAGCAGGGAGTCAGCTTCTCCCTCTGCCTGCTTCTCCCTCTGCCTGCTGCTCCCCCTACCTGTGTGCACATGCTCTCTCTCTCTGACAAATAAATGGAATCTTAAAAAAAAAAAGATATTTAGGAAGACACAAACAAATGGAAAGGCATCCCATGTTCATGAATTGGAAGCCCTAATATTATTAACATGTCCATACTACCCAAAATGATCTATAGATTCAATGGCATCTCAGTTGAAATACCAAAGGCCTTTTTTTATGGAAAAACTATTCTGCCATTCATAGGGAGCCACAAAAAATCCCAAGTATCCAAACCATCTTGAGCAGAATGAATAAAGCTGGAGGCATCACACTCCCTTATTTTGAAACATGTTACAAAGCTACAATAATCAAAACAGTACTGGCACATAAACAGACATATAGACCAATGGGATAGAACAGAAAGCCCAGAAATAAATCTATGCCTACACAGTCAGCTGGTCTTCAACAAAGGTGCTAAAAATACACAATAAGGAAATAAGAGTTCTTACCACAAATGGTTTTGAGAAAACTGGATAGCCATATGCAAAAGAAAGAAATAGACCCCTAAAATCAACCCAAAATGCATTAATGAGTTAAACACAAGACCTGAAACTTAAAACTCCCAGCAGAAAACACAGGGAAGAACCTCCATGATATTGAAGTTGGCAAAGATTTCACAGATATGACACTAAAGGCACAGGCAACAAAAACAAAAATAGACAAGTCAGACTCCATTAAATTAAATTTCCACACAGCAAAGAAAATAATCAGTAGAGTGAAAAATCAATCTAGAAAATGGGAGAAAATATTTGCAAACCATATATCTGATAGGAGGTTAATCTCCAAAATATGTAAGAAACACCTACAATTCAATACAAAAAAACTAATAATGCGATTAGAAAATGGGCTAAGGATTTGAATAAGTATTACTCCAAAACAGACAAAAAATGGCGAATATGTATACCAAAAAGAGAGTCCAATGTCACTAATCATGAGGGAAATGCAAACCAAAATCACAATATCACCTCACACCTGTCAGAACAGTTATTATTAAAACAAAATTGACAAATATTGACAAGGATATGAAGAAATATTGGTGGCAATGCAAAATGTTGCAGCCACCATAGAAACAGGTATGGAGGTTCCTCAAAAATTATAAATAGAACTACCATATTATGCGGGAATCTTACTTCTGGGTATTTACGCAAAGAATTGAAATAAAAAACTCAAAGAGATATAAGCACTCCCATGTTCACTGCAGCATTATACACAATAGCCAAGAAAAAACCTAATTGTCCATCAACACAAGAGTGGAGAAAAAATATGTGGTGTGTATTCACAACGGAATATTAGTGAGCCTTTAAAATCTAAGAAAATTCTGCAACATACATTGCATGCGTGTACCTTGAGGACACTATGCTGAAGCAAATAAGCTGGTCACAGAAAGACAAGTGCTACATGATTCTACTTATATGAGGTATCTATGATCAGTGTCATAGAATCAGTGTAATGGCGGCTGTCAGGGATTGGTGGGGGGAGGGGAATGGGGAAGTTACTAATCAAGGGGCATAAAGTTTCAGTTAAGCAAGATGAGTAAGTTCCAGAGATCTGCTTTGCAACATGGACAGTCAACAATATTGTATTATACACTTAAGTATTTGTTCAACATGTAGATCTCATGTTAAGTATTCTTATCACCATAAAAATTTCAAATAAAAAATTTTTAATAAAAGTTTTAAAAAGAGAAACTTGAGGGAAACAGTAAAATGATTATGGAGTTCAATGCTTAAGATGGAGATATCTAAGTTGAAAATCCTGAACATCTTAAATCCTGGTGGGTGTTGTTATTATCATGACACAAGGTCAGGAGAGGTACTCCCCAAATGCATAAGAAGTGGTACAGCCGAACTGCACAAAGCTACACTGTGATACACATGGAGATGTGATATCCAGATTCCCTTTAAAAGAAGGACTGTTGCCCCCACTGCTGGAAGTGCAACCAGCCCTTTAAGGATTGCCTCGATTACAGAAAGTCACCATACCTTTCTGGGGGCAGCCCACATTTTGTGAGTACTTAAGGCATGGGTATAAAGGTCTGGACATTTCTGCACAATGCAGGACAAATCAGATGGACCACTGCAGTTCCAGAGTTTTCTGTGTGGCTTGCTGAGGCCTTTGGATATGTATTGAAGCTCAACTTCCTTCCAGTGTCCATTTGTGCTTCTTTCCCAAAGATCTGTCCATTGCATGATCCCCAGAACTTCTGAATGCTAATGAATTTGTAGAAATGGTCTTTGCAGATGTACTAAGGTAAGGATTCAAGATGAGTTCATCTGGATTATCTGGGTGGGCTCTAAATCTAATGAATGGTGTCCTTATAAGAGAGACAGAAGAGAGAAATATGCAGAGATGAGAGAGGGAGACGGCCATGTGCAGTTGGAGGCAGAGACTAGAGTGAACAACTACAGGATGAAGAATGTTGATTGTCACTAGAAGGTAGAAGAGGCAAGGAATAGAATCTCCTTGAGTGACTAAGGTGGCAGCACAGCCCTGCCAACACCTTGGTTTCAGACTTCTGCTCTCCAGCAATATGAGAAAATAAATTTCCATTATTTTTTTTTAAAGATTTTCTTTATTTATTTGACAGAGAGAGATCACAAGTAGGCAGAGAGGCAGGCAGAGAGAGAGGAGGAAGCAGGCTCCCTGCTGAGCGGAGAGCCCGATGTGGGGCTCGATCCCAGGACCCTGGGATCATGACCTGAGCTGAAGGCAGAGGCTTAACCCACTGAGCCACCCAGGTGCCCCAACTTTCCGTTATTTTAACTCTAAACCCAGTTTGTGAAAATTTATAACGGTGGCTCCAGGAAATGAACACACTTCCTTTTATAGGTGTTGACCCCAAGGGGCACTTTCTGTAAACAGCCTATATACTGAACTCCATCTTAGTCTGGTTCCCTGAGAACCTAGCCTGTGGCATGGGTCGTGGACTGGGTCGGCCACGGCCAAAGTGATTTTTCCACAATAAGACATCAGCTGAATGTTTAATGTGAACTGTCACGATAGAATGGAATCTGCAAAAGGCCTATGGTTGGCAATTAATGGCTCTGCAAAGACATCCACATCCTATTCCCCAGAATCTATGAATATGTCAGGTTACATGGCAAAGGCGAGTTAGGACAACCAATGGAATTGACGTCAGTACTCAGCTGACTTCAAGATGGGGAGATTACCCTGGATTATTTGAATGCACTCAATGTAATCACAAGTGTCCTTAAAAGTAAGAGAGGGAGCTGGAAAAAGAACAAGACAAATGACAACGTGAGAAGAGAAGGATTGGGATTGAAATTGCTGACTCTTGCAATGGAGAAAGAGGCCATAAGCCAAGGAATGGAATTGTAGAAGGTAGAAAAGACGAGGAATCAGATTCTCTCCTAGAGCCTCCAGAAAGGAAGGCACCCAGCTGGCACCTTGATCTTAGGGCATTGAAATCTGTGTCTGACTTCTGATCTACAGAACCATAAGATGATACACTTGTGCTGTTTTAAGCTACCAAATCTATGGCAATTTGCTACAGTAGCTATAGAAAACCAATGCAAGTCCCACATGTAAAGCTAGCCCTCCACATTCAATAAATCTTACTGGCTTTTTCTGAATTAGTGGTGGCTGGTGATGAAACTGAGACAGAGATATCTCTCAGTCTCACGGTGCCTGTATCACAGGCTGGAAGGACATGATATCACCTCAGAACACTTGAAACTAGACGATAACCAAAGTCTAAACCCCAGTACCACTGGCTCAACTCTTGATGAGATCAAAAAGGTCAGTCCCTCAGTAGTATAAGAAGCTCAAAAACAAGGAGAGATCTCAAGGTCTCATAGTACTCTGGTGAATCGCTTGCAAGGCCCTGCTGGAGAGAGGGGGCTGACTTCTTTCTCAAGAGGACCAGAGGTAAACTGAAGCCATCTGAAACTGTTACTAATCCCCCATCCAGCTTAACTCCTAGTAGGACCAAAGAAATCAGCCTTTTACCTTAGCTGGCTAACAGAAAAACGTATACCATTTGGGGGAAAAGATTATTTGCTTCGATGTCTACTCTTTATATGCAATGTCTGTCATAAAAGTATAAGATGAATGATCTATTAATCTAGATTAGAAAAAACCACATTGGTAGAATCAGACCTGCAGATGCAGATGAACCAGATACTGAAATCAGAGACACAAATTTCGTAATCTCTTGTCATAACCTTAAAGAGATATTTGGGAAATAATCTTTCATTTGCTTCAGCTTTACAATTCTTTGTTTTTTGTTTTTAGATTTTTTTAAAACTTTTTTTATTTGATAGACAGAGATCACAAGTAGGCAGAGAGAGAGGAGGAACCAGGCTCCTGGCCAAACAAGGAGCCCGATGCGGGACTCGATCCCAGGACCTGGGATCATGACCTGAGCTGAAGGCAGAGGCTAAATTTAACCCACTGAGCCACCCAGGTGCCCCAATTCTTTCAGTTTTTTCCTCAGCCTTCAGATTGACAAAAATCCAAAGGCTCGGTAAATTAGCAAGACTGTGGGGAGACAGGCACTTTTATACCTTGCTGATTGGAATGAAAAAAAGTACTATGTCATGGAAAATAATTTGACAATACTGAACAAAACTACATATTTATGTATTCTTTGGCTTTTAGATTTCAATTCTAGGAATTCAACCTGAAGATACACTTTGAACAACATGAAAATATATATGCAAAGTTATTCGTTGCATCACTATTTGTAATTATAAAACATTGCAAACTACTCAAATGCTCAAATATAGGAGACTGCTTTCACTGGCTAAATCTGGGATAATGTGAGCATCAAGATAAATCAGGACAACAATTGTTGGTTAAATGAGCTGTGGCAAATTCATACTATGGAGTACTATCAACTGGTAAGAAAGAGGAAGAAAATGTCTAGGAACTGAAAAGGAATAATTTTGAGAACATATTTTAAGTTAAAAATGCAAAGAATACAGGTAGCATGTTACCTCTTTTTATAAGAAGTAAAAGAAAATTAAATCTGTATATTTATATTAATTTTGTATCAAAACTGTATAATTTTTTTAAAAGCCTTTGTTTATTTGAGAGAGAGAGAGAGCACAAGCAGGCAGGGGCAGAAGGAGAGGGAGAAGCAGGCTCCTAGCTGAACAGGGAGCCCAATGCATAGCTTGAACCCAGGACCCCCAGATCATGACATGAGCGGAAGGCAGATGCTTAAACAACTGAGCCACCCAGGCACTCCTATATCTGTATAATTTTGAAAAAATAAATATAAGAATAATACAAAAACTAATGAAATTGTTCATACAGAGCAATGGAGATGAAGGGGTTGTAGGGATAAGGAAAGGAGTGACACTTCCCTGAGTATACCTTTCTATACAATTTTGACCTCTGAATTCATATTAATGTTTTAGTATCTAATAATATTAACAAGAATGAAAGAAAATCTCAAACTAAATGAAAACAGTAACAAATGAACCTAACCATTTCCAATGAATAAAATGATTTGCCTGAGGGAGTTTTTCATGTTTTGTTGTGGTAAAATATACATAGCATACAATTTATCCTTTTAACCATTTTTAACTGTGTAGTTCTGTTGAATTAAGTACATCCATATTGTTGTGCAATCATCACCACTATCCACCTGCAGAACTCTCTTCATTAAACAGCAAATCCCCACTGCCCCCAGTTATAGGCACCACTGTTCTATTTTCTTTTTTGTTTGTTTGTTTTGAGAGAGAGAGAACATGCTGGTGAACATGTGGTCATCGGGGAATGGCAGGGGGAGAAAGAGGGAGAGAATCTTTTTTTTTTTTTTTAATTTTATTTATTTATTTGACAGGCAGAGATCACAAGTAGACAGGCAGCAGAGAGAGAGAAGGGGAGGCAGTCTCCCTGCTGAGCAGAGAGCCCGATGCGGGGCTTCATCCCAGGACCCAGGGATCATGACCTGAGCTGAAGGCAGGGGCTTTAACCCACTGAGCCACCCAGGCGCCCATGAGGGAGAGAATCTTAAGCAGGGTCTACACTCACTGCAAAGCCCCACATGGGACTTTATCTCACAACTCATGATTATGACCTGAGCCAAAATTAGGAGTTGGATGCTTAATCCACAGAGATACCCAGGTGCTCCGGCACCACTGTTCTATTTTCTGTCCCTATGAAATTTGACTATTCTAGGTACTTCACATGAGTGGAATCATGGTATTCGTTCTTTTGTGAAAAGCTTGTTTTACTTGGCATTATGTCCTCAAGATTTATCTATGTTGTAGCATGTATCAGTATTTTTTTATAAGTCTGAATCAAACTTTGTTGTATGCATGCCCTGTATTTGTTTATCCATTAGTCAATGGACACTAGAGTTGCTTCTACTTCTTGTCTATTACGAATAATGCTGCCATGAACATGGATGTACAAATAACTCTTTGAGACCTTGCTTTAATTGGAAGGGGGTATATATCCAGAAATGGAACTGCTGGGTCATATAATAATTTTATTATTAATTTTTTGAAGTACCACATTGTTTTCCACAGAGGCTATATCATTTTACATTCCCACCAGCAGTGCACAAAGGTTCCAATTTCTCCACATCCTTGCCGACAATTATTTTCTATTTTTGATAGTATACCCATCCTAATGGCTATAAAGTGGTGTTTCATTATGGTTTTGATTTACATTTTCCTGATGATGAGTGATACTGAACATCTTTTCATGTGCTTATTGGCCATGGGTATATCTTCTTTGGAGAGATGTCTATTCAAGTTCTTTGTCCATTTTTAATCAGATTTTTTGTTTTTGTTCCTGATTTGTAGTTCTTTATATGTTCTGGATATTAATCCCTTATCAGTTATATAGCAAACAAATATTTTCTTTGATTCCATGGTTTTCCTTTTGACTATGTTGTTTCTTTTGATGCACAAAAGCATTTAATTTTGTTATAGTCCAATTTACCTAATTTTGTTGTCCATGATTTTATCAAGATATCCAAGAAATCATTGCCAAACTCAATATCATAAAACTGTCTTCTTATATTTTCTTATAAGAGTGTTCTAGTTTTAGGTCTTGCATTTAGACCTTTGATCCATTTGGTATATAGTATAAAGTATGAGTCTAATTTCATTTATTTGCATATCGATACCCTGTTTCCCCAGCACCATTTGTTGAAAACAATGTCCTTTCTTCATTGTATGGCTTTGTCACTCTTTTTGAAAGTAATATGACCATAAATGTGAAGGTTTATTTCTGGGCTCTCTCTTCTATTCTATTTGTCTGTATGTCTGTCTTTATGCCAGTACCCCAAATAAATTATGAACAAAACAGTTTGATTTTGATCTAAAGAAAAATAAGTTAAACAAATCTTGACCCTTTTCAGTAAGTTTAGTTGTTGTAGTGATATAAGGATTATTTTGTGGGTATTGCAGAATTGGGCAAAAGAGGGACTATAGTGAGGTTTTTGGGAGCCAGAGCAATGTGGAAAATAGGGGATACAGATAACAAATATGGAATGGGGGAGGCAAGCAAAGACTTAGGTCGGATCCAAATTAGGGGTATTGGTATAAATTTATTATTTCAATGACACTCAGACACTCAGTGGCTATGAGCAGAGCCTGAGCCCAGAACTTCGTTTCTAAATACAATTCTCCACAGAAAGGAACCAGAAGTTCGCGGAGAAATGACTTCCTCAGAGGCTGGAGCCGGGAAAACACGAGATGAGCATGCCAGAAAAGAAGGAAGTGCCAGAAGAATGATGAGGCCATGTAAGAAAAAATGGAAGACTTTTCACTGGCCAAGTCTGGGATAATTTGGGCATAAGGTGAATAAGAACAAAAATAAAGTGAATAAATCACGAATCTATGGGTCCATAGTGACCATAGATAATAAATTAATAAATATGTGGGGGAAAAGGGACAGCTCTTCCACAGAGTAGAATGCTGATTAATAAACACAGTAACACTGATTCAATTAGAGAATCACCTTGAAAAATCACTTTAGCAAAGACAGATTTAGGCAAGAATTGTCATGCATGTCAGCCTGCGGGAGGGAGAGTTTTACGATAGAGAGGACACTTGCATGGTCTCCCTACAAGTTTCTTATCTATCACAAGTGGGGAAATTGTAGCTACATTGTGGAGAAACCTGACAACAGAGAGGACTGTAACTTCCTCAGGGACAAATGAGCTGTGTTTAAATGCAAACATCAGTGCCCCTAGGAGGATGACCAAGATAGTAAGACACCTTGAGAAACATCTCGGGGCGGGCAGGAGGCATGAAGACATGGGAAGTTGAAGGAACAGAAAATGATATTTTAGAGAGACCGAAGAACATGTACCTTGTCTGTGCAAGGAACTCTACACCTGAAACACAGAGAGCAGGAGAGGGTCTGCTGCCCAGATTCCCCTTCGAGAAGGCTTGCTGCCCCTCTCTGAAGGAGCCTAGTTCCTGGGCAGAGAGATTCCTGGCTCCAGTTGAACACTTCCTAGGGCCACCCTCCTCCACCGACTGGTGCGCAGGGCTGTAATGGTCTAGCCCTCAAACACAGATAGAGACTAAGGGCAGTGGTCACAACAGAGTCCCTCCCAAATTGGTCAAGCTTCGTCAGGCTCACCTGGCCACCGGACTTCCTCCTCTGCAAACCTCGCTTCCTCCCCCTGCCTCTCACAGCTCAATGCTCTAAGGAAAATAAGGACAAATCATACACTTATAAAAATACATTGTTTCAGAAGAAAGCAACAGATGAACACAGACTGTTCCAACTAATGAAAATCTTGTTTTTGGAAATCTGTTTGTCAGTTATTTGGACTGGGGGATATAATTTTTTCTCAGATCTGCTCTGCTAGGAAGAGAGAGGCTGGATTCTGTCTTTGTTTCCTTGGCCTGCTCTAACAAAATAACCCAATGTGGGCCTTGAAAGCAGAGAAATATGTTCTCTCAGTTTGGAGGCTAGATGTCCACAACCAAGGTGTAAACAGGCCATGCTCTGTCTCCCGGCTTCTGTGTTTGCTGGCAGTCCTCGGGGTTCCTGGTTTGTGGGTGCATTGTTTCAGTCTCTGCTCCCATCTTTCCTCTGTCTGTCTGCACAAGGTCAGTGTGTGTGTCTGTAATACTTCTCCTTTATTTGTAAAAATGAGTACAGGGCAGGCAGACTAGGTCAGGAGGAAAAGGTAGGGGGCTTAGGGAGGCAAGCCCAGAAATCCCAGGTGTGGAGTAATGTTACAGACAAGATATTAACCAGAGAGAAGGGAGCATAACAGATCCACCTTGTTTGTTCTAAATATAGATGAGGCACTTTTCATAACATTTATAAACAACCTTGTTTGCCTTAAGTCTTATAGACAAGATATTTACAAAGAACTCAGTAAATAGTTCCTTGGTCAGTTTTCTATGAAAGACTGACCATAAAAGTCCTCAGTGGCAACATATCCAGGACCCCTTTCCCTCTAAAGAGCTCTTCTTTTCTGCTCTCTCTTTTTAATACATTTCACTTTGCTTTACCCTTTTATCCATGAGATTCATTCTTCAACTCCATGAGGCAGGAACCCTGCAACATAAACACTAGTTATACTGGACTGAAGGTCCACCTAACCCCAGTAGGAACTCATCTCAACTTACAGGCTAGTTAAACTGTAAAGACCCTATTTCTAAATAAGGTCATATTCATAGGTCCCAGAGGTTATGACTTTATCTTTTGTGAGAAGTGTAAAGAAAAAATTCCTCCTGTATGTTTCTTCTCTACTCTCAATACTTCTGGCCACCAAATAAGGTGGGGGAAGGCTCAGGGGTTTCCGTGCCATGCAATTCTGCAATACCGCTGGGTGTCCTACAATTCAGTGCAGTCCTGACACCATCTACCTAGAGTTAGCATCACATCTCACAGATTAAGGGCTCAGTCCCACAAGGACTACCTTCCCCTTTCAGACACCAACTGCAAGTCTAGATTGTTACCCGTGCTTCTCACCAACTGATTATCAACCAGAGGTTCCCACACCCCTCTCCTTGGATTCAAACAATTTGCTAGAACATCTCACAGAACTCGGAGGAACATTTTATTTACTAGATTGCTGGTTTATTATAAAAGGATATAACACAGGAATAGCCAGATGGAAGAAATGCATGGGGCAAAGTATGTGGGAAGGGGTGTGCAGTTAGCATCTCCACGTGTTCAACAACCCAGAAGTTCTCTGGATCTAGTCCTTTTGGGTTTTTATGGAGGCTTTATGACTTAGACATGAATGATTAAATCACTGGCCAGAGGTGACTGAACTCAATCTCCCCTTCCTAGGAGGAGAGGGGGGATTGTGGGACTGAGAGAGGGGTAGAATGTTCTAATCCTCTAATCACACGGGTATCTTGACAAACAGCCTTCATCCTCATAGTTTTCCCAAAGCTGCCTCATTAACACACATCCAGGTGTTGTTTAAAGGGGTTTGCTTTTGAATAACCAGATACCTCTTTTTGCTCTAACCACTTGAGAAATTCCAAGGGTTTTAGGAGGTCTGTGCCAGGAACAGGGACAAGAACCAAACATAATATTTCTTATTATAAATCACAATATCGCAGAGACTAAATTCAACCCATGACGCATTATGTCTTAGACTCACTAACTGAAGCCTGTTTAAGCCCAATAAAGTTGAACTACAGCAGTAACACTGAAAGTAATATGTACAGGAACTATTTCTATCATCTCTCCACCCAGCCTACCTGATTCCTTGGCTTGGAACAGCTACATGTTGGGGGTCTTTATAGAAGAGAGATGAAGTGAGGGGATTTTGAGACATGAGAACAGGTAGAAGGGCACGTGGCCCCTGGAGACTCTAATGCAGGGGAGTAGGCAGGCAGGTGTTTGGGAGAACACAATCCCTAGGACAGGCTTCCTTCACATACTATCCTATCATGACCTTGGATTGGACTCCTTAGGCAAAGGTTTGGGCTGAAGTGCAGTCTTACAGTGCAGAGACATTGTGGACAATGTGGGGATCCAAGAACAATTATGATCCAAGGTAGGACCTCTACTGTGATGGTGGAGCCACCCTGGAGACAGAGGAGTATAGCAGAGAACCAGGTAAGGATGGTGGAGCAGGCAGGCATATCTGGATAGCTATATTCTAAAATACAAATATGGGCAAATTTAACTAAAACTAAGTTCCTTGAAGCAAAAAGGTCTCTGCCAATACAGGATAAAACTAAGTATTTGTTAGGAGGTTTTGAAGTGCATCACAGCTACAAAGCTGAGGTTGTCCAAGCTGAAAAATTCCTGATAAAATAATCTAGTTCTTAAAGTTATTAGGAGGGTGCTCTTGGTCACCCAGACAAATGTGCTCATACCCACACTGCACATGGAATTTTTATAGCTTATTTGTGGATAGAAAATAGCTTAAAATATTTGCAGGAATTTGTCCCTTTCTTCATAAAGAGTTGCAGCTAATTAGAATTTCCATTTTGTTTTGCTCTCTGACCTCTCTATTGGCTTGTAAGCTATTAAGTGATGTTCTAGCCATTGGTTTGGGATATGGGAGTTGTTTTGCATCTACTTTGCAAAAAAAGCATCAAACACTGTGTCAAAACACGTTACAGTTATTAGGCAATTTAAAACAATGTCATTGTTTTTCTTAGTGGCCAATGGCTCTGTGAAAAACAAAGCTCTTCCCGTTTATTTAGTATTTTGGGATGCATTAGTGATGCATTATTAATGTAGTGAGGAGGTTGCTATTTTTAGACCTGGTTATATTAGAAATAGAAGAAGCAAAATTTAGTAAAAATGTATGTGGCACTAAAATGTAAATAATTGGCCTAATTTGAGGAGTTGACTATGATCCACATTTGAATGTTTTCACTTGAAATGTACAAGATAATTGGTCAAAATATGTATCATTTTACAGGACATCCTCCTTTCACCGCTAGTTTAACATTTGTGAGAAAATAAAATTGCTTCTGAGTCTCTGAAGTATAACAACTACTCCTGATTTGGTTGGGCCCAAAATTCCAGTTAGGCTTCACTAAATGTTGAAGGGAAATGAATGCCTCCTTCATTATATATAGGAACACAAAGATTCTGTGGCTAATTAGAATATGTAGGCATGTATCACAACTCTTATAAATGCTTGCAAAGAGCAAGATACATTTAAAAATGGATTTAAAAGTCTCCTTAAGGGTCTAATTGGACTTAGAAGATAAGCAAGGATAAATCTCTGTGGCATTAAAAAATATGGAAAATGAGTTCTGCAGTAACACTAATAATTCTGGGCCTATTCCAAATTATCAAAATCTATCATAATTCATTTTTGACTTGTCAACCAATCTGAAGTGCAGTTTAGGAGGAAAGAAGGTAAACTGGAAGCTAAAAATAATTCAGGAATTCTGCCTGGCTTGGAGTTGGAGTCAGGATACTTTCTGTGAAACTTACCTGAATGAATGTTACATATAACTTGACACCTAAGCCTGACCTCAACATGGGAAAAAAAATTGAGGTTATTCCTAATTCATGGTGGATTCTACATAGAATGGCATGAACCGCCTTTTTCCTCGACTGGGGAGAAAAACGGGCGGGAACTAGGAGGAAGAAACATAATCAAGCAAGCAAGGAATGTTGGCGTGTGGGCCGAGTCGTGTTGGGGATGAAGGAAGTGCACACAAAAGTAGGTGTCTTACAACTCTGGATGTGGAAGGTGCCTCTGAGATCGCTTGTCTTGCGGATGGACTTGTGCTGAGTGCAGGGAGGTCTGCAGAGCTGAAGATCTTCCTTAGAGACAGATGCAGGGCATAAAGTCTAGCCTAATGGGGGGCTCTGGGTACCCCCTACCCTCCACGACCAGAGAGGGATCTACCTGATTATTATATTTGGATCCTGCATAAGATTTCATATTTGGGTAGGAAAATAGCCTCTACTCCATGGCATAACAATACTTAAAAATCATTGTTGTTGGGGTCCCCCTTTACACTCACTCCAGTAGCATTATTGCAGAAATAGGAGAATAAATAGCTAAGAACGGATGCTCAAGATCTAGTCTCATATATGCATGCATTTCTTTTCAACAAATATTTACAAAGCACCTACTAAGTAGCAGCTAACGTGCTTCCTCAGTTTTCCAGGCTGGCTAGAATGACCCATGTGGCAACCTGAAAATGGATACCATCTTACCTCTCAGCTGGAGGGAAATGATTTGATAAATTGGCGCATAACAACTTTGTAACATGCTCAGCATGTCTTCCAAATCGAATTATCAAGAAATGACAAGCTTCCTAGTTCCGCCCACATTACAGACCTAGATTTGGGCATCTCAATGGTGAGAAAAGCTCGCCATTTGCAATTTTAGTTCAAGACATTTGCTGTGTGCCAAAAATTGGTGGGGGGATAACGGCAAAGAGGGACAAAGGCTGGTGCAGTGGGAACTCATGGCTTTGGCCCTAAGTAAGCAGAGGAAAAGTAAACCTACTGCTTGGAACTCTGTCCCTTGCTTGATAGAAAGAGGCCAGTGAGGTCTGCAATGGAAAGATATAACCAGGCCCAGCATGGGAGCAGAGGAGGCTTTGGGACTCATAGTACAAAAGTGACCATGGACAGATATGCTTCAGAACATTCTGGTGTATTCCAGCATTCTGCGGCTTGTATCCTCACGGCAAGATCTCAGGGCACAGCTGAGGTTCTGAAGTCCACTGTTTTAGAAAATTGATTCAATTCCTGGCTTCTGGGCAGTCTTTTTCATGGAATGTTGACCAAGAGAGGAATATTCTCTTTGCTTCCCTCTGAAGTAAACTCCTGTTTACTTGGGATGTTGGAAGTAGGGTGACTGACTCATCCAGGTTTACCCAGGACTTTCTGGCTTATCCCAGGCAAACTGGGATAAACAGTCATCCTAAGGAAATAAGAGTCAAGTGAATAGACTGGGTCTTTCAGGAATACACCACTGCAAAAGTGAGAGGCTTCAAACCTCTCTCATTTTGTTTACTCACCATTCTGCACTGTGAAGGGATCAGCTGGGTGATTCTTCTGGTCATCTTACTGATGATTGTTTGCAGGGCTGCACTGAGGTAGCGGGTCTGCTGGGGTTTCCCTGCTACCCCATGGCCTCTCCAAGGGGCTTTTCATATCAGCGTTGCTGAACATCCTCCTTGGTGGCACAGGGTTCCCTCAGGGTGCCACGCCTTCCTGGTTTCTCAAAGCTTAGGCTGCAACTGGCCCAGTTTCCTTCCACTGTATCTTATTGGCAAAAGCCAGTCACGGTGCCACTGTAGTATCAAGGTGAGGGGACTTCGCAAGGAGTATCAAGGGGTAGTTCAAGGTGGGATGGGGCGACACATGGAACAGTCTGCTTCACAGGTGCAGTGGGATACTCATTTGGACTCTCAGGATTCAGGTGCCTGATTGACCTCTGACCTGCTTGGGGGGCCACCTGCCTTACAGGTTCATAGTCTCAGAGAGAACTGAATATGGGTAGTTTCGCCGTTGGTCAGGGTCTTCAAGAGCTCTGGGTGAGGTATACGGCAGAGGTATCCCTATTATTCTTTACTTCTGATCAACGGACCGGGGAGGGTGAATCTTTGTTTGCAAGAAGCAACAGGTTAAGAGACCTGGGTCTTGCAATGTTCCAGTGAGGCGGTAAAGGACCGGATTCTGCCAGGAAACACCTCTGGGGAAGTAAGTCTCCATGCCAGGGTACAGGCTCCAGGCAGGAATTACACAGATCACCAAAGCACAACCCCTTGCTTAAAGGGACTGACCCTTCTCAACATGCAGCCTCCCTGCCTCCGACCCCAAATCTCGTCTTAACATTTGAACAAGTGTGCGCACTGGTTTCCCTCTCTACTGTAGCTCTAACCCCTGAACTGACTTGGTTTCCCAGCCCGCTTTCCTCCGTTGGTCTGTGAGCCTCCTGAGGGCAGGGGCGAGGCCCAGCTTTCTGCAACACGCGGACGGGGAAGGCTGCACTCTCTGGACCAGCCCATCCACACTCCAGCCAGAGCACCTCCAACCCTGGCTTTCCCCTTCCCGCCCCCTCCCCCACGCCTCCCCCACCCGGAAAGAATGGGGCCCCTCTCAGTCTCCCCCAGCACAAACTCCGCCCTTAAAGAGCCCCAGAGCTGCCTCAGGGCCCTGGAACTGCGGCTTGGCGTCGTCCTCTTCCTCCTCCCGACCTCCTCTTCCACTACAGTGGGCATTTTGACTTCGGGCTCCTTCCCTCTCCTTTTCTCGCTGCTCGGCCGGGTACCGCCTCCAGGCCTCGCGCGCCCCGCCTCCGCTCTGTCGCTTTAAGCCGGTCCCGGCGCTCAGCCCCTCCCTCACCCTTCCTGGCGCTCCTCCGCTGCTCCTCGCCGCCCCTCCCGCTCCTCCTCCTCTCCCGCTAGTCCTCGCCGCCGCCGGCCCGCCGCCCGCTCCGCTCCTCTCAGCCTCCTGGACCCGCAGCCATGGCCGACATCAAGACGGGCATCTTCGCCAAGAACGTGCAGAAGCGACTCAACCGCGCGCAGGAAAAGGTCAGGGCGGGCGGCGGGGCAGGTGGCGGGGGCGCGGCGGCGAGGGCCGAGCGGGCTGGGGCAGCGCTGGAGGCCCGACCGGGGCCGGGGGCGCGGGGACGCCCTGCGCGGCGCCTCGGCTACTGCGGCGAGGCGGCCACGGGCGGGGAGGCGGGAGCGTCGGGGCGCGCGGTCGGTCCGAGTCTCCCCGCACGCTCGCCCCCTTCACGGCCCGCGGCTCTCCCGGCTCTCCCGGCTCTCCTGGGCGGCTGCGGGCGCGAGCGGTGGCAGGTGCGGCGACTCCCCGGCTGCCTGCCCCGGAGCCCAGCGCATCTCCCTGCCCGCGGCCGCCTCGCTTTCGGCTGGCCCGCGGGTCGGGGAGATTGCGGCAGCGGTCCTCCCTGCGGGGGGGTTTCCTGGGGACCCGAATGCAGTAGAAACGCCTGGAGTAGCGCAGAAGCTACTCTCAGAACCTGTATGGATCGAAAGGGCTCATCACGGAAAAACCAGTGGCTTTAAATACGGTGCTGTCGAGTGAATCCAGGAGTTCAAAATAGACATCTAGATACACACTTCTTTCCATTTTCTGTTCTCTTTCTTTGGGTCTCTCTGAGTGTGTGCCCCTTTTGACGCCAGTGTCCTCTGGAAGGTCAAAAATAAATATGACCCCAACCTTACAGTTCTGTTCTGCACATTTGTGCACAAAGGAAGGCGTTTTATTGCATTAAAAAAGGAAAGATCCGTATTGCATGTACAGGTTGGGTTTCCTAGTGTGTTACAAGCTCCCCGGCAGATTGACCCCTCAGTAATTTATTTTTTTCTCCCAGAGCTGGGCACAAATGAATCCCAGGTTTACACCAGGCACAGCGCTGAGCAGTTGAGGTCTTGTACCAGACATTGGGCGCTTGTCATCAAGACCTTGCCAGCACTGAGGTCTTCATTTGTGTCTCCAGCGAAAGGACATTCACACGGTAGCTTAAGCATTGTACTTGAAAATGAACACCGCTCTTTGAGCCCCATGGTTTGTATCAGCTGAACTGTGTTCTCTTTCATGTGGCAGTATTTTCCGTCTCTGGGATTCTGGGTGTCTAGTGTTTTCCTCTTTTACTGGAAGTCAGATTTGCCGGGGTGCTCAAAATGACAGTGAATTTCCCTTTTCAGACCCTGATTCAGGCTGCTCCCCAGTTGCCACAGATGTCGAGGAACTGAGCAGAAGAGGGCACTGATCCTTTGCCAATCCCCAGGCCCATCCCCTGTGGCTGCCTCTAGTCCCTCCCTCCACACATGCACACTCTCAGTGCAGTAAGAGGATTGTATTTCTTTTAATATCTACCCAAGCTCATCCTGAACTAACGGGAGCCTCCTCTGCGCTCCTTCAGTAGCTGAATTAGCAAGGTTTCTTGCCCTCTTCCTGTTCCTGCTTACTTGTTCAGAAAGTAGACAGGATCCTTCGGCACCCCAGCCAGGTTTTGTCATCATTTTTCCTTACATTGTTTTGCCCATTCGTAGGTATTCCTCCCCACTTTCCCCTTCCAGGTAATTACTTGAATCTTTGGTCGGAAGCTTTTTATTGTATCTACTTTCCTTCCACCTGTGAAGGAATTTAGTGATAATAGTCTGCCTTTTCACATATTAAATTATTTCTTAATCTAGGTCACCAGCTGTTAATATGCCCAAAATGAATGAAAATGTAATCTGTCTTACAGAGCATTCAAGCTCTTATGAATTGTTGAAAACTCACTTTGTCATTATTAAGGTCAGGTATGTATTACCATTGCAGCTGGGGATGGTGGTTGCTTTTCCATGGGAGGGGCGGTCTAAGGGAGGCTTACCTGCATCGGGCTTCAAGAATCCTATTTTCTTCCCTGGGGAAAGTTGCTGATGAAGAGTGCCAGCTGCACCAAGTTTAGGGGTAAAGACACTGAAGGGCTAAGAATTTGGTTTCTGCCGGTGGGTACCTTCCGTCCCTTTTCTGAGCCTGTGCAGCACAAGGAAAAGGGCATGTGGGAATTCAGGGGAGGTTGCCCAGTCAAGCCCAAACAGAAGCCACTGGAGGGTAGAAATCACAGTAAGTTGCTGTCGCAGGCATTAGACATCTCCTGCAGTGATTCCTTCCTCTTACATCTTTGGACGGTTCCTCTTCTCCGATGCACAGATGTTCCAGGGCAATATCTGTGTGCCTCATGTGTTCTGGAGACCTTGGATCATTTTTACAACCAAATTTTCTCAAAAGCGAGTTACTCCCATGACTTTCTCATCGTCTGTGCTACACCTAACAGCTGCATGCATTTTTAGCTCCAAATGCACGACTGAAGCTACTCTCAGGAGGCGGTCTTCCTTTTTTTTTAATGAATTTAAAATACATTTTGTTCTTATTGAAGGTCTGTGAAGGTTCAGTGCAGAAGAGTGAACAATATATAAGCAAGGAAAAAACTAGTAACAAATCAGGACTATCGTAATTCTACTAAAATTCTACAGAAATTTCACTATCATTTGATGGGTATTCTAGTGGATCTTTTCCCATATGTACATAGATGTATTTATACAACAAAAACAGGACCATACCTTTAGCTTTTTAACCTGTTAATTTCATAATAATCTTGAACATTCTTGAGTATGTACATATTTTCCATCGACATTTTAAATGACTGAACAGTATTGGAATGCATGGATTTTAATGAATCTCCCATTTTTTGGACATTCAGTTTCCCATGTTTCTGTATCTATAAATACAAATCCATGGGAAAACTTGTAAGGAAAATGGTTGCATATAGTAGGGAAAATGTTTGCATCTACTCTGAAGTATTTCCTTAGATAAATTCCTAGAAGTATAATGTCAAAGGTATGCTTGTTTTTATTATAGCTGGATTGCTTTTCAGAATGCTGTATTCATTTAACATTCTCAACAGGGGTACATGAGACACTTGCCAACACTGGATAATAAAATTCATAGTGGTCTTTAGCTATGTCATTGGAAAAAAATGAGTTCCCATTATTTCATTTGTTTGATTATTAAAAACCAAACATTTTTATATTCCCATTTTTTTTTTCACTTGTGAATTGTGTGTTTATATTTTTGCCCATTTTATGTAGCATCTCCACCCTATTCGTGTAAGGGTGAAAACTATTCTAAAGGTTACAAATAACGGTTTCTTTTCTATTTACTTTTTAATTTTTTGATGATTTTTTTTCTGCCATAGTTTATATTATGTTTGTTTCATGTATATCTGCTTAAGTCTATCAATTTCTTTTTTTTTTTTTTTTTAAGATTTTATTTATTTATTTTGACAGAGAGATCACTAGCAGGCAGAGAGGCAGGCAGAGAGAGAGGAGGAAGCAGGCTCCCCGCTGAGCAGAGAGCCCAATGCGGGGCTCGATCCCAGGACTCTGAGATCATGACCTGAGCCAAAGGCAGCGGCTTAACCCACTGAGCCACCCAGGTGCCCCTCAATTTCTTTTTTTTAAGATTTTAATCGAGAGAGAGAGAGAGAGAGAGAGAGCATGAGCAGGAGAGAGTGGCAGAGGCAGAGGGAGAAGCAATCCCCCTGCTAAACTGGGAGCCCGACCTGGGGCTCCATGACAGGGTCCTGGGATTGTGACCTGAGCCGAAGGCAGACGTTCACTGAGCCACCTGGGTGCCCCTATCAATTGGTTTTGTATGGCTTCTTTCTTGGGTGTTGAGTTAATCAGGACCCTGCCACTTGTAAATATCAGAAAACTCAATTCAAGCTGATTTAAGTAAAAAGGGGACTATAATTACTAAATTACTAAAATTTAAATACTAAAATTAAAAATGAGGCTCTTGAACGTATAATTTTAAATGAGATTTTTAACATATAAGTAGATAATTGTATTAAACTACAAATGCTCTTACACCTGTGTGTATATATATAAATGTATGCATATGAGAATATGGGTTCTTACCCATATTGAGGTAGGTACTATTACTACCCCGTTTTAAAGATGAGGAAGGGGTTAGGTAACATGCCCAGGATCACACAGTAAGTAGCAAGGGTGATGTTTGAACTCAAGCATTCCAGTGTTTCCCATTATGTGATACTTCCTCTTATAATTAATGAAAAAGGCTGGGGTAGACAAACCTCAGACCTATTGGAACCCCGGGTTCAACCACAGACATTGGGGCTCACATGCCTTCATCTCTGCTGTTCATTCTGTCAGCCTCATTCTTGGGCCAGTTTTTCTCTCTTGGGGGGTAAGATGGTTGTCAGCAGCTCTAGAGGAGAGCGTGTTTTTCCTTCAGCATTTACAGAGAACTCAGTATGGTTCTCATTGGCCTAAATGGGGCCTTATGCTTCTCTCTGGGAGGAAAAAAATCCCTCTGGCCAAGGACCAGGACCATGGGTTGGATTGAGCCGCCTGATTCGCAAACTGCTGCTGAAGCCAGGATGGAGAACTTCCCCCTGGACTAAATGGACTGCTGGTGAAGGAAGGAAAGTCAAAACCCAGAGGGGGAATGAATGCTGCCCTGACAAAATGGTATCCGTTGAGGGGAGCCTGGGTAGCTCAGTCAAGCCTCTGACTGTGGCTCAGGTCATGCTCTCAGGGCGGTGAGATTGAGCCCCACTGCAGCGCCACACTCAGCGGGGAGTCTGTCCCCCTCTGCTCTCCCTTTGCCGCTCCCCCCGACCCTGCTCTCTCTCTCAAATAAATAAATACAATCTTAAAACCAAGTATCTACTGAGGCATATTTAAAAGGCCTTGTCTGTCCCATGTTTATATAAATAACCATATAATTTATATTTTAACATTTGTGGAAAAATTTTCCTACCAAGTTAATGTATACAGTTTAAAAATCAAATATAATAAAACAGAGTATGTAAAGGGCTTATTATGAAAAATAGCAGGCCCCCTTCCCCTGCCCTCAACCTCTAGTCTTGTTTCCTCAGAGGAAGCTATTACTAACCACAACATCTCTATAAGATATGCTTATATAACTATTTCTTGATCTATTTTTTTCATATTTGGTGAAGATAGGTAAAGATTTAGTTGCTTACATTCATCTCTTTACTTCTGCATTCTCTAGTCATGTATTATGGCAAAAACCATTGATTGCTGAGGATTATATTTTTAAAAATTGAAGTATAATTTTTATTGAATAAGTTACACAAGTCTTAAGTATTTCACTTTGTGAATTTTTATGTGTATGTATATCTGCATGGTTATCACCCAGTACAACTTATAGAACATTTCTGTCACATCAGATCTCTTGCATTTTTTTTTTATTGGTCTTTAAAATTCCTTTAATTAAATTCCTTTACTGTCATTTCCCTGATAAGCATCTTCCCATGTACTTATTGGTAACTTTGGTATCTTCTTTTGTGAACTCTGTTAAAGCCTTTTGCCCATGTTTTTTATTTGGGTTTCTTGTCATTTTATTATTGATTTGAGGAACTTTCTTAAATATTCAGGATATGAATCTTGTCAAAAAGACATTTTGCAGGTATTTTCTTTCAGAAAGTGGTTTGCCTTTTTCCTTTCTTAATGGTGCCATTGGATAAACTGAAGTTTCAAATTTTTATGAGGTCTTATCTGAGGAGTAAGTTTTTCATTCAGCTTTTTCTTTTCCCTAGAGTTAATAATTGCTTTTCTTTATTTGCTTACTTTTCTATGAATTATTTAGATTTGTTCTTACCTCATCAGATCTTTCAACGTCCATCACTATTATCAAATTGTCAACATATAAGATAATGTAATTGTTCTGTGTTCTTCAAGGGAAGGACCCCTCTGTATATCCCCTTTTGGGCTTCTCTGCCCTTTTGCTGTAATCTGGGATGAGATTCTTTCAAAGCTTCTATATAGCTGTTATCCTGTGTCTTTCCTTGCCAGTGGTGGGGTTGAGGAAGGGACTTGATGGCTCATCTATTCTGTATTCCCAGGCTTTCAGACAGTCCTTTTTCCTCAGCGTTGCTCTTCATCCTCACCTGTGTAGTACTTAGCTGCATTAGGGCCTAAGCCAGAGTGTGTTCGTGTGTGTGACTGTGCGGTGAGAATTGGCTGCTTTTTTTATTGGTTGCTCTGTACAGGCACTTTTTTATTTTATTATTTTTTTAACCTTTCTCTGTTTTCCTGAGTTGTTTCCATTTTTCCATCCTTGGTTCTGCTTCCTTAAAATGTATTAAACGCTCTGATCCACTAAAGATGCCTCCCCTGTGTTTGTCATTGTATGCTCTTTCCTTCTTTATTCCTTTACTATCATTTTAGTTGGGTTTTGGGAGGAGATGGAAATAAACACTGTTTATTTATCTCTAAACCTTTTTACTAAATATTTAATCCCTCTGAGATTTATATTTCTGTCCATCTTTTTCCTTCTGTAAGATCTAGTGCCATTTATTTGGTCTTAGCCATCTTTGACTTCTGTGCAATATTTAAATTGGTGGAGAACTTGAAACATTTTTAAACATTTAAGTGTTTTTTTGACATGACTCTTGTGAGCGAAGAAACTTTAGGTATATTATACTATGAATCTCTTTAGACATTGCTTTTGTTTCTTTCCTCATGTTTTGTTTAATAAGAGAGTTATGCTTTTTAAATTTTTAAAAAAATTTTTATTTTAGAGAGAGTATGTATGTGGGGGGGGGGTTGGTGGATAGAGGGAGAACGAGAGAGAATCTTAAGCAGACTCCATGCTGAGTGCAGGGCTGGACTTGGGGCTCATTCTCATGACCCTGAGATCATGAACTGAGCCAAAACCAAGAGTCAACTGTTTAATCCACTGTGCTACCCAGGCACCCTACACTATTTAAATTCTAAAAAGTGTCCAGTTTGGTATTCTTTGTGTTGGTTTATCTGTCCCAAGTGAAAATTACCTAAATCTTAGACTTAATTTTTTTTTCATGTATTGTATTTTCCTAACTAAATTGAATACGCTTGAGGACAAGCACCAGATGTGTTGTGAGTTGTATGTATTCGGTGATGATGTATTGATTTGACTTTCTGTGTTCTTGCTTGTTTATATTGCACCCGTGCAAAATATCCTTCCACATTATTCTTTCTCTGTCTTCTGTGAAATTATCATAAAGGTTTCACTGTGTGGCACTGTCGTTTTGTGTGTCACTTTGTAAAGGTCGTACATCAAAGAAATTGTTCTTACAGGTTCTGTACATGGTAAGAACTGCAACAATATTAGGTTGAACTGAGCTAATTTGTCATTTTTGTAAGTCAAACAGTCGAATGTTGGTAGAATCATGTGGTTCAACCCAATATTGATTGTGTGATATAGCAAGAAAAACAATGTCATTTCCTCCCATATATCTGATTATGTGATAACTGTGGGTCTTTAGAAAAAATTATTGCCTTGCTGATGCCTGCAATTAGGTTTGTGTTCAAAGAGAAACATGTGGATGGTGTTTCTGTGTGCATGTGCTTGTGTGTATGTGTATATTTCTGTTTTGTGGGTTTTATGTAAATTGAATAGGAGAAGGAAGACCTTGCTCCGCACAGGAGAGTTTTGCCATGGGACCCAGAACGCTGTCCATAGAAGAGTAGTTTTATGACTGCATTTACATCTGAAGACACTTTGGAGACAGAGTCTCTGCGGCAGTCTGGGGTTTTCTCTTTCAAGATCATCTGAAGACTTTTTTTTTTTTTTTAATTTATTTGAGAGAGAGAGAGAGAGCGCGCACGCACGAGCAGGGGGAGGGGCAGAGGCAGAGAGAGAAGGAGACTCTGCTGAGCAGGGAGAACAATGCCAGACTTGATCCCAGGACCCTGGTATCAGGACCTGAGCTGAAGGTAGACGCTTAACCGACAGAGCCACCCAGGGCCCATGAAGACTTTCTTGTTGCCTGCTTCTACATTGTACAAGCTTATACCTTCCCTTCTACTAAGATCATTTTCTCTGGGTGTATTAAAAACTGCTAAATTAAAAGTGACATGTGGATATTCTTGATAGAGTAAAGCTTCCTTTCATTTTTTTTTTTTTTTAAAGCACACTCAAATGCCTAGGAATCATACGGTATGAAATCAAAACTACAGGAACTCAGATTTTTTTTTTTTTAAGATTTTATTTATTTATTTGACAGAGAGGGATCACAAGTAGAGAGGCAGGCAGAGAGAGAGGGGGAAGCAGGCTCCCTGCTGAGCAGAGAGAACCCGATGCAGGGCTCGATCCCAGGACCCTGAGACCATGACCCGAGCCAAAGGCAGAGGCTTTAACCCACTGAGCCACCCAGGTGCCCCAGGAACTCAGATTTTTAACTCTAGTGAAATTAATCATTCTCCTTTACAGGATAGCATGTTGTACGTGTGGTGCATATATGTATGAGATTCATAAGTCATACAGAAGTCAATTTTGTCTGTGGACCAATACAACTTAAAATACCTGAAATACTTACATAAATAATGTGGCCCACTTTCCTTGGGGTAAAAAATGAGGTACCATTTCTTTGAATATTCAAATTAAATGATTTCAACATTCCATCCTATGTATGGTAAGAATCTCTTACTCCCCTTTGGGATTCCTGTCTTATGAGAAGTTCAACAATCCTATGGGGAGTTCCCTCTTCTCTGAAGGAGTCAGTGGTTTTTACTCTGGCCTTATGGCAAATGATCCCAAAAGGGTGTCTAGCATTCAGATGTCATTCCTGTCCCTTGGGTGACCACTGTAGTGATCAAGGAACACAGTGTTCTCACTATTGGTTCCCATCATAAGGGCAGGGACAGGAAGCCTTTTTCTCTAGGTTATCCTCAGCTATGGTGAGTCTGCGCTGTAGCATGCTTGAGCTCCAAATGTATAAGGTCTTTATCCATGGGTTTATCATTTCCAAATACGTCTGCACATATACACACATAGCTCCCATTCTAAGATTTCCCATGGTGCCAGAGTTCCTAAGTTAGGAAAGATTTGCTATCCTCCAACACTGATTAACCATTCCGTCCCACAGCACTCTATTCCATTTCTAAGAAAATGCCTGTGGGAGCATACCAAATTGATTTCAAGACTACAGTTTGAAAATACTATGCCGTAGGATCTACAGCGCCTTTTCCTAGATGTTGACTTGCTTTTGGGTCACTTCAGTCCATTCAGGCATGGGTGGGTGTGAGGGATGTAAGTGTGTACGTACGTGTGTGTGTGTGTGTGTGTGTGTATCTATGATTAAGTTTCAAACTGCTTTGACTTTTTTTTTAAGATTTTATTTCTCAGTAATCTCTATAGCCAACACAGGACTTGAATTCACAATCCCAAGTTCAAGAGTCGCATGCTTCACTGACTGGGTCATTCAGATACTATTGTTCTGGCTTTTTTGTTGTTGTTGTTGCTGTTTTCTTGCATTATTGTCTTCTTTTTTTAAAATTTTTTATTTTTCATAAACATATAATATATTTTTATCCTCAGGGGTACAGGTCTGTGAATCGCCAGGTTTACACACTTCACAGCACTCACATATGTGCTATGGTGAGTGCTGTTCTGGCTTTTTAAGTCTGAGAATCTTCACCTTACTGTTCAAACACAATTTTAATTTTTCTTAGGCCTTTCTAAGGGCCATCTGAATAAAACCTCTGAGGAAATAAGGGCCTGTGGGCTTCTGTGAAGGGAATAATACATGTAAAGATTTCTTGTGTTGTGGATATAATTTTCCAGATTATCTCAGTAATGGCTAACGTTTACATAATGAAATATAATAACACTATCTACGTAGCATTATGCAAAATTAAAGTGACAATAATCACAATTTCTTGAGGACATATCCATGGGCCAACTTTTAATATAGAAATGCTGAAACTTCATTCTTACTGATTCAAAATCTAAATTTAGGTGTAGTACTTAAGTAGATACATTTCTTGAATACATACTGAACAAATCCCTTCTTAGGAATGATGTTGGATAAAGCCATGGATAAGATCTTAGTTTTGAAATATTCGCTATGCTATAGGCATATTATCAATTTTGATTACCCTGAAGCAACTTAAGATGGACGTACAAAAAAAAATCAGAGAACCACCATTTTGATCATTTCACCTTATTCTCATAGTTATTTAGTTAAAAGTTTAGTTCATATATGCGAAGAACCTGAAAGTATCTATGCCATGTATTTTTTTGTACTTAAAAGTGCCTACAATAATTAAAAAACTACACATGGGCCCATGCATAAATGTATATTTATATAAATATACAAATGTATATTTGTTTTAGCACCTAATACTAAGTAAAGGCTTAACTTATTTACTCTAAAAGTTATGTATTCTGTTGTGAAGTCCATCTGGTAGAATTCATTCATTCATTGTGAATGCTTTAGATTCTTAATAAATGATTTATTAAGAATCTAATGCATGAAAGACACTTGCTGGATACTTGTAATATAGCAATCCACGAAGCCATCCTAGTTGAGCATATTGACCAGCAGGAGTTGGTAGAGAGAGAAATCTTTGAACGTAATGATAACTACATGGTTAGTAATAAAAAATCATAATTACAAATTCTGTGGGGAGAAAGAAAGTACTCACCTAGAGGGAGGGGATTGGACACACCCATCTGAAGAAAGTAGATGTTAAGCCAAGATCGGAAGGGTGTGTTGCAATATTCAGGCAAGAGGAACAGGGTAAGGGTTTGGTGATTATGGGAGTCAGGAAACATTCCATAGAAATACGGAATAAGAGCTGTGGAGACAGAAATAAGAGCTGTGGAATGTAGAAATCCGAATCCATTCTTCACCTTGGCCTTATGAATGATCCTCTTCTACATTTGCATACTCAGCGAGGAAAAGTGGACCTAATTGGGATGGTCTTATTGCAGTAGCAATCCCAGTTTTGTGTGATCAGATTCTTACCTTCACGTGTTGAAGGGTTCTTGTGGGGTGAAGTTCCTCCTTGACACAGAGGCAGGACACTGGTTCAGAGCTGACTTGCCTTCTGAACTCTACATACATACATGGATCATACAGAGTCATCCAAAGATCCTTTTGTACAACAGTAAACTCTAACTCAATCTACTTTCATGGATTTGTATGGTCTTTTATATCAAACCATCAAAAATTCAAAATAAAAATGAAAGCCCTTAAATGGCACACATTTACAAAGATGAATTTATCTTTTCAACACAGGGTTTGATCAAGAGGTTTGATTGCATTTGGATGGCCAACATTTATTTAATGAGAAGAGTGGGAGAGAGAGACAGAGGGAGAAAGGACAAAGAGAACACACATGGTTGAGGCTGGTACCAAGTTGACTTAACTGTGTTGTGGGCATTGACTTGATTATTTTGCAGACATGGTCTTGAATTAAGGAATAATCTCTTTGAAGTGATGCGCAGCTTGGAAGGAATTAAATTTGGAAGACAAGTCTTCTGAAGCAGACTTTCATTTCCTCTAGAGTAATGGTTGCTAACCGTTAAATAGTATAGATAGTCTGAGCCTTGGAAGGTTCTCCCATTTTGTGGTAGCACAGCCTAGAACTGTATGACCTTTCACACACCCTATAATTCCTCAATATTTGAGACATCTGCTACAGGAACTCTTGCTCCTTCTGCCTGCTCTCTGTTCAGTGGGCTCTTCTCTGCGTCTCTAGGAAACAATGTCCAAATTTTTTTCTCCCACCTCTCTAGGAAGTGCATGTGGCTGTGGGGATCACTACCATTCTATAGCAGTGGGCTAGGACAGAAGAGGGCTTTCCTGGGGATCTGTATTTGTCCCTAAGCTCCTATTAACTGTAGATAATCTAGAAATCAAGTACCTCTAGCTCAATGTTTTCTCTTAGTGTAGTCAGGAATATTTGGGGCAAGGGGTGGGTTAAAATGCAGATTCCTAGGCCTAGTTACAAACTTACCACAATCTTTTAAGAAAGACTTGTGAATATGCGTTTTTAGTAAGTTCCTCTGGTAATTCAAAGGTTCAGTGAGGTTTGCAAAGCACATTGCTTTAGAGAAAGGAGTTTGGTTGAGATTTTATGGTGATTTACGATCTCCTGGTCCACTTCGAGGTTATAATATGGTGAGTAAGCCTTCTACCACTCAGTGACTGTAATTTTCTCTCCAGTGTAGTGAAGAGAGAAAGGTGAAAAGCAGTACCCTTATGGGACACTTAAAAACTAACATTAATCCATTGTATATATGGACCATATTGTTGAAGGGCATCTTGGCTCTTTCCACAATTTAGCGATTGTGGCCATTGCTGCTATGGACATTAGGGTACAGATGGTCCTTCTTTTTATTACCTCTGTATCTTTGGGGTAAATACCCAGTAGTGCAATTGCAGGGTCATAGGGTAACTCTATTTTTAATTTCTTAAGGAATCTCCACACTGTTTTACAAAGTGGCTGCACCAACTTGCATTGCCACCAACAGTGTAAAGAGGGTTCCCCGTTCTCTACATCCTCTCCAACAGGCGTTGTTTCCTGTCCTGATAATTTTGGCCATTCTAACTGGTATAAGGTGGTATCTCAATGTGGTTTTAACTTGAATCTCCCTGATTTGATTTGAATCTCCCTGATGAGAAAAATGTTCATTTTTTCATGTGTCTGTTAGCCATTTGTATGTCTTCTTTGGAGAAGAGTCTGTTCATGTCTTCTGCCCATTTTCTGACATGATTATCTGTTTGTTGGGGTGTTGAGTTTGAGGAGTTCTTTATAGATCTTGGATATCAGCCCTTTGTCTGTAGTGTCATTTGCGAATATCTTCTCCCAATCCGTGGGTTGCCTCTTTGTTTTGTTATCTGTTTCTTTGCTGTGCTATTGATCTTGATGAAGTCCCAAAAGTTCATTTTCGCTTTTGTTTCCTTTGCCTTTGGAGACGTTTCTTGAAAGAAGTTGCTCTGTCTGATGTCAAAGAGGTTACTGCCTATGTTCTCCTCTAGGGTTTTGATAGATTCCTGCTTCACATTGAGGTCTTTCATCCCTTATGCCTCCATCAGAAAGGATGAATACCAACTTTTGTATCAACATGGATGGGACTGGAGGAGATTATGCTGAATGAAATAAGTCAAGCAGAGAAAGCCAATTATCATATGGTTTCACTTACTTGTGGAGCATAAGGAATAACATGGAGGACATTAGAAGGAAAGGAAAAGTGAATTGGGGCAAATCAGAGGGGGAGATGAAGCATGAGAGACTGGACTATGAGAAACGAACTGAGGATTTGAGAAGGGAGGAGAGTGGAGGGATAGGCAGGCCTGGTGGTGGGCATTAAGGAGGGCATGGATTGCATGGAGCACTGCGTATGGTGCATAAACAATGAATCTTGGAACACTGAAAAAATTTAAAAAATTAAAAAAAAGCCCAATCCCTGCAAAAAAGAAAAACAAAAAACAAACAGAAAAACCCTTACCTTATACTTACAATAGCTTACTTAAATTTCAAAGAGATCAGTCAATTTGAAATACTGGAAATGTTATATCAAAGGACAAATGTCTTCTTGTTAGGAATGTTGGATAGCATGGAAGGTTGGATTCTGTGTAATCTGATTTTGTAAAAAACCAGTATAATTTTAGAGTGATGGTAGTTAACACATCAGTCAAACAAGTGGAAATGCCTCAACAACCTGCAGTGTATTTTTGGTTGGTGACAGAGAAGATGGAGTGAGTTTGAGAGATTTATTTATAATTACATTGATTTCATCTCTTTTATCATGGCGTTTGAGATAATAAGATTGCTTAAGTGCCTAATAGAGAGTGTGGTTTCACTCTCCTGTGGAAGAAGTCCTGTTTGCTAGGGACTAGACCGTTTGATTCCAAATTTAATATTTAAAACATATTCTGTTAAGGATTTACATGTCTGTATTCTTTTTTTTTTTTTAAATTTTATTTATTTATTTGACAGAGAAAGATCACTAGTAGGCAGAGAGGCAGGCAGACAGAGAGGGGGAAGCAGACTCCCTGCTGAGCATAGAGTCCGATGTGGGGCTCCATCCCAGGACCCTGGGATCGTGACCTGAGCTGAAGGCAGAGGCTTAACCCACTGAGCCACCCAGGTGCCCCACATGTCTGTATTTTTAATGGATATTATTTTAGAGCTTTCCAAATGATGTCTTTGTCTGATTTCTGTATCTGAATAATAAGTTTCTAATGATGTCTTTGTCTGGTTTTTGTATCTGAGTAATAATGGCTTCGAAGAAAGAATTGGGAAGTGGCCCCTCTCCTGTTTTTTGGAAGAGTTTGTGCAGGATTGGTATGAATTCTTTAATATTTGTAGAATTCACCAGTGAAGCAATCTAAGCTTCATTATTTTTAAATTGTGGTAACTTTTTTGATTGCTAATAAAATCTCTTTATTTGCTTTACATCTGTGCAGATTTTCTAGTTCTTTTTGAGTCAGTTTTGGTAGTTTGTGTCTTTCTAGGAGTTTTCCATTTCATCTAGTTTATCTATTTTGTTGGCATACAGTTTTTCATAGTATTCTTTTACGTGGTAGTATTCCTTTTTTCGTTTGTAAGGTTGGTCGAAATGTTACCTGTTTCATTCCTGGTTTTAGTAATTTCAGCCTTCTCCCTTTATTTCTTGGGCAGTCTAGCAAAAGCCTTGTCAATTTTGTTAATCTCTCTAAAGAACCAATGTTTGGTTTCATTGATTTTTCTCTATTTTTTATTCTCTATTTCATTTATTTCCATTCTAATCTTTATTTTTTCCCTTCACTTTTTTTTTTTTTTTTTTTTTGCTTTGGGTTTAGTTTAACATGGTCATTGATTTGACATCTTTTTAATATAAGTGCTTATAGTTCTAAATTTCTCTTTAAGAAATTTAGCTGCATCCCATAAGTGTTGGTAGATTGTTTTCATTTTCATTTATCTCAAGGTATATTCAATTTCCCCATATGATTTTCTTTGATATATGGGTTATTTAGGAATGTGTTGTTTTATTTCCACATGTTTTTTAATTTTCTAAATTTCCCTTGTTATTAGTTACTAATTTCATTCAGTTGTAGTTGGATAATACACTGTATGTGATTTCAATTCTTTTAAATTTACTGAGGGTGGGATTTGGGTGAAGATAGTCAAAAGGTACAAACTTCCAGTTATAAGGTAATGAAGTTATGAGATGTAATGTACTATTTGGTGATGATAGTTATAATATTGTATTGTATATTTGAAAGTTGCTAAGAAGGTAGATCTTAAAAATCTCCTCACAAGAAAAAAAATTTGTTACTATGAGATGATGGATGTTAACTTGTGGTAATAATTTTGCACTATATACATCTACCAGATTATTAGGTTGTACACCTTAAGCTTATGCAGTGTTACATACCCTAATTGTATCTCAATAAAACTAGAAAAAATAAATTTATTGAGGCTTGTTTTATTGTCTAACTTACCATCTATCCTGGAGGATGTTTCATGTCCACTTGAGAAGAATTGTAGTCTGCTCTTGTTGAATGAAGTATTCTATAGATATGTGTTAGAACTTGTCAGTTTATGGTGGTGCTCAAATCTTTCATTTTCTTACTGATTTTCTGTCTAGTTGTTCTATCCAGTATTGAAAATAAAGTATTGGAGTCTTCAACTATTATTTTTGAGTACTTTGTTCTCTTCAAGTCTATCAGTTTTGCTTCATTTATTTATGTGAACTTTAATTAGGTGCATAAATTTTGTTTTATTTGTTATATCTTGTTATTTGTTATATCTGTTTATTATATCTTCTTCATTAATTGACCTTTTTGTCTCTATAAATTGTTCTTCTTTGTATTTAATAATAATACTTTTCTTAAAGGCTATTTGATATTATAGACACTCCAGTTCTCTTTTGGTTACTGTTTGCATGGTATATCTTTTCATTTTTGTACTTTCAACTTATTTATTTCTTTGAATCTAAATTGTATCTCTTGCAGACAGTATATAGTTTGTTATTTTTTTATCCATTCTGCCGATCTCTGCCTTTGTGGTGTTTAATTCATTTACATTTAATGTATTTACTGAAAAAGTAGGAGTTAGTTCAACTTTATTTTAATAATAATAATAATAATATTGGTATGCTCAAAAGAAAAAAAGTTAGCCCAGTTACTGTGATTGTATCAACATGAAAGTGTGGCTCATGCCCATCACAGCTCCAGGTTCCTTATTACACACATTTAAAATAATTGTTTTGCTCTAGTACTTAACTGATAATAAAATTTCTTAAGTTAAGTCACTGTAGCCTTCCTTTTTCCAGTTGTCCATCACACAGCTGCTAGAGTCTACATATAGAGGTGGTCTCAGGTAAATGAAGAGGAAACCTTTATTGGAGGTGACCAGGAAGAAGTCTGCATTGATCCCCAGAGGACATTAGAGGAGACATTTTCAGCATGTGTATAGAGCAACTTCTTTGGGGTAGCATAGTAACTCTCTTGACTCTCCTGTTGTCACTAAAGATTCTGTTTCCTCAAGTTTAAGTAGAAAGACTATTTGTTTGTAAGTATGTGTGTGTCTGTGTGCATGTGTGGTTTTTAAGGAAACACTTAGAATAAGGCATGGCATGCATGTATTCAATTGCAAAAATCCTAGATGTACAGCTTGGTAAAATTTTACATAGATAAATATAAATGACAAAATGTGTGTTACTGCCACACGAATGAAGTGAAGAGCATTCTAGAACTCAGTAGGCTCCTTCATGCCCTGTCCAAGTTAATACTTCCTCTCTTTTCACTTTCTCTTGCTAGGGAACTGCTATCCTGACTTTAAGTTTCACCTGGTCTTCATATATATATTTATATTTATATTTATATTTTTTGTTAAGATTTCGTTTATTTATTAGAGAGAGAGCATGAGCAGGGGTGGGGGAGGGGTAGAAGGAGGGGGGAAATGGGCTTAATCCCAAAACCTGGAGATCACGACTTGAGCTGAAGGCGGATGCTTAACCAACTGAGCCATCCAGGCGCCCCTGGTCTTTATATTTGTATAAATGGAATCATACTGTGTATACTCTTTTGAGTCTTACTTTTTCACTCATTGTAATACATGTAAGATTCATCCATGTTGCTTTGTGTAGGAGTTCATTCCATTTTATTCATGAACAGCATTATACTGTACAATATCCCCCAATGTAGACATCCTTTAGTTGACAGCCATTTGGTTTGTTTCTAGGATCTGTCTCTTATGAATAATGCTGCTGTGCACATTCTTGTATGTGCCTTTTAGTAGTCAAAAGCACAAATTTCTCTTGAGTTAATACCTAGGAGTAGAATTACCGGTTCCTCAGGTTAGGTGTCCTTTAGCTAAAGCTAAAGTATCTCGTAAAGGAGATGCTACTAAATAGTTTTCCAAAGTAGTATACCAAATTTGCACCCCCAGCAGCGGTTGTGAGAAATTGAAAACACCTGTATCTTCAAATGATAAGTTTGGTGTTGCAGACGGAGTTGTGTTTGTTCACTGCTGTATCTGCATAGGACTCATACTGCTTAATGCAAAAATGGTTTTATCTATAAGATTTGACACATAGTCATAGAAACATTTCTTTGTCAAGAACCTGTCAATAGTTAAGTCACGTGATGGTGGAGTAGTCACCAGTTATGACTCACAGTACAATTCACATGCACAGAGGAAATGTACAGATGTGTACATCTATACAGATGGTTTCTGTGTAGTTAGGGTGTGGGGCCAGAGACTGTGGTGTGGATAGCGTGCAGGGGTTCTGTGGTGTGCTCTGCTCTGCCTCCTGTCCTCCAGGAGCAGTGTCTGTTGGCCATAGTGGCTCTCTCTGCAGGTGTACGTGGTTCAGTAACTTATGATGTGCATCTCTGGGCTCAAGCAAGGCCCAGTGGCGTACTCCAGCTGACTCAGCCTCATCTTGGTTTTTCTTGGCGGTGTACGTTCCTCTGCCATCTGGCTGCACCAGCTTTGGGCTCCGATCCCCAGCCACGTGGTCACTGCTACAGTAACTGGCGTCTCTTCCAATCTGGCGAGTTTTCTGGCCGCACTTCCAAGGAACTGTGTGTTCACCACATGGGTGTCAGGGGCATCTTGGGGAATTTAAACTTCAGGGTCTCTTTCACCTGGTTGAATAGTGCCACTGCAGGTGATGTTGCTGTGCCCATGGTTGGTGAGAAGGGCAGGCTGAGAAGTGATTTTTATAAAGTACTCGGGATGTGAGGGCCACAGCTCTCCCTTGCCCTTCATATTATCCTCACTCCAGAGAGGGGAGCCGGGGGTGGGGAGGGGAATTGGGATGCACTTTTTTCCCCATTCCTTATTCTCCTCTCTGTGGAGGGGAAGGGGTTTCTCTTCCTTCTCATCTATCTTCCTGCTGAAGAGCTTGCCGGGCTGTCATGGTGAAGGAGGCATTTTATTCCTCTGTGGGGGCAGGGACTCTTAGAGCCAGGCTTTGTTTGCCTCTTTAGCATTTGATCTACTAAACAAAGAAATGGATTATGGAAAACTTGCATTCAAGGCATCCTATTCTTGTACTAAACTGGTTTGCATTAAGAATTGGGGGCTTTTTTGTTGATAGAGGGAAATTACAGTAGAGGCATCCAGGGTCTGAGAAGAGAGGGGAGCAGGGACTTACTGTTTAATGGGTGTAGAGTTTCTTTTTGAGACGGTGAGAAGTCCTGGAAATGGATCCTGGTGATGGTTGCACAACACCGTAAATGCAATTGATGTCACCGACTTGTACACTTAAGAAATGGTTAAAATGGTAAATTTTATGTTGTATATGCTACTTATTACAGTCAAAGGCATTAAACAAGCAGAAAAAAAAAAGAATTGGGTGCTTTCTGTTAGGAAGGATTATGACTAATTTGCATCTATTAATTTAAGCATCAGAGTGAGCCTGTGCAGAGCCTGGCACCCGGAAGGGAAAAGGTGAGGTGGTTTGCTTGAGATTACTTAGCCAGTTCAGTATGGGTTTGGGACTCAATCTTGGATGTTTGGTTCCAGAGGGCTCACGTTTTCTGAAATGACCAAACACTTTGCAGAGCAGTATTCAGTTCGGGCAAGTTTTTCTGCAGTGTGGAGTTGAGAAAATGTCAGATCTCATGTAGTGGCCAAGGGTGGGGGAGAAGTTTGTTGTGGTCCGGTACCCGAAGGGGTTTCATTCCCTTATGAGTCATTCATTGCTTTATGCATCACCATATTTAACCCCTGGGACCTCTTAGTTACCTTCTTTTTTTTTTTTTTTTTTTTTTAAGATTTTATTTCTTTATTTGAGAGAGAGAGAGAGTGTGCATGAGCGGGGGTGGGGACATAGAGGGCAGAGGGAGAGGGAGAAGCATGCTCCCCACTGAGCAGGGAGCCTGACCTTGTGAGGCTCCATCCAAAGGCCTTAGGATCCTGACCTGAGCCGAAAGCAGAGACTTACCAGCTTAACCGACTGAGCCACCCAGGGTCCCCTCAGTTACCTTCTTTTTAACTTCTGGATTTTATGTACTATATATATTTTTTAATGTACTATATATTTTTAGACAGTCAACTGGGTTTGGTTAGATGGTAGTTTTATCTGAGTAGCTCAGACTACTCAGAATGCGATGTTCAGAATCTTGTGGAAACTTAAAGGAGGCCCTGGTAACTTGGGATCGTTTTTCCTTGAAAGACAGGTTTAGAAAAATGATAAAGAATTTTTGAATATCTGAATTCATTTCATTTCTTACAAGATGGATGCCCTTTGCAGGTCACCTTAGAGTTGAGTATTGGGAGTAGGAGAAAGAAATGTCACCAAGCCTGGCCTCACAGATAGGGGTGGAGAGAACAGAGCAAGGAGGCCTGTGTTCCTGCAGACTGACCAAGGGCAGATTTTCCTGAGCTCAGTCCATGAACTTGTGGATGTGTCTATATCTGCTTCTTAGAAACTATGTATGCTGGGAATGTGAGTTCCTCTTAATTCCAGTTTGCTTGAAAATCTCCGTTTATATCTTCCCAGATGCTTTTCCAGAACCTCAGTAAGTCTTTTTAAACATTTATTTATTTATTTATTTGAGAGCGAGCGAGCAAGAGAGAGAGAGAGCAAGAGAGTGAGAGAGAAAAAAACAAGATGCGGGGGAGGGACAGAGGCAGAGGGAGAAACAGGCTCCCCAATGAGCATGGAGCCTGACATGGGGCTCAATCTCAGGACCCTGAGATCATGACCTGAGCCGAAGGCAGATGCCACCCAGGTGCCCCCGAACTCGGTAGGGTTTATCTGACCCATCCTAGCAACTCTGTAGCACTGTGGACCCCCAGCTCCCATTCTTTCTGTGTGCGGCAGAGAAGGCAGGTAGTACCTAGTATCACTTTGATGAGGGAGCAGGAGGCTGGCTGAAGACAAAGCTAAAGCTGGCACCTTGCACCCCCTCTCCACCTGCTCCTCTCGGTAATGTGTGTGACATTCCTTAGGCACCCCTGACTGCCATCACATCCTGCAAGACAGAGTATCCCTTGGTTTACATTTTCAGAGGCAAATAACTCAGTTCCTCAAGCCCTAAATGAAGTTAAATTTCTTCTTTACTCAAATCTCACTAACAAAGACGCTTGATATCAGAAATGTGAATGGCTTGCCAAAAGACAACATTGATCAAGCAGCAAGGCCTCGGGTATCCCGGCAACTTGTAGGCCCTCTTTAGCATATGAAAACTCCGTTGAAACCTCCCTTCCCCTCACCTTCTCCCAACCGCAGGGTACAGAACCTGCCGTCCCTCCCGGCCCGGGGCAGCAGCTCTTCCTGCCCACGGGTCCCGTCCCCGGGCTTTAATAAACCACCATTTTGCACCAAAGATGTCTCAAGAATTCTTTCTTGGTCATCGGCTCCGGACCTCAGCCCACCGAACCTCACCTAGGTTCTAGAACTTCATCAACTTCTTGCCCTCTCCTTTGGTAATAGAGCCCTAATTTTTGTTGCCCGTGGGGCTATCCAGGTAGAGATAGCACTTCCTGTGGGGCGCCTGGGTGGCTCAGTCAGTTATGTGTTTGCCTTTGGCTCAGGTCGTGATCCCTGGGTCCTGGAATCGAGCCCCACATCTGGCTCCCTGCTCAGCGGGGAGCCTGCTTCTCCCTCTGCTTCTGCCTGCAGCTCCCCCTGCTTGTGTGCTTTCTCTCTTTCTGTCAAATAAATGAGTAAAAATCTTTAAAAAAAGAAAGAAAGTGTTTCCCCCCTCATTTGCAGCTAGCTGTGGCCATGTGAATCTCCTCTGCCCAGTGGGAGATGGGCAGAAGTCAAGATGTACAACTTCTAGATCTTGATTCGTGTTCCCCACCCCCTTGCCTCCCCTGTTGTCCGAGTTGAGGGTGGAATCGTGGGAGGAGGAGCTGAGACCTGAGACTACTCCGTGATCACCCCACCATCTCAGAGGCTGAGCATGGCAGGAAAATGAGAGCAGAGGAGCCAGGGTCTGCCCCACTGAGGGACCACCACAACAGCCTGGGTTACCTACTCGTAGGTCAGGTGCATGACAGAGCAAGGGAAAAATCTGTCTCTACAGAAGTGACTATGCTTTTTGGCTTTTATTTCTACAGCTAAACCTCTGTCTTAAGGTTTCATTTGAACCCTTTGAAATTGCCTTTTTTTTTTTTTTTTTTTTTGTGAATCAGAAAGTGTCAAGTATCATCCATTTCCTGCAGTTCTACTTAAGAATACACATTCATTTAATCGTTTTTTTCCCCCCATTGAGTTTCATGCCTATTGTCTGAGGAGGATATTGTGAAAGGGGAGATTGTTTTATGGAGGGTGCAAGGATGACTCAGACAAGGGGTAATGAGCAGGTGCTTGATTACTTAGAAATTATCCAGATTCTATCTGTTGAGAAGATTGATCGCTTTCATTAAGACCTCCCTGGAGTCATCACAAAGTATTTTTATTCTAATAAGTTGGAAGGCAGCCACCTCAGTGGCCAAGTATGTCAATGGATGGCTTTGAGGTTAGACCTCTGGGTGGTGTTTTTGTATCAATTGTGATGCTAAAAGTTCATCTGTATTGGGTTCCAGTGCCAGTGGTAGTCATTGAAGATGCTATCAAGGGTCTGTTTGGAGGTAGCCATGATACCTTAGGACAGGTGTCTTTGGTAACAGAGAAGCTATGTTGCTAGAACTACAGAAAGATTTCCTAAGATCTGGAAGTAGTTCAGGATGGTAGGAAGAGCTTTTGGAATTAGTCAGGTGTGGGTTCGAATTCCCACCTTCTCAGTTCCCAGCTGTGTGGTCTTGGGGCATATCTCTCTGAATCTCTGTTTCCACTTCTATAAAATGCAAATAATGATGCAGATTTTTTAGACTGCTGTTAGAATCTGACTTAATATTTTATTATTATTTTATTTTTATTTTTATTATTATTTTTTAAAGATTTTATTTATTTGACAGATAGAGACCAGAAGTGGGCAGAGAGGCAGGCAGGGAGAGAGAGAGGGGGAAGTAGGCTCCTGCGAGCAGAAAGCCTGATGCGGGGCTTGATCCCAAGACCCTGAGATCATGTCCTGAGCCAAAGGCAGAGGCTTTAACCCACTGAGCCACCCAGGGGCCCCATGACTTAATATTTTAAATATTGGCACAGTATGCGGCATTTCCACAGAATATAAGTGGTAGCTATTTTTAACTTCTTAAGATTTTAGTGTCTTTCTCAAGGTAGCAAATTAGTGCTATATTTACGTGTTTTTAATCTTCCTTTAGAATAGATGGCAAAAAGAGTATCTAAATGTATACTCCACACATCTATTTGGGCCAACTGGGGAAGCGCCCTGCTTCAACAGAGAGAACCTGGTACATAACACATATTTCCTTTGGTCACATGCAAGTGTGATAAAGAGGTGCCCCAGAACCATGGGCGAGGATAGACCACTTGACCTCTGTCTTCCTTTGGGTACCTCACAGGTGGTGTGTGGCCCTCATCCTTACCTATAGGGAAACAGACCCATGGAATCTTTTGAAAACCCTGATTCCTGTTCATGCAGGGAACCACCTTTAGGTAAGAACAAGAGAGAAATGCATTTTCTCTCTTTTCTCTTAAAATCTCTTATATATTGATGCCATGAGACCCTTTGAGAAAACTGTTCAGATTATAAGGAAGAAACTTGATCCTGTGGGTAAGATTAAGAAGAAATCCACCTCGTCTTCTCTTCAAGCTCTGAACACTCCTTGAAATGCTACTGGAATTTCCATGGTGGCAATGGTGGAAAACCAAATCAGTCTTACTAGCATCTAGACTTTTGAGTTTTAGAGCCAGAAAGTGAGCGATCAGATCTGTGTCCTCAGATCTGGGTCGTTTGCTGGCCAACTGCTGGACCTCGTTTGGGATCTGTTAGATTTGTAGTAACCAGGCTCATCTCTTTTCCTGTAACTTGACTGCTTCCCCAGTAGAATCAAGGGTTTAATACTTAATTCTTATTGCTGACATTTATGAAGCAAGGAATTAATTAAATCCTCTGTCCCAGTACAGTGTATAATACATTTGATACACCTGTAGACCAGACGACCTCATCTAAGTTGACACACTTAGGTGAGGCTACCTGTGGCCAGTGGCTAGAATTTACCTGCAGAGTTGCTTTTGTCTTGGGCTACTTTCTGCAAATGACAGTTGTGGAATTAGTGCATAGGCAGGCTATAGAAGTTGAAAGAATATTTCCTACATTGGCTGTGCCTTCTATAGTATAGTCTGGAGGCTTAGAAATCAGAGCGATACACAAGAATTCATCAACCAACCATCACTTTGTAGAACAAAAATGATCCCAGGGCCTAGATAAGAGACATTTACCTCCTTTCAAAAAACTTTTTTGTTGTGAGAAGAGTACAATATGAGTTCTGCCCTCTTAACATATTTGAGTACATACGGAAGTACTGTTAACATAGGTACAGAGTTGTACAGTGGCTTTCTAGAGCCTGTTTGTTGTGCTTAGCGGAAAATTCATGCCCCTCGATTGGCAACTCCTTATTCCCTCACTCCCCTCAGCCCTTGGCAACCACCATTCTACTCTTTGAGTCTGTGGATCTATTTTAGATACCTCTCAGGAGTAGAATCATGAAGTAGTTGTCCTTTTGTGACTGGGTTGTTTCACTCTGTGTAACGTCCTCAGGGTCCATCCATGTTGTAGTGTATGTCAGAATTCCCTTCTTTCTTTCTTTCTTTCTTTCTTTCTTTCTTTCTTTCTTTCTTTCTTTCTTTCTTTAGTATTTTAGAGAGCCAGGGAGAGAGAGAGAGAGAGCAGGCAGGAGAAGGGCAGAGGGAGAGGGAGAGAGAATCAAGCAGACTCTTCACTGAGTGCAGGAGCCCTATACGGGGCTCAGTCTCATGACCCTGAGATCACGCACCACCTGAGCTGAAACCAAGAGTCGGCACTTAACTGGCTGTGCCACCCAGACACCCTGAATTCCCTTCTTTTTTCCTAAGGCTGCCCAATATACCGCTGTATGTATCCATCCATCCATCCATCCATCCATAGAGACCACATTTTCTTTATCCATTCATCTATCGATGGACTCTGAGGTTGCTTCTACCTCTTGGCTATTGTGAGTTAGTGCTGCAGGGAACGAGGGAGGGTAGATATCTCTTGAAGATCTTGATTTCAGTTCTTTTGGATACATACCTGGACGTGGGATTGCTGGATCACTGAATCTGATGTGTCTGGGTACTGCTCACCTGGCTTTTGTTTTTCTTCTTTCTCTTCTCTCATTTGGCTACTCTTGTTATACACCTTGGCTCTTTTCTATATGAGCTCATAAGATGAAAATAAATATTTTTGTTTGCTCTATTACTGAATGTTTTACATTCCTTTAAAAAAAAATTTATAAAGCTGGTAAAGACGGACACTACTGTGTTAAAATGTGGCTGTCCCCAGGTGCCTAAGTGGCTCAGTTGGTTAAGCATCTGACTCTTGATTTCTGCTCAGGTCGTGATCTTGGGGTCCTGAGATTGAGCCCCACATGGGGCTCCCTGCTCAGTGGGGAGTTTGTTTCTCCCTTGCTCTTCTGTTCCTCCCCCCAAACTCACCTCTCTCAGATAAATGAAATCTTAAATAAAAATAAAATGTGACTCTTTTAACTACTTGTTTGGCTAGAGAGAGGTCATTTAACCTCCATAAATTTCACTTCCATCATTTGTAAAAATTGTAAAAGCACTTAAAGGACTATTGAACGGATTAGTAGATAAGGCAAGTAAAACATTTAGCACAGTGCCTGGGATAGAGTAAATTCTCTATACATGGTGGTACTATTTTTAAAATCATTTGGGGCGCCTGGGTGGCTCAGTGGGTTAAAGCCTCTGCCTCAGGCTCTCTGCTTGGCCAGGAGCCTGCTTCCTCCTCTCTCTCTGCCTGCTTCTGCCTACTTGTGATCTCTGTCTGTCAAATAAATAAATAAAATTAAAAAAAAAAAAAATCATTTAAGTCGAGCATTTTACATTCCTCATAGAATGTCCGTTGACTTGCACGAGCCCTTCTATGGATTTTAACTTTCTGTAAGTCACGAGATTTCTTTTATATTTTCTTTTACATTTTGTATTTTTGCTAGCTCCCTTTCACTCTGGTTTTTAACAGAGTAAATTTTTAGAAAGTGGTTCTGGAATGGGTGAATTAATGATTATCTTTTGAGTGTTTTCAATCTGATATGTAACTAAGTTTCCTTATTAAGAAAGGGCGACTCTACAATCATGGATGTATTACATGTTAATTGCTGAATATTCATTAATTAACCTACAAGCCATTAACTAGGAATAACCACTCTTGTAAATGCATCTATAACACCTGACCCCAATTTTGTTTAAAAGGAGAGAGAAAGCTTTTAAATTGAGATTATAGAGACCACAGCTTTAACTCCAGTTTTTTTGCTTAATACCATATTCTTGGTTCAATTCACTTGAAGAATGCAGTGTTTGTGGTTGTAATAAGGACGGCCATGTTTGAGCCAGATTCCTCACCGATTGCCCTCGTGGAATCCTAGGGATGGCCCCAGGCACTAGTATGCCTGATGCTTCTGGTGAAATGTCTAGAAGTGTTGTGAGCCAGTGGCCACTGCAGCCGAGGTAGGCAGGAGGATTTCAGGGCCTCATTAAGCATCAGGAAAAACTCTAGCAGATTCTCTCAAGCTGGCTGTGAGGGGCTTTATCGGCACCAAGTCAAGCAGAAGTAAAAGAAAACCTCTATTGAAGAGGAGAACCTTTGTTCTTCCAAAGATGGCTGTCCCCTTGCCCTTGTGGGTGCTGCCTGCGTGTTACTCTTTGCACTAATACTGCTAACCAGCCCTGAGAAGAGCTCTATTGAAGGGTCCAGCCTGAGAGCAGAGACTGGTTTTGGCAGCCTGCCTCTCTCTTAGCCCACTCATCTTATCTTCCAAGGGACTGGGGTTGGTGCCAAGAGCCCATGAGTCTTTTACTAAAACTTTACTTTTGCTGAAAATAATGCTCTTTGATTCATGATGACTTATTGTTGACTACGTAGAACACAGTTAATACGGTAACAGAAAGAGAAGGGCTCATCTAAGCTGCCCATTGTGTTGCTCAGAAAACCTGTATCTTTGTCACCTGTTCTTCTGTAGGAGCGTGCCTAATGTAGGCTTGCCCAGGGGAAAATGGCCCTTGCATGATTTCAATTCCCAATGCAGGCTGGGCATGTGGCTTAAAATAATCAGCCGCTGAGGCATTTTTATCCTGCATAAGAGAGAGGCTAGCAGAAGGCTTTAATATACGGGTGACAGCCTCTAACGACCAGACCCTTCCACTCTGATTTATTTCTCTATGAGACCTCAGCTCTGTTTCTCTGGTTTGGTGGTGGTATTGATACTTGGTGTCAGTAGGGACAGTTAGTGGCATCACATTTTGGGGGATTGGGGAGATCTGTGACAGAGATAAAATGATCAGCCTTTCTTCCTTTACGTCTTTTTTTTTTTTAAAGATTTTATTTATTTATTTGACAGAGATTACAAGTAGGCAGAGAGGCAGGCAGAGAGAGAGGAGGAAGCAGGCTCCCTGCTGAGCAGAGAGCCCTATGTGGGGCTCGATCCCAGGACTCTGAGATCATGACCTGAGCCGAAGGCAGAGGCTTTAACCCACTGAGCCACCCAGGCGCCCCTCTTCCTTTAAGTCTTGAGGCTTTTTGGTGCACTGATCAGGATCATAGCTGTTGCTCCAGACCTGAAAGTCTCCAACAGGGATCCCAGTGATTCATTACAAGGGTGGGGAGCTACTCAGGGAAGGGAAGGTGGGAGGAGGGGAGCAAGAGAGGCAATTTATCTAACTTAATATTCACTGCAGTACTGGGAGATAGAAATCTTTAGCCTTATTTTTACAGGTGAGGACCCTGGGATGCAGAGAAATGAAGTGAGGATAATCAGAACAGCGGTCAGTGGCCATGGAGCTGCATCTAGGAAAGCTGGCCCACGATTCACGCTCACACGCCCGCAGCTCTGCACACCTGCAAAGCTCGCATCTTATACAAGCAGATACCTATAGAAACTCTGAGCATAGGGATTTTATGACGGCCACCGAAAATGGCTGATTTATATGAGCCTTTTCACCAAAGAGGAAAAATCACAGAAAGTCCCATCCTTTTAGTAATTTTCGTCATGCTTTATAAATGGAGTTTTTAATAGACTTAATGTTTGTAACATGAGAAATTTAGTCCCCCAAAGGCCTGGATATTATTTTCTATTTTCAGTACCTTCAGTGGTGTAGGCAATTAAAATCAAATCCACTACCAGGAAAATGGTGCAGAGTTGCTGGTGTTCCTCCTTATGGCATCAAGACCACTTACAGTTTCATTTCATCATGTAGTCACGGGAATAGATGACTTAGCAGACATTAGACCATTCTCCAGTGATAGAAACAGATCCTGCCAGGTTCTGTCACCTCCCTTCCTCACCTGTCTAAAGCTTCTGCTTCACAGTAGGCTCCTATGGCTTCTGGAAGGGCCTTCTCAAGCTCTTGCTTTTGACCATAGGCTCTTCAATGTTAGCTTGAAACATTGCGACAAACACTCAGAAATTGGAGATGCATTATTTATATATAACCCAAAGCACATTTCAGTATTTCAGCATTTTGGATGAGCTGCTTCGGACATTTAGTTACAGGAGAGTTTGTAATTTAAAAAATGAGGTGACTTTACATGCTGGTTAGATTCCTTGGTATTGGGGATACTGGTTTTGGGTAGCTTCTGTACTTATTTGGGACTTCAGAAATTAGTAGTGAAATTGAGAAAGGTCTGGTTGGACATTTCTCTGAATGTGTCATTTCTGTCACTGTCCCTTCAGTAAATACTTGCTGAGCCTCTTCGGACACCTTGTAGCAGAGTAGTTGTGAAGATCCATCTCATTTTGAAGAGTCATAACAGTGCAGTGATTAAAAGTATGGGGTTTCCCAAATGAATCGAAAACAGCTGTCTGAACAAAAATGTATTGGACATGAATATTCATAGCAGCATTATCCATATTAGCTAAAGGTGGAAACAGTCCAAATATCCATCCCATAATGAATGGAAAAACAAAATGTGGTATGTCTATCCAATGGAATATTATTGTCTTAAAAGGGTTATTGTTCTGACATGGCTACAGCTTGAATGAACTTAGAAAACATTATGCAGAGTAAAAGAAGCCAGACAAAAGAGATGATTCCATTCATATGAAATATCCAATATAAGCAAATGCATATAGACAAAGCAGATTAGTGGCTGCCAGGGGCTAGGAGAGGAGGGAATGGGGTCTTCCTCATAGGGGACAGGATTTCCTTTTGGGGTGCTGAAAATGTTCTGAAACCAGGTGTGGTGATGGTTGCACACAGTGTGAGTATACTAAATGCCAACAAACTGTACATCTCAACATGGTTAAAATGGTGAATTTTATGTTATGTGAATTTCACAATAAAAAAAAAAAAGCAACAAAACCAAACCCAAAAGTGTTGGGGGTAGTAGACTTAGACTAACCTGTGTTTGAGCCCTGGCTCTTGAGTTAGGGTATCTCTCTGAGCCTCTGTTCCTTCCTTGGTTTGTAACAGTAGTGATTTCTACCTTACCCAGCTGTGGGGGTTGCATGTGATAGTGTGTATTCCAACTGTGTGAAGCCCAAGGGGACGGCGTTCCTCTTCTAGTGAGTTTAGGCTTCAAACACTCCACAAAGCACTGTAAGTCCTAAAGTAATACTGGGTCAAATATCTAAAACAGAAAAACACTAAGCACCTTCTTCCTTTATGTTTCCGTGGAGAACCCAGTGTGACCTCTAAAGATGCCTTAGAAGGTACTAGAAGTCTTCGCTAAAGTCTCTCCAGAGGTGCCAGAGGTGGTATATATTGAACGTTACACTGTGGAACATTCCGGAGAAGCTTTTCACCTCATCCGTCTTCCACCTGCCCATTTATCAGGGTGGTGTGGCCCCCTGGACATGCTCTTCTCTTCCTCTTGCTTTAGCTCCCGACACCTGAAATAAAGTCTGTGCTCCCCCATGGTCTCCTCACCTTTCCTCTCTTGCTTCCTTTTTTTACCTTCTTTGCTTGATCGAGCTCGGGAGCTTCCTACCATGTATCAGTTTGTCCTCCGTCCAGGGCTTTTCAGTTCTGTAGAAATACCTGCTGCCCTGGTCAGCACCCCAAGGCTCTCCATCTTCAAAGAAGAAAGGCTAATGGTTTTATCTTGTTGCAGGAAATTTGTATTTATGTAGTAAATGGCCTTCATTAATTGCCGCTAGGCTTAGAATGAATCACCTGCGAATCCTTTATCATTTTTGTGAAGGATATAGAGGTGTTACTTAATAAAAGTGATAATCTATTTTGATTAATGACCTTGTACCTCCATATAGGAAAGAAGCATTAGAAAAGAGTGAAAGAAAATGCTATTCTTAGAATGGGAAGAACGAGAAGAAAAGAGGGAGGAAAGAGAAAAACTTTGAATGGGGTTGTTATTTGCTTTGGCTGACAATCATTCCTCACAAGGCCACCAGATGAATGAAGACTGAGTGTAGTTGATAGTTGACGATCCTTGGTCATCATTATTTATGCTGGGTCTCTGGATGAGACTCTCGTTCAGACCTCAGGAACCTTATAGGGTAGTGTTGAGGAAACTGAGGCTGTCAGAGGCTCCACTCATGAGTGCAATGTGGCTACGTCTGGATTCCAGCCCAGGCCATGGGACCCAGATTGTGTGCTCTCACTCTCTCTGTGCTGGGCCTCGGGCAGACAAGTGCCTCCTCAATCCCGTGTCTCTTTTCTTCGTCCCAAACCCCTGGGTGCTTCCCAACACAGACATAACCCCATTCACAGACATGGTGTGTATGCAGAAGGAGCAGAGTTTTGGCTCTGGGGAGTTAGAAGGTTTATTACTTTCCTCTTCTCTTTTGTTGTTTGCATTTGTCTTAGATTCACTGTCATCGGAACTCTGCTTGGAACCTCTAGGAGGACGGCTGAGGGGTTAGGGGCATTTGTGGCAGACCACCTGACATGGTGTCTAGCAGTGGTCTTATGATGACCTGTTTCTCAGGGACCCTTAGACTTCTGGGTGTGGTCCTCCCACTTGTCCCCCACTTTTGTCTCTCAAGCCTTTGGTGGATAAAATTTGGCTGCCTGCCTGCCTGGAAATTATTCTTTGTTTTCTAGATCTGTTTACTATAGGTTTTTTTTCTGTGTGTTCTTTGTTGGCGACAGTGCAAATATCTCTTATTTAGAAAGATTTTAGTGCACAAGCTGAATCAGAACCAACACTTGAAACTTCATAAATGACCACATCGGCCTGTTCCAGACAGGTGCACTTGCCCTTATTTGCCTCCTTTCGCAACTTTCTGGAAATTCCCTCAACATCTTAATCAGCACAGAATCTAATTCTCACGTTAAGCTCCTTCTTTCTGTCCTATTCCCTAAACGGTTATGGTCTATCCTGTGTCCACTGAAGAGAAAAGACATTGCCTGTTGTGCATCATATACTCACATATTTTGTGATATTTTATTAAAACCTATATCTCTTTTCTTGTCTTTGTTTCCAGGATGAGAGCAGGGCTTAAATACAACTCAACTGGTAGTTAGGAATAGTTGCAGGCCTTAGGGAGGTGTCACATAAATGACTGGGTTGTGTGAGCAGGAAAAGCTGGAGCCGTGTGAGGCTGGGTACTAGCAGTGAGCTGGCCTAGTGGGTCTGGGGAGCCCCTTACCATGTTGGATTTCAGAGCCATGGTGGATAGATCTGGAAGCCTGGCTTTTCTCCTGGTGGCTTTAATCATTCCATGGTCCCTAATCAAGGGGCTTTAGAAACCAAACACTATCCTTGTTTTAGGCTACTACACAAGCATGTCCTCTCGTAGCTGTAATTGAGTCTAGCTCATTACCAAAGAGGTTTAGGCACTAGAAAGAATCTGCTTCCATAGAGTCCAAAGAAAGATGAAGAAATAGAAAAGAATTTCAAAACTGGTTAGAATAGCTTTCTCTTTTGCTTTGGAATTTTGAGAAACAAGAATTGTTTATTAGTATGACTTTTTTTTTTTTTTAAAGATTTTACTTATTTGTCAGAGAGAGAGAGTGAGTGAGTGAGCAGAAGCAGGGGGAGCTGCACAGGGAGAAGCACGCTTCCCCCTGAGCAGGGAGCCCGATGTGGGGCTCAATCCCAGGACTCTGGGATCATGACCTGAGCCAAAGTCAGACACTTAACTGACTGAAGCACCCAGCGTCCCTTTGTATGACTTTTAATGTGATATTCTTCTGCCTTATTTTATTTCAACTTTTATTTTGACACCACTTCGGGTTTCTAGAACAGTTGTAAATGTGCTATTCAAAAATCAGAAAATTAGTACACTGCTAATATCCAAGCTTGAGACCCAATTTTCGGCTCCCCCCAATTGTATCCATTATAGCACTGCATCTTTTTAGTCTCCTTTGATCTAAAGCAACCCTCAGCCCTCCTTGGTCTCAGGATCTTGACAGTTTTGAAGACTCTGTGGCAGTTTTATAGAATGCCCCTCAGTTTGAGAATGCTTGTCTCCTTGTGATTCGATGACTGTGGCAGAAATACTGGAGAAGTGAAGCCGTGTTCTCTACCTGTCATTGCAGTGTGTCTTGCCAAGGTCTTGGAGATTGTAATAGGGAGAATGATGCACCCTCGTGATATTGACATCCTAATTTCCCTACCCTATGAATATCTTACCTTATTGGGCAAATGGGACTTCCCAGGTGTGACTCAGTGAAGGATGTTGCGATGGGGAGATTATTTTGGAAAAGCACAAATCATCACAGGGGTCCTTATAAAGGAAAGAGGGAGACAGGAGAGTCGGAGAAGGAGCTGGATGAAGGAAGCAGAGTTTGTAATGATGTAGGTCCTGGAGCCAAGGCATGCCGGCGTCCTGTAAGGAGCTGGAAAAGCCAGTGGAACAGAGGTTTTCTTAGAGCCCCCAGAAGAAACACAGCCCTGATGACACCATCATGTTAGACTAGCAAACCCCTTGTCAACTGACCTCCAGAACAAAGAATAGATTTGTGTTATTTTAAGCCAGAGTCTGTGGTCATTTGTTAGAGTAGTGGCAGGCAGCTGATACAGAGGTCCACCTAGAAAGCGGGGCCATGAAGATGATGTGAAGAAGGGCTCCAAGGGAGGGCTGCCTGGTGATCATGATGGGCATTTGCAACCCTCAGGACCCTGGCTGTCCTATCCTCAGTGGGCTTTGCTGTGCATCCCACTGTTGGCCAGTACGGTGGCTGGACAGATGGCTGTCCTTAACATTTCCCAGTAGGAACTGCAGAGGCAATGTTAAAGATGACCGCTGGGCTCCCAGGGCTTTTGTTTACTGCCTTTATTTGGGCTTTCCTTCACATCCTTTTTCCTTTAGATGTGGAAAATTTGTTGATAGATTTATACTGATTGGAGGTAATTCTAGGTTTGCTTTTGGGATCTAAGTTACCCCGAGTGTCCTCTGTAGCTTTCTAGCATTCTTTGTTGGCTGTTACCTCTGTTTTCTTGAGAGTTGTCAGCAGTGTGAAGAAGTAGCTGTGATGAGCCCCTATTACACAAGTGGGAGCAGATACTCACTTGCACAAAATCACACGGGAGAGTTGGGGTTTTAAGGCACGTCCGTGGGACTCTGAGCTTCTGGTCTCTTCATTTCACTCTCTGACCTCTGAGGGAGGGGACCATGTTAATGTTTTTATATATTTTTAGATTTTTTTTATTTTTTAAGTAGGCTCTGTGCCCAGTGTGGAGCCCAATGTGGGGCTTGAATTCACGATCCTAAGATCAAGAGTCGAATGCTTAGTGGACTGGAGCCACTGAGGCGCCCCACCACGTTCATGTTCTCAATCCAGCAAACACATAATGAGTAGTTCTGTGTTTACGACATGGTGAGGGCTTCAAAGAATAAGAAGATGAATAAGACACAGCTTGTCTTCTCAAATATCTTATACATTTGATTATTTGAACATATCTTTGAGTGCCCTAGGCTGTGGCGAAAAAAAACCCAACAACCCTGATTTTAAAGAACCTCTAACAAAATGGAAACTAAGTTATATTGTACAAAGAAAAACAAATGAATTTTCAGTGTGTCGTGAAATAGAGGTGTTTAGCCTTGTCTTCCAGGGGAGGCTGCTTTTAATGGAGTGTTGATTTTAGTAGATCTAAAGAGACCTAAAGAGGAATGCAAGTCAGCCCCTTGCTTCTGGGGGAAAGTGCTTCCAGTTAGCGTCAGGGTGAGTTGTGGGGACAGCTCTGGCAAGCGTGAACCAGAAGGGCCAGCAGTGGTGCCTGTGAACTCTACTTTGGGTTTGGATGCCTAGATATTCTCTTTTGATTTCCATCCCAGCAGGACAGTCTTGTCTGGGCATGGCCAATAAGGTGCACCCCACACTGACAGTTGGAAAGGCTGCTTTGGAGCTAGAATGGAGAGCCAGTGGATGACAAGGAGCCTTGAGAGAGATCAGAGTCTTGGTGCTAATAAGGATAGACATAATGAACAGTACTGTTTGAATACCTCCCCCTGTCTAGCAGAAGAATATGCTGTACCTTTGGCTCAGTGCTGGCATGGGAAATGTTTGTTTGTGATGGTACCTGTCATTTTATAACAGTGTCTTAATGTTTTATTTGAGTTGCCTTGCAACAGGATTGAACAAAGAATGCCTAGCCCAAGCTTGCCAATGGAAGAAGATTCAAAAGCCCCCTAGAAAAATGTTGACAAACTGAAGTTAGAAGAGCATTAGAGGAATTATCCTCTGACCAAGTGGGATTTGTCTTTTAAGTGCAGGGATGGTGTAATATTTAACGTATCTTTTAACGTGTTACATTGAACAATAGGAAATCACCATATAAAAAGTTGGTCAAAAATTGGCTACATTTTTATACTGAACAATAAGAAATGACAATCAATAGCTTATAATTTCAGTAAGTGTGTAAAAGTGTATGATAAAGTTCACCACCCATTCCTGATTGAAACCTTCTTCTTTCCCATGATACAAAATATTAATATTCATCTTAGGGTGAACATCCTAGCCATTCTATTTAAAATCAGGAATAAAGGGCACCTGGTGGCTCAGTGGGTTAAAGCCTCTGCCTTCGGCTCAGGTCATGATCCCAGGGTCCTGGGACCGAGCCCTGCATCGGGCTCTCTGCTCAGCAGGGAGCCTGCATCCCCTCTCTCTCTGCCTGCCTCTCTGCCTACTTGTGATCTCTCTTTGTGTCAAATAAAAAATAAAATCTTTAAAAATAAATAAATAAAATCAGGAATATGAAAAGAACTCCCCAATCAACAACATTATTTAATGTTGATATGGAATTCTAGGCTAATTCAAAGGGGCATGAAATAGAAGTAGGCTTAAAACATGAAAGTGACACGATTAACAGATAACAAGAAAAATTTAAATATTTAAAACTCATGAAGCTACTTAAATCATTTAGTAATGAAGTTAGTATATTAGTACAAAGGAAACAAAGAATATTACTATTTTCTTACATGTCATCGATATTTAGAAGATATATAAGAAGAAACTATTTCATATAGCTTAACAACAACAAAATATGACCTCTGGACACCCTACAAAACAATGTGTGGGAATTAAATAAAGTAAATTATATATTGAGAACCATAGCTATAAGCTTAGTGGTGGTATAAAAAGACCTGAACACAAGGAAGATGAACTATGTTCTTTTAAAAAGACTGAGTGTTTTAAAGATAGTGATATTTCCCAACCTAATTTCAACTAAAACAAAACAAAACGAAACAAAAAAACTAGCAGAACATAATCAGGTGAAAATACATAAGGATATTTTGGATTTTTTCATGCTATCAGAGCACTCATCCTCTTCAAGTTTAATGTATTGTAAAATAAGTAAAACAATAGGGTATTTGCTCAAGAATGTGTACACAGATTGCGCACAGATTTGTTCAAGAATGTACCCCAGAAAAAAGCAGAGCCCTCAGAAGCATCGCTGTGATAAAGGGAAGCTCTCCAAAAATATATGGAAGGAATAATCATCAATAGTTGGTCACAGAAAAAGCTGCTAATTGGGGAAACCATGAATTGTGTAAGTCTGCATCTTGCACCATAAACAAAAATAGTTTTCAGATGGATGAAGTATAGAAATGAAGTCAGACAATCCCCTAAAAATTAATGGTGAATATATAACTCAATCCGTGAAGAGAATGAACTTCTAAGCGTAAAAGCAGCAAAACAATTGCATAATTTTGATGCATAAGATTTAAAATGTAGACTTGTTTGAAACGTATTAAGCAATATTAAGAAGCAAATAACGGGGGCGCCTGGGTGGCTCAGTGGGTTAAAGCCTCTGCCTTCGGCTCAGGTCATGATCTCAGGGTCCTGGGATCGAGCCCCGCATCGGGCTCTCTGCTCGGTTGGGAGCCTGTTTCCTTCTCTCTCTCTGCCTGCCTCTCTGCCTGCTTGTGATCTCTGTCAAATAAATCAATAAAATCTTTAAAAAAAAAAAAAAAGAAGCAAATAACGTGGGGCACCTGGGTGGCCCAATGGGTAAGATGTCTGACTCGTGGTTTCTGCTTAGGTTGAAATCTCATGGATCACGAGATGAGCCCCACTTCCCGTTCCACGCTCCATAGGGAGTCTGCTGGAAATTCTCTCTCTCCCTCCGCCCCTTCACTCTCCCTGCTTGCATACTCTCATTCGCTCTCTTACTCTCTCTCTCTCTCTCAAATAATTTTAAAAAAGCAAATAACTTAAAATATATTATTTGCAACCTGTATGAGTTATTTTTATACTATATCAAATCCTTGTAAAATCCAATCCAAATGAATTCTTTAAAATCAAAGTGCTTTAAAATTAAAAGGCAAAATTTAATGTAGTCTAACAGGGAAATGGACCAATGACTGGTTTAGATGGTTCTTAAAAGCAATAAAAACAATTTAGAAAGATATGAAAAGATCAGTAATTGGTAATGAAAGAAATACATTGAAATTGGGATTTTTATCTCTTACTTGGTTATACTCTCAAAGAAAAAAAACAAAACAAAATAAAACAGAACAACAGCTCGGTACCTCTTGGTGTAAGGGCTTAGTCTAGAGGTCTCTCTCCCAAATTGCTGGTTGGGAGCACAGTCCTGAATGGTTTCAACTTTTGGTTCAGTAATCCCACTTTCGGGATTATAAGAAAATTAAAAGCTATAAGGATATTTAGTGTAACAATGCTTTGGATAGGGAAATGTGTAATAGTGAATGTTAGAATAAATAATGTTGGGAAATCAGAACTTTGTTAATTTATGATGACCCACTGATTATTAAGTTACTATTAAAATAATGTGTACTGGGCTGGGTTAAACAGGTGATGGGGGTTAAGGATTGCACTTGTTGCGATAAACACTGGGTAGAATGTTGAATCACAATATCGTACACCTGAAACAATAAAACACTGTATGTTAATTAACTGGAATTGAAAACTGAAAAAAAAGTTTAAAAAATTACAAAATTTATCTAAAGAAACATTTAAAATATTTGAAATCTATTTAATGTTAATGATAAAATATTAAGTAAAAGTGCATGCTACAGACTACATGTAATTTTCTATGTATGAACATATCAACTTATACAGGTATATGTTCATGTATAAATAGGAGGACTTGGGTGATTTCATGTGCCCTATAAATCAAGAATATATGTCTTAAAGTGCTTCAAGAGTATTTAGACAGATAATAATATAACCTATTTTAAACTATCTATAAACTAAACTATTAAACTATAAGCTAACATTTTACTATGTTGCTAAAAGCAGCAGTCATAGAGACCACATTCTTGCCACAACTCAGAGAGTTAGGAAGTAACTCAAAAGTTTTATTCACAGTTCAACCACTTGAAAAATTACAAAGAATTTTGTTAAGTAACTTAAGTTGAGGAAATCAAAACTACATTTAGACACTATGTAGAAATTAGTAATTTAGTACCTTACATGCCGAAAGTCATGAGATACATTCAGAACTATACCGAGAAAAAGCAATTGCTTTAAAAGCTTTTGTGTAAAACAGGAAAAGAGAAAATTAAATAAAATGAGCCTCTAACCAAGAAGTTAGGAAAGTGTAATTTAAGGACAGGAGGAAAAAGGACTATAAAGATTAAAAGAAAACAAGGAGCAAGTCAATAACATGATACAATAAAATGATGCCTTAAAGTAAGGCTTAGCTTTTCTTAGAGTTTATAAGTTTTCTCTACACCCAACACGGGGTTCAGACTGACTCTTTGCAGATAAAAAGTTGCACACACGCTCTTCCAACTGAGCCAGCCAGGGGCCCTCCAGGGTTAGTAGTTTTTTGAAAAAAACTAGTAACATAAATGTAACTCTGCGGTGACCAACCAAGCACAAAGGCTAGAGTAAGGAAATAAGAAGAAAGGAAAATAAGGAGAAAGAAGATGGAACCACAGGTGTAGGACTGATAAAAATGTAAAACACTCATGCTAAGTTGGAAAATTTTAGTGAAAGGAAGTAGATCTTATCAGATATTAAAACATTGCTAACACAAATAATGACTTAAATACTGGCAAATTTTAGTGAAAGGAAGTGAACTTTATCAGATATTAAAATATTACAAACATAAATAGACAAATCAGTGGAAGATGATAGAAAATTGAAGATATAGACCCAAAGATATGTAAGGATCATTCGACAAGTCAATTTGGGTCAATGAGTCATCATTTTAGAATTAAAAAATGCTGTTATATTTATTCTATACACTGTATCTAGAAATAAGCTCATAGCTCGCATGAGGTTTAATGTGTAAAGGATAAGTGTTCTAAGAGCCCGAGAATACATCTGGAGGGAAGTGTCCCTGAGCCAGTACCTAGGCAGACACTGCACCACAAAAGACTGACAGATTTCACTCTTAAAAACAGAACAAGTAAATTTACCATAAACAAGATTAAGATACAAATAAAAATATTTTCACATTATGAGATCACTCACGGCGTGTGGTAGCATTATGTTCAAATGAATTTTGGTGGATAGGTGTTACGAAGACAGTTTGGTTAGTCTTAGTAGGAAGGCTTCATGTTGCCTTCTGGGCATACTCTCAGTGTTCGGTAGGAGTGATTTCTGCCTCTGCTTGTGAGAGATTACAAAAATCCGTTTTAATGGTGGAAAGAAATTTTTTTTTTAAAAGATTTTATTTATTTACTTGACAGAGATCACAAATAGGCAGAGGCAGGCAGAGAGAGAGGAAGGGAAGCAAGCTCCCCACTGAGCAGAGAGCTCGATGCAGGGCTCGGTCCCAGGACCCTGGGACCATGACCCGAGCCGAAGGCAGAGGCTTTAACCCACTGAGCCACCCAGGCGCGCAGGTGGAAAGAAATTTTAAAAGATAATTCACCTCAACACAGGAAATATATATTTAATTTTGTTTAAGAAGTCCCAGAGCAAACACATCAAAAAATGCTTCACATCACTAGCCATCAGGGAAATACAAATTAAAACCACAATGAGATACCACCTTACACTAGTCAGAATGGCTAAAATTAACAAGACATGGAACAACAAATGTTGGTGAGGACGTGGAGAAAGGGGAACCCTCTTACACTGTTGGTGGGAATGCAAGCTGGTACAGCCACTTTGGAAAACGATATGGAGTTTCCTTAAGCCATTAAAAATAGAGCTACCATACCACCCAGAGATTGCACTACTAGGTATTTACCCCAAAGATACAGATGTAATGAAAAGAAGGGGCATATGTACCCCTTTGTTCATAGAAGCAATGTCCACAATAGCCAAACTCTGGAAGGAGATGAGATGTCCTTCAACGGACAGATAGAGAAGATGTGGTTCATACGTACGATGGAATATTACTCCGCCATCAGAAAGGACTAATACCCATCATTTGCATCGACATGAATGGAACTGGAGGGTATTATGCTAAGTTAAATAAGCAGTCAGAGAAAGACAATTATCCTATGGTTTCATTCCTATGTAGAACATAAGGAATAGTGCGGAGGACCATAGGGGAGGGGAGGGAAAACTGAATGGGAAGAAATCAGAGAGGGAGATAAACCATGAGAGACTCTGGATTCTGGGAAACAGACTGAGGGTTGCAGAGGGGAGGGGATGACCAGGTAGGTGATGGGTACCGTGGAGAGCACATGATGTCATGAGCACTGGGTGTTGTGTGCAACTGATGAATCATTGAACACTGCATCAAAAACTAATGATAGACTGTATGTCGGCTATTTGAACATAAAAAAAAAATAGAAATCCCAGCCAGTATATTACTTCAAAGCATATTTCCTGAATTAAAATATTCACAATTGACTGTATTAAAAAAGTACTTTTCTTTTTGGTTTTGTTTTGTTTTTTTGTTTTTACCTCAAACTCCTATTTTCAGAGCTGATTCAAACCCATGTAGGTCAAGTGCACGATCTGCTGAACTTAGTGAATCATCAGAGCTCTTCTTCTGTACTCTCATGTGGCAAATATTCAGTACAGAGCAGTAATTTGACATCCTATGACTTCCATGATGAAGTCTTATTAAAAGGAAGTATAACAATATACATAAATATGCATGAATTCCTATGATTGTGTATGCAGCTTCACAGATGACAGTTTTAAGAGGGATGACTATGAATCTGGAGCTTTTATTTAAGTTTATTGTATCAGAACCATAGGAGGAAATGGATGTTGTTTTTTTTTTTTTTTTTTTTTTTTGGTTTTTTAGTTTAGCATGCTGCCAAAGAACTATGTATGCAAACGTAGAAATGATCTGAAATAGATTTTTCATTTATTCAGTGATGGTTGTGTTCTTGCTGTGGGCCGGGCAGCATTGGACTTTATCCTAAAGTCAGTGGGAAGCTGTTGAAGGTAGAGTGGGATGCGAGTGGAGTCGAGTGTTTGAAGGGCCATTTGGACTGCGGTCTGGAGGACGGATCAGGGTGATAAATTGGACAGGAAGCAGGGGGATGAGTGTATTGGTGAAGGGACAGGTGGCAGATGCCGTCTGCGAGGAAGAATGGCAGTGGGCTAGAGAGGGGTGGACAGGACCGAGGGGGCCCTGGGAGGTAGAATTGACAGGATTTGGTATGCAAGAGTAGACAGGAGGGATGGTCAGGACAATCTCAGACTTCGAATTTGAGATAGTAAGTGTGGAAGGTGAGGATTGGGCTTCCCTCCTTTCTCATCCTGTTGTCCCCATCAGCAGTCCCAATGTCATTTGATCACGCTCATGGGCCATGGAAAATTCTACAGCCATGACATGAAAGCACCCTTCTGAGCTTGTTGATACAGTAGTGTCCTACTTTAAGATTTGGGTGTAGACAATGCACTCTTTCCGTCTTGTATTTCTCCCACCTCTCAGGAGTGTCTCACCAAATACTACTCTCACTTCCTGCTGCCATGCTTCTTGTCTGGGACCTTTTTCTCTGCTGGGTCTGAGAACTCCTTGGGCTCTTTCCTTGGGTCCAAAGGGCCAGTTCTGCATGTTCCCACCTGGAGCTGGGACTGAGAGGGGAGGCTGAAGACCCCCTACTTCTCCTAGAAGGCAGTGGCTTGTGCACAAAACAAGAGACTCCTCTCTTCCCTCCCCCAGGCAAGCATTCCCGCCTCCTTCCTAGGGGTCCTCAAACACTATACCCCAATAGCTCCTTTCCTGCACGTATTCATGTCCAAGTTCAAGTTAGGCTTTCCTGGACACCCCATTGATGTCTGCCCTAAATTCCTTTTGGAGGATTCTTGCTCTTCTCCCTGGCCTCTGTTCTGTATTTGGGCTTCCCTGTCCATCCTCACCTCCCTTCTGTCTGCAGAACCATGTCAGGGACTATCCTGTTGGCTGCTGAGTTTCAGTCCGGATCCCGGAAACTCAGGTTTTATACAGCCCATTTTTAAACATGACTGCCTTCCCTTGTGCTTGCTACCCTGTAATCCAGCATAGACTGTGTGTCCCTACTCATCACTCTGCCTGCTGTGGAGGAGAGAGCTGGAAGAGGGGAAAGGAGACACACAGGCACGGAGCCAGGGCAGCAAACAGCTTCCATCAGAGGGGATCAGAGTTCATATTTTGAAGGTGTAACTGGAGGGCTGTTATATTACCCTCTGTTCCTCTGTTCCTGCCCCAGGTCTTAGCAGATTTCTGTCCTGGAGGGAAAGGCATTTGGACCCTTTCTCTTGTACACTTGGGTTTTAATACATATCACGACCCAGAAGCCACTTTTCAAATTGCGACTCTTGTTGGGCTCCTCTCATCCCTGCCTTCTGCTTCTGGGAAGGGTTTCTTAGATTCTTTGATTATCGCGGCATCACGGAGGATAATCATTTGAAAAAATTCGTCCTAATTTTAAAAATCTAGAAATAATTTAGAAGTTGCATTGACATCCCCATCTCGCTAGGCTGGACCACGCTTAGGTGAAATTTGGCATACAGGTGTGTTTGTTTAGCCTACTTCATGTAAGTTTTTCAAAACTGTGCATTTAAGTATCAGAAGATTCCACAATCATCTGTAGTTTTCGGATTTCTCTAGAGGAATGTGAAGATGTGGCTTTACTGATGGCTTTCTCTCCTGGCAGCAAGCTGGAGAAAGCTGGAGCAAGCTGGAATGCAATAGAGCCTTTATTTTTATTTTCTAAAGAATTTATTTGTCATAGAGAGAGAGGGGGAGAAAGAAAGAGCACAAGCAGGGGGAGTGGCAGACAGAGGGAGAAGCAAAACTCCCTGTTGAGCAGGGAGCCTGCCTCGGGACTCGATCCCAGAACACTGATCAGATGCAATCATGACCTGAGTCAAAGGCAGACGCTTAACTGACTGAGCCACCCAGGCGTCCCCAGAATAGACCCTTTAGATGAACCCTATCCACCCTCTGTCCAGCTTTAGGCAGGCCAGGCTTCTTTGCTGAACTGACCCACTGGTCTGAACCATAGAATGTGCTCATAATCCCTCCCTCACAGGTTTTTAGTGTGGATTATGTACGCAACGTCTGATATGAAGTAGACAAACAGAAAATGTGGGTTCCTTTCTCCCAGAGAGTGAGTTTATGGGCTTCAGAAGAGATGGTGTGTTTTGGGAATGTGTTTTGGGATATTAGAGGAGGTGCATGGAATTTATTGGGATCATACATGTATCTTGTGTGCACGCCAGGTAGAATCCTGGCAGGGAGGAGTCATTCTAGACTCTTCTCTCTCTCACCCCACATCCAGTCCATCAATAAATCATGTCAGCTCTACTTTCAGAACGTACCTGGAATTCGACCTTCCCCATCACCCTCCTTGACCAAGGCTGCTGTCATCTCTCCCTGAGTTATGGCAGTTGTCTCCCAACTTGGCTTCCCGCTCCTGCCCTCGAGCCCTGCAACCTGTGTTCCACACGACCACCAGCTTGCCACGGGCAGAGCCCCTTCTAGAACCCTCCAGTGAGTCCCCATGTCATTGGGGGAAAAGCTACCACTCCCACCAAGTCCCTCAGCTGTCCTCATGGTCTGGGTTCCCCTGACCTTTTGGACCTCATTTCCTGCCACCTTCCCCGGAGCTGTCCCCTCTTTGTCTCTTCTCTCTGGGTTCCTTATCACATCGTGAGCATTTCTACTAATACACTGTATGTTTTACCTATTTTTCTTAGGATTATTGCTGCCCCCAGTTGCATGGAAGCTTTGGACAGGCGTTCTGACGGTGCGATCACTGTCCCCCATGTCACCAACAGCACCTGACACATACGGGGTGCCCCACACATTTGTTGATGGCAGAATCAAAGTTAATGAAAGCCTGTTGCCAAGTAGGACCTAATGTGGCATTCTCCTTTCCAAAGCGAAGCTATGAGGTCATGTAGCAAATGAACGTTTGCTATTTTTAGAGGGGCATTTAACTCCTGGGATAGAACTGAAAGCAATAAAGGGAAAGTTGCAGGTCCTTTCATATTTTTATTTGATTAAGTATAAGAGCCACCTAGGAGCACTGCTAGTCATCCCCTGGTGCTGTGGAGGGAACTGTGGTTAATTTGGCGGTGCTTGCTCACTTAGAACACACGTTCATTAGAGTGCCCTGGGAGCTCCTGCAGCTTTTTCTTTTCTTTTCTTTTCTTTTTTTTTTTTGAAATATGTCAAAGCAAATTAGTGGATACATTTCAACATTGGAAGTAGAGGTTGGGTTTCAGGAGAGTGAAATAGATCCTTTTAGAAATACTAAAATAATTAAATGTTTCACCCATTATTAAGATGCTTTATGATTTTTTTCCCTCTAGAGAACCTTTTCTTTATATCCTCTTGTGAACGCATTTATTATATCCGTCCAGTGTTTCCCAAGTGTTTTCCAAGCTATAAAGAGAAGTACTAAGACACAATTTGCACTTGAATGAGTTGCATTTTAGTGAGATACTGTAGGTTCGTAAGCAGCTGCAAGAGAACAGTGAAAGAGATCCAGTTTTAAGTCATCGGGATCTTAGAAGATGCCAGATGCTGTTCTCAGAGTAGGGTCAGAGCACCTGCCCTTAGTTAATCAGCTGGGAGGTAGGGTCTGCGTTCCTGCTTAGTGACCAGTAAGGTCAGATGCAGAGAGCTTCAGTAACTGGTCAGGACCTCACAGGTAGGATCCTGCGGGGGAAGAAACCAAATATGAACAAGGTCCTTTGACCGGAAGGTCATTTCTCTTTCCACTCAAACATGGCTGAGGAGGTGGCATGGTTCATGAGGAGGGGAGGGTTGTCTCTGAGAGACATCAGAGAAAGCTAAATGGAGGGAAGGGCTTTCAAAGGAGCTCCACAGTCAGGCAGTGAACAGAACAGAGGTGGTAAGGGACTGAGGGTGGCTGTGGGGTTGTCAGCGTATTCTGCAGGATAGGGGAAAGACATGAGAACTTGGGGAACTGTACAGTATTTCCCCATTTTGGAGACCCTTTCAAACTTAAGAGAGCAGAATTTATAGAATGTAGGCATTGTGCTTCCGAGATGTATACATTACTCTGTCTCTTGGTTAGGATACTTTTTACTTGGACATTGCCTTAGCTTTAGAAATGAGTGAGCTTGGGTTGGGAGTCAACTCATAGCTTAGCTGTGGGCAGAGGAAAGAAAAAACAATGGGTCTTCACTTTAGAAGAGCTTCCACTATAGTGGAAAGACCACTCTGGGCTTTGGACACAGCTCAGCCTGGCCATTGATTCCCCTCCCTCAGTCAGTCTCTCTGTGGTATGTTTCATCCTCCCTAGAGTGACAGTGATGATACTATGTTCTCTGGAATATAAGGCAGCCAACGAGAAGCTTCATTCTCAATTTTTTTCCCAGTATATATATTTTTATTTTTGAGAGAGAGAGAGAGTATGTGCACATATGTGGGGGAGGGAGGTGGTAGAGAGAGAGGGAGAGAGAGAATTTTAAGTCCGAGAGAATGATGACACTGAGATTACCACCTGAGTCGAAATCAAGAGTCAGACACTTAACTGACTGAGCCACCCAGGTGCTCCTCCCTATATATTTATGAACTTAAAAGGTTGTAGTTAAATGAGTTGAATATCAACTTATAATATTAATGTACTAATTTAGTAACCAATTATAAGTCTTCTTTATTTATTTGAGAGAGAGGGAGAGCATGAGAAGGGGGAGGGTCAGAGGAAGAAGCAGCTCAACTGTCTGAGCTACCCAGGTGCTCCCACCCACAGAATTATTTTAAGTGAACACTGTGACAGGGTCCAACATTTGCAGCCATGTGTTCACAGGTGTTCTCTCTGGCCTACGAAACTTACATTGATTGGTATTCGGTAGGGTTGGGATCTTTACCCCAAATTGTACTGTTTTGCCCTCATTTAATAACTGAGAGCTCTGTATATGAAATCCTGTGTAAGCAACCAATTACAAGGCCTTTGGAAGGGAAGAATAATTTTGTTGAACAAAATCTCCTTTTCAGGTCAGGCAGAAAGAGCATTCTCTAAGAACTCAGATGCTGATGAGAATACATGGTGTTTTGACAGGACCATGACAACAAAGTGTCCCCAGAGGGCACGTGGGTTGTTCTCTGTCAAGCCTTTGCTCACTTATGGTCTGGATATCAGATTTCAGATTATGCGATTTCTATCTTCACATTTAATAGTAATACTTTGGTATCAGTTAAAACACTTAGTAATTGAATTTGGAATTTGATTAGCAACCGAAATGATGCTGCTTTCCACTGTAAAATGTAGAGAATGGGCACACCTAGTTTTCATGGGCTTATTATGCTAATTTCATTTGATTAAATATCTGTTTGGCAGGGGTGGTTAAGGGGTGCAAGAAGGGTGGTGGAGGAGAGTATTGAACTCCAGGAGCCTACAGAATTGTCAATGAAATCGGAACAGTTATGGTCACAATCTCAGTAAAGTATGTATTAGATTTAGTATCATAAGCATTCTTCATACTGATGGTTTGGTGGTAAGGAAATTGTAGTCTTTAGGGTCAGAGTCAGTTTTAACAGTTTTTCTGAAAATACATTTTTTCCTGGGGCGCCTGGGTGGCTCAGTGGGTTAAGCTGCTGCCTTCGGCTCAGGTCATGATCTCAGGGTCCTGGGATCGAGCCCCGCATCGGGCTCTCTGCTCGGCAGGGAGCCTGCTTCCTCCTCTCTGTCTACCTGCCTCTCTGCCTGCTTGTGATCTCTCTCTGTCAAATAAATAAATAAAATCTTTAAAAAAAAAAAATACATTTTTTCCTGATTATAAAAGTGATAAATACCCATAACAATTAGTCCAGTATAGCTTCCAATTATAATTGGAGAGTCAGTTTGGCATAGAATAAGGTCAGATATGCCAGTAAGGGATATTAACAGGCAAAAAAGCCCGAGAGTTTTACATTTTGAAGGTCCATTTTGATGTGGTGGCAGTAATGTATCTGGCACATATGATAGACATTGAAAAAATCATAAATCATGGTGCCTTTTGCTTATGTAGATCAGTTCACCAAGGGATGGGAAGCAGGATAATGATTATACATATACCTGGATTTCTTTTGTTTTTTTTTTTTGTTTGTTTGTTTGTTTGTTTTTTTTAACTATCTAGGAAACCCTAATCCAGTGGAAAAGCTTCAAGATAGTAAGAAGTCCATTATGTGTTGGTATTGAGAGAATGGTGCAGAAATAAAGTTGGGGGAAAAGACTGAGATATGATTAAAGGTATTACAGGAAATGCTAATTATGATTAATAAGCTGTTCTGAAGTTGAGAATTTTGAAATTGAGAAGCCCAGTTGATTGCTTGGGACTATGTGGGGACTCAGTATTAGATTGAAGATGATAATGTAGGGCCTACTGGCAGTCACTGTAATTGCAAGGGACCCAAGGTATTGGCATCTGAGACCTGATGTTTTAGTATATCAAAGCAGGGTCTCCTCTTTGTTGTGCCCCTGGAAGGTTATTGTCATTGCTTGAGAATATTGTTAATTATTTTATGCAGAGAAGAAGCTGGCTTTGCATTTCCCAGTCCCAGGTGAGTATCTTGAGTTAGATCTAGTAGAGTGCTTTTTCTTTGGTGGACCTTCATCCGTTAATGAAAATCCCTTTTTGGTACAAAATGTTACTTAAGTATCTGAGGGTTTTTATTACCTGGACTTAACACTGCTGAAAACTCATGACGTTTAAGCTGATCATTTCCCTTGGAAGCACCTCCTCCAGAGTACTTCCTGGATGATGTCAAGATGCTTCTTTGATGGCAGTAAGCACTCACAACAGGCCACGCTTGTGTCCCACCTGCTGTAGGAAGTACAGGCGCCCAGAGTTGTTTCCTAGTATCTGCGGTGGTCCGAAGCGCAAGGAGGGGTGTGGAGCCCAGCAGAGAGGCTGGTGTGCCTTCAGCTCCTTGATTTATTTACTCTCTCTTAAGGGAGCCATCAACTGTACAGTTGGTAGAGGAGCCCAGGATTTTAACTAGATACTATGTCGATTATGCCCTTCATTCACACCCTGCAGATTCGGAATAGTTGTGGATTTTGTGTGTGTGTATGTAACTAATGGTATTTGGGTCACTATTACTTGGGCCCAGAGTGCATTGTTATAGGGAAAAGAATGCAGACTTTGATGTCAGGAGGACCTGGTTGATCGTCTAGATTCTGCTGAATAAGTCATCTAATTTTGCTAAGCCTCCTTTTCCCCATCTGCAGATTGATAACAAAGGCACATATTTTGGCCGAGATTAAAGAGCTGTGGTAGAGAGGTTAGCACAGGAGTAGGATATAGGGTAAGTGGGAAGTACATAATAACTGAGGGTCGTGATCATAAGAAGCAAAGTTGGGACCTGTGGTCTCGACTCTGACGCATTAGCAGGTAGACTGTGTACAGACTTATCTTCCTGGTTGGGGTCACATGCTTTCATCTTATATGCTGCATTGGCTTTAGCCCACCTCTGTCAGCGTGGACCTTGCCTCTACACAAATGCCATAAACGTAAGAGAAAGATCAGTCTGTGTTGCTTAGAGCTGACTCACTACCAATTAGCACCTTCATATCTTGATTTGATGTGAGTTACTATCTAGAGTGGTTTCAAAATTCAGCAGATGCTCTTGGTTTGAGATACTCCATGATTGGTACCTCAAGATAGAAGTCTGAAGGAATCAACTGTCACTTCACATTGTGCTGTTACAAGATGCCACATTTCAGATGCCACTGGGGTTTTATTGTAAAGTATGTTTTGCCCAGAGAACGCCCTTTCAGAAACTTGTGGTGACTGGAGGGGTGGGCACATGACACAAGCACACAGACGCTGGGTGATGGGTAGATGAAGATCGCTTACACGGCTATCTCTAATTCTGTGTGTGCTGGAGAAAGTCCACAATAAGAGATTTCCACATTTATAACATTCTTGGATGGTTGCCTTCCTGTGGAAATATTCCGAAGGCATAGACATGTTTTGGCACCATGTCTGATTTCCCGGAGCCATCTTTGAGGTGTCATTTAATGTGTCACCTCATTATTTGTAGGAGGGGATATAAAATCATTTCTAGAGAAATGTGAGATGGTTGTCTAAATGCAAAGAGCCTCAGAGAGCAGTCTCTCAGGAGAGCTGCAGTGTCTCTGTCCTTTGCTTTAAGGATTATGTAAGCGAGCTCCTCCGTGTAGCCGGAGTCCGTGGTTAGGCATGCATTTATATTTCATTTTCCCATTAGAAGCAATCAGTGCTGAAGCCTTATTGAGATTTAGAAATTCTGCCATATGTGGCACTCAAATGATGAAGGATGTTCAAAACTAGTCCCGGCTGCATTTAAACAGCCTGTGAGAGTAGACAGGAAAATTCCACCGGCGTAGCAGACTCCAAGGCTCTTTAGTAGATCCATGTATTAGAAGCTGACACTGAATTCGAGCCTGTGGTTTGTCAAATAACAATGAATCTGGTGTAAAGTGCTCCTGACACATTTTCTTCAAGGATCCTAATGTGAAAAGAATGTGTTTTTCTTCAGCCAGATGTGTGTCTGTAGGACCTGGTACTACAGGTGACCTCAGGGCTTGCTGTCACCACTGAAGTGTGTCTTCTTACTTTGTAGGAGCCCCATGAGTGCCCTGCCATAGTTAACAGGGTTTATGCTTCTCTCCTCCCTTCCAGCTGAAAGCTCATTACCTCCTTACAGAGCCTATCCATCGTCTTGCTTGCTGGAAAATGGTTAGTTGTTTACTCTTTCCCAAAGAGTCGTGGAGTAGAGCCTGGAACTTGGCATCAGACAGACTAGAGTTTAAGTCTCTGGTGCTGCCTCCTGATGTGACACACGGCCTCACAAATTCTCAGATTCCCCATCATTAAATGGGAATAATAGCAGCATCTACCCAGAGCACTGAGGTAGCTCCTCATTTTAAATGACACCCAATAAATAATTGTGTGAATTATCATTACTAATATAATTATGAATCATTGACTCAGAAGTCCAGGTCTTTGAACATGAAGCTTGCTGCTTCCCAACGTCAGAAACTACCATCCCTTTTGGTTGTCATGGAGAATTCAAAGATAAGTATTTTGTAATTCTTACCTAGAAGGGAGAGGAAATTTCAGTTTGAAACCCGAAACACGTGGGGGGAATGTGGACCCCAAGGCTATTTGGCCAGAATACACACATGCCCTTGCATGCTGGATTCAAGCCCAGATCTTACATAACGTCCGTTTTATTTAGGTAGAAGACGTGAGGACATGGCTCCATCTGCTCAAAGGGATCAGGCCATGTGTCCAAGAGAGGACAGAGGGAAAATTTCCAGGAAGCCTACTCCCTGTGAGCACTGATCTCCCAGGTCTCTCATCATAAACGTGGCTTTTCAGATTCCTAGGAGGTCCTTTCTCTTTTTCACCACATGACGTGATTCCTGGTTAAATGCCAAGAATTACACACCAGAGAAGGAATAGCATCTTCCTAAGGGGTGCTCTCAATTTTGGCAGAATAATGGCCTCTGGAGGAGGGTCCTTAATGGAAGGCATTGTCTAAAAGGAAGGTGCTAGGCATTAGTAAATGACTCATTTGGCTGCATAGACACTTCATGAGGATAGCTCTGTCTAATGAGGAGGTGTAGAAGCAATGACATTCATGGAAGAGTGGCCCAGTTTTTACTATAGTATCCCACTGCCAGAGCTCCTTGGAGATATAGCTGTTCTTGTGTAGGCAGGAAATGTAAAAGATGAGTCTGGAATATCTTATTATCCCTTAAACAAGGAAACTATCAAAGACCAACTGGGGTCACTTCCAAAGGATAGAGATGCCAACTGGAAAGTGTTCCCGGTGGCCTGAGACATCACAATAAGAGCATTGAAAGGATAATGACTACAGTGGGTTGAAACCCATCAAATACATAAAAATGAATGGGTTCTTAATGATGCTAAAAGTGTTGAAAAAGATGTGCACGTATGAAGATAAACTGTTTGTAACCAACTCATTTTTCATGGATCCAGGCAGATGAGGATCAAATCCTAAACTCAAAACAGTGACTGTTCCATTCATTGCTCTCTGTGTCATTACAGAGCAGGACTCAGTGAGCTAAGGGTGTTACTATGGTGATGGTGGAGGGCAAGTTCTTTGGGGACAAGTTTCAAGGGTCTTGAACTCAAAGAAGGCCTCATGACTTAGTGGCTCCTGGGCTCTCCTTACTGGGGTTTCCATGACCCTGGGACATGGCCTTCAAAGCATTGTCCCTTCGTATTGAGGTTTTGTTCAGGGTTGTTTCTCTATGAGACTGCAATCTTCCCAGAAAACAGGGTCTTTGGTTTATTCTCTTTATTTCTGTTGTCTACCACAGTGCTTGGCACACCATAACACTTAAACGTGAGTTGAATGAGTAAGCACTTCATAGAATATGTCTATCCTAGTCATCCTCAAACTGAATGCCAGAAGCCTCATATGACTATTTATGTATGTATTTTCCCTGTAAGTTCTTTACTGATTTTTTTTTTTTTTTGCTTATTAGGAGTATGTCCTGATATTATTTTACTACTTAAAGGTATATAACTTATGCTCAATTACTGAAACAGTTTTTAAAAAAGATCTACTTGTTTATTTGAGAAAGAGAGAGAGAGCAAGAGAGAGTAAGAGGGAGCATGTGCATGAGCAGGAAGGGCAGAGGAAGAGGGAGAGAAAAATCTCAAGCAGACTCCACACCGACTGTGGAGCCCGAAGTGGGGCTCCGTCTCATGACCCTGAGATCATGACCTGAGCTGAAACCAAGGATTGGATGCTTCACTGATTATATCACCCAGGCCACCCCTGTTACTGAAACTTTTTAAGAAATCCACCATTTATTTAATACCTACCTTTGCTAGGCTCTTCATTGGGTACTTTGTAAAGCTCATTTTATTTGACCCTCACAGGATTCTTGAAATCTCTATTTCATAGATGGGAAATTAAATCTCAAGCAAGTTAAGTAACTTGTCAAAGTCATTCAGCTGGGAGGTGGTGGAGCTCCAGTCTGTGGCACTCCGAAGTCTATATTCCTTTTTTACTACAAGGGATACCGAAATATAATCTTGGGCTGATGGATGTTTTGAGTGAGGAGAACTCTGATGAATGTAATCCTGGTGAATAAATAAAGAGGACAGCAGTGAGTCTTTAGACTTGACATTTTATTAGAAGAATTCCCTATTCCCATTAGTAATAAACTAGGAGATTGCCCACGCATTGTCTACTATTATGTATGGAGAACCATTCTAAGCTAAATTTCCCCTTAGACAAAGTTCTAATGAAGATAAAGAGAATTTGAATCTGTGGGCCAAATTGTGCTTGCATGTGCGATGGTCATGTGCATTTTAAAATCAGACTGTGAATAGAGCCTTTCAGACTGATTGCGTTAAATCTGTATTTGACTCTGGCCTTGTGTGTCTTTCACCCATGCCCCTTTCAGCTGAAGCTTTGCCATATGTCAATTCCTGGGGTCACTCTCAAGCTGATGCCTGATTAATAGTTTAAGAAATACATGTGAGTCGGGGCACCTGGGTGGCTCAGTGGGTTAAAGCCTCTGCCTTCGGCTGAAGTCATGATCTCAGGGTCCTGGGATCAAGCCCCGCATCTCGCTGTCTGCTCAGCAGAGAGCCTGCTTCCTCCTCTCTCTGCCTACTTGTGGTCTCTGTCTGCAAATAAATAAATAAAATATATAAAAAAAAAAGGAAATACATGTGATTTAGTGACTTAGAACCTGAAACAGTGGAAGTAGAAGGAGATGCAGCATAGGAAACTGTATGCAGGGGCAAGGCACTCATTCACACAGTCTGTGCCTGTCTCTCTATCATCGGCTCTCTATGTATCTATCTGATCATCTGTCTCTAGCTATCATTTTTCTGTGTCATTGGTTCTCAAACTTTTTGATCTCAGGACCATTTTAAACTCTTTTTTTTATGTGTTACTTTTAAATTTAAATACAATTTTTATGTGAGTGTAGTTGACACACAAAATTACATGAAAGTATACAACATAGTGATCAGCATCTCTCTACATTGTGCTATGTTCAACATAAGTGTAGCTACCATTTGTCATCCTACAACACGATTACGATACCACTGACTATATTCTCCATGCTGCACCTTTTATTATGATTTATTCATTCCAAAACCAGAAGCCTGTCTCCCACTACACTTCACGCATTTTGCTCATCTCGTCTCCCTTCCCTCTGGTGACCATCAGTTTGTTCTTTGTATTTATAAGTCTGATTCTGCTTTGTATAGACATATGTAAATATGTATATGTATGCTTTGTATGTATGTGTGTGTATATGTGTATATGTATATGTACATATGTATATGTATGCTTTGTATGTATGTGTATATGTATATGTATATCCAAAGCAGAATCAGACTTGATTCTTTTTATATACAGACTTGTATAGATATATATACATCATATTTTTCTTAGCCATTGTCTATCTGTGGACATTTAGGTTGCTTCTCTATCTTGGCTATTGTAAATAATGCTGCAGTAAATACAGGGATACTCCTATCTTTTTGAATTAGTGTTTTCATTTTCTTTGGATAAATATCCCGTAGTGGAATTTCTTGATCATATGGTAATTCTATTATTATTTTCTTTTGAGGAACCTCCATATTGTTTTCCACAGTGGCTGCACCAATTTATATTCCCACCAACGGTGCACAAGGGTTCGTTTTTTTCCATGGCCTTGCCAACCCTTGTCATTTCTTGTCTTTCTGATTTTAGCTATCCTAACAGGTATAATGTGATATCTCATTGTGATTTTGATTTGCATTTCTCTCATGATTCGTGAGTTGAACATCTTTTCATGTGTCTGTTGGCCATCTGTATGTCTTCTTTGTACATATGTCTATTCAGGTCCTCTGCCCATTTTTTCATCAGATTGTTTTTGGGTGTTGAGTTGTATAAGTTCTTCATCTATTTTGGATATGTATTTTGGATAACCCATTATTGGATATATCATTTGAAAATATCTTCTCCCATTCAGTAGGTTGTCTTTTTGTTTTGTTAATGGTTTCCTTCACTGTGCAGAAGCATTTTAATTGATGTAGTCCCAGAAGTTTACTTTTGCTTTTGTTTCCCTTGCCTGAGGAGACATATCTAGAAAAATGTAAATACAGCTGATGTCAGAGAAATTACTGCCTGTGCTTTTTTCAAGGATTTTTATGGCTTTTGATCTCACATTTAGGTCTTTAACCCATTTGGAGTTTATTTTTGTGTATGACATTTTAAACTCTTAAAAAAACAGTTGATAACCCCAAAGACTTATGGTTTATTTGGATTATATTCATTGATATTTCCCATGTTAGAAATTAAGACAGAAAAATTTAAAACATAAGAATATATAGGCACATGTTCCACTAGCTGTCAGAATAAAGGTGTCATCATGTATCATGGAGTTTCTGGAAAACTCCACTGTACCCACATGAGAGAATAGGAGTGAAAATATTTTTGACACCATGGACCCATTGAAAGGTTTTGGGGATTCATTGGGGGGCTGGGCCATATTTTGATATTGGCTTTTATTTCTCTCTTTCTCTCTTGAATCCATTCTAGTCAGGCTTTCTACCTGGTCATGCCATTTAAATTGCTTTTGTCAAGGCCATTATTTGGTTCAGTGGTCAGGTCTCAGCCATCACTTTACTTGACCTCTCAGAACCACTGACACAGTTGATCATTTACTTATCCTTGAAATATTTTCCTCATCTGGCTACCAGACTCACTTTCTCTTTTCCTGATTCCCCCTTACCTCCTTGGCCACTTAATGGTGGAGCTCCCCATAGGTCACTCTTTCAATTTCTTGGTCTTTTCTTTTTTTTTTTTTTTTTTTTTAACCTATGTTATTCACTTGGTGTAAACATCACGCAGTCTCCTGTTTTTAAATACCATTCTGTACAGATACTCCCAAGCACACCTTTCTAGGCTTGACTGCTCTCCTGAACTCCAGATCTGTATTTCCAGCTGTTTGCATCTCTCCTGGGGTGTCTAATAGCATCTCATATTCAATATGTGTGAAACTGAGCCTCCCAAGCTCTCTGTTCTGCAAAACTTCTTCTATAGTCTTCCTCTTCATAGCAAATGCCCTTCTTTCAAGTTGCTCAGTCCAAAAACCTGTCGTCATTTTTGACTCATTTTTCACACTTCTTATTCAGTCCATTAAGTGGTCTAATGTGGTACAAATTTTAAAATAGATCTAGAATCCTACTGCTTTTCACCAGCTCATCTGCTACCATCACTGTAATATATTGCCTGGGTTACTGTAGAGCCTTCCTTCAGACTGTCCCTGGTCCCCCCCTTGCTCCACTATATCCTCCTCTTCACACAGTGAACTGGTTGTTTTTGTTGTTAAAAGGTGAGTCAGATCATGATCCTCCTCTGTTCCAAGCATTCCAGTGACTTTTAATCTCTGAAGGAAAGACAAAGTCCTTAAAAAAGGCTCTCAAAGCCCCCATATGACTTGTCTCCTAGTGCCATTATCTCTTTTGACCCATCCTCTGACTCACTTCCATCTACCTGCACCTTCATCCTTGTGGTGCCTCTGGGTTCTTCCTTTACAGCCTCCTCTTAGAGTGTCCCTCTCCATTTATCTCCAGGATTCACTCTGTTATCCAAAAACAAAGACAAAAATAAAGGGATGCAAATGAGAACTTTGGGATGTGTTGAATATGTCTATTACCTTTGTTGCGGTGATGTATTAAGGGTGACTACATATATCCCAACTCATCAAATTGTACACATTAAATATATGCAATTGTTAGGATCAGTTATACCTCAAGAAAGCTTTTAGAATAACAGCTGTAGACCATTATTCAGATACCACCTTCTCAAGTGAAGCCTTTCTTTATAACCCCTTCCTGCTTTATTTTTCTCCACCGCACTTTTCATTATTTGATGTACTCTGTTACTATTTACAAAAGTGATCTGTCTTGACTTCTGGGGAAGATGGCAGAGTAGGAGGATCCTAAGCTCATCTTGTCTCATGGATATAACTAGACGACTCTCACAACATGGTAAAAAAAAAAAAAAAAAAAAAAAAAACAAAACAGAAAATGACAATGGGTAGAAATGACTCTTCACAACTAAAAGTGGAGAAGAGGCCATGTTGAAGCAGGTAGGAAGGGCAGAGACCAGAGTGGGAGCTAAATAGACCTGTGGTACTGTCCACAAGAGGCAAGAACACAGTGGGCATGGAGAAGGGAGAGCAGCTGATCCCCAGAGCAGGCACCCCAGGCACAGGGGACCCACACCGGGGGAATGAACTCCATACATTTGACTTTGAAAACCTGAGGGGCATAATTTGTGAGTTCTTATAATCAGCAAGGGTTAACACCTGAAATTTTAAAAATCAGTGGGCTAGGCTCTGGGGGAGCCCAGAAGGCAAGAGGAAGCTGAGTCCCCACCCTTAAAGAGAGAGCACAACAAAGAGCCACTTGTAGGTACAGCATAGAAAAGGCATTTTGAAAAATGCCTGGTGCATATTCTCAGATCATGTGCTGGGGGGCAGGGATCCTTCGGAGAATTCTCCAAGAGCAAAAGAGCTGGTTGTGCCATTTCCATCCCCAACCACCAGCCTAGATACATAGACACCTGTGGGAACCAGAGCAGTGATAACACCCTTCATCTAACTTACTAACAACATGCCCTGCAGACATGCCCCCTCCAGCCAGGCCTCAAATCCAGGTCTCCTCCCATAGCAGACCTGTCCAAACCTTGCTAACACTGCCACCGCCCCCCTTTCTCCTTTTGACCTTCCCCTCCCATATGCCCTTGGTTGGAGTCCATCCAAAGTGGTGGCACAAGCCTGGCAGTGTTCAAGCAGCCCCACGAGGGGACACCAGCACTCTAAAGTGACTTCTGGCCCTGAAACAGGAAGGTCATTACATACACCAATCTGACTGTGGCCCCAGAACTGGGGTGTGGGCAGACATTGGGTCTGACTGCAGGACTTGCCCATGAGTGAAAGCTTCTCAGAGCAGAACATAGGGAAGGTGCCTGGCAGTTCAGTACTACTGTATCTCTGACAAATGTCTAGTCTGATTTAACTCAAACCCAAGATAGCCCTATACTGGCCCACAAACAATGCAGGGGCCAAACGCTACCCACTACAGGCAAAGAGGGCCATTGCACATACTGGACTGAAGGCAAAAGTGGCTCAGTCACAACAATAAGGTGCATGCAACACACATAGGAGACAACCCTCAAGCACCAGGTCCTGGGGAACAGGGGTATTTCACTGCCAGGCACTACAGGACTCTTCTTAATAAGGCCACTATTTTTAAGAACAGGACATGTACTAACTTTGCACATCGACACAGACACACAAAGTGAGACAAAATGAAGAGATAGAGGAATATGTCCCACATGAAAGAATGGGACAGAATCCCAGCAAGAGAGCTAAATGGTACAGAGACAAGTAGTATATCTGATGAAAATTTAAAGTTATGGTTATAAAGATACTCACTGGATGTGAGAAGAGAGTGGAGGACCTCAGTAAGACCCTCAATAAAGAGCTATAAAACATAAAAAAGAACCAACCAAGATAAAGAACTCAATAACAGAAATTAAAAATACAGTAGGTGAAATAAATAGTAGTTAGAGGAAGCAGAAGAACGGATCAGCAGCCTGGAGGACAGAGTAAATAGAAAGCAATCAAGCTGAACAGGAGAGAGAAAAAACAATAATAAAAAAAGAAAATAGATTAAGGGAACTCAGTAACACTATCAAATAGGGGGGAAAATGCATTCTGGACCTTCCAGAAGAAGAGAAAAGGGGGCCGATTATCTGAATTTATCTTAATAGCTGAAAACTTTCCAAATCTGGGGAAAGATAACAGAAATCCAGATCCAGGAGGCACAAAGAACACTGAACAAAATCAACCCAAGGAGGTCCACACCAAAGGTCCACATGGTCATTTAAATGACAAAAGGTAGTGATAGAGAATTTTAAGAGCAGCAAGAGAAAAGAAAGACTATTAAACATATACTGGAAATCCTATCGGGCTGTCAGGTGATTTTTCAGCAGAAAATTTCATAGGCCAGAGGGAGTGGCATGATATACTCAAAGTGCTAAAAGGTCAAAACAAAACAAAACCCCAAGCCCTGCAGCTAAGAATACTCTATCCAGCAGGGCTATCATTCAGAATAGAAAGAGAAAGAATTTCCCAGACAAACAAAAGTTAAAGGAATTCATGACTACTAAACCAACCCTACAAGAATATTAATGAAACTCATTGAATGGAAAGAAAAGACCATAGGTAGGAGTAAGAAAAGTAGGAAACTCAAAAGCAGTAAAATTATGTATACCTATAAAAATCAGTCAGTGAATTCACAAAATGAAAGGATGTGAAGTATGACACCATATATCCAAAATATGTGTCAAGAATTGGAGTAAGGAATAACCTATAAGACCTAAAGACACATGCAAATTGAAAGTGAAGGGAAACGTTTATTATGCAAATTGAAGTGAAAGTAGAGCTAGAGTAGCAATACTAACATTGGATAAAATAGACTTTAAGGGGCGCCTGGGTGGCTACTTGTGATCTCTCTCTGTCAAATAAATAAATAAAATCTTTAAAAAAAAATAGACTTTAAAATAGAGACTATTAAAACAAAAACAAAAACAAACCCAGAGACTAACAAGAGACAAAGAAGGACATGATATAATCATAAAGGGAACAATCCAACAAGAAGATATAACAAGTGCAAATATTTATACACCCAACTTGTGAGCACTAAATACATAAAGTAGCTAATGACAAACATAAAGGAAGTAACTGATGTTAATACAATAATAGTAGGGGACTTTAATACCCACTTAGATTAATGGATAAGTCATACAGCAGAAAATCACCAAGGAAACAGGGACTTTGAGTAACACATTGGATCAGGTGGATCTAACAGTTATATTCAGAACATTCCCTCTCCAAACAGCAGAATACCACATTCTTTGCAAGTGCACACAGAACATTCTTCAGAATAGATTACATACTAAACTATAAAACAAGTCTCAAAAAAATGAAAAAGATCAAAGTCAGACCATCTTTTCTGACTACAAAACTGTGAAACTAGTAATCAACCACAAGAACAAAATCTGGAAAGAGCACAAATACACAGAGGTTAAGTAACATGTTACTAAACAATGAATGGGTCAACCAAGAAATCAAAGAGGAAATAAATTTATGGAAAAAAATGAAAATGAAATCACAATTGTCAAAATCTGTGGGATGTAGCAAAAGCTGTTCTAACAGGAAAGTTTATAGCAATACAAGCTTACCACAAGAAGATAGAAAATTTTCAAAAACAACCTAACCTTACACCTAAAGGAGCTAGAAAAATAACAAAGAAAACCCTAAACCAGTAGGAGGAAGGAATAATAAAGACGAGGGTAGAAATAAAACAGAAACTAAACGAACAAAGAAACAAAAATCCCAGTAGAACAGATCAATGAAAGAAGCTGGTTCTTTGAAAAGATCAACAAAATTGATGAACCTCTAACCAGATTCATCAAAGAGAAAGAGAGAGAGTGAGACTGAGACAGAGACGGAGATGGACAGAGAGAAAGGGAGGACTCAAAGAAAATCAGAAATGAAAGGAGAAATCACTGCACCACAGAAATATAAAGGATTATAAGAGAATATTATGAAAAATTGTATGCCAACAAACTGGACGACTTAGAAGAAATGGCTAAATTCCTAGAAACATAGACCCTCCTACAATTGAATCAGAAATAAATAAATAAATTTGAACAGACCAATTACCAGCAATAAAATTAAATTAGTAATCAAAAAACTCCCAAAGAACAAAAGTCTAGGACCAGATGGCTTCACAGGTGAATTCTACCAAATATTTAAAGAAGAGTTAATATCTATGCTTCTCAAAATATTCCAAAGAATAGAAGAGGAAGGAAAACTCCCAAATTGATTCTATGAGGCCAGTATTACCTTTAAACCAAACCAGATAAAAAGACTACCAAAAAAAAAAAAAAAAAGAGAGAGAATGAGAACTATAGGCCAATATTTCTTTTTTCTTTTTTTTTAGTTTTATTTATTCTTTAATTTCTTTTCAGTGTTCCAGAATTCATTGTTTATGTACCACACCCAGTGCTCCATGCAATACTAGAATTTCTTGTAGAATGGGAAGTGACTTTGATTTTAGGAAGACCCAAATTATACAGTGGGGTTAAACTATATCTCATAGGTACATGGTTAGATGCTTAGGCACAAATTGATTTTATAGTGAAGGAAATTCAGTGTTGGGACTCTGCTTTGAGATGGAGAATTATACCAGGATTGTCATCCTTGTCATCATCATCCCATTTATTTTATACCTTCTCATACTCAGATTATAGCAGTGATAAGGAGGGTGACTATTCTAGGCTTCTTAGAGTAATAGCCGAGGGAGGAAAAAAATACCTACCCACAGGTCTAGTCCATCCATCTGGGGCGTAATGCCTAACACTCGTGGGATTTTACACCCCGGGTTTGGTATTTCAGAAGATACCGTCCAGACAGTTGTGAGGGTTTGGCAGTGTCGGTCGATATTATGCAAAAATGGGAGAGGTTTAAGATAATTTGGATAGTAGCCAATTCAAGTTTCTGCTTTTCCAGGTGCCTTCATTTTGCTTTTGTGCCTTGTAAATCTCTAAGAAGGAGTTGTAGGTTATTGTGTTTCTTCCTATGGTGTATACTTACTGGGACTCAGAGCCATTTATGTTCTTATGGAAGCTCATTGGGGGAATTCATGAGTATAGAATTGAGTCTTTATTGTTTATATACATTACTTTTTTTTTTTCCATCTTTCTCCTAGCCTCCAACTAGGAAGAGAAAGACCTACAAGTTAAGTAGAAAGCTCTTATAATTAGTTTTTTTTTTTTCCAAAATGGGAACAAAGTCTAGGAGGATATTTTACATACATAACTGAAGTGGTGCTTTCATGAGAATCTGTAAATGTGTGTGAGCATCAGGGGTTGACTGGTGTTTTGGGGATTCTCCATTACATAAATGTTTCCCTGCATTGTTCAGGGACTGCTCTTACATTGTGTGCATTTTCTTGGTCCCTTGAGCTTCTCTTTCCTTGTGCATAATTTATTTAAAAGGTTTGGTGGGAGACAAGCTCATTGTTAAATTTAGTTGTAGGGATGAAATTGTTACTTCAGATCTGTCTATAAATATTAAAAGTAGCTATTATTCTTTGATTTTGATTTATTGATAAATCAAAGATAAATCTTTTATCTTTTCAAGATTCAGTCCAGGAGAACAACCATTGACATCAGTGTTATTGCATTCACGGTTCAGTTATTGCTGTTTTTGAAAGGAGCATTCTGGTATTTGGTAAATCTTAGGCTATCACATTATCTCTTAAGATCTCAGCACATAGTATCTGATCACTGAACATTAGTCAAGACAGTATGCCCCAACAACTGTAGCCACCACCCAGGAGAAGACAGCCTACACTTGATGTCTGTTAGACTAAGAAACAACTAAGGAATTGCTGTTTTGGAAGTGCAGTTGTCACTATTCCTACTTTGAGGCTTGAGAGACTGTTTTCTGAAAAATGGTGCTGGGAGGGGCAAGCAGAGCCAACAGCAGGTGAAGAAGGCTTGACCATGTTTCTGTTGGAACCAGTGTTTGGGGGAGAGAGCCCTGGAGACAGGACACAAATGGGAATTCCTGTCTCTCCCACTGTCCTACACTGTGACTCATGGGTCACTGCGCACTGTACACCAGCTAGAAACCAGTAGTAGACACCAGCACGACCTCACAGTCTTTGCCTTTTTCTCTGGTTGTCTTGCAGTTGTGGTTTTCAGATTGTGGTCCAGGGACTCCAGCAGAGCCCAAGACGTTTTGGGGGGCTTTATGAGGCCAAAATTATTTTCATAATTGCACCAAGATGCGATTTGCTTTTATTACTCTCATTCTTTTACAGATGTGCTGTGGAGTTTTCCATCTCATATCTCAACAGATTGAACGTGGAAGTAGATGTGAGAATACAACTGTCTTCTTTTAAGTCAGACAGTAAAGGGATTGGTAAAACTGTAAAAAAAAAAAAAACAAAAAAACCAAAACATCATAATATGTTATTTATATTGCTATGTGATGAGTTTATTGTTATTTAAATGGCTTCATAAATATTTAAAATATTTTGCAGTTAAAATTCTAATATAGGGCGCGTGGGTGACTCAGTTGGTTAAGCGACTGCCTTTGGCTCAGGTCATGATCCTGGAGTCCCGGGATCGAGTCCCGCATCAGGCTCCCAGCTCCACGGGGAGTCTGCTTCTCCCTCTGACCTTCTCCTCGCTCATGTTCTCTCTCACTGTCTCTCTCTCTCTCTCTCTCAAATAAATAAATAAAATATAAAAAAAAAATAAAATTCTAATATAAATATTGGTAGATGTAACTTCTATAAAGTAAGGATCTTTATAAATATTTTTAGTGTAAATATATTCCAAATACTGCATGTAGTTTTGTTTGCTAAATCTGGCAATGCTACCTGCTCTGGGAGGGCTTTTATTTGCACCTATACTTTGTCTGGGGGGAGCGTAGAGAAGCCAAAGGCTCTTCTTGCTTACTTATTGACGGCCACCTCAGCGGGCAGTGGAACGAGCTTGAAGGAGTAAGGACACACCGGGTTATTCCTGATGTCTTTATGACTTGCAGTAGTGGGTATGATTTTCTTCTGGAAAGAATTAAAGGTCACTTTAAGGGCATCACCTATATGAAGATAGGGCCTCCCTGGTTGTGTGGGACAGCCTCAGCAAGCGATCTCAGCCCAATCTCTGTCATCCATTACTAGACACAGAGTATTGTGTCTTTTGTCATTCCTAGCAGATCTGCATAGGGGGCTCAGTGATTGTGCCTCTTTCCAATGTTACGCCCTTGGAATTTGCCAGGAGAGGGCTATAGGGCTAGGCCTCACTGGTATTGATTGATTGATTCATTCATTAACTTCATTAACTCATTCATTTTCTGCTTTCTCCCTTCTTCTGTCCCTTCATCCTTTCCTTTCTCCTTAACCTCTTTGTCTTTTTCCTTCTGTTGCCCTCATTCTACCTCTCATTGCATTCTGCAGTATATTAGGCACTGGCGTGGTGGTTGATTTTCAGGAAAAAACAACAAGAAAGTGATGTTTCTGCCTTCAGGGAACTTGATCTGTATCTCAGAATTCTTTGCAGTTGACTTGTGCTAATCAAGCTCCCAGGGAATGAAACATAAATGAGAATGTAAATGCATTAGTTTGCAATGGAGGACTGTCCTTTCCTGTAGATTCTATTTCTTAGCATCTGCCTATGGAGAAAGGAGGGCTGATGTGCAGACCTGTAGCTGACAGGTCCAGGGAGGAGGAGGAAGCCCCAGGAGGGGGGTGATTTGTCTCAGCTTCGTGCAGCCTGAATGCCTGCTGTGCCAGGAAGGTGCGTCCATCCACTCTGCGGCTTGTTCCGTTTGCTCCTTTAGGTTTTCAGAAATGAGTATTTGGATATCATGTGTTTAGTGACTTTTTTTTTTTAAGATTTTATTTATTTATTTGACAGAGATAGATCACAAGCAGGCAGAGAGGCAGGCAGAGAGAGAGGAGGAAGCAGGCTCCCTGCTGAGCAGAGAGCCCGATGCGGGGCTCGATCCCAGGACTCCGAGATCATGACCCGAGCCGAAGGCAGTGGCTTAACCCACTGAGCCACCCAGGCGCTCCCTTTTTTTTTTTTTTAAGCTATAATGAAGTTTTATGTTGGAAGTAGTATATCTTTTGCCTGTTCCTGCACATAAAAAAGGTATTTCCAAATTCCTCACACTCTAGGAAAGATAATTATGTGTAATCTAGAAGAGACTAAAATGGAAGGCCAGAACCCCATCATATCTTCCTTAGGAAAGAATAATAATAATAGCTTTTAATATTGAGAGTAGATTGTGGCCTTATATATAATATTTCATTTGGTTTCTCAAAATAACCTCAAGTAGATTTTATCATTTCCTTTTTTTTTTTTTTTTTTGAGAGTGTGCGAGTGGAGGGGGAATGAGAGAGGGAGGGAGAGAATCTTAAGCAAGCTCCACACCCAGTGTGGAGCCTGACACAGGGCTCGATCTCAAAACCCTGAGATCATGACCTGAACCAAAAACCAAGAGTTAGACACTTACCTGACTGAACCAGCCAGGTGCCGCCCCTCATTTCCATTTTATAGGTGAGGAAACTAATTCCAGAGAGGTTAGGTGACTTGCCCCAGGTCACACCCCTATTACTCGACAGAACCCAGAACCCGTCTCTGAGTCCATGTTCGTAACTGTGTACTGGGCTGCACCCCACAATTTTCTTGTGCTGGACGCAGGTGATATTTAAGTGGAGATCACTCAGGGATGAGGTTGGGGCTTCTGTCCCATTCTTTAACATTTTCTCAGAAATACAAATGGGGAAGAACAATGAGCGACTCTCCATGCCCCATCCTTTTGCCTTTTGTCTCTGAGTTGATAAATAAGATAATGATTGTCTGGCCATTAATCCTCTCTCCGGATGATTTCCTGGAAAACCCTGGATCGTTCATTCCAGGTATTCTCAAGTGAATAAGTATGAAAACAAGAAAAAGTAATGAAGACAGAAAAGTAATACATTATAAGGAAAATTGTCACAATTTAATATCTTGAGGATATTAAATCAAGCATTTGAAGGGTTGTCACGTGTAGGGGTTAGTTCTGCTCTGAAATGATGAACTAGGGGAGCTAATAAAGAGAAATGATAAGCATGAATTGTGGAGCTCAATATTTGGGAGTTTTTATTTTGTTTCCTCCCTCCGTCCCTCCCTTCCTTCATCCCTAGCTTCCATTAGATTTTTCAAAAGAGATATACTCATGGCTATTTTTTTTTTTTTAAATCAAGTTATTACAGAGAAGATGAAACATTTTTTGGTCCTCTATTCCCAGTGTCCTTTGGAGGGCCTACACAGAATAGGGCTAAAGCACATTTGTTCACAGATGAAAGATGTGACAGGAAGCCTGGGATCTGAGTTTACTGACACTATTCAGTCATTGTCAAATGTTTTAGTGATGATTTTTTGTTTAAGTAATAGTAAATGAATACTAATTATAGAGATTTGGAAAGCTTAGAAGAAAAACAGAATACAAAACTCACACATAGCCCTGTCTCCTAAAGATAATGTTGGTAACCACTTACCAGTTTTTATTTGTTCCATTAGAACATCAGCTGCTGAGAGTATGTCTCTCTTCTGTTACATAAATCTTGTAATTAGTGGAAATCCTAAGGAGAGAGATAGCTGCAGTTCTGATCTTTGGTGATGTTACGAGTGTTCACTTGTGTCCTGAGGATCTACCATTTGAGAGAGATCTAGTCATCTGCCAGCCAAATCCCACAGCCTTCAGCTGTGGGATTCTAGAAATCATCTTCTCCGTTGTCTTCCTCACCAAATCCGTGAGTGTGTGATGAGAGAGCACAGCATGGTTTCTTCTCCATTGTCTCACACATTTGTGATGTCAACAAGGAAAATAAGAATATACATGATCAAGTTGGCATGACTCATTTTGGGAAAGAAGGATGACTCACTAATGTTGCTAGGATTGTTAGCTGGCAACTCAGGAGGGAAAAAAAGAACTTTAGATCCCTGTAGTCCACTGTCCATCTAGGTCCATCCAGAGACCCTGTAAGACCATGTTTGAGCAAGCCTAGGGTTGATCTTCTTGGGTTCAAATCCTGGTGCTGCCACTTACTGGTTGTGTGACTTAGGTCAAGTTACTTCACTTCTGTATGCATCCATTTTTCTCATCTGTAAAATGGGGTTGATAATAGTAGCTGCCTTGGAGGTATTTGTGAGAATTAAATGCATTACTTTATTAGTTGCTATTTATAACTATAAATTAGAACGGTATCTGGCACAAAGCAGGGTCCATACAATTGTTTCCTATTTTTATTATGTCTGCTATTATGTTTGTGACTCTTAGGGTAATTGTTCACTACTGCTACCATTATTATGACCTATATATATTTGTATTTAAAGAAATCATAAGATAACCAGGAAGAAATAGAAATTAATATTTATCTGATCTTAAAATGGGAAAAGCCTCCCTTATGCATGCAATCAGTGCAAGGAACTACAAAAGACGGATAAATTTACATCAACGTTAATGTCTGTATTGGATAGGTCAACAAAGCAAAGAATATTTACGATTATAAAAAGTAAATAAAACCCACAATATATGGTTGAAACATACTTGACAAATGATGAGGTAAGAGGTTTCAAATCTGATTAGGCACGATACCAAAGCTCATGCCTTGGATTTATGTTCGGTTATATTATCGTTGCCATTAGCTCGTGTTCAAAATTATGCACACACACTTATGAGTGATATATGTACATATTTCTTTCCTACTTGTTCCATAAATGATTTAAGCCTTCCTACAGTAATGTGAAAAGTGCAAAACAGCAAATTTTAAAAATAGGAAGAAAGAATAGTTAGGGTTGGGAGGTTGAGGTCCAGCCACAGTGCAGCTGTGATTGATAAGTAAGAAGTGAGAGCAGTTTCCCCATCCATTGTCTCTAAGCCCAAATCTACCTGATTACCTAAGGGATGTACAGTTTTGATACTGAGAACAGCAGAAAAAATTTTCCTCACAGTGTTTAAAATGGTAACAGAACAAACAGCCATCTTGACAGCATTATGTTACTAGTACTGGTTCTGATGGTGATGAAGCATTTCACTCTCTCTGTGTGGGCCTCTGGCACCCCAGCGAAAGGAGATGACAGGGAAGTGATCTCTCAGAGTTGAGGATGGGGATATTGACCACCTGCGTCCTGGACCAGCTCGCCCTCGGATGCCTTCCTCTGGGGCAGAGGGAAAGCCCCTTCCTTGGCTGCTGGTGTTGGAGGGGCCGGACCCTGTGGGCTACATTTCCCAGGATCTCCCAGTTGGCTTCCTGCTGGGATTGGCCAGTGGAAGGCACTGGTAGGAAGTCGGAGAGTGGGGGAAGGGATCCGCCTGGGTTTTCCCCTTGCACTCCCTGGGATGGCTTCTTCTGCTGTAGCTGTGTGTCCTTCCTAGGTCCAGCATCACCGTGGACTGGCTTACTATGTGGTGAAGCTTCTGTCTGGTGACCTTGGCCCTGGGGCTCATTCAGGACATCATCTCCTCCCTTTGTCTCTCCCACCCAGGTGTGAGAGCCACTTCTGTTGCTAGTCTTTGTAGTACCTCGCTGTGTCCCTTTGACGTCTCTGCTCCTCCATCTTCTCTCTAGTAAATATGCGAAACCGTTTCTGTTTCTCTGACTCATACAGACATCAGCTCTCAATTGATCTGGCTGGATTCTGGGTGATAATCTATATCTTCTCACTGATCAGCATAATAAAACCAGCCTCACCAGCTCGTCTCTGTTGCTAATGTGGAATGCATTACTTATTAGAAAAGTCGTCTTCTGTTCCTTCCCTGAGAAGGCTTTCTTCACAAAAGGGCTGTTTGGGTTGAAATGGAGCCTCACCAACCAGCTGGGAGTCCAGGACCTCTGATTTCCAGGACTCATCAGGGCAATTTCCAGGCAGGCTGCAGTGTCAGAGTCTACTTGAGCATCCATTTGCACTGCTCAGAGCGTTATGTAAAATTTGTTCTGTCATGGAGAATTACCATTTAGATTGGAGAAGTGTAACTCATTTGTTTCAGTCATCTATTCCCAAGAAACTTACAGCCTTACAAATGTAATATAATTGGGACATTTTGTTTTTCTCTTTGATGAAAATTGCTTCCCTCTCTCTATTAATAAAGAAAGAACGAATAAAGAATGCCTCAGAAGACACATATGCAACTTTTCTATCCCTTCATCCACTCAGAGAGGCATGGGTAACCAGCCTCTCACAGGGATTCCTCTGGTCATAGCTCTTCTCCTGGCAGACCCCTGAGCCCAGATTTGCTTTTCGTCTCAAGCCTTTCTGAATTCTGACTGCCCTGCTAATTTCTTAAAAAAAAAAAAAAAAAAAAGAAAGCCATTCTGTATTCTTTTTTTTTTTTTTAAGATTTTATTTATTTATTTGAGAGAGAATGAATGAGAGAGAGCATGAGAGAGGAGAAGATCAGAGGGAGAAGCAGACTCCCCAAGGAGCCGGGAGCCCGATGTGGGACTCGATCCTGGAAGTCTGGGATCATGACCTGAGCCGAAGGCAGCCGCTCAACCCACTGAGCCACCCAGGCGCCCCGCCATTCTGTATTCTTATCTGACCAATAGAAAATGGAAGAGGCCCTCTCCCCACCATTATTATTATGTTACTTGGCCCACCCCCACCCCCTCTCAGTTCAACTGTACTTTGTTCTAATGGTAGGTACTTCCCTCAAGTAGTTCCGTTTTTCATATCATGTGAGTTGGTATTCATTACTAGCTCATGAATACAGTATTTGTATCATAAAAAGATAAAAATACATGTATAAACTTAAGCCACTTATATTCAGATGTTAGCAAGCAGGCACCTGGGTGGCTCGATTGGTTAAGGGTCTGTCTTCAGCTGTGGTCATGACCTCAGGGTCCTGGGATGGAGTCCCGCATTGGGCTTCCTGCTCAGTGTGGAATCTGCCTTTCCCTCTGTTCCTCCCCCCATTGATGTGCTCTCTCTCTCTCTCTCTCAAATGCATAAATGAAAACCTTCAAAAAATAAAATGTGAGCTAGCATTGGAAGTTTTTTAGTGTATGATAATTTAAAAATTTTTTGGTATATAGTGTTTCATTGTACAATTATTTGGTGGTTCACCAATCTGGGGGCCTTTCTATTTCTTTTTACCAATAATGTTATGATGAGAGTATTGATGCATAAAATCGTTGCTGGGTTTTAGACTGTGGTTTTAGGTAACATAAAGTATTTCTCAATGATCATATTATACAGATTTTATCAGCCAAAATAGATGAGGATTACCATTTTGTAGTCTAATTTAAAACATGTATCTCCTAGTGGCAGTATAGATTCTCGTTAAGAACATGGGATTTGTTTTTGGACAGACCTGGATTTGAGTCTCATTCTCCACCCTGGTGTGTGACCTTGGGTCTTTCTGTATAACTCAATAGTAGGGGCATTGATACCACTCATTGTTTAGATCTGTGCTGCCCAGTATGGTAGCCATTAGCTGCATGTAGCTATTAAGTATTTAAAATACAGCTGGTAGAACTGAAGTGCACTGAGGCAGGAGTGAGGAGTCTGGGTGGGCGGGGGGCGGTGGGGGGGGGGCCCTGTCAGAATGCCAGCACTCTCACAAGTGCTTCTGCTGGGGTATAGACCCTTTATACCAGCAAGAGTCTGAGGTGGGCTAGCTTCTCAGGATGCTATCAAAATTAAAATGCAGGTTTAATTATTGATTGTTCCCGAAGTGGTTCCTGAAATCATACAAAAATTTTGTATAAATATTTTCAGCACAGGTTAGAAAGGAGACTCATAATAGTCTCATTTCTTCTTCTTTCTCCCCCTCCTCCCCCCTTTCTTCTTTTCTTCTTCTTCTGATGGGTTTTGGGCGGCATGGAAACTCCATTTCCTGGTTTACAAATTAACCTAAGATCTTTGTGAATACTGCAAAAAACCCAATATGTTAAGTTTTCCTGCCTGGAAGGCTGAGGGCTAGTAACATCCAGCTGATGATGGCATGATTCTGCACGGGCAGATGTTCTCACAGAATATGACCTGAAGGATTTGCAGGTAGCAATGCTCTATCATAATAACTCTGCCCTTTGTGTATCTTAAAGCTGAGGAGCTTCAAGAGAGCTTGGACTCCTCCATAGCCTGACAACATGAGGATGAGATGCTTTCATCCCAAGGAGCATTTTCCCAAATCGTTAGGTTTTCTTTGTTTGGTCATAGTGAAGAAGAAGCTTTACCTCTTTGCTGTCATCGTCGTCGTCGTCGAGGAGGTGTAGTTGACTCGTAACATTTATATTAGTTTCACTCTGATTACGTAATAGAGGCTGGAACTAAACTGCCACTTGGCAGAAATGATAGCATGTCTCCTTTCTACTACTTGATTATATTGTCTCTAGTGAAAGCCACCCCCTTTGAATTAAGAATGCCACAAGTCTCATCTATAACTGCCATACTGTGAAAAAAAATCTAACCTTCCCTGGAATGAATCTCACTTTTTCTAGTGAACTGAGGATCTGAGGGATTCTTTCATGCCAGCACCTGCCAATAGATTTTGTGCAATCCTTGGTTCTTGGCCGTGGCATTGACACAGAGCTTGTCCTTCATCATCCTTGGGCATTAGCCTTTTAGTCTCAAAGTCCTTGTTCTAGACTGCAGCCCTCTTATCAAGGCCACGTGGCCACCACTTCAGAAATCTGCAACTCCAGAATGTTCATAGTGATGAGGGAGCAGGAGGCTGGCTGAAGACAAAGCAAAAGCTAGCACCTCGCACCCCCTCTCCATCCGCTCCCCCTCGGTAATATGTGTAGCATTCTTCAGGCACCCCTGACTGCCTTAAACGATAAACAAATAGTTAACTTGCAGAAATCACAATCCTGCAAGACGGGAGTCTCCCTTGGTTTACAAATGTCCTAGAGATCTACAAACAAGTTACCTTATCAATAGCACAATTTCCAGAGGTAAATAACTCAGTTCCTCAAGCCCTAATGTCACCCTCCCCTCCATAAACAAAACTGCAGGAGGCTGAGGTAGAAGGAAATGTAAATATAGTTAAATCTCTTCTGAACCTAAATCTCACTAACAAAGACACTTGATAGCAGGATTGTGACATCCCACCAAGAATCTCCCAACTATCTTGATGTTAATGGCTGGCCTAAAGACAACATTGATCAAGCCCCATGGGAAAGGCCTCCGGTAGGCCTCCTATATCCTGGCACCTTGTAGGCCCTCTTTAGCATATGAAAACTCCATTGAAACCTTCCTTCCCCTCACCTTCCCCCAACCGCAGGGTACATAACGGGCCATCCCTCATAACCCTCATAACCCGGGGCAGCAGCTCTTCCTGCAGACGGGTCCCGTCCCCGTGCTTTAATAAACCACCATTTTGCACCAAAGTGTCTCAAGAATTCTTTCTTGGTCATCGGCTCCGGACCTCAACCCACCGAACCTCACCTACGTTCTAGAACTTCATCGATAGGCCTGCATTGCCTCCATTACCTGGAGAAGTGAGCCCCAGTCCAGAGTTCCTAATCCCTGATCACTCTGTGATGTATGTCGGGGTTCTGTCTTTTCATCCCCACCTGAAGTCCTGGGTAATGGAGATGGTGGGAGCTTAGACCAATCCTTTGGAACTAGACAACATTTAAACCCTAGTGATGTCCCTGATACTGCATTTGACTGACATTTGGGGAGATATTTTACCTCAGTTACAGGTAGGGACATGAAACCTGTTGATAAGCATATTCTGAAAACATTATTATTCTAAAGATTTGGAGGTAACCATGATCAAAATCAGAACAATCACACTAGTCTGTTTGGTGATAAAATACTGTGGAGTGATTAAAACATAGATCTTGAAAACTGTGTGGTGAGGTGATAAAATCCTCAAGATGTAATTTTAAGAAAAATGTGATTCCAGTAATATAAAAAATAAACAAGTGATTGCAGTGGGGGGAGGGGGAAAGGACATATGCTTGATGCTAATAGTGTTTTTTGCTCGTTGCGGAGATGATGAGAGATTTTGATTTTCTTTAGACTTGACCATGGTTTCTGTAACAGAGCATTTAGACTTATTCTATAAGAGCATATCAGACTTATTCCAAATGATTTGGGGTCTGTTTTTACTGTTTTCAAGTAATAATTCATAAAGCAATGCATGTATTGTATGTTGCTCTCATCAAGGTATTCCAGAGTTACATACATTTTTCATTCAACAAGTATTTACTGTAGAGCTCATTGCCTGAGAAGTTCAGGCTCTGGGAGTCAGATCCCTGGATTCAAAGCTTAGCTGTTTGATCTGTTGGGTGCTTGCTACTTGGAAAGTTCCTCCCTCAGGCCATTTTCCCCTGTGGAGTACACATAGCCTCTTGGGAAAAGCGTGGCCTGGATACTTACCAAATGCCATGAAATGAAATAATTTGATCACGATGTGTTTATTATTGCTGTCTCGCCGACTGAATTCTCAAACAGCATTTGAAATAAATGAGTGAAAGAAGAGAGATTTAGAAAACCTTCTCCCCTGGGGGAGAGAGATCGGTTGGTACTTTGGGGCATTTATGTATGTGTAATTTACAAGCTGTCCACTGATGAACCATTCCTACAGTCACTCATTTGCTCATTAATTCATTCATCATTCCAGATTTCATGAGCATCTAATATGTATAATGAAAGGCCTTCTGAGGCCTTTTCTTCAGGAAATACATTTTAGTTCAAGTAGGAAAACATAAAGTACTTAACAATTGGTTGGGTGCAGAGGTAGTTGACCTGAAGGGACTACTGTCGAATTCAGATCTTGGTGGCTGTGCTTAGTAAGGAGAAAATACAGAAGTGCTCAAAGAAGCTGCTCAAAGAGACTAATGATGGCTTTCCATTCTGTTTCAAGTGAAGTTTGCTCCCTTAAAAGAGGGGGAAGAAGTGTGGAAACACAGCCCTTTGCACTGATGGTTTGATTCTTTCTGCTGCTGTGTTCTTTTAATAACAGATCACAAATAAAAGATGCTTCTGGTTTCCTCTCCCCATTCCCCTAGATCCCTACTCCCCTTTCTGCACACTCCTCTCCCATCCTTCCCCTCTCCTCTTCTGCTTCTTTCTGTAACTGCATTATGGATCCTCTACTATTTGCGACAAGCCCACTGTCAAGGCTGTGAACCTTAATGACCCCTTCACGGGTGTGACTTTTGTGTGCCTCCTGTCACATCAGCGGTGTGGGAGGCCCATATGTGTCTTCCATTTTCCTTTCCTCTCCTTTCTCTGCCAGCAGGTGATAATAAGTATTATTTATGAACTACTGATTCCATCCTGATGCTGTCTTAAGACTGTAAATGACATCACTTCAATTTAAGATGTGTTTTAAAATTAATTGATTTAATGAGAAAAGGAAACCACAGAGTGGTGAGCATGGCCTCGACCCTCACCATGTCAGACAGCTACCTGGGTCTGCTGTAGTGATGGCTTTTTCTTTCCTTTCTTTCTTTCTTTCTTTTTTTTTTTTTCTTTATTTTGTATCTCAGGGTTTGCTGGAAAGAGTTGGAAGTGTCAGTGTGTTTTGCTTAGGGTAAAACAGGATGGTTATTTTGCTTCCATATTGCCCAGCTGCTCCTTATGTGCCCTGCTGATCTTTTTCATCTTTCTTTTCCAGTCTTTCCATCCATAGAATGACTCTCTTCTTTTTCTGTCCCTCTCTGTTTCCATCCATCCAACTTCCTTGTGCTGTTGCCCACGTGGCGCCTCACCTGACATTTGTCTCTCTGGAAAGCCTCCTGCATTCGTTGGCTCGGGCTGCTCTAACGGCTCAGACAACAGACACAATTATTTTTCTTGGTTCGGGAGGCTGGAAAGTGTAAGATCAAGGTGCTGGCAGATTTGCTGTCTGGGGAGGGCCCTCTTCCTGGCTTCAAGGAACCTGCCTCCTCTTCTTCTAAGAGAGAGGGCTCTGGTCTGTCCTCTTTTTATAAGGGCACTAATCCCATCATGGGGCTCCACCCTCATGACCTCCTCTAACTCTAATCACCAACCCAGGGCACCACCCACAACCTATATTTTGGGGGCACGTTCAGTCTACAGCACCTTCTTCCTTCACCTGCACCAGAGTTGTTCTGCCTTCCTTCTTCCTTCAGGTTCACATATGTGCCAGTCCCTTGGCACTTGCTTCATGAGCAGCTCAAGAGCCCCCACATTTGCCTAATTTCTGTTGTGCAGTGTCTGGCACAGCACTAGGTGCATGATTGACATCACTGTTTCCTGACTGAGTTGACGACTGATCACGATTCCTGTGCTCGCTCCTCTTGGGCTGTGTGCATGACTCTTCCCACAGGGCGAGATGGTCTAGCCTCCAAAGAGGGACCGGGCAGTGAATTTAGGTGGAGTGCTGAGGACTACAGTCATGCTTTCAGAGATGGAAGGAGACGTAGTGTCTCATTATTAAACACTTACGTCCATGTGGGAAAGATGACGCCAGGTGTCTTTGAATGACTTGGCTGTGATCTCGTGCAGAGGTATTCACGCACCTGCCTTGTGAGCTTAACCACTTGCTTGTGGATTGTTTTGACCGTTGGGCCTCTCAGTACTGCAAATCAAAATGGGCTACCAAAAGGGCAGAGTGATTCTTCGTTGAAGACAGCTTTTCTTAAGGAGTGGGTTAACTTTCTTTAACAAATGGATGAGCTTTTAAGGTGTTTCTTTTGCCTAAGTTTGAGAGAATTAGCAGTAAAAAGAGTATGTCCGCTAGTCAGTGGCAGAGCTGGAATTCAAACCCTCACGGTATGATTCTGGAGGATAAAATAGCCCCCGCCCGGCTGTCTTACCCCAGACCAATGACGTCCAAATCTCTGTGTTTTAGAAGCATCTGAGGTGATTCTGTTATACGACAGGCCACTAGTGGATGAGGAACCACCAGTGGACTGAGGTGGGCCACGAATAGTACAAAGCAAAACTAACCAACACATTCTCTTCTTGACTACACGTAACCTATTGAGCAGTGTGGCTTGGCTGAGGGGATGCCGCACAGGGTACGTGGCTCTTGTGATAACAGAGCAGAGCTGTCAGAGCCTCATTGTCTCAACACTTGAGCCAGCTAGTTGGTGCTGTGTCGCAAACCACCTACAAACTTAGTAGCTTAAAACAGTAAACGTGTGTCATTTCTCTCAATTCTGTGGGTCAGGTGGGCAATTCTTGTGGTCTGGGTTATCTTGGCTAATGTCAGCCTTGGTTGCTGGCATCTAGGCAGGGGCAAGATGGTCTAGGATGGCCACACTTGCCTGAGTAGAGGTTGATTCGTGATTGGCTGGGATGGGGGGAATGACTTGGCCGTCTGTACCGCTTCATTCAACAAACTAGCCTGGATTTGTTCATGGAGGCAGTGGGCGCAGAGTTCCCAAGTAGAAGATGCTCTTCTGTAGAGACTTTCAAGTCGTCATCTACCTGAAGTTTGAACTAACTTCTTGGCCAAAGCAAATCACATGGCCAAGTTAAATTTGGGGGTTGGAAAAAAAAATTTGGGGGTTGGAAGAACAGCCTCCACCTCTTTTTTCTAAATACGTATTTGTTTATTTGAAAGAGGGGGGGCAGAGGAAGAGGGGGGGAATATAGGCACATGCCCTGCTGAGCCTGACACGAGGCTGGATCTCAAGAGACTGCGATCATGACCTGAGCGGTAACCAAGATTCGGAGGCTCAACTGACTGAGCCACGAGGGCACCTCACAGCCTCCACCCCCTGATGGGAAGGAAGAATTGCAAGGTAACGTTGCAAAGTAGTATGCATGCAGGAAAAGGAGAGATTTTTGTGGGCCCTCTATCATAATTCCAATTAGCAGCGTTCTGTATGAAACAAGAATTGTCTGTGGACATACACTTTATTATAATAATTACTTTTGTGTTTCAAGTGGATTTACAGTAACATCACTAAGGCTTTGTTAAGAGAGCCTGGCTGTCTGTCCCCGTCACAGATGCCTTGCCGGTCAGCTGGCACAAGGGTACATGGTCTGTTGACTTGAGATAATGCACAACTCGGCATCGTGGAACGGGAGGTTGATGAGAGGACAGAGTTCTGGGATTTTAGTACTAGCTCTAGCACTTTCTAGCTGTGTGACACTGGGCCATTTATTCAATACCTGTAAGCCGCAGTTTGCTGAACTGTAAAATGGGGCTAATAACGGTACCTGCCTTAGAGGGTGTTCATGAAGGTTGAATCACATGGAGCATGCAGCACAGTTCTTGGCACAGCATGATAATTTGGCCCACGTCTGAGACAGGATGGAACTCCCATTAGCTGCTGCATGATGGGACTCATGGCTCCTGCCGAGCCCCGGAGCCAGCTTTCAGTGAAGGCCGCCTGGCATGCTGCTGGGATGCCTGGCTCCCCAGTCCATCAGGTGAAACCACAGCTCTGGCTTTCTTCCAGGACATTCTGGAGATGCCACTGTCTCTTGCTGCCAGCCTCAAAATTAGGTTGGGCCCTCTTAGTCTGTCATCTGTATTCACATTGCGCAGGTGAGCTGGAAATTCAGCAGGACTTTGACTGCTTTGCCATTTGCTGTTGTCATAGTCGAGAGAGGAGCTGGAGAAATGTGGCTGGGACCTGATGTGAGTTCAGGGGTATGCCTGCTGGGTTTGCCCGAGGGCTGGATTACAGGGCGCGGGCAGCTGGCGAGTCATGTCTCTGGTATCCACTAGAAACCCGAGGAGGCTGGAAAGTGCATGAATTATACATCTTGACAACAGGAACAGGCGAAGGGCATGTCTTCTGTGATTCTAGTTTTTCATGTTACAAACTGTTCTTGGATTTGGCATCTATGTCTTTCGTTACATCTTCCTGTTTGCTCATTGGTGTGTTGCTGCCTGAATAAAGTAAGGGGAGTGACTTCCGGTGGAAGAAAGCAGAAGAAGTTCTTAATGCCGAAGGCCTGTTTTCCACCTAGGTACCGATTACAAAAACAGGGAACATTGTCACCTCTTCCATGTTTTACCCCCCCCATCCCCGGGGAGGGTAGTAATATTTGGGTCACTGGAGCCCAGAGTGGCTGTGGAGTGTCACAGGACTAACACCCATCACTCACCAATGCCTTTTTAAGGGAACTTTTTTTAAGATGTGAAAATTGTTACATAACATGTTTCCTATCTCTTAACCTACAAACATTGCTTTGAAATGAAATTCTTTCTTTCTCAATCCAATATGGACTCACCAGCCTCTTCCCTCCTTCACAGCAAATTTATTTTCTTTCCACCTCCCCAAGGACTAAAAATAGCATTAATCAACGTGTTTGAAATGATTCCTCAGATTTAATCGGAGGGAGGTTTGATGAGGGAGACCAGTTTTTAGGTCCAGAAGCAATTTTCTGTTCTCTCAGCAGGCCAAGATGTAAATTTAAAACGAGGTCCATACTTGCAGGACTGTACTGTCAAAGGTGGGGGTCTCTCTCTGGAGTATCAGTCAACAGGTTTCGGCCAGATGGTTCTCCACCTGCATTTATCGTGTTTGTCAGGCGCACAGCCCTTAGTGTCATATCCCTGCCCCAAACCATCAGCAACCACACCTGGCTGCTCGTGGTCCTTGCGTTTCTTGCTGTGGAATCCTTTCTCTTGTTCTTGTTCAGATGGCCTTCTCTAGAGTCTACACTTAGAAAGGTTCCAGAAAGGTCCATGATTAGGTCCATGAGTTGCTTCAGCAATTAAGTCAGTGTGGAGTCTTCTGAGGGTTTCCCAGGCAGCTGGCTAGTCACCTTGTCTCGTGGTTTTTACCTCTTCAGTGTTTCATGAATCTTTCTCTATTCTCCTTTCCTTTGTTTTTCTTAGTAGCACTGAATGCCATTCGAAACTAATTTTGTTTTGTGTTTTCTTTTGTACTGACACACAATAGAATAAATTCCACAAAGGAAGGGTGTCTGTCCATCTTGTCCCTGGCTATGTAACCAGAGGAGCGTCCCTGTGCACACTCACAGCCGGGCCAAACGCTGAGACCAGGTTTGCAGCAGAGAAAGAAGTTTCATTTGCAAGACGGCTGCATGAGGAGACAAGGAAAAAAAAAACAACCTCAAAAATACTTCTCCAAAAATAAGGTCTTGAGTCTTGATGGGCTTTTGGGGAAAGGTGGAGGGAGTGTGACTTGAAGCTAGAAAGGGTGAGGTAAGTGTTGGTCTGCCCAGGAGCGGTGGATCATCGTGCTCCTTCATAGGTCTCACGCTCAAAGATGGCAGCGTTCATGTGACCAGGGTGTGGAGATTGCAGGCTCCTTGTCCTCAAAAGGTCACCTGTTGGACATTTGTGCAGACCCAGTAACTAGGTCAAGGCTCTCAACTGGTCTGAATTGGATGGAAATGAGCCTCTTAGCTTCTGGAAGACAAGCTAAGCAAGTATTTTGTGATTTGTACGTCAGAGAGATTTCATCCATAGAAGCAGGTACAGAGCCTTATGGAACGTTACCTAAGCTGATGCTGTTTAGGAGGCAGTTGGAACACCTGTTGTGGAAAGAAATAGGCCTCCTGTTATAGTCTGCTTCCTCTGTCTACCCTAAACAAGCAGCAGTAATCTAGTCTTGCTTTAAGTTGATTAAAAGTAAAACTTTAAAGATTTAAAAAAAAATTTGTTTAGACGTACGTGGGGGTGGGAGGGGCAGGGAGAGAGGGAGAGAGAGTATCTTAAGCAGGCTTGCCCAGTGTGAGCCCAATTTGGGGTTCGATCTCATGATCTTGAGATTTTGACCTGAGCCAAAATCAGGAGTAGGACAATTCTGACTGAGCCACCCAGGTGCCCCAGTTGAAAGTCAAACTTAAACTGCAAAGCACCAGTTTCAGCAGTGTCCCCAGAGACTGGAGCAGTGCCTTGTGCAGGTTCTGTCATACCGAAAGCTGTAGGAGTAGTACTGTGACTGGGAGTGCCATATGCAATAGCAGGGACGTTCACTAATGGGGCAATGAGTGAATTGACATGCCTGTTGCCACATCTTTGTTCCATCCACATTTTTCTTCCTTGCCATCTCAGTTGTCTCATGCTTCCTTATCATCCAGCCCTCAAGCTGGGCACTGTAGTCCTCCCATGTGGTTACCTTGCTCCACCACGGGCCAGCATCACTCTAAGGATAGAGGTGCACAGACCCTCTGTCGTCTGGCCCATGCCTCCTTCAGCCTCATCCTGGGTCAAGGTGTGCCTCACACTCCAGCAACCATGAACTGAAGAGTGTCATTATTCACACTCACACTTTTGCTTCTTGCTTCTGTGTTTTTGATTTATTTTTTCAAGAAGTGTTTGCATACTTATTATGTGCTAGACCCTGTTCTAGATGCTGAAGATACAGCAGTCCAGAAGACAAAAGATTTTTCTTATGGAATGTGAATGGAATGGGGGAAGCAGATAACAAGCACTGCATAAATAATAAGAAAATGTGTTATAAAGAGAGGCGGGGCAGAGCAGGGAGCAGAGAGGGAAGGGGTAAAAGAAGGGAGGTGATATGGGTTCTTTGCTGAGACTAGCTTCTGTGTATCTTTCGAGATGACTCTCCAGGCTCATCTCTCCCCTGAAAGTCTTCCCAGACTGCTGGCTCACACAGAGGGAGGGGCCCTCTCAGGTCTTCCTCAATGCTTGGTGTGAGGAGGTGGGGCTTGTGTTTGGTATATGGCTGTTCTCTAATGATAGGAAAAGGAAAAGTTCATGATGCTTACACAGTGCTGCTGATGGTATTTTACTTCAGGATAACCGAAGGAAGGCAAGACTTAGTTCCAACGTTTTCTTAAAAGTTGGAATGCTCTTTTCTAGGTTGTTTGGTTCAGTGATTTTGGCCTAACTTCCAAAGTATATGTGCATTTTAGAAAATTACGGAAAACTGTGAAAATTATGAAGACAGAAGTAAAAAATAACTCCATAAATATCTCTCTGCTAACCTTTAGCTACTGCTAATATATGCTGCAGAGCCTTTATGTGTGAATACGTACGTGTGTGTGCGTGCACGTGTATGTGCACATACACATATTGGATCATAATCTTGCTATCTTACAACTATTTTTACACAATGAAATACTGGAATATTTTCCCCTGTTTTTGAAGATTCTGAACATGTATTTATTATTAAGTATATGTGATGTTGTGATTATAGTAAGAAATTATATTTGGTCTTATCTAGTTCCCAGCACAGAGTGCCTAAGGCCCTCAGGAATTTCTTCATTAGGGCAACAAAGCTTTCTTTTGTTATGTTAATGAGGTGATTCTTGGTTGGCACCTAAGGGTGGGGGCTTGTGGTCAGGATAACCAACCACCCAATTAGAGTGAACTTTCAGTCCCACCCCTGCAATGGCTAATTATTTAATCGGTTATGAGTATGGGATGAAGCCTCTATGAGAACCAAAAAAAAAAAAGCAAGTTTTGAAGAGCTTCCGGGGTGGTGAACACATCGGGGCTTGGGATGAGTGGTGTGCCTGGAGAGGGTACGGAAGCTCAGACATCTTACCCTATGCATCGCTTCCACCCGGTTGTTCCTGAGGCAACGAACCAATAATCTAGAAAGGGAAATATTTCTCTGAGTTCTGAACCCAAGAAGGGAGTTATTGGAACCTCCCACCTATAGCCAGTAGGTCAGAAGTGCAGTTGGCATCTGGACTTGTGATTTGTGTCTGAGGTGGAAGGGGGGCATTCTTATGGGACTGAACCGTTAAGATGTGGGATCTGACACTACCTCTAGGTAGACAGTGTCAGAATTGAGTTGAATTGTAGAATACCCAGCTGGAGCTAGAGAATTGCTTGCCTCCCAACACTAGCACATACATATACACATTGGAATTGGTACTAGAGTCATTAGTATAATATTCTTTACTATAATAGTCCTTAGAACTTAACCTGCAGGAATTCTTTGAGGACAGGGTTGAAGTTCATTTCTTCCAGGAAGACTTTTTTCTGCCATAGCCAGGCCCCTTTCAGCACCATCAAACCCAGAAACCATGGCTCCAGCAAACAAAGATTGCTTTATTTATTTTTTAAAAAATATTTTATTTATTTATTTGAAAGAGAGAGAGAGCACAGTGAGAGAGAAAGACAGAGCAGGAAGTGGGGGGGACAGGAGTAGAAGGAGAGGGGGAAACAATTATCCTGCTGAGCAAGAAGCCTGATGTAGTGCTTGATCCCAGGAGCCTGAGATCATGACCTGAACTAAAGGCAGATGCTTAACCGATGGGCCACCCAGGCACTCCAGAAGGATTGCTTTAGATAAAATTCTTGGCTTGAGGTTTTGTCCCCTTGACTCCGCAGATAGTAGAGCTGTGAATTTTGAATGCAGTGAGACCAGATAGAGCTCACCATTTCAAGGACTGGGTTTCTTCCCACTTCCTCCTAATAGCAAGGTCAAACATGTTCTTCTGGGAATGGGTAGAGTTCTAATTCACTGTGACACTGCAAACTTAGTCCTTTGGGGTCCCAGCCTTAGGCAGGGCTGGGGAAGGGAGTGCTGGGGTCTCCTGGTAGACTCTCCACCCTGGGTTAGAATCAGCTAAGCATTATCTTTAGTTGGTCCAGCCAGAGCAGCTGTCTGCTTTTGGAGCTAAGGCCTCCCAGACCATTCCTACTGGCCTCTTGGATTTAACTTACTTCTCCCACGCTCAGCAACACTTTGAAAACAGAGTTTATTATATTTTGTCTGGAAATTTGGGGGTGGGAGGGTTGTTCTAGATGTCTAGCCCACCACAGTGTAAGAAATAGAAATGCCAGTAACATATTTAACATAATTCTCTATTTTGGGGTGTTTAAGTTGTCTCTACTGTTTTGCTATGGTGAGTAAAATTATAATGAGCGTTCTTGTAGCGAAATCTTTGGAAATAATCTCTGATTTATTCCTCTGTGTATTCACAGAAGCAGAATTGCTTGGTCAATGAATATAGATATTTTAGGGATTTTCATAGATGGTGCCAAACTGTATTCCAGAGGGACTGAATGACATTGTACCCTCACAACAGTGCTCATTTATTTTAGGCCTCTAGAGGACATAACTATATTCTTCTGAGGCCGGTATATGGCACAGACGGGAAGCCCAGGATGTCCTGGGTGGTACTTAAGTCTCAGATTTACTTTGTTTTCTACTAAACACAGGAGACCAATGGAAATCTTCACTGACAGGAATCTACCTCCCCCTTGGGCTTCAAAAGAAAAAAAGGGTAAATCAGGCTTCATGAAAATGTCTGGAATGTAGCTCTTGGCATCTTCCTGGTTTCAGGAAGCCAATTCTGGCCAGGTGGCTGAAGTGGAGGAGTATGGGTAATAGGGGTGATGCTGCAGAAAGGTCCAGCACCTCTGGCACATTAGGAGAAATGCTTCTTTTGGAGGGAGAATCCAGAGTCTTTGGAGGCTGTAACTTCACTAAGCTTGGTATCCTCGTCAGCTGGTTAACGACCGGCTGCCTCTTCTGTAGCAAAAGCAGAAACCCGCTTCCTGTCTGCAGAGCTGGGGGATGAGACCCCAAGCATGTGGTTCTAGTTCAAAAGGCCTTGCCTTTGAAAACCATCAGGTTCCATTTTTCTATCACTTTGAGTTTGGGAATTTTATTTTGTAGAAATCACATTCTGGCAGCACTCAAGACCCCATCAGAAAGCTCATGACAACGATTTTAAGGGCCTTACTCTGAATCAATATTTATTACCATCCCTAGGACACAGGCTTGCTTTACAACTGGGGTTTTAGAACTTTGACTTGATCTAATATATATTTAAATACACACTTCCTCGTGTGTATTACAAAGGCTTCATTTGGACCCTCAGCAACCTGTTCTGAGAGCCTGGTTTTGTTCTGTGACTATGTATATATGTGCGTGTGTGATTTGCAACTGCAAATACTACACCCTCTCCATGGGTTCAGGATGGGCATAGCAGAATAGTTAGATCACCGGGGCCAGAGATGGGCTCATGCCATCAACCAGGGCCTGGCAGGAAGCAGAGTTCAGCTCTCGATGGTTCAAGAGGTGTTCATGAATGGACTGATTGCAGAAGTGTGGGAAGTGTTAAAGGCATCACTAGAGGCTGATACTATGGGAAGTAGCTATAACCGCTGCTAGTTTGAAGGGGCACGGGAAGAAAATGGGGCAACAAGACCCATTGAGAGCTGGAATCATAAAGGAAGGTTCTGCAGACAGGAGTTACAGGGATGAGGGGACATGAGCCCTGCCACATGCACACCTGAGTTGGGACAGAGTGGAGCCTGACCTTTCTTTCCTCACCTGCAGCTGCCTTCCATTGGCTTCAAGAGTTAGATGCACGGGAGCTTGGGTGATTCAGTCCACTTGGTCAGTCGCAGCAGGTGCAGAGAACTCTAGAGTATGGCTTTGAGGCCAGCGGATGGTTAGGTCTCTGAAGGGTCTTGTGAATGTGTTACACAGATGGTTTTATTTCATTAGTAGTCCTTTAAATGGTGAGAAACCAATGGAGTCTAACTTGGCCAAGTTGAGGTGTGAACCAATTACTTCCCTGAACCCCATTATTTGAACCTGCTTTGTACTGAATTATTCACACAGGTCAATTAATGATACTGATATCTGTATCCCAGTAATCTAAGTTACACCCGATGGGTTACAATAGAGGGATTCTTCTGGGGAACAAATGATCTTCAGGACCCTGTCTGTAGGCAGTAGACAGTTGGGGAAGGGAGTCCTACAGAATCTGTGTGACCTATCCAGAGTGATAGAGCTTAAACCCAGCTGAACCAAGACATCTAATGTCCTGGGTTGGTTCACTTTTGGGTGCTGTGTAAATTTGGTATTAAATTAAGATAGCCTGCCAGATGACCCTAATGCCAGCCATGTAGAGAAGCTATTTGAGAGGTTCCAGAGATGCCCAGGTCTAGAACTCTACAGTGTGGTTCAGAGTTTGTCCATGTGTAGAGCGTCCGTCTTGCGAGCTACTCTTTTGACAAAAAGTTTCTCTGCTCAGAAGAATTCTGGACAGCACTACATTCTGCATCTCCCTCTTGGAGATTCCAAATGCACTTGGCATATAAAGCCGTATGAAGTCATCTGGTTTCCTGGACCATTTCAAGAGTGAGCTATTATTACATGTATGTTGAAGGGTATCATTTGTCTCTCCAACTGGTTATGTAACCCTTCTATTTGGCCCTCAATGCCCAGGAGAGTGCATCTGTACAGTCCGTAATCACAAAGAAAGCTCATGCTCACTACCGTACCTCAAGACCTGAGTATGGTACAGACATTTCTTTATACTTTTCTCATTTCCTAAGTTTGTAGCATAACATTTCATAAGCAGCCTACGTAGCATGTGTAGCTCTGCATCTCTCTCTGTCCCTGCCCCCACCACCCCATTTCTTTTCTTCCATCACTGTCACTTTGGCTCTTCCCCAGGGTCCTGGGTTCATTGGGAGGAGGGGGAATTTGTGTTTTGAGGTCTCAGCATCCTTTGAAGAAAATCAGATCCTTCATATTTTTTGGAAAATTTTAGAAAAATGAAACTTCCTCTTGCTGGCTACTTTTCACAGTGTAATTCAAGTGTGTGCTTCATGCTGACAAAGTCTGTTACAAAACTCTCAGTGAGAGGTGAGGAATGAGAAGGAAAAGGAAAGAAGCAATGAAGGGGAGAGAAGACCCCCATTTGCCACAATTATGTGCAAAGGAGGCAGCGAGTACTGTCAGTATTTGTAGGCTAGCCGTGGTGTCGGGTTCACAATCAGGTACTGAGCAGGCATTGGCCTCTGGTTACTCATTAGGTTTTGGAGGAGCAAGCAAAGATACGTTCACTGTTAATGGTGCCGTGGCATGCAAACTATGGAGTTAAAGCCTCTTTCTTATTTTATGTAGAAAATCATCATAGGACATTTATATAGAAATAGATTTGTTCTTCACAGCTGTGATTTTCTGATGTTAAAATCCCCTGCCTTCAGTCCCGAGGAGCTTGAAGCCTTGGTTCTGAGATCCAAAACCAGATGCTGCTCATCTGGTTTCAGTTGTTGTTTCTGCATGAAAGGGCAAGAGCATCCATCGGGGGTTTGGAGCAAGCCAGTGATTGCTTATCATTTTGGCAGATGGCCAGGAAAAACTTTAGGGATGTTCCCCTTTCATTTATATGAAGCTGTTGAATGTAACTGAGCCAGAGACTCGAGTTTAATTCACGTATTGTGGACAAAAATGTGACTGTATTTTCTCTGGAGTGGTTTGCAGAATCATTTTATAAAAATCTAATTCTGATGACTTCATGAAAATGCAAATTGAACTGGAAGCAGCCAGAACCTAGTCAACTGTCCAGAACATTTCACCATTTGGAAATTTTTTAGTCATCTCTTTTAAGAGAGTGTGTTCACTTTAATAACCAGAAGTCAGTATGTTTCCTGTGATCGTAATAGCTCCATTCTGATGATCTTGATTTCTTTTTCTGCATCTACAACAAATGCTCAGAATAATGACTTAGATTCTTTTACTTACCTGTGGGATTTGACACTGAGTTTGTAATTTTTAGAGCAGACCTCCTTGAATGTGCAGATGGACTGCCTGGGGATGTTGTTAAAGTGCAGATTCCAATTCATTGGATCTGGGATAAGCCCAGATTCTGATTTTCCACAAATTGCCGGGTGAGGTTGGTGCTGCTGTGTGAAGATCCACTTTGAGTGGCAAGTTTTGAGAGAAGGAAATGTAAGTAGGACGAAAGGACTCCAAATAAGGAATCAGTTTACCTATTGCTTAATACATTCATCAAGATGACTAATTCTTGGAAGCAATGCAGTAAGATTTGAAAGTGTTTATAGGTTCCTCCTTTCAGTTAACCTGACATTGATATTGATCAGACTACCGTATTCTTTCTATTTTCTGACTAATCAGCTATCAAGTATTATATATTATTGCTCTAACTGGTATGCCCAGGAGCAGAAGAAAAAGAACCAACGTTTTAGAAAGCAAACTCATCTCTGAATCTTTTTTAAAATAGAAGGCAGAGGAGTACTTCTAAAATATTGCATATAATAAAGTATGGAACCAGTGTCTCCCGTGAATCTAAAGGATTATCTGATGGATGTACAGTCTGTGGGGAGTGGTTTTATCCTAGAAACATGGCCAGTTATGTTTCCAGAAACACAGTCCTCCCTTCTTTCCATGTTGGATTCTATCTTGTAGCTTCTGGGCTCTACACAAGAGACCCTCTGTTAAGACTTGATTGCTTGATGGATGTGGAGTAAGGCTTATGAACTAGTTGTTCATAGTCATTGTTTTCTCTCACTGTAGTCAAGATTTACTAGGCACTAAGGTACTAAGGTGAGGATTTTGAACGAAACAACCATTTCTGTAGCACAGAAATCAGCTGTCCCATTTTTAGTTTTTCTATCCTGGAAGTTTTTCTTAATATCTCTAAAGAGCTTTGGTGTGGGATGTAGTATCCCTTTTTTTTTTTTTTTTAAATTCTCCTTTTCTCAAAATTGTTTTGGTTATTCTGTGTCTTTTACATTTCCAGATTAATTTTAGAATTAGTTTCTTCAAAAAAGCCTGCTAGGATTTGGTTTTGACTATTTGGAATTCTCAGTGGAGGAAATATGAATATCTTAAAACAACACTGATGAAACAGTATTGTGACAACTCCTGGTGTAAAAGCCCTACAACCTCTTAAAAGGAAAAAACAACTTCTGCCTTTTGAGATGCGTTCAGTTGAAGGCTGAAAACATCCTACTAAACACTTTTTAATGATAATTATCTTTTGGCAACTCTAGGGCTTATGTTCCTGGAAAGTGTCGTAGTTGGCAAAACCCCATTGTTGTGGGCTTAGTATACTTAGACTTGCTTATTGTGCACATTATTTCTGGTGGGATGAATTGTACTGGTTTGTTTTTAGATCATTCCTATGGGGTGACACACAGTGCTACTTTTTTAGAAGAGTGTTGATTGTTGAATTCATTATTTTTCCCCGTTGAGAGGTTTCAGGATACTGGGAGATTTTAAGCTAGAAATTTTGAGATGCAAATTCTATTCCAGGATGCTCTGTGGAGAGGGTTGGGGAAATGGGCAGGGGACGAGGGGCTGGAAAGCCCTTGGTCCCAGCGGCAAAGGGGTGTTGGTGATGTCTTACTTCCTGGCCTGAAGTAGAAGAGGAGGGAGCCCCTATGAAAACTCAGAGAGAGGAGATGTAATTGTTGGAGAGACCACCATTGAAGTTACTGCACTGGTTGACAAAGAGTCAGGGAACTTGTGCCCCAGCCTGTCTCTTCTCCCACCCTTCCATCTCCTGCTGGGGCTTCCCCTTGGTTGGCTCCAGATAGAAGCCAGAGGGCCAGGGCAGGAGGCAGCCCCTGCAGATCCAGTTTCTAGAGTGCTGAGCAGGGTGACAAGGGCAGAGTGTGCATCCGAATGGGTAAATGCAGAGTATGCCTCACAGAAGAAGTGTCTGCAAGTACAGTCATTCCCCCGACCCCTCGCCGCCTCCCCAATGCCAGGGGATGCCTGAAACCATGGATAATACAAACCCTGTATATACTATTTTCTTCCTTATTATTCATACATACCTTTGATAAAGTTTTATTTATAAATTAGTCACAGTAGGAGATTTATTGCAATAACATAATAAAATAGAACAATTATAATAGTATACTATAAGAAAAGTTATATGAATGCAGTCTTTCTCTTACAAAGTATTGTGCTGTCCTCCCCCTTCTTGTGGTGATGTGGGTGATAGAATACCTATGGGACAAGATGGAGGGAGGGGAATGACATAGGTGTTCTGATGTAGCATTAGGCTACGACTGACCTCCTGACAGCGTGTCCAAGAAAGATCATCTTCTAGACTGTGGCTGGCCTCTGGTAACTGAAATTGTGGAAGATTAAACTGTGGATGGCGGTGGGGTGGGTGCTATATTTACTGATGGTGTGAACAGCTAGTGAAAGGCTATTCCAGAAGCATATTTCACCGATGCAAGTCTTCTATGAATATCAGGGTCTCCAAAAGACAGTGGTATTCTCCCCACTCATCCTGTCATATAATAATTCTCACTCACCAGACTGTTTCTAAAAACATCCCCCTAAGATAGCCTAAATGGCATGTAAGAGTTTGGTGATATAAGCCAAAGCATAGTCTTAGTGTGATTTAAAAAATCTTCTACAAAGTTTATATTCCACATCATAAAATACCCACGTTAACCATAAGAACAAGGTAATTCTGGCTCAGGAAATGCCAAATTGAATCTGAAGAGCAGGCTTTCTACAAAACTGTGCTTCATACTTTTTCTTCCTCAGTACATTTCCTTCATGCTGCTCAGCCATTAAAAATGGCTACAGAAGGGACGCCTGGGTGGCTCAGTTGGTTAAGCAGATGCCTTCAGCTCAGGTCATGATCCCAGCGTCCTGGGATCGAGTCTCACATCGGGCTCCTTGCTTGGCGGGGAGCCTGCTTCTCCCTCTGCCTCTGCCTGCCATTCTATCTGCCTGTGCTCGCTCTTGCTCTCTGACAAATAAATAAATAAAATCTTTAAAAAAAAAAATGGCTACAGAAAACTGAGAATCAATGCATAAAATGAAAATAAAGAAATACATGCAAAAATTATTAGTGCTACATGATTCACTTTTCTTCTTTGTTTGTTTGTTCATAATTTCTTTGCTTGTGGTGATTGCATGTTCTCTGTTGAGAAGTATTTTCAGCTCTGAGAGGCCGGGAGCAGGAGGCTGTGCTCTGGCGCAGGCAGGTTGTAGGCAGGCAGAGGGGGCAGCTTCTTGCTCACCCCCCAAGTGCCCTCAGTACCTTATGTTGTCCCTCTGTTCGAGTGCTCTTTAGAGAAAGGTTACGAAGGCACTCAGAGTTCCTTCTTGAGCACAGATCTTTAGAAAACAACCACAGGAACAAACTGAACTGAAAACACCGTGTCCAGTCCTATATTAGGACTCACTTCCAGAGAAGGGATGTTTGGTTTTCAGTCTATTAGCAATCTCCTTTTTTTTTTTTTTTAATTCCATTCAAACTTATAATCTGTATAAAATCTGGGTTTTAAACATCAGATTATTGTTACTTTTGGAGCAATAAATATTACAGATAGAACGACCAGTGAAATCATCTATTGGCTGCATATCCTGTTGGATGCATCCAAAATCCTTGGTGATGGTGAGCCTGGCATTTGGGGTATACTGCATGACTTTGGGGGACCTTTAAAAACCTGTAGTATTTTGGTGGTACTCCAATCTGTGATTATGAAGAATATGTTTGAGACATTCTCTAAGTACCCAAGAGCCTCTCTCTTTTTCTTCTTTCACAGTGTATTTGCAAGTAAGGAAAAGGCAAGTTACCAAAAATCATCATTTAATTAAAAAGGAAGTGAGTTTGCTTAAGAGAATGAATAGCCTTTTTGATGTCACTCAGTGACCCCAGGTAGGACTGCAATGAGAATTCCAGTACGAGGATTCTGGTCATACTATTCTTTCTAACAACAACAACAAAATGCTACACTTTTAAATAAATTTTAGTCTTGAAAATAACACCTAAAAAGAGCCAGCTGCTCTTGGTATTAGCCCAGTTCCACCCTCAGTCCCTAGGCACAGATTTTCTTGATTCAGGAGATCCATTAGCAGATCTGATGGTGCCATTTGGTCTTCTGGTTTGAACGAGAGTCACATGGAAGAATTCCATTTCTTGCCACTCTCAAACTCTGCTCAGATGCTTCAGTAATATGGAGGAGTTGCTAATAAAGACGGTTTCTAGGAACTTAGACATCTACTCGAGGCTACTCTTGGTTGCCTTGGCAATGTTGCTGACAAATGTGTGTTTCTTAGAGTTGGAGAATTGCCCAAGAAGCATTTACTGAGCTGAAGAAAGAGAATTTCCAGCAAACAATGCTCTCAATGAAGATGGTTTCATAGTCTTCACAGTGTCCCATTAGCCGTGAAAGGTTCCTCTGTATTGTAGAAGGCTGAAGATGTGACCTTGGCAGTATACTTCTCTCAGACTCTCATTTGTTGGATGAGCAAGTTAGATTGCATGAAATCCACGCTCCCTGTCAGCCTCTTCCCATTGCGATTTAAGATGAAGATATTAAATGAAAGAGAAGAAAAAGAATGAACCCTTACTAAAAAGCATCTTTTGGAGTCAGGCATCAAATTAGGCTCTTTACTCATGTTCTCATTTAATCTTCCCAGATCTGGTCTGCTCCCTGTTCTAACGATGGGGAAACAAGCTTAATGACGTTTAGAGTTTTGCAGAGGTCACCCAGATTTCATAGGTGATCAAGTGAGGTCCTGTTTGATTTGACTTGTGTCCTTATTTTCTTTCCACTGTGCCCATCTTGGAATTGAGAGCAGTGGCTCTTCATCTGATGGAAGCCATGAACCACTTTGAATAAAAGACACATTCAAACTGTATCAGACATATAATTTCAGGTCATCCATGGACACCATGGAATCAATCTATGGACCTAGATAGAGGGCCCCTTGCTTCAAAAGAGGCCAGGGTCATCTTTGCTCTCCTCAAGGGAGACCCACAGTCCGTCTACATGTTATTCACTCTTCACGTCTTATTTGAAGAGACTCTGTGTTGCTGTAATTGTTCCTTTATGTGTATCTTCATCAGACAAAGGAAAGGTTATCTCTAGGGAGCAGCTATAGGATCCTCAGATCTCAAGATAGATGTGTACCTCAGGAGTCATCCATAGGCCCCTACTCTCAGGTTCTTCAAGATTGTCCAGTATCATGTGTTAGGAGGTCAGTGATTCTAATAGGTAACATTCTTAAGCCTTTATTGCTAGAAATAGAAGTAAAAGTTTTACGTGTATCTTACCATTTAACTTGCAAACCATCTGAGTTAGGTGTGAGTATTATCCTTAATTTACAGATATGAAGGTGACCACAGAAAGATGAAGAGCCTTGCCCAGGGCAGACTCCAAGGGAAGGGGCTGGAGGTGAACCTCCATTCCTACCCACCGTATTAGCTCTCTTTTCTTCTACAACTTCTCCAAAACCAGAGAATTCACATGTTAATAGAGCTTATATCTGAGCAAATCAATCAAGAATTACTTCCCTCCCACCAACTGAATTCCTTCCTCTTTTACATTTGATTATTTTCTCTTAGGAGCAGGCTGGTACAGTTAAGGAGAATCTCCCTACAAATAATCAAGGGATATTATATTCATATGTAATTCCTCACCCGTTTTTGTAGTAAAGATCAGAAACGCCCATATGATGAAGAGAGAAGAAACTGTTCCCCAAATTGTGCTCCAGTGAACAGTAACCTTCTAAGAGGTTAGCAAGTATATGTGGGAAACACAGGGTTGAATACTGTTGAATGCAGGGTTTTTTTAATTGCATTACTTCTTGGAGACTTAAATATGCTTATACTGGAAAATTATGAAAGGTTTAGGATTGTGTTAGAGAGGTGCAGTTGACTGTTGTCCAGTGTATTTAATATTCATTCAGCATTCCTTATTGCCTGTATATGTCATTTCTTTGAATTTTTCCTGGAACTGGTAACATCTTAGCAGTTCTCTCATTAAATACTGAGTTAAAAATTAATCTTTGACAGGTGTTCATGTTGTGTTTTTTTTTTTTAATTTTTATTAATTTTATTTTTTATAAACATATAATATATTTTTATCCCCAGGGGTACAGGTCTGTGAATCACCAGGTTTACACACTTCACAGCACTCACCATAGCACATACCCTCCCCAGTGTCCATAATCCCACCCCCTCCCAACCTCCCTCCCCCCATCAACCCTCAGTTTGTTTTGTGAGATTAAGAGTCACTTATGGTTTGTCTCCCTCCCAATTCCATCTTGTTTCATTTACTCTTCTCCTACCCCCTTAACCCCCCATGTTGCATCTCCTCTCCCTCATATCAGGGAGATCATATGATAGTTGTCTTTCTCCGATTGACTTATTTCGCTAAGCATGATACCCTCTAGTTCCATCCATGTCATCGCAAATGGCAAGATTTCATTTCTTTTGATGGCTGCATAGTATTCCATTGTGTATATATACCACATCTTCTTTATCCATTCGTCTGTTGATGGACATCTAGGTTCTTTCCATAGTTTGGCTATTGTAGACATTGCTGCTATAAACATTCGAGTGCACGTGACCCTTTGGATCACCACGTTTGTATCTTTAGGGTAAATACCCAGCAGTGCAATTGCAGGGTCATAGGGTAGTTCTATTTTCAACATTTTGAGGAACCTCCATGCTGTTTTCCAGAGTGGTTGCACCAGCTTGCATTCCCACCAACAGTGTAGGAGGGTTCCCCTTTCTCCACATCCTCGCCAGCATCTGTCATTTCCTGACTTGTTAATTTTAGCCATTCTGACTGGTGTGAGGTGATATCTCATTGTGGTTTTGATTTGTATTTCCCTGATGCCGAGTGATGTGGAGCACTTTTTCATGTGTCTGTTGGCCATCTGGATGTCTTCTTTGCAGAAATGTCTGTTCATGTCCTCTGCCCATTTCTTGATTGGATTATTTGTTCTTTGGGTGTTGAGTTTGCTAAGTTCTTTATAGATTTTGGACACTAGCCCTTTATCTGATATGTCATTTGCAAATATCTTCTCCCATTCTGTCAGTTGTCTTTTGGTTTTGTTTACTGTTTCCTTTGCTGTGCAAAAGCTTTTGATCTTGATAAAATCCCAAAAGTTCATTTTTGCCCTTGCTTCCCTTGCTTTTGGCGATGTTCCTAGGAAGATGTTGCTGCGGCTGAGGTCGAAGAGGTTGTTGCCTGTGTTCTCCTCAAGGATTTGGATGGATTCCTTTCTCACATTGAGATCCTTCATCCATTTTGAGTCTATTTTCGTGTGTGGTGTAAGGAAATGATCCAATTTCATTTTTCTGCATGTGGCTGTCCAATTTTCCCAACACCATTTATTGAAGAGGCTGTCTTTTTTCCATTGGACATTCTTTCCTGCTTTGTCGAAGATGAGTTGACCATAGAGTTGAGGGTCTATTTCTGGGCTCTCTATTCTGTTCCATTGATCTATGTGTCTGTTTTTGTGCCAGTACCATGCTGTCTTGATGATGACAGCTTTGTAATAGAGCTTGAAGTCCGGAATTGTGATGCCACCAACTTTGGCTTTCTTTTTCAATATTCCTTTGGCTATTCGAGGTCTTTTCTGGTTCCTCATGTTGTGTTTTTATGGGCACTATCACTTTCCCTTTTTTAACCTTTAACTATATTGTTTGATAGTCTATAGAGGGATATATAGTACTTGTTATTTTTCTGATGGATTTAACCCTGAATTTAAAAAAAAAATTTTTTTTTTTTAATCGAGATTTCTGAGATTATGTCCCATGGAATACTCTTTGGGAAATACCACTTTAGAAAGAACAGGGTGAGTCAGAAGGGTAGCTGAAAACCAAACACCAGCCTATGTAGATTTATAACACATAAATTCAGAACATCCCTATGGGATACAAAGGGGGCAGGCATTCTTATTCTGAGAGTAGGCCTCATTCACATGGTATACAAAGCAGATAAGCAATTATTTCAAATTCCCACAAAGAGACAGGGCTCTCATTCCCATCCATTACCAACGATTTTAGTCCAGGGCCTCCACACACTACCTTAGTGAGGGTTTTTCTCAGCTATACCTGAATTTGCCCATCTCAACCCTTGAATTTACCTCTTGAAATTTAGGAGAAAGATTGTTGATAAGGTAGAACAAAACTTCCAAAAATCTTTCCTATGATTTTTAATCAGTTACCAATCTACTAGGGCAGTAAACTTTGCTGACAGCACGAGAAAGAAGTTGGCAGCGCTTGGGGGAAATGGTGTTTTGTGATGCCAGGATTATGGGCTGCAAGGAACGAACTCATGAAGGTGAGTGGTGTCAAGAGTGGGACCTTTAGTGCTGAAGTGTCGGAAGAGGTGTCACAGAGGACCTGGGTTATCTGGATTGTCTCTCTCGGAGCTTGTCACTTGTCCTAATGGAAGGATCTTGTCTTGACATCCGTGGAATCAAGTGAGGTGGTTTCATCTTGTTTTTCTGTACCACCTCTGCTTCAGTGAGTTACTCTGTGCCCTGATCTTACAAGGAGGTAATGTCTTCCCAGGCCTTTTGCTAGTCAGAAGCAAATTGGATAGTTTCTGCCTAAGTGAGGATAGAATGGGGGAAGGCATTTTGTACAATCTGTGGACGTCGCTTACAGTCTATGAGTAAATGTAATAACCTATTTTGGATTGAGATTGTGTCAGATGGCTTTTGTTTAGCAAAAGTATGGATCTAGCTGTTACTGTACGAGCATTCCTGACAATGTGATACAGTCAGTGGGAGTGGAGGAGAATGTCTTAGCTCTCCAGGGAAGAATGTGGCCACCAGGCCATGTTTCTTTCCTCTGTTGCTGTCTTTAGGGCATTATTACCTAGTGGTGAGAAGTAGACTTGAATCAGCCTGTCTGCCTAGAATCCTGGCTCAGTTATATGCCAGCTTTGTCACTAGCCAGTTACTCCAAATTTCAGTGTTCTCCTTGGTAACATGAAGATAAACATTGTAACCTAACTCATAAGATCATTGGAAAGATTAAATTTGCTTTTAGATATAATGCATATAGAACTTTGGTATATTTTAAATTTCCATAGGTAATAGCTAATATATTAGGGAATTACAGAGCTATTAGGGTGGGGCATTTTCACAAAAGGAGGAGAAACCAGCACGTTTCCTTTCTTTCTTCTCTGTACTCCTTTTCATTGGTTTCATACCCTTCGGCACCAAAAGCCAGCTCCCTCTTGACTTGGGCAGTTTATAGCCCTAATTAAAATCCTGAACTCCTGGGTAGAGCTTTGTGAACTCTTTGTTCTACCTAAGCCAGCATCTTCCATGTTTGTAGTGTAGGTCTGTGTTTTCACGTTGCTGATTCATCTTCTGCTGGTCCATTGGGTAACTGAGGTCACCAAGACTGTCTGGGGAGTGTGTATAAAGGGATCAGGAAGAGAACTGCTCCCTGGAGTACTGCCTGGGTGTAGAGTCCTCCCTGGCTCCCCTAACCACATGCATTTTAGCAGCTCTTCTGCGGGTATCTGCATTCTGGGGGCCCTTCTCCCTTACCTCTTTTTCCCTCCTAGGCTCCAGAACTTTCTTCCCTCCACTGCATTCTAATTCCCAGTTGGCTCTGTCACACCTAGCATAAACCTGCTCCTGTGTGAGATTGGTACTTTCTCTCTACCATATGTTATCCTCAAACTTCTTAAGTCTAACATTCACTCAAATGGACAGAAGGCTGGGAATCCCCTCTCTCACCTATTTTTGCTTACCTCCCCAACAATGTTTCCCAGAATTAGAGGAAGGCCCCTGCCAGCTTCTGAAAAGCTTAGAGGCCACAATGGCTAATGTATTACTGAAAACTGCCAGAGCAAGGGGTAGATGCCGTGGTGACACAGACATAAATCTGGAAAGGGCCAGATAGAGGGCAAAGTGCAGGATCTTGACTGGTATGTGAACCACACCAAAGGATGATTCATCTTGTTCCTTTCAAGTTAGGGCACCTTAAAGCTACTTCTTTAAGTCTTGGAAACACAGTCAGAAGGAGGTCAAAGGTCTAGGACCCAGAAGTTTGGCACACAGTGGAGTGTCTGCCCGTAGAACCCTAAAGCACAGGTGGTTACCCTGCATGGACCTGATGCCTCCTTCCAGTCCTGGATGGTGGAACTTCCAGAGGCAGAACTTGCACATGGATATGTGAGTGTCTGGACAGATGAGTGAATGAATCATGTGCACATGGGCTAGGGCTGGGGGTGGGGTAGACCAACTCTTCATGTCTTATTCAGGTAAGAGGAGACCCTGCTCATCCCTTGCAGTTGACTGGTGGAGTGAATGGATAATGTATACATAATTATATCTCCTCCTCCTCCTCCCCCTCCTCTTCCTCCTCCCCCTCCCACTCCCCCGCCTCCTCCTCTCCCTCCCCGCCCCCCTCCGCCTCTACCTCCAATACAGAGATTGTGAAGAGAGGGGTGCCTCCTTGTTTGGAGAGGATTATGTTGTGCCGTTCTCTCCTTGACTTTTAGAGTCTGATGTAAGGAAGCATGAATCCCTCAGACTTAGAAGTTTGTCCAGTCTGATCCCCCATCCAAAGCCTGAATCTTTCTCAGGAATCCCAGTGACCCATCCTGCAGACTTCTTTTAACCATTCCTGTTGAAGTACCTGTGGTCTTCATCCTTTCCTTATACCAGCTCCTTTGTATCCTATCATTTCCATGTGCAATGGAAGATAGTGAAGTTGTTCTTTGCCTTAAAATGCCAGCTACCTTTTTTGAAAGCCGCCAACATAGCATTCCACTCCTAATTTAAAAATATGCAGGGGCGCCTGGGTGGCTCAGTGGGTTAACTCTCTGCCTTCGGTCAGGTCATGATCCCAGGGTCCTGGGATTGAGCCCCACATTGCGCTCTCTGCTGGGCGGGGAGCCTGCTTCCTCCTCTCTCTCTGCCTGCCTCTCTGCCTACTTGTGATCTCTGTCTGTCAAATAAATACTTTAAAAAAAATATGCAAAGAGGGCAATTCTTCTGTTCCTATTATAGCAGTCAATCAGTACTTATTTGCTCTGGACTATGAGGATTTGAACCTTGATCGAAATAGTACATTTACAGTATGGGGAAACTGCCCAAATCAAAGAGTTCTGAATTTTTAGGGACCTTACTTGACCACTTCATGAACAATTAACATTTCATGAATAAATAACAATTAATTGAACAATTCTAGAAAATCACTCTAAAAAAAGAACTCTAAAAAAAGAACATGAGATTCCCATGTTTGGAGGAGCCTGTGCAAACTGTGCTGGGGAACTGACTGCTTTAGGAGACACTTGCAAGAAGAGTTATTAGTGGAATTATTCTGAGCTACCATATTCCTGCTATTCCTTCCTATTTAATTTTTTATTCACCTGGTCCATGCTGTCTTTTGTGATCAGATCAGAATTCCTTCTTTTTTTTTTCCTTTTTCTTTTTTGGTTATGTTTAGTTAGTCACTGTAGTCACATTAGTTTTGATGTAGTGTTCAATGATTCATTAGTTATGTATAACATCCAGTGCTCATCACAGCATGTGCCCTCCTCAATACCCGTCACCCGGTTACCCCTTCCTTTCTGAGACCCTCGGTTCGTTTCCCGGGGTCCAGATCAGAACTTCTGAACCTCAGGCCTGAGGTGGGAGCATGAAGCAGCCAGACTTATGGGGATGATTCAGAATCTCACCTTCAGAAAGGCAGTTTGAAAAAGCTTATTCAACATAGAATGGAATTTTACATTTGAAAACAGTGGCAAGGAAAGTGACAACAAAATCCTATTGTTTTCAAAATAGTAAAGCATCAGTGCAAATGAAGTTGACATAAAGCAAAAGGCATGAGCACAGAATTGTCTGCCCTTTGCCTCTAGGTGGAAGATGTTACTGCATTGTCAGAACATAAATATCAGATACATGAATGTATAGTAATTGTCCTGTAACATCAGTGGTACCAAACTGTTCAGGCTTAATTGATATTTTTGAGGTGGCCAGTGGATAGGGAATGCGAGAGGCCACCTAAGCTGGAAACTCACTGTAAGATATGGTGACAGAAAACAAGGTAGAAGATATTCTTAATCCTCTCAGTTCTAGGTTTCAGTATTTTTGTTGCCTTAAGGTACTTTTACTGTAGCAGATCAACTTTACCCCCATTTTTGAGGCTGCTGGAGAAAAATGACAAAACTGTTGAAATGAGTTTTCTAGCTGGGCCTTCAGTTTCATCCAAAGTCCTGATGCATGTTTCTGGTTCTTAACTTTCCTAATCCCACATCGGAACCATTTCCCTCCCTGGTGTCTTAACCACAACCCACATCCCAACAGCTGGCAGCGAGGTCATCCTCGCATGGTCTCTGTCCCTACCTTGTCCATCTCGTAAGCCAGTAAGTACTTCTTAAGGGTCTGTCCTATCTGTCTTAGGAGACAGACTCAGACTCAGACTACACATTGCCTGTGTAGTCTCTTAACTGGTTCCACCGTCTCTTAATCTGTCCTGATCACTGCCACCCAGGTGCACAGGTCTAATTGGGTGTCCCCCTCCAGGGAAACACCTCATTGGCTCACCGTCGTCTATAGGAGAAAATTACAGTCTTTAGTTGTGCAGACTAATCCCCTTTGTAATCTGCCATCTTCCTCCCACACCAGCCTTGTCCCCCACCCCAGCTCCCCTTCTTGCACCTCGTGCCTCGGCATCACCAGGCTCCTGGTCCCTAGATTCGGCCGCCCCTTGCGGCACCTTGCATGGAGGTTGGCATGCAGTCTCCAGTATGTCCGCTTCAGCTGGAGGTCGAAGTGCATAGACTTTCTTCTCTGCCTTCATGGTGATTTGCTTTCTTTTGTAGGGTAAACTTGATACACTTGATAAAGTTGATACACTCAAACCTGATACATTTATTATGGCTTTGAGAATTAGAAGATACCCAAAATGATAAATCAAATTTGAATTAGAAGATATTTATTTTGTTTACCTGTTTGATGAATAAATCTTCTCTGGTCCCTGTAACTACTGCTTCAAGCGCTTAGATAATGGCTAAGACAGTAAACTTATTACCTCTACCAACAAACTATTTAGTTTCCAGAAAACTTTGATAGATTTGTGCAAAATGTTTTATATATAGCTTTTACCTACTGATGCTAGTCCTCAATCTTGGTTTCTAATGGAACAATCTGATCCTTTTTTACCACCTTCTTTACCCTTCAGTCTTTGAAGACAACTGCACTCTCTTCCTCTTCTTTTCTCCCTGGCAATATCTCTAGTTACGTCAAAATGTCCTCTTACCTCAGGGAATCAGTTCTCTGTGCTTTCAGGATTCTGTTTAGCTGGTTCCAGGCTGGCTGTGACTCTCTGTGCTCCCCACCTTGTCCATGGCAGGGAAGCCTGCAGTCCTGCTCTCCCACTTGCTCTCATGTGGCCTGAGGAGCTTTCCAGCAACATAACTTTGTTGATGCGTATTGAGTATCTGCGAAAGTCATCCCTTATTTCTCCCGAAGGGTGGAAGCCACATATTCCTAGCATCTGTTCTGTTGATGTTGGTTGAAAGTTGATACCATAAATTCAGTACGTGTACAATTTACATTTTTGACCCAAATTTTATCCCCGTTGAATACCATCTTGCAGGAGAAGGTCTTTTTGTGAATCCCGATTCTCATTGTGGGATACATCCAATATCCGCCCCCCCCACCAGCTGTTTGTCAGTGTAAGTTTATGCTGTTGATGCAATTAAAATAGGAGTGAGTAGGCTCCATGAGAATCAACTGAATCAATAAAATCCCCTATCACAGTGACTGGCATGAGAAAGTCCTTAGCAAAGTCCACATCTTTTGCTGCCCCTGACTCGTGCCTTTCCCATCTCTCCTCTGGCTGCTGCCATCAAGATGTGCGTGTGCTGTAACTCACAGAGGTCTGGGTCCTTTACTACAGTCTTTAGAAGAGAGAATGTAGGCTTACGGTGTCATCCAATTATAATTCTCTCTTCGACACCTAGGAGCAGTTTTTTGGGTCGTTTTTTTCTACTTTAATTATATGAATAATTTCTAGAAATATGAAATGCAAGGTGTAATGATTTAAAATTTAAATAACAGACTTTCAGCAAAGGGTCTGTGAAGAATCCCCTTCCCAGTGGTAGATATGCACCCTCGAAGATGGGTCTTTCTCAGAGTATTGTGGCCTCCAGGAATCTCAGATGAGAATGACAGGATGTGTAAATCCCACTTGCTTCCCACGAGAAGGACAGGCAATCTGTGGGTGGAGACAGGGATACCAGGCCTCAAAAAGGGAATTTTCCAGAGGGTCCCCGGTAAGCTGCTTACTCTGTCTTATTTCCTCATTTGTTATATGGATAGAATAAGAAGCAGCTGTGAGTGTTGTGAGAAGGAAAGACAGACATAACATGTAAATCACTCTCTGAGGTTTCAGGTGCATAGTGGAGGCTCTGTAAACATCTTTCTCTTTTCTGCCACTCCTGAGATCACAGTGCCTTTGCACTGCGTGGAAAGTGGTGGGGTCAAGGTGGCTTGCTCAGGAGAAATTGACAGCCTTTCTTGGCTTTTGGGAACTGCTGCCAACAGATGCGGTGTTGCCGCTACTCAAAGATGTACCTGCTCTAGAGTAGCCAAACATTGAGAAATAGTAAATGTTAAGAATCAGAAGGGAAGGTCACATAGTTAATGCTAGGTACCTCCCCCGCTACTCTTATGTGTGTGGCAAGAGGTCCTTTGGGAGACCTGGCTTCAAAATGAAAAATTTTTTAAAAGATAGAATAAAGAAGCTATCGAACGACTTCTTAAAGTTATTTTTACTTTGGAACAAAAAATACAGGGGTGGATGGGGGGAGATCGTAGAACAAGGTCAAGAATCCCTATGTCATTGAATTTCTTTCTCTAGCAAGTGTGGCCTGTGCGATTTTGATTTGCCCTCTCTCTCTTACCACAATGGTAACAACAAAAATAATAGTAACAATGTCTTGCATTTACAACACACTTCTAAGATGATCTTGTTGTGACAGTTTTTCAAAAGTTAAGGACAACATTTTCATATAAATAATTTTCAACTCATTAAGGCAGTGTTTATGGAATTTTTAAAAATTCTCAAACGACCTGGTGTTTTAGAACCTAGATGTGGGACTATTGAATAGAGAACCCAGTTATGGCTCTCAGGATCCTTCTACTCTGTCCCCAAGTAACTTTCTGCTCTCTCTCGAAGAACTCCTTCTCCTAGAACCCCATCTGGTGCTTTAGGAAGGCAGAACACCTCCTGCCCAGTACTACAATATATAATGATTTTTCCAGTGATCTCTGCTGAGGCTGCTTCTTTGGCTGGAATGTAGTCGGCCACATTCCTGTCTGCTAGGATTGCCAGCATAGTTTGAATAAGCTCCACACAGCATTCCCTAATGCTCTGGATTGCTAATATCCAGTCTCTATTCAGGGCCTCTTTGAGCTTTTAGGCAGTTGAAAGACATATTGGAGGGTGGTGGGTTAGAGTTTGCCATGGGCCTGTCTCCATTAATTCTAATACCATCCCTATAAAGTAGGTAATTCTTCAGGGGCATAACCTTGGTTTACTGTTTAACAAACAACTGTGTACCTGTTATGCCTTGAACATTGTACCAGATGCTTTGGACAAGAAGACAAGACAGAGCTTTGCCTCTGCCTACTGGAGGAAGCAGATATGTAAGTCAATGAATGCAATGTAGCATTACATTGCTTAGCCTGTGGGTTGCTGAACTTGGTTAAAATCCAAGACTGATCAACCCCAAGCCATCAAGCCTAGATGCTTCCAGGAAAGAAAAACTGGGTATGCTGAGTGATGTCTCCTCAAAAGAGCAAAACAGCAGCTTTGCTCTACCTGTTACTTGAAGACATTGAATCAAACTGTTTTGTTTTATTTGCCATCTAGGTCCTTCAGAAGCTTGGGAAAGCTGATGAGACAAAAGATGAGCAGTTTGAAGAATACGTCCAGAACTTCAAACGGCAAGAGGTAAGTACAGTTATCTAGTTTCTGGAAGGGGAAACGGGTTGACTGTGTTTGTGTTTTAGTATTTAACTAAAATGTGTTAAGGTGGAAGGAAAAAACTTTCTTTGGGGTTTTTAACCCGAGGGTGACACTTACTATTTCTGTAGGCTTTCTTATGACAGGTGAAGGAAGAGGCAGTAGGTTCCACAGGAAGATGATTTGTGTTTTAGACTCTCGGGAGATTAAGACTTGGCTTGACTGGAGCTCTTTAGTACAGATTATTGATCTAAAGGAAAGATGTTGTTTTGGGTGATTTATAGTCTTAGTATAGTGCAGTATTAGGGAAATAGGAATTAGATACTTCTGGCACAGTATTTTTAATTGCTTCATGCTTCAAGATCATGCATTCTTAACAGGGGTTATATCTCCCCTAAGGGGGTGAAAATTGGTTCTTTGTAGATAAAAGAAATTGTACTCTTTTTATGTGTATACATCACATAAATAGACATATAGTATATCCATGGTATTAAAATTTCATGGGGGTGTGTGATGGAAGAAAATGTCTACAAAGCTTCTTGAGGGGGGTGATAATGAAGAAGAAGGTTGAGACACATGGTTTGTGATGTTTGGTCGTTTGATGGGCTGCTGTGTGTTCAACAGACACATGCATGAGGAAGCAAACTCTTTTCTAAATTATCTGTTTATATCTCTAAGGCGTGGATAACTGGCCAGAGTTGTGCATGAGGGTCAAAGTGTGGGGAGGTGTAAGTGGGGCTCTCTATGGTTAGAAGCCTCCAATCTGAAGGTCATAATCGAGGTTGGGTGGGAAGAAGGCTGGGACTGCAAGCTCTGGCAAAGAGGGTTTGGACAGGGGGGATGATGTGCGGACACAGATTTTTTTTCCTGGTGTCATTGGAGCTACCAGTGTCCATAGGATATTGTGGCCTTGGGGATGACAATCAGTAATGTCAGATCCTCATGGGTTTCATTTTGTCCCCTTCGTTCCTGTTTGCAGATCTCAAATCCTGAAGATTACTTTCTTCCATTTTGGGCCAGAGCCCCTACTATTTGTCTCACTGCAGACATACTATTTCTTTCCTTCACTGACACGGGGTGATAAAATCCAACAGGTACGGAGCCAAGTAGCCCAGGCTCCGCCAGAGCTCATTCCTGAATACCTACCACTTCATCCCAAGAGTAGGAGTGGACGTGCGCAGATAGGTACTTGGTTCATACTGTGAGTGGTAGCCATCATGTTCTGCCTGAAAATGAGGAAGGAGAGAAGGGAGTTGGAGAAGAGAATAGTGACACTGAAATAGATCATGTCCAGGAAACAGTACTGTGGAGAGATTTGGCTTAATGAGGTAGAAGAGAGAATTCTAGAGAAATGTCAGCTCCAGGCCTATAGACTATGCTGTCCCCCGTCTCCTCCAGGACAGATTCTCCATGTCTCCTTACATTCTCATTCTGTGAGTTTTTGTACGTTCTCTCATGCCTTTGGATAACTTTCGTATATGTCACTGTCTGCAGTCAAATGCTCTACCATTGAGCTATACCCCCTATATCACTGTCTGGATTGCAGCAACTTCACACGGGGAAACTTGTCAGTCTCTGTCCTATTACTTTGCAGGGTGATTCCAAATATCTGCTTTAAGCAATTCGAGTTAGATAGAAAGGATTCATGTCTGTAATTTTGCTTGCTTCTTGAGGATTTACATTCTTCTCTTCCTCTCTGGTGTGTCTCTGTGGAGCTAATTAGGTCTTTGCTCTTGTTTTTTTTTTTTCCCCCCCTCTATCACTCTTACAGTGTTTTGATGTTGTTAGCACCCCAGAAGGCTAACCTTGGGAAGCATCAAGTTCAGAAAAGACTTCGGGACTAGGAAGCATTTTGCATTTTCCAATTTCAGTGAATTCTCATTGGCCTTTTTTTTTTTTTAACTTGTTGACTGAACCAGGTGAGAATTGTTTTTAGTCTCAGCACTAAGGAAAAGTATGATTGGTTAAATCATCAGCTTCCACCAGTTAAATGACCTGTACCACCAACAGCAGCAGCCTGGGGTGACCTTGTAATGTTGCTGTGCTCTCCGTTCCCATCACTAGACACATTTTCAAGTGTTATAGAGCAAATGGTATACTATCATTCTTTTTTTTTTTTAAAAGATTTATTTATTTATTCATTCATTCATTTAACAGACAGAGATCACAAGTAGGCAGAGAGGCAGGCACAGAGAGAGGAGGAAGCAGGCTCCCTGCAGAGCAGAGAGCCCGATGCGGGGCTCGATCCCAGGACCCCGAGATCATGACCTGAGCCCAAGGCAGAGGCTTTAACTGCTGAGCCACCCAGGCACCCCTATACTATCATTCTTGAAGACCCAACACTTTGGTCCTTACCAAGAATATTAGCAGATTTCAAGAACTGGGTAAAACTTCAAAGTCTGGGGAAGTTGGAACAAACAAGTCTACTTTATAAGAGTGAAACAAGCGGAATGGAAATGTAGGAATAGTATTTCTTTTTTTTTTTTTTAAAGATTTTATTTATTTATCTGACAGAGAGAAATCACAAGTAGGCAGAGAGGCAGGCAGAGAGAGAGGAGGAAGCAGGCTCCTGCTGAGCGGAGAGCCCGACGCGGGGCTCGATCCCAGGACCCTGAGATCATGACCTGAGCCGAAGGCAGCGGCTTAACCCACTGAGCCACCCAGGCGCCCCGGAATAGTATTTCTTTCTTTCTTTTTTTTTTTTTAAGATTTTATTTATTTATTTGACAGAGATCACAAGTAGGCAGAGAGGCAGGCAGAGAGAGAGGAGGAAGCAGGCTCCCTGCCGAGCAGAGAGCCCGATGCGGGGCTCGATCCCAGGACTCTGAGATCATAACCCGAGCCGAAGGCAGTGGCTTAACCACTGAGCCACCCAGGCGCCCCGGAATAGTATTTCTTAAAGAGTATCTTGACCCCCCTCTTTGACTCTCTTTGAAACATTTTTGCACCAAAACATCTTGGATTTGCGCATACTCACTCTGATGTTTATCTGTTTGTTTCTTTTAATCAGAAAACCTAAATGTATAGTTCTTTTAGTGCAGAAAGGAGAGATGATGGTACCTTAACCCTGTCTGTATAGTAGAGGGAGAGAAGGAGAAAAGGAATGGACAGGAGGGAGGGAAGAGAGGGATTTGTCAATTTTCTGTAAAAACGTACTAATGATTGAGAAGACTGGTGGGAGGATGAATGTAGTAATACTCTGCAGAAGGGAAAAGGTATCCTTTTAAGCCTCGATATGTATTGGTAACCAATTCACATCTGTTGGTTATGTTGAGAGAGGTGTTTCTACATTTGCTTGTGCAGAAACATTGACCTAGAAAGGAGGATCTACTTGAATTGTAGTAACCTCTACAGGGCCTATTACTTTAAGTGTTCATGTAAAGGTGAATCGTTACTCTAAAGGCAGAAGGCATCATCTAAAAGCAACAGACTCTAAAGATATTATCTGACCCAGGAAATCTAGATTTCATCTCTTTTTCTGTGACAATGTATTTTTCAAATCCAAAAAGATACTATAGAGAGTATCAGATGAACTCTATTTGGATTTGTGTATTATATTATAGTCACCTGATCATGCTCAATTCATACTTAATCCAAAGTGGATTGTTCTAGAATGTTCTAGGAAGTAATCAAACATCTTGGGCCCAGGTGATTTTGCTTTTAAATTCCCTTTAGTAAAATCATGAAAGCCTCACAGTGATTGATGGAAACGAAGGTGGCAGCAGCATCTGTGTTTGTACTCTGACTGGAAGCTTAACTTTTATCTTATTCCAACCCCAGGTATTCTTTTTGATCCCAAACCTCTTTTCCTGAAAGCTGGTTTTTGTTAGACTGAGGGTGTGGATGGAAGGTCTGTGCACACTCCCTTGGTTGTCCTTTGGGTTCTACATTGCTTTGGTTTTTGTGGTCCAGATTTCACAAACTGCTTAACTGGGACAAGGATGAAGAGGAGTGTAGGGCAGAGCAAAAATAAATAGAGTGAACTCTTCTGCCGAAAACTTGGGATTTTCCGTGATGAGGAGTGCCAAAGAGAGCAAGGATTATAGAAATCCCTCAGGAGAAAGAACGCACTGACTTCAACATGTCTTCCCCCAAAGTGTTGTATTTTTACCCCCCCTTTTTTATTTTGCCTGTCTTACCAAAGCCGCTAACAAGTAGCAGAATTGATGGTGTGAACATCGCCTACTTTTACCTGGTAGCCTGCTGATGAATCTGTTCGTGAGCAAAGAGGTCCCAGATGGGAAAGAAGGTCCCTGGCCTCTCTTCTTCCTCCTTGCTAATAAGTCTGCCCATGTAAGATGCCATGCTTACAGCAACTGTGCTAATTACAGTGATTGAACAGCTCAGGGACTGTTTGGGCCCAGATAATCTGCTATTTGGTCACATTTCAGTGAGTACAGCTGGGAGCACCCAACCAGACTTACAGTCCAAAAGCCAAACTTGGAATAAAGGGGAGAGGCCTCTCACCTCTCAGGGCTTTAAATACCATAGCGATGTTGTTCTGCTCCCTCTCCCCATGCCCACCAGCGAGGAACATTGTCACTTTGCTGTAATACAAAGAAGGAAGGAAATGCTCAGGCCTTGAACTCATCTCCAGTGGTGAGAATTTGGAGCCAGTTATTCCAGTTATTAGGGTTATCCAGTGACTGAAAGCTGGAGTCGTGTCTTCTTATAGCTCTCTCCTCAGCACAAGCATCGTGTGTAGCTGTTTTCATCTTTATATATTCACAGGATCTAGTGCTTTGCACCTAAGCTTTAAAAATATTTCTCAAACCTGAGAAATATTCTAACCCTGTGGCAGAAATGATAATTTAAAAGAATTTTAATAAGGATTTTATTTATTTGAGAGTGAGAATGAATAAGAGAGAGAGCAGGAGCCAGGGGTAGGGGATGGAGGGTCATAGGAGGAGGGAGAAGTAGACTCCTCTCCGGTTGAGCAGGAAGCCCAGTGTGGGGCTCCGTCCCTGGACCCCGATATCATGACCTGAGCCCAAGGCAGACACTTCACCAACTGAGCCATCCAGGCACCCCCAGGAATGATCATTTAGAGCACATTCTTAGATCGTGTGTTTATTTCTGGGATGGAAAAGATGTTGAATATGTGAATTTTTGTAAGTTAACTTCATGACATTTTTAAATACATATGCATGAAGTAATTAAAAATAAAACTTATAGAAGTTTTAAAAATGTAAATATAAATATACTCCCACAGTGTGTTAATGTGTGGATAAAATTTTTATTTATGGCAAATTTCATTTGCATTCTGAATATCTTTGCAATTTTCTTGAGCATATACTTGAGCATATAGACTCAGTAGGGCCTTAGAACTATTTCGTTTTACCACAAATAACCGTGATCTGAATATGTTAGTATCTACCTTTTATTATATTAATAGTGACCTTCCTCTGAAGTAGCCACTGCCTGGAATAGACGTGATCCCATCTATCTGTCTGGGGTAGTGATCCAGTTCTAAATGACAGCGTCCTAACCCAGAGTATGGAGAACCTCAGCCAGCCTCCGGAGCCTGCTGTCAGGTCACCAGACCAGATTCTGAGCAAGAACGTCAGGGGGCAAGTTTGGTGTTCACCAGAGCAGTAGTTTTCAAACTTGAGCTGCATCAGATGCAGCACAGATGGCTGGGCCCCACCCCTGGACTGCCAGGTCAGTAGGTCTGGGGTGAGGCCTGGACATGAGCATTTCTGACAGGGTCCCAGAAGATGCCAGTGCGGCTAGTCTGGGGGCAACAAATCGAGGACTCATGCTTTATTTCTGTTTGTACACTCGTCTTTAAGCACTTCCTCTAATTCTTGAAACTTCTTACCCTCCATTTGATAGCCATTTTAGTGTCTTTATGATAAAATTTGGAGAGAGATTAGGTGGCCATGCCTTGAAGTATCTGTGATCTGCATACCTTCAGTCTTTGGAGAGGATCTTAACCTCAGCAGGTGTGACTTTGGGGGCAGTGAGTTCCCTTCTGCCCCGTGTTGTTGATTCTGGAAGCTGTACGGCCTGTGAAAATACACATGCCCCTGTAAGAGAACATACATGCTACTCAGACCTTCATGAGAATGAGTTTAATAAGGCTCTTTCTAGGTAATCAGGCTTAATTAGGGGACAGTACAGACCGTATTAGACTCCAGGTGTAGGATCCTGAGAAGAAATGAAGAGTATTTACCTGAACCCCAGATTTTAAGGCCTTGAAAATAAAATTTTTCAAAGCAGCTGAAGGGAAATTTATAGCATTGTATCTTTATATTGGAAACAAAGAGAGGAAACAAATCAATAGTCTAAGTTCCTACCTCAAGAAACTCAAAAAAAGATGAACAAAATAAGCCCAAAGCAAGCAGAAGGAAGGAAATATAAAAGGGCAGAAATCTATGAAACTGAAAATAGGACAAGAATAGAGAAAATGAATAAAAAGCTGATTCTCTGAAAAAATTAATAAATTTGATAAATCTTTAGCAAGACTGACTCCCCAAACAGACATAAATTATCAATATCAGGAGTGAAACAAAGGATATCACTATAAATCCTCTAGCTACTATAGATCCTGTAGCCTGGAAAAGGACAATCAGCAGATACTGTGAACAGCACTGTTTGTTTGCTTGTTTATTTATTTATAACAAGGACAGGAGTGAAGAGCCACCCAGGAAAGACAATGGCATATGTAAAACCCAAAACTTTAGAAAGAGAACGCCGCCTTTGAAAAACTACATATGATTTAATAATATTAATGCTAAGAGCTGAGTCAGGAGAGTGAGGGTGGAGGTGAGCTGGGTAGGTAAATGGGCCACGAAGGGCTGGTCTGCCTTCCTTCCTCCTTCCAACCCTTACCCTCCTCTTCCCTTCCCTGCATTCTTTCTTCTCTTCTTCCTTTCCTCCTTCTTTTTTCTCACCAGCTTTATTTAGATATAATTGACATGTAACATTGTGCAAGTTTAAAGTGTACAAAGTGTTGATTTAATACACTTAATGTATTACAAAATGATTACCACCAGAGTTACACCACCTAATTCCTATTTTTATTTTGTGTGGTAAAAACATTTAAGATCTAGTCTCTTAGCCACCACAAGTATATACCACAATATAAGTAACTGTAATCACTGTGCTGCACATTAGAGTCCCCAGAACTTCTTCATCTTATAACTGGAAGGTTTTTTTTTAATTTATTTTTTATTTTTTATAAACATATAAATTTTTATCCCCAGGGGTACAGGTCTGTGAATCGTCAGGTTTACACACTTCACAGCACTCACCATAGCACATACCCTCCCCAATGTCCATAACCCCACCCCCCTTCTCCCAACCCCCCTCCCCCCAGCAACCCTCAGTTTGTTTTGTGAGATTAAGAGTCACTTATGGTTTGTCTCCCTCCCAATCCCATATTGTTTCATTTACTCTTCTTAACTGGAAGTTTTTACACTTTGATCCATATCTGTCTTTTATCCCAACCCCTAGACCCTGGTAACCATCATTCCAGTCTCTGTTTCTATGAGTTTGGCTCTTTTAGATTCTACATATAAGTTATATTATACAGTATTTGCCTTTGTCTCACTTATTCTGCTTAGCATAATGTGCTGAAGGTCTGTGTATGTTGTTGCAAATAGCAGAATGTCCTTTCTCATGGAATAACATTTCATTATATATTTCATTACCATTTCAATAATATTTCATTATATATACATATATAAATATATAAACATTATATATATAAGTATTCCATAATATATTCCATCACACACACACACACACACACACACTCCACTTTTTTTTTATCCAGTCATCCATTGATGGACACAGCTTATTTCCATACCTGTCTACAGTAGATAATGATGCAGTAGACACAGGAGTGCAGATATTTCTTTGAGATCTTGTTTTAATTTCCTTTGGATATATACTCAGAAGTGGAATTGCTCGATAAGGTAGTTCAGTGTTTTTTGTTTGTTTTTTCTAGAACCTCCATACCATTTTCCACAGTGACTGCTCCAATTTACATTCCTGCCAGCAATGCCAAAGGGTTCCTTCACTTTTTTCCACAGCACTTATCTCTTGGGTTTTTGATGATTGCCACTCTAACATGTGTGAGGTGACATCTCATTGTGGTTTTGATTATATTTACCTTATGATTAGTGAGGTTGAGCACATTTCCATGGTCCTGTTGGCTGTATGTCTTCTTTGGAAAAAGGTCTATTCAGTTCCTCTGCCCATTTTAAAAATTGGATTATTTGTTTTGTTGCTGTTGAGTTGTAAGAGTTCCTTATAAGCTTTGGATATTAACCCTTTTTCAGATATATGGTTTGCAAATATTTTCTTCCATTTTATAGGCTGCCTTCTTATTTTGTTGGTGGTTTCTTTTGTTATGCAGAAGTTTTTTTTTTTTTAAATTTGATGTAGTGTCTTTTAATTTGTTGTATAACTTCATACTTTTAAATTTGACAACCACAATGGACCAATTCCTCAATGACCATAAGCTGCTAAAAGGTAATAAAGATTAAATAGACTATTGGAATAGTCCTATAACCATTAAAGAGATTGAATTTGAAATTTAAAATCTACAGAAAAATCTTCTGGACCAGGAGGTTTTAGTGAGGAATTGTGATATTTAAAGAAGAATTAGCACCAATTTTATGCAGTCTTTTATAGAAAGTAGATGTGGCCAGCATGACCTTAATAGCCAAACCAGAAAATTACAGTGTGAAAAGAGAAAACTGAAGATCAATATGTTTCATGAACTTAGACATATAAATCCTTAACAAAGTATCAGCGAATCAAACCAATGATGTATAAAAGGAATTATAACCATGACCAAGTAAGATTTATTCTAGGTATGTGAGTCTGGTTTAACAGTCCAAAATCATGGGGCACCTGGGTGGCTCAGTGGGTTAAAGCCTCTGCCTTTGGCTCAGGTCATGATTCCCAGGGTCCTGGGATCAAGCCCCGCATTGGGCTCTCTGCTCAGCGGAGAGTCTGCTTCCTCCTCTCTCTCTCTGCCTGCTTCTCTGCCTACTTATGATCTCTGTCTGTCAAATAAATAAATAAAATCTTAAAAAAAAAAAAACCAGTCCAAAATCAATCAGTGTAATCCACCATTTAAACAGGTAAGGAGAAAAAAACCATGCAATCATACTAATTGATGTAGAAAAAGTATATGACAAAAATCTAACACACATTCATAATGAAAATGGTCAGCAAATTAGAAATAGAGAGCAATTACCTCAACTTGATAGAGTATATACAAGATAACTAAGGCTAATACCGTACTTAATGGTAGAAGAATGAATGCTTATCCTAAATTGGGAACAAGTCAAGGATGTCCGTACCCACCAATGTTGTCCAATGTAGAACTAGAGGTTGCAGCTGGCACAATAAAGAAAAAAAAAGGAAATGAAAGGCACACAGATCAGAAAGGAAGGTATAAAATATTTATTTTCAGGCATGTTGTGTACATAGGAAATCCCAGTACCTCAACACAAAACTCCTAGAACAAATAAGTGAGTTCAGCTGGGTCACAGGATACAGGGTCAACATCCCCAAATCAATCACATTTCTATATATTAACAATGAACATGTGGAAACCAAAGTTAAAAACATAGTAACATTCCAAATAAATGAATTGTTTACTTCCCAAAATATGTGTCTATATGCTGAAAATTATAATAAGCTAAAGAAAAAAGTCAACTAAATAAATGAAGAAACATGCCATGTTCATGGATTGGAAGACTCAACATAGTAAAGATGTCAGTACTTACTGAATTGGTCTATAGGTTTAATGAAATTTAATGGAATTCTTATAACAGCTTTTTTTTTTTTAAAGATTTTATTTATTTATTTATTTGACAGATGGAGATTACAAGTAGGCAGAGAGGCAGGCAGAGAGAGAGTAAGGGAAGCAGACTCCCTGCTGAGCAGAGAGCCTGATGTGGGGCTCGATCCCAGGACCCTGAGATCATGACCTGAGCCGAAGGCAGAGGCTTAACCCACTGAGCCACCCAGGCGCCCCATTGTAACAGCTTTTTAAAAGACATACACAAGCTTATTCTAAAATTTATATGGAAGCATGCAGACCCTGGAATTCTAGGTTAAAAGAGAGATAAGAATAAAGTGTGAAGAATCACTCTATTTCAGTAATAAGTCCTATTATACTGCTGAAGTAATCAAGATAGTATGGTATCAGCAGGGTAGACACATAAATAATGGAACAGAATAGATAACTCAGAAATAGAGTCGCACAACTATATTCAGTTGATTTTTGACAAAGGTACAAAGACAATTCAATAGAAGAAAGAAAGTCTTTCAATAATTGTGCTGTAGTAACTGGATATCTATAGAACCTCCCCCCACCAAATATGAACCTTGACCAAAACCTAACTCTTATACAATCAATATTAAACCCAGAGTGGATCAAGGACTTAAATGTAAACATAAAGTCTTAAAGCTTTTGGAAAAAGGAGAGAAAGTTTTCAAAATCTAGGAATAAGCAGAATTTTTAGACTGGAGTCCAAAATCACAATCCAAAAAAGGAAGATCTGATAAATTGGATCTCATCAAAATTAAAAATTTTTGCTCTGCAAAAGAACTCTTAAGAGGATAAAAAGACAAGTATTTAGAACATATAAAGAACTCTCAAAACTCAACAGCATAAAACAAAAGCAATCTAGTTAGAAAATACTCAAAAGCTCTGAACAGACATTTCACTGAAGAGGATATCTAGATGGCAGAGAAGCCATTCATAAAAAGATGTTTAACATATATTTAGCCATCAGAGAAATGCAAACTAAAAATATAATGTCACTATATACCTCAGAATGGCTAAAATAAAAGTTAGTGATAACACTAAAGAACATTAATGCTGGCAAGGATGTTGGAGAAACTGAATTACTCATACATTGGGTACCAATGATACAGCTCCACTGGAAAACATTTTGACTGTTTCTTGAAAAATTTCTGTAAAAGTCATGCACTGTCATGTAACCCAACAACTGTACTCTTCAGCATTTATCTCATTTCCATAGACATGAAAAATTATGTTCATACAATATCCTACATATACATACATGCTTATAGCAGCTTTATTTGTAATGGCTCCAAATTGGAAACATCCCAGATATCCTTCAACAGGTGAATGGTTAAACAAACTGTGGTATGTCCACAGCATGCAGTATTACTCAGCAATAAAGATGAAATTACTGGTAGATATGGTAGCCTGGAAAAATCTCTAGGGAATTTGACTGAGTGAAAAAAAGCCAGCCCTAAAAGTTTACATACTATATGATTCCATTTGTAACAAACATTATTGACATAACAAAATGGCAGAATGGGAGGGAAGAATCACTTTTCTTCCAGGTGTTAAGAAAGGGAGAAGGGAGGTGGGTGTGCTTATAAAAGCACAAATGATCCTTGTCCTGGTAGAATAAGTTCTGTGTCTTAACTGTGGGGATGGATACATGAAATTATACATGTGATAAAATTGTATAGAACTAAATACACATACATGTATGAATACAAGTAAAAACTGGGAGATTAAGATTGGTGGATTGCATCTATGTTGTGATATTGTTCTCACTATAGTTATTGCAACAGTGGGGGAAACTAGGTACAGGATAAAGGACTCTGTATTACTTTCTCTAACTGCATGGGATTCTGCAGTTACCTCAATAAAAATTTCTGTTGGAAAACATGCCCTTTCACACTTTTACTTAGAAAAAGCTGGGGCGGCTGGGTGGCTCAGTGGGTTAAGCCTCTGCCTTTAGCTCAGGTCATGATCCCAGAGTCCTGGGATCGAGCCCCCGCATCGGGCTCCCTGCTCAGCGGGGAGCCTGCTTCCTCCTCTCTCTCTCTGCCTGCCTCTCTGCCTACTGTGATCTCTCTCTGTCAAATAAATAAATAAAATCTTTAAAAAAAAAAAAAAAAGAAAAAGCTGACCACCTACTGCTTATATCAGGTAAAAGTGCTTTAAGGTAAGAGCCAAAGGCTCACATTTTTACAGAGATGGAGAGGGAACATAAATGAGGAAGTAAGCAAGGAGAGAAACAAGGAGTGGTGAGGTTTGGGCTGAATTACAGAATTCATAGGGTGTAAAAAAAGCAGCTATCAGTGCCAGCTCACATTTGTCACATGAGAATGGGGCCCAGAGTTGCCACATCTGATTCCCCAGAAAAGGTAAAATCTGCATTTTACATGAAATCTCAATTGATTTGATATATCTTATATTTTTAAATAATTTTGAATTCATAGAGAGTTATAAAAGGTACACAGAACTGTTGTATACCCTTTACCTAGGTTTTCCAATTACTTTATCATTCTCTCTGTCCATCCATCCATGCATCCACCCAACCATCCATCCATCCATCCATCTGTCCATCCCATACACCTATTATCTCTCTGGTATACAAAAAGGACACTCTCCTACAGAGCCACAGTTCATCCATCAAAATCAGTGAATGACCGTCAATCCTATATTATCACCTAATTTTTTACGAACCCTGAATTTGCCTGTGATAAAGCTTTTGCTCTGAGAAAGACCCTGTTAAGGGAAGGAAAAGACAAGCTACAGACTGGGAGAAATTATTTTCAACATATTGTTCGCTTATGTTCTTCAAGGTCCAGGGGCCATTCCACAGTCAGATTTGCATTTAGTTGTCAAGTCCCATTAGTCTCTTTAAAATTGAAGATGTTCTTCAGTCTTTTCTTGTCTTTCATGATCTTCAGATCTTTGAGTACAGAGCAGCGTTTAACTGTAGAATGTCCCTTGACTTGGGTTTGCCTGATCATCTCTTGTGTTAGCTTCATGTGACCCTTCATGTGACCCTCTGTGGCAGGATCTTTCCAGTGTGTGATATCGGGGATACACATGATTCTGATTTATGCCTTTACTATGGATGTCAACTTTTATCACTTGGTTAGAAAGAGGCTGTCTGCTTGATTGCTCTAGTCCTTAGTTTTAAATTCATAAGTACTCTTAGAAGTATTTTGTGGAGATAGACTTTTTTTTTTTTTTAAGATTTTATTTATTTATTTGTTAGAGAGAGAGAGAGAGAGAGAGAGCGCATGAGCACAGGCAGACAGAGTGGTAGGCAGAGGCAGAGGGAGAAGCAGGCTCCCCGACTAGCAAGGAGCCCGATGTGGGACTCGATCCCAGGACGCTGGGATCATGACCTGAGCCGAAGGCAGCTGCTTAACCAACTGAGCCACCCAGGCGTCCCATGGAGATAGACTTTAAGACTGAAAATACCCTGTTCCTTCTGCAGACTTTCACTCTTGGTTTTATCAGTTGAAGCTTCTTGTCTAAATTGCTGTTACTCTGATGGTTGCTAAATAGTGACTTTTTCCCTAATTCCTTCTACACTTACTACTTAGCATTCTGCTTCATGGTAAAAAATGTCCCCTTCTCTTCCAATTAATTAATTATCTTTGTATGAACTTAGAGATTCTTATTTCATTCAGTGGGTTATAAAACATTATTACTAGTCCTGGGGCACCTGGGTGGCTCAGTGGAGTAAGCCTCTGTCTTCTGCTGGGGTGGTGATCTCAGGGTCCTGGGATCGAGCCCCGCATCAGGTTCTCTGCTCAGCAGGGAGCCTGCTTTCCCCTCTCTCTCTGCCTGACTCTCTGCCTACCTGTGATCTCTGTCAAATAAAAAAATAAAATCTTAAAAAAAAACCCCTAAACAATAAGTTTGGTTTTTTAAAAGATTTTATTTTTTGACAGTTTATTTATTTATTTATTGACAAGTAATAAACTAGTCCTTTTGAAGCACAATTGCGCTAAATTTAGCCAATGGGGGAACTACTGGTAGTGACTTCTGTGTCCCCATTATTCTCTGAGAATTTTTTTTTTTAACATTTTCCCACAGAATGTTCTAAGTTCATGTTGTGCTTGCTCTACCCAGCCTTCAAATGAGTTGTTTCTCATTTGAGTTGTTTCTTTAAAGAGTCCTGGGTTTGTTGTCTTCTTAAGTGGAGAATGGTATTTAGAAACTAGGAGCTGAGTGCTGGCTATATTCTTTGGTTCTAAGGTATCATGCTTGTAAGTCCTCTAACTGAACAGAATTAACACACATGTATTTATAACATACTCTGTGTTTTTTCTCATCTATTTATCTGAAACCATGGCATCTCTAATTACAGTTCAGTATCTCCTGCTTTGGGTCTTCCCTTTGTTCATATTTATATTTCCTTTTTTGAGAGTGATAAATCTGGCTTCTATTATTCCCAGTAGGTATTTATTTGTGCAATACCTTTAAGGTAACCAATCTCCTGACAGTGTGGACCATCTCCTCATCTCCTGTGTTATACCAGTCAAAAGTGTTCATTCTCTGCTCCTTCATTCTGGGCTGATTCACATTGGCCTGCCCTTTTCTCCTCCCCTCTACTCTATGCATGTTGGCCAAGACTCATCAACCACTTGGCATACCCCTTGTGTAGTGATATGCCTGCTTAGAGTTCTCTGTCCTGGCTTTTGGCACCAGACTTCTAAGAGTTCCTTCCCTATCCTAACTTTGTACACCACTGGAAATAACTGTTACTAAATGTTGGCATCTAATTCAGTTTCATAATGGAGCCCACAAAAATATCCATGTCCACGGGATGATTCCTGGGCTACATTATACTAAATATATAAGCAGTACTATACATACAAGTATATTAATGATGAACATTATTAATGTCCTGAAGGAAAGGTAGCAGTTAATATAGTCTGTTAACTTATTGGAGTGTCTTCTTTTTAGACTTTAATAGGATGACAGTTATCAATTAAGAAGATGTGGTTTGTTTGTATTGTCCCTAAAGAATTAAAATGTGGTTCCTGCCACCTTCTCAGGAATTCCTTGTAAGAAGTGTAGTAATACATTTCACAGGGTGGTAGAATTGGCCCTAATGATCTTGGCTCCATTGTGGCTGCTGAAGGAAGTCACAGAAGAATTCTCCACACTGGGATGAAGGCTCCCTCATCTCAGAGGAGCCCTGTGCTAATTACAGGTTTGTTATTCATAGAGCATTTCCCTCCTATTGTCTGGTTTTAATACGTCCACTTAAAGTGAGCATTATTTCATGTTCTGTATTTGAGAAAAGAAATCATTTGTTCAGGGCCAGGAGAAGGTGGAAAGTAAAATGTTTAAGTTGTATTAACCCACTGAGCCACCCAGGCGCCTGTTTAAGTTGTATTAAGGCGGAAATAGCAGAACTGTTTAATATCAAAGAGGTTAAACTATTTGAAATGCAGTTATGATGTTCATGACATTTGTTAATGGTGCGATATTAAGGATGAGCTATGGGGCAGATTGCCTTCACATCCAGCTTCTTGCCACTGTTTGATATCTTTTAGCAGAATACAAGGTTTAAATTAGTCAGACATATCTTTGGGTCCATTATATAACAGACAAGTCTGTCAAGTGGAGAGAAAGCAAGTCTTTTGATGCTTGGTGAAGACCTGTCATAAGTGGACATGGCAGACCAGCAGGACGGAATTCTGGTGACATTTCAGCAAAGAGTGTATAAGGAAAGTTCCTACTGAAAGTTGTGGCTCATGAAACTTCTCCAACAGAGAATGAATAGTCTGTAGATCAAGAAGACAACATAGATATGGGGTGGTGATAAGTTTCCATTTCCTTTAATGAAATCAAATAAAGCAAGAGTGATATGTGGAGCACTATGTTATACTCAGTCTGCACCTGAGAACATCTCTACCAATAGCTCTATCTGTTCTTCAAAAATATGTCTGACTCCATACCTACATTCTAACTCAGAAAAATCCATGATCTTCTAGCTGGAGTAATTTCCTTAAGTTAGCCTTTTAAGAATATGTATTTTCATGACTTAGAGAAAATTCTGCTTGGTTAGTCTTGGTCTTTATTCAGTCCTCTGTTTGTAGGACATAAATTATTTGTAGCTACAAATTGCCTTGGGCTTCTTCTCACATTCAGAGCATTAAACCTTTCTTTAGTCATACCCTGATTTGATCCCAATGTCCCATGTAGTATTGGGCCCGTACATCCTATCTGTGATGCAAGTGGCTTTTCTCTGTAGCACCATATTGAGGAGATTGATAGGAATCCAGATGGTCTGGTGTAGTGAAAGGCAGAAAGGAAGCTGATGGAGTGAATAGTTGGTGGTTGACATCTAACAATATCATTTAGGGACTGAACTGCTTACTTCCAAGCTCTTCTTCCACTTCCATTTCCCCCACTGCAAGTGCTTCCCTACGATTAAATCACCCTTGCCTGACCTGTCATGTCCATATGTTCCAATCCCACCTTCTCTTACAGTCAATTGACAAGTATTCCCTGCATGAGGTCTTTCCATTCTCCTCAGTCAGCATATTCCTCTATAGACTCCTGTAATACATCTTTTTTTTTTTTTAAGATTATTTATTTATTTGTCAGAGAGAGAGGGAGAGAGAGCGAGCACAGGCAGACAGAATGGCAGGCAGAGGCAGAGGGAGAAGCAGGCTCCCTGACGAGCAAGGAGCCCGATGCGGGACTCGATCCCAGGACGTTGGGATCATGACCTGAGCCGAAGGCAGCTGCTTAACCAACTGAGCCACCCAGGCGTCCCTGTAATACATCTTTTATAGTTCATCTGGTAACTCTTGTTCCATTTCTCTTATATGACAGTATATCCGTGTCCTCATTAGATTATGAAATATTTAAAGGAAGACAACCTGTCTTAGTCATTTAAAAAAACTTCCATGCCCTCTAGCACCTATTAGGTAGGTACTTAGTAAGTACATGGCTCCTTTTTTTTTTTTTTTTAAAGATTTTATTTATTTATATGACAGATCACAAGTAGGTAGAGAGGCAGACAGAGAGAGAGAGGAGGAAGCAGGCTCTCTGCTGAGCAGAGAGCCCGATGCGGGGCTTGATACCAGGACCCAGGTCAGGCCATGACCTGAGCCAAAGGCAGAGGCTTAACCCACTGAGCCACCCAGGTGCTCCAGTACATGCCTCCTTGTCACACATATTCTCTGTCTTTACTTTTTGTTTTAGATATTCCATGCCTCCTCATTTAGTATCAGAGCCTTTCTTCATTGTCATTTACTTTTCCTATTTTATTTTAATTTTTGGCAGCAAAATAGTCCCTGGAGAATGTCTGATATGGCCTTGAATTGATTCCAATCTGGATTATCAAGACTAGAGCAAAGCTTTGGCCCCTCCCTGGAGGAGAGTTCTATGCTAATTCCATGCTACTTCATAAATATCAGCTGGCACATACATTATTTTCAGTCTTCCAAGAGCCTTGTGTATATTTACTAACTTAATAAATTAATTTTAATTATGCAGAAGGATGTTTTTCAGTCCTTGAATCCCAGTTATGTTCTCCAATTTTAGGGTTTTTTTGTTTGTTTGTTTGTTTTTTCCATGTATTGTATCTTGGAGCAAGCTCACTCTTTGTTGATAGGACAGTGTTTTCACCACAGAGCATTAATACATTGAAGTGATACCAGTTAATTGCTTCCGAGAAGCTTAATTGTTGAGTCTTGTTGCTTGAATTTATGGGTTTCCATTAAAGTTTAAACTCACAGGAAGAGGCCCGTCCTTCGGGCTGCAGTGAGCACACAATATTCTGTAAAAGAATTTGTGTGTGTCTACATCTCTTGAAATAAAGTTTCCCTAGAGATACTCCTAGTTCTAGCTAACTTTAAGTTTCTGTGAGAATTCTGTAATACCGAAAACCATCTAATTGAACATAATAATAATTAAAAAAAGAAAAGCAAGGGAATGACCACCTTCAGGAATAGTGAAGAGAAGGTGGTAAGTAAGGAGCACAATGGTTTGAAAACTTACTTTTATAATTCTGTATCTTAAGCTGTTTGGGTATACAAATATGTATTTTACTGTTAATCTTTTAAATGTGCATATACCAAAAAAAAAAAAAAAAACCCAAAACAAAGAACAAAATCATCTTAGTGTGCAAATATTTTCCAAAACTTAAAATGTTTCCTGTTAATATCAACTTTCAAGGAATTTTGTAGGTTGATAGATGCATGTTTGGAACAATAATATGTAATTGTTTAGACATCCATCTGCCTTACATTTATTAAGTGTCTTCTTCTTGCCAGGAATGTATCTAGGTCTTTGGGAAACTTCAGTGAAGACAAAGATCACTTCGATTGTGGATCTCATATTCCAAAACACAGAAGCAGACAATAAGCCAAACATCATAAATAAGATTACAGGGCACCTAGGTGGCTCAGTGAGTGGAGTGGCTGACTTTTGGTTTCAGCTCAGGTCGTGATCTCATGGTCGTGGGATAGAGCCCTGCATCAGTCTCTGTGCTCCGCACAGAATCTCTGTACTCAGCTTGAGATTCTGTCCCTCCCTTACCCTTTGCCCCTCTCCCATTTCCCCATTCACTCTCTCTCTCTCTCTCTCTCAAATAAGTAAATTAATTCGTTAAAAAATAAATAAACACATAACATTGTCATCTAGAAAATGATGAGAATTATAAAGAGAAAAACAAGTTTTTTTGTGTGTAAGTAGAGAATACATACAGCAAGGTGAAGGGTATCAGAAAGCTTGGAAAACAGCATTTGCTTTAAAGGGGAGCAAGTAAATAAAACTGTAGTTTGGTGGAGGACGTTGGATCAGAGGACATTCTTCTTAAGATGGCAAAAATACGTGTATATTAGTGGGACTCATTTAGTATAACAGGAAAATGCGATGAGTCACGGAGAAAGGGAATAACAGCTGACTCATGTCCTTGAGTATTCGGGAAGACATAGGATCTTGTACACAGGTGGAGGGACTGCCATGGGTACCTCATCAAAGGTAATAGGCAACAGGCAAGATAGAACTTTCCTGTGGATAAGAGTATATTGAAAGCATTTCTTGGCTGACCCAACACATAATTATTGAGCGTCTGCTATGCACAAAACAATGGAAGCAGAATGATAACCATGTCAGTCATCGTTCTTGTCTTTGTCAAGCTGGTGGTCTAGGGTGCAAAAGTCATCCTTCTTTTTAAGCAGTTAAAGTAGTAGTAAAAGACACAGGATTGTGAAAAAATATAGATACCCATGATGCATTTGGGTATCCTAGTTTCACCACTTAACATTACCACACAAGTTTACTCTCACTCCAGTTGGTATTCTGAGAAAAAATGATTTCTACACCTTCCCACACTCTCGTTTTCAGCTAGACTCCCTAGCTTGATGGGTGTCTATCAGTTGTTGCTGCAAAGGTTCTCACTCTAGCGCGAATCACAGTGTGCTAAATATCAATGAAACGGTTATGTGCTCGTCTATGAGACTCTTAGTTTACCTGATTTAGATGTAGTACATTCACTGTATGGCAAAGAGCAAGGGAATATAATTCTGGCCACTAAGCCCCTAGTTAAGACTGTCAGTTTCCTTGGTAATATTGTTTTAATGGAAAAGATGGGTTTGTGTGTATAGTCTCCATTTAGAGTCCTTTCTTGATAAGTATAACCCAGTATGATTGCCAATCCTGTTGACTTCTGTGGAAGGGAACAGAGCGTTGAAACATGTAGGTGTCAAAAGAATAGATTGGTCCTTGCTCTACAAATCCTCCTATATTTTTCTATAGTCTTTTATTTTCTGATACATCCATTCATCCTCCACAATTTTGCTCATTGGCTTTTTTTTTTTTTTAAAGATTTTATTTATTTATTTGACAGAGAGAGATCACAAGCAGGCAGAGAGGCAGACAGAGAGAGAGGAGGAAGCAGGCTCCTTGCCGAGCAGAGAGCCTGACGCGGGGCTCGATCCCAGGACCCTGAGATCATGACCTGAGCCGAAGGCAGTGGCTTAACCCACTGAGCCACCCAGGCGCCCCGCTCATTGGCTTTTAAAGAGCAAGAGGAGTTTATCTGCACCCTTTATCGGCTCAGGTGTTGCTGTCTATAGTGCTAAAGGGGAGAAAGAAAACAAAAACATGCATTGGAAAACGTGTCCATCTTTTATCCTCTTTACTCTTATTTGTCTTATTATATCTATAAGAATATCTCTTTAGGGGGTGCCTGGGTGGCACCTGAGTACTTAACCCTGGGTGGGTTAAGCCTCTGCCTTTGGCTCAGGTAATGATCTCAGGGTCCTGGGATGGAGCCCCACATCGGACTCTCAGCTTGGCAGGGAGCCTGCTTCCCCCTCTCTCTCTGCCTGCCTCTCTGTCTACTTGTGATCTCTGTGTGTCAAATAAATAAAAATTAAAAAAAAGAATATCTCTTTAGGTATGGCGTAGTATATAAATGAAAAGCTTTAGCTGAAACCTCACCAAAATTTGCCCTAACTACAGACACTCCAGGTTTCAGTTCATGCCACTCCCTGTGGTGCCTGGTGCCCAGTTAAGAAATCTCTTCCAGAGGAAGCTCTTTGTGTTATCACTCTGATGGTTTCCTTTCATGTATCCTGTGCTATTACCTTTAACTGTATTTTCCCTTACTACATTAATTAACCGTGCGAACGGGGGAGGGTTTCGTACCCATTCCTCAGCCTTCAGTTAGAGACCAATTCCGTATATCTTCTACTTCCCCTTGTGAAATAAGCTTATTATCTGGTTTGGTTGCTCCTCTCCGAATGATGCTCAGATTGATTGCATTGTTGTATAATGGGATGCAGAGAATAAGGCACATCTCTCATCCGAGCCCAGGAAGACTGTCTGAAGCGGTCGTGAAAATCTGCCTGGATGTGATGCAGTTGATTTTCAGGTTTGCATCAGTATCATTTGCTCCCATTGTCTGTGATTCTCTCTCATAAATCATCCTGTACCCCCATGCAGACTGTGCATTGGGGTTGCAGCCTAACTGACGGAGGCATTGGAAGGGATATCTGATGCTGATGGACTGAAACCCAGAGCTGCTGTTTTTTGTTTTTAGCTGTCTTTTTGTCTTTTTGGCCATCTTACAATAGATACATCAACACACTGAGTGTCAATTACACTGTAGACACAGTGACAGACTACATTAGAGGTTTCCGAATAACTGTCAGAATCACCTGGAGGCCTTATACCAATACTGTGACTCCTGGCTCCCCATCTCGACTTCCGCACCAGCTCTAAAGAGCCATCAGATGGTAGTAACAACCTGTATGCATGCCTAAGATCATACCAGTATAGTAAAGGCAGTGGCTTCCTTAATTGCACATCTATTTGACTATGTCCTTAACCTAGACAACTATAAGAATCTTCTAAGGAGCTTGAAGAATTGACACGTTTCCAAGTCACATCTGGGCGGCTTAGGTAAAAGCAGTGATGAAGTGTTTCTGTTATGAAGACTTCCCACAAGCAGGCTTAGACATCCATAAAGTGTTTTGCACAAAACCCCATCTCACTTGATTCTCCTGGAAGTCCACAGTTATAATTCTGCTTCGTGTATTAGAAAACTGAATATGTAGCACAAAGCTTCCATTTTGAGCATGAACCTGATGATTCTTTTGGCATTGCTGTTCATGCTGTCTCATTTCCTTACAGTTATTTATCATAGTGACTTGATTTTTCTCATATCTGATGTTAAGTCGCTCTTACATATCTGTGTAAATTATTCCCATGCATTTTAAGTTCCTCTATTATTGCAACATTGAAAGCTATCACAAAAATCGTTCTGAAAAATAAAATTATGTATTTGAATCTTAGGAGTACAAATAAAGGCAGCATTCTAAATTCCCAAGTAGCTTGTTTTGGGGAGGTTTTGCATATTCCTCATGAAGATACTCCTTTGTAATACAATATGTAGCAAAACTTAGGTCAGTCAAACATCTATGAAATACCTACTCTTTGTCATTTCTCTTTCTCTCTCTTTTTAAAGATTTTATTTATTTATTTGATAGAGAGACAGTGAGAGCAGGAACATATGTAGGGGGAGTGGGAGAAGCAGGCTTCCCAACGAGCAGGGAACCCAATGTGGGACTTGATCTCAGGACCTGGGATCATGACCTAAACAAAGGCAGACGCTTAATGACTGGTCCACCCAGGAGCCCCTGTAGTTCCTCCTGAAAATATTTTGTAGAATAATCATTGTAATATAATAACATCCAGCTTTTATGGAATGCATACTGTGTGCCTGGCTCTCTTCTGGTATTTTCCATGGACTATCTCCCTTTGCCTTCATGATAGCTCTTGGAAGTAAGTACTATTATTTTACTTATGTGATGAGGAATCCTAGGCCTAGAGAAGTAAGGTGGTTTGCTCAAGGTTGCAGTTAAAAGTAGTAGAACTCAGATTTTAAAACTGGGCAGTGTGGTCCCAGAAACCACCCGTCTAACCACTGTGCTACATGAAACCGTAGAATATACTCTGGGAATTGTGAGCTTTTGAGCAAAACAAGTGAACAGTTGGTATTTTAATTTCAAGATTAGGCCTATATCATGAGAACACAGAAAACAGTGTCTTGCATTAAATTATTGTCACTGATCAAACAGCTGATTCTTCGTGGACAGCCTCAGTCATCCTCAGCTGTTATCCATGCATTTGTAGGCTGGGGACACAGAGGTGGAGGAGGCCAGTGAGGCACGTGGGCTCTGGAGGCAGATTATGGAGTCTGAATCATGCAGACTCCCCGGGCTGTGGTACTGGCTGGCTTCCCGTCTACCAGCAGTAGGATGTTTGGGCAAGTTGCTCAGCCTCTGCGTCTCAGTCTTCTCTTCGGTAAAAGTGTGCCGACTTCAGGGAGTTAATTTGAGGATCATGATTTATTTTTTTATTTTATTTTTTTTAAAAGATTTTATTTATTTATTTGACAGAGATCACAAGTAGGCAGAGAGGCAGGCAGAGAGAGAGAGGAAGAAGCAGGCTCCCTGCTGAGCAGAGAGCCCGATGCCGGGGCTCGATCCCAGGACCCTGGGATAATGACCCGAGCTGAAGGCAGAGGCTTTAACCCACTGAGCCACCCAGGCGCCCCAAGGATCATGATTTAATCGGGCTGCGGCCCTTGGGACAGCATCTGGAACAAAGAGACCACTCAGTGTTAGACTTTGGGATCGTGTTGCTGAACTATGAACTTGCTTTGAGAATATCATCATGGGCTGAATCGTGTACCCCTAAATTTATATATTGAAGTCCAGGACACTTCAGAGTTGTGACTATATTTGTAGACTGGGACATTAGAGAGGTAGTTAAGATTAAATGAGATCATCTGGGTGGGTCATAATCCAGTATGACGGATGTCTTTACAAGGCACAGGATAGACACCGAAGATACACGCAAACAAAGGCCACTGGCCTGCAAGCCAAGGAGTGAGGCCTCAGGAGAAGCCAAACCTGCCAATCCCTTGGTCTTGGACTTTCAGCTGCCAGAACTGTGAAGAAATAAACTTCTATTGTTAATACACGCAGTTTGTGGTATTTTGTTATGGTAGCTCTAAAAAACTAATACACCATAAATGGAGTTTCAGGAACATTCTGCATATTATACTGTGACTAGCATAATGATTGACAGGGCACTCCCTTTCCTCTCATTAATACATCTCATTAGTAACTTGACAGAGCAGTTGGCTTTTCTCATACTTTTACAGCCCGTCCTGTTCGATCACAATGCAACGTTGTAGACATCCACACCCACAGAAAGGGACATTGAACAATAAGCCATTGTTGGGGTGGGAGTCCCGTGGCGTTTCCCTGAATTTCTGTGTTGATTTCCTCTCCACTATATTAAATACTGTGCTCTAGGTATTAAGGCCAAGGTTGAAAAAATGTTTATATAATACTCCTAAAGCACCTTATGAGTCACATGTACACACTCACACGTGTGCACACATGTACAGAAAAAAAAAATGGGACGGCTTTTCAGGGATCACAAACTCAATTGCCTAACAGCAATAAAGCATATCTTCACATTGTATCCAACCTGAATGTGGTGACTTTAATAGTTCTAACTAGACACTTATGTCCCCTTACACACATGGGTTAGCTTACCGTAAGACCAGAATAGAGATCTACATGACTCGAGTTAGTGGGCTTAAGGGAATTCTATGGAAAATTTTATATGGAATTACTAGTAGCTAGATTATTGGTTTTGTTTTGTTGAAAGGTAAAGAATATATTTGATTTGTTTTTCAGATTGTAAATATTCTTGGAATTGCTGACAAGGGGAGTTGGAAATTGGGCCAGGAATCTGGGATGAAATTGTGGAAGCTGAGATGTTCTCTGCTGTCTGTCACATGTTCCTGTACCCTCTTACCCTCCACTGCCATCAATGCAGATTTCAAAACCCATTTAGATTTCCTCTCTCTTTTAAATCTTTTGCATTAATATCTGCCAAAAGAAAAAAAATTGAAATGGAGAAATTTTTCTATCAAGTCAATGTTAGGTTCTTAATGATGGCTCCTGTTAACTACAAAGACCTTAAAGCAAGGAAACAAAAATGTAAATTTTAGAGACCCTCCTGCATTTACCTTTGAAAATCTGTCATCTTCCAGTATAAGTACATCTGACTTGTCATAGGGAAAGAGCTCTGTTTCTTCACAGACCAAGAGTGCCTTTAGTGTTCAGTGGCCTAAGGTTATCTTTAATCATAAGTGGATTCAGATTAGTAATCTGTTAATCAAGATGATGATTATGGCCTTATTAAACTTCATCTCCTTGATAATCTAATTTTCTTCTAAGCTTCAAAAATGATAAGAAATCTTATTAGCATTGCTTTTAAGATTGAGTTAACCTGTCTGAACTCTGAGAAATTGGGCCAATTTTAACTTGATAATGTTACTTAGCCTTTTCATGAGAAAAATGTCAGGAAAGGCCAAAAATAATAATAATGTAACTATGGGAACTTCTATAGGCTCACGATCACAGATGAGATGACAGGACTTACTTTGTGAAATCATAACTTTGTGACATTATATCTCTTCAGATCCAACTCTTATATGTCAGTACTGTTGGCTTTCTATCTGAGCATCAAATCACAATTTCTGAGAGGCAAGTTAATGAAAATATTTCTGTAATGTATGTGGTGTCTTCTTTCTTCTGTCCATCCTTTCTTTTTATGACAAAAGTTACCTATAAATGTAAATTAGTACTACACTCACAACATTTTAACAAGTCAACTCAGAAAGCCCTTGGTTGTTTAATAGGTAATGAATGCTTATTGTTTAAGGTATTTGGCTAGATTTGCATAACCCTATGAGTAATACCGACTGGATTTGGTTTTGCAAGCACAGTCAGGGCCATAATGATTCACACCCTTGCACAGAGGTATCATATACATGGTGGTATGTGGGCATGCCCTTGAATTTTCAGTAATTGCTGCCCTAAGTGTAGTTCCTTAGAAATTATTCATTCATTCTATGCATTGTGTCTATAATTCAATCAAATTAATGCCTCAACTGAGGCTTCTTTGGGCAGAAGTAACAGGGTTAAAGGTAAGCTAACAAAATTATACCTCTTTATGGCTTCTGAAGTTCTAGGCGTAAGTATTAACAAATATTGATATATTTTTAATGCTTCAGAATTTAGCATATCTAAACAATAAACAGCTTGACTCATTAATCATCAAATGTCATTTACCACAGCTAAATGCAACCTTGTTTTTAAGCCCAATGCCTTATAGGATTTTGAGACACTTCTGAGTTTTGGAGTCTGTGGTAGGTAGTTCTTCTTACTAGGGACTTGGCTCACTTTGAAGGAAACATGTTTAAAAGTCCTCTGTTCACTTATCAGAGTGCAGTAGGAAACTTTGATGTAGTAATGGCCCTTTGATACTATCTAGGTTAAATCTTTGTTTGAAGAATGGGGCTGTCCAAGGTGCTGAAGAGAGACTTTAAAGATTTTTTTTTTTTTTAATTTATTTATTTGACAGAGAGAAATCACAAGTAGGCAGAGAGGCAGGCAGAGAGAGAGAGGAGGAAGCAGGCTTCCTGCCGAGCAGAAAGCCCGATGTGGGGCCCGAACCCAGGACTTGGGATCATGACCTGAGCCGAAGGCAGCGGCTTAACCCACTGAGCCACCCAGGCGCCCCTGAAGAGAGACTTTAGATGAAATCTATCCAGGAGCAGCATGTCTTGGACCCCCCTCGTCCAACACCCCTCCCCCCTCGCCTCCCCCATCTACCCCAAGACATATATATACAAATAATTAAGGAATTGGCTCTACTGAGGGCCAGTCTGATGTCAAACAATTTGGAAACAGGTTTAATTAATATAGAATGTTATTTCTTTGTATTGAGTAAGACAGATATCTGAAACCTTCCGTGTTTGTGTGCCTGCAGTGTTCTTTCTCTATTTAATTAGATTTTAAGTTTCACTCTAATCCTCGGGGGAGGATGTGGCTCTCCCGAGTAGTGCTAACGGAAGGAATGGAAGAAAGCAACAGCTTTAAGATACCACTCAGCAAAGGAATAAACAGATTTTTTTTGACTAGAGGCAGTGATTCTCAGACCTTTGTAAGGTTTTAAAACCATGTGTACTTTTTGCATGCCTGTTGATTTTTTATTATCTTCATGATGAAACCCAAAATGACCCTGTCTTGTTTTCCAGGACAGCTGGGAAGCAGGGAACTAGGGAGACTCTTTCCTTCTCCCTAGCCTTAACAAGAGTGTGACACCCAAGGGAGTGTGTGGGTAGAAGTAGCTTTAATGAGAAAGGAAAAGCAGATCGACTCCCTTGGGCTGTGTGGGAAGAAAGTGAGGCCCGGCATTGTCTGGGCTGGAGAAGCAGCAGCTTCTGACACTGATAAATGATTCAATTGAAAAAATAAATGAAGAACCTTCAGCATCAGAGCCACATTATTATCCTATATGCCAGGGAAAGGAATGTTGTAGGCGAGAATCCTTCTTAGATCTTGTCCGAGGAGGAGTATTTGTTGGCAATCAGACAACTTAATTATAATAGAATCACTTGGCTTCATCTTGCCTTAAGCCCTGGGGAGAATGTGCCCACAAATTAGAGTAATAATTTCATTTTACCTTAAAGAGTACAACATGAAGGATTCAAAGGGAGAACACACTCATATAGTTGTAGATGGTGTAATTTTGAATCTGTTTTCTGTGCAATACATAATTCAAGGCTGAATTACTGAAATGGTAATTTTCAGAGGAATATGGAACAAATTTCAGATGCAGTGAAATCTGAGCTTTGGTATAAGAATTTATTTCTAATTTAAAACCTCTTTGTGATTCACATAGAATAATGATGTTAAGAAAATTTTATTAGGCAGTTGGTTCTGTAGAAGAACTACTTTGTGGCATATTATAGGTGAGAAATTTCTCTCCAGAGCCTTTTACCTTTTTGATTCAGGCAGAATTTTAGATGATCTTCAAGGTAGTTATTACCAAATGATTTATGAACCTTAATAGTCATGAAGAAAAATTAAGAATTTGAATAATTGGAAAAGAAGAAAATTATTTAAATCAGACTTTGAGTTTATCTGCTTAAATTGAACTCATCTGTTTAAGTCATTATTGTCTAATTTGAACCTTCTGCCCCTCTTAGATACCTAAAAAATTTCTTCTGGGATTCTTACTTCATTTTTAAAAAAAATGTTCATTGCTTCCCTTGGGCTAGGGGAATGCAGTGTCTGGAGTGAAGCCTGAATTTATTTCATGCTTTCTCTTTTTCAGAAAGAAAAGGCAATTGTGGAATTAGCTTGACATGCTTTATTTCTTAAACATTTGGGAAAAGAATATCCTTCCCCATTACTCTTTTGAGATTTCCAGAAACCCTGAATGATCATGGTGACTCATAACCAGCTGGCTTTGTATGGCTTTCTGAGGGGAAAGCAGACTCCTAAGTGAAAGACAGGCTCTTCCTAGCTCACTTGCACACTTACTGGGAAGGACCATGAAGGGTGGGACCGTAGAGCCCTGAAGTGGACAGGTGAAAACAGGGGACAGTTCTGCATCTAATCTCTGTGTAGGTCTTCTTCGTACATCAGAACAGGTGGCTTAGTGGTTTAAAAGAATGGTTTCTTCTCCGTTTGCTCCCCTCCACCCAGTAAACTGATGTTCCAGAGAGATTCTTTAGGTGTATTTTGTGGTTCTCTGTGCTGTAGACAGACCATTAAGAACTCCAAGGTGGACACTTCCCCATTTTGAGAAGCGAGGTCTTAGGGGATTCAGAGCCTTCTAATTGTACCTCTTAGGGCTGTAGGCTTTAGATTGATCTGGGTCTAGATCTGTCCAGGTAAGTCACACATCTGATTGTGGGTATTCTCTTTAAATTAAATGCCATCTGTTAGGATGTAGGATTCTGGACCTCGCTTCTTCTCTCTTTGTACCATTTACCTCTTTCTATCGCTTGACAAGCATGCGGACTTCCATTTGCTAAACTGTCCACTCTGTCCTTAATCCTTCCAATTGGATTTAGCTTCTGAAATGTTTCTGTCAATGCCTTTGGTGCTTTTCTGCTAACTCTGTTGTTATTTATTTATTTTTTTCTGTTAGATTTCAGGCTTCTCCATCTCTCAGCATTTCCAGTATTGATGGTGAACCATTTTCTCAGGCCTAAATGGGCAGGGGAGGCTTTGGCAGCAGCATGTCAGTGGCTTTTGGCCAGAGAGGTTGATTTCTCACTCGTGAAACTATGAACAGCAGTGCTCCACGTTCTCTCTGCTCCATGATTCTGGCAGGAGAAGCAACCCACATCTGGGGCATTATAGGATACAGGGTAGAGGGGAAAGAAATGAGAGGACTGCATGATAGCTTCTTACTGCTCAGGAGTAGGGGCATGGCACTTCCACTCTCATTTCATTGGCCAAGGTTGATGTTGATGGGCAGGAAGTGTAGTCCTTCCCCAGATCAGATCAGGTCACAGTTGTGTGGGGCAGAGTAGATTTAACAACGATACAGCCTCCCACAGCCTTATATTTCAGCTTAGATACTCAGAACCAGACACAGTCCCCTCACATCACAGATCTTAAGTATGGGGAAGATGTACTACTTTCTTTCCCAAATGCTTTTTGTGGTGCTATGGACCCTGGTCTAACTCCACCCGTTTCTTCGGATCCTCTTCATCCTCTACATTTACCCAAGTGTTCTATTCATTCTCCTCATCCTTTGCCTACAGTTTTCTACTTTACGTTGATGCTCCAGAAATCCAGAATTTTTTCGTTTGTTTGTTTGTCTGTTTGTTGTTTTCTTTTAAATCTAGCTTGTGGTAGTTAGCCTTAACATATTTCTGGGTAGTACAGCAAAACAAGAGAAATGTAGAGTTTTGATTTTAAACCATGTGGAGACATTCTATATACTAGATCATGTAGAAAAATAGTCTTATCCAGAAGTCCTTTTGAGGTCTAGTCATAGTCTTAAACACTCCTTTTCGGAGTTTCTTTGTATTAATCACTGTCTATCTTTAAATGTGGTGAGCATTTTCTTTACTTTGTACCCCCGAATACTTGGAATGGTTATTGCAGAGCTAAATGTAACCTGCTTTACAATGTACTTTTTATTTCGATACTTCAGTTCCTCTACTAGATTGCAATTTACTGAAGGCAGTAGGGTTTCTTTTTCCCCCCTTCATACCTACCCCCTTTTTTTGCTCAATGCTAACATATGCTTGTTGAATTGAATAGGACTATTATTGTTGCTATTTCATTAATTACCAAGGTGGAGTCCTTCTGTGTGCTAGCTATCTGCAAGTTTATTAAATGATTGTGCAGTTAAAATATATATTTTAAAAATGTTTCCAATTGCCCTAGTACCTACCCTTTCTGAGCCCACTGGATTTAGTATCTACTCTCCACAAGGGAGGTTCTTTGCCTGAGACCTTTCTCTGGTATCCTCCAGGAGCAGCTCTCAGCCTGGTGGCCAATCTGACTAATTGGAGTTGATGAGTGAATGCCCCACTTCCCTTGCTCTCCAGTTATCTAAAGGGGGTCTGACACTTTCTCCCAGAGCTCCCCAGTATGTACAAACTGAGGCTGGGCTGCCCACCCTGGTAACTTGCTTATCATGTACCATGTGTTGGTGCTCATCCCCTACCTGCCTCATTTCTCCACTGCTGGCAGTCTCATTTTAATCTCAGAGTTTCTAAGTCTAATCCAAACCAAAACAAAGATTTTATGTCAAAATTTATCATTTTCGACTGTCTCTATTTTGGTGATGCCAAAGAATAATATAACACACACGACAAATGTAGTTTAAAGATTTCTAGTGGCCACATTTTATAAACTAGAAAGAGTGAAATTCATTTTAATAGTACAGTTATTTAATTCAGTGATGAGGGAGCAGAAGCTAGTGGAAGGCAAAGCATAAGCTGACACCCTGCAGCTTCCCCTCCCCCCTACTCCTGGCTGGGATATATGGGATATTCTTCTAGGAAGCTCCCCACTATCTTCCTGTTATTGCTTTGCTAGAGGGAAATACAACCTTAACTTGACAAGGCAAGGTCTCTGGTACCTTGTAGGTCCTCTTTAGCATGTGGAACTTCTTTTGAAAACCTCCCCCTTTTTTTTTTTTTTTTTTAAATCTCCTCCAACCCCTTCTGTATAATTACTTGCTCCTCACAACCCCAGCGCAGTTTTTTCTGCCCATGGGTCCTGTCCTCGTGCTTTACCAAACCACCATTTTGCACTAGAGATGTCTCAAGAATTCTTTCTTGGTCATTGACTGCGGACCTCACCCCACTGAACCTCATCTATATTCCAAAACCACATCATTAGTATATCCCAAGTATTATCATTTTACCATGTAATCAATATAAAACTTATTAATTAGATTTTTTGCAACCAAGTCTCTGAAATCTGGTATTTTACACTTACAGTACATCTCCATTTGGACAAGCCACGTTGCAAGCACTCAGCCACATGTAGCTAGTAGCTACCATATTGAACAGTGGTGATCGATTTCCGACTGTTGTATTCCATGCATCAACATTTAGGGACTTGCTGGCTCTTGAATATATAGGAGGCTCTCCGGTGGGTCAGTTCCCGTTCTCAGCAAAATCTTACTTACCTTTACTTTTAAGTTGAATAAAATCTCTATAAATGTTTACATGGATGGGTGCCTTATTTAGTCTGTGTGTACATATTTATGTTCTTTCAAGAATGAGCCTCTGGTAATAATATCTCTGAGTCTTACTGCCTTTCACGTGTTTCCATGCAAAATATAGACAAGATTCTTAGCATCTCTGTGTTTGTGTGTCTTTCAGGCAGAAGGTACCAGGCTTCAGCGAGAACTCCGGGGCTATTTAGCAGCTATCAAAGGTAATGTTTGTGAGTTGTTTACTGCGCATTAAGTTACCAGGCACAGATTGTTCTTGAAATTCACAAGTGGCGGGATTAAGTGTTAATTACAAATCCATTTGGTTTTCTGGCAAGATGCACTTGAGCACAGGTGTTCATTCCGCCCACTCCCAAATTCCCATTGAAATGATAATTAGAATATACGAGGAAAAAATGTCTACTGTTATGCTGGTAACGAGGAATAAGTGCCTCCCACACCAGAGATTTCTAGGAAGGTGTGAGATAGAACGTGCTTGATACCTTGTTTCAGAAAAGCTGCAGTTGGTTTATATCCTAAGGGAGAGCATGTCCCAAGTGTAGAGCACTCACAGACTCACACTTCAGCCATCTAGCTGAAGGGGCAAGATACTTCGGCAGAGGGTTGTCAGAAATCATGACCCTGGACACCTGTGACTTACAGGAATCAGCTGCACTTGCAGCCCTGTCACTGGATGGAGACAGAGAGGATGTGACATTGGTTCCTGGCCTCAGCCATGCAAGGCAAAGAAATGAGGTGGGTGGTAAAGGATAGGAGAGGGCAGTCAGGTGTGCTCTGTTCTTGCCTGCTGTTCCTTATAGAGCTGCCTGCACTGAGGTAGACCCAGATGCAACCATGGGTGTGATGGATCATAAGGCAGACTTTGAGATTAGTGGGGGGAGAATGGATCATCTGCAAGGGGTCTTTTTTTTTTTTTTCCCCATTCTGCCTCTTATTTACAAGTTTCATTTTCTGCAAGGGGTCTTGGCAACTAGCGAAATATCCAGGGAAAACTAAGATTCTCAAGCTCATAGTCTACTCCCTCCTTCTCAATTACAGATCTAGTAAAGAGTTAAATATGTATACAAAGACATGCCCTAAAGCACTAGAATAAAATACAGTAGACTTAGTCTCTAATTTTGGGTGATGAGGTCTTTTCAAGGCCAACCCAAAAGACAGATAACGTAAAGGGAAAGATTGAAAGATTTGACCTCATAAATATATCAAACTCATGTTTACGTTTAAAAAATCATTTTGAGGGGCGCCTGGGTGGCTCAGTGGGTTAAAGCTTCTGCCTTCGGCTCAGGTCATGATCCCAGGGTCCTGGGATCGAGTCCCACATAGGGCTCTCTGCTCAGCAGGGAGCCTGCTTCCTCCTCTCTCTGACTGCCTCTCTGCCTACTTGTAATCTCTGTCAAATAAATAAATAAAATCTTAAAAAAAAATCATTTTGACAACATATTTAATTTAAGTGAGCTCAGTAAGACGCTAAATGAATATCAGTTGATGAAAAGAAAAAAATAGGTAGAATATATGAAGAAAAAATTAGCCAGAGAAGAATCGGGAGATGGGTATTAAGTGTGAAAAATTAGTTTCAAGTTTTAAAAATGGTTTCACTTGTCCTCATGGATGGAAAATCAAAGAATATTAAATAAAATCAAAAGGGAGATACTGTCATTTTTCTTTGAAATGTTTAAAGACATTAAAATGAAAAAGACCATACTGCATAGCACTGAAAAAGCTGTGGGGAGCAAACCCCTTTCATATACTGCTACTAAGACAGCTTCCCTGAAGAGCAATTTGGCAAAAGCCTCTAAATGTCTATATTTGGGGGGGCATGGGGCATCCCATTAGACACAGTAGTTCCAGTTCCAAGAACTTACTCTAGTCATCTCATTGTGGGTGTGTGAAAGTGTTTCAAAAATAGTGGTAAGTAATGAAATCATAATCTTAAGAATAAAGGAATTTTAGTCATAATAATAAAGCATTAGTGAAATTGATTAATAAACTAAACTATATTTAAGCTCATATAGGAAAAGCATATAATTTTAACTCTCATGACGACTGTGAGGTAGGTACTTGCATCGTCTTCATGTTATAGGTGAAAAAGTTGAGGTGCAGAGAGGTTAAATAGCTTGTTCAAGGTCATGAACTAATAAACAGCATGGCCAAGATACATACCCTGGTCCACATGTCTCCTAAGGCATTGCTTTTTTATAAATTGAAGTATATTTAACATATAGTGTTATATTAGTTTCAAGTGTACAATACAGTGATTCAACGATTCTATATATTACTCAGTGCTCACCACGATAAGTGAACTCTTAATCCCATTCATCTCTCCCCCCCCCCCCCCACCCAAATCCTCTCTGGCAACCACCAGTTTGTTCTCTGTGTTTAAGAGTCTGGTTTTTGTCTCTTTTTTCCCCTTTGTTCATTTGTTTTATTTCTTACATTCCATATATGAGTGGAATTGTATTTTTCTTTCTCTGTCTGACTTATTTCACTTAACACTCTCTAGGTCCATCCTTGTTGTGTCCTTTGCTTTTTTTTGTATGTATTTTTTAAGATTTAATTTATTTGTTAGAGAGCACAAGTAGGTGGAGCAGCAGGCAGAGGGAGAAGCAAGCTCTTCACCAAGCAAGAAGCCTGAAGCTGGGATCATGACCTAAGCTAAAGGCAGATGCTAAACTGACTGAGTACCCAGGCGCCCCAAGTACAGGACTTTTTTTTTAAAGATTTATTTATTGAGGTACCTGGGTGGCTCAGTTGGTTAAGCATCTGCCTTTGACTCAGATCTGCATGGGGTTCCCTGCTCAGCAGGGAGTCTACTTCTCCCTCTTCCTCTACCTGACACTCTGCCTACTTGTGCTCTCTCTTTGTCAAATAAATAAATAAAATCTTTAAAAAAAGATTTATTTATCTGACAGAGCCACGTACATGAGTGGAGGGAGGGGCAGAGTGAGAAGAAGAGACTCTCAAGCAAGATTCCCCATTGAGCGCGGAGCCTAACATGGGGCTCGATCCCAGGACTCTCAGATCATGACCTGAGCTGAAATCAAGAGCCAGCCGCCTCACCGACTGAGCCACCCAGACGCCCCCACAGGATTTTTTTTATGTTGGCTGATTTTTTTTTTTTTTCAATGTTGGCTGCTTTTTTTTTTTTTTTTTGATGTGGATAAATTTGTTGAATGAATGAGTGAATTCAGTTCTCCTTCTCAAGTCTCTGTATTTTGGTCAATTTTACATCCTTAGTAGGAAGATTGCTTTTTTAAACCTTTAAGACTGGAATAATTCTTTTCCTTACTGGGGTCTAGGAGAATCCACCAAGTGAAGAGTTAGTTCCAGAGGGGCAGTGTCTGGAACTGGGGCAGCATCAAAACAGCCTTCCAATGTTGCAGATTGTGTCCTGCTTCCATTTCTAATGGACGCATTCCCATATGAAGGAGAAAGGACCTTCCAGGAGCTCTTCCCCAACACACGTTCTGTTAACAAATCAGACTCCATAAAAGCGACCTATGTCTAAATTACTCTGGTCGCAGCTGGTTGGAATGAATTTTCTAACAGAGCATAATTACTACAGGACCCTTAATATGTTAATATAATCTCCAGAAGCTCTATGGGTGGCCAGCATTTACCAGGTATTTGATGATGCAGTGCTTTTCTCTTTTCAAAGTCATACCAAGAATTAGAGTTCCTTGGAGCACATTTTTGGGTTTTTGAGGAACACAAGGAAAGATAGGGGTAGGCATTAAATAAATCATAATTTGGATTTTCAAAGGTCTTTTGTGGTCAGTTTTTCTGGCTTTCACAAAAAAAAGAACACTAGCTAACTAATTGTACTGTAATGCAGGCAACATTATGGAGGAAGGAGATCTGGCCCTAGAGTGATGGCCCCTGGGTCTGGCCCCAGGGGCAGTGGTAGGAAGATCACCAAGCTCTCAGCTACCTTGGGTTCCTCATCCATAAAGTGCTCCAAGTGCTCTCAGAAGACCTTCAAATCTCTACCACTAGGACTCTGGGAAATGAGGTTACTCTTTACCTTCTTATCACTGATGTCTGGGTGCCATTCACTTCTGTAGGTCATTATTATTTCTAAAGGCTTTGCAAGGTAGGTCTTAATGTTCTCATTTTAACTTAGCAGCAAATGTATTGAGCCTCATTTATGGAGTGGAGATGCAGAGATGAACAAGGCAGAGTGCCTGTTGTCGTGGAGCTGGCTGCAGGGAAGGGGAGAAAGTTAAATGAACAGAAAGGCCACGTATACATAGTAGTACATGCTTTAACAGAAGTGCGCACTGTGTGCCTCACAACAGAGGACAAGAGACCCCCCCCGACCCTACCCCCCGCAGGACAGGAGACCAGGTTGGTCCTTCCAAGGAACTTACACTTAAATGGACCCAGGAAGGGAATATAACTAGTTATCAGGTGATGAGATAGGCCGGAGACTGAGGTTGATGTTGGAAGGACTTTCTAGATGAAAGAAGCTACAGCTACAAAGGTTCAGGAAGCATGAAGAAGTTTGGGCTCTTTGGGGAACAAGTAGATCATTGAGGGTAAGCAAGAAACAGAAATGGATGAGATGTGGAAAGGTAGGAATGCTTAGGTATCCTATCGTATTGGGGTTTCAGTCTGTCAGCACAGAAGGGAGTCATTGCACTACTGTAGGCAAGGGGATGAGTCACATGATCTGATTAGCATTTTAGAAAAAAAATTTAGAGTTATTGTGGCTTTGCGGGATTCAGGCTAGAGGAGATGGAGCTGCAAGTCTTCCTAAAAGTCTAGTCTAGTATTTAGTAACGATATTGAGAAAAGCTAACGTTTATCGAGCACTTCTGTGCGAGGCACTGAATTAAGCTTTTATTGTCTCATTTCTTAGAATTTCAACTGTGACCATGGCATGTACTATCATTTATAAAAAGTAGTGTGTACTTTGGAAGACTGAGGTCTAGGATGGTTAGGTAATTTGCATAACATCACAGAGATGATCTGTATTAGAACCCAGATTTTAACAAAGGCTGATGGATTGCAAATAATAGTTTTAATTGTTATGACACAGTGCCTTCAGAAATGTTTTTCATAATGGTGGCTGACATTTGAATGTTAGCTTTGCAGAACCACTTTGCTCAATGGTTTGCATGGATTATGTCATCTAATCCAAATGATGGATGATAGATGATGGATGTCCAGTTCAGGGCTGTGGCAGTGGGCATGGAAGCAAGGGACTTCATTTGAGAATTAGTCAGGACTGGTGTGCCTTGGTGACATCGTCACATTGGGAGGATGAATCTGGGATGACTTCAGGTTTTCTAACTGGGAAAACTGGGTGACATTGATGAGGATTAGGAAGGGAAGTAGGATGAGGTTTTGTCAGGAAGTTCTGAGTTTGTTTTGGGCACGTGAAGCCTGAGGAACCAGTAGCACCTCCAAGTGGAGATGTCCAGTAGGGAGCTGGAATCAGGAATCACTGATGCGGGGGTGATGGTGGAGCCCAGACCCAGGGATAATGAACACACAAGAACTTCCTCTCCACGGAGCATGGCCCAGATGGTGACATCAGTACTTGTTAATTGTATGTGACTTGTTATGTATGAGCATGACCCAGCGGGAGAGTTGACTGTCCTCGAGCCATCTCACACTCTGCCTCCCCTCCCCCACCACTTCTATATTTGCTTCTATATTTGCTCTCCTTGAATCTCTAGGAGAAAGATGCCCCATCCTGCTTTTCTCTGAGCCAACTACTGGCTTCTTAAACAGCTTTCTTCTAAACAATGGGCTGAGCTGCCAGATACTTAACAATATTTTAGATACTCTTGTAATGGTTTATAGCTGCTGCTGGTTATTGCCATAATGTATTTTAGCTAATGTTATTTTTAACTAAAACATACACCCTCAGGCTGTACAAAGAGCACTCTTGTAGCAGTGTAATCTCTGCAACATATCTTAGAGGGTGAAAATAGAAACTTGCAAATTTGGTTGCAGAGGGAAAGAGGATGTTGCAGTAAATGCCTTGGAGATGGTCCAAAATTTAAAGCAAGGGAAGTGTTTCCTATCCAGTAGTAAAATAATAATTCTATGTGTGATATTAGGTGCCTGTCTTGCAGTTTTGGAAATCACTAATCTTTTAAGAAAATACTGGATATAGATATTATTAAAAGCCAGAGGTAGCATTTAGGATCTACTCTTTGCTTTGACATTGCCAAGCTACTTTGAAGGGAACTTGGGTTTAGCCCCCCTTTTTTTTTCTTTCTCTCTCTCTCTTACGCTCTGTCAGCAGAGTAAGTTCTAAATCCCTAAAATCTTTGCTATTCTTTTAGGCCCCTTAAAAGCAAAGCTTGTGTCTTGTTCACCTATGTGTCCATCCAAGTACTTCCTATGGAGTGTTCTAGAAACAATTTCTATGTCAAAATGGATTCTTTCCAAATTTTCCATCACTACTTACTTATCCATAGAGCAATTAGTAGTTATTTTTGGCTGCTAGGAGGCATATTTACTGCAACATTTTGCTTTTAGCCCCAGTGAGTAAGGTCTTATATAATTTTATTTTAAGCTTACATTCACAGTTTTATTTTTCACCACAAAGGTTATTTGTCCTACAATACCATCATTTCTTTTTCTTCCTCTTAAGACCTTAAGTACCTGTCTACACAGCTATTTATAATTTCCATCAGACTTAAGACAAAAAGATTTAAGGGAAAACTTCAGAAGCCTTTTGGCATCTGAGTTATGGAAGGATGTCAACCAGTGACTGACTTCTGAGGGGTACGTTTCTTAATAGAGGTTTACTTGTCCTTGGAGAGGGGCGAATGTGGATGCTGGACATCATGTTGGTTCACCTCAGCAGTGGCCACACATAGAAGAGGGGACATGCTCATTGGCTTGCATTCAAAGTACTAGGGGACACTTGCAGGTTTTGCATTAATTTTTGGCTGTCTACACTCACATGTCTTCATGTCATCACTGCTGGGGCTGATTCTTTTGGTCACCAAGTTGTTTCAGCTGGTGTGAGCCATACAGTATGTTGTTGGAAAATTCTTTAGTATGCTCAGTGATTTGCTTCATGGAGAGAGGGTTACAGGCTTTCCTACTTCATGTGACGTGGAAACCTTCAAACTTCTCAAGTCTATATCTTGATATAGATACAGACCAAGTCTATATCTGCATCTTATCAGAAGGAGAACAGGGGCATTCCCTGCCTAGAGAGAAAACGTACCATGAAATACCATGCTGACTTTTGTACCTATTCCTCAAGGACATACTTCTATCACTTCACACATCTTTTATTTTGTCCTTTTCTCATAACTGAACCCAGAATAGACTCCCTTACGTCCAACAGGCATCTAGTTGAGTCTAGATGGTTGCAGCTTTCAGTTTCATAAAAACTTTCCATTGTGGAGTCCGTGGCATTAAGTTTTATGAGATGCTTTTCATTTCTAAAGAAATTTTCATAATCCCTGGTGACAAAAGCCAAGACATCAACTGGGCCAGGTCTCAGCTTCCAGCTGGTAGGGAGGGTTTGGTGCCAGGGAAGAGTTCCTCCAAGGCACCAGCCAAAGAACGCACTATGGACTGTTCTCAGCCCTGTGATGTTTCCATCCAACCCACACTGTCACCTCCGTGGTTTGAAGGAGGGGCAGAGCAGAGACTGTAAAAGATTTGGTGATACTTTTTGTCACCATGTTGCACAAGAACACTTTATATCTTTCCTGTTATTTAACAACCATGGTTTTGCAACCCACACCAAATGTATGTCTAATGGAAGTTCTGACACAGATTTAAAACTCTGATTTAAGCATTCTGATTTAAAACTGTATATGTAGCTTTTAATCATGTTATAAAAAGAAAATTTTTTCTTGTTTTTTCTTTCAAAAATGGTTAGGTCACTTAAACTACTTCCAACTGTTTTGTCCTAGAATCCTGTTAATTTTGCTTCAACCTGTTTCTGTCAAAGCTTTATTTCTCAGATTTAAAGTCTTTTAGGGTTAATTTTATTTTTAGAGCTCCATAGTTTATGGACAAATTATTTTAGGATTCCTGTGTATTTATGGTTCTGTGTCATGTCCTAAGTGATGGCATGTGTAATAGAAGACATTACTATTATTTTCAGAATAGGACACCTTGTTGATTTTTTTTTCAAGACTCAGTGTCTGCCATTATCATGAAAATAAGAGAAAATACACAATGTGATCAGATACATTAGAGACCCTCACGGGGAGGTTGTGACTACAGATGCAAGTAACAGTCATGCCTTCAAGATTTTTCCTTCAGTGATTAGTGGGTAACTCAAGGTTTTTCTATCTTAGAAAAGGAGGGGACAGAGGAAGGGGTGGCTCACCCATGTCTATCCAACCAGAGTTGTTTTTCTCCAACACTAGGCATGCAAGAAGCCTCAATGAAGCTCACAGAGTCGCTGCATGAAGTCTACGAGCCTGACTGGTATGGGCGGGAAGACGTGAAGATGGTTGGTGAGGTATGAGCCAGGAGCACAGACCACAGGAGCACTTCTGCCGGGGCACTTCTGCCAGTGTTCCAGCACGATCCACTAAATCATGACAGGGCACTGTGCACCCCGAAGACACCATACGGTTCTGCCATCCTGATCAGCCCAAACTCATAGTGATTAGTGAGCCATTGTAAAACTACTAGGGTAGAGAGCTGTGTGTTAAAGATGATTTTTCTTCAAAATAAGAATAGTGTTTTCCTGCCTTTCTACACATTTTAGCTCATTTCAGCAGCAGAACTGGCTCAGGGCATGATTTTGTATATGAACTTCGTCCCTGCACTCCTTCTCTCCCCATCCCTTCTTGAAAACAGGGTCAGGAGGCGCAAAAAAGCATCTATTTCACTTAAATGCCACTGGTCCATTCACTGGTCTGCAGAACCTCAGGACAGATGTGGTCAGCCTGCTAATAGGAATATAACTTCCAGAAGCCTTTGTCCCTAGACATGTCTTAACACCTGAAATCCAATTTGCAGCCGAGGGCCATCTGGCTGGCAGGAAGTGAGAAAGTGCATATTTTATGCTTTGTTAAAGGCCTAATGGGGTGGAAACCAGGAGTGGTCTCTCTATGATGTTGCATGAGTTCTTCAACTTCTCAGGCTTTAGCTTTCTCATCTGCAGAGTAAGAATAAGAATTATACCTACTAATAACACATTTAAAGCCTCTGTATTCACATTACTGGGATGGTGCTCGGTACATGTCATTATTACTGATGGTAGCAAAGTGCCTGTCAGGGCTTCTCTCATGTCCAGATTCTTTGTTAAAGAGTGGCGTTTGTCATGCCCACTTGGTATGAACTCACTGATGAGTGTTGAGGAACAGAAGACCTAAGAGATATGGCCACCCCAGCTCGAGAGAAAGGCTGATGTGTGATGCACTGACCATCTATGTGGGCTTTGGAAAGATGGGTTAACAGTGCAGCCCCAGGTTGCTCCATGAAAATTCTGACACCCCCATATCGACCTTCATAATTTTGTTAGGATTAAAAAGAAAAAGCCCAGAGATTCATTTATAAGGAAAGTTCTTGGCCTTCTTAGCCGTTTAGAAAACTTTCAAAATCTGAATCTGGCAAAACCAGCCTCCACATACCACTTTCCCATGCAATTACTAATTAATTGCTTTTTCTCACCTTTCTTCAATATGAAGACAACATTTCAACATCATGTTGTTAAATGCTTACCTTATAAATTTTTGAAACCTTTAGTTGCAGATCTAAATATGGGCTCTTCCGATGGTGAAGGAGCCAAACATTACATGTTGAAAGCATCTATTCACATCAGAAGATGAGGCTTTTCATATGGAGGGTTTAAATTTTTTTGTTGGCATAAATTTCATAAATTGGCATCTGTAACAATGAGGATCCGTATTTGAAGTGTGAAAAATAAACACAAGCAGCTAACCCCCCCAAAAATGGTTTTCCAAAGGTAGAAATTTATCTCTCTCTCATAAAAGACTTGGGAGTGAGCAGCCCAGGTCTGGTGACATCAGGGGTCCATCTTTGCCATCCTTGCTGCCTCCTTGCCATTGGCTTTCATTTCTGCACCCAGTCAGCAAATGGAGGAATTGGGGAAGACAAACATCTTTTTAGGGACACTTCCTAAAAGTTCATCCCTTTGGCCAGACCTTAGTCTTGTGGCTACACTTAGCTGTGACACAGGCTGGAAAATGTAGTCTGTATCCTTGGTAGCCTACATTGTCGATTAGAACTGGTAGCCAAATTGCCTTGAAATTTTATTGTATTATTAAATAATGCACATTTTTTTCCTAACATCTGTTATCTGAGAAAGTACTATTTATCTAATTTGATCATACCTGATTTTTTTTTTAGAAGTTTGGTGAAAAGTATACTTTAAAACACTTTAGCAGTTATTTCTTTATTTCTCTTCTTCTCTCAGAAATGTGATGTCCTGTGGGAAGACTTCCATCAAAAACTAGTGGATGGGTCCTTGCTGACACTGGATACCTATCTGGGCCAATTTCCTGACATAAAGGTATTTTACTTTGTGTCTGCAAAGGGAAGAATTGAATGGTTCTATGTACTTACTGAAATGTGGGCAAGAGATAAGTGAAATTCAGAGTCCTCCAACTGACATCAAAGACAGTAACTTTTCATTTACTTAAGCATGGAAGCTTTATCCTGTTCCTGTTGGTTTGAAATGAAATGTAGCCACAGAAGTCACATTTTCCCCTTTAGCGAACTGCTTCATCTTTCATTTCTCTACAGACGTCTTTTTAGTCTCCCAGATACAAAATTGCAAACCAGATACCAAAAATTCTGATCTTCTTTATGTTCCAACCTTTTTATTGTATAGCATTTGATAAGAATTTCCATTAGAATAAACAGCAGTCTCCAGGAAAGGAGAAACTTCATTGCAAAGCTGAGAGCAAGATCTAATCTTTCCTCGTTTATTGTTCAGAGCATACCTGCATGTGTTTTCTCTCCTTAAAATTTTTTGGATCATATTGAACTGTTAAGATAGAAGTGTATCAAATACATTAGCAACTGGATCTAGCAATATCTAGTCTAAAACATCTGTCTTATTTGATACTTGGATTCATTGATGGGAAATACATAAGCGGAGGATCAAACATTGTAGATGTAGAATTGACTCTGGAGATAGAGATGATTTTTAAACCATCAGGGCTGTACCTGGCAGATGGTAGTGGGAATAGATCTGCACCCCAGTTGTTTTTCCTGCTCAAGGAGGAATACCAGGTAGGTACCAGGGTGCTGGGCTTCTTATAGGTTGAAGGTAGACGTGAACCAGCACTCATCCATCTGCAAAGTCTTAATTAGCTGACTTCTGATGTGAATCTCCACTTTTCCCTGGCCTGCTCTGTAGCCATGGCCGAACACCAGGACACTAGCTGCAGTAACATGCACTGGCCTTGGCCATAAAGCATAGTGAAGCTTCTCAGCCAGAGCAGCCCTCCTGTCAATGAAGTCAGTTTCCTTGGTTCCATACATAACGCCTAACAACTAGATGGACAACATCCAAAGTGTGTTTTGGGATGCAGGGGCACCAAACAAAAACCTCAGTGGATGAGACTAGGTACATTAATTAGCCTCGGTGGCAGAATGTCACAGAGAACAAGTCCAAATGATAGATTCTCAATGATGTTATCATAATAGGCAGGAGAACACTTCAGAGGGCTGTTGCATGATTTTATCCTCTTTTAAAGATGTAAGTTGGCTTTTTAAAATTTTCTGAGAGATTTAAAAAATAAATTAAAAAATTTTAGGATCCAGTGAGGCTACATGCACTAGCCTATAGGGAATATGTCTTGGGATATCTTCAGATTATTTGGTGGACAGTCAGTCACATTTTGGCTTAGAGTTTGTAACATTTGTGGAGCAAAGAGTCTCAGAATCATTATTATTACACTTCAGAATATCATTTATTGTGTGGTAATTTAATCTCCATAAATATCAGTTCCTAACAAATCAGAAGAAGATAAGGGAAAACTTTGACCTTGTACTTGAAAATTTCAAAGCAGTTTACAAACTAGCCTAAATTATTCATATAATATACATTCATAGTATGATTTAACTAAGCAAATGAAAGCTGTGATTGACTAGAGAAAAACACATTTGAAAAGCTGTTCAGCTTCATGAACAAAAACTTAGTATCCTCAAAAAAATGTGGAGGATCTTAGTTGCTGTGGTCCTACTCAGCCATAGTTATTTGGAAATTGGCCATACTCTCTAGGAGTGTATAATTTGAGAAGACATACACACAGAAGTACCTGCATTGAAACACAGATTAAAATAAAATCATAATGGGAGTACTTGGGTGGCTCAGTTGATGAAGCACCTAGCTCTTGGTTTTGGCTCAGAGTCGTGAAATCAAGCCGCATGTCAGGCTCCACGCTCGTGGGGAATCTGCTTATGTATTCTGTCTTTCTTCCTCTGTCCTTCTGCCTACCCATGGTCTCCCACTTCCCTCTCTATCTTTCTCTAAAAATAAATAAATAAATCTTTAAGTCGATTAATTAAATAAAATCATGATGGATGAGATTAGCTAGGATTTTCAGTTTGTTTTACATCAGAAAGATGAAGAACTCAGAACTTTTGCTTAAGCATTATTTTCTTGAGGTCCACAGTTGAGGTCATGCACAAAGATGATCCTCCAGTGATTGAACCATCTACACTAGATATTTGGGAAAAATGTCATCTAGCTGGGTGTCTTGAAAATAAATAAAATACATGTCATGGTGTTGTCTGCATCATGGAAAGAGGCTGAAATAATACCTGTTTCTCTTTCTCTGAAGTCACATTTAGAATATCCTGCCATACACATAGGGCTTCATCCAAAGTAGACAATTGCGAGACTGTTTCATATGACAAGGAGTTGTTCCTAATATTTGAGAGGTGATTTTTCTGTGAAGATACACTTAAGTTATCCTCTGTGTCTTTGCTCACTTGAACGGAAAGTAGAAGGGGATGAAGACTCTGTCATTCCATCAAGTTAGTGCTGAAGGTTTCTGTAAGGAACGGGTTATTGATGGAAAGGAAGCTAATGACTGAAAATACTGTGTGGAGAGTTTTCAAAGCATGGAACACAGCTGACTTCTCTTCCATTAAAATCAAACAGTCCATGTGTAGTTAACATGTCGGGCAAATTTCCCCAAATATTTACTGCCGCTCACCAGCAAGGGCTATGAAGTACCATTCATGAGGGACTGATATTTGACTTTTCCAACTGTGATTGGCAGGGCACCCAGTGTTACAGTTCTTATTATGCAGCACGGACATCTAAAATCAATATTCTAATAAGAGCCAGCTTGTCATCAACCCAGGCAACCTTACAGCTGTGAGCAGTTATTGTAAAATGTAGTATAGATTGCATCTTGGCAGCCCCACATAAGCACCTAAACATATATTTACAGCAGTGTGACAAGGTGAATTCCGGATTGGGGTTATTATTGACATTTTAAAAAAATACAATAAATTAAAAGTTTTTAGTGTATAAGTTCAGTGTGCAGTGGGGAATTTGAAGAAATTTCAATTGAACCATTTCATTAAACTCTTTACTGTTAAACTAGTAAATTTATTTAATAAAATTTATTACTGGATGGTTAAATAGAAATTGTATTATTTCCCATATAAAAGGTAAGGTGAATTAACTCTACCCTTAGAAGATTTGATTCTTTTTTCAAGTTTTTCAAGTGTCAGATAAGGAAGGAAATAAGATTGATTTGTATTTCCAACACAAAAATGTGTGAATCAAAATGAGTGATGGACTTCAAAACAGGCCATCTACTATGGTAAGCCCTACTCTGTAATGGACTTGTCGGTTACCCAAGAAAATGAGTCACATAATTTATTTCACTTCCTGTTTTTGAACAAAAAAGATGACCTAGCGTACTCTTCCACCTTATTCCCAGGCTTGGAAGACTTTGAATTTTGGCTCTTTTCAAAAAATCACACTCATCATCAAAGAATCAAGATTTGCTTCTTGGAAGATACTAAAGAAGAGTTCCACACCCCACTCCCTCCCCTACAAGTTCATGAAGCAGAGCTTTACCAGAGATACCTGGAGTTATACAAGGTCACTGCTTCAAGGGACAGTGTTCCTTTGAAGGTAGTAGTAAGATGTTTGCTAAAAAGAATGAGCTTTGTCACTTCATAGGCACACTGTCCCCACTAGGGAACACTGAAGGGCCTCCGTGCATCCTGCCTAGACTAATTCATCCCCTATCTTTAAGCAAATGTGAGTCAGCCATGCTTTCCAGTACTAACACCAGTTGAAAGCAGTAGGTGCAGAGGGTGAAGAGATTGGAAGTAGCTGAATGAGAGTAACTGCCCCAGCCCACCTCTCACCCATCCTAAAGGGAGTATAGAGGAATAGCATAGAGTGACAGGTGGTAACTGAATGATGGGTAGGTCAGAGAAATATGGGCGCAGTTAGAAGGACTAACCGAGAGTCAGGAGGAGGGTTGGGATTGGGTGCGGCAGGTGAGGGCATTAGAGTACAAGATATAAGGAGGCACCTACTCTTGGTTGCTGAGCCCACAACTATGTGACCCTGTGAGTAAGGGCCTTCTTAGATGTTGGGCCTGGGTGTCTCGTGTGCCACAGCCTACTCTTGGTACTGGTTGGCTGACATCTAATTCATCTTCGCTACAGACTTTCTGAGCAATTTTGGACAAGGTATCAGTTAATCTCATGCAACTTGAAATTCTCTACATGTAAAGTGGGGATAATCCCTGCAACACCTATACTGTAGGCTGCTGAGGGTCTGTGACTTGTGACTGTGTTTCTATGCCATAAATATATTGTTGTTTTCTTCTTCCTACTATATTAACTTTCAAAGTTTTTAAAGGATCTCCTCTTGTAGTAGTTCTCTGATTGGACTTGGTGTAACTGGACCATTAGGGGTCTTTTCAAAAAGGCCAAATTCTTGGGCTTTGTAACAGACTAATTAAATTGGCTTATTATTTACTTACTAGTTATCCCTCTTTTCTTAAGGTTTATTTATTTGAGGGAGAGTGCGTGTGTGTACGAGAAAGGGGGACAGGCAGAGGCAGAGGCAGAGGGAGAGACAATCTCAAGCACACTCCGTACTGAGCATGGAGACAAACACGGGGCTAGATTTCACCAACCCTGAGATCATGATTGAGTCAAAATCAAAAGTCGGACGCTTGACCAACTGAGCCACCCAGGTGCCCCTCACTTTTGTTTTAGATATTTATTTATTTATTTATTTGAGAGATAGAGTATATCTCTTTAACTTAAGGTTTTAGTGGTTGCTTTATAATTTATAAAATACATCTTTAACTTTACCAGTCTAACTTCAAATACTATCATAGTACTTTTATATAAATAATATACCTCCAGTTCTTTCTTCATTTTCTCTGTTATTATTACAGAATTTTCCTTTACATACGTTATAAAACCTACATTTTTCCGTTTCTTTTTCGTTCTAGATAATCAGTTACCTTTTAAAGCACTTAGAAGTAAAAAACCAAAATCATGTATATTGACCTTGAATTTTATAATTTCTGGTATTTACTTGTTTTGTGTGTAGCTTTCCTTTGTATTAAAATTCCTATGATAGCAGTGAATTCTTTCAGTTTTGTTTATCTGCAAAAGACTTTTTAAAAAGATTTTATTTACTTAGCACACACACAAGCTTGGGAGGGGCAGAGAGAGAAGAAGAATGACTCCCAAGAAGACTCTGTGCTGAACACAGAGTTTGATGTGGGGCTTGATCCCATGATCCCAAGATCATAACCTGAACTGAAATCAAGAGTCAGATGTTTAACCAACTGAGTCATACAGGCTCCCCAGTCTGATAAATATTTTATTTCACTTTTACTTTTGGAAGGTATTTCACTGGGAATAGAATTCTGAGTTGGCAGATTTCTTTTTCTTTTTCTTTTAAATTTTCAGCACATTAAAAATGTTATGTCATTGTATTTTGGCTTGTATAGTTTCTCAAGATTAGCTTTCTACAGTCCTTGCCTTTGTCTTTATATTTTTCTTCTTGATTTTACGCAGTTTGGCTATGAAGTGTCTGGATGGATATTGTTCAGTGTTTGTTATTCTTGGGGTTCTGTATGCTTGATGCTGTTATTTTTCAACCCCATTTCTCTTTGTGTGTGTGTTTTTTTAAAATTTAATTCTATTTTGTTTTTGATGTTCCAAAACTCATTGTTTGTGCACCACACCCAGTGCTCCATGCAATACGTGGCCTCCTTAATACCCACCACCAGGTTCACCCCACCTCCCAGACCCTCTCCAAAACCCTCAGTTTGTATCTCAGAGTCCACGGTCTCTCGTGGTTTGTCTCGCCTTCTGATTTCCCCCAGCTCACTTCTCCTCTCCATCTCCCAATGTACTCCATGTTATTCCTTCTGCTCCACAACTAAGTGAAACCGTATGATAACTGACTCTCTCTGCTTGACTTTTTTCACTCAGTATAATCTCCTGCAGTCCTGTCCATGCTGATAGAAAAGTTGGGTATTCATCCTTTCTGATGGAGGCATAATACTCCATTGTATATATGGACCATAATTTCTTTATCCATTTGTCTGTTGTAGGGCATCTTGGTTCTTTCCACAGTTTGGTGACTGTGACCATTGCTGCTATGAACATTGGGGTACACATGGCCCTTCTTTTCACTACATCTGTATCTTTGGGGTAAATAATAGTGCAATAGCAGGGTCATAGGGTAGCTCTATTTTTAATTTCTTTTTAAAAAATTTATTAATTTTTTTGTTTTCAGTGTTATAGAATTCATTGTTTATGCACCACACCCAGTGCTCCATGCAATTCGTGCCCTTCATAAAACCTACCACCAGGATCACTGAACCTCCCATCCCTCTCCCCTCCAAAACCCTCAGTTTGTTTCTCAGAGTCCACAGTCTCTCATGGTTTATCTCCCCCTCTGATTTCCTCAACTCACTTCTCCTTTCCTTCTCCTAATGCTCTCCATGTTATTCTTTATGTGCCCCAAGTAAGTGAAATCATACGATAATTGACTCTCTCTGCTTGACTTATTTCACTCAGCATATATCCTCCAGTCCTGTTCATGTTGATACAAAAGTTGAGTATTCACCCTTTCTGATGGAAGCATAATATTCCATTGTATATATGGACCATATCTTCCTTATCCATTTGTCCATGGAAGGGCATCTTGGTTCTTTCCACAGTTTGGTGACTGTGACCATTGCTGCAATGAACATTGGGGTACAGATGGCCCTTCTTTTCACTACATCTGGATCTTTGGTGTAAATATCCAGTAGTGCAATTTCAGGGTCATTGGGAAGTTCTATTTTTAATTTCTTAAGGAATCTCCACATTGTTTTCGATATTGGCTGCACCAACTTGCATTCCCACCAACAGTGTTAGAGGGTTCCCCTTTCTCCACATCCTCTCCAATACATGTTGTTTACTGTCTTGTTAATTTTGACCATTCTAACTGTTGTTAGATAACACATTGAGGTGGTATCTCAATGTGGTTTTGATTTGAATCTCCGGTTGGCTAATGAAAATGAACATTTTTTTCATGTGTCTGTCAGTCATTTGTATGTCTTCATTGGAGAAGTGTCTGTTCATGTCTTCTGCCCATTTTTTGATGTGATTGTTAATTTTGTGTGTGTTGAGTTTGGGGAGTTCTTTATAGATCTTGGATATCAGCCCTTTGCCTATACTGTAATTTGCGAGTATCATCTCCCATTCCATCAGTTGCCTCTTTGTTTTGTTGACTGTTTTCCTTTGCTGTACAAAAGCTTTTTATCTTGTTTTTTTAACTTTTTAATTTTTTCAGCATAACAGTATTCATTATTTTTGCACCACACCCAGTGCTCCATGCAATCCGTGCCCTCTACAATACCCACCACCTGGTGCCCCCAACCTCCCACCCCCCACCCCTTCAAAATTCTCAGATCGTTTTTCAGAGTCCATAGTCTCTCATGGTTCACCTCCCCTTCCAATTTCCCTCAACTCCCTTCTCCTCTCCATCTCCCCTTGTCCTCCATGCTATTTGTTATGCTCCACAAATAAGTGAAACCATATGATAATTGACTCTCTCTGCTTGACTTATTTCACTCAGCATAATCTCTTCCAGTCCCGTCCATGTTGCTACAAAACTTGGGTATTCATCCTTTCTTTTTTCTTTTCTTTTTTTTACAGCTTTATAAACATATATTTTTATCCCCAGGGGTACAGGTCAGCGAATCGCCAGATTTACACACTTCACAACACTCACCATAGCACATACCCTCCCCAATATCCATAACCCCACCCCCCTCTCCCAACCCCCTCCCCCCATCAACCCTCAGTTTGTTTTGTGAGATTAAGAGTCACTTATGGTTTGTCTCCCTCCCAATCCCATCTTGTTTCATTTACTCTTCTCCTACCCCCTCAACCCCCCATGTTGCATCTCCTCTCCCTCATATCAGGGAGATCATATGATAGTTGTCTTTCTCCGATTGACTTATTTCGCTAAGCATGATACCCTCTAGTTCCATCCACGTCATCGCAAATGGCAAGATTTCATTTCTTTTGATGGCTGCATAGTATTCCATTGTGTATATATACCACATCTTCTTTATCCATTCGTCTGTAGATGGACATCTAGGTTCTTTCCATAGTTTGGCTATTGTAGACATTGCTGCTATAAACATTCGGGTGCATGTGCCCCTTCGGATCACTACGTTTGTATCTTTAGGGTAAATACCCAGCAGTGCAATTGCAGGGTCATAGGGTAGTTCTATTTTCAACATTTTGAGGAACCTCCATGCTGTTTTCCAGAGTGGTTGGACCAGCTTGCATTCCCACCAACAGTGTAGGAGGGTTCCCCTTTCTCCGCATCCTCGCCAGCATCTGTCATTTCCTGACTTGTTAATTTTAGCCCTTCTGACTGGTGTGAGGTGATATCTCATGGTGGTTTTGATTTGTATTTCCCTGATGCCGAGTGATGTGGAGCACTTTTTCATGTGTCTGTTGGCCATCTGGATGTCTTCTTTGCAGAAATGTCTGTTCATGTCCTCTGCCCATTTCTTGATTGGATTATTTGTTCTTTGGGTGTTGAGTTTGCTAAGTTCTTTATAGATTTTGGACACTAGCCCTTTATCTGATATGTCATTTGCAAATATCTTCTCCCATTCTGTCAGTTGTCTTTTGGTTTTGTTCACTGTTTCCTTTGCTGTGCAACAGCTTTTGATCTTGATAAAATCCCAAAAGTTCATTTTTGCCCTTGCTTCCCTTGCCTTTGGTGATGTTCCTAGGAAGATGTTGCTGCGGCTGAGGTCGAAGAGGTTGCTGCCTGTGTTCTCCTCGAGGATTTTGATGGATTCGTTTCTCACATTGAGATCCTTAATCCATTTTGAGTCTATTTTCGTGTGTGGTGTAAGGAAATGATCCAATTTCATTTTTCTGCATGTGGCTGTCCAATTTTCCCAACACCATTTATTGAAGAGGCTGTCTTTTTTCCATTGGACATTCTTTCCTGCTTTGTCGAAGATGAGTTGACCATAGAGTTGAGGGTCCATTTCTGGGCTCTCTATTCTGTTCCATTGATCTATGTGTCTGTTTTTGTGCCAGTACCATGCTGTCTTGATGATGACAGCTTTGTAATAGAGCTTGAAGTCCGGAATTGTGATGCCACCAACTTTGGCTTTCTTTTTCAATATTCCTTTGGCTATTCGAGGTCTTTTCTGGTTCCATATAAATTTTAGGATTATTTTGTTCCATTTCTTTGAAAAAAATGGATGGTACTTTGATAGGAATTGCATTAAATGTGTAGATTGCTTTAGGTAGCATAGACATTTTCACAATATTTATTCTTCCAATCCAGGAGCATGGAACATTTTTCCATTTCTTTGTGTCTTCCTCAATTTCTTTCATGAGTACTTTGTAGTTTTCTGAGTATAGATTCTTAGTCTCTTTGGTTAGGTTTATTCCTAGGTATCTTATGGTTTTGGGTGCAATTGTAAATGGGATGGACTCCTTAATTTCTCTTTCTTCTGTCTTGTTGTTGGTGTAGAGAAATGCAACTGATTTCTGTGCATTGATTTTATATCCTGACACTTGACTGAATTCCTGTACAAGTTCTAGCAGTTTTGGAGTGGAGTCTTTTGGGTTTTCCACATATAGTATCATATCATCTGCGAAGAGTGATAGTTTGACTTCTTCTTTGCCGATTTGGATGCCTTTAATTTCCTTTTGTTGTCTGATTGCTGTGGCTAGGACTTCTAGTACTATGTTGAATAGCAGTGGTGATAACGGACATCCCTGCCGTGTTCCTGACCTTAGCAGAAAAGCTTTCAGTTTTTCTCCATTGAGAATGATATTTGCGGTGCGTTTCTCATAGATGGCTTTGATAATATTGAGGTATGTGCCGTCTATCCCTACACTTTGAGAGTTTGATCAGGAAGGGATGCTGTACTTTGTCAAATGCTTTTTCAGCATCTATGGAGAGTATCATATGGTTCTTGTTCTTTCTTTTATTAATGTGTTGTATCACATTGATTGATTTGCGGATGTTGAACCAACCTTGCAGCCCTGGAATAAATGCCACTTGGTCGTGGTGAATAATCCTTTTAATGTACTGTTGAATCCTATTGGCTAGTATTTTGGCGAGAATTTTTGCATCTGTGTTCATCAAGGATATTGGTCTGTAGTTCTCTTTTTTGTTGGGATCCTTGTCTGGTTTTGGGATCAAGGTGATGCTGGCCTCATAAAATGAGTTTGGAAGTTTTCCTTCTATTTCTATTTTTTGGAACAGTTTCAGGAGAATAGGAATTAGTTCTTCTTTAAATGTTTGGTAGAATTCCCCCGGGAAGCCGTCTGGCCCTGGGCTTTTGTTTGTTTGGAGATTTTTGATGACTGTTTCAATCTCCTTACTGCTTATGGGTCTGTTCAGGCTTTCCATTTCTTCCTGGTTCAGTTGTGGTAGTTTATATGTCTCTAGGAATGCATCCATTTCTTCCAGATTGTCAAATTTGTTGGCGTAGAGTTGCTCCTAGTATGTTCTTAGAATTGTCTGTATTTCTTTGGTGTTCGTTGTGATCTCTCCTCTTTCATTCATGATTTTATTTATTTGGGTCCTCTCTCTTTTCTTTTTGATAAGTCTGGCCAGGGTTTATCAATCTTATTCATTCTTTCAAAGAACCAGCTCCTAGTGTCGTTGATTTGTTCTATGTTTTTTTGGTTTCTATTTCATTGATTTCTGCTCTAATCTTTATGATTTCTCTTCTCCTGCTGGGTTTAGGGTTTCTTTATTGTTCTTTCTCCAGCTCCTTTAGGTGTAGGGTTAGGTTTGTGTAGCTGAGGACCTTTCTTGTTTCTTGAGAAAGGCTTGTACCGCTAATATTTTCTCTCAGGACTGCCTTTGTTGTGTCCCACAGATTCTGAACCGTTGTGTTTTCATTATCATTTGTTTCCATAAATTTTTTCAATTTCTTCTTTAATTTCCTGGTTGACCCCATTCATTCTTTAGAAGGATGCTGTTTAGTCTCCATGTATTTGGGTTCTTTCCAAAATTTTCCTCTTGTGATTGAGTTCTAGCTTTAGAGCATTGTGGTCTGAAAATATGGCGGGAATGATCCCAATCTTTGATACCGGTGAGACTTGATTTCGGACCAAGAATGTGATCTATTCTGGAGAACGTTCCATGTGCACTAGAGACGAATGTGTATTCTGTTGCTTTGGGATGAATGTTCTGAATATATCTGTGATGTCCATCTGGTCCGGTGTTTCATTTAAGGCCTTGATTTCCTTGTTGATCTTTTGCTGGATGATCTGTCCATTCAGTGAGGGGAGTGTTAAAACCCCTACTATATCTGTATTCTTGTCGATGTGTTTCTTTGATTTGTTATTACTGGTTATATAGTTGGCTGCTCCCACGTTAGGGGCATAGCTATTTAAAATTGTTAGATCTTCTTGTGGACAGTTCCTTTGAGTATGATATAGTGTCCTTCCTCATCTCTTATTATAATCTTTGGCTTAAAATCTAATTGATCTGATATAAGGATTGCCACTCTGCTTTCTTCTGATGTCCATCAGCATGGTAAATTCTTTTCCACCCCCTCACTTTAAACCTGGAGGTGTCTTCGGGTTTAAGATGAGTTTCTTGTAGGCAACATATAGATGGGTTTGTTTTTGATCCATTCTGATACCCTGTGTCTTTTGATTGGGGCATTTAGCCCATTAACATTCAGGGTAAGTATTGAGAGATTGAATTTAGTGCCATTGTATTGCCTGTAAGGTGACTGTTATTGTATATTGTCTCTGTTTCTTTCTGATCTACTACTTTTAGGGTCTCTCTTTGCTTAGAGGACACCTTTCAATATTTCCTGTAGAGCTGGTTTGGTATTTGCAAAATCTTTCAGTTTTTGTTTGTCCTGGAATCTTTTAATCTCTCCTTCTATTTTCAATGATAGCCTAGCTGGATATAGTATTCTTGGCTGCATGTTTTTCTCATTTAGTACTCTGAATATATCATGCCAGCTCTTTCTGGCCTGCCAGGTCTCTGTGGATAAGTCTGCTGCCAATCTAATATTTTTACCATTGTACGTTACAGACTTCTTTTCCCAGGCTGCTTTCAGGATCTTTTCTTTGTCACTAAGACTTGTCAATTTTACTATTAGGTGACGGGGTGTGGACCTATTCTTATTGATTTTGAGGGGGGTTCTCTGAACCTCTTGAATTTTGATGCTTGTTCCCTTTGCCATATTGGGGAAATTCTCTCCAATAATTCTCTCCAATATACCTTCTGCTCCCCCTCTCTGTTTCCTCTTCTTCTGGAATCCCAATTATTCTAATGTTGTTTCGTCTTATGGTGTCACTTATCTCTCGAATTCTCCCCTCGTTGGTCCAAGTAGCTGTTTGTCCCTCTTTTGCTCAGCTCTTTATTCTCTGTTCATTTGGTCTTCTATATCGCTTAATTCTTTCTTCTGCCTCATTATCCTAGCAGTGAGAGCCTCCATTTTTGATTGCACCTCATTAATAGCTTTTTTGATTTCAACTTGGTTAGATTTAGTTCTCTTATTCTCCAGAAAGGGCTTTATATCTCCGAGAGGGTTGCTTTAATATCTTCCATGCCTTTTTCAAGCCCGGCTAGAACCTTGAGACTCGTCATTCTGAACTCTATATCTGACTATTACCAATGTCTGTATTGATTTAGGTCCCTAGCCTTTGGTACTGCTCTTGTTTTTTTTTTTGTTGTGAATTTTTCCGCCTTGTCATTTTGTCCCAGATAAGAGTTTATGAAGGAGCAAGTAAAATACTAAAAGGGTGGCAACAACCCCAGGAAAATAGCTTTAGCCAAATCAGAAGAGATCCCGAATTGTGAGGGGGGGAGAAAGGGGATAAAAAGGGGTTCAGAAAGAAAGAAAAAAAAACAACTATTAAAAAAAGAAAGCCGATAAAGAAAAAATATAAAAAGAGGAAAAAAATATAGATATTAGATAAACTATTTAAAAAACGTTAAAGAAAGAAAACGGTAAAAGTTAAAAAAATTTAGCAGAAGAAGAGAAATGAAAAAAAAATTGAAAAGAAAAAAAATTAATTAACTGCAAGGCTAAAAAATCATGGGGAGAAAGCCATGAGTTCTGTGCTTTGCCTTTCTTCTCCTCTGGAATTCCGCCGCTCTCCTTGGTAGGTGAACTTGGTCCTGGCTGGGTTTCCCGTTGATCTTCTGAGGGAGGGGCCTGTTGTAGTGATTCTCAAGCATCTTTGCCCCAGGCGAGAGTGCACGCCCTTACCCGGGCGCCGCGCTGTGTAATCTGCTTGGGTTTGCTGGGTTTGCTTTCGGGAGCTTTTGTTCCCTGAGCGCTTTCCGTAGAGTTCCGGAGGACGGGAATAAAGATGGCGGCCCTCACGGTCTCCGGCCCCAGAGGAAGCCAAGAGCCCGGGGCCCCCACTCCTCAGTGCGCCCTCAGAGAACAGCGCCCAATGACTCCCGTCACCCTGGCCTCCGGCCGCGCTCCGAGCTGACCGAGCCTGCGACCGGTTCAAGGCAACCCCGAGCTGAGAGTCACTCCTCGGCTCTGTCTCTGCAGCCGGCTTCCCCGTTCTAATACCGGTAAGCTCTGCGACACTGAGACACCCCCGATCCTTCTGCGACCCTGCGGGAGCTGAGGCCGCGCTGACCCCGCCTGGGCTTCACCCCAGTTAAGCCTCTGGAGCGATGTCCCTCAGCGGAACAGACTTTTAAAGTCCTGATTTTTCTCTTTTGCTCCGCTTGTCGCCGGGAGTCGGCCCCTCCCCCCGCGGTCTATCTTCCCGTCGCTTTGGATTCACTTCTCCGCCAGTCCTATCTTGCAGAAAGTGGTTGATTTTCTGTTTCTGGAATTGCTGTTCTTCTTCTCTTCAATCTCCCGTTGGATTTGTAGGTGTTTGCAATCTTTAGATAAGCTATTTAGCTGATCTCCCGCTATCCGAAGTAGTCTCAGCCTGCTACTTCTCCGCCATCTTGACTGAGGGTCAAAAGCTTTTTATCTTGATGAAGTCCCAAAAGTTCATTTTCGACTAACACCAAGGAAATAGAAACAATCATCAGAAATTATCAACAGTTATATGCCAATACGTTAAGCAACCTAGATGAAATGGGTGCATTCCTGGACACCTATAAACTTCCAAAACTGAATCAGGAAGAAATTGACAACCTCAGTAGTCCAATATCTAGTAACAAAATTAAAGCAGTGATCAAAACCTCCCAAAAAAACAAGGGCCCAGGACCTGATGGATTCCCTGGAGAATTCTACCAAACTTTCAAAGAAGAAATAATACCTATTGTCCTGAAGCTGTTTGAAAAGATAGAAACAGAAGGAAAACTCCAGACTCTTTTTATGAAGCCAACATTACCCTGATCCCCAAACCAGGCAAAGACCCCATCAAAAAGGAAAATCTCAGACCAATATCCCTGAGGAATACAGATGCCAAGATTCTCAACAAGATCCTAACTAACAGGATCCAACAGTACATTTAAAAACACTATGCACCATGACCAGGTGGGATTTATCCATGGGATGCAAGAGTATTCGACATTCACAAATCAATCAGTGTGATAGAACAAATCAATAAGAGAAGAGAGAAGAATCACGTGGTCCTCTCAATTGATGCAGAAAAAGCATTTGACAAGGTACAGCATCCTTTCCTGATTAAAATGATTCAAAGTATAGGGATAGAGGGAACATTACTCAACTTCATAAAATCTATGAAATACCCACAGTGAATATCATCCTCAATGGGAAAAAGCTGACAGCATTCCCTATGAGATCAGGAACATGACAAGAATGTCCAATCTCACCACTGTTGTTTAACATAGTACTAGAAGTCCTAGCAACAGCAATCAGACAACAAAAAGAAATAAAATGTATTCGAATTGGAAGTTGTCAAACTCTCCATCTTCGCAGATGACATGATACTTTATATGGAAAACCCAGAGGACTCCACCCCCAAACTACTAGAACTCATACAGCAATTCAGTAATGTGGCAGGATACAAAATCAATCTACAGAAATCAATTGCTTTCTTATACACTAACAATGAAAAAATAGAAAGGGAAATTAGAGAATCGATTCCATTTACTGTAGCACCAAGAACCATAAGATACCTGGGAATAAACCTAACCAAAGAGGTAAAGGATCTGAACTCGAGCAACTACAGAACACTCATGAAAGTAATTGAAGAAGACACAAAAAGGTGGAAGAGCATTCCATTCTCATGGATTAGAAGAATAATTGTTGAAATTTCTATACTGTCAAGAGCCATCTATACTTTCAGTGCCATTCCGAGCAAAATTCCACCAGCATTTTCTGAAGAGCTGGAAGAAAAAATTCTAAAATTTGTATAGAACCAGAAAAGATCCCGAATTGTTAAGCAAATTTTGAAAAAGGAAAACAAAAGTGGGAGCATCACGTTGCCTGATTTCAAGCTTTACTACAAAGCTGTGATCACCAGGATAACATGGTACTGGCACAAAAACAGACACAGTGGAACAGAGTAGAGGGCCCAGATATGGACTCTCAACTCTATCATCAACTAATCTCTGACAAAGAGGGACAAAATATCCAGTGGAAAAAAAGACAGTCTCTTCAATAAATGGTTCTGGGAAAATTGGACAGCTGCATCTAGAAGAATGAAACACGATCATTCTCTTACACCATACACAGAGAGAAACTCAAAATGGATAAAAGACCTCAACGTGAAGCAGGAATCTACCAAAATCCTAGAGGAGAACATAGGCAGTAACCTCTTTGACATGGGCCACAGTAACTTCTTCCAAGATACGCCTGCAAAGGCAGAGGAAACAAAAGAGAAGCTGAACTTTTGGGACTTCATCAAGATCTCTTTGTGTTTTAATGTGAATAATTTTTTTTTGATGCATTTTCAAGTATACTGTTCTTTCTTGGCTGTTTCAAGTGTAGCAATTAGTGTATCAAGGAAATTTTTCCTCTCTGACATCCTTTTTATTTTATTTTATTTTATTTTTTTATAAACATATAATTTATTTTTATCCCCAGGGGTACAGGTAAGTGAATCGCCAGGTTTACACACTTCACAGCACTCACCATAGCACCTACTGTCCCCAATGTCCATATCCCCACCCCCCTCTCCCAACCCCCCTCCCCCCAGCAACCCTTGGTTTGTTTTGTGAGATTCAGAGTCACTTACGGTTTGTCTCCCTCCCAATCCCATATTGTTTATTTATTTTTCTCTTACTCCCTACCTCCCCATGTTGCATCTCCCATTTCCTCATATCAGGGAGATCATATGATAGTTGTCCTTCTCTGATTGACTTATTTCGCTAAGCATGATACCCTCTAGTTCCATCCACGTTGTCGCAAATGGCACGATTTCATTTCCTTTGATGGCTGCATAGTATTCCATTGTGTATATATACCACATCTTCTTTATCCATTCATCTGTTGATGACATCTAGGTTCTTTCCATAGTTTGGCTATTGTAGACATTGCTGCTATAAGCATTCAGGTGCACGTGCCCCTACCAATCACTATGTTTGTACCTTTAGGGTAAATACCCAGTAGTGCAATTGCTGGGTCATGAGGTAGTTCTATTTTCAACATTTTGAGGAACCTCCATGCTGTTTTCCAGAGTGGTTGCACCAGCTTGCATTCCCACCAACTGTGTAGGAGGGTTCCCCTTTCTCTGCATCCCCGCCAGCATCTGTCATTTCCTGACTTGTTAATTTTAGCCATTCTGAGTGGTGTGAGGTGGTATCTCATTGTGGTTTTGATTTGTATTTCCCTGATGCCAAGTGATGTGGAGCACTTTTTCATGTGTCTGTTGGCCATCTGGATGTCTTCTTTGCAGAAATGTCTGTTCATGTCCTCTGCCCATTTCTTGATTGGATTATTTGTTCTTTGGGTGTTGAGTTTGCTAAGTTCTTTATAGATTTTGGACACTAGCCCTTTATCTGACATGTCATTTGCAAATATCTTCTCCCATTCTGTCAGTTGTCTTTTGGTTTTGTTAACTGTTTTCTTTGCTGTGCAAAAGCTTTTGATCTTGATGAAATCCCAATAGTTTATTTTTGCCCTTGCTTCCCTTGCCTTTGGCGATGTTCCCAGGAAGACGTTGCTGCAGCTGAGGTCAAAGAGGTTGCCGCCTGTGATCTACTCAAGGATTTTGATGGATTCCTTTCTCACATTGAGGTCCTTCATCCATTTTGAGTCCATTTTCATGTGTGGTATAAGGAAATGGTCCAATTTCATTTTTCTGCATGTGGCTGTCCAGTTTTCCCAACACCATTTATTGAAGAGGCTGTCTTTTTTCCATTGGACATTCTTTCCTGCTTTGTTGAAGATGAGTCGACCATAGAGTTGAGGGTCTATTTCTGGGCTCTCTATTCTGTTCCATTGATCTATGTGTCTCTCTTGATGATGACAGCTTTGTAATAGAGCTTGAAATCTGGAATTGTGATGCCACCACCTTTGGCTTTCTTTTTCAATATTCCTATGGCTATTCAAGGTTTTTTCTGGTTCTATACAAATTTTAGGATTATTTGTTCCATTTCGTTGAAAAGATGGATGGTATTTTGTTAGGGATTGCATTAATCATATAGATTGCTTTAGGTACTGTAGACATTTTCACAATATTTGTTCTTCCAATCATGAGCATGGAACATTTTTCCATTTCTTTGTGTCTTTCTCAGTTTCTTTCATGAGTAACTCATAGTTTTCTGAGTATAGATTCTTAGCCTCTTTGGTTAGGTTTATTCCTAGGTATCTTATGGTTTTGGGTGCAATTGTAAATGGGATTGATACCTTAATTTCTCTTTCTTCTGTCTTGTTGTTGGTGTATAGAAATGCAACTGATTTCTGTGCATTGATTTTATATCCTGACACTTTACTGAATTCCCATAAAAGTTCTAGCAGATTTGGAGTGGAGTCTTTTGGGTTTTCTACATAAATTATCATATCATCTGCGAGGAGTGGTACTTTGACTTCTTTTCCAATTTGGATGCCTTTAATTTCTTTTTGTTGTCTGATTGCTGTGGCTAGGACTTCTAGTACTATGTTGAATAGCCTTGGTGATAATGGACATCCCTGCCGTGTGCCTGACCTTAGCAGAAAAGGTCTCAGTTTTTCTCCATTGAGAATGATATTCAGTGTGGGTTTTTCATGGATGGGTTTGATGATATTAAGTAAGTACCCTCTATCCCTACACTTTGTAGAGTTTTGATGAAGAAAGGAAGCTGTGCTTTGTCAAATGGTTTTGCAGCATCTATTGAGAGTATCATATGGTTCTTGTTCTTTCTTTTATTAATGTATTGTGTCACACTGATTGATTTGTGGATGTTGAACCAACCTTGCAGCCCTGGAATAAATCCACTTGGTCGTGGTGAATAATCCTTTTAAAGTACTGTTGGATCCTATTGGCTAGTATTTTGGTGAGAATTTTCACATCTGTGTTCATCAAGGATATTGATCTCTATTTCTCCTTTTTGATGGGGTCTTTTTCTGGTTTTGGGATCAAGGTAAGGTAATGCTTGCCTCAAAAAATGAGTTTGGCAGTTTTCCTTCCATTTCTATTTTTTGGAACAGTCTCAGGGGAATAGGATTTAATTCTTATTTTATTTATTCATTTTTAAAAGATTTTATTTACTTAACAGACAGATCACAAGGAGGCAGAGAGGCAGGTAGAGAGTGAGAGGAGGAAACAGGCTCTCTGCTGAGCAGAGACCCCCGGTACAGGGCTTGATCCCAGGACCCCGAGATCATAACCTGAGCTGAAGGCAGGGGCTTAACCCACTGAGCCACCTAGGTGCCCCTCAATGCTTATACCCCTTAATGCTTGGTAGAATTGCCCTGGGAAGCCATGTGGCCCTGGGCCCTTGTTTGTTTGGAGATTTTTGATGACTTCTTCAGTCTCCTTACTGGTTATGGGTCTGCTCAGGTTTTCTACTTCATCCTGGTTCAGTTGTGGTAGTTTATATGTCTCTAGGAATGCATCCATTTCTTCCAGATTGTGTAATTTGCTGGCGTATAGTTGCTCATATTATGTTCTTACAATTGTTTCTATGTCTTTGGTGTTGTTTGTGATCTCTCCTCTTCCATTCATGATTTTATTTATTTGGGTCCTTTCTCTTTTCTTTTTGATAGGTCTGGGCAGGGGTTTATCAATCTCATTAATTCATTCAAAGAACCAGCTCCTAGTTTCATTGATTTGTTCTACTGTTTCTTTTGGTTTCTAGTTCATTGATTTCTGCTCTGATCTTTATTATTTCTCTTCTCCTGCTGCATTTTGGCTTTCTTTGCTGTTCTTTCTCCAGCTTCTTTAGGTGTAGGATTAGGTTGTGTATTTGAGACCTTTCCTGTTTCTTGAGAAAGGCTTGTATCACTCACTATATGTTTTCCTCTCAGGACTGTGTTTGCTGTGTCCCACAGATTTTGAACCATTGTGTTTTCATTATCATTTGTTTCCATGAATTTTTTTCAGTTCTTCTTTAATTTCTTGGTTGACCCATTCATTCTTTAGTAGGATGCTCTTTAGCCTCCATGTATTTAGGTTCGTTCCAAATTTCCCCTTGTGGTTGAGTTCTAGCTTCAGAGCATTGTGGTCTGAAAATATGCAGGGAATGATCCCAATCTTCTGGTACCAGTTGAGACCTGATTTGTGACTCAGGATGTGCTCTATTCTGGAGAATGTTCCATATGCACTAGAGAAGAATGTGTATTCTTTTGCTTTGGGATGGATGTTCTGAATAGATCTGTGATGTCCCATCTGGTCCAGTGTGTCATTTAAGGCCTTTATTTCCTTGTTGACATTTGCTTGGATGATTGGTCCATTTCAGTGAGGGGAGTGTTAAAGTTCCCTACTATTATTGTATTATTGTCCATGTGTTTCTTTGATTTTTTTATTAATTGGTTTATGTAGTTGGCTGCTCCCATGTTAGGAGCATAGATATTTAAAATTGTTAGATCTTTTTGTTGGACAGAGCCTTTGAGTATGATATAGTGTCCTCCCTCATCTCTTATTATAGTCTTTGGCTTAAAATCCAATTGATCTGATATAAGGATTGCCACCCCAGCTTTCTTTTGATGTCCATTAGCATGGTAAATTGTTTCCCGCCCCCTCACTTTAAATCTGGAGGTGTCTTTGGGTCTAAAATGAGTTTCTTGTAGACAGCATATAGATGGGTTTTGTCTTTGTTTCCATTCTGATACCCTGTGTCTTTTGATTGGTGCATTTAGCCCATTTATATTCAGGGTAACTATTGAGAGATACGAATTTAGTGTCATTGTATTGCCTGAAAGGTAACTATTACTGTATATTGTCTCTGTTCCTTTCTGTTCTACTCCTCTTAGGCTCTCTCTTTGTTGAGAGGATCCCTTTCAATATTTTCTGTAGAGCTGGTTTGGTGTTTACAAACTCTTTTAGTTTTTGTTGTCCTATAAGGTTTTTATCTCTTCCTCTATTTTCAATGATAACCTAGCTCGATATATAGTATTCTGGGCTGCATGTTTTTCTTATTTAGTACTCTGAATATATCATGCCAGTTCTTTCTGGCCTGCGAAGTCTCTGTGGATAAGTCTGCTGCCAGTCTAATATTGTATGATACAGACTTCTTGTGCCGGGCTGATTTCAGAATTTTCTCTTTGTCACTAAGACTTGTAAGTTTTACTCTTAGATGATGAGGTGTGGACCTATTCTTACTGATTTTGAGGGGGGTTCTCTGTGCCTCCTGGATTTTGATGCTTATTCCCTTTGCCATATTAGAAAATTCTCTACAGTAATTTGCTCCAATATACCTTCTGCCTCCCTCTGTCTTCTTATTCTGAAATGCCAATTATTCTGATATTGTTTTGTCTTATGGTATCATTTATCTCTCCAATTTTCCCCTCGTGGTCCAGTAGTTGTTTGTCTCTCTTTCCCTCAGCTTCTTTATTCTCTGTCATTTGGTCTTCTGTATCACTAATTCTCTCTTTGGCCTCATTTATCATAGCAGTAAGAGCCTCCATTTTTTATTGCACCTCATTAATACCTTTTTTGATTTCAGCTTGGTTAGATTTTAGTTCTTTTATTTCTCCAGAAAGGGCGTTTATTTCTCCAGAGAGGGTTTCTCTAATATCTTCCATGCCTTTTTCGAGCCAACTAGCACCTTGGAATCATCATTCTGAACTCTCGTTCTTACATAGTAACAATGTCCATTTTGATTAGGTCTCTAGCCTTCAGTACTGCCTCTTGTTCTTTTTTTTTTTGTGATGAGTTTTTCTGCCTTGTCATTTATCCAAATAAGAATAAAATAAAATAACATACTAAGAGGATGGCAAGGACCGCAGAAAAATGTGCGTTAACCAAATCAGAAGAGACCCCAAATCATGGGGAGAAGAAAGGGCATAAAAAGAAGTTACAAAAAAAAATTGAAAAAAAAAAAGAGAAAATATATATATTAGACTAGTAAATAGGACAGAGCCACCAACTTGATTTTGGAAGTATTTTGGTCTCTTAGTAGAAACTGCCTTCCATAATTTTAAAGAAAGAAAAAGAAAATGTATATATATATATATTTACATATATATATATATATACATATATGTACATATATGTATATTATACATATATGTACATATATGTATATATATACATGTATATATACACATATATATATGTATATATATATATATATACACACACACAAATATAAGGGTTAACATGATGAAGGGATGGAATATGAGTGTAAAGATGAAAAATTTAAAAAAAATTTTAAAAAGGTGTTGATAAGATAAGGTGGTTGGGAAAAGAAAGAAAAAGAAAATGGATAGAATTTGCTCAGTCTGGAGACTAGAGCAAACCCTGTGTTAGATTTAGGGTATATTTTGATCTATTAGAAGAAGTTGTATCGCAAAAGTTTTTAGAAGAAAAAACCCTATGTGTATACAAAAGATAAAGTTAGATACAATGAAGGATAAAATATGACTATAATAATAAAGGTTCAAAAAGATTTTTTTAAGAAAGGTATTGTTAAAAAAACTAGTTAAAAAATGTTAAAAAAAGAATGAGTAAAATTTAAAAAAATTAGAATAAGAAAAAAAAATTGAAGAATTTAATTAACTTTGCAAGACAAAAGAATCATGGGGAGAAAGCCATGAATTCCATGCTTTGCTTTCCCTTCTGGAATTCGGCTGTTGTCCTTGATTAGTGAGCTTGTTCTTGGCTGGATTTCTTGCTGATCTTCTGGGGGTGGGGCCTGTTGTAGTGATTCTCAAGAGTCTTTGCCCGAGGTGGAATTGGACCACCCTTGCCAGGGGCCGGCCCAAATAATCTGCTGGTATTAGCTCTTGGTAACTTTTGTTCCGTGAATGCTTTCCGAAGAGTTCTGGAGGACTGGAATGAAAATGGCCGCCTATCAATCTCTGGCCTGGAAGAACGGAGTACTCGGGGCCCCACTCCTCAGTGTGCCCTTGGCCAAAGCATTTAATCACTCTCGTCTCCCTGGTCTCCCGCTGAGCTCTGAGCTTACCCAGCCTGTGACTGAGCGTTTCTGTCTCTGGCACACAGCCCTGTTTGGAGTCTCCAAACCCAGCAGATCCCTGCCACTCTTCCAGGTAGTGTCTCCCCGGATCTGCCACTTGTGGGGTCTCTGCTCAAAGATCAGTGGTCTGACTGTGCCACGGATCACAGTTTAAGGTAACCCCAACCTGACCGCTCACTCCTCAGCTCCGTCTCTGTATCCAGCTCCCCTACTCTGATACCTTCAAGCTCTTTGATAGTCAGACACCCCATCCTTCTGTGACTCTACAGGACCTGAGACCACACTGTCCCCACAAGAGCTCCACCCCTGCTTAGCCTCTGGAGCAAAGTCCCTCAGTGGAACAGACCTTAAGCTCTGCTGCTTGCGAGGAGCTGGCCCTCCCCCTGCAATCTATCTTCCCATCACTTCTGATTCACTTCTCACATGTCCTACCTTTCAAAGAGGTCAATTTTCTGTTTCTAGAATTGCTGCTCTTCTTTACTTCGATCTCCTGTTGGATTTGTAGGTGTTCGGAATTGTTCTATAACTATGTAGCTTAACTCCTGCTACCTGATGTCATCCCAGCCTACTGCCATCTTGACTCTGCCTCCCCAGCTATAAACTTATTGTTGAGTGTTAGACTTATAATGGGGATATGGCTGGGTTTTGTTATACTTGCTTGGCCTGTCCTTTTTCTTTTTTTAAGATTTTATTTATCTGACAGAGAGAGAGACAGTGAGAGAGGAAACACAAGCAGGGGAAGTGGGAGAGGGAGAAACAGGCTTCCCGCCGAGCAGGGAGCCTGATGCTGGGCTTGATCCCAGGACCCTGGGATCATGACCTGAGCTGAAGGCGGACACTTAACAACTGAGCCACACAGGGGCCCCATATTCTTGGCCTCTCTAGAGCAACATCAGTCTCATATCTTTGGTTGGCTTTCGACAGGAATTTCCTGCCCCACTTGAGTGGAAACAGACCTCTGCTTGTTTAAGGAGACAGCTGATGGCCCAAGAAGATTTTATACCCCTCCCCAATCAGTAGAGATTTTCTTCTATCCTTCCTTGTGTAAAATTGATCTTTACATATATCATAGGGGCTGGAAGGGTTTCCTAATCCTTTTGCAGGGCCAGATTGCTTTTGCTTCTATTCCTCTCCATCAAGCAGTATACCTTTGCCTGTTCTCTGTGGGCTCCCTCCTTAAGCAACTTACAGCTTTCATCCTGTAAGAGAAAAAGGTGTATGAAATGGGCATAGCCCAGTGCCCACCCTATATCACCCATAGCTCACTTCATTCTTACCTGTACTGCTAAAGAGTATCTTCTTCCCAAGCGTTCTTACAGCATCCATTGGAGGCTGAAGGGAAGAGCTTACCCTGAAGTGCAATTTTCCCTTGTGTCTTGGCTACCCAGCTTTCCACAGTGATACATTAATCCACGCTAGGCCTCTACCATTTTGTTAAAATGTTGGCTGCCGTGTTCACGTCCACAACTTCTACCTGTACTTTGGTTTGTTGGCACAAATGATTTGTTGTCTTGTCTCTCCCTGGGGGACTTTGTTCTTCTTCCCAAATACAAGACTTAAGATTATTTTGCTGCCTTGTGACCCTTAGGTCTCTGATGGAATCAAAAGGAGTTATCCTTTTATAGATTATCCAAACTTTTTCTTGTCCGTGTGAGAGTGACATTTCTTGTAGCCTTCTATATCCTAAACGGAAGTGGAGTTTCTAAGGATGCATGTGTTTTTATGGCTCCTCAGGTGATTCTAATGAACAGAAGGATTGAGGAACATGACTAAGAAAAAGGATTTTTTTTAGGAAGTAAATTTGCATTATAGAACTTCTGTTGGTATGAGTGTTGTTAGAATTCTAAAACCAAATCCTACTGGAGTCTTCCATGATATTCAAAATGGAACATTGAAAGACTTAGAATAGAGGGTAAAAGATCGTATTGCTTCCCTTAACCAGTTCTGGAATATTTCTGATCTTGACTGCAAATTCTACCTTTCACTGTTCATAATCATAGCCTAATTATTTTCAGAAGGAAAGCTATTTACCTGATGGTTTTTACGGACAGAATTGGAGGTGGTAGTATGATTTTCCAGGTATCACTCACTGACTGAAATTCTGGTTCACTTTCAGTGTCCAGTCAAGATCCTGTTACTCTGCACAATGGAAGCATTTTAGTAATCAAAAAGCGAATCTATAATCATGCATGCATTTTCTTGTCAACAGAATCGCATCGCAAAACGCAGCAGGAAGCTGGTGGACTATGACAGTGCCCGCCACCACCTGGAAGCTTTGCAGAGCTCCAAGAGGAAGGATGAAAGTCGGATCTCAAAGGTAAGAATTGATCCAACTGTTGACACCACTCTCCATATTATATGATGTATAACGACTTTGCTTTTTAAAATTAAGCAAAACTCAGAGATATTTTGGGTTCAGTTCCCAACCATGACAATAAAACAAATATTGTAATAAAGCCATCAAATGAATTTTTTAGTTACCCAGTATATCCAAAAGTTATGTTGACGCTATACCATAGTCTATCAAGTGTGTAATAGCATTGGCTTTAAAAATACAATATTTTCATTAGAAACACATTATTGCTAAAAATTTTATTACGTGAACTTTCAGCAAGTCATAATCAGTGATCATAGATTATAACAAATACAATGAAAATGCTTAAATATTGCAAGAATTATGTGAATTATGTGAATGTGAGACAGAGACATCAGGTAAGCAAATGCTGCTAGAAAAATGTTACCTATAGGTTTGCTTGGTGCAGGGTTGCCACAAACCCTCAATCTGTAAAAATATTCAGTGTCAGTAAAACACAGTGAAGCAAAGCATAGCAAAACAAGGTATACCTGTTATTTCCTTTTTAAAGGAGAGTGGAATTAGGACAGAATTTAAGCTGATACATGGTACTTGTGGGCTGCTTTCCCTAATTTTTATAAGGTGTTTTTTTTTTTTTTAAGATTTTATTTATTTATTTGACAGACGGAGATCACAAGTAGGCAGAGAGAGAGGAGGAAGCAGACTCCCTGCTGAGCAGAAAGCCCGATATGGGGCTCGATCCCAGGACTTTGGGATCATGACCTGAGCCACCCAAGTGCCCCTTTTTATAAGGTTTTTCATGTGACTTTAGAGTTTACATGGCTGACACTGACTCACACATTTTGGTCAGAGTAAACCTTGGCCCCAGCAATACTGCAGGCTCAGTGAAAGTTAATGTGTTCCTCCACTTCTTTCTGTGTTTAAGGTCCATATTTAAAGTTAAAAGGCAGATTCAGGGGGTGCCTGGGTGGCTCCGTGGGTTAGGCCTCTGCCTTTGGCTCAGGTCATGATTTCAGGGTCCTGGGATTGATTCCTGCATTGGGCTCTCTGCTTGGCGGGGAGCCTGCTTCCTCCTCTCTCTCTCTCTGCCTACTTGTGATTTCTCTCTGTCAAATAAATAAATAAATAAAATCTTTAAAAAAAAAAAGGCAGATTCAGATAGAAAACCATATTTGAAATTCTAAGACATAACCTATGGTGCGGTTATGTGCTGGGCTTATAGAACATTTGTTTTCTTTTAGAAAACCCATTTTAGTAGCTTTTACTATGTAAGCCAGTCACTTACAGATGCCAACTGACACCTGCTAACTATTCCCTTTGCTTCCAGTCTTGCCTCCTCCTATCTGCCTACACAAAGCTGTCTGAATAGTATTTCTACATCACATATCTAGATATGTTTCTCCACTGCTTGTCTTTTAGTGGCTCAGGTAGCCTGTAGAAAACAAATCTAAATTTCTTAGTGTGCATATGAGACCTGCACAACTTGGTTATGACTCACCTGTTCATCCTAATCAGCTTTTGAATCTTCTTTCCCGTCTGCTCCTCCTTTCATACCCACACCCTGAACTAACGCTCTCCTGACCCACACATCAGTTCCTGAGCAGCCACGATGAGAGCTGCCCTTTGCGTAAGACACCTTAGGTGCCAGGCACCCTCTCATCTGTGCCATTGCTTCTTAATACTCACGATACCTGTGAAGTGGGCATTACCATCTCCATTTTATCAGTGAGGCATCAGAGATGAACGTTAAAACCATTTCACAAATTGACACCATTAGTAAGCTGGGATTCTAACCCAGGGAACGCCACCTTTATGCATTGTAGCACCTCTCCACCTGCTTCTTCATGGAACATTTGCTGATTCTTCAGATTCCTTTAGAATATCACTTTCCCTATGGAACCTTCTGTTTCTGTACTGTCTTCCCCAGTAGCATGCTCTGCAGTAGTTTGTAAGTGCTAGTTTGTGATGTAATTACTTAGATTTCTCACTAGATGGGGAAGTCCTTTGGGAAGTATCCATGTCCAGTATCCAGAACAGAGCAGTGTATGGGATAGGCAGTTATATTTTTGTGGCCAAGCTGCCAGGCTACAAAAGCAACCATTGTAATCAAGTCAGTTTTTGTGTCTTAATAAGACTTACTATTTTGGGGCGCCTGGGTGGCTCAGTGGGTTAAAGCCTCTGCCTTTGGCTCAGGTCATGATCCCAGGGTCCTGGGACCGAGCCCTGCATCGGGCTCTCTGCTCAGCAGGGAGCCTGCTTCCTCTCTCTCTCTCTGCCTGCCTCTCTGCCTACTTGTGATCTCTGTCTGTCAAATAAATAAATAAATAAATATTTTTAAAAAAAGTCTTACTATTTCACTGTTATTGAAAAAAATTATGCGAATTTTATTTGTTTTTTGGTTTGTTTTTGAGAGGAATATGTGTGTGCTTATGAGTGGGGGAGGGGTAGAGGGAGAGGGAGAGAAAGAATCTTAAGTAGGCTTCATACCCAGCTTGGAGCCTGATGGGCGCGCTCAGACTTACCCTGAAATCATGACCAAAGTCTAAATCAAGAGTCAAATGCCTGACCCACTGAGCTATCCAGGCACCCCAAAATTATGTGGATTTTAACTAGACAAATTTCTGTCCTTCTCAGTATGCTGTAAAGCTATTCCCTTTTTATTTTAAATGCTGTTGTTGTATATAGAAATGGCTTGTGTTTCAATGACATTTTTTTAGTGTGAACACTTGTTATGTGTCTTCTAGGCAGAAGAGGAATTTCAGAAAGCACAGAAAGTATTTGAAGAGTTTAATGTTGACTTACAAGAAGAGTTACCATCGTTATGGTCAAGGTAAAGTTGCTTCTGTACAGGGTATCCACATCCCTTTTAAAAAATCAAGAACAGGGAAATCCCTTCTCTTGTCTTTATTGCTTGTGATGCTAAAGCGCCATCTAAGTGTTCTATTTCTGTTAATTTTAGGCAATAGCTACTTGCCACATATGGTGAGCTGTTGAACACTTGGATTATGGCTAGTATGGTGGGAGAACTGCAATTTAGATTTAATTTATTTTGTTTCGATTCATTTAAATAACAACATGAGGCTAGCAGCTATTGTATTGACCGCAGAGTTTTAGACCTTGATCTATTTCTCAAATGGGGCCCCAGATCTCAATTTGAGGCATGTGGAGAACTGCCCTTAACTTTGAAATTTACAAGGATACCTTTTAGCTCTTGGCAGGACTCCAGAGGTCATCTGGTCTTCCAACTTTGATGTCAAACCTCTGCTTTCAGTTCTGACCTTTTAACCTGAACTTCATTCCTGTTTGAAGGGCTAAATATTCTTCTTATTATGGGTACTCTGCATTTCTTGTGGCATTAAGTGCATTGTCCCTCCTTTGTCTACTTTTTCCCACTCAGTGGTAGAACCAGGAAGTTGTTGGATGAAGTGGGTCCTTATGTCTCTCAATTTACATCAGTGCCTCATACTCCCCTGCCAAATAAACAGAATTGTGTTCTCTGTGCAACCCTGCTTTAAGGCAAACCATCTAGCCCAGCTTCCAACCAGATTGGCATCCCTTAAAACCTTCCTCCATAGATAATCTGGAGTTCCTACTTATCCTCTAAAATTGTCAGCATTTTGAGGGTCTAGAGTGGAGTTTATCCAAAAATTGAGTTTGCCTCAATTTTTTGCCTGGAGTAGGCACTCCATGTTTATTTTTGAACTACTGAAATAACTGGAGGAAATTCTGGTTAGTTCCTGATAAACTCAGCCTGTAGGGCAGATGCTTAGAGACTGAGCCACTCAAGCACCCGTAAAATAGATTTCTTAAAAAAATATAATTTCATGCTATATGAAATTATATTTTTTTAAGAAATCTATTTTACGGGTGCTTGAGTGGCTCATTCTCTAAGCATCTGCCTTCTGCCTTCAGCTCAGGTCATGGTCCCAGGGTCCTGGGATCAAGGCCCACATCAGTTTCCCTGCTCAGCGGGAAGTCTGCTTCTCTCCCTCCCACGCCCCCTGCTTGTGTTCCCTCTCTCTGTCAAATAAATAAATAAAGTCTTTTAAGAAAAGAAATGTATTTTACACTCATATTTCAAGCAATATTTGTGTCTAAGATCTTTATATCTGTCTTTGGCATCCATGTCTTCGTCCTCATTAAGGACACTCATCAAGTCAGCTGGTAGTTCCCCAGAGCTTATTATCTTCCCCCACAGATATCCCGTCCCAAACACAAGTTGTCATTTGCATACAGTTTAGACAGTTACTCTGTTCTTTCCCCCTCTAAAGGAATTTTTGTGGTCTCAAATGTAATTACTTACTCAATTGCTTTTTAAACTGATTTTGCAAGAGCTAAGGTACCACAATACTCAGCACTTCCAATTATGAGATAATACTTCTGGGGAAATGGCCAAAATTGCCAGAACACAGTTATTATTTGCCTTAATATGTATTGGGTGTGTAACGAATTTCTTTTCCTAATGTTCTCTGTAAGAATTCAAAACCAGGGGCGCCTGGGTGGCTCAGTGGGTTAAGCCGCTGCCTTCGGCTCAGGTCATGATCCCAGGTCCTGGGTTCGAGCCCCACATCGGGCTTTCTGCTCAGCAGGGAGCCTGCTTCCTCCTCTCTCTCTGCCTGCCTCTCTGCCTACTTGTGATTTCTCTCTGTCAAATAAATAAATAAAATCTTTAAAAAAAAAAAAGAATTCAAAACCAGTGATGACTGATGTCATTGAGGCTTATGTGTCTTCTCCAGATAGTATTTGGTCATTCAGTGTAAGAATCTGTCAGAGTATCTTGTAATATGAAAGGCTTGATAAGAACTTAAACACAATGGGAATATTTGAAGGATAAATTTGGAGGGAAACATTTCCCCTCATCTGGCCAAATGCAATCTCAATGCTTCGGTGCTTTATAATCCACTGACTTATTCCCACACTCAAGGCTCACTCCTTTGTATGTCAATCAGGTCCTGCCTTTTGATGAAAACCTAGTTTAGGCCTTTTCAACATTTTTTTTTGGTTTTATTTAAGTTCAATTAATTAACATATAGTATATTATTAGTTTCAGAGGTAGAGTTCAGTGATTTCATCAGTTATATATAACATCTAGTACTCATCACGTCTCATGCCCGCTTTCATGCTGATCACCCAGTAACCCCATCCCCCCACCCCTTCCCCTCCAGCAACCCGCAGTTTTCTAGAGTTGAGAATCTCTTATGGTTTGTTTCCCTCTCAGATTTTGTCTTATTTTATTTTTCCCTCCCTTACCCTTTGATCCTGTTTTGCTTCCTAAATTCTGCATATGAGTGAAATCTGTCTTTCTCTGATTTATTTCATTTAGCATAATACCCTCTAGCTCTATCCACATCATTGCAAATGGTAAAATTTCAGGGTTTTTTGATGGCTGAGAAATATTCCATCGTGTGTGTGTGTGTGTGTGTGTGTGTGTATTACATCTTTTTCCATTCATCTGTTGTTGGACCTCTGGGTTCTTTCCATTGTTTGGCTCTCATGGACATTGCTGCTAGAAACATTGGGGTACGGGTGTCCCTTTGGATCACTATATTTGCATCTTTTGGATAAATACCATCTTATGCTGGGTTGTAGGGTGGCTCTATTTTTATCTCTTTGAGGACCCTCCACATCCTCACCAACACTTTTGTTTCCTGATTTTTAAATTTTTTTTAGGCCTTTATATATATATTGTATTTTTTGACTGTATTGTGTGTATTGTGTGTGTTTATGTGAGAGAAAAAGAGCTCATTTATTATTGAATACTGTCTATTTTCAGGTATCATTTTATGTACTTTGCATGCATAATCTCTAATTATCACAATTACCTCTACCCTCATCTTACAAATGAGGAGGCCAGGGATGATACTGGTTAAACACTTTGCCTGATACTGTAAGGTTTATAAATCCTAAAGCTGGCCCTTAAATAGACTTCTGTGCTGTGGTACCTCCTGTAAGTCCTGATGTCTGATGTAGGCCTTCTCCTTACATACAGTGAGACTGTATGCAGACTTTCAATAAATAACATTTATTTCATGTAATCATTTTATAAATACATATGTTTTCTTCCCAGCCATATTACTCACCTTGAGATTGAAGTTAGCACTTTGCGTCTTCTGTGCCTCCCTCCTGTGGTGAAATGAGTACTGACAACAGCGGTATTTAAGGAATGTCCTGGAAGAGGGGCCTGCAGATGAGCCTGAGGGGAAATAATCACAGATGTAGAAGACCCAGAAAAGTAGTACCTCAGAAGCCAAGAATGGAGAGAATTTTACCAGTGAAGGAGTGCCAGGAGAATCACTTATAAAACAGAGGTTAGGGGCACCTGGGTGGCTCAGTGGGTTAAGCCTCTGCCTTCGACTCAGGTCATGATCCCAGGGTCCTGGGATCGAGCCCCGCATCAGGCTCTCTGCTCAGCAGGGAGCCTGCTTCCTCCCTTTCTCTCTCTGCCTACCTCTCTGCCTACTTGTGATCTCTGTCTGTAAAATAAATAAATAAAATCTTAAAAACAAAAAACAAAAAAATGGAGGTCAAGCAGCGGAGAGGAAGAGTGTATTGCTTCCAGGGAAGCAAAGGGAAGTTTCCAGATAGGTTCCAGCTGAGGGCGGGGTGACAAGCCTGACTGCAGGCGCTGGAGATACCATGGTTGGTGAAGCAGGATCTTGACTAAGATGGACCTGAGGAATCGTGGCAGCAGGTAGAGGGGAGTTAAGAGGGCAAGGGAAGCCTTTTAAAATAGCCGTTACTGTTTGGAGAGGTTGACAGTGGCAGCGGCACATATGGGATAATGTAGGACTGAGGATTTCTGGAGCAAGTGGAGGGTGAGGGATAAAGACCAGGTGTTGGTGGAACTGGGCCACCCAGTGGTCCCCCAGCATCGAGAGGCCTACACTTGATAAAGTCAGATGCTGAGCCCGAGGGGGCAGTAGCCTGGAAGAAAAGGGCCAGTGATCTCAAAGAGATTAAAAAAAAATTAGCAAGTGGAACAGAAGTGAATGAATCAAGGATCTTGTGGTCCAGGAAGTGAGAGTAGGGAGTGTTCTCATCTCGGTTTGAGTGATGGCAAGATCCAGGGGTCACAAGGTCAGTGAGCCAGGAATTTATTTGCGTGGAGAGTCATATTGTGGGGATCTGCTGTGCTTGTGTTAGGGCCCAGGGAAGGGGAGAGAGGGACGTAATGAGATGCATGCTGTGGGTACGGTGGAAAGGGTGGGGCCTGGGAGGTTGGGAGATGAGCTGTATAGGGGCTGAATACGTGTGGCTTAAATCTCAGAGGAGGTGTATCAGTGTGCTCAGAGGCTCAAGATCCGGGGCCAGATAGAAGAAAATTCTTCCTCCTTCCAGTCCACCCCCCTAGTTAGTGCGGGATGGCGGAGGATGTTACCTCCATTGCAGGGGGCTCAGGGGGAAATAGTGACCCCACCCTGACCCACACAGGCTTCCCTTAGGGCATCGCCAGGGCAGCTTGTCCTGGCCTGCGAACCTTGGTGGTGTTAGCTCAGCTCTTAATCCTTCCCACTGTTTCCAAGGACAAAGCACTGTCTTAATAAAGGATTGAAGTTGGTCTGACGGCTCACCAGATGGGGTCTGAGGATGCCTCAGAGAAGTCCTTCAGGGAAGTAGGAATGTCTCAGAGCCCCGTGTTAATGAAGACCTTGTGAAGTGAAACCTCACTGTACTCACAGCCTGCTGCTGTTGGTGGATGTACGCCTCTGCTGGTGACATCAGTTTTCTACAAGCTAAGGTAGCCACATACAGTCAGAATATGCCCTTGCAGTGGGACTAATGCACACTAGTTCTTTCATTCATTCGTTGAATATTTACTGCATGCTTGCTCTGACCAGGTGCCTTATTAGTGCCTCTGGTAGTGAATGAGTCAAAGGCGTTCCCTACTTTAAAAGAGTCTCTGATTTCATAAATTGACGAAAACCATTATCTGGTCAATTGCATCAAAGATATTCAACACTTTTTTTCTAAGTTAAATACATGCTAGTTGACTTAAGTTCTAAAATATACCATAAAAATATTAGAAAATTGATTGATATTTGTTTAGTCATTCTCAACAAGGTATTCCTGGCACCACACCAATTATTTCCCTAAATTATTCCCTAAATTATTTCCCTAAATAATACTCTCTTTTCTAGAGAGAGAGAATGAGAGTGGGGGTGACAGGGAGGGACAGAGGGAGAGGGAGAATCTCAAGCAGACTCCCCAGTGAGCATGGAGCCAGATGCAGGGCTCGATCTCACTGCCCTGAATCATGACCTGAGCTGAAATCAAGAGTCGAACGCTTAACCCACTGAGCCACCCAGGTGCCATGATAATAATTTATATAAACTATATGTCAGATATTGATATAAACTATATATCAGAAAATAAAATTTAAAGACAGAAGAACGGGAACTCTTGTTTTTGCTAAATGTGTCCAAGGATCAATATGTTTAATAGTAATTCCCTTACAAATAAACAAGAAAAAAATAAGCACTAAGAAATAAACACAAAATATGAATAGGTGACTCACAAAAGAAGCAAAACTAATGGCTAATAAATAAATGAAGAAAAAAGTATCAACTTTAATTAAAGGAACATAAGTATGAAAGTCAGCAAGGTGTTAACTCTTGCCTATCAAATTTACAACGGTTTTGTATAACCTCATGCTGAGAGCTGAGGGAGTCGAAGGACCCAGCCTGGGTGGGAGCAGCTTGGCACTAGTCATCAAACTTCTATGTTGTCTGCCTCTCACTCAAGAAACTTACTCCAAGGAAAGAGTAGAGCTGTGCACCAAGTCTTAATTCATAGATCTTCATTAGGGTTTTATTTTGAAAATAAAAACAATACTCACCAATGAAGGTCAACTACACCCTACATAACCCCTCCATCGGCACTCCCCTTCTGCACCCCCGGTCTATACCCCCTGTCCCTCTGTACTTCCTGGCCGTCTGCACTCCCCATGCATCTACACCTGCATCCATCTCTACCCCCCCATCATACCCCTGTCATCTACACCCCGTCCACCTATACCCTCCATCCACGTACACCCCCATCCGTCTATACCCTCCCATTCACACATCTTCTCCTGCCTTCTATTTAAATCTGACCCTTCTTCAGGGCAGCCTAAGTTTATCCTCTCAAGCAGACATTCGCAGCTGACACAAGGCTGTTAATTCCCCTCTCTTCTTAGTGCCTTTAGCTGTTTCTGTCCAAATCTACTCGTTTTTGCTATTTCATTGTGGGTGACCTTTTGTGGTAACTTTAACATTCACAAGCTGTCTTGGAGTCTGCTTCTTTGACTCACCAGAATGACAGAGCACGTGTTCAGGAATCTGCTCTCAGGTCCTCCTCTACCTGGACTATCATTCTCAGAGCCTCTGGAGCCCACCACTAGGCATGAACCTAGAGTGAATCAGCTCTTTGTTGAGTAATCGAATGAGGGGGAAGGTATGTGGAATGACTGTTGATGGGAGTCCCAGAGAAGTGGTGCACTAGGAAGACTTGCCCGCCAACAGAAGAGTGAGCCAGTCCCCCTGCGGTGTTATCCCAGAGCTTGCCATCTTGCCTCCCATCCAGCTGCTGCTTTAGTCCATTTCCTCCACTGCAGGTCCTCTCCGTGCCCCTGCCTTAGACATGGCTAGAGGCTGCAAGCAAGCATGGCCTGCAAGTGATCTGGAAGATCCTTGGCCTCAGAGCATAGATCTGCCTGCTTTGGTGGGCTCTCATCTCCTAGGCTGCTGGTCTGACCCTCTCAGGTAGTTACTAGTTCCCTGAACATCCTGTGCCAGGATTTTCTTTATTAATATATGTATGTGTACCTGTCTGTCTATCTATACGTCCATCTATCTGTCTACAGATACATACATAGAGACACATACACATACACACAATGGATATTACTCAGTCATAAGAAAGGAGGTTATGCCATTTGGGAGTAACTATTAGGGTATCATGCTGAGTGAAATAAACCAGACAGAGAAGGACATATGTCCTGCTTAGTCATAATGTTCAATAGCTATAGTGACCATGCGTCCCTGAATTCACCTCTTTTTTCATTTTGTTGTGAAGTAATACATAAAATGACCTATGTGTTTGTGTGTGTGTATGTATCCTACCTCTAAGCATTGCCGGGTTGATGGACACTGGGATTGCTTTCATATCTCGGCTGCTGTGAAGAACACTGCCATGAACAAGGCAGTGCCTGCATCTCTGCAAGATCTTGTTTTCATTTCCTTCAGAAATTGCCCCAGCAGTGGGATTGCTGGATCCAATGGTAGTTCTGTTTTTAACTTTTTGAGGACTTCTCCACACTGGCTATACCCACTTATAATCCTGCCAACAGGGCACGAGGGGTCCCTTTTCTCCACATCCTCGCCAATACTTGTTACCTCTTTTTGATGATAGCCCTTCTGACAGGTGTGAGGCGATACTGCATCATATCACTTATATGTGGAATCTGAATCAAAAAGGCAAACTCACAGAAACAGAAAGTGGAATAGTGAAGGTGGGGGAAATACGCAGAGCTTGGTTAAAAGGTTACCCACAGCTATATAACACTATATTATATAATTGAAATTTGCCGAGAGAGTAGAAATGTTCACACACAAGATAAATGCATAAGGTGATATCTGTGTTAATTAACTAGATGGGGGGGAACCCTCACAATTGTATATCAGGTCATCACAATGCACACTTTAAATATCTTACCATTTTATTTATCAGTTAAACCTCAGTAAATGAAAAAAATGGAAGAAATCCAAACAAACTAGTCTTATAAGGTAAAAAATAAATAAATAAATAAATAAATAAATAAATAGGTAAAACATGGTAGGAATTTAAGGTATAGGTTAACCCATAGAAAAAGTAATTTTACTGATGGGATGCATATAGTGCTTACCTAGTATTTCATCTCTGAATCTCGATTTTTATCTTTTATTTTGTTAAAATTCTGAACCACCTGATTTCATCAGAAACCACAGAAATAATGATATTCATGCTTAAGCAGAATTTCTTGACTAACAGTGCATGCTTTTCTATTGGTTTTCCTCCTTTTGGGTCCAAATACATGTTCTCCACTGATTAATTGCAAGACCCTAGACAGTGAATCTGTCCGTGCCTCAGTTAGCCAGACAGTATACTGAGGCTCACTGTCTTGGGGGTGGTTACAAGAATGAAGTGAGGGAATATGTAAAATGTTTCGACGGCTGCTCTTTCTGTCTCCTTTAATGATGATGGAACATTCGTCCATCCGGCTTATTGGAATCCTGCTTACCACAGGGCACAGAGAAATGGGAAGCACTCTTTTCTCTATCTGTTCATGTCATTGCTTAAAGATTTTATTCATTTATTTGAGAGAAAGGAAGATAGCATGAGCCAGGGAGGGGCAGAAAGAGGGATAGGGAGAGAATCTCAAGCTGACTCCGTGTTGAGAGCAAAGCCCCATGTGGGGCTTGATCCCATGACCCTGAGATCATAACCTGAGCAAAAATTAAGGGTTGGATGCTTAACTGTCATTGTCCATGTCCTTCAGGTACCCCTCATGTCATTGTTTAAATAAGAGGGGTCCTAAATAAGAGGGGTCCTCAGAGCACCCTAAGTTTATCCTCTCGAGCAGATGTTCAGGCATCTGATGTTACAGGAACATTCTTACCCCCCCAAATAAATATGCCTTTTTAAAAAACAATGATTTTATTCATTTGAGAAAGAGAGCGTGAGAGAGAGATAGAGCATGAGCATGGGGGGAGAGGTACAGGGGACAGAAGAAGCAGGCTCTGTACTAGGCAGGGAGCCCGATGTGGGACTCCATCACAGGACCCTGGGATCATGACCTGGGCTGAAGGCAGATGCTTAACCACCTGAACCACCCAGGCACCCCCCAAATAAGTATTCTAATTACAATCCCCTTCCCCCACCCTGAGTGTATGTTTATTCCATATATCTGCCTTATCTAATGTTTCTGGCATCTAAGTCCTTACTTGGGATTTGGAATCTAGTGAACCAGTCAGGATTCTGGAGTTATTTTTGAGAATGTTATTGAAACAAGAACATGAGTTAAAGTAGTAATTTACTAGGTGGATTCAGAAGGGTTGAATTAATAGAGTCAAAATGGTCCTCACTGAAAGGGAGAGCAAAGGGAGCCCATACAGGAGGTGCCAGGCTGAATCCGCAAGGGCTGCTGCGTATGCTAACTATTAGAGACCTAAGACTGTCCCTCCCGGTACACCTCCACTCCATGGATTTGCTTCACAAACGTGTGAGATATTGGTATTGGACATCTTGTGTTTCTTTTTGCTTAGTGAAAGCACGCTCTTACTTTGAGGAATTACAATGAACTGGTAGGTTTCTGTTTTCTCCACCAAACATATTTCAGAATCCAAATACATGGTACCAAAACGAGACCACGCATAGGGTATAAAAATGAAAGGTAAACTTCTCTATCTCCAGCCCTTTACACGACACACATCTAAAATACGAACAGATTCTTAGGGCTGTGCTTCCCAAAAGCGTTCTCCCTGCACTAGCAGCCTCAGTGTCACTGAGAACTTGGTAGAAATGCAAATCCTCCGCCCCGCCCCGGGACCTGCTGAATCAGAAACACACCTCCAGCTGCGCTGCACAGGTGAGACCCACGGTTCCCAGGCATCAGCCGGTTCCCAGGCGTCAGCCGCGTTAGGAGAGGTTTTTCTCCAAGCCAGAAGATTTGGTCTGGTGTTAGTCAACATCATAGGAAGAAGACACCAGAGGAAGGAATGCATTTATTTAAGATTTTATCACCTTTAAAATTACAGTTCTGCTGACTGATCTTTCCCTGCCCTTCTCTCCCCTCTGTGTCTCTGCATGATAGACGGGTCGGGTTTTACGTCAACACTTTCAAAAATGTTTCCAGCCTCGAGGCCAAGTTTCATAAGGAAATTGCAGTGGTGAGTAGCAATGATTATTTTTACTTGTGGAGTAGAAAATGAACTTTTTTTTTTTTCCTCCTCTGAAAGCACATGAAATGGTGCAGCAACATCATCTGCGTGTTTGTTTTCATGGTGCGTTACTACGCTCAGTGGTGTTGCTCTAATGTTGTGTAGTGACCACATAGTTCTGTTTTGTCCAGATTTTATCTCTGGGTGTACAGACAGGCTCCCTGGAATCACAGCCTGTGTCCGTTTCTCTTCTGAGATGCTTTTTCTCTGTGTCCCAGTCTCACGGTCTTGTTTTGCTTTGTTCTCAGTCGGCTTTGAAAGTTGTTGTTCAAGCAGTACTTCTTAGGCTGAGGAGGAATTGGTATCTGAACGGTCAGACAATCAGCCCTTCTGTCATCCGCTGAAGTCTGAGTTCAGCAGGGTAGTTGTATGACTTTATCTCTACTAGAGTCAGTGGGAGCAATAAGTTTTCGTTTTCTGTTCTGTCCTCTAATTAATGGATATATTTTGTTTTTTTAAGGGTTTATTTGTGTTTGTGGCCTTTCACTTTTGACATGAATTTTAAATTGCCCATTTGCAGAATTTAAGTTGTCCGGAGACCATCCATAGTACGTAAGATTCTCAGTAGACAGTTCCTTTCTTGGAGCAGTAGCCTGAATTGACCTCAGAATGACTTAACGGCTAATAGACAAATGGTCTCTGTCCCTCTAGCTTTGCCACAAATTGTATGAAGTGATGACGAAGCTGGGTGACCAGCACGCTGATAAGGCCTTCACCATTCAAGGAGCTCCCAGGTAGGCTGTCTTCATCGGAGCCAAGTTATGTCTGTTGGTGCCTTTAACACAATGCTTGTTGCAATTTCTGTAGTCTGCACAAGCCTATGCTATTTTACTCATTCTAGAAAAATCTAAAACTAAGGAGACTTTCCACATTGAGGCTGACAGCAGCCTCATTCTGGGTTTGTATGTTGACCTTTAGCTTTCAGATTTACTCAGTGTGGGTGTCTGTCATGGTCACAACAGAATTGGCTATTTGCCTTTCTCCATTTTCCAGGAGACCCATCAACAGTGGTGTAAATTTTTAACATATAATTTCTAGTCATGCACTTGTTAACTTTCTTTGGAGAAGAAAGGAATTCCCCAAACACATGACACTGAGTTCTTATCGTTGGTGCTGGCATCTTTAATGGTCCATTTTGGGAAAGGAAAGTGTGTAGGTGAGACCTTACCACCATCCTATCTCTTAACTTGACCTTTCCAACACTGCATTGTTTTGATTCTTTTGCATATTGTTTTGTGGTATAAAAGGCCCAGCTATCCGTAAGCAGATCATCTACCTTTCTAGGACCTGGCTTCCCACCAGCTTTCTCCTGTGATTTTGGAATCCCTTTAATCCATCCTTCTCAGGCATTATGTACTCAAGGAATGCGGGCTAATGGTCCTTGGGCTGGAAGTAAGAAGATCCAGCTTTCCAGTTTCTGACTATACAGTTAACTTACTTTGCCTTCCTTAAGTGCGTCCAATTAATTCTCTGGTTAAAGATCTCTCTCTGTATCTCTTGTTTTTTTTAAATCAGCAGAAAAAAAAAGATGATATTGAACTAAATGGTTTGTAAGGTAATATTTGCATTTTTAATATCAATCAACATAAATGCTCATACACACACATTTATAAAAACACACACTCCTGCACAGGTGCCCCCATCACCATATGTTCAGACCTCTCTGGAGAGAGCTGATTTTCTTCTTTGATGTTCTTTGTATTATCCGTACTCATCATAGTCTCTGTTACAGAGCTGTATGAAACAAGCATTTAGTATTTCTTATTTTTTAAGGGAAAGGACATTCCCTAAAAGAATACATGAAAGGACTACTGCTTCCTCTATAGTATTTCAGTATGAACTTGGAACAAAGAGAAAGTTGTAATAAGAACGTCAAAATGACATCGGGTATTTTAACAATGATGTACATGGAAAAATGAAGGGTTACTCCCTCCTAAAGACATGAGAAGGACAACTGTGTCTGAAAATCTCAAAATTGCTGAATTAGATAAAACGAAGAGAAAATGGGGTCATGACCACTTAACAAATGTTCCTTTCATTTTTTTACATCATTCCTCTGCAGAACGAGGTGGTGAGTGAGCTCAGTGGTTGCCCTCTTGAGCATAGACTGGGGCCATGCTTCCCGGCAGAGGCCATGGTTGCTGGCAGAGCCTCAATCATGCGGCTTATCCGTGTCCTCCGCAGGACCCACTCCCTTGAATATGTAGACCATGCTGTGGTGTGTGAGCTTATTTATTTTGGGGTATAGACCTTCCTCCCTCAATCTGTAGACATTAGAAAGACTTAGAGAGTAGGATGTGTCCCCAGTGCCCTCCTGGTCATTGCATTTGAGCTGGTCCCAGGCATCTGGCCCGGTGCCAGGAACATGGTGGGTTCCCAGGAGACATTATTGACTCTCTGCCTTCACATAATTTGTTTGCACACGTCAGGTGTCTGAGCCAAGCCTTTGTTTTATAAGGTGTAGAAAGAGGAATAGCTAATGAATTTATTTCCAAATGTTATCAGAAAAGACTCCTATAAAATCTTATTTTTAAAGATTTTATTTATTTATTTGAGAGAGAGAGCACACACAAGTCAGGGCAGGGGCAGAGGGAGAAGCAGGGTCCCCACTGAGCAGGGAGCCCAATGCAGGACTTGATCTCAGGGCCTGAGATCATGACCTGAGCCGAAGGTAGACGCTTAACCGGCTGAGCCACTCAGGCACCCGTGACTCCTGTAAAATCTTAGCACTTTTCTGAGGATACCTTTAACATCAAATTTATTGGGGCGCCTGGGTGGCTCAGTGGGTTAAGCCGCTGCCTTCGGCTCAGGTCATGATCCCAGAGTCGTGGGATCGAGTCCCGCATCGGGCTTGCTGCTCATCAGGAAGCCTGCTTCCCTTCCTCTCTCTCTGCCTGCCTCTCTGCCTACTTGTGATCTCTCTCTGTCAAATAAATAAATAAAAAAATCTTTAAAAAAAAAAAAACATCAAATTTATTATTTTCAGATTTTTGTATAGATTAGATTTTTGTATAGATTATGACATAGCAAGATTTTCTTGTAAACCAAAGGTGAAAGTAATTCAGCTAAGTCAGCTCACACTTGGAAAATTCTTGCAGAGTTTGGCACAATGGAAAGAACAGAGGGTTTGCCTTCCCAAGGCCTAAACTCAGACCCACCAAATTGCCGAGTGACTTTAGGGGTTTTTAACCTCTCTGTGCCCCACTCTACTACCTATAAAGTGGGAACATTGATGCATGGGTGTTGCAACGGTTAGAGATAATATGAATGAATGGGGTCTGGCACACAGACCATAGGCAATAATGGTACTAGTTTCACCAACACTGTTAGTAACCACCAGAACTAATTTAGAAGGGGGCTACATGACCGACAGAACCAGATGTTCTCAGGATTCCTCTGAGATGGAGGACCCTGGAAAGTAAGTGCTGTTCTCTAGAAGGCTCATCGCTGACTCTTGTGTGTTCATCTAGTGATTCTGGTCCTCTCCGCATCGCAAAGACACCATCACCACCCGAGGAGGCCTCACCCATCCCGAGCCCAACAGCTAGTCCCAATCACACGCTGGCGCCTGCGTCTCCCGCACCAGCCAGGCCTAGGTCACCTTCACAGGTAGGAAGAGGTAAAATGTACTGGGGAGAATGCTAGAACTGATGGTGAGGTGATCCCATCTGGGATAATCCCATAGTGCTGCGGCATTAAAAGGAGTTTCCTGTTGGGGAGACTTGGAGGCTGTCGGCATTATGTTGGCTGCTAAGGAATCAACCTCTCCAACTTGGATTCCTGTTTTCTCACATGCCCTGTGTTCGGGTGTGTTGAGACTTCTCTCCACAACCTCAGCTTCCTTAGGCTCACGTGCACTCCTCTCCTCCCACCTCTCGCTCTCAGAAGGGCCCAATCAATGTCATCTTCTCCCTGGACATTCCCTCCTTCTAGCACTTTTGGTCACACTTGTAGAAACTCTGGCCAAGAAAGTTTCACAAGCCTGGTTTATATGCCATTTTACATCTTCTGGTATCACCCACAGTATGCGGCCCATGAGTAGACAATCATCAAAAGTATCTGGAATAAGCCATCGAGAAAAAAGGTGAGGGCTGGAAAAGGTCAACACAGAACAACATTGCCACCCTTGTCTTCCCCACTTAGGGGTGAAGGTGAAATTCCTACAGCAAGAGTTGAAGTTCAAGTCTTTGAAACTAAGGGAAGTGGTGAGAAGGTCCATGGAATAGATCTGTGAAGTCCTTACTTCTCAAAACACTCTAGTAGAAAGTGAAATGCTTGTTCTCTGTGGGTGATCTCACGGAGTCCAGTGAAAAGCTTTCCTGATTATAGTGTCAAAATTCTAATTTCTTGCTGAAATGAGGACTCCCTTTTTGGTTGACTTCACAAAGGGGGCAGCCCTAGTTTAACTTGAGAGGCACAGGCACCTGGCCCTGGCCCTGCTGTGTAGCGCTGGCGTCGAAGTGCACGGGGTTGCACTCCCTGAGTGGTTCTCAGGGGGCCCTTGCTTGTGGGTGCTTCCAGGGTCATGTAGGCAGACTGCACTCTCTACTCAGTCAGGTCCCTTTTTTCTCTGTGCATATCTGAATGTCAGTCACTGCAGCATGTCTGCCCAGCGCTGTTCAGGTGGCATTTCTACACAACTCAGGTGCTATCTTTGCCGAATTAATTTGCTTGTGTCTCTCATGTTTTGTAGACAAGGAAGGGGCCTCCCGTCCCACCGCTGCCTAAAGTCACCCCAACAAAGGAACTCCAGCAGGAGAACATCATCAGTTTCTTCGAGGACAACTTTGTCCCAGAAATCAGCGTGACGACACCTTCACAGGTAAGTGCCTGCTGCAGAGCTGGGATGAGCACACGGGTACCAGGGCAGCGGGATCCTTGGGGACCATCTTTCAAGGTGCCAGATGTCGGAGCCAGCAGCATCACTTCCGGTCTCCTTCCAGGTTGGCCTTAATCACTTGGTATGTCTAAGGCATTCTCAAATGGGAGGCATACACACAGTTTTTGGAAATACCGAAAAGTGTAAAATGAAGAATTTTGACGATTACTTACATCATACCGCCCTCACCTAGACACTAATGCACTTTGGCGTGTTTTCCTTCGGGCTTTGATTTCTAGGTGTGTACCAATGCCATACCACAACATCCAGATTGTATTGTTATGGAATCCTGAGTTTTCTGCTTCAGCTTTTTGAACACTTTTTTCATGTCATGATATTGTCTCTTCCAAAGAAAATGTGGAAGCAGAGTATTCTCTCTGATGGATGGACCAGCCAGTGATTGCGGTCACAGGTCTTTTCTGATTTCCTGTTTCTTCACCAGCACTTCTATGAATGTCAGTATATGTTAATTCATGTTTACAGCCTCAGTTATTTCTTTTACATTGCTTCCTGGTAGAGAATAGGAAAATGAAGTTAAAAGAGGTGAATATTTTCAAGCTGTTTGGCCTTCAGCACAAGTAACTATATCCATTTACATGATTTGGCAAAGACACTTGGGTGCACCTGCTCCGGCTCCAGCTCCCTTGGTAGGCTACAGACCCCTCTCTGCTAGCCACTTGGTTGTCCTGTTGCCTTGAATGAAGATTCTTCACTTCCAGAGCTGTTCCTCATGCCATTGAAGCTATTTTTTTAAATTATTTTTAAATTTTTTTATAAACATATAATGTATTATTACCTCCAGGGGTACAGGTCGGTGAATCGCCAGGTTTACACATTTCACAGCACTCACCATAGCGCATACCCTCCCCAAATACATAACCTGAAGCTATTTTTTTAAGAGTGAGAGTCCCCAGAAACATCCTGCCAATATTACTTACCCCCGGTGGTCTCAGAATCAGAAATAATACCTACATCTTGCAAGAGTTGTGAATGCAGTGCTGTAATTACTGAGTACGTCCATAACGACACTGGGTATCATGTGCTAAGTACAATCACATCCTGTTGATAATAACAGGAATAATGTGCTAATCACAGAGAGCTCAGGAAATAGAAACTCAGAAGAAACGCAAATCAAAATGTGTCATTGCTTTTAAGGGCATTTATGAATAAGGTGCAATAACTTTTAGCTATTGTTTTCCTTCCGTGTTTGGTAGGAGATGGTGAATTGGGTAAGGTAATGGGGCCTTGACATGTGATTTAGCAGCTCCTTTGAAGGGGGAGACGTGCACGTTGATGAGCACACGGACAGATGATGTCTGTGGCTCCACAGATGCCTCCAGAGATAGCGGTCTCGGAGTCAGGTGATCTGACCAGGCACCAGCCATTGTGTGGACCCCAAACTCCGGTTTTCATTCCCAACGTGTCCTCTCCCTTTGATTTGCTAGCAGCTCAGCTTCCTTCTCTTTCTTGCTACATCAGTTTCAGACTGAGAGGTTTAAGGTGATCATATCCTTATCCTTACTCAGGTTGCTTGCCCCTGCACCCTTGGATAGCATGCTCTCAATCCCATCCACTAACGGAACGTGCTCACCTAGAGGCCAGATGCCCTTGGCTGAAGACACCCCCACTTAGCACTGGAAGCAACTGAAGTCGAGGCAACATGGCGCATAGATGAGTTCTAAAGCAAAGCTGGGGGCTCAAGACAGTTTTTTCCTTTAAAATGTTTTGTTATTTGCAGTTGGCTGGCTCACATAAGGTCTTTGGTGGTAGGAAAAAAAAAGAAAGCACTTTTTAAAATCACAAATGCCAGAAGAGTCTCTGAAGTGCTTCTATGAGTGTGAACATTCACAATACTGAGCAGCAGTCATGGGTAAAGTTAAGAGTCCTGGACAGAGGGAGAGGAGGCACCTGTCACAGCAGAAAGGGCTTGGGCTGAGGCTGCCACAGGGACGCCGCTGGCTGGAGGGCAGCCTGCCCCAGCCTGGCTGGTCTTGGCGCACTGCTCCAAAGCCCTGGGGAAGGAAGGAAGACATCGCTTCCCACCCTCTGGACCTTTATAACATGCTTGCTGGGTGTCCCCTCCAGTATGCTAGGTGATTTGGAAAGCACTAACCACCAGAGACCTTGTGGAGGTGCATTTTGGGGATTCAGCTTCATTTATGTTATGTTTTCATTAGGAGGAGGGAGCAGGGAGTTTCTGTGGTTTTTTTCCCACATTTGAAGCGGCGTGGCTGCCGTGTGAACCGTGTGAACCGCAGAGGGTGACCAGGAGCAACTCCGTTGACTAAGCAGCTGTTCATCTCAGGTCACCATGTCAAGAGAGGGTGTGAGGCAGGGATTTATGTTTCAGTTCACTTTCCCCCCAAAGAGTGATACGATGTAGCTTTAGTCAAAATTGCACAGATGTTGCCTTTCCCTCAGTTCCTGTTTCCTCAGTTCCTGTTCCTCTGTAGATATGCTCAGGTATGTGGTCTTTCACGCCTTTTGGGTCACATGCAGCAGTTCCAGAGTTGGCAGATCCGGGTGGGGTCCGCGAACCTCTATTCCTCACAAGTGATGCTGAGGCTGCTGGTCGTGGGACCACTCTGTGAGAACCACTGTTACAGGCCAGGATTTCCAAATGTATGGCCATGAACAAAGTACCACAGTGAATGAACAGATTTCTTCCAGGGAAATACCAGGCTGAGTCAAGGGTATATCATGACTGACCACTTACAGCTGCTCCACTTAAAAATAGTGTGACTTGAAATACTCCATATTTTGCCTGTTGGACTCACTCATACACGTGCATGCTTGTAACATCAGATACGTTGATCAGACTATATGTCAAGCTACGCATTCTAAGTGAATGGACGGTCTCATCAAGACTTTAATGTTTTTATTTTAATTTATTTATTTGGTGGGCAGCAAAGCAAGGTTTATTGAGCGATAGCAAAGTGATAGTACAAACTTCCCGAAGAGGGAGGGGGCCCAAGAGGGTTGCCCTTGGGACTATGCTGTTTTTAAACATGCACAGGTAAATGATGAAAAAGAATAAATAGGAATGCCAGGAGAAAATGAGATGCCAGTTGCACGGAAGCAGAGTATTGGAATTTAGCAAGCTGAGATGTATCCGAAAAGCTTTCCTCCCAGATACATGTATTTATAGTAATAGGGAGTCGTCCCTTTCAGTTTTATGTTGATATTTTTACAAAGCTTATACGGCATTCTACATTGAACAGATAGGTCTGTGTTCCCAGTTTGCTGTTTTTATTCTAAGCTCAGTGGGGAACAACAACGTTTGCATTAATCCCACCCACAAGTTCCAGATGTGGTGACTGAGATATTCCTCACATCTGATGGATTCGTATGTCCCATCCACCAAGCTTCATTGCAGTGACAGTCTCTCTTGAGTTTGTCTTGGGATTTGAAAGGAATCCATCAGACCTACAGAGCCCTCTATTGGCCTCAGACTTCAACTCTATCACAGAATCTTCTCTGAGAGATTTCCTTGCCTGCTAGTAGGGAGAGATCCGTGTGTCAACACAAAAGGGCTGACCTTGCTTCTCTGGTTCTGTGTTTACAAAAATGAAACTGCCAGGGGACAAACCCAGCCCTTTCTATTTTTCCCTCCCAAGAAACTAAATAAGAAGAGGGGTGTGTGTGTGTGTGTGTGTGTGTGTGTGTTTCCTTTGCTAACCTTTTAAAACAGCATTTTCCATCAAGTCCCATAAGATGCTGTGAAAAGAGGTCCTGGTCAGAGGGAGCTGGGAGGGGCTGCATCCCCTTTTGCTTTACATACTTTATGTTAGTGTGTTCAGGGCTCTGAGAAGTTCTGCAACAAAAGCCCTGCTTGTTTAAATCAGAGTTTCTCTAACAGTCTTCCTTTCTTCCCAAAGTACTACTTGTTCCAGGGAAATGGGCATTGGGTGAAACATGTTTAAGAAGTAAGATTTAGAAGGTATTATGTCCCTAGAAACCAAATTTATGGCATAAAAGTAGGATTTTAACAGATCAAGACAGAAAAGGCAATCAGATATTTATGCACAGAGGTATACACACATGCAAGGTTGTTTCTTTTTTCCTTCAAAGTTTTGGACTCCTTTCTCTTCTGACTTTAATTCCATTCATGTTCTCTCTCCTTTCCCACCAGGGCTTTCCATAAGGACATGGCTCTGAGCAAATGTTGGGGGAGGCACTCTGTCCATATAACCAGTTTGAGTCACTTGAACGTATCAGCAATAATCTGGCAGTCAGTCTCATGGGATTCCACACAGGAAATGCCATGCTGGCCAGTGGGAGCAGTCTGCTCACCAGCCACCCTCTTGGAAACAAACCTGGCTACCACATTCCAGGACAACTGGGTGGGCGTGACCCCCAGAGTTCCTCCATATAGAGCAGGTTCCCAGAGTGCTCCAAAGAGGAAAGGTGGGGGCCAGGCCCATGTGGGTCCTGGTGCAGACTTGGGGTGTCCTGATTGGATAGCCTTGCTAGCCACAGCTGCCACCAGAAGAAGAGGACTTAGATATCAGGAAAGGTGCTCAAAGGGGTGAGGCACCCCCTGAGAGGGGCAGGGCTTGGGGTAGGGTCCCTGTTTGCCTATCTACCTCTCACTGGCCAAGAGGAAGACGACATTACACATTTTCGAATTTTTTTTTTTTTCCACAGCAGGCAACCCCCAAGCTATTTGCCTAAATCTTTCCCAACAACGATGCTGTGTTTTTGTTTTTGTTTTGGTTTTTTTTGCTCTTTGATACAGCGTTCTCCTTTACAAACCCAGATGGGTTATCTTTGGTCCATCAGGCTCATTGCTCCAGGCCCATCTTGCCATTCTTGCTGGGAGTGCCTGCTGTGCGGGAAGGCAGGACAACAGCACAGCCCTGCAGTCCCGTGGCTGTGGGCGTCCCGTTAGCACCGTTAATTTTGATACCCTTACATCTCTGCTTTCCAGCCAAATGCTGCATCTCACATTTTAAGTTCATGAAATCATCCTATTTTTCCTAGCCAATCACAAGGAAGTAGATATTCAACTTGCTTGATAAGTTTACAAAAGGGTCTTTTTTGTCTGGTCAGTCCAGACAGAGGTAGTCCCGCGTGCGCGCACCACCCCCCTCCTGGTAGCTGTCACCTGGTCGTGAATACCGCCCTGGCTTTGCTTTTCAACCATAGCTATATTTCTGGGCCAGCTGCCTCTTCTTTCGGTTGATATTTTTTCAAAGTAAACACGTTAGCATTCTTGTAACACAGAAAGAATTAGTAATATGGAAACTGGAACGAGGAAAACAGTGCATTTCAGGCCCCGGTTTGGTGGGTCTGTTGCCCCAGTGGGTCACCCACGGCACCGTGGTTCCTGCAGCAGCCACAGCCAAGTAGTGCTGTGCACCAAGTAGTGAATTTATCCTCTGGGGCCCTGACAATATTCTTAAACCATTGTGTAAGTTAGCCTCACAACCTTCCAAGGTTCTGACTCCTGAACCTCTAAGGATGCCTTGATTTTTTTGCACTCCCCCCGTTTTGCATTTTATAGTCTGCCTCTTTACAAAGCATCCCATGGTATAAAGCTCTTTTGAGATTTTGTGTTGTTGACTATGGTTTCATGGTATGGGTCAAGAGTGGGGGTTAGATGGTGCAGAGAGGCCGGCAAAGGAAGGGGAGAAGGGGATGCAGAAGAATGAGTTGGGGTGAAGGGAAGGAGCTCACAATGGGGAAGCACGTGACTGAAACTGTCCTGTGCACAATGTCCTTCCATTGTGTCTTGACATCATTCCTGTGATTTACAAGTCATTATCCCTACTCTAAAGTTGAGCAGATCTGTCCTCTTTCTGCAACACTGTGGTGTTCCTAGGGCAGACATGGAAAGCAGAAGCCTGTAGACCACACCTGCCAGCATCTTAAGCACCTGGAAGATAGTGGATATTAGGTGTCCAGTAAATTGAACAAATCCATTGTAACTCTTTCTCTCCTTAATGTTCAGGATCCATGTTCTGTAGAAATGTCTTTGGGTTCTATTTATTAGCAAAGTCCTTCGGGTTGTTACATATCAGCGATTATACTAAATTCCAGATGTGGTGGTAGGAGGGTCTTTTTTTATTCAGTGGTCATCACAGAATGTCACTTTAAGCACAGGCCCTATCCCTCTCCCCTCGGTCCCTCTTCTCAGTGCTATCAGTTGTTAGCCTCTTACTCAGAATGTGTGCAAGGCCAACAAGCAAACTCATGAGGTACTACACTAAGGATGGCTGTACCACCTACCACCTTGTTTCCAAACCAACCCCCCTAGGGGAACAGCTCCTTAGAAAGTTTAGTTTGCTGTGTGTCAGCTCATGGAAACATTTGCAGGATTATATAAACAGGCATATAGACCAAATGTGGTAACATTTGTGATAAGCCTAGGTGATGGGTAAACGGATCTTCATTGTATTGTTTTAGTGTTTTTATATAATAAAAGCTGTAGAACAAATACTTGACCATGTCCCATGAAATGGTTGAATGATGTCCCATTCTGTGATTTCAAATCTGAATCTCTCGAGCCCCGGCAGTATACTACAGCTATTACCGTCTCTCACATTAACTGTGATGTACCCATGTGTAGTGGTCTTGTCACAGGCTTCCGGTCATAAAGTTAAGTTCCCTTAGGCCACTGCATGCATTACAAATGAAATGTTAAAACTTTACTCACTGTTATAAATTACAAGCTATTTTGTGACCCTTCCATAAAAGACGTGTTTGTGACATGAAAAATAACTCCCAGTGGGCCTTGTTCCTAAAAAGTTTATTTAAGCTTTCTGTCTTAAGCTTCCTTATCTGACCTCTCTGCCTTACTGGGAAGTTAATAAGTGTCCTGCAAAATATTTAGAATAGAGTAAATGTCCTCAAAATATGTTTAATAAAAAAGGGGCACCTGGGTGGCTCAGTTGGTTAAGCAACTGCCTTCGGCTCAGGTCTTGATCCCGGAGTACGGGGATCGAGCCCTGCATCGGGTTCCCAGCTCCACCGGGAGTCTGCTTCTCCCTCTGACTTTTTCCTCTCTCATGTTCTCTCTCACTGTCCCTCTCTCAAATAAATAAAATCTTTAAAAAAATATGTTTAATAAAAGAATAAAAAGTGAATGCTTGGGAAGAAATAGTACCTTCGGCTTTACTGTCATCTGGATCACTGAAATATTGTGTTACCATTAGGAAATCTGTGTGTGTGTGTGTGTGTGTGTGTGTGTGTGTGTGTCTGCATGCATGCAACCCTGGGGATGTTTTGGAGACTCTAAATAGTTGTGTGACTCTTAATGTTTTTGATGTGAGAACACTTAGTATCTTTTGGGGGGGGGCAAATTTCAAGTGTGTAATACAGTATTTTTACTTACAATCAAGTTTTTACTTAAAACTTAACCAACATCTCCCTATTTCCCCTCTTAAACCCAGGCAGCCACCATTCTACTGTAAATTGAAATCTGTTACCTGGTATGCTTATAAGAATAATGCCATAAAAGGGCATTATTAAATAATAATAGGCGCCTGGGTCATAATAATAGGTGCCATAAAAGGGGCGCCTGGGTGACTAAGTGGGTTAAGCCTCTGCCTTCGGCTCAGGTCATGGTCTCAAGGTCCTGGGATCGAGCCCCGCATCGGGCTCTCTGCTCAGCAGGGAGCCTGCTTCCCTCTCTCTGCCCACTTGTGATCTCTATCAAGTAAATAAATAAAATTGTTAAAAAAAATGCCATAAAGGATGCCTTGTAAACACAAAAAAATAGTCAATTACAGAGAAGCAAAAAGTTTAAACGTGTAGTGATATTTTCCAGCAAAACACACTCTTACGAATGTACTTTTTGTCACGGGGCAGAGGGAGAGGAGAAAGAGACTTAAGCAGGCTCTGCATCCAGCCTAGAGCCGGATGCAGGGCTTGATCTCAGACCATGAGATCATGACCTGAGCCCAAATCAAGAGTCATGCTTAACTGACTGAGCCACACAGGTGCCCCTAAAGTATATATTTTGATAATTTTGAAATATGTGTACACCCATGAAACCATCACCAGGATCAAGATAATGAATATACCTGTCACCCCCAAAGCTCTTTTGTGTCTGTAATCGTCCCTGTTCCTCTCCACATATTGCACTCTCGAGGCAGACACTCATCTTTCTGTCCCTGAATGTTCATTTGCATTTCCTAGAATTTTGTGTAGATGGAATCGTACAGAATGTACCCTTTTTGGTCTGGCTTCTTTTACTCGGCATCGTTATCATGAGGTTCATCCATTTTGTAGCATGTATCAGCAGTTCATTTCTTCTCTTTGCTGAGTACTTTCTATGGACACATCGGGGTTTGAGGGATTTTTCATCTATTGACAGATATTTGGGTTGTTTCCAGGTTTTGGCTATTATATATAAAGGTACTGTGAACATCTGTATCCAAATGTTTGTGTGTACACATGCTTTTATTTCTTTGGGTACCAGATCATATGGGAGGAATAAGTTTAACTTTTCAACCGCCAAACTTCTAAGTGATTATACTATTTGTGTTTCCATCCACATTGCGTAAGCATTTCAGATTCTCCACATCCTTGCCATCACTTGGTATGGCTAGTTTTTTAAATTTTAGCTGTTCTGGTAAGTGTATAGGTTATTTCATTGCAATTTAGTTTAGACTTCCCTAATGGTTAATGATGTTAGGCATCTTTTCATGTACTCATTTGACATCTGCTTACCTTCTTTATTTCCCAGCTCAACTGAGGTATAGTTGACAAATAAAAATTGTATATATTTAAGGTATACAGCTTTATTTTTTGATATATGTACACATTGTGAAATAATCCTCCCAACCCAGCTAATTAACATATCCATCTCTTCAAATAGATACCTTTTTAAAAAAATTATTGTTTTTGATGTGAGAAAAACTCAGTATCTATTTTTTGGCAAATTTCAAGTCTGTAATACACTGTTTTTACTTACAGTCACCATGCTGAATATTATAGATCTCTAGGACTTGGTTAACTGAAACTTTATACCCCTTAACCAACATCTCCCTATTTCCCCTCCTCTTAAGCCCTGGCAATCACGATTCTACTCTCTACTGCCATGATTTTTACTACTTTAGATTTCACATGTAAGTGAGATCAATTGTTTTTCTTTTTTTTTTTTTTTTTTTTTTAAAGATTTTATTTATTTATTTGACAGACGGAGATCACAAGTAGACAGAGAGGCAGGCAGAGAGAGAGGGAAGCAGGCTCCCTGCTGAGCAGAGAGCCCGATGCGGGACTCGATCCCAGGACCCTGAGATCATGACCTGAGCCGAAGGCAGTGGCTTAACCCACTGAGCCACCCAGGCGCCCCTAGATCAATTGTTTTTCTGTGTCTGGCTTAATTTACTTAGCATAAAAACTTCTGCACAACCAACGAAACAACCAAGAGTTATAAAGGCAACCTAAGGAATGGGAGAAAATATTTGCAAACATCTATCTGAAATATATAAGGAACTCACACAATGCAATAGCAAAAAAATAAAATAAAAATAAAAATAAAATATTTGGATTTAAAAATGGATAAGGGACCCAAATAGACATTTCTCCACAGAAGCCATACAGGTTGTTAACAGGCATATGAAAAGGTGCTCAGCACCACTAACCACTGAGAAACATAAATCAGAATCACAATGAACTCTCACCTCAAACCTGTTAGAATGGCTATCACCAAAAAGACAAGAAATTGCAAGTGTTGGTTGCAATTTCTGTTTATACACTGTTGATGGGAACGGAAATTGGTAGAACTACTACGGAAAACAGTATGGAGTTTCCTCAAAAAATTAAAAATAGAACTACTTGATGATCCAACAATCCCACTTCTGGGTACTTATCTAAAGGAAATGAAATCACAAATGGTCACTGCAGCATTATTCGTGAGGGACAATACAAGGAAACAACCTAAGTGTCCGTCAGTGGATGAATGAGTAAAGAAAATGTGTATATACACAGTGGAATATTCAGCCTTAAAAAAGTGAGTCCTGCCATTTGTGACATTATGGATAAGTCCAGAGGACATTCTGACACCAGTGTGTCATCACTGGTGTCTGTGAAAAACTTCTGTTGTTGTATTTACTTCTTTGATTGAGTTTTGAGAATCCCTTATACATTCTGGATGCAAGTCTTTTATCAGATAGATGATTTACAAATATTTACTCCCAGTATGTGACTTACCTTGTCATTCAAATTGTCTTGTCATTTTCAAATACTTTTTGTACATCTATCAGGATTTTGAAGAGAGTTTTTGAAGAGTAGAATGTTTTTATTTTGGTGGAGTCCATGTATTTCTTTTTCCAGAATTAGACATTTCATGTCTTATCTAAAAAAATCTTTGTCTAACCAGGGTCACAAAGATTGTCTCCTGTGTTCTCTTCTAGAAGTTTTATGGCATAAGGTGTTACAGTTAGGGTCTGTTACCGATTTTGAGTTAATTTTTTAATATGGTTTAAAGTATGGGTTGAAGTTTATTTCTTCACAAATGATGTGTGATTGTTGGAAAGTCTATCCTTATTCTACTAAATTGCCTTTATACCTTCGTGGAATATTAGTTATCCATATGTGTGGTTCTGTTTCTAAACTTAATGGTTTTTCCGTTGATCCATTTGCCTATCTTTTATGTCAGTACCATATTATCTTGATTACTGCCACTTTATGTAAAGCTGTCTTGAAATCAGATAAGATTAGTCCTTCAACTTTGTTATTCTTTTTCAGTGTTGTTTTGGCTATTCTAGATCCTTTGAATTTCCATATGGATTTTAGAATCGATATGTAAATTTCTACAAAAACACCTTCTGGGATAATTTATTAGATTCCTAGGACTGTTTTAACAAAGAACCATGAACTGGGTGGCCTATACCAACAGACATTTATTGTCTCACAGTTCTGGAGGCTAGACATCCACAGTCAAGGTCATGATCAAGTCTGAGATTAGCATGACCGTGCTTCTTCTGAAGGTCTGGGTGGATCTTTTCTTGCCTGTCTCTCCTGGTGGTTGCTGGCAGTCCTTGGTGTTCCAAGGCACCTAGAACATTATTCCAATCTCTGCCTCGGTCATCACACTGTATTTTCCCTGTGTGTCTGTGTGGTCTGTGCTCTGTATCCTCACATGGCATTCTCCTTATGTCTGTGTATCCTAATTTCTCTGTTCTCATAAGCTCACTGGTCATTGCATTAAGGCCCATCCTAATTCAGTATGACTGTCTCAATTTCATTGCATCTGCAAAGGTTCTTTTTTCAAATAACATCACATTCACAGGTTCCTTGTGATCATGAATTTTGGGGGCATGCGGCATGGTATTCAACCCAGTACAGATACTGGTTGGTATTGCATTGAATCTGAAGATCAGTTTTGGGAGCATTGACATCTTAATAATACTGTATTATGTGACCCATAAACATAGAATAGCTCTCCCTTTACTAAGGGTTTCTCTGATTTATCTTTGCTGTGCTTTATAGTATTCTGTATACAGGTATTTCTCATCTTTGGTTGGGTTTATCTCTAAGTATTTAATATTTTTAGTGCTATTGTAAGTCATATTTTTAAAATTTCATTTTCTACTTGTTCATACCGTTACATATAAATACAACTGATTTTTGTGTATTAATGCCATATCCTGCAACCTTTGTTTAACCTCTATATTAGTTCCTGTGTAACTTTTTTTTAATAGATTTCCATGAATTTTCTTGTATAAGCGATCATATCTTCTGTGAATAAAGAAGATTCTTTTACTTTTTCTTTTTATTCTGGATGCCTTTTATTTCTTTTTTCTGCTTATTTTAATTTCACTGTCTAGCGCTGCCAGTGTATTATTGAATAGAAATGGTGAGGCAGCCATCCTTGTCTTGATATTAGGGGAAAAGCATCCAGTGTTTCATTATTAAACATGGTGGTAGCTGTCGGTTTTCATAGATACTCTTATCAGGTTGAGGAATTTGTCTTTTTTCCCTACTTTGTTGAGAGTTTGAACAGGAATGAATGTGGATTTTTTCAAATACTTTTTCTGCATCTATCAAGATGATCATATGAGCTTTTTTTTTTTTTAGTTTGTTAATATGATGAATTACATTCATTAGTTTCATGTGTTAAGTTAATCATGCATTCCTGAGATAAATACCAGTTGTCATGATACAATTCATTTTTATATATATTTTCATTCAGTTTGTTAAATCTTTCTCTAGCATTTTTGCTTTTGTGTTGATGAAGAACATCAGTCCATGGGGTGTTGTTTTATTCATTTCACTCTGATTTGCACAATTTTCCCCATTTCTATTTAGAATATTATTTGCTGTGTGTATTTCCCCCCCTAGTTTGCAAGGTAGAAGCTGAAGTTACTGATTTGAGACCTTCCTTCTTTTCTTATATAGGGATTTAGTGCTATAAATTTCCCCTAAATACTGTTTTAGCAGCATCTCACAAATTTTGTTGTGTTGTCTTTATTCTCATTCAATTCAAGATAATTTCTAACTTCCACTTTGATTTCTTCTTTTGGTTTCTTTTATCAGCTTATTTTTGTAATTTTGTCAATTCCAGAGATAATTCTCTTACTGATTGCAAACTTAATTCCACTGTTGTCAGAGAGCATACTTTGTGTGACTTGAATGTTTTTAAATTTATTGAGACCTGTTCATTGTTCCAGAATAGTGTCTATTATGTTCCATGTTCTGCAGGCGCTTGAGAAGAATGTGTATTCTGCTATTTTAATGGAATGTTTTGTAAATGAGGTCAGATTGGGTCTTGGTGTTTTCTGTATCTTCTATAACTTTGTTGAAGGTCTAGTGAAATCTCCCCTACAATGTTGTGCATTTTTGAAATTCCCTTTTGCTATTTTCTTGGTTCCTCATGTATCTTCATGCTCTATGATTGAATGCATAAATATTTAGAATTAATGTCTTTTTGTATTAGGAAATGAACTTCTTTATCCCTAATAATATTCTCTGATTTGAAATCTACTTTTCTTGACATTAGTATAACTATTTGAGCTGTCTTTTGGTCAGACTGGTATATTATATCTTTCTTCATCCTCTTACTTTTAACCTATTTGTGTCTCTGTATTTGAAATCAGTTCTTAGAGGCAGTATCTATTGAGTCTTGCTTTCTTAGTCCAATCTAATAACCTCTGCTTTTCATTATATTATTTAGACCAGTTTCATTCAAGGTAGTTATTCACATGGTGAAGATTAAACCTAGCACTTCGATATTTGTTTTCTATCATGCCATCTATTTTAGCCTCCTTCCTCCTTTTGCTGCTTTCTTTTAAATTAATTGATTATTTTTATTACTCTCTTTTATTTTATTAGCTATAACTTGTTTTCTTATTTTAGTAGTTGCTTCACAGCTTGAAGTACATGTTTTAATTTATTACAATCTACCTTCAAATAGTATGACACCATTTCAGGTATAGTATTTCAGGTGTAATATAAGAAAATTCACAATAATATATATACATTTCCCCCCTTCTGATTTTTCTACTATTTTTGTTATAGATTTTACTTTTTTCCCCCTAGATTTTATTTTTTAATGTAAAAATAACTTAATGTTGCTTATTTTTAAATTGCATTATATTAGTCACCATACAGTACATCATTTGTTTTTGATGTAGTATTTCATGATTCATTGTTTGCGTATAATACCCAGTGCTCCATGCAATCCGTGCTCTCCTTAAGACCCATCACCAGGCTCACCCATCCCCCACCCCCTCCCATTTAAAAGCCTCAGTTTTGTTTCCTGGAGGCCATAGTCTTTCATGGTTCATCTCCCACTCTGATTTCTCTCCCTTCATTTATTTGTTCCTGCTTCTAATGCCCTCCATGCTATTCCTTATGTTTCATAAATAAGTGAAACTATATGATAATTGACTTTCTTTGTTTGACTTATTTCACTTAACATAATCTCCTCAAGTCCCATCCATGTCGATGCAGATGTTAGGTATTCATCCTTTCTGATGGCTGAGTAATATTCCATTGTGTGTATGGACTACATCTTCTTTATCCATTCATCTGTTGAAGGGCGTCTTGGCTCTTTCCACAGTTTGGCTATTGTGGACATTGCTGCAACGAACTTTGGGGTACAGATGGCCCTTCTTTTCACTACATCTTTATCTCTGAGGTCAATACCCATTAGTGTAATTGCAGGGTCATAGGGTATCTCTGTTTTTCATTTTTTGAGGAACCTCCGCACTGCTTTCCAAAGTGACTGTACCAGTTTGCATTCCCACCAACAGTGTAAGAGGGTTCCCCGTTCTCCACATCCTCTCCAACACTTGTTGTTTCCTGTCCTGTTGATTCTGGCCATTCTAACTGGTGTAAGTTAGTATCTCAATGTGGTTTTGATTTGACTTTCCCTGATGGCTAATGATGATGAACATTTTTTTCATGTGTCTGTTAGCCATTTGTATGTCTTCTTTGGAATGTCTATTGGTATGTCTGCTTACGTCTTCGGCCCATTTTCTGACATAATTATCTGTTTTTTGGGTGTTGAGTTTAAGAAGTTCTTTATAGATCTTGGGTATCAGCTCTTTGTCTCTAGTGTCATTTGCAGATATCTCCTCCCATTCTGTGGGTTCCCTCTTTGTTTTTTTTGATTTTCCTTTGCTGTGCTGAAGCTTTTTTATCTTGATGAAGTCCCAGAAGTTCATTTTCACTTTTGTTTCCTTTTGCCTTTAGAGATGTGTCTTGAAAGAAGTTGCTGTGGCTGATGTCAAAGAGGTTACTGCCTTTGTTCTCCTCTAGGATTTTGATGGTTTTCTGTCTCACATTAATGTCTTTCATCCATTTAGACTTTATCTTTGTGGATGGTGTAAGAGAATGGTGGAGTTTCATTCTTCTGTATATAGCTGTCCAATTTTCCCAACACCATTACTAAAGAGACTTTTTTCCACCGGATATTTTTTCCTGCTTTGTCAAAGATTAGTTGACCACAGAGTTGAGAATTCATATCTGGGCTCTCTATTCTGTTCCATTAGTCTATGTATCTGTTTTTGTGCCAGTACCATGATGTCTTGGTGGTCATGGCTTTGTAATCTAGCTTGAAATCAGGCAGTTTGATGTCCCCAGCTTTGTTTTCTTTTTCAACATTTCCTTGGTGATTTGGGGTCTTTATTGCACCATACAAAATTTAGAATTGTTTGTTCTGGCACTTTGAAAAATGCCTTGGTATTTTGATGGGATGGCATTGAAATTATAGATTGCTCTGGGCAGCACAGACATTTTAACAATGTTTATTCTTCTGATCCACGAACGTGGGATGTTTTTCCATCTTTTTGTGTCTTCTTCAATTTCTTTCATGAGCATTTTATAGTTCCTAGAGTATAGAACCTCTTTGGTTAGGTTTATTCCAAGGTATCTTATGATTCTTGGTGCTAATGTAAATGGAATCAATTCTCCAATGTCTCTTTCTACAGTTTCATTGTTAGTGTATAAGAAAGCAACTGATTTCTGTGCATTGATTTTGTATCCTGCCAAATTATTGAATTGCTGTATGAGTTCTAATAATTTGGGAATGGAGACTTTTGGGTTTTCCACATATAATATAACATCATCTGCAAAGAGAGTTTGACCTCTTTGCCAATTTGAATACTTTTTATTTCTTTTTGTTGTCTGATTGCTGTTGCTAGGTGGCAATAGTGGCAAGAGTGGGCATTCTTGTTGTGTTCCTGATCTCAGTGAGAAAGCTCTTGGTTTCCCCATGGAGAATGTTATTTGGTGTGTGGTTTTCATAGATGGATTTTATGGAATTGAAGAATATTCCCTCTATCCCTGTACTCTTGAAGAGTTTTAATCAGGAATAGATGGTTGTTTTTGTCAAATGCTTTTTCTGCATCAGTTGAGAGGTTAACGTGGTTCTTCTGTCTTCTCTTATTTATGTGTCCTATCACATTGATTGATTTGTGAATGTTTAGCCACACTTGTATTCTAGGGATAAATCCAACCTGGTCGCGGTGGATAATCCTTTTCGGGTACTGTTGGATCCTATTAGCTAGGATCTTGTTGAGAATTTTGGCATCATATTCATCAGGGATATTGTTCTGAAATTCTCCCTTTTTTTGGGGTCCTTGACTGGTTTTGAGATCAAGGGTAATGCTGGCCTTATGAAAAGAGTCTGGAGGTTTTCCTTCTGTTTCTATTTTTTTGAAACAGCTTCAGGAGAATTAAAATGATTTCTTCTTTGAATGTTTGGTAGAATTCCCCAGGGAATCCATCAGGCCCTGGACTCTTGTTTTTTGGGAGGTTTTTGATCACTGCTCTAATCTCATTACTAGTTATTGGTCTATTCAGGTTGTCAATTTCTTTCTGTTTCAGTCTTGGAAGTTTATGGGTTACCAGGAATGCATCCATTTCGTCTAGATTGCTTAACTTATTGGCATATAGCTTTTGATAATAATTTCTGATGATTGTTTCTATTTCCTTGATGTTAGTCATGGTCTCACCCCTTTCATTCATAATTTTATTAATTTTGGTCCCTTCTCTTTTCTTTTGGATTAATCTGGCCAGTGGTTTATCGATCTTATTGAGTCTTTCAAAGAACCAGCTTCTAGTTTTGTTGATGTGTTCTACTATATCTCTGGTTTCTAATTTATTGATTTCTGCTCTAATCTTAATTATTTCCCTTCTTGTGCATGGGGTAGGCTTAAATTATTTTTGATTCTCCAGCTCTTTAAATAGTGTGAAGAGAGTTTGTATATTCAGGATTTTTCTTTTTCTTTCTTTCTTTTCTTTTTTTTTTTTTTTTTAATGAGTCATGGGTGGCTATGTATTTCCCCCTTCGGACCATCTTTGCCATATTCCATAGGTTTTGCAGTGATGTGTCTTTGTTCTCATTTGTTTCCATGAATTGATTATGTTCTTCTTTTATTTTCTGATTTACTGGAACATTTTTTTTTTTAAGATTTTATTTATTTATTTGACATACAGAGATCACAAGTAGGCAGAGAGAGATAGAGGAGGAAGCAGGCTCCCCGCTGAGCAGAAAGCCCTATGTGGGGCTTGATCCCAGGACCCTGGGCTCATGACCAGAGCTGAAGGCAGAGGCTTTAACTCACTGAGCCACCTAGGCACCCCTTTATTGGAACATTCTTGAGCAGGATGGTCTTTAGCTTCCAAGAGTTTGTATTTCTTCCAACTTTTTCTTGTGATTGAGTTCCAGTTTCATAGCATTGTGGTCTGAGAATATGCCGGGAATATCTGAATCTTTTGGTACCAGTTGAGACATGATTTGTGACCCAGTTTGCAATCTATTTTAGAGAAAGTTCCATGCATTCTTCTCAACCATGCATGGAACCATGCATGTTGCTTTAGGGTAGAATGTTCTGTATATATCTATGAGATCCATCTAGTGCAAAGTGTCATTCAAAGCTCCATTTCTTTGTTGATTTTCTGCTGAGTTGATCTGTCTATTGCTGAGAATGGAGTGTTAAGGTCTCTTACAATTAATGTATTATTACCAATATGTCTCTTTATTTTGATTAACAGTTGTCTTATGTTGTTGGCTGCTCCCATGTTGGGGGCATAGATATTTACAATTGTTAGATCTTCTTGTTGGGTAGACCCTTTAAGAATGATATGGTATCCTTCTGTATAGAGATACAACTACAATCTTTAGCTTAAAATGTTATTTGTCTGATATGAGAATTGCTGCACCAGCTTTCTTTTGAGGTCCGTTGGCATGAAACACAGTTCTCCATCCCTTCACTTTCAGTCTAGATGTATCTTTAGGTTCAAAATGAGTCTCTTGTAGACAGCATAGTCTTTTTATCCAATCTGCAGCCCTGTGCTGTTTTATGGCAGCATTTAGGCCATTCATATTGAGAGTAATTATTGACAGATAAGATTTTATTGTCATTATGTTGCCTGTGATGTCCTTGTTTCTATGGATTGTCTCTGTATATCTCTGCTCTTTATCACTCTTGGGGTCTTTCTCCTTTTATAGAACACCTCCCCCCACAATATTTCTTGCAGGGCCGGCCTAGTGGTCATATATTTTTTTAATCTCCTCCAGTCCTGGTAGCTTATCTCCACATCTCTTCCGAATGACAGCCTTGCTGGAAAAAGAATTCTTAGCTGCATATTCTTCTCATTCAATACCCTGAATATGTTTTGCCAGCCCTTTCTGGCTTGCCAGGTCTCTGTGGACAGGTCTGACATTATTCTGATATTCCTCCCTTTGTACATAAGGAGTCTCTTCCCCCTAACTGCCCTTAAAATAGTTTCCTTGGTTCTAAGATTTATGTGTTTTACTATTACATGCCTGGGGGTTGATCTGCCCTCATTGATCTTAGGGGGGTGTCCTCTTTGCCTCTAAGACACAATTACTTGTTTCATTCCCCAGATTAGGGAAGTTCTCAGGTATAATTTGGTCAAATATATCTTCTAGTCCTTTCTCTCTCCCTTCACCCCCACTTAGGGATCCCAATAATTCTGACATTGGAATGTTTCATGGTGTCATTTATTTCTCTAATTCTGTTTTCATGGATTTTAAGCTGTTTGTTTCAGGCCTCCTCCTGCTCCTTCTTTTCTATTAGCGATCTAGATCTTTTCTAGATCACTAATTCGTTCTTCTGCTTCATTTATCCTACCTGTTAGAGTATCTGGATTAGATTGTATCTCATTGATAGCATTTTAAATTTCTGTCAGATCTGCTCTCACTTCTTCCCTTCATCTATGTTGCCATTAATAGTGTCTCCAGCCTGACTGTGGTCTACCCTGAAGTGTATCTCTGACATATTGCATGGATCCATATCCACTAGATCTGCTGGAGAGGCCATTGTCTCTGGTTCTTTCTTTGTTGGGGGTTCCTCTTCTTCATCATTCTGTTGAATTGTTGTTGAGGGGATGTACAGCTGAAAATATCAACCACTATCTGGGCAAGGTGCACCCCCTTGACTGATGGTCCTCTGCCCCCGTAGAGATCGAAATGTGTGTAATCTTACATCTCTGACTGGTTGCATGGGTGTTGCCATGTTACTTTGTTATCTTTGTTTAAGCAATCAATTATCTTTTAAGGAGATTTAAATAACTAAAGTCATATATTCTTACCTACATAGTTACTATTTCTCATTCCTTTGGCGCTTGTCATTTCCTTGTATAGATATATATTTCCATCTAGTATCACTTATTGTGGCTGAATAATGTCCTTCAAGTTAGTGTAGTATGGATCTGATGGCAGTGAGTTCTTTCTTTTTTATGTATGAACAAATAGTCATCTCATTTTTGTTTTCAAAAATATTTGCAAGGGGCACAGAATTCTAAGTTTCTTTCTCTCAGTACTTTAAAGATATTGCCTCACCATCTTTTTGTTTGCATTATTCCTGGTGATAAATCTGCTATTATTCTTAGTCTTTTCCTCTGTGAAGTAATAAATTTTTTTTCTCTGGCCAATTTTAAGAATTTCTCTTTAACATGGGTTTTGAGAAAGGTAGTCATGTTGTGCCCAGATGCACTCCCTGTGTCTCCCACATTCCTTGACCAGTGGTTGCCCCAAAGCTTTTGCTCTTCATGGTGAGTGGCAGGATTACAAAAAAGCAAGTCAACCATGCAAGCCTATTTCAGGCCTTTGCTTGCATGACACTTACTAACAACCATTGGCTGAAGAATGACAGATGGTCATCCCCAAGGCAAGGGATAAGGAAGTAAATGCCATCCATTAGGAGGCCATGGCAAGTAGGCATAAAGATTATGGTCAAATGATACACCTCTACTGGAAGAAGTTCAGTATTTCAGATATAAGCTTAGATGTTCCTAGTGGAAGACACTTCATGAAATATAGTGTAGAAGATTATTATAATTGGTAGGATTTTCCCATTGGATATTTTCCCCCTTTGGTTTATACATCTAGTCTTCTTTCTTAAGAGCACATTCTAGGTCACCTCTTCTAGAATTTTTTTTTTTTAAGATTTTATTTATTTATCTGACACAAAGAGATACAGAGTACAAGCAGGGTGAGCAAGAGGCAGAGGGAGAGCAAGAAGCAGATGCCCCACTGTGCAAGGAGCTGGACATGGGACTCGATCCTAGGATCCTGGGTTCATCACCCAAGACAAAGGCAGATGCCCAACAGCCTGAGTCACCCAGGTGCCCTTACCTCTTCTAGACTTTTAATGGTAAGACAGTACTTAAGCTCTAGCTTACAAGAGCTTAAGAATGTTGGGACCATATCAGATCTATTCTAATGGCAACACAGGTAGAAGGAATGAGAGATTAGTTTTCTTTTATAATGTTAAGTGAAATTACATGTCACTGTGATTCAACATGTAATGACAGATTTGTCATTTTATAAGGGAATATTACATCACCAGGCAACTCCTTTTTTGTTCTTTTTGTAGTTCTGTCTAACTACTCTTTGATGTGAATGCCTTAAGGGTAACACTCAACAATTCAGGGTGCAAAACCAAATAGAATTTGAGTTTGAAGACGCCAACAGCACATTTTGAAGGCAGCCACACGGGTATTATGGATATTTGAAGACCGTGGTTTTACACAGACACACTTCATTACCAATATAATTAATAACCACGTAGCTTCCATTTCCATTTAGAGTATCTCCTATATAGTATATACGGTGGATTCCTTGTCTTTACTACTCAGGGTACTCTTGCTAGGTTGTATCACTCACATTTTATGCATGAAGAAATGGAGGCTCAAAGAAGGTGAACGAGGGGTGCCTGGGTGGCTCAGTCAATTAAGCATCTGCCTTCGGCTCAGGTCATGATCCCAGAGTCCTGGGATCGAGTCCTGCATCAGGCTTCCTGCTTAACCAGGAGCCTGCTTCTCTCTCCCTCTCCCCTACTTGCTCTCTCTCTCTCTCTCTCTGAAATAAATAAGCAAAATATTAAAAAAAAAAAGAAAAGAAACTGAACTAATTGCCCAGAGAGACACAGCTAGCAAGTGGCAAAACTGTGTGTAAACCCAGATCCATCGCAAAGTCTAAGCATAGCTCCATATAGTCTTTTCATCCCTGATGTCTAAATTCCCATCTGAAGTTCCTAAGGGGGGGTCCATTATGCTCACGGAGGATTAATGGACATATTTGGAGGGGTTAATATTTTATGAAGCATTTACAGAGTGTCAGGAATTCCTCTGCAGGTCTCAGGGTGCCTTTTGAGAGATGGGGAACCAGGTCTTAGTAGCAGTCTGGAATAGCATCAGAGTCAAAGGCATCCAGCTGTTTCAGTCCTACCTCAGCTGCACTACAGCTGAGGGAACCAGGACAGTAGCTAAGTTCATTTAGCCCATTGTCCTCATCCCAGATGGAGAAATGATGCCACTACCCCAGAATTTTGTAAGGATTAGATGATGAAAGTGAAATAAATACATTTGAGGACTCTAGGAAGGTAATTCTTTGAAGACAATAACAGTGTTATGGGGTTGTTATCATTAGACGGCAGCAAAGTGCCCTAACCTGAGTTAATATTTATATATATTAAGTTCTCAGAACAGTGTCTAGCACATTCAGAATGAATATAGGTATTCACAGAATTTCACAAAAAAATATGATTTGTCTTAGTATAAATGTTGGTGAGAAACAGAACTGATGCAGATTTGAATAGGGGCCGAAGGAATCTGTTGATAGTTTTGTGATTGTAATTATTAAAGAAACAGGGATCTCAGAATAGCATTATCCTTGTGAAATTTTAAAAGTGTTTAAGAATAATTATGCTGCAAAGTAGATAGCTCAAAACCTGTAGCATGATATCGAAACAGATTTCCTACTCCAGTGAGTATGGATACTAAAAAAAGTATTATCTTTTATATCTCAAAGTTTTACATACAGTTTTAAATTTTATGTCTATGATTGATATTAATTACGCTTAATTTAGGCTGAGATCATGATAGAAGTGTCATGAGATTGAGCCCCATGTGGGGCTTCTCACTCAGTGTGTAGTCTGCTTGGGGTTCTCTCCCTTTTCCCTCTGCCTCTCAACCTGTTCATGTGTGTGCACTTGCTCTCTCTCAAAGAAAATAAACAAACAAATAAATAAGATCTTTCTCTGAACATCCTTATTCTTTTTTTTTTAAAGATTTTATTTATTTATTTGAGAGAGAAAGGGAGAGAGGGAGGGAGAAGGAGAAGCAGGCCCCCCACTGAGCAGGGAGCCTGATGTGGGACTCCATCCCAGGACCTTGAGATCATGACCTTAGCCAAAGGCAGACGTTTAACCGACTGAGCCACCAGGTGCCTCTGAACATCCCTATTCTTATATGTGCTTTATTCATGATTGTGACCTTTCAATTACTAGGTAAAAGATGGTCAAAATTGAAGCTTATATCAAATATTAAACACATGTAACTTGATTCTGTGAAAACTGACCCAGTTCTATTCACCATGGTAGTTTATGGAGACTTTATTTCATCTCTGACCCTTCTTATGTAACTTGAGCCAGGGTTAGGCTAACTTCAAAGCCCATGTTATTTTTTAATATCATGATAAGTGAACAAATATTAATGTTCAGTATTTTAAATGTTTTGCTATTATCATAGCAGGACTCTTATCCTAGGTCTTATTTGTTTTACCTCTTTCTAAACCATGAATATTATTTTCCAGCGGCTGTTGGGAGACATGGTTGTTTCCCCATGTCTTCCCTTTCGCCCTCCCTCCCTCATATACACAGTGGAGACCAACAGCATTATGGATGAAGAATGATCATACAATAATTAGATCAAAGGACAGGGTCCCTCCAAGGGCATGAGGCAGGTGGATGTAGTCACAATAGACTGTGTCCCTTCCTTTTTACATACTAACTACACAGGGGATATTATGGCGTGGGCTACAGGAATGGATCCAAGCCATCTGATCATCTGTAATTCTTGATCGGAGATTTCTGAACTAGCAAAGGGGAGTCCTTGGATACTGGTGGCATCAGGACATACCTCTCAGACATTCTCTTCATTGGCTGGATTCAGACCAGGACAAGGAGAAGATTTTTTTTTTTTAATTTTTATTTTATTTATTTGACAGAGATCATAAGTAGGCAGAGAGGCAGGCAAAGAGAGAGAGAGGAGGAAGCAGGCTCCCTGCTGAGCAGAGAGCCTGATGCAGGCCTCAATCCCAGAACCCTGGGATCATGACCTGAGCCGAAGGCAGAGGCTTTAACCCACTGAGCCACCCAGGCGCCCCAGGACAAGGAGAGGAATTAAAAGCCAGGTCACGTTCCTGGGTGTCTTAGATTGTAGCTGTCCAGAGTTGATTATTTCCCCCTTCATCACATTTCCTGGTAACTCTGGGAGCTTATGGGTAAGCTGCCTCACCATGCTCATGAAAGGAAGTTAACTCTGGAAACTATCAGAGCCTGCTTTGGGGATATTCGGTGGTGTTGAGGATCATACATGGATTAAATCACAAAGTCTCACACTATTTTTTGTTTCATTTTAACAGAATGAAGTCCCTGAGGTGAAGAAAGAGGAGACATTGTTGGATCTGGACTTTGACCCTTTTAAGCCTGAGGTGGCCCCTCCAGGTTCTGCTGGAGTGACCCATTCCCCCATGTCGCAGGTATCCAGTGGCGGTTCTCGTGTTGGGGGTGCCATATCATAAACTTGAATAAGCTCTGTAAGACAGCTGATGCCTGTCCAGGAACCCCGTCCATTGCAAGTGACTATTTACTTTTCTTTGGAGTTGACAAACATCACCCAATGGGAAGGAAAGGTAGAAAAAGGACCTTCATTCCAAAGCTCCCCCCACAATTAGCTCTCTCTGTACATAGAGCTGGGATAGCCATGCATTCCAGTTTGCCCAGGAATCTTCCATCTGCGAGTAATTGTCAGTATTACTGTCCGTAATATTGTCAGTATTATTGTCAGTATTAGTTTGCCCTCAGAGCGTTCAGCTTTGACTGGTACATTTTCTGGCTTCTCTAAATGAAGCTCTTTTGGCTCTGGACTTAATCTTACTGTTTTCTCCACTTTCCTTCCTCACGTTTTGTACACTAAAGCATGTTAGAAATAACATTGAAATTATGCCCCAACAGAAATGCTTTCCAGTCTTGGTAGTTTTGAACTCGATGACGTTGTCCTCCTCCACATTCCAGAAGCTTCCCTAATGTGATCTTGACTATGACCAGAGTTGGCCTTGCTTATCCAGCTTGTCCGTGCTCATTTCCTCACCCTCAACATTTCCCTACTTCAGTAGCGATCGCCACAGTGTTCTCCAGCAGAGGGATCTTGGAAGTGGGCTTGGTAATGACTTCTGGATGATTCGTCAGCAGTAGACGTCCTTTACAACTGCCTATGCTCATGAAAGGAAGTTAACTCAAAATTTGGCTAAAAAGAAATTGTTTATATCCATATTTTTGATGTGTTTGGAGGCTCACACTTAAATTTGGGCAAATCCAAAGATGCTAGAATATATTTCAAATTAATTAATGAAGGTGTATTAAAAAACTAAAGTTGAGAATTGAGACCTCACTCAATTTTCCAGTCTTGAAGTCTTCTGATACCTTATAGTTAAACCATAATAACCTTAGCATAAACCTAGATAAATAAGCTTCTCCTAATCCATGCTTTATTCCAGAATGTGACTCCCTGTTTAATATAGGAACAATATTTTTTAAAGGCCTCCCTGTTTTAATATAGGAACAATAAAAATCTGAGATGTTAATAAAGCAAGTAATTAGTATGCAGATCAGATATTAGCCTTAAAGTTATTTTGCAAAAAATGGGTCTCTTAGGTAAATGTTTGGGAAAATTCTATTAACTCCCTTTTAAAAGGAGAGTCACGATATGCATTGGAATAGTAAAGCTTCCAAGGTGTTCTACAATTAAAAGAAAAAACTGCGTAGACTTGTTTAACTTAGAGTTTCCCAAATTTGACCACAGAAATCTGTTTTAACGAAAGTTTATTAACAGTCATTGGAATGTACTCTAAGATCTACTTTGGGAATCGCTAACATAATAATTGTCAGCAAGTTTTGAGGTTCTGCTTTGGTGGCCAAGGAGAGCAGGAAATGAATGCACATCTCATTCAGAATACTTCCCTGTCGGAGCTTCTTTGTCGTGCAGAATTCACGGACCTTCCTCTGCCATGCTCTCCAGCATTCACTGCTCTAGCGGCAGAAGGCAGGTCTCTGCAGTTAATGCTGTTGTGGTCAGTGGATAAGATGCCACAGTATTTCTGTCTGTGAGTTTGAATCGAGAGAGAAGTCTCTTTTGTATCAACTCATGTTTAAATAAATCCACAGATCATAGAACTCTGTGTAGATTTAGAACAAAGATTCTTTCAGAATTTAAAAAAAAAAATGACCTCCATTAAACCTTCAAAAGTCTTTGGAAGAAAATGCATCATTGCAGTTAGGAAAAGCACTGCCCCTGGTCCTGGTGGCTCTAATTGAGTCAACTCATAGCAACATCATTCTGTGAGCCTCTCTAATCACATCTCCTTTTCACCAAGGACAGTCGGAGGCTGCAATAGCGAAAAGAACAGAGCCATTAGACTCTGCTGGCCTTTCTTCTCCTTCCCTCAGAATGATCTCCCTTACCCATCACCTGACCCAGAGTTTTAAATGAATGTTCTCGATGCTAGCAGAACACCTCACCTGTGATCTCCACAGTGTCCACAGGAGTTAACACATCCTTTCATGATCCTGAGGACTGATATACATGCCATTTCACATTGCTGCCTTCCTTTGGAGAAAATACCAGCTTCTAGGGACTATGATTCTTAAGGGGCCTGGAAGCAAGAAGACCCAAATCATCTGTATAATCAGGAAGTGTGTATTAGTTGCAGGAGTCCACATGCAAATAACTATGGCTTTCCCTGCAGCTGTTCTGATCTCCTTTCTTAGTCATTGACAGGTGGTTGCTAACCCAGAGACCCGCCAGGCTGCACAGAGATGCTGGGTGGCTGGGGCCGGACAGTCTGAGCAGATCCAGACTGGGGGATCGATGGGTGGGGGGGTGGGCTCACTCAGAACCACAGAGCCCACATTCTGTAGTGCAGAATCCTAATGAGACCTCTGTGACCCCATCTGGAAACTCCCAGATTCTTAGAGTACCAGGCTTCCTAATTTGCCACTCATTTAGTGATTCAAAACTAGTGCATAAACACAGATCTGTTCCAGTCACAAAAGCAAAGACAGAAAAGGATGTGGCTTTGGCAGCAATTCTCAATCACAAAGGAAATGAGAAAAAGAGGTCTCCCTCACTTTCCCAAACACACAGCAGAAATCACTTGAACCATCTGGATCCATTCCCCAGGATCAATGAGCTTGATAATTAAAAATGCCAGCAGTAAGTCTAATTCATCCATATGTCTTAGGGAGCACCCTGCTAATTTGCTTGATTATCTGTTAGTTGAGCTGTGTTATCATCTAACTCATCGTATTGAAGAACTCTTTTTGTGGGGTTCATTTACCATCAAACTGATCATAATGCAACCTCTTAGATATGGTGGTGGGAGGGGAAGGGGCAGTATTAGCAATGACTCAGATCTGCATGTCCCAAAAGATGTGAGAAACTCTAATATCTGGATACCTTGTACTTCATTTAACTGTGTATATGTATGGGGTTGTGTGTGTGCATGTGTGGGTATGCACAAAAGTGCTAAAGTAAACCCATTCATCATGTTCCAGATATAGCTTTCAACTTGTAGAGCGAAAAGCAGATTGACTGGTCCTCTGGGGTCCAGTATGGTAGCCACAAGCCACATTTGACTATCCAAATTCAAATTAAGTAAAATTATGTAAAATTTAAGATTTGGTTCTGTTACGCTGGCACATTTCAAGGGCCCGTAGCTACATGTGACTAGAGGCTGCCATATTGGACAGCACAGACATGGAGCATCAGCATCACCAGAGTTCTGTTGAACAGTGCTGTGCTCAGTGTTTCAGATGTTTTCCTTCAAGACATTTGGTCACCTCAGTATTTTTTACATGCGTGGGATTTGTATGCTAACCATATTTTTGTTTATCTCTTTTCAGACATTGCCCTGGGACCTATGGACGGTAAGAGTAATAAAAGCTTGTATTTTGATGTATCTGGATTCCCACACATTTATTTTATTTTAATTATATTAAATATATATTTATATATTTAATGTTATATTTTAATTCACCTGTGGTGGGAAGAAGACCTAGACATTTTAATGACAGTGTAGTCCCCTAGAGCAATCATCAGCTCCCTGATGGTTCCAAGCATTGCCAGCACCTGGAAACAATGGTGAGGAAAAGAGTGTAAGTGTACTAGAGTCCTGGATAAGCAAGAATTTGGTGTTACGCCCCTTTGCGCTTCTTCCTGTGGTTATCAGTGGCTACTGGAGATGTTGTAGCAAAGAGCGGGCACATTTTTTGTTGCTTTTAAATAGAACAGAAGAAAACATGGATGAGAAAATGTAAGGGGCAGGCTAATCTGCACGGGGAACTTCTTTTCTATTATTGTGATAATGAAGCTTCCTCAATAAGAATTTGAGCCTTAGAGCCAGACAGCCCTGGATTTGAGCCCAGACTCAACCTTTTATAAAAATATGACTTTAAGCATTTATGGACTTGCCTTTCATCAGTCTCTGTATTTCTCATCTGTAAAATAAGGGTAAGGATGCCTATATAGAGGGTTGTGTGAGAATGAAGTAGATAGTATCTTTAGAGTGCTTAGCCCCACATCCAGTACAGATCAATAAAAGGTAGCCGTTACTAGTAATGGTGTGTATTCAGCTAATCTGATGGGTGAGGATGAGCACTTCCAGAAGTTAGAATTTGGGGAAAAGATGCGGAACAGAGCTTTGTGGTGGCAGCACACCCATGTGGATTCAGAGATGACCACACCCATATGGAAACTCACACCCCTCACAGGCGGGGCATTTACCCTGTTTTAGAAAAGCTCTGGTCACATGGTCTTCAGAACTCAACTATTGAGTTTCATGATAACTTCTTTTTTAGTGAGACAGCAATAGGAAACTTTTCTAGATCTAGCTATTCATGGGCCTAATCTTCTAAAGTGACATTGCTACTCTTGTCCCTCAAAACACAGAGATGACTGCTCCCTTCCCTTCCATAGGAGTGGGTTTATACTACACTACTTAGGATCCTTGAAGCATCATGGAAGGCTCTTGAGAGAACACCTAAAAAATGTTGATTGAAAACATCTTTTATTGTGAGATGGCTTTGCTTATGTAATCACAAAGAGGGATACATAGATATTTAAATTCTAGCCACATTTGAATTCTGTGTTAATGGTCTTGATGATCAAGAGGACATTGCTAATGTTTTGTTATTCCATTATTTCATATCTTGAGCTGAAGTTTTTCCTAGCTAGGAATGGTATGGTGAGGATGGAGGTATCATCTAGAAGGATCATGGGTCCTTTCAGAGGACAAAACTGCTAAGAATAGTAGCAGTGACAAAAACACAAAACTCTAGCTCCCTGTACATAAATGCTGTTTCTTGATCCTCTCAGTCTCCCCGTATTGCTCGTTTATGTGCAGATAATGCTTCTAGGCTGGGGGCAGGGTGGGGGAGAACATGAGGAGAATCATCCAGAGTGGTGAGTAACAGATCATCCTCCATATAAACACTACCTCAGAGGCAGAAGCAAGAATGGGGTGAGTTTGGGGGAAGATTTATTCTGATATTGTGTCGGAGCACATGATGTTGTGTACTTTTGTGGCTGCTAGGGTTTGGTCTTATTCTGGTGTTCTCGGGTTTGCTTATTTATTTGAAACTTTGCATTTCAAAGTCTGCTAAATCAGGAGTCTTGTAATAGCCCTAAAACATTTTTGTTAACTAGAAAATGAGAGAGGCTTTCTTCATGTTTCAACTGTGTGGTCTTAAGCAGTATTGGCACAAAACTCATTCCAGTCACAAAACAAGTTGTGAAATTTAATCTCAAACCAGTAGAAGCTGCATCTTTCAGGAGAGTATTAACTCTGGACAGCATGGGATTTTAATGTGCCAGAGAATTTTCTTCTTTTGACCCATTATTATTATTATTATTATTATTGATTATCTTTTTTTTTTTTTAATTCATACAGACAAGCACTGATTTGGTACAGCCGGTAGGTAAATATCCAGAACATTCTGGATTTTAAAAAATATTTAATATGTATTATATACGTGAATATTATCTAGAATGAGCTTTTTTTTCTCATGGCATTGCTAATCGCAGATTTAACCTTAAGACAGTTAATTTAAATGCTCTCTAGCTTTGTTTAACTGGTGCTACTCTACTGAAGAGCTTTGCGTTTCTCATCAAATCTTACCATGATCTGTTTCATCTTCTGTTTTTTTTTTTTTTCCCTTTGCTATTCTGCATACTTTAAAGACTGCCTCTTCAAAAAGTCTTTCCCTGTGTAACCTGATCATGGAGGAAACTCCAGACAGTGGGTTGGCCGAAGAAATTCAAAGATCTCAGATTGACCTAGGTGCATTTATTTGGGGCCCTGATGGTAGTACAGAGAGTGTCAACCAGGCAGTTACCCAAGGTGGGTCTCAAGAAGGCTCTTCATGTCTCTCTGAAGCAGAGCAAGACATGGGATTATCCACTGGAATTGCTTCTTCAGCTGACTGGCACACTATAGCTGAACAGGGTGAGCATGTCGTGGGGCCAGCCCCTCCATGTGGAAATGAACACCTGTACCCAAAGCCTGTGCCTGAGGCTGAATTTGCCACCATGGCTTCTACGGAGATGGAGCAGCCTCATGACTTAGCTGCCTCAGAGATGGCAGCCACAGAAACTGGTGGCGTGGTCAAAGAAAATCAAGAAGATGTTAAACAGTCAGAAGAAGAAGAAGAGAAAGAGAAGATAGAAGATTCTATGTGGGCAGGTGTGGAGACATGTGAAAAGGTAGACACTAGAGCTATTGATACCAAGGCACTAGAAAGTACAGAGGAGTTTGAAGAGAAAGTGTGTGAAAGTACAGGAGACAGGCTAGTAGATCTTCTTAAGACACTAAGAAAGCAAAACCAGGAGACCTTAGCAGTTAGTAAAGAGGAAATGAGGAAAGATCTAAGAATTGGTTGTAAGGAAATTGAAAAGACCAATGAAAAATATTTTGATAAGACTGATGTATTAGAAGAAGACCTAGAAAGAGTAGATACGGCAGCTGAATTTAGTGACAGAAGCCAAGGGCTAGATGAGGGGAATCAAGTAGTAATTAATAATTGTGAAATTATAGAGGGCTCTGGAGCTAATCCTGCCCATCACACAGATATTTTTAATCTGCATTTCCAGACTGATTCTGTATCTAATAGTGAAAATGCAAGCCCTGAGGGATGTGGTTTAGCTAGAAAAGACATAAGGAAAAATTTAATAGATTCTTCTAACCAGGATATAATACATCACTCAGGACAGGGCAGTGCAGATGCTGAAGAAATTCAGCATAAGGCTATGTTACATACTCCTGGGGTTGACAGGAATGAAAATCAGGCTGTTTTTTCATCATTAAAACATCAAGTGGCAGCTCATTCTAGGACAGAGTTTAATTATTCTCTGGAAAATAATGCAAACAGGAGAGATTGGTGTATGCATAAGGCAGAAGACTCAATAATAGAGGGGTCTGAAAGTACAGCAACTGGGAACTGTAGCCATACCATTAACTTGCCAACGATGGTAAAAACAGACTCTTGGGCAACGTATCCCGGTCAAATCTGGCAGACGAGCTTGGATCCGGCAGTAAATAGTATGGATATATTAGAATTCTCTGGTATACCAGATGGCCAAGCAAGTGGATTTGCCAGTTGGCTTGATCCTATTAACCACTGGCCTATCAGAGATACAGAAGGTTTAGATAATTGCTGGGAGCATTTAGAGACGGTTGAAGGCGAGGTGGACTTAGCAGCGGATTTATGTGGGGAACAAGCCATTGCTAACTGCTGGGAACAAAGCCGAGAGATAGCTAGACCCTTCATTCTGGGAACCTCCCACAATGCTAGCACCGAGAATTCTGCTAGTCCCCAAGACAGTGACATCAGCAACTCAGATTTATCTGAAGATGAAATTGCTAACCAGAGATATGGATTGTTGTACCAAGAAATAGAGCCTGATAATGAAGAGGTACTTACCCCACTATGTAGTATAGACTAGCCAAAGACTCCTGTAGGTTCCGTTTTTTTAATGTTTCCCACCTACTTCATTATCCATCCATCACTGTCTTCTCTGAGGCTTGCCTCATCTCCTTGAAATCCGTGCAGACCAAACACAAATAGGTTGACAAAAAAAAAAAAAAAAAAAAACCCCAAAAAGCCAATTACAAAAGCAGGATTTTTGTGTTGGGAACTAATGAGTCTGTTTTACCATCCCATTTATTATGTTTATTCTATTTTCACTTTTACTGTTCAAACACTAAAAACAACTAAAAATATGTAGAACAGACTAATTTACTCTTCCTAGAGTGATTCTACAGCAGTAAGAGCACATGATATGTTTCTACCCAGGTCCCCTGAAACTATAGACTCTCATAATAGCTTTCGATCCAAATGATGTATTAGAGAAATACTGAAGATGCTTCTGGATTCTATCAGTGGCCTAAAAAAGGATCTACTTAACCCCTCGTGGTTTTTCTCTGGAATCATCTTCATCTCCATTGTGAAAGTGGGCTTTGGTTAACACTGAGCCACACACCAGTAAATACTACTATTTGTAAAAATAATCTTTATTTGTCAGCCTATTTAAAATAATACTGTATGGCCTTTTACATTTCCTAAACACTTTCATACACAGCAACCTTTTGTATTATTTTAAAACATGTAGTGGTCTTCACTTTCCAACTTGTCTGGTGGACATTTACTGATCCCACAAAAATGATAAAACATAACATACTTTGATTTCCTTTCCTGTTTAGGCTTCTGGTGGTACATTTAATGGATTCACCCAGGTAAGAGATCGATTTGCTGGCACATTCTGTCTGCTGAAAATGATACAAATTGTTAAAATACGGACCTCAGTGTCACTAGAAGAGCGTGATGTTGAAGCATGTCAGTGCAAAACTTGACCCTATGACTTCCACTTTCAGTAATGGAAGCAGTAATAGTGGCAACGTTGTAGGATTGTTGTGAAGAGTCAATGAGACATGCTTGCAGAGCACTTTGCCCAGTAGCACCTACTAAGTGCTTCCCAGCTGTAGTAGCTATTAATATTGTTAGCCCTGTCATGGAATAAGGCTGATTCCTCTACTAGAAATGAGAAGTTCTCCTGACTCAAGAGAGCCATTAGATTCAGCTGTTGGAAGAAAGGAGGTGGGATTGTTTTGAACCAATGGGATGGGTCCTTAGAAAGTAGAAATGGTTTCTAGGATCCTCCTTATTTATATTGATGTAAGAGCCCCACTACTTTGAACCTTACCTCTTCAGTCATTCTTTAAGCAGGGGCTCTTTGAGGCTCAGAAGCCATAGATTGGCTCTGATCAAGAAGGCAGAATTTCCCTTGGGTTTCTGTGGAAGAGGAGCCACAAGATGGACTGTCCCATCATTCTGTATGACCCAACAGATAGACAGTTGTAACCCACGCAAGTGTAGACCATGCAGCTCTCAGGCTCATGGAGTAAGTGCTGAAAACCTCTTCAAGGGAGACTTCAGACAGGCTTGTCTGTGATGAGTATTTTATCTCAAAATTAGAGATGAACAGTTTCTAATTTTAACATTTAGAATTTCCTTGTTTAAAAGTTTGACTACTTTCCCCCCATGTTACCTGTAAAATGATAAAGGCCACCCATACCTGAATCCAAATACAGGTACACACAACCATGGAGGGAGAAGATAATGCATTTTTTTCAGTCTGCATAAAACGCATTTGAAAAGTCAGGTCATAAGAATTGTTACTTATTTCTCATTTTTTAAAAATATGTTTATCCATTATAATGTACCTTCTGTAAAGAGTAATAAAATTATATAAGAGCATTTTATAGAAAAAGTTCAGACTGTCATACACCCCCTCTGCTTCCTGTTTCTTAGAGGTAAGTACTTTTACTCCTTTTCCCTATTGTTTGATTTCAGCCACATGTGTGTGCATGACTTGCTTCTAATGCTACTTCTTGGTCTCTAAAGCATTATCTATTGACTCCTCTCTCCAGAGTGCAGACTTAATGTTCCTTCAGACGCCCCCCTCTCAGTTTTCCCTCCCTCCCCTTCCTGCCTTTCGTCTGCTATAGTCCCACCATAGCCATCCAGCCAATCTGTGGTGATAGTATAATAATATCAATATTATTGGCGCCCCCACCATGAAGTTTACCTTTAGTTTTATGCCAACTTTCTGTTCTCCTTTGAGGAAATAATCACAGGGTCTTTTTTGTTTGCTTGTTGGTTCATTTGCTCTTAGTGTTTTAGGGACTTATCACTAATTTAGTCCCATACTCTGTAATAAGTCTCTCCTCGTTTTTTTGGAAAACCTTAAACATTGGGTCAGCTTCATCTTCCTGAAGAATTTTCTTGTTTCAATTTCTGGAGTGTTCTGTCTGAACTGGGTTCTCTCTGGTGATGCCTGCTGCCATAGCTGTTCCCACAGGCTCTCCGTTAAGTCTATTCCAGGCATTGCCTTCACCATTCCCTTGTGTCAGTCCATTCTTTTTCAGACAAAAATCTTACTCATTTGGTTTAATTCCACGTACTAAAACCCATCTTCATCCATAAATTAAAGCACATCCTTTTGTAGCTCCCTAAGGAAAATGCATAAGAGGAATATATTTGTGACCTTGTACATAGGAAAATGTCTTTATCTAAATACATAATGGTCTGTTAGATTAGATATCATATTAGAGTATAATTTTTCCCTTAGAATTTTGAAGATGTTGCTCCATCCATTTCTACTTCCTAATGTTGTCACTGAGAAACTATTGTTTTGATTCTTTTTAAAAATTAATCTTAGATTTAATAAAATTAAGATCATCATGAAAACTCCATGCTAATTTTTAGAATAATTTTCCAACAGAAATATTCCACAAACAATACCTTTACATCATGTTTGAATTTTTTTTTAAAGATTTTATTTATTTATTTGACAGAGAGATCATAAGCAGGCAGAGAGGCAGTCAGAGAGAGAGGAGGAAGCAGGCTCCCTGCTGAGCAGAGAGCCCGATGTGGGGCTCGATCCCAGGACTCTGAGATCATGACCTGAGCCGAAGGCAGCGGCTTAACCCACTGAGCCACCCAGGTGCCCCATCATCATGTTTGAATTTTATAGTAGGATCATAGAGTCTTTTTTTTGAATTAGTATTTGAGGATTTTGTCAGTTTTACCAAAGGCCTTTTTAAATCTTGAATGTAATTATTTAAATAGTATTCTTGGGGTGACTGGGTGGCCTAGTCGATTCCAGCTCAGGTCATAATCTCTGAGTCATGAGATCCAGCCCCTCATCAGGCTGCATGCTCGGTACTGAGTCTACTTAGAGTTTCTCTCTCCTCCATCTGCCACTCCCTCCCCCACCTCTGCACTTAAACTTTCTTTCTCTCTCAAGTAAATAAATAAACCTTAAATAAATATAAATAAAATAAATAGTATTCTCATTCTGAGTATCTGCTGTGTCATTATCCTTGTTGGTTCTTTTTTCATTTGTTAGCTGGTCTTTAATTGGGCATAACCATTAATTGTCAGTGGTTTTGTGTAATATTGTACTGGCACTTCAACATCACTTTGGTCTACTACTAGAAGTTCTGTATCTTATATCAAAATTTTAATTTCAATTTTCAGGCAATTTGTATTTGTATAGAGATTGAAGTATTAAAAATTATTGGGAAATGATAGGTATTAGTCTTTTTTTAGGTTTTTATTTTAGTTCCAATATAGTAAACATACAGTCTTAGGTTAGTTTCAGGTGAATGGATAAGGAAGAGATGGTATATATACAATGGAATATTACTCAGCCATAAAAAGCAATGAAATCTTGCCATTTGCTACAATGTGGATGGAGCTCCAGAGTATAATGTTGAGTGAAATAAGTCAGTCAGAGAAAGACAAATAACATAAGATTTCACTCATATGTGGAATTTAAGAAATAAAACAAATGAGCAAAAGAATGAAGAAAGAGAAAGAGAGACAAAAAGCCAAGAAACAGACTCTTAATTGTAGAGAACAATCTCCCAGAGGGGAGATGGGGTTCGGGGGGGGGATGGGGAAAACAGGTGATGGGGATTAAGGAGTGCCCTTGTCATGACCGCCAGGTGATACATGGAAGTGCTGAATCACTATATTGTTTTGATTCTTGGTATTTTAAAGAAAACTCTTCTTTCTTTATCTCTCTTTCTATCTCTGCCCTCAGTTATGCTACTTTCTCTTTGTCTCTGGAAGTTTGTAGAATCTCTTTTTTACCTTGTGTTTCTGAAATTTTACAGTGATTTACTGTTGTCTGAGTCTATTTCATGTATTGCACTGAGGCTCTTTTAATCAAAATCTATGTCGTCTAGAGGGGGAATATTTTTTAATCTCACTGGGGGTTTCTCTCCTGTTTTCTAAGTCTTCTAGTTGTTTTCTTTGCTTTTTCCATTTCTTGGTCATCTTTCTCTGCTTTCCAGCTCTTTGAACAGATATTTCACTGCTTTTTTTTTTTTTTTTAAATTTCCAAGAGCTCTTTTTGTTGACTATTTGTTTTTTAATTGCATCCTCTTATTATGTCATGAATACAACACTTCCGTTATATCTCTGGAAGTATTAATAATCATGACCATTTTTGAAGGTCTTTTTCTACCTAGAAAGTCTTTGTTTCTTCTACTTCTTCTTCTTCGCCTTTTTTTTTTTAAACTATTCACCCTTTCCCTTTATTATTTGAGACTCTTCCTAAATGTCTGGTGATCTTGGTCTACTCATATTTAAGAATGGGACAATACAAAAGCTGACAAGAAACTTTTACAGGTAGATAGAACTCATTGACTGTAGATATTGTTCTGGAATTTTCTGGTTCATTTTTCCTGTTGAGAAGCCCTTGATATGAAATTCTGTTGGCATTTTTCTTGGGCTGGTTAAATTTCTAGCTCTTCTGGTCTCCTGTCTGGTGGGTATAATGGGAGGTGGACGGTAAAGAAGTTGGGGGTTAGAGGGAGGTGACCAGGGCTCTCAGTTTGTTATGTAAATGCTCCCTTAAGTCTGCTACTTTCCTAATATGTCTCTGCATTCCCCAGTCCAGAGGGCCTATATTTCATCCTCTGTGGAAATAATGTCAAGTCTTGTGCTGCAATGAAGAGATATTGCTTGGTTTTCGGATACATGAAAAAGATCTTAAGGTCCAGTTGCTTTTTTACAGACTTCCAGCCAAGTCCCTGTCTTTAGCACCACACAGGTTCCATTTCCCTTGGTCCCTCTGTTTCTAATTCTTGATCCTTTGGGAGATCTGAGTAACACACTGGGTTGTGTTTTTGGCATTTCCTACATCACCTTAGGATACAGAATTTTGAGGGCATCCACTAAATTACTTCTTTTGTCTGCTTTTCAGTTTCAGAATGTTGTTGCTCTTGTCTTTCTTCTCATTCTTTTTATGCTCATGGATTTATGCCTTTTTAAATTTACTTTATGAAATTCCCTTTATTGTTTACTTTGGATTCTGGAGGTAACAGAGGTAATTGCCTCAATACAACATCTTTAACCAACAGTCACTGTCTCATTTTTTCTATTGGGGTGCCCTGATATCAAATTCTATGGGTACTTTTTTTTTTTCCTTCAACTGGTCAGATTAACCAGGAAAGACTCTTTCAGTCTTCTGTCTGGTGAGTATAAGTCTGGCTACCAGCATAATGAGAGATGAATATTGTCCTTGAGATCACTGTTCCCTTAGATTTATTCCAGCTTGATTTTTTTTTTTAGGTCAATGAATACATGGTGTAACATTTTTTCAGTTATGACTCATTATTAACCCATGGAAGTTACACCTAGGTGATAGAGTAAGATTGAAACCTAGGTGATAGAGTAAGATTGAATTTATAACATTTTAAAAGTGTGAATTTGTAGCTGAGAGCCACAAAATTCTAATTTAGTGTAGATATCTAGAAGAGAAGCTACAGAACAAAAACGACCCTGAGGTCACTACCCCTTTGTTCAAATGACTCTTACTGTACTATTGTGTGGTATCATGCTAGCTCACAGTTTTGTTTAAAACATTTACTGTTAAAATTACTTTGGTATTATCTGCATTTCTGATTGAAAACAAAAGACTTTTTAAACTTTATATTGTATTTATTGATACAATTGATAGAAGCTAATTGAAATATCTTTTTTTTTTTAGCAAATTAAGCTGGAATCTTCATAATTTTTCATTTTCTGTTTTCTTCCCAATTTTTAGCCCCAAGACATTTCATTATTCACAATGCAGACAGACCAGAGCATGATCTGTAACTTGGTAAGTTGACATTGGTGTGTATTTTGAGGGCGTTGTCAGTTACTACTGAACATACTAAGGTGATCATTCTAGATTATCTAGAGCTTGAATATCCAGAATGTGATTTCTGCAGCCCTTTCTTTTTAGGAAAGAGGAAGGAAAGCTTCTGAGAAATCTCACTGTGACTTTGATTTTGGTTGCTTCTATTTATAAAGGCACAGTGATCCCAGCAGAAAGCAGAAGTCTCCTAGTTCTGGGCTTCAGTGGAGCCCGGTAAATCCATTAATGGCATGGAGGTTTCTGCCTGAGTGTAACTTACTCCACAGGATTGGAAATGAAATTGCCTCAAGAATTCATGCTTCAGGATAGATCCTTGCTGCTTGAGCCTGAAGCTACCTCATTTCTCATCTCCTCCCTCCACTGTGTTAGTTGTAGAAAGAAGTCACATGCACTAGAGACGTGATTCCCCTGTTGCTGCCAAAGGACACGAGGACAAAGCTTAGCTAGGGCGTGAGTAGGAGCGGACAGAATTACTCTTGGTATCAGAGGAGATTCTGACAAGACTGTTGTTGCACTTGTCATGGGAAACCTTTTCTGCAGCAGCTTGCTGGGGAAGTTGAAGGAAGAGGCCTTGAGTGGTGTCACTTGTGAGCTTGGTGGCCGTAGGCTACACAGGACAGGGTGTTCATGAGCGTTATTTGTAGCTCACTCGCTTTCCCGTGGGAATGCGATATAATTATCCCAGCTCCTGGCTTTCACATTAGAAGCTTAGAATCAGATTTAAGTAGAATAAATTTTTCTTTTTAGATGATTTCACTTCTAAGTTAGGAATTCAGTTCTGGGAACTTTGTCTTAAAGCTTACTTCAATGATTTCTCAAAGGCCAGTACGTCTGTAATACTATCGATTGTCATACTTTTTGCCTTTTGGATAACCAGGTGAAAGGTGGAGTCTATGTGACCTGCAAGTAAAGATTTATGTTTAAAGTACAAATTATGTTGGTGTTGATAATGGAGCCAGAGAGACTTACATGTCATGTTTATTGCTGAATTTCAGCTTGGGTGTGGAGTAGGGGTTGTACCAACACTGGAGGATGAGATTTTTAATTATCAGTTGTGAAGGAGTCAAGAGAAAGATGGAGAAATATTGGTATAAAAAAAAAGGCGGTGGATCATATTTAAACTCCCACCTATTACTCTCATGCAAAAATCTGGGCATAGCATCCAGTGGTTTTTGAGTTTCTTAAAACATCTTCCTATTCCCCTCAGCTTGCTGTGGGAGCTTCCGTTGCCTGCTCTTCTCTTCTGTGGATATGTGTTCTTTATTTTGTACCTTCTTTCCTTTGGGGAACTTAGCTTTGTCATGCCCAGCATTGCAGATGCTGCTAACATTAGCTAAGCCATGTGAGGAACTAGGAAATCATAGTGAAACCATATCTCACCGAGTTGCAATGGCCTGCTTTCCATCTTATGACAGAGGATACTGAACAATGTGCAGGGACTATGCTGCTCATTTTGTTCTAAAGGAAGAATTCCATTTCTGTGTCTCAGAGTTAAGCCATTGTGACATCCCACTGCCACCAATAAATTTAGAGTATATTTCTCCTTTGAATGTGTGACATTCGCCACCCCAGCAAACAATAGGAAATGATCACGAGCGCGCCTGAACAGGGATGGTGTGCTGTCAACCCATTTGCAAGGTCTGTTCAGGGAGGAAACTTGTAGAAAAAAAATATGGTACACGTAGGGTATAATTCTGATAGGACTACTTTAGATTTTTCCATGAAATGTAGTTCACAATTTACCTTTGCTTTTCTTCTATCTTGAGAAAATATTTATGATTTTACACTACCTTAGAAGGAATCAAAGGGTGAGTTCCATTTCTAAGTTGGAGTAGTTGATTTTACGTACAATCATGCTATCGTGTTTATCCTTACTCATCACTGAGTTATATTTGTCCTCCTAAAATTAAAGTTGCAAAACTGCATAGGCATATGGTACTATCTCATGTGATACGATAGTATAGGGGAAATGTTGTGACTTGTGACGACATACCAATCCTACGTTCTCTTCAAACTGTGCTTCTGTTACATTGTCTGATTTCAGCAAGCAAATGCAATTCAGCTCCTATGCAAAATCACTTACTTACTCTTGCCTTATATGAAACTTCAAAATTTCTCTGGACTTCCAAGAAACCCAGGCTTTGATACAAATTTTTTTTTTTTCATTTTAAGTTATCTCTATTTTTTTTATGTACAATGATATATTTATTTGACTCCTAATTTGAAACTTCCCTTGGCTCCTTAACTGGCTTTAAACTTTCTCCTTAAATACTCAGCCCACAGGGGGACAGCCCTCTGTATGTGGATTTCTTGGTGCTTTATCAAATTGCCCTTCCTATCCTTGTTGTGTAGGTCATTTGATACCATCCTCTCATAGCAAATCACCTTGACTTCTAAATCGTAAGGTCATATCCTAAGAGCTTATGGTATCTCTTTGCTGCTCTGTAACCATGTTCCATTATGAAGATAATTCTTTCTGAACAATAAAAGTGAAATCTTTTCCCATAAAAACTCCTTAAAGTACATTAGAGTGAATTTTATCTCATTCTTTCTTAAAAATTGTGTCAGGTTACCCTGTAAATGTTATAAAAGCCCATAAAAGTATCAAATCTCTACACACTTATCTACCAAAGTGTCCTTTTTTTTTTAATTATGCCCTTTAAAGGGAAGGGCAGTGTGGAATCAAGGCCTGAGTCACAGTGGAGGGTTTGGTGGGGGGCACAAGGAAACATTTTGTGTATTTATCCAACACTAAGCTGTTCATTACTCACTTACTGTAATCTCAGTGGAACCACCCCACCTCTTCTGTATGGAACTTGCCATGCTCACCAACCTCTGTGGGCAGGTATGAGAGGGAGAGAGCTAGAGGAGGCCCTTCATTGCTTCGGGTGAGAAAGAATCTGACAGAAGTGAACCAGTTTCTCCAATCCCAGTATTAAAGAATTCTTCCTTCCTTAGAAAAACACTTTTCAACTTTCTTACAGTTTGAATGTCCTCATGGGAAAGAACCTTAGTGTGCCTTCTAGTGGCCATCCATTTGGTAAAGTAGTGCTGCTAAATAAACACGCTTATGTTAGTCAAAATTGAAAAAGAGGAAACATTATCAGTAACTGTGGTGACTGCACTCGCTGTGGTGGTTTTAATGGCCCGTTGTGACTTAATAGTGCTAATTTTAAAACTAACAAAGTCCGCAGCTTAAGAGAGTCCAGAGGCTTGATTCAGCATATATTTGGAGGATGTCTAGGAGTTAAGGTCACAGTGGGATGGAAAGACGTCACTCTTGTCCACAGAGTTAGAAGTGTCTAATTGGTACCAGCGAGGATATCGCCCTTTAGTTCTTTACGTAATTAACTTACTATAGAAAAGGAAATGGATAGCTAAGAATTTGTTGGAAGCAGGAGAGAAACAGAACAAGAAACTAAACAGGAAAGTTATCTGTGATTGTGGTGGCTACCAAGTAGCTGGGTCTGCCTCCCAGCCAGAGCAGTGACAACAATGGCTCCATAATGACCTATTCATGCAGATAAATGTGTTTTGATCTGAATATTGGGATAAGCCCTCAATTTTGGGTGCAGTGTATGTCAACAGAGCTGGGAGGTCCCAGAACCACGTGCCTCTGAGCTCTTCCTACTTCCTTTCAACTGGCAAAGGTGGGGAGCTCCTGGGATCGCCTCTCTCTGTCAGAGAGCAGAGAGTAACACTCCAGGATCCCTTGTAGATGTCTTCAAGTTGCAAGTAAGTACAATGAGTAACCAAAATGGTAAGTATTTGTCAGACTTGAAGGGAAACAACAGCGCTTGGTGATGCTATAGGGAAGCTTAGTAAGAGTCCATTTCTAGACTTTTCAGTGAAGCGCTCATGATGCTAGGTGTGGGGCTTTTTTTCCAGCACAGGTTTAATGAAGCTAGTTGCCTATAGGATGACGAAGAAAGTCTTAATTGCCCAGTATTTTGTGATGTTACCTGTTCACGTGTTGAATCTTTCTTCTCTAACGTTCAAAACAATGAAAGGCTGAATCTGAACAGGCTCCGCCCACAGAGCCGAAAGCAGAGGAGCCCCCTGTCGTTGCTGTACCTGCTGTTGGGCTGGACTCTGGACTGGACACCCAGGCTGAGGAGCCAGTGGAGGGGGCAGTGGTGAGCACCGCACCCCTCCCACCCTCCACCTGCCTCCCCTGCCACAGCCCTGCACATCTCACGATCTCATTTCTCCCTCCTCATCCATGCTTCACTTGTGCTAAATCACTTCCTTGTCTGCCATGGCTCCCCAGGTTCAAATAGGCTTTGTGCCTTTGACAGTGAAACTTCGTTCTTTTTTATGTTTTTAAGAGGAAGATATCCAGAGATCTGATCTTAAGAACTAGAGAGAAATGTCACATAGCCATGGCTTGATTCTCAAAAAAGGATGCTTCCATTCTTTTCTGAGATGCTCCCCTTCATGGTAGGTAGGTTGTAGAACTCACAAATAACCAACCTTGTTACTGTTGTGCACTACCTCTGATGGCTAGAGATGCACCTCCAGCGAGGGACCAAGCTGCAGGTGATAAACAGAAAGATCATAACTTTGTGGGTTGTGTTTACATATTTATTTCTCATAATATAAGTTTGGTAGGTTGGTTAAGCCCTGACAAGGGATTGAAATCCCATACTAAGATCATTGAATCTATAAAGATTCGTGTGTCGTACAACCATTTCCTCAAAATCATGTCTGATGTTGGCTCTTACAACAAGAGAGACCTTGAGGATGTAGAGGGTGGGGGCCCTTTGTCTGCTTGGAAACCTGCTCTTACCCCATTACATACAGCCATATACCTCACTGCATCACAAACTGGGATGAGCTCTATGTGGAACATGCATGTTGAATTGGATAGTGTAACATTCATGAAAGTGTAAGATAATACTAAGGAAACTTTAATTCAAAATGCTCATGGAGAGGGGCACCTGGGTGGCTCAAGTCAGTTGGGTGTGTGACTCTTCATCTCAGCTCATGTCTTGATCTCAGTGTTGTAAGTTCAAGCCCCACACTGGGCTCCATGCTGGGCATGGAACCTACTTAAAAAAACAAAAACAAAAAACAAAAAACAGCTCATGGAGAATGAAAAATAGTTTGTTGATGAAATACAGTTAAAATATCTCCCAAGAATCTCAATCAGGTTACCATTTCCTATAGCCTTTATAGAAGCTGTACAAAGACAAGAAACAGTCTCCCTCTCCCCCAAAATAACATTGATTAGATTAGGTAACAAGAAAAATTGAAGTTCTATTTCTTGCTATTATTTGTTGTTATTTTACCAGGAAGAGGGTAGGTCTTCTGTCAAATCTAGAGTTTATTAATAGAGTAGAAAAATAAATAATAGGGCAAGATAGTGATGGGAAATACAGATTAAGAATAACTAAAAAAAAAAAAAAAAAGATCATGTTTTCCATTTAGAGATACAGAGCTGGACCAAGTCCTGTAGGGAAAAGAAGAAGTGTGTTCTGCTAGGTTAAGTCCCTCTTGGAAGTGCTGCTTGCATGGAGCATAGATTGGGGAATGCTGAGGCTCTAGGCTCCAGCATCTGCTTTTTCTCTCAGACTCACTAGTGATCTCCATACGTCTATGCAGAGGGGCCCTTTCATGTGGGGTCAGATTGTGATATGTTCTCCCAATTTAGCTTTAAGAATATTTAAATAACAAAGGAAGGGAAAGATAGATTTGATTTTGTTTTACTGCTGTTAAAATTTAAGATGTGATTTTTCAAAAAATGCAGATGATAAAAGAGAGTTAGAAAGATACTGATGAGTTTCAGATGTTGATTTAGAAATCGTTTCATTTCCAAAAAGTTCTTACCAGTTTCTATTTTGTATAGTAGCACGGACTTCATCCTCACCAGTGTGTTTTTTTTTTTTTTTAAGATTTTGTTTATTTGACGTAGAGAGAGAAATCACAAGTAGGCAGAGAGGCAGGCAGAGAGAGTGGGGGAAGCAGGCTTCCCGCTGAGCAGAGAGCCCAATGAGGGACTCAGTCCCAGGACCCTGAGATCATGACCTGAGCCGAAGGCAGAGGCCACCGAGGCACCCCCCTCACCAGTGTTTTTTTTTTTGTTTTTTGCCATTGTGACTCATCTAGCTTCTTTTTTTTCTTTAATTTTTTATTTCTTTTCAGTGTAACAGTATTCGTTGTTTTTTGTACCACACCCAGTGCTCCATGCAATCCGTGCCCTCTCTAATACCCACCACCTGGTGCCCCCAACCTCCCACCCCCACCCCCCGCCCCTTCAAAACCCTCAGATTGTTTTTCAGAGTCCATAGTCTCTCATGGTTCACCTCCCCTTCCAATTGTTTTTAAACCACATTGGTTCCATGGCCCAGACTACTCAGTGTAAGGCTTCATGCCAAAACACCCATGGTTTTGAGCAAAGCTCTTTGATGTTGCGCAGTAGCTAGGAGCTGTGAAATAGACAAGCTCACATGTTACACATCGGCTGGAATGTTGATCTCCCATGATCACCTCTCTGAGGGCCTTGGTCTCGTACCTTGCACACCTATCCTTATTTTAACAGACTTATATAAGTAGGCTTTGTTTTTTCAGACCCCAAACTTACTGATTTTCCAGTGAACAATATAAATAGCTACTGGCGTGCCTGGGTGGCTCAGTGGGTTAAGCCTCTGCCTTCAGCTCAAGTCATGATCCCAGGGTCCTGGGATTGAGCCTCACATTGGGCTCTCTGCTCCACGGAGAGCCAGCTTCCTCCTGTCTCTGCCTGCCTCTCTGCCTACTTGTGATCTCTGTCAAATAAATAAATAAAATCTTTAAATAGTTACTAATCATTATGTATCTACTATACCATACCTATTATAAAGATTTATAATCTTTTTAACCAAGAGTGAACTTAAACATGCATTTTTTTAAATGTACGATTATGGGGCACCTGGGTGGCTCAGAGGGTTAAGCCTCTGCCTTTGGCTCAGGTCATGATCTCAGGGTCCTAGGATTGAGCCCTGCATCGGGCTCTCTACTCAGCAAGGAGCCTGCTTCTCCCCGCCCCCCCTGCCTGCCTCTCTGCCTACTTGTGATCTCTCTCTGTCAAATAAATAAGTAAATAATTTTTTAAAAAATATATGGTTACAGAGCCACCTGGGTGGCTCAGTTAGTTAAGTGTCTGCCTTGGGTTCAGGTCATGATCCCCTGGGTCCTGGGATGGAGCCCTGCATCAGCTCCCTGCTCAGCATGGAGTCTGCATCTCCCTTTCCCTCTGCCTGCCACTCCCCTTGCTTATGCAAGCACTCTCTCTCTCTCTCTCTCTCTTTCTCTCTCTGCTAAATAAATAAATAAAATCTTTAAAACAAAAACAAAACAAATTGTACAGTACAGCCATCAAGCATCACTAAAACCAGCTTCCCTAGTGTTGGGTAAGGAAATATTTGACAGCATTCTTCATTCTGAAAATACTTGTCTCCTAAAGCTTACAAGTGAACTTTAGAGAATCAAACAATTGGATTCCCTATGAATTGTAAGGCAATTTGGAGAGTCTTGTGAAGGATTCAGGTACCTGCTGACACCCAGAGGCTATGCAAAAACAGCAGGTACAAGCCACCTGTGATCTCTATCTGATAAATAAATTAAAAAAAAAATACCATCCTATAGAATGTGGTTTTTTTTTATATTTAATTTCAGTGCAACAGAATTCATTGTTTATGCACCACACCCAGTGCTCCATGCAATACGTGCCCTCCATAATACCCACCACCAGGCTCCCCCAACCTCCCACCCCCCACCCCTTCAAAACCCTCAGATTGTTTTTCAGAGTCCATAGTCTCTCATGGTTCAAGATATAACTCCAAAGGCAAAGGAAACAAAAGCGAAAATGAACTCTTGGGACTTCATCAAGATAGAATGTATTTTTTTTTAAGATTTTATTTATTTATTTGACAGAGATCACAAGTAGGCAGAGAGGCAGGCAGAGGGAAAGGAGGAGGCAGGCTCACGGCTGAGCAGAGAGCCCGATGCGGGGCTCGATCCCAGAACCCTGGGATCATGACCTGAGTCGAAGGCAAAGGCTTAACCCACTGAGCCACCCAGGCGCCCCATATAGAATGTATTTTTGTTCTCCAGCATAGATTTATAGCTTCTTTCTTCTGGTCATAATAATCTAAGATAATATTAAGGTTATTTTTTCTAAAGAAAGGTCTCCTTTGCTAGATGTGTGATATTTTGTTGTAAAGACACAAAAAACCCACATTGTGTTCTGAGCATTAATTAATAGGTTGGCTGTGGCTGTCATCAGTTAGGATTGGGTTGATGTGACCTTTTGAAGTCATCCTTTTTGCTGCCAAAATGTCACCACACAGTTATTATTTTGAGTCTTGACAATCCATTTTATATGAGGTGAAGTTTGTGGTGGTTTTGTTAAAAAAAGAAAAAAAGAAGAAGAGGCAAATGTAATTTCAAAAACAGGGAATTTTAACAAAGAAACCTGGGGCTTTCAAGCAAAATAACTATTACATTTTTGTTGTTTTAGTTTTTCCCTACAGTACTAAATTGCACTTGTATATCTGTAGGATGCATGAAGGAAGAAACGAGCACGTGCCTTCTATTCAAGCAGACAGAAATCTTCCTGGCAACATGAAGTTCATCTATGAACTGTGGTTTGGCATATATACATATATATCCCCTGGTTTAAATTGGTCATGACAAGTCAACTGAAGTCTGGTGACGTTTTCAAAAAAAAAAAAAAACACAGCAAAAACAATAGTAGTCCCCAAATAATAGGCTAGTGTTTCATCTTCCAGGAATCTCCATCAATTCTAAAAACATCTTTATATTGATCTTTTTCCCATTTATATTTTAGAAATGATACTAACCCTAAAATAAATCTTAAAGAGCCAAAACTTGTTTCTTGTCCAGATGTTTCCATCTTATATAAGTAATGGCAATCATCTTTAGGAAAATAAATGATTAGTATTTGTCTCAGATATCAGTATCAGAGAATTAGGTTAAGAATTAGATAAAGAGGAACACCTGGGTGGCTCAGTGGGTTAAAGCCTCTGCCTTCGGCTCAGGTCATGATCTCAGGGTCCTGGGATTGAGCCCCGCATCGGGCTCTCTGCTCAGCAGGGAGCCAGCTTCCTCCTCTCTGCCTGCTTCTCTGCCTACTTGTGATGTCTGTCTGTCAAATAAATAAATAAAATCTTAAAAAAAAATCAGATAAATATTTTTACCCATATTGATTCCATTTTCTTGTAGAGTCATATTCTAATTTTTTCTAAATTTCTGTGAGCTCCTGTATTTTGCTCTAATTACACGAACTGGACCAGTACCTTTTTTTTTTCCCCCCTATTGTTTTTAAAGAAATACACTGCAATTCATTTTAGGGTTAGCATCATTTCTAGAACATAAATGGGAAAGAGATCAAGATAAAGATGTTTTTAGAATTCATGGAGATTCCTGGAAGAGGAAACACTGGCCCATTATTTAGGGGCTACTTTTGGTTTTGCTGCATTTTATTTTTTGAAACGTCACCAGACATCAGTTGACTTGTCAAGACCAATCTAAACCACTGGTATATACGTATATTTGCAAACCAGTTCATAGATGAACTGCATGTTGCCAGGAAGATTTCTGTCCGCTTGAATAGAAGGCATGTGTTCATTTCTTTCTTCATGCAGTTGACAAGTATGATCTGAGTCCTCTCTAGATGTCAGTCTCTGTTCTGATCTGGGAGAGACAGTGGTGCAGGCAGTAGACATCGCTCCTGCCATCCTTGTTCACACAGACTGGTGGTGGGAGAGACAAAGACTGCCAGGAGTTGGGGTTTCCTTGGTGATGGTCATGTGCTTGGGACTGAGCATTTGAGTTTTCTCCTGGTGTGGAGGAAACGTGAGAGCTGGGGCTCCCACTGCCTCCAGGTCTGAGTTCTCAGTACGCAGAGAAAGACGCAAGATCGCAGGAAGCCAGAGGAGCTTGATTTCTTGTCTGCCCTTTGTGTTCATAGAATTGTGTCCAAAACAAAGTGCTCACTCCGAAGCATGCTGTAAATTAAATTAAATACACATACACCCTGGGGATGGATGTATCCTTTACCTTCCTCAGGAAAAACAAATCCCCTTCTTGAACAGGTCTGCGTGAGGGTTATGCACTATTATTGTCTGTGCTAAGTGTTATAGTTGGAGGTGAATATCAGGTTTCATGTTGTTCTTCCACTGTTGAGGAGCTTTTTGTAGATGATGGGTGTCTAGTGTTTTTTTAAGTCTCATTCTTGGTGTGTGCTTTTTTTTTTTAATTGAGGTGAAATTCACATAACAAAATTAATCCTTTTAATGTGAAGAGTTTGGCTTTAGTTCATTCATAATTTTGTACAAATGTTAACTTCTGTCTGGTTCCAGAACATTGTTGTCACCACAAAACTTTGCCCATTAAGCAGTTACTCCATCCGCTCCCTCAGCCTCTGGTAACTGCTGTTGTGCTTTCTGATTCTGTGGATGTATCTGCTCCTGGATAGATTGTATGACTAGAATCATACAATGAGTGACATTTTGTGTGTCGTGGTGTAAACTTTTTGTCACATGGGAAGTCTTGTGTTTTGGCTTGACATTTTTAACGGGCTTTGGTTGTAAGTAATTGAAATTAAAAAAAAATTCCCCTGTTCTCCCTTCTTAGTATATGTTGGCTCAGTTCACAAGCCCAAGCAGAAACCTTTCCTGGCCATCAGCACAATTGGAAAGCCTGTGTAAGACCAGACCCATTGAAATGTGAAAAAGACAACCCCGTTTAGACAATACTGTCCACCTTCACTTCCCCTGCAAACATCAGTTCCTGTCCCTCCCCGTATATCAGACTTAGGTGTAACAGAGCCTTAGAGTCATCTTCTACTGGCTCAGCTCTCTCACTCCATGGGTGACAGTGTTGAGATTTATCTAGTCCTGGATACTGTGGAGCTGAACATCCAGACCAGCATGTGTTCCCGTTCTGCAACTGTTTCTTGCCCTTTCTCACCTGCTGGAACCTGAGCCTGGGTCCACTCTGAGGAACGCAGCCTGAGCAGTGGCAACAAAGGCTTCACAGATCATTCAGAGATGCCATGGCCAGGGGCAAGGTCAGCTGTTCATTGTGCCATGAAGACATTTTCCTTAATGAGGCTGTCCTTTGTGACTGGCTGCTTTGGACACTAGATCTGGCTCATGGTGTCATCTCTGAGAGTGCACAACACACCACATTCACCTTTGCTTCGAAAGAGATTCCATCTTTCCTAGCCACTTCTCTTATGGACTTGGCAAACAAACCTCTAATTAAACCTTCCATGTTCTTCCATGTATCATAGTTGGATATTTGGCCATGACCTGAAAGGCCAGATTCACCAAAAATTCATTAACTTGGAGATCTGAAGTTTTGCAGAAAAGTGTGGCGCTAATTCAGACAGGTGTTGCCATGGCGACAGTGCTGTCTGCAGCAGAGCTGCACTGGGGACCTGGCTTTTGAAGGTTGATGATGGCACCACAGGCAATACTCAGGGAGTAGATTAAAAAAAAAAAGATGATTGAGGTGAAGGTCAAGGGGAGGAAAACCACTAACTTCCTTTATTAGGAAGGGATACCCATGGATATATCAAATGAAGTTTGTAATACCAGGCATCCACCTTGAACAGGAGCACCATTGGAGGCCCAGTGTTCTATGGAAGAGCTCACCTCTGTCATCCTGCTGAAGGAAAATGAGGACCTGAGCTGTTCTAAGTAGAGTCAGTGTGATGAGGAGTACTGGCCACCAGCCCATGGCTCGGTACATCAGTCTTCGGGCTGTAATGATGCTCCCTGCCTCTTAGGCTTGTCTTTAAAATGCACAGGGGAACAATCCTGTATTTCCATAGAAATGCTTGGATCTTCAGACTGGTCAAGGGCTCAGGTTGGATCCAGATTAAAGGATGGGCAGGAAAAGGCAAGGGTGACCTATGACCAGGATTTCCTCTGTGTTATTTATCTCCTTTTGTGGCTTCCCAGAGGGGCTTAACGGTCACTCCAGCTCTCATGCTGATGAGTGCAGGAATCAGAACTAAAACTCAGATCCCCAGTTGTCTCTGTAGTGGTACTCCATTCTGTCCTATTTCCTTCGCTGTAAGATGGGTTAGATGAGCCCTGTGGTCCTTCCAGCTTTGGGATCCTACCCATCTCTAACCTGTGAACACAATTATGAATGTCCAAGCGCCAACTTTCTAACTCTGCAGTGCAGTGGATTAACTAGGAGATGGTTGATCTTTTAACTTTCCCAATCCATACATACCTTTCTAAACAATGAATTTGTGAGCTGAAGGAAAATAGTAATGTTAAGGGAAATTCTCTCCGACCAACCACTTTTTATTACCTTTCTATTATGTAATTAGATCTTAATTAAGAGGGATTTTATGACATGTTTCCTTAGTACCCAATAGTGCACGTATATGAGTATTTTATTTATAAATTGCATATCTCATTTTAAAGAGTAGCATTCCAAGACTATAAGTGAATGTATTCTGGTTTATGAAATTCCACTCACATTCCTTATTAAGCAGCCTTTGCTTGGGGTTGTCTGGAGGAAGCTGTGAGTCCGTGGAGATGCTCCACATCTCAGAATTAGTATGGAACTCTGATTTGAGAGGAGGGTTGTCTTCTTGGATACAGGATGGTCTGATGAAACACGGAATTTAGAGTTAGACTGGATTAGCCCTTGCTTACTGACAGCCTGAGTTACTTGATCTCTAAGTGTTAGCTCACTTACGTAGAAAATGGGAATGATGTCTAATAGGGATGTTGGGCACATAATTTGCGGTAAATGGGACACACCCGAGATAATGCCTAGGGAGCCCTAGAGTCACAGGAAAGGTTAGCTTCCCCCCCTCCACCGCCACGCCGGGCTGCAGAATGTACATACATTGAAACTGTCCAGCAGAAGCCTGCCTCTGCATCAGAATGATGACTCCATGCCTGGGGTCAGTTGGGAAACCTGGAGTTCAGTGAGTTTTCAGCCAAGTGCCTCTTCCAAGAACAAGTGTCCAGAAGATGGTCACTCTGACTCCAGTATAAAACATCCTTTAACCAAATTAACACTCCGCAGTCTATTTCTTACCTCCTTTACTATTATTTGTGTCACTTATCCCAGGAATATTTAAGTGAAAATGAAATGCATCCCAGGAACACGTAATGGAAAATTAAATGAGAAACCTGAAAACATTAAAAAAAAAATCACAAAAATTATAGCAGATTCACTATTATTAGGGTTCTTTTTTTTTTTTAATTTTAAAGCTCCTTATCCTCAAATATATAAAGAAAGTCAAAGTTTCAGTAGTACTGTATTCTAGAAATATATTAGCCAAGCTCAGGAGGATTTTGCACAAACCAGGGCCAGGACAGATCCTTAAAGCACAGCCACTGAGCCTGGCATGGATAAGTATGTGAACTTTCCATCCATCCAGCCCCCCATGAGTGTGGGAGCATTGGTCCGAAACACCCAGGTCATCTTGTGTCTGCTGTTTCCCTGACAGCAGCTCCCCTTTTACCCATACATTGAGGCATTCAAGACAGTTGCTTGTATGTAGATTCTTGATGAATCCCTTGCCAGCTGCTGTTCTGAAAGGACATCTAAAATGCCTACATGGAGAAGAAAAGTAACAAATTGTTCCTGTGTCTACTGATCAGGCCTGGAGGGATCTCACCTCATTTTAAATCATGAAACAAACATGTTTTTAAAATGGCATAGAGCCTATAGAATGAGCAACACAAACGAAGGAAGGAACCGCACTGTAGATGGTGTTCAAATTTTCTTTAGAGAACAACAACAACAAAAGTTACCAGATTTTTTTGTTGTTGTTGGTAAAATTGCAAGATAACCTTCATCACAGGAAACAAAAAAAATGAAAGGGGGGTAGTAAGGTAACCACATTGAGATAAAAAGGGAGTTGCTTTTGAGGCATATGAAAAGGGAGCTCCATGACCTAAGAAACAACTTTAATGGGAGGAGATGTAATACTAGAATTAAAACTTGCAGATGAAGTGGTAAAGACCGGACATCACAGTGTAGAGAATTGATGTGATAGGAGGTAAACTGAAGGAGCTCTTTCAACACAAAGAGGAAAATAATAAGGAAAGATGGTAGATGGGGGAACCAAAGACTGAGGAAAGGATTCACAGATCATCAGTTTGCCAAGAAGGGACCTTAAAGAAAGGAGTAGCTGCCCCATCAGTCAGCCCTATGGCGAAGTGTTTTTTTTTAGTTGCAGGAATTCCTGCCTGCAGACCATAAAAACCACCTACAAAAGGCAGAATTTATGAGGGACTAACATCTGAATGTATTCTTTTAAAATTTTAAATTCAGAGTTGATAAGAAAGTCCTCTAAGCATTTTGACCGGAGCAGGGTGCTAACAGAGAGCAATCAGGCCGACCTCAGACTTGCCCTTCCCAGGGCGAACGCTCAAGAGCTGTTGGAACACCTGGTAGACGTTGAACACAAAAAAATCACACTGTTGCAGTTCTACCCCAAGACAGTGTAGTTGGTCATATGTGAAAGCGGCAGAGAGATGTTATCAAATGTAGAAAGGCTATAGAAACACCAGAGAATTTCCAAAAAACATTTTATGAAGATGTATTCCAATAGACGGAAAAAAGATGACTCAAAGTCAACATGAACAGAAAGAATAAAGCAAATGTAACACGTCAGTTGAAGGTCTCAGGTAGTAGGTATTTGGACGTTCACTGTCTGATTCTTTTTATTTTCTCTGTATTGACTTACCATAATAAAATGCTGGACAAAAATTCAGAAACAGTCATTAGTAGAAACATTGTAAATGAATAAAAGTATTAGGGTCTAGTATTTATTTAAATGTACGTCTAACCAATTGTTGTTAATATGGTTACAAACCAAGATCTCCCATCAGAGTACTATTACAACATTTAGAAACTAGAAACCAACTAGTGTTCAATGACAAAAATGTTAAATTGTCAAATAGAAAAAACAAAGTACAGGGCGCCAGGGTGGCTCAGTTGGTTAAGCGACTGCTTTCAGCTCAGGTCATGATCCTAGAGTCCCGGGATCAAGTCCCGCATCAGGCTCCCAGCTCCACGGGGAGTCTGCTTCTCTCTCTGACCTTCTCCTCGCTCATACTCTATCGCTCTCTCTCTCTCAAATAAATAAATAAAATATTAAAAAAAAAAAGAAAACAAAGTACAAATTTTAAAGTCCATTTATATAATTTTTCTAAGAAACATGATCACTGTATTATAAACAGATAATAAAGTGCCACTAGGCACAGAAAATGATTGAAAAAATAGGTGAAAATGTTATTTCTTCTATTATCTTTAAACCCATGGTCTCCATTATTTTTTAATCAGAGGACTGCCAATTTCCAGTTAAAATAACCCAGCCAGTAGATGCATATGGAATATTATACCAGTGTTGTCCTCACCCAGACCAGTTACTGGTGGGCGGCTTCTCAGGCATTGCTCAGGCTCACATTGCCAAGGAAACAAACACCGAGTAAATAAAATGAATCCATAAATTACATAAAACCCAAAGGTCACCAACTCTCACGCAGCCCATCACTACGGCTTCTCTGGAATCTGGGTCCCCTTTGACCTCCCCTCACGGCACGTCTCCTGGAGGGCGTGGCTCTTTTCTGTCATCCTGTTGTGTCTTCCTACTTTGCAGGATACACAGGCCATTGTTGTACTGCATCCATTTTGTTCCACTTACAGAAATTTTGCTAACAGGTGTCTGGGGGGACATGAATACCATGACCACATCCCTTTCTGTCAAAGAGAATGTTGAGGCAGAAGTTGAAGAAAACAGAAAGATCTGTGTGGTGTGATAAAAAGGGAGTCGTTCACCTTCCCAAAGACATGCTTGTCCCTGTGGTTTGTGAACAGTACAGTTTGAGCAGAGGATAAGATATTGGTGTTTCCTTTAACATTTGGAGGGACATGACAAATTGAACCACATTAAACATCAAAGGCTTGAAATACTTTCAGTGGTTTCATTCCTCTGATCTCCCTGGATTATATTTAAAAAAACAAACAAGCCAAATAGCAGTCATGAATCATTGTGGTTTTTCCTAGAAGGTGTAACATCTCCGGTAGCAAGCAGAGTCCAGAAAATGTTTTCCATTTCTCAGTCTATGAAGAGCTAATAAATTGGACTCCATAAAAATGGTAACAAAAAGGAATAACGGGCACTTGGGTGGCTCAGTGGGTTGGGCCTCTGCCTAAGGCTTAGGTCATGATCTGATGCCTTCAGCGTCAGTTCCTGGGGTTGAGCCTCGCATCGGGCTCTCTGCTCAGCAGGGAGCCTGCTTCCCCCTCTCTCTCTGCCTGCCTCTCTGCCTGCTTGTGATCTATCTCTGTCAAATAAATACATAAAATCTTTAAAAAAAAAAAGTGATAACAGTGTCACTGAAACCCTTTCTGACCTGTCTTTATCTGGAGATAACACCTAATCCAAGCAAATGGGAGTCCTATTTTCCATTGCATTTTTATGCTCTTCTGTGTTTGCAGTTGGTAAATATACATTAGAAATATTTCGGTAAGAGTGGAAAATGTGCAAAAGATTCCAGGCTTATGCTTTATAGGGAGGGTGACCTCTGATTTTCAAAGCTATTCTGGAGGCAGAAAAAGAGGAGGGAATATAGATAGTAGACAGGCCTTCTCTGTTTCTGTAACATCTTTAAGGTCTGTAAAATCAAAGTTTGTACTTGGTTAGAGAAATAGGACTTCATTACTAATGGACTCATAGAACAAGGGAGGGATGTTAATTTCTTCCCTTTTCCAAGTAGGTCATACAAAATGCTTGGTTTTTCTGCTCTGTAGTCAAAGTGCCAGTTTCCTTAGCTCCTTGCCTTTACTAGCATTGTTAAGTTCAATCTTGGTGATTTTTATTGGCCCTTATCCTTCTATCCCCTTTTTGTGTATATGAGAGAGGTCAGGTAAATTGCTTCCAGGTGGAAGCTGGGGTATTTGCTCTTTTTGAGTTCAGCAAGCCTCACAGTGTGAACAGGCAGGGCCCTTGGCCTCCCCCTGCTGGTGGTCAGCATCACAGCAGCCACAGTGTCCAGCCTAAATCACATCCAGCCAATGATGGCTGTTTGAATTACTTAGGTGATGACATATTGCAATAGTAAAATCAGATACAATCAAATTGATGGCTCTTTAGAGTACCAGAGATAAATCAGACTCCATTAACATTCTATATGTATAGAGAGATTTAAATTTTTTTTGGCAACACCATTAATACTTAACAGAAATATATTCTCTTCTGGACATATATAAATTCAGTTGGGAGTAAAATCCAATCACTAATAGTATGTGCTTGGTACATTTATGTATGGAAGGATTTATGCATAATCATTTGGGGGAGTAGCCTATTAAACAACATAGTGGTTGCTTTCTTACCTATAACTATGTGTATATGTGCTGTGCTGTGTGTGTGTGTGTCTGTGTGTGGTGGTGTGTACTGTTCTGTTTGCCCATACCATCTGCATGTTATATAGTCTATCTGGTTTTCAGCCGTTGAAACCAGGGAAATGTTCACTCCATAGGTGCAAATTTTCCAAGCAGATGGAAAGCATAGATAACTCGGAATTATGATGGCACCACTTTCTACATTTGAGCCTGAAAGTCCACTGTATGCACTTTATGTATAGTTTGATGTGCAAGAATTTTGCTAAGTAATTCTTGGGATCCTGGAGCAAGCCTGTTGATTTCTTCAACAATAAGCTATGAACAATTATTCATCTTCTTGGAATGAAGAGGATGATCTTCTTCATTATCTTCTGGTTCTTACTCTTTTTTTAAATTATTTTTAACTTTATTTTATTTTTCAGTGTTCCAAGATTCATTGTTTATGCATCATACCCAGTGCTCCATCCAATCCATGTCCTCCTTAATACCCACCACCAGGCTCGCCCAACCCCCTACCCTCCTCCCCTCCAAAACCCTCGGTTTGTTTCTCTGAGTCCCATCCATACAAAGACCCGTGTTTATTTAAAAGAGATGCAATTACCTTAAATTTTTAACTTTCAATTAGGGGGATTGTCAGTCATTCACAAAAATATGAATCCCTACTTCAGTAGTTGTTAGCATTTAAATTTGCTTTAAATGAATGTATTACAACTCATATAATTGATTACTTTTCTGAACCCAGTACCTTAAAGACAGGATGAAAAAAAAAAGAAAGAAATGGTATTTCATGGGCATGACTATATTTTGGATCATTGTACACTTTGCATGAGCCAAATTTCTATGAGAGATAAGTACATTTCAAAGAATATGGCCATATAACAAAGAGTACAGCTGTGAGCAGTATTTTTCATCCCTGAAGTAAAATATGTTGTAGAAAAATGTATTCTGTGGCAGGTAATTTTTCTTTAATTTATTACCTATAAATTTGAGTCAGAAGAAAGGTGTTTTAAAGACGTGTTGCTTTGAGAGTAGGTATGTGGCTCACGTTCTCCATCTCCCACTTCTGATGCCCATTCTGCGGGCACTGCCCACCCCTGCTCTCGGTCTGACAATCAGTATCCGTGATACTGGAATCTTCCTAACCCAACAGAACAACTGGGGAGAATTTATTCCATAGAGAAGAGGAAGGGCTAATGCTAATCACATCAGATAGCAAGATCAGTTTTTGAAATATGTATCCTGCATATATTATATAAGTTCAACCGATTACTCTTTTTCCTCAGCCTTCTCTGATTTGAGCTTCTCAAATCAGGCCTGCCACACTGATGTTAGAGTCTTAGATGTGTGTTCGGCAACCAGTCTGCCTAAAGCTAACACTTCTGATTGCACTTTCTTTAATTATTGCAAGTTTTAAACACTACTTACAGCTCTTCTTTGGACTTTGTGCAACCTTAGAAAATTCTTATTTTTTAAATTTCACTCCTATTAAAAAGACCCAAAATTTGCATCAGTTTTTATTATAATGTGCATTTCCTAACAAAAAATGACTTGCCCTTCCTTCTCAAGAAGTCTAATTGAGAAAATTCCCCAATATATTTCTTTTCATGAATGTGATTTAGCTTTGGGGACCTTCCCCATGAAGATTTTAGAGTGTAGACTGAAATGCGGTTTTTCTAAACTCTGATTTTGCATGATGAGGGTGCTTTTCTTACGTAGCTTTCTTCCATGACCCAGGTTTTGGGGAAAGACGCCTTCCATTTCGTGACTCCAATGTCTTCAAGGTCTTTGTGACCATCAGCTTTCAGGCAGCAAAAGTAGAAAGACCTGGTAAAAGCCAAGTCTCTCAAATGACATAGGTCACTTCCACTTCCACTCAAATTCCTTTTGCTGAACGTAACTTCAAGGAGAGCAGGGGGATTTCGTGTCATTGGGGGCCCAGAATGAAGGAGAGGGGTTTTTTTTTTTGTTTCATTTTTTCATTTTATTTTTAAGTGAAGTAGAGCGGACACACAATGTTCCATTAGTTTCAGGTGTACAGCACAGTGATTGCACAGGTCTGTATGTTATGCTCCACTCAACTCAAGGGAGCCACCATCTGGCAACAGACAGCTCTCTTACAGTAGCATTGGCTAGGTTCCCTATGCTGTGCCCTGCATTTCTGGGAAAGAGCAGTCCGTTCTGATAGATGGAGGGCAGACTCTGCCCTGCCAGAATCCTGAGCTTCTGTACCTTCCACAGAGCTTCCACATCTGATGAGCCTCCCCAGAAGGGCCTGAGGTGAAAGGGCTGGGGCTGGCTCTTCTTGAGGCCCCATACAGATACAGACACAGCCTGTCTGGTATCCGGGCTGCAGGTCATACCTGGAACGGACGCCAGTGTGACAGCTGGAACCGTGGTGTTGGCTGCCGAGGAGGTCCCAGTGGAGGAAACAGAGATGGAGAAGGCAGCTCTTCCTGCTGGGGAAGGAGCAGGTGTAGAGGAGACCAGGACTGATGCTGACACTATGGAGCCCATAGATAGTGACAGATCTCAACCAGAAGAACCAGAAGCAGCAGCCCCTCAGGTGAGTGAACTGGGAAAAGGGAGGCTCTGGGAGGAGGTGCCCTGGTTGGAATGCTGTGTAATGGAGAGTGCTGGTAACAGCTCTGGGGGCAGAACAGGTTTGTGGCCATTGTGTGGTAACCTGTTTCACCAAATTTAATTTATATATATATACATATATATATATGTATATATGTATGTATATATGTATATATATATGATATGTATTTATGTATATATGTGTATTTTTATTCATATTTTTTATCTGTTTAATATATTTTATATTTTTATTGCATTCTACATATAATAAAAATATAAATAATATAAACGAAATAAACTTAAGATATATAAAATTACACGTATATAATGTAGTATATACGTGTAATTTTATATATCTTAAGTTTATTTCGTTTATATTATTTATATTTTTATTATTATTATTATTTAAGTATTTGTATATAAGATTGTCAGCGAGAGTCTGAGCCTGGCTTTCTCTCAGTGTCAGCATTGTAAGGTTCACACAGGCCCTGAGTGATGGAGAAAAAGAAGAAAGCACAGATGATGTAAGCGTGAGATGGAGGGAGCAGGAAGAGAATGTGGCCAGATGGTGGGATATTGTATGGATTATTTGAGAAAATAACCATACAGTGCTTAGCCCAGTGCCAGGCACATGGGGAGAACCCAATATTAGTAGTTAAATCCTATCGTTATTAGTATTTAGGAATTGTTGTTATTATTATAGCCCCTCACATCTACCATTAGGGAGGCTCCTTTCAGCAAAAGCTCATCCCTGTTAGTATATTTGAGAGGCCAACAGGTCATTAAATACATACATGAAGTTGGTGGACTAGGCCCAGTGCCTCACTTCTTCAGAGAACTGTTTGTTCAAAGCCCACAAATCCATATGGTCCGTAATATGCAGGGCACACAGCAAGCGCAGCTCTTCTAAACCACAGCCTTGGTCTAGACTGCAGAAAGTAACAATGAAAATTGGGCTCTCAATGTGAAACTCTCCTTTGTCCTGATTTTACCCATAAGAAATTTCCCCCAAATCTCTCCAGGGTTACTAAAAAAATGATCCCTTTCATCCCACTAGAAAAACAGCAAGTAGTATTAGTATTTGGGAAGTAACTCAAAAATATGTGCCATTTCTTCCTGAGATTTTTCTTATCAGAATGCCAGAACTGTTTTTGTATTATATTGTTAGACTTGTTGGAATAGTGTATTATTTTCTCCAAATTGAAGAATGGAAGTGCTTAAGCCCACTGATATCCGAGGGAATAAACATCTCCAGACTTCCATTATGCTAGTGAAATTCTTCTCGTCGCTCATCTTTATTACCAAATAGAAAGGAGATCTTGATCCTTTGTTCTGTTCCCCCCCAGTGTAGAGTCCTCGGAAGAGTGATTGCTGGGAATTGTCATCCCTTCAGCTCTAACTGCAGCTTGAGCTCTAAAGACAACAAGCAAAACAGATGCGGATTTTAAACATTAGCCAGATCTGTACAAACAATCTGGTTGGAGGCTAGTCAGGAGTCCCGTGGACTCTGGAAGAAAAGCAGTCATAGGAGGTCAAATGTCAGCTTCAAGCATTGTTAGGATTCAGTGGGACAAGAGTGGACCACGGCAAAACTGAGGCCATTCTTGGGACCCTCCTGGATTCCCCTTCAGGGTGGGCCCCTCCCTCCTCTCTCCCTGTAGTCTCCGATCTTTTTCCCAATTTCCACAGAAACCCCACTTTTCACAAAGGGCCTGACTGCTCAAGGATCCAGAAATTAATCCCATTAAAGGTTTCTGTCTCAGGAGAGAGAGAAAGTTGACCATGTCAGGAAGAACGTCCTGCAAGGCTTGAGGCCCAAAGGTTTCGGCCTGGTTATGGGAGGGAGGATGTGGGGAAGGTGGGAGCCAAGGAGGGTACGTCAGGGATAGAAGCAGAGCATAATGCACCCGAGGACGCAGAAGTCTTTCTTCCCAGCCCCTGCTCAGCACTGCCACACTTTTCTTCCTCCAGGAGAAGGTCATCCCTTCAGTCGTCATAGAGCCCGCCTCCAACAACGAAGGAGAGGGAGACCATGAAGTCCCCACAGGTGCAGAGTCCATGGAAACACCTGGTGCCCCGGCTCTTCCCGGCCCTGCCAGTGAGCCCCCAGAGCTGGCCGCAGAGCCCAGAGCCGGTGAGGACTCCCAGCCGCTGCTCTCCACTCCAGCGGCAAGTGAGGCGCCTCAAGATGTGCCTCCCGGCTTCCTCTACAAGGTCTTGTCATTTTGTCTTGTTTTAACTGGGTGGCCATTCATTCTTCCTTTTCTTTGAGGCCCCTTTGCTGGAATCTTTGTTTTTCAGATGTTTACATTTGCATTTTTTGCAATAGGTATTCCTTCTCTGTACTGCTTTCCCCACAACACAGTGTAAAATGGCAGGATTTCTGGGCTGCTGGACAAGCAAAAACACAGTAATGACTTTCCATCTCTTTCAGCAATCCATAGTTAAAGAATGTTCACCACAGGACAAATGGTATGCCCCTTGGTAGTGAGTGGGTGAATTCTCTGCACCCACTCTACCCCCCAAGTGCCCTCTCTTGCTCCTCTCCCAGCCCTGTAAGTCCCTCCAGCCCTGGGCTCAGACCAGGGCTTTGGAATCCTCCGTGTATGCATCCACCCGGGGCTGGATTATATACCAGCCGGCCGGGGCACACCCCAGCTTTTCTCCTTATCTGCAGTGTGGCCTGAGGAGCATCACTTCTCTCTCTGTGCTCCAGTTTCTCAGTGGGAAAGTGAATTGGGGAATAAGCTAGTCATTTCCAGCTCTGACATTTTATAATTCTATATAAAAAATATACATTTTAATAGCCAATCACGTGATCTCTGGGGGTAGAGCTGAGGGGAGGGACATGGGAGAAATAAACGGTTCATAACTCAAGCGGGGTGAGTATGTGGGTCATTATGGTACTCTTTTCTGCTTTTGTTTCTCAGAATTTTTTATAATTAAATTTTAAGGATATCTTTCAAAAAGGGGGGGAAAAGGTAGGGGAGAGGACAGGGATTTTTTAAGAGTATACACTTGTAATGAGTGGTAGATAAGCCCTAGAGATTTAATACACAACATGGTGAATATAGACAATAATATTGTATCATAATCATCAAATTTGATCAGAGACTAGACCTTAATTATTCTAGCCACTAGAAAGAAATGATAAATACATACCGTAATAGAGGTGCTCAGTATTGCTACAATGGCATCCTCTTACAGTATACAAATGTATCAAATTAGCATGCTGTACACCTTAAATTTGCACAATACTGTATGTCAGACATATTTCTATTTTAAATTTTAATTTATTTATAAAGTATAAATAAATAAAATAAAAATGAAATTTATGTATTTATTAATAAAATTATTAATTAATTGGTTGATTGATTAAATCTCTACACCCAACTTGGGGCTCAGACTCACAACCCCAAGTCAGGAGTTGCATGCCCTTCCAACTGAGCCAGCCAGGCACCCCAGATATATTTCAATTTAAAAAAAGAAGAAAGAAAAGAAACAGATGGGTATGGTTTAAAGGTTAAGATAGGAAATTTTTGCAAATATCTTCTCCCATTCAGATAAAGGGCTAGTATCCAAAATCTATAAAGAGCTTAGCAAACTTAACACCTGAAGAACAAATAATCCAATCAAGAAATGGTCAGAGGACATGAACAGATATTTCTGCAAAGAAGACATCCAGATGGCCAACAGACACATGAAAAAGTGCTCCACATCTCTTGGCATCAGAGAAATACAAATCAAAACCACAATGAGATACCACCCCACACCAGTCAGAATGGCTACAATTAACAAGTCAGGAAATGACAGATGCTGGCAAGGATGCAGAGAGAGGGGAACCCTCCTACACTGTTGGTGGGAATGCAAGCTGGTACAACCACTCTGGAAAATAGCATGAATGTTCCTCAAAAAGTTGAAAATAGAGCTACTCTATGACCCAGCAATTGCACTACTGGGTATTTACCCTAAAGATACAAACGTAGTGATCTGAAGGGGCAGGTGCACCCGAATGTTTATAGCAGCAATGTCCACAATAGCCAAACTATGGAAGGAACCTAGATGTCCATCAACAGATGAATGGATCAAGAAGATGTGGTGTATATATATACAATGGAATACTATGCAGCCATCAAAAGAAATGAAATCTTGCCATTTGCGACGACGTGGATGGAACTAGATGGTATTATGCTTAGCAAAATAAGTCAATTGGAGAAAGACAACTATCATATGATCTCCCTGATATGAGGAAGTGGAGATGCAACGTGAGGCGTTTGGGGGGTAGGAAAAGAATAAATGAAACAAGATGGGATTGGGAGGGAGACAAACCATAAGTGACTCTTAATCTCACAAACTGAGGGTTGCTGGGGGGAGGGGGGTCGGGAGAGGGTGGTGGGGTTATGGACATTGGGGAGGGTATGTGGTATGGTGAGTGCTGTGAAGTGTGTAAACCTGGCGATTCACAGACCTGTACCCCTGGGGATAAAAATACATTATATGTTTATAAAAAAATAAAAAATTAAAAAAAAATTTGTAAGGAAATTGATCACAGGGTTTTATTAAGTAGTGATTCCCGTATGATGTGGAAAGTGATGACTTTTCCCATTATTTTAAAAAATGTTATTAGTACTATTTTATTTATTTTTATTTTATTTTATTTGTGGGGGGAGTCAGGAGAATGGCAAAGAGAGTGTGAGAGAGGATCCTAAGCAGACTTCATGCTCAGAATGGAGCCCAACCGGGGACTTGATCTCATGACCCTGAGATCATGACCTGAGAGCCAAAACCCAAGGGTCTGACACTTAACCAACTGTGCTACCAGGTGCCCCTGATTTTTCCAATTATTAAGTACTTGACAGAAGTGAGGTTAGAGGAACTTTCTGCTAGACACTTTTAGTTCAAGTTTAAAAATGAACAATAATAAAACATCAATGATAATAAAATGTAAATAACAAAAAATATGACAAAATTTAACACATGACATTTCAACTCTTGCAGAAGGCGTTGCATTACTAAACATACATCCGAACTGTCTCAATACAGTCTTCAAGAATTGGACGTTTTAAGTAAACAAGACCTCCTTTCTGTGTTCAGAGGTCTTCTCCTGTGGGGTATGCTGGGATCATTGTCTTCATCCAGCAGTACCTGCTGACAATCTGGCTGGGAGACTTCAATGTTACATTTCCTTTTGCTTTTAAAATAGTAAATTCTTTTAAAATCTTTTGCAGGTGGAAACACTGCATGATTTTGAAGCAGCTAATTCTGATGAACTTACCTTACAAAGGGGTGACGTGGTGTTGGTCGTCCCCTCAGACTCAGAAGCTGACCAGGTAAAGAGAGATTGAAAAGTTCTACGGGCTATGTTGTTGTTATTGTTTTCCCTGAGGGTCACTGGAACACAGTGAGTAACTGAAGACATTTCTATTTTCTGAGATGTTGCATGGCAGCTCTGAAAAGGGCTTAAGGCTTATGAGCACATGACATGGCTAACTGTAACTCTTTAGAACACCTCTTTTAGGATATTGTTATGTATTTTTCTTGAAGATTTTATTTAGGAGGGGCAGGAAAAGATGGCAGAGAAGTAGGAGACCCTGTTTCAACCAGTCCCTTAAAGTGAGCTAAATATCTACCAGACACTCTGAACACCCATGAAATCAGCTTGAGATATAGGATTATACACTGCTGGATCTCTACGGGGGCAGAAGACATCAGTGGTGAGGTAAAGCAGAGGGGGAATGCTCAGACTGATATCGAAGGATAAACAGAAGTGGGAGGGAGCCTCCAGAAGCGACCCATTGGAAAGTAATACCCCAATATGAAAGTGCTCTGTGGTTGGGGACCAGCATTAACTTGGGAGTCTGGTTAAAAGCACTCAAAAAGAGCAAAAGATCTTAAGGGGCAATGGGTAGACAGGCGGTCACGGTCACAGGCCTAAGCCCACGTACCCAGGTGCCACTGCTGGTGACCACCCATGCCAGAGAGAGTCCAGCAGAGCCTCCAGTCTTTTGGCTAGCGGCTTCTGGCTGCTTGCACACCACTAGACTGGGTGCACTCCTGCCTATGCCTGAGAGAGCCTAGTGTGTGTGCCAGCTGGCGGTCTCTGGGACCGAAGCCTTCCACGACCACCCAAGTGTCTGGACATTCCCAGTCCGTGCCTGAAAGAACTCAGCATGATCTCTGGTTGGGATCCTTCTGCAGCAGCCTTCGAGAACTGCATGACCACTGGTCTAAGTGCACCTGGCAGTGGGCCTGGACTCCAGGCAGCAGTCCTAGCAAAGGCAGCCACTCGCAGTGGGCTCCGCAGACCAATATTGCTTGCGGTATTAGTGGCTCAGGGGTGCAGAGACAAGCCAGGGCTTTGGGTGACCACTGGGATGGTGGTGGCTGCGGGTGTGCACTGCCTGTGGGAGGTTGTGCTGTTCAGTAGAGTTTGCATAGGGGGAATCTGTGTGTTCTGGACCACCCAGAGGGGAGCAGACTGAGGTTTCTCTCTGAGGCAGAGGTCTGGGTGCAGACATATTCTTTCTTTGCTCTGACCCCCTGAAAGCCCACAAAAACCTCCAGAGAACCAAAGCCTGAAAAACCGGTTTCCACAGGGCCCAGCCCCTTGGGGTTGCAGGGCGACTCAACCCAAGCAAGACTGACAGGAGAACAACGCAGCAGGCCCCTCCCCCAGAAAGCATGCCAAAAGAACTGGAGGAAAACCACCACAGGGTCCCCATAAAACTGTAAAATCCAAACATCAGGGGAAAACAATATATTAAGCTCCTGATATTGCCCTAAAACCTGTATATTTCATAGATAAAAAATTTGTTCTCATGATTCTTGTTCTTTTAATTGTTCTTTTAATTTTTTTAACCTACTTACTATTACAACTGGAGGTTTAATACAACATAATCCATAATAACTTTTTAACTTGAACTTTTTCATACATATACCTATGTTTTTTTTTTTCTTTTTCTTTTCTCTTTTTTTGTTAATATACATGTAGATATAAGCTTCAAGGTATCCGTTTTCCCTATTCAATACTACTTCTATATATAAATCAGTTTTAATTTCCCTGTATCTCTGGAAAGTTGAGTCCTTTAACAATGATATCAAGATACACCCACGAAGAACTGACATAACCTTCCTTGCCCTTGCCTAACCATCTTCCCATCTTATTCTTCTGTATTTGTTTTTGTTCTGGTATTATGTAAATCTTATTCTTGGGGTTCATTTTTGACTAGGTTCTTCTTTTTTTCTTGTCACTTTTGTCGGTCTTTTCATTTGTTTGTTTTTGTTTATATACCTTATAAATCTTACTTTGGGGCTCATTTTGGCTGGGTCTCTCTTTTTTTTCCCTCTTTCTCTCTTTTTTCTTCTTCCTTTATTTTTGGTGGTGACGTCTGATTGCTCTGGAATTTTCCAGGGTGCGCCCTGTCTGGATCATGGTTGATATATTCAGCTAACATCCCCTCAACCACCTTTCATCAAAATGACTAGGAGGAAGAACACCCAACAGAGGAAAATTCAGAGACTGCCCTCTCCCACAGAACTATTGGATATGGACATAAAAAGTATTTCAGAAAGGGAATTCAGGGTAACAGTTATCCAGGCAATGGCTAGGTTGGAGAAAACCATTAGTGACAACATAGAATCAATAAGGGCAGAAGTGAGAGCTGACCTGGCAGAAGTTAAAAATACTATCAGTGAGATCCAATGTAATGTAAATACTTTAACAGCTAGGGTAACTGAGGTAGAAGATAGAATTAGTGATCTAAAAGACAAACTGATAGAAAAGAAGGATCAGGAGGAGGCCTGGAACAAACAGCTTAGAAGCCATGAAAACAGAATTAGGGAAATAAATGATTCCATGAAACATTCCAACATCAGAATTATCGGGATCCCTAGGGGTTGGAGAAAGAAGACTAGAAGATAAGAGTTGAACAAATTCTGGGTGAAAATTTTCCCAATCTGGGGAATGGAATAAGTGTTCGTATCCTAGAGGCAGAAAGGACATGCACCAAGATCTAGAAAGACCTCCAGACAGTTGATTGTGAAATTTATGAATCATAATTTTAGACAAGAGTTTCTAAGGGCAGCTAGGGGGAAGAAATTCCTTATATACAGAGGATGGTCCATCAGAATAACACCAGACCAGTCCATAGAAACCTAGCAAGACAGAAAGGGCTGGCAGGGCACTAAATGAGAAGAACATGCAGCCAAGAATACTTTATTCAGCAGGGTTGACATTCAAAATGGATGGAGAGATAAAGAGCTTCCAAGACCAGCAACGTTTAAGAGTATATGACTACCAAGCTGGCACTACAAGAAATATTAAGGCGGTGGGGGGGGGGGGGCTCTATAAAAGAAGAAAGAACCCATGAGTGACAGAACAGAAATTTAAAGAGACAATCTGTACAAACAAGGACTTCACAGGCAACATGATGTCAGTAAAAACGTATCATTCAAAAATCACTCTCAATGTGAATGGCCTAAATGCTCCCATAAAATGGCACAAGGTTGCAGATTGGATAAAATGACAGGACCTGTCCACATGCTGTCTATAAGAGACACATTTGGAACTTAAAGATATACCCAGACTGAATGTGAAGGGATGGAGAAGCATCTTTCATGCCAACGGGTCCCTAAAGAAAGCTGGGGTAGCAATTCTCATATCAGATAAATTACACTTTAAGCTGAAGACTATAGTCAGATACAGAAGGATACACTACATCATTCTTAAAGGATCTAGCCACCAAGAAGATGTAAGAGTAGTAAATATATATGCCCCCAACATGGGAGCAACTATATAAGCCAACTGTTAATCAAAATAAAGAGTCATATTGATATGAATACATTAATTGTAGGGGATCTAAACACATCACGCTCAGTAATAGATCATCCAAACAGAAAGCCAATAAAGAAACAAGAGCTTTGAATGACTTTGGACCAGATGGACCTCATAGATACATACAGAACATTCCACCCTAAAACAACAGAATACTCATTCTTCAGTGCACATTGAAGTTTCTCCAGAATAGACCACATACTGGGTCACAAATCAGGGCTCAAATGATACCAAAAGATTGAGATTATTCCTTGCATATTCTCAGACCACAATGCATTGAAACTGGAACTCAACCACAAGAAAAAGTTTGGAAAGAACTCAAACACTTGGAAGCCAAAGACACCCTGCTTAAGAATGTTTGGATCAACCAGGAAATCAAAGAAGAAATTAAACAATTCATGGAAGCCAATGAGAATGAAGACACAATCGTCCAAAACCTATAGGATATGGCAAAGGTGGTCCTAAGAAGGAAATACATAGCCATCCAAGCCTCACTCAAAAAAATCTGAAAAACGTAGAATACACCAGCTCTCTTTACATCTTAAAGAACTGGAAAATCAACAACAAATTAAGTCAACCCCATGCAAACAAGGGAAATAATCAAGATTAGAGCAGAGATCAATGAGATAGAAACTAGAGATACAGTAGAACACATCAATGAAACTAGAAGCTGGTTCTTCAAAAGAATCAATGAGATCGATAGACCACTGGCCAAACATATATAAAAGAAGAGAGAGAGGACCTGAACTAATAATATTATGAATGAAAGTGGAGAGATCACGATTAACACCAAGGAAATAGAAACAATCATCAGGGGACGCCTGGGTGGCTCAGTTGGTTAAGCAGCTGCCTTCGGCTCAGGTCATGATCCCGGCGTCCTGGGATCGAGTCCCGCATCGGGCTCCTTACTCATTGGGGAGCCTGCTTCTCCCTCTGCCTCTGCCTGCCATTCTGTCTGCCTGTGCTTGCTCTCTCTCCCTCTCTCTCTCTCTGACAAATAAATAAATAAAATCTTTAAAAAAAAAAAAAAGAAACAATCATCAGAAATTATTATCAACAGTTATATGCCAGTAAGTTAAGCAACCTGGAAGAAATGGAAGCATCCCTGGAAACCTATAAACTTCCAAGACTGAAAAAAGAAGAAATTGACAACCTGAATAGACCAATATCTAGTAACGAGATTGAAGCAGTGATCAAAACCTCTCCAAAAACAGGAGCCTGATGGATTCCCTGAGGAATTCTACCAAAAATTCAAAGAAGAAATAATACCTATTCTCCTGAAGAGGTTTCCAGAGATAGAGACAGATGGAAAACTTCCATGCTCTTTCTAGTAAGCCAGCATTACCCTGACCCCCAAACCAGGCAAAGACCCCATCAAAAAGGAAAATTTTAGACCAATATCCCTGATGAGTATGGATGCTAAGATAATCAAGATCCTAGCTAATCAGATCCAACAGTACATTAAAAAATTATCCACCCTGACCAGGTAGGATTTATCCTTGGAATGCAAGGATGGTTCAACATTTGCAAATCAATCAGTGTGATAGAACAAATCAATAAGAGAAGAGAGAAGAACCACATGGTCCTCTCAATTGATCAGAAAAAGCATTTGACAAAAAACAGCATCTATTCCTGATTAAAATGCTTCAAAGTATAAGGATAGAGGGAACATTACTCAACTTTATAAAATCTATGAAAAACCCACAGCGAATATCATTCTCAATGGGGAAGAGCTGACAGCCTTCCCTTTGAGATCAGGAACACACCAAGGATGCCCACTCTCACCACTCTTGTTCAGCATAGTACTAGAAGTCCTAGCAAAGGCAATCAGACAACAAAAAGAAATAAAAGGTACTCAAATTGGCAAAAAAGAAGTCAAGCTCTCTGTCTTCACAGATGACATGATACTTTATATGGAAGACCCAAAAGACTCAACCCCTAAACTACTAGAACTCATATAGCAATTCAGTAATGTGGCAGGATACAAAATCAATGCACAGAAATCAGTTGCTTCCTTCTACACTAACAGTGAACATATAGAAAGAGAAAGTAGAGAATCAGTTCCACTTACTATAGCACCAAGAACCATAAGATACCTGGGAATAAACCTAACCAGAGAGATAAAGGATCTGTACTCGAGAAACTACAGAACACTCATGAAAGAAATTGGAGAAGACAGAAAAAGATGGAAAAGCATTCCATGCTCATGGATCAGAAGAATAAACATCATTAAAATGTTTATACTGCGTAGAGAAATCTACACTTTAAATGCCATCCCAATCAAAATCCCACCAACATTTTTCAAAGTGTTGGAACAAACAATCCTAAAATTTGTATGGAACCCGAAGAGACCCCGAATTGCAAAGGAAATGTTGAAATAGAAAAACAAAAGTGGGGGCATCACGTTGCCTGATTTCAAGCTTTACTATAAAGCTGTGATCACCAAGACAGCATAGTTCTGGCACCAAAACAGACACATAGACCAGTGGAACAGACTAGAGAGCTCAGATATGAATCCCCAACTCTGTGGTCAAATAATCTTCGACAAAGCAGGAAAAAATATCCAGTGGAAAAAAGACAGTCTCTTCAATAAATGGTGCTGGGAAAATTGGACAGCTATGTATACAAGAGTGAGACTCGACCATTCTCTTACACCATACAGAAAGGTAAATCAAAATGGATAAAAGACCTCAACGTGAGACAGGAATCGATCAAAATCAGAGAGGAGGACATAGGCAGTACCTCTTTGGCATTGGTCACAGCAACTTCTTTCAAGACAGGTCTCCAAAGGCAAAGGAGAAACAAAAGTGAAAATGAACTTTTGGGACTTCAACAAGATCAAACACTTCTTCACAGCAAAGGAAACCATCAACAAGACAAAGAGGCAACCCACGGAATGGGAGAAGATATACGCAAATGACACTACAGACAAAGAGCTGATATCCAAGATCTATAAAGAACTCCTCAAACTCAACACTCAAAAAACAGATAACCATGTCAAAAAATGGGCAGAAGACATGAACAGACACTTCTCCAAAGAAGACATACAAATGACTAACAGACACATGAAAAAATGTTCATCGTCATTAGCCATCGGGGACATTCAAATCAATACCACATTGAGATACCACCTTACAACAGTTAGAATGGCCAAAAATAACAAGACAAGAAACAACGCGTGTTGGAGAGGATGTGGAGAAAGGGGAACCCTCTTACACTGTTGGTGGGAATGCAAGTTGGTGCAGTCACTTTGGAAAACAGTGTGGAGATTCCTTAAGAACTTAAAAATAGAGCTACCTTATGACCCTGCAATTTCAATACTAGGTATTTACTGCAAAGATACAGATGTAATGAAAAGAAGAGCCATATGTACCCTAGCAATGGCCACAGTCGCCAACCTGTGGAAAGAGCCAAGATGCTGTTCAACAGACGAATGGATGAAGAAGATATGGTCCATATATATAATGGAATATTATGCCTCCATCAGAAAGGGTGAATACCCAACTTTTGTATCAACATGGATGGGACTGGAGGAGATTATGCTGAGTGAAATAATTCAAGCAGAGAGAGTCAATTATCATATGATTTCATTTACTTGGGGAGCATAAGGAACAACACGGAGAACATTAGGAGAAGGAAAGGAGAAGTGAGTTGGAGGAAATCAGAGGGGGAGATAAACCATGAGACACTTTTGTTTCTCCTTTGCCTTTGGAGACCTGTCTTGAAAGCAGTTGCTGTGACCAATGTCAAAGAGGTACTGCCTATGTCCTCCTCTCTGATTTTGATTGATTCCTGCCTCATGTTGAGGTCTTTTATCCATTTTGAGTTTACCTTTCTGTATGACGTAAGAAAATGGTCGAGTTTCATTCTTGTATACATAGCTGTCCAATTTTCCCAGCACCATTTATTGAAAAGACTGTCTTTTTTCCACTGGATATTTTTTCCTGCTTTGTTGAAGATTATTTGACCATAGAGTTGTGGGTTCATATCTGGGCTCTCTAGTCTGTTCCACTGGTCTGTGTGACTGTGTATTTTTGTAGGAGCAAGAATTCTGAATTGACTTTTATTTCTTTCACCTCTTTAAAGATATTGTCCCGGGGCACCTGGGTGGCTCAGTGGTTAAGTGGCTGCCTCCGGCTCAGGTCATGATCCCAGGGTCCTGGGATTGAGTCCCACATCAGGCTCCCTGCTCTGTGGGGAGCCTGCTTCTCCTTCTCCCTCTGCCTGCCACTCTGCCTACTTGTGCTCTCTATCTTTCTATCAGATAAATAAATATGATCTTTTAAAAATTTTTTAAAAAATTAAGATGTTATCCTATTATTTTCTGTTTTCTGCTTTTTCTGACTAAAGTTCAGCTGCCATTTGTTCACCATTGTTTCTGGTAAATGTGCCTTTTACCAAGACCACTTTTAAGAATTTCTCTGTACCTTTGATTTCCATCAGTTCAATATAATATGCTTAGGTCTTGTATTTTTTTTATAGTTTTCATGCTTGGGGTTCACTGAGCTGCTTAGATTTGTAACCTGATGTTTTTCATTATATTTTGAAGACTTTCAGCTAATTTTTCTTACATTTTTTTGGTGCCTCATTCTTTTTCCTCTTTTGTGATTCCCTAATTATTCATCTGTTGGACTTCTCAATGTCTAAGACTGTCCTTTTTATGCACTATTTCTTTCTGGTACTCTGGTTGGATCATTTTTATTGGTTTGTCTTCAAGTACAGTGACCTTTTCTTCTGCTAAGTTAAAATTGGTTGTGAAGCTTGTCCAGTGAGGTTTTCATTTCAGATGCTATACATACAGAGTTCTATAATGTTCATGTAGTTTTTTGTTTGTTATTTTAGTTGACATTTCTTTCACAAAATTTCCTATCTATTCTTTCATGATAGCCACTTCCAGTGTTAGATATTTGTAAATATTTGTACTAGCTGCATTACTTTCCTACTGCTAACTCCAAAAAACTAGCCCATCTCAGCACACATTTGTATCAGTTGCCTTTTATCTGTGGGGTGTATGTTCCTCTTTTTTCTCATATCCAGTAATTTTTTATTGATATTGGACACATTGCAGGGTCTGGATTCTACTTTTTGTCTCTGAAGCTAGTTTCTTTCCCCCCTAGCAGACATGGAACTTACTAGATAATTAGCTTGAATTCATGGAAGCTTTGTTTTATACTTTGTTAGGGTGATTCTGTTTCAATTTTGCCTCTACTTTTAGGGTGACTTCTTACTCCTGAGACACCTTTTACTTCCAAGGATGGCCCTTCTGGGATTTCAGTAGAAATCCTGAACGTTTGACCAACCTTCCTAACTTGGTGGGATTCAAACTTCAAACTCTGCCTCCCCTCCATTGGCAGGGCTTAAATTTCCTCTCAGCTGTTCTGCCTTCCTCCTGTTGCTTATCCCAGACTCCTTGGGGGCCACCCTGTATATTTACAAATTTGGGGGGCAGCTCAGGATTTTAGGGAAGTTTCTCTGCATATTTTGTAACCTGCCTCTACAGATCTCTTTTAAAATATCCCCCATAAAAATATAGCTGCTTGTGTGTCTGGGTGACACAGCCTCTTAAGTTTCCAACTCTTGATTTCAGCTCAGGTCATTCTCTCATGATTATGAGCTTGAGCCCCATGTTGGGCTCTGTGCTGGGTGTGGAGCCTGCGTTTAATATTCTCTCCCTCCCTCCCTCTGCCCCTCCCCTTGCTCATGCCCTCACTCTCTCTAAAATAAGTAAAAAAAATTGTTAAAAAATACAGCTGCTCTGGAAGCCCTTCACTCTTCCTTTTAATGTCCTGCATTAAACAGACTTGAGAATAATCTTCAGGGGGAATGCTATATTACCACGGATCTCATTCACCACAATTTCTTACTTTCCAGGGTTAAATATTCTCCAGTTTTTGCCTGCTTTTGGTCACTGCCAGTGCCTTCAAATAATTGTTATATATGTCAACCCCATTGTTTGTAACAATCCCATTATATAACTTTTTATGCTATGTTTTATAAGTCATTTATATAAACAGTTGAATATATGTACATATGGATATATAAAGATATGTAGTTATTCTAGTGTTTATAAGCATTTCATACAGAAGCACTTATCTGATACAAACTATTTGCCATTGCCAGAACTGTAAATCTTTCATCTATCACATACTTTAAGAAGTTAAAATTTAATTTTTCCTATTTGCCTTAGCTAGAGATTGATACTTATACTGGCTAATTGATACTGGCTAATGTTTTTCACTTTACTATATAAATTGTATTTCAGAATACACATGTTAGACTATATCTTGATTATGAGTTTGTGCCAGTTCTTAACTTTTTTCTTTATTGAAACAATTTTAAAATGCATGACTCTGCTTGGCTCCATTAGATTTTTCACTCATTGTAAATAAAGTCAACTATAGACACTTGTGGGGGAAAATATGGCCTTTTAGATGCTGCCAGAGATTCAGAAAAAATTGAATTATCATCATTTATTTTAAGTATAACTTCGCCCTTCACATATAGAACATCATAATTTTAAAGAGGGCACTCTTCCTCCTAGCCAGGATATTATCAGTCATTTTATTAAGTCATCTTTTTCTCCGTTTTTTTTTTTTTTCTGCCTTCAAAAATTGGCCTGTCTAAATGCTTATCTTGCTAGTATAGCAGCATCAGTTTATAGTCTCAGATTACATCAAGAGGGAATGTGTTCAGCTTCTTTGTTTAATTTTGGAGACCTCATTTTATCTGATGTACTTGAACTCTGTCGGGAATTGCTTCAGATTAAATCTGGCCATCCCTCATCCTAAATGGGATCTGTTTCATGGACTGGTTAACATAATCAAGACGAGTCATTTCCTGCTGGTTTGTGCATTATACAGTCTGTATGTTTCATGCTGTTCTTCCACTCAGCCTTTTCCAGCCAGGCTCTGCTTATCTGCAAGAGGCCAAGGGCAAATAACAGCCTCCATTCCTCATTTTAACATATTGTCTCTCAAGCTGAATGGCCACACATGGTGGTTTCAGTTTTCTTTCTGTGGCTAAATGTCTTGATTCTTATTATGTTACTCCTGTAAGATGGACCAATGTTTTGGAGGAATAATTGATAAAGGATACATAAAGACTATGTGAATATTTCCAGCAAGAATGTCATGACAACAAACTGCTTTGTAGTTCATATAAACTTGAAAAATGAGAGATTATAACAGCAACAGCAGGGGGGATAGTGAGAGCAGGTACCCAGATGTAGTGGCTATTATTTGATAAGCCCTGGGTATGCTGGTTTATTTGGGTCACATGATGTGAGCTGGGGGCACAAAGTTCTCTCCTATAAGCCAGTGCTTCGGGATGGAATACGAAACCTCCCATGGCCTCATCCACACTGTATTCTGACCTCGATCCTCTGTCACTTTTTACTGTGACCTACAGGATAGGGAGCCTTCCTATGCATTACATGTTTTCACGTGGTGTCCTCTCTGCCTGGCTAGCAATCTAATCCTTTTCTCTTCCTTAAGAACTCGTCATAATCCAGTTAACGTCAATGAGCTCTACTTTAGACAAAATTATACCATTTGTATTAACAGTTAGCTTTCACAGATCCAGAAAATAAATCATCTCAAATGTTTGTTGTTATTTGTTTATTTATTTATTTTTATTTTTATTTTCAATTATTTATTTATTTATAATTATTTTTTAAAAATTGTTATTTATTTTTTATCTAGCAACCTATTTGGGACAACCCTCCCCACTGACCTATCTCAGCACACTGGCTAATATATAATGTCACATCCTGGTACAGGATCACTACGCTAAATTACTTTGTTAACTGTCAGCTGTTGGCAGTGCAGATTTTTCCAGTAGTTTCTTGGTCCTTGAATGCCCTGTCTTTGTCTTGCAGGATGCAGGCTGGCTGGTAGGAGTGAAGGAATCAGACTGGCTTCAGTACAGAGACCTTGCCACCTACAAAGGCCTCTTTCCAGAGAACTTCACCCGGCGCCTGGATTAGGGCCAAGAATATTAAAGAAAGAGCCTGGTTTTGGGGTTTTTAAACTTCCATGAAAACCCAAAGAGTTCACCTTCGCTGTTGCACTCTTAATGATGTACAGGCTGGTGCCAGACAAAGCTTGGAAAGATATCAGTGGAGCATGTGTGCAAAAAAAAAAAGAAAAGAAAAGAAAAGAAAAACAAGTAAATTACAGAAAAGTCCTCACTGTTTCCCACGTTATCCATAACAGGTTTCTTTGTGCTTTGTCCAAGCTGTGGAGACTCTTGTCCTTGATCCCTTCGCACCATTTCTAAAGTAGCTTTCTCCAGACCAGAACCTTCATTTCTCTGCTCCAAGTGTATGGTCCTGAGTGGCTGCCCTGCCGAAGATGTGGCGAATTTTCCTGTAGTACAAGATTATCTTCCCCTGCACAGGTGTGAGCACGTGCTCTCTCTCCCTTTCAAGTTGACTGTGTTTCAAACTCAACTGCTGTGCAGAACATTCTGTTCCAGCACCTCCCTCTCTCTGTGTATCTGGCCACACAGTTCCACATGCTAGTTGCCGTCACTCGCGGATCTATGTGTATGCACGAAGCTACATATACATAGTTGCTTCCTTTCGTTCCATCATAGCTCTTTGCCTCCCGAGTGTCATTGATACATGCATTGCTCTTGCTCTGTCTGGCATTCGAGGTGCAGTTTTGCCTCAGGGCAAAACCAGCCATCCCATTGCCAAAACAGTCGACAGTATCTGTGTTTTGTAATGTGGTTGTCAGGACGCAGTGACAGATAGCATGTCCTGGCTGCCATCCCTCTGGAGAAAGCAGAGCTTTGTTATCTAAGCTTCCAGCTGCTGTGGTTGGAGTTAAGCTAGTTGGGATGAGCAGCTCTGTCGTGTTCCCTTTCAAAGGTTGGCTGGCTGATGGGGCATCAATGTCCACCCCCAAAGAACACTATTAAAAAAAAAAAAAGCTCCTATATATTTCCAACTCTTAATATTTATGCAACTCATCTTCTCGGATTGCCCTAAAACAAGATAGGTGATGTATGCTGTATCCACAGGTCATCTGTAACAGTTATGTTTTCAGTGCTGTGTCATTCCAAATAAACCTTCGGTAACCTCCAGCAATTACTTACCTCTTTCTGCGGAGTCATTTGTTTCAGAAAGTTTGGTTCAGTTGGAGGCACTACTTGAAACAGGGTATGGATACTACGAGTACTAGGACACTGAAACAGGTTGGAGTTGTTATTTGTGCGGAAATATGCTTATTCCTCTGGTTATGCTCCAGAACCTGCCTCCCTTCCCCAAAGCCCTTTCCCCCGGTCATTGTTGATCACCCAGCGATGACTGCAGCACAAATAACAGCTGTGGACTGAGGCCCCTCTAGGTGCCAGCTGTGACCCAACCGCGTATCCCCGAAAATCTGATGACCTTCATAATCAGCACTTTCCTCTGCCACCAGCTCATTTTTTCAGTCACTTTTCTTTCTGCTATGTTGATGCTTGTAGGTACTTGAAAACAGATAGATCACCTGGAATGGAAAAGTCAATTCACTGGGCCACTGTTCAGAGAAGAGAATTCTTAAAACAAACATCTTTTATTCGATTTACTCTTTTTCGTGCTGGTATAAACCTGTACACAATGTAAGCTGGTCAAGAGTGGGCGTTATTACACTCATGAATTTGCTACGTGTTTCTGATTTGTGACGCCAGTTCTGGTGGATTACCAACTTCCAGGTTTCCTAACAGGGAAATAGCTGTTATTGATCCAGGATTTTTCTAGGGGCAAATGGACAGGAAAGTTGGATCATCGTGAACGCTCCTTTAGCGCAAGAGAACAATGAGCACTTCCCAGTAGCATAGCTGGTTATTCAACAAATAAATTGCAGCAATATGAGATTGATAGTAGGAAGCTGCTTCTGATATTGGAGTACACGGACAAGTTACCAATTGGACTGAAATTTCAATTCTTGTAATAAAACGCACCTGATGTTCTTGAAATACGATTGCTGCCTCTCCCAGAGCAGTTACTCTGCAGTCCCTCTCGCGCTCTCCCTAACACCATAGTGGCTCCCCAGGTGTGCAGCCTGGCGGCACGTGGTTTCTTAGGTAGGTTTTGCCCACACCTGTAACATTCCTAGATGAATTTAACAAGTCCTTCCAAAATGGCAGGTGCTTACTTAGTCATTTTGTTCTGGTTTAATTTCAACACCAAAGAAGAGTAGTCAAAATTTTTCCTTCAAAAATATTCATGATTCTTGATTGTCCAAGACACTGAAAATGAGGCTGAGGGGGAAGAGGATGGGAAATGGGTCTTTTCCAGAAATGTACACAGAAATGGTGTGAATTTTCTTTTCCACTCAATAGATTCTCTAGGGGACATGGGGTTACTAGTGTGGAAGCTCTTTGCCCGTCTCTTTCTCAGTTAGTCTGGCTCAAGTTCTGAGGTCACCAAACCATCACAGGCACATACCGGGGTCATATGTTGGCAAATCTGTAGCAATGCTTTACTCCAAATGGCCCTGACCCAGCAAGCCCTACCCACACCCACTCTTTGTGTTTTCAGATTTCTCTTTAAACCCAGTGGCACGTGGACTTCCGAATAATTCCAAGGCCCTTCAAAGAATCACACAGAGCAAGCCTGTGGGTATTATTGAACAGACACCCAACTGGCATCCCTACCAGTATCAGAAACAGACTCTCATTTAATCCTGAGTGATGTTTATAATTGCTGAACAAGCCCTCTCTCGCTTTGAATTTTAATGGTATCTCAGCACAACTGGAGCCCAGAGATGGGCATAGCTCCATGCACCATGCAGTCACACTGCTTCCACCATCGTCTGCTCCTGACAGGGTGGGGACAGTCTCTGAGGGAACCCAAACACTGCCACTATCTCTACCATGGCCTGCGCTGAGGGGAAACGGGGGTGCTGGCCCTGAATGCTGAGCCCTCTTGTGTCACATACAGACGCCTCTGATCAGGCTGTTGGGAGAACTCACAGCAAGACCCCACAGCCCATGGTGATGGCCCAGCAAAGAAACAGCCTTGGGGAAACTGCAACATTTATGAGAGATCAGTAAGGTACAAAGGCTGCACCTCAGTGCTGATGCCACACTTGAGTCACGTGGCTGAACACTTGGAAGCCTTCCACACAGGCTTGTGTGCCTTCCTGGTACTCCACTGATCTTTCTAGAGGAGCCCAAGATGCCTTCTGGTGTTTACCCAGAACCTAGCTGAGTTGCTTATAAACATGACATGCCAAACTTTGGATATGAGGGCCACGCATCCCCCTGAAGGTGGCACACACCACAGTCTTCCTGGGACTTGGGTAAATGGAAGCAGACATCTGGTGGCTGTGTGGAGAAGACGGTGGCTGATAGTCTCTCAGCAAACCTCGGAAGTTCACAGCCATGGGCTTCCATTCATCCTTGCCCCTGGCCTGATTCAGACCTACTTTCTTCTTGTCCTGCATGTGATGCCTCCAGGAGAACCCCGGGCTACTTGAGAGCAGCAGCACTCAAGGCACACGCCAAGGCTGATGCGTTGTTCATAAAAGCCCCCCGAGTGCGCTTGAGTAAGCTCACTAGTCCACCCCAATAGATTGTGACTCCTGGCTTACCCTTTTCTCATTTGCTTGATGGCAGCACAGGGTGACTGTTTTCAGCTTAAATGCTGATTGAGACACAACCCTTAAATCTTTGCAAATCAAGAGGAAGGCCAGGTACCCCGAAGCTCTTTAAAAAGATATCTAAAGTCTCCTGTTCCCTAGAACCCAGCACATTCCCAGTCCCCTGAGAACTCAGGTCCAACACTCAGGCGGTCTCGTGCTTGTAGGTCAGGTCGGAGCTGTGTCCTTATTTCTCTGCCGCCTGCCAGGGTGGGCTGCTCTGCGCTCTGTAAGAACACTTGTTAATGTACTGGAAAGCCACAGAAAGCAGGTGCAGGGTAGGAGCACCATGTCCAAGGACACTGCTGCCTGGCAGATGGCTCATGCCCTCCCTGCCCCAGGGATAAATACCATTATACTCTGTGTCCTGGGCTCTGCTCTGCAGAAACCTGCCCGTGACCAAGTGATTTCTGTGGCATTTGATGATGCCGCCAAACCTCTCCAAAGCCTAGGCCCAAGAAAGCATCTTCTTGTTTTCTTGCTCTGTTCCTTCTCTGTCACATTTGCGAATTTTTCTTGCTTCTCCAGTGTATGCTGGAGGTGGGGGTCAGGTGGGGCTCCATGATCCTCAGTCCCTTGGTGTATGTTCCAGTTGTCCAGAGAATGTTTCCTTCAGAGTGTCCAATTATGGCTCCCAAGCCCACATGTGCATTTATTCATGAAACATTTGTCAAGTTCTTGTTCAGTGTACATTACTGCACACAGGGGCCACATTCACTGAGACTTTGCATCAATGAACTTCTTTCAAAATGCCACCACAGTGCACCCCTGAGGGTCCTCTTTTCTTCAGAGCGCCGGGCCTGCAAACGTGGGTGCTTCATTTTCCAGACAACAGACCCCTGCCAGTGCCTCCTCCCTCACGGAATCATGCAAGTGCTGCAACCTGACCTAGGAGTGGTCCTCATCCCTGCCAGGGAAGACCTTGGTCTTTAATGTCCCCCTGACCTCCCTGCTTCCCCTTTTCCCAGTTTTTCTGCAGTCCCCAAACTAGTTTACAAACCCTGATGTCCAAATGGGACCACTGTCCTCCTCCTCTCCCCGCCCCCGTCTCTCCCTCTGTCTCATACACATACACCCTAATGATGATTATCTGTGTTTCATATCTTATCCCCAAGCCTCTGCTTGGTTTTCAATGCCCTCCACATGTTCCCCAGTATTTGTCCTCTGTTCCTCTTCACACTGTCCCTGCTGCCCTCTCACCGCACCTGTACACTCTGCTCACCCTGGTGCAGCACCCCTGCCCTCTTGTCCCACCTCCTCAACAAAGCCTTTGCCCCCAGCTCACTCCCCTGCATGAACCTATTCAGTTATAGACGATGTAAGTTCCCCTTTACTCCCTCCACTAACTGCTGAAGTCTCTGTATTCTGAATCCACGCCATGAGCCTTATGTTCAAGTGCCTCAGTTCAAATAAAGGAGAGACTGCGAGATGTGTTAGTTCAGAGGAGTCCAGATACACCAAGCTAAGATCTGGAACTGAATATAACAATAAATGAGAGAAAATGCTTTTGTGATATTGGAGAGGGAAAAGCTTTCTTAAACGAAACTCAAAAGAATGCAAAATTTGTGGATGAAGTTTGAGTACAGAATTGAGAAATCCTATTTAATGAAAGTGCTTCTGACAGTTTAGACAGATTTGTAACAAACTAACCTCACAAGAGATAAATATCTAAAAGACACAAATTTGTTTTATGATCTTAATTAATTTTAATAATTCAATAATCTAATGGTTATATATTTTATCTGTATTTGTATTTATAATATTAATAATTTACTGTTACTAGGAAATGTAATAATAATGAACAATATTTGCCCAACATGCTCCTAAGTGTTCTTCATGTATCATATTATTTAATCTTCACGAACCTATGAGGTAGCTGCTGATTTTCCTCTGTGCAGATGAGCTGAGAAACGGCGGGGGGAGCACTGACTCCAGGGTTCACAGGCAGGACATGCGGGCCGGCCACAGCACAGGGGGCCTGGCTCTGCTGTGTGCTGTAGCCTCGGCGAGCCAGCCTCCCTTTTGCTTCACTTGAAGCACGTGGAGGACCTCATCACTGAGGGAGATACTTCATGAACATCAGGTATAAACAGAGACCCTCAGCTTCCTCATCCTCAGACAGGAGCCCATAACCTCCTCAAGCAAGGGGATGCTCTGTGGGAGCCATCAAGTCAGTAAAAACTTCACTGTCAGACAACACAGCATGGGCAGTGTTTATGGAGAATGCGTCTGTGTATTTCCAGGGTTCAGCCACCCTGGGATCAGATGCCAGGGGAAATGCTTACTCCCGGAAGAGCCCCTGAGCTGTCGGGGACAGCCTTGCTGGTGACAGCCAGTCTGGGCAGCAGCATGAGTGTCTGTCACTGCGGTGTATGAATTAATGCAGTGAGGAACAGTGAAGAAGGAGCAGGGATAGGCTGACAGGAACAGTACGCCCTTTATATAAATGTAAAGATTCATTATTTACCAGCAGTACTCGATAGTTTTCACAAACATAACATAATCCTTTCATTTGAGGCTGGGGACAAAAGAAACCTGCCAGAAGAAGCCACTTACCTAAGATTACCAAGCACACTATTTATACAATTGGTAAAACAGGGCTCCGGCATTGTATTTCTGGGCCCCTCCACTCACTAAGCTGATCCTTTGCTGTAACGGACCTTACTTACCTGGGGATCAATAAAGAGGACTACAAAGTGGGTGATATACCTGGAATGGCCAGCAGAGGGATTAGAAGTCAGTGTAAGTAACAATACACTCAAAACTGGACTTTTTAAGCAGGAAGCACAGAATTAAAAACAAATGGCTAGTCTAAACAGATCACATTTTTGCATTCAAAGCAACAGCTCAGTGAGGACAGAAAATAATTCCTGACTCACAAATATCCAAGTGGGTTAGGTAGGGCACAGTCTTTGAGAGCCTGGCCAACTTGAAGTTCTCTGTATGCTCTGCCTTAGCCAGACAATCTCAAGTAAGTGATTCAACCTCCTTAGGCCTTGTCTCATCTGTAGATTGGACTAATAACTCCTGCTTTATACTTGCAGGGAAGGAATCAATATGTACAGTGTCTGATACTCAATAAAGTGATTTGATATTACTTACTGGATCGACGACCCTGTCAATCCCTATTTCAGGCCTGTGTGTTGAATCGTGATTTGTGTTGTCATATTCCCATCCAAGTCTCAGCCCAGACTGACTACCTGAATATTCTGTTCACTGAGTTTCTTCTCATCTTCTATGTAAGGAACACAATAAGTAATTCAATTTTACTAATGCCTTTATAAAACTCTGCTAAAACATACTATATATATATATAATCGTCACCTAGCATCTTCCAGGCCTTTGTCTGAGTGCTCACCATACAGAGGGATGTGTCCTCACAAAGCTCATTAAGAACATTACTGATCTGTCTCTTTCAGAGGTCATGAAATCACAGGACATTTTAATAGTTCATGATAAATAAACTATTACCCACATGTTCCTAGGTAGTACCTCATCTCATAGCCAGCTGAGATAGAAATGTAAGCACTAGTGTGTATGCATGACCATGTCCCTAGGGTAACAATGCTGGTGACAGTTCTATCACCACTATTATCGATCTGATCTCTTGGTGTGTGCCAGGTGTGATCATCAGGAGAAGGCGAGGGAGTAAATGTACATTTGTGAGTTGGACCCATCCGACCATAGCAAGCACAAACCTGTATCCCACAGGCCCCAGGAGACCCAACAAGAGGACCAGAGAGAAGAAAAAGAATGATGGACAGAAGAGGCTCATATGAAGAGAGCGCTGAGAGCAGCAGAGAGTGGTCATCATGAGACAGAGAAGTACACAGATGGAAAGACAGAGAATTTAAAGTAGCTACTGTGACCATGGAAAGGGAGGCAGAGAGAGGGAGAGAGAGAGAGAATGTAAAATAGATAAGAGAGATGTCAATAGATGAAGGAACTAGGGAGTAGAGTTGGGCAGACAGACATTGGGAGACAGAAGTACAGAGACAGAAGAGGGACACACAGAGAGATATCAGGAGGAGACAAAGGAGAGATAAGAGAAATAAAGCAGGAGAAGGAGACCCAGCTAGAATGGGTGACAGAGAGAAAGACACAGAGGGACAGACAGCAACAGGACAGGAGACAAAGAAAGAGCATGGACACAGCCACGGGGACAGAGGGAGGTGAGGAGCAGGGATCGGTAGGGAGGAGGGACAAAGAAGGGCAGTAGGAGAAGCACCAGTGTCAGTGAGGGAGCTGGGGACTGCCTGAGGACATGTGTCTGACCCAGTGTCTCCTTAGTTGTTACATGGGGGTGATTTCCTAATTCTCGAATTCTCTCTGATTCTTCCTGCACTTAGTGGTGGTAAAAATTCCATAGAGAAGAGCTGTCATGCATAAACTCTGTGTAGTCTAAGATATAGTCTGTATGGAAATGGACAGGGAAGTGGTTGATTTGTTTATGGTTGTGTTATTTCTGTTTTCAGTCACTTCTCATCTGAGCCCTGGTACTTGGAGAAAGAAATGGTATTTGATGCCACAACATAGATGTTAGGCGTACTCACTTCTAGATTACTATTGCTCTCCTTTTTTTCAGTGGATATATCGAAAAAGAGCAATATTTAGAGACAAGAATTCAAGTGACACATCACAGAGTTTTTACTAATCATTAAAAATTATATGTTTGTATATTCCCCTTACACTGATATCTTGCTGCCTAACACTATCAATATTAATTTTAAAACATCTATATACACACATTATAATTACCAGTAACAAATACAGGGCCAGAGGATGAAATTTAACATTTCTCTCTTCTTCTCTCCCCACATGGTCTCTTGGGTCCCTGGTGCTCCATGAATTATGTCTGGTACCAACAATGCCCTTCTTCCCATGCTGGAGCTTTATGGGTTCTTTACCACTCTGGTGGAGATTTTTCTTGTTACATTTTGTTTTAAGAATTTTCTTTGCAGGTGCCTGGGTGGCTCAGTGGGTTAAGCCTCTGCCTTCAGCTCAGGTCATGATCTCAGGGTCCTGGGATCAAGCCCCACATTGGGCTCTCTGCTCCGCAGGGAGCCTGCTTACCCTCTCTCTGCCTGCCTCTCTGCCTGCTTGTGATCTCTGTCTGTCAAATAAATAAAATCTTTTAAAAAAATTGAGATTATACCACGCATATTTTCAGACCACAATGCTTAAAGGAAACCACAATGAAACATTTAGATGAACCACAAATACATGGAGGTTAATAAACATCCAATGAATGAATAAAAAGTACAAGGAGGAAGTTGAAGAAGAATATTAAAAATTCTTGGTATTTTAAAAATACTTGATTAATAAATATTAAACAAATGAATAAAAAGGTCAATGAGTAAATAGAAGAAGAATATTAAAATTAATAAAGAAGGAAAGAAGAAGGAAGATAAAGAAGAATTTGAAAAATACTTGGAAGTAAATGAAAAAGAAAACACAACAGTCCAAAAACTTGGGACAGCAGCAAAAGTGGTTCTAGGAGGAAAGAATAGAGGAGAACAGATCCTTCTAAAAAAACAAAAACAAAATAACAAAAAAAAACAAGAAAAGCCTGAAATACACAATGTAACCTAAAGGAGCTGGAAAGAGAGCATCAATGAAAGCCAAAGTCCAGCAGGGGAAGAGAAATACTAAAGATTAGTGCAGAAATCAGTGATAGGGAATCCAAAAAAACAAAACAAAACCAAAACAAAACAAAACAAAAAACGACAACAGTAGGACACAAGTGAACTCTGACAGAATTAAGAAGATTGAGAAACCTGTGGTCAGCAAGATGATAAAAGAATGAACTGAGTGAAAGAGGAAAGATCACAACCCACACTGCAGAAATACAATAAGAGAATATCATATGCAACTCCATGCCAAAAAACAAAGCAATCTGGCAGAAATGGACAAATTCCTAGAATCATAGAAACTACCAAAACTGAATCAGGAAGAAATAGAAAAGCCGAACAGACCCATCACCTGCAATTGAAGAAGTCCTCAAAACGCTATCAACTAGATCCCAGGGCCAGATGGCTTTCCACGGAAATCCTACCCAGCATTAAAAAACAATGAATCCTTTTTCTTCTGAAAGTTTTCCAAAAAAATAGAAATGGACAGAAGACTTCTGAACTCATTCTGTGAGGTCTAAATTATCTTGATCATCAAACGAGACAAAGACCCTACCAAAAAAGAGAATTATAGGCAACTAAACTGATGAAAATGGCTGCAAAAATTTTCACCAAGATACTAGCCCATAGAATCCAAGAGTACTATAGGAGGATTACTTACCGTGGCCAAGTGGAATTAATTCCTGGGCTAAAGGATGGTTGGACATCTGCAAAACCATCAAGGTGTTACACCACATTAATATAATAGAGGACAAGAAGCACATGGTTCTGTCAATAGGCTGTGTGAGGAAGCGCAAGGCGCCATCCGCTTAGCGCCAAGAAACTCTGAGAAAGCTCAGCCTTAACTCAGGCCTCAGAGCCAGGTCTGTGCGCTGCTGCTGGATGGGCTCCTTTGGCTCCCCAGCCACCAACCTCACTTAGCCCTGGAGGTGCAACTGACTGACAGAGCCTCCAAGCCTGAACCCCGGGTGCCTGCTGCCTCAGACTTACCCGCTAGACGAACCTGTGGAGGGAACAGCAAGAGGCAAAGTGGGTTGCTTGAAATCCAGGGGATTTGCTGAGCATAGGAATCTGGACACAGAGTTCCAACGAAGCATCGCTCCGAGTTTCCCCCTCGAGGTCACACCCGAAGCCTGAGCCTCCCATGGCTAGCTCACGTGACACAAGCGAGGAAACCTTGCACAGCAGACCCCGTGGAGCTGAGGGCATGGTTCCAATGCGAACCTGAACCTGGAGTCCCCCAAAGGCCCTCTTCCCTCAGACACGCCGCCCCCGCCCCCCCCCACCTTAACCCTGACTGCAGGCTCCGTGCCGCCATGGGGGAGTCGTTTCCCATTTCCCGGTATGTAACTCTTACCGAGCCCGGCTTGAAGGTCTGGTCTATGTGAGAGCCCTTGCTCTGTCTTAGGCACAATGGAGCTGTCTTCCTCCACCCTCACGCAGCGCACACTCAGCAATCAGGAGCACGGGAGGAAAACATGCCGCTGTGCAACCATGCGTCCGTGGGACCGTAGGCCTAAATCTGAAGGGTGGCCTAATTAGGGGACAGAGACACTGCCGGAGAGCTACAGCCGAAGCCTGAACCTTCCCCTAACGTTAGAGCCCTACAACAAGCGCTCAGGATGGGGTGGTTTCTGTGGTCCTCTGCAAACGGGCGATGTTGTCTTTAGGTCCAGAACCCTGGCCCGGGGGCCAAAAAGGATTGTAGATGTCTGAAGAAAGCCGGGGTACTCAGGCAAGGGCTAACCACAGAAATTCCGGTGCCTAGAATGTGCGCGGAGGTTGCTGGAGATCAGGGTGCCCAAAAGAATCGAAAACTTGGAGAAGCTAAGACCTCCTCCCAAGGTTCCCATAGGAAGCCACCTTCTCAAGCCCGTGATGACAGCCCGCCATTCAGTCCCCAGGGCCTTTCCTTCCATGAAATTTGATAAATGCCTAAATGATCCCAGGACCTAACCTAAACCCGAGCACTAGTTCTGGCCAGGGGCATGTGGACGCCCAAGCCAAGTGCGCCATCACGACTTCAGAGAAAAAAAAAAATGGAGGAAAATTTCCCTTACAAGGACATCCCTATGTGGAAAAGAGAAGGATATCCAAGTCTATGGGTGCACACTTAAGAAACGGGCACATATGCTTATGAAGCCAGAGGAAATGACTTGGGGAGATGGCAGGACACGATCCGGGGGACAGATAACCGATTTCTATTAAACTCAGGAAGCTGAAAGGAAGCAGGAGAGCCGGCCCTCTGAGGAACCGCAGGCCGGTGGCAAGACAAGTGTCACCCACTCACTGTGCGGGGAAACAGAAGCCCTGTCTGCTAAGGACACATGAGGGGACGACTAGGACAGGGGCGCGTGCTCTGTCCCCTGTCCCTGGGGCAGCCATTGGGTGCCATCAGGCGCCCGAACATGAACTTGCAGAAACAGCTCCCTGGAAGAACGGGCAGTCACCTACCATATTCCTCCAGGATGTGGCAGTGTTTGCGGTGGCAGGGGTGTCCGGGGAAGGAGCGGGGACAGTCCCCCACAGGCTCACCGTCCCAGGGCCCGGGTGGTATGGAGTGCTCCTGTGGCCTCTCCTCTCTTCTTGGAAAGACGCAGGGCTGTTGCCAAGTCCGCCTGAACGTGAAAGGAAAAGGCCAGGCCCTGGCTAAACTGGGAGAAGGCAGTCTGCACAGAGTGCCACCCTGGGTGACCCATGCTACTGTAGGGACGAGGCAGCATCTCCTGATGTCGGCGAGGCAGTGTGAGCCCAAGGCCGGAACCTGGGACCTGGGAAGCAAGGCCCAAGAGGCACCAACTCTTCTTCCCTTACACGAGACAGTGAACGCCCCAAGCCTTGTTGAGGAAGCAGCAGCGAAGTGGGGTTCACGCCGCGCTGAAAACCTCTGCGAAAGCTGAGCATTCGCTGGGAAATCAGAGTCGGGTCTGTTGGCTGCTGCTGCTTGCCTGAGCCTAGTGCTCCGCAGCGCGGTGGGAGAGACCACCCAAGAGCGAAATCCTCTTTGCCCGGACATCCTGTCTGCCTGAGAGAGAAGCGTGGTCGTGCCTGTGGTAACAGCCTTAAGGAAAGGGACACACCTGTCACCAGGGTCCCCAGGAGCACGTCTGGGGAGAGCACAGCACTCCGCCACCAGAGGGCAGAGGAGCCCTTGGCATTGCAGTCGGGAAACTGATGCGAAGTAGGAGAGCCAGCCCTCTGAGGAACATCAAGCTGGTGGCAAGACAAGTGTCACCCACTCCCTGTGCGGGGAGACAGAAGGCTGGCTGCTAAGGAGACACCAGGGAAAGACTAGTGCAGGGGCGCGTGCTCCACATTGACAAAGGAGTCTGGACAGAAAGCAGGCCTGTCCTGTGCCTCTACAGCCAGGGTGACAGCAGCGCCTAGGCCACCTGTCCCTGAGGCAACCTCCGGGGACCCACCAGGCACCCGACCCTGAACTTGTAGAAAAGGTCCCTGGAGGAATGCTCAATCCGCTACTGTCTTCTTCCAGGATGTGGCAGCGTCTGCGGTGGCAGGGGTCCTGGGGAAGGCAGGGGGATAGTCCCCCACAGGCTCACCATCCCAGGTCCCGGGTGGTGTGCAGAACTCCAGTTGCCTCTCCTCTCATCTTGGGAAGGTGCAGGCCTGTTCCTGAGTCTGCCTGAATGCGACAGGAAAAGGCCAGGCCCTGGCTAACCCTGGAGCAGCCAGTCTGTGCAGAGTGCCACCCTGGGCGACGCACGCTGCTGCAGGCACGAGGCTACGTCTCCTGACGTCGCTGAGGTGGTGTGAGTCCAGGGCCCAAACCTGGGCCCCAGGAGGAAGGCCGAAGAGGCACCAACTCTCCCGGAACTCTTCTTCTCTGTCAGGAGAGGGCGAACGCCCAAAGCCTAGGAGAGGAAGCAGCAGCAAGGAATGGTCCCGAGATGAGAGGAGAGGCCATAGTAGCACGGCACTCCGCCGGGGCACTGAGACGAGACGATAAGCCTGTGGGAGACAGTCACTGCCTCTTCAAAAGCGTCCATTGCTACCGCAAACACTACAACATTCTGGAGAAAGACGGTAGACGACTGGCTGTTCCTCCACGGAGATGTTTCTGCGAGTTCAGGTGCGGGAGCCTGGTAGCCACCCCAAGGCTGCCCCAGGGACAGGTGGAAAAAGCGCTGCTGTCGCACTGCTCCATCGCACTCTTGGAAAAACAGCCCAGAGCGATCCCCTCCTTCCATGGGCATCCCCTGTGCCGGGCCTGTGGGTGCTTGCTTATGAAAAGAGCCATGCCTGCCCCCTCATTCCTGAGCAACAGGACTGAAGATGGTAGTACATGGTCCCTGGAGGGCAGAAAAGTGATTTTTTTTTTTTTTTTTTTTTTTACTGTCTAGAGTTGAAGGGAAGGGCGAGCCACTGAACTCTAAGAAAAATAAGCCGTTTGCAAGGAAGCTTCTTCCACTGAAGCTCTGTGGAGACAGAAGCCCTGGCCTCTTGTGCCTAGGAGAGCATGAATGGGGCAGGGCCCCATACTCTACCCTGAGAAAGCAGTCTGGAGGGAAGGCAGGCATGACCTGTGCCCTTTGTCTCAGGAGGACATCAGCGGCTTCTCCGCCTGTCCACGTGGAAGCATAGGGACCATGCGCCAGACCCTGAACTCTAAGAAACAACTCTTTGGAGAACCCGCCCCTCAGCTACCATCCTTCCCCGCAAAGATAGAAGCATTTTGGGTCATAGGTGTGGAAGGGCAAGGTGAGGAACAGGCTACACATGCTTATGTTTTGATGTCCGGATCTGTGTGGAATGCTTCTCTCAGGGTTCATCTTGTTTCAGGAAGATGCAGACATCTCTTTTTTTCTTAAATTCCACATATGAGTGAAATCCTATGTTATTCGTCTTTCTCTGTCTGACTTATTTCATTAACACAACACTCTAGCTGCCTATGTTCAAGTATATAAACAAGTCCATATATATCACAACTCCTTTATCCAGTCCTCAATGGATGGACAGTTGAGCTCTTCCTATTGTTTGCCTATTGTTGATAAGCTTGCTATAAACATGGGGATGCTTGTGCCCTTTGAGTCTGTATTTTTGTATCTGTTGGAGAAGTATCCAGAGTTGCAATTGCTGAGTTGTAGGGTAGTTCCGTTTTTAAGTGTTTGAGAAATTTCCACACTGTTGTGCAGTGTGGTTGTAGCAGCATTCCCACCAACATGTAAATGGGTTCCCCTTTCCCCTTTCCTTGTATTCTCACTGACACCTATTGTTTCCTGTGTTGTTAATTTTAGCCATTCTGATTGGACTTTGGATTTGTATTTCCCTGATGATGAGTGATAGTGAGCAACTTTTCATGGGTATGTTGGCCATCTGGAAGTCTTCTTTGGAAAGAATTCATTCATGCTTTTTTGCCCACTATTAAAACTGGATAATTTGTTTTTTGAGTGTTCATGCTATAAGTTCTTTATCTACTTTGGATCTTATCATTTACTAGATGGGTCCTTTGCAAATATCTTCTCCTATCCTGAGGGTTGCCTTTATTGCCCAAATACCTTATTTTTAATCTGTTTCCCTTACCCCAGGAGACATACGTATTAAGTTTTCTGTACAACCGAAATCAAAGAAGTTACTGCCTCTGCTCTCTTCTAATAGTTTAGTTTAGTTTAGTTTAGTTTCAGAAGTAGAATTGAGTGATTCATCAGTTGCATATAAGACTGAATGTTCACACCATCAAGTGTGATGCCCATCACAGAATGACCCCATCCCCCCAACCGCCTCCCTTCCAGCAAATTTCGATCTGTTTCCTAGAGTTTCCCAGAGTTAAGACCTCTTTAATGCCCATCACCCAGTTATCCCATCCCCCCCCCCACCCAACTCCCTTCCAGCAAACCCTTATTTTGTTTCCTACAGTTTTCTTATTGTGTGCCTCACTGTTTTCATCTTATTTTATCTTTCACTGCCTTCTCCCATGTTCATCCGTTCTGTTCCTTAAATGATAAATCTGAGTGAAATCATATGTATTTGTCTTTCTCTGACTGACCTATTTTATTTAGCATGAAAGGACAAGATGTCATTCTTTTTGATGGCTGAGTAGTATTCGTGTGTGTGTGTGTGTGTGTGTGTGTGTGTGTGTGTATCAGTTTCTTTATCCATTCATCTTTTGATGGACATCTGGGTTCTATCCATAGTTTGGCTATTTGGACATTCCTGCCCTAAGCACTGAGGTTCATGTGCCTCTTCAAATCAGTACTTTTGTATCTTTCAAAGAAATACCTAGTAGTGCAATCACTCTATCATAGGCTTATTATATTTTTATGTTTTTGAGGAACCTCTGTAAAGTTTTCCAGAGTGGCTGCACCTGTTTGCATTCCCACCAACAGTATGAGAGAGTACCCCTTTCTCCACATCCTTGCCAACAGCTGTCGTTTCCTGAGTTGTTCATTTTAACCATTCTTAGTGTGAGGTGGTGTCTCATTGCAGTTTTAATTTGTAGCTCCCTGATGCCAAGTGATATGGAGCATTATTTCAGATGTCTGTTAACCATTTGTATGTCTTTTATGGAGAAATTTCTGTTTATGTCTTCTGCCCATTTCGTGACTGGAGTTTTTGTTTTTCAGGTGTTGAGTTTGATAAGTTCTTGACTGGTTTTGGATACTAGCCTTTTATCTGGTAAGTCATTTGCAAATATCTTCTCCCATCCCATATGTCATAGTTTAGTTTGGTTGACTCTTTCCTTTGTTGTGCCAAAGCTTTGTGTCCTGATGATGTCCCAGTAGGCCATTTCTCCTTTTGTTTCCTTTGCCTTGGAGCTGTGTCTCACAAGAACTTGCTGCAGCCTAGGTCAAAGAAGTTTCTGCCTCTGTTCTCCTCTAAGATCTTGATGGATCCGTGTCTCACATTTAGGTCATTCATCCATGTGGAGTTTCTTTTTTGTGTACAGCATGAGAGTCCAGTTTCATTCTTTTGCATGTTATTTGACATAGTCCTGGAAGTCCTATCCTATGTGCCTCGTTGAAACTGCAGGGTGCTTAAAACCATTTGTCAAGTAACATATTCCCTTCATTAAGATAGTGAGGCAGATAGAGACTCCCGCCTCCAGCCCCTTTCCATCCCTGGCCCCCCTTTGCTCTAGCTAAGGCCAAGAAAAGACCAAATAGCCATTCCTTGGACTAAGATAAGATAACAAGTCATTGTTCCTGCTGAGACAGAAGAAAAATCCAGAAGCCTGGTCTTGTTTGAATAAGAAAAGAAAGAGAAACCGCCCTTGAGGTGATTTAGCACTCTCCTGAGATGCCTCCACATAGATTATACCTCCACAAGAAAGGGCCATTGGCCTTGGGGAACTGGGAAAGTGTCCAGTGAGAGACCTCCAAAACACCCTGCTACCATGCCCCATTGTCTGTAACCATAAAAACTCACTCCAAACCCTGTCGGATGCTCAGTCTTTGGGAACGATCCCACCGAGACCGCTGGCATTAATAAAGCTGTGTTCTCCCATCTCTCCATGTGCCGTTTGGGTTTCCTCGGTCACCTCAGATTTTCTGCAACAAGACGAGTGTTATAATGTGATATATGTGATACAATATGTAAAACAACTAGGCAAAATCCATGTGTTTACTTCCTTGAAACTACACTCTGCTTAAAGTGTCCTTGAATTAACATCTTCTTTTCATTTGAACATTATGTGAGTACACTTAGCAAATTTTTTTAAAATGTGCTTAAATTCCTGAAACTACTTTATGCTTTAAGAATCAGTTAAGAAACAACTTCCTTTTTCACATGCATGTTCATAAACTTATGTGTATAATCCCTAGAAATTAGCCTTGTACTTCATTCCTTGAAACGATAATGTCCTTAAACATCTTCAAGAAACATCAGGATTTTGTAAAGTTAAGAAGGGTTTTCACAACTGTAGTTTTAACACAACAAAATGGCATTGTGAGTACGTTCTCGAAACTACACGGTTTTTTTTTTATCAATATTCCATGCATACATCTTCTTTTCCTTAGAATGTAAGTGTTTTATCTTGTATGGATAAGGCTACTAAAAAAGATTGGTTGAATTCCTCATAACAACACTGTGTTTAAACCACTTATCAAGGAATATCTCCCTTTCATGAATATATAGTTGTTGTTTTTTTTAATTATGTGTAGAAGCATTAGGAAAAGGCATGTGCTTACCTACTTGAAACTAACATCATTTTCACTCAGATGTGTATGTGTATACATAGTATACATATATACATAGCAGGGAAACTCCCTGGAACTACATTGTGTTTAAAGTGTTCCTAAAGTAACAGTAACTTTCTTTAAAACAGAAGCTAGTGGGTGTGTTAATTTTCTAAGAAGACAGAGTAGTAGGGGGATCCAGAACTTGCAGTGTCCTTTGAATACAACTAGATCAACGTTCAACTCCTTTGAACAATTAGGAAGAGGATTGGAGGAGTAAGGAAGCAATCTGCATAGCTGGAGGGAAGGAAGGAAACAATCTGCACTGTTGGAGGCAGAAGCGAGGTTCAGAGTCCTGAGTTGGGGGATTGGGAAGCCATGCAGCCCAGACGGGAAGGAAGCCCAACTCACAGAAAAAAGTCAGGGGGAGGAAGCAAGTTGGAAAGAGTGCAATGGGTTCTGACCCCACAATAAGCGAAGGCGAGGAAACCCCTTGGATCACTCAGGGAGAGAGTGCTGCCCTTCCTAGAGGGCTTTGACAGGATTTGAATGAGATCAGACTGAGTTCTCATGAGATTTGGCAAGATTTGTGTTGAAATCTTGTGAGAGGTTCCTGGGTTATCATAAGATTTGGACTGAGATCTCATGAGATTTGGATTAAGATCTCACGAGATTTGGAATGAGATCTAGTGAGACGTGGGTGAGAAATCATGAGATTTGGAATAATATGAAATTTAGGTAGAAATCTCATGAGATGTGTGAGATATGATATTGGGACTGAATTCTCATGAGATCTGGATGAGTACTCAGGAGATCTGGAATAAGATCTCACGAGCTTGGGAAGAAATCTCATGAGATGTCCATGAGATATCACAAGATTTGGTCTGAGATCTCACAAGATATGGACTAAGATCTCATGAGATTTGGAATGAGATCTGGTGAGATTTGGATGAGATTTCATGAGATTTGGACACTGTCTTCATAAGATTTCGAATCAGATCTTAGGAGATTTGGCTAAAAATCTCAGGAGATGTGCTGGAGATATCACAAGATTTGGCCTGAGTTCTCAGGAGATTTGGACTGAGTTTTCACAAGATTTGGAAGAGCTCTCATGAGCTTTGGACTAACTTTTCCTGAGATTTGGGTAGAAATCTCACAAGATATGTGTGAGATCTCACAGTATTTGCAATGAGACCTGGTGTGATGAGGATGAGATTTCAAAAGATTTGGAGGAGTTACCTCAAGACTTTGACACTGTACTCACAAGATTTCTTTTTTTAAATTAATTTAATTTTTTCGTTGTTCCAAGATTCATTGTTTATGCACCACACCCAGTGCTCCATGCAATACATGCCCTCCATAATACCCACCAACAGGCTCACCTAACCTCCACTCCCCTCTCCCCTCCAAAAACCACAGTTTGTTTCCCAGAGTCCACAGTCTCTCATGGTTCATCTCCCCCACTAATTTCCCCCAACTCACTTATCCTTTCCTTTTCCAAGTGTCCTCCATGTTATTCCTTATGCTCTGCAAATAAGTGAAACCATATAATAATTGACTCTCTCCTTGACTTATTTCACTCAGCATAAACTCCCCCAGTCCCGTCCGTGTTGATACAAAAGTTGGGTATGCATCATTTCTGATGGAGGCATAATATTCCATTGTATGTATGGACCATATCTTCTTTATACATTCATCTGTTGAAGGGGATCTTGGCTCTTTCCATAGTTTGGCAACTGTGGCCATTGCTGCTATGAACATTGGGGTACAGATAGCCCTTGTTTTCACTACATCTCTATCTTTGGGGTAAATACCCAGTAGTATACAGTTGCAGGGTCATAAGGCAGCTCTATTTTTAATTTCATAAGGAAACTCCACACTGTTCTCCAAAGTGGCTGCACCAACTTGCATTCCCACCAACAGTGTAAATTAAGAGGGTTCCCCTTTCTCCACATCCTCTCCAAACACTTGTTGTTTCCTGTCTTGCTCATTTTGGCCATTTTAACTGATGTAAGGTGGTATCTCAATGTGGTTCTGATTCAAAATTCCCTGATGGCTATTGATGATGAGCACTTTTTCACGTGTCTGTTAGCCATTTGTATGTCTTCATTGGAGAAGTGTCTCTTCATATCTTCTGCCCATTTGCTGATGTGATTATCTGTTTAAGTGTTCAGTTTAAGGAGTTCATTATAGATCTTGGACATCAGCCCTTTTTGTGTATTGCCATTTGCGACTATCTTCTCCCATTCCGTGGGTTGCCTCTTTGTTTTGATGACTGTTTCCTTTGCTGTGCAGAAGCTTTTGATCATGATGAAGTCCCAAAAGTTCACTTTCACTTTTGTTTCCGTTGCTTTTGGAGACATGTCTTGAAAGAAGTTGCTGTGGCCAATGAAGAAGAGGTTACTGCCTATGTTCTCCTCTAGGATTTCAATAGATTCCCGCCTCACGTTGAGTTATTTTATCTATTTCGAGTTTATCTTTGTGTATGGTGTAAGAGAATGGTCAAGTTTCCTTCTATACACAGCTGTCCAATTTTCCCAGCACGTTTAATTGAAGAGACTGTATTTTTTCCACTAGATATTTTTTCCTGCTCTGTTGAAGATTATTTGACCATGGAGTTGCAGGGCCATATCTGGGCTCTCTACTCTGTTCCACTGGTCTATGTGTCTGTTTTTGTGCCAGTACAATGTCACCTTAGTGATCACAGCTTTGTAGTAAAGCTTAAAGTCAGGCAACGTGATGTCCCCAGTTTTGTTTTTCTTTTTAACATTTCTTTAGCAATTCAGGGTCTTTTCTGGTTCCAAACAAACTTTAAAATTGTTTGTTCCAGCACTTTGAAAATAGATGGTGGAATTTTTATCAGGATGGCATTGAGAGTACAGATTTCTCTGGCAACATAGACATTTTAACAATGTTTATTTTTCTGATCCATGAACATGGAATGGTTTTCCATATTTTTGTGTCTTCTTCAATTTCTTTCATGAGTGTTCTGTAGTTGCTTGAGTACAGATCCTTTACCTCTTTGGTTAGGTTTATTCCCAGGTATTTTATGATCTTGGCGCTATAGTAAATGGAATCGATTCTCTAATTTCCCTTTCTATGTTTTCATTGTTAGTTTATGGGAAAGCAACTGATTTCTATACATTTAATTTGTGTCCTGCCATATTACTAAATTGCTATGTGAGATTTAGTAGTTTGGGGCTGGAGTGTTTTGGGTGTTCCATATAAAGTATCATGTCATCTGCGAAGAGAGTTTGACTTCTTCATTGCCAATTCAAATACATTTTATTTATTTTTTGTTTTCTAACTGCTGTTGCTAGGACTGGTAGTACTATGTTGAACAACAGTGGCGAGAATGGGCATCCTTGTCGTGGTCCTGATCTCAAAAGGAAGGCTGTCAGCTTTTCCCCCATTGAGGATGCTATTCGCTGTGGGTTTTTCATAGGTAGATTTTATGAAGTTGAGGAATATTCCCTCTATCCCTATAGTTTAAAGAGTTTTAATCAGGAACAGGTGCTGTATTTTGTCAAATGTTTTTTTCTGGATCAATGAGAGGACCATGTGGTTCTTCTCTCTTCTCTTATTGATTTGTTCTATCACATTGATTGATTTGTTAATGCTGAACCACAATCACATCCCAAGGATATATCCCACCTGGTCATGGTGAATAATCTTTTTAATGTACTGTTCGATCCTATTAGCTAGGATCTGGTTGAGAATCTTAGCATCCACATTCATCAGGGACATTGGTCTGAAATTCTCCTTTATGATGGATCTTTGCCTGGTTTGGAGATCAGGGTGATGCTGGCTTCATAGAAAGAGTCTGTAAATATTCCTTCTGTTTCCCTTTTTTGAAACAGCTTCAGGGGAACAGATATTATTTCTCCTTTAAATGTTTTGTAGACTTCCCTAGGAACCCATCAGGTCCTGGGCTCTTGTCTTTTGGGAGGTTTTTGATCACTGCTTCAATCCTGTTACTAGATATTGATCTATTCAGGTTGTCAATTTCTTCCTGTTTCATTCTTGGAAGTTTATAGGCTTCCGGGAACGTCTCCATTTCTTCTTTGTTGTTTAATTTATTGGCACATACCTGTTGATAATACTTTCTGATTTTTTTTTTTTCTATTTCGTTGGCGTTAGTCGTGGTAACTCCCCTTTCAATCATAATTTTATTAAACTGGGTGCTCTTTCTTTTCTGTTTGACTAGTTTGGCCAATGGTTTATTGATCTTATTGATTCTTTCAATGAACCAGCTTCTAGTTTCATTGATGTGTTCTACTGTGCCTCTAGTTTCCAACTCATTAATCTCTGCCTTAATCTTGATTATTTCCCCACTTGTGTGTGGCGTTGGCCTAATTTGTTGTTGATTTTCTAGTTCTTTAAGGTGTAAAGAGAGCTGGTGTATTCGGGATTTATCAGTTTTTTGAATGAGGCTTGATGGCTATGTATTTCCCCCTTAGGACTGCTTTTGCTGTATCCCATTGCTTTTGGGTAAATGTGTCTTCATTTTTATTGGTTTCCATGAATTGTTTAAGTTCTTCTTTGATTTCCTGGTTGATCCTAATATTCTTGAGCAGGTTGATCTTTAGCTTCCAAGTGTCCAAATTCCTTCCAAAATTTTCTTGTGGTTGAGTTTCACTTTCAAAGCACTGTGATCTGAGAATATGCAGGGAATAATCTCAATCTTTTGGTATCAGTTGAGACCTGATTTGTGACCCAGTGTGTGGTCTATTCTGGAGAATGTGCCCTCGAGGAGAATGAGTTCTGTTGTTTTAGGGTGGAATGTTCTGTATATATCTATGAGGTCCATCTGGTTCAATGTGCCATTCAATGCTCTTGTTTCTTTATTGATTTTCTACTGGGTGATCTCTCTATTACTGAGAGAGGCATGTTAAAATCCCCTACTATTAAAGCATTCATATCAATATGACTCTTTATCTTGATTAACAGTTGTCTTATGTAGTTGACTGCTCCCAAGTTGGGGAAATAAATATTTACAATTGTTAGATCTTCCTGGTGGATAGACTCTTTAAGAATGATGTAGTGTCCTTCTGTAACTCTGTCTACAGTGTTTAGCTTAAAATCTAATTTATCTGATATGAGAATCACTATCCCAGCTTTCCCTTGAGGCCCATTGTCATGAAAGATGGTTCTCTATCCCTTCATTTTCAGTCTTATTGTATCTTTAGGTTCCAAATGGGTCTCTTGTAGACAGCATATGGATGGGTCCTGTCATTTTATCCAATCTGCAACCCTGTGCCATTTTATGGGCACATTTAGGCCAGTCACATTGAGAGTGGTTATTGAAAGATACATATTTATTGACATAATGTTGCCTGTGAAGTCCTTCTTTCTATAGATTATCTCTGTAAATTTTTCTTCCAGGCCACACTTAGGTTCTTTCTCCTTTTATAGAACCCCCCCCCCCTTAATATTTCTTGTAGTGCCAGCTTGGTGGTCACATACTCTTTAACCTTGCCAGTCTTGGAAGATCCTTATCTCTCCATCCATTTTGAATGTCAGCCTTTTTGGATAAAGTAGTCTTGGCCATGTGTTCTCATTTACTGACCTGATTACATCTTGCCAGCCCTTTCTGGCTTGCCATGTTTCTCTGGACAGGTCTGACGTTATTCTGATGGACCTTCCTCTGTACATAAGGAATCTCTTCCCCCAACTGCCCTTAGGATCTCTTGTCTAAATTTACAATTTGTGAGTTTCACAACCAAGTGTCTGGAGGTCTTTCTAGATTCATTGATCTTGGTGGGTTTCCTTTCTGCCTCTAGGACACAAACTCTTGTTCCATTCCCCAGATTGGGGAAATTCTCACCCAGAATTTGTTCTACTATATATTCTAGTCTTCTCTTTCTCCACCCCTCATGGATCCCAATAATTCTGCCATTGGAACCTTCCATGGCATCATTTATTTCTCTAATTCTGTTGTCATGGTTTCTAAGCTGTTTGTTCCAGGCTTCCTCCTGATCCTTTTTCTCTATCAGTGTGTCCTCTAGACTACTAATTCTATCTTCTGCCTTGGTTAACCCAGCTGTTAGAGTATTTAGATTAGAGTGGATCTCTATGATACCATTTTTAATTTCTGCCAGGTCGGATCTCACTTCCTCCCTTAGAGGTGCTATGTTGTCACTAATGGTTTTCTCCAACCTAGCCATTGCCTGGATAATTGTTACCCAGAATTCCCTTTCTGACATACTGTTCATGTCCGTATCCAATAGTTCTCATGGAGAGGGCTCAGTCTCTGAATTTTTCCTCTGTTGGGTGTTCCTCCTCACAGTCATTTTGGTGAGAGATGGCTGAGGGGATGTGTAGCTGAGTATATCAAACACAATCCAGGCAAGGTGCACCCTGGAACATTTTGGAGCAGTCGGAAGCCATCACCAAAAAGGAAGAAAAAAGAAAAAGAGAGAGAAAGAGGAAAAAAAGAGAGAAGACCCAGCCAAAATGAACCCCAAAACTAAGATTTATAAGGTGTATAAACAAAAACGACAAACAAAAAGAACTTCAAAAGGAAATGACTAGAAAAACAGAAGAACCCAGCCAAAATGAAACCCGAAAACAAGATTTCTATAATACCAGAACATAAAAAATACACAGAAACACTGACAGAGGAATAATATGGGAGGGTCGTTATAAACACTCGATGTGGGCAAGGAAGGTTATTTCGGTTCTTCCTAGGTGTATCTTGGTATCTTTGTTAAAAGACTCAACTTTCCTGAGATGAAGGGAAATTAAAATTGGTTTATATATAGGGGTAGTGTTGAATAGGGAAAAAGGATTACCCTGAAGCTTATATCTATATGTATATTAATTAAAAACAAAGAAAAAAGAAAAGTAAAAGAAAAACACAGGTATATGTATGAAAAAAATTCAAGTTAAAGGTTATTGTGAAAGTTATTGTATTGAACCTCTCATTGTGTTTGTAAACAGGTTAATAAAATTAAGAAGAATTAGAATAGTGGGAATGAATTAAAAATAAAAGTTGTACCTATGAAATATGCAGGTCTCAGGGCAATACTGGAGCTTAAAATATTGTTTTCCCCTGATGTTGTGGTTTTACAGTTTTATGGGAACCCTGTGGTGGTTGTCCTCTTGTTCTTTTGGCTTGCCTTCTGGGGGAGGGGTCTGCTATGTTGTTCTCCCATCAATCTTGCTTGGGTTAAGTAGCCCTTCAAGTTATCAAGGTGCTGGGCTCTGGAAACCGGCTTTTGTTCTCTGGAAGTTTTGTTCTTTGGTGGTTTTTTGTGGCTTTTTGGAGGTTTAGTGGAATGCAAACTGTTTGCAGCCAAACCTCCCTCCACTTTAGAGAGAAGCCACAGTCTGCTCCCCTCTGGGTGGTCCAGAACACACAAGCTCCCCCTCTGCAAACTCCGCTGCACAGTGTAACCTTCCACAGGCAGCGCACACCCCCAGCCGTCTCAGTGGTCTCCCGAATCCCACACTTTTCACTTCCGTGCCACTAAAACCTCCAGCCATATTGGTCCAGGGAGCCTGCTTCTGGTGGCTGCCTTTGCCAGGACTGCTGTCTGTAGTCCAGGCCCATGCGACGGGCCCTCATACCCCATGGTCATACAGTTCATGGAAGCCTTCCTCCACTGAGAGATCCAGACCAGAGATTGCACTGGGTTCTCTCAGGCATGGGCTGAGAGCGTTCATACCCTCAGCTGGTCACAGAATGCTATGGTCCTAGAGACCGCCTGCTACCGCCCACACCAGGCTCAGGCTCCTGTGGGAGAACACTCAGACCCCATCGTCATGCAGGTCGCAGAAATCTGCAGTCCTAGAGACTGCCCCCAGCACCCTCTCCAGGCTCTCTCAGGTGTGGTGGGGGCCGGTAGAGCACCCAGATGAGTGGTGGTGCAAGCAATGGAAAACCCTCTCTCTGACCCAGGTGGTCACCAGCGGTGGCTGTCCTGGGAACATGGGCTTAAGTCCCTGTCCATGACCACCCAATTGTACCAGTTGCCCCTTAAGATCTTTTGCTCTTTTTCAGTGCTTTTAACCAGACTCCAAGTTAATGCTGGTCCCCAACCACAGGGCACTTTCATATTGGGGTATTACTTTCCAATGGGTCCCTTCTGGTGGCTCCTTCCCCCTTCTGCTTATCCTCCTTATCAGTCAGAGCATCGGCACTCCACTTTACCTCTCCTCTGATGTCTTCTGCCCCCGTAGAGATCCAGAAGTGTGTAATCTTACATCTCAGGCTGATTTCCTGGGTGTTCAGAGTGTTCTGGTGGATATTTGGGGTCACTTTAGGGGACCGGTTGAAACAGGGTCTCCTACTTCTCACCATCTTGCCCCTCCTTCTCTTTCACAAGATTTCAAATCTGATCTCATGAGATTTAGCTAGAAATCTCACGAGATGTGCTGGAGATCTCAAAAGATTTGGACAGGGTATATGTGGGTATGTTGGTATGTTGGTGGGAGATACGTGGTATGCGTGGTGTATTCTGGTGTATGTATGGTGTGTATGTTGTGTATATTTGGTGTGCTTTTCTGTGGTACAAGTGTTGAGTCTCTCCTATATATGTGGCATGTGTTCTTATGTGACCTGTGTGTATATGCCAAAAAGTCACAACACTTGAGCCACAAAAAACACACCAACATGCCACACACAGACCACATAAAAAGACACGACACACACATACACATATACACCATGCACACACCATAGATACACCACACTTGGTACACATATACCACCCAAAACCACACTGCACATCATACGGCATGCACATACCACACAAATAACCCAGGCACAACACATACACTACAAACACAATGCACATATATTTCACATACACACCACACATGGCCCCACCCATATACACTACACAAACACCAAACACACACCATACCAAACACATCACCTTCATACACAAACCACACATACAACACATGAAACACACACCACACATGCACCACTCATGAATTGCCCACACACACCATAGCTCTGTCACACAGCTACACCCATATATTCAACACATGTACATATACCACACAGACACCACACAAGCCAGAACACCTATCAGACTTACATCACACTCAAAAAACGCCATCTACACACACACACCACACCACACACTGCATATAATGATCACAGACCCGGACATACACACACACGAACACATGCACACACACACCTGCTGAGTTCTTGGTTGGCTGGTGTCAACTTGCTGATACAGCTTGTCTCCCTCCCCTGGCTGATTGACTTGATTCATTATGAAGAGAAGATGGTTCACACATGCACTGAACACTTCATGGCACGAGTTACGTGAAAAGAACCTGAGTGGATTAGAGCACTGAGTCCCAGGTAAAGACACTTGAGATTTGCGCCCCGTCCCCCCGCAAGCACCCCTGCTATCCCTGAGATACTGCTACCTGGATTCACTGATGGGAAGGACAGGAAAGAGAGCCAAGGACAGAAGTTTTCTTTCTCTTTTATCTGGTAATATTCAGACCTCTTGCTGACAAGACTCCCAGGTGTAGCCAATGGAGGTTCCCTTTGCCCAAGTCCACGGGTGTTTCTTATTCCTGATAGGCTTAGCTCGCTAGGGAATTGTGCTAGTCACGTAATTTTTGTCCAAATCACATTCTCATCTCTATGAAGAATGCTGGCCCTCTGTACCTATTTCCATCCCGTGGCGTTTTTCCATACTGGGAAATCCCCTCAGGGTTTACTGGTGAGTTCCCGTGCTAGTCCTCTGCTATGCAAGTTATTCAGTGTCTGAGATCTCCCCCACTCGGGAAAACAAAACAAAACAAAAACAAAGACAAAACTGGCTGTGTGGTCCCTGAAGGATTGCTGCTTAGCCAGCTGCCGCAGATGTGGCGATTGGCAGGCAGCTTCCCGACCACCGTTAACTGACCTAGATGCCTGCGTTCTGAAAAGCAGGAGGTTCACAAATGCGAAGTATGCTCTGGGAGCAGCTCGATACAGAAAGAGCCCATTCCAACAATACTGCCCAAACTCCATCTCCAAACACTTGAGTATCAGTCGCAAGCACCCCCCTGCTACCACTGAGCCACTGCTGCCTTGATCTACTGATGGGAACTGCGGGAGAAAGAGCCAAGAGCCCAAGAGCCACATTCGCTCTCTTCCTGTGATCGAACAACGCAGGCCTCTCACTGACAGAGTTCCCAGATGTGTCAGTGGGGGTTTCCTTTGGCCAAAGCGCACTGGTGTTTCTTATTCCTGAGATGGCTGGCTTGCTAGGAGATTGGGCAAGTAACACCATTTCAACATCCATAGACGGCAGCGTCTTATACCGATATCCTCTGCTTGAAACGGGGGAGTCCTGTCGAGTGCTTGGGACTTTAGGGTAGGTAAGGAAGAGGGCCCCTCAAAATTTGGTTTCAGAAGGATGTGGACATCAGGAGATCTGGGATATTTGAAGATGCCCAGCAGAGAATGATTGTGCATCGATTGGACCACAGGATTTGTGAACGAAGTGACCTCATTTCTGTGATAAAAGACAATGAATTGAGACACTTACTTCTCAATTCAATTCATTGAAATCAATGGATTTAGTCCATTCCCATTGGAAAAGTAGGATGTGGCCCTTCTGGTTGCCATTCCCAGTCTCTTGCTCTATGTCTAACTTGATCTTCATTCACATTCAGGGGAGATGGGGCTGTAACTCATGCAGACAGCATGCAGAAATTGATAGACTGTTTCTACTGTGTTCCTACGTGAAGTAAGAGCACTGAGCATCTGTTAACTACAGAAAAGATGGCCCTTCTGTCCCAGAGCACTGGCTTCTTGGCCAGCTGGAGGAAGCCCAGGTATGGGTACCCAGCTTGCCTCCCACCCCTGGATCCCCAAGATATTTTTGTTCTGAAGAGCAGACGGTTTGCACATGCACAGCGTGCTCCAGAACCTGGTCAGCACAGAGGGAGCCCTTTCAGATACTGCCCCAAAGCCTGGTTCCAAACCCTTGAGCCTTGGCTTGAACAACCACCTGATAGAACTGAACCAACACTGCATGGATCCTCTGGTTGGAAGGGCGGGAAAAGCAGCAAAGGGCAGAAGCTTTCCTTCTCCTTCTGAAGGAAGGATGCAGGCTTTTTCTCATGGCTCCCAGCTGTGGTCCATGGAGATCCCTCTGCACAAGCTGCCACTTTTTCTGCGTCTGGAGACAGCCATCTTGCTATGAAATTGTGCTGGTCACTTCATTTTCAAAATTATCCCATTCTCATCTCTGATGAAGGACTTTGGCTTTTCAGGTATTTCATTTCTATCCCTTTGATGGATGTTTTCTAATTATTTCATTAACACATTCCACTTTAATCTTGTGACCAGCTGAATGTGTTTGACAACATCTGTCCAAGGTGAGCAAATGCTCACCTCCTGTTTTTCCCTGCAAGTGCTTGCCCATCTCTGGTGTTTGATGACACCAGAGTTGTTATCCTTACCTCCAACCTCAGTTCTTCAATGGGTTCAAAGTCATTACATTTCAGTTTGTCCTGATTATTGTAAAATGGGCATATTGCCATTTTGAGCTCTCTGCATTTCTAAGCCCATATTGATTTCTGCTCTGATCTTTATGATTTCTCTTCTCCTGCTGGGTTTAGGCTTTCTTTGCTGTTCTTTCTCCAGCTCCTTTAGGTGTAGGGTTGAGTTGTGTACTTGAGACCTTTCTTGTTTCTTGAGAAAGGCTTGTACCGCTATATATTTTCCTCTCAGGATGGCCTTTGCTATGTCCCACAGATTTTGAACCATTGTGTTTTCATTATAATTTGTTTCCATGAATTTTTTTCAATTCTTCTTTAATTTCCTGGTTGACCCATTCATTCTTTAAGAAGGATGCTGTTTAGTCTCCACGTATTTGGGTTCTTTCCAAATTTCCTCTTGTGATTGAGTTCTGGCTTCAGTGCATTGTGGTCTGAAAATATGCGGGGAATGATCCCAATCTTTTGATACCGGTTGAGACCTGATTTATGACCCAGAATGTGATCTATTCCGGAGAATGTTTCATGGGCACTAGAGAAGAATGTGTATTCTGTTGCTTTGGAATTGAATGTTCTGAATGTATCTGTGATGTCCATCTGGTCCAGTGTGTCATTTAAGGCCTTTATTTCCTTATTGATCTTTTGCTTGGATGATCTGTCCATTTCAGTGAGGGGAGTGTTAAAGTCCCCTGCTATTATTGTATCATTGTTGATGTGTTTCTTTGATTTTGTTATTAATTGGTTTATAAAGTTGGCTGCTCCCATTTAGGGGCATGTTTATTTAAAATTGTTAGATCTTCTTGTTGGACAGACCCTTTGAGTATGATATAGTGTCCTTCCCCATCTCTTATTATAGTCTTTGGCTTAAAATCCAATTGATCTGATATAAGGATTGCCACCCCAGCTTTCTTCTGATGTCCATTAGCATGGTAAGTGGTTTTCCACCCCCTCACTTTAAATCTGGACGTGTCTTCGGTTCTAAAATGAGTTTCTTGTAGGCAGCATATTGATGTTTTTTTTTTTTTAACCCATTCTGATACCCTGTGTCTTTTGATTGGGGCATTTAGCCCATTTACATTCAGGGTAACTATTGAGAGATATGAATTTAGTGCCATTGTATTGACTGTAAAGTGACTGGTACTGTATATTGTCTCTGTTCCTTTCTGATCTACTACTTTTAGGCTCTCTCTTTGCTTAGAGGACCCCTTTCAATATTTCCTATAAAGCTGGTTTGTTGTTTGCAAATTCTTTCAGTTTTTGTTTGTCCTGGAAGCTTTTTATCTCTCCTTCTATTTTCAATGATAGCCTAGCTGGGTACAGTATTCTTGGCTGCATGGTTTCCTCATTTAGTGCTCTGAATATATCATGCCAGTTCTTTCTGGCCTGCCAGGTCTCTGTGGATAAGTCTGTCGCCAATCTAATATTTTTACCTTTGTGTGTTAGACTTCTCGTCCGAGGCTGCTTTCAGGTTTTTCTCTTTGTCGCTAAGACTTGTAAGTTTTACTATTAGATGATGGGGTGTGGACCTATTCTTCTTGATTTTGAGGGGGGTTCTCTGCACCTCTTGGATTTTGATGCTTGTTCCCTTTGCCATATTAGGGAAATTCTCTACAATAATTCTCTCCAAAATACCTTCTGCTCCCCGCTCTCTTTCTTCTTCTTCTGGATCCCAATTATTCTAATGTTGTTTCATCTTCCGGTGTCACTTATCTCCTGAATTCTCCCCTCATGGTCCAGTATTTGTTTCTCTCTCTTTTGCTCAGCTTCTTTATTCCTTGTCATTTGATCTTCCATATCACTAATTCTTTCTTCTGCCTCATTTATGCTAGCAGTAAGAGCCTCCATTTTTTATTGCACCCCATTGATAGCTTTTTAAAATTTCAACTTGGTTAGATTTTAGTTCTTTTATTTCTCCAGAAAGGGCTTTTATATTTCTAGGGAGGGTTTCTCTAGTATCTCCCATGCCTTTATCGAGCACACCTAGAACCTTGAGAATCCTCATTCTGAACTCTAGATCTGACATATTACCAATGTCTGTATTGATTAGGTCCCTAGCCTTTGTTACTTTACTGCCTCTTGTTCTTTTTTTTTCTTTTTTCAATTTTTTAAAAAGATTTTTATTTACTTATTTGACAGACAGAGATCACAAGTAGGCAGAGAGGCAGGAAGAGAGAGAGAGATTGGAGGAAGTAGGCTCCCCACTGAGCAGAGAGCCTGATGTGGGGCTCGATCCCAGGAACCTGGGATCATGACCTGAGCTGAAGGCAGAGGCTTTAACCCACTGAGCGACCCAGACGTCCCCTTATTCTTTGTGTGTGTGTGTGTGTGTGTGTTGAGTTTTTCTGCCTTGTCATTTGGTCCTGATAAGAATATACGAAGGAGCAAATAAAATACTAAATGGGTGACAGAGACCCCAGGAAAGTTCTGCTTTAACCAAATCAGAAGAGACCCCAAGTCGTGGAGGTGGGGGGGAAGGGGATAAAAGGAAGTGCAGGAAAAAAAATTTAAAAAAGACAACAAATAAAGAAGAAATATTAAAAAAATATATATATATAGAGAGAGAGACTGGTGACTAGAACAGGGTCACCCACTTAATTTTGGGAGTATTTTGGTCTCTTAGAAGAAACTACCTCCCAAAATTTTAAATAATGGAAAACATGTATAAGGGTAAACCCAATGAAGGGATGGAATATGCCTATAAAGATGAAAAAAATTTTTTTTATATTTCTAAAAAAGAAGTTGATAAAATAATTTGGTTGGGATAATAAAGAAAATGAAAGTGGAGAGAATTTGCTCGGGCTGGAGACTAGAACAAGACCGTAGCTAAATTTAGGGTATATTTTGATCTATTAGAAGAAGTTGTACCCCAAATTTTTTAGAAGAAAAAACCCTATGTGTATACAAAAAATAAAGATAGATACAATGAAGGATAAAATATGACAATAATAATGAAGATTTAAAAAAAGAGTATATTTTGGGGCGCCTGGGTGGCTCAGTGTGTTAAGCCGCTGCCTTCGGCTCAGGTCATGATCTCAGAGTCCTGGGATCGAGCCCCGCATCGGGCTCTCTGCTCAGCAGGGAGCCTGCTTCCTCCTCTCTCTCTGCCTGCCTCTCTGCCTGCTTGTGATCTCTCTGTCAAATAAATAAATAAAATCTTTTAAAAAAAAATAAAAAATAAAAAAGAGTATATTTTTATGAAAGGTATTGTTAAGATAAACTAGTTAAAAATGTTAAAAGAGAAAAGGGTAAAAGTTTAAAAAAATTAGATGAAAATAAACAAAATAAAAAAAATTAATTAACTGCAAGACTAAAGAATCATGGGGAGAAAGCCTTGAATTCCATGCTTTGCTTTCTCCTTCTCTGGAATTCCACTGTTCTCCTTGGTAAGTGAACTTGCCCTTGGCTGGATTTCTTGTTGATCTTCTAGGGGAGGGACCTGTTGTAGTGATTCTCAAGTTTCTTTGTCCGAGGCGGAATTGCATCGCCTTTACCAGGGGCCGGGCTATGTAATCTCCTCGGGTGCGCTTTCGGGAGCTTTTGTTCCCTGAACGCTTTCCGTAGAGTTCCGGAGGATAGGAATGAAAATGATGGCTGCCCAAGCTCTGGCCCAGAGGAGCTTAGAGCTCTGGGCCTCACTCCTCAGTGAGCCCTCAGAGAACAGCGCTCAATCACTTCCATCTCCCTGGCTTCGGGTGTGCTCCAAGCTCACACAGCCTGCGACCAAGCATCTCTGTCTCTGGCACACAGTTCTGCCTGGAGTCTCCGAACCCCACAGATCCCCATGCTCTTCCAGGGTGTGTCTCCCAGGGTCTTATGGGGACCCCACTCACAGAGCAATGGCCTGTGCCACGGATTATGGTTCAAGGTAACCCTGAGCTGAGAGCTCACTCTTTGGCCCTGTCTCTGTAGCCAGCTTCCCCGTTCTAATACCTGCAAGCTCTGTGACACTGAGAAACCCCCGACCTTCTGTGACCCAGCAGGACCTGGAGCCACGCTGACCCCGCATGGGCTTCACCCTGGCCTAGCCTCTGGAGTGATGTCCCTCCATGGAGCAGACTTAAAAGTCCTGATTTTGTGCTCCGTTGCTCCCCCGCTTGCCAGGAGCCACCCCCCCCCCCCCGCCCCCAGCGGTCTACCTTCCCGTCGCTTTGGATTCACTTCTCCGCCGGTCCTACCTTTCAGAAAGTGGTTGATTTTCTGTTTCTAGAATTGTTGCTCTTCTTCTCTTCGATCTCCTGTTGGATTTGTCAGTGTTTGCAATGGTTTGATAAACTATCTAGCTGATCTCCTGCTACCTGATGTCGTCTCAGCCTGCTACTTCTCCGCCATCTTGACTCCTCCCCTACTTATAATTCTTATAAAAAAACATGTTTTTAACAGCTACATGTATCTTGTCATTTCAAAGCCACATAAATTAGTTTGTTCTTTCCCTCCTCTTCATCACTGTGCTGTTCCATGGTTGTTCTGTGTTGAAAATCAGGGTGGCTATGACCCATTCAATCCAATTCTGTCCTGCTTTTTCTTTTTTTTTTTTAAGGTTTTCTCTGTTTGACACAGAGAGAGGGAACACAAGCAGGGAGAGTGGGAGAGAGGGAAACATACTCCCTACTGAGTAGGGAGCCTGATGTGGGTCTTGATCCCAGGACCCTGGGGTCATGACCTAAGCCAAAGGCAGATGCTTAAAGACTGAGCAACACAGGCACCCAATCTGTGCTGCTTTTTCAAGGATTAAATGAAATAGTCTGTGTAAAGTTTTTGGCACAGATGCATGTTCTCTGACTCTTCTGCTTTGTATAGCATCTCTGCCTTCAATAGCACCACCTGATCCTTAGAAGGAGAAACAGAATGAGTGTGCTGTCATGATCTCAGGAACCAGGGGTAAATCAAAGGTATCACAGTTATGTTGTCAAATAGCCAAGTTACCAAAAGTAACAAATTTTTCTGAAGTAAAGTATTTACCTCACTATCTGAAAGTGGACTAAGGAGGTGGGAGAGGAATTTTTATAATTTCACACATTACCTGTGTGTGTCACTGTTTGTTGAAAACTCACAACCAGCTACTATTCACAGAATTTTATTCTCAATCATTATTTTTAGCTTCATTAATTTGTAAAGGGCTTTTGCTGTCTTTTCTTTACAAATAAAGGGAGCATCCCTCTTCTTAACCATCTACTATTTATTCAGGACTTTTTGTTTTCTTTGCAAAACTCTGGAGAACAAGGTGGTACAGACATATCCACCACTTTGGAAGCACCTGGTGTGCTCAGAGTTCTGTTCCAATGGAGTAATGTTTGTTTTTTTCCCAGAACTGATCCCCAAATGTGGAGTGAAGTGCTGCTTCTACCTGAGTAACAGGATTTATACCTTAGGGTCTCCTATACACCAAATAGTTGATGTTTACTTAAGGATTAAACAATCAGTAGATTAAGCTTGTATGGCCTAAGATAGTAATAAGTGTATGGATTTTTATGTTTGCCAGATCATTCTACCTCTGAAAAACTACAATTCCCATGAATAAAATTGGAAGTAATAATAACAGATACTTATGTAATCAGTTTACCTTTTTCATGCCTTCATTTTGAACCATTCAAGTATAAGAAATATCTCTCTACATTGCATTCACAGACAAAGAGATTTTCCTCTGAACCATTCACTGTGTATTTTCAGAGTTCCCAGACAGCCTAATTTGATGGGATATTGGTTCAAACTGTTCTAATTTATACCATAATTATCACCATCATATGGGCTCACTGTATGAACAGAATCTAAGATGCTTTCCGGCAAAGTTCAGGAAATAACTGCAGAAGGAGAGGCTCAGGCTGGGCACTCAGCTATGCAGCCTCTGTGCTTGCCCATTTTGAGAACGATGTGGGTGGGCCAGACCGGAAGATGTTTCTTGTGCAGCTTCTCTTGGCAACTCTGAGGCTGTAGGTCCAATTACAGCAAGCCCATTAGTACACAGCCTTGTCTTGTTTGTTAAGAAATTTATTTTTAAGGTTGAAGCAGAAGTTTGTTCTTCCCACCTCAGCAATAGTAAGTAACTTCGCTGAGACAAATGTTAGACATTCTATCTGTCATCTGGTTTCTGTCAGTACCAGTGAATGGCTCTTTTGTTAACATCCTCAGTGGATACTTTCCAAGATATGCGGGTGCACTCATCTCTCCCTCTAGAAAGTGATACTTTAGGTTGCTCCAACTTCAACTGCCCAAGGCCAACCGCGAGAAGAGAAATTCCCAACAATAAAGATTTGAGTCTCTCCCATAGACTGAAGTGGTGGGGGACACAGGCTCAGAAGAACAAGAAGATGACTGCTTCCAGTACTGGCATCCCATTGGCCTGGCTGGCTCCCCGCTGACAAGATAAGAATTGAGGTCCCCATTAGCAGGACTCGTCATGCCAGGGGCAGGAGGGTGGGGTTGGTCCAGGTTTCTGGGAAGAAGTGGTGGCTTAGATAGTTGATTCCCTGGAGTTCTTCATGATCTGCCACAGATATGAGCTGCTCTGGGGTTTCCTGTGTCCTGTGAATGCTGTGCAGATGCGGTAAGAGGGCTCCCAAGTGGGATAGAAATTCCTGGTATGGGTATGAACGTGTCTGCCGGAGTTGGGATGTGACGATTCTCACACCCACAGCCATTCCCTCTGGAATCCCACACTGCAGAAACAATGCTCAGAAACATGAGGACAAGCCAGCTGCATTCAGTCCCTACGTCTATCTGTCTCTGATTTACTGAGGATTCAGGACTCAGATGCCAGATCTGACCTTACTCTTCTGTAACACAGCACAACAAAACAACAGACACTGAAATATCCCACTGACATTATTGAATACGTCCATGTGCAAATACACAGAGTGTTTTTGTGCTTTTATGGTTAATTGAGATGTTACGGCAGACTAGGACTCAGAGGAACAAAATTTCATTTATGCACCGGGTGCCTTCTAGAAGGGACTAGGCTGCAATGCTTGGGGATACATGGGTCAGAGTAGTATCTGGTGACCAGCTTCTACCTGCCCTGGGCCTTGCAAGTCTCTCATAAGCGTCATCATTTTAAAAAAACTGTTACGTTTCATATGTAACGATAATCTACAGAATTAACATAGCATCTAATGTTCATCGTAGGCTTGTCATTTGTCAGGCAATGTTCTAAATTTTTTTTTGTTATTGTTATATTTAATCCTCTCCACAATCATGCGAAATTGTTGTTATGATTAAGGGTCATTTCACAAGTGATAACAGTGGCAGAGAGAAGGGGCTCATGGAATGACACAGAGCCAGGTGTGATGAGAATTCAAGCAAGTTACAGCAGTTCCTTAAAGAAAATTTGAGTAAAATGCAAGATGGAAATGACAATTCAAGACACCATTATTTTATTTCGAAAACACATTAAGCAAAGATATTTTGAGAAGCAAAATAATAATGTGGCAAAGATTTCTTAAGAAGCAGAATCTACTGTTTACAAGCATTCCTTTTGGGTAGGGTTCATCTTCTCCCATTTAGTGTTTTCCACTCAGGTTCTAGTCTCCAATTTACTTCCATAAAATATTTAGGTGACTAGGAGGGTTCTGTTCAGTGTGTGGAGCTAATTGCAAGCTGACAGGGTCCTTGCAGTCTAGGGAGTCTTGCCCAGGGCTACCTCCCCGCAATCCCTGCAGTTCACTTACTACTTGATTTGGCTCACAGAAGTGCTCTGGGTCACACTGACACTGTCCTTGAATTCCTCTGTAAATATGCTTGGGGAAATGCTCTTGTTTGGAAGCAAGGCGGTCACGTGGGACTTGTGGTCCTTTGACCTCGAGCTCCTTGATAAACATTCTTGTTACTGAACTATCAAATAAAGTCTGTTATGCACGTTGGGGCTCCACTGGGTCATCAGCCCATAGAGACTTCCTGATACCCTGCTTTGTATCTCTTGTTTTTCTTAATTCCCCACTGTTCTCTCTCCGTTTTCCTGGGACTTCTCGCGCCGGTCCCAGACAAGTGGCGCTTGAATGGGGAACGGAGAACTAGAAGATGTCTTTTAAGTGAAGAGGTGAGGAAACTCTCCTGGCGTGTGCAATAAGTTTTATTGTGGGGGACATATTTAGTCCAGAGTAATAAATATGGGACTGTTAAACTCTAAGGAAAGAGAGCTTTCTGTCTATGCTTGAGGCTTCAGGCTGTCGGGCCCGCACTTCGCGATTAGAACGATTTTTGCAACATGGAAGTTTGTCCCTGGTTTCCAGAGGAGGGCACAATTAACTTAGCTACTTGGGAAAATGTTGGCCATTGTTTGCGAGCTCATTACACTGTCCGTGGCCCCTTGCATGTGCCAGTAGATGCCTTCCCTTTGTGGAGCTTGGTCCGTGATTGTCTTGATCCGATGCATAAAAAGTGAAAAGCGCCTTTCAGCGCGCTAGGTCAAGACTTTGGCAGAGGCTCCAACGGACCCCTCCACTCCTCTGGGGCCCGCTCTAAAGGATGAGCCTCTGCCGGAGATATTCCAATGAAAATTAGAGGATAAGGAAAGAACGTATGAAAAAAGAAAAAAAAAATTATTCCTCCTTCTTCTGATACAGGAGGATGATGAGGAAGAGGACCCCATGAGGCTTTTGCTGCCTTTTCTGAATTAGCCATTACTACATGCTCCCTCTACACCCTCCCTGCAGCCCCCAGGGCACCTGCTCGCCCCTTCTTCTCCCATACTGTTGGCTGGAGCTTGTTCCAAATCTCCAGTCCAGTCTCCTTTGCAGGGAACACTTTTGGAGGCACAGGAACGTGGGTAGGAGACCATGGGCTTTAGCTGCTGCCCAGTCGTGGAGCAAGTCCGTGCTCGAGATCAAGTTACTCAAGAACATTAACTGTGACCCTTTAAGACTCTTAAGGAATGAAAGACTGCTTGCGCTCAGTTCAGCCGTACAGCTCCTTTAACTGTACTGGCTACTGAGGCTATTCCACCTAGCCATTGGCCGCCCATGCTCTTTCGAACCTCTCCAGAGGAGACTACTTGTTGTGGAAACCAGATTACCCAGATCCAGCTTCGGAGCAAGCTGAATGGAATCGCCACCACAATACGCCTATAACTTTTGAAACGCTGGTACGTCCAGCTGCTGCTTATCAGCGAATTAATCGCCTGGCAACAGAAGCCTAGAGGCAACTGCCCGACTCTGCCGGGACCCAGAGGAATTGAGTCAAATTGGACAGGGACCAGAAGAGCCTGATCAGGAGTTTGTTTCTCCCCTCCTGCGGGCTGTTGGCCATTTGTAGTAGGTGGAAAAGCAAGCATGGTTTAGTAAAACAATTGGCCTATAAAAATGCTAATGCTGCTTGCCAGACTGCTGTATGACCCTATAGAAAGAAAGGTAATTTGTCAGAGTATATCAGGCTGTGTCCTAAGGTCAGACCCTCTTATATGCAGAGAGCGGTGTTTGTGCTGCCATGAGGCACCCAGCCCGGCCCACCTTTTTTACAAACAATTTGGTAAACAAAACAAAAGCTGCCCTTCTGTGGCGAATAACTGAGTATTTGTCTAAACTTGCTATAGATGTGGGGCTCCAGGACATCTTGCTGGAAATTGTTTTGTTTCTGCAACTGCTCCTCCTCTGTTCCCACAGGGAGGCCTCCTGGCCTCTGCCCTCTTTGTCAGCAACGGAAACATTGCGTAAATGAATGTCAATCTAAGTATACTGCAGAGGGATGTGAACTCCTGGGAAACAGATTTCGGGGCCAGTCCCAGCCCCATCAAACTGTGGGGGCAATGTCTGTGTATCCATAACAGATTTTTCCCCCTACAGCTCCCGGAATATCCCAGTTGTCCAGGCTACCAAGAAAACGGAGGACTGGACCTCAGTATTAGCCCCTGAAATGGATCCCCAAGCCATACCTACTGGAATTTTTGGACCACTTCCTCTAGGTTTGCTTTTAGGATGCAGCAGCCTGACCATGAAATGATTTTTTATTCTCCCTGGATTCATTGACTCTAACTATACTCGTGAAATTAAGGGCATGGCTCATGCTCCTAACCATATTGTTACTATTCCCCCAGACATGAAGATTGCCCACTTGGTTATTCTTCCTCTTACTAAAGAAGGAACAGTATTGCAAAAACACCCCGGGGAGATCATGGTTTCGGTTCCTCAGATGCTGCCTATTGGATTCAAAAAATAGGGCAAGAACCCCCTGAAATGGAACTAATGATCAAAGGGGTGAAAAAGGATGGTAAAGAAATAATCCTTTAAATCTAGAACAACAAAGTGAAAATGTGAAGGGAGAGCAAGAGAGGAAGGAAGTCCAGGCTGCAAAGGACCCGTGACATTGGGACACAGGGGTTGATGTATCTGTTATTGTCCCACATTGCTGGCTTTCATCTTGGCCTACATATGCTGCAGTTACAGAGTTACAGGGTATAGGACAGAGCAGATCTCCTCTGCAGAGTTCTAATATATTACACTGACAAGATAAGGAAGGCCATCAGGGCTCTTTTCGCCCCTATATATTACCAGGACTTCCTGTAAACCAGTCTTAATCGAAATGGGTGCTCTCTTAGTCAGTCCAAATGAAATTGTAAGTTCACGGATGTTGAATCAAGGCTTTATTCCCACCAAGGGCTAGGTAAAGAGCAACAGGGAATAATTTCTTCCATGTCCCGTTGGCCCAACGTCTCCTGTTAGGGAGTGGGTTTTTCCTAGGGGTCTTTTATCTCTTGACACCCTTGTCCAAGGCACAGCTAATCCTATCACATAGAAATCAGATAACCCTGGATGGGTGGACCCATGGCCCCTTTCTCAGGAGCAGCTAGATGCTATAGATTCACTTGTAATGGAGCAATTACAGCAAGGCCATGTTGAACCTTCTACTAGTCCATGGAATACTCCTATTTTTGCTAGCAAAAAGAAACCTGGGGGCACCTGGGTGGCTCAGTGGGTTGGTGCCTCTGCCTTTGGCTCGGGGCGTGATCCCAGGGTCCTGGGATCGAGCCCCACATCGGGCTTTCTGCTCCGCCGGGAGCCTGCTTCCTCCCCTCTCTCTGCTTGCCTCTCTGCCTACTTGTGATCTCTGGCAAGTAAATAAATAAAATATTAAAACAAAAACAAAAACAAAAAGCAATCTGGTAAATGGCATTTGCTGCAGGATTTCAGGGCTGTCAATCAAACCATGGAAATCACGGGTCCTTTGCAGCCTGGACTTCCTTCCTCTCTTGCTCTCCCTTCACATTTTCACTTTGTTGTTCTAGATTTAAAGGATTGTTTCTTTACCATCCTTTTTCACCCCTCAGACTGGAAACTGTTTGCTTTCAGTGTTCCTTCTCCTAATTTTCACACCCCCCATGGTACAATATCGGTGGAAAGTGCTCCCTCAAGGGATGGCAAACAGCCCTACTTTATGTCAAAAATGTGTTGCTCAGGCAATTTTACCTGATTGCAGAATCCCACAGCCTGTAGCATCCAATGGATGATATTCTTTTAGCTCATCAGGATGTTGATACCACCTTAAGAACTCTCAATGGTTTGCAATGCTTTTTGGAAAAATTTGGGTTCTGTATTATACCAGAAAAAAATTCAGTTAACTGCTCCATATTCCTATTTAGGACACCTAAACATCCTATTTAGGACACCTTACTGAAGGGCATCATATTCATCCTCGAAAGTTATAGATACACTTAGATCATTTAAAAACTAAACAATTTCCAAAAACTTTTAGGAGATCCTAACTGACTTTGCCCAACCCTAAAACTTACTGCTGGTGAACTAAAACGTCTTTCTGAAATCTTTTAAGGTTCCCTGGATCCTGCTTCACTTTGCCCCTTGTCATCTGAAGGAGGGAGCTATGGCTTTAAGACCGTGGAACAGGCTATGCGAGATGCACAAGTTACTCGAGTTAACCCTACTCAACTTTGTCTCTCCTCATTTGTCCAACTGCATATACCCCAACTGGTCTCCTCCGGCAACCCCAGGGAGTTTTTAGAAGTAGGATTAATTCATTATCCTTCACCTGAACTCTCAGTTACATCTTACTATGAGTCAATTTCTACTCTAATTGTTAGGGGTTCATCGATGTTGCCTTCAACTTTTAGCCTGTGCGAAACGTTGTGCTTCTTGTTCCTCTTTCTCAGGATCAGCAGACATGTCTTTGAGAAACCTTCATTGCATGGCAAACGGCTTTGATTGATTTTCTTCGGACAAATTTCTTCCCATTATCCTTCTGATTGGTTGATTCATTTCACTTTGACTACGCAGTTTGTGTTCCCTAAGGTTATTCAATCTCAGCCGATTCCTGGCACGTGCGCCATCTTTATGGATGGATCGGCTTCAGGTATTGCTGCAGTAGTAACTGCTAACCATCCCATTACTCAACAGGTTCTCTCTCATCAGCACACCGAGTGGAATGACATGCAGTTATAATGGCCTTTACCTATGTTTCTTCTCATCCCTTCAATTTATATACAGAGAGTAAATGCACTGCTCAGTGTTTTCATGACTATTGAAGCTGGAACTTTTGGCTCTACTCCCAATAGTACTCTTCTGCAACAATGTTTAACCTTGCAAAAACTTATTCAAACTCACTCTGCTCTCTGTTTTGTCAGTCACATTCGAGCTCATTCTCTTCTCAGGTCCCTTGGTGCCGGGAAACTCAATAGCTGATAAGGCTACGCATGTACTTTTCCCTTGCAACTGTACAGGTCAATCAGGCCATTTAATCTCAAGCTCCTCATCATCAAAATGCTTCCGCTCTTCACAAACAAGTCTGTCTCACTCAAGAGGCTGCTCGTCAGACCATGAAGTCCTGTCCTACTTGCCCTGCATTCCTCTCTATTCCATCCTTTGGCATTAAACCTCATGGTTTGTTACCAGGTGACCTTTGGCAGATAGATGTCACTCATGTCCCGTCTTTTGGTAAATAGATATATTTGGGGAACTGGGGGAATAGATTTGGGATATATTTGGGGAGTTATATCCCCAAACACCTGCTGATGTATTGAATCATGCACTTTTTGTTTTAAATTTTCTGAATCTTGATGATCAGGGATGTTCTGTGGCCAAACGACTATGGGCTCCTTCTCATGGAAAACTCCCAGAAGTATGCTAGAAAGATCCTTTAATCGGATATTGGATGGGGCCTGATCCTGTTCTTTTCTGGGCCTGAGGGTATGTGTGTATTTCCTAGGTCTGCTGATTCACTTGGGTGGGTTTCTGAGTGGCGAGTTTGTTACTATCATGGACCAGTGGCCAAAGAATGAGCTGATTCCCCCATTCAAGAAATTGCATCTGACCCCACAAGTAGTTACCGGTTGCTGAGCCCAGGTGACCCGGCGTCAGGTTCCACGCAGCCGGGGACAGATCAAAAGGCTGGTCAGTGAGGGAATAGATATTGTTAAGGAGGCATGGGGGGGGGGGGCGACCTGGTGGCTGATAAATTGTTTGTGGCTATGTTGGCGGTTCTTTCTTGTCAAGTGAGCCCAGTTTATGCTTATTCCCATTGGACTTATTTTCCGGATCCCCCTCTGTTACACCCGGTTACCTTGATGGATCCTAGTATTAAGGTTTTTACTAATCACACCAGCCTCATAGGTGGGGAGAGTAACACCCACATTACCCCTCAGTGGGCAGTCTTCAATTATACAGGACAGTCAGCATCACCTCCTACCTCTTTGAGCTCAAGCTCACAGGTTGGATGCCTCCAACTGAGTTATGAGTTCAAAGTCAATGAGGGAAACAATGTTATGAGGTCTGCATCTTCTCGGCCTGTTCCTGAACTGCGAACCATTGTTAAAAGAGGCTTTTCTACTGCTTCCACCGCACCCTTTACTTCACCACATCCTGGACTTCCTGTTCTGATACTTGCCTCCGTGTCTTTGGCTCATTTTTTCCATGGCTAGACTGTTATTTCACACCACCTTTGAAACATCTTACTTACCCAAGGGACTTCTGAAAAAATCTTGATGGACTGGTCACACCAATCTGCAGGCTCTAGAGAGGTGGCTAAGTGGATAAACTCTTGGGGGGTGGGTCTTGAATGTTTTAACTGGAAAAGGTGGTCATGTACAAAGGGACCTTTGGAGATTAATTGTTGCCTATAGGGAAAGTATGGTCTCAATGACCTTTAATGGGCCCCCTACTACACACAGCCTTGGTGCTTGTGTGGCACCTCATTTTGTATTCCTTACAGGTCCTATTGTTATCACTCTTGAGAAACATCAGTATTCATTGAAATGCTTGCATTGTAACCTTACTAATTGCTTGGCTAAATACAATAGGGATACAGTTGTTGTCCTTCAGCAACCATCTTTTGTTAGGCTCCCTGTAAATCTTAGTGGCCCAAGGTGTGAAGATGCTGGGCGCAGACCTTAATGGAGATCGACAAACAATTGTCTAGGGACTGGAGGGTTATTGGCATGATTGTAGCTGACCTTGTGGCTTTGGTCACTCTTCATCACTAGTGCTATGGCTTCTGCGGTAGCACTCACTCCAATTGTTCAGACAAAGCATCTTGTCAATGATTTAGCCCCAGATAGATCTCTGGCCCTTCGAACTCAGGAAGAAATTGATAGAAAGATAGAAACAAAGTTAAATGCTCTTGAAATTGTGGTTACACTGTTGGGAGATGGAATTCAGAGTATAAAGGCTTTCCATTACGCTGATGTGGGTTACAGAAGCTAACATACGTCCAGATGTGAGAACACTGAAAGAGAACTTACATGCCCACCCCCCCCACCCCCCCAACCCCCTGCCAAACACACACAGAGTTTAGGTCTTTGGTCCAGGTTCTCTCTCTTCTTTCAGAGGGAGAATCAACTGGGGCCCAATATGGCGGCCCACCTCCCAGCCTCAGGGAATTCTGAACTCTGTTCTGATGACATCCTGCTGGCACCAGCCTCCCCACACCTCACAGGAAAGGGCCTCGCTACAATCCTAATTTATGACATCCCCTGTGTTCACTTAAGGAATTGCAGTTCTTAAGCCTTACAGGGCCAATTAGTCCAGGTCAGAAATCATGGACTAACCACTGAGCAATTAAACCTAAAATCTTAAGCTCTAATTTCTTTAGTTGTAAAATGGAACAATAATAGTCATATTACAGACAGGATTTCTTTTACACACAATAATATTGGCACACAATTATTCTCTGTCTCAGCCCTGAACCTTACTCACATACTGAGTCTCTGGATGCTGAGATGATAGACAATGGTACGTGTGTACTTGTGTGCTCTCAGTCCCCACAGAAGACTTCCATTCATTGGGAAACAGTGTCCAAGGATGCTTTGGAAGTGCAATTCCTGGGGATAGCTGAAGAGTAACGTGCAAGTATAAACCAACACGTCTTCTTGGAAAGCTCAAGAAGTGCTTCAGACCAGGGGAGGTTGAGGCTGGGAGCCCAGCTGTGGGGCTGGTTGTGGTTGCCACTGTAGGGAAGGCTGTGGATGACACAGACCTGAGGAGATCTTGTGTGAGTTGTCTCCATAGTTTTAAGACTGTGGATACCATCCTGCACAGGAGTAAATGGCCATATCTTCTTTTTCTGTGATATTTATTTTAAGGATTGAAGTAAAAATTTGAAAATACTTTGTTGCCTCAACTCTTCTTTCCACATATATGATTTCAAGCTGGGATTTTTCTCAACCTCAGAAAAATCGCATGCTCCAAAGTCTGAGTTGGTGTCTGCCCATGCCAGTAAATGAATTCCTTTTTAGAATGTGAGCTGGATTTCTTGCAATTTATGTCAACATTTTTCTTTACTTCTGTGGAAGGGATATCTGGAACTACTCCACATTCGATAACCCAAATACAACTAAGTAAAACAAGAATATCAGATACCGTAAGAAATATTACAGATTATCTTTGCTCTCTCATCCAGACAGAAATGGTATGGTATTGTGACTCAGGAGCCCAGAAGCAGAAGAGAGTGAATGCTTGGAGTAGTGACAAACTATCTGCCAGGTTGTGTCCTAGAGGACAAAGCAGTACATTGGGGACCTTCTGACTCAATGTCAGGAGGATGTGGCCTGATTTGAGAATGGGAAGGAAGAGTTTGATGAGGTGGTTTTTTGGCCCTTTAGGGAGGGCTGAAGACTTGCAGAGCCTAAGTCATTGTGTTTTGTAGGCCTCATGCTGCTATGTCCATCTTAAAATAGGGCTGGTTGTCCCTGGAGTACTTTTGGCACAGATATGAGTGGACATAGAATCTTCTTGATTCTCTGGATAGGGGAATGATTTCTATTTGCCAGAAGCCATTCTATGAACACACTTTCTCAGTATAATAGTTTGAAATATTGTATGTTTAATAAATATTAACTTTCAGAAGAGCTAATATATGATGAGCATTTTTTACTGTTAGGCTATTTTCCTAAACATTCTTCACATCTTCCATCATCACAGCAATCACATGATATGGTTGCTCATGGTTTCCACTTCATAGACCAGGACAGTGAAGTACAGAGGAGTAACATGTGACTCAAGGAAAGTTTTGGGGCTGCAAAGCAGAACATGAGGGTAAGATTTCCTTGAAGAAACTTAGAAAAAAAGAATAAAGATCAAGATAAAAATGCCCATGAGCATCTCACCACAAGCAGCAACTCTCTCCATTGTGGTGTTGGATTTCTAGATTTCTTCTTTGCAGATACAGAAACATAAATATTATTTTGTGGACTACAGATACACTTATGAGTCATGGGTGCATATGCACATGGCTTTATTCTGTCTCGCTTCATTTAACTTCACATTCTGAGCAACTCCCTGAGTCACTGAAGCAGTTTTTAGCTGTCTGATGCTATGAAAAGTTTATCTCTGTCACTCAGGGGCTTCCTGAGATGGTGTAAATTTCTTAATGTCTTTCTGTCTTGAAATCCTCATCTGAAAATAGATGCAATAACAATTTCTCTCTCAAAAGTTAATTCATATTTAAAAACTGAAAGTATTTCAGTCTTACTGTATCTGCTAGCACAGGTTCTGGAATATAGCAAATTTTTGTTCAAAATTACATATTATTACTACTATTATATCTCAAATTTAACATTCCCATACTGCCAACCATGATTACTTACCCTAACTTTCATTGTGAAAATTCTTTGGTGACCATTTTGAAGTATTTAGGCTGGAAAATCAGTCACATGGTATTAGTATTTCTTTTCTACATTTATTTTTCCACATTCCTCTTTCCTCCATTCTTTCTTCAGCTAACTTTTTGCTTGGCTTTTATGATTTCCATGTGGTTTTCTCCAAATGCTTGTGTGTATTGTAACTTGAAGCAGTTTTACCTAAAACTTATATGTGGCTCTGTCACATAGCATGTATACCATGAACTTCGTCTTGGGTCCTTCCTGAGGAGAAATTAAAGTAAAAAGCCAGGAAGGCTGGATTTTCTCCTGGGGAAGCTACCCTATTTTCCATGCTTTCCAATAAATACCATTCTGAGTGGTCCACACTGGGCAATTGAATGTTGAGGAGGTGGAGTGCATAGACCAGAAGGCCAGTGGCCTGCAGCTAAGAGGACTGGCTCTTCCTATGTAGGAGGTTCCTCTTGGAATGAGAAGGATGAGAGAAAGAGGAGGCAGCCAGGGTCACTCTGGAACGAGGTCCCCTGCACCACCGTTGCTGCCAGGCACTGCGGTCCAGACCCTGTGTCTGTGATTGTGTGTATGTCTGCGTCTAAGTGTCTACGTGTGTGCGTGCATGTGTGCGCATGTGTGTTTGCATTCCTTTCTGTGTCTGTGTGTGTCTGTGTGTGAGATGGGGAGCAGTTGTGAGGAGTGTGTCTAAAAGGGGCAGCTCACACTTCCTACATGACTTTAGCTTAAGAAAGTCTGAGAAAAAGTATCTGGGATGTTCCCTTCCAATACTAGGATGAATTCATTCTTTCACCAAGACCCATAAAATTAGAATTCCCTGGACATAGACGAGGGTTTTCAGGATGCCAGGATGCAAGAAGGAGATAAATGGCCACTTCAGACATATTCCTGGAAAAAAAAAGAGTGTCTTCTCTTCATTATTACAAACAGGGAAGAAAACGAATGAGGAATTTATCTTTTATTATCTTATGCACTTTCAGAAAAATGGTATTTTATTTTATTTCTCATAACATTAAATAGCTCACAACATTGAAAGCATTTCTACATGGTAGATGTTGCTACAAACATGTTGGTTCCATTATCTCACTTAATCTTCACAGAACCTACTAAATGGGTGCTTTTGCTTTTGTACCCATTTTTCAGATGAGCAATTGGAGGCTTTGACATACCAGGCATTTTAAGAAAGGTCTCACATGAGGAAGTGGCAAAGAGTAATTTTCACCACAGGATCTATGTCTGGAACCCAGGTTCACAAACAAGATACTTTGTTTCTTCTATACACACCAAAATAACATATTTTATATGCCGCGATGTAATAAGTATACAGGTGTATGAAAATATGTATATGTGGATGTACATATAGGCCTGCGGATATATTTATCTCAAGGGTTCTAGAATGCATTTTTAGGCTTCACTACAGGAAATACTATTAATGTCTTTCCTCGGTAATGCTTTCTGAGATTCTTTTATTCACAGATTAATTCAGCAAGTATGTATGGAGGCTGCACTAGAGACAAGGCATGTGCAGACCCTGGCAAGGTCACAGACACAGAGACAAAAGTTCTCCATGGGAGCTCTTGTATCCCAGCAGCACTTGCATTCAACTTCCTTCATTTGGTGCCACACCCGGGCTTCATAGTCACATCCATGACCACAGTCACGTGACCTCACTTCATTTCAAGCCCCTTGTTATGCAGCCTGTACCATCCATATGCCCTGGAAGCCTCGGGATGAAGATTGGTGGTTCCTGACTCACTGAGGCTCGTCTCAACAATCCCAGACAGAAGTAGTCATCAGGTGGCAATCAGGTCATTGTGAATATAGAGCAAAAATCCTCTTCATCCTAGAACTGAGCTAAGTGTCAGGGAGCACAGGGTGGGGGCTGAGGCTGGGACTGGGGCTGAGCTTGCCCATATGGAAAGGGTGAGAGTCCAGAACTGAAGAGAGGTTCTTGGGGCTGACTGACTGGCTTCTCTAATACTTTGTACCCATTTGTATGCGGCTTTGTCTACGGTGTACTATGGACGTATAAAAAGAATCCCAGTGGAAGAGACAGGGTCTCAGTGTTGCCTACTGTTCACATCTTACTGCCTCCGACAGGTGTTGTACGAGACTCGTTATGTAGCAGATGTTCTACAGCCCAACTATTGTTCCACTAGCCGTACCACCTCCCAGCCATGAGGGCTAACTGGCCCTTCTTCTTGGGGTGCATGATCATTTTGCTGACCTCACACCCCCGCTTGACTACATCTGGCACTTCTAGTAAAATTCTGTGTTCCTAATTTGCCAGGCTTGCCTGTTGCTCAACAGAGATTTGGAAATTTAGAAATACCCCTTATTTTTCAAGTAAATCTGTTTGTCAAGCTCACTATCTTGTGATTAGCTCAGTAAGACAGCTTGTTCCGAGCACAGACAAAATCTCTTTTCATGGGTGCTATTTGTCATGATATAGCCTAAACCGAGGAAGGGCTCCCTGTGACATGATGTATTTGGGAGAATAAAACTATGCAGTCTAGGGGCACCTGGGTGGCTCAGAGTGTTAAGCCTCTGCCTCTGGCTCAGGTCATGGTCTCAGGGACCTGGGATCGAGCCCTGCATCGGCTCTCTGCTCAGCGGAGAGCCTGCTTCCCCTTCTCTCTCTGCCTACTTGTGATCTCTCTGTCTGTGTCAAATAATAAATAAAATCTTAAAAAAACAAAAACAACAACAAAAAAGAAACAAAACAAAACTATGCAGTCTACAAATTCTTTTCTTTTTTTTTTTTTAATATTTGTCAGAGAGAGAGAGGGAGAGAGAGCACAGGCAGACAGAGTGGCAGAGGGAGAAGCAAGCTCCTCCAGAGCAAGGAGCCCGACGTGGGACTCGATCCCAGGACGCTGGGATCATGACCTGAGCCGAAGGCAGCCACTTAACCACTGAGCCACCCAGCGTCCCAGTCTACAAATTCTAAAGCATTATCCTCTTGCACATTTTGATCTTTGAGTTAGTCTGGCCAAGGGGTTTTCGCACTCTCCATGACACTTTCTGCTAAAGCAAATTCACAAAATAGAGAAGATATGTGATTTTATAGTTTTCTTCTGCTCTACCAGTAAGATGCTGGAGCAGACTGTCTAGACAGAAACCCTTCCAGATGTGTCCACTTGACCCTTTAGCCATAGCTTCTTGAATGAGCAGTCGTTGTGTCCTGATTGTGCTGGGTGGCGGATCTGGGACAACCGTGTTTGCTCACAAATACCAGAGTATATTCTTGTAAAGTTAACAAACACCAAGGGAATTCAAAGTGGTCCAACAGTGCACTGAAGCAGAATGGCCTATTTGTTTGGAAACATAACTGTTCCTTTCTCGGATTTAGGTTTATTTTAGAAATAGCATGATGATAAGGTTTCCTCGATAGACTCAACATCTAACACACTACCTGGCAGCCAGTCAGGGCTAAACGGGCATGACTTCTATTTTGTTCATTGCCAGCACCTTCATCTCTTTGAGCACCTTATTTCTCTTTGAGATAATCACCCCATTTCAACACATACAGCCTCCAAATAGGAATATATGTCGCTAGGAAATTATGACAAACTAGACATCTGGGGCCAGGTAAGTGATATCTGCGAGGGTACATTGATAGCCAGAGACTCCCTTTCCTCTCTCCTCTGAGACCGAGACATTGTATAATAAGAAATATTTAAAGTGCTTAACACAGCCTGGTTCCATCAAGATGGTGGAGGAGTGGGGGGGGACTCCGTCTCAACTGGTCCCCTGAATTTAGCTAGAAATCTACCAAGCCACTCTGAACACCCGTGAAATCAGCCCGAGATGTAAGATATACATGTCTGGATCTCTGGGGGGCAGAGGATCCTCAGTGGAGAAGCACAAAAGACAGAGTTAGGATTGCAGGGACAGCTATCAGAGGACAAACAGAAGGGGGAGGGAGCCAGGAGAGGCTAGTCATTGGAAAGTAATACCCCGGGGCAAATGTTCCCTGCACTTGGGGACCAGAGATTGCTTGGAGACTGGTAACTGCAAGATGGGAAGGGACAGATAACAGTGCTCAGACAGAACAAAGGTCTGAAGGAAACAATTGTTGGGACCCAGTGGCTGCAGGTGTGGACATAAGCCGATGGTCCAGGGACCTGCCGCAACTGCCACCCACCCACACCAGGGAGGACCCAACATGGTCTTGAGTCAGCAATCTCTGGGGCTGGGGGCTGCCGCCTCCACCTCAGCCACTCCAGCCACAGCCACCATTGCCGCTGCAGCGGCTGAGAAGACCCAGCTTGGGCTGGAGCCCACAGTCCCGGAAGAGCAACCACCTGGGCTGGGCTCATCCAGACCGGTTTTGCCTGTGGTTTTGGTGGCATAAGGGTGCAGAGACAAGCGGAGACCTATGTCGACTGCTGAGAAGGCTGCCGGGGGTGCGCCCCCCCTGTGGGAGGCTGCAGGATTCAACGGGGCTTGCAGAGAGGGAGCGTGTGTTCGGGACCGTTCAGAGGGGAGAATACTGTGGCTTCTTTCTGAGGCAGAGGTCGGTGCAGTTCACTTTGCTCTGACCCTCTGAGAAGGTACAAAAAGGCACCAGAGAACAAGAGCCCAGAAAACCTGCTTTCAAGGAACACAGGGGCCTGACAACTGGGCCCCAAGAGAACTGACTGGAAAACAATGTGGCAGGCCCCGCCCCCAGAAGACAAGTTGAAAGAACAAGAGGACAATAACCACAGGAACCCCATAAAACTGTAAAACCTGTACTCCAGGGGAAAGCAGTATATTAAGCTCCTGGTAGTGCCTCACAGCCTGTATATTTCTTAGATACAAGCTCTCTCTCTCTCTCTCTTTTAAATTCCTTCTCATGATTCTTGTTTTTTTTAACCTACTTATCATTTCATCTAGATGTTTAATACAACATCATTTTTAACTTTTAACTTGAACTTTTTCATACATATAGTTTTTTGTTCTTTTATGTAGATATAGATATATAGATATTGATATAAGCTTCAATGTAGCCCTTGTTTCCCTATTCAGTATATATATATATATATATATATATATATATATATATATACACATACACACACACACACACACACACACACGCATATATGCATATGTGTATATATACACCAGTTTTAATTTTCCTGTATCTCTGGGAAGTTGTGTTCTCTAACAAAGATACCAAAATACACCCAGAAAGAACGGAAATACCCTTCCTTGACTACATCAAGGGATTATAACCACCTTCCCAACACTCCCCCATTTTTATTTTTTTAAGTTTTTTCCCCCCGATCTTTTTACTTTGTTTTTGCACTATATAAATCTTTCTCTTGGAGCTCATTTTGGCTGTTGTTATTGTTTTTTTTCTCCTTTAATGTGGTGACTTACGACTGCTCCCAACCTTCCCAGGGTGCAACTTGCCTGGATAGTGATTGATATTTTTGGCTGTACGTCCCTCAAGCACAATTGAGCTGAATGACAAGGAGGAGGAATTCCCAACAAAGAAAAGACCCAGAGACGATGGCCTCTCCAGCAGATCTAATGGATGTGGATCTAAGCAGGAGGTCAGAGATGGACTTCAGGGAAGCAGTCATGAATAGTCAGGCTAGAGAAAAGTTAATGGAAACATAGATTCGTTAAGGACAGAGTGAGAGTGGACTTGACAGAACTTAAAAATGCTATCAGTGAGATGCAATCTAATCTAGATACTCTAACAGTTAGGGTAAATGAGGCAAAAGAATGAAATAATTTCTACCCCTCCTCCCCCACCCCTTCTTGCACAGGCTGCAGGTCTTAGCCTTTCTCTAGCCTTCAGCAGAGGGTGGGGGTGTGGGTGTGGCTCTTTCACAGGCAGGCAAATCTTAAATATAAATCTCTCACCACTAAAGCAGAAGCACAGACAGACAGACAACGAGTTACTAAATCTGAGGGACCAATTTCCTTCAGATCATGTAGACTTTCCTTTCAGTAATCACGTTTACTACTGTGATTAAGTTGTACACAAAATTTGAATTTTCCATCGAATAACGTGTTTGATTCACCTTAGACCTCCTCAGAGCGCTTTTTCTTCTTCCCCACATATGGCAGCAGGTTTTTCCTGTCTGGGACTGGAAGATCAGTAGTACAGATTTTTTTTTTTTCTTTTTTTCTTTGTCAAGAAGTTGTTGTAAACATAGTGGTATTATTGGTATAATTTTGCTTTCATACAAGAATCGGTCACATAATTGTAGCAGTTAAACCACCTCCTCCTACAGAGGAGAGAACAGAGGTCCAGGGAATACGGCACCCAAACCCCCAGGTGGAGTAGCATTCACGGAGAAGGTGAAGGCTGTGGGCACCCGGTCTCATCCAGGGTTGGTGTATCAACCTGCCTGAGGATCATGTGCCCCCACAGGAGCAGAGCACCAGCCATGCAGTGCGTGAGGGTGCCGAGAAGTGAGCGCTACTGTCTCCTGTGCTTCTGCCCACTGAGTCTCCATTGCAGAGTAACGAGCGGTGAGTGGGACAGCAGCTTAAAAACTGGAATCAGGAGGTGACTTCCAGTCTCCGTTTCAACCATTTTGTGGTAAATCTCCAGAGTTCTTCATCCTTGAAATGATTTGCAAAATATTTTATTCCCACATTCTTCCTTGGAGATGGCTCGGTTCTTCAATTGCCCGTGTGCCGCGGCTCCGTGCAGTAAAAATAATGTAAGCCACTATGGAGACACAGTCTCTCATCGTGGCACTAAAAAAATTAAAGAAGTAAGTGAAATTATAGAACTATTTTTATTTACTGAAAGATAGCCAAAAAAGTATTTCAACATGTAATCAATATAGAGATTATTAAGGTATTTATTGACGGTCTCCAGAAGGTGATTTGTATCGCACCCAAGCAGTCCATCTCAGCTCGGAGTAGAGGACTGGCTACATTTCAAATGCTCAGGAGCCACTTGGCTAGTGGCTACTGCATCGAACAGCACTGTTTCTGCTCCAAATGTTTCAGAAACGCTGCCCTGGAGAGCTCCCTGGGTTGCAGCAGCCTGTGTGCCAGGGGCTCCTTAGCCTCCAGGGCTCTGCTCAGTGGACCCACAGAGGAGGCATTAGGGAGAGTCAGGGTGCTGAGAGCTGACCCCAGGCAACCCCAGGGACCCAGAGTCATTGGAATGTGCCAGGTCTTCAGTGCCCTGGGAGACAGAGACCTTTTTGCTCAGGGACCTGGTCCGAGCACAGGGCTGTGGTATTCCCAGGCAGCGCAGTAGTACACGCCCTCGTCGCTTTTCTCCAGTTTCGGCACCGACAGAGTGCAGCTGTAGCTCTCCTTGCCCTTCTCGGCATTGACTTTGTCCGCTTTCATGGGAAAATCCCATTGCACAAGGGACCTGGACATGTGTAGGTATGGACCTCTTCGGTGCCGTACCCTCCTGGTGGCGGTACCAGTGGATGTAGCTGACCGAGCTGTCCACTTGGCAATCCAGAGGATGTGAACTGCCCACGCGTGCCACCAACAAAGCTTGAGCCCTGCTCCACCGCCTGCCAGGGAAGAGGGAATCAGCTGTGAGACAGTGATGGACAGGAAGCTCAGGGTGTCCCCTGTCCTCTACACTGGGGAACAAGTCAGGACTTAAAGGGAAACAGGAGAGCACACAGGATGGCAAGGGGACCCAGCATGGTTCTGTCTCCCACCTGGTGGAAAGAAACCCTGGGTGACCTCCTGGCTGCACCTGCTGGGAAGAGACTGCCTGGGTGTGTTGCAGAGGGCAGGTGAAGACCCGAGCCTCTGTTTCCCAGACACACTTGCAGTTCCTAGTGAGAAAGAGGCTGGGCGGAGAGAGGGAGGGGCCAGAGGGCTGGGGCAGGTCTGACCACAAGGCAGGAGGGAACATCAAGGGTTAGGCTGCTGAGAGACACTGAGGACTGTTGGTGCAAGGAGGGCACCCGTGATAAAACAGCAATCCTTGACTGGACCTGAGCACCACACTAACTGGATTCTGCTCATTGTTTGACCAAATCCTGAAAGTCACCCTTGACATGAATGCTACTCCCCTCAATTTAGAAATGGGGAAATCCTGGTTGTTATTTTAAGTAACTCTTCTGAGGCTGCACGCCTACAGGGAATTAGGTGGGGATGTGAGCCAGGTCTGGCTGGAGACAAATCTCAAGCCTCCGATGGCCACTCAGTACTGAACAGAGCGATGGGTGTGCAGACTGCTCCGGAGGCAGGGATAAGCACAGGGCAGAGATCCCTGCTGAAAAAGCAACAGGTCCTCTGAGCTAGCCCTGGAGCATTTCTCCCAGAGGTCTCCTCAGAAGATGGAATTGCCCTAACGTGACATGACAGCACTGCAGTCTTCGGCGAGCTAGTCTTCTCCATTTCCTCATTTGTCAAAAGGACCTTATTAGGTCGCATGCAGCATGAGCAGGGAATGTGAGCAAAGCTCGTTGCCTGTCCCAGATGCATAGAAAAAGCTCAAGAAATGTTGGGGATTGGTGTTTCATCTTAAAACTGGATTGGTTGCACTTGTGATCTCTCTCTGTCAAATAAATAAAATCTTTAAAAAAAAAAAACTGGATTGGTTGCAGTAGATGATTTCTGGGGTCCTCATAGTGTAGAATTTCAGGAAATATGATAGTCCTGTAAAACCAGGGGTGTGTGTGTGGTCAAAGGAAGAAACCTGCATTAAGCCAGGGGGCAGAGGAGACCAGGGGGCAGGACAGGTCAGATCCAGTGTCAGACCCTTAGAAATGGTAAAGGCAGGGCCTCAGGAAGGGTCAGCTGAGAAAGGCATCAGGCATCTGAAATGAAGTTTCCAGAGGTAAAGGTAGTAAAGTAAGTACAAGCTTCCTTGCTTGTTATCTAAAGTAGAGGAGGACCTCCTGGGTCTAGTTATGGTAATTAGCTCTGCTAATGAGAGCCTGTTGGCCTGGAAGGAGAAGGCAGGAAGGGGACTTGGCTGGGGCAGGGAGGTTTGGGTCCTTCACACCCACTACCAGACCCAGCTCCTGAGCTCCTCCTCTGGGTAAACACTGAGAGGCACACGTGCTGAGCTCTAACCAAGATTCAAGGCTCAAGTGTCCCAAAATGGAGGCTTTGAGGTTGTGCTGAGCTGGTGAGGTGTTGACTAGAATGTTCTGCTAAAAGAATATTCCAGGGCCATCATTCAGACCCTGAGCAGTTGTCTAGGGCAGCTGTGCTAAATGTTAAGTAGGGAAGAGAGTGAGAATGGTGGTGACGATGGGGATTGACATCTGCACAGCTTAACACCAGGTGGAAAAGAGTTTGCATATGAAGATGAGCAGTGTGGGGGGTGAGAAAGCCCATGAATTCTTCTCTTCCTGCTTTCCTCTCTTCTCTAGATTTTCACCAATAAGGAAATCTTCCTTTGGGGGAGAAAATCCATAACCTTCTATTCTTTCATGAAAATAAATCTTATGCCACATTGTCAACATTCAGAACTCTGTTTCTCTCAATTACTGTTCCCATTCATCTTCAAACACTGCTGACATTAAAGGCTCAACACCTGTTGGCTATGAGCAGTCTTAGTTCCTGCCAACCCTCCAGCCAATGCTCTCCTGGTAGACAAATGACAAAAGTGAAACAATTCAGCCTGGAGGGGTGTGGTGCCCTTTCTTCAAAGGAGAACAATCCATGGGTTGGGGAGCTCAGAGTCTCACAAGCGGGGGAGCACTCTGCCCCAGGGATTTTGGGCAAGAGGGAGTTTTATAGAGACTTAAAGCAGTAAAGGGGGAAACAGGGAGGAATAGCAGGTCAGTCAGGGGATAAGGAGATAGTGCTTGGCTTAGGTTGTTTGGCCGGGGCTGCATACCTGACCTTACTTAGAACAGGGGAACCATTGCAGATTCTTGGTGTTTGGTGCCTGCTTAGTTGGGATATACTGTGCTTTTGGTCAAGGGCAGCATTTACAGGGACAGGGAAGTTACCTAAGTTTCGGTTTGCTGACTCGGCACCCCAGGCAGGAATGGATCCATCCTGGGTCTGGAAACACATTTCAACAGGTGCTAATTGTGTTCCTCTACTTCTCTTCCTGCTATGGGACATCTGTGCTCTTGTGTAAGTGGTGCTGAAAGGTCATATTGTTAAAAGATGGGCATATTTAAAAAAATAAGGGAAACACTTGAGCAAGACACAAAGGGTAACCAAGACTTCACCCCACACTCATGTAGACAGTGGAGGGTCCTGAGCAAGACCCGATGGTCTCCAAGAAGAGAAATCAGGTGGCTCTGGAGGGAGCACACTTCCTGTCCCCCCAGGTCGTCCTGCTGCTGCCATGAATGAAACTGCTCTGATGCCCCCAGACCTCAGCTCCAGGGGAGAGACAGGGGCTCAGAGCAGGTGTGGACTCAGGCAGACCCTGCGCAAAGAGCCAGGTGCTGAAGCAGTGGAAGGTGCCAGGCACGGAGAGCCCTGGGAGACAGAGACCGTTTTGCTCAGGGGACCTAGTCAGAGCATAAAACTGAGAGATTCCCAGGCAGTGCAGTCGTACACGCCCTCATCTCTTTTCCAGCTTCAGTCTTGACAGGGTACAGCTGTTGCTCTACCTGTCCTCCACGGGCTCGACTTTGTTGGCTTTCCGGACTGCCACCTCCACATGCGACCAGATTATATTGAGTCGGAGAAGCCACTGGGGTGCAGTGGATGTAGTTTTGACACTGGTGCCAGCTTTGCATCTCAGGGTAGCCAGCCGACTTGCTCATGCGGGGCATGAATACAGCCCCACAGCCAGCTGCCCCAGCTTGAGTCCTGCCCTGCCGCCTGCCAGAGGGAGAGAGGGACAAGGGTGAGACAGGGGAGTCTCAGGGTGGGACTGGGAGTCTCAGGGTGCCCCCCCTCCCACTCCACCCGGGGAGGGAGTCAGGACTTACTGGACAGCAGAATGGCACACAGGACTGTAAGAGGACCCAGCATGGTTTTGCTTTCCCAGTTGATGGAGAGAAGCCAAGTCTGCACCTGCTGGAGGAGACTGCCTGGGTGGTGGCAGAGGGAAGGTCAAGATCTGAGCCTCTGCTTCCCTGAGGCCCTGAAGGTGCTGGTGAGAGAGAGCCTGCAGGGAGGGAGGGAGCGAGGAGCCAGAGGCCTGGGACAGGTCTGACCACTAGGTGAGGGGCCATCAATAGTCAGGGATCTGAAAAACACAGGAATGTTGGTGAAATAAAAGAGCACCAGCAATGACAACAATCCTTGATTGGACGCCGACTGCACTTGAGAACCTCACTAACTGGTTTCCCTCTTTGTTTCTGAAAAGCACCACATGGTGTGAATACCTCCTGCTTAGGACTGGGGAGGCCTGGGTGGTATTTAAGTAACTCTTCCGAGGCTGCTACAGGGAATTAGGTGGGGATGTGAGCCAGGTCTGTCTGGAGACAAATCTCAAGCCTCAGATGGCCACTCAGTACTGACAGAGCAATGGGGGTGCAGGCTGCTCGGGAGGCAGGGACAAGCACTCAGCCGATCCCTGCTGAAAAGGCAGCAGACCACCTGAGCTAGCTAGCCCTGGAGCATTTCTCCCAGGGTTCTCATCAGAAAATGGAAATGCCCTGATGTAACATTATGGCTGTGATGAGGGAACAGAAGGCTGGCTGAGGACAAAGCAGAAGTGGACACCCTGCAGCCTTCCCCCACCTCCGCTCCTTGGTGGGACAGATGTGACATTCTTTAGCAATCGTCCACCTATCTTAGTGTTAATACCTTGCTAGAGGGAAAAACCTCGACAATGACAAGGCCTCCAGACCTCCGTATCTGGTAGGTCGTCTTTAGCATATGATAGTTCTTTTGAAACCTCCCTTCTTCCTTACCGCCCCCAACCCCATCTTACCTAACCTGCCACCCCTCCCAACCCTGGGGCAGCAGTTCTTTCTGCCCATGGGTCCTGTCGCTGTGCTTTAATAAACCACTACTTTGCACCAAAGTTGTCTCAAGAACTCTTTCTTGGTCATCAGCTCTGGACCTCGCTGAACCTCACTTACATTCTAAAACTTCATCATTTGGTGCATGAACATGGGGCTCAGAGTCTTTACATGTGGACTCTGAGCTTCGTGCCAAGTTGGTGAGTACTTTCTCTCCTCTTCTTTTAGTCTCATTCAGGGGCTTTTCAAGGAGTTTGGTCTTATAGGAACACTTTCATGTCGATTGCTCAGGCTGCAAACCTCTAGTTCATGGTACTCTATGGGAGGAGAATCTTTGCCTTTTGGCTGGAAGTTTAGTACCCTGGCTGGAATGGTAATAAGACCCAGAAACTTGATGCCCTCTCTCTATTCTTGTTCTTATATAAAGTTGTCTGTCTTGTGCACGAGACAGCCACCTAAGTCATCAGGATGGCTGCCAATCTTAAGGCTCCCATGTGAGGTTTCCTCCTGATTGATCTAATGTGATCCCCTCCACATTAGAAGTCTAGCCACTTCTGGCCATGGACTCCCCCTGGGAGCTGGCTGAAACCAATACCCGATTGAATTAAAGCCCAACCGGGGATGTTTGAATTCAAGCCCAACCGGGGATGTTTCCTAGGGAAGTTGGCTATAAGGACCACACGCGTTGGAATGTCGCTTAGACAATGATGGATTTCAATTTTTACTATTTCTTGTCAGTGCCCTCTACCTACTTAAAGTTACAAAATTGGGTAATTTCCCGTGCAAAACATTTCTAGTATTTTCCATGGGTTAAAATGGCAAAACAGTATGCAACCTTCAGGACAGACAATGGCACGGCATGGCTTGGCACGGCACGGCACGGCACGGCACGGCACGGCACGCCTGGTATATCAGTCCATTCACCTGGCAACATTCGGCAGCCTAAGATGTGCTGGGAAGGAGAGGGGCTTTATTTCCTTTTGATCTTTTGCTTGGATGATATGTCCATTTCAGTGAGGGTGGTGTTAAAGTCCCCTACCATTATTGTATATATTGTCGATGTGTTTCTTTGATTTTGCTATTAATTGGTTTATGTAGTTGGCTGTTCCCATGTTGGGGTCATAGATATTTAAAACTGTTAGATCTTCTTGTTGGACAGACCCTTTGAATATGATAGTGTCCTTCCTTATCTCTTATGACAGTCTTTGGCTTAAAATCTAATTTATCTGATATAAGGATTGCCACCCCAGCTTTCTTTTGATGTCCATTAGCATGGTATATGGTTTTTCATCCCCTCACTTTAAATCTGGAGGTGTCTTTGGGTCTAAAATGACAACATATTGATGGGTTTTGTTTTTTTTCAATCCATTCTGTACCCTGTGTCTTTTAATTGGGGGCATCTAGCCCATTTAGATTCAGGGTAACTATTGAGAGATATGAATTTAGTGTCATTGTATGCCTGTAAGGTGACTGTTACTGTAGATTGTTTTCAGTTCCTTTCTGGACTACTACTTTTAGGCTCTCTTTTTGCTTAGAAGACCCCTTTCAATATTTCCTGAGGGCTGGTTTGGTGTTTACAAACTCTTTTAGTTTTGTCCTGGAAGCTTTTTATCTTCCTTCTATTTTCAATGATAACCTAGCTGGATATAGTATTCTTGGCTTCATGTCTTCCTCAGTGAGTGCTCTGAATATATCATGCCCGTTCTTTCTGGCCTGCCAGGTCTCTGTGGATAAGTCTGCAGTCAATCTAATATTCTACCATTGTATGTTACAGACTTCTTTTCCTGAGCTGCTGTCAGGAATTTCTCTTTGTCACTAAGACGCAGTAAGTTTTACTAGTAGATGATGGGGGAGTGGACCTATTTTTATTATTTTGAGGGGGGATTCTCTGTGCCTCCTGGATTTTGATGCTTGTTCCCTTTGCCATATTAGGGAAATTCTCTACAATAATTTGCTCCAATATAACTTCTGCCCCTCTCTCTCTTTCTTCTTTTTCTGGAATCCCAATTATTCTAATATTCTAATATTGTTTTGTTTGTGGTATCACTTATCTCCCGACTTCTCCCCCTCATGGTCCAGTAGATGTTTGTCTCCCTTTTGCCTCAGCTTCTTTACTCCCTGGCATTTGGTCTTCTGTATCACTAGTTCTCTCTTCTGCCTCATTTATCTAGCAGTAAGAGCTTCCATTCTTGATTGCACCTCATTAATAGCTTTTCTGATTTCAGCTTAATTAGAATTTAGTTCTTTTATTTCTCCAGAAAGCGTTTTTATTTCTCCAGAAGGGTTTCTCTAGTATCCTCCATGCCTTTTCAGGCCCAGCTAGCACCTTGAGAATCGTCGGTTGAACTCTGGATCTGACCTATTACCAACGTCCATATTGATCAGGTCCTTAGCCTTCGGTACTGCCTCTTGTTCTTTTTTTTTTTTTTTTTGTGGTGAGTTTTTCGACTTGTCATTTATCCAGATAAGATATATGAACAAGAGAATAAATCTGAAAAGGGTGGCAAAGACCCCAGAAAAGTGTACACTAACCAAATCAGAGGAGACCCAAACCAGGGGTGAAGAAACGGGGTACAAAGGAATCATATATATATATATATATATATATATATATATATATATATATATATTAGACTGGTGAATAGAACAGAGCCACCCACTTGATTTTAGGTATATTTTGGTGTCTTAGAAGAAAATACCTCCCAAAATATTATAGAAAGAAAAACATATATATATATATATATATATATATATATATAAAATAAGGGGAAATATGATGAAGGGATGGAATATGATTGTAAAGATGAAAATTTTTTAAAAATTCTAAAAAAGGAATTGATACGTTGGTTTGAAAAAGAAAGAAGAAAAAAATTGGGGGAGAGAATGCGCTCAGACTGGAGAGTTGAACAAAGCCCTGTGCTAGATTTAGGGATACACACACACACACACATATACATATATAGATATCTATATATATGATTGTGTTGTTGTTGTTGTTGCCAGGAAATTTTATTGCAGTGAAATACTGCAGGGTTTGAGCATTTCAACCCTTTCCAGACTCTTATCTCACTTTGCATCCATTCCTGTTGTTCCACGGCCACATTCCTCCTCCCACCATTGTCCTCTTTTCTCTTTTGCCCAGCCGTTTCCAGCCATGGACTCCAAGCTGGCTGTGTTTGAATCACTGATAGGTGTAGGTGGTTGGTAAAGTGGCTTTACCCTCCCTGCAACACCAGGGACATTGCAATCTGTGAACACCCTCTGTCCACTATCTCTCATAGTACTTCTGTCTAGGAGAATTCTCTTTTTTTTTTTTTTTTAATTTTTTATTTTTTCAGCATAACAGTATTCATTATTTTGCACCCACCCAGTGCTCCATGCAATACGTGCCCTCCATAATACCCACCACCAAGTTCACCCAACCCCCCCCACCAAACCCTCAGGTTGTTTCTCAGAGTCCACAGTCTCTCATGGTTCGTCCTCCCCCTCCAATTA